>NC_058524.1:164283880-166938880 GCF_904849725.1 Hordeum vulgare subsp. vulgare | reverse complement strand
TAGTCTTTACTTTATATTATTTGATGAGACCCCATCAATGATAGTTTGCATTAGAGAAAGAAAATTAATATAAATGACTCAAGTTATTTTTTATCATGAGACATATGTATCTATATGTTATCACTAGTGTTGAGAGCTCATGGTTGGGCAAGTGTGCATCATAGATTTAGCAATGCTTTCTCTTTCACGAGACCAAAAATTATATATATATACTAGTCATCAACCAGGGGCCTTTTTCGATAGATGTATATGCGTTATACATCTTTTATCTTTAATTGCATTAAATGTTTATTATAAATAAAATTTAAAATAATACTTATAATACGAATTCAAATCATTTCAACTAATAACATGCAACAATGCATATTGATTACCATGTCACTAAAAGGATCTATTATTTTCAAAAAAATCATGATTGTATAATTGAAGTATATGTATGATTTACCAATTATGCTACAGTAATATTTATTGATTGTTTTTTATTGGACTCGTAGGTAGAAAGGATAGTACACGTCAACATGAAAATTTTCACAAATATCTTCATCTTTATATTCAATAATTGAGTGTCATTGAGCTCAGCAATATTACGTAATGCATTCCTTACTATAGAAAGGAAAAAAATCCAAGAAAAAATATATCTCATTTTTCATTAATATTGTGAATTAAAATATCGTTTGTTTTTTAAATTTCATAGTCAAAAACCAAGTGATACGAATATATCATGATATTATGCAGAAAATCCAATGGCTCCTTCCAGCGTGGCTCAACATAAACATAAAGTGCATGTTAAAATTTTAGAAAAAATGTACGTTTAAATGTTTACTCCTTAGTTTGAAACTTCGTTAAAAAATACTTTTATTTGTAATGTTACACTGGTAGGCCAATGGATGCATGTTCTTTATCTATTGCTTTTTATTTCAGATCCACATAAACGTCTTTCTTTAGTAACACACAATTAAAATATTTTTATTGAAATGCTACATATATGTGGTGGACAGTTACATGTAGGGAAGATTCAAGGTTTTCCCAAATTTATTAAGGAGGGATTTCGTATGGTTATTTCATTTGGCCGTTTGAAGCCTGAGAGCAAATCGTTTGCACACATGTGGGTTAACATTTTGTTACAAAGGATAAAAAAGACAAAATACTAAATGTGCATCTAGAAAAGTATGGTTTTTACAGACGTGATGTTTTTAAGATCGAGCTCAAATGAGCTTGGATGAACAGTACCTACAAAAAATATTCAGAAAATGTTAAAAGAAATCTGATTTTTTTGGTGCAAACATTGACAAAAGTTCTTAGTGCTCACAAAATTTCGTCAAAAAATAACAATTGTAGAAGTCGTAGCAAAAATAACCAAACTTGTGCTCCAAAAATGGTATTTTCGATAACATTTTGGGGTACTGATTTTTTTCCAGGACTTCTACGAATGTCCTTTTTTGATGACATTTTACAACCAATGAGAACTTTTGTCAATTGTTGCACCCAAAAAGATTCAATTTTTTTTTGAAATGTTTTTCGTTTATTTTTGAATTTATTGTTGATACCGAGCTCAAATGAGCTCGGGAGCAGAACATGACTTTCCGGTATTTACCACAAAATATGTCATGAAACTGTTTCTCTTGCGTTAATCAAACCATATATCATATTTTTGCATACTCCATATTGAATCCAATCAAAATTAACTTATTTATACAGAATAAAACTTATACGGACATAGAATTGGCTTGTATAAGATATGTTTTCATACTGATTCATTGGCTTTACATATTAGAGAAACACTTCTGGTAACTTTATACTCTTGCAAACAATGCCATACTTTCCAAATGGTGCAAGCAACCATAGTTTAAGTCCAGTATGATGCAAGATGTCATGACATAGTAATCAAGATTTTTTTTCTCTCCCACCTCTTTAGAATGTCATTTAAATAAAGAGGTGCCATACTTTTGTTTACATTACAATTACATGAACAGGGACTTCACATCAGCTGTAATCTCCAAGAATAGCTTCATTGCTCATACAACCCTAATCATAAAATTATGATGTGTAAATTATGATGTGTCTAAATAAAGTTATGATATATAGAGAGCCTCCAATGTAAATATATATATGTATATGTATATATATGAGACACATATTAGAGGGAATAAAAATCAAAAAATATGGACTAATTATACCATACCAAAGGACATACCACACTGTCAAAGTAAAACCATGAAAAATGTTTTGTTTACGGAAAAAAACCCATGAAAACTGTTGCATCTACAAAGCCTATTGAGTGAAACAAACAATGGAGTGCGACTTCTTAGGTAATGAGTATGCCTATGGGAATAATAATGGGAAGGACAATGTAATTGGATATCCAATCATGTGGCGATCAATGGAAAACCTTTACGACATTCAATGGTGGACTGATAATCAATGAAACATGAAAATTGATGTGTGAAACGTTCGAAAAATACTACCTTCATCATAGTTTAGAAGGCATAGCTACATTTACGTGCATTTTCATAATAGACAAGGTTTAGGACGAATTGCATTTACTCCTAGCAGCTAATTAGTACTCCGTTGTACTACTTCTCTATGCATGTGTAGTGTGTGCTATTTTTTAACTCATCTCGCAACCAATCAATAACCAACTAGGTTCTAGAGAATTTTCAAACACGTCTTCTAAACCGTGCCGAGGGAGTAGATAGAACACACAATAGTCAGTATAGTTAATATTCTGGATTGTGTGTGTTACATCCACATAATAGTGGAGTCACTCGGCTCAGAAAGAGCATTTTTATGAGTATCAACAAAGGAGAACCAACTACTAATAAGCCGTATTAAAATCGGTGTACTTCATGATGAACCACCTAACAGACCTAGTTGACGTCAACTTGCCGTGGTAACAAAATTGAATGCCGGTTAGCTCTAGCAATTCCAATGGTGACCTAACAACTCTCCATAACAGTATCCATTAAATTATTTTCAATAGCAATGATATCTAGCATAAAAAATAATGATTTATTTCCAACATTTATTCCTCAGTAGCTTAGTGTCCGTGCGTTGCCACAGAAGAAAAGAAAAAAAATGCCACACTAATCACATAGAAAATATGTTTATGCCTTTCAATTGGAACATAAGTGTTCAACCTGCATGGGGAAGAAATCGTTGAAATGATCTTTTTCTAAAATCTAAGATATAGACCGGAAAAAAAATTAAGATTGTAAGTGAAAAAGAACCAAAATTTGGAGAAAAAAAAGTTATGCATATTAATGAGGGTATGATGATGCCTCAAGGCATGTAGTATTGGCATGTACATCGCAAGGAAAAACAAAAAAATAGCATTAGTAATTTATGTGTACGTATAAAATGTACTCCCTCCTTTTTTAAATATTTTTTTTAGAGATTCCACTACAAACTACATATTGATATATATAGAAATATTTTAGAGTGTAAATTCACTCATCCTCTATTACCAAATAGCTACTATCCACTACCTAATTTTCCTAGCCATGCATGAGGACCTCCGTCCTCGGCTTATCCTGCATCTGGCATGACACGCCAGGTGAGTACTTCGAATGTACTCGCAAGCTCATAATAACCAAGTAATGCATCAAACAATAGCATGGCAACAAAGTTAAGAATAATACCACTTGACTTTATAATATCCACTTACTCATGTCCGGGGTTGTCTCACAACCATCGGAATGCTTATCAAGTATCTCCATTCAACTGGAGGGTTCTTCCATCATTACTAACATCCACATGGTTGACCATCTACTGAGGTCTGGTCGGGATGTCCATTACCGTAGACACGGCTATTCGTATAGTTTTGACACTCTGTAGAGGTTGCACACTTTACCCACACTCTGGAGCACTGACCTTGTGATCCCCTTCGGGTGGACCAGCATTGCTCCAACACAACCCGTGACTCTCTCATCATATCCCCGACAACCACTCCCTTCCGGAGTCCTGCCCTGGGTGGCCCTGTGTCCTCATGACACCTGCCACCGTCGTGGCCAAACAAAACTGTCCCAACCGGGGACGGGCCCAACTCAACTTAACTAGGCTCACAGGGTTATCACCGCCTACCGGGCCAAGGTAGCACGCGTGCATAACCGTCCCTCTTTGGGGCATATTGGTGAGAGATCACGCGGACAACCCAAGTCACGGCCTTCCCATACCGGCAAGAGGTGGTTGTACGATTATGCCCGGTCAGGTGACTCATGATCATCCACTATGCCATTGTAACCATAGTGATTTATACCATAAGCATATATCTCTATATGATTGTTTATTAAATGATTATTTCTTAACAAGTTAAGCAAGTATAATGCATGAAGATGTGAGTTATGCTATGCAAAACTACATCACATGGATACGATGGCTTGCCTTGATCAGTGGGGTTGTTCAAGCACTCTTGGTCTTCAAAGTTTCCCTCTGAAAAATGTGTTTGAAATAGCAAAAGAAAAGGAAAATCATTAAATAACTTTTTATTAAACAAAAATTCTATGAGTGTGGGAAAAATACCAAAATTTACCAGATTGTAAAGGAATTCAATACCAACTCAATGCAAAAAAGAATCAAGTGATTTGGACTTGTAAATAAAAAGATTTAAATGGTCAAAGTTTCTGTTTAAATCTGGAATTAATAAAAGAAATGAAATTCCTGGGAGGGGCCACGTCGAAGGCGTAAAGTGGAGGGGTGCCTCCACCTAACGCTTCGACTGCAGGCTGCACACACTAGCAGGTGGGGCCTGCCCCTTTTAAAATAGAGAGAGAGAGGAGGGGGAACAGAGGAGGGCGGCTCACCGGCGACGCTCACCAACGATAGAGACGACGACGAGGCTGGGAGATGACGGGAATGGATCAGGCTCTCGGCGACGGTCCTTCCTGTACCCGTAGCTCCTTCAGAGGTGGACGAACGGCGTCGCCCCTTCTTCTCCGGCGGGTGGAGGCTACGGTGGTCGTCGACGGCGACGGTTCCGGCAGGGGTTCGACTCACCGAAGGCTCGAGGAGCACCAGAGGGACCAAGGGAACACAATGACGGCCTTGCATTATACTGGGGAAGGGCAGAGGGGGCTGGCGACAGAGGCGATTTGGCGGTGGAGCCTGTCGCCGGAGCTGAGGGAGACGAGCTCCCGGCTCTTGTTGGGGGTCTCTAGGGCTAATCGAGGGGTGGAGAAGAGGGGGATGGCTAGGAGTGGTTCGGGCAGCGCCTTATATAGGCCAGCGACTAGCGTTGCCGTGCTCTCCCGAAGGTGCGAGGCTCGGGCATGCCACTGGAGCAAGGAAGGCGAGCTGGTTGTCGCGGCGTGGAGGTGAGGTGATGGAGGAGGTCAGGGGAGCGACGGGGCGGGTCCGGAGCCATTAATGGCTTGCAGACGATCAAAGTGGCTGAAGCCCACTGTGCTGGCCGTGGTGGAGCTTGGCCGGGAACGGTGGCGGCCCTCTCCGGCAACCCAAAGGGTTCGAGAGGTGCCACGCGGCTACCAGGGGCCTCGTCGGCGCTTAGGACAAGGGTGGGGCAACGATTGATGGCTCGGCGTGGCTCGGCTGTCACTGGAGATGCGTAGAGCGCGCTCTGTGGCATGCCAGCACCGTGATCACCACGGTTGCGGCCACCCTGATGCCAAGCATGCCTGGAGACCTTGTCCATAGCGTCGACCAGCCTCCCATCAGTCACCATCCACTGCTTGCGTGATCATACAAGCCCTCCCGCAACTAGGAACATCAACAACAGGTTCTGCCTACAGACTTTGGGAGGTTTTAGAGCTCAACTGGGTTAGGGTTAGAGCAAGATAAGATGTCTAGGAGGATCAGCATAGAAAAGACTTTAAACTGGCAAAGATTGGCAAGGTTTGAAGATCAAATGAATATAGTTCCTTTGAAAACCATCTTTCTGGTCCAGAACACAAATGAGCTCCTAGCACTCAATTGCAAGCTTTGCTACCATTGTCATTTGGTGGGGAAGTGTCATTTGGTAGTGCACACATGCCCAAAAATTTGTAGCTCCATTGTGCACTCCTAGCTGGCACTTCCTTCACAAAGGTTCTGTTTTAGCAGAAACTTAGCAAAGTGTTTTTGCTCAAAATTTGTATTGGACCATGGGATGTTTTTACATATTGGAACCATATATGATCCCTGGTAACTGCAGGAATTTATTGGGAATTTTTCAAAATAGGAATCATGGGGTTGCTTCACAAAAGGATAATTTTGGTCAGAAAATAAATAATTATTCTGGCCATAATTCTCCATTGGACACAAAAATATTTTTGAATATTTTGAAATCATATGGTATTGAGAAGATGTTGTAAAAGTTTTGGGTCTTAACGCTCATCCAAGCTATAGGTTGCTTCACAGCCCATAGTGATGGCATAATTCCCAAAATAGAAAAAGAGAATTATTTGATGAAATAAAATATTGCAAATAAATCTCAGAAATGTTTTAGTAAGAAGCAAAAGGTTTTGGGTTGTTTGAGACAAGAAATCAGAGATTTCATAATCCAACTTGCTTTGAGAATTTGAAAATCCACCAAATTGCAAGTGATCTTCAAAAATATTTTAGAAAGAAAAGGTTTGAAAAATCAGGGTGTTACACACAAGCAAGTATGCTTGCAAGATATAAATAACATCTTTTATTACTCTCCCATGCAATGGTGCCACATCATCCATTCATGCATATTAGTCATAAGTAGTTTTTTGCATTAGAGTTCATCCTCCATATTTTGTTTTCTATTTTTGTTTTTAAGCTTACATTCGCTTTTCATTAGTTTTAGATTTTTTATAACAATTATTTATCCGTATTTTAGCAATGTTTCCATAGCAACGCGCGGGGCATCATCTAGTTTTGCTTCATATGTAGTCGTTAGCAAAATCTTTTTAAAAAACTTATATTTAGGAACCGAGGGAGTAAATTCAAACTGCATGCACTACATAATATAGTAGTGGCAATATGTAGATAGAGGGGGAGATGGGCGAGCATTGTCACCTATAAATTCAAAGCATGAAGTCGCGTATAACAAAGTGATAGGCCTCTGCATAAATATTTAGCAATTAGTAATGCAATAGAAAAACTAACCATAATAATTGATCATGTGAGCTCGCATGTGTGATTGTTGAGTTCTTCCTCTGCATACCTAGCTAGACATGCAAATTAACCCAAGTGAGCATCGACTTTCTTCTACACAAAAGCACCATTGAAAACATGATTTCGGCCTTGAAACCGAACAAACAAATGTGACCTGTTGAGGATCCATATTAGAAAATATTTTTGTAGCACACTACGAGTTATGCAAAACCGATGTGAAGTTAGACACAAATACATGGAATGATGGAAAATTCAGAATTATAAGAACATGAAATACCTAATTTTCTTTCCATATAGAGCAGTAATAACTACTTGTGTGGTAATTTTAGCAATGACAACTGATTTCACCCGATGCATGAACACTCAGTTAGGAGTAGCAAAAAACAAGAATCAAGCAGTAATTATAAAAGGCTAACTTGACTCACCGATTGGGGGTTATGAACTTGTTAGTTGACTTACATACGAACCCTGCATCTTAGTGATGGTGATGGGGGCGGCTATATGTTCGTGTAAGCTACATGATAAGTAGGTTGTTGCACTAAGCTAGCTGCTATCTTTTTTAAAATTGCTTTTTTATTGATTTTGAAAAATATTGCGTTATTTTGATTTTTTTTAAATGTGATCCTGTCGGCCTAGCCAAGACCAATTAGTCCCTATCGGCCTTGGCTAGGCCGACAACCCTGTCAGCAATGCAAATGGCCACCTATCGGCCTTGGCTAGGTCGATTAGTACTAATCGGCCTTGGCTAGGCCAATTAGTACTAATCGGCCTAGCCGTGGCCAATAAGTACTAATCGGCCTAGCCGTGACCAATAGGTGCATGGAATTTTTTCTGAAACGTAATGCACAAATCGGCCTAGCCATGACCAATAGGTGCATGGATTTTTTTGCACGTAATGCCTAATTTTTTATGTCCACGTTATGAAAAATTGCCCCTCAATAACTTTTTCCCACCCTATCGTTCCCGCCTCCATTTCCCGCCAGACTTTTGCGCCATTTCTTTTCCCGCCATTTTTCCCACCTCGTTTTCCCGCCATTACCCTTGTCATCCGAGTCTATAAAAGGAGGCGTTGTGCTGTCTGCCTCCATTATCCAGCCACACTTGAAAACACAAACGTTCTAGTCATTATGAGTTTGCCTTGCTCAGATTAAAGCATTAGGCCTAGGAAAATGAAGAGTGCGAGTTTTCCTCGGGGGTGGAAGTAGTTTGTTGTTGGCACGGTGATATCTGCAAGGTGGATTTTTCAGATTGGTTGGGCATGAAGTTTTTCATGTGCGCCAATTACGAGGAAGATCCACCCGCTTCTATTTCTCCGTACATCAGGCCTTTGGTATGCTCAAGTCATCCAGAATAAATATGTTGTTGATATTATTTTTTACTTGATATTTATATTTATCTTTTTTTGTAGTCTCCTCCTCCTTTGTGCATGTACTATCGTTGGATTGACACGGAAATACCGGACTGGGCGGTGACCGAGATTCGTGAAAGAGGTCGTCGTGCATGGGCTAGTTTAGACTTGGAAGAGCGCCACGAGAAGGCCGAAGAAGAGGAAAAGAGAGAGTGGCAAGAGAACTGTGTGAAGCAGAGGGCTATGATTGATGAGATGCTGAAGCAAAATCGAGAAGAGAAACTTCGACTGGCGAAGGTTTATAGACAGCGACATGAGGCCCGTGATGCTGAGAGGCAGAGAAAGAAAGAAAGGGCTCGCGCGGCCAAGGAAGCAGAAGAAGCTGGTGATGGAAAAGGAAAATATCCAAGTTGGACTTAGTAGTTTTATGTTATTGTATCCTAAAATAATTTGGCCTTTTATTTTCTGGGATGGATTTTTTTCCTGAGCAATTTTTTATTAGTCCACTTTTGTTATGGGCCACATCCTTTTTAGTATAGTTCTTGTTTGGGCCTTGGCCTTTTAACTACATTTTTAAAGTCGATTCCTTTTTTGGGCCCAAGCCTTTTTAGTCTAATTCTTGTTTGGGCCTCCGCCTTTTTTGCAGTCCAAACTCAAATAATGCAAATAATTCACAGGTCCAAACAAAATGATCCAAACAAATCTCAAATAATTCACAACTTCACAGGTTCAGAAATTGCTACAGCTTCACAAAATACTTCACCGGAATTTTTCCTGTTACAGGTTTTTCCTGCTGTAGCTTCACAAAATACTTCACCAAAAACTGCTACAACTTCACAACTTCACAAACTGCTACTGCTACAGGTTCACAGGTTGAAAATACTTCATAGGTTCACATGTTCAACATCACCAGAATTACCCATCAAGTGGGCTAACTTCTCATCCGTTCTTGAGAAGTTAGCCCACTTCACAGGTTCTACGGCAGGTTCTACGACAGGTTCAACGATGCAAGACAAACCAAAAAGAGCCATCACATAAAGCTTCTATGATGGTTTAGCTCCAAAGAGAGCCATCAAGTGGGCTAACATCTCTTCTTGTTCTTGAGACTTCTTGCGCAGTAGCTCAAGTTCCTTGTCGCGTGCAGCTTCATATTCTTCCGCCTTCATCTTGATTGCTGCCATTTCTTCTTGCATCACTTCATCTTGAAGCTCCGACCTCTCCAGCTTCTGCTCAAGATCACGAACATGAGCAGCCACAACAGCAGTTGCTTTGCCAGAGTTGTAACTAGATGACTTGAGCCCAACATTCCTGAGGAATGTGCTTTGCTTGACTTCGGTCTTGAGCACTTCTTCAACAATTTCAACATCAGACTTTTGTTCTTCACCTTCTGGTATCGGGGCATCCTTCCTTTTTTCCATCTCAAGCTAGAATATGGAGGAAAATGATAGACATTAGTGACAGATCTATTTCACATTTTGCAAAAGAAACCAAACCAGAATGGCACCTAACCAAACCAGACCACAAAATCTATAGTACATAATCTATAATACTACAAAATCTATAGTAACCAAACCAGCACTGTTTTGCTATTGCTGACAGCACTATAACAATCTTATGAGATACATAGGAGAAAGAAAGCTCAATATTCACCATGTACTGATTGTTAGATACCAATCTTGGTATCCACAATGCAATGAAAAGAAGTAATAAAATCCTTTTGCACGTAATGCTTCAGCACAAGCTAGTACGCATAAACAGATAACAGGTACAAGATACAACAAATAGCAATGGAACAAATAGCTACAACAAATTCTGATATCTGTTTCCATCATATCATAGTGTGTGTTCTTGCTACAGCAATGGAACAAATAGCAAATGCTACAACAATGGAACAAACAGCAAATGCTCTAGCAATGAAACAAATAGCAAATGCTACAGGAATGGAACAAACAGCAAATGCTCTAACAAACAGCATCAAAGCATGGAACATAGTGTGTGTTCTTGCTGGCTATGAATCAAACAGGGCTGAGGTCCCTAGACAAAAGTTTGAACTGGCTGGAACTTACTATAGCAATCTTGACTGGCTCCGAAAACCCGTGCTTCTTGCTGTTGTGGGTGGCCTTGAACAAGTAAATCGCTGATAGCTCCTCACCCTTACGCTCTTCTTTCTGAAATGTTTTTAACAAAAATCAAAATGTTATTCAGCAAGAATAAGAAATGTTATTCAACGAGGATCAAACGGTAATGTCTCTAGACAAAAGTACTCATAGTGCCAAAAATGTGTGTTGTGTAGTGCGTGGAACCATTTCTCTATTGGTACACGACCTTTTCTCGATTAATCTTGTTCGACACACAGGTTTCCTACAAAAAAGCATAATGTCAGCATGATCTAGTATTAGCGTACTGTTTTGGTTCTTGACAGATGCTTGGTGTTGGTTCTGCAGTATTTTCAGTTTTGCAATAGTTCTTTCATTCCAACACAAGCTCAAAAGTTTAAATTACAGATGTATGTTCATGAATGAATCGTTATAGTAGTTCTTTCTGCAGTAATTTAAGTGTTTCACAAATGTATGTTCATGAATGATGAGTAGTTTCAGTTATTTGCCAAGTTGAAAGAAAGTGGAATAGGCAGTAGTATAGTAGGACAATACGAGTCTTAGCATATTTGAATTGAAATATTTCAGTTATCCTGCACTAGCACAAGTACATGAACAACTAGTACTATATAAGAGTCAGTGTATTACATATGGTGTTGATTTTGAAAGTTGATGCTCTCTATTGTTCCTACTCTGATCAGAAACATGGAAGAGGAAGAAGGGGACCATGTCCCATTCCCATCAGCAAACAAAACATATACAAACCTTGTGTCTTGGGGTAGACCACATCTCCACCAGAGCTTGCCATTCACTGTCTGTCAGATCTGGCACCGGAGACTTGGTGCTGACTTTGTTTGGTGCTACGGTATCAAAATACTTCTTCTTGATCTGATGGCGTTTGTTCTTTGAATTTTTCTGCAAAATATCTTTACACGCGTACTTGAAAGTCTCTGAGTCCGTGTTCATATCGAAATTTGCCTACCAAGACAGCAAACAAGGTAGGAACAACATTAGTGATCATACGTAGGTGTAACAGAAAATAGATAGCACATTAACTACAAAACAAGTAGCTTACAACAACTTTCCCAATGTAGTCCTCCAATAGACTAGCATTTTTTTGTATTCCTTGAAGTGAGGAAGAACCGGCAGATGGCTTCTTGCAACGAGTCCAGACTCATAAGCAAACTTTGGTGCGTGCAGAGGCTTCTCTGGACGCTTCATCCCTTCGGCAATTTGGATAGGCACCTTTGTACCAAGCGACTTGGTGATTCTCTCTAGCCCTTTGCCCTTTCTAAGTCTATGCTTGGTAGTCATTGCATCTGAAAATGAAATTGAACTCGTAAATTAGAAGAGAAATTGACAAATGCAGGACTGGTTCTGCTAAACAGGTAAGCATACATGATCACTTCCATTTGCAAAAATGCACTACTAAAAGAGAGTATTGCAAAGGTGAACTTGCCTGGTTGAAGCACAAGCTGTTGTTCTTCTTCACTGATGACAACATTCCTGTCAATAGAAGGTGCACCACGCCTGAGGGGTAGGCAGACAGTGCCACTTTCATCCATGCAGAGAGTGGTTTCTTCATCCATGGGCGGACACTCATCACGCATTTGCGCCAAGCTCTGAAAGTCCATGCACAGTGGACTTTCCTGATGGTCTGTCGCAGCCGCCATACTTTCTTTCTGCCTTGCGACTCTATCAGGGGCAGGTTTATCAGGTTCCAGGATCCTCTTTGTTTGTCCTGGAGGTTGGGCCATCACCCTTCATGGAGGCATTGCAACAGATGTTTCTGACCTCTTCCTCTTCTTGTTGGATGTCTTCTTAACACCATGCCTCTTCTTTCTAGATTCCTTCAGTGCCTCGTATAAAAAGCACAGAAAAAACATTAGATCACAAGACAAATATGTGAGCACAAGGAAACAGAGAGCATACAAGAACCCGAACCCTCCAAGCAAGACAGAGTTTGCACCTTAACAGTCTTGTGCACTACAACTTCATCCTCCTTAGGATTGTACTCTGGGTCATCATTGATAACTCCACTACCTTCTTGAACCTCATTAATTCTACCTCCTTGTACATCATTTGTTGTCCTAATCATTGACTCTACTGCACCAATGCCAAGGGACTAGAACATTTGATTGTTCCTCATCATATTTCTAGCCCTAACCTTCTCGTACTCGGTGAGAGGAGGCTCATCTTTGCAAGGCAAAGGAAACATAATTATTAGGTTAATGGTTGGAATGCATGGACAAACAATCAAACATATCTTATGATATTTTATTATCATTTAATCCTAGTTATTCAGCTAAGGAAGAGTAACAGCACACATGCACAACTAAGCCAACTTATTCAGATTACAGCAATACATTTGCATAATAAAATCTGACAGTATTTTACATCACCAGCCTCCAAGATATTTTACTTAGCATATTACATTTCACTTAGCATATTAAGACACATATTTTATAAACCTGACAGTATAACCACAAGGAGCAAGTTGCATACCAATGGTTGGCCTCGGGTTTGACCTTGTCATCCTTGCCATGGATGATCTTGAGGTGGTGCTTGCAAAATAGAATAAACAACAATCAGATACAACAGGGATAAAGTAAAATGATGCACTTATATCAATAAAAGAAAGCATTTAGACGAGCATGCACATACATGTAATACATGTGAAGCAAACTTGTTGGATCAACAATATAGTGATGTAGTTAATGCATTAGTACTAATACATGTAAAACACTTGGACCAGCATGCACATACATGTGTAGCAATGAACATACAGTTAATGAATCAATACTAAACTGACAGTTGAAGAAGGCAACTAAATTGAAGCACTTGGACTAGCATGCACATACAGGTGTAGCAATGCATCAGGATTAATACATGTGAAACAGGAGGTAGTAATGTACTAAACTGATAGTTGAAGAAAACTATATATGTGAAGTAATGCATTAGCACTAATATAAGTGAAGCAAACTACATCAAGCTAAGTGAATTTAGGTTGTGGTACCAAAGACAAGAACATAACTCACATCCATTACAAGTATACATAGTTGGATACAAATACAGTGCACACGAATTATACTTCAGGAAGGTGGGTAAGCAAAACCAACTATTTACAACAATTACTTTTATGTTTTAACTTGCAATTTTATCCATGTACCTGCAATCATCTATAAGCAAAGTAATTACTCAACTCTATTCCCTAATGGAGGCAAACATATGCATTCATGGCAACTGGTTGCCCAACATTTGGTGAATAAAGAAGCAAGAAGTGTGCAAGCAAGCAAGCAAAGTGCATACGTGCTACTAATACAAGCAAGCAAGCAAAAAAAAGTGCTACTAATAGAAACAAGCATAGTGCTACTAATAGAAACAAGCAAGCAAGGAAGAAAATTGAAGAGGAGCAAGCAAGCAAGTACTGTTGATACAAACCCTAGTAGCTTCTTCTGCAAGTGTTACTGATACAAGCAAGTATTGCTGATGGGAACTCTAATTAACCATGTAGGCTAGCTAGCAAGCAAGCCACATTAGTCAAGCAACATGAACATGAACCCTAACCCCATGAAGCAGACTACCAGAGGGGGATCGAACGAACCACGAGGAGGTCCTAACTCTAGAATCAATCCCACGAACATGAACAAGAACCTCCAGGAGCTCCTAGATTGACTGAATCCTAACCCTAGATCGACCAGGTGGGGGATCTATCCTCATTTGTTACCCATCACAAATGCAGGACCCCATGAACCCCATGAAACCCTAACCACATGAAACCCATCAACCCTAACCCCATGAACCAGAGGGAGATCATCCGTATGAAATCACCATCGATCCTTTCCCATGAACAAGAAAACTAGGAGATCCTACCCCATGAACCAGAGAGCAATGTGTACCCCATGAACCGGAAACCTAACCCCATGAATATACCGAACCATCCCATCAATCCAGCCCCTAGTTCCTCGTATAAATTAGACAAGCAAGCAAGCAAAGTGCTAGTAGTAATGCTGATGCAAACCCTAACCTTATGTACCCTAGCAAGCAACTAAATTGAAGATTAGCAACAAGCAAGCAAGCATCCCCATGATGTACTGAAGAGACTAAGAACGTGTGGACTGACATTCTTCTAATTTTATTACTCTGTGTATGTCCCCATGCATGTCCCTCTAAACCTATACAACAATTTTGTAGAAGCTTCAAGAGGGCAACCAAACCTGGTTTGATTTGGTATATCAGCCCATGTAGACACATACCATGTTGAATAACTAAAGAATGCATGATACAATCATCCTAATCAATGTTCAGTAGCACATTATCATTAGAATGGAACGGAAAAACTAAATTCTTCTAAGACCAACAGCAATTGTAAGGACCCCATGATTGCTTGTTTCTAGTCTTTAGTCATCAAAGTAACTAGTACTACCAGCAGGATCGGTTCTATTTAGTGGCGGACCTAGCCCAATGGATCAGGATGGACCAGCAGTGCTACTATATACATATAATATATTATTAGTATCTTTTTAGCCTTTCTTCTATACGGTATAAAAACTATTTTCAAAGTCCCACCCTGGCCACCCTTTGCCTCCACCACTGGTTCTATTATGATAATCTTGATGTTTGAAGCTTTAGAGAGAGATAGTTTGTGCACTTGCTGAATTTTGCAAAAAAACATATACTATTTGAAATGCACGATCTTTTATTGCACTTTTATTTTTGTGAGGTTTTTCACGTGAAATGTTTGAGCGTGTTACTCATGCGCCTGCAACTAGTTTTGCTGCTATGGATCCATCCCATCGATCCAGCCCCTAGTGCCTCATATAAAAAAAGAAATACAATCATCATGGCTTTGTGTACCCCCATTTGTTACCCATCACAAATGAGGACCCCATGAACCCCATGAAACCTAACCCCATAAAACCCTAACCACATGAAACCCATGAACCCTAACCCCATGAACCAGTGGGAGATCATCCCCATGAAATCACCATCGATCCTTTCCCATGAACAAGAAAACCAGGAGATCCTACCCTATGAACCAAAGAGCAACGTGTACCCCATGAACCCTAACCCTAACCCCATGAACCAGTGGGAGATCATGCCCATGAAATCACCATCGATCCTTTCTGATGAACAAGAAAACCAGGAGATCCTACCCTGTGAACCAGAGAGCAACATGTACCCCATGAACCCTAACCCTAACCCCATGAATCTACCGAACCATCCCCATTGATCCAGCCCCATGAACCCTAGAATAACACATGAGGGGGATCTATCAAACCCTAGAAGATCTACACATGAACATCGACGAGAGATGGGTCGAGGGGAGAGGTACCTGCCGTCATCGACCGTTGATTATGTGGATGTAGCCATTGTCGTCGTCGTCATCGATGTAGTCGTAGCCGTCGTCGATGTAGATGTAGCCGTTGTCGTCAATGTAGATGTAGTCGTCGACATCGTCGATGTAGTCGTCCTCGTTGAGGGGAGATGGGAGGAAGGATTTGTCGTCGGGAGAGGGGAGAGGGGCGGCGGGGCGATGCGGAGCACGGGAGGGGCTGCGGGGTGGCGCAGAGCAGGGGAGGGGCGGCGCGGAGCTAGGGTTAGGAGCAGGGGAGGGGCGGCGGAGTGGGGAGTGGAATGTATCCCGCGTGGGGAGTGGGGAGTGGAATGGAGAGGGGAGTGGTGGGTCCCGCGTGGGAGTGGAGGGAAATTTTGGTGAGGTGAGAGGGAAAATTTGGTGGGCTGGAATGGAAAATTTTCACTAGTTTTTTGGGGTTTGGAGGCAGACTTTTTGTTTTTCTGTTTTAAACATTGTAGAAATAATGGTTAAAATCATACCGAATAGTTCAAGAAGACATCGGTACTCCAATTTATATATTTTTGCTAGTTGGTAGGTCACATGTGATGATGTGATGCGAAGGTTTCCCATTTTTTGATTATTTATTTATTTTTTACGGTCTTTTCAAAATCCGGCCGAATTTGTTACGACGGCCGTCCGTGGCTAGGGGTTGAATCATGCAAAGGTGTTGGTGATTCTATGATGAAATGTCTATGCATGAACCTGAAAATGATTTGTAGTAAAAATAACGGGCAAGCTATGGAGCACCGGTAGTTCAAATTATAGCCGGTTCCAGCTGAATCGACCGATGGCTGTCTGAATGACTGGGGTAGCTATGAGGCTCAGAAACACATGAGTTTTGGCAACCGTCCATAAAATACGGTCTACTTTGAGATAGCCATGGAATGGCGCCGTTTAGGATGACTCTCCTTGTAGCCGCTTCACGAAGAACACCTGTTTTTGGCGTTCAGAAAATGAAAATTGTTTTTTTTGTGAAACAAGTAGGAACCTCTCTTTTGCAACATTGTTTCCCATCACAAGACGGAGGCATGTGCCAAATTTGGGCATATTATCACAAACTATTCAACGAATGTAGCCATATCATTGCTCGTTTGGCTTGAAAGACATAATCTTCGTTCGTGGTAGGTCCTTTTAGAGAACACTTTTTCAAGAAAATGTCGGTACTCCAATTTATATATTTTTGCTAGTTGGTAGGTTACATGTGATGATGCGACGCGAAGGTTTCCCATTCTTTTGATTTTTTTTTGAATTTTTACGGGCTTTTCAAAATACGGCCGAATTCGTTGCGACGGTCGTCCATGGCTTGGGGTTGAATCATGCAAAGGTGTTGGTGATTCTATGACGAAATGCCTACCCGTGAACCTGAAAATGATTTTTAGTAAGAATAACGGGCAAGCTATAGAGCACCCGCATTTCAAATTATAGTCGGTTCCAGCTGAATCGACCGATGGTTGTCCGAATGGTCGGGGGTAGCTACGAGGCTCAGAAATGCATGAGTTTTGGCGACCATCCGTAAAATATGATCTACTTTGAGATAGCCATGGAATGGCGCCATTTAGGATGACTCTCCTTGTAGCCGCTTCACGAAGAACACGTATTTTCGGCATTCAGAAAACGAAAAATGTTTTTTTATGAAACAAGTAGGAGCCTCTCTTTTGCAGCATTGTTTCCCATCACAAGACAGAGGCATGTGCCAAATTTGGGCATATTATCACAAACTATTCAACGAATGCGGCCATATCATTGCTCGTTTGGCTTGAAAGCCATGGATCTTCGTTCGTGGTAGGTCCTTTTAGAGAACACTTTTTCAAGAAAATGTTGGTACTCCAATTTATATATTTTTGCTAGTTGGTAGGTCACATGTGATGATGCGACGCGAGGGTTTCCCATTTTTTTATTTTGTTTTTGAATATTTTACGGTCTTTCCAAAATCCGGCCGAATTCGTCGCGACGGCCGTCCGTGGCTAGGGGTTGAATCATGCAAATGTGTTGGTGATTCTATGATGAAATGCTTACCCGTGAACCTGAAAATGATTTTTAGTAAAAATAACGGGCAAGCTATGGAGCACCCGCAGTTCAAATTATAGCCGGTTCCAGCTGAATCGGGTGATGGCTGTCTGAATGGTCGAGGGTAGCTACAAGGCTCGGAAACGCATGAGTTTTGGCGACCGTCCGTAAAATACGGTCTACTTTGAGACAGCCATGGAATGGCGCCGTTTAGGATGACTCTCCTTAGCCGCTTCACGAAGAACACGTGTTTTTGGCATTCAGAAAATGAAAAATGTTTTTTTGTGAAACAAGTAGGAACCTCTCTTTTGCAACATTGTTTGGAGGCATGTGCCAAATTTGGGCATGTTATCACGAACTATTCAACCAATGAGCATCCATGAGCAAGCACAAAAACAAATAATTTTATCTTTCATCAATGAGCATCCATGAGCATGCACAAAATGTCATCAGGTACCACCGTCATACTTAAAAGTGAGTAGCAGTTCAACACTATCATACTTAAAAGGTTTACACTAAAAAGATTAAAGCTCCGTCAGGTTCAACACTATCATACTTAAAAGTTCTTAAGATCTTCACTCTTGGTTCTTCCCCTTCTGCTTCATCATCCTGATGCGCTTAGAGTGGCGAAGCCCCATTCCAGGCTGTGGGATGTACTCCTCTACCACAATTGGCATGGTCCTGTCGCACAGCTGTGGGATCACCATTGCGAGGCCATCGTCACGCACCACCACCATTGCGAGGTCATTGTCAGGCACCACCACCATCGCGAGGTCATCGTCAGGCACCAACACCATTGCGAGGCCATCGTCAGCCACCACCATCCCGAGGCCATCGTCAACCACCACCTCATCATCCCTTCTCTGCTTGTCTTCTTCCCCACTCCGTTCCTCCTCGTCCTCGCTGCTACTTTTGCTATAGCCAGAGTCGCTGCTGCTGCTTTTGCTGTAGCCAGAGTCGCTGCTGCTGCTTTTGCTATAGCCAAAGTCGCTGTTGCTTTTGCTATAGCCAAAGTCCCTGCTCCTTCTCCCATTGCCTAGCCAAATGCAAAAAAAAGTTTTTTTTTAACAATGGGTGTGAGACAGAGCCTAATGGAGAGGAAGAAGACATAGAGTGTACTCGCATCGTCGTCGTCCTTGTAGCGCCTGCGACACATACTCGTGTTGAACACCTTCACAGTGAACATGGCATTGTCGTCGTACCTGAAGACAAGGAAGTACATGTGTCGCAGGTCGTAGGCACGGACGAACTGCTTCCAGCCACGATCTAGGTACATGTGGCCATCGGTGTCGAACACCACCTCCACGTCCCACAGCCTGCGAAGACCGTTGGCGGCTGCTACCTCTTGAGATTGCATTGGTTTTTTCCCTTGAAGAGGAAAGGGTGATGCAACACAGTAGCAATAAGTATTTCCCTCAGTTTGAGAACCAAGGTATCAATCCAGTAGGAGTATCAAGATGAGGCACCAATGTACCTGCGCAAAAACAGCAAACTTGCACCCAACGCTACAAAGGGGTTGTCAATCCCTTCACGATTGATTGCAAGGTGAGATCTGAAGGCGGAAAGTGCAACAAAGTAAAAGTGTAGGGCTGAAAATATGATGTGAAGTAGACCCCGGGGCCATAGTGTTCACTAGAGGCTTCTCTCAAAATAGCAAATATTACGGTGGGTGAACGAACTACTCTCGAGCAATTGATAGAACCGCGCAAAGTCATGACGATATCTAAGGCAATGATCATACATATAGGCATCACGTCCGAGACAAGTAGACCGATACTTTCTGCATCTACTACTATTACTCCACACATCGACCGCTATACATCATGCATCTAGTCTATTGAGTTCATGACGAAAAGAGTAACGCCTTAAGCAAGATGACATGATGTAGAGGGATAAATTCATGCAATAGATATAAACCCCATCTTTTTACCCTTGATGGCAACAACACGATGCGTGCCTCACTACCCCTTCTATCACTGGGTGAGGTCACCGCACGGTATGAACCCAAAACCAAGCACTTCTCCCATTGCAATAATCATAGATCAAGTTGGCCAAAAAAAACCCACAACTCGAAGAGAATTACAAGGATATGAAATCATACTTATAAGAGATCAGAAGAAAATCAAATAAGATTCATAGATAATCTGATCGTAAATCCACAATTCATCGGATCTCGACAAACACACCGCAAAAGAAGATTACATCGGATAGATCTCCATGAAGATCATGGAGAACTTTGTATTGAAGATCCAAGAGAGAAGAAGCCATCTAGCTACTAGCTATTGACCCGAAGGTCTATGGTGAACTACTCACGCATCATCAGAGAGGCAATGGTGCTGATGAAGAAGCCCTCCGTATCCGAATCCCCCTCCGGCAGGGCACCAGAACGTGCCCCAGATGGGATCTTGCGGAGACAGAAGCTTGCGGCGGCGAAAAAGTATTTTCGTGGATCTCTCTCGTGGTATTGGATTTTTCGGGGATTTATAGGCAGAAGAAGTAGGGCAGAGGAGCCGCAAGGGGCCCACAAGCCTGCTAGGCGCGGCCCCCCCTGGCCATGCCTAGGGGGCTTGTGGCCTCCCATGGTGCCCTCTGCCTTGGTTCTCAAGCTCCCTGCGTACCTTCTATTCCGGAAAAAAATCTTTTCGGGTTTTTTTTTCGTTTGGACTCCGTTTAATATTATCCTCTGAAAAGGGTCAAAAACACGGAAAAAACAGGAACTGGCACTTGGCACTGAGTTAATAAGTTAGTCCCAAAAAAGATATAAAAGGCATACAAAACATCCAAAGTTTGATAAGATAATAGCATGGAACCATCAAAAATTATAGATACGTTGGAGACCTATCAAGCATCCCCAAGCTTAACTCCTGCTCGTCCTCGAGTAGGGAAGTGATAAAGACTGAATTTTTGATGTGGAATGCAACCTAGCATATTTGTCCTTTGTAACTTCTTTCATGTGATATGAACGTTCAGATCCGTAAGATTCAAAACAATAGTTTGCTATTGACATGAAAACAATAATACTTCAAGCAAACTAGCAAGGTAATCACGAACTTTCAAAATAACAAGGCAAAAGAAAGTTATCCCTACAAAATCATATAGTCTAGCTATGCTCCATCATCCCCACACAACTAATTTAAATCATGCACAACCCCGGTATTGGCCAAGTAATTGTTTTCGCACTCTTACTTTCTCAAACCTTTTTCAACTCTCACGCAATACATGAGCGTGAACCATGTATATAGCACTATACGTGGAATAGAGTGTGGTGGAGGTTGTGAGACAAAAAGGAGGAGATGGTCACATCAACTCGGCGTATCAAAGGGCTATGGAGATGCCCATCAATAGATATCAATGTGAAAGAGTAGGGATTACCATGCAATGGATGCACTTAGAGATATAAGTATGTGAAAGCTCAAAAGGAGAACTAGTGGGTGTGCATCCAACTTGCTTGCTCACGAAGACCTAGGGCAATTTTGAGGAAGCCCATCATTGGAATATACAAGCCAAGTTATATAATGAAGATTCCCACTAGCATATGGTGGTGACAAAACAAGAGACTCTCAATCATGAAGAACATGGTGCTATTATGAAGCACTAGTGTGGAAAAAGATAGTAGCAATGTCCCTTCTCTCTTTTTTTTTGTTTGGGCTCTTTGGCCTCTTTCCATATCTCTCTCTCTCTTTTTGTGGGCAACTTTTGGCCTCTTTTCCCTTTTTTTATTTCATCACATGGGACAATGCTCTAATAATGATGATCATCACACTTTAATTTACTCACAGCTCAATGCTTAGAACAATGATGACTCTATAAGAAATGCCTCCGACAGAGTACCGGGATGTGCAACGATCTAGCTTGGCGTATGATGTTGAAACATCTCGCTAGCTATCTTACGATCATGCAATGGCAATATGTAAGTGACGGCACAACTCATGAGACGGAATGGTGGGAGTTGCATGGCAATATATCTCGGAATGGCTATGAAAATGCCATAATAAGTAGGTATGGTGGCTGTTTTGAGGAAGGTATATGGTGGTTTTGTGTACGGGGAAAGTTGCGCGACACTAGAGAGGCTAGCAATGGTGGAAGGTGAAAGTGCATCTATACCTTGGACTCACATTAGTCATGAAGAACTCACATACTTATTGCGAAAGTTTTTATTAGTAATCGAAACAAAGTGTTAAACTCATACTCCTTGGGGAAGGGTTGGTAGGTGTTAACCATCACGCGATCCCGACCGCAATACAAAGGATGACAATCAATAAATCAATTATGCTCCGGCTTCCTAACATAGCGGTTCACCATACGTGCATGTTACGGGAATCACTAACTTCAACACAATATTTGTAGATTCACAACACCTTACTAAAATGACTCTTAATATTAGCAAATCCATGTCTCAAAACGAATTGAGAGGAATCAGACTTCTCTTTCTAACCAATGCACAAGAATATGGAAGTTTTATTGTATCCTCTTTGGACGCCTATCATCTTTAGGACTACTTTCATGGCACAAGCCAACTACCAAGTTACTCAGAGAGAGCACTCTCAAAAAGATATAAGTGAATATCGAGATTTCTTATTTCTCCGAAATATGACACCGCCATGCTCTAAAATATCTAAGTGAAGCACTTAGAGCAAAGTTATCTAGCTCAAAAGATATAAGTGAAGCACAGGTGAGCTAAATTGCCTAATTCAAAAGATATAAGCGAAGCTCAATGAGTATTCTAGCAAATTCACGATGAGTGCATGTCTCTCTCAAAAGGTGTGCAACAAGGATGATTTTGACACAACAAAAAGAAAAGACTCCTATAATACACTACGCTCCAAGCAAAACACATATCATGTGGTGAATAAAAATATAGCTCCAAGTAATGTTACCGATGGATTGAAGACGAAAGAGGGGATGCCTTCCCGGGGCATCCCCAAGCTTAGGATTTTTGATGTCCTTGAATTTGGCTTGGGATGCCTTGAGTATCCCCAAGCTTGAGCTCTTTCTACTCTTTATCCCTTTGTCCATGAGAACATCACCCAAAACTTGAAAACTTCACAACACAAAACTTAAACAGAAACTCGTGATATCATTAGCACAAGAGAACAAACTACCAACTCTTTAGGTACTATAGCAAACTTGATTTCTATTTATATTGGTGTTACATTACTATATTCTCACTTTTCCATGGCTAGTACCCCCCGATACTATCCATAGTTTCATCAAAATAAGCAATCAACACAACAAAAAACAGAATCTGTCAAAAACAGACCAGTCTGTAGGAACCTGTATACTTCATATACTTATGTTATCTCGAAAATTCTGAAACATTATGACAATTAGGTCAATTGTCATATCAGCCAGCAGCAAAAAGAATCAACTCAAAAGCTCTTTCTGGATAGTAATGAAAAATAATTTGGTGAGCGAAAAGTTTCTATCTTTTTCAGCACGATCAAACAATCATCACCAAAACTAGTCATAAAGGTTTTACTTGGCACAAACACAAAGAGAAACACAAAAAACACAATCATAACAGAATTATGATGGTGTGGACACAACAAAACAGAAAGCAAAAAGCAAAGATAAATTCATTGGGTTGCCGCCCAACAAGCGCTATTGTTTAACACCCTTAGCTAGGCATTGATAATTCAATGATGCTCACATAAAAGATAGCAATCGGACACGAAGAGAGCATCATGAAACATGTGACAAACATATCTAAGTCTAACATACTTCCTATGCATAGGCATTTTATAGGAAAACAGATTGTCAAGACAACCAATAGTTACCATATGCAAGGAAGAAGAAAGAGACAATATCAATCTCAACATAACAAGAGGTGATTTGGTAACATGAAAGTTTATACCACAATATTTTCATCTCTCATAGCAATTACATGTGGGATCATAATCAAATTCAACAATATAGCTATCACAAAGGATATTCTTTTCATGATCCACATGCATGCAAAGTTCACGCTCTTCAAAAATAGTGGGATCATTATCAACTAAAGTCATGACTTCTCCTAACCCACTTTCAATATTATTGCAAACATCATAATCATCATGAGGGTTAAACAAATTTTAAAGATCATAAGAAAAATTATCACCCCAATCACGATCATTGCAACAAGTAGTGGACAAAGCAAAACTAGCATCCCCAAGCTTAGGGTTTTGCATATTTTTAGCATGATTGTCATTAATAGAATTTATAATGAAATCATTGCAATCATGCTTTTCATTGAAGGAGCCCTCATGAATCACCTCATAAATTTCTTCATCACGATTTTCAGATTCACGCATCTCAAGAAAAACTCCATATAGAAAGTCAAGTGCACTCAACTCACTAGCAATTGGATCAACATAATTGGATCTCTTAAAGATATTAGCAAGTGGATGAGGATCCATATAAATAGATTTTCAGCAAGCGAAGATGCAAGCATATTGAAGGCACATGGCAACACAAGCAACCAGAAAACAAGCGAAAGAAACGGCGAACGAAAAAGGCAAATATTTTTGTAAATTTTTGTTTTTCAGAAGTGGGGGAGATGAAAACGAGAGGCAAAAAAGTAAATGCAAGAGATGAGTTTGCGACAGTTACTTGGATAAGCTTCACTTGATGCTCCCTGGCAACGGCGCCAGAAATTCTTCTTGCTGCCTCTTGAGCTTGCGTTGGTTTTTTCCCTTGAAGAGGAAAGGGTGATGCAGCACAGTAGCAGTAAGTATTTCCCTCAGTTTGAGAACCAAGGTATCAATCCAGTAGGAGTGTTAAGATGAGGCACCAATATACCTGCGCAAAAACAACAAACTTGCTCCCAACGCTACAAAGGGGTTGTCAATCCCTTCAAGATTGATTGCAAGGTGAGATCTGGAGGAGGAAAGTGCAACAAAGTAGAAGTGTAGGGCTGAAAATATGATCTGAAGTAGACCCGGGGGCCATTGTGTTCACAAGAGGCTTCTCTCAAAATAGCAAATATTACGGTGGGTGAACGAATTACTGTCGAGCAATTGATAGAATCGCGCAAAGTCATGACGATATCTAAGGCAATGATCATACATATATGCATCACATCCGATACAAGTAGACCGATACTTTCTGCATCTACTACTATTACTCCACACATCGATCGCTATCCAGCATGCATCTAGTGTATTGAGTTCATGACGAACAGAGTAACGCCTTAAACAAGATGACATGATGTAGAGGGATAAATTCATGCAATAGATATAAGCCCCATCTTTTTACCCTTGATGGCAACAACACGATGCGTGCCTCGCTACCCCTTCTGTCACTGGGTGAGGTCACCGCACGGTATGAACCCAAAACCAAGCACTTCTCCCATTGCAAGAATCATAGATCAAGTTGGCCAAACAAAACCCACAACTCAAAGAGAATTACAAGGATATGAAATCATGCATATAAGAGATTAGAAGAAATTCAAATAAGATTCATAGATAATCTGATCATAAATCCACAATTCATCGGATCTCGACAAACGCCCAGCAAAAGAAGATTACATTGGATAGACCTCCATGAAGATCATGGAGAACTTTGTATTGAAGATCCAAGAGAGAGAAGAAGCCATCTAGCTACTAACTATGGACCCGAAGGTCTATGGTGAACTACTCACGCATCATCGGAGAGGCAATTGTGTTGATAAAGAAGCCCTCCGTATCCAAATCCCCCCTCCGACAGGCACCAGAACGTGCCCCAGATGGGATCTTGCGGAGACAGAAGCTTGCGGCGGCGGAAAAGTATTTTCGTGGATCTCTCTCGTGGTTTTGGATTTTTTGGGGATTTCTTGGCGGAAGAAGTAGGGCAGAGGAGCCACAGAGGGCCCACAAGCCTGCTAGGCGCGGGCCCCCCTGGTCGCGCCTCGGGGGCTTGTGGCCTCCCCTGGTGCCCTCTGCCTTGGTTCTCAAGCTCCCTGCGTATCTTCTGTTCTGGGAAAAAATCTTTTCGGAGGTTTTATTCTGTTTGGACTCCGTTTAATATTCTCCTCTGAAAAGGGTCAAAACACGGAAAAAATAGGAACTGGCACTTGGCACTGAGTTAATAAGTTAGTCCCAAAAAAGATATAGAAGGCATACAAAACATCCAAAGTTTGATAAGATAATAGCATGGAACCATCAAAAATTATAGATACGTTGGAGACGTATCACCGACATGCTGGATCTGCATGTTCTGTGGCTGATGGCCATCCAACATCTTCACAAAATTGTCAGGCAGCACCTGCCTGCTAGAGGATTTCTCAAGTATAATCGTGAAGAACTCGAAACCTTCCAAGTCAGCCATCTCATTTGGCATGGAAGAGCGCACCCGGCGGCATCAGCCTCCCCCATCTCTGAAAAGTAGCAGAAGAGACTAATTACTACCCTTTACAACATTGTCATACAACATTTACAGCATGAGATGTTTTGAGCAGAAGAATAATGTATAGCTCTAGCAGTACAAAATTTAAACAATTGGTCACTGTTTATAAAACCTTAGGAAGATATTTATATCTAGTGGCAGCAAACAAAATAGAAAATATAATAAGAGAGTACTTGCCCTTTTGATAATTCCAGTCAATCATATGAAAAGGAAGGGTTCAATTGGAGTGAAGATGAAACAAGTGCATGTTTTAAGAGCACCCTTGTGGCAAAACTGAGAATGGACATAGTTGGAACAGAGCCAAGATGGTGGTGGCAAAACTGACCAAAAAAGCAATGCACTTGTGGACATTTATGATGCCTCAATTTGGAATACTACTATAAATAGTAATGGCCTCAATTTCCTACAAGTCTATCTTGGCAAATGAAGCAAGTCAGCACTGGTGCAATGCAATGGTCAGTGATAGTAGCCCCACAGTACTCGTCCCATCATGTCTTCTTGTTTCTACTACTACTTGAGATTCAGAGTTTAAGCTGAGAGGACAGGGAAAGGCATCTCTGATTTATGGATGGCACATGGCTCTCTCTTCCTTTTTAGCTTTGTATAGGACGATTCCGTGACAAAGGGATACATGTGTGCACTCTGTTTTATTTTTCTACCCATTCCATATTTTGCTACTACCAAATCTATCTACATCAATAGTAGATAAGAAACCTAATCTATCTACATTACCAAAGCTAACCCTAATTTCCAAATAGCGTCGGCAAAAACCCTAACCTAATCTAATGTAATCCAATCCTAATCTATCTACATCACCAATCCTAGTCAAACCCTACTCTAATCCAATCTAGGCGGCGGAAAGAACCCTAATCTAAACAGTAGCAGAAAACTAAGTTGTAGGAAGGATTTGACGGATTCATACCTCAGGAGAGAGGAAGGAGTAGCCCACGGAGAGAGAGGAGGAGTCGGCGGTGGTGGGAGAGGAAGGAGCCGGCGGCGGTGGGAGAGGAAGGAGCTGTCGGCGGAGAGGAGGAGTGGGTCGAGTGGAGAGGAGGAGTGGGTCGAGTGGAGAGGAGGAGTGGGTCGAGTGGAGAGGCGAAGTGGGGAAAAGATTGGGTCGACTTGTCAGCGAGTTATGTGTTCGACTGGTTTGATATATTGAAAAGGGTGGGCATAGAGTAGAAAACCAACAGCCTCTTCCTAACCGAGTGGTAGAAACCCAGTAAAATAAGCGCCAGGTCGTGGGTTCGAGCCCCCGCTCGCGCATTATTTTTTGGCAAAAACAACGTGAGGAGCTTTGAAAACAATAGCTCAGTGAAAACTTCACGAACAACAACAGTTCTGAAAATAGCTTTGAAAACAACATGTCAATTCAGTTCTGAATACAACATCTCAATTATATTCAAAAAAATGCCAGGAACATCATTTTGCAATATTTTGCATTACAAGACAACAGTTTTAATCAGGATCACATCACAACCAATAGTTCTCACCAAAACTAAGAAAGTGGCACCAAAACTACATCATATTGCCTCTCCAGCCATTTTTGAATACAACATTTTGCCTCTCCAGCCATCATGATCACCAAAACTACATCATTTTGCCTCTCCAGCCATCATGATCTTCACCATCTGCCTCTCCATCACTACAACCATCAGTCTCATGCATTTTGCTACCTTGAGAGAATTGTAGTACAAAAACTACATCAGGATCACAACAACAAAAACTATAGAGAAGGTTGATCACCAATCAAAACAAGGAACATGCAGTAATAGTATTAGATCACCAAGGGGACAAAAATTACCTTCATGTCTATTCGCTACTCATCGTCATCGATACCAAAACCGGGAACTTTATGCCCACTCCTATTTTCCTCATCGTCTCAACAATATTGCAGCATAGTATGATCAGTCCTGTTTTCCTCATCCTCGCTCTCATGTCCATCCGCTACCACCTTTCTTCTTTTCTTGATGCCTTCAACTGTTGCAGCATCAATGAGCACACGTTCCCAGTCCCTTCACACTCTGCTTTGCACCGAAACTTCCATAGAGTCATCACCAGCTTGCACTGGAACTTCCGTACAGTCGTCATCCTAATATGTAAGGCCACTACCACCGAGGCCCTTTTCCACTTCAGTTTCAGTTTCAGTCACACTCCACAAGTGTATGTGCTCAAAGTTTTGCACAACTCGCCATTTTCCATGCAAAAGAGTGTCTGGCAGGTAAAACAACATTGTTGCTTGTGCTGTTAGAATAAAGGGATCACTCTTATACCAGCACCTTGAAGTGTTGACGCTTTTGAAGTGGCCATCATATTTGACACAAGAGTGTCTCTTCTTCTTGCTACCAATATCAAACCAGTCACAGCGAAATAAGACAACCGAGCGATGGATGCCTCCACTAGAGTTGCACTGCAACTCTATGATGCTTCTCAGCTGACCATAGAAGTCAATGTTCTCACAATCATGTGACCCCTCAATGACGATTCCACTATTATGTGTCTTCCTTTTTTCCTTGCGATCAACGGTGTGGTACTGGACACCGTCAGCAATGCATGATGAATACACTCGCACTTGCTTATCTAGTAAGCATGCCAAAGAAAATAGATCATCACTGACGTTCTTCTCCTCATGCAACTTTCCAACATGATTCTTAAACCATTTAGCAAATCCCTTAGCAACCCTTGTATCAACATTGATCTGGCTTTCTTCCTGATTTAACTCTTCCTTGCATTTCTTGCAATGCCAACAAAACATGTGAATTAAAACATTAGGCTGGTGCCAACCCAAGCAAAAAATAAATAAATAACGAGTGCACAAGATATAACGTACTCGATATATGGTAGAACCTCGGCGCAATTGTTGAGCACATACCAAACCATCTTGTCATACTCATCACCAGTCTCCAAGTATCGCGAGGCTCCAAGAAAGTTCACACCATGGTTGAAAACCAAGACATCACCACTATGCGAATCAGATTGCTCTCTATTTTTGCCGGGCCGATTCCATCTTGTTTCCACATTGCCGAAAGTATCTAGAGCAAAAAGTTAAGCACTCGTCAACGACATATGCTTCAACAATCGAACCTTCAGGTCTTGCCGTGTTTCGCACATAACGCTTACAAGTAAGCAGCCTTCTTTCGATTGGGTACATCCAACCTTATTGCACAGGGCCTCTAAGCATTGCCTCTTTTGGTAAGTGCACTGCCAAATGGACCATCACGGTGAAGAAAGCTGGAGGGAAAATCTTCTCAAGCTTGCAAAGAATAATTGGGATTTCTTTTTCAAGTCTTTCCAGAACAGTTAACTTGAGTGTTTTGCAGCACAGTTCTCTAAAGAAATTTCCCATCTCAGCAACCGCTTCATATATATCATTGTCCATGATTCCACGGAGGCCAACCGGTAAAATCCTTTGGAGGAGGATGTGACAATCATGGGTTTTCAGTACTGAAAGCTTGAATCCATCAGAGGTAACACACTTTGCTAGGTTAGAAGCATAACCATCTGGAAATCTCACTGCTCTTATGAATTCACAGAATGCTAGCTTTTGTTCTTTACTCATTGTATACCACGCTCGTGGCATTTCAAATATATCTTCAGCTTCATCTTGTTGTAGATGCAAATCTTCTCTTATGCCCATGTCCTCCAAATCAAGCCTAGAACTAACGGTGTCCTTTGTCTTCCCTTCAATGTTCAGAAACGTCCCTAGCAGATTCTCACATATGTTTTTCTCAATGTGCATTACATCGAGATTATGCCTTAATTTCAGACCAGCCCAGTATGGCAGGTCCCACAAACAAGACCTCTGGTCCCAACATTGACCTTCCGCACACTTTCCTTTCTTCGCAAGCTTTCCTGGTCTCACATCCTTCACCTTCTCAAGTTGTTGCTCCAGCTCTTCCTTAGTGAATTTAGCTGTCTTGTCGCGGGTTTCATTCTCACCATTAAAATCTTTGCTTCTTCGCGAGCGATGGTTTTGGGGAAGAAAGCGGCGTTGCCCAATATAGTAGATCTTGCTCCTTATTCTCTTTGAGCAAGGGTCTTTGTCACAATGGACACATGCGTGATAACCCGTTGTGATCCTCCCAGACAGAGTGTGCAGTGCCGGGAAATCATGGATCGACCATATGACTGCAACACGTAGATTGAACTTTTCTTCCGGACTAGAGGCATCGTATGTAGGTACACCAGTCGAGAGCTAGAGCAGTTCTTCTACGAGGGGCTCCATAAAGACATCAAAATCCTTTCCTGGAGACTCTAGACCTGGGATAAGCAGTGACATCATGAAGTTGGACTGATCCATGCATGCCCATGGTGGCAGGTTGTATGGCACCACAAAAACGGGCCACATGCTATAAGACGTGTTCATGTTCCCAAACAGATTAAAGCCATCTGTGGCAATGCCGAGTTTTATATTCCTTGGATCTGCAGCAAAATCTCCATGTTCACTGTCAAATTCTTTCCATGCCTCTTCTTCCACTGGATGGCTCAGCTCATTGTCCATAGGTTGCCGCTGAAGCTTGTGCCATTGTACCCCCAATGATGATTTCTTCGAGATAAACATCCGCTGCAGCCTTGGTATCAACGGAAAGTGCCTCAGTACCTTCTCTGGTATTGACTTCTTCCCATCATCATCTTTCCACCTAGAGGCATTGCATTTTTGGACAGTTGTCATGCTTCGCAAAATCCTTCCGAAACAAGACATAGTTATTTGGGCACACATGTATTGGAACATAACCTAGCCCCAGCCTGCGGATTATGCTCAATGTTTCATCATAAGACCTGGGAACACAGCTATCAGGGAATTGCAAGGTCAAAAGGCGGAGTATTGCGTTGAAGGCAGCATTGCTAATCTGGTAGAAAGACTTGATGTGGAGTAACTTCATGGTGAAGGTAAATCTTGAAAATTTACCCCATTCATGAGCTGCGCGCTTAGCCTCCTCCAACACCTCAGCAAACATAGACTTCTGCCCATCAGCACGATCTTCAGCATCATACAGATCCTTCAATAGGTTAGGAATCCTGTCATCTTCATGCCCATCCTCTTCATCCAAACCAGCATTCTCTCGCAAAATCTTTTCCATAAAATCAATGCCAGTATCACCACCACCCATCATATGAGGGGCCTGTTTATCAGCTTCAATATGTTGAGGTTGTCCGGCTAAAGGTTCTCCATGATATATCCATCTATCATATGTGCTGGCCATCCCATTAAGAAGCAGATCATCTTCCACTACTCCTTGAGCTTTTCTCGAACGGTTGAGGCAATTATAGCATGGGCAAACAATGACAGCATCCTTGGAAAAATTTGCCCGAACAAATTACATGAATTCATCAACTCCTTTCATATGTTCTTTCGAAAACTTTCTAACTCCTTTTCTAATCCAGCTTCTGTCCATCTGCCAAAGAAAGAAATGGTTGCAAGTTAGCAAATCTATATAAGTGCATCAACATTAATTAATGAGAATGGATGGCAGTTAAAAATCTAGAAAACTTTATATGCTAATTGCCTAACCACAACACTAAAGCAAACCAAATTATAAATCAAACCAACATTGAAATTGGCATGGATTTAATTTATAGAGAAGGCTAAATCAAACCGAACCTTTAGTACCCCCCAAGATTTAGAAGGATCCTGTTTCAGGGAAAGACCAACTTGGTGGACAAAATAAACTAGCATACATTAATTAACCATGGCATAAATATGTATAACTTGAGCTCTATTCTATTGACTACTGAATTCCAATTTCATCTATGCAGTTTCTACCAAATACAATGCAAGTATTCTGTTCTTGAGCTCTATTCTATTGACTGCTACATTACTTAACCCCTAACAATTGACTGAATTCCAAAACAACTCTTAGAAATTTCATCAACAACAATTATCCTAACAATTTCATCTATGCAGTTTCTTCCAAATTCATCAAATCTACATAAGTGAGATTTTTCTAAGTTTGCAAGTTTGCAGCAACGTGAGTCTGCTTGTGGCGGCCTGTGTCTGCTTGCGGCGGTGAGAGGAGAAGGGGAGAGGACAGGGGGAGAGGACAGGGGGAAGAGGATATGGGTGCATACCGGCGTCGGCGGCAAGTCCCCCATGCTCAGCGGCGACGGCGAGTGCACCATGTCTGGGTCGTCGTGGCCGAGGCAAGCGACACCACCACCGCTACCTCCACTGGACGAGGTCTGGACGAGCTCGTCGTGGCCGAGGCAAGCGGCACCACCACCGCTACCTCCACTGGTCGGGCGAGGTCTGGGCGAGGTCGCTATGGCCGAGGCGTCGGCGAGGTGGCCGTGACGTCGACACCACCACCACTGTTGATGGGTGAGGGGGTCGTGGCATTAGCACCACCACCGTTGGTCACCGCCCCCGTCCTAGTCGGTCGCCGCACCGCCCCCAAGATCTAGATTTGTCAGAAGTGGTGGCACGCCCCTGTCCGAAATTCGCTAAGTGTTGGCTCGTCCCCGTCGGTCCCACTTGTCAATGATATGAGAGAGCTGCGATTTTATATAATATACAAAATAATTCTGGTACACAACCAACAACCCATCTCTAGCCCAGTGGTAGCAAACAAGCGCGTTAGCCCAGTGGTTGTGGGTTCGAGTCCCCCATGCGCATCTTTTTTCCTGTGGGTAGCGAATTAAGCAGGCTATGGTTCCCGCCGATCACTGTGGGTCCCGTCGGTCAGTGTGTGTGCTCCTGTTGAACGAGAAGTAAATAAAAATGCCAGGTAAGCTAAGGTTGCTGAGGTGGTTGTGTAACCATTCATATTGCATTCGAACTAATTAGTAATGACAATTCATATTGGTCATTACCAGCTAGAAATAAGGCAGTGGCCGGTCCTGTGAGCTTTACGACCATTCCAAATAAGGAAGTTGCGACCTTTCCGACGAAATTGGTCATTAGTTTTTTGGGTTAGGACCCCTTCAGACAGCTTACGACCAATTGGTCACAAATGGTCATAGATTTACGACCATTTCTGAGAGTGTCACTCCCATAAGGTCGTTAGTTGACATATTTCTTGTAGTGTTTCTTTCCCGTCATATATTTGCCGCCATTTATTTCCCGGCTCGCTTTCCAGCTATTTCTTTCCCGCCTCTCTCTCAGCACCTATAAAACTCCCATCCACAATAAGGTGGGATAGCAGTGTAGTCTAATAGCTAACTTTTGTCAAGATGTCCCATTATCCTTTTGACCGTAGTTTTCACTATCGTATGTCTCAATGTCTTCTGCACTTAGCTAGGAATTTCAAAATAGACAATAGAATAGTTTCATGGGACGAACTCATCAGTAGTGACACGCTACTGAATGAGGTTGCCCATGCATTAGCTAGGAAGGGGTGGCCTCCAAGGACATTTGAGGAGATACGGAAAGAACTTATCAGGTTGAGTGAAAGATGGTATAAGAAAGGCCAACACCTTCAAACTGGAGTAAAACATCCATTTTTATGGATGGACGAGTGTGAGGACCAAGACGATATCTTCATGTCGAGTACGAAGGGCAAGAGTACGTCATCATCGAAGGGCAAGAGTTCCGCGTCGACGAAGGACAAGGGCTCTGTGTCATCGAAGAGCAAGAGCTCTGCGTCATCGAAGGGCATGAGCTCTGCATAAAAGGAGGATGATGATGATGCCTTCATGTAATTTAGTCGTGCCTTTCAATTCACATGTATTCTGTAGTATCTGTTTGTAATCTCAACTTGTTGGTACTATATGTGTTATCCGCGCTGAACCAAATGAGCATAGAAATAGAACATGAAGGTTTCTCATACATAAAATAGACATATGTCTCACACATAATTAGATAGCCATGTCTCTAATGATAGTTAGAAGCGTCACCGACGACGTCTGCCTTGGTGCTCTGGGGGTGTGGGAGGCGTACTCCATCCAAACCTGTGGGGGGGGCCTAATGTTACAAAGAGGAATCTCGGACCCACCCTGGTCATTTTGTGTATCCTGTGTGGGCCATGGTGGAGGAGTCGAAAACATGTCCAACCACATGTTTTGCTGCGATAGTGGCTCTTCTTGTTCACTCGCGCACTCGGATCCAGACACCGATGCCTCGTGATATGCATAGGATCCTACAGGAGGGACCATACTAGTTGGATGGGGCTGAAACATGAAACCCGCAATGGGACTGTGTTGTTCTGGTGTTGGCTGAAACATGAAACTCAAGGAGGGGGCTTGGTGTTGTGGGTGATGCCATGCCAAATTGCCAGCCTGGTCAGGAGGGGGTGGATGGGCCGTCGGTTGTTGTTCTAGACGTGGACGCGGCTGTTGCCGTTGCACGGAGGGACGCGATTGTTGTTGATGCTGGTGCTACAGCTGCTGAACAATGTCTGAAGTGTGTGTGAACAACGTATGAAGTGTGTGTGCTCGATGTCTCAGTAGCCTCAACTAGACATGCGGAAGGTAAAAGCCCGGGCCATTTGAGTCTGCATATCCACCAACATAAAAATTATGTTACTTACAATGTATCTTTAATACACATGCTTCAAGTTTACCATACAAATAAAATATTTACCTGTCAACCCAATGTGGATGTATACTCCAGTCCACCTTAGCAATGCGAGTGAAAAGTGGTACGAGCTTTTGCTCACTTAATAGCGGCATCACGATGCTTAATATCAATGTCCGGATTAAGAAGGATCATTCCCTCCATTGCTATACTAATGAAATATAGTAAATATACAATAAAAATGACAAAGATAGTGCAACACTTAATACCAATTAAATAATAGTGCAACAGTTAGTACGAATTAAAACATACTTCAACACTTGTACGAATTAAAACATAGTGCAACACTTAGTACAAACTTAAGACATAGTGCAACACATAGTGCAAAACATAAATCTTAAACTCTTCCTCCCCCTCTTTCCCTCCCTCTTCCTCCTTTTCTTCCCCGGTTGCCTCGTCCACGCCTACTACCCCTTGCAGTGATGAAAGTGGGACAATCAGGGTCCCTATGCCGAAATTCATTACATAGAATTCATTGCATTGTGGGACCGCCGGCTTCAGATTCATCCATGTCATTTCGAATGCACTGACTCTGCCGTCTACCTGTACTTGTACGCATATTCTCAGGGTGTGGAATGTACCGCCTTTCAGCAGCGTCAACAGTGTTGAAGTTTTTCATTGATCGAAAACCCATCAGCTCACCTGTCCAGGTATTGACAACCGTCTCTTTCAAAAAGTACGGAGACACAAATGAGATTGCGTCAAGGCCTAGCTACCCGCAAGTAGCAAGTACATGCGAACAAGGTAGGTGAAGCAACTTCAGTTTGTTGCATGTGCACTCGAACGTTGGCCTCACTTCATTTCCAATTTTCGCCTCATGCGTCCTCGTCTGATTTGCACATCCAAATTTGTTGTTAGCTAGATTTCCAATGGTGAAAACAGTGTGTGACCGGGCTTTCTTCATCTTTTCATCCATGTACTTCATAACCCTTTCACAATAATGTGTGTTCAGATTGTTCTGATATGCATCGCAACACTTTGACATCTTTCTGTGAAATACTTCACTGTGCCGTAAAAATGCCCTCGACGATCGCTGTAAGTGGCAAAGCCCTGTTTCCCGTGAGGACAAAGTTATATGTTTCAGCCAGATTGGTAGTCATGACACCGTACCTTGCTCCATGTGTGTCATGCAACAAAGACCACCTCTTCAATGGCTCATGCTCTATCCACTGATCAAAGGTTTTAATCATTCTCGCAAGCCTTCTCCTTGTACCAGGAGAGTCAAATCCTAGCAAGTCACAAAGCCCAACCGGCTCTTCCTCCATGGTAGCAGATCCTGTTGCTAGCTGTGAAGCTACTGCTTCAACATGTGCCCTGACAGCTGCATCTCTGGCAGCTCTCCTATCCCTAACATGTTTCAATGTGCAAACATTTAGTCTGTTATGTATTAGCTCATACTTCCATTGTTGGTTCTTCTTGCAGAGTTTCTTGAATAGATTCATGAGGTTCTTATTTCTGAACTGCGAAAAGAAATTTGACCCTAGATGGCGCATGCACCAACGGCTTTGGATGTCCTGCCATGGAGTTTGTTCATCGGGACCAGGGTTTGACAATGTCTCGATCGCACTCAGTATACTTGCATGTCTATCATGAAGGATGCACACATTCGGCTTATCATGCACAACTACTATTTTCAACTACCTAAAGAACCATGTCCAACTCTCGATGTTCTCGCTCTCCACAAAAGAAAATGCAAGTGGGACGACTTGATTTTGGCCATCCTGACCTATGGCTGAGAGGATCTGACCCCTGTACTTGCCAGTGAGAAAAGTGCCATCTACACATATCACCAGTCTACAATATCCAAAAGCTTTAATGCAGAAACCGAAAGAGAAGAACAAGCAACGCAACACCCTCACAGTTCGGAACTCTGGCAGGTACAAGTCTTGGATGTCGACATAGATGCCGGATTCTGGTTCTGCAGTGTCTGGAGGAGCCAAACAACAGAGTCATATGCATCAAAATACGAACCAAATCAGGTCTCAAGTGCATTCTGCTTAGCCCTCCAAGCCTTGCCATACGATATGTTGTACTTGAACCCGACGAAGAATTTTGTCTAGATAACTTTAACTTCCATCGCTTTGCTCTCCACTATCTCGTTGTAAAGAAAGAGAGCAATGACCGTGGAAGTAAGGGTAGGATGATCTTGAGGGATACATGGAATAACACAAGTATGACTAACTATGTCACTTATGACCCAACTTGTGCCATACTTAGGGAGATAACCATGCACCCTTGTGGGACAACAGTGGTTTTTGCATACCATTGTCAAGTTTTTCGGACTCGAAACATCAGCTACAAAAACCCTTTGAGTGGAAATTGCCCAATCAATGATTGCATCCTTCAGAGCTTGTTTGTTTGGGTAGAGGGCAACTGTCGCAATGTTGTTCTGGTGATACTGCCACGCAGAATCATGACCGTCGTTCACCAACATTGCAGATGAGAAGTCATGATTCCATGATGCAGGAATAGGCGCTTCATGTGCGTTCTCATCTTCATCTGACTCGGCGGAATCATCGGAAATATCACCTTTTTTATCTTCTTCATGCATCTGGTTTTGCATGTGCCCGTCTATCTCGTCAGCATCCGCCTCACCGCTAACATAATCATCTGCATTTCCTCCTTCTCCCTGACTGCTCTGGCCTGTTTCGTAAACATCATCTCTGGCATGGGACGCATAATTTGACTGTAAATCATGCATCCCTTCACATCTTTGGCCATAATCATAGCTACATTCGGCTTTAGGTGCACTCATCGGCTTGAGCACGGGGAGTAGTAAGGCGACGAGATTACATCCCCTATGCTCGCAAGCTTTTAACCAGTGCACCCACTGGTCGTCCCGCCCTATATGCTTCAAATAAAAGTAAACATTTGAACTGGACCGGGTCCATAATGCATGAACACCGACTGTGTGTGTTTCAATATTGAACCCTAAACATCCGGCTAGTCATTCTGTCAACAAACTAACAGACCATGTTTCACGGGAAGTCACTGGTACCTCAATGTACTGAAATTCACTAAGATCAGCTCCCATCTCATTTGTTTGAACAGTACCAGAACCATAGTGAAAACCTAACTACACTAAATCCGACATCTCTCTTACCTAAAAAATTATTCAACAAGGACAAATTTTAGAAAAATATCAAACCTATATGTATTTCCCAAATCTATCGGAGAAACTAAAAATATTTAAAAAACTTAATTGACAGGATTAAATATATTCAAATCTAACAAAGAACCTAACAATATATACTTAATTGTGGGCCACGCCAGGGCTGAAAGGCCTTTCGACCACGCCAGGGCCAAGTGCCTCCCACTCAGGCCGAGTGGGCGCGAGCGACGTGGCCTGGCTAGTGGTCGGCCTCCACGTGGCCGACTGGGGGTTAATCGGCCACCCATAGCCCAAAAGGAGCTAATCGGCCACGCATAGGCTAAAATGACCCAATCAGCTACGGTCAGGCCTAGGACCTTATATTTTTGAAAAAAAATAAAAAAAATGCAATATTTTTCAAAATCAATAAAAAATGCAATATTAAAAAAATTAGCAAGAATCGTCCCCATCACCAGAGAACACACTGTCGTCGTCATGCGCGACGCTGTAGCCTCTCCTCGGTCGTCTTGCAGGTATGTCCATGTGAAAGTCACGAACCTGTCCGGGATTGGGTTCAGCGATGGCAACATGCTGGCAGCATCCAGATGGTGCCGCCCGGCAGAGGAGACTACAGATTTGTCGACTCTAACCATCATCCAACAAAACATCAATCAGAGCGGCCCACGACAGCATCTTCTGCATATACAATACACGTATCAAAGAGAAAACTTGATCGGCATGCATCCTTCCATGAGTACATTACACTCCACGTGATTTAAAACAGGGTTGAGACGAGCTGGTGCCGAATTTAGCAGGCTGGTTCAACCAACTACACCAATACAAACTCATCATAAGATACATTCCAAAGAGCAACAGTTATACAATGCAGAACTGACAAACAAATCCAAGAGAAAAAATAGGTGAACCATCTGGGTCACCAAGATTCTGGAACACTTTGAGACTCAGAGAATAGTAGAGAAAAAACTAACGGATCACACACTTGTACGCATGTGTAAATTAATACCTATAAGTGAAACGTAATTCCAGCCACCAAGAACAAAAGCTACAGTAGTACACCTCCATCGCCCCCTCTGCACCCACCCACCCACAGCTCCACACAGGCCAATTGGAGAGAGGAAGAGAAAAACTTATACAAACAATATGCAGAATTGATATTGGAGCAAACTCACCCACGCCAATGAATAAAGGATGGACCAATGGGGAACGATTTTGTGGGGAAACCAACGTCATCTCTAACACACATGCCTCCCTCCCTCGTTCTTCTACTCATCGTTTCCGACAACGCCAACATTGAAGTCCCTGTCCACCTTGAGCACAAGGAGTGTGCTAGGCTGCTAGCCACCACCAGTCCACCAGCCGCACACGGCCAATATCGCCCGCCTCCCTCCCCCTGAGGCTCACAGTCTTCGCCAGCGCCGGCATCGAAGCCATGTCCACCTTGGGGCGTATAGCTCCCATGCGAGTTCGTTGAGTTGAATTATCTCCCATGCGACGTCGTTGGTTGTAATAACGCTCATGCGACATCTCCCAGCGCAGAAATAACTCAAGCAAGACAACCCGTTTACGGGGCTAGCTGGCTGTTAGTTAGGCTGAGATTTGGTTAGGACACTGGGGTTATGTGATCTGACTGGTGGGGTCCACATAGGGCCACGTCGTCAAGAGTCAACCGTCCATTATTCGACCGGTGACTGTGTGACCGTGCTGGACTGGGCAAGCGGCACCGCCGTGAGCATCTTCTCCGGCAGAGGCAGCGGTTTCTTCTCCGCGGTGGTGGAGCGCCTTTTGCGGTAGCGGCAAAGCTATTGCGAGTGAGTATTTTCGAACTCTAGTCCCATTTCCCAGAATTTTGGATAGATCTGTGGCCTCATGCTCTATTTCTCCCGTTTCTTGGCGATTTAGAATCTTGATTGATTAGGAATGCGGGGGCTGAATGAGATGGAGCGAGGAGACAATGATTCAAATCGGTAATTGATACGTCCATTTTGCATCATGCTTTCATGTTGATATTTATCGCTTTATGGACTGTTATTATAATTTGTGGTACCATACTTATGCCTTTTCTCTCTTATTTTGCAAGGTTTATTTGAAGAGGGAGAATACCAGCAGCTGGAATTCTGGACTGGAAAAGGAGCAAGTTTGAGTCATCTATTCTGCGCAACTCCAAATGCCCTGAAAATCAATGTGGAATTTTTTAGGAATATATAAAAAATACTAGGCGAAATAAGTGCCAGAGGGGAGCTGCCAGGGGCCCACAAGCCTGGTCGCCGCGGCCTGCCCCTTGGCCGCGGCAACAGGGCTTGTGGGCACCCTGGTGGCCCACTAGCCCCCCTCTTCTGATATATGAAGGGTTTCGTACGAAAAAAATCAGGGCGGAGCTTTTTCGAGGAGGCGCCACCGCCACGAGGAGGAACTTGAGCAGAACCAATCTAGAGCTCCGGCAAGACGATCCTGCCGGGGAAACTTCCCTCCCAGAGGGGGAAATTGTCACCATCGTCATTGATTGTTCTGTTGTGTATCCCTTGCAACGGCGCCCGAAATACTTCTACTACCTCAAAAAGGTCCCCGGCAACGGTGCCAGGAAGTAGTTGTGTCGACGGCACCAGGAATCCTTCAGCTACGGCTACGCCTTAAGGGACTTCCTAGGCAAGTATGCAAAGGATTTCCCCCATGGCCTGGGAGCCTTGCATTGGTGTTCCCTCAAAGCGGAAAGGGTGATGTAGCACAGCGACGGTAAGTATTTCCCTCAGTTTGAGAACCAAGGTATCAATCCGGCGGAAGAGTATCTCAAGATCCTGCACAAACACAAACAACTTGCACCCAACGCTATGAAGGGGTTGTCAATCCCTTATAGATTGTTTGCCAAGTGAGAACTGAAAGCAACAAAGTAACAAAGCAAAGTAAAAGTGGAGTTGTAAACGATGGGTGTGAATAGACCCGGGAGTCGTAGTGTTTACTAGTGGCTTCTCTCATGAAAGCAAGTAGACGGTGGGTGAACAAATTACTGTCGAGCAATTGATAGAACTGTGCAGAGTCGTGACGATATCTATGCAATGATTATTTCTATAGGCATCACTTCCGAAACAAGTAGACCGATACTTTCTGCATCTACTACTATTACTCCACAGGTCGACCGCTGTCCAGCATGCATCTAGTGTGTTAAGTCCATAAGAACAGAGTAACGCCTTAAGCACGATGACATGATGTAGAGGGATAATCTCAAACCAATGATAAAACCCCCATCTTTTTACCCTTGATGGCAACTGCTTGATGTGTGCCTTGCTGCCCCTACTGTCACTGGGAAAGGTCACCACATGGCAGAACCCAAAACCAAGCACTTCTCCCATTGCAAGAATCATAGATCTAGTTGGCCAAACAAAACCCAAGACTCGGAGAGACTTACATGGATATCAAATCATGCATATAAGAAATCAGCAAAGACTCAAATATATATCATAGATAATCTGATCACAAGTCCACAATTCATCGGATCTCGACAAACACACCGCCAAAGAAGATTACATCGGATAGATCTCCATGAAGATCATGGAGAACTTTATATTGAAGATCCAAGAGAGAGAAGAAGCCATCTAGCTACTAACTACGGACCCGTAGGTCTGAAGTGAACTAATCACGAGTCATTGGAGTGGCGATGATGATAATGAAGAAGCCCTCCACCTCCAAAGTCCCCTCCGGCAGGGTGCCGGGAAGGGCCTCCAGATGAGATCTTGCGGAAACGGAAGCTTGATGTGGCAGAAAAGTATTTTTGAGGCTCCCTTGATTTTTTGCGGAATATTTGGGAATATATAGGTGCAAGACCTAGGTCAGGGGGCGGCCAGGGAGGCCACAAGCCTGCCCACCGCCGCCTCCCCCTGGTGGCAGAGTGGGGGCTTGTGGGCTCCCTGGAGCCCACCTGGCTTGGCCCAAAAGCTCCCTGGTCTTCTTTCGTTCGGGAAAAAATAAGTTCGGGGTTATTATTCCGTTTGGACTCCGCTCCAAAATCAGATCTGAAAAGAGTCAAAAACACGGAAAAAACAGGAACTGGCACTTGGCACTGAATTAATAAGTTAATCCCAAAAAGATATAAAATGGTACATAAAACATACAAAGAAGGCAAGACAACAGCGTGAAACCATCAAAAATTATAGATACGTTTGGGACGTATCAGTCATCACCAACACTCCTGTCATCGGAGGGGACTCGTCTCCATCAACATCTTCATTAGCACCATCTCATCTCCAAACCCTAGTTCATCACATGTAACCAATCTCCGTCTCGCGACTCCGATTGGTACTTGTAAGATTGCTAGTAGTGTTGATTACTCTTTGTAGTTGATGCTAGTTGGATTACTTGGTGGAAGAGTTTATGTTCAGATCCTTGATGCTACTCATTACACCTCTGATCATGATTATGATTATGCTTTGTGAGTAGTTACTTTTGTTCCTGAGGACATGGGATAAGTCATGCTAATAATAGTCATGTGAATTTGGTATTCGTTCAGTATTTTGATATGTTGTATGTTTTTTTTGCTCTAGTGGTGTTATGTGAACGTCGACTACATAACACTTCACCATTATTTGGGACTAGAGGAAGGCATTGGGGAGTAGTAAGTAGATGATGGGTTGCTAGAGTAACAGAAGCTTAAACCCCAGTCTATGTGTTGCTTCGTAAGGGGATGATTTGGATCCACTAGTTTAATGCTATGGTTAGACGTTGTCTTAATCCTTCTTTCGTAGTTGCGGATGCTTGCGAGAGGGGTTAATCATAAGTGGGATGCTTGTCCAAGTAAGGGCAGTACCAAGCGCCGGTCCACCCACATATCAAACTATCAAAGTAACGAACACGAATCATATGAATATGATGAAACTACCATGACAGAAATTCCCGTGTGTCCTCGGGAGCGTTTTTCCTCCTATAAGACTTTGTTTAGGCTTGTACCTTGCTACAAAAGGGATTGGGCCACTTTGTTGCACCGTTGCTATTACTTGTTACTTGTTACTTTTCACCTGCTATGTTTCACCTCACTACACCATCACTTGTTACCGCTACTTTCAGTGCTTGAAGTTATTACCTTGCTGAAAACCGTTTATCAGAGCCTTCTGCTCCTCGTTGGGTTCGACACTCTTACTTATCAAAAGGACTACGATTGATCCCCTATACTTGTGGGTCATCAAGACTCTTTTCTTGCGCCGTTGCCAGGGAGTGAAGCGCCTTTGGTAAGTGGAATTTGGTAAGGAAACATTTATATACTGTGCTGAAATTTATTGTCACTTGTCACTATGGAAACTGTTCCTTTGAGGAATTTGTTCGAGGTATCTTCACCACGAACGGAAGAACGAGGAGTTTCTCCTCAACCCAAGGTACCTACTGAAAATATCTTTTATGAAATTCCTTCGGGTATGCTTGAGAAACTGTTGGCTAATCCTTTTACAGGAGATGGATCTTCACATCCAGACTTGCATCTAATCTATGTAGATGAAGTTTGTGGTTTATTTAAGCTTGCAGGTTTGCCCAAGGATGAGGTAAAGAAGAAAGTCTTTCCTTTATCTTTGAAGGATAAGGCGTTGACATGGTATAGGCTATGTGATGATACTGGATCATGGGACTACAATCGGTTGAAATTGGAATTTCATCAAAAGTTTTATCCTATGCATTTAGTACATCGTGATCGGAATTATATTTATAACTTTTGGCCTTGTGACAGGGAAAGCATAGCTCAAGATTGGGGGAGGATTAAATCAATGCTATATTCATGCCCCAATCATCAGCTCTCGAGAGAAATTATCACTCAAAACTTTTATGCTCGTCTTTCTCATGAAGATCGTACCATGCTTGACACTTCTTATACCGGTTCTTTTATGAAGAAGGATATTGACCACAAGTGGAATTTATTGGAAAGAATCAAATGTAACTCTCAAGATTGAGAGCTTGAAGAAGGTAAGGAGTCAGGTATGAATTTCCAGTTTGATTGTATTAAATCTTTTGTTGAAACAAACACTTCTAGAGATTTTAGCGCTAAGTATGGACTTGACTCTGAGATAGTAGCTTCTCTATGTGAATCTTTTGCTGCTCATATTGATCTTCCCAAAGAGAAATGGTTTAAGTATCATCCTCATGTAGAAGTCAACATAGTTAAGCCCAATATAGTTGAAGAGAAAGTCATTGCCTATAATGATCTTATTGTTCCTTGTGCCTACACTGAGAAAACACCTTACCCTACTAGGAAAAAGGATTATTCTAAAGCTCCAACTGTGATACGTAGGGGTTACATTAGACCACTTGCACCCCCTGAGGAAATTAGAGTTGAACCTAGTGTTGCTATTATCAAAGATCTCTTAGCCGAAGACATAGACGGGCATGTTATCAAATTATGTGAGGACTCCGCTAGAATTGCTAAACCTCACGTGAAAGACAAATACAGACCTGTAGTTGGCCTGCCCGTTGTTTCTGTCAAGATAGGAGATCACTGTTATCATGGTTTATGTGATATGGGTGCTAGTGTTAGTGCAATACCCCGGTCCCTATATGATGAAATCAAAGATGAGATTGCACTTGCTGAGTTAGAACCCATTGATGCCACTATTATGCTAGCTAATAGAGACACTATCTGCCCTGTGGGAATTGTGAGAGATGTAGAAGTCTTGTGTGGTAAGACGAAGTATCCTACTGATTTCCTCGTCCTTGCTACTGCACAAGATAGCTTTTGTCTTATCATATTTGGTAGACCCTTTCTCAACACTGTCAATGCTCATATTGATTGCATTAAACAGACTGTCACTGTTAGTTTCGAGGGTGTGTCTCATGAATTTAACTTCTCCAAGTTTGGAAGACAACCCCATGAAAAAGAGTCGTCTGGTAGGGATGAAATCATTGCTCTTGCCTCTATTGCCATGCCTCCTATAGATCCTTTAGAGCAATATATGCTTGAGCATGAAAATGATATGCATATGGATGAAAGAGATGAGATAGATAAAATTGTTTTAGAACAATATCGTATTCTTAGAATAATCTACATGTTGAACTGCTTGGGGATCCTCCCCCACCAAAGGGTGATCCTGTGTTCGAGCTAAAACAGTTACCATATACACTTAAGTATGCCTATCTTGATGAGAAGGAGATATATCATGTTATAATTAGTGCTCACCTCTCGAATCATGAAGAGAAGAAGTTATTAAAAACTTTGAGGAAGCACGGTGCTGCTATTGGATATACTCTTGATGATCTTAAGGGTATTAGTCCCACTCTATGTCAGCACAAGATTAAAACCGATCATGAATTCAAACCAGTTGCTGATCATGAACGGAGATTAAATCCTAGGATGAAAGAGGTCGTGAGAAAATAAATATTAAAGCTTCTGGAAGCATGAATCATTTATCCTGTTGCTCATGGTGATTTGGTAAGTCCAGTACATTGCGTACCTAAGAAGGGAGGTATCACCGTCGTCCCTAATGATAAGAATGAACTAATCCCACAGAGGGTTATTACTGGCTATAGGATGGTGATAGACTTCCGGAAATTGAACAAGGAAACCAGGAAAGACCATTATCCTTTGTCGTTTATCGACCAAATGCTAGAAAGGCTATCTAAACACACACACTTCTGCTTTCTAGACGGTTATCCAGGTTTCTCGCAAATACCTGTTGCACAATCTGATCATGAGAAAACCACTTTCACCTGCCCCTTTGGTACCTTTGCTTATAGACGTATGCCTTTTGGATTATGCAATGCACCTGCCACCTTTCAAAGATGTATGATGGCTATATTCTCTGACTTTTGTGAAAAGATTCTTGAGGTTTTCATGGATGATTTCTCCGTTTACGGTTCTTCCTTTGACGATTGCCTCAGCAACCTTGATCGAGTCTTACAGAGATGCAAAGATACCAACCTCGTCTTGAACTGGGAGAAGTGCCACTTCATGGTTAATGAAGGCATTGTCTTAGGACACAAAATCTCTGAGAAAGGAATTGAAGTTGATAAGGCTAAGGTTTATGCAATTGAGAAAATGCCTTGCCCCACAGATATCAGAGGTATACGAAGTTTCCTAGGTCATGTTGGTTTCTATAGAAGGTTCATTAAAGACTTCTCTAAGATTTCTAGGCCTCTTACCAACCTCTTGCAGAAGGATGTTCCTTTTGTTTTTTATGAGGATTGTGAGGAAGCTTTCGAAATACTTAAGAAGGCCTTGATAACCGCACCTATTGTTCAACCACCTGATTGGAACTTGCCCTTTGAAATCATGTGCGATGCTAGTGATTATGCTGTTGGTGCTGTTCTAGGATAAAGAGTTGACAAGAAGTTGAATGTTATTCACTACGCTAGTAAAACTCTAGACAGTGCCTAAAGAAACTATGCTACTACGAAAAAGGAATTTTTAGCAGTCGTGTTTGCATGTGAAAAGTTCAGATCTTATATAGTTGACTCCGAAGTCATTATACACTCTGATCATGCTGCTATTAAGTACCTTATGGAGAAGAAGGATGCTAAGCCTAGGCTAATCAGATGGGTTATCCTGCTACAGGAATTTGATTTGCACGTTGTTGACCGAAAGGGTGCCGATAACCCTGTAGCAGATAACTTGTCCAGGCTAGAGAATGTCCTTGATGACCCACGACCTATTGATGACAGCTTTCCTGATGAGCAATTGAATGTCATCCGTACTTCACATAGTGCACCGTGGTATGCTGATTACGCAAACTATATCGTAGCCAAATACATACCACCCAGTTTCACCTACCAGAAAAAGAAGAAATTCTTCTTTGATTTGAGACACTACTTTTGGGATGATCCTCACCTTTATAAGGAAGGAGTAGATGGTGTTATTAGACGTTGTGTGCCTGAACATGAACAGGGACAGATCCTACGGAAGTGTCATTCCGAAGCCTACAGAGGACACCATGCTGGAGATAGAACTGCTCATAAGGTATTGCAATCAAGTTTTTATTGGCCCACTCTCTTCAAGGATGCCCGTAAGTTTGTCTTATCTTGTGACCAATGTCAAAGAATAGGGAACATCAGTAAACGTCAGGAAATGCCTATGAACTATTCGCTTGTCATTGAACCATTTGATGTCTGGGGCTTTGATTATATGGGACCCTTCCCGAGTTCCAATGGGTATACTCACATCTTAGTTGCTGTTGATTACGTCACTAAGTGGGTAGAAGCTATCCCACTAGAAATGCTGATCATCACACCTCTATTAAGATGCTTAAAGAAGTCATTTTCCCAAGATTTGGAGTCCCTAGATATCTGATGACTGGTGGCGGTTCACACTTCATTCATGGTGTTTTCCGCAAGATGCTCGCTAAGTATGATGTCAACTATAGAGTTGCATCTCCTTATCATCCTCAGTCTAGTGGTCAAGTGGAGTTGAGTAATCGGGAGATCAAATTGATCATACAAAAGACTGTCAATAGGTCTCAAAAGAATTGGTCTAGCAAACTTGACGATGCACTATGGGCTTATAGGACTGCTTATAAGAATCCCATTGGCATGTCGCCGTATAAAATGGTTTACGGTAAGGCCTGTCATTTACCTCTTGAGCTAGAACACAAAGCTTATTGGGCAATCAAAGAGCTCAACTTCGATTTCAAACTTGCCGGTGAGAAGCGGTTGTTTGATATCAGCTCATTAGATGAATGGAGGGCCCAGGCATATGAGAATGCCAAGTTGTTCAAGGAAAAGGTTAAGAGATGGCACGATAAAAGAATACAAAAACGTGAGTTCAATGTAGGTGATTATGTCCTGCTATACAATTCTCGTTTAAGATTCTTCGCAGGCAAGCTTCTCTCTAAATGGGAAGGTCCCTACGTTGTCGAGGAAGTATATCGTTCTGGTGCCATCAAAATAAATAACACAGAAGGTAATTTTCCGAGAGTGGTAAATGGGCAAAGAGTCAAGCATTGTATCTCTCGTACTCCCATAAATGTTGAGACCAATATCATCAATATCATAACTCCAGAGGAGTACATAAGGGATGTTTATCAGCCTGTTTCAGACCCTGAAAATGAAGAGGTATGTGTTTCGATAAGTAATTGGACTCCAAAACTTTTCCAGTAGGAAATTTTCTCCGTTTTGGAATTTATGGAAAAATAGAAAAATAAAAAGCAGTCCGGAGAGCGCACGAGGCGGCCACAAGCTTGGTCGCCGTGGCCTCCCCCCTGACCGCGGCTACAGGGCTTGTGCGCACCACGTGTCCCTCCCGGACTCCACTTTCTTGCGGAGCACTCCTTCTGGTCCAGAAAAAATCATTATATATACACCCGAGGGTTTTGATCTCCGTATCACGCAATTTTCCTCTGTTTTTGTTTCGAGCCTGTTTCTGCTGCAGATCTAGACTGCCATGGCGTCCCCAAAAGCTCCGAAGGACAAGGTCTTTGAGAAGGTTATCAATCCTTACCTCGCGGAAGTGTTGCAGCACCCTCAATCTATCAAGATGAGTGAGGGGATGTTGCACATCCATGATGTTGAGGGGCCTAAGAAGACCGGAAGCATGGAGACGAGGCTCGAAGAAATGTAGCAACAAGTCTTCAAGTGCCAAGGGATGGTGGAGCATGGACTCAACGCCAACCACATGATGATCACGGAGTTCACCAACAAGCACAAGATGGATGTCAATGACATTGGGAAGCACCTCTCCAGGCTCTATGACAGGGTTGATCAACTCCAGGGCCAGATCTATGACCTGAGAACCAAAACTGTGAGTATGAGTATAGATTTAAATCAATACAATTGGTTGCAGATATGAGGATTCCGGCGACTCGTTCATCCTGCCATGATGGAGCACCTATGCCTTGGAAGACGGAGGACCAGACTCATGTTGCAACTCCTCCATGACCACCAAAGGAAGACAACTAAGCATTGCTTTGGGCAACTCCCTTGGCTTGTGCCAAGCTTAGGGGAGTTGCCCTAGTATCGTATCACCTTTATATCTTTTGCTTTTACCTTTGTTTTAGTTCTTTCTTTTTCAGTTTTTACTTTCTCCTCTTAGTGGAATAAGTCTTTAGTGTTTAGTTTGAGTCTTTTTCCTTGAGTCTCCCCTGATGTATTCGAGCTTGCGAGCTATATAATAAAGAGTATCTTAGTCAAGCGCTTTGTTTTGTGCCGTGATCAAAAGTATGAAAAGAACGATAGCATGAAAGATCATGAGATGATCTTATGGAAAGTGATAGCTTCACATATAACAAGTATGATGATTGAAACTTGTTGTTGCACTTAATAAGAAGTAATAGGAAAGAGAGGTTCACATATAAATATATCATCTTAGACACTTTTTACAATTGTGAGCACTCACCAAACTATTACATGCTTAGAAGTAGATGTTGGACAAGAAAGACAACATAATGAATTGTTTTTGCTTGATGCCAAACAATGTTATATGTCTAGAGATCCCTTAGCATGTGGCGATTGCTTCCACCTCATATTAGCCAAGACTCCCTCACCAAGTAGAGATACTACTTGTGCATCCATAAACCTTCAAACCAGTCTTGCCATGAGTGTCCACCATACCTACCTATGGATTGAATAAGATCCCTCAAGTAAATTTTCATCGGTGCAAGCAATAAAAATTGCTCTCTAATATGTATGATCTATTAGTGTGTGGAAAATAAGCTTTATATGAACCTGTGATGAGGAAGACATAAAAGCGACAGACTGCATAATAAAGTTCTTTATCACAGGAGGCAATATAAAGTGATGTTCCTCCGCACTAAGAGGACACGCATCCAAACCTCAAAAGTGCATCACAACCTCTGCTTCCCTCTGCGAAGGGCCTATCTTGTGTCCTTACTTTTGTCCTTGTGAAAGTCATGGTGATCAACACCAATTCCCTATTCCGTCTCCATCTTGGTGAACGTCATACTCTTGGGAAAGATCTATATTCATATATCAACTTGGAGATGAGTACTTATGCTTTATTATTGTTGACTTTACCCTTGAGGTAAATGGTTGGGAGGGAAAATTATAAGCCCCTATCTTTCTCTGTGTCCAACTGAAACTTTGATGCCATGAGTACCACGTGAGTTGTAACAATTGTGGAAAACAAAAGAGATGATTGAGTATGTGGATTCGCTTTACAAGCTCTTATTTAACTCTTTCTGATGTTATGATAAATTGCAATTGCTTCAGTGACTATGGACTGTTGTTGGTTACTTCTCGGTAAGGTTTTTGATTCATACTTTGCTTTGTGAAGGAATTGTTACTTTCCCATAAGAATCTTTATGATATATTGTTGTTCTATGTGTGATCATGATGCCCTCATGTCCATATTATGTTTTATCGAAACCTTCATCCCTAAACATGTGGACATGTTTATGGATCTTGGTTTTCGCTTGAGGACAAGCGAGGTTTAAGCTTGGGGGAGTTGATACGTCCATTTGGCATCATGCTTTCATGTTGATATTTATCGCTTTATGGACTGTTATTATACTTTGTGGTACCATACTTATGCCTTTTCTCTCTTAATTTGCTAGGTTTATTTGAAGAGGGAGAATACCGGCAGCTGGAATTCTGGACTGGAAAAGGAGCAAGTTTGAGTCCTCTATTCTGCACAACTCCAAATGCCTTGAAAATAAACGTGGAATTTTTTGGGAATATGTAAAAAATACTGGGCGAAAGAAGTGCCACAAGGGAGCTGTTAGGGGCCCACAAGCCTGGTGGCCACGGCCTGGCCCCCTGGCCGCGGCAACAGGGCTTGTGGGCACCCTGGTGGCCCACTGGCCCCCTCTTCTGCTATATGAAGGGTTTCGTCCGGAAAAAAATCAGGGCGGAGCTTTTTCGAGGAGGCGCCGCCGCCACGAGGTGGAACTTGAGCAGAACCAATCTAGAGCTCCGGCAGGACGATCCTGCCGGGGAAACTTCCCTCCCGGAGGGGGAAATCATCGCAATCGTCACCACCAACACTCCTATCATCGGAGGGGACTCGTCTCCATCAACATCTTCATCACCACCATCTCATCTCCAAACCCTAGTTCATCACTTGTAACCAATCTCCGTCTCGCGACTCCGATTGGTACTTGTAAGGTTGCTAGTAGTGTTTATTACTCTTTGTAGTTGATGCTAGTTGGATTACTTGGTGGAAGAGTTTATGATTATGATTATTCTTTGTGAGTAGTTACTTCTGTTCCTGAGGACATGGGATAAGTCATGCTAATAATAGTCATGTGAATTTGGTATTCGTTCGGTATTTTGATATGTTGTATGTTGTTTTTCCTCTAGTGGTCTTATGTGAACGTCGACTACATAACACTTCACCATTATTTGGGCCTAGAGGAAGGCATTGGGGAGTAGTAAGTAGATGATGGGTTGCTAGAGTGGCAGAAGCTTAAACCCCATTCTATGCGTTGCTTCGTAAGGGGCTGATTTGGATCCACTAGTTTAATGCTATGGTTAGACATTGTCTTAATTCTTCTTTCGTAGTTGTGGATGCTTGCGAGAGGGATTAATCATAAGTGGGATGCTTGTCCAAGTAAGGGCAGTACCCAAGCGCCGGTCCACCCACATATCAAACTATCAAAGTAACAAACGCGAATCATATGAACATGATGAAACTAGCATGACAGAAATCCCCGTGTGTCCTCGGGAGCGTTTTTCCTCCTATAAGACTTTGTTCAGGCTTGTCCCTTGCTACAAAAGGGATTGGGCCACTTTGCTGCACCGTTTCTATTACTTGTTACTTGTTACTTTTCACCTGCTACGTTTCACCTCACTACACCATCACTTCTTACCGCTAATTTCAGTGCTTGTAGTTATTACCTTGCTGAAAACCGTTTGTCAGAGCCTTCTGCTCCTCGTTGGGTTCGACACACTTACTTATCGAAAGGACTACGATTGATCCCCTATACTTGTTGGTCATCAGTATTGTCGCCTTCTTTTCTCTTTTAGCTGTTATCAAACTCGATTTGGTAGTGACTGTAGCTTACACTGCCGCTTCCCGCCATTGACAAAACAGGGGAGGTTCCGGTTCTGCCACCACATTCGCAATTATAGTGGAATTTTTGCCCAGTAAAGCCAAGCTCAGTGATGGAAGTGTCCAAGACATTTATAGAGATACCACGTGAGATTGGATGTCGAACTTTCAGATGTTGATCCCCAGGAATTGGAGAGCATGAAGGAGAAGGTCGTGGGCAATTTGGTGGAGAGAATTGGGGAGAGTATTGTTTGGGGTCAAGAACAAGAGGTATCTGTGCAATGTTTTGACAACTATTATGGTGAGTATGTTAGAATTGAAGATGGAGAATCCATGGTTGCTGAAATTGATCAGCAAGAAGGGTGGGCATGCAAAGAAGTAACATCTTATGCAGAGCTAATTGATCTGCAAACCGATTCCAGAGTTGGTTATGTGCCATCAAAGATGGCTGCACAGCTGCAAGATGATGAGTGGGTTTCACAAAAGAATATGTTGGCATTGTTGACTGAACCGACTGTAGTATCTGAAGATACAGGGATTGATGCAGATGGAGGGAACCCATGGTGCTAGGAAGATTGTTGTTGACTGGTATGTAGTAGAGTTGAATGAAAAAACAGATTTGGTCATTACACCAATACCTGACATTGATATGGCCGAAATGTTTGGCATTCAAGTTGATGACAAAGATAAGGAGAAGGATGATAGTTCTTTGCCTGTTGATGCTAACACAGGCCCTAGAAATGCAAATGAGGATGAAGAAGAGCTGACGAGAAAGGTTGCAGATGATGTGGATGATACACATGATAATGAGCTGGTTTGTTTGTATGACAAAGAGAACCCAGTTATTGAGGTGGGTAAGTTGTTGTTGGAAATATGCCCTAGATGCAATAATAAATTTGTTATTATTATATTTCCTTGTTCATAATAATCATATATTATCCATGCTAGAATTTTATTGATTGGAAACTCAAATACATGTGTGGATACATAGACAACACACTGTCCCTAGTGAGCCTCTAGTTGACTACTTCGTTGATCAAAGATGGTCAAGGTTTCCTGGCCATAGGCAATTGTTGTCACTTGATAACAAAATCACATCATTAGGAGAATCATGTGATGGTCAAGACCCAAACTATGAACGTAGCATATTGATTGTGTCAATTTATTGCTATTGTTTTCTGCGTGTCAAGTATTTGTTCCTATGACCATGAGATCATATAACTCATTGGCACCGCAGGAATACCTTGTGTGCATCAAACGTCGCAACGTAACTGGGTGACTATAAAGGTGCTCTACAGGTATCTCCGAAGGTGTCCCTTGAGTTAGTATGGATCAAGACTGGGATTTGTCACTCCGTGTGACGGAGAGGTATCTCGGGGCCCACTCGGTAATACAACATCACACACAAGCCTTGCAAGCAATGTGACTAAGTGTAAGTCACGGGATCTTGTATTACAGAACGAGTAAAGAGACTTGCCGGTAACGAGACTGAAATAGGTATGCGGATACCAACGATCAAATCTCGGGCAAGTAACATACCGAAGGACAAAGGGAATGGCATACGGGATTATATGAATCCTTGACACTAAGTATCACCCGATAAGATCTTCGGAGAATATGTAGGATCCAATATGGGCATCCAGGTCCCGCTATTGGATATTGACCGAGGCGTGTCTCGGGTCATGCCTACATAGTTCTCGAACCCATAGGGTCTCCACACTTAAGGTTCGGTGACGTTTCGGTATAGTTGAGTTATAGGTGTTGGTAACCGAAAGATGTTCGGAGTCTCAGATGAGATCCAGGACATCATGAGGAGCTCCGGAATGGTCCGGAGGTAAAGACTGATATATAGGAAGTCCTGTTTTGGTCACCAGAATAGTTTCGGGCTCATCGGTAGTGTACCGGGAGTGCCGGGAGGGGTGCCGGGGACCATCGGGAGGTGTGTCACGCCCCAAGGGGTCTCATGGGCTATGGGAAGAGATAAACTAGCCCCTAGTGGGCTGGAATAAGTTCCCACTAAGGCCCATAAGATTTGAGAAGGAAGAAAAACAAGGTGGAAAGAGTTTCCAAGTGGGAAGGTGGAATCCTACTCCAAGTAGGATGGGAGTAGGACTCCTCCACCTCCAATTTCGGCCAAACCTTGAGGGTTTGAGGCTTCCTCCTCCCCTCCCTCCCTCCTATATATACTAGAGGTATCGAGGGTTTTTGAGACACAACTATTCCACGTGCTGCTTGACCCTATACCACACAGTTTTTCCTCTAGATCGTATTTCTGTGGAGCTTAAGCGAAGCCCTGCCGGAGTAGATCATCACCACCACCGGCGCGCCGTCACGCTGCTGGAGAACTCTTCTACCTATCCTCCCCTCTTGCTGGATCAAGAAGGTGGAGATCGTCATCGAGTTGTACGTGTGCTGAACGCGGAGGGGCCGTCCGTTCGGCACTAGATCGGAACGGATCATGAGACGGATCGCAAGACGGTTCGTGCAACGGATCACGAGATGGTTCGTGGGACGGATCAAGGGACGGTTCGTGGGACAGATCGCGGGACGGTTTGTGGGGCTGATCGAGGGACGTGAAGATGTTCCACTACATCAACCGCGTTTCTTAACGCTTCCTGTTGTGCGATCTACAAGGGTACGTAGATCCAAATCTCCTCTCGTAGATGGACATCACCATGATAGGTCTTCGTGTGCGTAGGAAAATTTTTAGTTTCCTATGCAATATTCCCCAACAGTGGCATCATGAGCTAGGTTCATGCGTAGATGTTATCTGGAGTAGAACACAAAGGGTTTTGTGGACGGTGATGTTCGATTTGCTGCCCTCCTTAGTATTTTCTCGATTCAGCGGTATTGTTGGATTGAAGCGGCCCGGACCGACATTATTGGTACGCTTACGAAAGACTGGTTTCATCGATTGACATGCAACCTCGTTCGATAAAGATGACTGACGGGTGTCGGTTTCTTCAACTTTAGTTGAATTGGTTTTGACCGAGGCGGTCCTTGGAGAGGTTAAATAGCAATTTGCACATCTTCGTTGTGGTTTTTGCGTAAGTAAGATGCGATCTACTAGATACCCATAGCAGCCACGTAAAACATGCAACAACAATTAGAGGACGTCTAACTTGTTTTTGCAGGGTATGCTTGTGATATGATATGGCCAATGACGTGATGTTATATATTGGATGTATGAGATGATCATGTTGTAATAGTTAATATCGACTTGCACGTCGATTGTAGGGCAACCGGCAGGAGCCATAGGGTTGTCTTTAAACTAACGTTCGTGTTTGCATATGCGTATACTATATTGCTAGGACGTAGCTTTAGTAGTAATAGCATAAGTAGCACAACAACCCCGATGGTGACACGTTTATGGAGATCATGGTGTCGCGCCGGTGACAAGAAGATCATGCCGGTGCTTTGGTGATGGAGATCAAGAAGCACATGATGATGGCCATATCATGTCACTTATGAATTGCATGTGATGATAATCCTTTTATGCACCTTATTTTTCTTAGAACGACGGTAGCATTATGAGGTGATCTCTCACTAACATTTCAAGATGAAATTGTGTTCTCCCCGACTATGCACCATTGCTACAGTTCATGATTGGGTGTGATAGACTCAACGTTCACATACAACGGGTGCAAGACCACGTGATGATCGGGTGTGATAGGAACACTCGGGTTAAACTTGACGAGCCTAGCATGTGCAGACATGGCCTCGGAACAGAAGAGACCGAAAGGTCGAGCATGAATCGTATAGTTGATATGATTAGCATAGAGATGCTTACCACTGAAACTATTCTCGACTCACGTAATGATCAGACTTGAGATAGTGGATTTGGATCATGTACCACTCAAATGACTAGAGAGATGTACTTTTTGAGTGGGAGTTCTTAAGTAATATGATTAATTGAACTAATTATCATGAACATAGTCTAATGGTATTTGCGAATTACGATGTAGCTTGCACTATAGCTCTACTATTTTTATATGTTCCTAGATAAAATTTAGTTGAAAGTTAATAGTAGCAACTTTGCGGACTAAGTCCATAAAACTGAGTATTGTCCTCATTGCTGCGCAGAAGGCTTATGTCCTTAATGCACAACTCGGTGTGCTGCACCTTGGGCGTCGTGGATATCGTTGCGGACAAAGTCCCTAAAACTTTGTGGATGTTGCAAACATCTGACATACACGTCCTTGATGACTAGATGATAGTTCAGTGCGCAATACTTAATGGCTTAGAAGCAAGGCGCCGAAGACGTTTTGAAAACGTCGCAGAACATAAGAGATGTTCAAAGAGATGAAACTGAGATTTCATGCTGGTGCCCTTGTTGACAGATATAAGACCTCCGACAAGATTCTTTTCCTACAAAGTAAAGGAGAAAAGCTCAAACCGTTGAGCATGTTCTCAGATTTTCTGAGTACAACAATCGCTTGAATTAAGTGGGAGTTAATATTCCAGATGAGATAGTGATGGTTCTCCAAAGTCACTTCCACTAAGCTTCTAGAGGTTCGTGATGAACTATAAACAAATCAAGGATAGATAAGATGATCCTTAAGTGATTCGCAATGTTTGACACTGCGAAAGTAGAAATCAAGAAGGAGCATCAATTGTTGATGGTTAGTAAAACCACTAGTTCCAAGAAGGGCAAGGGCTAGAAGGGATACTTCATGAAACGGTAAATCAGTTGCTGCTCTAATGAAGAAACCCAAAATTGAACCCAAACCCGAGACTAAGTGCTTCTGTTATGAGGGAAACGGACACTGAGGCGGAGCTACCCTAGATACTTGGTAGATAAGAAGGTTGGCAAAGTCAACAAAAGTATATTTGATATACATGATATTGATGTGTACTTTACTAGTACGCCTAGTAGCACGAGGGTATTTGATACCGGTTCGGTTGTTAAGTGATTAGTAACTCAAAATGAAAGCAACCGTATAAACGGAGACTAGCTAAAGGCGAGGTGACAATACGTGTTGGAAGTGTTTCCAAGGTTGATGTGATCAAACATCGCACGCTCCCTCTATCATGGGGATTGCTGGTAAAACCTAAATAATTGTTATTTGGTTTTTGCGTTGAGCATGAACATGATTGGATCGTGTTTATTGCAATACGATTATTCATTTAAAGAGAATAATAGTTATTCTATTTGCTTGAATAATTACCCTCAATGGTTTATTTAATCTCAATCATAGAGTTACACATGTTTATAATATTGGTTCCAAAAGATACTAAGTAATAATGATAGTACCACTTAATTGTGGCACTGCCACTTGAGTCATGTTGGTCTAAAACGCATGAATAAAGTCCATGCGGATGGATCGTTTGGATTCACTTGATTTTGAATCACTTGAGACATGCAAATCATGCCACATGAGAGAGGAGAGTAACTTGTTGGGAGTAATACATTTTTGATGTGTGCAGTCCAATAAGTGCTGAGGCATGCAGTGGATATCGTTATGTTCTTACTTCACTGATGATTTGAGTAGATACAGGAGTATTTACTTGATGAATCACAAGTCTGAAATATTGAAAAGTTCAAGGCTATTTCAGAGTGAAGATCGTCGTGACAAGAGGATAAACTGTCTACGATATGATCATAGAGATGAATATCTGAGTTACGAGTTTTGGTACGCAGTTAAGACAATGTGGATATTGTTTGGCAGTTCATGCCACCTGGAACACCATAGTGTGATGATGTGTCTAAACGTCATAGCCACGCCCTATTGGATATAGTGCATACTATGATGTCTCTTATAGAATTACCACTATCGTTTATGGGTTATGCATTAGAGACAACCGCATTCACTTTAAATAGGGCACCGCGTATTTTCGTTGAGATGAGACTGTATAGACTATGGTTTGGAGAAACCTAAGCTGTTTCTTAAAAGTTAGGGGTTGCGACCCTTATGTGAAAAAGTTTCAGTCTGATAAGCTCGAACCCAAAAGAGGATAAATGCATCTTCATAGGATATTGATACGTCTCCAATGTATCTACTTTTCCAAACTCTTTTGCCCTTGTTTTGGACTATAATTTGCATGATTTGAATGGAACTAACCTGGACTGACGCTGTTTTCAGCAGAATTGCCTTGGTGTTATGTTTGTGCAGAAATCAAAGTTCTCCAAACGTCCTGAAAATTTACGGGGAGCAGTTTTGGAAAATATCAAAAATACCCGCGCCAAGTTCCACCTCAGGGGGTGGGCCAGTGGGCCACAAGCCCCTGCTCCGCCACCACCCCCCTGGTGGCCGTGGGCAGGCTTGTGGGGCCCACAGGCACCTGCCGCCCCCAACTCTAGATCTATAAGTTGTCTTTCGTCCCAGAAAAAATAAAAAGAGAAGTTTTCATCGCGTTTTCGAGGTGCCGCCACCACCTGTTCTTCATCTGGAGGGCAGATCTGGAGTACGTCTTGGGCTCCGGAGAGGAGAAATCGTCGCCATCGTCATCATCAACCTTCTTCGCTCTCCAATTCCATGAAGCTCTTCATCGTTCATGAGTAATCTATTCGTAGGCCCGGTGGGCGGTGATGAGTAGGATGAGATCTATCATGTAATCGAGTTAGTTTTGACGGGGATTGATCCCTAGTATCCACTATGTTTTGAGATTTGATGTTGCTACTACTTTGCCATGCTTAATGCTTGTCACTAGGGCCCGAGTGCCATGATTTTAGATGTGAAATTATTATGTTCTCACCAATATATGTGTGTTTTAGATCCGGCCTTGCAAGTTGTAGTTACCTACTATGTGTTATGATCCGGCAACCCCACAGTGAAAATAACCGGAACCACTCTCGGTGATGACCATAGTTTGAGGAGTTCATGTGTTCACCAAGTGCTAATGCGTTGGTCCGGTTCTTTATTTAAAGGAGAACCTTAATATCCTGTAGTTTCCTTTTGGACCCCGCTGCCACGGGAGGGATGGACAATAGATGTCATGCAAGTTCTTTTCCCTAAGCACGTATGACGACACACGGAATGCATGGCTACATCACATTGACGAACGGGAGCTAGCGACATATCTCTCCGTGTTATAGCTGTTGCATGATGAATATTATCCAAACAAATCACCGACCCATTGCCTACGAGTTTGTCCTACTACTAATGTTACTTGTCTTGCTCTGCTGCTGCTGCTACTATTGTTGCTACTGCTGTTACTTGTCTTGCGCTGCTGCTGCTACTACTGTTGCTACTGTTGTTATTTGTTTTGCTCTGCTGCTACTGTTGCTACTACTGTCGCTTGCTACTGTTGCTACTTGCTACTGCTGTCACTACTGCTGTTCCTTGCCACTGCTATTGCTCGTTACACTGCTGTTACTCGCTACTTTGTTGTTACTACGGTGCTTGCAGATACTAATCTTTCAGGTGTGGTTGAATCTGACAATTATACTTGAGACTATACTCTCGCCTCCCGTCGTGCAAACAAACAAATTGGGTCGAATACTCTACCCTCGAAAACTGCTGCGAACCCACGCGCTGGTGGGCCATCAACAACATTCTTCCAGTTTTATTGCCGGGGAGTGCTATCAGCATTCTTCTGGTGCCGTTGCAGCAGAAGGTTAGTTGTCATAAGCATTCGTCTAGCTAACACTAGAGATTGCAGGATCAGCACTTTTCTGGAGCCATCGCCAGGGAAGCACAGCTGACGTCAGCATTTTTTTAGCGCCGTTGCCGGGGAGGTATTGCTATATTCTCTGAGTTACTTGGGATTTATATCTGCTGATCACTATGAAGAATCTGAAGGATCCGAAGACCAAAGTCTTACCCTCAACTACGAGGGGAGGTAAGGAATTGCCATCTAGCTCTGCACTTGATTCACCTTCCGTTATGAGTAAGTTTGCGACATCACCTCCTGCTAGAAATCTTGATATGTCGCCTGTGCTTGATGATGCTTATGATGCTACTGCTAGAGTTGCTATGCTTGATACTATGCTTGATACTGCTAGAGATGTTATGCCTGATGATGCTAGAGATGCTATTTTGCCTGATGATGCTATGCTTGATACTGCTAGAGATGCTACTTTGCCTGATGTTCCACTAGGAGTGTTCCTTGATGCTCATATTGCTAGAGTTACTGCCAATGCTTGTGATGCTTCTGAAATTGCCAATGCTATTGAGATAGAACCTGCTTTTGCTCCTGCTAAATCTAGCTCTCCTAGATATGAATTGCCTGATATACCTGAGGGTTACGTTATGGGGGGAGAGATAGTTGAGGATTTTCTTGCGTGTAAGGATGCCTATGACGCTGAGAAATTAATTCTCAAGTGGAAGGAAAAATCTCGGGAAGTTAGGATGAAAAATGATCCGAAGTTTGCCACTTCACCTATCTTTGTCACCGATAAGGATTATGAATTCTCTGTCGACCGTGAGATAATCTCTCTAGTCGAATCTGATCCTTTTCACGGTTATGAGTCTGAGACGGTCATAGCCCATCTTGCCAAACTATCCGAAATAGCCAACCTTTTCACTAATGAGGAGAAGATCCGCCACTACTATATCCTTAAGCTGTTTCCTTTGTCTCTAAAGGATGATGCTAAAGCCTGGTTCACCTCTCTTGCTCCTGGATGTGTGCGTAGTCCCCAGGAGATGGTCTATTACTTCTGTGAGAAATATTTCCCTGCCCATAAGAAGCAAGCTGCCTTGCAGGAAATATACAACTTTGATCAACTCCAAGAAGAGAGTCTTCCACAAGCTTGGGGGAGGCTCGTCCAGCTACAGAATGCTTTGCCTGATCACCCTCTCAAGAAGAACGAGATACTTGATATCCTCTATAACGGACTTACCGATGCCTCTAGAGACTACCTAGATAGTTGTGCCAGTTGTGTTTTTAGGGAACGAACTGTAGAACAAGTTAAGACTCTACTAAATAACCTCTTGATCAACGATAATGCTTGGACTATTCCCGAACCACCTCCTAAGCCAACTCCTAAGAAAAGAGGTATTCTATTCCTCAGTCCCAAAGATATGCAAGAAGCCAAGAAATCTATGCAAGAGAAAGGCATTAGATCTGAAGATGTCAAAAATCTACCACCTATCGAAGAGATCCACGGTCCCGATAACCAGATACAGGTAGTGGAAGTGAATTCTCTGGGTAGGTTTGACGAGAGTGATATTCCTTTTGATAAACCTGCTAGCCTATGCTTTGATGAATTTGACAACTTTGTTGCCAAACAACAGAATTTCAATGATTATGTTAGCAGACATTTGGAACAAAGTGCTCGTATGCTTAGCCATTTAAGTGCTTGTGTAGACAGAAATGTCAATGCTCTGAAACTTTTGAGTAAACATGCCCTATGATTACTACTCAGGTAGAACAAGTACTTAAAACTCAGAATGACTTGCTCAATGAATTAAATAACAACTCTGTCAGAGTCATTATTAGAGGAGGCAAAATGACTCAGGAACCTTTGTATCCTAAAGGTCATCCTACATCCTAAGGAGAAGAAGAAGGATGATAGAAACCTGCATGCCAGTTCGCCAAATACTGTCACACCTGAAGAACCTAATGATATTTCTGCGTCTGATGCAGAAACACAATCAGGTGGTGAACATGAACCTGCTGACAATGTGGACAGTGAGGTACATAATAATGCTCAACCTAGCCATGATGAGGATGTGGAGATTGAACCTACGGTTAATCCTGATAATCCACAACCTAAGAAGTACGACAAGAATGACTTTACTGCTAGGAAGTATGGTAAAGAAAGAGAGCCATGGGTTCAGAGACCTATGCCCTTTCCTCCTAAGCCATCCAGGAAAAAGGATGATGAGGATTTTGAGCACTTCGTTGAGATGATAAGACCCGTCTTTGTGCCAAGTACATGAAAGATATCGTGACTAACAAACGGAAGATACCAGATCTTGAGATCTCCACGATGCTTGCCAATTACACTTTCAAAGGTGGAACTCCTAAGAAACTTGGTGATCCCGGAGTGCCCACTATACCTTGCTCCATTAAAGGAAACTACGTAAGAACTGCCTTATGTGACCTTGGAGCCGGTGTTAGTGTTATGCCGCTTTCTCTTTATCGTAGACTTGAGTTGGATAAGTTGACACCCACTGAAATTTCTCTGCAAATGGCCGGCAAATCAACTGCTTTCCCTATCAGCGTTTGCGATGATGTGCCTGTTGTGGTTGCTAATACCACTATCTTAACAGACTTTGTTATCTTGGATATTCCCGAGGACGATGCCATGGCTATCATCCTCGAAAGACCCTTTTTAAACACTGCAGGGGCTGTTATAGATTGCAACAAAGGCAATGTCACTTTCCATGCCAACGGTAACGAGCACACAGTGCATTTTCCGAAGAAACGATATCAAGTACATTGCATCAATGCTATCGAAAAGACTTCATCGATTCTTATTCGGAGCTCTGAATGCCCTATTCCTCGTGTCAAGATGAAGTATGATTTCCTTGTTGGGGAGATTCATATCCCCATTGAGGTGACTTAGTGGCTAATAAAAAATTCTCCATTCTCTCTTGCGATTCGAGAAGGTTTTGTCATAAGGACTTGATCAACCCCATTGACGGATTTCTTCCGATGACCATGAAACGGATGAATCAGAGAGTCACATACCTCTGTTTTGAGTTTTCCTTTTCTGTTGCTTAGAAGAAAAATGATAGAATTAGTTTAGCTTTTCCTGTTTTCTGTTTTAGAGTCTCGGAGAAAAATACCTCGAAAATAAAAGTTCTCCGGTGGTCCTAAAAATTTAGTATGATTTTTTCTGGAATTTTTGAAAATTTCTTGGCCTGAGAGCTGGTCAGGGGGCCTGACCAGTGGGCCACAATCCCCCCCACCGCCACCTACCTCCCTGGTGGCGGGGTGCAAGCTTGTGGGGCCCACAGGCATCCCCTCCACTCATTCTAGCTCTCAGCCTCTTCTTCCACCTCCAGAAAAAATTGTTTCGCAGCTCAAACCCGTGTTCTTGCTCATTTGGCTGTGATTTTCGATCTCCTTGCTCAAAGCACCATTCTCCGAATTGTTTTGGGGAAATTACTCCTTGGTAAGTGACTCCTCCATTGGTCCAATTAGTTTTTGCTCTAGTGCTTTATCCTTCGCGAATTATTGCTACCTTGGTGACCCTATTCTTGAGCTAGAAAAGTTGATTTTAGCTGGTCCCAAGTAGTTTTAGCGCGTGATACGGTCTCTAGGCACTAGTAGGAGTAATTGCTACAAGTTGGGTTAATCCTTATTCACTTTTCTTTCAAAGTCTCTAAAAAATTCAGAATTTTACAGAGCTAGAAAAAGGAAAAGATGAGGAGGTTCTTGAGAGGCTCTTCAAGTCATAACCACAAGGAGTATGAGAAGAACCACCCCAAGTACATAGTCCCTCGAGTCACAGAAGTTCGAGCGTGCGAGTGGCCAAGTGATGAATTTTTGCGCACCGCCGGACTTTATGAAGACTTTTATTACTTGGTGGAGAACGCAGGTCTTACTGCGTTCGTTGAAGATAAGTGCCCCCAATATCTCCTCACCAATATTTTCGTTCAAAGCTTCAACTTTTATCCGAGGAAGAATCCTCCCATGGTAGAGCTCATGATATACGATGTCCCCTAGTGCATGACGCTGCAGGATTTTTGCAATGTATGCAAATTACCTTATGTTGGGGATATCCGTGACCCTCGTCCACGGGACTTGGAGGATTTCATTCGTTCTATTGCTGTTGGAGAGGAGAGAGGAGTGTCTCGCGCTAGAATTGCTAGCATACATTTTCCTGTGCTTCGGTACTTCTCACCATTTGTGGGAAAATGTTTGATTGGACGTGGGGAGGCTGGATCACTTAGTTCTCCAGACCTTGCGGTTCTGTGCGAAGGCCTTTATAACGATAAGACTTATAGCTTGGGCGCTATAGTCGCTCAACGGTTGAACCTGAACCGTTCCAAGGGTGTTGTCTATGGAGGTATCTATGCTACCCGTCTTGCCAGACACTTTGAGATACCGATTAGACTAGGAGAGGAAGGAGAGATGCTTCTCCCTGAGAGATATCTGGATTATGACAGCATGGTTCGCCATGATTTTCTGGATAGAGATGCTAGTAGACGGATGATTTATAACCTGGTATTTAGTAAGGGTACTCGGGAGACTATTAATTTGCCTGCTCCTTTGTTTGATCTTCATGCAGGCAGGTACACTATTATGCCCGCAGACATCTACGCATATTGGGGCTTGGCCCAACCACAGGCGCCCGTGCCCGAGGCGCCAGTCGAGTACCAGACGCCAGTTTATCACTGGGATCCAGAGGAGCTCACACAGCAGTGGCATCCACAGTCTGCTCAGGAGTATCGTGGAGCTGGTTATTTCCCACCTTGGGACTAGACCAAGCTAGGCCAAAAGCCTAAGCTTGGGGGAGTACATGTTCTCACCGACTTTACATTCATGCTTATGCTTTCGCTTTGTTAGCCGGTGTTTACACTTTGCCATTGTATTATCCAGGCTAGTTTCTTTTTGTTTTCTTGTTTTCTTGTTTTTTGTCCTTTTGAGAAAACCCAAAAAGATTTTTCTTTCTTCTTTTGCTTGTTGGGAGCTTTCCCGTGTAAATAGTTTTCTTTTTCTTTGTGTCAAGGTAGAAGATATTGGTTACAATGCTTAGTGGTTCTTACATGCTTACTTGTTTAGCTTCCAAAGAGCCATATTATTTTGTCTTCTCCTTTGGGTTTTCCTGCAGATTCAGCTTAGTCCAATGCATTTATTATTGTTCACGTCGTTCGATCGTGCAAACGAAAGGCAACAATGATGATATATGATGAAGTGACTGAGACTGAAAAGCTGGTATGAACTCTATCTATTTTGTTTTTGTAAATATGACTAGCTTGTCGACCCAGATTTAGCTTTGTTGTGAGAGAACCATGTTTGCAATGACAACTTAGAAATCATAGTTTCTGATGCGATGCTTATTTAGCTGAGAGCTTATAATGGTTTGTCTTGATTGCCAACATAGATTTTGAGATGACTATGATGTAGTATGATAGGATGGTATTCTCCTTTGAATGTTTCAAGTGGCTTGACTTGGCGCATGTTCATGCATGTAGTTGAAACAAAATCAACATAGCCTCTATGATGTTTGTGTTCATGGTGATTTATATCTTGTTCATGCTTGCATTCAATGTTAGTCAAACTCATTGCATCTTGATGACTGTTGTCGCTCTCTAGTTGGTCGCTTCCCAGTCTTTTGCTAGCCTTCACTTGTACTAAGAGGGAATACTGCTTGTGCATCCACTTCCATAAACCCAAAAGTTTTTCCATGAGAGTCCACCATACCTACCTATTTGCGGTATCTACCTGCCGTTCCAAGTAAATTTGCATGTGTCATTCTCTAAACCTGTTTTGCATGCCCGAACCGCTCATGTGGTGACAGAGGGCTATTGGTATCTTCCATGCTAGGAGTGTTATCCTCGACATGTGTTTATTCACAGTCATTCACGAGAAAGGGGCCGGTATTTGGGATGCCCAGTTCCATGCTTAAATAGAAAACATAACTGTAAAACAAGACTCCCCCCGGATTGATGTTAGTATGGACGGTACTCGAGGATTCGGCTAGCCGTGGAGTGTGATTGATTGGTGGTGGGGGAGTTAAAACTTTACTTTTCTGTTTGGGAACTGCCTATAGCATGAGTAGCATGGAAGATATTGAGAACTCTTGGTCATTGCGTTGACAATGAAAGCATGCCACCCAAAATTATTATCTCTGTTTTCAAAAGCTTGAGCTCTGGCACCTCTGCAAATCAATGCTTCCCTCTACGAAGGGCATGTCTATTTATTTTCTTGTCGAGTCATCCTCCTCTTATATAAGCACCAATTAGAGAGCACCTCTGTCATTTTTATGCTTTGCTTTTGATTGATATTGAGTATGACTATGACTGGATCTTCGTTGCTATGAATTACAATGTTTAGTCAGCCCTTGATCTTTGAAAGTGCTCTGCATTTATGTTTAGCGGTCTCAGAAAGAGCTAGCAAGATACCACCTATTCATATTGCTTCATGCTTGCTTTGATTGAAGTGTTGGTATTTGAAACTCATTATTATTTGCTTGTTAGCTGATTATGCCATTGATATTAGTTTACCGTGAGACCTTTGTGTCATTTGCTTATGTGGTTAACTTGTGATCTTGCTGAAATTCTGGTTATGAGTTAGACATACTTGCAACAACAAGATCAAACAGAGTTTGTCAAAGTTTTTCTTTCTCTCTCAGTTTGTCCACTGAGTTGCTTTAGGACAAGCAAGGTTTTAAGCTTGGGGAGTTGATACGTCTCCAATGTATCTACTTTTCCAAACTCTTTTGCCCTTGTTTTGCACTATAATTTGCATGATTTGAATGGAACTAACCTGGACTGATGCTGTTTTCAGCAGAATTGCCTTGGTGTTATTTTTGTGTAGAAATCAAAGTTCTCCAAACGTCCTGAAAATTTACGGGGAGCAGTTTTGGAAAATATCAAAAATACCTGCGCCAAGTTCCGCCTCAGGGGGTGGGCCAGTGGGCCACAAGCCCCTGCTTCGCCACCACCCCCCTGGTGTCCGTGGGCTGGCTTGTGGGGCCCACGGCACCTGCCGCCCCCAACTCCAGCTCTATAAGTTGTCTTTCGTCCCAGAAAAAATAAAAAGAGAAGTTTTCGTCGCGTTTTCGATACGGAGGCGCCGCCACCACCTGTTCTTCATCTGGAGGGCAGATCTGGAGTCCGTCTTGGGCTCCGGAGAGGGGAAATCATCACCATCATCATCAACAACCTTCTTCCCTCTCCAATTCCATGAACCTCTTTGTCGTTCGTGAGTAATCTATTCGTAGGCTCGCTGGGCGGTGATGAGTAGGATGAGATCTATCATGTAATCGAGTTAGTTTTGATGGGGATTGATCCCTAGTATGCACTATGTTTTGAGATTTGATGTTGCTACTACTTTTCCATGCTTAATGCTTGTCACTAGGGCCCAAGTGCCATGATTTCAGATCTGAAATTATTATGTTGTCACCAATATATGTGTGTTTTAGATCCGATCTTGCAAGTTGTAGTTACCTACTATGTGTTATGATCCGGCAACCCTGGAGTGACAATAACCGGAACCACTCCCGGTGATGACCATAGTTTGAGGAGTTCATGTGTTCACCAAGTGCTAATGCGTTGGTCTGGTTCTTTATTAAAAGGTGAACCTTAATATCCCGTAGTTTCCTTTTGGACCCCGCTGCCACGGGAGGGATGGACAATAGATGTCATGCAAGTTCTTTTCCCTAAGCACATATGACGACACACGGAATGCATGCCTACATCACATTGACGAACGGGAGCTAGCCACATATCTCTCCGTGTTATAGCTGTTGCGTGATGGATATTATCCAAACAAATCACCGACCCATTGCCTACGAGTTTGTCCTACTACTGTGTTACTTGTCTTGCTCTGCTGCTGCTGCTACTACTGTTGCTACTGCTGTTACTTGTCTTGCTCTAGTGCTACTACTACTGTTGCTACTGTTGTTATTTGTTTTGCTCTGCTGCTACTGCTTCTACTACTGTCGCTTGCTATGGTTGCTACTTGCTACTGTTGTCACTACTGCTGTTCCTCGCCACTGCTATTGCTTGTTACACTGTTGTTACTCGCTACTTTAATGTTACTACGGTGCTTGCAGATACTAATCTTTCAGGTGTGGTTGAATCTGACAAATTCAGCTGCTAATACTTGAGAGTATACTCTCACCTCCCGTCGTGCAAACCAACAAATTGGGTTGAATACTCTACCCTCGAAAACTGCTGCAAACCCACGTGCTGGTGGGCCATCAACTACATTCTTCCAGTTTCATTGTCGGGGAGTGCTATCAGCATTCTTCTGGTGCCGTTGCAGGAGAATGTTAGTTGTCATAAGCATTCGTCTAGATAACACTAGAGATTGCAGGATCAGCACTTTTCTGGAGCCATCGCCAGGGAAGCACATCTGACGTCAGATATCCAAAACAGCTGGATACATCTCCTATCTCAGATCCGGAAGCAATGTGTTTGTTTCTAGAAACGTGTCCTTTCTCGAGGAAAGGTTTCTCTCGAAATAATTGAGTGGGAGGGTGGTGGAACTTGATGAGGTTAGTGAACCATCACATCAACCAGTGTGTAGCAGGGCGCAGGAAGATGTTCCTGTGGCGCCTACACCAATTGAAGTAGAAACTAATGATGGTGATCGTTGAGCTTTGGATCAAGTTACTACAAAACTCGTAGGTCGACAAGGTCGTGTACTGTTGCAGAGTGGTATGGTAACCCTATCTTGGAGGTCATGTTGTTGAACAACAATGAACCTACGAGCTATGAGAAGCGATGGTGGGCCCGGATTCCGACCAATGGCTGGATGCCATGAAATCCGAGAGAGGATCCATGTATGAAAACAAAGTGTAGACTTTGGAAGAATTACTTGATGGTCGTAGGACTATTAAATAAAGATGGATCTTTAAAAGGAAGACATGCGATGATGGTGAAAAGTCACCATTGAGAAAAGCTCGACTTGTCGCAAAGATGTTTCCGACAAGATCAAAGAGTTGACTATGATGAGACTTTCTCACTCATAGCGATGCTAAAAGTCTGTAGGAATTATGTTAGTAGTTGCTGCATTATTTATGAAATATTGCACATAGGATGTCAAAACATTGTTTCCTCGACGGTTTCCTTGAGGAAAGGTTGTATGTGATACAACCAGAAGGTTTTGTCGATCCTAAGGATACTAACAAGTATGCAAGCTCCGGCGATCCTTTTATGGACTAGTGCAAGCATCTCGGAGTTGGAATATACGCTTTGATGACATGATCAAAGCTTTTGGGTTTGTGCAAGGTTTCTGAGAAACTTGTATTTCCAAAGAAGTGAGTGGGAGCACTATAGTATTTCTGATAAAGTATATGTGGTTGACATATTGTTGATCGGAAGTAATGTAGAATTTCTGTAAAGCATAAAGGTTGTTTGAAAAGGGGTTTTCAAAGGAAGACCTCGATAGAGCTACTTGAACATTGCGCATCAAGATCTGTGGAGATAGATCAAAATGCTAAACAGAAGTTTCAAATGAAATGCATGCCTTGACAAGTTTTTGAAGGAGTTCAAAATAGATCATCAAAGTAAGAGTTCTTGGTTGTGTTGTAAGGTGTGAATATGAGTAAGACTCAAAAGCCCGACCACGATAGAAGAAAGAAAAAGGACGAAGGTCGTCCCCTATGCCTTTACCATAGACTCTATAGTATGCCATGTTGTGTACCGCACCTGATGTGTGCCTTGCCACAAGTCTGTTAAGATGTACAAAGAGTGATCCATGATTGAATCATTGAACAACGGTCAAAGTTATCCTTAGTAGCTAATAGATTAAGGAATTTTTCTCGATTATGGAGGTGGTTAAAGAGTTCGTCGTAAAGGGTTACGTTGATGCAAGCTTTGACACTAATCTGAATGACTATGAGTAGTAAAACGGATTCGTATAGTAGAGTAGATATTTGGAGTATTTCCGAATAGCACGTAGTAGCAGCATCTATAAGACGACAAAGATTTGTAAAGAACACACAGATCTGAAAGTTTCAGAACTGTTGACTAAAACCTCTCTCACGAGCAAGACGTGATCAGACCCCAAAACTATATGGGTGTTGGGTTCGTTGAAATCACATGGTGATGTGAACTAGATTATTGACTCTAGTGCAAGTGGGAGACTGTTGGAAATATGCCCTAGAGGCAATAATAAATTGGTTATTATTGTATTCCCATGTTCATAATAATCATTTATTATCCATGCTAGAATTGTATTGATTGGAAACTCAAATACATGTGTGGATACATAGACAACACACTGTCCCTAGTGAGCCTCTAGTTGACTACTTCGTTGATCAAAGATGGTCAAGGTTTCCTGGCCATAGGCAATTGTTGTCACTTGATAACGAAATCACATCATTAGGAGAATCATGTGATGGACAAGACCCAAACTATGCACGTAGCATATTGATCGTGTTGTTTTATTGCTATTGTTTTCTGCGTGTCAAGTATTTGTTCCTATGACCATGAGATCATATCACTCACTGGCACCGGAGGAATACCTTGTGTGCATCAAACGTCGCAACGTAACTGGGTGACTATAAAGGTGCTCTACAAGTATCTCCGAAGGTGTCCATTGAGTTAGTATGGATCAAGACTGGGATTTGTCACTCTGTGTGATGGAGAGATATCTCGGGGCCCACTCGGTAATACAACATCACACACAAGCCTTGCAAGCAATGTGACTAAGTGTAAGTCACGGGATCTTGTATTACAGAACGTGTAAAGAGACTTGCCGGTAACGAGATTGAAATAGGTATGTGGATACCATGATCAAATCTCGGGCAAGTAACATACCGAAGGACAAAGGGAATGACATACGGGATTATATGAATCCTTTACACTACGGTTCAACCGATAAGATCTTCGGAGGATATGTAGGATCCAATATGGGCATCCAGGTCCCGCTATTGGATATTGACCGAGGTGTGTCTCGGGTAATGTCTACATAGTTCTCAAACCTGCAGGGTCTGCACACTTAAGGTTCGGTGATGTTTCGGTATAGTTGAGTTATAGGTGTTGGTAACCGAAAGATGTTCGGAGTCCCAGATGAGATCCAGGACGTCATGAGGAGCTCCGGAATGGTCCAGAGGTAAAGATTGATATATAGGAAGTCTTGCTTTGGTCACCGGAAAAGTTTCGGGCTCATCGGTAGTGTACCGGGAGTGTCGGGAGGGGTGCCGGGGACCATCGGGAGGGGTGTCATGCCCCAAGGGGTCTCATGGGCTATGGGAATAGATAAACTAGCCCCTAGTGGGCTGGAATAAGTTCCCACTAAGTCCCATAAGGTTTGAGAAGGAAAAAAGACAAGGTGGAAAGAGTTTCCAAGTGGGAAGGTGGAATCCTACTCCAAGTAGGATTGGAGTAGGACTCCTCCACCTCCAGTTTTGGCCAAACCTTGAGGGTTTGAGGCTGCCTCCTCCCCTCCCTCCCTCCTATATATACTAGATGTATTGAGGGTTTTTGAGACACAACTTTGCCACGTGCTGCTCGACCCTATACCACACAGTTTTTCCTCTAGATCGTATTTCTCCGGAGCTTAGGCGAAGCCCTGTCGGAGTAGATCATCACCACCACCGGCGCGTCGTCACGCTGCCGAAGAACTCTTCTACATCTCCGCCCCTCTTGTTGGATCAAGAAGGTGGAGATTGTCATCGAGTTGTACGTGTCCTGAACGCGGAGGTGCCGTTCGTTCGGCACTAGATCGGAACAGATCATGAGACGGATCGCAAGACGGTTCGTGGGACGGATCGCGGGATGGTTCGTGGGACGGATCGCAGGACGGTTCGTGGGGCAGATCGAGGGACGTGAAGATGTTCCACTACATCAACCGCGTTTCTTAACGCTTCCTATTGTGCGATCTACAAGGGTACGTAGATCCAAATCTCCTCTCGTAGATGGACATCACCATGATAGGTCTTCGTGTGCATAGGAAATTTTTTGTTTCCCATGCAACATTCCCCAACAGTTGTGGCCAAGCATGGTTGAGTTTAGGATGTCTTTCAGGACCTTTGCAGTGCAAAAAGAGTTTGATGCCAAGACTATGTCGACTGATCGAAAGAAATGTTATGCTCGGTGCGAAGGTTATGATGGTGGTGGAAATGCTTGCAAATGGTACATATCTGCCAGTCTACTACCTGATGGAAGTACAATAAGGGTAAATCAAATACCACACCAGCATACATGTATGACCACTTCACACAGAGTTTCAAAGATGACATCACAGCTTTGGATTACACAGAAGATTTCTCCTATTTTAGCCAAGACTCCAAACACTACTGCAAAGAGGCTTAAAGTTGACTTGGAGAAGCTGTACCCCATCCAACTACAATATACCATAGTGTGGAAAGCAAAACAAAGGGCCATGAAATCATTGTATGGTGACTGGGCAAATACATCTAGGATGTTGTATAGTTTTAAAGCAGAGGTGGAGAAGAGGTCACCTCGAAGTGTGGTGGAGATAGATACAGAGGTAACAGAGGATGGCAAGGTTTTTTTTCAACAAGTTTTTTATGTGTTTGAAGCCTTGCGTAGATGGATTCAAAGCAGGTTGTCGTCCATATTTGAGCATAGACTCATCTTTTTGACTGGAAAGTGGAATGGTCAGTTGGCTGCATGCAATGCTCTAGATGGACACAACTGGATGTTCCCAGTTGCAATAGGAATGTTTCAATCAGAGACAGAGGCATCATGGATCTGGTTCATGATGCAACTGAAAATATGCATAGGGCCAGTTTCTCCTTTGGCCATCCACACAGATGCATGTAAAGGGTTGGAAAATGCAGTAAAAAAGTTTTTCCCCATGCTGAGCAGAGGGAGTGCTTTGGACATATGTGGATGAATCTGATAAAAAAATCAGAGGAGATGAATTTGGGCGCATGTGGCCAGCAGCAAGATCGTACACCAGACAGACACATTCCTATCACCTTGGTAAGATATTGGCATCATTTAGTGATAATGAATTTGCTTCATGGTTGAACAACCACCATTCCCTATTGTGGTACAGATCAGGTTTTAATACTGCCATAAAATGTGATCATATCAATAACAACTTGACAGAATGTTTTAACAACAAATTGAAGGATTTGAAAGACTTGCGTGTGCATGACATGGTGGACCAAATAAGGATCATGATCATGTGTTTGTGGGAGTTGAGAGGAAAAATTGCTAATATATTGGAAGGGGGCAAGCTTCCAGAAGTGGTACAACAGGTGGTCAACAGGAGTAAAAATCTTTCACATCTATCTGTTGAGAAATCTTCCTTGTGGGGTGCTGAAGTTAGAGATACAAAGAGTGGCAAGAGTCATGTGGAAAATACTGAGTTGCATGAGTGCACTTGCCAATAGTGGCAACACACTGGAAAACCATGTGAGCATGCAATACTTTTTTTGGCATCTAAACCCAGGTTAAATATGCACCCATAGTTGCATGAGTATTATTCAGTACAAAAATTCAAAGCTGCATATGCAAGTCCAATTCCTGCACTGACTGACCAATCTCAATGGCCTGAGGTGGAAATAGAATTTACCTTGTGTCCCCCTGTCACTAGAAGAAAGGCTGGGAGGCCAAAATAGAGCAGATTCAAAGCTTGGTTTGAGAAAGTGGTTGTAGTAGGAACGGGGAAAAGGAAAACAATGAAAAGCCAAAAAGGGCTAAAAAAGGTAACAAAAATAGGTGCAAGTTGTGTGAGGTACTTGGGCACAGAATTGGTTCATCCAAATGCATCTACAATCCTCAGAGGCCAAAGTATGTTTATGTTACTATTGTTGCAAGTTTTTGATTTTGCTACTTGTTCTAGTATCTAACCAAGTGAAATGCTTTATTTTTTAGGAGGAAGCATGCAGAAAAAGCCCCACCTCTTGTTGTTGAACAATGCTGGCCAGTGAAAAAAGCAAGACTCAATGGCTTTAGAAGGAAGAGAACTAAGCAGATAATGTTTGGTGACAAAGATATGGAGCAAACTGAAACTGTTACTGCTGAACATGAGCTAACTGTTTCTGTTACTACTGAATCTGTTTTGCATGCGGTAGGACAATCTGAAACTGTGTCTGCTGAACATGAGCTAACTGTTTCTGTTACTACTCAATCTGTTTTGCATGCGCTAGGGCAATCTGAAACTGTTGCAGATGAAGCAACTATTGAGCTGCCATGCAATTCTTCTTTGACAGTTGTGTTTCCATGTTTGGAGGTTGTGCTGCCAAGTGTTGAGTTGCAAACCGAAGAAGTTGAACAATGTGTACCATCTACTCAATCTGCAGAAGTGCAAACTGAAGAATTGGTACATGGCCAGGTGCAAAAGTTGAGGCGACCTAGTGGAGTTATTGGCAAGAATACCAAGAGCATCAACATCAACAAACTGTGCGCCATGGAACCAAACAATGGAAAAAAGGAGAAGAAATCGAGTGGTAGAAAGAAGCAAAAGAAATAGAGTCCAAATCATTCAAATGTGATGTGATTTGATGTGAAAACTTAAGTTTGTTGTCATTTGATGTGAAAACTTATGTTCTTTGATGTAAAACTTATGTTCTTTGATGTAAACTTATGTGCTATGATGTTGATTTGACTTGAAAATAAAATTCAAATTTGAACCGACATTCATATTTGAACCTTTCTCCAATATTTTTGGAGTTCATTTGTTTGTTCTGTGATGTTGCACTGTTTTTATACTACTATGCACTTTAGTTCATAAATCCAACCCTTTTTGCGAAGTCCAACTCATAGTCACTGAAAATGTTGTCCAAACAAGCTCCAAAGTAAGGGAAAACGACCCCATTTCTAAGCAAGTTTTTTTTCAAACTTCTCAAAATCACCCAAAAAGATTTTCTTAGCTTATATTATACCTACAGGATCAATACGAAGTCTCACCTTTTTTTTGAATAAGTATTCATATTATTAATTTATTTTTGAAAAAACACCCTTTAATATAAAGTCAGCAACAAAATAAGTTTAAAAATTTAAAATGCTAAAATAACTTAAGATCCTACTTAGTCACTCCAAAATGAAGCTAAGGTGAGGTTTTCTGATTTTGTGAATTTTCAAAACCTGAAACCCTCTTCTCACTCTTTTGAACTCTATGCAACCTCAGTCGAGATAGTCCAATTTGTGAAGGTTTTTTCATGCAAAGATCATTACATCAAGTTTACCATTTTATATCATAACTATGTAACATAACAAGACTATATGCGCTGGTTTTTCATTTTTTGATTTTTTTGAATTAGTTACACAAATTTGAATGTTCGGTCAAACCTTTCAAAACCCCGTTGACTGCCTCCAAAACCCATCTAACCCTAACGCCAAACGTCCACCGTCGATCTAACCCTAACGCCAAACTGCGATCGTCGGATAGGTCTTCTAGAAAGATTCCGCGGGTGTGGGGGGAGCATCTTAGTTTTTTTAGGGGAAGGGGGAGCATCTTAGTGACCGGGGGGGAGCGAGCGAATAACATTGAGCGCGGGAGCATCTTAGTGACCGTTGGGCCGAGCGGATCGGGCCCGGCAAAGCCTGGCGTGCGTGCACACAGCCACGTCGCAGCGAGATGGGCCACCATGCATGCCATGCAACGGCGTCGCAGCCTAGCTAGTCTGCCAAGTGAACACAGCCTAGCCACCATGCACGCAGTGACGCATTAAAACAGCGGCAGGGGCGCAGCGCACGTCGCATCTAAGCTATTTTTAACAATTGCATGCACGAAACTTAGACACGGGACGGACGCGTCGGTGGTGCAGCTCCTTTTTCACTGACACAGTTTCTCACGCCGATTAAAAACAAAGCATCTCGCCTGTCCCGCCCGTGTCTCTTTGGATGCTCTGCCCTTTTTTTGCACGCCCATTAATTATGCCACCATGCGGAGGAGAGAAAACGATCAATCGTGTAAATTGACTACGGCTGCAAACGCGGCTATAAAGGGGCACCATTTCCTAATCCCTCTCACACTGATCTCTCAAGCCTCCTCCTCTTCTTCTTTCCGAGCGAAATCCACCACTCGAGCCACCATGCAGTTCAATGGCCCTACCTACCGTCGCCCTCACACCATGCCAGAGATGCAGTTCCCGCCCGGAGTCGTCGTCGAGGATAGCCTGAGGGTGTGTGCCATCTCAAGGTGGAGGGGCCCTAGAGATTTGGCTCGCTTCTTCCTCCAAGCCGGCTACCGCCACCTCCCTTCGGGCACTCCGTCCATGTTCCACCTCCACGAGCAGGTCGATGGCGGCCACAACAACTTCGTCATCGGCCTCTACGTCACCTTCACCAACCACTACGACGCTTACCACCTCCTCGGCCAGGTGTTTTGGTGTGGATGCGAGTTCATCACGTTCACCACCTACAACATCTTCACCAACTTCCACCACATCTTCCCCGAGCTCAACAGCATGTACACCCTCCCCTACCAGATGCCGCCCCCGGAGAATGGCGAGTGAGGGGCGTCGGCGAAGGAGGGCCCAAGGAGTCTTCTGCGGGCTGCTGGCCGAGGAGCCTTTTTATATTTTATCTAGTAGTTGGGTCTTGTGTGCCCGTCTTTTTATATTTTTATCTAATATTTCTATATGTTGTATGCCCGTTGTATGCTACTAGGGTACCCCGTACCCGATGCCCCTTTATAGTAATATTTCTATCTATTTTTATGCATTATATGTTTTATGTTTTATACATTATGCACTATATTAGGGGCTGTTTGGATTGTGACTATCTTTGCCATATCTTACCACATTATTTTTGCCACACTTGCCTTACTTGAGTTGCTCAAATTGTTAGCCACACATTGGCTTGCCTAAGGGAATCTTGCCACACTTTTTGTGTCTATGACATGTGGAGTTTAGTACTCATTAAAAAATGCTTGTCTTAGGTGTGGCTAGAACCAAACACCCAGCTAACTTGGTCAAACTTGCCTAAGGTAAGTTGTGGCAAAGTGTGGCAAAATGTTCCAAATTATTTTATGCAACGTAATATGTCTTTGCAATGAGGTCATATCTCTACATGAGGCTAACGTGCATGGTGTAGTGCACAGGTGATGTGATCCACAAGGAGTTAGCATGTATCTCGCTAGGGTGGATGGTATAGTCCACCGTATGGTGTATTCCGCAGTCAGTCTCAAGGATAAATGGAGCCTCACTCCACTCCAGAGTGAGCGCAATGCCCTCCAAACAAGCAGCAAGCGCAGTCCCTAGTGTGTTATTGCATGTATACAGGAATCTCCATGCCTCCTCCCTCAGGCTTCGGTACTAACCAACACACCAGGATTCAAAGATGCAAAAAGAAAAAGGAAGACTAATATATAAAAAATTCGTGTAGGTGGAAGAACATTTTTCCCGATAGAAATGACACAGAACTGCTCGGAACAAGATACCATAGCACAAACTTTTAAAACACCATAGCACAAACTTTGAAAACACCATAACAACCTACTCCCCAAATGTGTTTTTCGAGGCTAACTTTGACCACATGTTATAGAGCAAATAAGGGCTTTGCTACACCTACGTACATGACCTACGTGAAGGCTGAGTTTGACGAAATATATATCAAATGATATCAACATCTATAATACTAAACCTATATGCTATCAAAATTAATATCATTATGCATCTACTAATATTGTTTTCATATAATAAATGTTTATATTTTGTTCTATAAATTTAGTCAAAATTTATGAAGTTTGACTTTGACCAAATCTTTTTTTTATATGAAGGCTGAGTTTGACGAAACAAGCGGTAGTATATGGGCCTGGATATGTTCTATTCGGCCATGTGCACTTTTTTTGCACTAGCTACACCTTTTTTATCAATGGGCCTGGATATGTTCTAATCGGCCCTGCCTACCTTCTATATGGGCCTGGCCTTTTCGGGCAACTGTCGATGAACCCTTTTTTTCCTTTTCTCCCTCTACCACCGAAACCGAAACCGACGACGTGCAGAACTGTAAAACAGAGTGAAGAAGACATGCCGAATTTGTACAACGCAACAGCTTTATTCAAACATCCATATCATTACGATTATAGATGATGCCCAATCTATTCACTAATGACTAATTATCATCAAATAAACAAATGCGAGATCAATTACACAAACATAAAAATTCCGGCCATCAAATTGCCCTGCTTCTTCAATTCGATTAGTTTCTTCATCTGCTTGTTGAGCTTCTTCAGCTCTGTCGTCCCTGCTGCATCCCCCACAGTAGCACCAATGGAATTGCCAGATCCATACGGGCCCGATCCAAACTTCCCCGCCTCCAACGGTAAATCGAGCTCCCGTGATGCACCCTCCAGTTGAATCCGCTCTATGTACTCATCTAGCCACTCAAAATGGGCGCATTGCTTCAATTTCTGAAATCGGAAAGATGAACCCTAAATCCCAAATCCGATGAAAAATATGAAATTGGGGGAAAACCAAAATTTGCATATTGAGAAGTAAAATCTCACCTTTCCCTACTCTTGTTTGCTCTCGCATTTCACGAATTCCCGCCCAAGGTTGCCATTCTTGTCAGTCGTTGTGACTAGCCGCTTCAGGGGTGCGGTACGTGGGCATGCATGGCACCTAGTCATGGACACTGCGCCATAGCACGGCCATGAGCGGCGGGAGGCTGAAGCAGAGCTCGACATTGCTAGGTCGCGGCCCGGAACGGCGTTGCTGCGCGTCGTCGCCGGAGAAGAAGAACAACAACGGTGCCCGTCGGGGAGCGGGGCGAGGATGGGAAGGTCACGGTAGGGCTCGGGTGTTGCACGGCTTGGTGTCCTCTCTTCTACAAATGTTGAGTTGGATAAGTTAGTGGGTCCCACGCTGTGGGTCCCGCTTTGTTACGTAGGGGCTCACCTGATTCGAGTTTTATACATGTGTCTTTGGATTAGGCAGCAGTGTCGCACGGCAACTATTTCTGCGCTGGGATATGTCGCATGAGAGCCACTACAACCAACGACGTTGCATGAGAGATAATACAACTCAACGACGTCGCACGGGAGCTATTCGTTCGTTCACCTTGTCCATGATGGGCGTGCTGGACACCTCCAGTACTACCAAGGTCAACGCCGTTAGCACGACAGACGCAGAACCTCGATCGGCTTGCATGGTTGGGGAACATGGTTGGGGGAGGCGGCGCCAGACTGGGGTGGGGAAATCAGATCAGCGGCAGACATGATAACCCATCTGCGCGACCCCTCTAGAAGGAAACCTTATGGGCTGGCGCCTGGCGGTGGTGAGGAAATCGGCTACAGCCTAGGAAGGACAAGAGAAGAACGGAAAAGGGGGAAGGGAAAGGGGGATGAGACCAAATTTTGCAACCATGGCTCCCGCGCGAGAGGTGAGTGCGATCGTGGCTCTGGTGCGAGAGGTGAGGGTCGATCTTTTTTCCAACTGTTGCAATCGTGGTTCTCTCGCATGACAGTAGATCATGGATGGAATCGTAGGTGGGACTGGAGGTCGAACCATCACGACGTTCGATCCCCTTTGATTGTAGAGATACACTCCCCCTCGTCGATGAACCTACAACCAAACCAAAACATAAAGGAACAATTCTATACCTATTCAACGGAATGCCTTTCCCAATATACTTATTGTGGGATAAAAGGAAACACAAATAAAATGAAAACAAATTCCTTTGAATAATCTCTGACATAGCAGTGAACCAACAATATATCACTCCCCAAAACTGAACTATTGAAGTGTCCATTACCTCAAATTTTTAATCTTGAAGCTATAGCTTAAGTATGATTTTTTATTTCATATGTTTTTCATTGGAAGATAAAATGCACAATTTAGTATGGACATGTGCAGATGTAGCAACTGCCAAACTACATAATACTATATTATCCAAATAATATTGCGAACTTGGAACCCAATACTTGTACCACTTTTAATCAGTGACTTTATATGCTTTGGTCTAGCAATGAACCACACCAATTATTTGGAAAAGAAGCTAACAAAGAGAAAGATATCATGGACTATCATCATTAAGAGAATGTCAGTCGAACACACCATGGATACAGAAGTACACGGCCATGAGGCATGCATGTTATACATGGCCCGTTTCTTGCATAAACTGAACTAAGGACAGAAACAGTTAATCCATTGGGGAGCTAGTACCTGCGGTGAGTGCGGATCATATCAATAGGCATGAGCGATATCATGTGGACCAAACATTGATGTTGTTATTCTTTTAACAAAGTACTAGCAAAAGAGCCCGTGTGTTACAGCGAGAGCAAATCATACAACACGTACTAACCTAATAATCATGACTTAAGACTTTTATTTAAACTCACATCTACGTTTTCTCTTTTTTTGTGAATACAACTATGCTCTCTCTCTCTAACTCTCTCTCTCTTTCTAAGATGAATATCAACTTTTCTGTTTTCATGCGATGTCTTATCGATGCATGCATGTGCGATTATTGATAGTTTCTTTTATCTTCAATCTCATTGTGATGAGGTGTTTATTTGCAACACGGATAGGCCTCAGTACAAAAAAATGGATTGTGCGCTATTGATTAAAATTACAGCATAAATAGAATTTTAAATAATTTCAATAGGTAAAATAACATCATATTTAGATTGTACGCATCACTATAGATTCAAATTACATTATAAATAGAATTAAAAAAATAAATAGGTAAACTAACATTATATTTTGATTCAACACATTTTTTGAATCAAAGTTCATATATAATAATTTAAAATTAAGGTTACAGTTTAAAAGATATAAATTTTTAAAGTATTTGTCAATTGTAATAGAACCACGGATTAATTAACGACATGGATCGGCCTCGGTATGAAAAAATGTATTATGCGCTATTGATTAAAACTACATCATAAATATAATTTTAGAATTGTTAAATAGGTAAAATAACATCATATTTAGATTATGCACATCACTATTGATTAAAATTACATTATAAACAGAATTTAAAAATTTGAAATAAATAAACGAACATTATATTCAGATTCTACATATGTTTCTAATAAAATTTCATATATAATAAATTAAAATTGGAGTTACCGTTTAAAAGATATGTTTTTTAAAGTATTTGTCACTTATAATTGAACTGCAAATTAAATAATAAAAAATGTAGGGGTTTTTCTGGAAACATATGAAAACAATTCGTGTTTTAGTTAAATATGTATTATGGGTTTGTTTTATGAAAATTGAAGGAGGTTTCTATAAAAAAATACAAAAGACGATTCGTTTTCTCACTTAAATCCTGACTGCGAGTTGTTTTCGGAAAACCACAAGGGTTGTTCTTTAAAAGTACAGAAAACGATTTTTTCTTACTTAAATCCAGACTGCGGGTTGATTGCAGGAAACAGCAAGGGAGTTTCTGTAAAATTGCCATGACGTGCGATCAAAAACTGTATTTTCTTTATTATTAGTAGCAAAAATGCCCGGACGTTGCAACGGGTAAAACAAATCCTTACACGCATGACACTCTATTTGTACTGCAATTTTTTTGTACGGCCATATTATCCATCTATTAACGACAAACGTGATCAATCCTAATCGTCCACGTCGTCTATAATAGAAACAGTGATCCATCTTTAAAAAGGTAGGTATAGACTAGGGAGAGATTAGGCAGAGAAGAGTTTGTACATGGCTAATGACTTTGCCCCATGATTGCAAAATCGATGAGCGCATAGATAAAGACGGTACTATTGGGCTGCTATTGGGCAGGCAGCCCGCGTCAGACTCTGTCTCTTTTTTTTAAGGAAAGCGCGTCAGACTTTGTCTCTGTTCGATACGGCATCAGACTCGGTCTTTATTCGAAAACGGACCGTGCTAACGATATTTACTTACGCGCAAATGGATCAATTTACAATCACGTGGCAAAGCAGTTGATTTGGGGTAGACGAGACACGACCCCGCCGTCTGTGCCAGAGGAAAGAGAGAAAGCCCATGTCGGCGCTTCGAGGGCTGTGCAAGCAGCTCCGCCGGGCCGACACGACGGCGCCACGTCCTACTAGAACCACATATGACGCCGAACTTGCGCTACTGTCGTATCGGATTAATGCCATAGAGCATCGGTATGACATTAAATTCGGGATTTTTGTCCAAAAGCACCCCTTGTCGAGTGGGATTGTCAACAAAGACCACCTGCGAGTGCAAATGGCTAAAAAGACCCCCACCCCGGGCGGCGGCAGGCGCGCCAGGCGGCACGTGGCACCTGCCGCCACCGCAGGAGGCGGCCGGGGGGCCTGCCGCCACAGCCCCTGGCGGCCGGGGCCTGCCGCCACCGCCCCTGGCGGCCGGCGCGGGATCCCGTTCCCGTCCACTCCTGCCCGTAACGGACAAGGCCGGGTGGGCCCTGCCGCCTCGGGAGCAGGCGGCCAGGTGCATTTTTCCGCGCGCCGGCACTGTTGCTGATTGATTGCGCTGATTCCGATGCTCTTTCCCGCTCGAATTTTTCCCGCGCGGCCGGCCAGAACTGTGTGATTTTTTCCCGCTCTCCACCGACGAAACAGTGCGAAATTTACTCCTTTGCTCCGGTTCGGACCGTGCAATCCTTTTGAACAAAAATATTGTGCAAGTTGCACGGATGGCTAAGTGCATGGAAGGCATATACTACGGATATTTTGTTGGGCCGTGGTTATCCCCCATCCCTCGAACCAAACCAAGATATCCACGCTGGTGAAGGCGGGCGGTTTTTTCCGTGGTTTCACGGGGCTGTCATCTTCGGGTCAGCATTGTTCACCGCGGCGATTTTAGAGTGACTCTTTGTGTCCTGGTCGACACTGTTCGTTACGGTGGTTTCGTGGGGCTTTTATCTCTATGTCGACATTGTTTACAATAGCGTTTCTTATATTTATTTATAGTGAAAGTATGTTTTAGCTCTCGATCAAATATTTTGAGAGTGAATGTTTGATTGCTATCGCAGCAGTGACACGCGATAACGACGGACGAGCAGTGCAATAGTTTCCCGCCTAAGTTTTCCGCTGCAGTTTCTCGTTTTCGCGCCCTTTTTTCCCGCGTAGACATCCGACAGAGCCTATAAAAGGAGGCAGGGAGTGAAACTCTCTTCACCATCAGACAGACTTCAAAGCACCTGCACCTCCATAGTCAGTATGAGTTTGCCTTGTTCGGATCAGAGCATTAGGCCTAGGAAAATGCAGAGTGCAAGCTTGCCTCGGGGGGTGGAAGCAGTTCGATGTTGGTGCGGAGATGTCTGCAAGGTGAAGGAGGTGACGGATTTTTCAGATTGGTTGGGCATGAAGTTTTTCATGTGCGCCAATTATGAATCTGATCCATCCGAATCTATTTCTGCGTACGTCAGGCCTCCGGTATGCTCTAGTCATCCAGATTATTGTTATTTGATTTTATTGTTTACTTGAATCTGATCCATCCTTTAGTCTCCTCCTCCTCTCTGCATGTACTATCGTTGGATTGACACGGAAATGCCGGACTGGGCGGTGACCGAGATTCGTGAAAGAGGTCGCCGTGCATGGGCTAGCTTGGACTTGGAAGAGCGTCGTGAGAAGGCTGAAGCAGAGGAGAAAGCAGAGCAGAAGAAAGAGTGGGAAGATTACTGTGTGGAGCAGAGGGCTTTTCTTGATGAGATGAAAAGGAAAAATCAAGAAGAGAAACTTCGGCTGGAGGAGGTTTACAGACAGCGGGAACAGGCCCGTGAAGCTGAGAGGGAGAGAAAGAGAGAAAGGGCTCGTGCCGCCAAGGCAGCAGAAAAAGCTGGTGATGGAAAAGGAAAATATCCACGTTGGACTCAGTAGATTTATTTTATTGTATGTTAAGTTGTCTTAGTTGTATCTTATTTCTGCAAGATGTATCTTAATTTCGGCAAATTGTATCTTAGTTTCCGCAATGGGTATCTTAATTTCAGCTACGTGTATGTTCATTTTATCCCGCCATTTATTTCCCGCCTCGCTTTCCCGCCATTTTATCCCGCGTATAGCTTTGCCGCCAGTTTGTTCCCGCCCTTGCTTTCCCGCCCTCGCTTTCCCGCCTCGTTTTCCCGCCATTAGTTATTCGTCTCGCTCTGCTGCACCTATAAAACCCCCTCCAGACCAAGGTCGGTAAGGAGTGTGCTGAAAATGTCTCATTATCCTTTCGATCGTAGTTTTCATAGTGGTATGTCCGAGTGTCTTCTGCGCTTAGCTAGCAATTTCAAGATAGATAATAGAATAGTTTCATGGGACGAACTCATCAGTAGTGACACGCTACTGAATGAGGTTGCCCAAGCATTAGCTAGGAAGGGGTGGCCTGCAAGGACATATGAGGAGATTCGGAAAGAACTTCTGCGGTTGAATGAAAGATGGAAGAAGAAAGGCCAACACATACGCGGTGGAGGTGGAGTAAAACATCCCTTCTTGTGGATTGACGATAGTGAGGACGAAGACGATATCTTCATGCCGAGTACCAAGAGCGCGTCATCGACGAAGGCCAAGAGCGCATCATCATCGAAGGCCAAGAGTAGCGCTTCGTCAAAGGGAGAGAGCTCTGCATCGTCGAAGGATGACGACGACTTTATGTAGTTTTTTTTATGAACTCTACATCTTAATGTATCTTATTTTATGTATGTTATTTTATGTATGTTATTTTATGAATCTTATTTTATGTATCTTATTTTATGGAAGCAACTTCAAATATATCGCGAACTTTTATTTCATGAAACTACATAGATGTCTTGTACGTACATCTGAAAGTTTGAAACTGACATAGAGAGATGCAATTGTTCGCACACATACATAGACGAATCACCCTATGCGACGACGACCAGCTGGCCTTGCCCGACGACCGGAGGGTGACAATCGATCAGGGGGTCTGTGTTCACGAAGACCACGACCGTACTGTCCCTCGTGTTCCTGTGTCTGCGACTGATGCATAGGTGGTGGAGTCTGAAATCCATATTGAGACGATGATTCTAAATTGTAGGTGAATGGTTGTGACTCAGAATTGATGTAAGATGGACCAATAACGTCCTGCCCGAAAAAATCATTTATCATTCCTGGGAGCGTGCATTGAGTATCATGGGTTTCTGTGAGTATTTCTTTCTGTACGCCACGCTGGGTATGTTCATCTCCCCATGATGGATCATTAATTTCCTGGTCCACGAAAAAATGTTTTTAAAATAAATTGTGTGTAGCAAAAAGATGTGTAAATAGAAGTTATGTAATTGCTTATTATAATTGTACATACCTGTCCGCTGTTGTAGCTTTGTGCTCCCTCGCTTGTCTCAGCCCAACGATTCTCCTCGGGCATCCTAATCCCTCGTGTGGGCAGATATGGCTGAGATCCTTGAATGTGTGCGTCATATGCTGTATATGCATCCTGCTCCACAAAATGAGTCTGTTCGGGTGTCGATCCTACATCTGGAGCATTTACCTCTGATGTCTGCCCATGTATTGGTAGAGAAGAGTCATGTCGTGGAAGTGTCGGCATAGTATTACGACCCTCTGCCCACCGCATGGACGACGACGGCGCCCCACTCGGTCTAGCTGACCTCGGTTCCGGAATGTTGTACGCTGCAGTGACAACGTCGTTCTCTGTACCGCATCTTGTAATCCTTGTGCTCACGAATTCGCTAATTTTTTTAAACCACGACCTGCGTTTAGGATCACTTCCCTCGGCTCGCATTCCTTCACTCGCCATCGCTTGTACTTGGGTGCAAATATCAATCTGAAAAAAATTGTTCTTCGTTGGTTAAATTGTTTATGAAATGATGGACCTGAATAGCAAGATGTTGATTATTACCGCGGAGTCACGATAGTAAGCTGATGATGTGTCCATCCGTGTCTGCAACTGTTCCATATGCGTTGGATGTGTTGGCATCGTAGGTGGTTCGCTCGTCAGTCTAGTACGCGTGCTCATGCGATACCAATTATAGTACGCTTCTGTCGTAGTTGCATCGTACGTTCTGCATAAATAAATTAACATTACTAAATTGACATCACATTCTGTATTTTATAAGCACATAATTAAATTAACATTAGTAAAATTACCGTTGCTGAGGCACTATATTTTGTAGAGCTTCATTATTCCACTGATTTATCCATTCAATGTTTTCTGCATTCCAGTCCACACCAGATCTGCCCATATTGCTCATCCTGTAATTATAGATAACAAAAAAAAAATTCAAGAATAGTTGATGGAATATCTATTTAGCTAGGTCACATCTTACTTACTTATGAGTTTCTTCGTCGATACATCTTGGAACCGGTGGTGGAATATCTTGATATAGACCGAACTGTCTCATGACACGGTCAGGATTATACTGTTCCACAAACCATAGATAGAGTAAATTGCAGCGAGTCATCCAAAAGGCACTATCTCTCACGCATTCCACTGGCATGTGTTGCGAACCAAATACCATATCAATGTGCGCCTCAGTCCACGGGTTCCATGTTATTAGTGAGTCGTTAAGAAGCTCAAACTGATCATGGTATATGGGGTAACAATTTTTTGCAATTTTAGTAGACCATTTTTTTCGACCCAGCAGCCACCGAGTGGACATAGTTACAACACCCTCACCATAGTTGTACGGGGTTGCGGGTTCTACTATCTGCGGTCGTCCTACAGGTAAGTATTCCCAGGACCACAACTGTAGAAACTCGTAGGAGACACAAAGTAATGGAGCTTTAGATGTGAATGCCGTTTTTTGAGTGGCATCACACAACCCTCGGTATGTGTGAGAAAGCAAAGCAGAACCAAAGCTATATGGTGGATTTTGGGGTAAAGGTTCGTCAACTATCTTTGCGGAAAAATAGATGAGACCAGGCAAAACTACATCCCCGTGAGAATTAGGAAACATCACACCGAAGAGCCACAACAAATATGCAAACAAGTGTCTCTTCGTTGTCTCAGGATCAGCATGGGTAGATAAAATTTCGAAGTTAATACGAAGCCAGCTGTGTGGGACACCTCGAGGCGGACCAGAACGATCTGATATGGGCATTTCGAGCCTCAGACGGGCAGAGACATCTGCTGGCCAATTAGGAGAAACTCGTGGATGTACCACTGGCACACCTCTAATTGGTAAAGCTGTGATCATTGACACATCTTTTAGAGTAGGTGCAAGCTCTCCACATCGAAAGTGAAATGTGTGGGTCTCCGGTCTCCATCTATCAACGAGGGATGTCAAAAGGGATGGGTCAGCAGTAAAACTACCTCGACGAGCTGCGATGTTCGCAAAATGTAGGAGTCCATAAGCCTCAAGGTGTTCAAGGAACCGATTCTCTATTGACCAGGGCGTCTTTACAGTTCGAAGCCGGAAGGTCTGAGGAGGATTTTCATGATTTGGATTTATGAAAAGCTGGCAACGGTGGTGGTTGTCGTGATAACCATTCAAAAGCTGGGGCATTTCAGCCATAACCTGCAATCACGATGAAAAAAATTAAATATTCCGAATATTACATCACGATTAAATTAAAATACATGTTCCGAATATTACATCACGATTAAATTAAAATACATGTTCCGAATATTACATCACGATTAAATTAGAATACATATTCCGAATATTACATCACGATTAAATTAAAATACATATTCCGAATATTACATCACGCAGTGTTGTTGTTACGATACGGACAGTCCCTACGCGGGTGACCAGCACACCTACATACGCGGCATCGCCTTGGTTCTCCCAACTGGCTGTGGTCCATGTCATTGCGATGACGCCTAGACTGACGCCGTCCCTTGCTGGTTCGCATCAATTCGGGATCTGGAACCCATGTGGTGCCTTCTGGCCATAATTGCTTGTAGTTCGTATCAATGCCCCATGCCCAAAACTCACCGTTCCAAGTGTTGTACAAATTGTGCATGTTGAAGTATGGTGATACGTACGACTCGACACTAATTTGTTGATCTGCAGCTGCCCGCAATACGTGACTACAAGGATATCCCAGAAGCTTGGGCTTGTTGCAAGTGCACTCACACGAGGTTGCGCCAAGCGTCACAGCTTGTTTTTTTGCTCCCCTGTGGTGACCATTCACAAACTTTGCTCGCACACTAACTTCCCATTTATTCCTAAGTGCATCTACCTGCCTGCACCCATGTCTTTGCGACTTCTTTGCTTTGTCATCAAGATGTCTTTGCATCTTCTCAGACCAGGTCTTGTTCAAATCAACTAGCGCCTTGGCAACGGTGACTCTATCTGCAAAGTATGACACAGTCCGGTTCCAAGTTTCATCAATTAGTGCTGTGATAGGTAGTGCCCTCACCCCTTTAAGAACACCATTGTACACCTCGGACATGTTGCTTGTCATTATACCGTATCTAGCGCCAGTGTCATGAGACTGCGCCCACTTGTACAAATTGGGACAATTCTCATTAATCCACTGGCTCAAATTTATTGCTCTTCGACGACCCCTCCGGTCTTCTCTCGCCTGGAGGGATGCGCGCTCGATCTGACCATTGATACCTGCCCAGATAGCACTCATTTTTGCTGTAGTTTTCTGCATGCACATCCTCTTGAATAGCTTGAACCAATCTTTGTTTTTGAATTTCGAATAAAAATTAGCTGCCAAATGCCTCATGCACCACCTTGTCTCCAGATCGGGCCACCCCCAATCTGGATCTTGTGAAGCCTTAATTATCTCAAGCGCGCTTAATAGTCCGGTGTTGCGATCAGAGATGATGCAAACCCCTTCCCGGTCTTTGATGACACCCATCTTCAGGCAACACAGGAACCATAGCCAACTATGTTTGTTTTCGCTCTCCACTAGTGCATAGGCAATAGGAAGAAGTTGATTGTTTGCATCAGCTGCCATCGCCACTAAGAGTATGCCCTTGTACTTTCCTGTGAGAAATGTACCATCAATTGATACAACCGAACGACAATGCTTGAATGCTTGTATAGTCTGGGCGAATGCCCAGAATAAGCGATCCAGGATTTGCTCGTCCGGGTTCAATGGATTTGGACGTTCTTTCCGGAAAACTTGAGTCCCCCTATTAGCAACTGAAATCTGATGCAGCATTCTAGGGGCAAAAGAGTACGCCTCCTCATAGGTTCCATACAACCTCTGAAATATCTTTTCCTTTGCATGATGAGCCTTGCTATAGCTGACAAGGAAACCAATCAGATCAGATGCAGTTGCACGCAAAGCCCTAATACTAATATTAAGACTTTGCTGCACAATGGTTTGCATCACCTGTGACACATATTCTGCAGTCACGTTGCGGTGCTCTGAAAGAGTGCCGGTTTGCTCACAACCATGTTGCTCTATTTTTGTGACATGCCATGGCTGACATACCCCAGGCTTCTGGCGAGCAATAACTCTTCCGCGGCAACCCGCTTCGCGATGGATGCATATGAGCTTCAACTCCTTTTTATCAGACTGCTTCACTCTATGTTGCCTGTGTATAGCAATTGCATAGCTATGTATTGCTTGTTTAGCAGATTTCTTATCTGGGAAAATCTGTCCAACGGCCAGACTCCCCGCGTCTAGGCCAGCAACAGAGTGAAATTCATTGGTGATGCTCATAACCTGTAAAAACTCTGGGTTGATTGCTGCAGCGACCGCATTCTCAGGAGGAACAACTTCATCATCATCTGATTCCGAAGACGCAGAAGAATGACCATCATCGTCATCATCTAGCGCCTCCGGCAATCCCTCGACATGTTCGCTCATGTCAACGACCGCAGACCAATATCCCGTGTCATACACTTGATGGCCACCTGTTGGTTCCGTTGGGCCGGCGTTGGGGGCTACAGTTATGGCCATATGTTCGCCACCGCTTGGTTCTGATGGGCCGGCGTCGGGGGCTACAGTTGCGGCCAACTCGGCCTCACCGGCACCGCTACTGCACTCGGCGACATCACTGGCAGAAATGAACTCCACATAAACCATGGGTTGTCCATATATGGAGTTATTGGGATTGCTTGCAAAACCCATGTACGACGCCCATGCTCTTTCACCGGTAACCCGTCGCAAAACCCAACGATTTCCTCCCTCAACCACGAAAGCCTCCACGGTCATTTTTTTTCCATTCATCGCTGAACCAAACACCGATTGGATGCACCTTCTAACTGCCGCATACTCTACATTAACCATGTCTTTCACTACAACCGTAGTCATCCCGCACCTAGACACATCCACACCAGAAGGACTCTCACGTAAGATGTGCCCATAAAACACTAACAAATTTTCCATAGTACCTAACGAGCAGCCATATTTACATCGTTAGTCCATTAAAAATCATATTTTTAGATTTACATTGTAATAACAACATCCAGTACTTATCTTTTTTACATATAACAATTTTACATCTACGCATAATAATTTATATTGTATAATTTATCGTCACACTACATCTATAAAATAAATAGAAGATGAATTACAATATGTCATTCATACCTCTGGTTGGCAAATTACATACTGCATATATATATATATATATATGCGGCAAAATACATACTGCATATATATATATCACGAATCATATTTCTACGGGGTTGGCAAATTATCAAATAAACAAATATATTACACACGCGTCTTGCATGTAATAATACTAATGGAGCTAACATATTATTACATGTTTTTTTACAAAAATGCTAGTTACATATGCATTTCTTCGGCTCCTTTCTAAATACCAGTTGCATGCAAACACGAACAAATCATCGGTAATATATGAACATAGTCGACCTATTATCACATAAACACAAATATGAACAAAGTCTCATACCTTGATCTTCAACTTAGTAGTTCATATCGCATGACAAAATAGTTCCACAAAAGTGATAATACGCTCCCTAAGACAAAAGAAAACACATACTTAGAAACTAATCAAACAAAATAAAAACATCATGCATGCAAACACGACCAACAGAAATGGAAAGCTCTTACCTTGATCTATCTTTTCTTCAACTACAACGTCTTCAAAATAGTTCCACAAAAGTGATAATACGCTCTCTAAGACAAAAGAAAACACATACTTAGTAACTAATCAAACAAAATAAATACATCATGCATGCAAACACAACCAACAGATATGGAAAGCTCTTACCTTGATCTATCTTTTCTTCAACTACAACGTCTTCAAAATCTCACTTTAATCCGTCCTAAATCGCCACATAAACATTCATACGGAGTGAGAAAGAGAAGAGAGTGAGAAAGAGAAGAGAGTGGGAAACAAGAGTGACACGGGAGGCAACGACAGGAGAAGAGAGTGAGAGAGGAGGCAGCGACGCGGTTCGCTTATAAAGGAGTAAATTTCGCACTGTTTCGTCGGTGGAGAGCGGGAAAAAATCACACAGTTCTGGCCGGCCGCGCGGGAAAAATTCGAGCGGGAAAGAGCATCGGAATCAGCGCAATCAATCAGCAACAGTGCCGGCGCGCGGAAAAATGCACCTGGCCGCCTGCTCCCGAGGCGGCAGGGCCCACCCGGCCTTGTCCGTTACGGGCAGGAGTGGGCGGGAACGGGATCCCGCGCCGGCCGCCAGGGGCGGTGGCGGCAGGCCCCGGCCGCCAGGGGCTGTGGCGGCAGGCCCCCCGGCCGCCTCCTGCAGTGGCGGCAGGTGCCACGTGCCGCCTGGCGCGCCTGCCGCCGCCCGGGGTGGGGGTCTTTTTAGCCATTTGCACTCGCAGGTGGTCTTTGTTGACAATCCCACTCGACAGGGGGTCCTTTTGGACAAAAATCCTTAAATTCGACCTTCATCTCATCACAGCTCAGGTGCATCTAATCTAATCTATGATGTATATCAGCTGATTTATCTAACTCAACCTCTTTTCATCTTGATTCTACAGAATCAACTCCACTCTTGATAAGATTAGCCTAATGAACTCAAGGATTGATCGAGACCACACTCTCCTGCCTTGCCTGAAGCACGTCGAAACGGCCGCTTTGGTGGCCCAGGTGCTCGGATGCAAACAGAAATCACCAGTACATCAATGCATCCCGAGTCAGCTGTTTCGGGAGAGAGGTTTAGACGAACGACCCAAACCCTAAATCGCCGCCTCATATCATACCTCACGCCGCCAACGGCAGAGCGTGTTGTCGTTGGACGATGCACGAGGAAGAAGACTCCATCACCCCTAAAGATATTGATGTACTTTTATTTTTTTTGTATTGGTGCGTTTGTAAAGACATGTGATGTTAATATATGGTCCTTATGCCTTTTTCGCAAAAGGAAAAAGGCTAATACATCAAAGTTGATTGTCCTTAATTCTAAAAAATCATTTATTCCGTTCAGAAGATTCATGGCGGATGATTTTCTATTTCTGGTGTTATGTCAATACATACTCACGTATGCATGTACTCTCTCCGTTTCTAATATAACATTTTTAGAGATTTCAATACAAACTACACGCGGTTGTATATATACGTATTTTAAAATGTACATTCACTCATGTTGCTTCATAATAGGGATAAAAGCGGAGCGGAAATGGACGTAACTGGGTGCTACCATATTTGTTTTCATATTATTTTGTAGAAGAGGAAACGAATACAGAAACCTCTACTATCGAAAACAGACACAAAATGAATACGGAGCGGACTTGGAAACATAAGTGTGCATTGTCAGGAAATTTAAAACCCCTTGAATCATGTAGAAATAAACTTAAAACCAAAAATATAATGAAATATTACCATGGCTAAAAATAATATGATTACGTTGACACCTTAGCATAGTATAGTAGTAGTAGTGGGGGACAATTGTGTATAGAATCTAGTTGAGTACGCGTGTGATAATTGGGCCTCGAACGATCCATTATACTCATTGTGTTATTATGCGTTGTTTGGTAGTTGGGTTAAAAAACAGCCATAGGCCTATATAAAAAATGGAAATTTCATATTCACGAAAACAGAAAGTTTAGTTTTCATCTTTGTTCCATCGGAAAACACTGTTTCGTTTTTGTTTCCGTTTCCGCATAAAAAATTCATTTCTATTTTCATTTTGTGTCGGGACCCCGATCCTAAGTCATAGAAATCCAGCCTGTAGCACATCGCATCTCTTTACGGTCTCACGCACGGTTAACCCCACGGCTGCAACCTTACCTTAACCGGGACCGTTTGCGTCTTTTGACTCGCGTATGCAATTGTGCCGCTAGCAATCCAATGACAAAGAACCCGGATCGACATGTCTAGTCAGAAACCAAAGTGGCAGTTCCGCACAGGGACATGCATACATGATCCAACAAAGCAGGTGTCGGCCACCAGCGAATGTAGACGAGTCGTAGCAAGCTACAAGGACTCCATTACATCGCGTGACATTTCCCCAAAGGGGACAGACACAACAGCTAAGAAGGACACACGCCGGTCAACCAATGTGTCCGGAGCAGTAGCAAGCTACCATGGCTCATTGGATCACAAAGGGGCATTTCCCTGTAAGGAATGCTACTAAAGTCTACGGCTAGGTAATCGAACCCCATACATATCAAGTACGACACACGTACGCATGGCATACCGATATGTATAGATACATCGATGGCATCACAACATAATCGTAAACATACAAGCTTTATTTAAAAGGCTCGGAAGAGCCACACACATAATATTACACAGTAGGGGTCTCACGACCCATCATAGCTGTCATTCAAGTTACAAGCCAGCGGAAGTAGATAAACTGTCTGAGTACAAACAGATGAAACTAGAAGGCACATGGCCTGACTATACTACAGACCCACCCTAGGGCGAGATCGTAGCTGGGATACCAGCTACTCGTCGTCGTCGATGTCTAGGAAGAACCCTCCACTAGGGTCATTAACAACCTCTGCCACTAGTGGAAACGGGCCTTTGGCCGGGACCCTTTAGTCCCGGCCTGCCTCTCGGCCGGGAGTAAAGGCCCGGCCACGTCGCCCCAAATCGCAATGCCTCCCTCGAGGCTTTAGTCCCGGCCCGTAAGGAGCCTTTAGTCCCGGTTCGTGTCCCAAACCGGGACTAAAGGGCTACACGTTGTGCAGCCCGCATGTGCGCCACCTTTAGTCCCGGTGTGTGTCTCAAACCGGGACTAAAGTCCCCTGCCTATATATAGCACAACCCCCCTCTCCCCTCTTGCATTTTTCTTGGATGGAGGATTGTGGGTGTGTGCTAGCTCTCCACTTTTTTTGATGCACTAGAGGTGTTTGTTGAAATGTGTGTTAGAGCGATGCCGCTTCAGTTCACCGAACACAACTACGATATGAGATGCCTGAGCCACGCTTAAACCTCTTCCTCTTTATTTCTACTTATTCTAAAAGGTTAGCAACTATATTTCCTCGTTTAGACCGTGTGGTACTAATTTTTAGGATCGTGATTGTATTTGATATACTGTCGTATAACACAGATGAGCCATCCATGGATGTACGGTGATCGACGCACAACCGCTTACAGAGAAGGCGTGCATTCTTTTCGAGATGCAGCCGATGCGAACAAGCATGGTGGTGGCTATATGTTTTTTCCATGTGTTGAATGTCGAAATGAGAAGGATTACACTTCCTCAAGAGTCATTCAGAGCCACCTGCTTCGGTCCGGTTTTATGTCGGGCTATAATGTTTGGACCAAGCACGGAGAAAGAGGGGTTATGATGGAAGACGACGATGAAGAAGAAGAGAACGATGATGATAACTACCGATCTATGTTCCCTGAGTATGCTGATACCGCAATGGAACACAATGAAGAAGATCAGGATGAAGAACGGGAACCATTGCAGAACATATGACCAAATTAATACAAGCTCATCATCACATTAAAGCCAAAGAACAGTAGTGATCAAATGTTATTATTGCAAAAAATAAATACATAAAGTTCTCTCATAAAACAACATACAGCTATGTAAAACATTTAAATAAAACAAAAAATGCGATCAAAATCGCAACTAAGGTAACAATTCACCCAACAACATAATGATACCAAGCCTCTTTATCAATGGCATATTTTCTAATATTCCTAATCTTCAAGCGCATTTCATCCATCTTCAAGCGCATTGCATCCATCTTCAACCGCATCGCATCGATCTTCATCTTGCGATCATCGATGACATCGGCGACATGCAACTCCATTCCATATTCTTATCCTCAATTATTTTCAATCTTTTCTTCAAGTATTTGTTTTCTTTTTCAACCAAATTTTACTTCTCGACAAGAATTTCTATGCGGGTTGGAATTTCCGGTTCACATACCTCCTAGATTAAAAAATATATGTCGCGTTGGTCGTCATAATTGTCATAAACACTAAATAAAACAAATAGTTATAAAAGATAATATATACCACATCCGAATCATAGGCAGGACGAGGGCCGACGGAGGCGGATACCAAAACCATCGCACAATATAATAACAAAAAATAATGAAAGTGAGTAATTTATACAAGTATGTATCTAAATCATACAAGTAAGATTTTTTTTCTTTTAAAAAGAAGACAAGAACAAGAGGCTCACCACGGTGGTGCTCGCGACGAGATCGGCGCGGGGCGATCGACAATGGTGAGGACGGGCACGGGACGACACCCAACGCATGTGCAGACTCTAAGAAGTTAATTTGACCATTTGAAATGAGCTACACTAGCAGTGATAAATGAAAGGATGAAGTAGCTAACCTTTTAAAACACTTGTGTAGTTGGTGCACGGCCAAACCTAGACAAATATTAAGGAAAATGGAGCTTGGAGGTCGAGCTTTGAGAGGAGAAAGCTTAAGTAGAGTGGCTCGGGCATTTCATCGAACACGTCATGTGCATGAACTAGAGTGGCAAGAGCATGGCATGGTCACACTTCAACAACCAAAAAACACGGGAGATGGTTGGCAGGGGCGAGGGTTTATATAGGCAACACTTTAGTCCCGGCTTTTGTCTAAAACCGGGACTAATAGCCTAACCTTTAGTCTCGGTTCTTGCCACAAACCGGGACTAAAGACCCCCTTTAGTCCCAGTTGGAGCCCCGCACCGGGACTAAAGGCCCGTGCTTCCCGCCTTTTGGTCTGCCGAAAAAGGGCCTTTAGTCCCGGGTCATGGCTCCACCCGGGACTAAAGGGGGTCTTTAGTCCCGGATCGAGCCCCGAACCGGGACTAAAGATCCACCTATATAAGCGGGAGTTAGAAAATTTCCAACCCAAATCGCATTTCCTTCTCTCCTTCTTCCTCGTTCTCCTGCCCGGCGCGGCACAACGACGAACTCGTCGACGCCGTCAGGCTGCCCGCCGTCCTGCTCGCCGCCGCCTGCCGTCCTCCTCGCCGTCGCCGTCGTCCTGCTCGCCGCCGCCGTCCTCCTCACCGCGCGCCGCCCTCCTCGCCGTGTGCCGCCGTCCTCCTCGCCGTGCGCCGTCGACACCTCCGGCCGGTAAGCCCCCGCCCCCTCCTCCCCAACACTCCGCCAGTAGAAGAAAAGAAGAAAAAGGAGAAGAAAAGAAGAAAAAGGAGAAGAAAGGAAGAAAAAGGAGAAGAAAAGAAGAAAAAGGAGAAGAAAGGAAGAAAAAGGAGAAGAAAGGAAGAAATCCATATCGACTTTGATGAACTCTTCCAGATGTACAATGGCGACGCCCTCGACAAATCGCTTATGATTTGCTATTGTCTGTAAGTTTTTCAATTCGTTGTCTACAGATAACTTGTTTAGTTATTTCAATTCACTGTCTATATATAACTTGTACTCTATTATGCAGAATGAAGATTCTGGATTGTAAAAGTAAGAACATCCTAAATATTGGGTTTATTGACCCAGATAAAATACATATAGCGACGCTAACTGATAAACCCAAGGAGACGGAGGAAAACCTTCTAAGGTTTCTAACAGATCAAAATTTCTGTGACCACATACTGTTTCCATACAACTTCAGGTGAGGGTCTTTACTCTGTTGTGTCCATTCACTTATAAGTGTAATTGATAAGTTACTGACACACACATACACACACACACACACACACACACACACACACATATATATATATATATATATATATATATATATATATATACATGTGCAGCTTCCATTGGATTCTGTTGGACATTCAAATTGATAAGGGAAGAGTTGATGCCTTCGACCCATTATCAAGACCCTTGGAACAGTTCCAAAGCTTGCAGGACATGCTCCAAGGGTAATTTCAATCATTCTTGCGCTCTATCGATCTCTTTCGATGATTTTCTGATATATCAATTAATGAAAAACTTAGCAAATCATTATCCTTGTCAGGCAGGGTTTGGAAGCGGTTCAAGTGCGTGACTCCCGGTAACTTTCCTGAGAAACTGACCTTTAGAGCGGCTCAGGTAAGTAGTAGTATGATATACTTCTATTTTCAATACATTTATGATGCTAGATTATTATTTTGATTATATATATTCTATTCTCATAAAGTGCAACCAGCAGCCACGGGGAACGCATCTATGCGGATACTATGTTTGCGAGACCATTCGCATGTTTACCTCTGAGCACAAGGATCACAGATTCGACGTAAGCAATGAACATTCACACCTCTATTTTTACCCATTATTCTTTGTTATCATGATTGATATTCATATTCATCTCCTCTTCTTATATAGTACACGGCCATGAGGACGAAGGTCCTACCAGAGCAACGCGCGATTGCTGTTGCAGAGGAGCTTGCGACCTTTCTGAGGACGGAAGCTATAGATGACAAAGGACGATTTAGTGTAGCTAGGGGCCATTACTGATGTTCGTCCATGTAATGGAATAGACGGGCTCTAGTACCGATAATTCAGATCTCCATATAATTGTATATATATATGCTCGCTTGTAAGATAAGTTAATCTTATATATATATATATGCATAATTATTTCTATTTAAATTATATGAAAACTAATTCCCAAACACCAAACGAGGCATCACGTTAATCTCCCGAACACCTAAACCCTAAAACCCTAAAACCCAAAAATAATTTCATTCAAAAAAACCCAAAAATAAGCAAAATCTGAAACTCTTTAGTCCCGGTCCGTGTAACGAGCCGGGACTAAAGGGCCTGCCCCTAGGGCGCTACGAGGCGCCCACGTGGAGCACCTTTAGTCCCGGCTTGTAACAGGGCGGGACTAAAGGTAAGGCCTTTAGTCCCGGTTGGTGAACCGGCACTAAAGCCCCTTATGGGCCGGGACTATAGGCCCTGTCCCCACTAGTGTGCAACAAATATTAAGCAAACATGAGTACGGAGGTACTCAGCAAGAATTTAGGATAACTATCTACTCATGCAATGTATCAATAAGGAATTGTGGGGTTTCATGCGGAAAGCCATCATTTGACTCGTGGCTAGACAACTTGAATTTTAAAACAATTTTTGACAACTTGTTTTCTCGCACACGAGTCCACTAACACCACAACAATACTCCATCGTGGAATCATTCCGTCTCCATACGGAAACGCCGTCCACGACACTCACGCTTATCTTGACAATTTTATGAGTAGCCATTGAAGTCATCTGTGAACAACATATGTCTCCAAGTAGTCCATATCCGCAGACGCGGCTATTCGAATAGATCATAACCCTGCAGGGGTGTACTTCTTCAGACACGCTCTCGCCACTTATCGCCATGTGCACATCATGCACCACGGCAACCTTCAAGCGGAAGCCCAGCGAGGGAGTCGGCCACGACCGTTAACCACGCTAATACTTAGTCCACGTCTATCGCCTATCTGAGGGTAACCTGCACGGAAGTCCGGCCGGGGTTTCCGCCACGGCCTCAAACGATGTGCGCAGGGTTCCTAAGCCCACCATCCGGGTGCAACTTGGTACACCGTGCCACTGCCTACCGCATCACAGCCCACCTCTCAGGTCAGCACTATGCACGGCCTCCAGCATGAATATAAACACCAGAAACTACTTGCAACTCCTGGACCGAGTACTAAGCGATTAATAAGTCGAGAGGGTCAATTAAGTATCCCAACGTGTGGTAGTATCTAGTCTTGGATTACATACACGGAACTCAGTCCCTAAGGACGGTTCCAATGAAACAACCCGCCATGTACTCCTACATAGCCTTTCACCGGTACCATTTCCAAATCAGGTTCAACACACAACCTTTACCTACTGAACACATTCTCACAATTCTGTTCATCTCCCAGATGACAGACCATACACAACTCTAAGCATATCATGCCTAGCAGGATAAGGCACATCATGGCTCAAGCATGTAACAGGTATGCTAGGTTGCAAGGTTCAGCTATTTACTGTGACAAAGAAAGGTCATGCAAAGGAAGTCGGTTCAACTAACGTGGCAAAAGCATTTGAAGAATTTGATCCTAATGCAGTAAGTAAGTGCAGGAGCGAGAACATGGGATTTATCAGGATGATCAAAATGGTTGCTTGCCTTGTTGCTCAGAAGAGGGACAATATCCGTCAGTCGGATATTCAGTGGAATCCCGAGGAGCGGAGCCTACCGAAAGGAATGACAACAATCAATAACAATCATATGCAACAAGATGATGCATGAGCATGGCATGAGGATGCAAGGTGGTAAGCTAATATAGCTAACATTTATTAGGTTTGAGGTTGATTTGAAACAGATTCAAATATCACTTCAAACGAGGTATTCTCGAATACCATTTTTAATTGATTCGACCTGATGCTCAGATCAACTTGTTTTTAACATGCATGGAATGATATGTTAAGTTGCTGGCTGTGATTGAACAATGTTTGATCATAGCATTTGAAGTGGAATTCAAATGATTTTCAAATTCCATCTCCATAGCATTTATAAAATTTAACTTATTCATTATTCTACAAGTTTGGTCTAGTAACATTTTCAAACATGTCTGAAAATGACATATTCAGATTCCTTGTATTTTTTTGATACTTTTTCATATATAAATTATTTTCATTGGAGTTACAGATTAATTTCTATGATTTTTAGAAGTTTTGGCATTTTTCTGGAATTCTTTTAAATCAGAAAACTCTTTATTGCGTCATAACCACGTCAGCATTGCGTCAGCAGGTCAACTGACCTGGTCAGGTCAAACCTGACAGGTGGGGGCCACTGGTCAGCGTCCCAGGAGCTAATCCCATGCTGACCAGCCCCTAAGTGGGTTTGACCCACTGCTAGGGCCCACTGTGAGTGGCTGCTTAGTGCTAATCCACCGGGATTAGGCCGGCCACGTCGTCCCCCGCCGGAGACTGACCGCCGGCGACCAGATCCGCGGCGTATCTTCGCCGGAGACGCAAAAATTCGCGCTGTGGTGCTCGGAAACAAGTGCCGAGTGCACTGGGATGATCCCCAGGCTCGACCTCATCCTCTACGGGCATCAGGAGGGGCTATGGGTGGCCGGAGCATGCCGGCGACGAGCCGAGGAGGCTGCCGGAGCTCGTGTTCATGGGTCTCGGGGCTAGAGTGCCGGAGAGAGGGGGAAACAGAGGCGAAATGCTCGCAAGCTCACGGTGGAGGCGAAGCTGGGCTCAGACTGCTCGGGGAGGGGCTGTAGCCGGCGATCCACCGTCGATTTGCCGGCGACCGGAGGTTGAAGACGACGGCACTGGGGGCGTTGCAGGGCTCGGGGAGGACAGTTTCGTTGACGTGCGTGTCGGGCTCGACGTTGCGGAGGGGATGGAGCACTCGGGGGGGGGGGGCTTCCCTGTGGCCAAAGATACGGGCAGCTCGAGCTCGAGCTCTTGGCAATGGCGACAGAGGGGGGGAAGGAAAGAACCAAGAGGAGAGGGGGAATGGAGCACGGGAATGGATATGCCAGGGCTCGGAGAGGTTAGCCCCGCGCGCGCCAGCGCGAAGCGGCGGCCAGGCAGGCAGGGAGCTCCGTGGAGGCGCGCGGCGTCGCGGCGGCCACCTCCTGCTCCTACTGGCGGGGAGGAAGACGACAGAGCGACTTGGCCTGGGCCAGGTGAGCGTGAGGTAAGCGTTTCTTCTTTTTTCTGTGTTTTGTTTTCTGTTTTACTAACTGTTTGATTTGCTATTTATTTCAGCTCCAAAATAGTTTACAAAAAATATTTTGAACACACCAGAATATTTGTTGGAATATATGCAACCATTCCTTAAGTTTTCAACATTTTTGAAAACTTAAAGTTTTTGAATTCAAATTTGAAACTTGAAACGAGTAGACTTTTGCATTTATTTAAAATGCCAAATGTGTTATGAAAATGGTTTTCTTAATTGCTTATTTGCTTCCATGAATTATCAGAAAAGTTGAACTTTTCTTGAGGCCATTTTGGGTTCATTAATTTGAACAAGTTTATAATTTCTTTGAATTGGAGAAGTGGCTAGGGTTTTTGAGTTTTGCTTCTCCACTTGCTTTGATCTTGTTGAAATTTTCTTAGATGCAATGCAAAGAAGATATGAGCACAATGCTATACTTGATTAGGGTTTCAGGGATGTGACATTTTGCAAATTTCCATTTCCGTTTTCATATTTCGTCTCCATTATCATTTTTCCATCGGAAAAGCGGAAAGTTTCCACTCCGTCGGAAAATCTTATTTGAATATGAATTAAATGGTACAGCTATTATGGCATATAATTTATATTTTGTTCGTTAAACTAGAGACGGAAAGATATGTGCTTGTCTTATAAATATAAAGAGAGGTAAGGGCATCTTCAATAATTTATTGGTTAGCTTGTTGATTATCATGACAAGAGAGGGCTGGTTTTACCCACCTCGTGGTCTTGTAAAACTTAATGTTGATGTCTCTTTTAATTAATAATCCTTCCATCCCAAAAAGTGTCTTAACCTTAGTATAACTTTGTACTAGAGTTAGTACAAAGTTAAGAGACTTATTTTGGGAAGGAGGGAGTACATGCTTAGGGACATGAGGGGGCGGTCATGGTGTTCGGACATCCTAATGGCTAAAACTTTGGCCCTCAAGTTTGGTTTATCCCTTGCACAAAGGCCAAGTTGTAGAGATCATAATAATCGTTTATTATCCATGCTAGAATTGTATTGATTGGAAACTCAAATACATGTGTGGATACATAGACAACACACAGTCCCTAGTGAGCCTCTAGTTGACTAGTTCGTTGATCAAAGATGGTCAAGGTTTCCTGGCCATAGACAAGTGTTGTCACTTGATAACAAGATCACATCATTAGGAGAATCATGTGATGGACAAGACCCAAATTATATACGTAGCATATTGATCGTGTCATTTATTGCTATTGTTTTTTGCGTGTCAACTATTTGTTCCTATGACCATGAGATCATATAACACACTGGCACCAGAGGAATACCTTGTGTGTATCAAACGTCACAACGTAACTGGGTGACTATATAGGTGCTCTACAGGTATCTGCAAAGGTGTCCGTTGAGTTAGTATGGATCAAGACTGGGATTTATCACTCCGTGTGACGGAGAGGTATCTCGCGGCCCACTCGGTAATACAACATCACACACAAGCCTTGCAAGCAATGTGACTAAGCGTAAGTCACGAGATCTTGTATTACGGAACGAGTAAAGATACTTGCCGGTAACGAGATTGAAATAGGTATGCGGATACCGACGATCAAATCTCCGGCAAGTAACATACCAAAGGACAAAGGGAATGACATACGGGATTATATGAATCCTTGACACTGAGGTTCAACCGATAATATCTTTAGAGAATATCTAGGATCCAATATGGGCATCTAGGTCCCGCTATTGGATATTGACCGAGGAGTGCCTCGGGACATGTCTACATAGTTCTCGAACCCGTAGGGTCTGCACACTTAAGGTTCGATGATGTTTTAGTATAGTTGAGTTATATGTGTGGTTACCAAATGTTGTTCTGAGTCCCGGATGAGATTATGGACGTCACGAGGGTTTCCGGAATGGTCCGGAAACGAAGATTAATATATAGGAAGTCCTGTTTTGGTCACTGGAAAAGTTTCGAGCTCATCGGTAGTGTACGAGGAGTGCCGGGAGGGGTGCCGGGAGGGGTGCCGGGGACCATCGGGAGGGGTGTCACGCCCCAAGGGGTATCATGGGCTATGGGAAGAGATAAACCAGCCCCTAGTGGGCTGGAATAAGTTCCCACTAAGGCCCATAAGGTTTGAGAAGGAAAAAACACAAGGTGGAAAGAGTTTCCAAGTGGGAAGGTGGAATCCTACTCCAAGTAGGATTGGAGTAGGACTCCTCCACCTCCAATTTCGGCCAAACCTTGAGGTTTTGCGGCAGTCTCCTCCCCTATATATAGTGGTGATTTAGGGCTGATTTGAGACAACTTTTTGCCACGTTTAACTCAGATCTAGACACCATAGTTCTTCCTCTAGATCGTATTTCTGCGGAGCTCGGGCGGAATCGTGTAGGAATAGATCCTCACCACCATCGAAGCGCCGTCACACTGCCGGAGAACTCATTTACTTCTGTGTCTTGCTTGCTGGATCAAGAAGGCCGAGATCATCGTCGAGCTGTACGTGTATTGAACGCGGAGGTGCCGTCCGGTCGGCACTAGATCAGAACGTATCGTGAGACGGATTGCAAGACGGTTCGTGCGACGGATCGCGGGACGGTTCGTGGGACAGATCGCGGGACGGTTCCTGGGACGGTTCGTGGGACGGTTCATGGGGCTGTTCGAGGGACGTGAAGACGTTCCACTACATCATCTGCGTTTCTTAAACGTTTCCTGCTGTGCGATCTACAAGGGTACGTAGATCCAAATCTCCTCTCATAGATGGACATCACCACGATAGGTCTTCGTGTGCATAGGAAATTTTCTGTTTCCCATGCAACGTTCCCCAACAGTGGCATCATGAGCTAGGTTCACGCGTAAATGTTATCTTGAGTAGAGCACAAAGTGTTGTTGCTTGATAACTGGAGCACATCATTAGGAGAATCATGTGATGGACTAGACCCAAACTATGAATGTAGCATATTGATCGTGTCGTTTTATTGCTATTGTTTTCTGCGTGTCAAGTATTTACTCCTATGACCATGAGATCATATAACTCACTGGCACCAGAGGAATACCTTATGTGCGTCAAACGTCGCAACGTAACTGGGTGACTATAAAGGTGTTCTACAGGTATCTTCGAAGGTGTCCATTGAGTTATATGGATCATGACTGGGATTTGTCACTCCGTGTGATGGAGAGGTATCTCTGGGCCCACTCGGTAATACAACATCACACACAAGCCTTGCAAGCAATATGACTAAGTGTAAGTCACGGGATCTTGTATTATAGAACGAGTAAAGAGACTTTCCGGTAACAAGATTGAAATAGATATGCGCATACCGACGATCAAATCTTGGGCAAGTAACATACCGAATGACCAAGGGAATGACATACGGGATTATATGAATCCTTGACACTGAGGTTCAACTGATAAGATCTTCGGAGAATATGTAGGATCCAATATGGGCATTTAGGTCCCGCTATTGGATATTGACCGAGGAGTGCCTCGGGGCATGTCTACATAGTTCTCGAACCCGCAGGGTGTGCACATTTAAGGTCCGGTGACGTTTCGGTATAGTTGAGTTATAGGTGTTAGTAACCGAAAGTTCTTCGGAGTCCCCGATGAGATCCTGGACATCACAAGGAGCTTCGGAATGGTCCGGAGGTAAAGATTAATATATAGGAAGTCCTGTTTTGGTCACCGGAAAAGTTTCGGGCACATCGGTAGTGTACCGGGAGTGCCGGGAGGGGTGCCGGGGACCATCGGGACGGGTGTCACGCCCCAAGGGGTCTCATGGGATATGGGAAGAGATAAACCAGCCCCTAGTGGGCTGGAATAAGTTCCCACTAAGTCCGATAAGGTTTGAGAAGGAAAAAACACAAGGTGGAAAGAGTTTCCAAGTGGGAAGGTCGAATCCTACTCCAAGTAGGATTGGAGTAGGACTCCTCCACCTCCAGTTTCGGCCAAACCTTGAGGTTTTGAGGCTGCCTCCACCCCTCCCTCCCTATTATATACAGTGGTGATTTAGGGCTGATTTGAGACAACTTTTTGCCACGTGCAACTCAGATCTAGACACCATAGTTCTTCTTCTAGATCGTATTTCTACGGAGCTCGGGCGAAGCCCTACAAGATTAGATCGTCACCACCACCGAAGCGCCGTCGCGCTGCCGGAGAACTCTTCTACCTCTCGCCCCTCTTGCTGGATCAAAAAGCTGGAGATCGTCATCAAGCTGTACTTGTGCTGAACGCGGAGGTGTTGTCTGTTCGGCACTAGATCGGAACGGATCATGAAGACGGATCGCGGGACGGTTCGTTGGACGGATCGCGGGACGGATCGTGGGACGGTTCGTGGGACGGTTCGTGGGGCGGTTCGAGGGACGTGAAGACGTTCCACTACATCAACCGTGTTTCTTAACGCTTCCTGTTGTGCGATCTACAAGGGTACGTAGATCCAAATCTCCTCTCGTAGATGGACATCACCATGATAGGTCTTCGTGTGCGTAGGAAATTTTTTGTTTACCATGCAACGTTCCCCAACAGTGGCATCATGATCTAGGTTCATGCATAGATGTTATCTCGAGTAGAACACAACGGATTTTGTGGACGGTGATGTTCGATTTGCTGCCCTCCTTAGTCTTTTCTCGATTCAGCGATATTGTTGGATTGAAGCGGCCCGGACCGACATTATTCGTACGCTTACGAAATACTGGTTTCATCGATTGACATGGAACATCGTTGCATAAAGATGACTGGCGGGTGTCGGTTTCTTCAACTTTAGTTGAATTTATTTTGACCGAGGCGGTCCTTGGAGAGGTTAAATAGCAATTTGCACATCTCCGTTGTGGTTTTTGCGTAAGTAAGTGATACGTCTCCGTCATATCTACTTTTCCGAACTCTTTTGCCCTTGTTTTGGACTCTAATTTGCGTGATTTGAATGGAACTAACCCGGACTAACTCTGTTTTCAGCAGAATCGCCATGGTGTTGTTTTTGTGCAGAAATAAAAGTTCTTGGAATGACCTGAAAATTTACGGAGAATTTTTCTGGAATTCATGAAAAATACCTGCACAAAGATCCACCGGAGGAGGTGAGCCAGTGGGCCACAAGCCCAGGAGGAGCGGCCACCCCCTGGTCGCGCCTGGCAGGCTTGTGGGGCCCACGAGGCTCCACCGCCTCGAATCTCAGCTCTATATATTCCGTTTCGTCCGGAAAAAATCAGGGAGAAGGATTCATCGCGTTTTACGATACGGAGGCGCCGCCATCTCCTGTTCTTCATCTGGAGGGCAGATCTGGAGTCCGTTCTGGGTTCCGAAGAGGGGAAATCGTCGCCATAGTCATCATCAAGCTTCCTCCATGGCCAATTCCATGATGCTCTTCACCATTCATGAGTAATCTCATCGTAGGCTTGCTGGACAGTGATGAGTTGGATGAGATTTATCATGTAATCGAGTTAGTTTTGACGGGGATTGATCCCTAGTATCCACTATGTTCTGAGATTGATATTGCTACTACTTTGCCATGCTTAATGCTTGTCACTAGGGCCCGAGTGCCATGATTTCAGATCAGAACCTATTATGTTGTCGCCAATATATGTGTGTTTTAGATCCTATCTTGCAAGTTGTATTCACCTACTATGTGTTATGACCCGGCAACCCCGGAGTGACAATAGCCAGAACCACTCCCGGAGATGACCATAGTATGAGGAGTTCATGTATTCACCAAGTGTTAATGAGTTGGTCCGGTTCTTTATTGAAAGGAGAACCTTAATGTCCCTTAGTTTCCATTAGGACCCCGCTGCCACGGGAGGGATGGACAATAGATGTCATGCAAGTTCTTTTCCCTAAGCACGTATGACTACATACGGAATACATGCCTACATTAGATTGACGAACCGGAGCTAGTTACTTATCTCTCCGTGTTATAGCTGTTACATGATGAATCACATCCGGCATAATCATCCATCACCGATCCAATGCCTACGAGTTTTTTACTACTGGTCCTTGCTACATTACTTTGACGCAACTCCTGTCACTTCTTCTCTTGTTACTCCGTCGCTACTGTTGTTACTCTGCTGCTACTGGTTACTGTTGCTACTGCTGCTATGATACTACCTTGCTACTTATACTTTGCTGCAGACACTAAATCTTTCAGGTGTGGTTGAATTGACAACTCAACTGCTAATACTTCAGAATATTCTTTCGCTTCCCCTTGAGTCGAATCAATAAATTTGGGTTGAATACTCTACCCTCGAAAACTGTTGCGATCCCCTATACTTGTGGGTTATCAAGACTATTTTCTGGCGCCGTTGGCGGGGAAGCATAGTTATATTATCCGAGTCACTTGGGATTTACGTCTGCTGGTCACTATGAAGAATCTGAAAGATCCAAGAACTGAAATCTTGCCCTCAACTACGAGGACAGGTAAGAAACTGCCATCTAGCTCTGCACTTGATTCACCTTCAGTTATGAGTAAGTTTGCGACATCACCTCCTGCTAGAAATCTTGATATGTTGCGTGTGCGTGATGATGCTACTTCTGCTGCCCATGATGCTTATGATGATGTTATGCTTGATACTACTTTGCCAGTAAGTGCATTCCTTGATGCACAAATTTCTAGAGTTGCTGCTAGATGTGATGATACTTCTGAAACTGCTGATACTATTGAAGTACAACCTGCTATTTTGCCTGCTAGAACTAGCTCTCCTAGACCTGAATTGCCTGATAAGCCTGAGTGTTATGTTATGGAGGGAGAGATAGCTGAGGACTTTCTTGCATGTAAGGATAGGTATGCTGTTGAGAAATTATTGCTCAAGTGGAAAGAAAAATCGTTGAACGCTAGGATGAAATATGACCCGAAGTTTGCTACTTCGCCTATCTTTGTGACTGATAAGGATTATGAATTCTCTGTCGACCCTCAGTTAATCACTCTGGTCGAATCATATCCTTTTCATGGTTATGAGTCTGAAACGGTTGTAGCCCATCTTACCAAACTGCACGATATAGCCACCCTATTCACTAGTGAGGAAAAGATCCGCCACTAGTATATCCTCATGCTGTTTCCTTTCTCGCTAAAGGATGATTCTAAGACTTGGTTCACTTCTCTTGCTCCTGGTTGTGTGTGTAGCCCCCAGCATATGGTCTACTACTTCTCTGGAAAATATTTCCCTGCCCATAAGAAGCAAGCTGCCTTGCAGAAAATATACAACTTTGCTCAAGCTGAAGAAGAGAGTCTCCCACAAGCTTGGGGGAGGCTCGTCCAACTACTGAATGCTTTTCCTGATCACCCTCTTGAGAAGAATGAAATACTTGATTTCTTCTATAATGGACTTACCGATGCTTCTTGAGACCACCTAGATAGTTGTGTTGGTTGTGTTTTCAGGGAACGAACCGTAGAACAAGCTGAGATCCTATTGAATAACATCTTGTGCAATGAGAATGCTTGGACTATTCCCGAACCACCTCCTAAGCCAACTCCGAAGAAAAGAGGTATTCTATTCCTCAGTCCTGAAGATATGCAGGAAGCTAAGAAATCTATGAGAGAGAAAGGCATTAAATCTGAAGATGTCAAAAATCTACCACCTATCAAAGAGATCCATGGTCTTGATAACCCGATACAGGTAGTTGAAGTAAATTCTCTGCGTAGGTTTGATGAGAGTGATATTCCTTTTGATAAACCTGCTAGCTTATGCCTGGATGAATTTGATAACTTTGTTGCCAAACAACAGAGTTTCAATGATTATGTTAGCAGGAAATTGGAACAGAATGCTCGTGTGCTTAGTCATTTAAGTGCTTGTGTGGACAGAAATGTCAATGATCTTAAGCTTTTGAGTAAACATGCCTCTATGGTTACTACTTAGGTAGAACAAGTACTTAAAGCTCAGAATGACTTGCTCAATGAGTTGAATGACAATTCCGTTAGATTAGTTACTAGAGGCGGTAGAATGACCCAGGAACCATTGTATCCTAAGGGTCATCCAAAGAGAATTGAACAAGATTCTCAAGGAGTTAGCACTGATGCACCTAGTCATCCTAGAAAAAAAAGAAAGATGATAGGAACTTGAACGCTAGCAACCCTGATGCTGATACACCTGAGAGTCCAAACGATGCCTCTGTCTTTGATGCCGAAACACAATCTGGTGATGAACATGAGCCTAATGATAATATCAATAGTGATGTTCATGATGATGCTCAGCCTAGCAATGATAAGGATATGGAGATTGAACCTGTTGATCTTGATAACCCTCAACCTAAGAATAGAAGATACGATAAGAATGACTTCACTGCTAGGAAGCATGGTAAAGAAAGGGAACCATGGGTTCAGAAACCCATGCCCTTTCCTCCTAAACCATCCAAGAAAAGGGATGATGAGGATTTTGAGCGATTTGTTGAAATGATTAGACCCGTCTTTCTGCAAATGCGTTTGACAAATATGCTCAAAATGTCTCCGTATGCTAAGTACATGAAGGATATTGTGACTAATAAGAGGAGGATACCTGAGGTTGGGATTTCCACCATGCTAGCTAACTATACCTTCAAGGCTGGAACTCCTAAGAAACTAGGTGATCCCGGTGTGCCCACTATACCTTGCTCCATTAAAGGTAAGTATGTTAGCTGCTTTATGTGACCTTGGAGCCGGTGTTAGTGTTATGCCTCTCTCTCTTTATTGTAGGCTTGAACTGGATAAGTTGACACCACTGAAATCTCTGTGCAAATGGCCGACAAATCAACTGCTTTCCCTATCGGCATTTGCGAGGATGTGCCTGTTGTGGTTGCTAACGTCACTATCTTAACAGACTTTGTTATCTTGGATATTCTCGAGGATGATGCCATGGCGGTCATCCTTGGAAGACCCTTTTTAAACACCGCAGGGGCTGTTATAGATTTTAACAAAGGCAATGTCACTTTTCATGTCAACGGTAATGAGCATACGGTGCACTTTCCGAAGAAACAATATCCAGTACATTGCATCAATGCTACCGAAAAAACTTCATCGATTATTATTGGGAGCTTTGAATGCCCTATACCTCGTGTTAACATGAAGTATGATTTGCTTGTTGGGGAAATACACATCCCCATTGAGGTGACCTAGTGACTATTCAAAAAAAATTCTCCGTTCTCTTTTGCGATTCAAAAAGGTTTGTCGAGGAGGCTTGATCAACCTAACTGACGGATTTTTTCGATGACCATGAGATGGATGAATCGAGGAGTCACAAACCTCTATTCCAAGCTTTCACCTTCTATTGTTAGAAGAAAAATTATAGGTTTAGTTTAGTTATCCATGTTTTCTGTTTTAGCGTCCGGTAGAAAAGTACCCCGAAAATAAAAGTTCTCTAAACGTCCTGAAAATCAAGTATGATTTTTTCTGGAATTTTTGAAAAATAGTGAGACAAAGCGCTTGTCTGGGGGCTGCACCAGTGGGCCACACCCCTGGAGGCGCGGGCACCCCCTGGCCGCGCCACCCAGGCTTGTGGGGCCCACAGGCACCCCCTCCACTCATTCTTGCTCTCATCTGGTTCTCCTACCTCCAGAAAAAATCGTTTTGCCGCTCAAACCCGTGTTCTTGCTCCTCTTGCTGGTATTTTCGATCTCTTTGCTCAAATCACCATTCTCCGAACTGTTTTGGGGAAATTACTCCTTGGTAAGTGACTCCTGCATTGGTCCAATTAGTTTTTGCTCTAGTGCCTTATACTTCGCGTATTTATGCTGCCTTGATGACCATGTTCTTGAGCTTTGCATGCTAATTTTAGCTGGTCCCAAGTAGTTTGGATGCCTAATATGGCCTCTAGGCACTTGTTGGAGTAGTTGCTACGAGGTTTGTTGAGCCTTGTTCACTTTTCCTTAGAGTCACTAAAAAATCAGAATTTTTCAGAGATAGAAAAGGGAAAAGATGAGGAGATTCTTAAGAGGCTCTTCAAGTCGTGACCCCAAGGATGATGGAAGTGAGAAGAAGCCCAAGTATCTGGTCCCTCGAGTCACAGAAGTTCGAGCGTGCGAGTGGCCACACGACGTGTTCTTACGCGCCGCCGGAATTTATGAGGACCTTTATTACTTGGTGGAGAACGCAGGCCTTACCGCCTTTGTTGAATATAAGTGTCTGCAATACCTCCTCCTCACTAATATCTTCATACAAAGCTTTAACTTCTATCCGAGGAAGAATCCTCCTATGGTTGAGTTCAGACTTTATGATATCCCCCAGCGCATGTCACTCCAGGATTTTTGCAATGTTTGCAAATTACCTTACGTTGGGGATATTCACGAACCTCGTCCACGGGACTTGGAAGCTTTCATCGATACAATTGTTGTAGGAGAGGAGAGAGGAGTGTCTTGCGCTAGAGCTGCTAGCATACATTTTCCCGTGCTTCGGTACTTCTCATTATTTGTGGGAAAATGTTTGATTGGCTGTGGGAAAGCTGGGTCCCTTAGCTCCCCAGATCTTGCGGTCTTGCGCGAAGCCCTTTATAATGATAAAAATTATAGCTTGGGCGCTATAGTAGCTCAACGGTTGAACACGAACCGTTCTAAGGGCATTGTCTATGGAGGTATCTATGCTACTCGTCTTCCTAGACACTTTGAGATACCTATTAGACTGGAGGAGGAAGAAGAGATTCTTCTTCCCGAGAGATATCTAGATTACGATAGCATGGATTGCCATGACTTTCTTGATAGAGATATAAATAGAAGGATGATTTATAACCTGGTATTTAGTCAGGGTACTCATGAGACTATTACTTTGCCTGCTCCTTATTTGTTCAATCTACATGCAGGCAGGTACATTATTATGCCCTCGGACATCTACGCATATTGGGGCTTAGCCCAACCACAGGTGCCCATGCTTGAGCCACCAGTCGAGTACCAGACGTCGGTTTATCAATGGGAGCCAGAGGAGTTCACAAAATAGTGGCATCCTCAGTCCACTCCGGAGTACCCCGGAGCTGGTTATTTCCCTTCGTTGGAGTAGACCAACTTAGGCCAAAATCCTAAGCTTGGGGTAGTACGTGTTTCTCACCGACTTTACATTCTTGCTTATGCTTTCACTTTGTTCGTCGGTGTTCACACTTTGCCACTGTATCATCTGTGCTAGTTTATTTTGTTTTTCTCGTTTTCTTTTCGTGTGTATGTCTAGTTTGAGAAAACCCAAAAAGATTTTCTTGCTCTTCTTTTGCTTGTTGGGAGCTTTCCCGTGTAAATAGTTTTGTTTTTCTTTAGGTCAAGGTAGAAGACCATGGTTACATTGTTTAGTGGCTCTTGCGTGCATATCTGTTTATCTGTTAAAGAGCCGTATTACTTTGTCTTCTCCTTTGTGTTTGCTTGTAGTTTCCAGCGTAGTCCAATGCATGACCACTCTTATTATTGTTCACATCGTTCGGTCATGCAAGTGAAAGGCAATAATGACGATATATGATGAAGTGACTGAGCCTGGAAAAGCTGGTATGAAGTTGATCTATTTTGTTTCTGTAAGTATGACTAGCTTATCGTTCCTGATTCAGCTTTGTTGTGAGAGAAACATGTTTGCAATGAAAACTTAGAGATCATAGTTGCTGATGCCATGCTTACTTAGCTAGGAGCTTATAATGGTTTGTATTGGATGCCCACATGAATGTTGAGATGACTGTGTTGTAGTATGATAGGATGGTATCCTCCTTTGAATGATTCAAGTGGCTTGACTTGATGCATGTTTATGCATGTAGTTGAAACAAAATCAACATAGCCTCTATGATGTTCATGTTCATGGTGATTTATGTCCTACTCATGCTTGCACTCAATGTTAGTTAATCTCAATGCATTTTGATGACCGTTGTCGCTCTCTAGTTGGTCGCTTCCCAGTCGTTTGCTAGCCTTCACTTGTACTACGCGGGAATACTGTTTGTGCATCCACTTCCATAAACCCAAAGTTGTTCCATATGAGTCCACCATACCTACCTATATGCGGTATCTACCTGCCGTTCCAAGTAAATTTGCATGTGCCACTCTCTAAACCTTCAAGAAATAATATATTTTGCATGCCCGAACTGCTCATGTGGTGACAGGGCGGCTATCAGTATCTTCCATGCTAGGCGTGTTATCTTCGATATGTGTTTATTCACTATCATTCACGAGAAAGGGGCCAGTATTTGAAATTCCCAGTTCCATGCTCAAATCGAAAAGATAATTGCAAACAAAACTCCCCCTGGATTGATGTTGGTATGGACGGCACCCGAGGATTCGGCTAGCCGTGGAGTGTGATTGATTGGTGGTGGGGGAGTTAAAACTTTACTTTTCTGTTTGGGAACCGCCTATAGCATGTGTAGCGTGGAAGATGGTGAGAACTCTAAGTCATTGCATTGACAATGAAAGCATGCCACCCAAAATTATTATCTCTATTTCCAAAGCTTGAGATCTGGCTCCTCTGCAAATCAATGCTTCCCTCTGCGAAGGGCCTGTCTATTTATGTTCCTGTTGAGTCATCCTCCTCTTATAAAAGCACCAATTAGAGAGCACCTCTGTCATTTTTATGCTTTGCTTTTAACTGTGTTGAGTATGATTGTGACTAGATCCTCTTTGCCATGAATTACAATGTTTAGTCAGCCCTTGGTCTTTGAAGGTGCTCTGCATTTATGTTTTGCGGTCTCAGAAAGAGCACAATGTCATTTGCTTATGTCGTTCGCTAGTGACCAAGGGCTTTCTGAGACCGCAAAACATAAATGCAGAGCACCTTCAAAGACCAAGGCTGACTAAACATTGTAATTCATGGCAAAGAAGGTCCAGTCACAGTCATACTCAACACAGTTAAAAGCAAAGCATAAAAATGACAAAGGTGCTCTCTAACTGGTGCTTTTATAAGAAGAGGATGACTCAACAGGAACATAAATAGAGAGGCCCTTCGTAGAGGGAAGCATTGATTTGCAGAGGTGCCAGAGCTCAAGCTTTTAAAACAGAGATAATAATTTTGGGTGGCATGCTCTCATTGTCAACGCAATGACCAAGAGTTCTCAACAGCTTCCACGCTACACATGCTATAGGCGGTTCCCAAATAGAAAAGTAAAGTTTTGACTCCCCCACCACCAATCAATCACACTCCACGGCTAGCCGAATTCTCGGGTACCGTCCATACCAACATCAATCCTGGGAGAGTTTTGTTTGCAATTATCTTTTCAATTTGGGTATGGAACTGGGAATTCCAATTACCGGCCCCTTTCTCGTGAATGATAGTGAATAAACACATATTGAGGATAACACGCCTAGCATGGAAGATACTGATAGCCCCCTGTCACCACATGAGCGGTTCGGGCACGCAAAACAGATTATTTCTTGAAGATTTAGAGAGTGGCACATGCAAATTTACTTGGAACGGCATGTAGATACCGCATATAGGTAGGTATGGTGGACTCATATGGAACAACTTTGAGTTTATGGAAGTGGATGCACAAGCAGTATTCCTGCTTAGTACAAGTGAAGGCTAGCAAAAGACTGGAAAGCGACCAACTAGAGAGCGACAACCGTCATCAAAATGCATTGAGATTAACTACATTGAGTTCAAGCATGAGTAGGACATAAATCACCATGAACATGAATATCATAGAGGCTATGTTGATTTTCTTTCAACTACATGCGTGAACATGCGCCAAGTCAAGCCACTTGAATCATTCAAAGGAGGATACCATCCTATCATACTACAACACAGTCATCTCAAAATTCATGTGGGCATCCAAGACAAACCATTATAAGCTCCTAGCTAAGTAAGCAAGGCATAAGAAACTATGATCTCTAAGTTGTCATTGCAAACATGTTTCTCTCACAATAAAGCTGAATGAGGAATGATGAGGTAGTCATATTTACAAAAACAAAATAGATCGAGTTCATACCATTTTTTCCAGGCTCAGTCACTTCATCATATATCGTCATTATTGCCTTTCACTTGCATGACCGAACGATGTGAACAATAATAAGTGTGCTCGTGCATTGGACTAAAGCTGGAATCTGCAGGAAAACACAAAGGAGAAGACAAAGTAATATGGCTCTTTGAAAGCTAAATAGGTATGCATGCAAGAGCCACTAAACATTGTAACCAATATCTTCTACCTTGACCCAAAGAAAAAGAAAACTATTTACACGGGAAAGCTCCCAACAAGCAAAAGAAGAAAAAGAAAATCTTTTTTTTTTCAAACTAGACAGACACACGAAACGAAAACAAGAAAAAGAAAATAAACTAACATGTGTGATACAGCGGCAAAGTGTGAACACCGACGAACAAAGTGAAAGCATAAACAAGAATGTAAAGTCGGTGAGAACACGTACTCCCCCAAGCTTAGGCTTTTGGCCTAAGTTGGTCTACTCCCAAGGATGGTCCTGGCGAAACCCAAACTCATAATGGGGGTTATATGGGAGCGCTGCAGCCACTTCCTGAATAAATCCCCTTCATTAGCATTTTTATTCAGCCTCCTTGCTATTATAGCTCCCATGTTGAAACTTTTATCACCCGTTACTGCGCTCTTAAGGATACAAAGGTCGGATGCGTAGAGGTGACAATGCTCAATCTTGCCATTAATGCATCTGCCTATGAAGAGGGCAAAGTAATGCAAGGCAGGAAAATGAATACTCCCCATGGTAGCTTGTGTAATGTCTCTAGTTTCTCCAAAAGTAATACCAGAGCAAAAATCTCTAAGCGAAGATTTAGGAGGATCATTGAGGCTACCCCAAATAGGTATTTTGCAAATTCTATTAAAATCCTCTAAATCCATGGTATATGATTTGTCATAGAGATCAAACAGTACCGATGTGTCACGGCCAACTGAAAATTTGAATCTACAAACAAAAGAGGCAGTGAGAGCAACATACTGTTCACATTTATCGGATATGAATTCTTCGAGTCCGACGTTGCGAACAAGTGCATCAAACTCATCTTTGAAACCTGCCTCAATCATAAATTCATCAGAAGGCCATTCACATGGTTGTACCTGCGCGTCCCTTGGTTGGTAAGGATCAGGCTCCCGAATCGCAAGATGGGGACCTCTCTTGCTTGAGGAACCACCATGAAAGTTTCTCCTCAACATCTTCCTTTTCTGAAATTTTTAGTGACCCAAAGGAAAAGTGAACAAGGCTCAACTGAACAAGTAGAAACTACTCCCACAAGTGCCTAGAGGCCATATTACGCATCAAAACTACTTGGGACCAGCTAAAATCAGCATGCAAAGCTCAAGAACATGGTCACCAAGGCAGCAAAAATACGCGGAGTATAAGGCACTAGAGCAAAAACTAATTGGACCAATGGAGGAGTCACTTACCAAGGAGTAATTTCCCCAAAACAGTTTGGAGAATGGTGATTTGAGCAAAGAGATCGAAAATCCCAGCAAGAGGAGCAAGAACACGTGTTTGAGCTGCGAAACAATTTTTTCTGGAGGTAGGAGAAGCAGATAAGAGCAAGAATAAGTGGAGGGGGTGGCTATAGGCCCCACAAGCCTAGGTGGCGCGGCCAGGGGGTGCCCGCGCCCCAAGGCCTTGTAGCCCACTGGTGCAGCCCCCAGACAAGCTCTTTGTCTCCGAATTTTTCAAAAATTCCAGAAAAAATCATACTTGATTTTTAGGAAGTTCGGAGAACTTTTATTTTCAGGGTACTTTGCTACGTGACGCTAAGACAGAAAACAGGGAAAACTAAACTAAACCTATCATTTTTCTTCTAAGCAACCGAAGGTGAAAGCTTGGAACAAAGGTTTGTAACTCCTCGATTCATCCATCTCATGGTCATCGAAAGAAATCCGTGAGTGAGGTTGATCAAGTCTCTTTGACAAAAAAATTCGAATTGAAAAAAGAGAACGGAGAATTCTCGAATAGTCACTAGGTCACCTCAATGGGGACGTGTATTTCCCCAACAAGCAAATCATACTTCATCTTGACACGAGGAATAGGGCATTCAAAGCTCCCAATAAGAATCGATGAAGTCTTTTTGATAGCCTTGATGCAATGTACTCGATATTGTTTCTTCGGAAAGTGCACCGTATGCTCATTACCGTTGATATGGAAAGTGACATTGCCTTTGTTGCAATCTATAACAGCCCCTGCAGTGTTTAAAAAGGGTCTTCCAAGGATGACCGCCATGGCATCATCCTCGGGAATATCCAAGATAACAAAGTCTGTTAAGATAGTGACGTTAGCAACCACAACAGGCACATCCTCCCAAATGCTGATAGGGAAAGCAGTTGATTTGTCGGCCATTTGTAGAGAGATTTCAGTGGGTGTCAACTTATCCAGTTCAAGCCTACGATAACGAGAGAGAGGCATAACACTAACACCGGCTCCAAGGTCGCATAAAGCAGTTCTAACGTAGTTAACTGTAATGGAGCAAGGTATAGTGGGCACACTGGGATCACCTAGTTTCTTAGGAGTTCCACCCTTGAAGGTATAGTTAGCTAGCATGGTGGAAATCTCAACCTCAGGTATCCTCCTCTTATTAGTCACAATATCCTTCATGTACTTAGCATACGGAGACATTTTGAGCATATCTATCGAACGCATTTGCAGAAAGACAGGTCTAATCATTTCAACAAAGCGCTCAAAATCCTCATCATCCTTTTTCTTGAATTGTTTGGGAGGAAAGGGCATGGGTTTCTGAACCCATGGTTCCCTTTCTTTACCATGCTTCTTAGCAGAGAAGTCATTCTTATCGTATCTTCTATTCTTAGGCTGTGGGATATCAAGATCAACAGGTTCAATCTCCATATCCTTATCATTGCTAGGTTGAGCATCAACATGAACATCACTATTGATATTATCATTAGGCTCATGTTCATCACCAGATTGTGTCTCAGCATCAGAAACAGAGACATCGTTTGGACTCTCAGGTGTAGCAGCGACAGGGTTGCGAGTGTGCAGGTTCCTATCATCTTTCTTCTTCTTTCTAGGATGACTAGGTGCATCAGTGCTAACTCCTTTAGAATCTTGTTCAATTCTCTGCGGATGACCCTCAGGATACAAAGGTTCCTGGGTCATTCTACCGCCTCTAGTAACGACTCTAACAGAATTGTCATTCATCTCATTGAGAAAGTCATTTTGAGCTTTAAGTACTTGTTCTACTTGAGTAGTAACCATAGAGGCATGTTTACTCAGAAGCTTAAGATCATTGACATTTCTGTCCACACAAGCACTTAAATGACTAAGCATACGAGCATTCTGTTCCAATTGTCTGCTAACATAATCATTGAAACTCTGTTGTTTGGCAACAAAGTTATCAAATTCATCCAGACATAGGATAGCAGGTTTATCAAAAGGAATATCACTCTCATCAAACCTACACAGAGAATTTACTTCTACTACCTGTATCTGGTTATCAAGACCATGGATCTCTTCGATAGGTGGTAGATTTTTGACATCTTCATATTTAATTCCTTTCTCTCGCATAGATTTCTTGGCTTCTTGCATATCTTCAGGACTGAGGAATAGAATACCTCTTTTCTTCGGAGTTGGCTTAGGAGGTGGTTCGGGAATAGTCCAAGCATTCTCATTGCACAAGATGTTATTCAATAGAATCTCAGCTTGTTCTACAGTTCGTTCCCTAAAAACACAACCAGCACAACTATCTAGGTGGTCTCTAGAAGCATCGGTAAGTCCATTATAGAAGATATCAAGTATTTCATTCTTCTGAAGAGGGTGATCAGGCAAAGCATTCAGTAGTTGGACGAGCCTCCCCCAAGCTTGTGGGAGACTCTCTTCTTCAGCTTGAGCAAAGTTGTATATTTCCTGCAAGGCAGCTTGCTTCTTATGGGCAGGGAAATATTTTTCAGAGAAGTAGTAGACCATATCCTGGGGGCTACGCACACAACCAGGAGCAAGAGAAGTGAACCAAGTCTTAGCATCGTCCTTTAGCGAGAAAGGAAACAACTTGAGGATATACTAGTGGCGGATCTTTTCCTCACTAGTGAATAGGGTGGCTATATCATGCAGTTTGGTAAGATGGGCTACAAACGTTTCAGACTCATAACCGTGAAAAGGATCAGATTTGACCAGAGTGATTAACTCAGGGTCGACAGAGAATTCATAATCCTTATCGGTCACAAAGATAGGCGAAGTGGCAAACTTCGAGTCGTATTTCATCCTAGCGTTCAAAAAATTATCTTTCCACTTGCAAAGTAATTTCTCAACATCATAGCTATCCTTACACGCAAGAAAGTTCTCAGCTATCTCTCCCTCCATAACATAGCGCTCAGGCATAATAGGCAATTCAGGCATAGTAGCAGGTTCTACTTCAATAGTATCAGCAGTTTCAGAAGTATCATCACATCTAGCAGCAACTCTAGCAATTTGTGCATAAAGGAATGCACCTAGTGGCAAAGCAGTATCAGGTAAAGCAGTAGTAGCATCATAAGGCAAAGGAGTATCAAGCATAGCATCATCATAAGCATCATGGGCAGCAGAAGTAGCATCATCACGCACACGCGACATATCAAGATTTCTAGCAGGAGGTGATGTCGCAAACTTACTCATAACTGAAGGTGAATCAAGTGCAGAGCTAGATGGCAGTTCCTTACCTGTCCTCCTAGTGGAGGGCAAGATTTCAGTTTTTGGATCTATCGGATTCCTCATAGTGACCAGCAGACGTAAATCCCAAGTGACTCAGATAATATAGCTATGCTTCCCCGCCAACGGCGCCAGAAAATAGTCTTGATAACCCACAAGTGTAGGGGATTGCAACAGTTTTTGAGGGTAGAGTATTCAACCAAAATTTATTGATTTGACTCAAGGGGAAGCGAAAGAATATTCTCAAGTATTAGCAGCCGAGTTGTCAATTCAACCACACCTGAAAGATTAGTGTATGCAAGCAAAGTATCAGTAGCAAAGTGGTATGATATAGCAACGGTGCCAAAAAAGGTCTGTTGACGGCAGAATATTCCTGACTTGTTGTATCAATGGTGCTAGTAAAAGGTATTGCAGCAGCTAACAACAAAGTAACAAGTAACAACAGTAAGAACCAGTAGTAAAAGACTCGTAGGCATTGGATCGGTGATGGATGATTATGCCGGATGTGATTCATCATGTAACAACTATAACATGGAGAGATAAGTAACTAGCTCCCGTTCGTCAATCTAATGTAGGCATGTATTCCGTATGTAGTCATACGTATTTAGGGAAAAGAACTTGCATGACATCTATTGTCCATCCCTCCCGTGGCAGCGGGGTCCTAATGGAAACTACGGGATATTAAGGTTCTCCTTTTAATAAAGAACCGGACCAAAGCATTAACACTTGGTGAATACATGAACTCCTCATACTATTCTCATCTCCGGGAGTGGTTCTGGCTATTGTCACTCCAGGCTTGCCGGGTCATAACACATAGTAGGTGACTACAACTTGCAAGATAGGATCTAAAACACACATATATTGGCGACAACATAATAGGTTCAGATCTGAAATCATGGCACTCGGGCCCTAGTGACAAGCATTAAATATGGCAAAGTAGTAGCAACATCAATCTCAGAACATAGTGGATACTAGGGATCAATCCCCGTCAAAACTAACTCAATTACATGATAGATCTCATCCAACTCATCACCGTCCAGCAAGCCTATGATGAGATTACTCACGAACGGTGAAGAGCATCATGGAATTGGCAAAGGAGGAAGGTTGATGATGACGATGGCGACGATTTCCCCTCCCCGGAGCCCAGAACGGACTCCAATTCTGCCCTCCAGATGAAGAACAGGAGGTGGCGCGCCTCCGTATCGTAAAACGCAATGAATCCTTCTCTCTGATTTTTTTTTCCGAGCAAAACGGAATATATAGAGCTGAGTTTGGAGGCGGTGGAGCCTCGTGGGCCCCACAAACCCTCACGGCGTGACCAGGGGGGTGGCCGCGGCCCCTGGGCTTGTGGCCCACTGGCTTACCTCCTCTGGTGGATCTTTGCGCATGTATTTTTCATTAATTCCAGAAAAATTCTCCTAAAATTTTAAGGTCATTCCGAGAACTTTTATTTCTGCACAAGAACAACACCATGGCAATTCTGTTGAAAACAACGTTAGTCTGGGTTAGCTCCATTCAAATCATGCAAATTAGGGTCCAAAGGAAGGGCAAAAGATTTCGGAAAAGTAGATACGACGGAGACGTATCATGGTGCCGGTGACAAGAAGATCGTGTCGGTGCTTTGGTGATGGAGATCAAGAAGCACAAGATGATGGCCATATCATGTCACTTATGAATTGCATGTGATGTTAATCCTTTTATGCACCTTGTTTTGCTTAGAATGACGGTAGCATTATGAGGTGATCTCTCACTAAAATTTCAAGAAGAAATTGTATTCTCCCTGACTGTGCACCGTTGCGAAAGTTCGTCGTTTCGAGACACCACGTGATGGTCGGGTGTGATAGACTCAATGTTCACATACAATCGGTGCAACACAGTTGCACACGCGGAACACTCGGGTTAAGCTTGACGAGCCTAGCATGTGCAGACATGGCCTCGGAAGACATGAGACCGAAAAGTCGAGCATGAACCGTATAGTTGATATGATTAGCATAGAGATTACTACCACTGAAACTATTCTCAACTCACGTGATGATCGGACTTGGGTTAGTGGATTTGGATCATGTACCACTCAAATGACTAGAGAGATGTATTTTTTGAGTGGGAGTTCTTAAGTAAGATGATTAATTGAACTAGTTATCATGAACATAGTCTAATGGTCTTTGCGAATTATGATGTAGCTTGCGCTATAGCTCTACTGTTTTTATATGTTCCTAGAGAAATTTTAGTTGAAAGTTTATAATAGCAACTTTGCGGACTGAGTCCGTAAAACTGAGGATTGTCCTCGTTGCTGCGCAGAAGGCTTATGTCCTAATGCACCACTCGGTGTGCTGCACCTTGAGCGTCGTCTGTGGATGTTGTGAACATGTGACATACACGTTTTTTATGACTACGTGATAGTTGAGTGCGTAATACTTAATGGCTTAGAAGCAAGGCGCCGAAGACGTTTTTGAAAACGTCGCAGAACATAAGAGATGTTCTAAGAGATAAAATTGAGGTTTCATGCCCGTGCCCTTGTTGAGAGGTATAAGACCTGCGACAAGATTCTTTGCCTACAATGTAAAGGAGAAAAGATCAAATCGTTGAGCATGTTCTCAGATTGTCTGAGTATAACAATCGCTTGAATCAAGTGGGAGTTAATCTTCCAGATCAGATAGTGATGGTTCTCCAAAGTCACTGGCACCAAGCTGCTATTGCTTCATGATGAACTATAAACATATTAAGGATATGATGATCCTTGAAGCGATTCACAATGTTTGACACTGCGAAAGTAGAAATCAAGAAGGAGCATCAATTGTTGATGGCTAGTAAAACCACTAGTTTCAAGAAGGGCAAGGACTAGAAGGGATACTTCATGAAAGGACAAACCAGTTGCTGCTCCAATGAAGAAACCCAAGATTGAACCCAAACCCGATTCTAAGTGATCCTGTCATGAGGGGAACAGTCAGTCAGACGGAGCTACCCTAGATACTTGGTAGATAAGAAGGCTCGCAAAGTCGAAAGATGTATATTTGATATACAAGATATTGATGTGTACTTTACAAGTACTCCTAGTAGCACGAGGGTATTAGATACCGGTTCTGTTGCTAAGTGATTAGTAACTCGAAATAAAAGCTACGGAATAAACGGAGACTAGCTAAGGGCGAGGTAACTTACGTGTTGGAAGTGTTTCCAAAGATCGTTGTGATCTAACATCGCACGCTCCCTCTACCATCGGGATTGGTGTTAAACCTAAATAATTGTTATTTGGTGTTTGCGTTGAGCATGAGCATGATTGGATCGTGTTTATTGCAATACGATTATTCATTTAAACAGAATAATGGTTATTCTATTTGCTTGAATAATTACCTTCAATGGTTTATTGAATCTCGATCGTAGTGTTACACATGTTCATAATATTGGTGCCAAAAGATACAAAGTAATAATGATAGTACCACTTGCTTGTGGCACTGCCGCTTGAGTCATGTTGGTGTAAAATGCATGAAGAAGCTCCATGCTGATGGATATTTGTACTCACTCATTTTTGAAATGTTTGAGACGTGCAAACCATACCTGTTGGTATAAACGCATGAAGAAACTCCATGCAGATGGATCGTTTGGATTCACTTGATTTTGAATCACTTGAGACATGCAAAATCATACCACATGGAACAAAAAGGTGACTTGTTGGAAGCAATGCATTTTTATGTGTGCATTCCAATTAGTGCTGAGGCACGCAGTGGATATCGTTATGTTCTTACTTCACTGGCGATTTGAGTAGATACAAGAGTGTTTACTTGATGAATCACAAGTCTGAAATATTGAAAAGTTCAAAGCTATTTCAGAGTGAAGATCATCGTGACAAGAGGATAAACTGTATACGATATGATCATAGAGATGAATATCTGAGTTGCGAGTTTTGGTACACAGTTAAGACAATGTGGAAATTGTTTCGCAATTCCTGCTACCTAGAACACCATAGTGTGATGGTGTGTCCGAACGTCATAGCCGCACCCTATTGGATATAGCGCATACAATGATATCTCTTATCGAATTACCACTATCGTCGATGGGTTATGCATTAGAGACAACCGCATTCACTTTAAATAGGGCACCGCGTATTTCCGTTGAGATGACACAATATAGACCATGGTTTGGAGAAACCTAAGCTGTTGTTTCTTAAAAGTTTGGGGCTGCGATGCTTATGTGAAAAAGTTTCAGTCTGATAAGCTCGAACCCAAAGCGAATAAATATATCTTCATTGGATATCCAAAACAGTTGGGTGCATCTCCTATCTCAGATCCGGAAGAGAAGGGTTTGTTTCAAGAAACGGGTCGTTTCTCGAGGAAAGGTTTCTCTCGAAAGAATTGAGTGGGAGGGTAGTGGAACTTGATGATGTTAGTGAACCGTCACTTCAACCAGTGTGTAGCAGGGCGTAGGAAGATGTTCCTATGGCGCCTACACCAATTGAAGTAGAAACTAATGATGGTGATCATTGAGCTTCAGATCAAGTTACTACAAATCTCGTATGTCGACAAGGTCGCATACTACTGCAGAATGGTATGGTAACCCTGTCTTGGAGGTCATGTTGTTGAACAACAATGAACCTACGAGCTATGGAGAAGCGATGGTGGGCCCGGATTCCACCAAATTGCTGGAGGCCATGAAATCCGAGAGAGGATCCATGTCTGAAAACAAAGTGTAGACTTTGGGAGAACTACTTGATGGTCGTAGGACTATTAAGTAAAGATGGATCTTTGAAAGGAAGACAGACGATGATGGTGAAAAGTCACCATTAAAAAAAGGCTCGACTTGTCGCAAAGATGTTTTCGACAAGATCAAAGATTTGACTATGATGAGACTTTCTCACTCATAGCGATGCTAAAAGTCTGTTTGAATTATGTTAGTAGTTGCTGCATTATTTATGAAATATTGCACATAGGATGTCAAAACATTGTTTCCTCGACAGTTTCCTTGAGGATAGGTTGTATGTGATACAACCAGAAGGTTTTGTCGATCCTAAGGATACTAACAAGTATGCAAAGACTCTAGCGATCCTTTTATGGACCGGTGCAAGCATCTCGGAGTTGGAACATACGCTTTGATGAGATGATCAAAGCTTGTGGGTTTGTGCAAGGTTTATGAGAAACTTGTATTTCCAAAGAAGTGAGTGGGAGAACCATAGAATTACTGATAAATATATGTGGTTGATATATTGTTGATCGGAAGTAATGTAGAATTTCTATGAAGCATAAAAGGTTGTTTGAAAGGAGTTTTCAAAGGAAGACCTGGATAGAGCTATTTGAACATTGAGAATCAAGATCTATAGACATAGATCAAAACGCTCAAACAGAACTTTCAAATGAAATGCATGCCTTGACAAGTTTTTGAAGGAGTTCAAAATAGATCAGCAAAGAAGGAGTTCTTGGTTGTGTTGTAAGGTGTGAATATGAGTAAGACTCAAAAGCCCGACCATGACAGAAGAAAGAGAAAGGACAAAGGTAGTCCCCTAAGCCTTAGCAGTAGACTCTATAGTATGCCATGTTGTATACCGCACCTGATGTGTGCCTTGCCACATGTCTGTTAAGAGGTATAGAGAGTGATTCAGGATTGAATCACTGAACAACGGTCAAAGTTATCCTTAGTAACTAATAGACTAAAGATTTTTTCTCAATTATGGAGGTGGTTAAAGAGTTCGTCGTAAAGGGTTACCTTGATGCAAGCGTTGACACTAAATCCGAATAACTATGAGTAGTAAAACGGATTTGTATAGTAGAGTAGATATTTGGAGTATTTCCGAATAGCACGTAGTAGCAACATCTATAAGATGACATAAAGATTTGTAAAGCACACACGAATCTGAAAGATTAAGAACCGTTGACTAAAACCTCTCTCACGAGCAAGACGTGATCAGACCCCAAAACAATATGGGTGTTAGATTCATTAAAATTACGTGGTGATGTGAACTAGATTATTGACTCTAGTGCAAGTGGGAGACTATTGGAAATATGCCCTAGAGGCAATAATAAATTAGTTGTTATTATATTTCTTTGTTCATGATAATCGTTTATTATCCATGCACTAATTGTATTGAATGAAAACATAGATACATGTGTGGATACATAGACAAAACAATGTCCCTAGCAAGCCTCTAGTCGGCTAGCCAGTTGATCAAGGATAGTCAAGGTTTTCTGACTATGTGCAAGTGTTGTTGCTTGATAACTGGATCACATCATTAGGAGAATCATGTGATGGACTACACCCAAACTATCAACGTAGCATTGTAAGTGCATCTAGTGCCCCTTAGTGATTTTGGTGGTTTGAATACTTATAGGTTAAGTATCTAATGTGTTCATGAGTGTACACAGGATCTATAAGTCGCTGAGGAGTTTGAAATATTTGATGAATATCGATCCCTAAAAATGTATATCTTCGGTTGAAGAAATTGGTCTGAAGCTGAAGATTTGAATCGCGAAGAACTTGCGATGAAATTGATATTCCTCATGAAGATATTGAAATTGAGGAATTCGGTGTGTCCTGAAGAAAATCATTCTGAAGACTTTGAAGCATGAAGATTTACTCTTTCTGTTTTGTTTTCTTCACACTTGAGTAATAGGAACACCGTACTGTTAAAGGGGGTCGAGGTATCACATTGGAATGAATTTCCTCATGATGCTCAAGCCAAGCCTAATCCTACCAAAAGCCTCAAGTGAGGAATATGAGTGACATGACGACTCTCACAGTTGAGGGTCCCGACCGTTTCGATAGCCACGGCACATCATTGTTCTTATCCACCCCAACGATCATATTAGTTAAGGGCATTAATTTCAAATCATGTCGGGATGCTCCCAGGCTATAAATAGCCGCCCCCACAACCATTAGCCGGTTGGCTGCTCCGTTAGAAACTGACACTTGTCATAAGAGCAACCCAAATTCCTCAGAATCTTCGAGAGTAATTCATCAGTGAGGAAATACCCCAAACACCAAACCACAAACCGAAAACCAAGTGATTGAGCATCACTGAAGAAGTTGTTCCTGTGTGGGACTGAAGCCTTTTTACCTTTGAGGACTGTGCATCCTCCAGACGGTTAGGCGTCATGGTCTAGAGCAATCCAGCAGTCAATTGTGGATCGCTAGGTGACCAAGTTTGTCAGGGTTTGGAAGTCTGTCATGAAGACTTACCACGAGTGTTGGGCGAGGACTGTGTGTTCTTAGCCCAAGGAGAATACGGTAGGGACTGTGTGTCTTTTGGTTTCAATACCAAGCCGCTCCAAACCAGATTTACAATCGTCACAGCAGTTGGAACTGGGTCATCAACTTCTGTCTTCGCTTTGAAACGGGTTCTAATTCCTCAACTCTTTATATTCCTCAGATTATGTGTTGATGATTTTCATTGTCACTGTTTGAAGAATTTGCTGTAGACTTTCTCTGAAATTCCTCAACCCCAAATTCTTCACGCTAGTTAATCCTCATCTGTTTTCTACGTGCCTGCTTACTGTGCAATATGTTTTCACATTCCTTATACTGAAAAACTGTTGTAGTGAAACTTTTTACTCCTGATCCTTTGCTGTTTCCGCTGTAAGTTAGTCATCAGTGAGAAATTTCCTCAAAAGGAATTTCCTCAGTGATGAAATTCTAAAAATCTCCTATTCACCCCCTCTAGTCGATATAACGCACTTTCAATTGGTATCAGAGCAAGGTACTCCCTTGTTCTGTGTGATTTTGGTTTAACCACCTGGAGTTTTAGTTATGTCGACTGCAGGCATGATTAAGGTTACTGCAGCATGTCCTACTTTCGAAGGAAAGAATTTTCCCTTCTGGAAGATTAAGATGCAAATGCATCTACAAGCTATTGATAATGATCTGTGGTATATTGTGGAACATGGTGTCCCCATCATCTCTGCTAGTATCTCTGCTACTGATGTGAATAAATTCAAGAAACTTGATTCTCAAGCGAAGAATATCATCTGTGGCCATCTGAGCCCAGGCCAGTTTGGAAGAGTGAGTGCTTTGGGCTCGGCGACACTTATCTGGGAGAGACTGTGCAAAGTAAATGAAGGAGTATCAACCCAGCGTGATTCTCGTGTTGATGTTCTTCGCAATCTCTTCAATCGCTTCAAGAGGCTTGACAATGAAAGCTGCCAAGATACTTTTGATCGCCTCACTAACATATCAAATGAACTGCAAGCACTGGGAGCTCGAGACATTACTGATCACGAAGTTGCGAAGAAACTACTAAGATCTTTGGATTCTTCATTTGATACTTTAGTTCTGATGGTTCAAGAAAGACCAGACTACAAGATGCTTGATCCAGCTGATATACTCGAAAGACTCAATACTCATGAATTCCAGCAAGAAGAAAAGAAAGATCTATATGGACCAAGCTATTTTAAACCACGTGCACTGAAGGCTAGAGCAATTTCCTCATCTGATGAAGAAGACTCGGATGATAGCATTGGTGACCTTGAAGAATTTGGACAGGAGCTTGCAATGCTCGTGAGGAAATTCTAGAGGTTTACACGACATGGCCAGTTCGGTAAATCTTCAAGAAGAGATATGAGGAAATCAAAATCTTCATCTGAGGACTACAAGAAAAGAACCTGCCACAAATGCAAGAAATCACGTCACTACATTGCTGATTGTCCCCGCTGGGGAAAGGAATCAAAGAAGATGAAATACAAGGATGACAGTTTTGATGACTCAAACAAGAAGAAGAAATCTTCAAAATCCTCATCTTCAAAGCCCTCATCGCACAAGCAGACTAGTTTCAGAAAGGCTCGGGCACTTATCGGCAAGGAAATGGATTCCGAGGCAGAATCAGAGGAATGTGATGAAGAGGAGGGTTCTGATGAAGACTCAGAATCCGGACAGGCTAGTCTTGCACTTGCAACCACTTTTGTCTGCAAGTCAATCTTCAACCTTGAAGAAGATGATAACACCATCCACACTGATGACTATGCTGATGACTTCGCTCCAACCTATTGCTTCATGGCAAAAGGTTCAAAGGTACCGAATGATGGTTCCTCCTCTGATTCAAGTAACTATGAACCTGATGATTATAAAAAAACCTAGTTACACTAAACTTGCTGTCATTGCCACTAATCAACAAACTGCCCTGAAAAAGCTTCAGAAACTGCTAGATAGAAGCGATGATCTGTTGAATGATGAAATGAATCTTACCCAAATCTTCACTGATGACATGAAAAGTCTTCAGTCTAAATTTGATATTCTTCAAGATCGTCATGTTACACTCCTCGTTGATCATGAGAAACTTTCCTATGAATTTCTTCAAAGGAAGATTGATCTAGAGAAGTCGAGGATTTCTCATGATGATCTTCGAATGGAAAATGATTCATTACTAGCTCAACAGATCAGCGCTGCTCAAGCTGAATTCATTCCTCCATGTCTTAAATGCATTGAACGTGAAACTGCTAATTCTTCACCAGAATCATCAAATGCTTCAATTGCTACAAATTCTTCAACTGCTCCTGTAGTGTCAAATTCCTCACTTGAGGAAAACACAAATGTCACTGATGAAAATGCAGGACTGAAGGAATTGTATGTGACAGGCATATACAAAAGCCTCAAAGGACATCAAATCCTTTGTGATGTGCTCAAAAAGCAGATCTTGAACAGGAACCCGAGGACAGAAGGAATTGCCTTTGAGAGGAAATTGAATGCTGATGGATCTTATTGGAAACCTGAGCAGTATCCCAAAACGTCATGGGTTGCTGCTACTGGGCCTCCTTTTGATCCATCCAATCTAACTGGTTTTTCATGTGAATTATCCTATTCCTCAAATGAGTCATTTGACTCCAACTATTAACTGTTCCAAAATCAATCTGGTGAAGTATTTGCTCGATATGTTGGAACTAACTGCAGGAATGGCCCTCCCTTGAGGAAAATCTGGGTTCCCAAAAGTTGTCTTCAAAATCTTCAGGTGAATGTTCACATGACATCACCGATGAAGAATTTGAACCCCAGATCAAATTCCTCAGGAGGACCTAAGTCGTCAAGAGGATCAAAATCCTCAACTGGTAAATTTTTTGCTTGTACCCGTGCAAATGCTTCTAACATGCAGGCAAACTACAAGGAATATGAATATGAGTGTTACTCTTCAAATCATTATTTTCATAAATCCCCAAACCAGTTCTCTTCATATTCATATGAGTACTTTAACCCCCTACTGCAAAGAGAAGTGCATTAGCTTCAATTCCTCCTTTCTCATATGGTGCTCGCAGGATGATGAATGCTTTACCACCCCTTCAGATGTGGATGGTGAAGAAATTGAACTAATCACTTCTGCAGGTCAAGTCTCCAGATGAAAATCATCATCTAAAGAATTTGCTGGAGACCTGAGGAAATGCTTGATTGGACGCAGGCTAATATTGATGAAATAGAAATATTTCACACGCCCTTATAATTATGTTATAATGAAATTCCTATCTGATGAAATTGATATCATATTCTTCAAATCTGAAGCATATGAGATGGTAAGCTGTACTAATTCATCTGCAGGATGACAAACCCAAGAGTACTGAGTGGGTTCTTGATAGTGGATGCACACATCACATGACTGGTGATAAAAGCTTGTTGATGAATATGCCACTAACTCCATCACCTCTGAAGTAAATCACATATGCTGACAAAGGTAAAGCAAGGTATTGGGACTTGGCAAAGTGGCTATTTCCAAGGATAGGCATATGGACAAAGTGATGCTTGTTGAATCCCTTGGATTTAACCTCATGTCAGTCTTGATGCTTTGTGATCTTGATATGATTGTTATCTTTGGTAGATATAGATGTGTTGTGATCATGGAATCTGACAAATCCAAAGTCTTCTAAGGTGTCAGAAGAGGGGATTTGTACATTGTTGATTTCTCTACAGGTCCTCAACCAGCCACTTGCTTACTAGCAAAAACCTCAGAAGGGTGGATGTGGCATCGAAGACTCGGTCATGCAGGCATGAGGAATTTGCAGACGCTCGCGAAGAAGAAGCATGTCATCGGCATCGAATCAGTCAAATTCCTCAAGAATCATCTCTGTGGTGCATGTGAATCTGGGAAAATGACCAGATCCAAGCATCCCTCGAAGACTATCATGACTACTACTCGTCCATTCGAATTGCTTCACATGGATCTATTAGGACCTACTCATTATGCCACACTAACAAATGCAGCATCTTTATATGGCTTCGTCATAGTTGATGATTATTCCAGGTATACATGGGTGCATATCATCTTATATAAAACTGAAGTGCAGGAAATCTTCAAACGATTTTCTTCAAGGGCCTCGACGAACTTCGGCATCAAGATCAAACATATCAGGAGTGATAATGGAACAGAGTTCAAAAACACTGGTCTTGATGACTATCTTGATGAACTTGGTATTACTCACGAATTATCTGCTCCTTATACTCCTCAACAGAATGGTGTCGTAGAAAGGAAGAAGAGGACTCTGGTTGAGATGGCAAGAACCATGCTTGAAGAATATCAGACTCCTCGTCGCTTTTGGCCTGAAGCAATCCACAATGCATGCCATATCATCAACAGGGTATATCTTCACAAATTCCTCAAGAAAACCTCATATGAACTCCTCACTGATAAGAAACCTAATGTAAGTTATTTCAAAGTCTTCGGTGCAAAGTGTTGGATTAGAGATCCTCACCATAGCTCAAAATTTGCACCTAAGGCACATGAGGGTTTTATGCTCGGTTATGGAAAGGACTCGCGCACCTACAGAATCTTCAACAACTATAATAACAAAGTTGTTGAGACTGTAGATGTGCGGTTCGATGAAACTAATGGCTCGCAAAGAGAGCAATTGCCTTCTGATCCAGATAAGTTGTCTCCCGAGGAAGCAAAAAAGCTCAAACCTACTGAAGACATTGTTCCTACTGAGGAAAATGATGAAGAAATCATCCCCATCACTGATGAAAATCAAGAAGGTGCTCTTGAGGAAATTGCTCCAGAACCAATTCCTCAGCCCAGACGAAATCCTCAACCAGCTCATCCAAGGATTGCAAATGAAGTGGAACTTGACAAAATCCTCAATGACATCAATGCGCCAGGTCCTCTCACTCGCTCAAAAGCTTCACACTTAGTTAAATTTTGTGGGCATTTCTCCTTTGTATCTATCAGAGAACCCTCAAAAGTTGCTGAGGCTTTCCTGGAACCGGAGTGGATCCAAGCTATGCAAGATGAACTTCTTCAATTCAAGCTGAATGACGTATGGGAGCTCGTCAAACGACGAGATGCTCGCAAGCACAATATCATCGGAACCAAGTGGATTTTCCGAAAAAATCAAGATGAGGATGGTCAAGTGGTGAGGAATAAGGCACGACTTGTAGCCCAAGGCTACACCCAGGTTGAAGGAATAGATTTCGATGAAACTTTTGCACATGTTTCTAGACTTGAAGTTGTTCGAATACTACTTGCTTATGCTAATCATCATAACATCATATTATATCAAATGGATGTGAAAAGTGCATTCCTCAATGGTAAGCTTTAGGAAGAAGTATATGTTTCTCAGCCCCCAGGTTTTGAGGATCAAAAGAATCCAGACAAAGTCTTCAGACTCAAAAAGGCGCTCTATGGTCTCAAGCAAGCCCCTCGGGCGTGGTATGATACATTAAAGGAATTCCTCATGAAAAAAGGCTTCAAACCTGGTTCACTCGATCCAACTCTTTTCACTAAATCCTATGATAATGAGCTATTTGTGTGCCAGATATATGTTGATGACATTATATTTGGCTGTACTGACAAACGATACAGTGATGAATTTGCTTACATGATGAGTGAAGAATATCAGATGTCTATGATGGGGGAGCTGAAATTCCTCTTAGGTCTTCAAATTTGTCAACAACGCAATGGAATCTTCACATCGCAGGCGAAATACCTCAAGGATGTTCTGAGGAAATTCGAAATGCATGAATGCAAAGGTGCCAAGACTCCAATGCCTACCAACGGCCACCTCAGCACTGACGAAAATGGTAAAGAATTCGATCAGCAGGTATATCGCTCTATGATTGGCTCTTTATTGTATCTATGTGCATCTAGGCCAGATATAATGCTTAGTGTTTGCATGTGTGCACGTTTTCAAGCAAAACCGAAGGAATCACACCATAAGGCTATGAAGCATATTCTTCGATACTTAGCTCACACACCAACACTAGGATAATGGTACCCCAAGGGCTCAAATCTTCATCTGGTAGGGTATTCTAATTCTGACTATGCTGGTGACCATGTGGACCGCAAGTCAACATCTGGCACATGCCATTTCCTCGGAAGATCACTAGTTTGTTGGTCCTCAAAGAAGCAGAACTGCGTATCACTCTCCACTGCCGAAGCTGAGTACATTGCTGCTGGTTCATGCTGTGCTCAATTGCTGTGGATGAAACAAACCCGTAAGGACTACGGCATCAACATGAAGAATGTGCCTCTGTACTGCGATAATGAGAGTGCAATCAAGATTGCATACAACCCAGTACAGCACTCGAAGACCAAGCACATCCAGATTCGTCATCATTTTCTTCGAGACCATGTCCTCAAGGGCAATATCCTCATCGACCATGTGAAGACTGATGATCAACTGGCAGATATCTTCACTAAGCCCTTGGATGAGAAAAGGTTTTGCAAGTTGCGGTGTGAGCTAAATATCTTAGAATCTTCAAATGTTTTGTAAAAACATGCACACATCCTAACACTTATGCAAAATTGATGACTTAGATGTGCAACACATGATGAATTGATTTTCTTCAACTGATGAAGAATATCACTCTGAGTGTGAAGAAATCAACGAAGAAGTTGATTCTCATGGCCCTATGGTAATTGTACGCGGCGTGTGTAATCAACATTCTTATATGGTGGGTCACGCCACCGCCCAACGTGAAATTCCTCAAGTTGAATTTCTTCAAAGTCTCATTTCTTCAAAAATTTGATTTTCTTCAAATCAGTTGTTCTTCAAAATCGTTTTTCTTCAAAATTGAAATTCATCATTGTGACGATTTATCACAAAATCCTGAAGTTAGTCAAATCTTCAAAAACACTTGATGACTTTCGTTTACCTAGATAGACTATGATTTCAAGTCCTCAAAAGCATTCACTTATAGCTATTTCTTCAAGTTGATATTTCATCTAAGTGAATGTGATCGGATTCTACTTTCCCTCTATGCTATTCTCATCCAGTCTATTCAATTCTTCATATGCGTTCTACTTGAAACTTTGTTCGAAATCCTCACTACGTCCTTGTCAGCTGATGATTTTGTAACAAAATCCTCAAATCTTCAAAAATATTTTTTTAATGAACAGTAACTAAACCCCACTTTCCTCGTTCAAATAACCACGATCTCCACGATCTCCACCGCTTCGCTCGTAAGCTACATGTGTCCTGCGGAGACGTAGAGGCACGGGCTATTTGGTCCGATTTCCTCGCGCCAACAGTAACTGCGTGGCTATAAATATGTCCCCATCCCCCTCGGTAAACACTTCTTCGCTCCATCGCTCTCCTGCTACAGCAAAGCTGCAAACCCTAGCGCCACCACAGGAAGTCTCGACGCCGACGAAGAAAAGCTTCACTGCCTCGACTTTCCCGTCGCCGAAAGCACGCCAGAGTCGGACCATCCTCGTCCGCCGCCGCCGTAGACGTCCTCTGCTGCCAAGTTAGGGCGCATTGGACCCGCACCGAAAGAGCTTCTCCCTGCTACTCTTCTCTGTTCTTCATGCGCTCCATGTAGGGTAAATAAAAACCCTATTTTTACAGCAAATTTGATCTACTATTTTACCTCTGAGATGTGAAATCTATTTTTCCTCAAGAATCCATCCGTTTCTTTTCCTCAAACACTGCCTATCACCACACTATCGATCAACTTGACTAAGCATCTAAGATTTTCACGAGATTCCTCAGTTGTGCGAATTTTCAGATATGTACAACTCTGGAACCCAAGAACAGTATGCTTAGGAAAATTCCTCAACCACTGGTCAAATTCCTCAACTGTCAATTTTTTTCATTTTCTTCAAATCTGAGAACGCATATGACCTCTCCAAATTCCTCGCAACTATACTCTGTTCACAGGTATACACATGTCAGCTGATGAATCTCTCGGTTCTCATCAAATTAACTCATTTGCAGCGTTTCTTGAAGAAAATCTTCAAGTCTCATCAGAGTCCTCAAGAGTTCAATCTCATCAGCAAAATCCTCAGCAAAAGAAAATGGAGGATGACAGGAAGCAAAAGGGAGGCAAGAAACTTGAGCAGAATACATCCGCAGATATCCTTGAGGATATATACCTGGATTACTTCACTCCTGATGAAAATGAAACTATGCCCAAGAGAAATATTTGGCTTCAGAAGATAGAACGCCAATGGGCTAAGGAGTGGAAGGAGTACAGATTCGTCACTCCCAAATATGCGAAGAAATTCGCTCTGAAGCCTCCTGGAAAACGGGCTCCACTTGAGGATTATCAAGCAGGAGATCCCTCAAGCCTCAAAACACTTGATGATTATGCTGATGAAAAGGAAAAACACTTGGCAAAGCTCAAGAAGCAGGCAGAAGCTGCTGTGAGGAAATTCAACGAATCATCTGCTGCTGCTTCAACTGCCGCTACTTCCTCTGCTGCTGAGACTTCTGGCTCGGCAATTCCTCAACAAAAGTCTATGCCACCAAAACCAAAGGCTCCAAAGCCTCAAGAGAAAACAGCTCCAACATCAGCACCAAAACCATCAGCGCCAAAACCCTCACCACCAAAATCCTCAGCACCACCACAGGCTTCAAAACCTGAACAGAAGCCGGTAGTGAAGCCACTGCCCGCTACCTCCAGCTCCTCACTCCAAGCTGCCACAAGCTCGGAGGCAAAGTCTTCACCAACTCCTCTGAAGACTAAGGTAACTGCTGGGAGAGGAACAAGACCGAGTCCAAGCAAAATCATCACGGCCCCTTCTGCATCAGAAGGTAGTGATGAATTTGATGATGAGACTCTGCAAGCAATGATCACAAACAAGCAAGAGAGGGTAGCTCAAGCTTCTGGCAGCTCCATTCCTCTGGCCATGGACCCAAAAGTCCTCCTCGACTACATCAATATCTGGTATGACGACCCCAACACTCCACTTGATGATTTGAAATTCCCCCAGGCATCAGCCTCATGGTGGCCACATTCATCAACGAGGCCAAGTGGAAGGAGCAGCAAGCCAAACAGGCCAAGGTTGCTAAGCTCAAGAAGGAGAAATTCCTCACGCAGAATCTCCTCAACCTGACGCCTGATGACCTGATGTCAAAACAGGCAGAGTTGAAGACTTTGACAGATCAGTACTCCCAGCTTTCTGACCGTCAAAGTCTCAAAAGCAGTTTCATCAAACTTGCTACTAATGTTGTTAACAACTACAACAAGAAAGTTGCCCCTCCAGTACCAACTCCTCAGCCTCTGATTGAAGAACCAGCTGATGAAACTTCTCATGCTGAGGATATCCCTCAAGGAAGCCGTGTGGATGAACCGGCAATTGAGGAAATCACCACGAAAAATCCAGCTGATGAATCTGCTACAGCTGGTGAGACTGACCCTGCTTCAGCTGCTGCTTCAAAGCGAGCTGATGACTCTGCTCCAGCTGCTGCTTCAAAGCCAGCTGATGAATCTACTCCAGCTGGTTCCTCAAAGCCAACTGATGAAAATGTCTGTGCTGAGAAAACACCTTCACCAAAAGCTTCAAAGGTGAAGAAAATGACTCTGTCTGCATCAGACGTGAAAAAGACAAGGGCTGCTGAAAAGGAAGCCAAGAAGAGAGAAGCTTCATCAGCAGAAGAACACACTGAGGCCAAGCGCCTCAAAGCACTTGAAGAAAATGCTCCACTGGATCATGTGCCTCTTAACAACGCTCCATCTTATGAAATGGTTAACTTCCCAAGCGAAGACCAGGAGAAAGGACCAGATGAGGAAATGAAGGATGCTGAATCTGAGGAACATACTGACGAGGAAATTCGCATTGACGACAGTCCTCAGCCTTCCATTCCTCATGAAGAAACTGCACAAGGATCACGTGCACCAGCTGATGAGTCTGGCTCCGTCACCAAGCAAGGTGAGGGAGAACAAAGTGAAAATCCTCAAGCTGATGAAAGTCATAGTCCTGAGCAAAATCCTCAACCTGAGGATCAGGCTGACCCAACTCCTCCTCCTAAGCCAGATCCTCAAGTTGAGGCTCTGGATGAACCCATTCCTCCTCCAGAGAAAAACACTCAATAGGATTCTCCAGTTGACGACATTTCTCAGCCTCAAGCTCAACCAGACCCCATTCCTCACCCTGAAGCGCAACATGAGAATGCTCCTCAGCCTGAAGCTCAAGCTGATGAAATTCCTCAACCTGAGGACCATGCTGAGGAAAATGCACCAGACCCAGACAATGCCTTCGTCGTCCTCAACCCAGAGTCTGTAATTGTTTTCTCCCCTCAGGTCCAACAGCCAAACCTTCATCCCATGCAGCGTCTGCCGTTCTCCAAGCGACCAAAGTTTCAAAAGGAGTCCTTCTTTGTAGAACGCATGTTCTTCATCGGAGAAAATCCCTATGACAAGCCTCACATCAGGCATTTGATGTTTTGGACAAGGACCCAGCTCAACTACTATGCCTCTATGCTGTGTGGAAGAAACAAGATTTTCCAGCACAGGCATATTCCTCACATTGAGCTTGAAGAAATACCATGCATTGCGCCAGTCCTCAATGTACTTCATGAAGCTGGACTCCTCCCAATGTGCTCAGACATCTGTGACTGGAACAGTGAGCTTATTCTTCAATTTTATGCCACTCTTCACATATCTGGAGATCCTGCAGATATCAACACCTGGGTGTTTGACTGGATGACGCAAAACGCACACCATAAGGCTCCTGCCATTGAGCTACTGCGTGAACTGCCAGTTTCAATTCCCTCAGAGCAAGCCATGAAGCTTTATGATGAGCGTGAGCTGCATAACAAGATGATGGAAGTCCTCATGAAGCCTTTCGCTAAAGGAAAACCACCAAGAACGACTTTCCTCATCCATGAGCTCAAATATGAACCAAGGACTGTTTACAGAATCCTCTGCAGTGTTCTTGCGCCGATCAAGGGCCATGATGATGAAGAAGATGTTGTAGGCATCATGAAGAATATCCTCTTCAACATCATTCATGGTATTCCTATCAACATCCATGATTTCTTCTTGAGGACTTTGGCCGACAATGCAATGTGTCCTTTTGACCACAAGATATATGCTCCATGGATCATGAGATTCATCAGGACAAGGACAGGCATCAACTTTCACGTTGATTTCAACAACGATGTTGGTTATATGCCTCCTATCAGGGTCGGCAAGAATACTTTCGAGCCTGTTGAGGGAAAAGGCAAGTCTGTCATTGATGAAGGCCGTAGGCCCCTTGATGGCCAGTTCAGAGAGCCCGAAGCATATTCTTCATGGGATGATACTGAGACTCATCCTCCAAGCCCTATTGCTCCTCGTGTGCTGAATACCAGAGAGCTTCTTCTCAGTCTTCATCAGAAGGTGGATCGGAATCACAAGTGGTTCAAACGCCAGTTCGGCGCCATTGTGAAAACCCTCAATGAAACGCAGAATGCTGTGAAGCTTAACCATCATTATCTTTATGAGGTTTTTGATTGCACCTGGGCTACATTTGCTTATCTGAAGACTCCGACAGAACTTGAAGAATTGGAGTTTGAGCGAGACTTTGACTGGTCATGGCCACCCAAGAAGAAATTCAGGCCAATTCCAGTTCCAGACCTTGAGGACGGTTCTTTTTCTTCATTCCGCACTGCTGAATCTAATGAAGAACAACAAGACACTGCCAACGGTCCAAGGAAGAAGACTGCTCCCAAGAATACTCACGCGTCTTCATCAACTGCCAAGGAGTGAAGTCTTCATGGGCGTTACTCCTCAGTTTGTCCCTGTTTTGTCACTTGATGACAAAGGGGGAGAAACTTGAGAGTTAGTCTTCATGCGGGATATTTTGGGGCTTATGAACTATATTTAAGTTACAAACTCTTGGCTCTTCTGAAGTCTTTTTGTAATGAGTTGTAACTTAATCCCGATGGTACTCTGACGCTTTTGAACGTTTTTCTTCGCATGCTTATTCCTCAAAATTTTAATGCGCGCATGCTGGAATTTGTCAGATACCATTTGTCATCATGCATCCTCAATTTCTTCATACTATATGTAGTAGGCATGCATGATTTACAAGACTCAGGGGGAGATCTCCATGATATAAATCATCAGTGTGCATTTGCTGTGAAAAGCAAAATCCTCAAGATATGCACATCTTCAGGGGGAGTCTCTCTGAATCTTGATTTCAAATTCCTCAAATGAGTATTTACACTTCATATTTTTATCCCCGTTGAAGACTTAACCTAACTGTCATCAACCACCAAAAATGGGGAGATTGTAAGTGCATCTAGTGCCCCTTAGTGATTTTGGTGGTTTGAAGACTTATAGGTTAAGTATCTAATGTGTTCATGAGTGTACACAGGATCTATAAGTCGCTGAGGAGTTTGAAATACTCGATGAATATCGACCCCTAAAATGTATATCTTCGGTTGAAGAAATTGGTCTGAAGCTGAAGATTTGAATCGCGAAGAACTTGCGATGAAATTGATATTCCTCATGAAGATATTGAAATTGAGGAATTCGGTGTGTCCTGAAGAAAATCATTCTGAAGACTTTGAAGCATGAAGATTTACTCTTTCTGTTTTGTTTTCTTCACACTTGAGTAATAGGAACACCGTACTGTTAAAGGGGGTCGAGGTATCACATTGGAATGAATTTCCTCATGATGCTCAAGCCAAGCCTAATCCTACCAAAAGCCTCAAGTGAGGAATATGAGTGACATGACGACTCTCACAGTTGAGGGTCCCGACCGTTTCGATAGCCACGGCACATCATTGTTCTTATCCACCCCAACGATCATATTAGTTAAGGGCATTAATTTCAAATCATGTCGGGATGCTCCCAGGCTATAAATAGCCGCCCCCACAACCATTAGCCGGTTGGCTGCTCCGTTAGAAACTGACACTTGTCATAAGAGCAACCCAAATTCCTCAGAATCTTCGAGAGTAATTCATCAGTGAGGAAATACCCCAAACACCAAACCACAAACCGAAAACCAAGTGATTGAGCATCACTGAAGAAGTTGTTCCTGTGTGGGACTGAAGCCTTTTTACCTTTGAGGACTGTGCATCCTCCAGACGGTTAGGCGTCATGGTCTAGAGCAATCCAGCAGTCAATTGTGGATCGCTAGGTGACCAAGTTTGTCAGGGTTTGGAAGTCTGTCATGAAGACTTACCACGAGTGTTGGGCGAGGACTGTGTGTTCTTAGCCCAAGGAGAATACGGTAGGGACTGTGTGTCTTTTGGTTTCAATACCAAGCCGCTCCAAACCAGATTTACAATCGTCACAGCAGTTGGAACTGGGTCATCAACTTCTGTCTTCGCTTTGAAACGGGTTCTAATTCCTCAACTCTTTATATTCCTCAGATTATGTGTTGATGATTTTCATTGTCACTGTTTGAAGAATTTGCTGTAGACTTTCTCTGAAATTCCTCAACCCCAAATTCTTCACGCTAGTTAATCCTCATCTGTTTTCTACGTGCCTGCTTACTGTGCAATATGTTTTCACATTCCTTATACTGAAAAACTGTTGTAGTGAAACTTTTTACTCCTGATCCTTTGCTGTTTCCGCTGTAAGTTAGTCATCAGTGAGAAATTTCCTCAAAAGGAATTTCCTCAGTGATGAAATTCTAAAAATCTCCTATTCACCCCCTCTAGTCGATATAACGCACTTTCAATTGGTATCAGAGCAAGGTACTCCCTTGTTCTGTGTGATTTTGGTTTAACCACCTGGAGTTTTAGTTATGTCGACTGCAGGCATGATTAAGGTTACTGCAGCATGTCCTACTTTCGAAGGAAAGAATTTTCCCTTCTGGAAGATTAAGATGCAAATGCATCTACAAGCTATTGATAATGATCTCTGGTATATTGTGGAACATGGTGTCCCCATCATCTCTGCTAGTATCTCTGCTACTGATGTGAATAAATTCAAGAAACTTGATTCTCAAGCGAAGAATATCATCTGTGGCCATCTGAGCCCAGGCCAGTTTGGAAGAGTGAGTGCTTTGGGCTCGGCGACACTTATCTGGGAGAGACTGTGCAAAGTAAATGAAGAGTTGACTATGATGAGACTTTCTCACTCGTAGCGATGCTAAAAGTCTGTTGGAATTATGTTAGTAGTTTCTGCATTATTTATGAAATATTGCACATAGGAAGTCAAAACATTGTTTCCTCGACGGTTTCCTTGACGAAAGATTGTATGTGATACAATCAGAAGGTTTTGTCGATCCTAAGGATACTAACAAGTATGCAAGCTCCAGCGATCCTTTTGTGGACTGGTGCAAGCATCTTGGAGTTGGAATATACACTTTGATGATCAAAGCTTTTGGTTTAGTGCAAGGTTTATGAGAAACTTGTATTTGCACAGAAGTGAGTGGGAGCACTATAGTATTTCTGATAATGTATATGTGGTTGACATATTGTTGATCGGAAGTAATGTAGAATTTATATAAAGCATAAAGGTTGTTTGAAAGGGGTTTTTCAAAGGAAGACCTGGATAGAGCTACTTGAACATTGAGCACCAAGATCTATGGAGATCGATCAAAATGCTAAACAGAACTTTCAAATGAAATGCATGCCTTGACAAGTTTTTGAAGGAGTTCAGAATAGATCAGCAAAGAAAGAGTTCTTGGCTGTGTTGTAAGGTGTGAATATGAGTAAGACACAAAATCCCAACCACGGCAGAAGAAAGAGAAAGGACGAAGGTCATCCCCTATGCCTTAGCCGTAGACTCTACAGTATGCCATGCTGTGTACCACACCTGATGTGTGCCTTGCCACAAGTCTGTTAAGAGGTACAGAGAGTGATCCAAGATTGAATCACTAGAACAGTGGTCGAAGATATCCTTAGTAACTAATGAACTAAGGAAATTTTCTCGATTATGGAGGTGGTTAAAGAGTTCGTCGTAAAGGGTAACGTTGGTGCAAGCTTTGACACTAATCCGAATAACTATGAGTAGTAAAATGAATTCGTATAGTAGAGTAGATATTTGGAGTATTTCCGAATAGCACGTACTAGCAGCATCTATAAGATGACATAAAGATTTGTAAAGCACACAGGGATCTGAATGATTCAGAACCGTTGACTAAAACCTCTCTCACGAGCAAGACGTGATCAGACCCCAGAACTATATGGGTGTTGGATTCGTTAAAACCACGTGGTGATGTGAACTAGATTATTGACTCTAGATTATTCCTCTAGTTGACTAGTTCGTTGATCAAAGATGGTCAAGGTTTCCTGGCCATAGACAAGTGTTGTCACCTGATAACGGGATCACATCATTCGAAGAATCATGTGATGGACCAGACCCAAATTATATACATAGCATATTGATCATGTCATTTTATTGCTATTGTTTTTTGCGTATCAAGTATTTGTTCCTATGACCATGAGATCATATGACTCACTAGCACCAGAGGAATACCTTGTGTGCATCAAACGTCATAACGTAACTGGGTGACTATAAAGGTGTTCTACAGGTATCTCCGAAGGTATCCGTTGAGTTAGTATGGATCAAGACTGGGATTTGTCACTCCGTGTGACAGAGAGGTATCTCGGGGACCACTCGGTAATAGAACATCACACACAAGCCTTGCAAGCAATGTGACTAAGTGTAAGTCACGGGATCTTGTATTACAGAAAGAGTAAAGAGACTTGCCGGTAACGAGATTGTAATAGGTATAGGGATACCGACGATCAAATCTCGGGCAAGTATCATACCGAAGGACAAAGGGAATGACATACAGGATTATATGAATCCTTGACACTTAGGTTCAACCAATAAGATCTTCGGAGGATATGTAGGATCCAATATGGGCATCCAGGTCCCGCTATTGGATATTGACCGAGTGCCTCGGGGCATGTCTACATAGTTCTCGAACCCGCAGGGTCTGCACACTTAAGGTTCGATGATGTTTTAGTATAGTTGAGTTATATGTGTGGTTACCGAATGTTGTTCGGAGTCCCGGATGAGATAACAGACATCACGAGGGTTTTCAGAATGGTCCAGAAACAAAGATTAATACATAGGAAGTCTTATTTTGGTCACCGGAAAAGTTTCGGGCTCATCGGTAGTGTACCGGGAGTGCTGGGAGAGGTGCCGGGGACCATCGGGAGGGGTGTCACGCCCCAAGGGGTCTCATCGGCTATGGGAAGAGGTAAGACAACCCCTAGTGGGCTAGAATAAGTTCCCACTAAGGCCCATAAGGTTGGAGAAGGAAAAAACACAAGGTGGAAAGAGTTTCCAAGTGGGAAGGTGGAATCCTACTCCAAGTAGGATTGGAGTATGACTCCTCCACCTCCAATTTCGGCCAAACCTTGAGGTTTTGAGGATTCCTCGTCCCCTCCCTCCCTCCTATATATAGTGGTCATTTAGGGCTGATTTGAGACAACTTTTTGCCACGTGCAACTCAGATCTAGACACCATAGTTCTTCCTCTAGATCGTATTTCTGCAGAGCTCGGGCGGAGCCCTGCAGGAATAGATCATCACCACGACCGGAGGGCCGTCATGCTGCCGGAGAATTCTTCTACCTCTCCTCCCCTCTTGCCGGATCAAAAAGGTGGAGATCGTCATCGAGCTGTACCTGTGCTGAACACGGAGGTGCTGTCCGTTCGGCACTAGATCGGAACGGATCATGAAGACGGATCGCTGGACGGGTCGTGGGACGGATCGCGGGACGGATCGCGGGATGGGTCGTGGGACGGTTCGTGGGACGGTTCGTGGGGCGGTTCGAGGGACGTGAAAACGTTCCACTACATCAACCACGTTTCTTAAGGCTTCCTGCTGTGCGATCTACAAGGGTACGTAGATCCAAATGTCCTCTCATAGATGGACACCACCATGAAAGGTCTTCGTGTGCGTAGGAATTTTTTTGTTTCCCATGCAACGTTCCCCTACACTAAATACCCATATAGCAGCCACGTAAAACATGCAACAACAAATCAGAGAACGTCTAACTTGTTTTTGCAGGGTATGCTTGTGATATGATATGGCCAATGACGTGATGTGATATATTGGATGTATGAGATGATCATGTTGTAATAGTTAATATCGACATGCACGTCGATGGTAGGACAACTGGCAGGAGCCATAGGGTTGTCTTTAAACTAATGTTTGTGTTTGCAGATGTGTTTACTATATTGTTAGGACGTAGTTTTAGTTGTAATAACATAAGTAGCACGACCACCTCGGTGGCGACACTTTGATGGAGATCATGGTGTTGCGCCGGTTACAAGAAGATCGTGCCGGTGCTTTGGTGATGGATATCAAGAAGCACAAGATGATGGCCATATCATGTCACTTACGAATTGCATGTGATGTTAATTCTTTTATGCACCTTATTTTGCTTAGAACAACGGTATCAATTTCAAGACGAAATTGTGTTCTCCCCGACTGTGCACCGTTGCGACAGTTCTTTGTTTCAAGACACCACGTGATGATCGGGTGTGATAGACACAACGTTCACATACAACGGATGCAAAACAGTTGCACGCGCGGAACACTCGGGTTAAACTTGACGAGCCTAGCATGTGCAGACATGGCCACCAGAACACAAGAGACCGAAAGGTCGAGCATGAATCGTATAGTTGATATGATTAGCATAGAGATGCTTACCACTGAAACAATTCTCAACTCATGTGATGATCGGACTTGAGTTAGTGGATTTGGATCATGTACCACTCAAATGACTAGAGAGATGTACTTTTTGAGTGGGAGTTTATTAAGTAATTTGATTAGTTAAACTCTAATTATAATGAACATAGTCTAAAGGTCTTTGCAAATTATGATGTAGCTTGCGCCATAGCTCTACTGTTTTTATGTGATCCTAGAGAAAATTTAGTTGAATGTTGATAGTAGCAACTTTACGGACTAAGTCCGTAAAACTGAGGAATGTCCTCATTGCTGCACAGATGGCTTATGTTCTTAATGCACCACTCGGTGTGTTGCACCTCCAGCATTGTTTGTGGATGTTGCGAACATCTGACATACACGTTTTGATGACTACATGATAGTTCAGTGTGTGATACTTAATGGCTTAAAAGCAAGGCACCGAAGACATTTTGAAACGTCGGGGAACATAAGAGATGTTCTAAGAGATGAATTTGAGATTTCATGCTTGTGCCCTTGTTGAGAGGTAAGAGACCTCCGACAAGATTCTTTGTATATATAGTAAAGGAGAAAAACTCAATCATTGAGTGTGTGCTCAGATTGTCTGTGTGCAACAATTGCTTGAATAAAGTGGGAGTTAATCTTCCAGATGAGATAGTGATGGTTCTCCAAAGTCATTGTCACCAAGCTGCTAGAGCTTGGTGATGAACTATAAACATATCAAGGATATGACGATCCTTGATGCGATTCACAATGTTTGACACTGCGAAAGCAGAAATCAAGAAGGAGCATCAATTGTTGATGGTCAGTAAAACCACTAGTTTCAAGAATGGCAAGGGCTAGAAGGGATACTTCATGAAACGGCAAACCAGTTGCTACTCTAATGAAGAAACCCAAGATTGAACCAAAACCCGAGACTAAGTGCTTCTATTATGAGGGGAACGGTCACCGAGGCGGAGCTACAATAGATGCTTGGTAGATAAGAAGGTTGGCAAAGCCGACAGAGGTATATTTGATATACATGTTATTGATGTGTACTTTACTAGTACTCCTAGTAGCACGAGGGTATTGGATACCTGTTCGGTTGCTAAGTGATTAGTAACTCGAAATGAAAGCTACGGTATAAATGGAGACTAGCTAAAGGCGAGGTGATGATAAATGTTGAAGTGTTTCCAAGGTTGATTTGATCACACATCGCACGCTCCCTTTATCATCGAGTTTGGTGGTGAAACCTAAATAATTGTTATTTGGTGTTTGCGTTGACCATTAACATGATTGGATCGTGTTTATTGCAATTCGATTCTTCATTTAAAGAGAATAAAAGTTATTCTATTTGCTTGAATAATTACCCTCAATGGTTTATTGAATCTCGATCGTAGTGTTACACATGTTCATAATATTGGTGCCAAAAGATACAAAGTAATAATGATAGTACCACTTATTTGTGGCACTGCCACTAGAGTCATGTTGGTATAAAATGCATGAAGAAGCTCCATGCTGATGGATCTTTGTACTCACTCATTTTTGAAATGTTTGAGACATGCAAACCATACCTGTTGGTATAAATGCATGAAGAAGCTCCATAGACATGTATCGTTTGGACTCACTTGATTTAGATTCACTTGAGACATGCAAATCATGCCATATGAAACAAGAGAGTAACTTGTTGGGAGTAATACATTTTTGATGTGTGCAGTCCAATGAGTGCTGAGGCACACAGTGGATATCGTTATGTTCTTACTTCACTGACGATTTGAGTAGATACAGGAGTATTTACTTGATGAATCACAAATATGAAATTTTGAAAAGTTCAAAGCTATTTCAGAGTGAAGATCGTCGTGACAAGAGGATAAACTGTCTACGATATGATCATAGAGATGAATATCTGAGTTGCGAGTTTTGGTACACAGTTAAGACAATGTGGAAATTGTTTCGCAATACATGCCACCTAGAACACCATAGTGTGATGGTGTGTCTGAACGTCATAGCCACGCCCTATTTTGATATGTTGCAGACTATGATGTCTCTTATCGAATTGCCACTATCATTTATGGGTTATGCATTAGAGACAACCGCATTCACTTTAAATATGGCACCAAGTATTTCCGTTGAGATGACACAATATAGATTATGGTTTGGAGAAACCTGAGTTGTCGTTTCTTAAAAGTTTGGGGCTGCGACGCTTACGTGAAAAAGTTTCAGTCTCATAAGCTCGAACCCAAAGCGGATAAATGCATCTTCATAGGATATCCAAAACAATTGGATACATCTCCTATCTCAGATCCGGAAGCAAAGTGTTTGTTTCTAGAAATGGGTCCTTTCTCGAGGAAAGGTTTCTCTCGAAAGAATTGAGAGGGAGGGTGGTGGAACTGGATGAGGTTAGTGAACCGTCACTGCAACCAGTGTGTAGCAGGGCGCAGGAAGATATTCCTGTGGCGCCTACACCAATTGAAGTGGAAGCTCATGATGGTGATCATTACAGCTTCGGATCGAGTTACTACAAACCTCGTAGGTCGACAAAGGTCGCGTACTACTACGGAGTGGTACGGTAACCCTGTCTTGGAGGTCATGTTGTTGAACAACAATTAACCTACGAGTTATGGAGAAGCAATGGTGGGCCCGGATTCTGACAAATGGCTGGAGGACATGAAATCCGAGAGAGGATCCATGTATAAAACAAAGTGTAGACTTTGGAAGAACTACTTGATGGTAGTAAGACAATTAAGTAAAGATGGATCTTTAAAAGGAAGACAAACGATGATGGTGATTATTCACCATTAAGAAACGCTCGACTTGTCGCGAAGATGTTTCCGACAAGATCAAAGAGTTGACTATGATGAGACTTTCTCACTCGTAGCGATGCTAAAAGTCTGTTGGAATTATGTTAGTAGTTTCTGCATTATTTATGAAATATTGCACATAGGAAGTCAAAACATTGTTTCCTCGACGGTTTCCTTGACGAAAGATTGTATGTGATACAATCAGAAGGTTTTGTCGATCCTAAGGATACTAACAAGTATGCAAGCTCCAGTGATCCTTTTGTGGACTGGTGCAAGCATCTTGGAGTTGGAATATACGCTTTGATGATCAAAGCTTTTGGTTTAGTGCAAGGTTTATGAGAAACTTGTATTTGCACAGAAGTGAGTGGGAGCACTATAGTATTTCTGATAATGTATATGTGGTTGACATATTGTTGATCGGAAGTAATGTAGAATTTATATAAAGCATAAAGGTTGTTTGAAAGGGGTTTTTCAAAGGAAGACCTGGATAGAGCTACTTGAACATTGAGCACCAAGATCTATGGAGATCGATCAAAATGCTAAACAGAACTTTCAAATGAAATGCATGCCTTGACAAGTTTTTGAAGGAGTTCAGAATAGATCAGCAAAGAAAGAGTTCTTGGCTGTGTTGTAAGGTGTGAATATGAGTAAGACACAAAATCCCAACCACGGCAGAAGAAAGAGAAAGGACGAAGGTCATCCCCTATGCCTTAGCCGTAGACTCTACAGTATGCCATGCTGTGTACCACACCTGATGTGTGCCTTGCCACAAGTCTGTTAAGAGGTACAGAGAGTGATCCAAGATTGAATCACTAGAACAGTGGTCGAAGATATCCTTAGTAACTAATGAACTAAGGAAATTTTCTCGATTATGGAGGTGGTTAAAGAGTTCGTCGTAAAGGGTAACGTTGGTGCAAGCTTTGACACTAATCCGAATAACTATGAGTAGTAAAATGAATTCGTATAGTAGAGTAGATATTTGGAGTATTTCCGAATAGCACGTACTAGCAGCATCTATAAGATGACATAAAGATTTGTAAAGCACATAGGGATCTGAATGATTCAGAACCGTTGACTAAAACCTCTCTCACGAGCAAGACGTGATCAGACCCCAGAACTATATGGGTGTTGGATTCGTTAAAACCACGTGGTGATGTGAACTAGATTATTGACTCTAGATTATTCCTCTAGTTGACTAGTTCGTTGATCAAAGATGGTCAAGGTTTCCTGGCCATAGACAAGTGTTGTCACCTGATAACGGGATCACATCATTCGAAGAATCATGTGATGGACCAGACCCAAATTATATACATAGCATATTGATCATGTCATTTTATTGCTATTGTTTTTTGCGTATCAAGTATTTGTTCCTATGACCATGAGATCATATGACTCACTAGCACCAGAGGAATACCTTGTGTGCATCAAACGTCATAACGTAACTGGGTGACTATAAAGGTGTTCTACAGGTATCTCCGAAGGTATCCGTTGAGTTAGTATGGATCAAGACTGGGATCTGTCACTCCGTGTGACAGAGAGGTATCTCGGGGCCCACTCGGTAATACAACATCACACACAAGCCTTGCAAGCAATGTGACTAAGTGTAAGTCACGGGATCTTGTATTACAGAAAGAGTAAAGAGACTTGCCGGTAACGAGGTTGTAATAGGTATAGGGATACCGACGATCAAATCTCGGGCAAGTATCATACCGAAGGACAAAGGGAATGACATACAGGATTATATGAATCCTTGACACTTAGGTTCAACCAATAAGATCTTCGGAGAATATGTAGGATCCAATATGGGCATCCAGGTCCCGCTATTGGATATTGACCGAGTGCCTCGGGGCATGTCTACATAGTTCTCGAACCCGCAGGGTCTGCACACTTAAGGTTCGATGATGTTTTAGTATAGTTGAGTTATATGTGTGGTTACCGAATGTTGTTCGGAGTCCCGGATGAGATAACAGACATCACGAGGGTTTTCAGAATGGTCCAGAAACAAAGATTAATACATAGGAAGTCTTATTTTGGTCACCGGAAAAGTTTCGGGCTCATCGGTAGTGTACCGGGAGTGCTGGGAGAGGTGCCGGGGACCATCGGGAGGGGTGTCACGCCCCAAGGGGTCTCATCGGCTATGGGAAGAGATAAGACAACCCCTAGTGGGCTAGAATAAGTTCCCACTAAGGCCCATAAGGTTTGAGAAGGAAAAAACACAAGGTGGAAAGAGTTTCCAAGTGGGAAGGTGGAATCCTACTCCAAGTAGGATTGGAGTATGACTCCTCCACCTCCAATTTCGGCCAAACCTTGAGGTTTTGAGGATTCCTCGTCCCCTCCCTCCCTCCTATATATAGTGGTCATTTAGGGCTGATTTGAGACAACTTTTTGCCACGTGCAACTCAGATCTAGACACCATAGTTCTTCCTCTAGATCGTATTTCTGCAGAGCTCGGGCGGAGCCCTGCAGGAATAGATCATCACCACTACCGGAGGGCCGTCACGCTGCCATAGAACTCATTTACTTCTCCGTCTTGCTTGCTGGATCAAGAAGGCCGAGATCATCGTCGAGCTGTACGTGTGCTGAACGCGGAGGTGTCGTCCGTTCGACACTAGATTGGAACGGATCGTGAGACGGATCGCAAGACGGTTCGTGCGACGGATCGCGGGACAGTTCGCGGGACGGTTCGTGGGACAGTTCGTGGTGTTGTTCGAGGGATGTGAAGACGTTCCACTACATCAACCGCGTTTCTTAAACGCTTCATGCTGTGCGATCTACAAGGGTAAGTAGATCCAAATCTCCTCTCGTAGATGGACATCACCATGATGGATCTTCGTGTGCGTAGGAAAATGTTGTTTCCCATGCAACATTCCCCAACAGATGCCTCTTTTGATCAAGATCTGCTAAGAGGCACTCCGGGTGCTGTTATAAGGGATGACAAGGGAAACTTCATTTTACGAGCAAACTGGAAGATTGAGTGTTGCACGGATGGTCTGGCTGCAGAGGCGTTAGCAGTTAGGTTCGGACTTTTGTTAGCACAAAAGGGGGATGCAATCGGCTTATTAGTAATTCTGATAACTTGAAAGTAATTGAAACAATGAATAACGGACGATACTCTGTGGGAGCAGGAGCTGTAATCTTTGAGGATTTTCTTTTACTAGATTCGAGCATTGTAATAGAGAAGCGAACAAAGTAGCACATGAGCTCGCTAGACTAGCAAAGAGTTTTGATACGAGTGAGTGGATTGAGGAGCCGTTAAAAAATATTGCACCTCTTCTAATAGATGATGTAACACTTATCTCTAACAAATAAAGTTGATGCTGTTTTTTCCAAAAAAAGGTCGGGTTGTAATCGACTTGTTATTAAGTCTAGTAATTTGGATACCATGGACACCATGAAGAATGGAAGACAATCCACGGGAGCGGCGACGACAATATTTGACAATTGTTATTGTATTGCTTCTGATTTTCCTATCTCTAGGTTTGAAATTTTCATAGAGAAGCTAATAAAGTTGGTCATGAGCTTGCTAGATTGGCTACATTTGTCTTCATCTATTGGTTGGTTTGAGGAGGATTTGATTAAAATTGTACCCATCCTCATAAATTATGTAAGTGTCTTCTAGTGAATGAAGTTTGTATTTAAATAAAAAGACTCATCATATAACTACCCAAATAGAGTGTATGTAGTTTGCCCAATGAGAGAATGTAGAAAACTTCTCTCTCATTCTATCTTGAAGCTTGTCCAAATGGTGTTGATTCATAAACATACAATCTCCCTCTTACTCCCTCCCTCCCTCTCTATTGCAATTAATTCCATTTTTACCCTCACGATTCACCATTCTGACAGTTTATCCAATTTTAAGAAAATCCTCAATTTATACCCTATTTTCACCACCCCCTCTTCTATCCCTCTCGCATAAATTACAATGTCAAAGTGTAGCAAGAAACAAATTGACGTCGCGAGGAAAACAACACTAAAACTGAATGGTGACATCTTCACACATAAGATATGTGGATAACTGGACTAGTCACTGAAACTTTGTTGAGGCCCACAGTATCATCAAAGTCAAGCCATACAATGAGTTGAATACAGTGCAAGGTAGGCATTATTCTGGTGAGACCAGATTAACAAACATGTTATTTCAGGCACATATTATCATCAAAGCTAAGCCATACAATGAGTTAAACACAATGCAAGGTACGCATTATTTTGGGACCAGATTATCAGACATGTTATTTTTCTCAATCAAACAAACGGTGTGTGTAAGTGTTAACTCCATGCCGTGGTGAAAACTGGCACTTGGTGGGGACACTAGGAAGTTCATTAATTTTTAGGAGATCTCAGGACAAAGATCACGAATTAGGTATGCGCATTGGGGTTTGTCGGCCATTTCATTCCCACCACTCCTTGATTAGATGCTTCTGAAGATTGTCATGCGTTTCGGTACATCGAATGACATGATAGGAAGCAAAAAATCAGGCCACCCTCATAGCCCTACGCTGCACTCGCACTGGATGTTCCAAGAGCTCATACCGAGAGTAGTCTAAATCCTGTCCACGCTCATACTTTGGACCAACCACTTGCACAATTCCAACTACTAAGCGCTTGGCACACATGATGGCTTGACTCTCACCCATGGCCAAGTGGTCATCAACTAGATCAGCCGGAATACCGTATGCCAACATATGAACAGCGGTTGTCACCTTCTGAAAGGTGATATGCCCAAGTTCTCTGACGGCATTCCTCCTTTGCTGAAAAACCGATCTTGGCTAGACAATTTCTGTGCAATGCGCCTTAGCAACTCGGTGCTCATCCTAAAACGCCACCAGAAGTACGACTCGGGGTATACGGGATTATCCACAAAATAGTGCCTCGTCAATATGTTGTTGGAATCGATCTTATCCCTCCAAATTTACTGCCGACCCATAATCGAACCACCGTGCTTTGGCTTTTTATTGGTGTGCATAGCTAGGATCATTGCAAGTTCCTTCTCCTCTTCAATATCAAATTCTTTGTCGAAAGAATCATATGAGGAATTCATCTACAATATTGAATTTTAACTAGTCTATAAAAAAACTACAAACAACATGCACCAAATTCATGTAAAGAATATGAAGTTGAAGCAATACATACCTTGCAAGCATTTTGTTGAAGACCTTGTGGGCGCTGTGCAGCAGTTGGAGGCCGGGCGTTGTCGGAGGAATGGCGCGATCGAGGCGTGGCGAAGACTAGAGGGAGGTGGAGGTAGCAGTGGCGACGCGGCGATAGCCGGGGAGGCGCCATCAGGTCGCAAAGAAAATGGGGAGGTAAGGGAGCTCGAGTGTGTAACGCGCGGGAGCGGGTGCTCTAAATAAACGGTGTGCAATGCCATTTCGGTCCGCGCACTAAACCACTTATGCCGCACGTGCGTTTTTTGTGCCTTCGCTGGAGCGCCCGAAACGGCTGCACGCACGCAAAAAATGCAATTTATCTAGCGCAACGGTAATATCGCGCGCGTGTTGGATATGTTCTAAGTCCGATCTTCCTACCAATGAATGCAATGCAAAGCTACTATGTTTTGTCCCACCTTCCCCTCATCCGTTGTTATTTGCACGAGCATACAGCTTCCTAGATTATGATTTCAATGTATGGATTCATCGGGAGCACCATGGTTTTCTTGATGCCATACATAAAATACTCATGGCAATCTGAACGGTGCAGGAAGTTCATGAAGAACAAAAGAAGTCGGAGGATGAACGAGTCAGGGTCATCGAGCCCTTCGAAGTCAATCACAACTGTGACAATCTTGTTGGACCAGGTGTCTTGTAAGCAAGAAGGGGGGGATCGGGCCATGGCAGGTATGATGGACATGGTGAGAAAGAATGGTGAGAAAACGAAGGCTCTCTCTCTCTCTCTCGAAACAGGCTTTCGCCCTGCTTTATAGATAAAGAAAATATTCTAGCATCCAGACAACCATACCCGAATCAAGTGAAGAAAAGGAAAATAGCTCGAGCCACACTGTTGGAATTATGCCCTAGAGGCAATAACAAATTAGTTATTATTATATTTCCTTGTTCATAATAATCTTTTAGTATCCATGCTAGAATTGTATTGATTGGAAACTCAAATACATGTGTGGATATATAGACAACACACTGTCCCTAGTGAGCCTCTAGTTGACTAGTTCGTTGATCAAAGATGGTCAAGGTTTCCTGACCATAGGCAAGTGTTGTCATTTGATAACGGGATCACATCATTGGGAGAATGATGTGATGGACAAGACCCAAACTATAAATGTAGCATATGATCGTTTCAGTTTATTGTTACTGTTTTCTGCATGTCAATGTATGTGTTCCTATGACCATGAGATCATGAAACTCCCGGACACCGGAGGAATACCTTGTGGGTTATCAAACGTTGCAACATAACTGGGTGACTATAAAGGTGCTCTACAGGTATCTCTAAATGTGTCTATTGGGCTGGCATGGATCAAGACTGGGATTTGTCACTCCGTGTGACGGAAAGGTATCTCGGGGCCCACTCGATAATACAACATCACAACAAGCCTTTCAAGAAATGTGACTAATGAGTTAGTTACGAGATCTTGTATTACGGAACGAGTAAAGAGACTTGCTGGTAACGAGATTGAACTAGCTATAGAGATACCGACGATCGAATCTCGAGTAAGTAACATACCGAAGGACAAAGGGAATAGTATACGGGATTATATGAATCCTTGACATAGAGGTTCAACCGATAGAGATCTTCATAGAAAATGTAGGATCCAATATGGACATCCAGGTACCGTTGTTGGTTATTGACCAGACAAGTCTCTCAGGTCATGTCTGCATAGTTCTCGAACCCGCTGGGTTTGCACACTTAAGGTTCGGTGACGTTTCGGTATAATTGAGTTATAGGTGTTGGTGACCGAAGGTAGTACGAAGTCCCGGATGAGATCATGGACGTCACGAGGGATTCCGGAATGGTCCCGAAACGTAGATTGATATAGAGGTCGGTTTCATTTGCTCACCGGAAAGATTTCGGGCTTTACCGGCAGTGTATCGAGAGTGACGAATGGGTTCCGGGTTTTCACCAGATGTGGGCCACCCACCCGGGAGTGAGCCCAATAGTCCTAGGGTGGCGCACCGGCCATAGGGGGTGGTGAGGCCAGCCCAAGTGGGATATGGCGCTAGAAGAAGAAAACGAAAAGGAAAAAAAGAGGGAGGTGGGAAGGGAGAGGAGAACTCCTCCTTCCCCAAACCGAATTGGAGTTGGAGTCCTCCTCTCCACTTCGGCCGGTGCCCTAGCGGATCCCTTGAGCCCCAAGGCTAGCCCCTCCCCTCCTCCTATATATACTAGAGGTTTTAGGGTTTTTGGGACACAACTTTGCCACGTGCAACTCAAACCTATACCTCGTAGTTCTTCCTCTAGATCGGTTTTCTGCGGAGCTCGAGCGGAGCCCTGCAGGAATAGATAATCACCATCATCGCGCGTGCCGTCACGCTGCTGTAAAACTCATCTACTTCCCCACCCCTCTTGCTGGATCAAGAAGGCGGAGATCGTCATCGAGCTGTATGTGTTTGGAACGCGGAGGTGCCGTCCGTTCGGCACTTGATCGGGACGGATCGTGGGACGGATCACGAGACGGTTCATGGGACGGATCGTGGGACGGTTCGTGGGACAGATCGTGAAGACGTACCACGACATCAACTGCGTTTATTAACGCTTCCTCTTAGGGATCTACAAGGGTATGTGGACCCAATCTCCCTCTCGTAGATGGACATCACCATGATAGGTCTTCATGTGCGTAGGAATTTTTTTGTTTCCCATGCAACGTTCCCCAAGAGTGGTATGAGAGCTAGGTTCATGCGTAGATGTAATCTCGAGTAGAACACAAAAGTTTTTGTGGGCGTTGATGTTCGATTTTCTGCCCTCCTTAGTCTTTTCACGATTCAACTGTATTGTTGGATTGAAGCAGTCCGGACCAACATTACTCGTACCCTTACGAGAGACCGGTTTCATCGACTAACATACAACTCGTTGCATCAAGATGATTGGCGGGTGCCTGTTTCTTCAACTTTAGTTGAATTGGATTTGACCGAGGCGGTCCTTGGAGAGAGGTTAAATAGAAATTTTCACATCTCCTTTCTGGTTTTGCATAAGTAAGATACGATCATACTAGATACCCATAGCAGACACGTAAAACATGCAACAACAAATTAGAGGACGTCTAACTTGTTTTTGCAGGGTATGCTTGTGATGTGATATGGCCAAAAGACATGATGTGATATATTGGATGCATGAGATGATCATGTTGTAATAGTTAAATATCGACTTGCATGTCAATGCTATGGCAACTGGCAGAAGGCATAGGGTTGTCTTTAAACTAACGTTTGTGCTTGTAGATGCGTTTACTATACTGCTAGGTTGTAGCTTTAGTAGTAATAGCATAGATAGCACGACAACCTCGATGGTGACATGATGATGGATATCATGATGATGGAGATCATGGTGTGGCGCCGGTGACGATGAAGATCATGTCGGTGCTTTGGTGACGGAGATCAAGAAGCACAATATCATGGCCATATCATGTCACTTATGAACTGCATGTGATGTTAATCCTTTTATGCACCTTATCTTTCTTAGAATGATGGTAGCATTATAAGGTGTTACCTCACTTAAATTTCAAGATAAAATTGTGTTCTCCTCGACTGTGCACCGTTGCGACAGTTCGTCGTTTTGAGACACCACGTGATGATCGGGTGTGATAGACTCAACGTCCACATACAACGGTGCAAAATAGTTGCACACGCGGAACACTCAGGTTAAACTTGATGAGCCTAGCATGTACAGAAAGAGCCTCAGAACACAAGAGACCGTAAGGTCGAATATGAATCATATAGTTGATATGATCAACATGGAGATGTTCACCACTGAAACTATACTCAACTCACGTGTTGATCGGATTTGATTTAGTGGATTTGGATCAAGCGCCACTCGAATACCAGAGGGATGTCTATTTGAGTGGGAGTTCTTAAGTAATATGATTAATTGAACTAATTATCATGAACATAGTCAAAAGGTCTTTACAAATAGTGTTGTAGCTTGCGCTGTAGCTCTACTGTTTTTTATATGTTGCTAGAGAAAATTTAGTTGAAAGATGATAGTAGCAACTTTGCAGACTGAGTCCGTGAACTGAGGATTGTTCTCATTGCTGCACAGAAGGCTTATGTCCTTAATGAACCACTTAGTGTGCTGCACCTCGAGTGTCGTCTATGGATGTTGTGAACATCTAACTTACACGTTTTTGATGACTACGTGATAGTTCAGTGTGTAATACTTAACGGCTTAGAAGCAAGGCACCGAAGACGTTTTGAACGTCACAGAACATAAGAGACGTTCTAACAGATGAAATTGGGATTTCATGCTCGTGCCCTTGTTGAGAGGTATGAGACCTCCGATAAGATTCTTTGTCTACAAAGTAAAGGATAAAAACTCAATCATTGAGCATGTGCTCAGATTGTCTGAGTACAACAGTCGCTTGAATCAAGTGGGAGTTAATCTTCCAGATGAGATAGTGATGGTTCTCCAAAAGTCACAGCCACCAAACTGATAGAGTTTCGTGATGAACTATAACATATCAGGGATAGATATGATGATCCTTGAGCGATTCACAATGTTTGACACTACGAAAGTAGAAATCAAGTAGGAGCGTCAATTGTTGATGGTTAGTAAAACCACTAGTTTCAAGAAGGGCAAGGGCTAGAAGGGATACTTCATGAAATGGAAAACCAGTTGCTGCTCTAATGAATAAACTCAAGGTTGAACCCAAACCCGAGACTAAGTACTTCTGTTATGAGGGGAAGAGTCACTGAGGCGGAACTACCCTGGATAATTGTTAGATGAGAAGGCTGGTAAAGTCGACAGAAGTATATTTGATATACATGATATTGATGTGTACTTTACTAGTACTCCTAGTAGCACGAGGGTATTGGATACCGGTTGAGTTGCTAAGTATTAGTAACTCAAAACGAAAGCTACATAATAAAAGGATACTAGCAAGGGTGAGGTGACAATGTGTGTTGGAAGTAATTCTAAGGTTGATGTGATCACACATCGCACGCTCCCTCTACCATCGGGATTGCTGTTAAAACATAAATAATTGTTATTTGGTGTTTGCATTGAGCATGAACATGAATGGATCATGTTTATTGCAATACGATTATTCATATAAAGAGAATAATGGTTATTCTATTTGCATGAATAATTACCTTCAATGGTGTATTGAGTCTCGATCGTAGTGATACACATGTTCATAATATTGATGCCAAAAGATACAAAGTAGTAATGATAGTACCACTTACTTGTGGCACTACCACTTGAGCCATGTTGGTGTAAAATGCATGAAGAAGCTCCATGCCGATGGATCTCTGTACTCACTCATATTTGGAACCTTTGAGACATGCAAACCATACCTATTGATATAAACGCATGAAGAAACTCCATGCAGATGGATCGTTCGTACTCACTTAATTTTGAATCAGTCGAGACATGCAAATCATACCACATGGGCAAGATGACTAAAGGCCTCGTTTTCCAGTGAGATGGAACAAGAAAGTAACTTGTTGGAAGTAATACATTTTTGATGTGTGCAGTCCAATGGGTGCTGAGGCACGCTGTGGATATTGTTATGTTCTTACTTCACTGACGATTTGAGTAGATACAAGAGTATTTACTTGATGAGTCACAAGTCTGAAATATTGAAAAGTTCAAAGCTATTTCAGAGTAAGAATTGTCGTGACAAGAGGATAAACTGTCTACGATATGATCATAGAGATAAATATCTGAGTTGCGAGTTTTGGTACACAGTTAAGACAATGTGGACATTATTTTGAAATTCATGACACCTAGAACACCATGGTGTGATGGTGTGTCCGAACGTCATAGCCGCGCCCTATTTGATATGGTGCATACTATGATATCTCTGTTGGAAATATGGCCTAGAGGCAATGATAAATAGTTATTATTATCCATGCTATAATTGTATTGAATGAAAACATAGATACATGTGTGGATACATAGACAAAACAATGTCCCTAGCAAGCCTATAGTTGGCTAGCCAGTTGATCAATGATAGTCAAGGTTTTCTCACTATATGCAAGTGTTGTCACTTGATAACTGGATCACATCATTAGGAGAATCATTTCATGGACTAGACCCAAACTATGAACGTAGCATATTGATCATGTCGTTTCATTGCTATTGTTTTTTGCGTGTCAAGTATTTGTTCCTATGACCATGAGATCATATAACTCACTGGCACCGGAGAAATACCTTGTGTGCATCAAACGTCACAACGTAAATGGGTGACTATAAGGGTGCTCTAGAGGTATCTCCGAAGGTGTCCGTGGAGTTAGTATGGATCAAGACTAGGATTTGTCACTCCATGTGACGGAGAGGTATCTCAGGGCCCACTCGGTAATACAACATCACACACAAGCCTTGCAAGCAATGTGACTAAGTGTAAGTCACGGGATTTTGTATTAGGGAACGAGTAAAGAGACTTGTCGGTAACGAGATTGAAATAGGTATGCGGATACCGACGATCAAATCTCGGGCAAGTAACATACCGAAGGACAAAGGGAATGACATACAGGATTATATGAATCCTTGACACCGAGGTTCAACCGATAAGATCTTCGGAGAATATGTAGGATCCAATATGGCCATCCAGGTCCTGCTATTGGATATTGACCGAGGAGTGCCTCGGGGGATGTCTACATAGTTCTCGAACTCGCAGGGTCTACACACTTAAGGTTCGATGTTGTTTTAGTATAGTTGAGTTATATGTGTGGTTACCGAATTTTTCTCGGAGTCTCGGATGACATCACCAATGTCACGAGGGTTTCTGTAATGGTTTGGAAATGAAGACTGATATATAGGATGGTTTCAGTTGGTCAGCGGAAAGTTTTGGGCAATTCCGGCAATGTATCGGGAGTGACGAATGGGTTCCGGGAGTTCATCGGGAGGGGCCCACCCACCCGGGAGTGAGCCCAAGGCCCTAGGGTGGCGCCACAAGTCCTCAGTGGGCTGGTGGAGTCAGCCCAGGGAGCCACATAAGAAAATACCAGAAGAAAAGAAAAAGAAAAAGGAAAGAGGGAGGTGGGAAGGAAGAGGAGGACTCCTGCTTCCCAAACCGAATTGGATGAGGAGTCCTCCTCCTCCCTAGCGGCTGATGACCCACAAGTGTAGGGGGTCTATCGTAGTCATTTCGATAAGTAAGAGTGTCCAACCCAACGAGGAGCAGAAGGAACTGACAAGTGGTTTTCAACAAGGTATTCTCTGCAAGCACTGAAATTATCGATAACAGATAGTTGTGTGGTAAGATGATTCATAGCGAGTAGCAAGTAACAATAATAACAAAGGTGCAGAAAAGTGGCCCAATCCCTTTTGTAGCAAGGGACAAGCCTGGACAAACTCTTATAGGAGGTAAAGCGCTCCCGAGGACACATGGGAATTTCTGTCAAGCTAGTTTTCATCATATTCATATGATTCGCGTTTGCTCCTTTATTAGTTTCATATGTGGGTAGACCGGTGCTTGGGTGATTCCCTTACTTGGACAAACCTGCCACTTATGATTAACCCCTATCGCAAGCAGACGCAACTATGAAAGAAGAATTAAGACAAAGTCTAATCATAGCAATAAACTAGTGGATCCAAATCAGCCCCTTACAAAGCAACGCATAAACTAGGGTTTAAGCTTCTGTCACTCTAGCAACCCATCATCTACTTATTACTTCCCAATGCCTTCCTCTAGGCACAAATAATGGTGAAGTGTTATGTAGTCAACGTTCACATAACACCACTTGAGAAAAAACAACATACAACGCAACAAAATATCGAACGGATACCAAATTTACATGACTACTTATAGCAAGACTTATCCCATGTCCTCAGGAACAAAAGTGACTACTCACAAAGTATAATTATGTTCATGACGAGAGAGGTAATGAATAGCATCAAGGATCTGAACATATAATCTTCCACCGATTAATCCAACTAGCATCAACTACAAAGAGTAATTAACACTGCTAGCAACCTTACAAGTACCAATCGGAGTCGCGAGACGGAGATTGGTTGCAAGAGATGAACTAGGGTTTGGAGATGAGATGGTGTTGATGAATATGTTGATGGAGATGAGTCCCCTCCGATGAGAGGAGTGTTGGTGATGACGATGGCGACGATTTCCCCCTCCGGGATGGAAGTTTCCCCGGCAGGACGACCCTACCAGAGCTCTATATTGGTTCATCTCAAGTTCCACCTCATGGCGGCAGCGACTCCTCCCAAAAGCCTCCTCCTGATTTTTTCTGGAACGAAACCCTCCTTATAGCAAAAGATGGGAGCCATAGGGGCACCGGGGGGCCCACAAGCCACCTAGGCGCGGCCAGGGGGTAGGCCGCGCCTGGCAGGCTTGTGGCCTCCTGGTGGCTCCCCTCTGGTACTTCTTCCCCCCAGTATTTTTTATAAAATCCAAAATAATTCCTCGTTGATTTTCACGGCTTTTGGAGTTGCGTAGAAGAGGTATCTCAAACTTGCTCCTTTTTCAGACCAGAATTCCAGCTGCCGGCATTCTCCCTCTTCATGTAAACCTTATAAAATAAGAGAGAAAAGGCATAAGTATTGTACCGTGAAGTGTAATAACAGCCCATAAAGCGATAAATATCAACATGAAAGCATGATGCAAAATGGACGTATCAACTCCCCCAAGCTTAGACCTCGCTTGTCCTCAAGCGAAAGCCGAGATCAATAAATATGCCCACATGTTTAGAGATAGAGGTGTTGACAAAACAAGATACGGACATGCATGCATCATGAACATAATTAGAACAACAATATCATCATATAATCTCTTATGCTAAAGTGATAATTTCTCCACAAAGTAAAGTATGGGTCAAGAACCTTAATGAGGATTAACAACCAATAGCCTTTAGTCATTGAAGCAATTGCAATTAATCATAACATCGGAAAGAGTCAAATAAGAGCTTGTAAAGAAAATCCACATACTCAATCATCCTTTCGTCTTCTACAATTGCTAAAACTCACGTGGTACCCATGAGATCAAAGTTTCAGTTGGACACAGAGTAAGATAGGGGCTTATAGTTTCGCCTCCCAACTACTTACCTCAAGGGTAATGTCAACAATAATAATTCATGAATACTTACTTCCAAGTTGACATATGAATATAGATCTTTCCCAAGCATATGATGTTAGCCAAGATAATGGAGAAATAAGGAATTGGTGTCGATCACCATGACACTTTTAAGGACAAAAAGTAAAGTTACAAGATAGGCCCTTCGCAGAGGGAAGCAGAGGTTGTCATGCGCTTTTGAGGTTCGGATGTGCGACCTCTTAGTGTGAAGAAACATCACTTTATATTGCCTCCTGTGATAAAGAACTATATTATGCAGTCTTTCGCTTTTTATGTCTTCCTCATCACAAGTTCGTAGAAAGCTTATTTTCCATACACTAATAGATCATACATATTTAGGGAGCAATCTTTATTGCTTGCACCGATGACAACTTACTTGAGGGATCTTCTTCAATCCATAGGTAGGTATGGTGGACTCTCATGGCAAAACTGGGTTGAAGGTTTATGGATGCACAAGTAGTATCTCTACTTAGTGTGGAAGTTTTGGCTGATAAGAGGTGGAATCAATCGTCACATGCTAAGGGATCTCTAGTCATATAACATTGTTTGGAACCAAGAAAACATAATTCATTATGTTGTCTTCCTTGTCCAACATCTACTTCTAAGCATGTAATAGTTTAATGAGTGTTCATAATCATAGACGATGTTAAAGATGATATATTAATATGTGAACCTGTCTTTCTTTATCACTTCTTATTAATTGCAGCAATGACCAAGGTCTATGTTTGACCACCCACAACAAGTTTCAATCAACATTCTTTTTATATGTGAAGCCATCACATTCCATAAGATCATTACATGATCTTTCATCCTTTTGTTGTTTTATTATTCTTTTCTTTAGATCATGGCATGAAGCAAGGCCCTCAACTAAAACACTCTTTATTATATGACTCATGAGCTCGGATACATTGGGGGTGACACAAAGCAAAACTCAAACCTTGAACAAACTAAAAACTTTATTCTACTAAAGAAAGATAAAACCAAAAAGGATCGAACTAAGAAAAAGGTAAAGGCAAAAGATGTGATGGTGATACAATACCGGGGCAACTCCCCAAAGCTTGGCACAAGCCAAGGGGATTGCCCATACCCGTGCTTAGTTCTCTTCCTTTGGAGGTGATTGTGGTGGAGTTGTCCTATCTTTTGATTCCAAGAGGGCCATCAATCTTTGATTTATACCTTCGAGCTCTATGATATGTTTCTCCAGCAAAACAACTTCACGGGTGAGATAAGTATTACAAACACGAGTTATTTCACAAAACCTGAAGAGCTCGATCAAGGATGGAGGTAAAAGGTGGAGGTAGGGCTGAAGAAAATTCTCTTCCTCAGCTTCTTCCTTGTTGAGCACAGATTGCCCTTCGTCCAACGCCGGATTCTCCTCCTTAGTTTTGCCCTTAGTTTCTTCAAGCAACCTTTCCTTGGCCTCCATGACCTCCATTCTTTTCAGATCAGCATTTACTTCTTCATAGACTTGAGGGAGATCGTTCTCCCCGACAAATTCCAGAGATGACATCCTTGCCCTAAATGTGTGGCAAAAACAGGCTCGAAACGAAAACAAAGGATATTTGCGTGATACAAGGGTCAGACCTTCCGGGAGAATATCTAATGAATTTTCCCCAACCAAAACGAGTACTCCGCAAGAAAATGGAGTCTCGGAGGCACACGAGGTACCCACAAGCCACCCAGGCGCGGCCAGGGAGGTAGGCCGCGACTGGCAGGCTTGTCTCCTCCTCGTACGCTTTCCGGACTACTTTAAATTTTTCTATTTTTCTAAATATTCCAAAACGGGGAAAAATGCTACTGGAAAAGTTTTGGAGTCGGTTTACTTACCGAATCACATACCTCTTCATTTTTGGAGTCTGAATCAGGCTGATAAATATTCCTTATGTACTCCTCCGAAGTTATGGTATTAATAATATTGCTCTCAACATTTATGGGAGTACGTGAGATATAATGCTTGATTCTTTGCCCATTTACCACTCTCGGAAAATTATCTTCCGTGTTGTTGATCTTGATGGCACCGGAATGATATACTTCCTCAACAATGTAAGGACCTTCCCATTTGCAGAGAAGCTTGCCTGCAAAAAATCTTAAACAAGAATTCTATAGCAAGACATAATCACCTACATTGAACTCACTTTTTTGTATCCTATTATCATGCCACCTCTTAACTTTTTCTTTGAACAACTTTGCATTTTCATATGCCCGAGCTCTCCATTCATCAAGTGAGCTAATATCAAATAACCTCTTCTCACCAGCAAGTTTGAAATCAAAGTTCAGCTCTTTGATTGCCCAATAAGCCTTATGCTCCAGCTCAAGAGGTAAATGACATGCTTTACCGTAAACCATTTTGTACGGAGACATGCCCATGGGATTCTTATAAGCAGTTCTATAAGCCCACAGTGCATCATAAAGCTTATTAGACCAATTCTTTCTAGACCTATTAACAGTCTTTTGCAGAATTAGATTGATCTCTCTATTACTTAGCTCCACTTGACCACTGGACTGAGGATGATAGGGAGATGCAACTCTATGGTTGACATCATACTTAGCAAGCGTTTTACGGAAAGCACCATGAATGAAATGTGAACCACCATCAGTCATTAGATATCTAGGGACTCCAAATCTAGGGAAAATAACTTCTTTAAGCATCCTAATAGAAGTGTTGTGATCAGCACTACTAGTCGGGATAGCTTCTACCCACTTAGTAACGTAATGAACAACAACTAGGATATGAGTACACACGTTGGACTTTGGAAAAGGTCCCATATAATCAAAACCCCAAACATCAAATGGTTCAATGACAAGTGAATAATTCATAGGCATTTCCTGACGTTTACTGATATTACCTATTCTTTGACATTCGTCACAAGACAAGACACACTTACGGGCATCCTTGAAGAGAGTGGGCCAATAGAAACCTGATTGCAATACCTTGTGTGCAGTTGTATCTCCCGCATGGTGTCCTCTGTAAGCCTCGGAGTGACACTTTTGTAGGATCTGTCCATGTTCATGCTCAGGTACAAAACGTCTAATAACACCATCTACTCCTTCCTTATAAAGGTGAGAATCATCCCAAAAGTAATGTCTCAAATCAAAGAAGAATTTCTTCTTTTGCTGGTATGTGAAACTAGGTGGTATATATTTGGCAATGATATAATTTGCATAATCAGCATACCACGGTGTACTACGTGAAGCATTGATGACATTCAATTGCTCATCAGGAAAGCTACAATCAATAGGTTGTGGGTCATCAAGAACATTCTCCAACCTAGACAAGTTATCTGCTACGGGGTTCTCAGCACCCTTCCTATCAACAACATGCAAATCAAATTCTTGTAGCAAGAGAACCTATCTGATAAGTCTAGGTTTAGCATATTTCTTTTCCATGAGGTACTTAATAACAGCATGATCAGTGTGAATAGTAACCTTGGAATCAACAATGTAAGATCTGAACTTTTCACATGCAAACACGACTGCTAAAAATTCCTTTTCCGTAGTAGCATAGTTTCTTTGGGCACAGTCTAGAGTTTTGCTAGCATAGTGAATAACATTCAACTTCTTATCAACTCTTTGTCCTAGGACAACACCCACAATATAATCAGTAGCATCACACATAATTTCAAAAGGTAAGCTCCAATCAGGTGGTTGAACAATAGGTGCAGTTATCAAGGACTTCTTAAGTATTTTGAAGGCTTACTCACAATCATCGTCAAAAACAAAAGGAATATCCTTTTGCAAGAGATTGGTAAGAGGCCTAGAAATCTTAGAGAAGTCCTTAATGAACCTTCTATAGAAACCAGCATGACCAAGGAAACTTCTTATACCTTTAGTGTGTGTAGGGCATGGCATTTTCTCGATCGCATCAACCTTAGCCTTATCGACTTCAATACCTCTTTCAGAAATTTTATGTCCTAATACGATGCCTTCATTAACCATAAAGTGGCACTTCTCCCAATTCAAGACAAGGTTGGTATCTTTACATCTCTGCGAAACTCGATCAAGGTTGCTGAGGCAATCATCAAAAAAGACCCACAAACGGAGAAGTCATCCATGAAAACCTCAACAATATTTTCACAAAAGTCAGAGAATATAGCCATCATACATCTTTGAAAGGTAGCAGTTGCATTACATAAGCCAAAAGCAAAGTTACCAAAAGGGCAAGTAAAAGTGGTTTTCTCCTCATCAGATTATGCAACAGGTATTTGGGAGAAACCAGAATAACCATCTAGAAAGCAGAAGTGTGTGTGTTTAGACAATCTTTCTAGCATTTTGTCAATAAAAGGCAAGGGGTAATGATCTTTCCTCGTGGCTTTATTCAATTTCCTAAAATCAATCACCATCCTATATCCAGTAATAGTCCTCTGTGGGATCAATTCATCCTTAACATTAGGGACAACGGTAATACCTCCCTTCTTAGGGACGCAATGCACCGGACTTACCCAATCAGTATGAGCAACAAGATAGATAATCCCTGCTTCCAGGAGTTTTAGTATTTATTTTCTTACTACCTCTTTCATCTTAGGATTTAATCTCCGTTGACAATCAACAACTGGTTTGGAATCAGGATCGGTTTTAATTTTGTGCTGGCATAGAGTGTGACTAATGCCCTTAAGATCATCAAGAGTATATCCAATAGCAGCACGGTGCTTCCTCAGAGTTTTTAATAACTTCTTTTCTTCATGCTATGAAAGTCTAGCACTAATAATAACAAGATATATCTCTTTTTCATCAAGATAAGCATACTTAACAGTATCAGGTAGCTGTTTAAGCTCGAACACACGATCACCCTTTGGTGGGGGTGGATCTCCAAGCAGTTCAACAGGCAAATTATTCTTAAGGATAGGATGTTGTTCAAAGATAACTCTATCTATCTCATTCCTTTCATCCATATTCTTATCATTTTCATGCTCAAGCAAGTATTGCTCTAAAGGATCAGTAGGAGGCACAGCAATAGAAGCTAGAGCAATAATTTCATCTTTACTAGACAACTCTTTTTCATGAGGTAGTCTACCAAACTTGGAGAAATTGAACTCATGTGACACACCTTCAAAGACAACAGTGACAGTTTGCTTCTCACAGTCAATATGAGCATTGACAATATTGAGAAAAGGTCTGCCAAATATGATGGGACAAAAGCTATCTTGTGTGGTAGAAAGAATGAGAAAATCAGCAGGATACTTAGTTTTACCACAAATACTTCAACATCTCTAACAATTCTCAAAGGGCAGATAGTATCTCTATTGGCAAGCTGAATAGTGACATCAATAGGTTCCATCTCGACAGGTGCAATCTCGTCTTTAATTTCATCATATAATGATTGAGGTATTGCACTAATACTAGCACCCACGTCACATAAACCATGATAACAATGATCTCCTATCTCAACTGAAACAAGGGCGTGCCAACAACAGGCCTATGTTTGTCTCTAGCAAGAGGTTTAGCAATTCTAGGAGCATCTTCACAGAAGTGAATATCATGGCCATCAACATTGTCGGACAGGAGATCTTTGATAACAACAATGCTAGGTTCAACTCTAATTTGCTCAGGGGGTGTAGGTGTTCTAATGTAACCCCTACGTATCACAGTTGAAGCTTTAGAATGATCCTTCATTCTAACAGGGAAAGGTGGTTTCTCAATGTAAGCACTAGGAACACAATAGGATCATTATAAGCAATGAGTTTCTCTTCAACTGGATTGGGTTTAACTACATTGACTTCTAAGGGAGGATGATATTTAAACCACTTCTCTTTAGGGAGATCAATATGAGCAACAAATGATTCACACAATGAAGCTACTATCTCAGAGTCAAGTCCATATTTAGCGCTAAAATCACAAAATGTCTTTGTTTCAACAAAGGGTTTAACGCAATCGAACTTAAGATTCATACCTGGCTCCATACCTTCATCAAACTCCCCATATTCAGAGTTGCATTTAATTCTTTCCAATAAATTCCATTTGAAGTCAATATCTCTCTTCATAAAAGAACCGGTACAAGAAGTGTCAAGCATGGTGCGATTATCATGAGAAAGCCGAGCATAAAATTCTGAATAATAATTTCTCTCGAGAGCTCATGGTTGGCCCCCAAGCTTGAGCGATACTTTCTCTGTCACAAGGCCAAAAATTATAAATATAATTCCGATCACGATGTACTAGATGCATAGGATAAAACTTTTGATGAAATTCCAATTTCAATCGGTTGTAGTTCCATGATCCAATATCATCACATAGCCTATTCCATGTCAATACTTTATCCCCCAAAGATAAGGGAAAGTCCTTCTTCTTGACCTCATCCTCGGGAAAACGTGCAAGCTTGAATAAACCACAAACTTCATGTACATAGATTAGATGCAAGTCAGGATGTGATGTTCCATCTCCTGTAAATGGATTAGCCAGCAGTTTCTCTAGCATAACCGAAGGAATTTCATAAAAAATATTTTCAGTAGGTGCAGAAGGCTGAGGAGCAACTCCTTGTGCTTCCGTTCATGGTGAAAATACCCCGAATAAGCTCCTCAAAGGATTAGTTTCCATAGTGACAAGTGACAATAAATTTCAGCACACTATATAAATGTTTCCTTACCAAATTCCACTTACCAAAGGCGCTTCACTCCCCGGCAACGGCGCCAAAAAAGAGTCTTGATGACCCAAAAGTGTAGGGGATCTATCGTAGTCCTTTCGATAAGTAAGAGTGTCGAACCCAACGAGGAGCAGAAGGAACTGACAAGTAGTTTTCAGCAAGGTATTCTCTACAAGCACTAAAATTATCGGTAACAGATAGTTGTGTGGTAAGATGATTCATAGCGAGTAGCAAGTAACAATAGCAACAAAGGTGCAGAAAGTGGCCCAATCCCTTTTGTAGCAGGGGACAAGCCTGGACAAACTCTTAAAGGAGGTAAAGCGCTCCCGAGGACACATGGGAATTTCTGTCAAGCTAGTTTTCATCATATTCATATGATTCGCGTTCGCTACTTTGATAGTTTGATATGTGGGTGGACCGGTGCTTGGGTGCTGCCCTTACTTGGACAAACCTCCCACTTATGATTAACCCCTCTCGCAAGCATCTGCAACTACAAAAGAAGAATTAAGACAAAGTCTAATCATAGCATTAAACTAGTGGATCCAAATCAGCCCCTTACAAAGCAACGCATAAACTAGGGTTTAAGCTTCTATCACTCTAGCAACCCATAATCTACTTATTACTTCCCAATGCCTTCCTCTAGGCCCAAATAATGGTGAAGTGTTACGTAGTCGACATTCACATAACACCACTAGAGGAAACACAACATAGAACACATCGAAATATCGAACGAATACCAAATTTACATGACTACTTATAGCAAGACTTATCCCATGTCCTCAGGAACAAAAGTGACTACTCACAAAGCATAATTATGTTCATGACCAGAGAGGTAATGAATAGCATCAAGGATCTGAACATATAATCTTCCACCGAGTAATCCAACTAGCATCAACTACAAAGAGTAATTAACACTACTAGCAACCTTACAAGTACCAATCGGAGTCGCGAGACAGAGATTGGTTACAAGAGATGAACTAGGGTTTGGAGATGAGATGGTGCTGATGAGGATGTTGATGGAGATGAGTCCCCTCCGATGAGAGGAGTGTTGGTGATGACAATGGCGACGATTTCCCCCTCCGGGAGGGAAGTTTCCCCGGCAGGACGACCCTGTCGGAGCTCTAGATTGGTTCTGCTCAAGTTCTGCCTCGTGGCGGCGGCGACTCCTCCCGAAAGCCTCCTCCTGATTTTTTCTGGAACGAAACCCTCCTTATAGCAAAAGATGGGAACCAGAGGGGCACCAGGGGGCCCACAAGCCACCTAGGCGCGCCTAGGGGGGTAGGCCGCGCCTGGCAGGCTTGTGGCCTCGTGGTGGCTCCCCTCCGGTACTTCTTCCGCACACTATTTTTTATAAAATCCAAAATAATTCCTCGTTGATTTTCACGGCTTTTGGAGTTGCGCAAAATAGGTATCTCAAACTTGCTCCTTTTTTAGACCAGAATTCCAGCTGCCGGCATTCTCCCTATTCATTCAAACCTTATAAAATAAGAGATAAACGACATAAGTATTGTACCATGAAGTGTAATAACAGCGCATAGAGCGATAAATATCAACGTGAAAGCATGATGCAAAATGGACGTATCAGCGACCGGGGCACCCTTGAGGCCTTGTGCCTCAAGGCTAGCTCCTCCCCCTCCCTCCTATATGTAGTGGTGGTTTAGGGCTTTTTGAGACACAACTTTGCCACGTGCAACTCTAGCCTAAACCACACAGTTTCACCTCTAGATCAGATTTCTGCGGAGCTCGGGCGGAGCCCTGCAGGAGTAGATCATCACCACCACCGGAGCATCGTCATGCTGCCGGAGAACTCATCTACTTCTCCGTCTTCCTTGCTGGATCAAGAAGGCCGAGATCATCGTCGAGGTGCCGTTCGTGTGTTGAACGCGGAGGTGCCGTTCGTTCGGCGCTAGATCAGAACGGATCATGAGACGGTTCGTGCGACGGTTCAAGGGACGTGAAGACGTTCCACTAGATCAACCGCGTTTCTTAACGCTTCTTGCTGTGTGATCTACAAGGGTACGTAGATCCAAATCTCCACTGGTAGATGGACATCACCATGATAGGTCTTCGTGTGCGTAGGAATTTTTTTGTTTCCCATGCATCGTTCCCCAACAGTCTCTTATCGAATTACCACTATCGTTTATGGATTATGCATTAGAGACAACCGCGTTCACTTTAAATAGGGCAACACGTATTTCCGTTGAGATGACACAGTATGAACAATGGTTTGGAGAAACCTGAGCTGTCATTTCTTGAAAAGTTTGGGGCTACGACGCTTATGACAAAAAGTTTTAGTCTGATAAGCTCGAACCCAAAGCGGATAAATGCATCTTCATAGGATATCCAAAACAGTTGGGTACATCTCCTATCTCATATCCGGAAGCAAAGTGTTTGTTTCTAGAAACGGGTCTTTACTCGAGGAAAGGTTTCTCTCGAAAGAATTGAGTGGGAGGGTGGTGGAACTTGATGAGGTTATTGAACCGTCACTTCAACCTGTGTGTAGCAGGGCACATGAAGTTGTTCCTGTGGAGCCGACACCAATTGAAGTGGAAGCTGATGATGGTGATCATTAAGCTTCAGATCAAGTTAGTACAAACCTCGTAGGTCGACAAGGTCGCATACTACTATAGAGTGGTATGGTAACCCTGTCTTGGAGATCATGTCATTGAACAACAATGAACCAACGAGCTATGCAGAAGCGATGGTGGGCCCGTATTCCGGCAAATGGCTGGAGGCCATGAAATTCGAGAGAAGATCGATATATGAAAACAAAGTGTAGACTTTGGAAGAACTACATGATGGTCGTATGACTAATAAGTAAAAATGGATCTTTAAAAGGAAGATAGATGATGATGGTGAAAAGTCACCATTAAGAAAAGCTCGACTTGTCGCAAAGATGTTCTCCGACAAGTTCAAAGAGTTGAGTATGATGATACTTTCTCACTCGTAGCGATGCTAAAAGTCTTTTGGAATTATGTTAGTAGTTGCTGCATTATTTATGAAATATTGCACATAGGATGTCAAAACATTGTTTCCTCGACGGTTTCCTTGAGGAAAGGTTGTATGTGATACCACGAGAAGGTTTTGTCGATCCTAAGGATGCTAACAAGTATGCAAGCTCCAGCGATCCTTCTATGGACTGGTGCAAGCATCTCTGAGTTGGAATATACGCTTTGATGAGATGATCAAAGCTCTTGGGTTTATACAAGGTTTATGAGAAACTTATATTTTCCAAAGAAGTGAGTGGGACCACTATGGAATTTCTGATAAGTATATGTGGTTGACATATTGTTGATTGGAAGTAATGTAGAATTTCTGTAAAGCATAAAGGGTTGTTTGAAAGGAGTTTTTCAAAGGAAAACCTGGATAGAGCTACTTGAAAATTGAGCGGCAAGATCTATAGAGATAGATCAAAACGCTTAATGGAACTTTCAATGAAATGCATGCCTTGACAAGTTTTTCAAGGAGCTCAAAATAGATCAGCAAAGTAGGAGTTCTTGGTTGTGTTGTAAGGTGTGAATTTGAGAAAGACTCAAAAGCCCGATCACGGCAGAAGAAAGAGAAAGGACGAAGGTCGTCCCCTATGCCTTAGTCGTAGGATCTATAGTATGCCACGCTGTGTACTGCACCTGATGTGTGCCTTGTCATCAGTCTGTCAAGGGGTACAAAGATTGATCTGGGATTGAATCACTGAACAACGTTCAAAATTATCCTTAGTAACTAGTGGACTAAGGAAATTTTCTCGATTATGGAGGTGATTAAAGAGTTCGTCGTAAAGGGTTGCGTCGATGCAAGCTTTGACACTAATCCGAATAACTCTGAGTAGTAAACCAGATTCGTAAAGTGGAGCAGTCATTTGGAATAGTTCCAAATGGCATGTAGTAGCAACATCTACAGGATAACATAGATATTTGCAAAGCACACACAGATCTGAAAGGTTCAGACTCGTTGACTAAAACATCTCTCACAAACAACACGTGATCAAACCCCAGAACTGTATGGGTGTCAGATTCATTACAATCACATAGTGATGTGAACTAGATTATTGACTCTAGTGAAAGCGGGAGACTTTTGGAAATATTCCCTAGAGGCAATAATAAATTAGTTCTTATTATATTTCCTTGTTCATAATAATCGTTTATTATCCATGCTAGAATTGTATTGATTGGAAACTAAAATACATGTGTGGATACAGAGACAACACACTGTCCCTAGTGAGCCTCTAGTTGACTAGTTCGTTGATCAAAGATGGTCAAGGTTTCTTGACATAGGCAAGTGTTGTCACTTGATAATGGGATCACATCATTGGGAGAATGATGTGATGGACAAGACCCAAACTATAAACGTAGCGTAGGATCGTTTCAGTTTATTGTTACTATTTTCTACATGTCAATGTATCTGTTCCTATGACCATGAGATCATGCAACTCCCGTACACCGGAGGAATACCTTGTGGGTTATCAAACATCGCAACGTAACTGGGTGACTATAAAGGTGCTCTACAGGTATCTCTAAAGGTGTCTATTGGGTTGGGATGGATCTAGACTGGGATTTGTCACTCCGTGTGACGGAAAGGTATCTCGGGGCCCAGTCGGGAATACAACATCATAACAATCCTTGCAAGCAATGTGACTAATGAGTTAGTTACGGGATCTTGTATTACGGAACGAGTAAAGAGACTTGCCGGTAACGAGATTTAACTAGGTATAGAGATACCGACGATCGAATCTTGGGTAAGTAACATACCGGAGGACAAAGGGAATAGTATACGGGATTATATGAATCCTTGACATAGAGGTTCAACCGATAGAGATATTTTTAGAATATGTAGGAGCCAATATGGACATCTAGGTCCCGCTGTTGGTTATTGACCAAAGAAGTGTATCAGGTCATGTCTGCATTGTTCTCGAACCGGCAGGGTCTGCACACTTAAGGTTCGGTGACGTTTCGGTATACTTGAGTTATAGGTGTTGGTGACCGAAGGTAGTTCGGAGTCCCGGATGAGATCACGGACATCACGAGGGTTTCTGGAATGGTCCAGAAACGAAGATTGATATATAGGATGGTTTCGGGCATTACCGGCAGTGTACGACAAGTGACGAATGGGTTCCGTGTTTTCACCGGGAGGGGCCCACCCACCCGAGAGTAAGCCCAATAGTCCTAGGTTGGTGCACCAGCCCTTAGTGGGCTATGGCGCTAGAAGAAGAAAATCAAAAGACAAAAAAAAGAGGGAGGTGGGAAGGGAGAGGAGGACTCGTCCTTCCCCAAACCGAATTAGAGTTGGAGTCCTCCTCTCCACTTTGGCCGGCGCCCAAGGGTCTCCCTTGAGCCCCAAGGCTAGCCCCTCCCCTCCTCCTATATATACTAGAGGTTTTAGGGTTTTTGGGATACAACCTTGCCACGTGCAACTCAAACCTATACCTCGTAGTTCTTCCTCTAGATCGGTTTTCTGCGGAGCTCGGGCGGAGCACTACAGGAATAGATCATCACCATCATCGGCGCGCCGTCACACTGCCAGAGAACTCATCTACTTCCCCGCCCCTCTTGCTATATCAAGAAGGCAGAGATCGTCATCGAGCTATATGTGTGTGGAACGTGGAGGTGTCATCCGTTCGGCACTTGATTGGGACGGATCGTGGGGCGGATCACAAGACGGTTCGTGGACGGACCGTGGGACGGTTCGTGGGACGGATCATGAAGACGTACCACTACATCAACCACGTTTATTAACGCTTACGCTTAGTGATATACAAGGGTATGTGGATCCAATCTCCCTCTTATAGATGGACATCACCATGATAGGTATTGCTGCCTCTTGAGTTGGCGTTGGTTTTTCCATTGAAGAGGAAAGGGTGATGCAGCACAGGTGCAGTAAGTATTTCCCTCAGTTTGAGAACCAAGGTATCAATCTAGTAGGAGAATCGCGCCAAGTCTAGAGTACTTGCGCAAACAAAAAAGAGCTTGCACCCAACGCTAGAAAGGGGTTGTCAATCCCTTCAAGATTGATTGTGAAGTGAGATCTGAAGGCGGAAAGTGCAACGAAATAAAAGTGTAAGGCTGAAAATATGGTGTGAAGTAGACCCGGGGGCCATAGTGTTCCCTAGAGGCTTCACTCAAAATAGCAAATAATACGATGGGTGAACAAATTACTGTCGAGCAATTGATAGAACCGCGCAAAGTCATGATGATATCTAAGGCAATGATCATACATATAGGCATCACGTCTGAGACAAGTAGACAGACACTTTCTGCATCTACTACTATTACTCCACACATCGACCGCTATCCAGTGTATTGAGTTCATGACGAACAGAGTAACGCCTTAAGCAAGATGACATGATGTAGAGGGATAAACTCAAACCAATGATGAAAACCCCATCTTTTTACCCTTGATGGAAACAACACGATGCGTGCCTCGCTACCCCTTCTATCACTGGGTGAGGTCACCGCATGGTATGAACCCAAAACCAAGCACTTCTCCCATTGCAAGAATCATAGATCAAGTTGGCCAAACAAAACCCACAACTCGAAGAGAATTATAAGGATATGAAACCATGCATATAAGAGATCTTAAGAAACTCAAATAAGATTCATAGATAATCTGATCATAAATCGACAATTCATCGGATCTCGACAAACCCACCGCAAAAGAAGATTACATCGGATAGATCTCCATGAAGATCATGGAGAACTTTGTATTGAAGATCCAAGAGAGAGAGAAGAAGCCATCTAGATACTAGCTATGGACCCGAAGGTCTATGGTGAACTACTCACCCATCATCGGAGAGGTCATGGTGTTGATGAAGAACCCTCCGTATCCGAATGCCTCCTCCGACAGGGCACCAGAACGTGCCCCAGATGGGATCTTGCGGAGACAGAAGCTTGCGGCGGCGGAAAAGTATTTTCGTGGATCTCTCTCGCAGTTTTGGAATTTTTCTGAATTTATAGGCAGAAGAGGTAGGGCAGACGAGCCACAAGGGGGCCACAAGCCTCCTAGGCGCGGCCCCCCTGACCGTGCCTAGTGGGCTTGTGGGGTCCCCTTGTGGCCCCTGGCTTGGTTCTCAAGTCTGGTGCGTATCATATGTTCCGGCAAAAATCATTTCGAAAGTTTTATTCCGTTTGGACACCGTTTAAAATCCTCCTCTGTAAAGGGTCAAAAACACGGAAAAAACAGGAACTGGCACTTGGCACTGAGTTAATAAGTTAGTCCCAAAAAAGATATAAAAGGCATACAAAACATCCAAAGTTTGACAAGATAATAGCATGGAACCATCAAAAATTATAGATACGTTGGAGACGTATCAAGCATCCCCAAGCTTAACTCCTGCTCGTCCTCGAGTAGGGAAGTGATAAAGACTGAATTTTTGATGTGGAATGCTACCTAGCATAGTTGTCCTTTGTAACTTCTTTCATGTGACATGAATGTTCAGATCCATAAGATTCACAACAATAGTTTTCTATTGACATGAAAACAATTATACTTCAAGCAAACTAGCGAGGTAATCATGAACTTTCGAAATAACAAGGCCAAAGAAAGTTATTCCTACAAAATCATATAATGTGGCTTTGCTCCATCATCCTCACACAACTAATTTAAATCATGCACAACCCCGGTATTGGCCAAGTAATTTTGCTCGCACTCTTACTTTCGCAAACCTTTTTCAACTCTCACGCAATACATGAGCGTGAGCCATGGATATCGCACTATAGGTGGAATGGAGTGTGGTGGTGGTTGTGAGACAAAAAGGAGGAGATGGTCACATTGACTTGGCATATTAAAGGGCTATGCAGATGCTCATTAATATATATCAATGTGAATGAGTAGGGATTGCCATACAAAGGATGCACTAGAGCTATAAGTGTGTGAAAGCTGAGAAGGAGAACTAGTGGGTGTGCATCCAACTAGCTTGCTCACAAAGACCTAGGGAAATTTTGAGAAAGCCCATCATTGGAATATACAATCCAAGTTATAAAATAAAGATTACCACTAGTATATTATGGTAACAAAACGAGAGGCTCTCAATCAAGAAGAACATTGTGCTTATTATGAAGCACAAGTGTGGAAAGGAGATAGTAGCATTGTCCCTTCTCTCTTTTTCTCTCTTTTTTTGTTTGGGCTCTTGGGCCTCTTTTCTCTCTCTCTTTTTTGTGGGCAACTTTGGCCTCTTTTTTTTCCTCACATGGGACAATGCTCTAATAATGACGATCATCACACTTTTATTTACTCACAGCTCAAAGCTCAGAACGACGATGACTCTATAGGAAATGCCTCCAGCAGTGTACCGGGATGTACAACGATCTAGCTTGGCGTATGACGTTGAAACATCTCGCTAGCTATCTTACGATCATGCAATGCAATATGAGAGTGGCGATACAAGTCATGAGACGGAACGGTGGGTGTTTCATGGCAATATATCTCGGAATGGATATGAAAATGTCATAGTAGGTAGGTATGGTGGCTGTTTTGAGGAAGGCATATGGTCGGTTTAGTGCACCGGCGAAAATTGCGTGGTACTAGATTGGCTAGCAAAGGTGGAAGGTGAAAGTGCATCTATACCATGGACTCACATTAGTCATGGAGAACTGACATACTTGTTGCAAAAGTTTTTATTAGTAATCCAAACAAAGTGCTAAACGCATACTCCTAGGGGAAGGGTTGGTAGGTGTTAACCATTGCGCGATCCGGACCACAACACAAAGGATGACAATCAATAGATCAATTATGCTCCGACTTCCTAACATAGCGGTTCACCATACGTGCATGCTACGGGAATGACTAACTTCAACACAAGTATTTCTAGATTCACAACACCCTACTAACATAACTCTTAATATTACCAAATCCACGTCTCAAAACTGATTGAGAGGAATCAAACTTCTCTTTCTACTCAATGCACATGAAGATGTAAGTTTTTGTATCCTATTTCGGTACCTATCACCTTTGGGACTACTTTCATAGCACAAGCCAACTACCAACTTACGCACCGAAGTGATCTAAAAGATCTAAGTGAAGCACATAGAGGAACATTGTCTAGCTGTAGCGACCCGACTCAAAACGAGTCAAGCCTCTGTGTATCTGTGCCATCCCTGGATCAGTATGCTATCACACATAGTACATCAATGTATATATCAAAGTGCAATCACATGTAAATAGCGTAAAACTGATATATACCTTAAAATCTCAGCGGAAACAGTCAAGGGAGTGGAGTCCCAATAAACACCAACGGCAAGTTGAGTGCAGACCGTAACCCTGAATCGTACTCTTACTCGTCGAAGAAAGTATCTGCAACATAAGATGTTGCAGCCGTGTAGGTCAGCATATTGAATATGCCGGCAAGTCACATAAGAGAGGGGGTAAAATAATAATCATCTATTCTACATGCATATATGGCAGGTGGGGCTATAAGTTTTTGGCGAAAAGCAAGTTTTCTCCTACATCAAGAGAAGGATAAAAACAAAATATTACTACGTTGTTTGTTGTTAACGAGATGGTTCCGCCAACCAATTCTCATACCCGAGTTGTCAATAATTCCCACATCATTATTAAATTGTGTTGAGAGTTCCTCATAACTTCAGTTCCTTTGGCTTAAGTTGTCCATGACCGTGGACACGGCTAATCGATTAGGTTTAGTACTCTGCAGAGTTTTGCACACGTTCCCCACAAGATTTGATTGCCTCCGTGTATGTCCTCGCACTTCAGGGTGTTTGAAGACCGGATGATCAAAACATGGTCTTTCAACGGGTCCCACTGAATCCCCGTCGGTGCCCATCCAATCCTACCGTTCTTCTACATCAGCTAGCACCGCCTGTCGAGAGTCGTCGCGTTGTCCAACAAAGCCAGAGCCCATAATGACTTGTGGCTGTGCAGGTAAGCCTTGGGTCTTGAAAATATACGTCGGTATCCTTGAGCCTGGGTGAAGCTTTCCGCAAGATGTCATGGCACATCTCCAGCATCCCGGGTCATCCACTGGTTTCTCCACGGAGCCGATCAACCGTCCTTCACCCAGAGTTGCATTGCATCACGAGGTCTTGAAAAGTCTTGACTTAACCGGTCTTGGTTATTAAATTATTCTCGCATCACTCGTGATAAACTCTCAACCAGAATCCCGTCTACTCAAGCATATCAATATGAAATTGGTTGTCCCGGGCCAAGTAACGGGGCTGTTGCGTGCCTACCACATGATACTACAGTATGTAACCATAATTTCCAAGTACCTACTCAGCATGCAATTGGGCATAGGATGGTAGAACTACGATGCATAAAACATAGGTGATACATGATCAAATGACTTGCCTGGTGATGTTGACAAAGACGAATTTCGCAAGAAATAACTTGATAGACTACTCATCACTCTCCGATGAAATCTATATAACAAACATATCATTCACATAAGCACTCATACTATAAATCATTCTAGCAATCAAAACAAAAGAGAGAGCGAAAAAGAATCCGAAAGAAACTTCAAATAAAACTAGGGAGTCTTCGACTACATCAACACTAAATAGTTTTTGTCTAACAAAAAATAAAATACTTAAATAAAAGGGAACTAAAATATAAATTTAACTAGTATAAAATAAAGTATTTTTCACAAAACTATTTGAAAGTATTTCCAAACGGGATTTGAAACAGTGGAGAAACCAATTGCAAGTTATTAGAGAACAAGAATTGATTTCATGATAACATATAAAAATAAAATCAAAACTTGTTGCAAACCTACTATTAACTAACATAAACAAAACATAATATTTCTGAAATATAAAAGAAAAATAATTTAAAAACAACTAAAGAAAGAAATATAGTCATAATCCTAAAGGAAGTGAAACAGAAAGTGTTTCACCAGAAATAATGAGCTAAAATACTCAAACAATTCTGAAATTGTTTCCACTGATAAATAAGATCACTAGTGATCAGTAGCAAAAAGAATTAATTAATAATCTATTTTTAAACTCCCGGAATAAGCAAAACAAGGTTTAAACTAAATCTGATCTAATTCAAATTTGAAAATTTCAAACATAGGCAAATAATATGTTTTTGAAAACTACAGAAACATTGTGATCTACTGGAAAAAGAATCAATCTCACTGGAGTTATGGATCAACAGTTATGAGCAAAACAAAATTTGATCTCCCTCTGTTTTTGAACAAAAAGTGAAAAAAAAGCTAACTAATGAACGGGGCCATGTGGCGTGCCGTGAGTGGCTGTAGGCGTGCGTGCGCGGGAGTTAACGAGTGGACGTTCACTAAATAGAGAAAAACGGTTGTGGATTTATTAGTTCTAATCTGGATCGCTAGATGCAGATCCAACGGCTTAGGAGGGAGGAGGGGGTGCTTACAGGGGGTGGTGGCGCTCCGGCGAGGAAATCCGGTGAGGCCGAGGCGGACGAAGGTCGGGGGCGCGGGTCCGGTGAGGTTCCGGCGCGTCCGAGAGGCTGGGGAGGCGGCGGCGATGCTCCGGCGTCCTCTGGCGATGGCGGCGAAGCGAGGGAGCATCGGGGGTGAGCAGGGGGAAGCTCGGGAGGTGGCGGTGGTGCTCGGTACTCCGGCGAGGCCGACAGGGAGGCAGGGTGGCGAGGGGCTCGAGCTGGGGTGGGGAACGGGGCGAGGAGGGCCGGGGGGGGGGGGGCTTTTATAGGAGAGAGGAGGGGAGGCTCCCAGGAAGGAGATCGGCGAAGGGGAGGAAACTCCGGCGAGTCCGGGGCTGTCGGGCGCGGGGAAGGAAATGAGGGAGGCGCGGGGTTGGGGTGACCGACGGGGTGGCGGGGTCGGACGGGCGGGGCCCAGGTGGCAGCGAGGGAGCGCGGGTGCGGGCGGTCGGTTGACCGGTTAGGAAAGGGGATGGGATCACGGGCTGGGGGGAGTGGGCCGACAGCGCTATAAAGCGCTCAAGCGCTTTCTTGTTTTAAAAAAATAACCTTCCCGTTTTAGATTTTTTTAATAAAACAGAAACTAAAAGAATAAAAAGGAAACAAAATAAAATAATTAATATAGGGTATTATATACCAAATTGACCAGAAAAATATTTCCTAATTGTTTATCATTTTTCCAAAACCAAAATAAAAACTTTTAAAAAATGTTTTTTTTCAGAAAAACTCCTTATGCTATATTTTCTTTTGGCAAAATATTTTCCCCATAAACTTGGGTCTTTCTTGGCTCAAATAATTTCAAAAACACCCGTGGCTTGGGAGGGTCATTTTCCTCCTCTTTCTTGCTTGCAAGAATTTATTTTCGGGGTATTTTCTCGGAGAATAAAAATAGAAATGCAGAAGCAAAATTTGAAAGAATTCAAGTGCAAACTCCATTCAAATTCTTTATAGTTGAAGAAGTCATGTCATCTTCTCTCATTTCTTTTGAATTTGAATTTACCGGAGAAGGGGAAAGTCATTTTATTCCCTCTCATTCAAAAGTTTTGAAAAGTTTCAAATTTCACTCAAGTTTCAATCACTCAAGCAAACAAACAAACAATCAAATAATTATTCTAACATTCCAAAATTTGGGATGTTACACTAGCTCAAAAGATATAAGTGAAGCACAATGAGCATTCAAGCAAATTCACGATGAGTGCGTGTATCTCTCAAAAGGTGTGCAGCAAGGATGATTGTGACACAACAAAAAGAAAAGACTCCTACGATACAAGACGCTCCAAGCAAAACACATATCATGTGGTGAATAAAAATATAGCTCCAAGTAATCTTACCAATGGATTGAAGACGAAAGAGGGCATGCCTTCCCGGGGCATCCCCAAGCTTAGGCTTTTTAGTGTCCTTGAATTTGGCTTGGGATGCCTTGGGATCCCCAAGATTGAGCTCTTTCCACTCTTTATCCCTCTGTCCATGAGAACATCACCCAAAACTTGAAAACTTCACAACACAAAACTTAAACAGAAACTCATGATATCATCAGCACAAGAAAACAAACTACCACACCTTTAGGTACTGTAGAAAACTTTATTTCTATTTATATTGGTGTTAGATTACTATATTCTCACTTTTCCATGGCTAGTAACCCACGATACTATCCATAGTTTCATCAAAACAAGCAACCAACTCAACAAAAATAGAATCTGTCAAAAACAGACCAGTCTGTAGCAATCTGTATACTTCGTATACTTCTGGTACCTCCAAAATTCTGAAAAATTATGACTGCGTGGGAAAAACGCATATAAACCAGAAGCAAAACGAATCAACTCAAAATCTCTTTCTGAATAAAAATGAAACATAATCTCGTGAGCGAAAAGTTTCTGTCTTTTTCCAGCAGGATCAAACAACCATCACCAAGACTAGTCATAAAGGTTTTGCTTGGCTCAAACACAAAAGACACAATCATAACAGAATTATGATGGTGTGGACGCAACAAAACAGAAAGAAAAAGATAAATTCGTTGGGTTGCCTCCCAACAAGCGCTATTGTTTAACGCCCTTAGAGAGGCATAAGGCGATAGAATCACGTATCGTCGTCTTTGGTGCTCAAACCATAAGTAGCCATCATCATGGATTCATAATGCAATCTTATTTTCTTTCTAGGAAAATTCTCCATGCCCTCCTTTAAAGGAAATTGAAATCTAATATTCCGTTCCTTCATATCGATGATAGCACCGATAGCCCTTAGGAAAGGTCTACCAAGAATGATAGGGCATGTAGGATTGCAATCAATGTCAAGCACGATGAAATCCACGGGTACATCGTTCCTATTTGCAATAATAAGAACATCATTGATCCTTACGATGGTTTTCTTGACAGTAGAATCCGCAAGATGCAAATTAAGAGAACACTCCTCAATCTCATTAAAACCCAGAACATCACATAAAGACTTTGGAATCATGGAAACACTAGCACCCAAATCACACAAATCATTGCATTCATAGTTTTTGATTTTCATTTTGATAGTAGGTTCCCACTCATCATCAAGCATGCTAGGGATAGAAACTTCCAATTCAAGTTTCTCTTCAAGAGATTTTATCATAGCATCGACGATATGATCGGTAAAGGCCTTGTTTTGGCTATAAGTGTGTGGAGAGTTTAGCATGGATTGCATCAAGGAAATGCATTCAATCAAGGAGCAACTATCATAATTGAATTCCTTGAAATACAAAGTAGTAGTTTCATTACTACTCAAGGTTTCAATATCTTCTACTCCACTTTCAATGCTTTTAGCATCAAGATAGATGGACTCCGAATCATTGGGGTGTTTTTCAACCAAAGTGGATTCATATCCAGCCCCATAGTCACAAGAAAACAAAGATTCAATGGGAGTCACACCAAGCACTTTAAGATCTTCGTGATTCTTTTCACGAGAACACGCTTTTTTAAGCCATTCATGCCTAGCATAAATTTGGGCGGTTCTTTCTTTGCTCTCACTCATGGAAACACGCATAGCTTTAAAAGTTTCATCCATATTGATCTTGGGAGGAGCACATCTAACTTTCAAAGCATCAATATCACTAGACATTCTATCAACGCTCCTAGCCAAATCGTCAATTTTGACTAGTTTTTCCTCTATGGACGCATTGAAAATCTTTTGTGACTTAATAAAATCTTTGATATTACTCTCCATATCAGAGGGTAATCTATTGTAATTTCCATGAGTATTGTTGTAGGAGTTGCCAAAGTTATTAGAGGAGTTAAAAGGAAAAGGCCTAGGAACATAGTTTCGTCTAAAAGCATTGTTGTTGGCAAAATTATTCCTACCAACAAAATTAACGTCCAAGCTAGCGTTGCTACTCTAAATCAAGGAAGACAAGGGCATATCATTAGGATCTAAAGGAGCACTTATACTAGAAACCGAATTCATTAACTCATCCAACTTAGCACTCTGTCACATCCCTGGAACCCTAGCCAAGGATTAGCATTGTGCTCATATTTTCTTTGCATTGCATCCAAGAAAATGGCAACAAGATCAAAGTAAGTGGTGAAGGGAAAGTCAAAACCCCAGCCACTTCTAAATTCAAAGGAATTATAAATTTTATTCAAATCAATGAACCCAAAATGGCCTCAATAAAAGTTCAACTTTTTTGACAAATCATGGAAGCAAATAAGCAATGAAGAAAACCATTTTTATAACACTTTTGGCATTTTAAATAAATGCGAAAAGCTACTGGTTTCAAGTTTAAAATTTGAATTCAAAAACTTTAAGTTTTCAAAAATGTTGAAAACTCCAGGAATGGTTGGATATATTCCAACAAATATTCTGGTGTGTTCAAAATACTTTTTACAAACTATTTTGGAGCTGAAATAAATAGCAAATCAAATAGTTAGCAAAACAGAAACAAAAGAGAAAAAAGGAGGAAAGAATTACCTGTCTCTCACCTCAGCCCAGGCCCAGTCGCGTTGTCGTCTTCCTCCTCGCCAGTAGGAGCAGGAGGTGGCCGCCGCGACGCCGCGCGCCTCCATGCAGCTCTCTGCTTGCCTGGCCGCTGTATCGCGCTGGCGACCACGGGGATAACCTCTCCTCTCGGTTCTTCCGATCCCCACTGGCGCCATTGACAAGAGCTCGAGCTCAAGCTGCCCGTGCCCCTAGCCACATGATCTTCCTCCCGAGTGTGCCATTAGCTCCGCCTCGACGAGCTGGTCCTCCCTGCAAAAGCCAAAGCCTCCCCAAGCCTTGCAACGCCCACGGCACCGTCGTCTTCAACCTTCGGCCGCCGGCGAGCTCTGCTAGATTTGTCGCCCTCAGCGCTTCCACGAGCCGTCTAAGCCCTCCTCTGCACTCCTCGTGAGCTTGCACAGCTTTCCCCTAATTTTTACCCGTCGATCTCCTCCTCTAGGCCTAGTTCCACCGGAGCCCGATGAGGACCGCCGCTGCAGCTCGTCGCCGGTAGCCCTCCGGTGAAGGGTTGGTCCGTCTGAGGCCACCATCAGCCTCAGGACGTTACGTAGATGCTTTAGGAGCCCAGCCCCGCGCGATTTGACCCTCTGTTCGATGACTTTGACGATGGCCGAACTTGGTCGCCGCTGAGCTCGTCGCGGGCGTCGATTCCGGCTACCCCAGCCCCTGGGGTTTGCCCCATCGTGCGCGTCGTCGAGTGGTCGTTCTCCCGGTGGTCTCCGCCGTGCGTTTGGTCGTCGGAGGCGAGTTTCCGATGCCCTCCTCCGTACTGGTGGTCGCCGGAGGCTCCCCGCCGGCGAGGACGACCTCGCCGCCGGTGGATCTCAGCTGGCCTGAGCCACTGACGTGTGGGGCCAACCTCTAGATAATTTGGACTAATAAAAATAAAATTAAATAAACTAATAAGTCACTGACATGTGGGTCCAGTAAGGTTAATTAGCTAATTAAGATTAAAACTAATCTAAAACTGACCAGAGTCACTGACCAGTGGGTCCCACTGGTCAGGTTTGACTTTCAACGGCCAGTTGGACCTGCTGATGTCATGTTGATGCAGTAAAGAGTTTTCTGATTTAAAAGAATTCCAGAAAAATGCCAAAACTTCTAAAAATCATAGAAATTAATCTGTAACTCCAATGAAAATAATTTATATATGAAAAAGTACCAGAAAAAATCAAGGAATCTGAATATGTCATTTTCAAACATGTTTGAATATGTTACTGAACCCAAACATGTAGATTAATGAATAAGTTAATTCTTATAAATACTTTGGAGATGGAATTTGGAAATTATTTAAATTTCACTACTAATTATATGAGCAAACACTATCCAAATCACAAACCAGGAACCTAACATGTCACTCCATGCATGTTAAAAATAAGTATTCGAGAATCAATTAAAATGGTATTCGAGAATACCTCGTTTGAAGTGATATTTGAGTTTGATTCAAATCAACTTCAAACCTACTAAATGTTAACTATAATAATATACCACCTTGCATCCTCATGCCATGCTCATGCATCATCTTGTTGCATATGTTTGTTATTGATTGTTGTCATTCCTTTAGGTAGGCTCCGCTCCTCCGGATTCCACCGAATATCCGACTGACGGATATTGTCCCTCCTCTGAGCAACAAGGCAAGCAACCATTTTGATCATCCCGATAAATCCCATGTTCTCGCTCCTGCACTTACTTATTGCATTAGGATCAAATGCTTCAAGTGCGTTTGCCATGTTAGTTGAACCCACTTCCTTTGCATGACCTATCCTTGTCACAGTAAATAGCTGAACCTTGCAACCTAGCATACCTGGTAGTTGCTAGAGCCATGATGTGCCTTATCCTGCTATGCATGCTATGCTTAGAGTTGTGTATGGTCTGTCATCTGGGAGATGAACAGAATTTTGAGAATGTGTTCAGTAAGTAAAGTGGGGTGTGTGTTGAACCTGATTTGGTAAAGGTACCGGTGAAAGGCTGTGTAGGAGTACATGGCGGGTTATTTCATTGCAACCGTCCTTCGGAACTGAGTTCCGTGTATGTAATCGAAGACTAGATACTACCACACGTTGGGATACTTAATTGACCCTCTCGACTTATTAATCGCTTAGTACTCGGTCCAGGAGTTGCAAGTAGTTTCTGGTGTTTATAGTCATGCTGGCAGCCGTGCATAGCGCTGACCTGAGAGGTGGGCTGTGATGCGGTAGGCAGTGGCACGGTGTACCCAGTGGCACCCGAATGGTGGGCTTGGGAACCTTGCGCACATCGTTTGAGGCCGTGGCCGAAACCTCGGTCGGACTTCCGTGCGGGTTACTCTCAAATAGGCGATAAACCTGGACTAGGTACTAGTGTGATTAACGGTCGTGGCCGACTCCCTCGCTGGGCTTCCGCTTGAAGGTTGCCGAGGTGCATGACGTGCACATGGCGATAAGTGGCGAGAGCGTGTGTGACGAAGTACACCCCTGCAGGGTTATGATCTATTCGAATAGCCGCGTCCGCGGATATGGACTACTTGGAGACATATGTTGTTCATAGATAACTTCAACGGCTACTCGTAAAATTATCAAGATAAGCGTGAGTGTCGTGGACGGCATTTCCGTATGAAGACGGAATGATTCCACGATGGAGTATTGTTGTGGTGTTACTGGACTCGTGTGCGAGAAATCAAGTTGTCAAAATTATTTAAAAATGCAAGTTGTCTAGCCACGAGTCAAATGCTGGCTTTCCGCATGAAACCCCACAATACCTTATTGATACTTTGCATGAGTAGTTAGTTATCCTAAAGTCTTGCTGAGTACCTACGTACTCATGTTTGCTTAATATATGTTGCAGAGGTCGCTAATGACCCTAATGGAAGGTTCTTCCTAGACATCGACGACGACGAGTAGCTGGTGTCCCAGCTACGATCTGGCCGTAGATTGGGTCTGTAGTATAGTCAGGCCTTGTGCCTTCTAGTTTCACTTGTCTATACTCAGAAAATTTTAAACACTTCCGCTGGCTTGTAACTGAATGACTGCTATGATGGGTCGTGAGACCCTTACTGTGTAATATTATGTGTGTGGCTCTTCCGAGCGTCTTAAATAAAGCTTGTATGTTTTGGTTATGTTGTGATGCCATCGATGTATCTATACATATCGGTATGCCATGCGTACGTGTGTCGTACTTGATATTTATGGGGTTCGATTACCTAGCTGTAAACTTTAGTAGCACTCCTTACAGGGAAATGCCCCTTTGTGATCCAACGAGCCATGGTAGCTCGCTACTGCTCCGGACACATTGATTGACCGGCATGTGTCCTTCTTAGCTGTTGTGTCTGTCCTCTTTGGGGAAATGTCACGCGATGTAATGGAGTCCTTGTAGCTTGCTACGACTCATCTACATTCGCTGGTGACCGACACCTTCTTTGCTGGGTCATGTATGCCTGTCCTTGTGCGGAACTGCCACTTTGGTTTATGACTAGACATGTCGATCCGGGTTCTTTGTCATTGGAATGCTGGCGACACAAATGCATACACGAGTCAGAAGGCGCAAACGGTCCCGGCTAAGGTAAGGCTGCAGCCGTGGGTTAACCGTGCGTGAGACCGCAAAGGAATGCGATGTGTTACAGGCTGGATTCCTATGGCTTAGGATCGGGGTCCCGACAGCGTTGGTATGAGAGCCTGACTGACTGTAGGATTACTAAGCCAAACTGGTCGAAGTTGAGTCTAGAATTGCTTTAGTCATATATAAGGGAATTGTTTGTGGAAGGGAACGTAAGACTCTTGTTCTCTTCTCAAGTTATTTTATTCTGGTCATTCTCGTCTTTTCTACGGGAATTAAGGACTAGGTTACTCATCTTCTTCTAGGCTCATGTTTCTGATCGATAGATTATAAGACTACGGGTCGAGAGTTATTTTGGGTTCCTTTTATTCCTAGGAAAAAGGAAGTAAGTTTGATGATCAGAGAATTGAAATTGATAGTTGAGTGGTTACGCCATCCTATTTTTGGGGTTGTCTCAAAATTGTTTTTGAGTATTTTACACCCGTTATGCTGCCCAATTTTGCATTCAGAGCTCTAATGCTTTTGCATTACTCTCTATTTTCATATGCCTAGCCGTCCTTCTCGTCAGGTGCTACATCTGACCAGGTGCATTGATTTGCCGGGTCATACGGCCATGTTGGTCACGGTGATGTCAGTGTGCAGTTACCGCTGGTACCCCGAGTACACAGTGGAGGAACAGTACCGAGACTTCAACCAGAGCCAGTATATCTGCACTGTTAGGGTATTCCCAGACTACCGAGGAGCTGAGGAGCCAATCCATTGGTCCTATGGGTTGGGAGTCACTGTTGACATGGCAGTACAAGATGCTGCCTATTCAATGCTGACCATTATGAGGGCGAGACATGCACTGCTGCAGAATTCAGAGTTCTGCTATGTTCCTACCTCTCAGCCTGGTGAAGAGGGATACCTCAGCGGAGTCTATTTTGATTCTTCTATGGAGGATCCACTACTGCAGTCCACTGCTGAGGTGCTAGAGAACCGAGACAGGGATGCTCGTGCTCTCCGCATGGAGCTTTATGCTACCCGTGCCCGTCTGTGGACGGCTTTGACGCAGCTGGCACCGGTAGTCCAGACAGGGTACGGAGATATGGAGATGCTGAACCCTGTTAGGACCCATCTTCCGACTCACGTTGACTGGCCAGCTATAGGAGGAGTCACCCCTCTTCGGGGACCCCTATTACCACCAGTCAGGGGACCGAGGCCACATCCATGTCCTTATGGATCCCAGGGATCTTAGGCCAGAGTGTTTCCTGATCCGCAGGTTGAGCTTCCAGGCCATGGAGGTAATCTCTATGAGATGTTCTATGCGGATGCCTGAGCTGTGTGTAGAGGGATAGTATGGTAGTAGCCGTACGTTCACAATCCCGCGTGACTTGTGAAGTGTGCATGTGATGTGAAATGAATTTCTGAGGCCTAGATAAATAATGTATAGGAATCTTGTAAGCCTCTGATGAGAAGTTTCATAATTTCAGTAGTTTACTCTTTTAGTAAGGTTGTACTGAACTATGTAAGGGTGTGTATGAAGCGTGGTGTATATATAGCAGTTTCTTGTTACCATGTTGTTCGGATATTCATATCCGCATTCCGTGTGTTCAGTACATTCTTAATCTATAGCTAGTATTGATATGATATTGGTCTAAGTTGTGAGTTTGTTTGTCAGGATGGTGTTCACCAGGTTGAACCGTGCCCCTTCTCATGAGCAAGGCGAGGGTAGTCAAGCGTCGCAGGAAGACCTGCCTCACCCGCCCTCTCTGGCGGAAGTGATGCTTGAGGCAGAGAGAAACAAAAGGGAGACCAACCGACTGTTAGAGCGTATTGAGCAGAATACGGCTCGCCAGCCTAGGAATGCTGCGGTGTCCCTCAATGACTTCGTGAAGCTGAATCCTCCAAAGTTTCATCACTCCGTCGATCCACTCGACGCTGATGACTGGCTGTGCAGCATCTCACGCAAGATTCGCTCTGCGAATGTTTCTGAGGCCGACAAGGTGACCTTTGCGGCGTATTTTCTGGAAGGACCCCGACCATCTGTGGTGGGAGAACTTTGAAGCTATGCGGCCTGCTGAGCCAGCAGCCACATGGGCAGACTTCAGTGCAGCCTTCCGTCTACACCATATTCCAGAGGGCCTGATGGACAGAAAGAGAGAGGAGTTCTGTGCTTTCACCCAGGGCAAGATGACCGTGGATGCCTATAGCCGCGAGTTCGGTAACCTCGCTCGCTATTGAACAGAGGAGGTGTCTACTGACACCAAGAAGCAAGCCAGATTCCGTAAGGGTCTGAGTCCTTTGCTTCGTCGTGATCTGCGCCTCCACGAGTGTGCAAGATTTCAAGCCCTGGTCAACAAGGCGATCAGTGCCAAGACTGGTTATACTGACTTTGAAGCCACAAGGAAGCACTCCCGTGACTTTGGCTCTTCATCTGGTTCCGCGTTTCCAAAACGCAGGCTATGGGTTCCGAACAGTTCTGTGCCGCCAAGATACACTCCGAGGCCATCCTACGTGGTGCCTTAGATGAATCAGACAAACCCTCCAGCAAAAACTTATGGTGGTCCACCTAGCAATGCTGCACCACGTGCCAACCAAGTGATATGCTACAAGTGTGGAGAACCAGGGCACTATTCCCGTGAGTGTCCTCAAAATGTGGGTGCCAAGCAACCCGGAAAGCCCGTCGGGCAAGGCAAGTCGGGAAAAGCTTACTATGTGAAGCCAACTCCTGCACATGGCCGTGTGAACTATGTCTCAGCAGAAGAAGCTGCAGAGGATCCCGACGTCATACTGGGTACGCTTCTTGTTAATCATCACCCAGCGTCTGTTCTCTTTGACACTGGGTCTTCTCATTCCTTCATTTCAAAAAGTTATGCACAGTTGCATAACATGTATTTTTGTGATATGCCAATTCCATTGGTTGTCCAAGCTCCTCGTAGTAAATGGCAAACCTCTAGGATAACCTATGACAATGAAATTCTATTAGACAGGCTAGTTTTTCTAGCCTCATTGATAGCCTTGAAATCTTCGGATATCAATATCATCTTGGGTATGGACTGGATGTCAGCTCACTATGCCAAGATTGATACTCATTCTAGAAATGTTCAGCTTACCCATCCCTCGGGTGAGATAGTCAATGTCTCTACTCGAGTTGCCAAATGCCAACTCTATTCCCTAAATGCCAACCCTCTTTCGGAACGTGAAGACATCTCGATTGTCCGTGACTTCCCGGAAGTTTTTCCAGAGGAACTGCTAGGAATTCCACCTGACAGAGATGTAAAGTTCGTGATAGATCTTGTTCCGGGAACTGTCCCAATAGCCAAAAGACCCTATAAGATGGCACCCCTAGAGCTAGCCGAACTTAAGAAGCAACTAGATGAGGCCTTGAATAAAGGTTTCATTCGTCCTAGCTCTTCTCCTTGGGCTTACCCCGTCCTCTTCGTCAAGAAGAAGGATGGAACGGATCGGATGGTTGTAGATTACCGACCAGTTAATCTGGTCACCATAAAGAACAAGTATCCGCTTCCCAGGATCAACGACCTGTACGATCAGCTTGCTGGATCCTCAGTCTTCTCAAAAATGGATTTGAGGTTGGGTTACCATCAAATCAAGATCAAGAACGGGGACATTCCAAAAACGGCTTTTGTTACTCGTTATGGCCAATACGAGTACACCGTCATGTCCTTCAGTTTAACCAATGCCCCAGCCACTTTCTCTCTTATGATGAATTCAATCTTCAGGGAGTATTTACATAAATTCGTCGTGGTATACCTCGATGATATTCTCATCTACTCGAAGAACGAACAAGAACATGTCGAGCATCTAAGGCAGGTATTGATGAAACTTCGAGAGCATCGCCTTTATGCCAAGTTTTCAAAATGTTTTCAGGAACTGAAAAGACGCCTGACTTCCGCACCTGTGTTGCTACCACCAGATTTTTTTAAGGACTTTGTTATCTATTGCGATGCCTCGCGACAAGGATTAGGTTGCATTCTTATGCAAGATCGTCATGTGATCGCATACGCATCTCGACAGTTGCGTCCACATGAGGATAATTATGCCACACATGACCTTGAGTGTGACGCCCTCGATTTAATCGTACGCTAATCATACACGCAAATGCGTACGATCAAACCGAAGGACTCACGGGAAGATACAACAACACAACTCTAGACACAAATAAAATAACATCTGCTTCATATTACAAGCCAGGGGCCTCGAGGGCTAGAATACGAAAGCTCGATAAACACATGAGTCAGCGGAAGAAACAAATATCTGAGTACAGACATAAAACATGGGGTGCCTTAGAGCAGGCTAGCACAAAAGATACAACGATCGAACGAGGCGAGGCCTCCTGCCTGGGAACCTCCTAACTACTCATGATCATCAGCGACCTCCACGTAATAGTAGGCACCGTCGGGGTAGCAGTCGTCGGCGGCGGGGACCTCCATCTCCTGGGCTCCATCATCTGGTCGCAGCAAACGGATCAAGGGAACAAGGGGGGAGCAAAGCAGCGGTGAGTACTCATCCAAAGTACTCGCAAGTCTTACATCAGAACTATTCTAATTATGCATCAGTATCAAAGAAGGGGGTTATATGTGGACTGACTGCAGCAATGCGAGAATAGAGAGAGAAGGCCTAGTCCTATCGAAGACTAGCATCTTCAGGGTCTTGCAGCAATAGACGAGAGTAGAACAGGGGGGGTAACACATTAATAGTCATATTGTTGCAGCAATATTAAAGTGAGGTCACGCCTAAAGATCCTCCCTCGACTCCCTGCGAGGGAGAAATCCCGAGGCAAACTAATTCCAGTTAAGTAACGATTGTAGTTGTAAAAGATCGGGGCACAACTCCAAGTCGTCCTGTAACCGTGGACACGGCTATCCGAATAGTTAATTTTCAACCCTGCAGGGGTGCACCACATGTCCCGTCACGCTCGATAACACTCTGGCCGGACATACTTTTCTGGGTCCTGCCCGGCCTCGGAATATCGACACGTCGCAGCCCCACCTAAGACTAATCAGAGAGGCCAGCCCGCCGGTCTAAATCCTAAGCACAAAGGGTTCATGGGCCCAGTTCCCCTTCACGCTCCTGCACATGGCGTGGGCGGCCGACATCAGTCCTAGCATCCCTTAATCACATGTGCGATGCATCTCGGGACCACTCGGGCGCGCGCCGCTACATTGCTGGCATCTCAAAAGCTTCGGCTGATACCGCGACGCCGAGTACCCATAATTCTTCCCGCATAGCCGGTTAGTGCGAAAAGGTCTCCGACCAACCCAGATCAAATACCCAAATCCATTAACATTTTAATTAGGCCAACAACACAGTCTCACGGGAATCCACCCGTCTTACAACTAATCACCAATGATCCCACTAACATGGTCGAGTAACTGTGTGGTCGTAACATCGGGGGGAATCCGAGGTATCACCCTCGTTGGATTCCGAACGATGTACCCATCAAGGTGGGCTTAGAGGAAATCACCCTCGGGGTCCCACACTTGAGGGGTTGCACGACAGGGGCGTCATCGGGAATGGTGAAAGAGGAATCACCCTCGATAACCGCGACCGACTAGCTATACTACAGAGATATCATCAGGAGTACTTAGCGAGGTGTCACCCTCGGTACCCGATAGTATCCCTATAGCTCGTACAACGAAGGGGGTGAATGTGTTGTGTCGGGTCTGGCTCGTCGATCAGAGATCGAGATTTGAAAACAAGCGGGGCAACTGAGCTACGGGGTCAGAGGGGATGACTGCTCCACCTATACTAAGCAGATTAAAGGTACATGACTGAAAGTAGCAGTTCATCAAAAATAGGCTATGCATCAGATATAGGAGCTAACTATAACAGTAGCAAAATACTAATGCAAGCAGTAGGAAGAAAGACATAGGCGATATAGGAATGATCAAGGGGAGCTTGCTTGCCTTGCTGCTCTGCGGCAAAGGACTGATTGGCAGGGTCGTAGATGTACCCGGCAGCAGCGTCAGTCTCGGGGTCTACCGGTAGGAAGAGGGGGAAGAAACAATAAATAATAGCACCGATGCAACACAAAGCATGACATGTCAAGATGCAGGCTAGACATGAGCTAACGCAGCAACATCCATCATAGACGGGTCGGAAGAATATCTGACGATATTTTCCGGGTCTCGGGCTATTACCGGTTATACTGGAAACGATGGAAAAGTTCCATGTTTGCTATGCTAGGGACGCGTGACACACGAACGGGCCGTGTATCTGGGTTCGTCTCGTTTTGCTGATCAACTTTCATGTTGAAACTATTTTGATCTGACTTACGGATTATTTAATATTAATTTTTAAAGTTTTATTCAACAATTAGGAATTAAAAACAGATTTAATTATTTTAATAAAATCCTATTATGACATCATCGCGATGTCATGCTGACATCAACATTTGACTGGTCAACTCACCTGCGGGTCCCGAACGTCATAGGCACAAGTTTTATTTAAGATTAAATATTAATTAATCAGATTAATTTAGTGGGGGGCCCACGTGTCATTCTCTCATTAGGTTAATTAATTATTCTAATTAACATATTAACTTATATATTTATTTAACTAATTCATTAAATCATTAATTAATTATTATATCTATTTATTTATTTATTTAATAAAAACATTATTTTTATTTTTATTTTAACTATCGCGTGGGGCCTCCCTGTCATAGACAGCGGGTGCGTTGGCCCCACCGGTAAGTGACCTTAGGCCAAATTACTCGATTTTTTCCATAGATATAAACATGCAAATATCGTATTCCTCCAATATCTATATACGCAATACATACATAAATACGGGTATCAAATACATACATACATACATACGGAATACAACATTTGTTTTTATTTTCTTTTAACTCAACAACACTCCCATCTCTCTCTCTGTTAACAGAGAGACACAGAACTCTGTGCTAACTCAACATAGGAGAGCACGGTCTTCAAATCCTCCTACCGATCACTACCGTCGACGGATCGGGGTCCCGTTTGCCGGAACGGAACCGGGACGGTGAGGGGAACGCGACGGTGGGAGGAGCCCGAGAAGGGGCTCACCAACGTTGACAGGACGGCCCGATGAAGCCGGAGTTTGCGGGAAGCGGAGGTGACGGCGAGGAGGAGGAGGAGGCGATGACGGTGACGGCGCTGTTACGGTGGTGAAGGGGACGGTGACTGCGCGGTTCCGGCGAGGAAGAGGTGTAGGGGAGGCCTGGTGGGGGAGGGGCTCGCCGGCGTGGTGAAGGGGCCGAGGGGGCCTGTCTCCCTGCCCCGTCCCTCCTGGACCGAGCGGGAGGAAGGGGGGCGCGACGGGGGGGAGGCCCCTGGCCAGGGTCGGCCGACTAGGGAGGACCCCGGGAGGGCCTCGGCCGGCGGAGGGTGTTGGAGGTCCGGCCGACGGGGGGTGGTGCCGGCGGTTGGAGGAGCAGGGAAGGGGCTCGCCGGCCGGGGGTGAGGGGTGGAGAGGAGGGCCGGTGGAGGGAGGCCGTGGGCGGCTCGGGTTGGGGCCGAGAGGGGAGGGAGATGGAGATCGTGGGGGTGAGAGATGGGGTCTGGTGCGTGGGGGGGGGGCTCTCGTGGGCGGGAGAAGGGGCACCGAGAGGTGGGGGCGTGGGGAGTGGGGCCAGCGGGAGGGGGCTGGCGGCGGCGCTAAGGGGAGGGGAGGGAGCGAGGCAGGGGCTCCCTCGCCAGGGGGGGGGGGGCGCTAGGGTTTGGACGAGCTGGCCAGTTGGGCCTCTTGGCCCAGCTCGGCCAGGGGGGTGGGGGTTGCTTTTTTTTCCTTTTTTTTGTTTCTTTCATCATTTATTTTACTATTCGATTTTTCTTTTTAAATACTTTTTTTACTTTATTTTATCATTATTATTTTTAATACTTTCCTTTTTATATATATTCTTTTAATATTTGTAATGAACTTATAAAGTACTTTTCTTTTGTTTTCAAATTTTGAATCCGGATAGACTTGAATCAACGCGGGTGTGAGATGGGAATTCTCGGTGATGTGGCATCATTAGCGGTTGATCATTGTAGCTTAATTACAATAATTACTCTAGCAAAAGTCGAGGATGTCACAATTCTCCCCTACTAACAAGAATTCTCGTCCCGAGAATTAAGAGGTAGAGGGAAAGAGCCCGGGGTATTCATCATGAAGATGATCCTCGCGTTCCCAAGTGGCTTCATCTTCAGAGTGATTTGACCACTGCACCTTAAGGAACTTAGTGACCTTGCAATGAGTCTTACGTTCAGCTTGGTCGAGAATGCGGATCGGATGCTCTTTATAAGAGAGGTCTTGTTGTAGTTCAAGCATATCGTGATCCACTCCTCGAATAGGGTCCTTGAAGCAGCGTCGGAGCTGAGAAACATGGAAGACATCGTGAACCTGAGAAAGGTTCGCCGACAGTTCCAATTGATAAGCCACTCTTCCACGCCTTTCGAGAACAGTGAAAGGACCAATATAACGAGGAGCTAACTTGCCCTTGATTCCGAAACGGTGTGCACCTCTCATTGGTGTGACACGAAGATAGGCCTTTTCGCCAGGTTGATAGACCATATCTTGATGATGACGGTCATACTGACTCTTCTGACGAGACTGAGTAGCCTTCAGATTCTCATGAATAATGCGGACTTGATCTTCGGCATGTTGAATAATATCCGGACCGAAGAGTGATCGTTCCCTAGTTTCTGACCAATTCAGAGGAGTTCGACACCTTCGCCCATACAATACTTCGAAAGGGGCCATCTTCAGACTAGCTTGATAGCTATTGTTGTAAGATAACTCGGCATACGGGAGAGATTCCTCCCATTTCTTACCGAAAGAAATGACACAAGCTCGAAGCATGTCCTCGAGAATTTGGTTGACTCGTTCAACTTGTCCCTGGGATTGAGGATGAAATGCAGTGCTGAAGGACAGATGAGTCTCCATAGCCTTCTGAAAACTTTCCCAGAATTTTGAAGTGAACAAGCTGCCACCTTCCGAACTGATTACCAACGGAATACCGTGAAGTGAAACAACTCTTGACATATAAATATCTGCCAGCTGACTAGCATTAATCGTTTCCTTGACGGCCAGGAAATGTGCAACTTTGGACAGTCGATCAATGACGACAAGAATAGCATCATTACCTTTTTGAGATCTGGGGAAACCAGTGACGAAGTCCATTTCAACGTGGTCCCATTTCCACTCGGGAATAGAGATAGGTTGCAGAGTTCCAGCAGGCTTTTGGTGTTCTGCTTTGATACGCCGGCATATATCACATTCTGCCACATAGCGTGCAATGTCTTGTTTCATATTGGGCCACCAGAATCTTTGTCGGATGTCTTGGTACATCTTGGTACTACCCGGGTGGATAGACAGTGGTGTGTCATGAGCTTCTTCCATCACCTTCCCAGTCATCCTGAGATTTTCCTTCTTATTTGGGACGAATAGGCGACCCTTGAAATACAAGGCGCCACCTTCATCAACACTGAAAAAGGAGGGCTTACCCTTTGCAGTATAGCTCTTAATCCTGTCGACATCATCGGCAAAGTCTTGTATATTCTTTATGGAGCTCACAAGATCTGGTTCAACCACTAGGTTACTGAGGGAACCCTGATTAACAACACGAAAGTTCATCTTTTGACAATCTTCAGGAGGGGGAACAAGGTAACCCTGAGGAACAATGTGGAGGTTCAGCTTACGGAATTCCTCTTGCAGACGATCGTGAACCTGATGAACTTGGAGGTGGTTGCAGTATGACTTGCGACTTAAGGCATCAGCCATTACATTAGCCTTGCCAGGGGTATATGATATAGTACAGTCAAAATCTGCTATACGCTCCACCCATCTTTGTTGACGCAGGTTCAGCTCCGGTTGATTGAACAAGTACTTCAGACTTTGATGGTCGGTGTAGATTTCACAGCGATTACCGACAAGGTATTGTCGCCATTCCTTCAATGCATGAATGACTGCGGTAAGCTCGAGGTCATGAACTGGGTAGTTCTCTTCATGAGCACGCAGTTGACGTGAAGCATAAGCGATCACCTTGCGATCTTACATTAGGACACAACCTATTCCATGACGAGAAGCATCACAGTATATGACGAAATCCCTTTTCGTATCTGGAGGAGCAAGTACTGGAGCGGACGTCAGTTTGTCCTTGAGCGCCTGGAAACTTTCCTGACATTTATCAGTCCATTCATACTTAACACCTTTGTGAAGCAGGTTGGTTAAGGGCTTCGCAATCTTGGAGAAGTTCTCGATGAATCGACGGCAATAGCTGGTGAGTCCGAGAAAACTTCTGACTTGCTTGACATTCTTCGGGGGAGTCCAGTCAAGAATAACTTGAATCCGTCCGGGGTTGACCGCAGTACCATCCTTGGAAATCACATGACCAAGGTAAGTCACTTCGTCTAGCCAGAACTCACATTTGGAATACTTCGCATAGAGTTTATGTTCCCGAAGCTTATCCAGTACAAGACGAAGATGCTCAGCATGCTCTTCTTTGTTCTTCGAAAACACCAGAATATCATCCAGATATACCACGACAAATTTGTCGAGATAGTCCATGAATATATAATTCATCAATCGAGAGAAGGTTGCCGGTGCATTGGTTAAGCCGAAGGACATGACGGTGTACTCGTATGATCCATATCGAGTAATAAATGCGGTCTTTGGAATATCCTCCTTGCGAACACGGATCTGGTGGTATCCCAATCTCAAGTCGAGCTTAGAGAAAACGGTGGAACCAGCAAGTTGATCATACAAATCATTTATCCGAGGGAGAGGATATTTGTTTTGAATAGTGACCTGGTTGATAGGACGATAGTCTTGAACCAATCAATTTGTCCCATCCTTCTTCTTAACAAAGAGAGAAGGTGCTCCCCAAGAAGAGGAACTCGGACGGATGAAACCCAGACGGAGCGAGTTGTCAATTTCTTGCTTAAGTTCAAGGAGTTCATGTGGTGGCATTTTATAAGGACGCTTGGCAATAGGAGTGGTACCGGGTACCAAGTCAATGACAAACTCGACAGCTCGAGCAGGGGGAATTCCCGGAAGTTCTTCTGGAAAGACATCTTGAAATTCTCGGACCACTGGTATGTTTTCAATCCCTTCAAGAGGCGACGCATTTAATGCATTCAAAGCATAGAGTCGTGCCTCAGCATTACGGACGAGATGAGCATGGTAGCTTATTACTTCATCTGAAGGGTGTAGGAGGTGGACGGTCTTGGTGGCACAAACGATCGATGCCGTATGAGCTTTCAACCAGTCCATCCCCAATATGAGATCAATGTTGGATGACTTTAGTAGGATGGGGTTGGCAAGGAATTCTAATCCTTCAATTTCAACTGGAACATGGAGGCAAACCACAGAGGTTCGGCATTCGCCCCTAGGGGTGTTTACCACTATCGGGATGTTCATCTCTTCGCTCCTAATGTCATGCATGTATGCAAAAAAATTCGACATAAAGGAATGCGATGCTCCTGTATCAAACAATACAGAAGCAGGTACTGAGTTAACGAGAAGTGTACCCATCACGGTAGCAGGCTGGTCTTGAGCTTGACCCATATCAATGTTGTTGGCCTGACCACGAACATAAGCAGGCTTAGTGTTGAAGTTGCGGTTCTGGTTGTTGCCACTGCCAGTTGCGGGAAGTGCCAGCTGATTCGGATTCTGCCTGCAGTCTCTAGCACGGTGACCTGGATGGCCACACTTGAAGCACAGCCCGTCCTCAGGACGGGAAGGAGGAACTCGAGGTGGTGGAGCTGGAAGCCTCGGCTGCCGAGGTGGTGGAGGAGGCAGGCGAGGTGCAGCATAGGACGGCCTCGGAGTAGGAGCAGGTGCATGGTACATGTTGTTGGGAATCCAGATCTTCAGCTTCTCTGCAGATGAGCCCGAAGGTGAGCCCATGTCACGGTTGCGCTTGCTGCTATCTTTGTATTCCTGCAGACCAGTCTCAACCTGAATAGCCTTGTTCACCAGGGTGGCAAAATCAGCATAGTCCTGAATGAGGAGTGTCAGCTTGATATCAGGGTGGAGGCCTTCACGGAACTTCTCCTGCCTGCGTGCATCAGTCGCAATGTCTTCTTCAGCATAGCGAGACAATTCCAGAAATTCCCGCTGATAAGCATCCACAGTCTTATTGCCCTGGACCAAGTTGCGGAACTCACGCTTCTTCCTGTCCATGATTCCCTGGGGAATGTATCGAGCAAGGAAAGGAGCCTTGAACTCTGCCCAAGTGATGATAGTTCCATCGGGCTGAGAGCGCCTGTGGCTGTCCCACCATTCAGCAGCGGGACCCTTCAGAAAGTAGGCGGCAAAGTTGACATAGCTCGCCAGGGGCACATTGGAAGACTCCAGCTCATAAGAAATGTCACGGAGCCAGTCATCAGCATCAAGAGGCTGAGTTGAGTTGCGGTAGATCACAGGGTTGAGACGGCAGAAGTCTTGCAGTGTCACGCCTTGCGGTTGGTTCATGTTCGGCCTTTGGAACTGATCCATGAGCCCTTGAATAAACTGGCGGTTCAGCTCAAACTGTTGGATCATCCCTGCCATATACTCAGGAGGCGGGGGTGGTGCATCGTTGGCAGGGGCACGCGGGCGGCCAGCTGGTCTAACCATCCTGTTAAATATTTAGCACGGGTAGTTTAGCTTAAAGTAATTGAAAGTTATCGCACGCATTCATGAAGTAATCAAGCATAATGAAAGGGAAATGCGATAGATACTCCATAGTAGTTGAGTTCGACATACAGACCCATACCTAAGTTCGATTACAGACTAGCGATTACAAATTCGAAATTTGGCGATAGCCCGGACGCATTAGACGATACCCTGGACTCACTAGGCGGCCCGCAGGCACGCGGTGGAAGAGTACCACAACGAGATGTAGCGATAAGGCTACATCAACGTCGGAGAGGACGATCGAATCCTCGTAGCTGGCGGTGATAGAAGGTAGGGACAGGACCCTGTGTCCCGTCGTGACTCTGGTGAGGGTACCGCATCCAGTCGAGCAGCTGAGGTCCAAGTGCAGGGGTTCTACCCCCAACATCAGTCCACTCCAGAGCTGATGGTAGATCTATCCTGCTCGGCTCACGGATGCGCATAGGTGGAACCCTCGGACAGTGTGATGGCTGCAGCTCTGTCAATGCGTCGTAAAGACGAGCGCGCGTAGCATACAGCTCCACAGTCAAAGCTCGGAAAGCACGATCCATTGCCTCAGTGTACTGCACCAGAACCTGCGCGTCGTAGCGACGCGTCACGTAGGGGGCGCAGACAGCGACGTAGGAACGGTTGCTGCGCTCCCGAACGTCAAAAGCGTAGGCAGTGAGATCAGACCCAGTCTCATCCCCAGCAGGAGCATGCGGGATGTATCTGAAAGGGCTCTCCTCCAGGTGAGGGTACGCTCCACGGAGACGGGTGATGGCGATGTAGTCCGCATCATGGACGGCCATCTCGACCGACACTCCAATACCACAGAACACGTGGCGCTCGAGGGTCTCGCCGCCCCTCTGGTCGAAGATGCGAACCTCAGCCTGGTACTGGTACTTGTTATACTCGCGGAAATCCTCGAACACAGTGTACTCGGGGTACCAGCGATATCCCAGCCTGGTCAGGAGATCGACCAAAATGGCCGGGAACCCAGTCATCTCAGTGGCCTGTGTCAGGCGCACGTGCTGTCTTGCGAGATGCATCTGAAAATAAGATTGACGGATGTCAATGACAGTGTGTGTAATACATATTCAGGAGAAAAAGAGTAGATAGTCCACCGCTCCGGATCGATGTGATTCGAGAACCTAATGTTAGAGTTAGTAAAATCTTTGACCCGAAAGAGAAGAGAAAGTAGAGCCCAGAGTATAGAACAGGAGTAAAAGATACTAATACCATCCAATTGAGATGTGGGCCCGTAAGCCACAACATCAGTGTTAGTAAAGGTTTTCAAACACTAGACTCAACTTCGGCCAAGGAGTTGGAAAGGGGGCTACCTACAGGCAGTCGGCTCTGATACCAACTTGTGACGCCCTCGATTTAATCGTACGCTAATCATACACGCAAATGCGTACGATCAAACCCAAGGACTCACGGGAAGATACCACAACACAACTCTAGACACAAATAAAATAACATCAGCTTCATATTACAAGCCAGGGGCCTCGAGGGCTAGAATACGAAAGCTCGATAAACACACGAGTCAGCGGAAGCAACAAATATCTGAGTACAGACATAAAACATGGGGTTCCTTAGAGAAGGCTAGCACAAAAGATACAACGATCGAACGAGGCGAGGCCTCCTGCCTGGGAACCTCCTAACTACTCCTGATCATCAGCGGCCTCCACGTAGTAGTAGGCACCGTCGGGGTAGCAGTCGTCGGCGGCGGGGACCTCCATCTCCTGGGTTCCATCATCTGGTCGCAGCAAACGGATCAAGGGAACAAGGGGGGAGCAAAGCAGCGGTGAGTACTCATCCAAAGTACTCGCAAGTCTTACATCAGAACTATTCTAATTATGCATCAGTATCAAAGAAGGGGGTTATATGTGGACTGACTACAGCAATGCCAGAATAGAGAGAGAAGGCCTAGTCCTATCGAAGACTAGCATCTTCAGGGTCTTGCAGCAATAGACGAGAGTAGAACAGGGGGGTAACACATTAATAGTCATATTGTTGCAGCAATATTAAAGTGAGGTCACGCCTAAAGATCCTCCCTCGACTCCCTGCGAGGGAGCAATCCCGAGGCAAACTAATTCCAGTTAAGTAACGATTGTAGTTGTAAAAGATCGGGGCACAACTCCAAGTCGTCTTGTAACCGTGGACACGGCTATCCGAATAGTTAATTTTCATCCCTGAAGGGGTGCACCACATGTCCCGTCATGCTCGATAACACTCTGGCCGGACATACTTTTCTGGGTCCTGCCCGGCCTCGGAATATCGACACGTCGCAGCCCCACCTAAGACTAATCAGAGAGGCCAGCCCGCCGGTCTAAATCCTAAGCACAAAGGGTTCGTGGGCCCAATTCCCCTTCACGCTCCTGCACGTGGCGTGGGCGGCCGACATCAGTCCTAGCATCCCTTAATCACAAGCGCGATGCATCTCGGGACCACTCGGGCGCGCGCCGCTACATTGCTGGCATCTGAAAAGCTTCGGCTGATACCGCGAAGCCGAGTACCCATAATTCTTCCCGCATAGCCGGTTAGTGCGAAAAGGTCTCCGACCAACCCAGATCAAATACCCAAATCCATTAACATTTTAATTAGGCCAACAACACAGTCTCACGGGAACCCACCCGTCTTACAACTAATCACCAATGATCCCAGTAACATGGTCGAGTAACTGTGTGGTCGTAATATCGGGGGGAATCCGAGGTATCACCCTCGTTGGATTCCGAACAATGTACCCATCAAGGTGGGCTTAGAGGAAATCACCCTCGGGGTCCCACACTTGAGGGGTTGCACGACAGGGGCGTCATCGGGAATGGTGAAAGAGGAATCACCCTCGATAACCGCGACCGACTAGCTATACTACAGAGATATCATCAGGAGTACTTAGCGAGGTGTCACCCTCGGTACCCGATAGTATCCCTATAGCGTCGTACAACGAAGGGGGTGAATGTGTTGTGTCGGGTCTGGCTCGTCGATCAGAGATCGAGATTTGAAAACAAGCGGGGCAACTGAGCTACGGGGTCAGAGGGGATGACTGCTCCACCTATACTAAGCAGATTAAAGGTACATGACTGAAAGTAGCAGTTCATCAAAAATAGGCTATGCATCAGATATAGGAGCTAACTACAACAGTAGCAAAATACTAATGCAAGCAGTAGGAAGAAAGACATAGGCGATATAGGAATGATCAAGGGGAGTTTGCTTGCCTTGCTGCTCTGCGGCAAAGGACTGATCGGCAGGGTCGTAGATGTACCCGGCAGCAGCGTCAGTCTCGGGGTCTACCGGTAGGAAGAGGGGGAAGAAACAATAAATAATAGCACCGATGCAACACAAAGCATGACATGGCAAGATGCAGGCTAGACATGAGCTAACGCAGCAACATCCGTCATAGACGGGTCGAAAGAATATTTGACGATATTTTCCGGGTCTCGGGCTACTACCGGTTATACTGGAAACGATGGAGAAGTTCCATGTTTGCTATGCTAGGGACGCGTGACACACGAACGGGCCGTGTATCCGGGTTCGTCTCGTTTTGATGATCAACTTTCATGTTGAAACTATTTTGATCTAACTTACGGATTATTTAATATTAATTTTTAAAGTTTTATTCAACAATTAGGAATTAAAAACAGATTTAATTATTTTAATAAAATCCTATTATGACATCATCGCGATGTCATGCTGACATCAACATTTGACTGGTCCACTGACCTGCGGGTCCCGAACGTCATAGGCACAAGTTTTATTTAAGATTAAATATTAATTAATCAGATTAATTTACTGGGGGACCCATGTGTCATTCTCTCATTAGGTTGATTAATTATTCTAATTAACAGAATAACTTATATATTTATTTAACTAATTCATTAACTCATTAATTAATTATTATATCTATTTATTTATTTATTTAATAAAAACATTATTTTTATTTTTATTTTAACTATCGCGTGGGGCCTCCCTGTCATAGACAGCGGGTGCGTTGGCCCCACCGGTAAGTGACCTTATGCCAAAATACTTGATTTTTTCCATAGATATAAACATGCAAATATCGTATTCCTCCAATATCTATATACGCAATACATACATAAATACGGGTATCAAATACATACATACATACATAGGGAATAAACATTTGTTTTTATTTTCTTTTAACTCAACAACACTCCCATCTCTCTCTGTTAACAGAGAGACAGAGAACTCTGTGCTAACTCAACATAGGAGAGCACGTTCTTCAAATCCTCCTACCGTTCACTACCGTCGACGGATCGGGGTCCCGTTTGCCGGAACGGAACCGGGATGGTGAGGGGAACGCGACGGTGGGAGGAGCCCGAGGAGGGGCTCACCAACGTTGACGGGACGGCCCGATGAAGCCGGAGTTCGCGGGAAGCGGAGGTGACGGTGAGGAGGAGGACGAGGCGGTGACGGTGACGGCGCTGTTTCGGTGGTGAAGGGGACGGTGACGGCGCGGTTCCGGCGAGGAAGAGGTGTAGGGGAGGCCTGGTGGGGGAGGGGCTCGCCGGCGTGGTGAAGGGGCCGAGGGGGCCTGTCTCCCTGCCCGGTCCCTCATGGACCGAGCGGGAGGAAGGGGGCGCGACGGGGGGGAGGCCCCTGGCCAGTGTCGGCCGACTAGGGAGGACCCCGGGAGGGCCTCGTTCGGCGGAGGGTGTTGGAGGTCCGGCCGACGGGGGGTGGTGCCGGCGGTTGGAGGAGCAGGGAAGGGGCTCGCCGGCCGGGGGTGAGGGGTGGAGAGGAGGGCCGGTGGAGGGAGGCCGTGGAGGGCTCGGGTTGGGGCCGAGAGGGGAGGGATATGGAGATCGTGGGGGTGAGAGATGGGGTGTGGTGCGTGGGGGGGGGTTCTCGTGGGCGGGAGAAGGGGGACCGAGAGGTGGGGGGCGTGGGGAGTGGGGCCAGCGATAGGGGGCTGGCGGCGGTGCTAAGGGGAGGGGAGGGAGCGAGGCAGGGGCTCCCTCGCGAGGGGGGGCGCTAGGGTTTGGACGAGCTGGCCAGTTGGGCCTCTTGGCCCAGCTCGGCCAGGGGGGTGGGGTTGCTTTTTTTTCCTTTTTTTTGTTTCTTTCATTATTTATTTTACTATTCGATTTTTCTTTTTAAATACTTTTTTTACTTTATTTTATCATTACTATTTTTAATACTTTCCTTTTTATATATATTCTTTTAATATTTGTAATGAACTTATAAAGTACTTTTCTTTTGTTTTCAAATTTTGAATCCGGATAGACTTGAATCAACGCGGGTCTGAGATGGGAATTCTCGGTGATGTGGAATTATTAGCTGTTGATCATTGTAGCTTAATTACAATAATTACTGTAGCAAAAGTCGAGGATGTCACATTGAGCTTGCAGCTGTGGTCCATGCACTAAAAACATGGCGACATTACCCTCTGGGTAATCGTTGCGAAATATTCACTGATCACCAAAGTCTGAAATATATCTTCACCCAGCCAGATTTGAATCTCAGGCAAAGACGGTGGGTTGAGTTGATCTCGGATTACGACTTAGGGATAACTTACACCCCAAGGAAGGCCAATGTTATGGCTGATGCACTAAGTCGTAAATCTTATTGTAACAATTTGATGCTACAACAAGGTCAACCACATCTCTATGAGGAATTTCGGAAGTTAAATCTCCATATTGTTCCTCAAGGATTCCTTTCTACCCTGCTGGCGAAGCCTACTATTAGGGATTAAATCATAGCCGTGCAGGCTTATGATAAGGGTATATCCCGGATCAAGGAGAATATTGCTAGCAGTAACGCTAGGGATTTCTCCATCAATGAGAAAGGTGTTGTGTTTTTTCAGAACCGTTTAGTGGTTCCTATGAGCAAACATCTGCGGCAATTGATCCTTAAGGAGGCTCATGATTCTCCTCTCGCCATTCATCCCGGTAGTACTAAGATGTATCAGGACCTACGCCAGAGGTTCTGGTGGACTAGGATGCAGAGAGAAATTGCTGAGTTCGTTGCTAACTGCGACGTTTTTCGTCGAGTTAAGGCAGAACATCAAAGGCCTGCTGGCACCCTTCAACCTTTAGCTATTCCTGAATGGAAATGGGATAAAGTTAGTATGGATTTCATTGACCGTCTCTCCAAAGTAGCTCATTTTCTTCCAATTCGTGAGAGTATAACAGCTAGCCAGCTAGCAGAGTTATATATCTCTCGAATAGTGTTTCTTCATGGTGTTCCCGTAGAGATTAACTCAGACCGTGGGAGTATTTTTGCTTCTCGCTTCTGGGAAAGTTTTCAGAATGCTATGGGGACTCACTTATCTTTAAGCACTGCTTTCCATCCTCAATCAAGTGGTCAAGTAGAAAGAGTGAATCAAATCCTGGAAGATATGCTCCGAGCTTGTGTTATATCGTTCAGTATGAATTGGGAGAAGTGCCTTCCATTCGCCGAATTTGCTTATAACAATAGTTATCAATCAAGCTTGGGCAAAGCTCCTTTTGAAGTTCTCTATGGACGAAGATGTCGAACACCTCTTAATTGGTCAGAAACCGGAGAGAGGCAACTCTTTGGCCCGGATATGATCCAGGATGCAGAAGAGCAGGTTCGCACTATTCTTGACAAGTTCAAAATAGCCCAGTCTCGTCAAAAGAGCCATTATGATCGTCATCATAAGGCTGTGACCTTTGAAGTTGACGAGAAGGCTTACCTTTGGGTTACACCTTTGAAGGGTACCCATCGATTCGGTATCAAGGGCAAGTTGGCTCCTCGTTACATTGGTCCTTTTCGCATTCTTGCCAAACGAGGAGAAGTTTCCTACCAGTTGGAACTTCCTCCGCATCTTTCCAAGGTTCATGATGTCTTCCACGTCTCGCAACTCAGGAGTTAATTTTCGGATCCTATTCGTGAAGTGGACCACGAAACGCTTGGTCTCCAAGATAACCTTTCTTATTGAGAATACCCTGTTCATATTCTCGACCAAGCTGAGTGTACTACTCGACGTCGAAACCTCAAGTTTCGTAAAGTTCAATGGTCAAACCATTCTGAGAAGGAGGCGACTTGGGAAAGAGAGGATCGTCTCCGATTTGAGTATCCTGCGTTATTCCCGACGACTTCTAAATCTCGGGACGAGATTCTTTTGAGTGGGGGTGAGTTGTCACATCCCTGGAATCCTAGCCAAGGTTTAGCATTGTGCTCATATTTTCTTTGCATTGCATCCAAGAAAATGGCAACAAGATCAAAGTAAGTGGTGAAGGGAAACTCAAAACCCTAGCCACTTCTTAATTCAAAGGAATTATAAATTTTATTCAAATCAATGAACCCAAAATGGCCTCAATAAAAGTTCAACTTTTCTGATAAATCATGGAAGCAAATAAGCAATGAAGAAAACCATTTTCGTAACAGTTTTGGCATTTTAAATAAATGCAAAAAGCTACTGGTTTCAAGTTTAAAATTTGAATTCAAAAACTTTAAGTTTTCAAAAACGTTGAAAACTCCAGGAATGGTTGGATATATTCCAACAAATATTCTGGTGTGTTCAAAATACTTTTTACAAACTATTTTGGAGCTGAAATAAATAGCAAATCAAATAGTTAGCAAAACAGAAACAAAACAGAAAAAAAGGAGGAAAGAATTACCTGTCGCTCACCTCAGCCGAGGCCCAGTCGCGCTGTCATCTTCCTCCTCGCCAGTAGGAGCAGGAGGTGGCCGCCGTGACGCCGCGCGCCTCCACGCAGCTCTGTGCCTTCCTGGCCGCCGCTTCGCACTGGCGAGCACGGGGATAACCTCCGCGAGCACGTATCTATCCATTCCCCTGCTCCATCTCCCCCCTCTCCTCTTGGTTCTGCCGATCCCCACTGGCGCCATTGACAGGAGCTCGAGCTCGAGCTGCCCGTGCCCCTAGCCACAGGATCTTCCTCCCGAGTGTCCCATTAGCTCCGCCTCGACGAGCTGGTCCTCCCTGCAAAAGCCGAAGCCTCCCCAAGCCCTGCAACGCCCACGGCACCGTCGTCTTTAACCTTCGGCCGCCAGCGAGCTCTGCTAGATTCGTCGCCCTCAGCGCTTCCCCGAGCCGTCTAAGCCCTCCTCTCCACTCCTCGTGAGGTTGCGCAGCTTTCCCCTAAGTTTTCCCCGTCGATCTCCTCCTCTAGGCCTAGTTCCACCGGAGCTCGACGAGGACCGCCGCTGCAGCTCGTCGCCACCAGGAGCCTCAGGACGTTACATAGATGCTTTAGGAGCCCAGCCCCGCGCGATTTGACCCTGTGTTCGATGACTTCGACGATGGCCGAACATGGTCGCCGCTGAGCTCGTCGCCGGCGTCGATTCTGGCCAGCCCATCCCCTAGGGTTTGCCCCGTCGAGTGGCCGTTCTCCCCGTGGTCTCCGCCGTGCGTTTGGTCGTCGGAGGCGAGTTTCTGATGCCCTTCGCCGTACTGGTGGTCGCCGGAGGCTCCCCGCCGGCGAGGACGACCTCGCCACTGGTGGATCTCAGCTGGCTTGAGCCACTGACGTGTGGGGCCAGCCTCTAGATAATTTGGACTAATAAAAATAAAATTAAATAAACTAATAAGTCACTGACATGTGGGTCCAGTAAGGTTAATTAGCTAATTAAGATTAAAACTAATCTAAAACTGACCAGAGTCACTAACCAGTGGGTCCCACTAGTCAGGTTTGACTTTCAACGGCCAGTTGGACCTGTTGGTGTCATGCTAATGCAGTAAAGAGTTTTCTGATTTAAAAGAATTCCAGAAAAATCATAGCAATTAATCTGTAACTCCAATGAAAATAATTTATATATGAAAAAGTATCAGAAAAATTCAAGGAATCTGAATATGTCATATTCAAACATGTTTGAAAATGTTACTCAACCCAAACATGTAGATTAATGAATAAGTTAATTCTTATAAATACTTTGGAGATGGAATTTGGAAATTATTTAAATTTCACTACTAATTATATGATCAAACACTGTCCAAATCACAAACCAACAACCTAACATGTCAATCCATGCATGTTAAAAATAAGTTGATCTGAGCATCAGGTCGAATCAATTAAAATGGTATTCGAGAATACCTCGTTTGAAGTGATATTTGAGTTTGATTCAAATCAACTTCAAACCTACTAAATGTTAACTATAATAATATACCACCTTGCATCCTCATGCCATGCTCATGGATCATCTTGTTGCATATGTTTGTTATTGATTGTTGTCGTTCCTTTCGGTAGGCTCCGCTCCTCCGGATTCCACCGAATATCCGACTGACGGATATTGTCCCTCCTCTGAGCAACAAGGCAACCAACCATTTTGATCATCCCGATAAATCCCATGTTCTCGCTCCTGCACTTACTTATTGCATTAGGATCAAATGCTTCAAGTGCTTTTGCCACGTTAGTTGAACCCACTTCCTTTGCATGACCTATCCTTGTCACAGTAAATAGATGAACCTTGCAACAAAGCATACCTGGTAGTTGCTAGAGCCATGATGTGCCTTATCCTGCTATGCATGCTATGCTTAGAGTTGTGTACCGTCTGTCATCTGGGAGATGAACAAAATTGTGAGAATGTGTTCAGTAAGTAAAGGGTGTGTGTTGAACCTGATTTGGTAAAGGTACCAGTGAAAGGCTGTGTGGGATTACATGGCGGGTTGTTTCATTGGAACCGTCCTTAGGAACTGAGTTCCGTGTATGTAATCCAAGACTAGATACTACCACACGTTGGGATACTTAATTGACCCTCTCGACTTATTAATCGCTTAGTACTCGGTCCAGGAGTTGCAAGTAGTTTCTGGTGTTTATAGTCATGCTGGAGGCCGTGCATAGCGCTGATCTGGGAGGTGGGCTGTGATGCGGTAGGCAGTGGCACGGTGTACCAAGTGGCACCCGGATGGTGGGCTTGTGAACCCTGCGCACATCGTTTGAGGCCGTGGCGAAAACCTCGGCCAGACTTCCGTGCGGGTTACTCTCAGATAGGCGATAAACCTGGACTAGGTACTAGTGTGATTAACGGTCGTGGCCGACTCCCTCGCTGGGCTTCCGCTTGAAGGTTGCCGAGGTGCATGACGTGCACATGGGATAAGTGGCGAGAGCGTGTGTGACGAAGTACACCCCTGCAGGGTTATGATCTATTCGAATAGCCGCGTCCGCGGATATGGACTACTTGGAGACATATGTTGTTCGTAGATAACTTCAATGGCTACTCGTAAAATTGTCAAGATAAGCGTGAGTGTCGTGGACGGCATTTCCATATGGAGACGGAATGATTCCACGATGGAGTATTGTTGTGGTGTTAGTGGACTCATGTGCGAGAAATCAAGTTGTCAAAATTATTTTAAAATGCAAGTTGTCTAGCCACGAGTCAAATGCTGGCTTTCCGCATGAAACCCCACAATACCTTATTGATACTTTGCATGAGTAGTTAGTTATCCTAAAGTCTTGCTGAGTACCTCCGTACTCATGTTTGCTTAAAAATTGTTGCAGAGGTTGCTAATGACCCTAATGGAGGGTTCTTCCTAGACATCGACGACGACGAGTAGCTCGTGTCCCAGCTACGATCTGGCCCTAGATTGGGTATGTAGTATAGTCAGGCCTTGTGCCTTCTAGTTTCACCTGTCTGTTCTGAGACAGTTTTAAACACTTCCGCTGGCTTGTAACTGAATGACTGCTATGATGGGTCGTGAGACCCTTACTGTGTAATATTATGTGTGTGGCTCTTCCGAGCCTCTTAAATAAAGCTTGTATGTTTTGGTTATGTTTTGATGCCATCGATGTGTCTATACATATCGGTATGCCATGCGTACGTGTGTCGTACTTGATATGTATGGGGTTCGATTACCTAGCTGTAAACTTTAGTAGCACTCCTTATAGGGAAATTCCCCTTTGTGATCCAACGAGCCTTGGTAGCACGCTACTGCTCCGGACACATTGGTTGACCGGCATGTGTCCTTCTTAGCTGCTGTGTCTGTCCTCTTTGGGGAAATGTCACGCGATGTAATGGAGTCCTTGTAGCTTGCTACGACTCGTCTACATTCGCTGGTGACCGACACCTGCTTTGCTGGGTCATGTATGCCTGTCCATGTGCGGAACTGCCACTTTGGTTTATGACTAGACATGTCGATCCGGGTTCTTTGTCATTGGAATGCTAGCGACACAAATGCATACGTAAGTCAAAAGGCGCAAACGGTCCCGGCTAAGGTAAGGCTGCAGCCGTGGGGTTAACCGTGCGTGAGACCGCAAAGGGATGCGATGTGTTACAGGCTGGATTCCTATGGCTTAGGATCGGGGTCTCGACACACTCAATGAGTTAATTTATTCTATAGCGTGTACCTTCTTGCTAGTAGGTGACCTTTCAGTGTGCCACTGAGAGTAGTTCGTCATGATATTGTCTAGGAGTTTTGTGGCTTCTCCTAATGTGATATCCATGAATGTTCCACCTGAGTCGGAGTCCAAGATATTTCTAGAAGCGAAATTCAAGCCACCGTAGAAGATTTGTATAATCATCCAAAGACTCAAGCCATGAGCGGGACAATTTCTAATCATCAATTTCATTCTCTCCCAAGATTGTGCAACATGTTCATGATCAAGCTGCTTAAAATTCATGATATCATTACGGAGAGAGGTAATCTTAGCCGGCGGAAAATACTTGGATATATAAGCATCTTTGCACTTGTTCCAAGAATCAATACTATTTTTGGGCAAAGACGAAAACCAAGTTTTTGCTCGATCTCGCAAAAAGAACGGAAAAAGCTTCAATTTAATCACATCATTATCCACATATTTATTCTTTTGCATATCACAAAGCTCAATGGAGGTATTAAGATGGGATGCGGCATCTTCACTAGGAAGGTCGGAGCATTGCTCTTTCATAACAAGATTCAGCAAAGCAGCATTGATTTCGTATGATTCTGCACTAGTGGCGGGAGCAATCGGAGTACTAATAAAATCATGATTATTAGTATTCGAGAAGTCACAAAGTTTGGTGTTTTTAGTCATGGTGGCTTCAGCAAGCAAACAAGCACACAAGCGAACAAAAAGCAAGCGAGAGAAAAGGGCGAACGAAAAAGGCAAACGAAAAAGGCAAATATTTTTCTAAATTTTTGTTTCTGAGAAGTGGGGGAGGGGAAAACGAGAGGCAAAAAAGTAAATGCAAGAGATGAGTTTGCGACACTTACTTGGATGAGTTCTTGACTTGATCCTCCCCGGCAACGGCGCCAGAAATCCTTCTACCTCCTCTTGAGCTTGTGTTGGTTTTTCCCTTGAAGAGGAAAGGGTGATGCATCACAGGAGCAGTAAGTATTTCCCTCAAATTGAGAACCAAGGTATCAATCCAGTAGGAGAATCGCGCCAAGTCTAGAGTACCTGCGCAAACACAAAAGAGCTTGCACCCAACGCTATAAAGGGGTTCTCAATGACTTCAAGATTGATTGCAAAGTGAGATCTGAAGGCGGAAAGTGCAACGAAATAAAAGTGTAAGGCTGAAAATATGGTGTGAAGTAGACCCGGGGGCCATAGTGTTCACTAGAGGCTTCTCTGAAAATAGCATATAATACGGTGGGTGAACAAATTACTGTGGAGCAATTGATAGAACCGCGCAAAGTCATGACAATATCTAAGGCAATGATCATACATACAGGCATCACGTCCGAGACAAGTAGACCGATACTTTCTGCATCTACTACTATTACTCCACACATCTACCGCTATCCAGCATGCATCTAGTGTATTGAGTTCATGACGAACAGAGTAACGCCTTATGCAAGATGACATGATGTAGAGGGATAATCTCAAACCAATGATGAAAACCCCATCTTTTTACCCTTGATGGGAACAACACGATGCGTGCCTCGCTACCCCTTCTGTCGCTGGGTAAGGTCACCGCACGGTAAGATCCCAAAACCAAGCATTTCTCCCATTGCAAGAATCATAGATCTAGTTGGCCAAACAAAACCCACAACTCGAAGAGAATTACAAGGATGTGAAATCATGCATAAGAGAGATCACAAGAAACTCAAATAAGATTCATAGATAATCTGATCATAAATCCACAATTCATCGGATCTCGACAAACACACCGCAAAAGAAGATTACATCGGATACATCTCCATGAAGATCATGGAGACCTTTGTATTGAAGATCCAAGAGAGAGAAGAAGCCATCTAGTTACTAGCTATGGACCCGTAGGTCTATGGTGAACTACTCACTCATCATCGGAGAGGTCATGGTGTTGATGAAGAAGCCCTCCGTATCTGAATCTCCCCTCCGGCAGGGCACCAGAACGTGCCCGAGATGGGATCTTGCAGAGACAGAAGCTTGCGGCGGCGGAAAAGTGATTTCGATGATCTCCTGATTTTTTTTGGGATTTTTAGGGAATTAATAGGCGCAACCCCTAGGTTAGGGGGTGCTCAGCGGGCCCACAAGCCTGGGTTGCGCGGCCTACCCCCCTGGCCGCACGGTGGGGGCTTGTGGGGCCCCTGAGGCTCCCCTGCCTTGGCTCCCAAGCTTCCCGATCTTCTTCTGTTCCGGAAAAAATCTTTTCGGGGATTTTCTTCCGTTTGGACTCCGTTTCAGAATCTCCTCTCGAAGGGGTCAAAAACATGGAAAAAACAGGAACTCGCACTTGGCACTAAGTTAATAAGTTAGTCCCAAAAATATATAAAAGGCATGCAAAACATCCAAAGTTTCACAAGATAATAGCATGAAACCATAAAAAATTATAGATATGTTGGAGACGTATCAGTTTCCACCCTACAACCGTGCGGCCCGCGTGTCGCCCGACCAACGCACAGGCGCCGCCGGCACGGTAGGGCACAGCGAGCCGGGAGTGGGCAGCCCACCGCCGGGCCGAGAACCGGGCGCCACCGCAGGGGATAACCCGGGCGACGCATCGGACCTAGCCATGGCGTAGGCAGGGTGAGGCACACTGTAACATCCCAATTTTCTTAAATTCGGATGTTAATAGACCATTCATGTGCATCTCATATTTTTATGCATTACTGTGTTCTTCTGAAAATTCCATTCGTTATGTGACTGCGGACAATTTATTGGAGTGGAGATAATATGACTTCTCCCTGTCGAATTAAAGTGCATAACGTTTCGAATATTATTTTGGAGTTACCGACTTGGTTTGCGAATTTTCATTCAAATGCTTTTTGCGTGGCCTATTGCATTAAAACTATTTTTAAAAAAGTTTGCATTAGGTGGAACTAGGGTTCCCATAGATATATTATATGTATATGTATATGTATATATATATATTATATATATATATTAGTTGTATATATTATTCTTATTTTTTCCTAAGTATTCTAGTGTACATATATATATTAGTACATATTTTCTAGTATTTGTTAGATAGGAAATATATTTTACTTTTTTTGCTGCTGTTTGTTCTTTTTCAAAAAAAAATGGACTAGCTGGCCAGGCCGAGCCAAAGGCTCAGCCCCGCCAGCACCGCAGGTGCCCAAGAGCCATGCACCACGAGGCACTGCCCACGTGCCCAAGAGGCCAGCCCGAGATTTCGTGGGATTAAATCCCATACCCACCAGACCGAGCCTTCCTCCTCTCCCCCACGTCTCCTTCTTCCTCCTCTTCTCTCTCCTTCCTATTTCTCTGCTCCATCCGAGACCGACCTCTCCCACCAGCGAATGTTTTCCCTACAGCTCCCTCTTTTTCCTTAACTCTCTTTCCCTCCTCTCAATGCCCAAGGGCCCCGCCGCCCGAAGCTTCTCCCCTGGCCAAACCTTCCTTCCTCCCCTTCCTTCTTTCTTCTCCCTCTCTTTCCTTCCTTTGCAGACCGAACCGACCTCTCCTCCCTCCTCGCGATTCCCTCCCCAAAGCTCTCTCCTCCTTCCTTATACCTCACCCCACCTAGCCTATATAAAGTCCCACCCCCCGGAGACCCCGTTCCCAACCCTAGTCGCCGCCACCGCTCGAAGCCGCCGCTGCCACGAGCCTCGCCGGCGTAGGCTGCTGCCACTTCGGCCTCGCCCCTGGGAGAGCCCCCCCCAACTCCATCTCCCCGCCGCCGCCTCCCCCGAGGAGGAGGAACCTCACCGCCGCCGCCTGACGTCTCCACCGCCCCGAGCCAACTCTCCCTCGCCGGTGCACCCCCTCTGCCCAGCAGGTAGCTATCCCTCTCTCTCTCTAGTTTACATGCATTCGGTTTTAGCCTTTAGATCTCCATGCAATGGCTAGGATTAGAACACTAGTACCTCTTCGGTCTATTCTGAAAAAACCAGTAGGTTTATTTGTCACTTATGAATTAACCAGCAGACTTGCTAGTCTTCGGCTGTTTGCCCGAAACCATTCAACAAACAGCCCTGTAGCCACTAGTAGCCTGACACGTGTAACTCCCTGTTAGCACTAGTAGTATTGTATTTTTCTGTCCAGATTACAAAAACAGAAACTTTCAATTTTGTTTTGGCCACAACTTTTTATCCCTACGTCCAATGACATTGATTCTTTTTCCAGTAGCTCACAAATTTCCTGTAGTTTTTAAAAACGTATAGTTTGTCTATGTTTGAAATTTTTAAATATAAGTTAGAGCAGAGTTAGTTTAATCACTATTTTGCATATTCCAGGAGTTTGAAAAATGATTTTGAGTTGATTCCTTTTGCTACTGTTTTCTAGTGACAAAATCTTACTGTGGTAGAAGTTTCAGAATTTGTAAAGTATTTTTACTGGTGTTGTCAACAGAAACAAGTTTCTGCCATACCGGCGCGCGATAAATTCTTTTGCGAAGTCTTTTGCAAATCATTGCATGTGATGTTTTTTTACTTGTGGCATGATTGAATTGCTTATGGTGTGCTTTGTGTTTGTATCGGTAGATCATCTGGAGTGCGAAGCGTGTTACTTAGAGACGCTCGAGCAGGACAACTATCATCAAGGCAAGTCATTTGATCATGTATAACCTATGTTTTATGCATCGTAGTTCTACCATCCTATGCCCAATTGCATGCTCACTAGGTACTTGGAAATTACGTGGTAGGCACCCAACAACCCCATTACTAGGCCCGGGACGACAAATTTCATATTGCTATGCTTGAGTAGACGGGATTCGGTTGAGTGCATAACACGAGTGATGCAAGGTTGATTAAATAATCAAGACCGGTTAAGACAAGATTTTCAAGACCTCGGACGCAATGCAACTCTGGGTGAAGGACGGTTGATCGGCTCCCTGGAGAACCCAGTGGATGACCCGGGATGCTGGAGAGGCCATGTCATCCTGCGGAAAGCTTCACCCAGGCTCAAAGGGACGGACGCAGACTTCAAGACTCAAGGCTTACCTGCACAGCCACAAGTTATTATGGCCTCTGGCTTGGTTGGACAACGCGGAGACTCTGGACAGGCGGTGCTAGCAGATGTAGAAGAACGGTAGGATTGGATGGGCACCGACAGGGATTCAGAGGGATCCGTTGAAAGACCATGTTTTGATCATCCGATCTTCAAACACCTGGAAGTGCGAGGACAAACATGGAGGCGATCAAATCTTGTGGGGAACGAGTGCAAAACTCTGCAGAGTACCCAACCTAATCGATTAGCCGTGTCCACGGTCATGGACAACTTGAGCCGAAAGCATTGAATTTCCCCTAAACTCTCGACACAACTTAATAATGATGTGGGTGTTAACAACTATTCGGGTACGAGAACTGGTTGGCGGAACCATCTCGTTAACAACAAACATTTTAGTAAATTTTTCTTTCACCCCCCTTTTGTTGTAGGATAAAACTGGCTTTATGCAAAACTTAGCTCCACCGGCCAAATAGGCATGTAGAGATAGTTGATTATTATTTTACTCCTCTCTTTGATGATTTGCCAACATATTCAATATGCTGACCTACACGGCTGCAACGTATCATGTTGCAGAGTACTTTTCTGACCAGGAGTGAGGCTACGGTTCTACGCTCACCGACATGCCCTTGGAGTCGGATGGACTCGTCTACCTGATGCTTCCGCTTAGTCTTCGTTAGATAATCTCATGAGATGGCCTTCAGCCACTTTATTGTACTCCTTTATTGTAATAAAGTACTCTTTATGAGATTTCGATTAATAAAGCTATGTGATTGCACTCTTGAATATACACATTATGTACTGTGTGTGTACCAGCATGATCTTGGGATGGTACGGAAACACCAGAGGCTTGACTCGTCTTGAGTCAGGTCGCTACAGAAATGGTATTCAGAGCACACGCTGACCTTAGGACGTAACCTCTAGGATTGGAAAAGCCTTAGGAAGAAAACTATTTTCTCTTATATCTTCTATTTTCCTCTTCTGATCATTTCTGACTTCTCTCCGATTTTCCAATGTTTAGATGGCCACCTTCATCCCTGTTAAGTTCACGGAGTTTTGCCAGCCCGACACCACTATGCCGTTCGGAAAGGAGCTGGTGCAGATCACCAAGTACTTGAGGAGTGCTCTACCGACTATCACAGGGAAGCCAACTTCGTCTTACCCGGAAGATTCACGCTACAGGATCGAGGTGCACATTCCCGGAAGGACATTCCAGCCGCGCACTGAGCCGATGGATTTCAAGTTCATCGCACCCAACTAGATTCTCGGAAGGGACATGGCGATCCATTGTGCACTCGGATGTATCAAGGATGAATACAAAGGCTGCCCTATTTCTCCAGACCTATCCGCCGTATCCCAGAGAAACAAAGACGGAGATATCATCTCAAGTAAGACCAAGGACGCTCTTTTGTCTTATGCCCAGACCTTGGAGAAGCACAGCGGGACTCTGGAGTATCACGTGATCAAGGACGCCAAGAAGATCAAGCAACTGTCACTCCGCGGGCTTGAACTTGAAGATGCAGCCCGGGAAGTCCACTATGAGCATGAACTGGAAGTGAAGGACTTTCTGGAGCGGATCGAGAAGCTGAAGACTCGAGTTGCATACCTGGAGGAGGAACTGGACATGGGCGAGAACCTTCATCCCGAAGGAGACGTAGCCCCCGTGATCAGCAACGACGAGGACTATGAAGAAAGCTCCACCAAAGGACCCGACACCATGCTATTCTGAGGAGGACATTTAGACTAGACCACCAAATTTTACTTTATCGTTTTACGTTTTAGGCCGATGTTTAGGATTATCGAATTTTGTACCCTCGTGTGAACCTTTGTGATGATTGAATAAAATGTGTGGTGTGATACTTGTGTGTTGCATTCATATGGGTAGTGTAATTACTCTTAGACCATTGTTCTATGCTAATCTCACCCCTCTACAAACATCAGATGCCCCCAAGACGTGCCCCTGAGTCCATCTTTCCGCCGGAACTCACTCAGCTGATCCAGCAACAAAAAACCTTGATGCAGCTGATCATTCAGAACCAGAACAATAACAACAACCGTCCCCCACCCCAGGCCGACAATCTCACCCGTTTTCTGAGGTTGAACCCTCCAACTTTCTCCAGCAGCATTGAGCCCATTGTGGCAGATGATTGGCTTCGCAAGATTGAGCGTGAACTCATCACCGCTGGTTGTTATGAAGCTGAGAAGGTGCGTTTTGCCGCGCATCAACTTGAAGGCCCTGCAGCTGCTTGGTGGGACAACTACAACACCACTTATCCCATTGCTGGAGTCACTTGGGAGAAATTCAAGCAAGCTTTCCGCACCGCGCATGTCTCAGCTGGTGCAATGAGTCTGAAGAAGCATGAGTTTCGCAACTTACGCCAGGGGAATCGCACTGTGGCCTAGTACGTTGATGATTTCAGCATGCTCGCCCGTTATGCACCTGGAGATGTGGCCGATGATGCGGCCAAGCAGGAAAAGTTCTTGGAAGGACTAAATGATGAGCTGAGCATTCAGTTGACGGTAGCCACCTTCAACAACTACCAGGAGCTGGTTGATAAGGCCCTCATCTTGGAGGGGAAACACCAGCAGATGGAGAACCGCAAGCGAAAGTATGGGGTTGGAAAGTTCAACTCCGGCACTCAGCAGAAACCTCGCTACACCCCTTATCCAGGGAATACCGGGATTGGATCCGGTAAGTCTGGTGGACACGTTCAGCATAACCACCCAGTGCACAACCATGGAGGCCACAACCATGGAGGAAATGGGAACCACCGCAACAACAGCAACTTCAAGAATGGAGGTACTGGCACTCAGCAGCATTCAGCTCCAGCTCAGAAGGATCTGACTCACATCACTTGCTTCAAGTGTCAGAAGACGGGACACTATGTCACTGATTCTCCCCAGAACAAGTAGGGAAATGGAAACGGCAACGGCAACGGCAACTCTGCAGCAAAGAATCCCAATCCTTTTCCTCGAGCTCAGGTGAACCACATTGATGTGGAAGAGGTCTATGATCACCCTGATACTGTGGTTGGTAAGTTTTTGCTAAATTCACGTCCTGTATTGGTACTTTTTGATTCTGGTGCAACGCATTCATTCATATCAAGGGTAGTTGTGGAAAAGTATTGTTTGCCAACTAGAACCCTCAGCCAACCTATTAAGGTCAGTTCCCCAGGAGGCATGATGACAGCCGGGATAGGATGCCATGCTTTGAGTCTCAACATCGGGAACCATAATTTCCCCACCGACCTCATCGTATTAGAGTCCCAGGGATTGGATGTAATCCTAGGCATGGATTGGTTGGCCAAGTATGAAGGGAATATCGATTGTGCCCTTAAGTCTATTTTGCTCACCACCCCCGAGCAGAAACGGATTAAGTACGTGTCTCAGCGCCCGACATGGAGTAAGCGAGTAAACTCTCTCACGGGAGTAGTCCAGGAGGAAGTACCAATTGTACAGGAGTACCCAGATGTATTTCCGGAGGAATTGCCGGGCATGCCACCCGATAGAGAGATTGAGTTCTTGATTGAGCTATTACCCGGAACAGCCCCGATATCCAAGAGACGTTATCGGATGCCCGCAAATGACTTGATAGAAATCAAGAAGCATATTAAGGAGTTATTGGACAAAGGGTATATTCGCCCAAGTTCTTCACCTTGGGGAGCCCCAGTGCTTTTTGTTGAAAAGAAGGACAAGTCCTTGAGAATGGTTGTCGATTATCGTGCATTGAACGATGTGACCATCAAGAACAAGTACCCCTTGCCGATGATTAACGATCTGTTCGATCAGTTAGTTGGAGCTCGCGTCTTCTCAAAGATCGATCTTCGATCCGGGTATCATCAATTAAAAAATCGTGAACAGGATATACCCAAGATAGCCTTTACCACTCGGTACGGCTTGTATGAGTACACGATCATGTCATTTGGACTGACTAATGCTCCGGCATATTTTATGAATCTGATGAACAAGGTATTTATGGAATAATTGGACAAGTTTGTCGTGGTGTTCATCGATGACATACTGATATTCTCCAAGAACGAAGAGGAACACCAGGAACATCTGCGTCTAGTTCTGGAGAAGCTTCGAGAGCATAAGCTATATGCAAAGTTCAGCAAATGTGAGTTTTGGTTGAACGAAGTCGGATTTCTCGGACACGTCATCTCAGGAGAAGGCATAGCAGTGGACCCTGCCAAGGTCGCAGCAGTCACCGAATGGGTAGCACCCACTTCAGTCAAGGAGATCCGCAGTTTCCTCGGACTTGCCGGATATTACCGGAGGTTCATTGAGAATTTCTCAAAGATTGCCAAGCCCATGACAGAGTTATTGAAGAAGGAATCCAAGTATGTTTGGACTGAGGAATGTGAAACCAGTTTTCAACAGCTAAAGAAACGTCTTGTGACAGCCCCAGTGCTGATATTGCCGAACATTCAGAAGGATTTCCAGGTTTACTCTGACGCTTCTCGTCAAGGACTCGGAGGAGTGCTCATGCAAGAAGGCAAAGTTGTAGCCTATGCATCCAGACATCTCAGACCTCATGAGTTGAATTATGCCACACATGACTTGGAACTAGCAGCCGTAGTGCACGCTCTCAAGACCTGGAGACATTTCCTGATCGGAAATAGTTGTGATGTTTACACTGATCATAAGAGCCTGAAATATATCTTCACGCAGAAAGAGTTGAACCTCAGACAGAGGCGATGGCTAGAGTTGATCAAGGACTATGACATGAGATTGCACTATCACCCAGGCAAGGCAAATGTTGTAGCCGATGCGTTGAGCCGCAAGAGTTATGTGAACACGCTCACAGCGGGAGGATTACCCCAGGAGTTAGTCGATGACCTCCGAGAGCTCAAATTGGAGATAGTTCCAAGAGGATTTGTTGCCACTCTGGAAATTCAGTCTACTTTGACGGAAAGGATCCGTGAAGCACAGAAAGCTGACAAGGAGATAGCTGAGATTAAGCAGAGAATGGAAGACGGGAAAGCTAAAGGTTTTCGTAAGGATGAACACGGAACTTTATGGTTTGAGGATCGCATCTATGTGCCCAATGATCCCGAACTCAGGAAGTTGATACTTCAGGAAGCTCATGATTCCCCGTACTCGATACACCCCGGTAACACCAAGATGTATCTGGATCTGAAAGAAAGTTTCTGGTGGACAGGATTGAAGAAAGACATTGCCGAGTACGTAGCTATATGCGATGTTTGTCAGCGAGTAAAAGCCGAGCATCAGAAGCCAGCAGGTTTGCTCCAACCTCTGCCGATACCCGAATGGAAATGGGAAAAGCTTGGAATGGACTTCATCACAGGATTACCCAGGACCCGTTCTGGCTATGATTCTATTTGGGTTGTGGTCGATCGTTTGACCAAGGTAGCTCACTTCATTCCGGTGAAGACTACCTACACGAGTGCCAAGCTGGCCAAGATTTATATGACGAGGATCGTATGTCTGCACGGAGTACCAAAGAGCATTGTGTCCAATAGAGGGACTCAGTTCACATCAAAATTTTGGCACCAACTGCATGAAACGTTGGGAACAAGATTGGAGTTCAGTACAGCTTTTCACCCGCAGACAGATGGACAGACCGAGAGAGTTAATCAGATTCTGGAAGACATGTTGAGAGCTTGCGCACTAGACTATGGGTCTAGTTGGGATGACAATTTCCGTATGCCGAGTTCTCATACAACAACAGTTACCAGACCAGTCTGAAGATGGCCCCTTTCGAAGCTCTATACGGAAGGAGGTGCAGAACACCGTTGATGTGGGATGGAGTTGGAGACCGACAACTTTTTGGTCCCGACCTTATCCGAGATTCTGAAGAGAAGGTCAAGCTTATCCGTGACCGACTCAAGATAGCTCAGTCCAGGCAGAAGAGCTATGCCGACAGCAAACGCAAGGAAGTAACGTACGAAGTGGGAGATCGCGCATACCTTCGGGTGTCTCCACTTCGAGGAATCAAGAGATTCGGTGTGAAAGGAAAATTAGCACCACGTTTCATTGGCCCCTACAAAATTCTTGAACGTAGAGGCGAAGTTGCATACAAATTGGAACTGCCGGAAGGATTGTCCGGAGTTCATGATGTCTTCCATGTTTCCCAGTTGAAGAAATGCCATGCTGAGATGGCCGATGTTCCGTTGAGAGATACAGTGCCCCTAGATGCCATACAGCTTGACAGTGATCTGACGTATGAGGAGAAACCCGTCAAGATTATCGAGACCGCCAACAGAGTTACCCGCCGCAAGATCATCAAGTTGTGCAAGGTGTTGTGGAGCCACCACACCGAGGAAGAAGCCAGCTGGGAACGAGAAGAGGATCTTCGTCGAGACCACCCGCACCTATTTTCTAGCCAACCCGAATCTCGGGGGCGAGATTCATCTTAAGGTGGGTAGGTTTGTAACATCCCAATTTTCTTAAATTCGGATGTTAATAGATCATTCATGTGCATCTCATATTTTTATGCATTACCGTGTTCTTCTGAAAATTCCATTCGTTATGTGACTCCGGGCAATTTATGTTGGAATTATGCCCTAGAGGCAATAATAAATATAGTTATTATTATAATTCCTGTGTCAAGATAATAGTTTATTATCCATGCTATAATTGTATTGAATGAAGACTCATTTACATGTGTGGATACATAGACAAAACACCGTCCCTAGCATGCCTCTAGTTGGCTAGCCAGTTGATCGATGATAGTTAGTGTCTTCTGATTATGAACAAGGTGTTGTTGCTTGATAACTGGATCACGTCATTGGGAGAATCACGTGATGGACTAGACCCAAACTAATAGACGTAGCATGTTGATCGTGTCATTTTGTTGCTACTGTTTTCTGCGTGTCAAGTATTTATTCCTATGACCATGAGATCATATAACTCACTGACACCGGAGGAATGCTTTGTGTGTATCAAACGTCGCAACGTAACTGGGTGACTATAAAGATGCTCTACAGGTATCTCCGAAGGTGTTAGTTGAGTTAGTATGGATCAAGACTTGGGATTTCTCACTCCGTGTGACGGAGAGGTATCTCGGGGCCCACTCGGTAATACAACATCACACACAAGCCTTGCAAGCAATGTAACTTAGTGTATGTTCCGGGATCTTGTATTACGGAACGAGTAAAGAGACTTGCCGGTAAACGAGATTGAAATAGGTATGCGGATACTGACGATCGAATCTCGGGCAAGTAACATACCGAAGGACAAAGGGAATGACATACGGGATTATACGAATCCTTGGCACTGAGGTTGAAACGATAAGATCTTCGTAGAATATGTAGGATCCAGTATGGGCATCCAGGTCCCGCTATTGGATATTGACCGAGGAGTCTCTCGGGTCATGTCTACATAGTTCTCGAAACCCGCAGGGTCTGCACACTTAAGGTTCGACGTTGTTTTATGCGTATTTGAGTTATATGGTTGGTTACCGAATGTTGTTCGGAGTCCCGGATGAGATCACGGACGTCACGAGGGTTTCCGGAATGGTCCGGAAACGAAGATTGATATATAGGATGACCTCATTTGATTACCGGAAGGTTTTCGAAGTTACCGGGAATGTACCGGGAATGACGAATGGGTTCCGGGAGTTCACCGGGGGGGGGGGGGCTACCCACCCCGGGGAAGCCCATAGGCCTTGGGGGAGACACACCAGCCCTTAGTGCGCTGGTTGGACATCCCACAAGTGCCCTATGCGCCAAGGAGAAGAAAATCAAGAGAGAAAGAAAAAAAAAGGAGGAGGTGGGAAGGAAGGGGGACTCCCTCCCACCAAACCTAGTCCAACTCGGTTTGGGGGGGAGAGTCCTCCCCCTTGGACTCGGCCGACCCCCTTGGGGCTCCTTGAGCCCCAAGGCAAGGCCCCCTCCCTCCCACCTATATATACGGAGGTTTTAGGGCTGATTTGAGACGACTTTTCCACGGCAGCCCGACCACATACCTCCACGGTTTTTCCTCTAGATCGCGTTTCTGCGGAGCTCGGGCGGAGCCCTGCTGAGACAAGGTCATCACCAACCTCCGGAGCACCGTCACTCTGCCGGAGAACTCTTCTACCTCTCCGTCTCGCTTGGTGGATCAAGAAGGACGAGATCATCGTCGAGCTGTACGTGTGCTGAGCGCGGAGGTGCCGTCCGTTCGGTACTAGATCGTGGGACTGATCGCGGGATTGTTCGCGGGGCGGATCGAGGGACATGAGGACGTTCCACTACATCAACCGCGTTCTCTAATGCTTCTGCTGTACGGTCTACGAGGGTACGTAGATCACTCATCCCCTCTCGTAGATGGACATCACCATGATAGGTCTTCGTGCGCGTAGGAAAATTTTTGTTTCCCATGCGACGTTCGCCAACAGTGGCATCATGAGCTAGGTTCATGCGTAGATGTCTTCTCGAGTTGAACACAAAAGTTTTTGTGGGCGGTGATGTGCGTTTTGCTGCCCTCCTTAGTCTTTTTCTTGATTTCGCGGTATTGTTGGATTGAAGCGGCTTGGACCGACATTACTCGTACGCTTACGAGAGACTGGTTTCATCGTTACGAGTAACCCCCTTTGCTCAAAGATGACTGGCAAGTGTCGGTTTCTCCAACTTTAGTTGAATCGGATTTGACCGAGGAGGTCCTTGGATGAGGTTAAATAGCAACTCATATATCTCCGTTGTGGTGTTTGCGTAAGTAAGATGCGATCCTACTAGATACCGATGGTCACCACGTAAAACATGCAACAACAAAATTAGAGGACGTCTAACTTGTTTTTGCAGGGTATGATTGTGATGTGATATGGCCAACGATGTGATGTGATATATTGGATGTATGAGATGATCATGTTGTAATAGAAATATCGACTTGCACGTCGATGGTACGGCAACCGGCAGGAGCCATAGGGTTGTCTTTATACTAACGTTTGTGCTTGCAGATGCGTTTACTATTTTTCTAGGATGTAGCTTTAGTAGTAATAGCATGAGTAGCACGACAACCCCGATGGCAACACGTTGATGGATGATCATGGTGTGGCGCCGGTGACAAGAAGATCGTGCCGGTGCTTTGGTGATGGAGATCAAGAAGCACGTGATGATGGCCATATCATGTCACTTATGAATTGCATGTGATGTTAATCCTTTTATGCACCTTATTTTGCTTAGAACGACGGTAGCATTATGAGGTGATCTCTCACAAAAATTTCAAGACGAAATTATGTTCTCCCCGACTGTGCACCGTTGCTACAGTTCGTCGTTTCGAGACACCACGTGATGATCGAGTGTGATAGACTCAACGTTCACATACAACGGGTGCAAAACAGTTGCGCACGCGGAACACTTGGGTTAAGCTTGACGAGCCTAGCATGTGCAGACATGGCCTCGGAACACATGAGACCAAAAGGTCGATCATGAATCATATAGATGATATGATTAGCATAGGGATGCTTACCACTGAAACTATACTCAACTCACGTGATGATCGGACTTGGGATAGTGTAAGTGGATCATGAACCACTCAAATGACTAGAGAGATGTACTTTTTGAGTGGGAGTTTAGCATATAATTTGATTAAGTTAAACTCTAATTATCTTGAACATAGTCTAAGTCCACTTTGAATATATTTGTGTTGTAGATCATGGCTCACGCGACAGTCATCCTGAATTTTAATACGTTCCTAGAGAAAGCTAAGTTGAAAGATGATGGAAGCAACTTTGTAGACTGGGCTCGTAATCTTAAGCTAATCTTACAAGCTGGGAAGAAGGATTATGTCCTTAATGCTGCGCTAGGAGATGAACCACCCGCTACGGCTGATCAGGATGTTAAGAACGCTTGGTTAGCACGTAAGGAGGACTACTCAATAGTTCAATGTGCAGTCTTGTATGGCTTAGAACCGGGACTTCAACGTCGCTTTGAGCGTCATGGAGCATTTGAGATGTTCCAGGAGTTGGAGTTTATCTTTCAGAAGAACGCCCGGATCGAGAGGTATGAGACCTCCGATAAATTCTATGCTTGCAAGATGGAGGAAAACTCGTCTGTCAGTGAACATGTGCTCAAAATGTCTGGGTACTCAAACTGTCTAGCTGAGCTGGGGATTGAACTCCCGCAAGAAGCTATCACTGACAGAATCCTTCAATCACTGCCGCCAAGCTACAAAGGCTTTGTGTTGAACTACAACATGCAAGGGATGAACAAGTCTCCCGGCGAGTTGTTTGCGATGTTGAAAGTCGCAGAGTCTGAACTCCGTAAAGAGCATCAAGTGTTGATGGTGAATAAGACCACTAGTTTCAAGAGAAACGGCAAAGGCAAGAAGGGCAATTCGAAGAAGAGCGGTAAGCCTGTTGCCAATCCGCCGAAGAAACCCAAGGCTGGACCTAAGCCTGAAACGGAGTGTTTCTATTGCAAGGGTATGGGTCACTGGAAGCGCAATTGCCCCAAGTATCTGGCAGATAAGAAGGCGGGCAAAGAAAAATCAGGTATATTTGATATACATGTTATTGATGTGTACTTAACCAGCTCTTGTAGTAGTGCCTGGGTATTCGATACCGGTTCTGTTGCTCATATTTGCAACTCGAAGCAGGAACTGCGGAAAAGACGAAGGCTGGCGAAAGACGAAGTGCCGATGCGCGTAGGAAATGGTTCCAAGGTTGATGCAATCGCCGTCGGCACAGTGTCACTTCAGCTACCATCGGGATTAGTGATGAACTTAAATCATTGTTATTTAGTGCCTGCGTTGAGCATGAACATTATATCTGGATCTTGTTTATTGCGAGACGGTTACTCTTTTAAGTCTGAGAATAATGGTTGTTCTATTTCTATGAGTAACATCTTTTATGGTCATGCACCGAATGTGAGAGGATTGTTCATATTGAATCTTGATAGCGATACGCATATACATAACATTGAGACCAAAAGAGTTAGAGTTAACAATGATAGCGCCATATTTTTGTGGCACTGCCGCTTGGGTCATATTGGTGTAAAGCGCATGAAGAAACTCCATGCTGATGGACTTTTGGAGTCACTTGACTTTGATTCACTTGACACGTGCGAACCATGCCTCATGGGCAAGATGACTAAGACTCCGTTCTCCGGAACAATGGAGCGTGCAAGTGACTTATTGGAAATCATACATACCGATGTGCGTGGTCCAATGAGCGTGGAGGCACGCGGCGGATATCGTTACTTTCTCACCTTCACTGACGATTTAAGTAGATATGGTTATGTCTACTTGATGAAGCACAAGTCTGAAACATTTGAAAAGTTCAAGCAATTTCAGAGTGAAGTGGAAAATCATCGTAACAAGAAGATCAAGTTCCTACGGTCTGATCGTGGTGGTGAATATCTGATTTTTGAGTTTGGTGCTCACTTAAGACAATGTGGAATTGTTAGACAGTTAACACCGCCTGGAACACCACAGCGTCATGGTGTGTCCGAACGTCGTAATCGTACTTTGTTAGAGATGGTGCGATCTATGATGTCTCTTACTGATTTGTCGTTATCATTTTGGGGTTATGCATTAGAAACAGCTGCATTCACTTTAAATAGGGCACCATCAAAATCCGTTGAGACGACACCATACCAACTGTGGTATGGCAAAAGGCCAAAGTTGTCGTTTCTTAAGGTTTGGGGATGTGATGCTTATTTCAAAAAGCTTCAGCCTGAAAAGCTGGAACCCAAAGCGAAAAAATGCGTCTTCATAGGTTACCCAAAAGAGACAGTTGGGTACACCTTCTATCTCAAATCCGAGGGCAAAGTGTTTGTTGCTAAGAACGGAACTTTTCTCGAGAAGGAGTTTCTCTCGAGAGAATTGAGTGGGAGGAAGATAGAACTTGACGAGGTTGTCGAACCTCTCATCCCTCTGGATGGTGGCGCAGGGCAAGGGGAAACCTCTGTCGTTGCGACGCCGGTTGAGGAGGAAGTTAATGATGATGATCATGAAACTCCAGTTCAAGTTTCTGTTGAACCACGCAGGTCGACGAGATCACGCGTTGCTCCAGAGTGGTACGGTAATCCCGTCTTATCAATCATGTTGTTGGACAACAATGAACCTGCAAATTATGAATAAGCAATGGTGGGCCCAGATTCCAACAAATGGCTAGAAGCCATGAAATCCGAGATAGGATCCATGTATGAGAACAAAGTGTGGACTTTGGAGATACTACCTGAGGGCCGCAAGGCTATTCAGAATAAATGGATCTTTAAGAAGAAGACGGACGCTGACGGTAATGTGACCGTTTATAAAGCTCGACTTGTGGCAAAGGGTTTTTCACATGTTCCAGGTGTTGACTACGATGAGACTTTCTCACCCGTAGCGATGCTTAAGTCCATCAAAATCATGTTAGCAATAGCTGCATTTTTCGATTATGAAATCTGGCAGATGGATGTCAAAACGGCGTTCCTTAACGGTTTCCTTATGGAAGAGTTGTATATGATGCAACCCGAAGGTTTTGTCGATCCTAAGAATGCTAACAAGGTGTGCAAGCTCCAGCGATCCATTTATGGACTGGTGCAAGCATCTCGGAGTTGGAACAAACGCTTTGATGGGGTGATCAAAGCATTTGGGTTTATACAAGTGGTTGGAGAATCCTGTATTTACAAGAAAGTGAGTGGGAGCTCTGTGGCGTTTCTAATATTATATGTGGATGACATATTGCTGATTGGAAACAACGTGGAGTTCTTGGAGAGCATAAAGGATTACTTGAATAAAAGTTTCTCTATGAAGGACCTAGGAGAAGCTGCTTACATTCTAGGCATTAAGATCTACAGGGATAGATCAAAACGCCTGATAGGACTTTCACAAAGCACATACCTTGATAAAGTTTTGAAAAGGTTCAAAATGGAACAGTCCAAGAAAGGGTTCTTGCTAGTTTTACAAGGTACGAGATTGAGTAAGACTCAGTGCCCAGCAACGGATGAAGATAGAGAGCATATGCGCTCCGTCCCCTATGCTTCAGCCATAGGTTCTATCATGTATGCAATGCTGTGCACTAGACCGGACGTTAGCCTAGCCATAAGTATGGCAGGTAGGTTCCAGAGTAATCCAGGAGTGTATCACTGGACAGCGGTCAAGAATATCCTGAAGTACCTGAAAAGGACTAAGGAGATGTTTCTCGTGTATGGAGGTGACGAAGAGCTCGCCGTAAAAGGTTACGTCGATGCAAGCTTTGACACAGATCCGGACGACTCTAAGTCGCAAACCGGATACGTATTTATTCTTAATGGGGGTGCAGTAAGCTGGTGCAGTTCCAAGCAAAGCGCCGTAGCAGATTCTACATGTGAAGCGGAGTACATGGCTGCCTCGGAGGCGGCTAAGGAGGGTGTCTGGATGAAGCAGTTCATGACGGATCCTGGAGTGGTGCCAAGTGCACTGAATCCAATAACCTTGTTCTGTGACAACACTGGTGCCATTGCCTTAGCAAAGGAACCACGGTTTCACAAGAAGACCAGACACATCAAACGACGCTTCAACCTCATCCCCGACTACGTCGAGGACGAGGACGTAAATATATGCAAAGTGCACACGGATCTGAATGTAGCAGACCCGCTGACTAAACCTCTTCCATGGCCAAAACATGATCGACACCAGAACTGTATGGGTGTTAGATTTATTACAAATGTAATTCACATGGTGATGTGAGGGCTAGATTATTGACTCTAGTGCAAGTGGGAGACTGTTGGAATTATGCCGTAGAGGCAATAATAAATATAGTTATTATTATAATTCCTGTGCCAAGATAATAGTTTATTATCCATGCTATAATTGTATTGAATGAAGACTCATTTACATGTGTGGATACATAGACAAAACACCGTCCCTAGCATGCCTCTAGTTGGCTAGCCAGTTGATCGATGATAGTCAGTGTCTTCTGATTATGAACAATGTGTTGTTGCTTGATAACTGGATCACGTCATTGGGAGAATCACATGATGGACTAGACCCAAACTAATAGACGTAGCATGTTGATCGTGTCATTTTGTTGCTACTGTTTTCTACGTGTCAAGTATTTATTCCTATGACCATGAGATCATATAACTCACTGACACCGGAGGAATGCTTTGTGTGTATCAAACGTCGCAACGTAACTGGGTGACTATAAAGATGCTCTACAGGTATCTCCGAAGGTGTTAGTTGAGTTAGTATGGATCAAGACTTGGGATTTGTCACTCCGTGTGACGGAGAGGTATCTCGGGGCCCACTCGGAAATACAACATCACACACAAGCCTTGCAAGCAATGTAACTTAGTGTAAGTTGTGGGATCTTGTATTATGGAACGAGTAAAGAGACTTGCCGGTAAACGAGATTGAAATACGTATGCGGATACTGGCGATCGAATCTCGGGCAAGTAACATACACTACTGGAATCCAGAAATTTGCCGTCAGCCAGTTCTTTACCGTCTGCTGGCTGACGGCAAAGAACCTCTTTGCCATCAGTTGACACAATACAGACGGCAAAGAACAGACACATGGCAAAAATACTATTTGCCATGTGTGGGTCCTTTGCCGTCTGCCAGCGGACGGCAAAGAGCCCCAGGGCAGACGGCAAAGGGGACGCGTGGGCCCCAAGCCTGCCGCGTCCGAAATCCGGGCCCTTTGCCGTCCGCTGGCCTTTGCCGTCAGCCTTAAGGCCCTTTGCCGTCTGCCTTACGTCCCTTTGCCGTCGGGGGGCGGACGGCAAAGGGGCCTCCCTATAACGGCCGTTACCCCCCACCTCGCTCACTGTCTCTCTCTCTCTCTCTCACCCCGACCACTCTCACCCCTGCCGGCGAGATCCCCTCCCCGCGGCGAGCCTACCCCCCGGCGAGCCCACCCCCCCGGCTACCCCCTTCCCGCGGCGACCCACCCCCGCCCCCTGCCGCCGCCGCCCCCTGCCGCGCGCCGCCCCCTGCCGCCGCCCCCTGTCGCGCGCCGCCCCCTGCCGCCGCCCCCTGCCGCGCGCCGCCCCCTGCCGCCGCCGCCCCCTGCCGCCGCCCCCTGCCGCGCGCCGCCCCCTGCCGCCGCCGCCCCCTGCCGCCGCCCCCTGCCGCCGCCGCCCCCTGCCGCCGCCCCCTGCCACTGCCGCCCCCTGCCGCCGCCCCCTGCCGCCGACGCCCCCTGCGGCGAGCCCCCAGCCGCGCGCCCCCGTGCCGCCGGCGCCCCCTGCCGCCGCCCCCTGCCGGTGAGTTTTTTTTGTTTTTTTTTTAAAAAAAGTTAATTACTTTAGTTAGTTTATTAGGTTAGTTTTTTATTATATATAGGGTAATTTAGTTAGTTAGTTAGTTAGTTAGGCTAATTAGGTTAGTTAGTTAGGTTAGAAGAAAAAAAGCAGAAGGAAAAAAAGCAGGAGAAGAAGAAGAAGAAGAAGAAGAAGAAGAGGAGGAGGAGGAGGAGGAGAAAAAAGAAGAAGAAGAAGAAGAAGAAGAAGAAGAAGAAGAAGAAGAAGAAGAAGAAGAAGAAGAAGAAGAGAGGAGGAGGAGGAGAAAGAGGAGGAGAAAGAAGAAGAAGAAGAAAAAGAAGAAGAAGAAGAAGAAGAAAAAGAATAGAAGGAGAAAAAGAGGAGGGGGAGTAGGAGGAGAAAAAAGAAGAAGAAGAAGAAGAAGAAGAAGAAGAAGAAGAAGAAGAAGAAAAAGAGGAGAGAGGAGAAGAAGAAAGAAGAGGAAAAGGGAACCCCGGCACCCCGAAACTGACCCTCGACCCCCGACCCCTGACGCCCGACGCCACTGACCCCCGACCATCGACCTCCGACGCCACTGACCCCCGACCCCCGACCCCCGACGCCACTAACCCTCGACCCCCGACGCCACTGCCCCCGACCCAGCCCCTCGGCCCACGACTCCCGACCCCCGACGCTCGACGCCACCAACCCCCGACCCCCGAGGCCACTGACACCCGACGTTACTGACCCTGGACCCCCGACGCCACTAACCCTGGACCCCCGACGCCACTAACCCTGGACCCCCGACGCCACTGACCCCCGACCATCGACCTCCGACGCCACTGACCCCCGACCCCCGACCCCCGACGCCACTGACCCCCGACGCCACTAACCCTCGACCCCCGACGCCACTGCCCCCGACCCAGCCCCTCGGCCCACGACTCCCGACCCCCGACGCTCGACGCCACCAACCCCCGACCCCCGAGGCCACTGACACCCGACGCCACTAACCCTGGACCCCCGACGCCACTGACCCCCGACCACCGATGCCACCGACCCTCGACGGCACTGACTCCCGACGCCACTAAGCCCCGACCCTCGACACCTCTTCTGCCTTCTTTTGAACGAGAAGGTGCTTTTCGGCCTTCCAGAGGCCCACGGGGTCATAGTTTTGAAAATTATGAGTTAGGTCACATATTTTCCGATCATGTTAATTATAAAAACATCGTATTTGTGTTGATCGGGTGAATTTCAATGTGCAGTTGTTCGACGACCTCCACGTGCGTTGGACGTTTGTTGGTGAGCACAAATGACTTCTCCTCCTACCCCCTTAATTTGCTCTGTCCCGGTCTTCGTGCCGATGAAACTTGCTATCTATAGGTTTCTTCAATCATGAGTATGCGTGACCAGTATGCGTCTCCCGTTCGAAAGGGCGACATCTATAAATATGCATTTCTTTGCATATTTATAACCGCCATCCTTTCGAATTGTCCAACATTATCCATGGACAGCCCGAGTATGTGTAGATTTGGTTTGTTTTCCCGTATGCTGTGCTCCGGATCCGATGCGGAATTTCGTCAGTGCCTCCCCTGTTGTTCTCCGGGTACACATCCTCTCTGCTTATTGCCGAGACGTGTATCAGGAGAACAGCGGGGAGGTGCTGCCGAAATTGTGCGTCGCATCTGGAGCAGAGCATGGGAAAACGAACCCAGTCTACACATACTCGGGTGGGATTAGGACCTATCTTTACCTATTAGCGTGTAGGTTGCATGGACGTAATAAAACTGACAAACTTGATTAGCGTATGAATATAGATGATGAATTATGTATTTATTTCTTGTGCCCCCATAGGTAGCTAGGCAACATGAGTGATCGTGCTTGGATGTACACTGGTCACCCTAGTCAGAAAGACATGACCCATGAATGGTTAACAAAAACCAGGGGGTTTGTGAGAGCCGCATTTGCAAATGGCCAGCAAAAAACATGGTGCCCCTGTCCCAACTGCGACAACTGGAAAAAGCAGACAGAGTTTGAAATGGGTAAACACTTGCAGAAGTGGGGTTTTACGCCTAATTATACGGTGTGGACTTTTCATGGTGAGTCTGACCAACGTGCCAGAGCTGAGGTGATTCGTCGTCGCACCGACGAGCATGGTACCGGGATTGAAGACATGGTGCAAGACTTTGATGATGCTCGGGATTCGGACGATGAGATGGAGGAATCTGCAAAGGCCTTCTATGAAATGCTGGAGTCTTCAAAACGTCCTCTCCACGAGCAGACTGAGCTTTGTCAGCTGGATGCCATCGCGCAAGTAATGGCTCTGAAGGCTCAATTCAACCTAGGCAGAGAATGCTACGACGCGATGATGACGATATTTGGACGCTTTCTACCCAAAGGCCATGTACTGCCTGCAAACCTGTACCAGTCAGAGAAAATCCTCCGTGTACTAAAGATGCCCTATGAGAAGATACATGCCTGTGAGAATGGATGTGCCTTATTTAGGCTTGAGTATGCGGCCTTGAACTATTGCCCCATTTGCAATTCTTCCAGGTATATTGTGGTAGACAACGGGATGGGTGAGAAGAATCAGACCAAAATCCCCATTAGTGTTCTTCGATATCTGCCAATCGTACCAAGACTTCAACGTCTTTTTATGGTCGAAGAGACGGCCAGACAGATGACATGGCACAAATTGGGCAAAAGAACCGAACTAGATGCGGATGGGAACAAGATGCTGGTACACACTTCAGATGGTTTTGCGTGGAGGCACTTCGATGCATTACATAAGGATAAATCGGAAGATCCAAGGCAACCTAGAGTTGCCATCAACACAGATGGGTTCAATGTGTATGGTATGACGGCAGCACAATACAGTTGTTGGCCTGTATTTGTCATTCCACTAAATTTGCCACCCGGAGAGATTATGAAAAGAAAGAACATTTTCCTGACGTTGATAATTCCAGGGCCCAACTATCCGGGGAAGAATATGAATGTGTACATGCAGCCGCTTAAGGATGAGTTGCAAGAAGCCTGGGATAATGGGATCAAGACCTACGACGCGGCTACCAAAACAAATTTCAAAATGCATGTGTGGTACATGTACTCGACGCATGATTATCCGGCGTTTGCGCTATTCGCTGGCTGGTGTGTGCATGGAAGGTTCCCGTGCACCACATGCAAGGCAGCTCTTCAGTTCCGTTGGCTGCAGGCTGGTCGCAAGTATTCTTGCTTCGACATGCATAGACAATTCCTGGATCCTGACCATAAGTTCAGAAAAGACAAGAAGAATTTCATCAAAGGTAGAGTTGTCAAAAACACTGCACCAGCTGCGTTGACAGGCCAACAGACCCTTGATCAGTTAAACGCTCTCGAGCCCGATCCTTTGCGTCCAGGATACTTCAAAGGGTATAATACGGAACACGCCTGGACTCACAAGTCATGCTTATGGGATCTCCCTTACTTCAAAGACCTCCTTTGCCCACACAACATTGACGTGATGCACACTGAAAAGAATATTGCGGAGGCCATTTTTGGTACATTGTTCGGCATAGAGGGGAAGTCAAAAGATAATCCTAAGGCTAGAATCGACCTGGAGGCTCTATGTGATAGACCGTTGCAAAACTTGCGACAACGGAAAGGAAAGCAAAGCATAGCGAAGCCAAAGGCATGGTTCAATCTTGAAAGGCCAGCTATGAGGGAAATGCTATTGTGGGTGAAAATGCGGTTGATGTTCCCCGATGGGTATGCTGCGAATCTAAAGAGGGGAGCGAGTCTTGAGAAATTGAAAATATTTGGGCTCAAGAGTCATGATTGGCACATATGGATTGAGCGGGTAATGCCGGTGATGTTGCGTGGCTTTATCCCTGAGGATGAATGGATAGTACTGGCAGAGCTGAGCTATTTCTTCCGTTCTCTTTGTGCGAAAGAACTATCGCCTGGCGTGCTAGATGAAATGGAAGAGTTGGCGCCGGAGTTGGTCTGCAAATTAGAAAAGATCTTTCCACCGGGCTTCTTTAATCCAATGCAACATTTGATTTTGCATCTCCCGACCGAGGCAAGAATGGGGGGGCCCGTTCAAAATCGATGGTGCTACTCAACTGAGAGGATGCAGAAGACGCTTCGAGCTAAGTGTAAAAATAAACGTAGAATTGAAGCATCGATGGCCGAGGCATTCATTACTGAGGAGGCGGCAAACTTCGTGACAGCACACTACGAAGCCAAAAATTATCATTTGCATAACCCGAAGCCTCGGTACAATGATGGCGATCGAGAAAAAGTTCGATCCAACCTCAGCCTATTCAAAGGTAAGCTCGCACCATCCGGTGCTTCGAAAGGAAAATCGTTGGATGTCGAAGAATGGCGGACCATTTCATTGTATATCTTCACCAACCTAACAGAAGTGCGGCCGTACATCGAGTAAGTTCTCGGTAATTTATTGTTCCGCAACTTCTAATTGCTTTGAACCACTCTTATTCCCGGATATTTGATATAGTCGATACGTCGCCGAATTCTCGGATGGAGCGGTCATCGAAAAGGATTCCGTCGAAGAGTATGAGCTTCTCGCAAAGCATGGAGGCGACTATCCTGGTTTCATCTCTTGGTTCAAACAAAGGGTAATTAATTACCATTAAGGGCCCATTTGACTTATTGGTCTAATTTGCGGCTAATGCATCCATTCTTTCGTATTAAACTTGTAGGCTGATGCAGAGTCTATGGACGCCGAGTTGAGACAAGTCGCTAATGGTTTTGACTATAAGGTCCGTTCATTTGACAAATACAACATCAACGGGTATCACTTTCGTACCTTTGGCAAAGAGCTATCTATGCCCGACCTAAAGACTACAAATTGTTCTGTCTCTGCTATCGGCGAAGGAGACACCGAGTATTATGGAAGGGTTGAAGCAATTTATGAACTTCTATTCTATTGTGAAAACCCACCGACCGTCGTAGTATTCAAATGTTATTGGTTTGAGCCGAGGGAGACTAGAAGGACTCATGAACATATAGGACTAGTCGAAATCAACCAAAACACCCACTTAGATGTTCCCGATGTCTATATTACGGCTCAACAGGCGACACAAGTTTTCTATCTACCGTGGGCCTGCCAAACTGATCCAAATCTCAAAGGTTGGGATGTCGTTTATGAAGTGCCACCACATTTTAGACCACCTACCCTCAATGAAGAGGATTACGAACCTCACATTAACCCAGACACATATGAAGGAGAATTCTTCCAAGAAACACGTATGTCCAAGAAACGTTTCAAGAACCGCTCTACTTCACCCCAGAACATTGAAGTAGACAGCGACAGTGAATCCGTCTTAACCCCTGAGCCCGAACAGGAAGAGCTGGAAGAAGAAGAGGTTACTGCTGCGGATGACCTGTCACTTCTTGACCGATTACATAATGGTGGCCTTCCACATGTTCTTCTAGATAGTGATGATGATGATGCATTTATTGATGATAGTGATGATCATGATGCATTTATTGACCCCGAAGCATATATAGACGAGGACGATTGTTATTAGTTCATGTCAGGTATTCAACTATTATACTATATATAAATTTTGAGTTCATGTTAGGTATTCAACTTTTATTAGTCATGTTGGTATTTATGTTGTACTAATTTCATTTACTCTTTGTCATGACAGGTGTTGAAAGATGGTGGGAAAGGGTCGAAAGCATGCCGCGGCTGCTTCTTCGTCGGCGGGTGATGGGATGGGTACTTCCATTCCTGCCTCGCCTCTTCGGAGAGTGTTGCTCTCTACTATGCAAGGAGCGGCCCCCGTGAGAGGAGGTCGACCACCCGCGAAGCCGAGAGGCACTAAAGGTACACGTTGTATTCATGTTGGTATTTATGTTGTACTCATGTTGTATGCATATTGGTATTTTATTACTCATGTTGGTATTTATGTTGTACTAAAGGTACACGTGGCCGCGGGAGAGGTAGGGCGGACATGGTGATCCGAAAGTTTTGGGTAATTTCTCTTTCACACAATTATAAATTAACCATAGCTATTTATTGTACTAATCGGTGTTGTCTCGTTTGCAGACCTTCTACAGGTGTGAGGAGGGATACGAGGACGACGCGGCAAAGGTTATCGAAACCGAATGTCGCCGCCTACTTCAAAACTTTCGGCACGAGGCTCGGGTGCAGGCTGTTCGAGACTACTATGCCACGCGGCGTATTAGGATTGATAAGGCGAAGTGCCGTGATGCTAAGATGGAGAAGGAGCATTACATGAAGGTAATTACATATTATTAAGGCTTTGTAGTTAGTTTCCTTGATTTGGTTCTTACGCACTCAATTTTCTCTTTATTAACTTAGGTGCCCCCGAGATGGTGTGTGGATAAGATGGATTGTTGGGAGGCCTTGGTGGACCAGTGGTGCTCCGAAACGTGGGAGACCAGCCACAACAACGCCAAGGAGAGGCGTGGCAAAATGGTTGGCGTGCCACACCATCAAGGGAGCGTCAACTTAATCCAATTTGGCGAGAACTGGGTATGTGGTTTGCTTCATGCCTCATGCAATTCATTCTTAATGCTATCTTGAGCCCTTTACCAATACAATTTTCTGCTCTCTCTCTTTTAGGCGCGTCACAATAAGACGGAGGCGCCACAGATGTACGACCTTTATGCGATGGCCCATACTGCCTCGTACAAGAAGGTCAAGGCATTCTCTCAGTCTGACCTCGAGCATCCAGAAAACTTCACCAACATCTCCTCCCACGACAAGCTCGTGAAGTACAGAGATCACGGGAAGGCGAGGAAAGGGGAGGACTTTAACCCGAGCGAGGGGCCTATTGATCCAGAGCTGGTGATGATAGCTGGCAATGGGAGGCCCCATGGCTCGCTCGCCATTGGAGACGGCCTTATACGTTGTCCTAGCACTCTCCGGCAGATAAAGGCACGCCAAACGAGCTCTTGTCCGGAGATAACACGTCGTCCACGGCCAGTCGAGCTCGCCATCGAGGTTAGTTTAATGGACTCAACTATCTTTCCGCATTATGTTGTGCGTTGGAACCAATATGATTACATTGCTAACAATGAGTTGTGTTGCAGGCTGCTATTCAGAAAGAGAGAGCGGCAATGCAGGCGGCTATGGCGGAGAAGGATAAGGAAATTAGGGAGCTGGAGGAGAGGACGACTGCATTGGTGGAGGCGGAGAGGGCACGGAATGAAGCGTCTACCATGGCCATATACGAGCTCTTCGTGGTAAGTTTCTTCTTCATGTTATTTCAAATCTTGCATTTGAATGTCCGTTTCATTAATAAATAAAAAGTTTGACTTGTCGAAACCAAATGTACAGTCTATGTGCGAGAAGAACGGCCAAGTCCCTCCGCCGATGCCAGTCATTAACGTGGCGGGGACGGTGAGTTTCATTTCAGTGGAGTGATCTTAAGAGTGTCCTCATCCTAACTACACATTGCAAACGATGTTTGGTGCAGAATATGTCCCGAAACGCATCGCACGACCCTTCTACAGTCGAGCCTTCTCCAGGGCGGCCTTCTCCAGGTGAAACAAGCCAGAGCCACCGTGCTTCACCCTAACTTAGGTATGTTATTTCTAGTGTTTTAATAAAAAATAGCTAGACTTCCATCTAATGACATAATTAGCTTAGTTAGCTGCAAAATAGCTAGACTTCCATCTAATGACATAATTAGCTTAGTTAGCTCCAAGAAGGAGGAGAGGGAGGAGGAGAAGAAGAAGGGGACAAAAGGATAAGAAGAAGAAGGAGAAGAAGGAGGAGAGGGAGGAGGAGAAGAAGAAGGGGACAAAAGGATAAGAAGAAGGAGAAGAAGAAGGAGAAGGAGCTCCCGCTCCTTCTCCTTCTTCTTCTCCTTCTTCTTCTCCTTCTTCTCCTTCTCCTCTTCCTTCTCCTTCTCCTCCTCCTCCTCCTCCTCCTTTTTCTTCTTCTTCTCCTCTTCCTCCTCCTCCTCCTTCTTTTACTTCTTCTTCTCTTTCTCTTCTCCTATAGTTAGCTAGGGTTCCACCTAAATGACATAATTAGCTTAGTTAGCTCCAAAATGGCCTATTTAATAATAAATGACCTATACTTAGCTAATTATCCTCGAAATGACATAATTAGCTCCAAAAAGGCATTCTTAGCCAATTTAGCCCGAAGAAGGGGACAAGAATAGAAAAAGAGGAAAATGAAAGCAAGGAAGAGGAAAAAGGAGAAGAAGAAGGAGGAGAGGGAGGAGGAGAAGAAGAAGGGGACAAAAGGATAAGAAGAAGAAGGAGAAGAAGGAGAAGGAGAAGGAGAAGGAGCTCCCGCTCCTTCTCCTTCTCCTTCTCCTTCTTCTTCTCCTTCTTCCCCTTCTTCTCCTTCTCCTCTTCCTTCTCCTTCTCCTCCTCCTCCTCCTCCTCCTTTTTCTTCTTCTTCTCCTCTTCCTCCTCCTCCTCCTTCTTTTATTTCTTCTTCTCTTTCTCTTCTCCTATAGTTAGCTAGGGTTCCACCTAAATGACATAATTAGCTTAGTTAGCTCCAAAATGGCCTATTTAATAATAAATGACCTATACTTAGCTAATTATCCTCGAAATGACCTAATTAGCTCCAAAAAGGCATTCTTAGCCAATTTAGCCCGAAGAAGGGGACAAGAATAGAAAAAGAGGAAAATGAAAGCAAGGAAGAGGAAAAAGGAGAAGAAGAAGGAGGAGAGGGAGGAGGAGAAGAAGAAGGGGACAAAAGGATAAGAAGAAGAAGGAGAAGAAGGAGAAGGAGAAGGAGAAGGAGCTCCCGCTCCTTCTCCTTCTCCTTCTCCTTCTTCTTCTCCTTCTTCTCCTTCTCCTCTTCCTTCTCCTTCTCCTCCTCCTCCTCCTCCTCCTTTTTCTTCTTCTTCTCCTCTTCCTCCTCCTCCTCCTTCTTTTACTTCTTCTTCTCTTTCTCTTCTCCTATAGTTAGCTAGGGTTCCACCTAAATGACATAATTAGCTTAGTTAGCTCCAAAATGGCCTATTTAATAATAAATGACCTATACTTAGCTAATTATCCTCGAAATGACATAATTAGCTCCAAAAAGGCATTCTTAGCCAATTTAGCCCGAAGAAGGGGACAAGAATAGAAAAAGAGGAAAATGAAAGCAAGGAAGAGGAAAAAGGAGAAGAAGAAGGAGGAGAGGGAGGAGGAGAAGAAGAAAGGGACAAAAGGATAAGAAGAAGAAGGAGAAGAAGGAGAAGGAGAAGGAGAAGGAGCTCCCGCTCCTTCTCCTTCTCCTTCTCCTTCTTCTTCTCCTTCTTCCCCTTCTTCTCCTTCTCCTCTTCCTTCTCCTTCTCCTCCTCCTCCTCCTCCTCCTTTTTCTTCTTCTTCTCCTCTTCCTCCTCCTCCTCCTTCTTTTATTTCTTCTTCTCTTTCTCTTCTCCTATAGTTAGCTAGGGTTCCACCTAAATGACATAATTAGCTTAGTTAGCTCCAAAATGGCCTATTTAATAATAAATGACCTATACTTAGCTAATTATCCTCGAAATGACCTAATTAGCTCCAAAAAGGCATTCTTAGCCAATTTAGCCCGAAGAAGGGGACAAGAATAGAAAAAGAGGAAAATGAAAGCAAGGAAGAGGAAAAAGGAGAAGAAGAAGGAGGAGAGGGAGGAGGAGAAGAAGAAGGGGACAAAAGGATAAGAAGAAGAAGGAGAAGAAGGAGAAGGAGAAGGAGAAGGAGCTCCCGCTCCTTCTCCTTCTCCTTCTCCTTCTTCTTCTCCTTCTTCCCCTTCTTCTCCTTCTCCTCTTCCTTCTCCTTCTCCTCCTCCTCCTCCTCCTCCTTTTTCTTCTTCTTCTCCTCTTCCTCCTCCTCCTCCTTCTTTTATTTCTTCTTCTCTTTCTCTTCTCCTATAGTTAGCTAGGGTTCCACCTAAATGACATAATTAGCTTAGTTAGCTCCAAAATGGCCTATTTAATAATAAATGACCTATACTTAGCTAATTATCCTCGAAATGACATAATTAGCTCCAAAAAGGCATTCTTAGCCAATTTAGCCCGAAGAAGGGGACAAGAATAGAAAAAGAGGAAAATGAAAGCAAGGAAGAGGAAAAAGGAGAAGAAGAAGGAGGAGAGGGAGGAGGAGAAGAAGAAGGGGACAAAAGGATAAGAAGAAGAAGGAGAAGAAGGAGAAGGAGAAGGAGAAGGAGCTCCCGCTCCTTCTCCTTCTCCTTCTCCTTCTTCTTCTCCTTCTTCCCCTTCTTCTCCTTCTCCTCTTCCTTCTCCTTCTCCTCCTCCTCCTCCTCCTCCTTTTTCTTCTTCTTCCCCTCTTCCTCCTCCTCCTCCTTCTTTTATTTCTTCTTCTCTTTCTCTTCTCCTATAGTTAGCTAGGGTTCCACCTAAATGACATAATTAGCTTAGTTAGCTCCAAAATGGCCTATTTAATAATAAATGACCTATACTTAGCTAATTATCCTCGAAATGACATAATTAGCTCCAAAAAGGCATTCTTAGCCAATTTAGCCCGAAGAAGGGGACAAGAATAGAAAAAGAGGAAAATGAAAGCAAGGAAGAGGAAAAAGGAGAAGAAGAAGGAGGAGAGGGAGGAGGAGAAGAAGAAGGGGACAAAAGGATAAGAAGAAGAAGGAGAAGAAGGAGAAGGAGCTCCCGCTCCTTCTCCTTCTCCTTCTCCTTCTTCTTCTCCTTCTTCCCCTTCTTCTCCTTCTCCTCTTCCTTCTCCTTCTCCTCCTCCTCCTCCTCCTCCTTCTTCTTCTTCTTCTCCTCTTCCTCCTCCTCCTCCTTCTTTTATTTCTTCTTCTCTTTCTCTTCTCCTATAGTTAGCTAGGGTTCCACCTAAATGACATAATTAGCTTAGTTAGCTCCAAAATGGCTTATTTAATAATAAATGACCTATACTTAGCTAATTATCCTCGAAATGACATAATTAGCTCCAAAAAGGCATTCTTAGCCAATTTAGCCCGAAGAAGGGGACAAGAATAGAAAAAGAGGAAAATGAAAGCAAGGAAGAGGAAAAAGGAAAAGAAGAAGGAGGAGAGGGAGGAGGAGAAGAAGAAGGGGACAAAAGGATAAGAAGAAGAAGGAGAAGAAGGAGAAGGAGAAGGAGAAGGAGCTCCCGCTCCTTCTCCTTCTCCTTCTCCTTCTTCTTCTCCTTCTTCCCCTTCTTCTCCTTCTCCTCTTCCTTCTCCTTCTCCTCCTCCTCCTCCTCCTCCTTTTTCTTCTTCTTCTCCTCTTCCTCCTCCTCCTCCTTCTTTTATTTCTTCTTCTCTTTCTCTTCTCCTATAGTTAGCTAGGGTTCCACCTAAATGACATAATTAGCTTAGTTAGCTCCAAAATGGCCTATTTAATAATAAATGACCTATACTTAGCTAATTATCCTCGAAATGACATAATTAGCTCCAAAAAGGCATTCTTAGCCAATTTAGCCCGAAGAAGGGGACAAGAATAGAAAAAGAGGAAAATGAAAGCAAGGAAGAGGAAAAAGGAGAAGAAGAAGGAGGAGAGGGAGGAGGAGAAGAAGAAGGGGACAAAAGGATAAGAAGAAGAAGGAGAAGAAGGAGAAGGAGCTCCCGCTCCTTCTCCTTCTCCTTCTCCTTCTTCTTCTCCTTCTTCCCCTTCTTCTCCTTCTCCTCTTCCTTCTCCTTCTCCTCCTCCTCCTCCTCCTCCTTCTTCTTCTTCTTCTCCTCTTCCTCCTCCTCCTCCTTCTTTTATTTCTTCTTCTCTTTCTCTTCTCCTATAGTTAGCTAGGGTTCCACCTAAATGACATAATTAGCTTAGTTAGCTCCAAAATGGCCTATTTAATAATAAATGACCTATACTTAGCTAATTATCCTCGAAATGACATAATTAGCTCCAAAAAGGCATTCTTAGCCAATTTAGCCCGAAGAAGGGGACAAGAATAGAAAAAGAGGAAAATGAAAGCAAGGAAGAGGAAAAAGGAGAAGAAGAAGGAGGAGAGGGAGGAGGAGAAGAAGAAGGGGACAAAAGGATAAGAAGAAGAAGGAGAAGAAGGAGAAGGAGCTCCCGCTCCTTCTCCTTCTCCTTCTCCTTCTTCTTCTCCTTCTTCCCCTTCTTCTCCTTCTCCTCTTCCTTCTCCTTCTCCTCCTCCTCCTCCTCCTCCTTCTTCTTCTTCTTCTCCTCTTCCTCCTCCTCCTCCTTCTTTTATTTCTTCTTCTCTTTCTCTTCTCCTATAGTTAGCTAGGGTTCCACCTAAATGACATAATTAGCTTAGTTAGCTCCAAAATGGCTTATTTAATAATAAATGACCTATACTTAGCTAATTATCCTCGAAATGACATAATTAGCTCCAAAAAGGCATTCTTAGCCAATTTAGCCCGAAGAAGGGGACAAGAATAGAAAAAGAGGAAAATGAAAGCAAGGAAGAGGAAAAAGGAAAAGAAGAAGGAGGAGAGGGAGGAGGAGAAGAAGAAGGGGACAAAAGGATAAGAAGAAGAAGGAGAAGAAGGAGAAGGAGAAGGAGAAGGAGCTCCCGCTCCTTCTCCTTCTCCTTCTCCTTCTTCTTCTCCTTCTTCCCCTTCTTCTCCTTCTCCTCTTCCTTCTCCTTCTCCTCCTCCTCCTCCTCCTCCTTTTTCTTCTTCTTCTCCTCTTCCTCCTCCTCCTCCTTCTTTTATTTCTTCTTCTCTTTCTCTTCTCCTATAGTTAGCTAGGGTTCCACCTAAATGACATAATTAGCTTAGTTAGCTCCAAAATGGCCTATTTAATAATAAATGACCTATACTTAGCTAATTATCCTCGAAATGACATAATTAGCTCCAAAAAGGCATTCTTAGCCAATTTAGCCCGAAGAAGGGGACAAGAATAGAAAAAGAGGAAAATGAAAGCAAGGAAGAGGAAAAAGGAGAAGAAGAAGGAGGAGAGGGAGGAGGAGAAGAAGAAGGGGACAAAAGGATAAGAAGAAGAAGGAGAAGAAGGAGAAGGAGCTCCCGCTCCTTCTCCTTCTCCTTCTCCTTCTTCTTCTCCTTCTTCCCCTTCTTCTCCTTCTCCTCTTCCTTCTCCTTCTCCTCCTCCTCCTCCTCCTCCTTCTTCTTCTTCTTCTCCTCTTCCTCCTCCTCCTCCTTCTTTTATTTCTTCTTCTCTTTCTCTTCTCCTATAGTTAGCTAGGGTTCCACCTAAATGACATAATTAGCTTAGTTAGCTCCAAAATGGCCTATTTAATAATAAATGACCTATACTTAGCTAATTATCCTCGAAATGACATAATTAGCTCCAAAAAGGCATTCTTAGCCAATTTAGCCCGAAGAAGGGGACAAGAATAGAAAAAGAGGAAAATGAAAGCAAGGAAGAGGAAAAAGGAAAAGAAGAAGGAGGAGAGGGAGGAGGAGAAGAAGAAGGGGACAAAAGGATAAGAAGAAGAAGGAGAAGAAGGAGAAGGAGAAGGAGAAGGAGCTCCCGCTCCTTCTCCTTCTCCTTCTCCTTCTTCTTCTCCTTCTTCCCCTTCTTCTCCTTCTCCTCTTCCTTCTCCTTCTCCTCCTCCTCCTCCTCCTCCTTTTTCTTCTTCTTCTCCTCTTCCTCCTCCTCCTCCTTCTTTTATTTCTTCTTCTCTTTCTCTTCTCCTATAGTTAGCTAGGGTTCCACCTAAATGACATAATTAGCTTAGTTAGCTCCAAAATGGCCTATTTAATAATAAATGACCTATACTTAGCTAATTATCCTCAAAATGACATAATTAGCTCCAAAAAGGCATTCTTAGCCAATTTAGCCCGAAGAAGGGGACAAGAATAGAAAAAGAGGAAAATGAAAGCAAGGAAGAGGAAAAAGGAGAAGAAGAAGGAGGAGAGGGAGGAGGAGAAGAAGAAGGGGACAAAAGGATAAGAAGAAGAAGGAGAAGAAGGAGAAGGAGCTCCCGCTCCTTCTCCTTCTCCTTCTCCTTCTTCTTCTCCTTCTTCCCCTTCTTCTCCTTCTCCTCTTCCTTCTCCTTCTCCTCCTCCTCCTCCTCCTCCTTCTTCTTCTTCTTCTCCTCTTCCTCCTCCTCCTCCTTCTTTTATTTCTTCTTCTCTTTCTCTTCTCCTATAGTTAGCTAGGGTTCCACCTAAATGACATAATTAGCTTAGTTAGCTCCAAAATGGCCTATTTAATAATAAATGACCTATACTTAGCTAATTATCCTCGAAATGACATAATTAGCTCCAAAAAGGCATTCTTAGCCAATTTAGCCCGAATAAGGGGACAAGAATAGAAAAAGAGGAAAATGAAAGCAAGGAAGAGGAAAAAGGAAAAGAAGAAGGAGGAGAGGGAGGAGGAGAAGAAGAAGGGGACAAAAGGATAAGAAGAAGAAGGAGAAGAAGGAGAAGGAGAAGGAGAAGGAGCTCCCGCTCCTTCTCCTTCTCCTTCTCCTTCTTCTTCTCCTTCTTCCCCTTCTTCTCCTTCTCCTCTTCCTTCTCCTTCTCCTCCTCCTCCTCCTCCTCCTTTTTCTTCTTCTTCTCCTCTTCCTCCTCCTCCTCCTTCTTTTACTTCTTCTTCTCTTTCTCTTCTCCTATAGTTAGCTAGGGTTCCACCTAAATGACATAATTAGCTTAGTTAGCTCCTAAATGGTCTATACTTAGCTAATTTCTCTCCGAAATAACCTATATATACACTACTTCATCTAGTATTATTTTTCTAACTTTCTTATTTGTCATTTTGCAGATTACCTTCACTTCATGGGAAGCTTGGTTGATGGAATGCTTGAAGACGATTTCTTGTACCATGTGTTGTATTGAAACTATTGTAGTATATGAAACTTTGTATGCACGTGGATGAAACTAGTGTAATATATGGTTTGGTACGGATGTAACTTCCATAATATGTATGCACTATGGATGAGAGTTATTTTAATATGGTTATGAGTACGGAAAGATATTTATTTATGTCAAATATATATATATCCTGATTATTGTTAAAAATGCTGGATATAACAAAAAACAAATAAAAAAGGGGCTGGTTCCCCTCTTTGCCGTCTGCCCCCGCATGGCAAAGGGGGGGAGGCAGACGGCAAAGGGGGGAATCTGCCCCCCCTCTCTCCCCTCTTTGCCGTCTGCCACCACATGGCAAAGGGGGGGGGAGGCAGACGGCAAAGGGGGGAATCTGCCCCCCTCTCTCCCCTCTTTGCCGTCTGCCTCCACATGGCAAAGGTCGGGAGGCAGACGGCAAAGGGGGGAATCTGCCCCCCCTCTCTCCCCTCTTTGCCGTCCGCCACCACATGGCAAAGGGGGCGGAGGCAGACGGCAAAGGGGGGAGGCCTCCGTTAACACTTAACGGGGACGTTGCAATATATGCCGTCCCACTTATTTTGCCGTCCGCCCCCTCATGGCAAAGATTCTTTGCCGTCCGCTTTGTGAAAGCAGACGGCAAAGAGCCTCTTCACCGGATTTTTTTTACCGTCTACTTTGCCGTCTGCTGACCGACGGCAAATCCTTTGCCGTCCGTGGTAGCCCCCTTTGCCGTCCGCCTTGGCAGACGGCAAATTTCTGAATTTCAGTAGTGATACCGAAGGACAAAGGGAATGACATACGGGATTATACGAATCCTTGGCATTGAGGTTCAAACGATAAGATCTTCGTAGAATATGTAGGATCCAGTATGGGCATCCAGGTCCCGCTATTGGATATTGACCGAGGAGTCTCTCGGGTCATGTCTACATAGTTCTCGAAACCCGCAGGGTCTGCACACTGAAGGTTCGACGTTGTTTTATGCGTATTTGAGTTATATGGTTCGTTACCGAATGTTGTTCGGAGTCCCGGATGAGATCACGGACGTCACGAGGGTTTCCGGAATGGTCCGGAAACGAAGATTGATATATAGGATGACCTCATTTGATTACCGGAAGGTTTTCGGAGTTACCGGGAATGTACCGGGAATGACGAATGGGTTCCGGGAGTTCACCGGGGGGGCAACCCACCCCGGGGAAGCCCATAGGCCTTGGGGGAGACACACCAGCCCTTAGTGGGCTGGTGGGACAGCCCACAAGTGCCCTATGCGCCAAGGAGAAGAAAATCAAGAGAGAAAGAAAAAAAAGGAGGAGGTGGGAAGGAAGGGGGACTCCCTCCCACCAAACCTAGTCCAACTCAGTTTGGGGGGGAGAGTCCTCCCCCTTGGACTCGGCCGACCCCCTTGGGGCTCCTTGAGACCCAAGGCAAGGCCCCCTCCCTCCCACCTATATATACGGAGGTTTTAGGGCTGATTTGAGACGACTTTTCCACGGTAGCCCGACCACATACCTCCACGGTTTTTCCTCTAGATCGCGTTTCTGCGGAGCTCGGGCGGAGCCCTGCTGAGACAAGGTCATCACCAACCTCCGGAGCGCCGTCACGCTGCCGGAGAACTCTTCTACCTCTCCGTCTCTCTTGTTGAATCAAGAAGGCCGAGATCATCGTCGAGCTGTACGTGTGCTGAACGCGGAGGTGCCGTCCGTTCGGTACTAGATCGTGGGACTGATCGCGGGATTGTTCGCGGGGCGGATCGAGGGACGTGAGGACGTTCCACTACATCAACCGCGTTCTCTAACGCTTCTGCTGTACGGTCTACGAGGGTACGTAGATCACTCATCCCCTCTCGTAGGTGGACATCACCATGATAGGTCTTCGTGCGCGTAGGAAAAATTTTGTTTCCCATGCGACGTTCGCCAACAATTTATTGGAGTGGAGATAATATGACTTCTCTCCTGTCGAATTAAAGTGCATAACGTTTCGAATATGATTTGGAGTTACCGACTTGGTTTGCGAATTTTTATTCAAATGCTTTTTGCGTGGCCTATTGCATTAAAACTATTTTTAAAAAAGTTTGCATTAGGTGGAACTATTATATGTATATGTAAAGATATATATATATATTATATATATATATATTAGTTGTATATATTATTCTATTTTTTTTACTAAGTATTCTAGTGTACAAATATATATTAGTACATATTTTCTAGTATTTGTTAGCTAGGAAATATATTTTACTTTTTTTTGCTGCTGTTTGTTCTTTTTCAAAAAAAATAAAATGGACTAGTTGGCCAGGCCGAGCCAAAGGCTCAGCCCACCCAGCACCGCAGGTGCCCAAGAGCCATGCACCACGAGGCACTGCCCACGTGCCCAAGAGGCCAGCCCGAGATTTCGTGGGATTAAATCCCATACCCACCAGACCGAGCCTTCCTCCTCTCCCCCACGTCTCCTTCTTCCTCCTCTTCTCTCTCCTTCCTATTTCTCTGCTCCATCCGAGACCGACCTCTCCCACGAGCGAATTTTTTCCCTACAGCTCCCTCTTTTTCCTTAACTCTCTCTCCCTCCTCTCACTGCCCAAGGGCCCCGCCACCCGAAGCTTCTCCCCTGGCCGAACCTTCCTTCCTCCCCTTCCTTCTTTCTTCTCCCTCTCTTTCCTTCCTCTGCAGACCGAACTGACCTCTCCTCCCTCCTTGCGATTCCCTCCCCAAAGCTCTCTCCACCTTCCTTATACCTCACCCCACCTAGCCTATATAAAGTCCCACCCCCCGGAGACCCCGTTCCCAACCCTAGTCACCGCCACCGCCGCCCGAGCCGCCGCCGCCCGAAGCCGCCGCCGCCACGAGCCTCGTCGGTGCAGGCTGCTGCCACATCGGCCTCGCCCCTGGGAGAGCCCCCCCCCCCGAGCTCCGTCTCCCCGCCCCCGCCTCCCCCGAGGAGGAGGAACCTCACCGCCGCCGCCCGACGTCTCCACCGTCCGGAGCCAACTCTCCCTCGCTGGTGCACCCCCTCTGCCCAGCAGGTAGCTATCCCTCTCTCTCTCTAGTTTGCATGCATTCGTTTTTAGCCTTTAGATCTCCATGCAATGGCTAGGATTAGAACACTAGTACCTCTTCGGTCTATTCCGAAAAAACCAGTAGGTTTATTTGTCACTTATGGATTAACCGGCAGACTTGCTAGTCTTCGGCCGTTTGCCCGAAACCATTCAACAAACATCCCCGCAGCCACTAGTAGCCTGACACATGTAACTCCCTGTTAGCACTAGTAGTATTGTATTTTTCTGTCCAGATTACAAAAACAGAAACTTTCAATTTTGTTTTGGCCACAACTTTTTATCCCTACGTCCAATGACATTGATTCTTTTTCCAGTAGCTCAAAATTTCCTGTAGTTTTTAAAAACATATAATTTGTCTATGTTTGAAATTTTTAAATATAAGTTAGAGCAGATTTAGTTTAATCACTGTTTTGCCTATTCCAGGAGTTTGAAAAACGATTTTGAGTTGATTCCTTTTGCTTCTGTTTCCTAGTGATAAAATCTTACTGTGGTAGAAGTTTCACAATTTGTAAAGTATCTTTACTGGTGATTTCAACAGAAACAAGTTTCTGCCATACCGGCGCGCGATAAATTCTTTTGCGAAGTCTTTTGCAAATCATTGCATGTGATGTTATTTTTACTTGTGGCATGATTGAATTGCTTGTGGTGTGCTTTGTGTTTGTATCGGTAGATAATTCGGAGTGCGAAGCTTGTTACTGAGAGACGCTCGAGCAGGACAACTATCATCAAGGCAAGTCATTTGATCATGTATCACCTATGTTTTATGCATCGTAGTTCTACCATCCTATGCCCAATTGCATGCAGACTAGGTACTTGGAAATTACGGTTACATATTGTAGTATCACGTGGTAGGCACCCAACAACCCCGTTACTAGGCCCGGGACGACAAATTTCATATTGCTATGCTTGAGTAGACGGGATTCGGTTGAGTGCATAACACGAGTGATGCGAGGTTGATTAAATAATCAAGACCGGTTAAGACAAGATTTTCAAGACCTCGGACGCAATGCAACTCTGGGTGAAGGACGGTTGATCGGCTCCCTGGAGAACCCAGTGGATGACCCGGGATGCTGGAGAGGCCATGTCATCCTGCGGAAAGCTTCACCCAGGCTCAAAGGGACGGATGCAGACTTCAAGACTCAAGGCTTACCTGCATAGCCACAAGTCATTATGGCCTCTGGCTTGGTTGGACAACGCGGAGACTCTGGACAGGCGGTGCTAGCAGATGTAGAAGAACGGTAGGATTGGATGGGCACCGACAGGGATTCAGAGGGATCCGTTGAAAGACCATGTTTTGATCATCCGGTCTTCAAACACCCGGAAGTGCGAGGACAAACACGGAGGCGATCAAATCTTGTGTGGAACGTGTGCAAAACTCTGCAGAGTACCCAACCTAATCGATTATTCATGTCCACGGTCCTGGACAACTTGAGTCGAAGGCATTGAATTTCCCCTGAACTCTCGACACAACTTAATAATGATGTGGGTGTTAACAACTATTCGGGTACGAGAACTGGTTGGCGGAACCATCTCGTTAACAACAAACATTTTAGTAAATTTTGCTTTCAACCCCTTTTGTTGTAGGATAAAACTGGCTTTATGCAAAACTTAGCTCCACCGTCCAAATAGGCATGTAGAGATAGTTGATTATTATTTTACTCCTCTCTTTGATGATTTGCCAGCATATTCAATATGCTGACCTACACGGCTGCAACGTATCATGTTGCAGAGTACTTTTCCGACCAGGAGTGAGGCAACGGTTCTACGCTCAGCGACATGCCCTTGGAGTCGGATGGACTCGTCTACCTGATGCTTCCGCTTAGTCTTCGTTAGATAATCTCATGAGATGGCCTTCAGCCACTTTATTGTACTCCTTTATTGTAATAAAGTACTCTTTATGAGATTTCGATTAATAAAGCTGTGTGATTTCACTCTTGAATATATACATTATGTACTGTGTGTGTACCAGCATGATCTTGGGATGGTACGGAAACACCAGAGGCTTGACTCTTCTTGAGTCAGGTCGCTACACACACCGACCGGGGGGCGAAGCGGTCGTCCGGTAGGGAGGGAGCTCCGTAGTGTCGCCGACCCCGACTGCCGGCGAACATGGCGGTCGGCGGCCAAGAACTCGCCCAGGAGAGGAGGCGCCAGGCACACCGGGAGCTCCACCTGGCCATCATCTTCCTCCTCCTCAGCCCAATCCGCCCATGATTTCAGCAGGTGTGTGAAGGAGAGGGATGGCACGCGGCCCCCAGCAGCAACTGCCTTCGGTGCGGAGCCGAGCCACGGCGGCCGAGGGGGAGCCGCCGGCGAGCCCCCAGCCACTGCCATCGCCAAGCCCGCCACAACCCACCATAGCGAATACAAAATCACCCAGCCGCCATCGCCCAAGAAAGTTGTTCCTGATGGACCACTCGAATCAAGGGGCTCAGAAGACAAAGGCTCTAGCAACGGTCGCTGCTCATGCAATGGAATGATTCATCTATCCAAGCAAAAGCATATGAAGCGATGTGTCCTATCGCATTAAATGAGAGCAGGAGCGAGAACATGGGATTTTATCAGAATGTTCAAAACGGGTGCTTGCCTGATGGATCAGTAGAGGGATATATCTCTTCAGGTGGATACTCGGAGGTATCCTCTGGAGTAGAGCCTACCGAAGTAAACAAACAACTATCAATACACTTCAAGTGCAACATTTTGATGCATGATCATGGCATGAAAATGAAATGTGGTATGGGCTAATGCATCTTTTTCTTTGGTTGAAGTTGGTTTGAATCAACATTCAAATATCACTTCAAATAAGGTATTTTCAAATATCCTTTTAAATGATTTGACCTGATGCTCAGGTATAACTTATTTTGTTATGCATGAGAATAGAACCATTGGATTCCTTGGATTTTTCTCATAAATTTTCATATATAAATAATTTTATTCTGATTTATAGATTATTTTCTATGATTTTCAGAAGTTTTCAACTAATTCTGGAATTATTTTAATCACAGAATTCTATTTATGGTGTGAGCATGACATTAGCACGTCAAATTGGTCGTTACTAGTCAAAGCTCACCAGTGGGGTCCACTAGCGAGTGACTTAGGCTTAACTAAAATTAAAAATTCAATAAATTAGCTAATTAACATGGTTGCACCCACTGTTCAGTGTATGATTAGGGTTTAATTATTAAAATTATTTTATTTAAGTTAATCTTAATTAGCCAGAGGCTGGTCCCACCTGGCAGTGACGAGGGACGTCAAGCCCCTGGTCGTTGGGGTCAAACTCACCGGCGGTGAGCCGCCGGCGGCTCCACGGATGGCGGAGGAGGTTAGAATCCCTCCTCCAACAACCATTTGGCCGGTGAAGGCCACAGTTAGAACGGCCGCTCGCCAGCGCGTCTAATGAAACAAGCCACGCGGGCTGAAGTGGTCGGAATCGGCGCCGGCGACGAGCTCAGCAGTTGCTGGAGCTCAGGCCTTGTCGGGCTCGTCGAAGAAGAGCGAAAAATGGCCAGAGCTAAGTACCTACATCACCTACTCGACGCCGCGAAGCTGTTGGTGGCCTCGGTTGGACCAACCAATCACCGGAGCCTCACCGGCGATGAGATCCCGCTGCAGATCTTGTGGGGCTCCGATTGAATCGACGGCTACGGCTTGGGAACAAGGGGGGAAAGGAGGGGAATGGAATCTAGGGCTCACGAGGAGTGCACAGCCGTTGAAAGCGAGCTCGGGGAGGGCCTGGAGACGATGAATCGACGACGGCGACCTCGGTGACCGGAGGTGGCAGACGACGGTGTGACGGTGATTTGGGGCTTCCGGCGTCTCGTGGCTTGCTAGTGAGCTTGATGGCGCCGGGGCGGAGTTGTTGAGGGGCTCAGAGGAAGGAACGGGTGGCTGGAGCGAGCTATCAACGACGAGCTCCTTCGGCAGCAATGGAGACAGACAGAGGGGGAGGAGAAGAGGAGCGAATGAGGAGAGGTTGGAGCGATGGATACGGCTCCTGGAGTCTATCTCCTTGCCACAACGACGAGGAGGGCAGGCAGGCACGCAGCTGCGTGCTGCTGCCACGGTGAGCGGCGACCACCTCCTCTTGTGCCTACTGGCAGAGGTGGAAGACGATATGAGAGGGGAGATAGGATGGGCCTGAGCGCCAGGTAAGGTGTTTCTTCCTCCTTTTCTTTTTATTCTTTTTGTTTTCTAATTCTGACATTAGTTTTAATTTGTTTGGACTCCAAATTTATTCCTAAAACCATGAAATTATTTGTGGGGTTTATTTGGATTATTTCCAAGATCCACAAAATAATTTAGCATTTTTGTAATAACTAAATATTTATAGTTACTTGTTTTGGAAATTTTCTGTGACTTCCGTGGATTAATTAAAATTCCGAAAGTGTTTTAAAAACAAAATTCATCCCTGTGATGTTGTTCCCAACATTTAACAGAAAAGATGAACATCTTTTAAGGCCATTTGGGGTTCATTGAAAATTCACACCATTTGGGTTGGTTTAGCTAGGGTGAGGTGCTAGGGTTTTCTCAATCCCCAATTCAATTTTAATGCAAAATAAAATATGATGCACACTCTAACTAAGCACCAAGTAATGAAATCTAAGGATGTGACAACTCACCCCAACTCAAAAGAATCTCGTCCCGAGATTTTGGAGTCGTCAGGAAGAGCGCGGGGTACTCAAGTTAGAGACAGTCCTCCCTTTCCCAAGTTGCTTCTTTTTCAGAATGATTTGACCATTGAACTTTGAGAAACTTGAGGTTTCGACGACAAGTGGTATGCTCAGCTTGATCAAGAATATGAACAAGGTATTTTCGATATGAAAGGTTATCTTGGAGATCAAGTGTTTCACGGTCCACTACATGGATAGGATCCAAGAAGCAATGACTGAGTTGCAAGACGTGGAAAACATCATGGAGCTTGGAAAGATGCGCAGGAAGTTCCAATTGGTAGGCAACTTCTCCTCGTTTGGCAAGAATGCGAAAATGACCAATGTGACGAGGAGCCAATTTGCCTATGATACCGAATAGATGGGTACCCTTCAGAGGTGTTACCCGAAGGTAAGCCTTCTTGTCAACTTCGAAGGACAGAGCCTTATGATGACGATCATGTTGGCTCTTTTGACGAGATTGGGTTGTTTTCAACTTTTCACAAATAATGCGAACTTGCTCTTTTGCCTCATGAATCATATCCGACCAAAGAGTTGCCTCTCTTTGATTTCTGACCAGTTAAGAGGTGTTCGACATCTTCGTCCATACAGAACTTCAAAAGGGTCTTTGCCCAATCTTGATTGATAACTATTATTATAAGCAAATTCGGCGAATGGAAGACGTTTCTCCCAATTCATGCTGAAAGATATAACACAAGCTTGAAGCATATCTCTAGGATTTGACTGACTCATTCTACTTGACCATTTCACTAAGGATGGAAAGTAGTGCTAAATGAAAGACGAGTCCCCATGGCATTTTGAAAACTTTCCCAGAAACGAGAAGTAAATATACTCCCACAATCTGAGTTAATTTCCAACGGAACACCATGAAGAAACAATATTTGAGAAATATATAACTCCGCTAGCTGACTAGCTGTTATACTTTCCCGGACACGAAGAAAATGAGCCACTTTGGAAAGACGGTCAATGACCACAAAGATGGCATTATTCCCTTTCTTGGTCTTGGGAAATCCGGTGATGAAATCCATAACGACTTTATCCCATTTCCACTCAGGAATAGCTAAAGGTTGAGGGGTGCCAGCAGGACTTTGATGTTATGCTTTAACTCGACGACAAACGTCACAGTTTGCAAAGAACTCAGCAATTTCTCTTTTCATCCTAGTCCACCAAAACCTTTGGCGTAGGTCGTGATACATCTTGGTACTCCCAGGATGAATCATCAGAGGAGATTCATGAGCCTCCTTCAGGATCAACTGCCGCAGATGTTGCTTCTTGGGAACCACCAAACGATTCTCAAAGAAAAGAACAACCCGATCATCTACCGAGAAACATTTAGCATTTTCCCCTTTGATATTCTTCTTAATCCGAGAAATTATGGAATCATGTTTCTGGGCTTCGATGATTTGATCCATTAGATTAGGCTTCGCCACCAATGTGGAAATTAATCTTTAAGGAACAATGTGAAGGTTTAACTTCCAAAATTCCTCATAGAGACGTGGTGGACTTTGTTGTAACATCAGATTGTTACAATAAGACATACGACTTAGTGCATCAGCCATGACATTGGCTTTCCCCGTGGTGTAAGTTATCCCTACATCGTAATCTGTGATCAACTCGACCCACCATCTTTGTCTGAGATTCAAATCCAGTTGATTGAAGATATATTTCAGGCTTTGGTGATCAGTGTAGATTTCGCAACAATTACCCAGAAGGCAATGTCGCCAGGTTTTTAGTGCATGGACTACAGCTGCAAGCTCAAGATCATGTGTGGGATAGTTTTCCTCATGTGGACGCAACTGTCGAGATGCGTATGCAACCACATGACGATCTTGCATGAGGATACAACCTAGTCCTTGTCGCGAGGCATCGCAATAGATAACAAAGCCCTTAGAAAAATCTGATGGAATCAACATGGGTGTAGAGGTCAGGCGTCATTTCGGTTCTTGAAAACTGTGCTCGCATTGTGGGGTCCACTTGAACTTTTTATCTTTCTTGAGGAGTTCAGTTAGAGGTTTTACAACCTTGGAGAAGTTCTTGACAAAGCGGCGCCAATAGCTCGCAAGACCAAGAAAACTCCTAAATTGCTTAATTGCTTCACGTTGAGTTCAATCAAGGACGGCTTGAACTCTCTCTGGATTGACAACAATACCCTTACCAGAGATCACGTGGCCTAGATAGGTCACTTATGGCAACCAGAATGCGCATTTAGAGAACTTGGCGTAAAGGCGATGATCTCAAAGTTTCATCAATACCAGCCTTAGATGCTCGACATGTTCTTGTTTATTCTTCGAGTAGATGAGAATATCATCGAGGTAAACCACGACGATCTTATCCAAATACTCCATGAAGATCGAGTTCATCAAGCGAGAGAAGGTGGCTGGGCATTGGTTAAACCGAAGGACATGACGATGTACTCATATTGGCCATAACGAGTGACAAAGGTCGTTTTTGGAATGTTGTCGTTCTTGATTTTGATTTATGGTAGCCCAACCTCAAATCCATTTTGGACAAGATTGAGGATCCAGCGAGCTGATCATACAGATCATTGATCCTCGGGAGCAGATACTTGTTCTTTATGGTGACCAGATTAACTGGTCGATAATCTACAACCATCCGATCCGTTCCACCCTTCTTCTTAACAAAGAGGATGGGAAAAGCCCAAGGAGAAGAGCTAGGACGGATGAAACCTTTATTCAAAGCTTCATCGAGTTGTTTCTTAAGTTCGGCTAGCTCTAAGGGTGCCATCTTATAGGGTCTTCTGGCTATTGGGATGGTTCCTGGGACAAGATCTATCACAAACTCTACATCCCTGTGAGGTGGAATTCCTGGCAGTTTTTCTAGAAAAACATCCGGGATGTCACAGACTACCGGAATGTCTTCAAGCTCTAGAAGAGGACTAGAATTGAGGGAATAGAGTTGGCATTTGGTAACTCCAGTCGAGACATTTACTATCTCACCCGATAAATGTGTGAGCTGAACCTTCCTAGTATGGGTATCTATCTTCGCGTAATGAGCTGACATCCAGTCCATACCCAAGATGATATTGATATCTGAGGATTTAAGGGCTATCAAGGATGATAGGAAGACTAGCCTGTCCACAAGAATCTCATTGTCATGGCCTACTCTAGAAGTCTGCCATTTACTACTAAGAGTCTAGACCACTAAAGGAATGGGCATATCACAAAATGACACGTTATGCAACTCCGCATAATTTTCAGAAATGAAAGAATGAGATGACCCGGTGTCAAAAAGAACAGACGCTGGGTGTTGATTGACAAGGAGCGTACCCAAAATGACATAGGGATCCTGTACAACTTCTTCTGCTAAAACATAGTTCACACGACCACGTGTAGGGTTGGGCTTCACAAAGAATGGTTGGCCTGGCTTGCCACGCCCAGCAGGCTTTCTAGGTTGACTAGCAGCACTATTTTGAGGACACGCACGTGAATAGTGACCTGGTTCTCCGCACTTGTAGTAGACCACTGGATTAGGACGTGGTGCAGCATTGGCAGCTAGACCACCACAAATCTTAACTGGAGGGTTGGTCTGAGTTGGACGAGGCGCCATAAAGATGGCCTCACGGTGTATCTTGGCGGCAGGGAACTATTCGGAATCCACAAACGGCGCTTATGAAATGGTAAACCGGATGAGGAGCCAGAATCACGAGAGTGCTTCTTTGTTGCATGATCTCCTTGTTGACAAGAGTTTGGAAGCTTGCACAATCATGAAGGCGCAGATCACAATGAAGTTCGGGGCTCTGTCCCTTGCGGAACCTCGCTTGTTTCTTGGCGTCAGTTGACACTTCTTCAGTCGCATACCTTGCCAAGTTTCCTAACTCCCGACTATATGCATCCACGGTCAGCCTTCCTTGGGTGAACGCACAGAATTCCTCCCTCTTGCGGTCCATTAAACCTTCTGGTATGTGATGCAGAAGGAACGCTGCGCTAAAATCAGCCCAAGTGGCTGCTGGTCCAGCAAGGCGCAAGGCTTCATAATTTTCCCACCACAGATTAGCGGGGCCTTCCAGAAAATAGGCACCAAAGGTCACTTTATCTGCCTTAGCGACATTTGGAGCACGAATCATGTGGGTCATGCTTGTAAGCCAATCATCAGCGTCGAGAGGGTCGACGGAATGATGGAACTTAGGTGGATTGAGCTTCACGAAGTCATTGAGGGTCACAAAGTCATTTCTAGGCTGGTGAGCCGTATTCTGCTCAATACGCGCCGGCAGTTGATTAGTTTCCCTTTTATTCCTTTCCGCCTCCAGCATGACCTCCGCCAAGGATGGCGGGTGAGGCAGGTTTTCCTGGTGTGCTTGACTGATTTCTCCCTGCTCATGGGCAAGAGCACGGTTGAGCCTGGTGAACACCATCCCGACAAGCAAAACTCACATCTTAGACTAGAACAACATCAGTTCTAACAAGGAATGTACTGAGCAATATGGATTGCGGGAAAAACATCCGAACATCATGGTAACAAGCAAACTGCCATATATGCACGATGGTTCATACACACCATAATATAGTTCAGTACAAGCCCAAGCTGAAAAGCAAACTACTAAAAAGATGATACTACTCATGAGAGGCATTTCAAGCTTCTTGTAGATTATTTATCTAAGCCTCCGGAACTCAACTCACCTCGGTCATATTCCACAAGACACGCAGGTCTCTACAAAATATAACTGTTACAATACCACTACACCACTCACAAACTCAGGCATCCGCGTAGAACATCTCGCACAGGTTTCCCCCGTGGCCTGGGAGCTGAACCTGAGGATCGGGGAACACTCTAGCCTGGGTTCCCTGGGAACCGTATGGACACGGATGTGGCCTAGGTCCCCTAACTAGCGGCAACTGAGGTCCACGGTGAGGGGTGACACCTCCAACATGAGGCCAATCTATGCGGACTCACAAAGGAGTCCGTACCGGGTCCAACATCTCTGGATCTCCATAGCATGTATGCACAACATGTGCTAGCTGTGTCAACACTGTCCAAAGACAGGCATGAGTAGCATATTTCTCCACGTGAAGAGCACGAGCATCTCGGTCCCTATCTTCCAGCATCTGAGTGGTAGTGTGCAGCATCGGGTCCTCCAAGGAAGAATTGGTGTAGGCTCCATAGAGATAGCCCTCTTCTCCATGCAAAGAGGCTGGGATATAACAGAACTCTGTATTCTGCAGCAGCGCATGATTCGCCCTCATAATTGTTAACATTGAGTAGGCGGCATCCTGGACCGCCATATCAATGGTAACCCCCAATCCATAAGACCAATGGACTGGCTCCACAGCTCCAGGGTAGTCTGGATATACCCTAACAGTACACAAATATTGGGTCTGGTTGAAGTCCCGGTACTGCTCTTCCACTGTACCAGCGGTAACCGACTACTGACATCATCCTGACCAACATGGACGTATGACCTGGCACACCAATGCACCTGATCAAATGGACCACCTGACAAGAAGGACGAGGAGGCATCTGAAATAGAGAATAATGCAAGGCATTAGAGCTCTAGGAACAAAATTAGGCAGCATAACGGATGTAAATTCTTAAAACAATTTTGAGACATCCTGCAAAAGATGGGATAGCATAACCACTCAACTTTCAAGTTCAAGTTCCATGGTCAACAATTTTTCCTACAAGCCTATGGATTAGTATCACATGAACCTAAAAGATAGATAAGAAGCCTAGTTCTTAAACCCCGTAGAAAAGATAAGGTTGACCAGAATAGAATGACTTGAGAAGAGAAGCAAGAGCCTTACGTTCCCTTCCACAAACAATTCCCTTATATATAACTAAAGCAATTCTAGACTCGGCTTCGACCACTTTGTCTTGGTAATCCTACAGTCAATCAGGCTCTGATACCAACGCTGTCGGGACCCCGATCCTAAGCCATAGAAATCCAGCCTGTAACACATCGCATCACTTTGCGGTCTCATGAACGGTTAACCCCACGGTTCCACCTTACCTTGTCCGGAACCGTTTGCGTCTTTTGACTCACGTATGCAATTGTGTCGCTAGCATGACAATGTCAAAGAACTCGGGTCCACATAACTAGTCATAAACCCAAGTGGCACATCTGTATAGCGACAGACATACATAACCCAACAAACTAGGTGTCGGTCATCACTGTGTGTAGACGAGTCATAGCAAGCTACAAGGACTCCACTACGTCGTGTGATATTAAAGTCAGGATTGCACGTAGACGAGTCGTAGAAGGCTACAGGGACTCTATTACACTGCGAGACATTTCCCCGTAGGGACAGACACATCAGCTAAGAAGGATACATGCCAGTCAACCAATGTCTTCGGAGCAGTAGAAAGCTACCAAGGCTCAGTGGAATCGCAAAGGGGCATTTCTCTGTAAAGAGTACTACTAAAGGCACATGACTAGGTGTCAAACCCCATGCATATCAGAGTGCATCAGACGTACGCATGCCATACTAAATATGCATAGATACAACAATGGCATCACAACATAACCATACAACAACACAACCTTTATTTAGGAAGCTCAAAAGAGCCTTGCATAATAAGTTCATACAGATAGGGATCACATGACCCGGCACTCAAGTCATACACACTAGTTTTACAAACCAAGCGGAAGCAATAAAGATGTCTGAGTACAGACAGTGGAAAAGTAGATGCATTAAGCCTGACTATCTACAGACCCATCCAAGGGCCAGATCGTAGCTGGGATACCAGCTAATCATCGTCGTCAACGTCTAGGTAGAACCCACCATTAGGGTCGTGGGTTTCTTCTGCAACAATTATTAACCAAACGTGAGTACAAACATACTCATCAAGTCTTTAAATCAGATCTAACTACTCACGCATAAGTGTCAACAAGGGGGTTGTGGGGTTTTATGCAGCAGGCCAGCTTTGACACTTGGCTAACCTGTACTACGACTACGAGTATTTTAACAATTTTTGAGAAGTCGCACACGAGTCCACTATCTCCACAAACACCACCATGGATTCTATGTCGTCTCCCAATGAGGAAGCCATCCATGATACTCACACTTATCTTGATACTTTTATGAGTAGCCATTAAAGTTATCTATGAACAACATATGTTTCCAAGTAGTCCATATCCGAGGATGCGGCTATTCGAATAGATCATTACCCTACAGGGGTGTACTTCTGCATACATGCTCTCGCCACTTATCGCCATGTGACCTTCATGCACCTCGGAAACCTTCAAGAGGAAGCCCAGCGAGAGAGTCGGCCACGACCGTTAACCACGCTAATACCTAGTCTAGGTTTATCGCCTATCTGACATTGAACCCGCACGGAAGTCTGGCCGAAGTTTCCGCTATGGTCCCAAACGATGTGCGCAGGGTTCCCAAGCCCACCATCCGGGTGACTCTTGGTACACCGTGCCACTACCTACCGCGTCATAGTCCACCTCTAAGGTCAACACTATGCACGGCCTCCGGCATTTGCTACAAACACCAGAAACTACTTGCAACTCCTGGACCGAGTGCTAGGTGATTAATAAGCCGAGAGGGGTCGAATTACTGGAAACCAATGTGTGGTAGTAGCTAGTCTTGGATCACATACATGGAACTCAGTTCCTAAGAACGTTTCCAATGAGACAACCCGCCATGTAATCCTACACAGCCTCTCATCGGTACCTTTACCAAATCAGGTTCAACACTTAACCTCAGTCTTTAGAACACATTCATTCACTCCAGTTCATCACCCAGATGAAGCAGGTCTGACACAACTCTAAGCATAGCAAGCATAGCAGGTTAAAGAACATCATGGCACAAGCATCTACCAGGTATGCTAGGTTGCAAGGTTTAGCTATTTACTGTGGCAATGATAGGTCATGCAATGGAATGGGTTCATCTATCGAAGAAAAAGCATTTGAAGCGATGTGTCCTAATGCATTAAATGAGAGCAGGAGTGAAAACATGGGATTTTATCGGAATGTTCAAAAGGGGTGCTTGCCTGATGGATCAGTAGAGGGATATATCCCTTCAGGTGGATACTCAGAGGTGTCCTATGGAGTAGAGCCTACCGAAGTAAACAAAGAACAATCAATACACTTCAAGTGCAAAATTATGATGCATGATCATGGCATGAAAATGAAATGTGGTATGGTCTAATGCAGCTACTATTTCTTTAGTTGAAGTTGGTTTGAATCAAAATTCAAATATCACTTCAAATAAGGTATTTTCAAATATCCCTTTAATTGATTTGATCTGATGCTCATGTATAGCTTGTTTTACCATGCATGAGAATAGCACCATTGGATTCCTTGGATTTTTTGATAAATTTTCATATATAAATTATTTTATTCTGAGTTATAGATTATTTTCTATGATTTTTAGAAGTTTTCAACTGATTCTTGAATTATTTTAATCATAGAATTTTATTTATTGCGCCAACATGACATCAGCAGGTCAAATTGGCCGTTGCAGATCAAACTTGACCAGTGGGGCACACTCGTGAGTGACTTAGGCTTAACTGAAATTTAAATTAAATTAATTAGCTAATTAACACGGTTGGGCCCACTAGTTAGTGTATGATTAGGGTTTAAATAATTAAATCATTTTATTTAAGTTAATCTTAATTAGCCAACGGCTGGCCCCACTTGGCAGTGACCCAAGGAGGTCAAACCCCTGGTTGTTGTGGTCAAACCCACCGGCGGTGAGCCGCCAGCGGCTCCAGGGACGGCGGAGGAAGTCAGAATCCCTCCTCCGGCGACCATTTGGCTGGCGGAGGCCATAGTTAGAACGGCCGCTTGCCCGCGCGTCTAATGGAACAGGCCACGGGGGCTGAAGTTGCCAGAATCGGTATCGGCGACGAGCTCAGCGGCTGCCGAAGCTGGGGCCTCGTCGGGCTCGTCGAAGGAGAGCGAAAAATGGCCGGAGCTAAGTACCTACGTGACGTAATCGACGCGCGAAGCTGTTGGTGGCCTCGGTTGGACCAACCGATCATCGGAGCCTCACCGGTGACGAGCTCCAGCGGCGTATCTCATCGGGCTCCGATGGAATCGATGGCTACAGCTAGGGATCAAGGGGGAAACGGAGGGGAATGGAATCTAGGGCTCACGAGGAGTGCAGAGGCATTAAAAGTGAGCTCGGGGACGGCCTGGAGACGGCGAATCGACGCCGACGACCTCGGTGACCGGAGATGGAAGACGACGGCGTGACGGTGATTAAGGGTTTCCGGTGTCTCATGGCTTGTTGGTGAGCTTGAGGGCAACGAGGTGGAGCTGTTGAGCGGCTTAGGGGCAGGAACGGGTGGCTGGAGCGAGCTATCGACGGTGAGCTCCTTCGGCAGCAATGGCGACACAGTGAGGGGGAGGAGAAGAGGAGCGAATGAGGAGAGGGAGGAGCGATGGAGACGACTCCTGGAGTCTATCTCCTTGCCAGCACGACAAGGAGGGCACCCAGGCACGCAGCTGCATGCTCCTGCCACGGTGAGCGGCGGCCACCTCCTCTTCTGCCTAGTGGCACAGGTGGAAGACCACAGGAGAGGGGAGATGGGCTGGGCCTGAGCGCCAGGTAAGGTGTTTCTTCCTTCTTTTCTTTTAGTTCTTTTTTGTTTCCTAATTCTAACATTAGTTTTAATTTGATTGGACTCCATATTTATTCCTATAACCTTGAAATTATTTGTGGGGTTTTATTTGGATTATTTCCAAGCTCCACAAAATAATTTAGCATTTTTGTAATAACTAAATATTTATAGTTATTTGTTTTGGAAATTTTGAGTGACTTCTCTAGATTAATTAAAATGCCAACAATTTTTTAAAAATAAAATTCATCCGTGTGATGTTGTTGCCAACATTTAACAGAAAAGATGAACATTTTTAAGGTCATTTTGGGTTCATTGAAAATTCACACCATTTGGGTTGCTTTAGTTAGGGTGAGCTGCTACGGTTTTCTCAATCCCCAATTCATTTTTAAAGCAAAAGAAAATATGATGCACACTCTAACTAACCACCAAGTAATTAAATCTAAGGATGTGACATCTTTGGTCAAGAATTGTCTTCGATTTTTTATTTTGACCTGATTGAAATTAAGTGGATGCAATGAAAAAAGAAATTGAATTAGACTACTTAACTTTTTCAATCTTCTAATGTATTCTATCTAGATTGAAAGATAATATTATAGAAAGACTCTAAAGTGTCATAGAAAAATCTATATGTAGTTCTTTCTACCAGACTTTAAGATTCCAACCATATCCTTTCATTTAAGACTTGTATTTTTTAATTTAATCCCTTTTTCATTTCTTCACTGATTAATTGGAAGCCCAACTAATTATTTTGGCTCACTGTTTTTACATAAATAACAAGTAAAAAATAATTAGGAATTAAAATGAACAGTGGAGTAGCAATAAATGCGAGAATATGGACTTCCATAACCTCTTTATTTTTTATTTTCACAATAACTCGGGTTGTAATGCCGTGGAGAGGAAAAAAGGGTATCTTCTAAATTCAAGGGTAGGGCTTTCATTCTGATAATACGCAATCAATTCAATATTGTGAATATCGGATTTGTCATATCAATTCCTCGATGAGATATATATTTCATGGATGAGAGTTATATAGTATAGCATATGAAGATCTTATATCCATACTAAGACCAAAATACTATTTTTTATTGGATTGGGAATTCCCTCTTTTTTAATCCTTTGTTTTCTACCTTCTCTTTTCTATACCTCTAACCCATGAGCTTTCTTAATTTTATACAATTTCTCTTCCTTTTTCTTATAGTTATACATACAATGTTGTATGTATAATATGACCAACTTCCTATGGGTCACATATACATCCAAATAAGCATTATAAGTGTGATGGGTTGTCATAACCCTAGATTTAGACTTGTTTGTCATTACGTTTCATGCATGCATTTCTATTTTTCTTTTGAATTTCAATTGAGGAGTGATCAAGCCTCAGAAAGAATTTTTGACTAATGATTATAATAAAAATTGCTTCAAAGGAGGCCAAGAAAATGTCCCTGGTATTCTAAGAAAATATTGGCATGAGGTAAAATTCAAATAAATATTGTTGGAATCACAGAAGCATTTATTTTGGGGCTTCTGAACTGAAACAATACTTATTTGAGTTGGATTTAATTCTGCTACAACAAAATTATAATTCCAATAATTCTGAAAATAGGTGAGTGGTTCTGAATATATTCTACCAGACCACATAAATATTTTCAAAAGGTTTTAAAATGATTTGGTTTGTAAATCAAATCAAAACAGATTAAAAACAATTTAGAAAACAGAACGTAAAAGAAAAAGAAAGAAGGAAAGAAACTCACATGACTTACGTGATAGCCCAAACCAGCCCAGCCAACCAGGGGCAGAGCCGTCTTCCTCCTCTCGCTAGAGCAGGCACGCAACTCGCTGTCGAGCATGCGTGCAACCGACGGTCACCTCCTGCTTGCCGCCGAGCGGCTGGACGCGTGCATGCACCCTGGAGACGCCTCACCACCTCCTCTCTCTTATCCCTCGCTCTCTGCTGGCCCTGGACCTCTTCCCCTCTCGATCTCTAGGATCACCGAGACCCACCGGAGAGCGCCGCCGTCGCAGCCATGCCCATCGTCGCCCCCTCGCCGCATTTCCTTGTCCAGAAGACCGACCGTGCACCCCCTCATCTCCGTGCCCAAGGAATCAATCCCAAAAGGTTTTCATCGCCGTTCTCATCGCCAGCCGTTGAACCTCCCCAGCGTCGATTCGCAGCAACCGAAGCTATCCCAGCATCTACGCATGCGCCAACCAAACTGTTGTGAGCTCCTGCGTCGAATCCCCCTAACCTCATGCCCGATTTTGCCCCGTAGTTGTCGCCCCTCGAGCTCCATGCTCCGGCCGCTTCCGTGGACTTGCTCCAGTTGAGCGCTGGCGACTCCGGTCGTTCCCCGATCCCTCAAATGGTCTGCTGGATGCGGAAGGATGAGGGCTATGCCCTGGTGCCCTCAGCATGCTACCCTGATGCAAGTAGCGCATATTCGGCGTGTCTACGTCGTGCGGAATGGTCACCGCCGGTCACACTGCAGGGTGCCGACGTGGCAGGCCCATTAGTGGCGAATGATGCCACTAATTAACCCCCTTAGCCACTGGCAGTGGACCCCACGGTCTAATAAAGCCCTAGTTAAAAATTAAACTTGTTAATTAAAGCTAAGGAACTGACGTGTGGACCCCACATGTCAGTTTTGACCTCATCTGGTGACGTTGACTTGCTGAGGCAAGCATGACGCACTGCTGACGCATTAATGATTTTTTGGATGAATAAAAACTCAAGAAATTTCAGAAAATGTTATAAACCTAAAAAATTCATAGAAATTCAACCATAGCTCAAACTGAAATAATTTATATCTGAAAAATTATCAGAAAAATCCAAAGAATCTATTTATGGCATTTTCATGCATGTTAGAACAACTTTTATCCTCTGTTTTGGACAATCCGAAGAATGTCATTTAAATAACCACATATGAAGTTTGAATTTGAACCTTGGTTCAAACCAACTTCATTTAATGTTGTTGCTAGATGCATTAGCACAATCAACAACATATTTCCATGTCATGATCATGCATCATAGTGTTGCATTTCCGTGAAGTAAATGTTGTTCTTTTTCTGTTTGCTGGTGTTGTTTCCCCCTCGGTAGACGATGGTTCCGACGATGTGACTATTGACATTAATGAAGAGAAGTATTATCTTCAGAACTGTCAGGAAAACAACCCCCTTTGAGCATTCTGATACAGTCCTACTCTCTCGCTTTTACTCCCTTTTTTTGCATTAGGACAATCACGATTCAAATGTTACATGTTCTTGGTAGTTGAACCCATTCCTCTACATGACCTATTTTTGCCATAGTTAATATGTGACGCCCTTGATTTAATCGTACGCTAAACATACACGCAAATGTGTACGATCAAGCTCAAGGACTCATGTGAAGCTATCACAACACAACTCTAGACACAAATAAAACAAAGAAGCTTCATATTACAAGCCAGGGGCCTCGAGGACTAGAATACAGAAGCTCGATAAACACACGAGTCAGCGGAAGCAACAATATCTCAGTACATACATTAAACATGGGGTGCCTTAGAGAAGACTAGCACAAAAGATACACGATCGAACGAGGCGAGGCCTCCTGCCTGGGAACCTCCTAACTACTCCTGGTCTTCAGCGGCCTCCACATAGTAGCAGGCATCGTCAGGGTAGCAGTCATTGTCGGCGGGATACTGCATCTCCTGGGCTCCATCATCTGGTCGCAGCAACCGATCAAGGGGCAAAGGGTGGGGGGCAAAGCAACCGTGAGTACTCATCCAAAGTAGTTGCAAGACTTATATCAGAACTATGCTAAGTATGCAATAGTATCAAAGAAGGGGTTGATAACCCACAAGTATAGGGGATCAATTGTAGCCTTTCTCGATAAGTAAGAGTGTCGAACCCAAGGAGGAGCTAAAGCTAGGAGAAATATTCCCTCAAGTTCTATTGACCACCGATACAACTCTACGCACACTTTACGTTCGCTTTACCTAGAACAAGTAAGAAACTAGAAGTACTTAGTAGGAGTGATAGGATAGGCTTGCAAGAAAGTAAAGAACACGTAAATAAAACTAGGGGCTGGTTAGATAAATAAACAACTACGAGTGTCTAACGAGTGTGCAAAAGTGGTGGTAGGAGTTGTGGAATTGTCCCTAAGCAATTGACTACGTTACTAGATCAATAGCAAGTATCATGTGGGAGAGGCCTCTGCTAGCATGTCATCCCTTACTTGGAATTCTATGCACTCATGATTGGAACTATTAGCAAGCGTCCGCAACTACTAACGTTCATTAAGGTAAAACCCAACCATAGCAATACGATATATTGGTCCCCCTTCAATCCCATATGCATCAATTTCTATGCTAGGTTTGAAGCTTCTGTCACTCTAGCCTGCCAATACATAGTCCTATCAACATACAACTAACCCTATGGTGTTTTCCACGCGCGCGATCATATGATGGGCACCAAAGGACAGCAACATAACCACAAGCAAATTAAACCAATCATAGCAATTCATCAATCACCGATAGGACAACGATAATCTACTCAGACATCATAGGATAGGAACACATCATTGGATAATAATATGTAGCATAAAGCACCATGTTCAAATAGAGGGTACAGCGGGTTGCGGGAGAGTGAACCACTGAATATAGATGGGGGAAGATGATGGAGATGTTGGTGAAGATGACGGAGGTGTTGGTGTAGATCGTCGTCACACGATGATGTCCCGGGCGGCGTTCCGGCGCCGCCGGGATAGAGGGGGAGAGATCCCCCTCCTTCTTCTTCTTCATTGACCTCCTCCCTAGATGGGAGAAGGGTTTCCCCTCTGGTCCATGGTCTCCATGGCGGCGGAGGGGCGAGAGCCCCTCCTAGATTGGATCTCTCTCTCTCTCTGTGTCCTTTTGTTTCTGCGCTCCCAGATTCTGTGTTTCACCGTTTCTTAAATTCCCGCAGATTCGTAACTCCGATTGGGCTGAAATTTTAACATGATTTTCTTCCGGATATTATCTTTCTTGCCAAGAAAGAAGGGCTCCAACCGCCTTAAGGACTGGCCACAAGCCTGCCTGAGACGGGCCCACCCCCTGGCCGCGGCGACAGGGCTTGTGGGCACTGGATCAATATGTTAGTCCCAAAAATAGTATAAAAAGTTGCCAAAAGTATATGAAAGTTGTAGAATATTGGTATGAAACATTCAGAAATTATAGATACGATGGAGACGTATCAGCATCCCCAAGCTTAATTCCTGCTCGTCCTCGAGTAGGTAAATGATAAAAAAGATAATTTTTGATGTGGAATGCTACCTAGCATAATCTTGATCATATAATCTAATCATGGCATGAATAATAAAACACGAGTGATTCGAAGCAATAGTCTATCATTTGACATAAAGACAATAATATTTCAATCATACTAACAAAGCAATCATGTCTTCTTAAAATATCATGGCCAAAGGAAGTTATCCCTACAAAATCATATAGGCTGGCTATGCTCCATCTTCCCCACATAACGTATTTAAATCATGCACAACCCCGGTTTTAGCCAAGCAATTGTTTCATACTTTAGTGTTCCCAAACGTTTTCAACTTTCACGCAATTCATGAGTGTGAGCCATGGACATAGCACTATAGGTGGAATAGAATATGGTGGTCGTTGAGAAGACAAAAAAGGAGGAGATAGTCTCACATCAACTAGGCGTATCAACGGGCTATGGAGATGCCCATCAATAGATATCAATGTGAGTGAGTAGGGATTGCCACGCAACAGATGTACTAGAGCTTATAAGTGTATGAAAGCTCATAAAAGAAACTAGTGGGTGTGCACCCAACTTGCTTGCTCACGAAGACCTACGGCAATTTTGAGGAAGCCCATCATTAGAATACAAGCCAAGTTATATAATGAAAAATTCCCACTAGTATATGGAAGTGACAACATAGGAGACACTCTGTCATGAAGATCATAGTGCTATTTGAAGCACAAGTGTGGAAAGAGGATAGTAGCAATTGTCCCTTCTCTCTTTTCTCTCATTTTCTTGTGGGCTCTTTGGCCCCATTTTATTATTATTATTATTATTATTATTATTATTTTGGTGGGCAGCTTTGGCCTCTTTTTTGTAAATAGGCTTCGTTGTCCTCTTTTATTTTCTCACATGGGACAATGCTCCATTAATGATGGTCATCACACTTACAACTCAATACTTAGATCAATGATGACTCTATATGAAATGCCTTCGATAGTGTACCCTGACAATGATCTAGCATAGCAATGACATCAAAAAAATGGACAAGCCATGGAAACATCATGCTAGCTATCTTACGATCATGCAATGGCAATATGGAAGTGGTGGCACATGTCATGAGACGGAACGGTGGTAGTTGCATGGCAATATATCTCGGAATGGCTATGAAAATGTCATAATAGGTAGGTATGGTGGCTGTTTTGCGGAAGGCTATATGGTGGGTGTAATGCACCGGCGAAAGTTGTGCGGTACTAGAGAGGCTAGCAATGGAGGAAGGGTGAAAGTGTGTATAATCCATGGACTCAACATTAGTCATAAAGAACTCACATACTTATTGCAGAAGTCTATTAGTCATCGAAACAAGGTACTACTCGCATGCTCCTAGGGGAAAGCTTGGTAGGAGTTAACAATCGCACGATCCCGACCTCCACACAAAGGATGACAATCAATAAATAAATCATGCTCCGACTTCATCACATAACGGTTCACCATACGTGCATGCTACGGGAATCACAAACCTTAACACAAGTATTTCTAAAAATACACAATTACTCACTAGCATGACTCTAATATCACATATTCATGTCCCAAAACTGTTGCAAGGAATCAAACATATCATATTGAGTGATCTGCAAGTTGTATGTAGGATTTTATGACTAACCATGTGAATGACCAACTCCTGTTAACTCTATAAATAGGTATAAGTGAAGCATGAGAGTTTAATTCTTTCTACAAAAGATATGCCCCGCTCTAACAAATATAAGTGAAGCAAAAGAGCATTCTATAAATGGCGGTTTTCTATGTGTAGGGAAACAGGCAATCCAAACATCAAAAGATATAAGTGAAGCACAAGAAGCATTGTATAAAGCCAACGAAGGACTATCTCATACCAGCATAGGGCATAAAAGAAAAAGGGAAATAAACACAGAAGACGCTCCAAGCATTTGCACATATCATGTGACGAATTAAAATATAGCTCTGTGTAAAATTACCGATAGATTGTAGACAAAAGAGGGCATGCCTTCCGGGGCATCCCCAAGCTTAGACGCTTGAGTCTTCCTTGAATATTACCTTGGGGTGCCTCGAGCATCCCCAAGCTTAGGCTCTTGCCTCTCCTTATTCCTTCATCCATCGTGCTCTCACCCAAAACTTGAAAACTTCAATCACACAAAACTCAACAAAACTTCGTGAGATCCGTTAGTATAATAAAATAAATCAGCACTTCAAGTATGTTTGTGGACTCATTCTAAATTCATATTAGCATTATATATACTGTAATCCAACTCCATCATGGTTCATACCCAACGATACTACCCATAGATTCATCAAAGTAAGAGAACAATGCATAGAAAACGGAATCTGTCAAAACAGAACAGTCTGTAGCAATCTATATATTCCGTATTCTTCTGATATCTCCAAAAAACTGAAAAATTACGAACGTCTGGAAGATTTGCATATCAATCAGCAGCAAAAAGAATCAACTCAAAAGCTCTTTCAGAATAAAAATTAAAATTAATTTCGTGAGCAGAAAGTTTCTGTCTTTTCTCAGCGTGATCAAGCAACTATCACCTAAACTAATCGTAAAGGCTTTACTTGGCACATTATTTTTTTTTAAACACAAAGGAATTGTACAAGGGGATAATTATTTTTGAGAGAAACTTCCATGAAAAATTCTACATTGTTTCCATGAGCATGAACACAAGTGTTCAAGGTCGACCCTCACTTCCGCAATGCATCACCTTTCAATCGCTTCTCTTTTTGAAAAAGTTTTAAGTTCCCCTCTATTTTTTTGTTTTTAAACTAAATAAAAGCACTCAACAGAAAAAAATGAATCTTTAAAACTTCCGGGTTGTCTCCCAGGCAGCGCTTTCTTTAAAGCCATTAAGCAAGGCATAAAATGCTCAAGTAATGGATCCACACGGATCCCAAGGTATATCAAAGCCAATTTTAATTAGCAATGATTTGAAATATAGTAGTGAGCACAAGGTAACATATATCAAGCAATGAAGAAGTCTAACTCTCTTCCTATGCATTGGCATGTCATAAAAGAACAATTCATGCACATCAAGTAAAGGCCAATACATAGCATAAGCAGTTTCTTGCAATTTTATCGTATTGGAAACATAGAGATGTGGAGATGTAGTTCTTCTCTCATAATAATTGCAAGTAGGAGCAGCAAGCACATGCATATTATATTCATCAAAATCATCATGTGTAACATAAGGAACTATATCTAGCTCATCTTCATAAGCATCATTCATATTGGCATCATGGCCACAAGCATAGCAAGCATCAAGTTCATCAAAAAGGGATATTTCAAACGAATCCAAGGGATCATAGCATCCATCCTTCGGTGAGAACGAAGGGAAATTAAATAATGTATGAGTAGAAGAGTTACTCTCATTATAAGGTGGACATGGGTAGCTAGTCCATTCTTCCTCCTTTTGTTCTTCTCTCTCCTCCTGATCTTTTTCATCTAATGAGCTCACAATTGCAGCATTTTATTCTTCCATAGTTTCCTGCAAAATAATAGTCTCTTCTTGGGCAGCATAGGATTTATCCTTAAATCGTTCAATATGGGCATTATATTCATAATTAGTATAACAATAACGAAGCATAGCCAAATTTTCAGATTGGTAAGGAGCATCATCATTATCATCACACCTTTTAAACACAGCCTCAATTTCATAAGCACCCATAAAAGCAATAAACTCTTCTATTTGATCCACATCATAGTATCGAGAAAGGTGTAGAGCCTTCATCCTAGAGCAACAAGTAACACCATATCTCTTGCATAGTTCCCAAGCATACCATTTCAACAAATGGATTTGATCCCATAAAAGTTTCCCTTTTTGAGTCAAGCGATAATCCATAAAGTATTCACGTTGATCCAACATGTATCCCATTATATAATTGAATGGGGCTTTCTCAGGATTATTAAAGAAGTGCATAATATTTTCCACATAACGAGCCTCGCGGGTTTTAGGAGGTTCCCCATCTCCATGAGTAGCAAGTACACCTAATTTTTTTGGTATTTCGTGTTCCATATCCATAACTAAAGATAGAGAACAACTTAGAACAGCAAATAAATCTACTTAGTGATAAAGCAAACAAGCACACACGAGGATATTCACCCCAAGCTATTGCTCCCCGCAAACGGCGCAAGAAAAAGGTCTTGATAGCCCACAAGTATAGGGGATCAATTGTAGCATTTCTCGATAAGTAATAGTGTCGAACCCAACGAAGAGCTAAAGGTAGGACAAATATTCCCTCAAGTTCTATCGACCACCGATACAACTCTATGCACACTTTACATTCTCTTTACCTAGAACAAGTAATAAACTAGAAGTACTTTGTAGGAGTGATAGGATAGGCTTGCAAGAAAGTAAAGAACACGTAAATAAAACTAGGGGCTGGTTAGATAAAGAAACAACTACGAGTGTCTAACGAGTGTGGAGAAGTGGTGGTAGGAGTTGCGGAATTGTCCCTAAGCAATTGACTACGTTACTAGATCAATAACAAGTATCATGTGGGAGAGGCCTCTGCTAGCATGTCATCCCTTACTTGGAATTATATGCACTTATGATTGGAACTATTAGCAAGCGTCCGCAACTACTAACGTTCATTAAGGTAAAACCCAACCATAGCAATAAGATATATTGGTCCCCCTTCAATCCCATATGCATCAATTTCTATGCTAGGTTTGAAGCTTCTGTCACTCTAGCCTGTCAATACATAGTCCTATCAACATACAACTAACCCTATGGTGTGATCCACGTGCGCGATCATATGATGGGCACCAAAGGACAACAACATAACCACAAGCAAATTAAACCAATCATAACAATTCATCAATGATAATCTACTCAGACATCATAGGATAGCAACACATCATTGGATAATAATATGTAGCATAAAGCACCATGTGCAAGTAGAGGGTAAACGGGTTGCGGGAGAGTGAACCGTTGAATATAGATGGGGAAGATGATGCAAATGTTGGTGAAGCTGATGGAGGTGTTGGTGTAGATCACCGTCACACGATGATGTCCCGGGCGGCGTTCCGACGCCGCCGGGAGAGAGGGGGAGAGAGCCCCCTCCTTCTTCTTCTTCCTTGACATGTTCCCTAGATGGGAGAAGGGTTTCCCCTCTGGTCCATGGTCTCCATGGAGGCGGAGGGGCGAGAGCCCCTCCTAGATTGGATCTCTCTCTGTGTCCTCCTAGATTTTAATTAAGTCATCGACACATCCACGCGGGAATCCACCCGCCTAACATCTATTCATCAATGATCCTAGTAACATGGTCGGTTAACTGTGTGGTTGTAACATCGAGGGGAATCCGAGGTATCACCCTCGTTGGATTCCGAACGATGTAACTGTCAAGGTGGACTTAGAGGAATAACCCTCGAGGGTCCCACACTTGAGGGGTTGCACGACAGAGTCGTCGTCGGGAGTGGTGAAGGAGGAATCACCCTCGATAACCACGACCGACTAGCTGCACTATAGAGATATCATCATGAGTACTTCGCGAGGTGTCACCCTCGGTACCCGATAGTAGCTCTGCAGCGTCGTACAACTAAGGGGGTGTAAGTGTTGTGCCGGTACTGGCTCGTCGATCAGGGATCGAGACTTGAAGACAAAGCGGTGCAACTGGACTAAGGGGTGAGAGGCGATGAATCTCCACATATACTAAACAGTTTTAAGGTACAGTACTGAAAGTAGCAGTTCATCAAAAATTAGGCTATGCATCAGATATAGGAGCTAATTACAACAGTAGCAAAATTCTAATGCAAGCAGGAGGAAGAAAGACATAGGCAATATAGGGATGATCAAGGGGGATTTGCTTGCCTTGTTGCTCTGCGGAAAAGGGTTGGTCGCCAGGAGGGTAGATGTACCCGGCAGCAGCGTCAGGCTCGGGGTATACCAGTAAGAAGAGGGGGAGAAACAATAAATAACAGCAACGGGTGCAACACTAAGCATGACATGGCAATATGCAGGCTAGGCATGAGCTAACGCAGTAACATCCGTCATAGACGGGTCGGGAAAATATCTGATGATATTTCCCGGGTCTGTGGCTACTACCGGACACATGAAAAACGATGGAAAAGTTCCACGTGTGCTATGCTAGCAACACGTGACACACGAATGCACCGTGTATCCGGGTTCGTCTCGTTTTGGTGATCAACTTTCCTGTGCAAAGTATTTGCATCGGAGCTACGGTTTATTTTATATTATGTTTCAAAGTTTTATTGTTTATTTAGGAACTAACATATTTAATAATATTACATAATTAAATATGACATCGCGGTGGTGTGAGCATGACATCATCAGTCAACAGGGGTTGACTGGTCAAACTGACTAGTGGGTCCCGTTGTCATAGGCACATTTATTATTAGGGTTAACTAATTATTACCCCGATTAATTGAAGGGGAAGGGACCCACTTGTCATACTGAGTTTAGGCTAATTAATTAGCAGAATTAATTAACAGCTTCTAATTAATTTTTCTATTTGATCTAAAAACATTACTAACTAATAACTTCATTAATTAATTAATTCACTAATTAATTATTCAATTAACTAAACTACTTATTATTTATTATTTTTATATTATATGTTTATTTATTTATTTTATTTTTCTGTTTTAGGGCCGTGGGCCCCGCATGTCATTGGGACAGCGAGCAAAGATATACTACATTTTATACATACATTCATACATGCATACATAAGTTTGCAGAAGCATACATGTGAATATGCATACATATTTATATATCCCTACACACATAATACATATTGTTGTTGTTTTTATTATTTCTCTCTCAACTCACACGAGGCAACTCCTCCTCCTGGCTAGCAGGAGGGGAATGACACCGGGGCGAGGTGTGATTGTCGGGACGCCGATCCTAAGCCATAGGAATCCAGCCTGTAACACATCGCATACCTTTGCGGTCTCACGCACGGTTAACTCCACGGCTGCAGCCTTACCTTAGCCGGGACCGTTTGCGTCTTTTGACTCACGTATGCAATAGTGTCGCTAGCATTCCAATGTCAAAGAACCCGGATCGACAAGTCTAGTCATAAACCAAAGTGGCAGCACCGCACAAGGACAGACATACATGACCCAACAAAGCAGGTGTCGGTCACCAGCGAGTGTAGACGAGTCGTAGCAAGCTACCAGGACTCCATTACATCGCGTGACATTTCCCCAAAGGGGACAGACACAGCAGCTAAGAAGGACACATGTAGATCAACCAATGTGTCCCGAGCAGTAGCGAGCTACCATGGCTCGTTGGATCACAAAGGGGCATTTCCTTGTAAGGAGTCCTACTAAAGTTCACGACTAGGTAATCGAACCCCATACATATCAAGTACGACACACATACGCATGGCATACCGATATGTATAGATACATCGATGGCAGCACAACATAACCATAACATACAAGCTTTATTTAAGAGGCTCGGAAGAGCCACACACATAATATTACACAGTAAGGGTCTCACGACCCATAATAGGAGTCATTCAGTTACAAGCCAGCGGAAGAGTTTAAAACTGTCTGAGTACAGACAGGTGCAACTAAAAGGCACATGGCCTGACTATACTACAGACCCAACCTAGGGCCAGATCGTAGCTGGGACACCAGCTACTCGTCGTCGTCGATGTCTATGAAGAACCCTCCGTTAGGGTCATTTGCAGCCTCTGCAACATTTATTAAGCAAACATGAGTACGGAGGTACTCAACAAGACTTTAGGATAACTATCTACTCATGCAATGTATCAATAAGGTATTGTGGGGTTTCATGGGGAAAACCGGCATTTGACTCGTGGCTAGACAACTTGCATTTTAAAATAATTTTGACAACTTGATTTCTCGCACACGAGTCCACTAACACCACAACAATACACCATCGTGGAATCATTCCGTCTCCATACGGAATTGTCGTCCACGACAGTCACGCTTATCTTGACAATTTTATGAGTAGCCATTGAACTTATCTATGAACAACATATGTCTCCAAGTAGTCCATATCCGTGGACGCGGCTATTCGAATAGATCATAACCCTGCAGAGGTGTACTTCGTCACACACGCTCTCGCCACTTATCGCCATGTGCACGTCATGCACCTCGGCAACCTTCAAGCGGAAGCCTAGCGAGGGAGTTGGCCACGACCGTTAACCACACTAGTACCTAGTCCAGGTTTATCGCCTATCTGAGGGTAACCCGCACGAAAGTCCGGCCGAGGTTTCCGCCACGGCCCCAAATGATGTGCGCAGGGTTCCCAAGCCCACCATCCGGGTGCCACTTGGTACACCGTGCCACTGCCTACCGCAGCACAGCCCACCTCTCAGGTCCGCACCATGCACGGCCTCCAGCATGACTATAAACACCAGAAACTACTTGCAACTCCTGGACCGAGTACTAAGCGATTGATAAGTCGAGCGGGGTCATATTTCAGGGCCCAGCATGTGGTAGTATCTAGTCTTTGATTACATACACGGAACTCAGTTCCTAAGGACGGTTCCAATGAAACAACCCGTCATGTACTCCTACACAGCCTTTCACCGGTACCTTTACCAAATGAGGTTCAACACACAACCTTTGCTTACCGAGCACATTCTCACAATTCTGTTCATCTCCCAGATGACAGACCATACACAACTCTAAGCATAGCATGCATAGCAGGATAAGACACATCATGGCTCAAGCAACTACATGGTATGCTAGGTTGCAAGGTTCAGCTATTTACTGTGACAAGGATAGGTCATGCAAAGGAAGTGGGTTCAACTAACGTGGAAAAAGCATTTGAAGCATTTGATCCTAATGCAATAAGTAAGTGCAGGAGCAAGAACATGGGATTTATCAGAATGATCAAAATGGTTGCTTGCCTTGTTGCTCAGAGGAGTGACAATATCCGTCAGACGGATATTCGGTGGAATCTGGGGGAGCGGAGCCTACCGATAGGAATGCCATCAATCAGTATCAAGCATATGCAATCAAGATGATGCATGAGCATGGCATGAGAATGCAAGGTGATATACTATTATAACTAACATGTATTAGGTTTGAAGTTGATTTGAATCAAATTCAAATATCACTTCAAACAAGGTATTCTCGGATACCATTTTAATTGATTCGACCTGATGCTCAGATCAACTTGATGTTAACATGCATGGAATGACATGTTAGGTTGCTGGTTGGTAATTAGAACAGTATTTGATCATGTCAATCATAGTGAAATTTAAATATTTTCCATAATCAATTTATAAAGTATTTATAAGAATTGACTTATTCATTAATCTACATGTTTGGGTTTTGTAACATTTTCAAACATGTTTGTATGTGACATATTCAGATTCCTTGAATTATTCTGATACTTTTTCATATATAAATTATTTTCATTGGAGTTAGAGATTAATTTCTATGAATTTTTGAAGTTTTAAACATTTCTGGAATTATTCTTATACTGGAAAATCCCTTCACTGCATCAGCATGACATCAGCAGGTCCAACTGGCCATTGAAAGTCAAACCTGACCAGTGGGACCCACTGGTCAGTGTCTCTGGTCAGTTTTAGATTAAAATTAAACTTAATTAGCTAATTAATCTCACTGGACCCACATGTCAGTGACTTGTCAAATTAATTAAATTCATTTTGTTTAATCCTAAACTCCCAGAGGCTGGCCCCACACATCACTGGCTCAGGCCAGCTAAGATCCACCGGCGGCGAGGTCGTCCTCGCCGGCGGGGAGCCTCCGGCGAGCACCAGTACATCGGAGGGGCTCGGAAACGGCGTACAGGGGGCCAAACTTGGCGCGGAGAGCACCAGAGGAACGGCACTTCTCCCGTGGGTTCATTTTTGCACTTGGCTGGGGCTGATCTGGCCGGAGATGACGCCAGCGACGAGCTTGGCGGCGGCCAAGGTTCGGGTGTCATTGGGGTCTTCGATACAGAGGGAGTTACGCACGGGACTTAGCTCCTACGGCATCTACGCGACGGCCTGAAGCTGCTGGTGGCCTCAGAACGACGAGCTTATCACCGGAGGGCTACCGGCGACGAGCTCCCGTGGCAGATCTCGTCGGGCTCCGATGGAACTAGGCCTAGAGGAGGGGATCGACGGGGAGATCTTAGGGGAAAGATGCGCAAGCTCACGAGGAGTGCAGTGGTGGCGCTAGCTTGCTCGGGGACGGCCTCGAGAGGAAGAACGCCGGCGACGAGCTTCGGTGACCCGAGGAAGAAGACGACTGTGTCTCGTCGTTTCACTGCGTCTCGGCGTCGGGCTCGTGGCTAGAAAGCTTCAGGGAGTTGCGGCGGACCTATTGCGCGGCTCAGGAGGGAGAAGGGTAGGCTAGAACGACGGCGAGCTCGAGCTCTGCTCGGGCTCCAATGGCGGCAGAAAGAAACGAGGCAGAGGGGGAGAATGAGCTGGGGAACGGATAGCTACCAGCTCGGGGAGGTTATCCCCGTGCTTGCCAGCGCGAAGCGGCGGCCAGGCAGCCAGGGAGATGCGCGGAGGCGCGCGGCGACGCGGCGGCCACCTCTTGCTCCTACTGGCGAGGAGGAAGACGACAGGAGCAGATGGGCCGGGCCAGGTGAGCGTCAGGTAAGGTTTTTTTCTCATTTTCTTTCTGATTTCTTTCTGTTTTGCTATTTCATTAACTTGCTATTTATTTCAGCTCCCAAATAGTTTGTAAAAGCTATTTTGAACACATCAGAATATTTTTTGGAATATTTCCAACCATTCCCAAAGTTTTCAACATTTTTGAAAGTTTAAAGTTTCTGATTTCAAATTTAAAACTTGAAACCAATAGCTTTTTGCATTTATTTAAAATGCTTAAAGTGTCAAGAAAAAGGTTTTCTTCATTGCTTATTACTTTCATGATTTATCAGAAAGATTGAACTTTTCTTGAGGCCATTTTGGGTTCAATGATTTTAACAAGTTTGAATTTCCTTTAATTTGAGAAGTGGCTAGGGTTTGTTGAATTTTCCTTCACCACTTACTTTGTTCTTGTTGAGAATTTCCTAGATGCAATGCAAAGAAAACATGCGCACAAAGCTAACTTGCTTAAGGGGTCAGGGATGTGACAACTCACCCCCACTCAAAAGAATCTCGTCCCGAGATTTAGAAGTCGTCGAGAATAACGCAGGATACTCAAGTCGGAGACGATCCTCTCTTTCCCAATTTGCCTCCTTTTCAGAATGATTTGACCATTGAACTTTAAGAAACTTGAGGTTTCAACGTCGAGTGGTACGCTCAGCTTGATCAAGAATATGCACGGGGTATTCTCGGTATGAAAGGTTATCTTGGAGATCAAGCGTTTCGTAGTCCACTTCACGGATAGGATCCGAAAAGCAACGCCTGAGTTGCGAGACGTGGAAGACATCATGAACTTTGGAAAGATGCCGAGGAAGTTCCAACTGGTAGGCAACTTCTCCTCGTTTGGCAAGAATGAGAAAAGGACCAATGTAATGAGGAGCCAACTTGCCCTTGATACCGAATCGATGGGTACCCTTCAAAGGTGTAACACCGAAGGTAAGCCGTCTCGTCAACTTCAAAGATCACAGCCTTATGATGATGAGCATATTGGCTCTTTTGACGAGACTGGGTTGTTTTCAACTTTTCACGAATAATGCAAACCTGCTCTTCTGCATCCTGGATCATATCCAGGCCAAAGAGTTGCCCCTCTCCGGTTTCTGACCAATTATGAGGTGTTCGACATCTTCGTCCATAGAGAACTTCAAAAGGAGCTTTGCCCAAGCTTGATTGATAACTATTGTTATAAGCGAATTCGGCGAATGGAAGGCACTTCTCCCAATTCATACCGAATGATATAACACAAGCTCGGAGCATATCTTCTAGGATTTGATTCACTCTTTCTACTTGACCACTTGATTGGGGATGGAAAGCAGTGCTAAAAGATAAGTGAGTCCCCATGGCATTCTGAAAACTTTTCCAGAAGCGAGAAGTAAAGATACTCCCACGGTCCGAGTTAATCTCCAAGGGAACACCGTGAAGAGACACTATTCGAGAGACATATAACTCTGATAGCTCGCTAGCTGTTATACTCTCATGAACGGGAAGAAAATGAGCCACTTTGGAAAGACGGTCAATGACCACAAAGATAGCATTATTTCCTTTCTTGGTCTTGGGAAATCCGGTAATGAAATCCATACTAACTTTATCCCATTTCCATTCAGGAATAGCTAGAGGTTGAAGGGTGCCAGCAGGCCTTTGATGTTGTGCCTTAACTCGACGACAAACGTCGCAGTTAGCAACGAACTCAGCAATTTCTCTCTTCATCCTAGTCCACCACAACCTCTGGCGTAGGTCCTGATACATCTTAGTACTACCGGGATGAATGGTGAGAGGAGAATCATGGGCCTCCTTAAGGATTAACTGCCTTAGATGTGGGTTCTTAGGAACCACTTGACGATTCTGGAAGAACACAACACCTTGATCGTTCATGGAAAATTCTTTAGCGTTTTCGCTAAAAATATTCTCCTTGATCCGTGATATACCCTTGTCACGCTTTTGGCCAGTTATAATTTGATCCTTAAGGGTAGGCTTCGCCACCAGGGTAGAAAGGAATCCTTGAGGAACAATATGAAGATTCAACTTCCGAAAGTCCTCATAGAGATGTGGTTGACCTTGTTGTAGCTTCAAATTGTTACAATAAGATTTACAACTTAGTGCATCGGCCATAACATTGGCCTTCCCCGGGGTGTAAGTTATCCCTAAGTCGTAATCAGAGATCAACTCAACCCACCATCTTTGCCTGAGATTCAAATCCGGCTGGGTGAAGATATATTTCAGACTTTGGTGATCAGTGAATATTTCGCTACGATTACCCAAAAGGTAATGTCGCCAGGTTTTCAGTGCATGGACCACAGCTGCAAGCTCAAGGTCATGTGTGGGATAATTATCCTCATGTGGACGCAGCTGTCGAGATGCGTATGCGATCACATGACGATCTTGCATGAGAATGCAACCTAATCCTTGTCGCGAGGCGTCGCAATAGATAACAAAGTCCTTAGAAAAATCTGGTGGTAGCAACACAGGTGCGGAAGTCAGGCATCTTTTCAGTTCCTGAAAACTATGCTCACACTGTGGTGTCCACTCGAACTTTTTATCCTTCTTGAGGAGTTCAGTTAGAGGCTTTGCAACCTTGGAGAAATTCTCGACAAAGCGGCGACAATAGCTCGCTAGACCAAGAAAACTCCTAACTTGCTTAACCGATTCAGGTTGAGTCCAATCAAGGACAGCTCGAACTCTCTCGGGATTGACAACAATACCCTTACCAGAGATTACGTGACCTAGATAGGTCACTTCTGGTAACCAAAATTCACATTTTGAAAACTTGGCATAAAGGCGATGCTCTCGAAGTTTCATCAATACCAGCCTTAGATGCTCGGCATATTCTTGTTCGTTCTTCGAGTAGATGAGAATATCATCGAGGTATACCACGACGAATTTATCCAAATACTCCATGAAGATTGAATTCGTCAAACGAGAGAAGGTGGTTGGGGCATTGGTTAAACCGAAGGACATGACGGTGTACTCGTATTGGCCATAACGAGTGACAAAAGCCGTTTTTGGAATGTCCCCGTTCTTGATCTTGATTTGATGGTATCCCAACCTCAAATCCATTTTGGAAAAGACTGTGGATCCAGCGAGCCGATCATACAAATCGTTGATCCTGGGGAGCGGGTACTTGTTCTTTATGGCGACCAGATTAACTGGTCGGTAATCTACAACCATCCGATCCGTTCCGTCTTTCTTCTTGACGAAGAGGACGGGGAAAGCCCAAGGAGAAGAGCTAGGACGAATGAAACCTTTATTCAAGGCCTCATCTAGTTGCTTCTTAAGTTCGGCTAGCTCCAGGGGTGCCATCTTATATGGTCTTCTGGCTATGGGGACGGTTCCCGGAACAAGATCTATCACAAACTCTACGTCTCTGTCGGGTGGAATTCCTGGCAGTTCCTCTGGAAAGACATCCGGTAAGTCACGGACTACCGGAATGTCTTCAAGTTCCGGAAGAGGGTTGGCATTTAAGGAATAGAGTTGGCATTTGGCAACTCGAGTAGAGACATTTACTATCTCACCCGAGGGATGAGTAAGCTGGACATTTCTAGAATGAGTATCGATTTTGGCATAGTGAGCTGACATCCAGTCCATGCCCAAGATGATATTAATATCCAAAGATTTCAATGCTATCAATGAGGCTAGAAAAACTAGCCTGTCTACTAGAATTTCATTGTCATAGGTTATCCTAGAGGTTTGCCATTTACTACCAGGAGTTTGGACAACCAACGGAATTGGCATATCACAAAAAGACATGTTATGCAACTGTGCATAACTTTCTGAAATGAAGGAATGGGAAGACCCAGTGTCAAAGAGAACAGACGATGGGTGATGGTTAACAAGAAGCGTACCCAGTATGATGTCGGGATCCTCTACAGCTTCTTCTGCTGAGACATAGTTCACACGACCACGTGCAGGAGTTGGCTTCACATAGTAAGCTTTGCCCGACTTGCCTTGCCCGACGGACTTTCCGGGTTGCTTGGCACCCACATTTTGAGGACACTCACGGGAGTAGTGCCCTGGTTCTCCACACTTGTAGCATATCACTTGGTTGGCACGTGGTGCAACATTGCTAGCTGGACCACCATAGGTTTTTGCTGGAGGGTTGGTCTGATTCGTCTGAGGCGCCACGTAGGATGGCCTCGGAGTGTATCTTGGCGGCAGAGAACTGTTCGGAACCCACAGCCTGCGTTTTGGGAACGCGGAACCAGAAGACGAGCCAAAGTCACGGGAGTGCTTCCTTGTGGCTTCAAAGTCAGTATGACCAGTCTCGGCACTGATGGCCTTGTTCACCAGGGCTTGAAAGCTTGCACACTCGTGGAGGCGCAGATCACGACGAAGCTCAGGGCTCAGACCCTTACGGAACCTTGCTTGCTTCTTGGCGTCAGTAGACACCTCCTCTGTTGCATAGCGGGCGAGGTTACCGAACTCGCGGCTATAGGCATCCATGGTCAACTTGCCCTGAGTGAAGGCACAGAACTCCTCTCTCTTTCTGTCCGTGAGGCCCTCTGTAATATGATGTAGACGAAAAGCTGCACTGAAGTCTGCCCATGTGGCTGCTGGTTCAGCAGGACGCATAGCTTGAAAATTCTCCCACCACAGATTGGCGGGTCCTGCAAGGAAATACGCCTCGAAGGTCACCTTGTCGGCCTCAGAAACATTCGCAGAGCGAATCTTGCGTGAGATGCTGCACAGCCAGTCATCTTCGTCGAGGGGATCGACAGAATGATGAAACTTTGGAGGATTCAGCTTCACAAAGTCGTTGAGGGACACTGCAGCATTCCTAGGCTGACGAGCCGTATTCTGCTCAATACGCTCTAACAGTCGGTTGGTCTCCCTTTTGTTTCTCTCTGCCTCAAGCATAACTTCCGCCAGAGAGGGCGGGTGAGGCAGGTCTTCCTGCGACGCTTGACTACCCTCGCCTTGCTCATGACCAGGGGCACGGTTCAACCTGGTGAACACCATCCTGACAAACAAACTCACAGCTTAGACCAATATCATATCAATACTAGCTATGGATTAAGGATGTACTGAACACACGAAATGCGGAAATGAATATCCGAACAACATGGTAACAAGCAACTGCTATATATACACCATGGTTCTACACACCCTTACATAGTTCAGTACAACCTTAACCGAAGAGCAAACTACTGAAATTATGAAACTACTCATCAGAGGCTTACAAGCTTCCTATACATTATTTATCTAGGCCTCTGGAATTCATTTCACATCACAGGCATAATTCACAAGTCACGTAGGACTGTGAACGTACGGCTACTACCATGCTATCCTTCCGCCCACAGCTCAGGCATCCGCATATAACATCTCATAGAGATTACCTTCATGACCTTGAAGCTCAACCTGCGGATCAGGAAACACTCTAGCCTGAGATCCTTGGGATCCATAATGACACGGATGTGGCCTTGGTCCCCTGACTGGTGGTAAGAGGGGTCCCCGAAAAGGGGTGACTCCTTCTATAGCTGGCCAGTCAACGTGGGCCGAAAGATGGGTCCTAACAGGGTTCAGCATCTCCATATCTCCGTACCCTGTCTGGACTACCGATGCCAACTGCGTCAAAGCCGTCCACAGACGGGCACGGGTAGCATAAAGCTCCATGCAAAGAGCACGAGCATCCCAGTCTCTGTTCTCTAGCATCTCAACAGTGGACTGTAGTAGTGGATCCTCCATAGAAGAATCAAAATAGACTCCGCTGAGGTATCCCTCTTGAACAGGCTGAGAGGCCGGAACATAGCAGAATTCTGCAGCAGTGCGTGTCTCGCTCTCATAATGGTCAGCATTGAATAGGCAGCATCTTGTACTGCCATGTCAACAGTGACTCCCAACCCATAGGACCAATGGATTGGCTCCTCAGCTCCAGGGTAGTCTGGAAATACCCTAATAGTGCAGATGTACTGGCTCTGGTTGAAGTCTCGATACTGTTCCTCCACTGTGTACTCGGGGTACCAGCAGTAACCGCACACCGACATCACCCTGACCAGCATGGCCGTATGACCTGGTACATCAATGCACCTAGTCAGACGTACCACCTGACGAGAAGGACGGCCAGGCATCTGTAAATAGGGAGTAATGCAAAAGCATTAGAGCTCCGAATGCAAAATTGGGCAGCATAACGGCTGTAAATTCTCAAAACAAATTTTGAGACAACCAAAAATGGAATAGCGTAACCACTCAACTATCAAGTTCAACTCTCTGATCATCAAACTTACTTCCCTTTTCCTAGGAATGGAAGAAACCCAATATCTCTTGACTCGTAGTCCTATAATCTACCGATCAGAAACACGAGCCTAGAAGAAGATGAGTAACCTAGTCCTTAATTCCCGCAGAAAAGACGAGGATGACCAGAATAGAATAACTTGAGAAGAGAACAAGAGTCTTATGTTCCCTTCCACAAACAATTCCCTTATATATAACTAAAGCAATTCTAAACTCAACTTCGACCAGTTTGGCTTAGTAATCCTACAGTCAGTCAGGCTCTGATACCAACTCTGTCGGGACCCCGATCCTAAGCCATAGGAATCCAGCCCGTAACACATCGCATCCCTTTGCGGTCTCATGCACGGTTAACACCACGGCTGCAACCTTACCTTAGCCAGGACCGTTTGCGTCTTTTGACTCACGTATGCAATAGTGTCTCTAGCATTCCAATGTCAAAGAACCCGGATCGACAAGTCTAGTCATAAACCAAAGTGGCAGCACCGCACAAGGACAGACATACATGACCCAACAAAGCAGGTGTCGGTCACCAGCGAGTGTAGACGAGTCGTAGCAAGCTACCAGGACTCCATTACATCGCGTGACATTTCCCCAAAGGGGACAGACACAGCAGCTAAGAAGGACACATGCCGATCAACCAATGTGTCCGGAGCAGTAGCGAGCTACCATGGCTCGTTGGATCACAAAGGGGCATTTCCTTGTAAGGAGTGCTACTAAAGTTCACGACTAGGTAATCGAACCCCATACATATCAAGTACGACACACGTACGCATGGCATACCGATATGTATAGATAGATCGATGGCAGCACAACATAACCATAAAATACAAGCTTTATTTAAGAGGCTCGGAAGAGCCACACACATAATATTACACAGTAAGGGTCTCACGACCCATAATAGCAGTCATTCAGTTACAAGCCAGCGGAAGAGTTTAAAACTGTCTGAGTACAGACAGGTGCAACTAAAAGGCACATGGCCTGACTATACTACAGACCCAACCTAGGGCCAGATCGTAGCTGGGACACCAGCTACTCGTCGTCGTCGATGTCTATGAAGAACCCTCCATTAGGGTCATTTGCAGCCTATGCAACATTTATTAAGCAAACATGAGTACGGAGGTACTCAGCAAGACTTTAGATAACTATCTACTCATGCAATGTATCAATAAGGTATTGTGGGGTTTCACGCGGAAAGCCATCATTTGACTCGTGGCTAGACAACTTGCATTTTAAAATAATTTTGACAACTTGATTTCTCGCACACGAGTCCACTAACACCACAACAATACACCATCGTGGAATCATTCCGTCTCCATACGGAATTGCCGTCCACGACACTCACGCTTATCTTGACAATTTTATGAGTAGCCATTGAACTTATCTATGAACAACATATGTCTCCAAGTAGTCCATATCCGTGGACGCGGCTATTTGAATAGATCATAACCCTGCAGAGGTGTACTTCGTCACACACGCTCTCGCCACTTATCGCCATGTGCACGTCATGCACCTCGACAACCTTCAAGCGGAAGCATAGCGAGGGAGTCGGCCACGACCGTTAACCACACTAGTACCTAGTCCAGGTTTATCGCCTATCTGAGGGTAACCTGCACGGAAGTCCGGCCGAGGTTTCCGCCACGGCCCCAAATGATGTGCGCAGGGTTCCCAAGCCCACCATCCGGGTGCCACTTGGTACACCGTGCCACTGCCTACCGCATCACAGCCCACCTCTCAGGTCCGCACCATGCACGGCCTCCAGCATGACTATAAACACCAGAAACTACTTGCAACTCCTGGACCGAGTACTAAGCGATTGATAAGTCGAGCGGGGTCATATTTCAGGGCCCAGCATGTGGTAGTATCTAGTCTTTCATTACATACACAGAACTCAGTTCCTAAGGATGGTTCCAATGAAACAACCCGTCATGTACTCCTACACAGCCTTTCACCGGTACCTTTACCAAATCAGGTTCAACACACAACCTTTGCTTACCGAGCACATTCTCGCAATTCTGTCATCTCCCATATGACAGACCATACACAACTCTAAGCATAGCATGCATAGCAGGATAAGACACATCATGGCTCAAGCAACTACTAGGTATGCTAGGTTGCAAGGTTCAGCTATTTACTGTGACAAGGATAGGTCATGCAAAGGAAGTGGGATTTATCCTAATGCAAAGTAAGTGCAGGAGCAAGAACATGGGATTTATCAGAATGATCAAAATGGTTGCTTGCCTTGTTGCTCAGAGGAGTGACAATATCCGTCACACGGATATTCGGTGGAATCCGGGGGAGCGGAGCCTACCGATAGGAATGACATCAACCAGTATCAAGCATATGCAATCAAGATGATGCATGAGCATGGCATGAGAATGCAAGGTGATATACTATTATAACTAACATGTATTAGGTTCGAAGTTGATTTGAATCAAATTCAAATATCACTTCAAACGAGGTATTCTCGGATACCATTTTAATTGATTCGACCTGATGCTCAGATCAACTTGATGTTAACATGCATGGAATGACATGTTAGGTTGCTGGTTGGTAATTAGAACAGTATTTGATCATGTCAATCATAGTGAAATTTAAATATTTTCCATAATCCATTTATAAAGTATTTATAAGAATTGACTTATTCATTAATCTACATGTTTGGGTTCTGTAACATTTTCAAACATGTTTGAAAATGACATATTCAGATTCCTTGAATTTTTCTGATACTTTTTCATATATAAATTATTTTCATTGGAGTTACAGATTAATTTCTATGAATTTTTGAAGTTTTAAACATTGCTGGAATTATTCCTATACTAGAAAATCCCTTTACTGCATCAGCATGACATCAGCAGGTCCAACTGGCCGTTGAAAGTCAAACCTGACCAGTGGGACCCACTGGTCAGTGTCTCTGGTCAGTTTTAGATTAAAATTAAACTTAATTAGCTAATTAATCTCACTGGACCCACATGTCACTGACTTATCAAATTAATTAAATTTATTTTCTTTAATCCTAAACTCCCAGAAGCTGGCCCCACACGTAAGTGGCTCAGGCCAGCTGAGATCCACCGGCGGCGAGGTCATCCTCGCCGGCGGGGAGCCTCCGGCGTGCACCAGTACGTCGGAGGGGCTTGGAAACGGCGCATAGGGGGACAAACTCGGCGCGGAGAGCACCAGAGGAACGGCACTTCTCCCGCGGGTTCATTTTTGCACTTGGCTGGGGCTGATCTGGCCGGAGATGACGCCGGCAACGAGCTTGGCGGCGGCCAAGGTTCGGGCGTCATCGGGGTCTTCGATACAGAGGGAGTTACGCATGGGACTTAGCTCCTACGGCATCTACGCGATGGCCTAAAGCTGCTGGTGGCCTCAGAAGGACGAGCTGATCACCGGAGGGCTACAGGCGACTAGCTCCCGCGGCGGATCTCGTCGGGCTCCGATGGAACTAGGCCTAGAGGAGGGGATCGACGGGGAGATCTTAGGGGAAAGATGTGCAAGCTCATGAGGAGTGCAGTGGTGGCGCTAGCTTGCTCGGGGACGGCCTCGAGAGGAAGAACGCCGGCCACGAGCTTCGGTGTCCCGAGGAAGAAGACGCGTGCGTCTCGTCGTTTCACTACGTCTCGTCATCGGGCTCGTGGCTAGAAAGCTTCAGGGAGTTGCGGCGGACCTATTGCGTGGCTCAGGAGGGAGAAGGGTAGGCTAGAATGACGGCGAGCTCGAGCTCTACTCGGGCTCCAATGGCGGCAGAAAGAAACGAGGCAGAGGGGGAGAATGTGCTGGGGAACGGATAGCTACGAGCTCGGGGAGGTTATCCCCATGCTTGCCAGCGAGAAGCGGCGGCAAGGCAGGCAGGGAGTTGCGTGGAGGCGCGTGGCGACGCGGCGGCCACCTCCTGCTCCTACTGGCGAGGAGGAAGACGACAGGAGCAGATGGGCCGGGCCAGGTGAGCGTCAGGTAAGGTTTTTTTCTCATTTTCTTTCTGATTTGTTTCTATTTTGCTATTTCATTAACTTGCTATTTATTTCAGCTCCCATATAGTTTGTAAAAGCTATTTTAAACACACCAGAATATTTTTTGGAATATTTCCAACCATTCCCAAAGTTTTCAACATTTTTGAAAGTTTAAAGTTTCTGATTTCAAATTTAAAACTTGAAACCAGTAGCTTTTTGCATTTATTTAAAATGCTTAAAGTGTCAAGAAAAAGGTTTTCTTCATTGCTTATTACTTTCATGATTTATCAGAAAGATTGAAGTTTTCTTGAGGCCATTTTGGTTTCATTGATTTTAACTAGTTTGAATTTCCTTTAATTTGAGAAGTGGCTAGGGTTTGTTGAATTTTCCTTCACCACTTACTTTGTTCTTGTTGAGAATTTCCTAGATGCAATGCAAAGAAAACATGAGCACAAAGCTAACTTGCTTAAGGGGTCAGGGATGTGACAGTGATGACCCACAAGTGTAGGGGATCTATCGTAGTCCTTTCGATAAGTAAGACTGTCGAACCCAACGAGGAGCAGAAGGATGTGACAAGTGGTTTTCAGCAAGGTAATCTCTGCAAGCACTGAAATTATCGGTAACAGATAGTTGTGTGGTAAGATGATTCGTAGCAAGTAACAAGTAGCGATAGCAACAAAGGTGCAGCAAGATGGCCCTATCCCTTTTGTAGAAAGGGAGAAGCCTGGACAAACTCTTACAGATGGTAAAGCGCTCCCGAGGACACATGGGAATTTCTGTCAAGCTAGTTTTCATCATGTTGATATGATTCGCGTTTGCTAGTTTGATAGTTCGATATGTGGGTGGACCGGTGCTTGGGTGCTTCCCTTATAGCATATGAAGACCCTATATCCAAACTTGGAGAAATTGAACTCATGTAACACACCTTCAAAAGCAACAGTGACAGTTTGCTTCTCACAGTCAATATGAGCATTGATAGTATTGAGAAAAGTTCTACCAAATATGATGGGACAAAACCTATCTTGTGTGGTAGCACGAACGAGAAAATCAGCAGGATACTTAGTTTTACCACACAAGACTTCAACATCTCTAACAATTCCCAAAGGGTAGATAGTATCTCTATTGGCAAGCTGAATAGTGGCATCAATGGGTTCCATCTCGACAGGTGCAATCTCGTCTTTAATTTCATCATATAAAGATTGAGGTATTGCACTAACACTAGCACCCACGTCACATAAACCATGATAACAATGATCTCCTATCTTAACAGAAACAACATGCGTGCCAACAATAGGCCTACGTTTGTCTCTAGCATGAGGTTTAGCAATTCTAGCAGCATCTTCACAGAAGTGAATATCATGGCCATCAACATTGTCGGACAGGAGATCTTTGATAATAGCAATGTTAGGTTCAACTATAATTTGCTCAGGGGGTGTAGGTGTTCTAATGTAGCCCCTACATATCACAGTTGAAGCTTTAGAATGATCCTTTATTCTAATAGGGAAGGATGGTTTCTCAATGTAAGCACTAGGAACAATAGGTTCATTATAAGCAATGACTTTCTCTTCAACTGGATTGGGTTCAACTACATTAACTTCTAAGGGAGGATGATATTTAAACCACTTCTCTTTAGGGAGATCAATATGACCAGCAAATGATTCACACAATGAAGCTACTATCTCAGAGTCAAGTCCTTATTTAGCGCTAAAATCACAAAAAGTATTTGTTTCAACAAAGGATTTATCGCAATCGAACTTAAGATTCATACCTGGCTCCTTACCTTCATCAGACTCCCAATCTTCAGAGTTGCGTTTAATTCTCTCCAATAAGTTCCATTTGAAGTCAATATCTCACTTCATAAAAGAACTGATACAAGAAGTGTCAAGCATGGTGCGATTATCATGATAAAGCCGAGCATAGAAGTTCTGAATGATAATTTCTCTCGAGAGATCACGGTTGGGGCATAAATATAACATTGATTTAAGCATCCCCAAGCTTGAGCGATACTTTCTCTGTCACGAGGCCAAAAATTATAAATATTATTCCGATCACGATGTACCAAATGCATAGGATAAAACTTTTCATGAAATTCCAATTTCAATCGGTTGTAGTTCCATGATCCAGTATCATCACATAGCCTATACCATGTCAATGCTTTATCCCCCCAAGATAAGGGAAATACCTTCTTCTTGACCTCATCCTCGGGCAAACCTGCAAGCTTAAATAAACCACAAACTTCATCTACATAGATTAGATGCAAGTCGGGATGTGATGTTCCATCTCCTGTAAAACGATTAGCCAACAGTTTCTCTAGCATGCCCGAAGGAATCTCATAACAAGTATTTTCAGTAGGTGCAGCAGGTTGAGGAGAAACTCCTTGTGCTTCTGTTCGAGGCGAAGATACCCCGAACAAGCTCCTCAAAGATTAGTTTCCATAGTGACAAGTGACAATAAATTTCAGCACACTATATAAATGTTTCCTTACCAAATTCCACTTACGAAAGGCGCTTCACTCCCCGGCAACGGCGCCAGAAAAGAGTCTTGATGACCGACAAGTGTAGAGGATCTATCGTAGTCCTTTTGATAAGTAAGAGTGTCGAACCCAATGAGGAGCAGAAGGATCTAACAAGTGGTTTTCAGCAAGGTAATCTCTGCAAGCACAGAAATTATCGGTAACAGATAGTTGTGTGGTAAGATGATTCATAGCAAGTAGCAAGTAGCAAGTAGCGGTACCAACAAAGGTGCAGCAAGATGGCACAATCCCTTTTGTAGCAAGGTACAAGCCTGGACAAACTCTTAAAGAAGGTAAAGCGCTCCCGAGGACACATGGGAATTTCTGTCAAGCTAGTTTTCATCATGTTCATATGATTCACGTTCGCTACTTTGATAGTTTGATATGTGGGTGGACCGGTGCTTGGGTGCTGCTCTTACTTGGACAAACCTCCCACTTATGATTAACCCCTCTCGCAAGCATCCGCAACTACGAAAGAAGAATTAAGACAAAGTCTAACCATAGCATTAAATTAGTGGATCCAAATCAGCCCCTTATGAAGCAACGCAAAAACTAGGGTTTAAGTTTTTGTCACTCTAGCAACCCATCATCTACTTATTACTTCCCAATGTCTTACTCTAGGCCCAAATAATGGTGAAGTGTTATGTAGTCGACGGTCACATAACACCACAAGAGGAAAAACAACATACAACGCATCAAAATATCGAACGAATACTAAATTCACATGACTACTTATAGCAAGACTTATCCCATGTCCTTAGGAACAAAAGTGACTACTCACAAAGCATAATCATATTCATGACCAGAGAGGTAGTGAATAGCATCAAGGATCTAAACATATAATCTTCCACCGAGTAATCCAACTAGCATCAACTACAAAGAGTAATTGACACTACTAGCAACCTTACAAGTACCAATCGGAGTCGCGACACAGAGATTGGTTACAAGAGATGAACTAGGGTTTGGAGATGACATGGTGCTGATGAAGATGTTGATGGTGACGAGTCCCCTCCGATGAGAGGAGTGTTGGTGATGACGATGGCGATGATTTCCCCCTTCGGGAGGGAAGTTTCCCCGACAGGACGACCCTGCCGGAGCTCTAGATTGATTCTCCTCAAGTTCTGCCTCGTGGCAGCGGCGACTCCTCCCGAAAGCCTCCTCCTGATTTTTTTCTAGAACGAAACCCTCCTTATTGCAAAAGAGGGGAGCCAGAGGGCCAACAAAACGCCCATAGGCCCCCTAGGCGCGACTAGGGGGGGGGGGGGGGGTAGGCCGCGCCTAGCAGGCTTGTGGCCTCCTCGTGGCTCCCCTGTGGTACTTCTTCCGCCCAGTATGTTTTATAAATTCTAAAATAATTCCTCGTTGATTTTCATGGCTTTTGGAGTTGCGCAGAATAGGTATCTCAAACTTGCTCCTTTTCAGGCCAGAATTCCAGCTGTCGGCATTCTCCCTCTTCATGTAAACCTGGTAAAATAAGAGAGAAAAGGCATAAGTATTGTACCATAAAATGTAATAACATCCCATAAAGCGATAAATATCAACATGAGAGCATGATGAAAAATGGACGTATCAACTCCCCCATGCTTAGACCTCGCTTGTCCTCAAGCGAAAGCCGAGATCAATAAATATGCCCACATGTTTAGAGATAGAGGTGTCGACAAAACAAGATATGGACATGCAGGCATCATGATCATAATCAGAACAGGAATACCATCATATAATCTCTTATGCTAAAGTGATAATTCCTTCACAAAGTAAAGTATGGATCAAAAACCTTATTGAGAATTAACAACCAATAGCCTTTAGTCATTGAAGCAATTGCAATTTATCATAACGTCGGAAGGAGTCAAATAAGATCTTGTAAACCAAATCCACATACTCAATCATCCTTCGTCTTCTACAATTGCTAAAACTCACGTGGTACTCCTGAGATCAAAGTTTTAGTTGGACACAGAGAAAGATAGGGACTTATAGTTTTGCCTCCCAACTACTTACCTCAAGAGTAATGTCAACAATAATAATTCATGAATACTTACTTCCAAGTTGACATATGAATATAGATCTTTCCCTAGCATATGATGTTAGCCAAGATAAAGGCGAAATAAGGGATTGGTGTCGATAACCATGACTCTTTCAAGGACAAAAAATATAGGTACAAGATAGGCCGTTCGTAGAGGGAAGCGAAGGTTGTCATGTACTTTTGAGGTTTGGATGTGAGACCTCTTAGTGTGAAGGAACGTCACTTTATATTGCCTCCTGTGATAAAGAACTTTATTATGGAGTCTGCCGCTTTTATGTCTTCCTCATCACAGGTTCGTACAAAGCTTATTTTCCACACACTAATAGATTATACATATTTAGGGAGCAATTTTTATTGCTTGCACCGATGACAACTTACTTGAGGGATCTTATTCAGTCCATAGGCAGGTATGGTGGACTCTCATGGCAAAACTAGGTTGAAGGTTTATGGATGCACAAGTAGTATCTCTAATTAGTGCAGGAGTTTTGGCTGATATGAGGTGGAAGCAATCGTCATATGCTAAGGGATCTCTAGTCATATAACATTATTCGGAACCAAGCAATCATAATTCATTATGTTGTCTTCCTTGTCCAACATCTACTTCTAAGCATGTAATAGTTTAATGAGTGCTCACAATCATAGATGGTGTCAAAGATGATATATTTATATGTGAACCTATCCTTCCTTATTACTTCCCATTAATTGCAGCAATGACCAAGGTCTATGTTTGTCCACCAACAATAAGTTTCAATCAACATTCTTTTATATGTAAAGCCATCACTTCCCATAAGATCATTACATGATCTTTCATGCTTTTGGTCTTTAGATCATGGCATGAAGCAAGGCCCTCAACTAAAACACTCTTTATTATAACTCTAGAGCTTGAATACATTGGGGGTGACACATACAAAAACTCAAGCCTAGAACACTAAGAACTTTATTCTACTAGAGGAGGATAAAACAAAAAGGAACGAGCTAAGAAAAAGGTAAAGGCAAAAGATGTGATGGTGATACGATACCGGGGCAACTCCCCCAAGCTTGGCATAAGCCAAGCGGATTGCCCATACCCGTATTTAGTTGTCTTCCTTCGGAGGTGATGGTGGTGGAGTTGATGCAACCTGGGTTTGATTCTCCGTCTTCCAAGGCATAGGTGTTCCATCATGGAAAGATGATCGAGTCTCCGGAATCCTCAAATCTGCAACCAACCTATTGATTTAAATCTATACTCATACTCACAGTTTTGGTTCTGCAGGTCATAGATCTGGGCTTGGAGGTGATCAATTTTGTCATAGAGCCTGGAGAGGTGCTTCCCAATGTCATTGTCATCGATCTGGTGCTTGTTGGTGAACTCCGTGATCATCATGTGGTTGGCGTTGAGTCCATGTTCCAGCATCCCTTGGCACTTGAAGACTTGCTGCTCCATTGCTTCGAGCCTCGCCTCCATGCTTCCAGTCTTCTTGGGGCCCTCAACATCACGGATGTGCAGCACCCCCTCATGCATCTCGATAGATTGAGGGTGTTGCAGCACTCCCGCGAGGTAGGGATTGATGACCTTCTCGAAGGACTTGTCCTTTGGAGCTTTTGGGGACACCTAGTGATCTAGATCTGTCTTCACAGCAGCTCGAAATGAAAACAGAAGAAATTTGCGTGATACGAGGGTCAGACCTTTCAGGAGAATATAGAGTGATTTTCCCAACCAGAAGGAGTACTCTGCAAGAAAACGGAGTCCGGGAGGCACACGAGGTGCCCACAAGCCCCCTAGGCGCGGCCAGGGGGTAGGCCGCGCCTAGCAGGCTTGTCGCCTCCTCGTGTGCTTTTCGGACTACTTTAATTTTTTCTATTTTTCTAAAAATTCCAAAACAGAGAAAAATTCCTACTGGAAAAGTTTTGGAGTCGGTTTACTTACCGAATCACATACCTCTTCGTTTTCATAGTCTGAAACAGGCTGATAAATATCCCTTATGTACTCCTCCGGAGTTATGGTATTGATAATATTGCTTTCATCATTTATGGGAGTACCTGAGATATAATGCTTGATTCTTTGCCCATTTACCACTCTCGAAAAATTGCCTTCCGTTTTGTTGATCTTGATGGCACCGGAACGATATACTTTCTCAACAATGTAAGGACCTTCCCACTTGGAGAGAAGCTTGCCTGCAAAAAATCTTAAACGAGAATTGTATAGCAAGACATAATCACCTACATTGAACTCACGTTTTTGTATCCTTTTATCATGCCACCTCCTAAATTTTTCTTTGAACAACTTGGCATTCTCATATGCCTAAGTTCTCCATTCATCAAGTGAGCTAATATCAAATAACCTCTTCTCACCAGCAAGTTTGAAATCAAAGTTGAGCTCTTTGATTGCCCAATAAGCCTTATGTTCTAGCTCAAGAGGTAAATGACATGCTTTACCGTAAACCATTTTGTACGGAGACATGCCCATGGGATTCTTATAAGCAGTTCTATAAGCCCACAATGCATCATAAAGCTTCTTAGACCAATTCTTTCTAGACCTATTAACAGTCTTTTGCAGAATTAGTTTAATCTCTCTATTACTTAGCTCTACTTGACCACTGGACCGAGGATGATAGGGAGATGCAATTCTATGATTGACATCGTACTTAGCAAGCGTTTTACGGAAAGCACCATGAATGAAATGTGAACCATCATTAGTCATTAGATATCTAGGGACTCCAAATTGAGGGAAAATAACTTCTTTAAGCATCCTAATAGAGGTGTTGTGATCAGCACTACTAGTTGGGATAGCTTCTACCCACTTAGTAACGTAATCAACAGCAACTAGGATATGAGTGTACCCGTTGGACTTCGGAAAAGGGCCCATATAATCAAAACCCCAAACATCAAATTGTTCAATGACAAGTGAATAATTCATAGGCATTTCCTGATGTTTACTGATATTACCTATTCTTTGACATTCGTCACAAGACAAGACAAACTTATGGGCATCCTTGAATAGAGTGGGCCAATAGAAACCTGATTGCAATACCTTGTGTGCAGTTCTATCTCCCGCATGGTGTCCTACGTAAGCCTCGAAGTGACACTTCTGTAGGATCTGTCCATGTTCATGCTCAGGTACACAACGTCTAATAACACCATCTACTCCTTCCTTATAAAGGTGAGGATCATCCCAAAAGTAATGTCTCAAATCAAAGAAGAATTTCTTCTTTTGCTGGTATGTGAAACTAGGTGGTATATATTTGGCAACGATATAATTTGCATAATCAGCATACCACGGTGTACTACGTGAAGCATTGATGACATTCAATTGCTCATCAGGGAAGCTATCATCAATAGGTTGTGGGTCATCAAGAACATTCTCCAACCTAGACAAGTTATCTGCTACGGGGTTCTCAGCACCCTTCCCATCAACAACATGCAAATCAAATTCTTGTAGCAAGAGAACCCATCTGATGAGTCTAGGTTTGGCATCTTTCTTTTCCATGAGGTACTTAATAGCAGCATGATCAGTGTGAATAGTAACCTTGGAATCAACTATGTAAGATCTGAACTTTTCACATGCAAACACGACTGCTATAAATTCTTTTTCTGTAGTAGCATAGTTTCCTTCGGCACTGTCTAGAGTTTTGCTAGCATAGTGAATGACATTCAACTTCTTATCAACTCTTTGTCCAAGGACAACACCCACAGCATAATCACTAGCATCGCACATAATTTCAAAAGGTAAGTTCCAATCATGTGGTTGAACAATAGGTGCAGTTATCAAGGCCTTCTTAAGTATTTCGAAGGCTTCCTCACAATCATCGTCAAAAACAAAAGGAATATCCTTTTGCAAGAGATTGGTAAGAGGCCTAGAAATCTTAGAAAAGTCCTTAATGAACCTTCTATAGAAACCAGCATGACCAAGGAAACTTCTTATTCCTTTGATATCCGTAGGGCATGGCATTTTCTCGATCGCATCGACTTTAGCCTTATCGACTTCAATACCTCTTTCAGAAATTTTATGTCCTAAGACGATGCCTTCATTAACCATAAAGTGGCACTTTTCCCAATTCAAGACAAGGTTGCTATCTTTACATCTCTGCAAAACTCGATCAAGGTTACTGAGGCAATCATCAAAAGTAGACCCGTAAACGGAGAAGTCATCCATGAAAACCTCAACAATCTTTTCACAAAAGTCAGAGAATATAGCCGTCATACATCTTTGAAAGGTAGAAGGTGCATTACATAAGCCAAAAGGCATACGTATGTAAGCAAAGGTACCGAAAGGGCAAGTAAAAGTGGTTTTCTCGTGATCAGATTGTGCAACAGGTATTTGGGAGAAACCAGAATAACAATCTAGAAAGCAGAAGTGTGTGTGTTTAGACAATCTTTCTAGCATTTTGTCAATAAAAGGCAAAGGGTAATGATCTTTCCTGGTGGCTTTATTCAATTTCCAAAAATCAATCACCATCCTATAGCGAGTAATAATCCTCTGTGGGATCAATTCATCCTTATCATTAGGGACAACGGTAATACCTCCCTTCTTAGGGACACAATGCACCGGGCTTACCCAATCACTATGAGCAACAGGATAGATGAGACCTGCTTCCAGGAGCTTTAGTATTTCTTTTCTTACTACCTCTTTCATCTTAGGATTTAATCTCCGTTGATGATCAGCAACTGGTTTGGAATAAGGATCGGTTTTAGTTTTGTGATGGAATAGAGTGGGACTAATGCCCTTAAGATCATCAAGAGTATATCCAATAGCAGCACAGTGCTTCCTCAGAGTTTCCAATAATTTCTTTTCTTCATGCTCTGAAAGGCTAGAACAAATAATAACAGGATATATCTCTTTTTCATCAAGATAAGCATACTTCAGAGTATGAGGCAACTGTTTAAGCTCGAACACAGGATCACCCTTTTGTGGGGGTGGATCTCCAAGCAGTTCAACAGGAAAATTATTCTTAAGGATAGTATATTGTTCAAATATAACTCTATCTATCTCATTCCTTTCATCCATATGCATATCATTTTCATGCTCAACCAAGTATTGCTCTAAAGGATCAGTAGGAGGCACAACAATAGAAGCTAGAGCAATAATTTCATCCTTACTAGGCAACACTTTTTCATGAGGTTGTCTACCAAACTTGGAGAAATTGAACTCATGTGACACACCTTCAAAGCCAACAGTGACAGTTTGCTTCTCACAGTCAATATGAGCATTGACAATATTGAGAAAAGATCTACCAAATATGATGGGACAAAAGCTATCTTGTGTGGTAGCAAAAACGAGAAAATCAGCAGGATACTTAGTTTTACCACACAAGACTTCAACATCTCTAACAATTCCCAAAGGGTAGATACTATCTCTATTGGCAAGCTGAATAGTGGCATCAATAGGTTCCATCTCGACAGGTGCAATCTCATCTTTAATTTCATCATATAAAGATTGAGGTATTGCACTAACACTAGCACCCACGTCACATAAACCATGATAACAATGATCTCCTATCTTAACAGAAACAATAGGCGTGCCAACAACAGGCATATGTTTGTCTCTAGCATGAGGTTTAGCAATTCTAGCAGCATCTTCACAGAACTGAATATCATGGCCGTCAACATTGTCGGACGGGAGATATTTGATAATAGCAATGCTAGGTTCAACTCTAATTTTCTCAAGGGGTGTAGGTGTTCTAATGTAGCCCCTACGTATCACAGTTGAAGCTTTAGAATGATCCTTTATTCTAACAGGGAAGGGTGGTTTCTCAATGTAAGCACTAGGAACAATAGGATCATTATAAGCAATGACTTTCTCTTCAACTGGATTGGGTTCAACTACATTAACTTCTAAGGGAGGATGATATTTAAACCACTTTTCTTTAGGGAGATCAATATGAGCAGCAAATGATTCACACAATGAAGCTACCATCTCAGAGTCAAGTCCATATTTAGCGCTAAAATCACAAAAAGTATTTGTTTCAACAAAGGATTTAACACAATCGAACTTAAGATTCATACCTGGCTCCTTACCTTCATCAAACACCCAATCTTCATAGTTGCGTTTAAATCTCTCCAATAAATTCCATTTGAAGTCAATATCTCTCTTCATAAAAGAACCGATACAAGAAGTGTCAAGCATGGTGCGATTATCATGAGCAAGCCGAGCATAGAAGTTCTGAATGATAATTTCTCTCGAGAGCTCACGGTTGGGGCATGAATATAACATTGATTTAAGCCTCCACCAAGCTTGAGCGATACTTTCTCTGTCACGAGGCCAAAAATTATGAATATAATTCCGATCACGATTTACCAAATGCATAGATAAAACTTTTCATGAAATTCCAATTTCAATCGGTTGTAGTTCCATGATCTAGTATCATCACATAGCCTATACCATGTCAATGCTTTATCCCCCAAAGATAAGGGAAAGCCCTTCTTCTTGACCTCATCCTCCGGCAAACCTGCAAGCTTAAATAAACCACAAACTTCATCTACATAGATTAGATGCAAGTCGGGATGTGATGTTCCATCTCCTGTAAAACGATTAGCCAACAGTTTCTCTTGCATGCCCGAAGGAATCTCATAACAAGTATTTTCAGTAGGTGCAGCAGGTTGAGGAGCAACTCCTTGTGCTTCTGTTCGAGGCGAAGATACCCCGAACAAGCTCCTCAAAGGATTAGTTTCCATAGTGACAAGTGACAATAAATTTCAGCACACTATATAAATGTTTCCTTACCAAATTCCACTTACCAAAGGCGCTTCACTCCCTGGCAACGGCGCCAGAAAAGATTCTTGATGACCCACAAGTGTAGGGGATCTATCGTAGTCCTTTTGATAAGTAAGAGTGTCGAACCCAATGAGGAGCAGAAGGATCTCACAAGTGGTCTTCAGGAAGGTAATCTTTGCAAGCACTGAAATTATGGGTAACAGATAGTTGTGTGGTAAGATGATTCGTAGCAAGTAGCAAGTAACAAGTAGCAGTAGCAACAAAGGTGCAGAAAGATGGGCCAATCCCTTTTGTAGCAAGGGACAAGCCTGGACAAACTCTTATAGAAGGTAAAGCGCTCCCGAGGACACGTGGGAATTTCTGTCAAGCTAGTTTTCATCATGTTCATATGATTCGCGTGCGCTACTTTGATAGTTTGATATGTGGGTGGACCGGTGCTTGGGTGCTGCCGTTACTTGGACAAACCTCCCACTTATGATTAACCCCTCTCGCAAGCATCCGCAACTACGAAAGAAGAATTAAGACAAAGTCTAACCATAGCATTAAACTAGTGGATCCAAATCAGCCCCTTACGAAGCAACGCATGAACTAGGGTTTAAGCTTCTGTCACTCTAGCAACCCATCATCTACTTATTACTTCCCAATGCCTTCCTGGCCCAAATAATGGTGAAGTGTTATGTAGTCGACGTTCACATAACACCACTAGAGGAAAAACAACATATAACGCATCAAAATATCGAACGAATACCAAATTCACATGACTATTTGTAGCAAGACTTATCCCATGTCCTCAGGAACAAAAGTGACTAATCACAAAGCATAATCATATTCATGACCAGAGAGGTAGTGAATACCATCAAGGATCTGAACATATAATCTTCCACCGAGTAATCCAACTAGCATCAACTACAAAGAGTAATTGACACTACTAGCAACCTTACAAGTACCAATCGGAGTCGCGAGACAGAGATTGGTTACAAGAGATGAACTAGGGTTTGGAGATGAGATGGTGATGATGAAGATGTTGATGGTGATGAGTCCCCTTCGATGAGAGGAGTGTTGGTGATGACGATGGCGATGATTTCCCCCTCCGGGAGGGATGTTTCCCCGGCAGGATGACCCTGCCGGAGCTCTAGATTGGTTCTGCTCAAGTTCCGCCTCGTGGCGGCGGCAACTCCTCCCGAAAGCCTCCTCCTGATTTTTTTGTGGAACGAAACCATCCTTATAGAAAAAGAGGGGAGCCAGAGGACCAACAGGGAACCCACAAGCCCCCTAGGCACGGCCACGGGGGTAGGCCGCGCCTAGCAGGCTTGTTGCCTCATGGTGGCTCCCCTCTGGTACTTCTTCCGCCCAGTATTTTTTATAAATTCCAAAATAATTCCTCGTTGATTTTCACGGCTTTTGGAGTTGCGCAGAATAGGTATCTCAAAGTTGCACCTTTTTCAGGCCAGAATTCCAACTGTCGGCTTTCTCCCTCTAAATGTAAACCTTGTAAAATAAGAGAGAAAAGGTATAAGTATATTACCGTAAAGTGTAATAACAGCCCATAAAGCGATAAATATCAATATGAAAGTATGATGCAAAATCGACGTATCAAGGTGGAGGTGAATGGAGGCCGTGGTGCGGGGCGTTGGAACGGAACCGGAGCGGGGGAAGGGGAGAAATGGAGGGAGGAGCCCAAGAGAGGGCTCACCGGTGTTGACGGGAAGGCCCGGTGGTGCCGGAGTTCCAGGCAAGGGGCAGAGGAGTTGGCGTCGGATTCGGTCGGGAGGGCGACGGACTGAACCGGCAAGGAGGAGGTCGAGGTTGTGGTGATGCGGCGTCAGGGCTGTCCTGCGGCTGAGGCGACATCGAGGTGGAGGAGCAGGGAGCCGACGGTGGCCGGCATTGGGTTGAGCGAGGCAGGGCGGGGTTGGCGCGTGGCTCGGCCTGTGCGATGCAGAGGAGGGTGGCCAGCCGGTGGGCTGACGCGCGGGGTGAGGCGCCGGAGGGCTGGCCGGAGGAGGCGCAGGGAAGCCCGATGGTGAGCTCGGCCTCGACCTCCCCAGCCCCGATCCACTTTGGATCAGGAGGGACAGGCAGGGAGCGTGGCGATGGGGAGACGAGGGAGGAGGCGAGCCCCAGGGGCGAGCACTGGGGCTGGTGCAGGCGGGGCGCATGGTGATGGGGAGGGGCCTGGCGCGCTGGTCGGAGGAGATAGCAAGGGGAGAGGGGTTGGCGAGGCACGCTCGCTCGAGGGGAGAGAACCGGGCGAGCGAGGGGAAGGCCCTGGGAGCGAGCGAGGGATGAGGGAGAGGGGCTCGCTCGATGGGGGGGTTGGTGGGACGAGGGGATGGATCCCCTCGTGGGGATGGGGTGCGACGGGGCTAGGGGAAGAGTGGCGGCATAGGGGAGGGGCTGGGAGTGGGTTGTGAGGTTAGCTAGGGTTAGGAGGGGGGTTTTTTACCCCCCAATGAGGTGGGCTGTTTGGGTGGGCTCGCTGAGGCCAGGCCCAGTTGGGGCCAAGGGGGTTTCCTTTTTTCTTCTGTTTTTATTTATTTTTTAACAGCTTTAGTTTAATTTTATTTTAGCGCAATAAATCCCCTCAAAGTTAGTAATTCCTAAAGGATAATTCTCCTAGGTAATATCGGACACACCAGAACATTTTGATTTTGACATTCGAATTTATTTATCGCTTAACTTTACTTTTAAATTTAAATTCGGACCGTTTTGAACTAACGTGAGATTAGCGATATGAAACACGGTGACGTGGCATCCTTTGCATAGGTTTATTGTAGTTTAATACAGAGGTTACTGTAGCAAAGCTGAGGATGTCACAAAATAGTTGAAACCACTTAGCATGTGTAGCAGCTGCTTGAGCCTTGATATGCCTACTCATCCATGTTTGCTTATTGTGCCTGCTATGCTTAGAGTTGTGTCGGGTCTGATCCATCTAGACAATGAATCGAAATGATTGTGTTCATGTCCTATAGTGTGAGAGTAAAGGTGTGAATCCGATTTGGTAAAGGTAGCGATGAGAGGTCATGTAGGAGTACGTGGTGGGTTGTCTCATTGGGACCGTCCTTAAGAACTGAGTTCTGTGTATGTTATCCAATACAAGATACTACCACACATTGGGATACTTAATTGACCCTCTCGTCTTATTAATCACCTAGATCTCTGTCTAGGAGTTGCAACTAGTTTTTGGTGTTTGTAGGAAAAGTGTTGGCGGCCATGTTTAGCTCTGCTCGACAGGGTAGGCTTGAGTGCGGTAGATACACAGTGGCACGGTGTACCAAGTGGCACCCGGATGGTCGGCTTGGGAACCCTACACACATCGTTTGAGGCCATTAAGGAAACTTCAGCCGGAGTTCCTTGCGGGTTCAGTCTCAAATAGGCGATAAACCTGGACTAGGGTCTTGTGTGGCTAACGGTCGTGGTTGACACCCATGCCAGTGCTTCCGATTGAAGGTTGCTGAGATGCATGATGTGCATATGGTGATAAGTGGTGAGAGCGTGTGTGAATAAGTATACCACTGCAGGGTGAATTAATTTGTTCGAATAGCCCCGTCCTTGGATAAGGACTACTTGGAAACATTATGTGGTACATAGACAACTTGAAATGGATACTTTAAAATACGCTAGTTAAGTAGTGTGAGTGTTATGGATGGCCTTCTCGTAGGGAGACGAGAGTGGATCCATAGTGGTGTATTGATTTGGTGAATATGTGGACATGTGTGCGCTATCCCACCTCAAAGAAAGTACTTGCAGTCATAGTACAGGTTTGCCAAGAGTCAAAGCTGGCTTGCTGCAATTAAACTCCACAACCCCTTCATTGATACTGATACATATGTAGATAGTTTTGATGTAAGTCTTGCTGAGTACCTTTGTACTCATGGTTGCTTAATTTATGTTTTTGCAGAGAAGACCTTAGTCTCATTAAAGGTTTCTACGCAATGTGTTCGATGTTGACCGGAATAGCTTGGGAATCCCAGACACAGGTCTGGCTCCTTTGGTAGGTTCGTTGTAGCTTTTCAGGCTCGTCCAACCATTTTTAGTAGATGTCTGCACCGAGACATGTTTTGCTTCCGTTTGATGCTTGTATGACTTGAGTGTTGGGTCATGTGACCCCTGTTTGTAATATCACACTATGTTGACTCTTATGAGTTTTTAATAAATGCTTGAGTTGTAGAGTTATGTTGTGATGTCATGTTGTATCTACACATATCGTGCATATTGAGTGTATGTTTTGAAATGCATTGTCTGTGTGGGATTCGACACCTAGTTGTGTGCCTTTAGTTGTACTCTTTACGAGGAAATGCCTCTTTGTGCTTCCACCGAGCCTTGGTAGCTTGCTACTGCTCGGGACACATTGATTGACCGGCATGTATCCTTCTTTGTTGTTTTGTCTGTCCCTTCGGGGAAATGTCACGCGGTGTAATGGAGTCCCTGTAGCTTGCTACGACTCGTCTACACACGTTGTTGATCGACACCTTCTTTGCTGGGTTATGTATGCATGTCCCTGCATGGATGTTCCACTTGGGTTCATAACTAGTCATGTCGACCCGGGTTCTTTGTCGTTTGAATGCTAGCGACACATTCATATACGTGAGCCAAAAGACGCAAACGGTCCCGGCCAAGGTAAGGTGGCAGCCGTGGAGTTTACCGTGCGTGAGGCTGCAAAGTGATGTGATGTGTTATAGGTTGGGTTCATATGACTTAGGATCGGGGTCCCGACATGGGAAAAATATATCTGAAATAAAAAAGGGAATACAATTTATGTATGGATTCCGGTAAAATACCAGTACTCTATTCCATAACAATGGAATATGAAATTAAGATGCGGATAGTATCATCATAAAGAAAGATAGAGTAATATCATAAATTCTACTAAGCCACATATCGTATGTGTGTCTTTATCTTTATCGACTGGGAGTTGTGAAAAAAATTCCTATACTCCTTCCCTCCCTCTTTAATGAGAGATGAAAAATAAAAAGTGCAGTGAGGGTACCCTATGGGTATTTGATTTTTCTCCCTGTCCTTTTTTGTGGAAAAATGATATGAATTCCTCCATTCATTAAACCCTAGTTCGGGACTGACGGGACTCGAACCTGCAGCTTCTGCCTTGACAGGGTAGTGCTGTGACCAATTGAACTACAATCCCCGCGGGGTGTATGGCATACTCATTCTTAAATAGAACCATAAGAAGATTCGATTTGTTCACCGTACTCTAAAAAATAGACGAATCATATACTACATACCCACCTATTATATTACACGTGGGTATAGTGAGAGTGACATAACTAGTATGTCGTGATTCTTTATCACTAAAATGGATAATAATCCCCTTCAACAAGAAAAACTCTTTTGTTTGTAAAAAATAAATGAGAGAGATATGTATTAGAAAAAAATCCCCTTTTTATTTATCTTTTATTTCCATAGGTCAGACATTTTATTTTATGATAGAAAAACAAAAGGATTTAGTTCATATTCACGAAGCCCTAGATTTTTGGGTCGGGCTTGATTTGAACCAGTGTAGACATTGGCAACAAATTTACAGTCCGTCCCCATTAACCACTCGGGCATCGACCCAGTAAGAATTTATTTTGGGGTTTTTGATAATCTATGATCAACCTCCTTTCATAATACTCCCTACCCCTAGGGGGAGTCGAATCCCCGCTGCCTCCTTGAAAGTGAGATGTCCTGAACCACTAGAGGATAGGGGCATCACTAGACGATAGGGCCATATACAACCACTCGTGATTATACTATAATCATAGTATGAGCATTTCTTTGGAATTGTCAATATACTCGAAAATTATAACTAGATCCAAAGCAAAGGGTTTTTCTAACTTTTTTGAGATGTTTTCATCTGTGATTTTTCTTAGTTGATGGTTAGATTAATTCATGTATCATCCACTACATTTTAGGGAAATTCATTTAAAGTGCACAAAATAAGAATGGAATACTAAAAGGGATTCTAGACTAGTTCAGTACAGGTAGTTATTTTATTGATCTAAGATGAAAAAGAGTCCAATTTTTTTCAATTTCCATTCCGTAATTCATTTAGTATTCAGACCAAAAATGCATTCATCCTGCACTAAGTCATAATGTTCTCTAAAGAGAAAGCTTCAAAAACAAAGAAAAAAACAAAATCATTTTACTCGAAAAGTACTCTATCGGATTCGAACTAATGACTTACGTCTTATCACGAGATTACTCTACTACTAATTTGAAAAGCCTTTTATCGGATTTGAACTCATGACTTATGCCATACCATGGCATTACTCTACCACTGAGTTAAAAGGGATTTTATTGAGTTCAAAAAATTTCCACTTTAATTGCCCATTATGGGTCTATTCCATAATGTACATATTATATATAGAATATATAGAGATATAGAGAGAGACATTATGTATAGATTGTATATGTATATATCAATATCTTGACAGCTCAAAATAAATTAAGAAAAAAAACATACCCAACTCTTCTTGGTTCATGGTTTTCCATTTCCGAAGGCTAGTAAAATAGGAAGATTCTAGAACCCCAAGGATTCAATGACATATGGATATGGAAAATATAATATTTCCAATCCTAGCGGGAAAAGGCGGGGAGCAGATACCCAATAGGATAGGATCCTTGGGAGGAACTTTTGGAAATGGCCTTGATCCTCTATGCTATTTTTTATGTGTTATTAGTTCTATTACACTTTTTTATTCCTATAAACAATAATCTAATAAACTAGAATTGAGTGAGTGGAAAAAACGAGAGAGAGGAAAGTGTTAAATGGAGAGAGTCGACTAATCATAGAGTTTTAGGATCTTCTTTACACCAGGTAAATTTTTCACCCCTCTTCGTTTTTTTATTTAAGTTACGACTCTTTAAATTACAACTCTTTGCTTCTTACTTATGTCAAGCCATAGGGAAAGTCTATGATGAGTTTGGAAAACTCATCTCACTCTTACCCTATGAATCGGGCTTCATGGGGGAAGAAAACATCTTCTACAAAAAAAAATCAATTCTTGACAAAAAAGAAAATGAAAAGGACTTTTTACGGACACTGTTACCCCTTATAGCCCCTAGTTTATATTGTAGGAATAATATAACAATTTAGTTGTGTGGCACACTTACATCCTCGCAAAGTAAATAATGATTATTGTAGTCGTAACTCTAGAATAGGATTGGATCCTAATCAATATAAATACATTTTCTTCACGCGCTATTAGCAGGGTAAGAAGATATTTATTTTATGGACTAGAGGGAGAGGGGATATCTAAATCCTAAAGTAAAGGTGGGCAATTGAAGTAGAAGTACCAATGGCTGAGTGTCATAAACCTTGTCAAATGGCTATCCTTGACAAAGGCTACCATTTATACCATAATCTACAATGTAGCGGGTATAGTTTAGTGGTAAAAGTGTGATTCTTTCTATTAATAAATGAATTTGAGATGATATACTTAAGGCATCCTTAAGTTTTTTATATTGCAATGAAAACTTTAGTTCTTATAAATGATTAAATCGTTTTCCTCTCATTACCATATTGAGGAGTAATATACATTCTGGCGATTTGTACCAAAAGACTAATTTAAATTGCATCCAAAATAAAAATTGGATTCTGATATGAATACAGAGTCGCGGAGCATAATTTTGCATTGGATATAAGTATTCAAATTTTGGAAATATGAGTAAAGGATCTATGGATGAATATACAAAAATGTTGATTCCAATCGTAACTAAATCTTCTTTCGTTAAAGGATAAGGAAGCCAAATAGCTAAAAATGATAGTTTTGGTTTACTAGAACCATCCGCATATTGTTTCATCTCGCTGGAAACCCAATTCTTTTCCTGAGGATCTCTTGAATGAAATTAGGCAACGAAGTAAGTAGATTAGATGGATTTAGATAGAATTTCTATCTCTTACTCTATAGGGATCATCTAGAAAGCGGAAAGCTTTGGTTCCATTAAAATAGAAAATCTGACATAGATACTAAGTGGTGAGAATATCCATAAAGGAGCCAAATGAAATCAAAATTTCATGTTTGGTTTTGAATTAGAGACATTAAAAATAATCAACCAACGTCGACTATAGCCCCTAGCTTTCCAAGCTAACGATGCGGTTTCGATTCCCGTTACCCGCTCCATTCTGTATAAAAGGTGTATTCTATCTATCTAGACATGTTGAAGGCTTGTATTCAAGCCTTTTTGTCCACCAGTTTCTGGTACTACAGGGCAGAGTAGAGCAATTTGGTAGCTCACGAGGCTCATACCTTGACGTCATGGGTTCGATTTCCAACTCCGCACTTAGCAGTCTCTATAAAAGTACTATTCTATTTCTCTAGATGTGGTAGAGGGGCACATCCAACCATTTTTATTCATTAGTTTCGAGCCCTAGAGGGCAGAATTGAGCACTTTGCAAAGCCACTTGCCTTCACAAAAAGAAGGACCAAGGCTTATACCTACCTTGCAGAAATTAAAAATTAAATGAAAGGGACACTCTACCTCTCCCTTCCTTTTGAAATGAGTTTGCATGTTGTTTGTCTCGGTTAATACCCAATTTGGGGGCTCTGTTGGCTAGTTCTATTTCCTGTGGAGCGCCCTCTTTTTTGAGGGGGTGCAAAGGAAGCGTAAAATAGTAAGGGATGCGGCACAAGACTAACATTTAATTAATACTTAATTTAATATTAGTAGTTAAGCACTTAACTAGACTAAATTTTTTTTGCATAGTACTTTCATAAATTAAGTGGGCGAGCATCGGGAATTGAACCCGTATCTTCTCCTTGGGAAGGAGATGTTTTACTAATGAACTACACTCGCTACATTATATATTTTATAACATATATCCGCCTAGGTTTATCGTCTATGTCTAAGTCGGCCGTTTCATTTTATTTTCTATTATATTAGAGTTTTCCTTTTTTATTATCTCTCAATGAATATTCTAATAGGAATGTAATTTCATAATACCGAAAGAGAAGAGCTAGCAATTTGGAACGCAAATTGCGTTTTCATACGTCTTACTATTCTAACTTTTTAGAAGAAATGAACTTTATTATTTATTTTTTATGGTGTTAATAAATATTAACCAAATTTAATTTAAGAAATAAGAGAATTCGAAATAGCTACGAGAAAGGCTAGTCCAATCCATAATGATGTATCGAAAAGTACAACATTTTTATTATTTGACCAACCATCAGGAGAAGCAAATACAAGGGGTACACTAATTACTAAGACTCAAGAAGTCGCAATTAATGCAAAAATAGCTAATTGGAAAGCAATAGTCATATTTCTAATCCTCCAAGCTACCATCAAATAAAGTTGACTACATATTTGATCCCTCACTTAACCAAAATTGTAGAAAAAATACAAGAAGTAGGAGGGGTTTAATCATGAACAAATTGATTCTTCTATTTAATTAAAATTTATTATTTAATGTCTTTTTTATGGATATGGGGGTGAGAGGAGGTTATTTAGTCTTTATTTCACAAGCGGGTATAGCGGATCCTTTATTCGTGTATACAGTATACACAGATATATCGAAAAGGAACTTGTACCTGATATATTTCTAGAGGTTAATAAATATATTTCTTTTTTATATTGATATGTTCTATTTGTAGGAGTAAAATAAGGATTAGGCGGTGGAGAGATGGGTTAGTGGTTGATAGCTCCGGTCTTGAAAACCAGTATAGTTCTAGGAACTATCGAGGGTTCAAATCCCTCTCTCTCTCATTTTGCTTATTGAATACGCTTGTTTCTTTCATTTTTTATTCTATCCCTTATCTTGCTTTCATAAAAAGGATGAATGGGTCGGCTAGATAGAATAACTGAGCCAGAACATAAAAAAAGTAGAATAGGTATAAATAAGAAAATCTTAGTTAAGAGGGTTTATGTAAAGAATAAGTTCCAAATCACGATCGATTCCCTTTTCAAAACCTGCTACAACAGCTCGGGTTTTTCCCGCATGCCATAAATGGCCCACAAAAAATAAGAATCCTAGAACAAAATGAGAAGTTGATAACCAACTTCTAGGAGAGACATAATAAACTACATTGATCTCGGTCGCTACGCCACCCACGGAATTTATAGAGGCTACTCGAGCGTGGGTCATATATTCTGTTGAGCGCCGTTCTTGCCAAGGTTGTATGTCTTTATTCAACCTACTCAATTCCAAACCGTTGGTGCCCCCTAGAGGTTCTATCCATGGAGTACGAAGGTCCCAAAAACGCATAGTTTCCCATCCAAAGATAACATCACCAGTTGGGAACGCACTAGATATTTCCCTAAACCTGTGGGCCCTTGAGCGGATCCCACATTAGCTCCAAGATGCTGGTATCTAACTAGAAAAGTAAATGCTTGAGCTTGAGAAGCTTCTGGCCCGATGGGCCAGTAAAAACCACTCGGATAAGTTGTATTATTGAACCATACAAAACAACAAGCGAACAAACCAAAGACAGATGAAGCAACTAAACTATAAGACAAGTAAGCTTCTCCACACCATACAAATGCACGGCGAGCCCATGCGAAGGGTTTGGTCAAAATATGCCAAATTCCGCCAAATACACAAATAAAACCCAACCATACATGTCCACCAATTATATCTTCTAAATCATCTACAATAACAATCCACCCTTCTCCCCCAAAAGGAGATTTTAGTAAATAACCAAATATAACACTAGGACTATGGGTCAAATTGGTAAAAAAATTACATATCCCCCCGAGGGGGCCAAGTATCATATACACCGCCAAAATAAAGTGCCTTGAGTACGAGAAGAAAAGCACCTACACCTAACAAAATTAAGTGAATACCCAAAATTGTAGTCATTTTATTTCCATCTTTCCATACATAACCAAAGAATGGAAAATATTCTTCAAGAGTCTCGGGTTCGAGAAGCGCGTGATAAATGCCACTGGTGCCTAAGACAATGGAGGAAATTAGGTGAAGTGCACCAAATACAAAGTACAAAAAAGTATCTAGAACTTCCCCCTGGCCCTACTCCCCAACCTAGAGTAGCTAAGTGTGGAAGTAAAATCATCCCTTGTTCATACATGGGCTTTTCTGGTATGAAATGGGCCACTTCAAATAGTTCATTCTCCTGCCCAGAATATGATTAATTTCGCATAGGCTACTTGAGCTCCAAGTAGTTTACTAGACAAATTGATAAGTCTGGCATTCCCAGCCCACCAAGCAAAGTCGGTGGTTTCTTGGTCACGACGAGCTAATGAAAGTTCCATTAAAGAGCATTTCCACGTGGCAGAACCTCCTCAGGGAATATAAGATTTTCATGAGGCTGATCCTGAGGTGCCATCTACGCACGAATACTCTCATTCAAATAAATATTTTTTGGAGTAGAAAGTCTCAAATTCAGGATCTTCCGTTGCACGGATTTCCTGGGAAACAAAGACATAGGCACGTAAGTTCAGAGCCAAGACAACTATGCCAATATAAGTCATCCATAAACTAGTGACAATTACAAATAGCATAAATAAATGTAACCAAGGTTTATTGGAAAAAATCATCACCAAAGATTTGGGACCAAAAGCGGTTAGTAGTGACCATTGAATAAGTTTCTTCAGCTTGAGTCGGGTTAAAAGCACAGAAGGTATTTGCACCATCACCTTCCTCAAATAGAGTGTTCTCTACGGTTGCTCCATTAATAGCGCATAGCAGAGCCGCGCATAATACTCCGACAACTCCCATCATATGAAATGGGTTCAACATCCAATTATGAAATCCTTGGAAGAAAAGAATGAATCAAAATATCGCTGCTACATGAAAACTCGGCGCAAAGAACCAACTAGATTGCCCTAGTGGATAACTAAGGAATAAAGAAATGAAAACAAAAATTGGACCAGAGAAGGAGATTGCATTATAAGGCCGCAATTGAACAAACCGAGCAAGTTCAAATTGGTGTAACATGAAACCTATTAGTGCAGAAGCCCCGTGGAGAGCTACAAAAGTCCATAGACCGCCTAATTGACACCAACGAGTAAAATCCCCTTATGCTTCTGGCCCCCATAGTAGCAACAAAGAGTGTGCTAAACTATTGGCAGGGGTAGAAACTGTTGTGGTTAAGAAATTACATCATTCCAAATATGAACTTTCCAATCCATGGGTATACCAAGAAGTTACAAAATTTGTCCCTGTAAACCAACCCCCTAAAGCAAAATAAGCACAAGGAAAGAGCAATAGGCTAGACCATCCTCCAAAAACGAAATGGTCCCTTCGTAACCAGTCATCCATAGTATCAAGTAGATCGTTTTCTTATTTAGGAACTCTACCAAGGGCTATAGTCATAGTGATCCTCCTATTCAATTACTTCAACCATTTCCGAGCACCTCATATCACTTTCCAAGGCATGTGATAGTTTTATATCTATGGACGATTTCTTTCTCGTTCAATGCCCTTTTTCAATGGTATTGAAGAGATAAATTTTCCATTTTTATCTATGAAGTCACAACTGAGGTCGTGGTAAATCCATGAATTTGATTCGATTTGTTTTTCTTATCTTATACTATAGAAATAAACATTTGAATTCAGCATTATACCAAAACTCCTATTTCAAAGTATATCTTTTAAGGGGGAAATGAAAAGAAAAGTAACCCCTGTTCCCCATTCCCTCTCTATTGCATGGGTGGAAGAACTAAAATGGAGGATTCTAAAAAACGACCTTCGAAATAAATTTTTATATGTAGCGCAAAGGAATTGCAAATTCTTCTTATTCCAATAGAACATCAAGTAACAAGAATATAAAAACGTAAATAGCGAAAAAAATCTAATCTTGCATGGTATAAGTCTAAGGAAATACAAAAAATTCGCTTATAAAATTTCCTACATCTAATTTATATATCTCAATAACGGATACACGCATCATTCAAGGAGTCAGGTCTACTTACTTTATGCTTCTTTCCAATTTTATGGTGGATTTGATAAGAACCCTTTTTTGCTTTTTGATAAATAATCGACAAAAAGTGTTTTTATATATAACCTGCTTTTTTTATTATAATTATAACAAGTCCTATATGGAAATGCCCACAAAAGAGAAAATCTATTTGATTGTCTCTCGGCCAATATCGATTTTTACAAAGAAAAAACAAGAATTTTCTTCATTTTTATTAACATTAAGATAAAAATAATATAACTAAAATGGAATTGACAATATAATTTTTATAGACTGTTGAAAGAAAAAAGGGGTTCTTTGCAACTGTTATTTCTTATTTCTTGCCTATATCATATCACAGAAACCTTTCGCTTTGGAACATGGAGAGATGGCTGAGTGGACTAAAGCGAAGGATTGCTAATTTGTTGTACAATATTTTTGTACCGAGGGTCCGAATGCCTCTCTTTCCACTCCCTCTGAACATTTGGGAATTTCAAATTGGAAAGAATTCTGACGCCCGAATTTTCTCATAGATAAATATACAAAACAAATCAAATTAGTAAGAAAAAATAAAAAATGAATTTTTACTCCTCGCATCTAGGATTCCGTCCTGGGTCATTAGATAAGAATCCAAACACAAAGAGTGGAACAAAAAATATCACTACTTTATAAACAAAAAGTTTGAGAGCAAGCGTTACATAATCTCCAAGATTTTTTTAAGGAATAGATTACCAGTTTTTCCTTACCACACGGATCCACTAGGATGTTTTTATAACTAAAAATGAAAAAATGAATTATGTAAAAAATTCAAGAATTCATTTGTAATAAGAACCCTTATCGATAGAAAAAATAGGGTTAGGTGGTATTGAATAGGTATTGTGTAGGTACCTAAAGGTACCTGCTCAACCTAGGTGTAGTGGAGTGGAAAGGCTGATCCAAATTTATTGATGTTGCTACTCATTCAATGAAGAAGAGTTTAAATTTTAGAACTGAGGGTTCATAATATAAAAATATAAAACTTCTTGGCTTTTACCCATTTTCGGAATGAACACATCATTCAATTTCGCATAGAGAGTACTAAAGATTTCATCGAAAACTTACGACAACATGCCAAACAAAGGCTAATAGAAAAAAGAATAGAGGTATAATAGGCATAATGTCCACAACTAGATTGAAAATAGCATAAGCTTCGAGTAATTCGGCAAAGAAAAAACTAGTAGGATAAAGAACGTAATAAAAACAGTACAGGTTAAACTAAGTACATTAGGCATGACAAGCATTTCATTCTTGTAGAGTATATAATTGGATTTTGATTGAGTTATTTTTTAAGGGAAAGAAGGAAAAGACAGATTCAAAATCTTTTTTCTTCGGACTTTCCCAAACACAAAACACCTACTTGTATTTGCACTCTCAAATGAGAGTGGAATAAATTCGACTTTCATATAATATCTTAATAGAATTCCATGTAATGACCAATGCATTTTTTTATTCTGTATTATCTGCATGTGTAGAATACTAGCAAGAGAATATCTCTCCTTTTTTATGTAATTGAAATGGTATTGTCGAATAACAAATAAACATAATAGTGTTTATTAGTGTCGCACAAAACCCGAAATGGGGTGTGGCCAAGTGGTAAGGCAGCGGGTTTTGGTCCCGTTACTTGGAGGTTCGTATCCTTCCGTCCTAGATTGTTTTTGATGAAACAAATGGTGAAATCATATAGTAGTCCATATGAGACAAAATTTTATTAAAGAAAACAATGATATCTTATTTTTCTGAGAAAACATAATATAGTCTTAAGTCCACTAAAATTGACTATATTTATTTTCATGAAAAAGTGGGATCTATCACGCACATTCAGGATATGCCTCTACTATAATCACTTAATAATCACTTACAATCACTTAGTAATCACTTAATCAAATTATTAGTTTCTTCCTTTTGGTCTTTGAGTTGAAGAAGTACAAGAATTCTATAACTACCAAAAAAATTCAATCTATTCATTGGAATAGTTTATTTAGTTATTATAGTTAATTATTTTTGTTACAAAAAATATATTACTAATAGAATTTGAATTATAGTAATTAAATGAATTAAACTTGTTTGGAGGTTGATAGTTTATTTATTGAGGAAGAGTCAATCCTTCTCTTCTCACTTCAAGATTGATCATCTCGAGCCATCCGTTGAGGGTGGAAAATTAATAATTGATAAGTTTTAAGAAAACTTGTTCAGTCATCTTTTTTTATGTTTCATTCATATGATAGAATTCGAATATGGGTTTAAATAAATTGGATCTTGGCACAGGCTTCCCGGATAAATACTTACTTTCTTCTATCCATATTGCTCCATAGATAGCAAGTTTTCATTTTAATTAGTATACAAAAAACTAAAACAATGACTATTCATGATTCCATCCATATTGGATCAATTTTCTATACCACTTTGCAATTAAAAGAGGAACGTTTGTCATGGTAAAACTTCGTTTAAAACGATGTGGTAGAAAGCAACGTGCCACTTGAAGGACAAGATCTATTGTGGTTTTGATATCCATCATTTTCCATAGTACTCTCTCCATTCCTAAATATAAGGTGTATTAGTTTTTTAAAAAGTCAAGCCATTACTATGTTTGACCAACATTATAGAAAAATATATAATGATTTACAGTACCAAATATATAAAATATAAAAATTTATTTTATGATGAATCTAGTCATAATGATTTGGTATTCCACACCTAGATATTTTGGTCTACAAACTCGGTCAAAGTTAGACAAGTTGACTTTTTGAAAAAATAATACACCTTATATTTAGGAATGGAGAGAGTAATTAAAATGCTCTTGGCTCGACATAGCCTATTCTACTTTTTCCGAACCAAATTTGCGCAGAGTTGAAGCAACATAGTACACGATGGAGCTCGAGAGGATAGAGTTTATATTTTATCAAGGGAAAGAATCGGGTTAGTGAAAGCTAACAAATTAGGCCAACTTTGTCAGTCTATCCTTAATATAGAAATAAATCGAAAGGTTAAAATAAGAATAAAGTCCAATAAAATTATATGGTAATCAATCCCTCTTATTAGATTTCTATAAAAGAGATAAATTCTATACTGAAGAAAATAAGAAAAAAAAGTTATGTTGTTACTATTTTGAAAGAAAAAAAATAGGAATTCTCGAAGTAATGTCTAAACCCAAGGATTTCACAAATCAAAGACAAAGGATTCAAGAACAAGTAAACACAATTTTCAATTGTCTCAACAACAAAGTTGGATCATAATATGGAATAAAAGGCAATTCGTTCGAAATGAGACAAAGAAAAGATTTTAAAGACGACTCGATTTTTTTGAAGGATTTTTCCTTTGAAGTTTGTCACGCATAATTAGCCAACTTGAGTCATGAGTATAAATGAAATCTGTTTTTTCTGTAAGGAAATTAATGTACCTCATAGTCTAATTTCTATTATTATCGACAAAAATTCGAATCATTTTCTCGAGCCGTAAGAGGAGAAAACCTCCTATACGTTTCTAGGGGGCGTTGTTTATCTAGATCTATCCCAATAATTTGTCTAATGAATCGTTGAAAATTGACGTTCGATCTCGAAGAGAAGGAAGAGATCTTTGAACACTAGGTTTTTATGATCCGATAAAGAATCAAACTTGTTTAAATGTTTGAGCTATTCTCTATTTCCTTGAAAAGGGTGCTCGACCGACAAGAACTATTTATGATATTTTAAGGAATGCAGAATTATTTACAGAAGAAGACAGAACTTTGAGTAAATTGAAGAACTAAATGAATAAAAAAGTAGGATAGGAGAAGATTATTAGTATTCCTCAGGTCTAATTATTTAGACACAATTTACCTCTTTCTTACTCCTATTTAGATTTATATCGTGCCAATCCAACATAAGCCCCTATTTTATTTATTTTTTCTATCTATTTTTTTTCTTACCGTTGTATTTCCATTGATAAAGGTCTACTGAACAAATAGAATTTGTAGATAGATGGTCTCTTTATCCTCTCTCCATATTCAATTTTTCTTCATACACTTTGCTCAAATGATAAGGGTGTTCCTCTTGCATGTATTCTCATATAGTATAATATATATTTCTTTTAATAAAAACACTAAAAATAAGAATTTGTCCATCATGATTAGGGTCGCTCTTTTTTTTAACTTTAGTCGACTTTAACCGGACCTGTTCGATTTGCCATTTGAGTGTTTTTCATGGTCGATAAAATCTTTCTTTTGATGTCTCTGTAGTTCAATGTGTTGATAGAAGAACACGGTGTAATTCCATTGATTTTTGGATTTCGATCGTATCAAAGATCCTTTTTTATCTGGGTTGCTAACTCAATGGTAGATTACTCAGCTTTTAAGTGCGACTATGATCTTTTACACATTTGGATGAAACAACAAATTCGTCCATACTCTTTGTAGAGTCTAGAAGACCACGACTAATCCTCAAAGGTAATGAACGGAAAAAATAGCGTGTCATAATAAAATTAATCTTTTTTGAATGGAGTCCAAAATTATGATTTTCTAGGTCTAGTGCATAAATGGATAGAGCCTCGCTCCTATTACGGTAAAATAAAAAGCAAAAATCTTACCTTCTAATTGGAATGATTCCCTGCTCTAATTAGATGTTCAAAATAGATTATTGTCCGATGCGGGGAAAGGTTGGTTTTCCTATGAGTGGACCCTTTATTTTTTCATTTTTTAGAAATCCTAATTATTCTTGATTATGGATTAAATAAGGGATGTTATGGATTGAATGTGTAAAAGAATCACTATATTGATAAAGAGGTTGTATTCCAAAGTCAAAAGAGCGATGCGTGTGCAAAAATAAAAAACTTGCTCTCTTATTTTTTGTAATTTGGAACAAACATAAACTAATTAGGTAGAAAAGGAGCAGAAAATATCTGTGGATTCGACTCCCTTTCTTTCTAGGGTTTGTATTAAAAACGCAACACCCTGTTCTGACCATATTGCACTATGTATCATCATTCGATAAACCGAGAAATGCTTCTTCTCTCTCATTCAAGTAGAAATACAAATGGAAAAATTCGAAGGGTATTCAGAAAAACATAAATCTTGTCAACTATACTTTGTCTTCCCACTTCTCTTTCAGGAGTATATTTATGCATTTGCTCATGATTATGGATTAAGCGGTTCTGAAACTGTGGAAATAGTTAGTTGCAACACAAGTAATTTAGTTCACTACTTGTGAAACGTTTAATTATATGAATGTATCAGCAATATTTTTTGGATAACTGGTTAATCATCCTAACCAAGATCGATTATTGGACTACAAAAAATATTTTTATTCTGATTTTTATTCTCAGATTCTATTTGAGGTGTTTGTGATTGTTGTGGAAAGCCCATTCTCGCTACGGGTATTATCTTGTCCGAAAGAAAAAGAAATACCAAAGTTTTAGAATTTACGCTCTATTCATTCAATATTTCCCATTTTAGAAGACAATTTTTTGCATTTGGATTATCTATCACATATAGAAATACCCTATCCTATCCATTTGGAGATGTTGGTTCAACTCCTTCAATACCGTATCCAAGATGTTCCATCTTTGCATTTATTGCGATTCTTTCTCAACTACTATTCCAATTGGAATAGTTTTATTACTTTAATGAAATCCATATTTTCAAAAAGAAAATAAAGACTATTTAAATTCCTGTATAACTCTTATGTATCAGAATATGAATTTTTCTTGTTGTTTCTTCATAAACAATATACTTGCTTACCGTTAGCATCTTCTAGAACTTTTCTGGAACAAATCCGCTTCTCTAGGAAGATGGGACATTTTGGGATAATGTACCATGGTTTTTCTCGGAAAACCTTATGGTTCTTTATGGATCCTATTATGCATTATGTTTGGTATCAAGGAAAGGCAATTCTTGCATCAAAAGGCAGTTTTTTGAAGAAGAAATGGAAATGCTACCTTATCAATTTCTGGCAATATTGTTTCTTTTTTTTGACTCATCCGCAAAGAATCCATATAAACCAATTAGGAAACACTTGCTTTGATTTTATGGGATACCTTTCAAGTGTACAAAATAAGTCCTTTGTAAGTAAGGAATCAAATGCTAGAGAATTCATTTCTCATAGATACTCAAATGAAAAAATTTGATACCATCGTCCCCGCTACTCTCCTGATAGGATACTTATCAAAAGCTCAATTTTGTACTGGATCGGGGCATCCTATTAGTAAACCCATTTGGACGGGTTTATGAGATTGAGATATTCTTGATCAATTTGGTCGGATATGTGGAAATCTTCTTCATTATCACAATGTATCTTCAACAAAAGGGATTTTGTATCGACTAAAGTATATACTTCGACTTTCATGTGCTAGAACTTTAGCTCGTAAACATTCTTCCGTCCATTCCCATTAAAGAAAGGAATGTAACACTTCCCTAGAAAGAGAATTAGGCCACCATATGAATCAATCACGAGAGCCACTTATGGGTTTAGTGTCAAACATGACAACACTTGAAACTAAGCAATATGTGTTGCTAGGGGCATAAACGATACCGCTTGTTGGGAGGGAACCCAATACTTATCTTTATTTTTGCTTTTTACTTTCTATTAGTGTGTGATAACATGATTATTGCCTCCGTAATGATTGTGTTTTTATGTTTTAATTGATGTTTGTGCCAAGTAAAGCCTTTGGGATAATTTGCATGATGAGTAGAATTGATACGGTGCAAAAATAGAACTTTAACGTCAAGTGCAGAGTTTCTCTAATTTTAATGGAACGTCTTTTTAAGTTGAATGTTTTACACAGTATTGCTTGAAAATTCCTCAAGTCTCCCTAATTTTTCAAATTTTTGGAATTACAGAAGCATAGGTTTATTACAGATTACTACAGACTGTTCTGTTTGAGTCAAATTTTGTTTTTCATGCATAGTTTCCTTGTTTTGATGATGATATGGATTGTGTCGAGGGGTATAAACCATGGAGGAGTTGGAATACAGTACCCTGTTCTAAAATAAAATAAGAATCAACTTGTAACAGCACCTCAAAGTGTTTGATATGTTGCTTATAATAATGGATCTCACGAAGTTTTGTTGAATTTTATGTGACTGAAGTTTTCTTGTTTTGGGTATAGTCCCAATGGACAAAGGATGGAGGAGCAGCAAAAGCCTAAGCTTGGGGCTTCCCAAGGAACCCCAAGGTAATATTCTACAAAGAGTCAAGCGTCTAAGCTTGGGGATGCCCTGGAAGGCATTCCCTCTTTTCTTCTCAATCCATCGGTATGTTACTTGGAGCTATATTTTTATTCATCACATGATATGAGTTTTTCTTGGAGCATCGTTTGTTTTTATTTTCTTTTACTTTCATTTTACCACAATCATTGTTTTACGGACACACCTATTTGAGAGAGAGACCACATCATCAAAATTTGTTAGAATACTCTATGTGCTTCACTTATATCTTTTGAGCTTAGCAGTTGCCTTAGTACTTCACTTATATTTTTTGATCACAGTGGTGTGTATGTTTTATAGAAATATTATGCTCTTGTTCTTCACTTATATTTCTTTCAGAGCTAGACAAACTGTGACGGTAATTTGCATGGGTCATAAGACTAGATAAAAAATAATGAGTATTCAACGAGTGATAATAAAAATCATCATGTAGCACATATAGAGAAATTGTGGGTTAATGATATTGTTGTGGTGATATGAAAAAGGTGTGAGTGAATTATTATTAATTCATATAGGTGTCGATATTAAGACATGTTAAAATTCTTGTTCATCTAAAAAATTAAAAGGGCATGGTGATGATGTGTGAGCAATTCTACTCCTCGTTGAAATCCTAGTGTTATTTTGAGTCGGAGTCGCGCGAAGGTTAATTCCTACCAAACCTCTCCCTCGGGGCATGCCAGTAGTACTTTGATTTGTGATAGAACTAATAAAACTTTGCAATTAGTATATGAGTTCTTCATGACTAATGTCACACCATGGACATATGCAATCTCACCTCATCATACTTGCTAGCCTCTTCGGGACCGTGCAACGCATGTTCTCACCTTGAGGATCGGTGCAACTCTCGCTGGTGCACCCAAACCCTGTGACATGACATGTTCTATTGCACATAAACCTTTTTATATCCTCCTCAAAACAGCCACCATCCCTACCAATCATGGCATTTCCATAGCCATTCCTATATATATTGCCATGCAAATGCCATCGTCACTTCACATGACTAGTTCGTTCATCATCATAATGCTTTGCATGATCATATAGAGGTGACATAGTATTTGTGGCAAAGCCACCGTTCATCATATTTTTGATACATGCCACTCTATATCTTTGCACGTCCTGGTACACTGCAAGAGGCATTCATTTAGAGTCATATCATCTTATCAGTTTTCATATTGATTTGTAAGTACATAAAAGTGTGATGATCATCATTATTAGAGCATTGTCCCACTGAGGAAATAAAAATGTGGAGGCCAAATGAGCCCACCAAAAAAAATTAATGAGACAAAAAGAGAGAAGGTACTTTGCTACTATACTTTACCACACTTGTGCCTCAAAGTGGCACCTTGTTCTTCATATAGAGAGTCTCAAGTTATATCATTCATAAGCTAGTGGGCATCACTTTTTCAATAAACTTGGCTTGTATAATCCAATGACGGGCTTACTCAAATGCACGAGGTCTTCATGAGCAAGCAAGTTGGATGCACACCCCAATTAGCTTCAGTGGAGCTTCCATACACTTATAGCTCGTGTGCATCATTTTCATGGCAATCCCTACTCCTCGCATCGATATCTCTCAACGGGCATCTCCATAGCTCGTTGGTATGCCTAGTTGATGTGAGACTATCTTCTCCATTTTTACCCCTTTGAAACCTACCACCATATTCTATTCCACCTTTATGCTATGTCCAATGGTTCATCCTCATGTATAGCATGAAGAATAAAAAGATGATGCATATTTAAAAAGTATGATCCAATAGCATGACTTGGACACCATGGTGCTTGACATTTGTATTAATGTGGTGAAGATGGAGCGATGCCTTGCTAATATAATAAAGATGGGTGAGGGGTAAAACAATCTTTGAGGATCATATACTTGGAAAAAATAATGATTTGCTGCTTATACCTATAAGTATTGTTATGTTAATATTTTTTAATTCATAGTTTCTCAATGACTGTACATACATAAGGTTGCATCATGGATAGCATGTCACATCAAAAATTCTGGTTTTATCATTTACCTACTCGAGGACGAGCATTGGGAATGCTTGATACGTCTCCAACGTATCTATAATTTTTTATTGTTCCTTGCTGATATATTATCATTCTAGAATACTTTTGGGGTATTTATTTACCAATTTATATTATTTTTTAGCACTAACCTATTGACAAAGTTCCCAGTGCCAGTTGTTGTTTTCTCTTCGTCTTTCACTTTTCAAGTTTTCCATACCAAACGAAGTCCAGTTGCCTTGAAACTTTTTGGTGATTATTTCTGGACCAAAAGAAGACCAACGGGCATCGGAAAAAGGTTGGAGGTCTCAAGAGGGGCCCACAAGCCAACAGGGCGTGGCCTAGGGGGCTGATGGCTTGTGCCTCCCTCGTGGCCCTCCCGACTCTGTTCTTTGGTTTATAAACTCTCATCTACCATAAAACATGAGAGGGAGTCCCAAAACACTTTTTACGCTGCCTCAAGTCTCTGTTCTAACATCAGGCCATATGGAGCTCCGTTCCGTCACCTTGTCGGAGGGGGGATTGATCACGGAGGGCCTCTTCATCAACCTTGCTGCCCTGACAACAATTCGTGAGTAGTTCACCATAGACCTACGGGTCCATGATACGTCTCCAACGTATCTGTAATTTTTGATGGTTTCATGCTATTATCTTGTCAAACTTTGGATGTTTTGTATGCCTTTTATATCTTTTTGGGGACTAACTTATTAACTCAGTGCCAAGTGCCAGTTCCTGTTTTTTCCGTGTTTTTCACCCTTTTCACGGGAGGATTTTAAACAGAGTCCAAACGGAATAAAACTTCCGAAAAGATTTTTTTCGGAACTGAAGATACGCAAAAAGCTTGGGAACCAAGGGAGGGAGTCCCAAGGGAGGCCACAAGCCCCCATGGCGCGGCCAGGGGGCCCGCGCCTCCCAGGCTTGTGGGATCCTTGGGCCTCCCCTGCCCTAGCTCCTTCGCCTATAAATTCCCTAAAATCCCTAAAAAAATAGGAGATCCACGAAAATACTTTTCCGCCGCCGCAAGCTTCTATATCCGCAAGATCCCATCTGGGGCACGTTCTAGTGCCCTGCCGGAGGGGAGATTCGGATACGGAGGGCTTCTTCATCAACACCATGACCTCTCCGATGATGCGTGAGTAGTTCACCATAGACCTACGGGTCCATAGCTAGTAGTTAGATGGCTTCTTCTCTCTCTTGGATCTTCAATACAAAGTTCTCCATGATCTTCGTGGAGATCTATCCAATGTAATCTTCTTTGCGGTGTTTTTGTCGAGATCTGATGAATTGTGGGTTTATGATCAGATTATCTATGAATCTTATTTGAGTTTCTTCTGATCTCTCTTGTGCATGATTTCATATCCTTGTAATTCTCTTCGAGTTGTGGGTTTTGTTTGGCCAACTTGATCTATGATTCTTGCAATGGGACAAGTGCTTGGTTTTGGGTTCATACCGTGCGGTGACCTCACCCAGTGACAGAAGGGGTAGCGAGGCACGCATCGTGTTGTTGCCATCAAGGGTAAAAAGATGGGGTTTTCATCATTGGTTTGAGTTTATCCCTCTACATCATGTCATCTTGCTTAAGGCGTTACTCTGTTCGTCATGAACTCAATACACTAGATGCATGCTGGATAGCGGTCGATGTGTGGAGTAATAGTAGTAGATGCAGAAAGTATCGGTCTACTTGTCTCGGACATGATGCCTATATGTATGACCATTGCCTTAGATATCGTCTTGACTTTGTGTGGTTCTATCAATTGCTCGACAGTAATTTGTTCACCCACCGTATTATTTGCTATTTTGAGAGAAGCCTCTAGTGAACACTATGGCCCCCGGGTCTACTTCACACCATATTTTCAGCCTTACTCTTTTACTTCGTTGCACTTTCCGCCTTCAGATCTCACTTTGCAATCAATATTGAAGGGATTGACAACCCCTTTATAGCGTTGGGTGCAAGCTCTTTTGTGTTTGCGCAGGTACTCTAGAATTGACGCGATTCTCCTACTGGATTGATACCTTGGTTCTCAAACTGAGGAAAATACTTACTACTCATGTGCTGCATCACCCTTTCCTCTTCAAGGGAAAAACCAACGCAAGCCAAGTCTCCGTCAACGTGCCAATTTCTAGCCCTGTTGTTTGAGAAGTAGCAGAAGGATTTCTAGCGCCGTTGCCGGGGAGGATCAAGTCAAGAACTCATCCAAGTAAGTGTCGCAAACTCATCTCTTGCAATTACTTTTTTTGCCTCTCGTTTTCCTCTCCCCCACTTCTGAAAAACAAAAAAATAAAAAAATATTTGCCTTTTTCATTGCCTTTTTCGTTCGCCCTTTTCTCTCGCTTGCTTTTTGTTCGCTTGTGTGCTTGTTTGCTTGCTGAAGTCAAGATTGACTGAGAACACCAAACTTTGTGACTTCTCGATACTAATAATAATGATTTTATTAGTACTCCGATTGCTCCCACCACTAGTGCGGAATCATACGAAATCGATGCTGCTTTGCTGAATCTTGTTATGAAAGGGAAATTCTCCGGCCTTCCTAGTCAAGATGTCGCATCCCATCCTAATACCTTCATTGAGCTTTGCGATATGCAAAAGAAGAAAGATGTGGATAATGATGCGATTAAATTGAAGCTTTTTTCCTTTCTCGTTGCGAGATTGAGCAAAAACTTGGTTTTCGTCTTTGCCCAAAAATAGTATTGATTCTTGGAACAAGTGCAAAGATGCTTATATATCCAAGTATTTTCCACCGGCTAAGATTATCTCTCTCCGTAACGATATCATGAATTTTAAGCAACTTGATCATGAATATGTTGCACAATCTTGGGAGAGAATGTAATTGATGATTAGAAATTGTCCCTCTCATGGCTTGAGTCTTTGGATGATTATACAAATCTTTTACGCTGGCTTGAATTTCGCTTCTAAAATTATCTTGGACTGCGCCTCAGGTGGAACGTTCATGGAAATCACGTTAGGAGAAGCCACAAAACTCCTAGACAATATCATGTCGAACTACTCTCAGTGGCACACTGAAAGGTCACCTACTAGTAAGAAGGTACACGCTATAGAAGAAATTAACTCGTTGCGTGCTAAGATGGATGAGTTAATGAATTTGGTTGCTAGTAGAAGTGCTCCTTTAGATCCTAATGATATGCCCTTGTCTTCCTTGATTGAGAGTAGCAACGCTAGCTTGGACGTTAATTTTGTTGGTAGGAATAATTTTGGAAACAACAATGCTTTTAGAGGAAACTATGTTCCTAGGCCTTTTTCTAGTAACCCCTCTAATAACTTTGGCAACTCCTACAACAAAACTCATGGAAATTACAATAGATTGCCCTCTGATCTAGAGAGTAATATCAAAGAGTTTATCAACTAACAAAAGATTTTCAATGCGTCCATAGAGGAAAAACTACTCAAAATTGATGATTTGGCTAGGAGCATTGATAGGATGTCTAGTGATATTGATGCTTTGAAAGTTAGATGTGCTCCTCCCAAGATCAATATGGATGAAACTTTGAAAGCTATGCGTGTTTCCATGAGTGAGGGCAAAGAAAGAACCACCCAAATTCGTGCTAGACATGAATGGCTTAAAAAGGCGTGTTCTCGTGATAAGAATCACGAAGATCTTAAAGTGCTTGGTGTGACTCCCATTGAATCTTTGTTTTCTTGTGTCAAACCTAATGATGATGGGTCTGGATATGAATCCACTTTGGTTGAAAAACGCCCCAATGATTCGTAGTCCATCTATCTTGATGCTCAAAGCGTTGAAAGTGGAGTAGAAGATATTAAAACCTTGAGTAGTAATGAAACTACTACTTTGGATTTCAAGGAATTCAATTATGATAGTTGCTCCTTGATTGAATGCATTTCCTTGATGCAATCCATGCTAAACTCCCCACACGCTTATAGCCAAAACAAGGCCTTTACCGATCATATCGTCGAAGCTATGATAAAATCTCTTGAAGAGAAACTTGAATTGGAAGTTTCTATCCCTAGAAAGCTTCATGATGTGTGGGAATCTACTATCAAAATCAAAATCAAAAACTATGAATGCAATGCCTTGTGTGATTTGGGTGCTAGTGTTTCCGCGATTCCAAAGTCTTTATGTGATGTTCTGGGTTTTAATGAGATTGAGGAGTGTTCTCTTAATTTGCATCTTGCGGATTCTACTGTCAAGAAACCCATGGGAAGGATCAATGATGTTATTATTATTGCAAATAGGAACTATGTACCCGTGGATTTCATTGTGCTTGACATTGATTGCAATCCTACAGCTCTATCATTCTTGGTAGACCTTTCCTAAGGACTATCGGTGCTATCATCGATATGAAGGAAGGGAATATTAGATTTCAATTTCCTTTAAAGAAGGGCATGGAGCATTTTCCTAGAAAGAAAACAAGATTGCCTTATGAATCCATGATGAGGGCTACTTATGGTTTGAGCACCAAAGACGACGATACGTGATTCTATCGCTTTATGCCTAGCTAAGGGCGTTAAACAATAGCGCTTGTTGGGAGGCAACCCAATGAATTTATCTTTTTCTTTTTGTTTTGTTGCATCCACGCCATCATAATTCTGTTATGATAGTGTCTTTTGTGTTTCTTTTTGTGTTTGAGCCAAGCAAAACCTTTATGTCTAGTCTTGGTGATGGTTGTTTGATCCTGCTGGAAAAAGACAGAAACTTTTTGCTCATGAGATTATTTTTCATTTTTATTCAGAAAGAGATTTTGAGTTGATTCTTTTTTCTTCTGGTTGATATGCCTTTTTCCCAGGCAGTCGTAATGTTTCAGAATTTTTGAGGCACCACAAGTATACGAAGTATACAGATTGCTACAGACTGGTCTGTTTTTGACAAATTCTGTTTTTTGTTGAGTTGGTTGCTTGTTTTGATGAAACTACGGATAGTATCGGGGGGTACTAGCCATGGAAAAGTGGGAATACAGTAATCTAACACCAATATAAATAGAAATAAAGATTGCTACAGTACCTAAAGAGGTGGTAGTTTGTTTTCTTGTGCTAATGATATCACGAGTTTCTGTTTTAGTTTTGTGTTGTGAAGTTTTCAAGTTTTGGGTGATGTTCTCATGGACAAAGGGATAAAAAGTGGAAAGAGCTCAAGCTTGGGGATGCCCAAGGCATCCCAAGCCAAATTCAAGGACACCAAAAAGCCTAAGCTTGGGGATGCCCCGGGAAAGCATCCCCTCTTCCGTCTTCAATCCATCGGTAACATTACTTGGAGCTATATTTTTATTCACCACATGATATGTGTTTTGCTTGGAGCATCTTGTATCGCAGGAGTCTTTTCATTTTGTTGTGTTACAATCATCCTTGCTGCACACCTTTTGAGAGAGACATGCACTCATCGTGAATTTGCTAGAATGATCATCATGCTTCACTTATATCTTTTGAGCTAGATAATTTTGCTCTATGTGCTTCACTTAGATCTTTTAGAGCACAGCGGTGCGTGACTTGGTAGTTGGTTTGTGCTATGAAAGTATTCCCAAAGGTGATAGGTGCCCAAAGAGGATACAAAAACCTCCATCTTCATGTGCATTGAGTAGAAAGAGAAGTCTTGATTCCTCTCAAATAGTTTTGAGATGTGGATTTGGTAATATTAAGAGCTATGTTAGTAGGGTGTTGTGAATCTAGAAATACTTGTGTTGAAGTTAGTGATTCCCGTAACATGCACGTATGTTGAACCGCTATGTTAGGAATTCGGAGCATAATTGATCTATTGATTGTCATCCTTTGTGTTGCGGTCGGGATCGTGCGATGGTTAACACCTACCAACCCTTCCCCTAGGAGTATGTGTTTATTGTTTTCATGTCAATAGCGAACTATTGTTTTTAATCTTACGGATTTGAACATTCATGTCACATGAAAGAAGTTACAAAGGACAACTATGCTAGGTAGCATTCCACATCAAAAATTCAGTATTTATCCCTTCCCTACTCGAGGACGAGCAGGAGTTAAGCTTGGGGATGCTTCATACGTCTCCAACGTATCTATAATTTTTGATGGTTTCATGCTATTATCTTGTCAAACTTTGGATGTTTTGTATGTCTTTTATATCTTTTTGGGGACTAACTTATTAACTCAGTGCCAAGTGTCAGTTCCTTTTTTCCGTGTTTTTGAACCTTTTCAGAGGTGGATTTTAAACGGAGTCCAAACGGAATAAAACTTCCGAAAAGATTTTTTCCGGAACAGAAGATACGCACAAAGCTTGGGAACCAAGGCAGGGAGTCCCGGGGGAGGCCACAAGCCCCCATGGCGCGGCCAGGGGGCCGCGCCTCCCACGCTTGTGGGCTCCGTGGGCCTCCCCTGCCCTAGCTCCTTCGCCTATAAATTCGCTAAAATCCCTAAAAAATCAGGAGATCCACGAAAATAATTTTCCTCCGCCGCAAGCTTGTGTCTCCACAAGATCCCATCTGGGGCACGTTCTGGTGCCCTGCCGGAGGGGAGATTCGGATACGGAGGGCTTCTTCATCAACACCATGACCTCTCCGATGATGAGTGAGTAGTTCACCATAGACCTACGGGTCCATAGCTAGTAGCTAGATGGCTTCTTCTCTCTCTTGGATCTTCAATACAAAGTTCTCCATGATCTTCATGGAGATCTATCCGACGTAATCTTCTTTTGCGGTGTGTTTGTCGAGATCCGATGAATTGTGGATTTATGATAAGATTATCTATGAATCTTATTTGAGTTTCTTCTGATCTCTCTTATGCATGATTTCATATCCTTGTAATTCTCTTCGAGTTGTGGGTTTTGTTTGGCCAACTTGATCTATGATTCTTGCAATGGGAGAAGTGCTTGCTTTTGGGTTCATACCGTGCGGTGACCTCACCCAGTGACAGAAGGGGTAGCGAGGCACGCATCGTGTTGTTGCCATCAAGGGTAAAAAGATGGGGTTTTCATCATTGGTTTGAGTTTATCCCTCTACATCAGGTCATCTTGCTTAAGGCGTTACTTTGTTCGTCATGAACTCAATACACTAGATGCATGCTGGATAGCGGTCGATGTGTGGAGTAATAGTAGTAGATGCAGAAAGTATCGGTCTACTTGTCTCGGACGTGATGCCTATATGTATGATCATTGCCTTAGATATCGTCATGACTTTGCGGGGTTCTATCAATTGCTCGACAGTAATTTTTTCACCCACCGTATTATTTGCTATTTTCAGAGAAGCCTCTTGTGAACACTATGGCCCCCGGGTCTACTTCACACCATATTTTCAGCCTTACTCTTTTACTTCGTTGCACTTTCCGCCTTTAGATCTCACTTTGCAATACATCTTGAAGGGATTGACAACCCCTTTATAGCGTTGGGTGCAAGCTCTTTTGTGTTTGCGCAAGTACTCTGGACTTGACGCGATTCTCCTACTGGATTGATACCTTGGTTCTCAAACTGAGGGAAATTCTTACTGCTCCTGTGCTGCATCACCCTTTCCTCTTCAAGGGAAAAACCAACGCAAGCCAAGTCTCCGTCAACGTGCCAATTTCTGACGCTGTTGTTTGAGAAGTAGCAGTCCATAGTCAGTACCTAGATGACAATCTCTCTCGCTCTCTTTGATCTTCAATACAAAAATTATCACATCTTCGTTTTGATCCATATGATGTAATTCCTTTTATGCGGTGCGTTTGTTGGGATCCAGTGAGTTGTGGGTTTATGTTCAGATTATTCATGATAAATATATGACTCTCCTCTGAATACTTATATGATTCTTATGTGCATAACTATGATAGCTTCGTAATTATCTCCGATCTATTGAAATAGTTTTACCAACTAGATCGATATTTCTTCAGTGAAAGAGGTGTGTTGTGGTAGGTTCAACGTGTCGAATTTCTATATCCTAGTGACAAAAGGGGGCAAGATGCATCTTTGTGTTGCTGCTACTAAGGATAAAATGATGGGGTTTATTCATATTGCTTGAGTTTACTTTGTCTACATCATCTCATCGTTCTTCACGCATTACTCTGTTTTACTTAATACTCTAGATGTACGCTGGATAGCGGTCGATGAGTGGAGTAATACTAATAGGTGCAGGTAGGAGTCGACCTATTTGTTTATGGACGTGACACTTATATACACATGATCATTGCCGTGAATATCACATAACTATCCACTTTTCCGCCAATTGCCCAACAATATTTTGTTTGCCTACCGTATGTTATTTTTCATGAAAGATGCCATTAGGGAAAGCTATGCCCCCGGGTCTATTCACAATATATTGGTAAAACCTTAAACACCTTGATTTTATTTACCCGTTTTTATTTTATCTTGCAATTTACAATTATCTACACACCTCACTTGTTTGTAAATAACAAGACAAGAGGATTGACAAACCTCTTGCCCGCGTTGGGTGCAAGTTGTTTGTTCTTTTGTGTGCAGCCGCTGAAGACGGTTGTGGTTGATATTCCTATTGGTTCGATAAACCTTGGTTTCGTAACTAAGTGAAATACTTATTCATATTATGTTGCGATAACTCGTTCCTCTTTATGAAAAACCTAACGCAGATCACAAGTATTAGGCGACTAGGCTTGCTTGTCGGACGAATGAGGGGAGCAAGAGAAGACGGAAGTTGAGAGGAAGAAGTGAATTGCCCTGATCGGTCCCCCACATTGCTACTTAAAAGGACGAATGTGGACTACACTGTCTCACTGACAAGCGGCACACGCACACATTAGCTATTTAATAGGACTGCGACGGTAGTTAGACGATCGACGTGTGGGTCTGAAATGGATGTGCTACATGTATGTCTCGTCATGTATCCATACGCAAATAGCGTCTAAATTTGAGACCAAAATGTGTCATGACGTGGACAAAATTCGCGGTTCGGTCTGGCCTCAGCCGCTTGGATTATTTAGAGCACTTCACTGTTAATCAGCCGTGTACCAATGATTGAGAAAGACTGCAACTTTAATGGCGCACCTGGTGGCTCTTTTTTGTACTAGCAAACTGAAAGAGCCAAGATTGGCAGCTACTACAAATGTTGCTGCCTTTTGTGTGGCACTTTTCTTTTTTCTTGGTCCTTGCCGCTGCGCCACAACCATCCGAAAACTTTAAAAAGAGACATTGTAACCGTGGTTATGAATGAACGTTTCTGACAAAACCAAGAATAAAAATTCAGAATTTCATGCTTGGCAAACTTGACCGTCATATACTCCATAAAAAGTGTCAAATCACACACTCCATCGGCCCTGATCCCCTCCTTCCTTTGGTTTGGCGGCTGCTTCCGAAACCAAACCCAAGCTCTCCATCCATTGATGCGGCACGAACGAACAACATCGTCTGGGTCGTCCAGCCCGGCACCCACGACCATCTATCGAACGGATAAGCTCAACTGTCGCCTGGCCTTCGGGCCATTTCTGCCACTTTCCTTGGTACTCACTTTGGTCAGATCCCCATGCGAGATGCCCCCCGCCTTGTTTCTCTTTTTCATTCGGAAGGATGATATATGCTGGCCAAAATATATGGAATGGCTTGCAACCACCAAACAACCCCTTCTTTTGCTATGTCACGCTCTTCTCTGCGACATGTCAGTGGTCCATCTGGCGTTAGCGGGATCGCAGTCGCTTCCTCCTGCCAAATCACGCCTCGCAGTGGCAGACGATGATACGCAGCAGTGCTTTGCCTTTTGTGAAGCAGGCAAACTCCTATCTCCTTCACTAGACACCGGGTTGGCGCGCCATCAATTTCTCTAGTTCGAAATTTGACCGGAGTTACTCCCTGCTCACAGTGTAGTATACTAATATACTCCATAAAATAACTTCTGGTTGCATTAATAACAATTTTATTCTTTCTATATACTCTAGTAATACTCCCACTCTAGTAATTTTTATTACATGTACTGTAGTAATACACCTACTGGAGTCATTCTATATACTAATAATGCTTATTAGTTATTACTAATCTGTGATGCCCAATAAAATAAGTGGGCCGGCACACTTGTTGCTCGGGATTTCGGTCCGGTCTGGTCCGTGCATGGCGACCTGAAAAAGAACCTCATCTCTTACGAAAAAGAAAAGGTTACATCTCTGTCTACTAGTTGTTCGTTGCTGTTGTGTCCAGCCGTATCATGCCTGACACCATGATACTCTTGACAAAGTACTTCACCTTTGGCTTTGATCAGATCCCCATGTCATGCCCTGCTCTGCCTTTATTTTGGTAAAGAAGAAGAAAAAGATGGGAAGGTTTGGCTTTTTAATCTGGACAAAACGGGCAACGGGAAATATGCCTTGGTGCGTTGGAATATGAGTTTTCTAAGCCCATCACCAAATTTGTAAGAAACGGTTAACCTAGTTGTCAAACTGAAAATGGCCTCAACAGATCACCGTGTGCAACCATGGTGACATAGATCCAACGGAACCTAGATGAGGTGGGTGAACATGTCATATCACATGTGGTAAGAAGTAGGAATAAGACTGCCGATGCCCTTGCCCACTTCGGTCATGACAAACAGCGCACAGCGGTGTGGCTGCGTAGTACTCCGGAGGAGATCGATATCATATGTAAGAAAGACTCTTTTGATTGATCAATGAAATATTTTGATTCGCAAAAAAAAAAAAAGTTGTCAAACTAAAAGATATGTTCTTTTACTACTTCTCTGAACCACATCATATGGTTCATAAGATCATCTACAGCCGGACCTCACAAATTCGGTCCCTTAAACGCCCGCGGATGCGTCTGCGCGTGCATCAAATAATGTATTTTACATTTAGATACCTTAATTTTATTTGACCCAAAACCGTAGAACAATCGTTCTATGGTATGATTTTCATTAAAAAAAAGTACAAAATCGGAAAAAAAGAAAAAGAAAGTCTCCAAGGACTTCTAACAAATGCGAGTTTTCCAAAACATTCTAAAACTATTAGAGGATACTCTGCATCCACTGTTTAAAATTGTGAGAATGCTTGTCCTTTATTTTGTATTACAATAGGACACACTAGTGGAAAACGGGCCTTTGGCCTGGACCCTTTAGTCCGGGCCTACCTCTGGGCCGGGACTAAAGGCCCGGCCACGTCGCCCCAATTCTCAATGCCTCCCTCGAGGCTTTAGTCCCGGCCCGTAAGGAGCCTTTAGTCCCGGTTCGTGTCCCAAACCGGGACTAAAGGGCTACGCGGCGGGCAGTGGTGGTGGCAACCGTTCGTATCCCCCTTTAGTCCCGGTTGGTGGCTCAACCCGGGACTAAAGGACTAACATGTGGCCTGTCGTAGTGGTGGCGACCGTTCGTATCCCCCTTTAGTCCCGGTTGGTGGCTCAACCCGGGACTAAAGGCCTAACACGTGGCCTGCCGTAGTGGTGGCAACCATTTGGTATACCTCTTTAGTCCCGGTTGGTGGCTCAATCCGGGACTAAAGGCCCAAACGGTTTGCATCCCGCGTCGTTTCGGGCGATGAAAAGCACGAACCGAAGCGTACAGTCGCCATTTCTCTGTTCTTCTTCTCTCTCGCGTCGCCCTCTCTGTTCTTCTCCTCTGTTCTTCTCCTCTCTTCTTCCCTTCTCTTCTTCCACCTTGCCAACTAGCTTTCGTAAGGTGCTCGCACATGGCACGACGATGCTCGATGTCGTGTACACGAACCTGAGCAATGAGGTGCTGTTTTTTCTTCAACAGTTGAAGGAAAAATGGTTTGACCACGCAGCGGATCATGAGAAGTTCTTGGGGCTTGATCTGGAGTACACGGCCGATCAACGCGGTGTTGCCGTCATCCAACTATGCTTCGCACGCCATGTCTTGATCTTCCAATGGGCGAGGTAAGTTTTGAGGCTTTCTTTGATCCAAGATAATGACATTGTAAGTTTATTTGTTTCAATCATAGTTGGTTCCCTTCAAATAGTTGTAGTGAAACAATTTTGATTAGTTGAAGAGGGAGCACAATCTAATTGGAATAGTGTTCCATAATCTGAAAAATCGTATTAGAATCAACTAGTGTTTAATATGTTCCATTGGAATCATAGTTGGTTCCCTTCAAATAGTTGTAGTGAAACAATTTTGATTAGTTGAAGGGGAGCACAATCTCATTGGAATAGTGTTCCATAATCTGAAAAATCGTATTAGAATCAACTAGTGTTTAATATGTTCCATTGGAAACATAGTTGGTTCGCTTCAAATAGTTGTAGTGAAACAATTTTGATTAGTTGAAGGAAACACAATCTGATTGGAATAGTGTTCCATAATCTGAAAAATCTGATTGGTTCAATATGTTCCATTGAAATCATAGTTGTAGTGATACAATTTTATGCGGTGTTCTTTGATCCAAGGTTATGAAAATTGAATATAGCTAGTGATCTCTCTAGGTTCCATTGGATAGCAATATGATATGTCATAGTCATGAAAATTGCATATAGCTAGTGATCTCTCTAGGTTCCATTGGATAGCTATAGTGATCTCTCTAGGTTCCATTGCATATGTTCTATTTGAATCCTAAAGATAAGTTTCTCTTTAGTTTAGTGAAACATGTTTCCTTATTGCAGCAGTATGTAACATTTGTTCCATTTTAATTTGTTTTTGTTGCAGGAGTGACAAGCATTGTCCAGAACTCATGGAGTTCCTTCGCAGCGGCATCACTTTTGCTTCCGTTGACATAAGGAACGACAAGCTGAAGATGAGGCACAGCTTCGGTATTGAGATACCAGCTGGTTGCCTCGTTGATCTCCAAACGATATTCAGGCTTCGACATGACAGGACTTCGATGGCTCATATGGCAGTTGCCTTGATCGACGAGTCATATGGTGATATGAAGACCAGTTTCCCAAAGTCTCAGCACAAACTTTGGGAGAAGGGCCCACTTGATGATATCAACATTGAGTATGCAGCAAAAGATGCATATGTTTCATACGAGTTGTACCGCAAGATTCGAGTCGTCAACTATGGCCAGCGTCACCTCGAGGAACGTGGACATTCTGATTTAGATGATTCAGACGAGTGGTGTTCTTAACGTCGAACACTTGTATATATATCTATGGTAGCTATTATTATGTACTGTTTGGACTAGTATCATGTACTTCTTGGACCAATTTATATATGTCTAGTTTCTGTTTGTGCCATTATAGTTTCCAAATTTGAATGGTTTAGCCCTTTCTAACTTCATTTGCTACTTTTGAATGGTTTAGCCCTTTCTAACTTCATGGTATCATGCATTTCGACCACATATATATACAAAAAGTCTTCAGTTCAAATAAGTTCAAAAAATGAAATCCCTTTTGTAACAGATCTGTTTTTGATTAAAACAATCATTTAAAAATGAAAGACCATTAGTCCCACATGGCGTGCAGCGGAACCACTTTTGTTGTGGGGGTCGCTTCTCCTTCTTCTCCTTGTGCTAGATATTGGTTATGCACTAGGGGAAGTAGGAGTAGCGACCATCATCGACGGTTGAAAAATCAGGTGAGCTAGTGTCCACCATATGTGAGAGAAGAAGAATGTCGTCTCTTATTGTGGGGGTCGCTTCTACTTCGAGAGAGATTGTCCATTTTGGGATGTGCCTTTGAATGGTGCATTTTGAACACACAAAAAGTATGGAGTTCAAATAAGTTCAAAAAAATTAAATCCCTTTGTAAGAGATGAGTTCTGGTTCGAAACCCTGCTACTTCGAGAGAGATTGTCAGTTTTGTACACAAACTGCATCCAGTTTTTGTCGTAGCCCTCTCAACTTTTTAACACATACTATGTGGGTGAAATGATGATAGCATGCCAACTTTCAACATTTTCAGAGTTTATTTGTAGTGCTTTTCAATTTCAGGGTCAACTAGCTCAAAAAAAATAAGTAAATGCACGAAGAATACCAAATGAAGTCAGAAATTATTGAAATTTTGTGATGTGCCTTTGAATGGTGCATTTTGAACACACAAAAAGTATGGAGTTCAAATAAGTTCAAAAAATGAAATCCCTTTGTAAGAGATGAGTTCTCATTCGAAACCTTGCTACTTCGAGAGAGATTGTCAGTTTTGTACACGAACTGCATCCAGTTTTTGTCGTAGCCCTCTCAACTTTTTAACACATGCTATGTGAGTGAAATGATGATAACATGCCAACTTTCAACATTTTCAGAGTTCATTTGTAGTGCTTTTCAATTTCAGGGTCAACTAGCTCAAAAAAAATAAGTAAATGCACGAAGAATACCAAATGAAGTTAGAAATTGTTGAAATTTTGTGATGTGCCTTTGAATGGTGCATTTTGAACACGCAAAAAGTATGGAGTTCAAATAAGTTCAAAAAAATGAAATCCCTTTGTAAGAGATGAGTTCTCGTTCGAAACCCTGCTACTTCGAGAGAGATTGTCAGTTTTGTACACGAACTGCATCCAGTTTTTGTCGTAGCCCTCTCAACTTTTTAACACATTTTATGTGCGTGAAATGATGATAGAATGCCAACTTTCAACATTTTCAGAGTTCATTTGTAGTGCTTTTCAATTTCAGGGTCAACTAGCTCAAAAAAAATAAGTAAATGCACGAAATATACCAAATGAAGTCAGAAATTGTTGAAATTTTGTGATGTGCCTTTGAATGGTGCACTTTGAACACACAAAAAGTATGGAGTACAAATAAGTTCAAAAAAATGAAATCCATTTGTAAGAGATGAGTTCTGGTTCGAAACCCTCCTACTTCGAGAGAGATTGTCAATTTTGTACACGAACTGCATCCAGTTTTTGTCGTAGCCCTCTCAAATTTTTAACACATGCTATGTGGGTGAAATAATGATAGCATGCCAACTTTCAACATTTTCCACAGTTCATTTGTAGTGCTTTTCAATTTCAGGGTCAACTAACTCAAAAAAAAAAGTAAATGAACGAAGAATACCAAATGAAGTCAGAAATTGTTGAATTTTTGTGATGTGCCTTTGAATGGTGCATTTTGAACACACAAAAAGTATGGAGTTCAAATAAGTTCAAAAAATGAAATGCCTTTGTAAGAGATGAGTTCTCGTTCGAAACCCTGCTACTTCGAGAGAGATTGTCAGTTTTGTACACGAACTGCATCCAGTTTTTGTCGTAGCCCTCTCAACTTTTTAACACATGCTATGTGGGTGAATTGATGATAGCATGCCAACTTTCAACATTTTCAGAGTTCATTTGTAGTGCTTTTCAATTTCAGGGTCAACTAGCTCAAAACAAATAAGTAAATGCATGAAATATACCAAATGAAGTCAGAAATTGTTGAAAGTTTTATGATTTGCCTTTGAATGGTGCATTTTGAACACACAAAAAGTATGGAGTTCAAATAAATTCAAAAAAACGAAATCCCTTTGTAAGAGATGAGTTCTCGTTCGAAACCCTGCTACTTCGAGAGATAATAGTTTGGATAGTCAAAATTATTAATTATGAAAATAAAAAATAGTTTTGCATTATTTATTCAATTTGAAACACTTTTCATTATCATAGTTTTATCAAATTCTCAAATATGCAAAAAGAATTTTTAACAAACATAGATTTTAATTGAAAATAACAAAATAGATAATAGTTTGGATAGTCAAAATTATTAATTATGAAAATAGAAAATAGTTTTGCATTATTTATTCAATTTGAAACACTTTTCATTATCATAGTTTTGTCAAATTCTCAAATATGCAAAAATAATTCTCAAATTTCATTATCATAGAAAAAAATTGAAACTATATGAGAAATCATGGACAAAATTCAACCTGAATTCACTTCGAATTCAGATTGAATTTTCTCCACAATTTCTAATATAGTTTCAATTTTCAGTAAGTTTAGGCCCGTAAGCCTGCTTTAGAGAGGAGCTCGATGGACAAGCTGCGACGGGGCTTATAAACAAGTGTTAGTCCCCCTCGCTGGGCGAGGTGGGACTAAACTTATCGTGCAGCCGAGGAGGGGCTTTAGTCGAGGGTGGAGCCACGCCCCAGGACTAAAGACACCCTTTAGTCCCGGCTGGACCCACGCACCGGGACTAAAGACCCCCTGCTTCCCGCCTCTTGGTGTGCCCGAAAAGAGGCCTTTAGTCCCGGGTCGTGGCTCAACCCGGGACTAAAGGGGGTCTTTAGTCCCGGGTCGTGGCTCAACCCGGGACTAAAGGGGGTCTTTAGTCCCGGCCCGAGCCACGCACCGGGACTATAGATCCACCTATATAAGCGGGACTTCGAAAATTTGCAACCCAATTCGTCCATTTCTCTTCTTCTTCCTCTCGTTCTCCTGCCCGGCGCGGCACAGCGACGAACTAACCGACGTCGTCTGGCTGCCCGCCGTCCTGCTCGCCGCCGCGTGTCGTCCTCCTCGCCGTCGACCGTCCTCCTCGCCGCCGCGCCGTCCTCCTCGCCGCCGCGCCGTCCTCCTTGCGGCCGCGCCGTCCTCCTCGCAGCGCGCCGTCGACACCTCCAGCCGGTAAGCCCCCCGCCCCCTCCTCCCCAACACTCCGGCCAGTATAGAAGAAAACAAGAAAAAGGATAAGAGAAGAAGAAAAATGAGAAGAAAGGAAGAAAAAGGAGAAGAAAAGAAGAAAAAGAAAAAGATTTTTTTTGTCATTTAATTCCTATTGTTATTAGGTTTGTGCTAGATTATTAGGGTTAGTAATATTTAGAATTAGGTTAGGGTTACAAGAAGAAGAAATATGAACAAAAATAAGAAAATAAGATTAGGAAAAATGAAAATAAGAAGAGGAGGAGAAGAAAAGAAGAAAAAGTGTATATTCTATAGTGTATATGCTTAAGTGTATAGTGTATATAGTGTATAGTGTATAAGGAGAGGAGGAATTTTGCTATAGTGTATACAGTGTATAGTGTATAAGAAAAGAAGAAAAGAAGAGGAGGAGAAGAGAAGAAAAGAAGAGGAGGAGAAGAAAAATGAAAATAAGAAGAGGAGGAATTTTGCTATTGTATAGTGTATATGCTTAAGTGTTAATAGTGTTTCTTAGATTATTGCTTAATTTTGCTATTGTATATGCTTAAGTGTTAATAGTTTAATTTTGCTATTGTATATGCTTAAGTGTTAATAGTTTATTTTTAGCAAGAAAATTAATAGAACTAGTTTATTTTTTTAGTTCATTTTACGATGCCTATCCCGCATCCTCGTCGTCGACTCGGCGGAGGACACCTGCTTGATCAGAGGGGCCCTGTCCGGGACTGGGCTCCGCCCGGCTGGTATTGGGAGGTGCTACCTTCCGGGGGGCGTAGGTTGGTGAGGAGCCAGCCCGTCGTTGACCCGATCCTTGTTTGGTGGCGGTCGTGTGGGCCAGTGAGGGTGCCGAGCCTACCGGACACCGCGGAGGTGGTACGTCACCGTGTCAGCGAGGAGGATGAGCACGTCCGTCGTTACATGGTTGCGTTGGAGGGCAGGTTCGAGCATACCTGGTAGGTTCTTCGAGGATCTCACTGGGGCTATGATCCTGTGATGGTTCCTTCTCTTTGGGTGTCCACCGCCCGCGCCGATACCCGTCGGGCGCTACGGTTCTAGATGTATTAGTGATGCTATATGTATGATAGTATTCGAGGAGTATTAGTGATAATATTCGACGATGTACGGACAAAAGTGATGATGTATTAGCTTATAATTGAATGCATGCTAATTTGAATACTACTTTACTTTACGATTTGGTTTTGCTTATTGAATGCTCAAATTGGAAAAGTACTCCTACTTTGAATACTATGCAGAAATCTAGGAGTCCCGGGTGGAGCCATGACCCGGGACTTAAGTTGTTTTGGAACGGAGTTCCCTATAGAATAATTCTTTTTTGGTACAAAGGTTAAGAGAATCCGTTTTTTGCAGAACTATGGATCCACATATCAGGAACCTCGAAGAGGAAGAACTTCTCGAAGATATAATCAAAGACGGCCCCGACGTTGAACCAGCAAAATCTCCATCGTCATATCTAAACCAGGACGTTGGAATGGAGGTCGAGCGACACGAAGATGAAGCCGATGGGGCAGGAGATAGGTCCAATGATGGAGAAGGTGATAGCTCCACTGATGGAGAAGCCGGTGAAGAGGAGAAGTCCGACGTGGTATACATATGAAGTTCGACAATCACTTGTAATATGTGAAAAATATTGGAGATAGCTCTATATTGTATACATATACATTCATTTGACGAATGTTTCTCCCTCTTAGGCCTCCACATCGAGCAAAACTACGAAACGAGGCCCGACTAGAAAGTTGGATGCACGGACGCATTACACATTTGAGGTGATATTTCCTACGGGCGAACCCAAGCTTCCTAAGAATGCTGCTGACAGATTCAAGAAGCAATGCGGAGTTCTCGTTAGGGATCACGTCCCGATCAGCGTTCGGGAGTGGAACAAGCGCAAAGGGGCAGACGATACTGACTATGTCGCCGAAAGGTACAAAGATAATCTTTGGAATGATCTCATGTCACATTTCAACCTGCCAGAATGTGAGAATGAAGACGCCGCAGACAAACTGAGGGCCAAAGTCAAGCAGTGGACTCTGAAGAAGATGGCCAAACTGTTCCGTAGCTGGAAGAAGAAGATATGGAAAAACTATCTAAAGACAAAGAAAGTGCCAGTATTTGAGGGGTATCTAGCCAAGCAAACGAATAACTGGAAGGCATTTCAAGAGTACAAGGAGTCAGAAGATGCCCACGCATTATCAAAAAAGAACAAGATAAATGCCGACAAGAAGAAATATCAGCACAAGCTGGGGCCAGGGGGCTATGAGACTGCCATCCTAAAGTGGGATAAGAAAGAGCAAGATCTAATAGATAAAGGCATCGTACCTGAACCACTCCGTGATGAGTGGGAATTGAGAGCAAGAAATTGGTTCCTTGCGCATGGTGGGTCGTACGACGAAACAACAGGGGACCTCATCTGCAATGACGAGCTTAGGACACCCAGGGAGAATTGAAAAATGATAGTGAAAGAAATTAAGGAGGGACAAAGAAAGTTCACTTCAGATAGAGATAAAGATTTTCTCACACTGGTCCTCGGCAATGACGAACATGGAGGACGAACGCGAGGCTTCGGTCCTTCTTACCCGTGGTGGCTTGGGTTTGCCAGAGACCAAAACACTTACAGAAGCCGAGAGAGAGCAAAGAAGCGGCAGCAGGATGAGGAGAATGACAAGTTCAACCAGTTGCTTGCCAGGATTAACGAGCAACAGAAGCACATTGATGAGCTTAGAGGAGTACCGCGCCTGGAAGATCTTGCACTTGATATTACCGACGCCCCATCTAAGTGGAAAAGCAGCGTGGCTGAATCTGAGGCCCCGCCCGACGATGAACGAAGAATGATAGAGGGCGGTCCCGGCTACCCCATGGATGGAATCAAGGAGTCAACATCATGTGAACTCCATCAGAAATTCAAGAACATATCCATGAAGGTGGCCGTGGGACAAGCTGTTGAGGCATAGTTTATGCCTAAGTAATTTTGGTGATTGATGACAGTACCGTACAGGACTAATCGTGTGTGTCAAGGTTTCAGGTGACACTCGTCAACGGCACAAGACGACACGTCTCCTCTCTTCTGGAACGGAAACACGGCGCTCTCTACGATTCTCTTTATTTGAGTCATAGGAAAGCCGTACTATTAAGAGGGGATCCGTAGTGGAAAGGTTTGGGTGGAATCTATCTTTACACACGCACACTTCACATTCTCCCCTTCCTTGTTTGGAGCGGCTCTCGCCTATTTCGTCTTGAGCATCTCTGCAAAATGGTCCCCAGCGGTAGTACCGCTGGACTGCCAGCGGTAGTACCGTTGCAGCAAGCGGTAGTACCGCTGTGTGGCGGTAGTACTGCCCCTTGTCAGCGGTAGTACCGCTAGCCAGCGGTAGTACCGCTCCCTGGTCAGCGGTAGTACCGCTCCAGGTGCCTTGTTCCACCTACCTAGCGGTAGTTCGTGGACGGACCCTTTTGCGAAGACTTTCCCGGCGGTAGTAGTGCTTATGCACTACCAAGGGGCCAGCGGTAGTACCGCTGGAAGCCCCAGCGGTAGTACCGCTGCATCCAACGGTAGTACCGCTGGATCTCGGGCAGAGAGTGGGAAAACGGTCTGAATTTTCCCCCCACTATATAAAGGGTTCTTCTAGCTGAGGAACCCTATCTCTTACCTCTCTAAGCTCCATTGTTGCTCCACAAGCTTAAAAGTGCCCGATCTCTCTCCCTAGCCAATCAAACTTGTTGATTCTTTAGGGATTGGTTGAGAAGGCCTAGATCCACACTTCCACCAAGAGAAAAGTTGATTCCCCCACCTATCCCTTGCGGATCTTGTTACTCTTGGGTGTTTGAGCATCCTAGACGGTTGAGGTCACCTCGAAGCCATATTCCATTGTGGTGAAGCTTCGTGGTCTTGTTGGGAGCCTCCAAGCTTTGTGTGGAGTTGCCCCAACCTTGTTTGTAAAGGTTCGGTCGCCGCCTTCAAGGGCACCTATAGTGGAATCACGGTACCTTGCATCGTGCGAGGGCGTGAGGAGAATACGGTGGCCTTAGTGGCTTTTTGGGGAGCATTGTGCCTCCACACCGCTCCAACGGAGACGTACTTCCTGTCAAAGGGAAGGAACTTTGGTAACACATCCTCGTCTCCATCGGTTCCACTTGTGGTTATCTCTACCCTTTACTTTGTATTTGCTTTTACTTGTGACTATATCTTACTTGTCTTAATAGGTCTTGTTGGTAGCGCCTATAGGGGTCACCTCTTTGTCATATTATTTGTGAACCCGTATAGTGTTTACCTTAACTTGTTAAGATTAATTAAAAAGTGGTCGTTGTCTATTCACCCCCCCTCTAGCCAACCATATCGATCCTTTCAATTGGTATCAGAGCCACGTCTCTTTATTAAGGGTTTAACCACCCGAAGAGTATGGAAGGCGGAGAGGAAGTTAACCGTGGGCAACCCGAGGACATGGACTTGACTTCGGTCACAAGGGACGACTTGAATACGGCTATGTCCGCCCTCAAGACGTCCTTGACGAGCGAAGTCAAAACCATGCTTAAGGAATTAATTGATGGTCTTAAAAGTTCACGCGAACCGGCTTTAGTGGTTAAACCCACCATTTCCGATTCGGAGGCCAACTCCTCTAAGGAAGCGGCTAAAGGTATGCAACCTGCTTCACCTCACGAAAAAGATGGAACGGGAACACATGCTTCGGTTCCACCTCCCATGACATATGGAGGACCCGTTCTCGCACCTAGTCTTAATCCTGTTGGTCCTCCTCCTAAACTTGTAAAAGGTGACTTTGCTAACTGGGTATTTTCTATTAAGTCTCATTTGAATCACAGCTCAACAAACTTGTGGAGAATTATCGAGCAAGGATATTACCCCCATGACCCAAGCAACCTCACTCCAAGAGAAGATGCACACAATCAATATAATCACTCTGCGCTGTTTATTCTCCAGTCTGGTGTGCCACCTGAAGATCTTCCCCACTTACGTCCCTTCACATTGGCCAAGGATTGTTGGGAGCATATTATGGTGTTGTACAAGGGAAGCTCAAGTATTCAACGATCCAACTATGAAGTGATACTTGATCAGGCCGATGAGTTTGTGATGAAGGAAGAAGAGGACCCTCGTGATCTCTATCGGAGGGTGACGGCTATTGCTGTGGCACTAAAGGACCATGGGAGTAAGGATGTGGATGACACTTGGGTCAAGCGCAAGTTTCTCAAAGCCATCATGCCTTTCAATAAAGCCATGTCATCTGTCATTCGTTAGCGGCCAGACTTCCACTCCTTGTCTTCCAGTGAAGTGTTGGATGAGTTCATTGCAATGTCAATCATGAACGAAACAGCCGACAATGCACTTGCTCGTGTCCGATCAAAAACCACTTCACCCAAACTTGCGTTGAAAGCAAGAGCAATGCTTGAAGAAGAAGAAGAAGATGAGGAAGAGGAGAGCTGCCCGGAAGACACAAAGTATGCCTATCATGAGCACATGGCTCTTGCATCAAGGCAATTCTGGGGAAATAAAAGGAACTCAAGACCAACCTTCAAAAAGAACAACTCAAGTGGATTCAAACCCAAACAACGAGTAAGGACATGTTATAACTATGGCAACGTGAGTCACTTCGTGGCAGAATGCCCCTATGAGAAGAGAGAAGACAACGGAGGCAAGCTCATTCGCAAAGACAAAACCAAATCATTTCCAATCAAGAACAACTTTGTGAAGAAACCTCACCCAAAAGGAATGGTGGCCCTGGAGGAGTATCCTTCTGATGATGATGATGATGATGATGATGATACAGTGGCAACGGCAACTGTTGCTATAGCCACTACCCCTTCCCAGAAGGTGTCTCTCTTCAACGCCCCCAACGAGAACCACATCACCAAGTGCCTCATGGCAAAAGGTACCAATCAGGTAACTCCTATCATTAAGACCAACATTGCTTCTGCTCCTTCATTGTTAAATTGTGTAGAAGATAGTGATGTTGGAGAACTTAATGAGCATGATCTTGATAAGTTTCTATGCACTATTAAGGGAGAAACCAAGAAGCATTTTGTTGCCCTCTTGGAACAACTGGGTGAGGCCACTGACCTCATTGAGTCTCATGAGGAGACCATCTCTGAGCTTCATGGACATAGCCATGACTATGCCGATGAAATTGCCGAATTATCTAGTACTCTAGAAGAAGAGCGCACTCTTCGTTTGGCTCTTGAGGAGTCATATAACGATGACTGCACTAAAATGCAAAAGAAACTAGATCATGATGTTGTTCTTACTCGCATGCTTAAATCTGAAAAGTATGCTCTTGAGGTTGGCCGTGACAGACTCAAAGAAGAGTTTGACATACTTGACAAGGCCCACAAAGCCTTGAAAGGTGCTCATTTCGCTCTGAAAGAGTCTCATGATCAACTCCAAGCAAAGCTTACCAAGGAGATCTCTACTTGTCCTCCCTTTGTGTTAATTGATAATACTTGTGCAACTAACCCCTGTTGTGAGCATGTTCATCTTGTGGAGGAAAATGCCAAGTTAAAGGAGAAACTTGAGAAGGGCCTTGTGTCATGCAGACAAGGTGAGAAGAGTCTGAACAATCTCTTGAGCACTCAAAAGGGTGTTGTAGGAAAGGAAGGACTTGGACTTACCTCCAAGTAAAAAAGGTAAAAGGAAGAACAAGAACAAACGATCTCTCATCCTCATGGACATCTTTGTCAAGGAGGGTGAGGGGACTCAAAAGGTGAACAGGAACAAGGTGGACTATGGGAACCTCAAGAAGGGCAAAACCGCTCCTACTAACACAGCCGGCAAACTCAATTCCTCTTATGTGTTACGTTGTGCTAGTGATGGGCATGTTTATGCCAGATTTATTGGTTCCTACAATGAAGATATTGAATGGGCTATCTGGGTTCCTAAGACCCTTGTCTCTAACATGAAAGGACCCATTAAAAAAATGGGTACCTAAAACCAAGCCTTGATCTATTGCAGGAGTTTGCTTCCGGTGGGGTGTCATGGTTGCTCGATAGTGGAGCAAAAAATCATATGACCGGAAGCAAGGACTTAGTGGTGGATGTGCATCCTTCTCCATCTATGCCCACCCATGTCCAATTCGCCGATGCATCCTCGTCAAAGGTATTGGGATTTGGTAAGGTGGTCGTCTCTCAAGATTTGTCTATTGAGAAGGTCATGCTTGTTGAGTCTCTTGCCTACAATTTACTTTCCGTTCGTCAACTTGCAATCATGGGTTTTTCCACATTCTTTAATATTGACACTGTGGTCCTCCTAAGGAGCAAGACTCTTAAAGTAGCCTATGTTGGACATGTCGAAAATGGTCTCTATGTGGTAAACTTTTCAAAGCGACCCACTAAGACTGCGACATGTTTAATGGCTAAAGTTGACGTGGGCTGGCTTTGGCATCGCCGTTTAGCTCATGTCAATATGAGATCTTTGCAAAGTCTTCTGACAGGGGACCATGTTCGTGGACTAACAAATGTGAGCTTTGCTAAAGATCGTGTTTGCAGTGCTTGCATTGAAGGAAAGATTCATGAAACTGCTCATCGTCCAATAACTCTTATCTACACTAAGAGGCCATTGGAACTTCTTCACATGGATCTGTTTGGTCCTCCAACATTTGATAGTCTTGGAGGCAGAAAGTATTGCTTAGTCATTGTTGACGATTACTCAAGATATACCTGGGTATATTTCTTCAAAAGGAAGAGTGAAACTCAACAAACGGTCATCAACTTTGCCAATGAAGCGCAACGTCAACATGAAGCAAAGATCTTGATGATTAGGAGTGACAACGGCACCGAGTTCAAGAACTACACCCTAGATGAGTTTCTAGGTGATGAGGGAATAAAGCACCAATATTCTACACCATATACCCCTCAGCAAAACGGTGTGGCAGAAAGGAAGAACCGGACCTTGATAGACGCTACAAGAACAATGATGGCAGAATTCAAATCTCCATACAACATCTGGGCAGAGGCCATCAACACAGCATGTCATGCGTCCAATCGGCTCTACATCCGCAAAGGCTTGAACAAGACTCCGTATGAGATTCTAACTGGAAACAAACCCAATCTCAAGTACTTCCGGGTATTCGGTTGTAAGTGTTTCATTCTTAAAAAGGGAGCTCGGTTAGCTAAATTTGATTCTAGAGCACATGAGGGTATCTTTGTTGGTTATGCTACAAACTCTCATGCTTACCGTGTCCTCAACAAGTCCACCGGACTAATTGAGGAGACGTGTAACGTGGAGTTTGACGAAAATAATGGCTCCCAAGTGGAGCAAAGTGGTCTTTGTGATATAGGTGATGAAATTCCTCCTGAAGCCATAAGAAGAATGGGGATTGGTCAAATACTCCCCATTGAGGAACCCCTTGTGGCCGAAGGAGAAGGACAATGCTCTACTCAAGTGGAGCCATCACCCCCACAAGCCCCACACGCTTCCGATGAACAAAGAGAAGACTCTCAACAAGTTGATCAAGCTCTCGGTCAAGATCAATTGCCTAACAATGGTGATATGCCCACTCAAGCACTACCCCAAGACCTTGAACCAGCACGAGATCAAGATCAAGAGCAACCACTAATACAAGACCAAACCAGTGAACTTGCTCAAGTCGAAGGACAAGATGATCAGGAGACTGTCTCACAATTCCCGTCTGGAGCTCCAACAACCGGCTCAAGACGCAAGGGCAAACAAGCGAAACAAGGCGACGCACCTCCGTTATCTAATGAAGAACTCTTGGAGCGTCGAGCAGCCAAGAATGCGAACAAGCTGAGAGTCAAATCACACCTTATGAAGAATGTTCTTGGCAGTTTAAAAAAGGGAGTATCTACTCGTCAACAGCTTTGGAATTATTGTGAGCATCACGCGTTTGTCTCGTATTGTGAACCTCAACAGGTACAGGAAGCGCTCGATGATGAGGATTGGCTTATGGCCATGCACGAAGAACTTAACAACTTCGAGCGCAACCAAGTATGGGATTTAGTGCCTCGACCAACGAAGGAACATAATGTCATTGGGACCAAATGGATATTTAAGAACAAGCAAGATGCGAATGGAATTGTGATTCGAAACAAGGCAAGATTGGTGGCTCAAGGCTACTCCCAAGTCGAGGGTATCGACTACGGTGAAACCTTTGCTCCTGTTGCTCGTCTAGAATCTATCCGCATGTTACTTGCATTTGCTTCTCATCATAACTTCAAATTACAGCAAATGGATGTGAAAAGTGCATTTCTTAATGGTCCTTTGAATGAGTTAGTATATGTCAAACAACCCCCGGGATTCGAACATCCCAAGCTCCCCAATCATGTGTACAAACTCAATAAGGCACTCTATGGCCATAAACAAGCCCCACGCGCGTGGTATGAGTACCTTACTGAGTTGTTACAAGATCGTGGGTTTGAAATTGGGAAGATTGATCCCACTCTTTTTACTAAGAGGGTTAAAGGGGATTTGTTCATATGCCAACTATATGTTGATGATATTATCTTTGGCTCTCCTAACATTTCATTCAATGAAGAATTTGCTGCACTAATGACTGAGAAGTTTGAGATGTCCATGATGGGAGAGTTGAAGTTTTTCCTCGGGTTCGAGATTAACCAAGGTCTAGAAGGGACATTCATCAAACAAGCCAAATACACTCAAGACATGCTCAAGCGGTTCGAGCTCGAAGATGTCAAACCGGTCAAGTTTCCCATGCCAACCAGATGCAAGCTAGACAGTGATCCCAATGGTAAAGCTGTGGATCAAAAGGTATACCGCTCCATGATTGGATCCCTCCTTTACCTCTGTGCATCTAGACCGGATATTATGTTGAGTGTAGGGATATGTGCACGGTTTCAATCCGCACCAAAAGAAAGTCATTACATGGCTGTCAAACGAATCTATCGATAATTGGCTCATACCCCAAACTTTGGCCTCTGGTATCCCAAAGGAGCAAACTTCAATCTAGTTGGCTATTCTGACTCAGATTGGGCTGGAGATTGTGTGGAGAGGAAGTCAACGTCTGGAGGATGCCAATTCCTTGGTCGCTCTTTGGTAAGTTGGTCTTCAAAGAAGCAGAACTGCGTCTCCTTATCATCCACCGAGGCTCAGTATGTGGCGGCTGCAAGTTGTTGTGCTCAATTGCTATGGATGAGGCAAACTTTAAAGGATTATGGTGTCACTTGTGACAAAGTGCCTCTTCTATGTGACAATCAAAGCGCCATCAAGATTTCCCTCAACCCAGTGCAACATAGCAAAACCAAACATATTGATATTCGTCATCACTTCATCCGTCAACATATCAAGCTAGGTGATATTGAGGTTCACTTCATCCACACTGAAGAGCAACTTGCAGATATTTTCACCAAGCCACTAGATGAAGCAAGGTTCCGGGAGTTAAGGCATGAGCTAAATATCATTGATTCAAGTAATGTGGATTGAAACTAGGCATATTGCACCTCACTTCACATTTCATCTTGGTCTAGATGTAGGCATGGACATAGGGGGAGTGTTGTTCTCTCAATGAACTCTCCCTCCCCCCATTATGCGTAAATCAATCTAGTCTTTCACTTTAGCCATTGTCAAATGGTACTTGTGCTTCAAAGACGAGCATTGGTCATGAACCCAAGGATAATTCTTCGCGGTGTCATACCATTGTCTCAAACATAGGTGGCCACGGCCACCGCCCCTCCATCCTCTCTTGCGTATAAAGGAGAGGATATACAATGACAAGTCAGTACATTTTCTTGGAAGTCATCTCTTTTTACTCACTTGTCATGTGCCCAAGTTTCCCGTTTTCCTAGCCGTGTTGAAACATGTACAGCGGTACTACCGCCAGGGTAGCGGTACTACCGCCAGGACCCCAGCGTTACTACCGCCAGGGGGAGCGGTACTACCGCCAGGACCCCAGCGGTACTACCGCCAGGGGGAGCGGTACTACCGCCAGGACCCCAGCGGTACTACCGCCAGGGGTAGCGGTACTACTGCCAGGATTCAAAATCTACCACGGCCGGCTAGAAAATTTCTAGGGTTTCAAGGGGGAGCGGTACTACCGCCAGGACCCCAGCGGTACTACCGCTGCACCCCAGCGGTACTACCGCTGTCCGTACCCCTTGGGCTATATAAAGGGAGGGGGAGCCCGATTTTCCCATCTGTTTCTTCTTCCTCGCGGCTCCTCCCTCCCCTAGACCGAAAACCCCCCGATTGGATCTCACTTCGTGGAGCTCCTTCTCCCCGTTGGTGTGGAAGGGCTGCTTCACTTCTTCTTTCTCCTCCAAAGCCATGAATCCCGGTAACAAAAGCTCCTCCCTTCTTCTATTTGGTTGTTCTTCGTGTTCTAGGGTTAGGAGCATTGGGGATTGAATTCATCTTGTTGATCCTATGGCTTGTTATTGGATGGCATGAAGGAAATATTTGAGGGGAGTATAGGTCCAATGGTTTGTTGTTATGATTGCTGCCATGGTTTAGGATTTCATCGTCTTAGATCGAATACTTGAACTTTTGGATTAGATCTAAAACGTGCTCTCTCTTGCCTAGGCATGTTTGTACCTCGTGTTACTATGTGTTTCTCATAACAGTAGGGCTGGGGTGTACGTCTTAGTGTTCATATTCAGTCCATGCCATCGAAAACGAGTTCTATATGTGTAGATCTGAAAGTCAAACCCCCAGCGGTACTACCGCCAGGGGGTAGCGGTACTACCGCTAGGACCCCAGTGGTACTACCGCCAGGGGTAGCGGTACTACCGCCAGGCCCCAGCGGTACTACCGCCAGGGGTGGCGGTACTACCGCCAGAGCATTCACGGTGTATTTTCTGCTTGTTTTTGCTTAGCTATCCGTGTTTACTTGTTTCGCGCTTTCAAGATTCATTGCCTTGACTCTTCTTGTCGCCTCTTTCATGCTTTGTGGTCTGTGTCACAGGTGGCTCTGCTCGCCGTTCGAACCCCCCACGGGAAACGCAATCCAAACAGTTTCGCAACCCAGAGGCGCCCGAGGGGTCTGCCACGTCTGGCCTGCCTCCCAAGAAGAAGTCCTTCAAGAAGGTCGCTCATAAGAGGGTGAATGTCCGTACAATGTCCCCCAAGGACTTTCTGCAATTTCGCACCAAGAACCACTATCTCCAGGAGAGGGATGAGATTGATGGTGTTGACCATGTCTGGGTAAAGGACCATTGCAGGATCTATCGAGATGTTATTGCCAACTTCAAGAAGAACTTTGTCTCTGTCCAGTGGATTGATCTGGCACATCTTCAGCGGAACATGGAGTACTTTGGTGATGCCCTCGCTTTGATTGACAAGCTGGGCATCAAAAACATCATCTCCTTCAAGACGGATTTTGATCCCACGGCAGTTGCTCAGTTTTATGTCACAGTCCATTTCTCCCATGATGAACAACGCTCCATGATATGGATGACTGGGTCAAAGAAAATGACCGGTTCTTGGGCAGAGTTCATGCAGTTCCTTCACATTGACTTTCAGGGTGCTGACACTCCTCTTGGGCTGCGTCCTCATGCTCCAACCCCCACTGATAGGGCCCTCGCAAAGGACAGACTGCAGTCACTGTATCTGAGGAAGGGGGTGCTTCCCAAGCACCTGGATATCATGCATCGGATCCTTCGCAACACCCTTTTCCCTCGGAGTGGTAACTTCGATGAGGTCCATGGCTACTTGGCTGAGATGCTGTTACTGTGTGAGGATGCTATGTCTCAGGAGTCTGCACCACTGGATATTGCAGATGTGATGTTCACAGAGCTCTGGAACTGCATCATCAATCGTAAGGTTCCTATCTACGGGCCTTACCTGTTCGCATATATTTGCCATAAGTGGGAACAGGCTTTTCCGGATGAGGTGCTCTATGCACAGTCTGATTACGTTGTGCATGACCCGATCACGCTTCGCGTCAAGGACAAGTGGGCCAACCCATCTTCATCTTCTCAGCACATGGACACTGATACAGAGACCGCTGCTGGCAGAGGACCTGCCTCTCAGCCCCGCTCGTCTGCCATGCCATCTTGGGCTATCAAACTGCAGGACAAGATGAAGACACTTTTCTGTATGCAGGCCAAGGGACAGTACCAGACACATGTGGCTCAGAAGCAGAGCCGCCAGAGGCATAAGCGTGTTCTCAGGACCTTGGATGTGGACATCTCCAGCGGCTCCGAGGACGACATCACTCCGGAGGCCACTTGGATACAGGCTCAGGGGTACCAGTGGTCGGGCGATGAGGCAGCAGAGGAGGAGCAGACCGACCAGGAGGGGACAGACGAGTCTGGTGATCCTGAAGACGAGGAGTAGTTACCTGTGGCATTAGGTGTGCCCCTTTTTGGTGTCTTTTGCCAAAGGGGGAGAGAGTCTAGGATTTGCTTTCATTTCGAACTTTGCATTGCTTTGCTTTATCTCGTATGATTTGCTTTGAACTTGGTTTGATTCGTTTGCTATATTCTATGAGACATGATCTTTCTTATGTGAGATTAGATTTATTTCCATCATATGCTGTGAGTCATATGTCATATATCTCTATCTTTTTATTCTCATATTATTATCTGTGCAAATCCGGTATTGTCATCAATCCACCAAAAAGGGGGAGATTGTTGAGGCATAGTTTATGCCTAAGTAATTTTGGTGATTGATGACAGTACCATACAGGACTAATCGTGTGTGTCAAGGTTTCAGGTAACACTCGTCAACGGCACAAGACGACACGTCTCCTCTCTTCTGGAATGGAAACACGGCGCTCTCTACGATTCTCTTTATTTGAGTCATAGGAAAGCCGTACTATTAAGAGGGGATCCGTAGTGGAAAGGTTTGGGTGGAATCTATCTTTACACACGCACACTTCACATTCTCCCCTTCCTTGTTTGGAGCGGCTCTCGCCTATTTCGTCTTGAGCATCTCTGCAAAATGGTCCCCAGCGGTAGTACCGCTGGACTGCCAGCGGTAGTACCGCTGCAGCCAGCGGTAGTACCGCCCCTTGTCAGCGGTAGTACCGCTAGCCAGTGGTAGTACCGCCCCCTGGTCAGCGGTAGTACCGCTCCAGGTGCCTTGTTCCACCTACCTAGCGGTAATTCGTGGACGGACCCTTTTGCGAAGACTTTCCCGGCGGTAGTAGTGCTTATGCACTACCAAGGGGCCAGCGGTAGTACCGCTGGAAGCCCCAGCGGTAGTACCGCTGCATCCAGCGGTAGTACCGCCAGGCAGCGGTAGTACCGCTCCTTCCCAGCGGTAGTACCGCTGGCTCTTGGGCAGAGAGTGGGAAAACGGTCTAAATTTTCCCCCCACTATATAAAGGGTTCTTCTAGCTGAGGAACCCTATCTCTTACCTCTCTAAGCTCCATTGTTGCTCCACAAGCTTAAAAGTGCCCGATCTCTCTCCCTAGCCAATCAAACTTGTTGATTCTTTAGGGATTGGTTGAGAAGGCCTAGATCCACACTTCCACCAAGAGAAAAGTTGATTCCCCCACCTATCCCTTGCGGATCTTGTTACTCTTGGGTGTTTGAGCATCCTAGACGGTTGAGGTCACCTCGAAGCCATATTCCATTGTGGTGAAGCTTCGTGGTCTTGTTGGGAGCCTCCAAGCTTTGTGTGGAGTTGCCCCAACCTTGTTTGTAAAGGTTCGGTCGCCGCCTTCAAGGGCACCTATAGTGGAATCACGGTACCTTGCATCGTGCGAGGGCGTGAGGAGAATACGGTGGCCTTAGTGGCTTTTTGGGGAGCATTGTGCCTCCACAGCGCTCCAACGGAGACGTACTTCCTGTCAAAGGGAAGGAACTTCGGTAACACATCCTCGTCTCCATCGGTTCCACTTGTGGTTATCTCTACCCTTTACTTTGTATTTGCTTTTACTTGTGACTATATCTTACTTGTCTTAATAGGTCTTGTTGGTAGCGTCTATAGGGGTCACCTCTTTGTCATATTATTTGTGAACCCGTATAGTGTTTACCTTAACTTGTTAAGATTAATTTAAAAGTGGTCGTTGTTTATTCACCCCCCCCCTCTAGCCAACCATATCGATCCTTTCACAAGCTTTACCTTCTGGGCCTGATGCACGCTGGCATGGCCGTGAGATTCCAGCTGGCTTTGCTAAAGTCGGGGTGGATGAAATCATGACGGGGTTTAATGATATGGAGCTCGACATAGTTGGACCCGAAGATGAGAGGACACTCGGAGAAGTACTGGGTGGAGTCATCCTATGGGACAAGAACTACATCAAGCTTCCAGGCTCGGCCCCAACGACAACACCGCCTCCGAGTCGTCGCAGGTCACCTACACCTCCATTACCTCCAAGCCCTCCACATGACGTCGGCCAGCACAACACGAGTCCATCTCGATCACCGCCGCCGGACTTGGGTCGTCCGTCTCCGCCGCCGCCCGCACATGATACTAAGCGGAAGCGTGCCAGCAAGAACGCTCCATCGAAGATTTCTAAGCGACAGAGCTCCCCAAAGCGCAAACTGTCGCCCCTCCCAAAGGTACCTCATGCTAATCTTCCTATTAGACCTTATGATCGTACCCCCGAGGAAAACGCCAGGATAGCAAAGGAACAACATGATGCACAGACGAAAAGGAAGGAACCCGAGCCCTGCCCGGAATACACCGAGAAGCACATAGCATGGGCAAAAGACTTCATAACCACTCCATCACAGTATGACTTACACTATAAGCCTGATGACTATACACGCACATTGCAGAAGGAAGTGAAAAAGAGCAGCTCACGTGCAAGTGCAAGTGGGAGAAAATCAAGTTCAACTACAAGCAAGAAAAAATCAGACGTTCCTCAGCTTGGACAACAGGCCAAACAGTCGATCCCACCCCTCAAGGTGTTAACCGAGAATGTTCCCCCTCCGGTGCAGGGGCAAGCTTTTGAAAGAGCAAAGGAGTTGGCGGATGAATGTGGTATCTCGGTTGAAGATTTGCTGGCTTCCCAAGACGACAAGATACACAAGGCTGTGGTAGCCCCTAAGCCACAGTTTGTCATGGGAGAGCCTTTGGTCAGCAAAGATGATCTCCCAACAAATATGCGTTACTTGCATAAATGGTACTTAAGTGAATCAAAGAATGGGAGAACGATGATCGTGCTGAGTGTCCCACGGGAGTACTACGGCCGCTCCGAAGAAATCCATATCGACTTTGATGAACTCTTCCAGATGTACAACGGCGATGCCCTCGACAAATCGCTTATGAGTTGCTATTGTCTGTAAGTTTTTTAATTCGTTGTCTACATATAACTTGTTTAGTTATTTCAATTCATTGTCTATATATAACTTGTACTCTATTATGCGGAATGAAGATTCTGGAGTGTAAAAGTAAGAGCGTCCTAAATATTGGGTTTATTGACCCAGATAAAATACATATAGCGACGCTAACTGACAAACCCAGGGAGACGGAGGAAAACCTTCTAAGGTTTCTAACAGATCAAAATTTATGTGACCACATACTGTTTCCATAAACCTTCAGGTGAGGGTCTTTACTCTGTTGTGTCCATTCACTTATAAGTGTAATTGATAAGTTACTAACACACACACACACATATATATATATACATGTGCAGCTTCCATTGGATTCTGTTGGACATTCAAATTGATAAGGGAAGAGTTGATGCCTTTGACCCATTATCGAGACCCTTGGAACAGTTCCAAAGCCTGCAGGACATGCTCCAAGGGTAATTTTAATCATTCTTGCGCTCTATCAGTCTCTTTCGATGATTTTCTGATATATCAATTAATGAAAAACTTAGCAAATCATTATCCTTGTCGGGCAGGGTTTGGAAGCGGTTTAAGTGCGTGAGTACCGGTAACTTTCCTGAGAAGCTGACCTTTAGAGCGGCTCAGGTAAGTAGTAGTATGATATACTTCTATTAATTTTCAATACATTTATGATGCTAGATTATTATTTTGATTATATATATTCTATTCTCGTAAAGTGCGACCAGCAGCCACGGGGAACGCATCTATGCGGATACTATGTTTGCGAGACCATTCGCACGTTTACCTCTGAGTTCAAGGATCACAGATTCGACGTAAGCAATGAACATTCACACCTCTATTTTTACCCGTCATTCTTTGTTATCACGATTGATATTCATATTCATCTCCTCTTCTTATATAGCACACGGCCATGAGGACGAAGGTCCTACCACAGCAACGCGCGATTGCTGTTTTAGAGGAGCTTGCGGGATTTCTGAGGACGGAAGCTATAGAAGACAAAGGACGATTTAGTGTAGCTAAGGGCCATTACTGATGTCCGTCCATGTAATCGAATAGACGGGCTCTAGTCCCGATAATTCAGATCTCCATATAATTGTATATATATGATCGCTTGTAAGATAAGTTAATCTTATATATATATATATGCATAATTATTTCTATTTAAATTATATGAAAACTAATTCCCGAACACCAAACGAGGCATCACGTTAATCTCCCGAACACCTAAACCCTAAAACCCTAAAACCCAAAAATAATTTCATTCAAAAAAAAACCCAAAAACCAGCAAAATCTGAAAATCTTTAGTCCCGGTCCGTGTAACGAACCGGGACTAAAGGGCCTGCCCCTGGGGCGCTACGAGGCGCCCACGTGGAGCACCTTTAGTCCCGGCTTGTAACAGGGCCGAGACGAAAAGGTTAGGCCTTTAGTCCCGCCCCTTTAGTCCCGGTTGGTGAACCGGGACTAAAGCCCCTTACGGGCCGGGGCTATAGGCCGTGTCCCCACTAGTGACAAGGTCCTGCTTGAGATGAAAACGCCAAGACTGTGTGGAACTCCTCTGAAAATTGTGCCATTTCTTTGTTTCCAAATGTTCCAGCATCCAAGGATGATGATTTCAGTTGAGAATTGTTTGGGAAGATGTTCTGCAGCTAGTATGGATTCCTCATAAATTGAAGTGCCTTTTCTTCTATTGGGAATTAAAGTGTCCCAACATTGTTGAGCAAAATTACAATCCGAAAAAAGATGAAGTGTTGTTTCTTCAACCTGTTGATTACAGTTTGGGCAGTGAACATTGTTTATCTACATCCCTTTCCTCTTGAGTAGAGATCTAGTGTTAATTCTGCAATGTGCAACTGTCCAAAAGAATATCTTGTGTTTGAATGTGCGGGAGCTTTTCCAAATAATCTTAAAGATAGGATGTCCTTCTTCATTGCCCCTCGCATACTTGTACATACTCATGGAACTATATCTGTTCTGAAGTCCATTACGATTACACACATCTATGCTCTCACTGTCAATATTAGGATGGATGTCTTTTAGTTGGTTAAATTGTTGAAAGGCTTTCTTAGAAGGGGGCGTGAGAAAATGAGTTTCTAGATTTTCCATATCACAAAATTCCTTGACAGAAAATGTATCTTTGCATGCAAAAGAATGAAGTTCAGGAAATTTGTCCTTCCAAAAAATAATTGTTTGTCCTCAGAAAACCTTACATTTGCTGGTTGTTTTGAATTCAGGAAATAGAGTCATGTGGGCTTTCCACCAGAATGGGCCTTCTCTTTTATCCATGGGTATGCCTGTGAGGTAGTATTTTCCCAGATTAATTTGACCCCAGGCACTTCGTCTTTGTTTAGGAATTTGAAAATATTTTTCATCAGTAGTGCTTTATTGTGAGTCACAACTTCTAGTACTCCAAGTCCACCTTGTGTTTTTTTGCTTACAAACTTTGTCCCAAGCTATGAGTGCCTATCCTTTGTCAGCCATTCCATATTTTCTTGAAAAGAAGTCTGTGAGATATTTAGTTATTTGCTCTACACTCCATTGGAAGGGCCAATGTGCATATAAAGAATATTGACATGGGAGGGAAAATGATTTAATCAGCTGCAATCTACCATCATAAGAGAGCATGGTGGAACAACTTGAGAGTCTTCTTTCAATTCTGATCATTATTGGGGTGAAATCTTCAATTTTTGGCCTGGAAGTGCTCATAGGTAGACCCAGATAAGTAAATGGGAAGGTACCTTGTGTGCATTCTAAAGTGGAGAGAAAAAGAGGCAAGTGATCATGAAGCACATTAATAGGGACCAAAATTGACTTGCTATAATTAACTTTCAATCTAGTGCATTCTAAGTAGTTCAACAACAAATTTTAATTTGCATCAGTTGAGCAGGAATGGCGGGAAACACAATGATATTATCATCGGCATATTGGATCCCTGGGAGATTGGGACATGTTCTGCTCTGAATTGGAGGGGCTGCCAGATCATGATTGTCAAAGCATATTTCTCCATGCGTGGTTTTGGTAATTGATGATAATCCCTATGGACTAATGGTTGCCTTGAGTTATATTCGAAGGATTTGTCCAAAGGAACTTCTTGAAGTCCATCTGTTGGTTTCAAGGAGTTTATATGATGACCAAGGAGGTATTCAAGGTTTTATCCAAAGATTAGTCATAAAGACACAAGGCTGATCAAGACTAAGTCAAAGAGTGAATCAAGCTGATCAACACACAAAGCGCACAAGATGTACCGAGAGGGATCAAGTGATCCCATGGTATGGTAAGCATTGTCCATTACGCTTTGTGTACTAACCCATGGTCTTCGTGAGAGTTCTATGTGGGGTTAGGTGTGTTTCCATGGGCTTACGTCAAGAGGAAGATCTCATTTAACCCATGGCATATTGTGGTGTGCAAGTTCAAGTGGAGCATCACAAAGAGATCATGCTTGACGCTTGCCGTTCATTGTGGTGACAATCGACTTGTGAAGATGTGTCAAAGAGTGGCTCACCCATAGTGGAGTATTGGAGAGAAATCAACTAGTCTTCATCAAGCCAACGCAATCAAGAAAGGTGGTCCATCTTGAGGAGGACAACATCATCATCATTTATATCAAGTGGACTATGCGCAAGGCCAAGGTTTTTCCTTGATAGGTTTTCTTTTTTACGAGTCTCAAGGTGTTTGTTGGTAGGCCGGGTTATAGGATAGATTTCTGTACTATCAAGGGAGGCTCTCAAGTGAGTAGCTGGATTGTATCATTATTGAGAGCTCAAACCATTGCATTCTTGGCATCATCATATTTATTGGTTCTTGGTTGGCTTTTCTATATGTGGGTTCTTAAGCTTATGGTCATCTTCAAGACAAGCTCAATTTCATTGAAAGCGGAGTCCATATGCATCTTCTATGATGTTTTCATGTTGGAGTTTTTGCCGGATCTTCATTCATAGAACTCATTGTCTGCTATCCAAAAAGCTTGAGTTTTCTCAATTTGCAACTCGTATGCGAAAGTTATGGTAGTTTTAGTGCGAGGGAAGTTTTTCTGTGTTAAGCACAAGTTCTGCTCGAAGCCAAACGTTAATGCTGCTTGGGCTGTAGTGCAACCCTCCACTCCCGGCCTCACTTCCGCTTATTTGAGCTCTCTAGTGTCCTCGGGTGCCCTTGCCCTATTTTTATCTCTACCGCGCTTTCACCCGCTCTTTCAACACCTAGCGGTAGCACCTCTGGTGGGGGCGGTAGTACCACTCCGGCGGTAGTACTGCTTCCCGAAGTCTCTCTATTGCACGATGTGGTTCGAAAATTCCGTTCCAATGGAAGTACCCCTCGCTTGAGCGGTACTATTGCTTATGCATGGTGTGAGTGCATAATGTTGGATTTAGAAAACCTATTTTAGTGGATCTTCTTCCCCAATGGTTTCTAACTCTTGACCTCGTGATCTTTGTTGACCTTCTTCGAGCTTGCTAACTCTCAACCCCTCTAATGATTCTTACCAAATTTCCACCAATCACTTTTCTCCTCTTTGTGAGGGGAAACAGTTGGATCAAGATCTTGGAGTTCTTCGTGTTCTTCTTCATTATTCCTCTCATTTTCCTCCATAGCATTAGTTGTTGTGGCGGGATTTGGGAGAGAAGGACTTGGGCACTCCGTGTGCCCTTGCCATTGCATCTGGTGTATAGGTTTGAGCTCTCCATGGTGATACATGGAAGTAAAGTTTGAGAAGATTATTACTCTTGAGTGTTTGGGCACCCTAGAGCTTGTGTCTCTTGGGTGCTTTGGCACCCTAGATGGTTGGTGGTGCCTCGGAGCTTAATCATTGTGGTGTAATGCTCTGGGCAGGTGTTGGGGTCTCCAATTAGGTTGTGGATATTTCCCTGAGCAATTGAGGTCACCTCGACGCCACAATCCATTGTGGTGAAGCTTTGTGGTATTATTGGGAGCCTCCAATTAAGTTGTGGTGATGGCCCCAACCTTGTTTGTACAGGTTCGGTGCCCGCCGTCAAGGGTCCCTTAGTGGAATCACGGCATCTTGCATTATACGAGGGCGTGAGGATATTACGGTGGCCCTAGTTGCTTCTTGGCGCGCATTATGCCTTCACACCACTCCAAACAGAGATTGGCATCCGCAAGGGTGTGAACTTTGGGATACATCATCGTCTTTGCGTGCCTCGGTTATCTCTTACCCGAGCTCTTTAGTTATGCACTTTACTTTGTGATAGCCATATTGTTTCTTGTTATATATCTTGCTATCACTTGGTTGTTTATCTTTCTTAGCATAACATGTTGGTGCACATAGGTGAGCCTAGTTGTTTTAGGTTTTGTGCTTGACATATTAAACGCTAGTTTTATTCCACATCTGTTCAAGCCTATATCATAATTATTTTAAAGTGCCTATTGACACCCCCCTCTCTCTAGGCAACATCCACGTCCTTTCAATCATGCATAGCTTTATTGAGAGTTGTTTGCAGAAGATCTGAAGCTAAGACAAAAATCAGGGGTGAGAGAGGGTCCCCTTGTCTCACTCCTCTCTTGAAGTGAAAAACATTTCAAGGGATGCCATTAAGTAGGACTACAAAAGTACCAAAAGATAGAATCATGTGAATCCATGTCAACCAATTTTTGCCAAATCCTCTTGCCCTTAGGATCTCCATAATGACATTATGATCATCATATCAAAAGCTTTGCAAAATCTAGCTTGAGAACTACAGTAGGTTTTTTGAATGCTCACATTGATGGATGTATTCAAATGCCCATGCAAGGCAGTCTTGTATTGATCTATTCTTTAGAAATCCATATTGATTATTGTGAACAAATTTTAACATCAGTCTTTGCAGTCTACTGGCGAGTAGCTTGGTAATGATATACATGGAAGTGTTGAGTAAAGAGATGGGCGTGAAGTCATTTGCAGTTTGAGGATTATCCGTCTTAGGGATAAGAGTGATGAAAGAGCAATTAATGCTTTGCAGAGAAATATTCACCTCCTGGAAGTCCTAAATAACTTTGTAGAAATCAGGAGCTAGAATGTCCTGACAATATTTAAAGAAATGTGCATTAAACTCATCTCATCGAGGAGCTTTATCTGAGGGCAGGTGCTTAACTGCTTCATTGATTTCCTGCTTGGAGAAAGGTAGTTCTAGATCTTCCAAGCCATCCACTCTTTCGATGTTGGAGATTAAATTAGGAGGATTGCTTGTGTGTGAAGTTTGCCCAAGTCTATCTTTAAATGCCTTCCTTAAATAGATGATTTAGCAGTATGGTCTCTGTGTTCAGTTCCATGCTCATCCTGTAGGTGATGAATGAAGTTATTTCTTAATTTATTGGTTACTTTTGCCTCAAGGAATTTAGCGTTTTCATCTCCAAATTTCACCCATCTTATAGTTGCTCTCTGTCGCCAATAAATCCTCCCATAAGAAAGTATCTTTAGCATGTGCGCTTTTAGAATATTCCTACTAGTGTTTTCCTAAGGTGAAAGCTTTGTGTATTCCTCAAAATAATCCTACATTGCAATCACATCATTTGTTGCTTTAATATTCTCTGTCAAATTGTATAACTTTTTGCTCCATATCTTCAGCCCTTTTCTCAACCTCTTGAATTTGGCAGTAATGATCTTAGCTCAATTAGTTTCCAACACGGGTTGAGACCATATATTTTCACTAAAAATTTAAAATATGGGTGTTGAAGCCAATAATTTTCAAATCTAAAAATCTGAGATTTTGGAATATTAGTACCAATAGATATCACACTGGGAACATGATCAGATACTGGTTTAGAAAGAGGAAGAATCATCATGTTAGGATGATTATTGGACCAACTCTCAAAAGTGAACACCCAGTCAAGTTTTTCTGGCAGTGGGGCTTGTTGCATGTTACTCTAAGTGAAACTTCTTCCCTTGAGGGGGATTTTAACTAAAGCAAGACAACTTATGACCTCATTGAATTGTAACATTTGACTGAAGTTACCATTACCCTGATTTCTATTATGACGATGCCTAATATAGTTAAATTCTCCAATAATAATCCAATGTGTCTCGTCAGGCATTTTAATGTTTTTAGCCAGTCCGAAAACATGGTTCTTCCCAGATTATCACAAGTGCCACAAACATTTGTGAGAATCCATGGGCTCCCATTAAGTGATGATGTGAATCTGACTCGAAGAGAAAAATCGTTTTTGAAAAGCATTCTCCTTGAAAAAGACTACCATTCCATACAATTAACACACCACGAGAACCCCAAACACAAGGGGTGAATTCAAATTTGTTAATCTTCTAGGATAGAAATTCTTTATGTAATTGGTGTCAAAAAGTTCTCTTTTAGTTTCCTGAAGACAAACAATTGAACAATGAGTTTCATCAATCTTATTAGAGATAGCCAACAATTTATCACTTGAGTTAATTCCCCTTATATTCCAATTCAGAATTTTCCAAGATATATTCATCATGACAGAGAATCATAAAGGGAGTTGCCAACCACTTTGGAAGAGCAACTATGTTCCATACATAGAATCCATGGATAGACCCATCCATCTCTCATACAAAAGAAGCACATCAAAAGGTAGTATGCTAACTTCTACTTTCTTGTTACAAAATAGCACATATTTTCCCTAGTAACATTAATCTTAGCAATTTAGTGCTTGGCCCCATCTAGATTTAGTCCTTCCATGCTGACTGCTCTGCTCCTTTCTTGGCCTTCTTCTTTAGCATGACCTCCTCCCCAATGGTATGAGTATCCACCTTCCAATAAAAGGAATTTAGATTTTTAACCACTTTACTGTTACAAATTGGGGGCTTAGCTACGCATGTCATGCAGTTGGACTATTTCCATGTTTTATCTTTGCATCCTTTAGCATTTGTTGAAGTCTCATGCTTCTTCTTACCTCAGACTCAACCAAAGGTGTTCTCCTCTTTCCCTTCCCCTCGGAGGGGTCCTTTGATGTTACTAGAATACCAAGCTTTGGGTCTCTTCTACCCTAGAATTCTGAATACACACATGAGCCATAAGAACAGGACATTTAGGAGGATACCTCAAATTAAAAACCTCAAGTCCATACTATTACATGCAACGTAAATCTAATACTAAGTGAAGCTCGTACGGCTTTGCCGACCCATGTACGGTGGCTGGCTGCGCCCCTCATAGTGTCGGTCTAGTCGCCAGCGAGGTACAGTAGGACATGAGACACTATCAGGATCACAGCAGTCGAGCTCCCGTCGTCTCCCATGCCCTACTCTTCCTCATTGGATCCCATAACCCGGACGGTGCCAATCGACATGAGGTCGATGACGGATCCTTCATGGGAGGATCCGATGTCCACCATGACGCAGTTGCGTCGATCGCACTAGTGAACCCTATAGGGCGATGGAGAGTGTGGCTCCGCCTCTCCAACATCCGTCACCGTGAGGGAATCCGCCTCATCCCGTGCCCGCTGCCTCGCCCGGCAGGCACGCCGTGCCATGACTTCGTCTCAGGTCGGCCATGCTTCATGCTCGGAGCACCAACGAAGGGGTTGCGCTTCCGCCATGACGTTCGGATGCGAGACAGACCGCACTGCCTCCGGTGAGGCAGCAACTCCGGATCCAACCACTGGTTGTGAAGACGCAATGGATTCCCGGTGTTGCGAGTCCGACCACTGTCGTCGTGCTGCCGCCTCCAGGGAGCAGCGGAGCGCAAGCCGGACGGTCATATCCTCCTCAGGGCGCATGGGACGAGCTTATGGTCGATGGATCTGGAGGTGAAGGACTTTGATCCGCTGCCCGCCATGTCGGAGGTGAGCTTGGGTGGCGGATAGGAGAGGAGGGCACTGGAGGGGAGTGGAGTGAAGAGTCTAGGGTTTGGTCTAGCGGGCAGATGGAGACGAATATGTGTGGGGTAGATGTGGGCCAGCGTGGGCCAGTGCGGTCCAGACAGGCGTGCCCGGGCGCGCCCGGGCTCCCCCGTATATGCCCCATATTTGGGCTGGAAATGGGGGGTGCGTGTTAGCCCAGACGTTTGAGGCCGGTTTGAGGGCCCCGTCTGGGTCGAATTTTTCTGACCGGGCGGCCTGCCGGGACGTTTGTGGATGGTTTGAGGGGTCTGGTTGTAGATGCTCTAAGGGAAACTCCAACAGCAACCCTGAAATTTTCTTCCGCATTCGATCGCGGAAACGTTTGCAGAAGAACACCATCAAACGCTAGCCGCATACATCCATCCAACAATTCGAACCAAGCTCACAAAATCCGATAAAAAGGACAGATTTCATTCGAGTTCCAATATAATTTACATAAAAAGGTTGTCATTTTGACCGTTTAGCTCAAAAACTAGAAAATAAACCTAAACCTATACTGATGACCACCTTGTACGCATGGCCGCCCTTCCCTACGGTGTCGTCGTGTCCATCCATGCTATTGTCGTCCCTCGAGTGACAGAACAACGCGAGAGGGCCGTGACATCCTTGTTTGGTGACTGCCTGCCGCTCGCGGAGGTGCCTCTCCACATCGTGTTGTTTTGTGCGGAGGAGCCGCAGCGAGTGACGACGTGGACTTTCGAGCCTTGGTGGCGGCCCTGCCATGACCGACGTTGATGGAGCAATCGCAAAGCGACCACTCCTTGCCGATCTTAGCGAGCTAGTCGTCAAGGCAGCGTCGCCGCCTGGCGGCCGTCTCTACATTGGTCATGGAACGGTCGAGCGTCCAAGTCGCGACAAGGTCCGGGTGGTTGCGGACCAGCCCCATGCTAGATGGGCCCCTCCGTGTTTCTCGTTTTCATTCGAAAGGGTATAGGATGTGTTTGTTTGGGCTTCAGTTTCGACATATTCAGCTTTAGACTTTTTATGCTCGCAAAGTTGATGTGGGGGAAGCTACTGAAATGAAATTTAGCTGTTTGGCAATGCAGCTATGGAAACGACTATAGGGTGGTGAAAACCATGAAATGTCCTTAGAATACTGAGATTGATGTAACTTGTTGATTCTGTGTTAATAGTATTTAAATAGTATTTTGAGTGACGGGGAATGATTAGTTCTATGGTAATGCATAAAATATTTCATAATAATAATGCCCTCACTTTCTTACTCATATATACATAGAATAACAGTGAGCAAAATAATTATATTGCCACATCGCTAGTTCATGCAAGTGAGAGTTGTTCGTACATAATCCCTCTGTTTCTAAATATAAGTCCTTCTAGAGAATGCTCTACGAAATATATATGAATGTATATAGAAATACTTTAAAGTGTGAATTTATATATTTTGCTTCGTATGTATTTGTATTAAAATTCCTAAAAAGATTTATATTTAGAACTAAGAGAGTACAAAACATAGTCCATATCGCTATGTACCCTCCCTTTGTGTGTCCTTCGTTATCATGAGTCAAAGGAGAGGCCATGTTTATCTTGGTACTCATACTAAAATGGTTGTATGCATCCCTAGTTGGTGCAGAGGCCGGGAAGTAAAATTCTCCCCATTTTTAAGGCATCTCACGCGTTTCCCCGTCCCCTCCGCTGCCCCCCGCGCGGGCGGCCGAGGGGCTCCAACCCTAGCCGCCGCTCTCTTCCCATCCCACCCCTCCCCTCCGCCACCGCTAGAGGAAACCGCCGGGCTATGCCCGGGCGGATGACGGCGGTGGCGGAGGAGCCTCTCCTTCTCGCACGCGTGGGTGGCGCGGGGCATCCAGGCGCGCGGATGTGCATCCCCAGATCCGAGACTCTGCGCGGTGGTGGATCGCTCCCGGCGGTAGATGCAACTGCTGCATCTGTCTGTGGCGCTGTCTCCTCGGATCAGCGACGACATGGAGGGACTTGGTTGGCTGGTCAGCTGCAGGCGTAGTTGGTCCTTTGGTCAAATCTGATCTGGCCTGAGTGGCTAGCTTGCTCTGCGGTGGCGGAGATCGGTGGTCGCCTGTGCGCACGATGTGAGACGGAGATTCGTCGAGCGGATCCGGGAGAAATCCTTGTTCTTGGCTTGTTGCTAAGTCCGGCGATGGCGGCACTCTTCTATGTCGTCACCTTCTTGGGGGCATCACCGTGGAGAAGCTCAAGACCTATATCCGCTACCTCCGGAGGAAACCCTAGATCAGTAGATCGGATGACGGCGGCACGCACGTGTCGTTTTCCTCTTGGGGGCGTCATTTTTGGAGGTGTACACGGGCTTGAGGGACCAGTGGACGGCTTTTTTGGTGGAGCGGTGCTTCATCTTACTGATTGATGGCGGTGGATCTCGGCAGTGTGGCGCAGCGGAGACTCGGTGTCTGATGCATGGAGATGGACTCGTGTAGGAGGTGGAAGCTCTCTGCGTCATGGTGGCGTCGATGGCAGAGAGGTCTAGAAAGTCGGTGTGTTAGTTACTTCTCTGATGACGGTTTGGTGGAAGATGGCGACGACGACACATGAGAGTGCGTCGGACCGGTTTGTACCCTAGACCCAGTATGTGGCTCGGTTGGGGCCTCCGACTTTAGATGTTAGGCTTTGGTGTGATGTCTGTTTGGTTTTAGGCTCAGACTATCGGCACCCCTTCATCAAGTGGTTAGGAGTAGCGATAGTTGTTGCTAAGATGGTGGCTTCGGACAAACTGATGTACTACTTGTAAGGTCTTTGTAAATAATTAATAAAATGGATGCATGCATCGTCGAGATGCAGAGGCCGGGGGTAATTCTGTTTTCTAAAAAAATGAGTCAAAGGAGAGACCAGGGGATAGATCAAAGATCAAAACACGGCATGTCAATTTGTTAGTAAATTGGGTGAACTGACAGGGTGGGAATTTGACCGAGCGAGACGAGTTTCGTGGCCGAAGTACCCATCGAGTCGCTTTGGGCCATCACACGTAAAAAGGCCAGAAGCTGCTTCAGGTTGTGAGCAGGCACTCGGGCAGGATCTACATGTTCAATGCTTGTTGATTGCCTCCTACTGCCTTGAAGTGGTGACTAACATCAACAAAGGTGCAGCTGCTGTTTATGCAACAATAGTGCATGAAATAATGATCGGGATGAGAGAGCTTGACTATGTTAACTTTCGCCATGAACCAAGGTCTTGTAATAGCGACCCCACCTGGCTATGGGTGGGCCTCGGGAACCCGTGCTATCAGGTGGATATAGACCTTTTCGATGCCTCTACAGTCATTTCCCTTGGGAACAGAGGCAAGACGCCTTTCTAGACACTAGTGGAAAATGGGCCTTTAGCCGGGGCCTGACTAAAGGCCCGGCCACGTCGCCCCAATTCTCAATGCCTCCCTCAAGGCTTTAGTCCCGGCCCGTAAGGAGCCTTTAGTCCCGGTTCGTGTCCCAAACCGGGACTAAAGGGACACGTGGCCTGCCGTAGTGGTGGAAACCGTTGGTATCCCTCTTTAGTCCCGGTTGGTGGCTCAACCCGGGACTAAAGGCCTAACACGTGGCGTCACCTCGAATAAGGTGGACATTCTGATTCGAGTTGTCAACTATGGCCAACGTCACCTTGAATATATATATCTATGGTAGCTATTATTATGTACTGTTTGGACTAGTATCATGTACTGCTTGGACCAATTTATATATGTCTAGATTCTGTTTGTGCCATTATAGTTTCCAAATTTGAATGGTTTAGCCCTTTCTAACTTCATTTGCTACTTTTGAATGGTTTATCCCTTTCTAACTTCATGGTATCATGCATTTCGACTACATATATATACAAAAAGTCTTCAGTTCAAATAAGTTCAAAAAATGAAATCCCTTTCGATTAAAATAGTCATTTAAAAATGAAAGACCATTAGTCCCACGTGGCGTGGGGGTTGCTTCTCCTTCTTCTCTTTGTGCTAGATATTTGTTATGCACTAGGGGAAGAAGGAGTAGCGACCATCATCGACGGTCAAAAAATCAGGTGAGGGAGTGTCCACCATACATGAGAGAAGAAGAAAGTCGACTGTTGCTGTGGGGGGGTCGTTTCTCCTTCTTCTCCTTGTTCTAGATATTGGTTATGCACTAAGGGAAGTAGGAGTAGCGACCATCATCGACGCTGATACTTCGAGAGAGATTGTCCGTTTTGTACACGAAGTGCATCCAGTTTTTGTCATAGCCCTCTCAACTTTTTAACACATGCTATGTGGGTGAAATGATGATAGCATGCCAACTTTCAACATTTTGAGAGTTCATTTGTAGTGCTTTTCAATTTCAGGGTCAACTAGCTCAAAAAAATAAGTAAATGCACGAAGAATACCAAATGAAGTCAGAAATTGTTGAAATTTTGTGATGTGCCTTTGAATGGTGCATTTTGAACACACAAAAAGTATGGAGTTCAAATAAGTTCAAAAAAATGAAATCCCTTTGTAAGAGATGAGTTCTCGTTCGAAACGCTGATACTTCGAGAGAGATTGTCCGTTTTGTACACGAAGTGCATCCAGTTTTTGTCGTAGACCTCTCAACCTTTTAACACATGCTATGTGGGTGAAATGATGATAGCATGCCAACTTTCAACATTTTCACAGTTCATTTGTAGTGCTTTTCAATTTCAGGGTCAACTACCTCAAAAAAAATAAGTAAATGCACGAAGAATACCAAATGAAGTCAGAAATTGTTGAAATTTTGTGATGTGCCTTTGAATGGTGCATTTTGAACACACAAAAAGTATGGAGTTCAAATAATTTAAAAAAATGAAATCCCTTTGTAAGAGATGAGTTCTGTTCGAAATGTTGATACTTCCACAAAGATTGTCCGTTTTGTACACGAAGTGCATCCAGTTTTTGTCGTAGACCTCTCAACTTTTTAACACATGCTATGTGGGTGAAATGATGATAGCATGCCAACTTTCAACATTTTCATAGTTCATTTGTAGTGCTTTTCAATTTCAGGGTCAACTAGCTCAAAAAAAAAAGTAAATGCACGAAGAATACCAAATGAAGTCAGAAATTATTGAAATTTTGTGATGTGCCTTTGAATGGTGCATTTTGAACACACAAAAAGTATGGAGTTCAAATAAGTTCAAAAAATGAAATCCCTTTGTAAGAGATGAGTTCTCGTTCGAAACGCTGATACTTCGAGAGAGATTGTCCCTTTTGTACACGAAGTGCATCCAGTTTTTGTCGTAGACCTCTCAACTTTTTAACACATGCTATGTGGGTGAAATTATGATAGCATGCCAACTTTCAACATTTTCAGAGTTCATTTGTAGTGCTTTTCAATTTCAGGGTCAACTAGCTCAAAAAAAAGTAAATGCACGAAGAATACCAAATGAAGTCAGAAATTGTTGAAATTTTGTAATGTGCCTTTGAATGGTGCATTTTGAACACACAAAAAGTATGGAGTTCAAATAAGTTCAAAAAAATGAAATCCCTTTGTAAGAGATGAGTTCTCGTTCAAAACGCTGATACTTCGAGAGAGATTGTCCGTTTTGTACACGAAATGCATTCAGTTTTTGTCATAGCCCTCTCAACTTTTTAACACATCCTATGTGGGTGAAGTGATGATAGCATTGCCAACTTTCAACATTTTCAGAGTTCATTTGTAGTGCTTTTCAATTCCAGGGTCAACTAACTCAAAAAAATAAGTTAATAGTTTGGATAGTCAAAATAATTACTTTTGAAAATAGAAAATACTTTTGCATTATTTATTCAATTTCAAACACTTTTCATTATCATAGTTTTTTCAAATTCTCAAATATGCAAAAAGAATTTTATTAAACATATTTTTTAATTGAAAATAACAAAATAGTTAATAGTTTGGATAGTCAAAATAATTACTTTTGACAATAGAAAATAGTTTTGAATTATTTATTCAATTTCAAACACTTTTCATTATCATAGTTTTGTCAAATTCTCAAATATGCAAAAAGAATTTTAATAAACATAGTTTTTAATTGAAAATAACAAAATAGTTAATAGTTTGGATAGTCAAAATAATTACTTTTGAAAATAGAAAATAGTTTTGAATTATTTATTCAATTTCAAACACTTTTCATTATCATAGTTTTGTCAAATTCTCAAATATGCAAAAAGATTTTTAACAAACATAGTTTTTAATTTAAAATAAAAAAATAGATAATAGTTTGGATAGTCAAAATAATTATTTTGAAAATAGAAAATAGTTTTGAATTATTTATTCAATTTCAAACACTTTTCATTATCATAGTTTTATCAAATTCTCAAATATGCAAAAAGAATTTTTAATAAACATGGTTTTTAATTGAAAATAACAAAATAGATAATAGTTTGGATAGTCAAAATAATTAATTTTGAAAATAGAAAAAAATTGAAACTATATGAGAATTTATAGAGAAAATTCAACCTAAATTCAAAGTGAACTCATTTTGAATTCAGGTTGAATTTTCTCCATAATTTCGAATATAGTTTCAATTTTCAGTGAGTTTAGGCCCGTAAGCCTGCTTTAGAGAGGAGCTCGATGGAGAAGCTGCGACGGGGCTTATAAACAAGTGTTTGTCCCCCTCGCTGGGCGAGGTGGGACTAAACTTATCGTGCAGCCGAGGAGGGGCTTTAGTCCCGGGTGGAGCCACGCCCCGGGACTAAAGCCCCTCGCCTGCCACGTGCCGAGGAAGGGCTTTAGTCCCGGTGCGTGGCTCCACCCGGGACTAAAGGCCGCCTTCTGGTCTGCCCGAAAAGAGGCCTTTACTCCCGGGTCGTGGCTCCACCCGGGACTAAAGGGGGTCTTTAGTCCCGGTTGGAGCCACGCACCGGGGCTAAAGATCCACCTATATAAGCGGGACTTTGAAAAATTCCCACCCAAATCGTCCATTTCTCTTCTTCTTCCTCTCGTTCTCCTGCCCGGCGCGGCACACCGACGACCTCGACGCCGCCGTCAGGCTGCCCGCCGTCCTCCTCGTCGCCGCCTGTCGTCCTCCTCGCCCTCGCCGTCGTCCTCCTCGCCATCGTCGTCCTCCTCGCCGCGCGCCGCCGTCCTCCTCGCCGCGCGCCGTCGACACCTCCGACCGGTAAGCCCCCCGCCCCCTCCTCCGGCCGGTAAGCCCCCCACCCCCTCCCCAACACTTCGGCCAGTAGAAGAAAAGAAGAAAAAGGAGAAGAAAAGAAGAAGAAAGGAGAAGAAAGGAAGAAAAAGGAGAAGAAAGGAAGAAAAAGGAGAAGAAAGGAAGAAAAAGAGAAGGAGAAGAAAAGAAGAAAAAGGAGAAGAAAAGAAGAAAAATGAGAAGAAAAGAAGAAAAAGGAGAAGAAAGGAAGAAAAAGGGAAGAAAGGAAGAAAAAGGAGAAGAAAGGAAGAAAAAGGAGAAGAAAAGAAGAAAAAGGAGAAGAAAAGAAGAAAAAGGGAAGAAAAGAAGAAAAAGAAAAAGATTTTTTTGTCATTTAATTCCTATTTTTATTAGGTTTGTGCTAGATTATTAGGGTTAGTAATATTTAGAATTAGGTTAGGGTTACAAGAAGAAGAAATATGAACAAAAATAAGAAAATAAGATTAGGAAAAAGGAAAATAAGAAGAGGAGGAGAAGAAAAGAAGAAAAAGGAGAATAAGAAGAGGAGGAGAGGAGAAGAAGAGGAAAAATAGAAGAAGAGGAGAAGTAGAAGAAGAGAAAGAATTAGAAGAGGAGGAGAGGAGAAGTAGAAGAAGAGAAGACGAGAAATAGTAGAAGAAGAGGAGAAGTAGAAGTAGAAGAAGAAGTAGAAGAAGAGGAGAAATAGAAGAAGAGGAAAAAATAGTTTAGGGTTACAAGAAGAAGAAATATTTTTTTTTGTCATTTAATTTTTCTATTGTATAGTGTATATGCTTAAGTGTTAATAGTGTTTCTTAGATTATTGCTTAATTTTGCTATTGTATATGCTTAAGTGTTAATAGTTTAATTTTGCTATTGTATATGCTTAAGTGTTAATAGTTTATTTTTAGCAAGAAAATTAATAGAATTAGTTTATTTTTTAGTTCATTTTACGATGTCTATCCCACATCCTCGTCGTCGACTCGGCGGAGGACACCTGCTTGATCACAGGGGCCCTGTCCGGGACTGGGCTCCGCCCGGCTGGTATTGGGAGGTGCTACCTTCCGAGGGGGTGTAGGTTGGTGAGGAGCCAGCCCGTCGTTGACCCGATCCTTGTTTGGTGGCGGTCGCGTGGGCCAGTGAGGGTGCCGAGGCTTTCGGACACCGCGGAGGTGGTACGTCACCGTGTCAGCGACGAGGATGAGCACGTCCATCGCTACATGGTTGCGTTGGAGGGCAGGTTCGAGCATACCTGGCAGGTTCTTCGGGGATCTCATTGGAGCTATGATCCTGTGATGGTTCCTTCTCTTTGGGTGTCCACCGCCTGCGCCGATACCCGTCGGGCGCTACGGTTCTAGATGTATCAGTGATGCTATATGTATGATAGTATTCGAGGAGTATTAGTGATAATATTCGACGATGTACGGACAAAAGAGATGATGTATTTGCTTATAATTGAATGCATGCTAATTTGAATACTACTTTATTTTACGATTTGGTTCTAGCCAAGACCCGGGACTAAAGGTCCTCCTATATAAAACGACACTTCGAAGTTTCCAACCCCTCTTATATAGTTTGTTAGTTTACTAGTTTATCAAATGTCCGTTTTTTGCAGAACTATGGATCCACATATCAGGAACCTCGAAGAGGAAGAACTTCTCGAAGATATAATCAAAGACGGCCCTGACGTTGAACCAGCTGAATCTCCGTCGTCATATCTAAACCCCTCCGGATATGGAATGGAGGTCGACCGACACGAAGATGAAGCCGATGGGGCAGGAGATAGGTCCAATGACGGAGAAGGTGATAGCTCCACTGATGGAGAAGCCGGTGGAGAAGCCGGTGAATAAATAATAAAGTCCGGCAAGGTATACATATGAAGTTCGACAATCACTTGTAATATGTGAAAAATATTGGAGATAGCTCTATATTGTATACATATACATTCATTTGACGAATGTTTCTCCCTCTTAGGCCTCCACATCGAGCAAAGCTACGAAACGAGGCCCAACTAGAAAGTTGGATGCACGGACGCATTACACCTTTGAGGTGATATTGCCTACGAGCGAACCCAAGCTTCCTAAAAATGTTGCTGACACATTCAAGAAGCAATGCGGAGTTCTCGTTAGGGATCACGTCCCGATCAGCGTTCGGGAGTGGAACAAGCGCAAAGGGGCAGCCGATAGTGACTATGTCGCCGAAAGGTACAAAGATAATCTTTGGAATGATCTCATGTCACATTTCAACCTGCCAGAATGTGAGAATGAAGACGCCGCAGACAAACTGAGGGCCAAAGTCAAGCAGTGGACTCTAAAGAAGATGGTCGAACTGTTCCGTAGTTGGAAGAAGAAGCTATGGAAAAACTATCTGAAGACAAAGAAAGTGCCAGTATTCGAGCGGTATCTAGCCAAGCAGGCGAATCACTGGAAGGCATTTCAAGAGTCAAGGAGTCCGAAGATGCCCAGGCATTATCAGAAAAGAACAAGATAAATGCCGACAAGAAGAAATATCACCACAAGCTGGGGCCAGGGGGCTATGAGACTGCCATCCCAAAGTGGGATAAGAAAGAGCAAGATCTGCTAGATAAAGGCATCGTACCTGAACCACTCCGTGATGAGTGAGAATTGAGAGCAAGAAATTGGTTCCTTGCGCATGGTTGTTCATACGACGAAGAAACAGGGGACCTCATCTGCAGTGACGGTCTTAGGATACCGAGGGAGAATTGGAAAAGGATAGTGAAAGAAATTAAGGAGGGAAAAAGAAAGTTCACTGCAGATAGAGAGAAAGATTTGCTCACACTGGTCCTCGGCAATGACGAACATGGAGGACGAACGCGAGGCTTCGGTCCTTCTTACCCGTGGTGGCTTGGGTTTGCCAGAGACCAAGACACTTACAGAAGCCGAGAGAGAGCAAAGAAGCGGCAGCAGGATGAGGAGAATGACAAGTTCAACGAGTTGCTTGCCAGGATTAACGAGCAACAGAAGCAAATTGATGAGCTTAGAGGAGTAGCGCGCCAGGAAGATCCTGCATTTGATATTACCGGCGCCCCATCTAAGCGGAAAAGCAGCGTGGCTGAATCTGAGGCCCCGCCCGACGATGAACGAAGAATGATAGAGGGCGGTCCCGGCTACCCCGTGGATGGAATCAAGGAGTCAACATCATGTGAACTCCATCAGAAATTCAAGAACATATCCATGAAGGTGGCCATCGGACAAGCTTTACCTTCTGGCCCTGATGCACGCTGGCATGGCCGCGAGATTTCAACTGGCTTTGCTAAAGTTGGGGTGGATGAAATCATGGCGGGGTTTCATGATATGGAGCTCGACATAGCTGGACTCGAAGATGAGAGGACACTTGGAGAAGTACTGGGTGGAGTCATCCTATGGGACAAGAACTACATCAAGCTTCCAGGCTCGGCCCCAAGGACAACACCGCCTCCGAGTCGTCACAGGTCACCTACACCTCCATTACCTCCAAGCCCTCCACATGACGTCGGCCAGCACAACACGAGTCCATCTCGATCACCGCCGCCGGACTTGGGTCCTCCGTCTCCGCCGCCGCCCGCTCCGGATACTAAGCGGAAGCGTGCCACCAAGAACGCTCTGCCGACGATTTCTAAGCGACGGAGCCCCCCAAAGCGCAAACGGTCGCCCCTCCCAAAGGTACCTCATGCTAATCTTCCTATCAGACCTTATGATCGTACCCCCAAGGAAAATGCCAGGATAGCAAAGGAGCATCATGATGCGCAGATGAAAAAGAAGGAACCCGAGCCCCGCCCGGAATACACCAAGAAGCAAATAGCATTTGCAAAATACTTCACGACCCTTTCATCACAGTATGACTTACACCATAAGCCTGATGACTATAGACACACATTGCAGAAGGAAGTGAAAAAGAGCAGATCACTTGCAAGTGCAAGTGGGAGCAAATCAAGTTCAACTACAAGCAAGAAAAAATCAGACGTTCCTCAGCTTGGACAACAGGCCAAACAGTCGATCCCACCCCTCAAGGTGTTAACCGAGAATGTCCCCCCTCCGATGCCGGGGCAAGATTTCGAATTAGCAAAGAAGTGGGCGGCTGAATGGGGTATCTCGGTTGAAGACATTCTGGCTTCCCAAGACGACAGGTTACCCAAGGCTGTGGTAGCCCCTAAGCCACAGTTTGTCATGGGAGCACATTTGGTCAGCAATGATGATCTCCCAACAAATATGCGTTACTTGCATACATGGTACTTAAGTGAATCAAAGAATGGGAGAACGATGATCGTGGTGAGTGTCCCACGGGAGTACTACGGCCGCCCCAAAGAAATCCATATCGACTTTGATGAACTCTTCCAGATGTACAATGGCGACACCATCGACAAATCGCTTATGAGTTGCTATTGTCTGTAAGTTTTTCAATTCGTTGTCTACATATAACTTATTTAGTTATTTCAGTTCATTGTCTATATATAACTTGTACTCTATTATGCAGAATGAAGATTCTGGATTGTAAAAGAAAGAACATCCTAAATATTGGGTTTATTGACCCAGATAAAATACATATAGCGACGCTAACTGATAAACCCAAGGAGACGGAGGAAAACCTTCTAAGGTTTCTAACAGATCAAAATTTCTGTGACCACATACTGTTTCCATACAACTTCAGGTGAGGGTCTTTACTCTGTTGTGTCCATTCACTTATAAGTGTAATTGATAAGTTACTGACACACACACACACACATACACACACACAAACACACACACACACACACAGACACACACACACACACACACACATATATATATATATATATATATATATATATATATATATATATATACACACATGTGCAGCTTTCATTGGATTCTGTTGGACATTCAAATTGATAAGGGAAGAGTTGATGCCTTCGACCCATTATCGAGACCCTTGGAACAGTTCCAAAGCCTGAAGGACATGCTCCAAGGGTAATTTCAATCACTCTTGCGCTCTATCGGTCTCTTTCGATGATTTTCTGATATATCAATTAATGAAAAACTTAGCAAATCATTATCCTTGTGGGGCAGGGTTTGGAAGCGGTTCAAGTGCGTGACTCCCGGTATCGAGCCTGAGAAGCTGACCTTTAGAGCGGCTCAGGTAAGTAGTAGTATGATATACTTCTATTTTCAATACATTTATGATGCTAGATTATTATTTTGATTATATATATTCTATTCTCGTAAAGTGCGACCAGCAGCCACGGGGAACGCACCTATGCGGATACTATGTTTGCGAGACCATTCGCACGTTTACCTCTCAGCACAAGGATCACAGATTCGACGTAAGCAATGAACATTCACACCTCTATTTTTACCCGTCATTCTTTGTTATCATGATTTATATTCATATTCATCTCCTCTTCTTATATAGTACACGGCCATGAGGAAGAAGGTCCTACCAGAGCAACACGCGATTGCTGTTGCAGAGGAGCTTGCGACCTTTCTGAGGACGGAAGCTATAGATGACAAAGGACAATTTAGTGTAGCTAGGGGCCATTACTGATGTTCGTCCATGTAATCGAATAGACGGGCTCTAGTCCCGATAATTCAGATCTCCATATAATTGTATATATATACTCGCTTGTCAGATAAGTTAATCTTATATATATATGCATAATTATTTCTATTTAAATTATATGAAAACTAATTCCCGAACACCAAACGAGGCATCACGTTAATCTCCCGAACACCTAAACCCTAAAACCCTAAAACCCAAAAAATAATTTCATTAAAAAAAAACCCAAAAATAAACAAAATCTGAAACTCTTTAGTCCCGGTCCGTGTAACGAACCGGGACTAAAGGGCCTGCCCCTGGGGCGCTACGAGGCGCCCACGTGGATCACCTTTAGTCCCGGCGTGGAACACGGCCGGGACTAAAGGTTAGGCCTTTAGTCCCGCCCCTTTAGTCCCGGTTGGTGAACCGGGACTAAAGTCCCTTACGGGCCGGGACTATAGGCCCTGTCCCCACTAGTGAGAATGCTTCATGGTTGCAAGGAAAAAAACCCAAAGGATATTGCCCTGCCAATTTTTGCTGCCTCCAAGAGGAAGAGATTGACTATGCAAGATGCCCTTCGAGATCCTGTGTGCGCAAGATCAACCCGCCCACGAACCTCACAGTCAACCATATCATTGAGCTCGTGGACCACTGGATCGGACTAGAGCATGTCACTCTTCAGGACGATGTTGATGATGATATTACGTGGAGATTTGAGGCACATGGAGAATACACGACCGCTTTCGCATATCGAGCCCAATTCTTGGGATCCACTTTGACTACCACGAACCAGACCATCTGGAAGGTATGGGCACCCCCTAAGCTCAAGTTCTTCTTTTGGCTTGCGGTGCAAAACAGAATTTGGACAGCCAACAGATTGCAAAAAAGGGGTTGGGAAAATTGTGGCCTTTGCACCCTTTACAGGTGGGCCAATGAAACCGGCGACCATCTGTTTTACAAGTGTCGTTTCATGATGAGAGTTTGGCGGATGGTCAAGGCGTGGTTGGGACTAAATACACTCGAGATCAATATATGGGCGATGGAGCGGAGCAAGAAGACTTGGTGGACAAATATGTCAAAGCCCAATATAGTGAATCGGATGGCCATGGCTTCCCTAACAAATTATTTGGAACGAGAGGAACGCTCGGGTCTTTAAAAAGAAGCCCCCCTATTCTACATCCTTAAAGTGAGCAACACCGTGTCGTGAGAATAACCCTTTCCTTTCTTTTGAGACTATATTGGTGATGTTTTTCAATTTTTCTCTTGGGCTATGATGTAGTGCCAACGTGATGTACTAAACTATTTATCCCTTAGTTAATGAATAAGTTATTTTTTTGCTTCGGTTTCAAAAAGAGAGTAATAACAAGGCCCATAGATTAGCTAAGGCTGCGTCAACTCTTGACATGGGCCGTCATGTGTGGTTAGTGACTGTCCGAGACATCATTTATATCCCAAAGGAAAAAAGCTTCGAGCCGGCGCGCCGGTCGCATGAGGCTGGCTTTGCAAGGCATGTAATTTTTTTCGTCTAAATTTGTTACAACCATGTTTTTCATTTTGCTACACTTTGTTCATTAAAAAGCTATATCCATGTTTGGTTGTAACTCGATTTTGTTGAATTTTTTTTGCTACAACCGGCATTTGATTTTTGCTACAACCGTGTGAATTTTTGCTACAACCAGTATCTTTTTTGCTGCAACCGTTCACTAAAAAAATTGCATACACGTTCGTCAGAGTTGCAACCCGAGATCACCGGATTGTTTTGCTACAATCCTTATTTTGTTTTGCTACCACGCATCATCAGCTTCGTTTTTTTGCTACGACCATGTTGATGTTTATTGCTACAACCATATTTTTGTTGCAATCGTGGACGAAAATTACTGCATTGTGGCCGAAATTTGCTGCATCGAAAATTTTTGTTGCATGGATAGATCTAACGGTACGGACCGGGTGCGGCTGGCGGATCGGACGGCGCACGCGGCCGACGAAAGTAGCACTGCCCTATCCCAAACTGTTTGGATTTTAATAAAATCCGTAGGTACATCACAAAAAAACTGCTTTGACAGCTTTAGTTTTTTTTTTTTTGTATCCAGAAACTGGTGCTGGTCTTCAAAGCTGATACAAACACAGCCGAAACAGCTTGCACCACCAACCCCTTCTTTTGCTCTTCGCTGCGCCACGCCATGGGACAGGAGACATGCCGGTGGTCCATCTTGCGGGGAGATGGACGACAGTCGCTTCCTCCTGCCAAATCACGTCTGCCCGACGATGATACGCAACAGTGCTTTGCCTTTTGAGAAGCAGATCCTACTATTGTCATTTTTATTATACATATACTCCCTCCGTCCTAAATATAAAACATTTTAGAGATTTCACTAGTAGACTATATACGAAACAAAATATATGAATCTACACTCTAAAACATGTCTATATACTAGTTTATAGTGTAATCTTTAAAAGGTTTTATATTTAAAAACGGAGGGAGTATTAGGCCTTCCGTAATGCATTGTATCTTAGCGTGTTATTCTAGGTATGACTAGGATCTAAGAAACAACCATCCTAATGCATTGTTTCTTAGAGGTTGTATCTAAAATAAGTTGCATTAAATGTTTTGGGGCTAATACTTGCTTGTGATTGGGCTAGCATCTTTTTTTGCCTATGATCTCGTGCTAGAGCCGTATGTTATATAAGATACAACTACACTCTCTTTCTTCATTAACTATGATGCCACATAAACAAATTGCCTATAATACCGCGCTAAGATACTCCCATTAGGGAAGGCCTTATACTGCACTTACTCTTGTAGTGCCATCTGGAGGAACTACTAATATCTGATTTTGCCCAATAAAATAAGAGGACCAGCACACTTGTTGCTCGGGATTTCGGTCCGGTCCGGTCCGCATTGCGACCGTCTCTTACGGAAAAGAAAAGCTTACATCTCTTTCTACCAGCGGCCCTAATACTTGTTGCAGCTGTGTCCAGCCCTGCGTGCCTGACACCACGATACGGTCTCCCTTAACAAAGTACTTCACCTTTGATCAGATCCGCATGTCATGCCCCCCTGCTCTATCTTTATTTTGAACAAGAAGAAGATGATGGGAAGCTTTGGCTTTTTAGTATGCACAAAATGGGCAACGGGAAATATGCCTTGTGCGTTGGAATCTGAGTTTTGTAAGGCCTTCCGTAATGCATTGTATCTTAGCGTGTTATCCTAGGTATGACTAGGATCTAAGAAACAACCATCCTAATGCATTGTTTCTTAGAGGTTGTATCTAAAATAAGTTGCATTAAATGTTTTGGGGCTAATACTTGCTTGTGATTGGGCTAGCATCTTTTTTTGCCTATGATCTCGTGCTAGAGCCGTATGTTATATAAGATACAACTACACTCTCTTTCTTCATTAACTATGGTGCCACATAAGCAAATTGCCTATGATACCGCGCTAAGATACTCTCATTACGGAAGGCCTAAGGCCTAGTCGCCAAACTGAAAGCTATGTTCTTCTACTACTTCCTTGAACCACATTATATGGTTGATAAGAATATTTATAACCGGACGTCCCAAACCGCCCTCACACGTCTACATAGTCGTCCGGTTATTGTTCGTGTAAATCTAACCCAGACAAACGTCTCAAATGCCCGGATTGACCAGCGCCTCTCATATCGCCTAAATATGGGGACGGATATGGAGGCTTCAGGGCGCACCCGTCATGTAGGACTCGCGATGGGGTTTAACGTGGATTCGTTCGAAAACCAGGCGCCCCGACGGACGCCTTCTCCATCGACGCGGTGTGAACATCATGTGGCGCCGCACCGGCTCGCCATTCGAGGCCAAATCCGGCCATTTAAGTCAACAGACGCCCCCAGCCCTAGCCCATACACCTTCTCCCTCTCTGTGTCGCCATCCCAACTCGTTCGCCTCCTCTCCTACGCTCTCCCATGCTCTCTGGTATCGCCATGGTCCCGGGAAAGATCACCACCTACGGGATGCTCATGCCGGAGTGCCGGAGGCAGATCGAGAAGGAGATCCAAGCTAGGCGCGCCATCCGCTTCGCTATCGGGCTATTGTCGGACTCGTTGAAGCCAGAGGAGGAGGGAGAGAGAGCAGCTGCCGAAGCCGATGAAGGTGTTGGATCCGGAGTAGGAAGAGGCAGAGCAGCCTGCTCCGGGGTTCAACATGAAGGAGGTAAAGACAGAGTTTGCCATCACCCAAGTCAAGGAGATGGCGGACGAGCATGCCATCATGAAGTCCATCCAGGATGAGGCCTATGTGAAGGCCAACCAGCAGTTCCCCTGACAGAAGCAGGCGGCGTCTGGCACACTCTTTGCTGAACTCGAGGCGAAGATAGAGGGAGGAGGAGGAGGCCGAAGCAGAGCAGCCGGAGGTGCCGCAGCTGCAATTTCCGCCCATGTACCCAAAGCGGGGCACAGAGATAGTTGACATGTTCGACGAGGAGTAGCTAGGTGATCTACATACTACCTAGGTTTTTTTTGTTTGCATGCTTTTGTATAGATTTAAAAATCTAATATGAGATGTCGGATGCAATTAACGCGTGCCCGGCCACTCCCGCGGAGGCGCGCCCAGACGTTTATGGGGTCATATTTATCATACGCGGATGTACATGCTCTAATGGCCGAAAAGCATAGATGTGTATTACAGTGATGCGTCTTGTATCCGAAAAGAAGGGCTCACTATGGCATAGATAGGGATTGTAATCTTTCACAAAACATTTCCGGACCTTCTAGTCCATGCCCTTTACCGAGGAATACCGATATATCGCATGTTGGATAGGCCATAATAGTTAGAGGGAATTTTTTATTTGACCCTATTTCAAATTTTGCTTCCTCTTTTTATTTAAAATTTTGTTTTCTTCCTTTTTGACACTTCAACTTTATTTTGTTCCCTATATGTAATATTTTTGTTAGTTTTGTCTATTAACGGTGTTAACTCTGACCTGAAAAGACCGTTTTACCTCTAGTGTAGTATGTTATCAGATTATTTAATGCATACACAGATGTAACATATACATATACGTTTGTATAAATTAATCCTACACGTGATACATTAGACCGCGCCATGCTGCGTTTTGGCCTCGGTTGCCGGCGTACAAGACCCATGGCTAGCTCGAGTGACACGCTTAGTCTCGGCCTCAATGTGTTGGATTTACAGCTCTAGATCAAATCACTACAAAAGCTGAATACGTACGTGCAAGCTAGTTTCTGTTGGATCGTGTCTCTCGGAACATAACGACTTCTCTCATTGGAATGAACGTGAAACATATAGATGAATTGCAACAGCCTATTTAAGCCCATGTCACCGGCGAGTACATGCGTGCACGGCTAGAATGCAAGTACTGCTAGCTAGGTATTGTAGAGCAGTTAAGCTGCCTGCTTGGCTGCTTTGTTACAACACAAGAGTTAGAACCGAAAATCGAGCAAGTTTTTTTTTTGAAGCCCCAAACCGTAGACCCAAACTTTCTATGGCATATTTTATAAATAGAAAAATCTTCCAAAACATGTGTGGAGAGCTAAGATTAGCCAATTCCTGCTCTAGGTATTGTACACATGATATTACAGATTATTGTCTATCCAGATTGTGAAACTTTGTGCATGCTTCTCTTTGATCTTGAACTTGAGAAGCTTTACATCCTGTGTGAGAAAGTATCTCCATGCTTGCACTGTTTGAGTATGTTCCCTAAAGACTTTGTTATTTCTGTGAATCCATATGTTCCAGCAACCCAATATGATGATTTCTATTGTGAATTGCTTTGGCAGTTGTTGTATGGCCAATACAACATCTTCTTAAACTGAGGTATCTCGTTGTCTATTTGAGAGTAGTGAATTCCAATAGTCTTGTGCAAAATTGCATTCCCAAAGAAGATGCATGGTTGTTTCATCTGCAATTTGATTGCAATTGGGACAATATGGATTATCAAGTTGCATTCCTTTTCTTAGGAGAAGTGATCTGGTGTTGATTCTGCAATGTGCTACGAGTCAAAAGAATATGTTGTGCCTTAATCTGCTAAAGTTGTCCTACATTAATTTGAAGAGGGTGTTCCTCCTGAGCTTCTAAGAGTTGATTGTAAATCAAGCAAGTTGTTTGCGTGTGCTAGCTTGTATGCACCTATTGCTTCTCGAGGATACGAACTAGCGTTCTAAAGCAGTAAAGACTGTTTTAAACCTTAAACTCCCAGGCATCGTCTGTTTTAAACCCCAACCTTCTAATCCCGAAAGTATGTACCCTAAACTCTTTAATCTAAGTCGTTTTCGTCCTTATTGCAGACTCATGAGAGGATTAGATGACGTGGCAGCGTGGTAGGTCGGGTTGTGTACTTAAATGCTCCACATGGGTTACCCCTCTCCCGACTCTGTGTTAGCAGCAACTTGGGTGGGGAACAAAGCTAGGGCTTGTGAGGTGTGATTGGCGATTGTCGGCGCCGGCACTGGCACCGTCGCAAACCACCATGTCTTCACTCACTACTGCAGCATGGTCCAAACACGACACTACAATCAGAGACCCTTCGACGAAACTGTATGTGATGCATTAATTGCAAACAATGTTGTAAGAAAATCGTCAAAAATGATACGAACTGTTTACGATGGTGCACACATCAAACACGATTCAGATCAGAGTTGCGTGTGCGATGCGTGGCATATAGTTAATCCATACAAACTATTTGCGAGATCCAGAACAATATAAATGGTCAGCCAGATGAGGGTGTGTGCGATATACGACATACAGTTCACTGGATGAACTATTTGTGATTAGGTAACATACAAAAACGGTCGACCACATCAAGGTCTGTGCGATGGAGGGCATACAGTTCACTTGGATTTACTGTTTGCGATGAGCATGACAATAGAAACAATTCACCTGAACAAGATGTGTGTGATACACGGCAAACTTGTCTGTAATCAGAAATGTGTGCGAAGACCAATAATAACACAGACGGTTACTGCTAATAAGTCGCGTGATTTTCTTTGTCTACACAAGAAGAACATATATATAATTAAAATAAATATCTAATTACATAAGTTACAATACAAATCATTCACACACACCTCGATAAACAATTGCATGCATTCTAAACTAGGAGAATGATCATCTAGTCACCTACTTCTTGTGACACTCCCGCAACTCCTCTGTGGCTCAATCCCTCTAGGGCAGGATGAAGATACTTCGTCATGTCAACAAGCCGCATGTACACCTCATAGCTTGTGTATGTATCCTTGGTCGCGTACTTGACGTGTTCTTCATCCAGTCACTCATCCCAGTCACTGTGTGAGGCGTCCTATGTGAGGCGTCCTATTCTTCTTGCTCCCATCCTTCATCTTCATGTAGTTGGAGTCGATGATGGACAAGGCGAGGTCAACCTGGGAGTTTTGTTTGTTATTGGTGCTGCCCTAGACCTTGTAGTAGTCATAGATGCTGGCAAGATTCTGGCATGTCAAGCCCGAAACATCGAGCGCTTTTAGATCGTTGGTGGTGTCCACCGTAGCGAAAGTGTAGTTCGGGATGTTGATAAACCTGGCGAAACGCTTGCAAGGCCTTATGGCCAGGTGGTAGTGGTAGACGAGGACGTCATGTTGCACGCACAACTGGGCAACGACAACCTTCTGATCTTGCCCAACACGATCGCTGGTGAACTCGAGGTCAAAGCCAACCACTTGGTACTTCTCCTCAGCAAGAAACTGCTGCATAGTTTGGATGGAGATCTCCACCAAGACCGGCTCGTTCGTGTACATCACCAAGGGATCCTTCCCCCTCATGTGGGTGTCCACTATGTGATGCATGGTGAATTGCCCCCCGTTGTCATCGTCGACCGCTGGGAGCACCATTAGAGCCACGGGGAGTACCATTGAAACCGCTGGATATCCTCTCTCTATGTGTCATCGTGGGTGTGCTTATTGTGTCGTGTGGCGCGAGACATGAAGATAAATGGTCGCAGGAATAAACGGGGACCGGGTGGCTAGGATTCTCGGCACGTCCGCATGACAGTTTTTGCAGCGGATAACTACGTCATGGCACCCAGAACAGCGCAACCGCATGCATAATGGCAGCACGAACGTATGTTATCGTGCGCCGGACTCAAACACTCGTAGCGCGCGTGGTGGGACACGGGTAGAGCGTGCAGAGGGAAGCTAGAGCAGAGCACGTGTAGAGGGACGCGAGCAGAGCATGCCACGGGCGTCTCAACCACGAGCAACCACACACATAGAGTAGTTGAGAACACAAGGAATGGTTGTCTACAAGTCGGCCGGCAGTTGCGAGCCGGTGGCATGATGTGAAACTACGTCGCGTTCCACATCACACGATGGTCGAACAATTATTCACGACACTATGCAGAGAGCGGCCGTGTGCTACTACATCCGTATTGGTCTATTAGTCCCCTTTATACTATGTGTCATATTTTTACCTTAAATTTAACTAACAAAATGTAAATGCATGCTATGAAAATAATATAATTTGAAACTATGTTAAAATACGAGTCCAACGATATAATCTTTGTCGACATGCATTCGTATTTTATTAGTTAAATCTCTAGTCAAAATTTGGCACAAAAATACAAAGAGGACTTATAAACCACGACGGGGTAGTAGGTCATTAAATCACAAACATTGTTTTGTTAACCGTTCGTGTATGTGTTGTTTCGTCCTCCTCTCATACTTCTTGTCACCCTGCTGCTGCACGAAGCTTCGAGCACAAGCTTGAGCACAGTGCATGTGTGGGCCAGGCGGTGGATCAAAGTGGTGCTAATGAATCATCAGTGAGCCCATTCTCGTGCAACCGCACAGATTCCTGTGCATAACCGTCCAAGCTTCCCGTCCAACTCGGTGAAATCTCCCAAAATCCCAATGCTTACCGGCCTGCTATATAAACCCTCACGACCGATGAGTCATGCGTCACATTTTCCCCTCTCTCCCTATAGCTTATCTTGTCTGCTTCTCCCACAATCGCCAATGGCACCGGTACATTGTCATCGCTCAGCCACTCCACCGTCATCAGAGGACAACTCCAATTGGGAGGCTACACCACGACATCGTCACAGTCCCTAACGTAGTGTAGTATGTGTGGCGTCCCTGTTGGGTGTGCACGCAACACCCACCACACGTTCTATCGCCTTGACCGTCGGCGGGTATTGCCGGTTGTCGTTGTCACCGCCCCACCATCTACCGTTGTGGCCACCACACCACCGTCGAAATCTAGGGTAATCGCCCACTCCACCACCACGGCCCAAATGTGGGAGGTGGCCGTCGTGGCCGCCACACCACTGTCAGCCACCGTGGCCATCACCCTCTGTGCCACTGACCCGAAGGCGGGATGTGACGATCGTCACCGCCACCCCACCGTTGGCCGCCGTGGCCGACAGCCCACTGTCGATCGATGTGGTCATCACCTTGTCCACCACTGCCTCCTTAATGAGGGAGGTGGAGGTGGAGCCCTGCATGTGCGTCGGTGACCTTGCACACTATATCGAATTCCTACGGGAGGAGGAGGAGCGCTTGGTTGAGCATGCAAAAAAGCCTTACCTCCACTGTGGCCGTAGCACACACCGCCGCAGATGTGCACAATGAGGAGATCTACGAGGAGTCCTGCCGCTTCGAGATGGGTCATGTGGAGCGGCAGAGGGCATTTGAGGTAAGCGTCGCTAAATATGCAACGACGGCATGCACCGTATTCCAGTCCAGCTCATAGGTAGGCTCCTCCTCCTCTGCCTCTTAGTGAGCGCGCTCGACAGAGGAGAGGCTGCTGGAAGTAGTTCAAAGCCCCTCCGTAGGAGTAGTATTTAGGGGCTATTTTGTTCAGTTCATTTGACTATAGATGTGGTTGAACTATACAACCTATTTAAAATTAGCTAATATATATAGTTGAACTGGATATTTTAGTACGTGGATGGTAACAATTGGGGAAAACTTTGGTCGGTTCAGCTGTCGAGTTGAACTATTGAAAGGACCACGATGTCGCCTGGAGGGGGGGGGGTGAATAGGCGTTTTAAAAAGTTCTACGGATTTGGCTTTATCCTAACTAAGGGGATACTTTTTAAGCACAAATCCTAAATATACTAGGCTCAACTACGTGCACCAACAACTTGTTCTACCAAGGTGAATCACAACAAGATTACTCACAAGCACAAGTAAGTTACACAAACTTACTTGAGCAATATCACAAGATGAGTAAGTGTATGTCACAAGTTAGCAAATCACACTAAACACAAGATATATCAATAGTAGCAAGTGTGAACGACTGGATATAAGATGTAGGCTTGACCGATTAATCTTTACAGGGAAATAGCTAACACAATATAATAAGGACAACAATATGTAGTGAATGTGCGCTCAAGTAACCAAAGTAAACCACAAGCAAGGAGTTAGGGTTAGGGATAATCGAAGTCACTGAGACAAAAATGTATCCTGATGTTCACTTCCTTGGAGGGAAGCTAGTCACCGTTAGAGAGGTGATGTTACCACGAAAGCACACCAACGCCATGAAGGCTCACGCTATTCTCCCTTTGAGACAATACCACGAAGGCGTTTCTCAACCACTAGTGGTAAGTCTTTGAGGTGGCTTCCAAACCCTCACTAACTTTTCCGGGGGATAATCACAACTGTTTGATTCCTCTCCGAAGAACTCCTACCGCCTAGGAGTCTCCAACCTCCAAGAGTAACAAGATCACGAGGATGGCTCAAAACTTGCTCAAATCAGAAATAGCTTGGGTTGAGAGGAAGAGAGGGAGACGATCTATATTTTGATTGGAGCAACCCTCAAAGGGACTCACAGATGCACTTGGGATCTAGCTTTTGGTGTAGGCAAATGGGAGTGAGAAAGAAAGATGTTCTTGGAATCTTTTGGCTGTGTTGGGCCACTCCCACACGAGGTGGGAGAAGACTATATATAGTGGTGGAAGAAAAGTGACCGTTGGATCCACTTATGTTGTGCAGTTGCCCGATGTCCGGCAGATCACGGTCGTCCGGACAGCCATGAAGGGTCGGACGTCCGACAGTGGTCGGTCGTCCGAAGATGTAGGAAGTATCAGGTTACCTTTGTGTACAGGTGATCAGCATACGGACGTCCGTAGCTCGTCGCATGTCCGAAGACATAGACGATATTAGGTACCCATCAGGTGCAATGAGTAGCGCACAGACGTCCGAAGGGCGTCGGTCGTCCGGGGCACGATCACCCGGAATGGTCGGGAGTCCGACGTTTTGGGTCTGTTGGGTGGCAATGGAAATCCGACGGTGCCTGGACGCCAGGTCCTCGGACGGCCGGAGGGAGCCGGAAGTACGACACTTTAGATCTGTTGGCTGGCTCAGGATTTCCGCAAGGCGTTGGCCATCCGGGGTCCGGACGTCCTAGAACCTCCGGACGTCCGTACAGGAGCAGAGCAACAACGGGAAAATAGAAAAAGAGGAATTGCCTAGAGTTTTCAGCAAGTTTCTTGCGAGACCGAGTGATCCCGTCTTAATAGTGAGGGATCCCTAAAACTCAAGAATCATAAAAGAGCTACACTACATAGCTACCGATAATTCATACTTGAGTGTATATGTTTATTCGGTGATCATCACTCCGCACCACTAACATCAAAGAAACTAATACCTTTGAGTCAGGCCTTTGCTACGGTAACAAAAGTCCTTCCTTGGTGCTAGGAATTCTTCTTGCTACTTCTCTTGTTTGCGTCAGTTTTTCCCTTGAAGAGGAAAGGGTGATGCCACACAGGAGCAGTAAGTATTTCCCTCAGTTCGAGAACCAAGGTATCGATCCAGAAGGAGGGTCTCGTCAAGTCCAGAGTACCTACGCAAACACAAACAAGCTTGCACCCAACGCTTCAAAGGGGTTGTCAATCCCTTCAAGGTTGTTTGCAAAGTGAGATCTGAAGGCGGAAAGTGCAACGAAGTAAAAAGTGTAAGGCTGAAAATATGGTGTGCAGTAGACCCGGGAGCCATAGTGTTAACTAGAGGCTTCTCTCAAAATAGCAAATATCATGGTGGGTGAACAAATTACTGTCGAGCAATTGATAGAACCGCGCAAAGTCATGACGATATCTAAGGCAATGATCATACATATAGGGATCACGTCCGAGACAAGTAGACCGATACTTTCTGCATCTACTACTATTACTCCACACATCGACCGCTATCCAGCATGCATCTAGTGTATTGAGTTCATGACGAACAGAGTAACGCCTTAAGAAAGATGACATGATGTAGAGGGATAATCTCAAACCAATGATGAAAACCCCATGTTTTTACCCTTGATGGCAACAACACGATGCGATCCTCGCTACCCCTTCTGTCACTGGGTGAGGTCACCGCACGGTATGAACCCAAAACCAAGCACTTCTCCCATTGCAAGAATCATAGATCTAGTTGGTCAAACAAAACCCAGAACTCGAAGAGAATTACAAGGATATGAAATCATGCATAAGAGAGATCAGAAGAAACTCAAATAAGATTCATAGATAATCTGATCATAAATCCACAATTCATCGGATCTCGACAAACACACCGCAAAAGAAGATTACATCGGATAGATCTCCATGAAGATCATGGAGAACTTTGTATTGAAGATCCAAGAGAGAGAAGAAGCCATCTAGTTACTAGCTATGGACCCGTAGGTCTATGGTGAACTACTCACGTATCATCGGAGAGGTCATGGTGTTGATGAAGAAGCCCTCCGTATCCGAATCCCCCCTCCGACAAGGCACCAGAACATGCCCCAAATGTGATCTTGCGGAGACAGAAGCTTGTGGCGGCGGAAAAGTACTTTCGATGATCTCCTGATTTTTTGGGGATTTTTAGGGAATATATAGGCGCAACCCCTAGGGCAGAGGGCGCCCTGGGGGCCCACAAGCCTGTGGGCCGCGACCTCCCCCCTGGCCGCGGGGTGGGGGCTTGTGGGGCCCCTGAGCCCCCCTGCCTTGGCTCTCAAGCTTCCCGATCTTCTTCCGTTACGGAAAAAATCTTTTGAGGGATTTTCTTCCGTTTGGACTTTGTTTCAAATCTCATCTGAAAGGGGTCAAAAACATGGAAAAAACAGGAACTGGCACTTGGCACTGAGTTAATAAGTTAGTCCCAAAAAAATATAAAAGGCATGCAAAACATCCAAAGTCTCACAAGATAATAGCATGAAACCATCAAAAATTATAGATACATTGGAGACGTATCAAGCATCCCCAAGCTTATCTCCTGCTCGTCCTCGAGTAGGGAAGTGATAAAGAATGAATTTTTGGTGTGGAATGCTACCTAGCATAGTTGTCCTTTGCAACTTCTTTCACATGACATGAATGTTCAGATCGGTAAGATTCAAAACAATAGTTTGCTATTGACATGAAAGCAATAATACTTCAAGCAAACTCGCAAAGTAATCATGAACTTTCAAAATAACAAGGCCAATGAAAGTTATCCCTACAAAATCATATAGTCTGGCTATGCTCCATCATCCTCACACAACTAATGTAAATCATGCACAACCCCGGAATTGGCCAAGTAATTATTTTCGCACTCTTACTTTCTCAAACTTTTTATAGCTATCACGCAATAGATGAGCGTGAGCCATGGATATAGCACTATAGGTGGAATAGAGTGTGGTGGTGGTTGTGAAACAAAAAGGGAGGAGATAGTCACATTGACTCGGCGTATCAAAGGGTTATGGAGATGCCCATTAATAGATATCAATGTGAATGAGTAGGTATTGCCATACAAGAGATGCACTAGAGCTATAAGTATGTGAAAGCTCAAAAGGAGAACTAGTGGGTGTGCATCCAACTTGCTTGCTCACGAAGACCTAGGGCAGTTTTGAGGAAGCCCATCATTGGAATATACAAGACAAGTTATATAATGAAGATTCCCACTAGCATATGGTAGTGACAAAGCAAGAAGCTCTCAATCATGAAGAACATGGTGCTATTATGAAGCACAAGTGTGGAAAAAGATATTAGCATTGTCCCTTCTCTCTTTTTCTCTCTTTTCTTTTTTTCATTTGGGCTCTTAGGCCTCTTTTTTCTTTTCTTTTCTTTTCTTTTTGTTTTTGTTTTTGGGCTCTTTGGCCTCTTTTTTTTTACTTCCTCACATGGGACAATGCTCTAATAATGATGATCATCACACTTTTATTTACTCACAGCTCAAAACTCACAATGATGACTCCATAGGAAATGCCTCCGGCACTGTACCGGGATGTGCAACGATCTAGCATGGCGTATGACGTTGAAACATCTCGCTAGCTATCTTACGATCATGCAAAGGCAATATGAGAGTGACGGCACAAGTCATGAGACGGAACGGTGTGATTTGCATGGCAATATATCTCGAAATGGCTATGAAAATGCCATAGTAGGTAGGTATGGTGGCTGTTTTGATGAAGGAATATGGTGGGTTTGTGCACCGGCGAGAATTGCGCGGCACTAGAGAGGCTAGCAATGGTGGAAGGTGAAAGTGAATATATACCATGGACTCACATTAGTCATGAAGAACTCACATACTTGTTGCGAAAGTTTTTATTAGTAATCGAAACAAAGTGCTAAACGCGTACTCCTAGGGGAAGGGTTGGTAGGTGTTAACCATCGCGCGATCCCGACCTCAACACAAAGGATGACAATCAATAGATCAATTATGCTCCGACTTCCTAACATAGCGGTTCACAATACGTGCATGCTACGGGAATCACTAACTTCAACACAAGTATTTCTAGATTCACAACACCCTACTAACATAGCTCTTAATATTACCAAATCCACGTCTCAAAACTATTTGAGAGGAATCAAGACTTCTCTTTCTACTCAATGCACATGAAGATGGAGGTTTTTGCATCCTCTTTGGGTACCTATCACATTTGGGAGTACTTTCATAGCATAAGACAACTGCCAAGTCACGCACCGCCGTGCTCTAAAAGATATAAGTGAAGCACTAGAGCAAAAGTATCTAGCTCAAAAGATATAAGTGAAACACTATGAGCATTCTAGCAAAATCATGATGACTGCATGTCTCTCTCTCTCAAAAGGTGTGCAGCAAGAATGATTGTGACACAACAAAAGGAAAAGACTCCTACGATACAAGACGCTCCAAGAAAAACACATATCATGTGGTGAATAAAAACATAGCTCCAAGTAATGTTACCGATGGATTGAAGACGAAAGAGGGGATGCCTTCCCGGGGCATCCCCAAGCTTAGGCTTTTTGGTGTCCTTGAATTTGGCTTGGGATGCCTTGGGCATACCCAAGCTTGATATCTTTCCACTCCTTATCTATTTGTCCATGAGAACATCACCCAAAACTTGAAAACTTCACAACACAAAATTTAAACAGAAACTTGTGATAACATTAGCACAAAAAAACAAACTACCACCTCTTTTGGTACTGTAGAAAAATTGAATTCCATCTATATTGGTGTTGGGCTACTGTATTCTCACTTTCCATGGATAGTACCCCCCGATACTAACCATAGTTTCATCAAAACAAGCAACCAACTCAACAAAAACAGAATCTGTCAAAAACAGACCAGTCTGTAGCAATCTGTATACTTGGTATACTTCTGGTACCTCACAAAATCTGAAAATTACGACGGCTTGAGAAAAAGGCATATCAACCAGCAGAAAATCGAATCAACTCAAAAGCTCTTTCTGAATAAAAATGAAAAATCATCTCGTGAGCGAAAAGTTTCTGTCTTTTTTCAGCAGGATCAAACAACCACTACCAAGACTAGTCCTACAGGTTTTGCTTGGCTCAAACACAAAAAAGAAACACAAAATACAATCACAACAGAATTGTGATGGTGTGGACGCAACAAAATAGAAAGAAAAAGCTAAATTCATTGGGTTGCCTCCCAACAAGCGCTATTGTTTAACGCCCTTAGCTAGACACAAAAGTGATAGAATCACGTATCGTCGTCTTTGGTGCTCAAACCATAAGTGGCCCTCATCATGGATTCATAAAGGCAATCTTATTTTCTTTCTAGGAAAGTGTTCCATGCCCTTCCTTAAAGGAAATTGAAATCTAATATTCCCTTCCTTCATATCAATGATAGCACCGATAGTCCTTAGGAAAGGTCTACCAAGAATAATAGGGCATGTAGGATTGCAATCAATGTCAAGCACAATGAAATCTACGGGTACATAGTTCCTATTTGCAATAATAAGAATATCATTGATCCTTCCCATGGGTTTCTTGACAGTAGAATCAACAAGATGTAAATTAAGAGAACACTCTTCAATCTCATTAAAACCTAGAACATCACATAAAGACTTTGGAATCGCAGAAACACTAGCACCTAAATCACACAAAGCATTGCATTCATAGTTTTTGATTTTGATGGTAGGTTCCCATTCATCATGAAGCTTTCTAGGGATAAAGACTTCCAATTCAAGTTTCTCTTCAAGAGATTTTATCATAGCTTCAACGATATGAGCATTCAATCAAGGAGCAACTATCATAATTAAATTCCTTGAAATCCATGGTAGTAATTTCATTACTACTCAAAGTTTTAACATCTTGTACTCCACTTTCAATGCTTTTAGCATCAAGATAGATGGACTTCGAATCATTGGGGCACTTTTCAACCAAAGTGGATTCATATCCAGCCCCAAAATCATTAGGTCTGACACAAGAAAACAAAGATTCAATGGGAGTCACACCAAGCACTTTAAGATCTTCGTGATTCTCATCACGAGAACATGCCTTTTTAAGCCATTCATGTCTAGCATGAATTTGGGCGGTTCTTTCTTGTCTCTCAATCATGGAAACACGCATAGCTTTCAAAGTTTCATCCATGTTGAGTTTGGGAGGATCACATCTAACTTTCAAAGCATCAACATCACTAGACATTCTATCAACACTCTTAGCCAAATCATCAATTTTGAGTAGCTTTTCCTCTATAGACGCATTGAAAATCTTTTGAGAGTTGATGAACTCTTTGATATTGCTCTCTAGATCAGAGGGTAATCTATTGTAATTTCCATGGGTATTGTTGTAGGAGTTGCCAAAGTTATTAGAGGAATTACTAGGAAAAGGCCTAGGAACATAGTTTCCTCTAAAAGCATTGTTGTTGCCGAAGTTATTCCTACCAACAAAATTAACGTCCAAGCTAGCGTTGCTACACTCAATCAAAGAAGACAAGGGCAAATAATTAGGATCCAAAGGAGCACTTCTACTAGCAACCAAATTCATTAACTCATCCATCTTAGCACTCAACGAGTTAATTTCTTCTATAGCGTGTACCTTCTTACTAGTAGGTGACCTTTCAGTGTGCCACTGAGAGTAGTTCCTCATGATGTTGTCTAAGAGCTTTGTGGCTTCCCCTAACGTGATTTCCATGAACGTTCCACCTGAGGCGGAGTCCAAGATATTTCTAGAAGCGAAATTCAAGCCAGCATAAAAGATTTGAATAATCATCCAAAGACTCAAGCCATGAGCGGGACAATTTCTAATCATCAATTTCATTCTCTCCCAAGATTGTGCGACATGTTCATGATCAAGTTTCTTGAAATTCATGATATCATTACGGAGAGAGATGATCTTAGCCGGCGGAAAATACTTGGATATATAAGCATCTTTGCACTTATCCCAAGAATCGATACTATTTTTGGGCAAAGAAGAAAACCAAGTTTTTGCGCGATCTCGCAACAAGAAAGGAAAAAACTTCAATTTAATCACGTCATTATCCACATCTCTCTTCTTTTGCATATCGCAAAGCTCAATGAAGGTATTGAGATAGCATGCGACATCTTCACTAGGAAGGCCAGAGAATTGCTCTTTCATAACAAGATTCAGCAAAGCGGCATTGATTTCGTATGACTCCGCACTAGTGGCGGGAGCAATCGGAGTACTAATAAAATCATTATTATTAGTATTCGAGAAGTCACAAAGTTTGGTGTTTTCATTCATGGTGACTTCAGAAAGCAAGCAAGCACACAATAAAACAAAGAGCACACAAGAAAAAGGGCGAACAAAAAGGGCGAACAAAAAGGGCGAACGAAAAAGGCAAATGAAAAAGGCAAACGAAAAATGCAAACGAAAAAGGCAATTGGTGAAGTGGGGGAGAGGAAAACGAGAGGCAACTAGCAAACAAAATAAATGCAAGAGATGAGTTTGCGACACCTATTTGGATGAGTTCTTGACTTGATCTTCCTCCTCGGCAACGGCGCCAGAAATTCTTCTCCTACGGTAACAAAAGTCCTTCCTTGGCGCTAGGAATTCTTCTTGCTAGTTCTCTTGTTTGCGTCGGTTTTTCTCTTGAAGAGGAAAGTGTGATGCAGCACAACAGCACTAAGTATTTCCCTCAGTTTGAGAACCAAGGTATCGATCCAGAAGGAGTGTCTCATCAAGTCTACAGTACCTGCGCAAACACAAACAAGCTTGCACCCAACGCTTCAAAGGGGTTGTCAATCCCTTCAAGATTGTTTGCAAAGTGAGATCTGAAGGCGGAAAGTGCAACGAAGTAAAAAGTGTAAGGCTGAAAATATGGTGTGGAGTGGACCCGGGGGCCATAGTGTTCACTAGAGGCTTCTCTCAAAATAGCAAATATCACGGTGGGTGAACAAATTACTGTCGAGCAATTGATAGAACCGCACAAAGTCATGACGATATCTAAGGCAATGATCATACATATAGGCATCACGTCCGAGACAAGTAGACCGATACTTTTTGCATCTACTACTATTACTCCACACATCGACCGCTATCCAGCATGCATCTAGTGTATTGAGTTCATGACGAACAAAGTAACGCCTTAAGCAAGATGACATGATGTAGAGGGATAATCTCAAACCAATGATGAAAACCCCATGTTTTTACCCTTGATGGCAACAACACGATGCGTGCCTCGCTACCCCTTCTGTCACTGGGTGAGGTCACCGCATGGTATGAACCCAAAACCATGCACTTATCCCATTGCAAGAATCATAGATCTAGTTGGCCAAACAAAACCCACAACTCGAAGAAAATGACAAGGATAAGAAATCATGCATAAGAGAGATCGAAAGAAACTCAAATGAGAGTCATAGATAATCTGATCATAAATCCACAATTCATCGGATCTCGACAAACACACCGCAAAAGAAGATTACATTGGATAGATCTCCATGAAGATCATGGAGAACTTTGTATTGAAGATCCAAGAGAGAGAAGAAGCCATCTAGTTACTAGCTATGGACCCGTAGGTCTATGCTGAACTACTCACGCATCATCGGAGAGGTCATGGTGTTGATGAAGAAGCCCTCCGTATCCGAATCCCCCCTCCGGCAGGGCACAAAAACATGCCCCGAATGGGGTCTTGCAGAGACAGAAGCTTGCGGCGGCGGAAAAGTACTTTCGATGATCTCCTGATTTTTTTTGGATTTTTAGGGAATATATAGGCGCAACCACTAGGGCCGAGGGCGCCCAGGGGCCCCACAAGCCTGTGGGCCGTGGCCTCCCCCCATGGCCGCGGGGTGGGGGCTTGTGGGGCCCCTGAGGCCCCCCTGCCTTGGCTCTCAAGCTTCCCGATCTTCTTCCGTTACGAAAAAAATCTTTTCGGGGATTTTCTTCCGTTTGGACTCTGTTTCAAAATCTCCTCTAAAAGGGGTAAAAAACATGGAAAAAGAGGAACTGGCATTTGGCACTGAGTTAATAAGTTAGTCCCAAAAAATATATAAAAGGCATGCAAAACATCGAAAGTCTGACAAGATAATAGCATGAAACCATCAAAAATTATAGATACGTTGGAGACGTATCAGCCTTACACTTGAGCTTGATGTTATTGTTCCTTCTTGGCTCAAGGTGAAGGCAAGACATTGATGAAGTCTTCAAGTAGCTCTCCCATACACAATGTAGAAAGCCTTGCTTTGTATTCATCTTCATTTGTCCATCATGTGAACATCCACAAGCTTCAAGAATGTAATACTTAGGAATGGTTATCTTCAACTTGTCCTTGTCAAACATGATCATGAACACTTGATGTCATCCTCTCATGGACACTTGGAATCTATCTCTTGATGCGAGCCCATGAGAATTACCTAACCCTCATTAACATAGACAACACATAGTATGGGTTAGTACACAACCTGGAGTTGACAATTACTTACCATACCACAGGATCCCATGTGGTACATCATTTGCGCTTGTGTGATGATCAACTTTGAGTTAACTCTTTGATCTTCATCTTGGTCAACATTTATTGTAGATCAATGATTAATATTGATGTCTGGAAGGCCCTATTGATTTCTTGTTAGGCTTCATTACTTTAATAAATGATTACCAATATCTCAATTCAGAATGACCATATCAAGTTTCTCCATGAATCTCATATTAGCTATAGCTTCCTCGTCTTCATGATACAACATATGGGCTCATCGTGATCATATTTTCAAGACATATGTAGAATTCTTCTCTTTAATTATTCTCTCAAGATCTTGATCCATCATGGCTCAAACCATAAGCCACATCATGAGAATGTCTGAGATCCTTAATGAACTCCACATAGATCACATTAGTTCATCACGTGGAATTCATCTTGATCGTATCATATTTGATTCACTCATTGGGATCATCCTTGATGCATGCACAACAATATGTATATGACATTCATTTAGAATTCATTCGAGCTCCTTTTTGCATATTCATGGAACAAGCATACTTCAAATCATCCAATATTGTTTGTGTATTGCATATAGAATATTCCTTCAAATGTATAACTCAATGCAAACATTAGTCCATTAGGATTGTCATTAATTACCAAAACCACACATGGGAACTACATGCACTTTCAATCTCCCCCATTTTGGTAGTTGATGACAATCTCAACAAGAGGATTTATATAATGAATTTTAACACAAGTATGGAATTTACCCAAGGATATATTGAATACTTGGGATGGTTTTGATAGCGTCAAGTGTCTTAAAGATACTTGAGCTTATCACATTCGGTGTACTAACATCAAAATACTTGATAGTGTCAAGTGTCATAAAGATACTTGAGTTTATCACTCTCGGTGTAGTGACATCAAAATACTACACAATATATAGAGCACGCTCCCCCACAATATATGCATGTGTGAACGAACTATGAATTTGCTTGCATATATTGGTTGACATAAACTAGGTGGAGTTTTCTTTATTTACTCTATATATACTAATTCATGCAATAAACAACAAGCCATAGTCATTAGATATCTTAAATCCTCTAAGCTTCTCCCCCATTGGCAAAAAATGCCAAAATGGGACAAATCTTGAGGACAATGAGTTCCTCCTTACTGTATGCATATTCCAAGATGTGAGTGAAACTAGAATGCGCATATTTAATGACACAAAATTTTAGGAGCTCAGGATCTAGAGATTGCAATAGATGTGATATGAAAATAAGCATTCGACAAACATTCAAAAATCCAAACAACATATTTTGGACAAGATATAATGTGAATATCCAAGTGGACCATTATGATAAGTGTGGGTCCAAAATACATCCAAATGCATGAGTGCATAAGATTATGTGCAAGACATATAGGCACTTACTTCGCAACCCCTTACCGAAACCACCAATGAATCAATGAGGAAGGAACCAAGTGATCGGCAAGGATCAAGTGATATCGCAAAGATGGGAACTTACTTATGTTCACAAATTTCTAAGTGGACACTATGTATCCATAATGGAACTTGCATACATAAAAAGTCACAATTGATAAGAACATGGTATGCACAAGTGAATCCATTATCATACACATGTTATCCTAACATAACAGCAAGGCACATGGCACAAGGACCATGGCACAAATTCATCTCATTCGCATGACCATGAATTCCTACGAAGATACCAATACTACAAGCAATTATAGTGTTTTTTTTGGAATTTTCATAAAAGCTGCACATGAGAGAACATTTTAGGAAATGACATGCAATCATTTCTTATTTGGCATGTCTTGGGATTATTGCTTATTTGGCATGTCTTGGGATGAAAGAACCATGAATATGATTTTGTAGATCCCCATTAGATGATTCTACTTGTCTAAACATTGCAACAGGGTATTTTCAAGAACATGCAGGAAAACACAAAATAGAATAAGTACTATTTTCATGCAATGATGCAACCTACACAAGGTTGACTCTACTTTTATACATGCATAAAGTAAATACTTATTACCCAGAAAGCATTGGTATGGAGTAGTAATGGCCGAGTCATGTACTCTTGGCTCTAATTCCCTCGTGATGACACCACCTTCTTTATGAATAAGCCAAGACAGCAATGCTTCTCCAAAGTACCTAGATCACTTTTAAGTACAGTATGGTCCCCAAACTTATTGGGTCCGAAGTAGTTAGTCAAACTACAATATATAGGGAAAAACCCACTCAATTATGTGCATATAGATATGAATTTTAATTTCATGCACATCTTAGATTTTAAAGGATATGTCGGATTTACCATATATATATATATATATATATATATATATATATACTGGATCAAAAATATGATAAACAGGGCATGAGAATTTACACATAGTAAATATGCCTACACAAGCCTATCAAAATCCAAAGAGATACAATATTGAAAAAATGAACACATAACTGTTATTACTTACAATAACCTCACCAACCATTCATCTTGTCCAAAATAAATCAGAGTGACAAATCAACATATGATAGCACACCAAGTTCAACATGTGAACCAAGAAAAACAAATGGGCATATAAGATATGCATTTTGCATAATCTTACATGCATGTCTCACTCAAATAGATATATTATAGTAGAGGTAATAAGATAATAACTCCCACAACATCATAAAATTAGTGATACGAGCTCAAACAAATGCATGGGAGATTACCGGGGGACAAATGAATTTCTCGGCTAGTTATAAAATGCAAGTAGAAGCAAAGCCAATATAAAGATGACCATGAAACTCTATCATACAAGGGATACCATGTGTAAGAGAACACAATGGTATTTAGAAATATCATTCGGTGATAGATTCCAAATAAGCACAAGGTCATTTATACTCACACAAGCATGATATGGGAGTTTAGCAATAAGCACAATGCTTAGATACCATATTATTAACATGTTGTGATGGGGAACGTTGCATAGGAAACAAAAACTTCCTACGCACACGAAGACCTATCATGGTGATGTCCATCTACGAGAGGAGATTTGGATCTATGTACCCTTGTAGATCGCACAGCGGGAAGCTTTAAGAAACACAGTTGATATAGTGGAACGTCTTCACGTCCCTCGAACCGCCCCACGAACCGTCCCGCGATCCGTCCCACGATCCGTCCCGCGATCCGTTCCACGAACCGTTTGATAACCCGCAAGTGTAGGGGATCGCAAGAGTTTTCGAGGGTAGAGTATTCAACCCAAATTTGTTGGTTCGCCAAAGGGGAAGCGAAATAATATTCTCCAGTATTAGCAGCTGAGTTTGTCAGATTCAACCACAACTGAAAGATTAGTGTCTGCAAGCAAAGTATCAGCAGCAAAGTAGTATGATAGCAACGGTGTCAGAAACGATCTGTTGACGGCAGACTATTCCTAACTGTTGTATCAATGGCGCGAGTAAGTTGCACGTGGGCGAGTAACTATTCTTCCCCGACAACAGTGTCGGAAAAGATCTTGCAACAAGTAACAGCGAAGTAGCGAGGAACAGCAGTAGCAGCAGTAGCAGAGTAACACCAGTAGCAACAGTAGTAGCAAAGTGGTCCAACCCCTTTTGTAGCAAGGGACAAACCTAGATAAAGGAACGTAGCAAGGACCAGTAGTAAAAGACTCGTAGGCAGTGGATCGGTGATGGATGAGTATGACGGATGTGTTTCATCATGTAACAGCTATAACACGGACAAATATGTAACTAGCTCCCGTTCCTCAATCTAATGTAGGCATGTATTCCTTATGTAGTCATACGTGCTTAGGGAAAAGAACTTGCATGACATCTATTGTCCATCCCTCCCATGGCAGCGGGGTCCTAATGGAAACTACGGGATATTAAGGTTGTCCTTTTAATAAAGAACCGGACCAACACATTAACACGCGGTGAATACATGAACTCCTCATATTATGGTCATCTCCGGGAGTGGTTCCGGCTATTGTCACTCCGGGGTTGCCGGGTCATAACACATAGTAGGTGACTACAACTTGCAAGATAGGATCTAAAACACACATATATTGGCGACAACATAATAGGTTCAGATCTGAAATCATGGCACTCGGGCCCTAGGGACAAGCATTAAGCATAGCCAAGTAATAGCAATGTCAATCTAGAACATAGTGGATACTAGGGATCAATCCCCGTCAAAAACTAACTCTATTACATGATAGATCTCATCCAACTCATCACCGTCCAGCAAGCCTACGATGAGATTACTCACGAACGATGAAGAGCATCATGGAATTGGCGATGGAGAAAGGTTGATGATGACGATTTCCCCTCTTCGGACCCCAAAACGAACTCCACGTCTGCCCTCCAGATGAAGAACAGGAGGTGGCGGCGCCTCCGTATCGTAAAACGCGATGAAACCTTCTCTCTGATTTCTTTCCGGATGAGACGAAAGATATATAGCTCAGTTTGGGGGCGGTGGTGCCACGTGGGTCCCACAAGCCCTCACGGCGCGGCCTAGGGGGGTGGCCGCGGCCTGTGGGCTTGTGGCCCACTGGCACGCCCCCTCCGGTGGATCTTTGCGCAGGTATTTTTCTTTTATTCCAGAAAAAATCTCCGTAAATTTTCAGTACATTCCGAGAACTTTTATTTCTGCACAAAAACAACACTATGGCAATTCTGCTGAAAACAGCGTCAGTCTGGGTTAGTTCCATTCAAATCATGCAAACTAGAGTCCAAAACAAGGGCAAAAGAGTTCGGAAAAGTAGATACGACAAAGACGTATCAACTCCCCCAAGCTTAAAGCCTTGCTTGTCCTCAAGCAATTCAGTTGACAAACTGAAAGAGACAAAAGAAAAACTTTGACGAACTCTGATTGATCTTGTTGTTGCTAGTATGTCTAACTCATAACCAGAATTTCAGCAATATCACAAGCAGACCACATAAGCAAATGACATCTAGGTCTCACGGTAAACTCATATCAATTGCATAATCAACTAGCGATCAAATAATAATAAGCGTCAAATGTCAACACTTCAATCAAAACAACATGAAGCGGTACGAATAGATGGTATCTCGCTAGCTCTTTCTGAGACCGCAAAACATAAATGCAGAGCACTTTCAAAGACCAAGGGCTGACTAAACATTGTAATTGAAGGCAACGAAGATCCAGTCATAGTCATACTCAACACAGTTAAAAGCAAAGCATAAAAATGACAGAGGTGCTCTCTAATTGGTGCTTTTGTAAGAGGAGGATGACTCAACAGGAACATAAATAGACAGACCCTTCGCAGAGGGAAGCATTGATTTCCAGAGGAGCAGAGCTCAAGCTTTGAAAATAGAGATAATAATTTTGGGTGGCATGCTTTCATTGTCAACGCAATGACTAAGAGTTCTCAACATCTTCCATGCTACACATGCTATAGGTGGTTCCCAAACAGAAAAGTAAAGTTTTGACTCCCCCACCACCAATCAATCACACTCCATGGCAAGCCGAATCCTCGGGTACCGTCCATACCGACATCAATCCTGGGGGAGTTTTGTTTGTAATTATCTTTTCGATTGGAGCATGGAACTAGGAATTCCAATTACCGGCCCCTTTCTCATGAATGATAGTGAATAAACACATATCAAGGATAACACACCTAGCATGGAAGATACTAATAGCCCCCTGTCACCACATGAGCGGTTCGGGCCTGCAAAACAGATTATTTCTTGAAGATTTAGAGAATGGCACATGCAAATTTACTTGGAACGTCACGTAGATACCGCACATAGGTAGGTATGGTGGACTCATATGGCACAACTTTGGGTGTATGGAAGTGGATGCACAAGCAGTATTCCCGCTTAGTACAAGTGAAGGCTAGCAAAAGATTGGGAAGCGACCAACTAGAGAGCGACAACAGTCATCAAAATGCATTGAGATTAACTAACATTGAGTGAAGCATGAGTAGGACATAAATCACCTTGAACATGAATATCATAGAGGCTATGTTGATTTTGTTTCAACTACATGCGTAAACATGCGCCAAGTCAAGCCACTTGAATCATTCAAAGGAGGATACCATCCTATCATACTACATCATAGTCATCTCAACATTCATGTGGGCAACCAAGACAAACCATTATAAGCTCCTAGCTAAGTAAGCATGGCATAAGCAACTATGACCTCTAAGTTTTCATTGCAAACATGTTTCTCTCACAACAAAGCTGAACTAGGAATAGTGAGCTAGTCATATTTACAAAAACAAAATAGATCGAGTTTATACCAGCTTTTCCAGGCTCAGTCACTTCATCATATATCGTCATTATTGCCTTTCACTTGCACGACCGAACGATGTGAACAACAATAAGCGTGCTCCTGCATTGGACTAAAGCTGGAATCTCCAGGCAAACACAAAGGAGAAGACAAAGTAATATGGCTCTTTGAAAGCTAAACAGGTATGCATGCAAGAGCCACTAAACATTGTAACCAATATCTTCTACCTTGACCCAAAGAAAAAGAAAACTATCTACACGGGAAAGCTCCCAACAAGCAAAAGAAGAAAATAAAATCTTTTTGGGTTTTCCCAAACTAGACAGACACACGAAAAGAAAACAAGAAAAAGAAAATAAACTAGCATGGATGATACAGTGGCAAAGTGTGAACACCGGCTAACAAAGTGAAAGCATAAGCAAGAATGTAAAGTCGGTGAGGACACATACTCCCCCAAGCTTAGGCTTTTGGCCTAAGTTGGTCTACTCCGAAGGATGGTCCTGGCGAAACCCAAAATCATAATGGGGGTTATACGGGAGCGCTGTAGCCACTGCCTGAATAGCTGCCTCACGGAGACGAGCAGCCTTTAACTCCCTCTCATGCTCCTCTGCCTCTCCTCTGGTTATGTAGTATCTCCATTTTACCTGAAAGTCAAAGAGAGCAGGAGCAGGAAGGGTAATATGGAAAACACGCTGCCGGTTAAATATCAGACAGTATAGGAGGGATTCGTCATCCCTCTCAAGGAACTGGTATGGAGCGGGGGATCTCCTTTGCGGATGGGTACTCCAAGAAAATTTGCTATGCGAGTGGCATAAATCCCACCAAAGAAATCCCCTTCAATAGCATTCTTATTCAGCCTCCTTGCTATAATAGCTCCCATGTTGAAGCTTTTGTCACCTGTCACTACGCTCTTAAGGATACTAAGGTCGGGTGCGCAGAGGTGACAATGCTCAATCTTGCCATTAATGCATCTTCCTATGAAGAGGGCAAAGTAATGCAGGACGGGAAAATGAATACTCCTCATGGTAGCTTGCGTAATGTCTCTAGTTTCTCCAACCGTAATACCCGAGCAAAAATCTCTAACCGGAGATTTAGGAGGATCATTGAGGCTACCCCAAATAGGTATTTTACAAATTCTATTAAAATACTCTAAATCCATGGTATAAGATTTATTATAGAGATCAAACAGTACCGATGGCTCTCGGCCAGCTGAAAATTTGAATCTACGAACAAAAGAGGCAGTGAGAGCAACATACTATTCACATTTATCGGAGATGAATTCTTCGAGTCCGACGTTGTGAACAAGTGCATCAAACTCATCTTTGAAACCTGCCTCAATCAAAAATTCATCAGAAGGCCATTCACATGGTTGTACCTGCGCTTCCCTAGGTTGGTAAGGATCAGGCTCCCGAATCACAAGACGGGGACCTCTCTTGCTTGAGGAACCACCATGAAAGTTTCTCCTGAACTTCTTCCTTTTCTGAAATTTTCAGTGACCCAAAGTAAAAGTGAACAAGGTTCAACTAAACTAGTAGAAACTACTCACACAAGTGCCTAGAGACCATATTACGCATCAAAACTACTTGGGACCAGCTAAAATCAGCATGCAAAGCTCAAGAACATGGTCACCAATGCAGCAAAAATACGCGAAGTATAAGGCACTAGAGCAAAAACTAATTGGACCAATGGAGGAGTCACTTACCAAGGACTAATTTCCCCAAAACAGTTCGGAGAACGGTGATTTGAGCAAAGAGATCGAAAATCCCAGCAAGAGGAGCAAGTACACGGGTTTGAGCTGCGAAACGATTTTTTCTGGAGGTAGGAGAACCAGATGAGACCAAGAATGAGTGGAGGGGGTGCATGTGAGCCCCACAAGCCTGTGTGGCATGGCCAGGGGGGTGCCCGCGCTGTCAGGGCTTGTGGACCACTGGTGCAGCCCCCAGACAAGCTCTTTGTCTCAGAATTTTTCAAAGATTCCAGAAAAAAACATACTTGATTTTTAGGACGTTCGAGAACTTTTATTTTTGGGGTACTTTTCTACCAGACGCTAAAACAGAAAACAGGGAAAACTAAACTAAATCTATCATTTTTCTTCTAAGCAACCGAAGGTGAAAACTTGGAACAGAGGTTTGTGACTCCTTGATTCATCCATCTCATGGTCATCGAAAGAAATCCGTCAATGGGGTTGATCAAATCCCCTCGACAAAACTTTCTTGAATCGCAAAAGAAGACGGAGAATTTTTGAATAGTCACTAGGTTACCTCAATGGGGATGTGTATGTCCCCAATAAGCAAATCATACTTCATCTTGACACGAGGAATAGGGCGTTCAAAGCTCCCAATAAGAATCGATGAAGTTTTTTCGATACCATTGATGCAATGTACTCGATATTGTTTCTTCGGAAAATGCACCGTATGCTCATTACCGTTGACATGGAAAGTGACATTGCCTTTGTTGCAATCTATAACAGCCCCTGCGGTGTTTAAAAAGGGTCTTCTGAGAATGACAGCCATGGCATCGTCCTCAGGAATATCCAAGATAACAAAGTCTGTTAAGATAGTGGTGTTAGCAACCACAACAGGCACATCCTCACAAATGCCGATAGGGAAAGCAGTTGATTTGTCGGCCATTTGCAGAGAGATTTTAGTAGGTGTCAACTTATCCAGTTCAAGTCTACGATACAAAGAGAGAGGCATAACACTAACACCGGCTCCAAGATCGCATAATGCAGTTCTAACGTAGTTGCCTTTAATGGAGCAAGGTATAGTGGGCACACATGAATCACCTAGTTTCTTGGGAGTTCCACCCTTGAAGGTATAATTAGCGAGCATGGTGGAAATCTCAACCTCAGGTATCCTCCTCTTATTAGTCACAATATCTTTCATGTACTTAGCATACGGAGACATTTTGAGCATATTTGTCAAACGCATTTGCAGAAAGACAGGTCTGATCATTTCAACGAAGCGCTCAAAATCCTCATCATCCTTTTTCTTGGATGGTTTGGGAGGAAAGGGCATAGGTTTCTGAACCCATGGTTCCCTTTCTTTACCATGCTTCCTAGCAGCGAAGTCATTCTTATCGTATCTCTTATTCTTAGGTTGTGGGTTATCAAGATCAACAGGTTCAATCTCCACATCCTTTTCATTGCTAAGTTGAGAATCTTCATGAACATCACTATTGATATTATCATTAGGCTCATGTTCATCACCAGATTGTGTTTCAGCATCTGAGACAGAGACGTCGTTTGGACTCTCAGGTGTAGCAGCAACATGATTGCTAGCGTGCAGGTTCCTATCATCTTTCTTCTTCTTTCTAGGATGACTAGGTGCATCAGTGCTAACTCCTTGAGAATCTTGTTCAATTCTCTTCGGATGACCCTCAAGATACAAAGGTTCCTGGGTCATTCTACCGCCTCTAGTGACGACTCTGACAGAATTGTCATTCAACTCATTGAGCAAGTCATTTTGAGCTTTAAGTACTTGTTCTACCTGAGTAGTAACCATAGAGGCATGTTTACTCAGAAGTTTAAGATCATTGACGTTTCTGTCCACACAAGCACTTAGATGACTAAGCATACAAGCATTCTGTTCCAATTGTCTGCTAACATAATCATTGAAACTCTGTTGTTTGGCAACAAAGTTATCAAATTCATCCATGCATAAGCTAGCAGGTTTATCAAAAGGAATATCACTCTCATCAAACCTACGCAGAGAATTTACTTCTACTACCTGTATCGGGTTATCGAGACCATGGATCTCTTTGATAGGTGGTAGATTTTTGACATCTTCAGATTTAATGCCTTTCTCTCGCATAGATTTCTTAGCTTCTTGCATATCTTCGGGACTGAGGAATAGAATACCTCTTTTCTTCGGAGTTGGCTTAGGAGGTGGTTCGGGAATAGTCCAAGCATTCTCATTGCACAAGATGTTATTCAATAGAATCTCAGCTTGTTCTATCGTTCGTTCCCTAAAAACACTACCGGCACAACTATCTAGGTGGTCTTTGGAAGCATCGGTAAGTCCATTATAGAAGATACCAAGTATTTCATTCTTCTCAAGAGGGTGATCAGGCAAAGCATTCAGTAGTTGGATGAGCCTCCCCCAAGCTTGTGGGAGACTCTCTTCTTCAGCTTGAGCAAAGTTGTATATTTCCTGCAAGGCAGCTTGCTTCTTATGGGCAGGGAAATATTTTTCAGAGAAGTAGTAGACCATATCCTGGGGGCTACGCACACAACCAGGAGCAAGAGAAGTGAACCAGGTTTTAGCATCATCCTTTAGTGAGAAAGGAAACAGCTTGAGCATATAGTAGTGGTGGATCTTTTCCTCACTAGTGAATAGGGTGGCTATATCGTGCAGTTTGGTAAGATGGGCTACAACCGTTTCAGACTCATAACCGTGAAAAGGATTAGATTCGACCAGAGTGATTAACTCAGGGTCGATAGAGAATTCATAATCCTTATCGGTCACAAAGATAGGTGAAGTGGCAAACTTCGGGTCGTATTTCATCCTAGCGTTCAGAGATTTTTCTTTCCACTTGCGCAGTAATTTCTCAACATCATAGCTATCCTTACATGCAAGAAAGTCCTCAGCTATCTCTCCCTCCATAACATAGCGTGTATCAGGCATATCAGGCAATTCAGGCATAGGAGAGCTAGTTCTAGCAGGGAAAATAGCAGGTTCTACTTCAATGGCATCAACAGTTTCAGAAGTATCATCACATCTAGCAGCAATTCTAGCAATATGTGCATCAAGGAATGCACCTAGTGGCAAAGCAGTATCGAGCATAGCATCATCAGGCATAGTATCAGACATAGTATCAAGCATAGCATCATCAGGCATAGTATCAAGCATAGCATCATGGGCAACAGAAGTAGCATCATCAAGCACAAACGACATATCAAGATTTCTAGCAGGAGGTGATGTCGCAAACTTACTCATAACTGAAGGTGAATCAAGTGCAGAGCTAGATGGCAGTTCCTTACCTCTCCTCGTAGTGGAAGGCGAGATTTTAGTTCTTGGATCTTTCGGATTCCTTCTAGTGACCAGAAGACGTAAATCCCAAGTGACTCAGAGAATATAGTTGTGCCTCCCAGGCAACGGCGCCAGAAAAAGGTCTTGATAACCCACAAGTGTAGGGGATCGCAACAGTTTTTGAGGGTAGAGTATTCAACTCAAATTTGTTGGTTCGCCAAAGGGGAAGCGAAAGAATATTCTCAAGTATTCGCAGCTGAGTTTGTCAGATTGAACCACACCTGAAAGATTAGTGTCTGCAAGCAAAGTATCGGTAGCAAAGTAGTATGTTAGCAACGGTGTTAGAAACGATCTGTTGACGGCAGACTATTCCTAACTGTTGTATAATTGGCGCCAGTAAGTTGCACATGGGCGAGTAACTATTCTTCCCCGACAATAGTGTCGGAAAAGATCTTGCAACAAGTAACAACGAAGTAGCGAGGAACGGCAGTAGCAGGAGCAGCAGAGTAATAGCAGTAGCAACAGTAGTAGCAAAGTGGCCCAATCCCTTTTGTAGCAAGGGACAAGCCTAGACAAAGTAACGTAGCAAGGACCAGTAGCAAAAGACTCGTAGGAGTGGATCGGTGATGGATGAGTATGACGGATGTGATTCATCATGTAACATCTATAATACGGAGAGATATGTAACTAGCTCCCGTTTGTCAATCTAATGTAGGCATGTATTCCGTATGTAGTCATACGTGCTTAGGGAAAAGAACTTGCATGACATCTATTGTCCATCCCTCCCGTGGCAGCGGGGTCCTAATGGAAACTACGGGATATTAAGGTTCTCCTTTTAATAAAGAACCGGACCAACGCATTAACACGCGGTGAATACATGAACTACGAGATATTATGGTCATCTCCGGGAGTGGTTCCGGCTATTGTCACACCGGGGTTGCCGGGTCATAACACATAGTAGGTGACTGCAACTTGCAAGATAGGATCTAAAACACACATATATGGCGACAACATAATAGGTTCAGATCTGAAATCATGGCACTCGGGCCCTAGTGACAAGCATTAAGCATAGCCAAGTAGTAGCAACATCAATCTAGAACACAGTGGATACTAGGGATCAATCCCTGTGAAAAACTAACTCGATTACATGATAGATCTCATCCAACTCATCACCGTCCAGCAAGCCTACGATGAGATTACTCACGAACGATGAAGAGCATCATGGAATTGGCGATGAAGGAAGGTTGATGATGACGATGGCGACGATTTCCCCTCTCCAGAGCCCAAAACGGACTCGAGATATGCCCTCCAGATGAAGAACAGGACGTGGCGGCGCCTCCGTATCGTAAAACGCGATGAAACCTTCTCTCCGATTTTTTTTCCGGGCGAGACAGAAGATATAGAGCTGAGTTTGGGGGCGGTGGTGCCACGTGGGCCCCACAAGCCCTCACGGCGCGCCTAGGGGGGGTGGCCGCGGCCTGTGGGCTTGTGGCCCACGGCACGCCCCCTCCGGTGGATCTTTGCGCAGGTATTTTTCTTTTATTCCAGAAAAAGTCTCCGTTAATTTTTAGTACATTCCGAGAACTTTTATTTCTACACAAAAACAACACCATGGCAATTCTGTTGAAAACAACGTCAGTCCGGGTTAGTTCCATTCAAATCATGCAAATTAGAGTCCAAAACAAGGGCAAAAGAGTTCGGAAAAGTAGATACGACGGAGACGTATCACCGTCTCGCGATTCATCTCATGATCCGTTCCGATCTAGTGCCGAACGGACGGCACCTCCGCGTTCACCACACGTACAACTCGATGACGATCTCCGCCTTCTTGATCCAGCAAGAGGGGGCGGAGTGGTAGAATATTTCTCCGACAACGTGACGGCGCTCCGGTGGTGGTGAGGATCTATTCCTGCAGGGCTCCGCCCGAGCTCTGCAGAAATACGATCTAGAGGAAGAACTATGGTGTCTAGATCTGAGTTGCACGTGGCAAAAAGTTATCTCAATTCAGCCCTAAATGACCACTATATATAGGAGGGAGGTAGGGGACGAGGAATCCTCAAAACCTCAAGGTTTGTCCGAAATTGGAGGTGGAGGAGTCATACTCCAATCCTACTTGGAGTAGGATTCCACCTTCCCACTTGGAAACTCTTTCCACCTTGTGTTTTTTCCTTCTCAAACCTTATGGGCCTTAGTGGGAACTTATTCTACCCCACTAGGGGCTGGTTTATCTCTTTCCATAGCCGATGAGACCCCTTGGGGCGTGACACCCCTCCCAATGGTCCCCGTCGCCCCTCCCGGCACTCCCGGTACACTACCGATGAGCCTGGAACTTTTCCGGTGACCAAAACAGGACTTCCTATATATTAATCTTTACCTCTGGACCATTCCGGAGCTCCCTGTGACGTCGTGGATCTCATCCGGGACACCGAACAACTTTCGGTTGCTAACACCTATAACCCAACTATACATAAAAATCATCGAACCTTAAGTATGCAGACCCTGCGGGTTCAAGAATTATGTAGACATGCCCCGAGGTACTCCTCGGTCAATATCCAATAGCGGGACCTGGATGCCCATATTGGATCCTACATATTCTCTGAAGATCTTATGAGTTGAACCTCAGTGTCAAGGATTCATATAATCCCGTATGTCATCCCCTTTATCCTTCAGTATGTTACTTGCCCGAGATTTGATCGTGGGTATCCGCATACCTATTTCAATCTCGTTACCGGCAAGTCTCTTTACTTGTTTCGTAATACAAGATCCCGTGACTTACACTTAGTCACATTTCTTGCAAGGCTTGTGTGTGATGTTGTATTACCGAGTGGGCCCCGAGATACCTCTCAGTCACATGGAGTGACAAATCCCAGTCTTGATCCATACTAACTCAATGGACACCTTTGGAGATACCTGTAGAACACCTTTATAGTCACCCAGTTACGTTGTGACGTTTGATGCACACAAGGTATTCCTCTGGTGCCAGTGAGTTATATGATCTCATGGTCATAGGAACAAATACTTGAAACGCAGAAAACAATAGCAATAAAATGACACGATCAATATGCTACGTATATAAGTTGGGTCTTGTCCATCACATGATTCACCTAATGATGTGATCCTGTTATCAAGTGACAACACTTGCCTATGGCCAGGAAACCTTGACCATCTTTGATCAACGAACTAGTCAACTAGAGGCTCACTAGGGACAGTGTGTTGTGTATGTATCCATACATGTATTTGATTTTCCAATCAATACAATTCTAGCATGAATAATAAACGATTATTATGAACAAGGAAATATAATAATAACTAATTTATTATTGACTCTAAGGCATATTTCCAACATGTTGATTAGCTAGATCATTATGTAGAGGACTAATTTGAAAGGCTTGCATCATATATGCCCTTCTTTTAAGTATGATCTAAAAGGTAAACCATGAATAATCTTGGAGTAGAATGTCATAACCACACACATCTAAGGAATTAAACACTAAAAGAATTATTATGCAAATAGAGACACGTTGAGCATGGCACGCCACAAAGATATAGAATAATCTCAATAATAGATTCTAAGTGGCATTCACTGAATGTTTATATTACCAAGGTTTGTGATATGCGCAAAACATATCACTCCCCCAAAATGTGATAATCCATGTATTTTCCATACGAGGCAATTTAAATCCAACTAAAGATGATCAATGGATGAGAATTTGAATTTTAGATGACCTTGACATACCACAAAGTAATTGGACAATCTTGCACTATAAATACTAGGTGGTGTCCAATATATACACATTTTAGGTTGGTGATGTGTGTAGAGCATAACACTCCCCCATAATGTGATGATCCATTAATGTCTCAAAAGAGCCCAGTAAGGTGCAACTAGGATGCAAGTAAGGATCATGACTACACACACAACTATATGACATGCACAACAACCTACACATGATAGATAACACAAAACAAACATACTAGGAGGCGCAACATGTCAAAACACATGCTAGGTACCAAACCTAAACATGAGAGGGGGCGAGAAACTTTCAATGTAGGCAATATACACACGTTACCGCTAGGAGAGGCATTGTAATGACAGATATGATGCTAATATTCTTGACTTGTCTTGAACCATAATAAATGGTGAAAATAAATTTTCTTCATGAACTAGCCAAGTCTCCAATGTCCTCCACAGACCTATCAAGTTTGAGATTGATGGTCCCCAAGCAAGCTGGGTCCTAAGAAGTTAGTAACAATAGGCTTGGTAACCCAGATGGTCTTATCCACTTCCGAACCATTTTGAGCACCAACATACTTGGCAAACACATTGCCAAAAATATCCTTCCTAAGTGAAAAATGATCATTGATAACTTGAGGTTTAGATACGTTACCAGTGGGGCATGTTGACGCTATGTGCCCCTTCTTTGACAGATATAGCAACATGTACTCCCTTTTCTGTTCTTCTTCTTTGGTCTCTCAACTTGGGAAGAAGTAACGTGTTTCACCATGCATAATGGTTGTTCTAAAACATGAGGCTGAGCTTGATCTTGACACCTCTTCCCATGTAGCATATCCAATAGATCTCCACTTACTCAAACTTGCATCTCTCCTCTTCTTCATGTCCTCAACAGTAGGATGAGAAACATTATGGGTTGGAAGATGAGCCCTCAGCTTCATAAGCACAGGTGCATCCTCATCTTCCTCTACAGCAAAAACTCTGGACGCAGAGCCTTTGTTTTTCTCAACTGCGGGAATATGCTTTGTAGTCCTCTTGGGAGCTACAGACTTCTTAGGATCAGGAGAATTCTTGGGATCAGAAGGATTCTTTGGCATAGCATCACCCATCAGCTTTGACTTCTTAGGAGGAGGAACTTGAGCTGGAATTTCTTCCTCCTCAGCATCAGCAGTTTCTGATGGATATTCATACATAGAGGTTGGTATTCCAACAACATGGAAAATCCTCTTCCTGGCTCTCTTCTAACCTCGCTTCTTTGCAAGCCTAGCTTCAGGAGCTCTACTGTTAGAAGGTTTAGCATACTACTTTCTCACAGTCTTCCTGAGTGTGGTCTTCTCCTTCTGCTTCTAGGGAGTAGATTCTTCAGGGATGAAATCCGCATCTTCTTCATTAGTTTTGAGCATCCTTCTGTACCTGGTAGCTTCATGGGAATGCCATGGGAGCTACGAGTACCTACGAGCACAGTCTTCCTGAGTGCCCGAGTCAGCTTCAGCACTTGGCTCGCTGAAGTTGTTCAAATTATCCTCTGAACCTGATATCCTCACAAGAACAAGCACACAAGCAAACTCGTAGACAAGTAGACAAGCAGACCCTATGAAAAGATATAGAAGAGATGGAAAGGATAAGCATCTAAAAATTGTTGAAATTTGTCAAATTTGAACTCCGAAAAATTAGTTTTAACATTCAGCAAAATAGGATTTCAGTTCCACCGAGTCAAAAACAATTGGAGCCACCGAGATATATGTTCTCATTAACAAAAACTTGGCACCCTTTTCGGTTGCACCGAAAAGGAAAACTAGGTTCCACCGAGAACATTTTCAGCAACCCTAAAACCAAAATCTGTATGGCCGATTTTTGTAACTGAGGTGACACCGAGATTCAATCTCGCGGAGTGCTAATCCTCAAATTTTCTTTGTTCGCTAATCTAGGGAAATTATTTGATGGATAGAACTTGTAGCAATAGTGGATATATAATGGCAAAACCTATTTGCACAAAGAATCAGATTTGGAGTGCAAAAGGAAATCGAATCTGTACCATAACTTGGCATGGATTCGCTATGGCGGCAACGGTGGCGAAGAATCCGTTGGCGGTGAGGAATCCTAGCGAAGGCGCACGGGAGAATCACATAGACTTTTAGGGGAATAGGGTGTGATAGCAAAGGGGTGCGGCTGTTCGATGTTTGAAGAATTTTTCAACCGTCAGGTTCCGCAGATATATATATCCCCTTGCTGTCGGTGACACCGAGACGAGATTTTTGGTGCCACCGAGTTCCTCAACTGTCAGGTGATAGTGAAACTTGGTGTGGCCAAAAAGAAAAACTCAGTTGCACCGAGATGATAAAACCAGATCAACCCTAGGCTTCGATGGGACCAAAATTTTGAGGTTGGTCACACTGAGATGCACTTTGAAAGGTTTTGGAATTGAGCCCTTGTCGAGACGGATCTCCGAGTGCTCCTCACACAGAGTGTCCATAAAGTGCTTGCTCAAATTTTGTGATGTAGCATGAATAGAATTTGAGACGGGAAAGCTTAGATAGCTTAAGAAGGATACTTAGGCATTCTCATGTACCCAATTGGCAACTAGAATAGAAAGCCAAGTAACAACAATTGGATATCCTCAAATGAGAAAAATATGCATACCAACATGCTCACACGATAAGATGTCAAATAAAACATGGTGAACATGCACAATCATTCTAGCATCTATCAAGCACTTTGGCGATGACGAATTCATCTATATATGAATATATTGACTTAGGATCCAAGTAATAATACTTGATCATTGGTCATACTCATCAATTAAGCACAAGTGGGGTTACCACTTTTACATAATGCATTAATGTGTTCACATCGTTTAGGAGACGCTTATACTCAAGTCTTAGAATAAAGCTCCCCTAGATGTGACATCCCCCCTAAGAGGATAAACTAACTTTGGGTTTTGTCGTAGAAGAATTCAAGTAGGTGTATTTGTGGTGGATGCTAATTGTTGATGAAGATCATCTTGAGTTGGGAGCAATCCTTGTTGTTTCTTACTCTCCTCACCTACATGGGTTAGCCCCAAAGTAAAAGGAACAAATGCAAATATATCTATGGACATGGAGTGAAATACATGGGAGGTGATGCCCAAAGATGCATTAATTACCTTGTACCTTGCTCGCCTTTGAGGGAATGTGTGACTCCTTGAACTAATGAATGTGGTTGGAGTTGATTGCATATAGTTCTTGCCAAAATGAATGAGAGTGAATTTCATTGGCGGAGTCACCCCTCAAGAACTTTCTAATTCTTCCTCTTGGGGACCCACATCAACTTTATGGGGATCCTTGCAGTTGTGGTAGCACTAGATGAGGTGGTACTAGAAGTGTCCTTGGGAACCCACTCGACCTTGGCTTGGGGTTCTTCTTCAAATAAGTCAATATCCTCTTGAAGCTTTCCCTTGCCCTTGTGGTCTTGTGGTAGAAGGCCATCTTGAGAGTTTGTTCCCTTGGTGGGAGTAGGATCATACTTATCCTATTGAGGAACAAACTTGGGAATGGGATATGGACCTTCTTCCCAAACATCTCCGCTGACGTTGATGTAGCCAACACCTTGCTTCTTCCGATGTCCTCCTTGCTTGCGCACAATTTCTTTGAATCGCTTACTTTCGGAAAGACTCTTGAAAACACCTATCTTTATAATCCCTTTCAATAAATCGTTTTCTTGCTCAAGTGTAACTTGGCTAAGAGAATCATTAGTGGGATCAAGAGAGCTACTGGCAAAAACAACATTTGATCTAGCTTTATCATTGTTGTTACTAGATGAAGAAACTTTCTTGCCTTTGTTACTAGTGTTCTTAGGTTTAACTTGTGGAACAAAAGTACACAAGAGTAATCATTTGGCTAGATAAGAGGAACTCTTCTTTCGAAGATCAACATTGATTGATTTTAGGAACTCATGCTCTTGCTCTAAATTTAGCCTTGTCGAAGCGCAGCTTCTCATGAGTTCTTGCAAGCTCTCTATGATCTTCTAGAGTAGTTTCCTGAGCTAACTTAAGAGTATTCAATTCTTTAGTTAGTCGTTCAATCTCTTTCTTATCATCATCATTCGATTTCTCTTGACTAGCATGAATATTTTCAAGTTCATTTTCAATGTTATCACTAGCCTTATCAAAGAGCAAGTCATCTTCTCCTAACAAGTCATCCTCATCACTATCAAAGTCAATGTACTCGGGGTGTGATACCTTGGGGCCTTTTGCCATGAAGCAGTTTCCAATCCCTTCATTTGGTGGATCAAATAAGTTGTAGGAGTTGGAGGAAATGAGTTGGAGTGATAGCTTCTCTCGGATTGGTTGTCAGAATAGGAGCCGGAAACCCATTCACCAATATGAGTTTGATGTCTTCTTCTGGAAATGCTCTTGGTGTACTTGTCCTTCTTCTATGATTCTTTGCATCTCCGGGAGTGTCTTTGTTCATAATGATCTTCTCTACTCCTCTCTTTGCCAGGTGACTCATCTCTTAAGCTTCGTCTTCTAGGTGACTCTTCTCGTCGTTATTTTTTGGCATCCCAAGGTTTCTTAGTCGATGGCTAGTTAGGGCTCATCGACTCATCCATGACTAGTTAGGGCTCATTGACTCGTCGGTGACTAGTTAGGGCTCATCGACAACGTACATGGTTAAATGCAAAATGTAAGCTTATATGGTTGACAAGCATATGTTGGCATCACATCAAATTCGCACCATACATATTGCTTGGCAAGTACATCAGTTGACATCCACATCAAAAGGGACATATGTTGGCATCATAGCATAATACCAACCACACATAGTTTAAAAGGGACAGCCAAACCAAAAGTGGCAGTCACACCACAACTTGTGAGTACACTACATGCCATTACCACAATTCTTGAAGATCTAATCCTTTAGCTGCAAAATGTCTTCAGAAATTGCCACTAGCATTAAAGTAGCCTTCCCACCCTCCACATGTTCCTCTTTGTGGCCCTCTCCCTGAGCCTCTTTGTATTCCTCTCCATGTTCCTCTGCACGATCCTCTCCCTTATGCTCTCGCAGCATATGTGCTTCCCCCAGGGGTAGAGCTAGTTGCCACTCTAGGAGTTTTGAATCTTGATACTGCAGCTTGAGAACCTGATGTGCTAGCTTGAGAGCTTGATCTTGCTCTAGTTGTACGAGATTGAGTGCTTGCTGGTGGTGCTTTACTTCTTGTAGCTTTTGGCCTACTACGAGCTAGATATTTTGATTCATCAGTCTGATCTTGTTGCAAATGAATGACGTGAATGAAAAGAGTTAAGCAATGATGTATTTGCATAATTAAAAACAAAGATAAAACAGAGCAATTATCATATTAGCACCTCTAGTTCCCTTTGCTTTCTCCCTACTTTTACAAGATATGTTTTAGTTTTTTTGGGGTTCTATCCCTATTCATCTTACAACCACTTTTATTGTATCCCTTAAGACCACAAGATGCACAAGTGATTTGTATGCCATGTTTTACCATTTTCTTCCCTTTTGCAGCTTCACCCTCTTCTCTCCTCTCGTCATTGTTTTTATTCCTTGCTAGTGGCATTGCAATGTATTCAAGTGCCACTGGCCTAGGGTTTTGAGACACGGGATAATTTTCCTCTCCTAGAACAGGTTGCAGACAATGCTCATAAGTTTTGTTGAATGCCTCAATCCAGTAGCACTTGTCTATGTAGCCATCTATCTTTGTTACACTCTTGTATATAGTTGCAATAGCATGACAACAAGGAAGGTCTGCCAGCTGAAAGTAAGCACAAGTACATATCCTTTTTTCAAGACTTACAGTGTACCTTTTTCTGCCTTTCACGTGCTGCACCTCAAATCCCTTCTTGTCATTCAATAGCACATCCATGAAATTTGTCAATTTAATACCGACCTGGAGTTTCTTGAAAATATTTGGGAAAATTTTGCTCTTGCATTTTGCACCTTTTGCTCTCTGCTCTTGCACCCTAGCAAGCATCTTATTTCTTATCATCTCTTGCTTGAAATAATGGGATAGAACCTTGATTCAGTAATGGCATTGTTAAATGACTCACATGGATTATTGTCTACTGATTCATAGTTTGCTCGTGTTGGAAAAAATGTTCTGGCCTAGTGAATTGTCTATGTCCTCATGATATCCTTTGCACCATAAGGAGTTTGCTGAGCAAGCCTTGCCTTGCAGTAGTTAAAATCCTCTTTTTTTTGCAGCCTTAGAAATTGCCCAAAATCTCTGTTGCTACTCATGGTACTTGTACTTCTTCCTCCAATTGGCATATATGTATGTGATCTGCCTTGGGCAAGTAGTCCCTCATAATAATAATCTAGCCCTCATCAAAAATGAGAAAAAAGTAAGTTTTTGCAATGAAGAAAAGCATTTCTATTTTGCATTGAAGAAAATCTAGTTACTTAGATTTCATTACCTTCTGCTGATCAAAATTGAAGACCCAACCTGATCCTTGGTCATTAATATCCAAGACTTTGATTTACAAAGCAATAAAACACTTCCATCTATCATTAGTCTCTTTCTCCACTACATCCCAAGCTACTGGGTACATCTGATTATTGGCATCTTGATACGTATCCAACGTATCAATAATTTTTTATGGTTTCATGCTATTATCTTGTCAAACTATGGATGTTTTATATGCCTTTTATATCTTTTTTGGGACTAACTTATTAACTCAGTGCCAAGTGCCAATTCTTGTTTTTTCCGTGTTTTTGACCCTTTTTAGAGGAAGATTTGAAACGGAGTCCAAACGGAATGAAATCCCCGAACAAATTTTCTCTGAAACAAAAGAAGATCGGGAGATGTGAGAACCAAGGCAGGGGGTCCCCAAGGACCCCACAAGCCCTCCAGCCCCGGCCAGGGGCGGAGGCCGGGCCTCACGGGCTTTGGCCCCCCTGGACCTCCTCTGCCCTAGGTTTTGCGCCTATATATTCCATAAAATCCTAGAAAAAATCAGGAGATCATCGAAAATACTTTTCCATCGTCGCAAGCTTCTGTCTCCACAAGATCCCATCCGGGGCACGTTCTGGTGCCCTGCCGGAGGGGGGATTCGGACACGGAGGGCTTCTTCATCAACACTATGACCTCTCCAATGATTCGTGAGTAGTTCACCATAGACCTAGAGGTCCATAGCTAGTAGCTAGATGGCTTCTTCTCTCTCTTGGATCTTCAATACAAAGTTCTCCATGATCTTCATGGAGATCTATCCGATGTAATCTTCTTTTGCGGTGTGTTTCTCGAGATCTGATGAATTGTGGATTTATGATCAGATTATCTATGAATCTTATTTGAGTTTCTTGTGATCTCTCTTATGCATGATTTCATATCCTTGTAATTCTCTTTGAGTTGTGGGTTTTGTTTGGCCAACTAGATCTATGATTCTTGCAATGGGAGAAGTGCTTGGTTTGGGGTTCATACCGTGCGGTGACCTCACCCAGTGACAGAAGGGGTAGCTAGGCACGCATCGTGTTGTTGCCATCAAGGGTAAAAAGACGGGGTTTTCATCATTGGTTTGAGATTATCCCTCTACATCATGTCATCTTGCTTAAGGCGTTACTCTGTTCGTCATGAACTCAATACACTAGATGCATGCTGGATAGCGGTCGATGTGTGGAGTAATAGTAGTAGATGCACAAAGTATCGGTCTACTTGTCTCGGACGTGATGCCTATATGTATGATCATTGCCTTAAATATTATCATGACTTTGCGCGGTTCTATCAATTGCTTGACAGTAATTTGGTCACCCACCGTAATACTTGCTATTTTGAGAGAAGCCTCTAGTGAACACTATGGCCCCCGGGTCTACTCCACACCATATTTTCAGCCTTACACTTTTACTTCGTTGCACTTTCCGCCTTCGGATCTCACTTTGCAATCAATCTTGCAGGGATTGACAACCCCTTTACAGCGTTGGTTGCAAGCTCTTTTGTGTTTGCACAGGTACTCTAGACTTGACGAGATTCTCCTACTGGATTGATACCTTGGTTCTCAAACTGAGGGAAATACTTACTGCTCCTATGTTGCATCAACCTTTCCTCTTCAATGGAAAAACCAACGCAAGCTCAACAGACGACAGAAGAATTTCTGGCACCATTACCGGGAAAGGACTTTTGTTGCCGTAGCAGAAGAATTTCTGGCGCCGTTGCCGGGGAGGATCAAGTCAAGAACTCATCCAAATAAATGTCGCAAACTCATCTCTTGCATTTACTTTTTTGCCTCTCGTTTTCCTTTCCCCCACTTCTGAAAAACAAAAATTTACAAAAAGATTTGCCTTTTTTGTTCGCCCTTTTCTTTCGCTTGCTTTCTGTTCGTCCGTGTGCTATGTGCCTTCAATATGCTTGCATCTTCGCTTGCTCAAAATCTAGTGATATGGATCCTCATCCACTTGCTAATCTCTTTAAGAGATCCAATTATGTTGATCCAATTGCTAGTAAGTTGAGTGCACTTGACTATCTTTATGGAGTTTTGCGTGAGATGTGTGAATCTGAAAATCATGATGAAGAAATTTATGAAGTGATTCACGAGGGCTCCTTGAATGAAAAGCATGATTGCAATTGTTTCACTATAAATCCTATTAGTGTCAATCATGCCAAAAATATGCAAAACCCTAAGCTTGGGGATGCTAGTTTTGCCATTATCCCTACTTGTTGCAATGATCATGATTGGGGTGATGATTTTTCTTATGATCTTGAAAAAAAAATTAAGCCTCATGATGAGTATGATATTGCTACTGCAACAAAAGACCTTCCAACGGCGCCAGAAACAAGCGTGCTGACGGGAGACTATTCTTGTCTTGATACTCCTCAGCAACGGCACCAGGAATCCTTCTGCTACGGCTACGCCTTTATGGACTTCCTAGGAAAATATGAAAAGGATTTCCCCCTTGGCCTTGGAGCCTTACGTTGGTGTTCCCTCGAAGCGGAAAGGGTGATGTAGCACAGCGGTGGTAAGTATTTCCCTCAGTTTTGAGAACCAATGTATCGATCCAGTGAAGGAATATCACAAGTACCTTCACAAACACAAAGAGCTTGCTCCCAACGCTATGAAGGGGTTGTCAATCCCTTATAGATTTGTTTGCCAAGTGAGAACTGAAAGCAACAAAATAACAAAGCAAAGTAAAAGCAAAAGTGGAAACGACAGGTGTGAATAGACCCGGGGGCCGTAGTGTTCACTAGTGGCTTCTCTCATGAAAGCAAGCAGACGGTGGGTGAACGAATTACTGTCGAGCAATTGATAGAACCGCGCAAAGTCGTGACGTTATCTATGGCAATAATTATATCTATAGGCATCACGTCCAAAACAAGTAGACCGACACTTTCTGCATCTACTACTATTACTCCACACGTCGACCGCTATCCAGCATGCCTCTAGTGTATTAAGTTCATGAGAACAGAGTAACGCCTTAAGCAAGATGACATGATGTAGATGGACAATGTCATAACTATGATAAAAGCCCATCTTGTTACCCTTGATCGCAACAACACGATGCGTGCCTTGCTGCCCTTTCTGTCACTGGGAAAGGTCACCACACGGTATGAATCCAAAACCAAGCACTTCTCCCATTGCAAGAATCATAGATCTAGTTGGCCAAACAAAACCCAAGACTCGGAGAGACTTACAAGGATATCAAATCATGCATATAAGAAATAAGCAAAGACTCAAATATATATCATAGATAATATGATCACAAATCCACAATTCATCGGATCTCGACAAACACACCGCCAAAGAGGATTACATCGGATAGATCTCCATGAAGATCATGGAGAACCTTGTATTGAAGATCCAAGAGAGAGAAGAAGCCATATAGCTACTAACTACGGACCCGTAGGTCTGAAGTGAACTACTCACGAGTCATTGGAGGGGCGATGATGTTGATGAAGAAGCCCTCCAACTCCAAAGTCCCCTCCAGCAGGGCACCGGGAAGGGTCTCCAGATGAAATCTCGCAGAAACGGAAGCTTGCGGCGGCGGAAAAGTGTTTTCGTGGATGCCCTAATTTTTCTGGATTTTTAGGGAATTTATAGGCCAAAGACCTAGGGAAGGGGAGCGCCAGGGGGGCCACAAGCTTGGTTGCCGCGGCCTCCTCCCCTCGCCGCGGCAACAGGGCTTGTGGACCCCCTGTGGGCCCACATGCTTGGCCCTCAAGCCTCCCGATCTTCTCCCGTTCTGAAAAAACCATTTTGGGGATTTTATTCCGTTTGGACTCCGTTCCAAAATCAGATCTGAAAAGAGTCCAAAACACCGAAAAAACAGGAACTAACACTTGGCACTGAGTTAATAAGTTAGTCCCAAAAAAGATATAAAAGGTAAACAAAACATCCAAAGTTGACAAGATAACAGCGTGAAACCATCAAAAATTATAGATACGTTTGAGACGTATCAAGCATCCCCAAGCTTAACTCCTACTCGTCCTCGAGTAGGGCAGTGATAAAGAATGAATTTTTGATGCTTTCATGCTACCTAGCATATATGTCCTATGTAACTCCTCTTATGTGACGTGAATTTTCAGATCCATTAGATTCAAAACAATAGTTTTCTATTGACGTGGAAACAATAATAGTTCAAGCAAACTAGCAAGGTAATCATGAACTTTCAAAATAACAAGGCCAAAAGAAGTTATCCCTACAAAATCATATAGTCTGGCTATGCTCTATCATCATTGCACAACGAATTTAAATCATGCACAACCCCGGTATTGGCCAAGTAATTGTTTTCACACCTTTACTTTCTCAAACTTTTTCAACTCTCACGCAATACATGAGCGTGAGCTATGGTTTTAGCACTATAAGTGGTGTGGAGTGTGGTGGAGGTTGCAAGACAAACAAGGAGAAGATGGTCACATTAACTAGGCATATCAATGAGCTGTGGAGATGCTCATCAATAGATATCAACGTGAATGAGCAGGGATTGCCATACAAATGATGCACTAGAGCTAAGAGTATGTGAAAGCTCTTAAGGAAAACTAGTGGGTGTGCATCCAACTTGCTTGCTCACGAAGACCTAAGGCAATTTTGAGGAAGCCTATCATTGGAATATACAAGCCAAGTTATATAATGAAAATTTCCCACTAGCTATATGGTGGTGACAAAATGAGAGACTCTCAATCATGAAGATCATGGTGCTTAATATGCACAACTGTGGAAAGGTGGTAGCATTGTCCATTCTCTCTTTTTCTCTCATTTTTTTGGATGGGCGCTTTGGCCTTTTTTATTATTATTTTTATTATTATGGTGGGCATATTTGGCCTCTTTTATTTCCTCACATGGGACAATGCTCCATCAATGATGATCATCACACTTACAACTCAAAACTTAGAGCAACGATGACTCTGTATGGAATGCCTTCTGTAGTGTACCATGACAATGATCTAGCATGGCATAGACATTAATGGAAACATCATGCTAGCTATATTACGATCATGCAATGGCAATGTAGACGTGGCGGCACATGTCATGGTGGTAGTTGCATGGCAATATATCTCGGAATGACTTTGAAAAAGCAATAGTAGGTAGGCATGGTGGCTGTTTTGAGGGAGGCTAATGCTGGGTTTTGTGCACCGACGAAAGTTGCACGGCACTAAAGAAGATAGTGATGGTGGAAGGTGAAAGTGCATTTAAACCATGGACTCAACATTAGTCATGAAGAACTCATATACTTGTTGCAGAAGTTTTAGTAGTAATTGAAACAAAGCATTCAACGCATACTCCTAGGGGAAGGGTTGGTAGGTATAAACCATCACGCGATCCCGACCGCCACACAAAGGATGACAATCAATAGACTAATCATGATCGGACTTCATCACATAGCGGTTCACATACGTGCATGCTAAGGGAATCACGAACTTCAACACAAGTATTTCTAGATCCACAACACCTTACTAATATAACTTCAATATTACCATAACCACAACTCAAAACTAGTTGAGATGAATCAAACTTCTCTAACTATTCAATGCACATGAAGGTGGAAGTTTTCGTATCCCTTTGGATAAATACCCCTTTTGAGACTACTTTCATAGCATAGATCAACTACCAAGCCACGCACCGCCGTGCTCTAAAAGATATAAGTGAAGCACATAGAGCAAAAGCAACTAGCTCAAAAGATATAAGTGAAGCACATGTGAGATGAATTGTCTACCAAAGGATATAAGTGAAGCTCGACAAAATCACGGTGAGTGCATGTCTCTCTCTCTAGGTGTGCAGCAAGGATGATTGTGACACAACAAAAATAAAATACTCCTGCGATACAAGACGCTCCATGCAAAACACATCACATGTGGTGAATAAAAATATAGCCCCAAGTAATGTTACCGATGGATTGAAGACGACTGAGAGGATGCCTTCCCGGGGCATCCCCAAGCTTAGGCTTTTACGGCATCCTTGAATCATCTTGGGGTGCCTTGGGCATCCCCAAGCTTAAGCTCTTGCCACTCTTTATCTTTTTGTCCATAAGAACTTCACCCAAAACTTGAAAACTTCACAACACGAAACTTAAACAGAAACTCGTGAGAATATTAGTATAAGAAAGCAAACCACCACTTCCTTAGGTACTGTAGCAAACTTAAATTCTACTTATGTTGATGTTGGGTTACTGTATTTTCAATCTTCCATGGCTAATACCCCCCGATACTATCCATAGTTTCATCAAAATAAGCAACCAACACAACAAAAACAGAATCTGTTAACAGCAGACCAGTCTGTAGCAATATGTATACTTCGTATACTTATGGTACTTCAAAAAATTCTGAAAAATTACGACAGTCTGAAGAATTTGCATAGAAATCAGCAGAAAAAGAATCAACTCAAAAGCTCTTACAGAAAAAAAAATGAAAATTCTTTTCGTGAGCAGAAAGTTTCTGTCTTTTCGAGCATGACCAAACGATCATCCCCAAGACTAATCATAACGGTTTTGCTTGGCACAAACGCAAAAATAAACACAAAAAACACAACCATAACAGAATTATGAAAGTGTGGAAAACACAAAACAGAAATAAAAAGGATAGATTCGTTGGGTTGCCTCCCAGCAAGCTCTATTATTTAACGTCCTTAGCTAGGCATAAGGTGATGGAATCACGTATAGTCATCCTTGGTGCTCAAACCATAAGTAGCCCTCATCATAGATTCATAAGGCAATCTTATTTTCTTTCTAGGAAAGTGCTCCATGCCCTTCTTTAGAGGAAATTGAAATCTAATATTCCCTTCCTTCATATCGATGATAGCACCAATAGTCCTTAGGAAAGGTCTACCAAGAATAATGGGACATGAAGGATTGCAATCTATGTCAAGTACAATGAAATCCACGGGTACATAGTTCTTCTTTGCAACAATAAGAACATCATCGATCCTTCCCATGGGTTTCTTGACAGTAGAATCCGCAAGATGCAAATTAAGAGAACACTCTTCAATCTCATGAAAACCAAGAATATCACATAAAGACTTTGGAATCGCGGAAATACTAGCACCCAAATCACACAAAGCATTGAACTCATAGTTTTTGATCTTGATTTTGATAGTAGGTTCCCACTCATCTTGAAGTTTTCTAGGTATATAGACTTCTAATTCGAGCTTCTCTTCAAGAGATTTCATCATAGCATCTACGATATGCGCGGTAAAGGCTTTGCTTTGGCTATAAGCATGTGGAGAGTTTGCAATGGATTGCATCAAAGAAATGCGTTCAAACAAGGAGCAACTATCGTAATTGAATTCCTTGAAATCCAAAGTGGGAGTTTCATTACTACGCAAAATTTTGATTTCTACTCCACTCTCCACACCTTTATCATCAAGATAGGAGGACTCCGAATCATTGGGGCATTTTTCAACCAAACTGGATTCATATCCAGCCCCTTCATCAATAGGTTTGACACGCGAAAACAAATATTCAAGAGGAGTCACACCAAGCACTTTAAGATCTTCGTGATTTGCATCACTAGAATGCACCCTTTTAAACCATTCATGCCTAGCGCGAATTTGGGCGGTTCTTTCTTTGCTCTCATTCATGGACACACGCATAGCTTTCAAAGTTTCATCCAAGTTGACCTTGGGAGGAGCACATCTAACTTTCAAAGCATCAATATCACAAGACATCCTATCAACGCTCTTAGCCAAATCGTCAATTTTGAGTAGTTTTTCCTCTATGGACGCATTGAAAATCTTTTGAGAGTTGATGAACTCTTTGATATTACTCTCTAAATCAGAGGGTAATTTGTTGTTATTTCCATAAGTGTTGTTGTAGGAATTTCCATAATTGTTAGAGGAGTTACTACGAAAAGGCCTAGGAACATAGTTTCCTCTAAAAGCATTGTTGTTGCCAAAATTGTTCCTACCAACAAAATTAACGTCCAAACTAGCGTTGCTACTCTCAATCAAGGAAGATAGTGGCATGTCATTAGGATCTAAAGGAGCGTTTCTACTAGCAACCAAATTCATCAACTCGTCCATCTTAGCACTAAGCGAGTTAATTTCTTCTATAGCGTGTACCTTTTTGCTAGCAGGTCACCTTTCAGTGTGCCACTGAGAGTAGTTGGTCATGATATTGTCTAGGAGTTTTGTAGCATCTCTTAATGTGATTTCCATGAACGTTCCACCTGAGGCGGAGTCCAAGATATTGCAAGAAGAAAAATTCAAACCAGCGTAAAAGATTTGTATAATTATCCACAAACTCAAGCCATGAGCGGGACAATTCCTAATCATAAGCTTCATCCTCTCCCAAGATTGTGCAACGTGTTCATGATCAAGTTGCTTGAAATTCATGATATCGTTACGTAAGGAGATAATCTTAGCCGGCGGAAAATACTTGGATATGTAAGCATCTTTGCACTTATCCCAAGAATCGATACTATTTTTAGGCAAAGAAGAAAACCAAGTTTTTGCGCGATCTCGCAACGAGAAAGGAAAAAGCTTCAACTTAATCACGTCATTATCCACATCTCTTTTCTTTTGCATATCGCAAAGCTCAATGAAGATATTGAGATGGGATGCGGCATATCCACTAGGAAGGCCAGAGAATTGCTCTTTCATAAGAAGATTCAGCAAAGCTACGTTGATTTCATACGATTCCGCACTAGTGGCGGGAGCAATCGGAGTACTAATAAAATCATTATTATTGGTACTCGAGAAGTCGCAAAGTTTGGTGTTTTCAGCCATGATGACTTCAACAAACAAACAAGCACACAAGCAAGCAAGAAAACCCGCAAAGGAAAACGGCAAAGGGAAAAAGAAAGCGGCAAAGGAAAACGGCAAAAAGGCAAAAGAAAAAGGCAAAGGAGAAAGGCAAATGAAAACGGAAAATGTGAAGTGGGGGAGAGGAAAACGAGAGGCAACTCGCAAAAAAAGTAAATGCAAGAGATGAGTTTGTGAGACCTACTTGGAAAGATCTCTCCTTCCCCGGCAATGGCGCCAGAAATACTTCTGCTACTACAACAAAAGACCTTCCAACGGCGCCAGAAACAAGCGTGCTGACGGGAGACTATTCTTGTCTTGATACTCCTCAGCAACGGCATCAGGAATCCTTCTGCTACGGCTACGTCTTTAGGGACTTCCTAGGAAAATATGTAAAGGATTTCCCCCATGGCCTTGGAGCCTTGCGTTGGTGTTCCCTCGAAGCAGAAAGGGTGATGTAGCACAGCAGCGGTAAGTATTTCCCTCAGTTTTGAGAACCAAGGTATCGATCCAGTGAAGGAATATCACAAGTACCTGCACAAACACAAAGAGCTTGCTCCAAACGCTATGAAGGGGTTGCCAATCCCTTATAGATTTGTTTGCCAAGTGAGAACTGAAAGCAACAAAGTAAAAAAGCAAAGTAAAAGCGAAAGTGGAAACGATAGGTGTGAATAGACCCGGGGGCCGTAGTGTTCACTAGTGGCTTCTCTCATGAAAGCAAGTAGACGGTGGGTGAACAAATTACTATCGAGCAATTGATAGAACCGCGCAAAGTCGTCACGTTATCTATGGCAATGATTATATCTATAGGCATCACGTCCAAAACAAGTAGACCGATACTTTCTGCATCTACTACTATTACTCCACACGCCGACCGCTATCCAGCATGCATCTAGTGTATTAAGTTCATGAGAACAGAGTAACGCCTTAAGCAAGATGACATGATGTAGATGGACAATCTCATATCTACGATAAAAGCCCATCTTGTTACCCTTGATGGCAACAACACGATGCGTGCCTTGCTGCCCTTTCTATCACTGGCAAAGGTCACCACACGGTATGAACCCAAAACCAAGCACTTCTCCCATTGCAAGAATCATAGATCTAGTTGGCTAAACAAAACCCAAGACTCAGAGAGACTTACAAGGATATCAAATCATGCATATAATAAATCAGCAAAGAGTCAAATATATATCATAGATAATCTGATCACAAATCCACAATTCATCGGATCTCGACAAACACACCGCCAAAGAAGATTACATCGGATAGATCTCCATGAAGATCATGGAGAACTTTGTATTGAAGATCCAAGAGAGAGAAGAAGCCATATAGCTACTAACTACGGACCCGTAGGTCTGAAGTGAACTACTCACGAGTCATTGGAGGGGCGATGACGTTGATGAAGAAGCCCTCCAACTCCAAAGTCCCCTCCGGCAAGGCACCGGGAAGGGTCTCCAGATGAGATCTCGCGGAAACAGAAGCTTGCGGCGGCGAAAAAGTGTTTTCGTGGACGCCCTGATTTTTTATTGATTTTTAGGGAATTTATAGGCCAAAGACCTAGGGCAGGGGAGCGCCAGGGGGGGCACAAGCTTGGTTGCCGCGGCCTCCCCCCTGGCCGCGGCAACAGGGCTTGTGGGCCCCCTGTGTGCCCACTTGCTTGGCCCTCAAGCCTCCCGATCTTCTTTCGTTCTGGGAAAAATCATTTTGGGGATTTTATTCCGTTTGGACTCCGTTCCAAAATCAGATCTGAAAAGAGTCAAAAACACAGAAAAAACAGGAACTGGCACTTGGCACTGAGTTAATAAGTTAGTCCCGAAAGAGATATAAAAGGTAAACAAAACATCCAAAGTTGACAAGTTAACAGCATGAAACCATCAAAAATTATAGATACGTTTCAGACGTATCAGATATTTTCAACAATATTGAAAGTGGGATAGGAGAAGTCATGACTTTATTTCATGATAATACCACTATTTTTGAAGAGCGTCAACTTTGCATGCATGTGGATCATGAAAAGAATATCCTATGTGATAGTTACATTGTTGAATTCGAATATGATCCCACATGTAATTGTTATGAGAGAGGAAAATATGGTGGTAGAAACTTTCATATCACTAATCACCTCTCGTTATGTTGAGATTGCTCTTGTCTCTTTCTTCTTCCTTGCATTTGGTAACTATTGGTTGTCTTGCCAATTTGTTCTCCTATAAAATGCCTATGCATAGGAAGTATGTTAGACTGAGATGTGATTTTCACATGCTTTATGATGCTCTCGTTGTGCTTCAATTCTTGTCTTTTGTGTGAGCATCATTGAATTATCAATGCCTAGCTAAGGGCGTTAAACAATAGCACTTGTTGGGAGGTGATGACCCAGAAGTATAGGGGGTCAATTTTAGTCCTTTCGATAAGTAAGAGTGACGAACACAACGAGGAGTAGAAGGATCTGACAAGTGGTTTTCAGCAAGGAAATATCTGCAACCACTGAAATTGTCGGTAACAAGTGATTGTGTGGTGAGATGATTCGTAGCAAGCAACAAGTAACAAAAGTAGCAACGGTGCAACAAAGTGGCCCAATCACTTTTGTAGCAAGGGACAAGCCTGGACAAAGTCTTATAGGAGGAAAAACGCTCCCGAGGACACACGGGAATTTCTGTCATGCTAGTTTCATCATGTTCATATGATTCACGTTCGTTACTTTGATAGTTTGATATGTGGGTGGACCGGCGCTTGGGTACTGCCCTTACTTGGACAAGCATCTCACTTATGATTAACCCCTCTCGCAAGCATCCGCAACTACGAAAGAAGAATTAAAACAAAGTCTAACCATAGCATTAAACTAGTGGATCCAAATCAGCCCCTTACGAAGCAACGCATAAACTAGGGTTTAAGCTTCTGTCACTCTAGCAACCCATCATCTACTTACTACTACCCAGTGCCTTCCTCTTGTTACCCTTGATGGCAACAACACGATGCGTGCCTTGCCGCCCCTTCTGTCATTAGGAAAGGTCACCGCACGGTATGAACCCAAAACCAAGCACTTCTCCCATTGCAAGAATCATAGATCTAGTTGGCCAAACAAAACCCAAGACTCGGAGAGACTTACAAGGATATCAAATCATGCATATAAGAAATCAGCAAAGACTCAAATATAATTCATAGATAATCTGATCACAAATCCACAATTCATCGGATCTCGACAAACACACCGCCAAAGAGGATTACATCGGATAGATCTCCATGAAGATCATGGAGAACTTTGTATTGAAGATCCAAGAGAGAGAAGAAGCCATCTAGCTACTAACTACGGACCCGTAGGTCTGAAGTGGACTACTCACGAGTCATCGGAGAGGCGATGATGTTGATGTAGAAGCCCTCCAACTCCAAAGTCCCCTCCGACAGGGCACCGGGAAGGGTCTTGCGATGAGATCTCGCGGAAACGGAAGCTTGCGGCGGCGGAAAAGTGTTTTCGTGGATGCCCTGATTTTTTTTGTGATTTTAGCGAATTTATAGGCCAAAGAGCTCGGGCAGGGGAACGCCAGGGAGGCCACAAGCCTGGTTGTCGTGGGGCCCCCCTTGGCCGCGGCAACAGGGCTTGTGGCCTCCTTGTGGGCCCCCTGCCTTGGCCCTCACATCCCCCGATCTTCTTCTGTTCTGGAAAAATTTATTTCATGGATTTTATTCCGTTTGGACTCCGTTCCAAAATCAGATCTGAAAAGAGTCAAAAACACAGAAAAAACAGGAACTGACACTTGGCACTGAATTAATAAGTAAGTCCCAAAAAATATATAAAAGGTATATAAAATATCCAAAGTTGACAAGATAACAGTGTGAAACCATCAAAAATTATAGATACGTTTGAGACGTATCAAGCATCCCCAAGCATAACTCCTGCTCGTCCTCGAGTAGGGAAGTGATAAAGAATGAATTTTTGATGCTTTCATGCTACCTAGCATAGATGTCCTTTGTAACTCCTCTTATGTGACGTGAATGTTCAGATCCATTAGATTCAAAACAATAGTTTGCTATTGATGTGGAGACAATTATACTTCAAGCAAACTAGCAAGGTAATCATGAACTTTCAAAATAACAAGGCCAAAAGAAAGGTATCCCTACAAAATCATATAGTCTGGCTATGTTATATCATCCTTGCACAACGAATTTAAATCATGCACAACCTCGGTATTGGCCAAGTAATTGTTTTCACACCTTTACTTTCTCAAACTTTTTCAACTCGCATGCAATACATGAGCGTGAGCCATAGTTTTAGCACTATAAGTGGAATGGAGTGTGGTGGAGGTTGCAAGGCAAACAAGGAGAAGATGGTTACATTGACTAGGCATATCAATGAGCTGTGGAGATGCTCATCAATAGATATCAACGTGAATGAGTAGGGATTGCCATACAAATGATGCACTAGAGCTAAGAGTATGTGAGAGCTCTTACAGAAAACTAGTGGGTGTGCATCCAACTTGCTTGGTCACGAAGACGTAAGGCAAATTTGAGGAAGCCTATCATTGGAATATACAAGCCAAGTTATATAATGAAAATTTCCACTAGCTATATGGTGGTGACAAAACGAGAGACTCTCAATCATGAAGATCATGGTGCCTAATATCCACAAGTGTGGAAAGGTAGTAGCATTGTCCCTTCTGTCTTTTTCTCTCATTTTTTTTGGTGGGCTCTTTGGCCTCTTTTTTTTTGTTGGCATTTTGGCCTCTTTTATTTCCTCACATGGGACAATGCTCCAACAATGATGATCATGACACTTACAACTCAAAACTTAGAGGAGTGATGACTCTATATGGAATGCCTTCGGTAGTGTACCATGACAATGATCTAGCAAGGCATATAAATCAATGGAAACATCATGCTAGCTATCTTATGATCATGCAGTGGCAATGTAGAAGTGGTGGCACATGTCATGGTGGTATTTGTATGGCAATATATCTTGGAATAGCTTTGAAAAAGCCATATTGGGTCGGTATTGTGGCTGTTTTGAGGGAGGCTATATGGTGGGTTTTGTGCATCGGCGAAAGTTGCACAGCATTAGAAAAGATAGTGATGGTGGAAGGTGAAAGTGCATCTCAACCATGGACTCAACACTAGTCATGAAGAACTCATATACTTGTTGCAAAAGTTTTAGTAGTAATCGAAACAAAGCATTCAACGCATACTCCTAGGGGAAGGGTTGGTAGGTATAAACCATCGCGCGATCCCGACCGCCACACAAATGATGACAATCAATAGACTAATCATGGTCAGACTTCATCACATAGCGGTTCACCATACGTGCATGCTACGGGAATCACTAACTTAAACACAAGTATTTCTAGATCCACAACACCTTACTAGTATAACTTCAATATTACCACAACCACAACTCAAAACTAATTGAGATGAATCAAACTTCTCCAACTACTCGATGCACATGAAGGTGGAAGTTTTCATATCCCTTTGGATAACTACCCGTTTTGAGACTACTATCATAGCATAGATCAACTACCAAGCCACCCGCTTTCGTGCTCTAAAAGATATAAGTGAAGCACATAGAGCAAAAATAAACTAGCTCTAAAGATATAAGTGAAGCACATGTGAGCTGAATTGTCTGACCAAAGGATATAAGTGAAGCTCGACAAAATCATGGTGAGTGCATGTCTCTCTCTCTAGGTGTGCAGCAAGGAAGATTGTGACACAACAAAAATAAAATACTCCTGCGATACAAGACGCTCCAAGCAAAACACATAACATGTGGTGAATAAAAATATAGCCCCAAGTAATGTTATCGATGGATTGAAGACGAAAGAGGGGATGCCTTCCCGGGGCATCCCCAAGCTTAGGCTTTTACGGCATCCTTGAATCAACTTGGGGTTCCTTGGGCATCCCCAAGCTTGAGATCTTGCCACTATTTATCTTTTTGTCCATAAGAACGTCACTCAAAACTTGAAAACTTCACAACACGAAACTTAAAGAGAAACTCATGATAACATTAGTACAAGAAAGCAAACCACCACTTCCTTAGGTATTGTATAAAACTTAAATTATACTTATGTTGATGTTGGGTTACTGTATTTTCAATCTTCCATGGCTAGTACCCCCCGATACTATCCATAGTTTCATCAAAATAAGCAACTAACTCAACACAAACAGAATCTGTTAACAGCAGACCAGTCTGTAGCAATCTGTATACTTCGTATACTTCTGATACTTCAAAACTTCTGAAAAATTACGACAGTCTGAAGAATTTGCGTAGAAATCAGCAGAAAAAAGAATGAACTCAAAATCTCTTACAGAAAAAAACGAAAATTCTTTTCGTGAGAAGAAAGTTTCTGTCTTTTCCAGCATGACCAAACGATCATCCCCAAGACTAATCATAACGGTTGTGCTTGGCACAAACGCAAAAGAAACACAAAAAAACACAAACATAACAGAATTATGAAAGTGTGGAAAAAACAAAACAGAAATAAAAATGATAGATTCGTTGGGTTGTCTCCCAACAAGCGCTATAGTTTAAAGCCCTTAGCTAGGCAAAAGGTGATGGAATCAGGTATAGTCATCTTTGGTGCTCAAACCATAAGTAGTGTGATAATTTATCATCTTAAGATCTTCATCTTTATTGGATGACTCACCACTAGCTTTAGGAACAAAAACAGACTTGACGGTCTTTTTGAGAGTGAGATTTGAGGTATTTTCCACAACGGCACAAGCGAAACCCAAGTTGGTTATGACATCTTCTAGTTTGCCAATTCTAGAGGAATCATTAACTATAGGTTCCTTCTCCCTTCAATTTTTCAAAACCATTCCCACTTTGTATCCGTACTGAGTAATTTTATTGTGGATCTTTCTATTCAAACCCTCAATAAGTGAAATTGTGGCAATTTTGTTTTCAATAGCGTCAAGCCTTTGCATCACGTGTTCCAAGGTCAAGGAAGTTCCATTAACCATGAGCGGGGGTGAGCCTACCAAATTCATGATAGCTCCATAGGAGTCAACAGTATGACTCCCCAAAAAATTCCCACCTACGATGGTATCAAGAATATACCTATTCCAAGGAGAGATTCCAACATAAAAACTGCGAAGAACAACGGTAGTGGATTGCTTACGAGTAGATCTACTTTGAGCATTGCAAATCCTCTACCAAGCGTCCTTTAAATTTTCTTCCTCAATTTGCTTGAAATTGAGAATTTCATTCTCAGCGGTATCGTTTGGAGTGGTGGGTCTAGCCATTGATGGACTATCCCACACACAAACGAGCAGGAAGAAAGCGAGTGAAACGGGCAAAGGAGAAAGGCAAAAAGGCAAATGAAAACGGCAAGGGAGAAAGGCAAATGAAAACGGAAAATGTGAAGTGGGGGAGAGGAAAACGAGAGGCAACTGGCAAAAAAGGTAAATGCAAGAGATGAGTTTGTGACACCTACTTGGATAGATCTTGAATTGATCTCTCCGCCCCAGCAACGGCACCAGAAATCCTTCTGCTACTGCGACAACAGACCTTCCCTGGCAACGGCGCCAGGAATCCTGCTGCAACGGGCTACGCCTATAGGGACTTCCTTGGCAAATATGCAAAGGATTTCCCCGCGGCCTTGGAGCCTTGCGTTGGTGTTCCCTTGAAGAGGAAAGGGTGATGTAGCACAGCGGCGGTAAGTATTTCCCTCGGTTTGAGAACCAAGGTATTGATCCAGTGGGAGGATCGCGTCAAGTCACAAGTACCTTCACAAACACAAAGAGCTTGCACCCAACGCTATGAAGGGGTTGTCAATCCCTTATAGATTGTTTGCAAAGTGAGAACTGAAAGCAAAAAGTGAACAAAGAAAAGTAAACGTGAAAGTGGAGACGATAGTTGTGAATAGACCCGGGGGCCGTAGTGTTCACTAGTGGCTTCTCTCATGAAAGCAAGTAGACGGTGGGTGAACGAATTACTGTCGAACAATTGATAGAACCGCGCAAAGTCGTGACGTTATCTATGGCAATGATTATATCTATAGTCATCACGTCCAAAACAAGTAGACCGATACTTTCTGCATCTACTACTATTACTCCACATGTCGACCGCTATCCAGCATGCATCTAGTGTATTAAGTTCAAAAGAACAGAGTAACGCCTTAAGCAAGATGACATGATGTAGATGAACAATCTCAAATTTATGATGAAAGCCCATCTTGTTACCCTTGATGGCAAAAACATGATGCGTGCCTTGCTGCCCCTTCTGTCACTGGGAAAGGTCACCACACGGTATGAACCCAAAACCAAGCACTTCTCCCATTGCAAGAATCATAGATCTAGTCGGGCAAACAAAACCCAAGACTTGGAGAGACTTACAAGGATATCAAATCATGCATATAAGAAATCAGCAAAGACTCAAATATAATTCATAGATAATCTGATCACAAATCCACAATTCATCCGATCTCGACAAACACACCGCCAAAGAGAATTACATCGGATATATCTCCATGAAGATCATGGAGAACTTTGTATTGAAGATCCAAGAGAGAGAAGAAGCCATCTAGCTACTAACTACGGTCCCGTAGGTCTGAACTGGACTACTCACGAGTCATTGGAGAGGAAATGATGTTGATGTATAAGCCCTCCAACTCCAAAGTCCCCTCCGGCAAGGCACCGGGAAGGGTCTCCAGATGAGATCTTGCGGAAACGGAAGCTTGCGGCGGCGCAAAAGTGTTTTCGTGGATGCCCTGATTTTTTCTGTGATTTTAGGGAATTTATAGGCCAAAGAGCTAGGGCAGGGGAGCGCCAGGGAGGCCACAAGCCTGGTTGCCGCCCCCCCCCCTTGGTCGCGGCAACAGGGCTTGTGGGCTCCCTGTGGGCCCCCTGCCTTGGCCCTCATGTCCCCCGATCTTCTTATGTTCTGGAAAAATTTATTTCGTGGATTTTATTCCGTTTGGACTCCGTTCCAAAATCAGATCTGAACAGAGTCAAAAACATAGAAAAAACAGGAACTGACACTTGCCACTTAATTAATAAGTTAGTCCCAAAAAAGATATAAAAGGTATATAAAACATCCAAAGTTGACAAGATAACAGTGTGAAACCATCAAAAGTTATAGATACGTTTGCGACGTATCAAACACCAATATATAATCTCTCATGCTAAAGTGATAATTCCTTCACAAAGTAAAGCATGGATCAAGAACCTTACCGAGAAGTAACAACCGATAGCCTTTAGTGATTGAAGCAATTGCAATTTATCACAACGTCAGAAAGAGTCAAATAAGAGCTTGTAAAGAAAATCCACATACTCAATCATTCTTTCGTTCTCTACAATTGCTACAACTCACGTGGTACTCATGAGATCAAAGTTTCAGGTGGACACAGAGAAAGATAGGGGCTTATAGTTTTGCCTCCCAACTGCTTACCTCAAGGGTAATGTCAACAATAATAATTCATGAATACTTACCTCCAAGTTGACATATGAATATAGATCTTTCCCAAGCATATGACGTTAGCCAAGATAAAGGCGAAATAGGGAATTGGTGAAGATCACCATGACTCTTTCAGGGGCAAAAAGTAAAGGTACAAGATAGGCCCTTTGTAGAGGAAAGCATAGGTTGTCATGTGCTTTTGAGGTTTGGACGCGTGTCCTCTTAGTGCGGAGGAACGTCACTTTATATTGCCTCCTGTGATAAAGAACTTTATTATGCAGTCTGTCGCTTTTATGTCTTCCTCATCACAGGTTCGTATAAAGCTTATTTTCCACACACTAATAGATCATACATATTAGAGAGCAATTTTTATTGCTTGCACCGATGACAACTTACTTGAGGGATCTTATTCAATCCATAGGTAGGTATGGTGGACACTCATGGCAAAACTGGTTTGAAGGTTTATGGATGCACAAATAGTATCTTGTAACATCCCAAAATTATAAATTTTGGAATGTTAATATAATTATTAGATTGAGAGTTTGTTAGTTTGAGTGATTGAAACTTGAGTGGAATTTTAAACTTTTTTAAAACTTTTGAATGAGAGGGAATAAAATGACTTTCCCATTTTCTTTTGAATTCAACTTCATCCATTTAAAATCAGTGCGAGAAGATAACATGACTTCTTCAACTATAAAGAATTTGAATGAATGTGGCATTTGATTTTTTTTCCTTTGGTTTTTGATTTTAATTTTATTTTTGGCACAAGATTTCAACCATAATTTTTTTTCCTGACAATATATTTGCCAAGCAAGAAAGAGAGGAGGTAACATGACACCCCCCAAAAAACAGAAAAGTGAGAAGAAAAATAGTGCCAAAAATTTAAAGACAAAATTTGGATTTTATTGAATTTTCTTAAAAAAAATATAAAGTTTTTTTTGTGTGAAAAATAAAATGTTCATGTTGTATGAAATTTTATTCTGAAAATTTTGATATATAATATGCCTATATAAAATATTCTCTTAATTTCGTTTATATTTGTTTTCGTTGTTTATTTTGAAAAAAAAGACACTATTCACAAGGAAACACTGTTCATCCGAGCTTGCCTATGGGCTGGCCAAAATTTACTTGGCCCATGGGCATTTGGTCCCTCCTTTTCTCCTCTTTACGTATATGTTTAGTCCCACATTGCCTAGCTATTGACCTTTAGACCTTCTTTCCACCTATAAATATAGACCCATAGGAGCATCCAAAAAATCATCTATTTCGGGTTAAATCAATCTTTTGGTTTGACTAGGTTTATTAAATAAAAAAATATTTTTCTTCTCTTCGGCGGGATTTCTCGAAGTTGTCTCCTCATTGGAATTAATTCTTACTCTACATTCTAAAGGTGTTTCTCTTCGTATTTTTTCATACTCCCATAGTTTATTATTTTTAGACTAGTATTCCTACACTAGTATACGTTAGAGTAATTAGATTTATCATTTAGTCTCTGTATTTACACATTAGTCCTAGAATTCTTTTAGACGTAGCACTTTTATTCCGTAAAATAGCTTGACCCTGTTTTTCAAATAGCCATAACTTTTTAATCGTTTATCCGAATTAGATGAAACCAACGTCTAGAGTTTCGCCTTGATCCCATCTATCCGGTGAACCTATCATATCAACTTTTTGAAATTTTCAAATTTCGAAATTTCTTCATATTCATATTCAAACTTCTTTTGATCATATCTTTTTATTCGTAGCTCCGTTTTAGATGAATCCAATTGTGTCGGATTCGTATCAAAGTAATCTTTCCGTTTGTATCATCAGTTTTAACTTTTCAACTTATAATTTTGAGCAAATCATATTTATCTATTAGTGCCCAAAAGTGTTCACATCGTTCTAAGCCGATTCAATGTTATATTGAAGTATTTGTATCATTTGATCCGCTAGTTCAAATCTAGTAATTCTTTTTTCTACACGCTCATATTGATCTCCTATATCCAATAACATCATTAGTTTCGACCTTTGAACCTTACAAATTTGAGCGATTCAAATTTGTATTCGAACATTCATTTGATCTTATCTTGCAAATCGTACCACCTTTTCAATTGATTCCTTTTACCCCTAAATACTCATGTCATATATTTTTGTACGTAACCATCGTACTTCAGTTCAACTTCTCTTGACCTTTTGCATGCAAATTCAATTCATACTTCAATTCGCTATAACTTGCGTTGTATGCTCCATTTCAAGAAATTCTTTCTACAAATAAATTTGTATGTCTTATACTATTTGTCAAATAACATTCATGTTGTTCTCCCAATATTTTTGATCATCTCCCATAGTGTATGCAAGTCGAGCTTATATAGCAATAGTTCATCGTCCATTACCTCTTCTGATCTCATTCATGCACCTTCACTTTACAACACACTTAGGACCTTTTTATTAAACCTTAGTACGTTGTTATTTTGCACCAAGACATGCTTTGTTCTTATGTTCTCTTGGTTCTTCCTTTTTGGCATGAATATTTATTGAATGCTATTTCGTTTACGATAGATTGCTTGGAGTGTGGCGAGTAGAATTATCAGGATTTTGAGAGCGACTATCTTCATCTAGTAATACCAGGCAAGTCATTTGATCATGTATCACCTATGTTTTATGCATCGTAGTTCTACCATCCTATGCCCAATTTTCATGCTGACTAGGTACTTGGAAATTATGGTCACATTATGTAGTATCATGTGGTAGGCACCCAACAACCCCGTTACTTGGCCCGGGACGACAAATTTCATATTGCTATGCTTGAGTAGACGGGATTCTGGTTGAGAGTTTATCACGAGTGATACGAGAATAATTTAATAACCAAGACCGGTTAAGTCAAGACTTTTCAAGACCTCATGATGCAATGCAACTCTGGGTGAAGGACGGTTGATCGGCTCCCTGGAGAAACCAGTGGATGACCCGGGATGCTGGAGACGGCCATGACATCTTGCGGAAAGCTTCACCCAGGCTCAAAGAGACGTATGGATATTTTCAAGACCCAAGGCTTACCTGCACAGCCACAAGTCATTATGGGCTCTGGCTTGGTTGGACAACGCAGCGACTCTGGACTGGCGGTGCTAGCAGATGTAGAAGAACGGTAGGAATGGATGGGCACCGACAGGGATTCAGAGGGACCCGTTGAAAGACCATGTTTTGATCATCCGGTCTTCGAACACCCTCAAGTGCGAGGACATACTCAGAGGCGATCAAATCTTGTGGGGAACGTGTGCAAAACTCTGCAGAGTACTCAAACCTAATCGATTAGCCGTGTCCAAGGTCATGGACAACTTGAGCCAAAGGAACTGAAGTTATCTGAAATTCTCAACACAAATAATAATATTGATGTGGGTATTATTGACAACATGGGTACGAGAATTGGTTGGTGGAACCATCTCGTTAACAATCAACAATGTAGTAACATTTTGCTTTTAGCCCTCTCTTGATGTAGGAGAAAACTTGTTTTTCGCTAAAAACTTATAGCCCCGCCTGCCATATATGCATATAGTATAGATGATATTTTACCCCCTCTCATATGTGACTTGCCGGCATATTCAATATGCTGACCTACACGGCTGCAACGTCTTATGTTGCACATATTTTTCTTCGACGAGTAAGGGTACGATTCAGGGTTACGGTCTACACTCAACTTGCCGTTGGTGTTTATTGGGACTCCACTCCCTTGACTGCTTCCGCTGAGATATTTAAGGTATATATCAGCTTTACGCTATTTACATGTGATTGCACTTTGATATATACATTGATGTACTGTGTGTGCCAGCATACTGATCCAAGGATGGCACAGATACACAGAGGCTTGACTCGTTTTGAGTCGGGTCGCTACATATCTCTACTTGGTGCGGGAGTTTTGGCTAATATGAGGTGGAAGCAATCGTCACATGCTAAGGGATCTCTAATCATATAACATTGTTCAGAGCCAAACAAACACAATTCATTACGTTGTCTTCCTTGTCCAACATCTACTTCTAGGCATGCAATAGTTTTGTGAGTGTTCACAATCATAGATGGTGTCAGAGATGATATATTTATATGTGAACCTCTCCTTCCTTATCACTTCCTATTAATTGCAACAATGACCAAGGTCTACGTTTGCCTACCCTCAACAAGTTTCAATCATCATCCTTTTTATATGTGAAGCCATCACTTCCCATAAGATCATTAATTGATCTTTCATGCTTTTGTTCTTTTCTCACTCTATTGATCATGGCAAGAGGCAAAGCCCTTCAACTAAGACACTCTTTATTATATGGCTCACGAGCAAGGATACATCAGGGGTGACACAAAGCAAAACTCAAGACTAAAACACTAAGACTTTTAAACTACTAGAGAAAAAGAAAACTGAAAAGGAACAAACTAAAACAAAGGTAAAGGCAAAAGATGTGATGGTGATACGATACCGGGGCAACTCCCCCAAGCTTGGCACAAGCCAAGGGGATTTCCCATACCAATGCTCAGTTGTTTTCCTTTCGTGGTGAAGGTGGAGTTGTTGCAATCTTTGACTCCAAGAGGGCCATTAATCTTTTATTTATACCTTGGAGATCTGCGATATGTTTTTCCAGCAAAACAACTTCACGAGTGAGAAAAGTAATGCGAGCACGAGTTGTTTCACAAAACTTCAAGAGTTCAATCAAAGATGGAGACAGTAGGTGGAGGTAGGGTTGGAGGAAATCCACTTCTTCAACTTCTTCCTTGTTGAGCACAGATTGCACTTCGTCCCATGCCTGATCCTTCTCCTTAGCTTTGCCCTTGGTTTCTTTAGGTAGCCTTTCCTTAGCCTCCATTACCTCCATCCTTTTTAGATCAGCATGAACTTCTCCATAGATTTGACGAAGGTTGTTCTCCCCCACAGATTCCTGGGACGACATCTTGACCTAGATCTGCGGTAGAAAACAGGCTCGAAACAAAAAACAGAGGAAATCTGCGTGATGCAGGGGTCAGACCAAACGGAAGTTTATATAATGATTTTTTTTTCAAACCAGAAGGAGTACCCTGCACGAAAACGGAGTCGAGGAGGTGCACGAGGTGGCCACAAGCCCTAACGGCGCAACCAGGGGGTGGGCCCGCGCCATGCACGCTTGTCGCCTCCTCGCGCACTTTCCGGACTACTTCCAATTTTTGTATTTTTTCAAATATTCCAAAATGGAGAAAATTTCCTACTCGAAAAGTTTTGGACTCTGTTTTCGTACCGAATCACACACCTCTTCGTTTTCAGAGTCTGAAACAGGCTGATAAATGTCCCTTAGGTATTCTTCCGGAGTTATGGTATTGATGATATTGCTTTCAACATTTATGGGAGTAGCTGAGATATAATGCTTGATTCTCTGCCCATTTACCACTCTCGGACAATTACCTTCCGTGTTGTTGATCTTGATAGCACCGGAACGATATACTTCCTCAACAACATAGGGACCTTCCCATTTAGAAAGAAGCTTACCTGCAAAGAATCTTAAACGAGAGTTATATAGCAAGACATAATCACCTACATTGAACTCACGCTTTTGTATCCTCTTATCATGCCACCTCTTAACCTTCTCTTTGAACAGCTTGGCATTCTCATATGCATGAGTTCTCCACTCATCAAGCGAGCTAATATCAAATAACCTCTTCTCACCGGCAAGTTTGAAGTCAAAGTTGAGCTCTTTGATTGCCCAATAAGCTTTATGCTCTAGCTCAAGAGGTAAATGACATGCTTTCCCATACACCATTTTGTACGGAGACATGCCCATGGGATTCTTATAGGCAGTTCTATAAGCCCACAGTGCATCATCGAGCTTCTTAGACCAATTCTTTCTAGACCTGGTGACAGTCTTTTGCAGAATCAGTTTAATCTCTCTATTACTTAGCTCTACTTGACCACTGGACTGAGGGTGATAGGGAGACGCAATTCTATGGTTGACATTGTACTTAGCAAGCGTTTTATGGAAAGCACCATGAATGAAGTGTGAACCACCATCGGTCATTAAATATTTAGGGACTCCAAATCTAGGGAAGATAACTTCTTTCAGCATCTTGATAGAGATGTTGTGATCAGCACTACTAGTGGGGATAGCTTCTACCCACTTAGTGACATAATCAACAACAACTAGGATATGAGTATACCCGTTGGATTTTGGAAAAGGTCCCATATAATCAAAGCCCCAGACATCAAATGGTTCAATGACAAGTGAATACTTCATAGGCATTTCCTGACGTTTGCTAATATTACCTATTCTTTGACATTCGTCACAAGACAAGACAAACTTACGGGCATCCTTGAAGAGAGTGGGCCAATAGAAACCTGATTGCAATACCTTGTGTGTAGTTCTATTTCCCGCATGGTGTCCTCCGTAGGCCTCGGAGTGACACTTCTGTAGGATATGTCCCTGTTCATGTTCAGGTACACAACGTCTAATAACACCATCTACTCCTTCCTTATAAAGGTGAGGATCATCCCAAAAGTAATGTCTTAAGTCAAAGAAGAATTTATTCTTTTGCTGGTACGTGAAACTAGGTGGTATGTATTTGGCGACGATATAGTTTGCATACTCAGCATACCACGGTGCACTACGTGAAGCATTGATGACATTCAGCTGCTCATCGGGAAACCTATCATCAATAGGTTGTGGGTCATCAAGAATGTTCTCCAACCTAGACAAGTTATCTTCTACTGGGTTATCAGCACCCTTTCTGTCGACAACGTGCAAATCAAATTCTTGTAGCAAGAGAACCCATCTGATAAGTCTAGGTTTAGCGTCCTTCTTCTCCATGAGGTACTTAATAGCAGCATGATTAGTGTGAATAGTGACTTTGGAATCAACTATGTAAGACCTGAACTTTTCACATGCAAACACGATTGCTAAAAATACCTTCTCTGTAGTGGCATAGTTTCTTTGGGCACTGTCTAGAGTTTTACTAGCGTAGTGAATAACATTCAACTTCTTATCGACTCTTTGCCCTAGAACAGCAACAACAACATAATCGCTAGCATCACACATGATCTCGAAAGGTAATTTCCAATCAGGTGGTTGAACAATAGGTGCAGTTATCAAAGCCCTCTTAAATATTTCGAAGGCTTCCTCACAATCATCGTCAAAGACAAAAGGAATATCCTTTTGCAAGAGATTGGTAAGAGGCCTAGAAATCTTAGAGAAGTCTTTGATGAACCTTCTATTGAAACCAGCGTGACCAAGGAAACTTCTTATCCCTTTGATATCTGTGGGGTATGGCATTTTCTCGATTGTATCAACCTTAGCCTTATTGACTTCAATACCTCTTTCAGAAATTTTATGTCCTAAGACGATGCCTTCATGAACCATAAAGTGGCACTTCTCCCAATTCAAGACAAGATTGGTGTCTTTACATCTCTACAAGACTCGATCAAGGTTGCTGAGGCAATCATCAAAGGAAGACCCATAAACGGAGAAGTCATCCATGAAAACCTCAACAATCTTTTCACAAAAGTCAGAGAATATAGCCATCATACATCTTTGAAAAGTGGCAGGTGCATTACATAAGCCAAAAGGCATATGTCTATAAGCAAAGGTACCGAAAGGGCAGGTGAAAGTGGTTTTCTCCTGATCAGATTGTGCAACTGGTATTTGGGAGAAACCAGAATAACCGTCTAGAAAGCAGAAGTGTGTGTGTTTAGACAGCCTTTCTAGCATTTGGTCGATAAAAGGCAAAGGGTAATGATCTTTCCTAGTGGCTTTATTCAATTTCCTAAAGTCGATCACCATCCTATAGCCAGTAATAATCCTCTGTGGGATCAATTCATCCTTATCATTAGGGACAACGGTAATGCCTCCCTTTTTAGGGACGCAATGCACCGGACTCACCCAATCACTATGAGCAACATGATAGATGATACCTGCTTCCAGGAGCTTTAGTATTTCTTTTCTCACTACTTCTTTCATCTTAGGATTCAATCTCCTTTGATGATCGGCAACTGGTTTGAAATCAGGATCAGTTTTAATCTTGTGCTGGCATAGAGTAGGACTAATGCCCTTAAGATCATCAAGAGTATATCCAATAGCAGCACGATGCTTCCTGAGAGTTTTTAGTAACTTCTTTTCTTCATGCTCCGAGAGGATAGCACTAATAATAACAGGATATATCTCTTTTTCATCAAGATAGGCATACTTAAGAGTTTCAGGCAACTGTTTAATTCCGAACACAGGATCACCCTTTGGTGGGGGTGGATCCCCAAGCAGTTCAACAGGCAAGTTATTCTGAAGGAGAGGATATTGTTCTAAGACAACTCTATCTATCTCATCCCTTTCATCCATATGCATATCATTTTCATGCTCAAGCAAGTATTGCTCTAAGGGATCAGTAGGGGCACGGCAATAGAGGCTAAGACAATAGTTTCATCCCTACTAGGCAACTCCTTTTCATGAGGTTTTCTACCAAACTTAGAGAAATTGAACTCGTGTGACATGCCTTCAAAGCCAACAGTGAAAGTTTGCTTCTCACAATCAATATGAGCATTGACAGTATTGAGGAAGGGTCTGCCAAATATGATGGGACAAAAGCTATCTTGTGCAGTAGCAAGAACGAGGAAATCAGCACGATACTTTGGTTTACCACACAAGACTTCAACATCCCTAACAATTCCCACAGGGCAGATAGTATCTCTATTGGCAAGCTGAATAGTGACATCAATAGGCTCTATCTCAACAGGTGCAATCTCATCTTTGATTTCATCGTATAAGGATTGAGGTATTGCACTAACACTAGCACCCACGTCACATAAGCCCTGATAACAATGATCTCCTATCTTAACAGAAACCATAGGCATGCCAACAACAGGCCTATGTTTGTCTCTAACTTGAGGTTTAGCAATTCTAGCAGCATCTTCACAGAAGTGAATATTAATATATCCCTCAACTTCTTCAGACAGAAGATCTTTGATAATAGCAATGCTAGGTTCAACTCTAATCTGCTCAGGGGGTGTAGGTGTTCTAATATAGCCTCTACGTATCATAGTTGAAGCTTTAGAATGATCCTTTATCCTAACAGGGAAAGGTGGTTTCTCAATGTAAGCACTGGAAACAGCAGGATCATTATAGGCAATGACTTTCTCTTCAACTGGAGTGGGTTTAACTACATTGACTTCTAAAGGAGGATGATATTTAAACCACTTCTATTTGGGGAGATCAGTATGAGCATCAAAGGATTCAAACAATGAAGCTACTATCTCAGAGTCAAGTCCATACTTAGAGCTAAAATCACTAAAGGTATTTGTCTCAACAAAGGATTTAACAGAATCAAACGTGAAATTCATACATGACTCCTTACCTTCTTCAAGCTCCCAATCTTCAGAGTTGCGTTCAATTCTCTCCAATAAATTCCATCTGAAGTCAATATCTCTCTTCATAAAAGAACCGGTACAAGAAGTGTCAAGCATGGTGCGATCATCATGAGAAAGCCGAGCATAGAAGTTTTGAATGATAATTTATCTCGAGAGCTCATGATTGGGGCATGAATATAGCATTGATTTAAGCCTCCCCCAAGCTTGAGCGATGCTTTCTTTGTCACGAGGCCAAAAATATAAATATAATTCCGATCACGATGTACTAAATGCATAGGATAAAACTTTTGATTAAATTCCAATTTCAACCGATTGTAGTCCCATGATCCAGTATCATCACATAGGCTATACCATGTCAACGCCTTATCCTTCAAAGATAAAGGAAATACCTTCTTCTTGACCTCATCCTCTGGCACACCTGCGAGCTTAAATAAACCACAAACTTCATCTACATAGGTTAGATGCAAGTTTGGATGTGATGTTCCATCTCCTGTAAAAGGATTAGCCAGCAGTTTCTCAAGCATACCCGAAGGAAATTCAAAGCAAATATTTTCAGTAGGTGCAGCAGGTTGAGGAGCAACTATTTCTGCTTCCGTTCGAGGTGAAGATACCCCGAACAAGCCCCTCAAAGGATTAGTATCCATAGTGACAAGTGACAATAAATTTCAGCACACTATATGAATGTTTCCTTACCAAGTTCCACTTACCAAAGGCGCTTCACTCCCCGGCAACGGCGCCAGAAAAGAGTCTTGATGACCCAAAAGTATAGGGTATCAATCGTAGTCCTTTCGATAAGTAAGAGTGTCGAACCCAATGAGGAGCAGAAGGATCTGACAAGTGGTTTTCAGCAAGGAAATATCTGCAAGCACTGAAATTGTCGGTAACAAGTGATTGTGCGGTGAGATGATTCGTAGCAAGCAACAAGTAAAAAAAGTAGCAACAATGTAGAAAAGTGGCCCAATCCCTTTTGTAGCAAGGGACAAGCCTGGACAAAGTCTTATAGGAGGAGAAATGCTCCCGAGGACACACGGGAATTTCTGTCATGTTAGTTTCATCATGTTCATATGATTCGCGTTCGTTACTTTGATAGTTTGATATGTGGGTGGACCGGCGCTTGGGTACTGCCCTTACTTGGACAAGCATCCCACTTATGATTAACCCCTCTCGCAAGCATCCGCAACTACGAGAGAAGAATTAAGACAAAGTCTAACCATAGCATTAAACTAGTGGATCCAAATCAGCCCCTTACGAAGCAACGCATAAACTAGGGTTTAAGCTTCTGTCACTCTAGCAACCCATCATCTACTTACTACTTACCAATGCCTTCCTCTAGGCCCAAATAATGGTGAAGTGTTAAATAGTCAACGTTCACAAAACACCACTAGAGGAAAAACAACATACAACATATCAAAATATCGAACGGATACCAAATTCACATGACTACTATTAGCATGACTTATCCCATGTCCTCAGGAACAAAAGTAACTACTCACAAAGCATAATCATATCCATGACCAGAGAGGTAATGAGTGGCATCAAGGATCTGAACATAAACTCTTCCACCAAGTAATCCAACTAGGATCAACTACAAATAGTAATCAACACTACTAGCAACCTTACAAGTACCAATCGGAGTCGCGAGATGGAGATTGGTTACAGGTGATGAACTAGGGTTTGGAGATGAGATGGTGCTGATGAAGATGTTGATGGTGACGATTCCCCTCCGATGAGAGGAGTGTTGGTGATGACGAGGGCGACGGTTTCCCCCTCCGGGAGGGAAGTTTCCCCGGCAGGATCATCCTGTCGGAGTTCTAGATTGGTTGTGCTCAAGTTCCGCCTCGTGGCGGCGGCGAAACCACGAAAAAGCTCCTCCTTGATTTTTTTGGATGAAACCCTCCATATAGCAAAAGAAGGGAGCAAGTGGGCCAGTGGGCTACCCACAAGCCATCATGGCGCGGCCTGGGGGTGGCCGCACCGTGCAGGCTTGTGGGCACCCCTGGTGCCCCTCTGCCACTTCTTTAGCCTAGTATTTTTGATAAATCGGGAAAAAATTCCTCGTTGATTTTTACGGCGATTGGAGTTGCGTGGAATAGGTATCTCAACTTTGCTCCACTTTCATGCCAGAATTCCAGTTGCCGGCATTCTCCCTCTTCATGTAAACCTTACAAAATAAGAGAGAAAATATATATGAATTGTACCGTGAAGTTAAATAACAGCCCAAGAAGCAATAAATATCAACATGAAAACATGATGCAAAATGGACGTATCAGGAGGCAACCCAATGAATTTATTTCTTTTTCTTTCTGTTTTGTTGCGTCCACACCATCATAATTCTATTATGATTGTTTTTTTTGTGTTTCTTTTTGTGTTTGAGCCAAGCAAAACCTTTATGACTAGTCTTTATGAGGGTTGTTTAATCCTGCTGGAAAAAGACAGAAACTTTTCGCTCACGAGATGATTTTTCATTTTCATTCAGAACGAGCTTTTGAGTTTATTCTTTTTGCTGCTGGTTGATATGCATTTTGCACAGGCAGTCATAATTTTTCAGAATTTTGAGGTACCAGAAGTATACGAAGTATACACATTGCTACAGACTGGTCTATTTTTGACGGATTCTTTTTTGTTGAGTTGGTTGCTTGTTTTGATGAAACTATGGATAGTATCGAGGGGTACTAGCCATGGAAAAGTGAGAATATAGTAGCCCAACACCAATATAAATAGAATTCAAGTTTTCTACAGTACCTAAAGTGGTGGTAGTTTGTTTTCTTGTGCTAATGTTATCACGAGTTTCTATTTAAGTTTTGTACTGTGAAGTTTTCAAGTTTTGGGTGATGTTCTCATGGACAAAGAGATAAGGAGTGGAAAGAGCTCAAGCTTGGGGATGCCCAAGGCATCCCAAGCCAAATTCAAGGACACCAAAAAGCCTAAGCTTGGGGATGCCCCGGGAAGGCATCCCCTCTTTCGTCTTCAATCCATCGGTAACATTACTTGGAGCTATATTTTTATTCACCACATGATATGTGTTTTGCTTGGAGCGTCTTGTATCTTAGGAGTCTTTTCTTTTTGTTGTATCACAATCATCCTTGCTGCACACCTTTAGATAGGGACATGCACTCATCGTGATTTTTCTAGAATGCTCATCGTGCTTCAGTTATATCTTTTGAGCTAGATAATTTTGCTCTATGTGCTTCACTTAGATCTTTTAGAGCACAGCGGTGCGTGACTTGGTAGTTGTCTTATCCTATGAAAGTATTCCCAAGGGTGATAGGTATCCAAAGAGGATACAAAAACCTCCATCTTCATGTGCATTGAGTAGAAAGACAAGTCTTGATTCCTCTCAATTAGTTTTGAGACGTGGATTTGGTAATATTAAGAGTTATGTTAGTAGGGTGTTGTGAATCTAGAAATACTTGTGTTCAAGTTAGTGATTCCCGTAGCATGCACGTATGGTGAACCGCTATGTTAGGAATCGGAGCATAATTGATCTATTGATTGTCATCCTTTGTGTTGAGGTCGGGATCGCGCGATGGTTAACACCTACCAACCCTTCCCCTAGGAGTATGCGTTTAGCACTTTGTTTTGATTACTAATAAAAACTTTCACAACAAGTATGTGAGTTCTTCATGACTAATGTGAGTCCATGGTATAGATGCACTTTCACCTTCCACCATTTCTAGCCTCTCTAGTGCCGCGCAATTCTCGCCGGTACATAAACCAACCATGTGCCTTCCTCAAAACAGCCACCATACCTACCTACTATGGCATTTTCATAGCCATTCCGAGATATATTGCCATGCAACTCCCACTGTTCCATCTCATGACTTGTGCAGTCACTCTCATATTGCCATCGCATGATCGTAAGTTTTCTAGCGAGATGTTTCAACGTCATACGCCAAGCTAGATAGTTGCATATTCCGGTACACTGCCGGAGGCATTTCCTATAGAGTCATCATCATCTTGAGCTATGTGTAAATAAAAGTGTGATGATCATCATTATTAGAGCATTGTCCCGTGTGAGGAAATAAAACAAAAAAAGAGGCCAAAGAGCCCAAATAAAAAAAAGAGAAAAGAAAAAAGAGAGGCCCAAGAGCCCAAATAAAAAAAGAGAAAAAGAGAGAAGGGACAATGCTACTATCTTTTCCACACTTGTGCTTCATAGTAGCACCATGTTCTTCATGATTGAGAGCTTCTTGCTTTGTCACTACCATATGCTAGTGGGAATCTTCATTATATAACTTGGCTTGTATATTCCAATGATGGGCTTCCTCAAATTGCCCTAGGTCTTCGTGAGAAGCAAGTTGGATGCACACCCACTAGTTCTCCTTTTGAGCTTTCACATACTTATAGCTTTAGTGCATCCCTTGTATGGCAATCCCTACTCATTCACATTGATATCTATTAATGGGCATCTCCATAACCTTTTGATACGCCAAGTCAATGTGACCATCTCCTCCTTTTTTTTGTCTCACAACCACCGCCACACTCTATTCCACTTATAGTGCTATATCCATGGCTCATGCTCATGTATTGCGTGATAGTTATAAAAAGTTTGAGAAAGTAAGAGTGTGAAAACAATTACTTGGCCAATGCCGGGGTTGTGCATGATTTACATTAGTTGTGTGAAGATGATGGAGCATAGCCAGACTATATGATTTTCTAGGGATAACTGTCTTTGGCCTCGTTATTTTGAAAGTTCATGATTACTTTGCTAGTGTGCTTGAAGTATTATTGTTTTCATGTCAATAGAAAACTATTGTTTTGAATCTTACGGATCTGAACATTCATGTCACATGAAAGAAGTCGCAAAGGACAACTATGCTAGGTAGCATTCAACATCAAAAATTCAGTCTTTATCACTTCCCTACTCGAGGAGGGGCAGGAATTATGCTTGGGGATGCTTGATACGTCTCCAACGTATCTATAATTTTTGATGGTTTCATGCTATTATCTTGTCAAACTTTGGATGTTTTATATGCCTTTTATATCTTTTTGGGACTAACTTATTAACTAAGTGCCAACTGCCAGTTCCTATTTTTTCCGTGTTTTTGACCCTTTTCAGAGGAAGATTTGAAACGGAGTCCAAACGGGATAAAATCCCCGAAAAGATTTTTTTTCCGAAACAAAAGAAGATCGGGAGACGTGAGAACCAAGCCAGGAGGTCCCCAGGGACCCCACAAGCCCTCCAGCCCCGGCCAGGGGGGAGGCCGGGCCTCACAGGCTTGTGGGCCCCCTGGACCTCCTCTGCCCTATGTTTTGCGCCTATATTTTCCCTAAAATCCCAGAAAAAATCGGAAGATCATCGAAAATACTTTTCCGCCGCCGCAAGCTTCTGTCTCTGCAAGATCCCATCTGGGGCACCTTCTGGTGCCCTGCCGGAGGGGGGATTCGGACACGGAGGGCTTCTTCATCAACACCATGACCTCTCCGATGATTCGTGAGTAGTTCACCATAGACCTACGGGTCCATAACTAGTAGCTAGATGGCTTCTTCTCTCTCTTGGATCTTCAATACAAAGTTCTCTATGATCTTCATGGAGATCTATCTGATGTAATCTTCTTTTGCGGTGTCTTTGTCGAAATCCGATGAATTGTGGATTTATGATCAGATTATCTATGAATCTTATTTGAGTTTTTTGTGATCTCTCTTATGCATGATTTCATATCCTTGTAATTCTCTTCGAGTTGTGGGTTTTGTTTGGCCAACTAGATCTATGATTCTTGCAATGGGAGAAGTGCTTGGTTTTGGGTTCATACCGTGCGGTGACTTCACCCAGTGATAGAAGGGGTAGCGAGGCACGCATCGTGTTGTTGCCATAAAGGGTAAAAAGATGGGGTTTTCATCATTGGTTTGAGATTATCCCTCTACATCATGTCATCTTTCTTAAGGCGTTACTCTGTTCGTCATGAACTCAATACACTAGATGCATGCTGGATAGCGGTCGATGTGTGGAGTAATAGTAGTAGATGCAGAAATTATCGGTCTACTTGTCTCGGACGTGATGCCTATATGTATGATCATTGCCTTAGATATCATCATGACTTTGCGCGGTTCTATCAATTGCTCGACAGTAATTTGTTCACCCACTGTAGTACTTGCTATTTTGAGAGAAGCCTCTAATGAACACTATGGCCCCCTGGTCTACTCCACACCATATTTTCAGCCTTACACTTTTACTTCGTTGCACTTTCCGCCTTCAGATCTCACTTTGCAATCAATCTTGAAGGGATTGACAACCCCTTTATAGCGTTTGGTGCAAGCTCTTTTGTGTTTGCGCAGGTACTCCGGACTTGACGAGATTCTCCTACTGGATTGATACCTTGGTTCTCAAACTAAGGGAAATACTTACTGCTCCTGTGCTGCATCACCCTTTCCTCTTCAAGGGAAAAACCAACGCAAGCTCAAGAGACGACAGAACAATTTCTGGCACCATTGCCGGGAAAGGACTTTTGTTGTCGTAGCAGAAATCTTGCAATTGCACCCAACAATTCACCTTGAGAAGCTCCCTTGAAAAAGCAGCCATCTAGTCCAATTACTCTCATGTACCGTGCTCTAAAACCTTTCTTCATAGCATCAAAACAAACATAGTACCGCTGAAATATATATGTTCTCTTCCAGCTCTGTTGGATCTAATGTAATTGCCACTGTACTATCAGTGGTTGCTCCTAAGCAGTTCTAGTTGGTAATCAAACACTTTTGTGTAGTCACTTTTCATTCTACACATGAGTTTATCAAGTACAATTTTCTTTTTTGCCTTGCATTTTGAAACTGAGACATCAACAAACATATCTTTTAGCACTGTGGCTTTAATGTTGTCAATTTTCCACAATGGATATGCTAGGATTATGTGCTCATATCTCTTTGCAATTACCTTAGGAGAAACAAGCTTGTTCTCACTGTTCCGTGTACACTAGTGGTTATCTTCATAGGTAATTATTTGAAACCTATAAAATCTAGTTGTCTTGGCACCATACAACATCCAAGGGCAACGAGGCCAGTCACATTTTGCTCTCACTCTCTCCTCCACAAATTTTACAAATGATATGCTCCTCTTAGCAGCAAGCCCATACCTCTTCCGTGCTTTGACTAAGTGGTTCTTGACTTTGAAAACCATTCCCAAGTTAAAATGTGGAATTTATGTATCTGGGTTGAACCTAACATACTGGCTCTTCCTCCTAACCATCCGCCCATCTTCATCTTCATCATAATTGTAGTCCTCATGAGATGACTGAAACTCCAAGTCTTGTACAACTTACACCACATTATAAATAAGCTTTATAGGAACTCGACCCGTTGACTCCTTTGAAAACCAAATATCATAAGCTTTCATCTTCTTCTTGAATTTTCTGGAATATTTCCTCAACTCTACTACCTCTGGTTCGTCTCCACTGTCATCAATATATGCCATATAACTTGGATCATCTGAATCTATAGTGTGTGACTCATGTTCTGCAACTTCTGGAATTGGAGGTATAGTCTGACTAGCTGCAAATGACTGAGAAGGATTGATCATTTTGAGAACTTTGGGACAAATCATCAATTCTGCAATTGTTCTTGACAGGGTTGCTTATCACTTGAGTAACCACACCTCCCTCATTAGGAACTAATATATGTTCGAGAATGTTTGACTCTAGTACTTGCTCAACAATGCTCTGCAAAACATTTTCTTCCTCTATGGTGATCACTGCATCTGGTTCCTCCTCACTGCCATTGTTCACTAGGTCATCTAGCTCATTCGCTTCAAAATCAGAGACACTTTCTTCTTCCTCTGCTTCATCTTGCTCTCCATTGTACTCCACAAAAATGTCAGCAACACCTGCATCTGTAATATGCTCTGACATCCTCATGCAACCCTCATTAGCATATAGAAATAGTAATCCATTTAACAAGTTTCTCCCAAGGATAAGGAAATACAGCTTCATGCTCTCTTGGACAATTATATGATCTCCTAGAAAACCGTTCAGCTCACGCAGTGAAAATTATCCCTCTCTATCTCTCACATTGGAGTGTCACCCCAACATAATCAATAGATGGGCCAATGCGGATGAACTCCCCCCCCCCCATAATGGAACCTGGCATTCAACACTTATGTTGGGACCATGATTAAAACAAAAGCATGTAGTGCAATCCATGTATAAGTTAATACTGCTTATTCAGTAACAAAATGAAATAATAAAGTTACAAAATTAGACACCTTCAGTGCTGAAAGTTACAACATCGATTTAAATGGCTACAAAATTAGCTATCACTCAATGCATATCATCTATCACTCGATACTACATTGCGGCCGCAAAAAACAACTAAAAGGCTACAAATTCGCCCCAAAACCAGAGCTATCACACGTGTGTAAAACCCTAAACCTAAGTCCACTAGGGCAGACAAAAAACAACACATATCACTTACAGCGGGAGAGGATTGCGCACATGTTCCTTTGCCATCGGCGTGGTGGTTGGAGCTCGCCGCGATCATCCACTCGGCATCACCATTGCCATCGCAGAGGGAGGTGATGCGTCGGGAGAGAAAGGGGAAGAGGCGAAGTGAGCGATGAGTGGAGCGAGCTGGTCTGGCTCAACCATTTACTCTCTCCAGCGGCCGAGCAGGCCATACCATACCTCGCTAACTTAGCAATCCCGGCCTTTCTTTGTTTGGATACAACAATTAGGATGAAAACGACTAGGATTAGAGAGTCCAGGGTACAAACTTCTAGGATTATAAGTTTAGGGTTTAAAATAGACGATGCCTACGAGTTTAAGGTTTAAAACAGATTTTACTCGTTCTAAAGCTAACATGATGTAGAGACACGACCGACAGCTTTGGAGCCGCCGTGCATGGAAGGTGGCAGCAGTCTCGATGCACCCTCGGACGGGAGGAGGATACGGCTAGCCTCGGCTCATCTATGTTGAATTCTATTATTTCACAACTCCATGATGTGATACAAGTTATAGGGTGCACACGTATATATATAATACTCCCTCGATCCTCAAATAAATGACTCAACTTTGTACTAACCTCATACTAAAGTTAGTACAAAGTCGAGTCATTTAATTTGGGACAAAGGGAGTAGAAACCAACTGCCTAAGAGCATCCGTGTCCGTTTCGCCCCCCCCCCCCTAGCGCACCTGACATAGGCGCTAAGGCGTTCCACCTGATGGTTTTTTGGCTTGGGCGGGCTCACGTTCCCACTCGCACCCCCGAGCTTCGGCCCCAGGCGCACATAAAATTCAAAGTTTTCTTACTCGCTACCAAAAAACGACGCATGTTCGGCGACCATCATGCCACAGGTTGGCGATCACCACCATACGTCGGTGATCACCATGACAGGTCGGCGATCATCATGCCTATAGTTCAATGGTCAAAAGGTGGGAGACGTACACATAGAACTCAAACGGAAAGCTCCTCATCTCCTGCAGGAGAGGGAGAGGTCGGCATAGGGGTTGAGGTCGGAGTGCTCGGCATTGGCGTGGTTGCCGTCGGCGTTGGTGATGTGGTCTCACTCGGTGTTGACGCGGTCGCCGCCGGTCCCGGCATGAGGTTCTGCTTCGCCAAGTACCACGCCTTCACCTGCGGGTCCATCATCACCGTGTCACCTCCTTCCATTGGGAACGCTCGGTCGGTGTTGCGCTTCTTCGCGGCCACGTTGGTCCTGAGAAGGTCGAGCTTGGCGTCCTGCTTCGTCTCAGACTTCTCCTCCCTCATGGAGGAGTGACTCTCGACGTCGGCGATGCATTCGTTCGATCGACGTCGGCGAAGAGTCCTTGGCCTTGGCGGGAGCGAGCCGGACCGCCGCCCGTTTTTCGCACGACTCGATCCTGGTAAACACGTGAAAGAACTTGAAGTCAGCGTCGGTGTCGTTATCCCGACGGAACATCTTGAACATTCGGACCATCTACACAAACAAAGAACATGTGTCGGCGAAAAAAAAGGCATAGATCATGGACCGGCGAGCCATGGACATACCTGTCGTTTGATGTTGGCGCTGCTCTTTGGGCGAGCCATGACCTCTTCCTGAATCTCATGCCACTTGTTGCACGTTAGTTGGATGCTCGCCCAATAGTTGGACATGGCCTTGTCGCCTTGCTCCATGTATATGCCCGCGAACTCAGGGTCGACCAACTTGCGCTCGTCGAACGTCGGCCTTCTGCCACGCGTTTGTCAAGCCCGCGGGCCTTGGCACGGCGTCCTCGGCTTCCTCACCTTTGGTGTTGCTGGTTCGGTGGGTGGCAAGATGCGACGTACTTCTTCGATGACATGGCGGGGGATAAGATGGAGAGAATGGCGGGAATGGTGGGGGATGTGGATGATGGGGAGGGAATGGCAGAAACGGCGGGAAAACCGACCAATGTCGCCGACAGTGCGGCCCCACGCGACTTTTTGCTTCAGCCGACACCCCCCGGCACGTTGTGTTCGACATGGGTCTGCCGGGGCTAATTTCAGCCCAAACCAGCAAAAAAGAGGTCCTCGAAACGCGACTGGGCGATTTTTTTAACATCGGCAATAAAAAAGAGACATGAGAGGGCCTGTTGGGGACGCGGCTCAAGATGCTCTAAGGAATGCTACTCGGAGACAAAATCCTACACACATACATGCAAGAGTAAGAAACCTAAACGCACACATACAAGAGGTTATGTTGTCTTTTAACTCCAACACAGATTCCCCTCCTTTTTTGCATTCGTTCTTGCACCCTTTCTCTTCCCTATTATGGTGAATAGTATCACCATGCAAGTTAACACCAATGAATGGAAAAATGGTTGAAAGTGTCACATCTATACCTCTAATAAAAAAATAGATATTCTTAATCCGTGATATATTTTTTAAAAAAATCTTTTATTTTATGGTAATTGAACCCGGAGTCCTTAACTTTAGTGGAAAAAAAATGTTTTTCCTTTTTATAAAAAAATCTAGGGCAGCTTCGCTCCGGCGCGTTCCGGCGCTCCTCCTCCACCTCCCCTCCCCCTCCTCCTCCCCTCGCCGCGCGGGTCTGTCGGCTGCCACTCCTCCTCCTCCCCCTCCCCTACCCCCTCCTTCTCCTCCCCTCACCGCGTGGATCCGTCGGCGGCGGGTCTCTGACGCGCTGGCAGCTCGGCTTCGACCGGCCTCTGCTTTGAGCAGGGTCAACGACCGGGCCCAGGCGAGGATAGAGGTGTCGGTCCCAGGGGAGGACGGGAGCGTCGGCGCAACGCGGTGGTCATTCGCTGCAGCCCACGTGATCAAGGCGAGGGACGGCGGCGCCGCTCGTAAGAGAGCACGGGGGCGGGGGTGGCTGTGCTACGTGTTGCGACTCTTGCATGGCGACCATGCCCTCCATGTAAAAGTCTATAGCCAAATTGGGTACACTTGTGTTGCTAAACAAGATTGTTATCTGATTCTTAAAAAAAGTTGTTATCTTAGTAGTAGTCCCACATCGCTCCTCTGCACCCAACAACATCAATTTTTATACGTCGCTGACCTCTATGCATCAAAAGTCAACAAGCAAAGGACATGAACAAAACAAATCCCGAGTGGGAATAGGAAGCAAAGGAATAAACGGCCAGAAATTGGATTAGCACAACTGGCAGCGTCGTTGAATTACAGGTGACTCAAGGCTGCAAACCGAATAAAAAGAACATCACTTGAAGAACAGCCTACTATGAAGCAGGAATGGCCTTGAAGAAAGAAAGAAGAGGTGCACGATGCACGCAGAACCATGGATGGTTAATATCAAACACGCCATGGCCGGACGGACTTGTACTTGCTGAACCATGGGTGATGGATGTGAAAACAAGCAATTTTCTCGTAAAACAAGATTATATTAGCAACGTGTACTTTCAACCAGATCAAAAGAACGACTTAGGAGGGACACACTCCTTTACCAATCAAATCGCTTGATTCTCATCATGCATGCATTGCTTTTGGTTCTACTTTTTTTGAAGTTTGATTTGCATTTGTTTGTGTTTTTATGTACTCGTACTAACTACAAAGGTTAGGACACAAACGACGAAAACATATATGACTAGAAGCCATATAAAATGAATACATAAATTTTTTCATGGCGTCGTTGATCCCGATTTATACGAGTGCATAAGTAAACCATCATCATGAAAATATACACATTTATATGTCATGTCCATATAGTCTTTAGTTGTTCTTAATAAGTTATCATTTCGAATTAGAAAGAAGATGCCATGCTTGATGTTGCTAAAGATGGTCACATTGAAGGTGGTGCAGAGGACCATGGCAACCATTATGTTGAGTTAATGCATGTATATGACAAAGGCTTTACGATTAGCGCACACACATAATATTTCTGGACGCTAGGTGAAGTATACGACATTTTTATTGTGTGACGCCATTAACTCAACATAAGTGTTATGTGTATAATATTTTTATTATCAATATGATCGTTAATTTACGAACGAGATATGTGTTGTCATTATACATTGGTTGTCCGATCTACAATGTCATATTGAAGTCACACAAAAAACATCATCAGTACTTTTACGTCATCCCTTGAATTAGTAACTTAACTCTCAAGAATATGCTTCAAATTTAGAAAAAATGCACTCGACGAAAGTCTTCCGTGCAACCCCCCTCCAACCATTTCTCGTCCAACCCGTGGCAACGCACGGGCATTTTTCCTAGTAGAGTACAAAATAAATTTCGAGTGTCAAAACCGGGAAAAAAATTTAAAGGACAAAAAGAGAAGCAAATTTCAAGAGAGGGCTAAATAAAGAATTCACTCCAATAGTTATGCGTCAACTTGCTCCGTCCGCTACAACACTATGTTAGAGGGATTGTATTGTTGTTAGTTTGGTTGATGTGGCAATTGTGAAACTATTTACCCCTCGAGAAAATTGCAAAACTACTTGATGCATAATAAGCTAGTAGTTTATAGAGCATAAGCTACACAATGTTTTCGGGATAGCTACCCATAAACATTATTGTAAATCGGACAATGAGATAATGTAGGTAGGAGAACAACTAAGGATGGCCATGGGTCGGGTTTGGGATGGGTGGAGCTGGTCCAAATCTAAACCATGACCCATCTTCATACCCTCTACCCATCCATCAAAGCATTCATGGGCATAAATTGTGCCCATGCCCAAATCCATAGAATATCTGGATACCCATGGATCTCCATGGACATAGAAAAATCAACATGTTACCGTCCCAAAGATCAGATTAACTCACCACCGTTCATTAACTTAGATTAGGTTTAATAATTAGGTTAGTGGGGTGTGGGGGATTAGGGAACAAGGGCCACGCTTTGATCTTCTGTGACCGCAAGTGATTTGGGATTGGACATTTGCTTAGCCTAGTGTCACAATCATTTGGGTGCACGTGTCATTCAGGGATATCCATGGAGCAAAAATTACAACCGTGTTCAAACCAGTTGTTTACGGGTATACAGATCCACAGATCCATGGGCAGAAATGCATCCATACCTTTGTCCAACCGGGTCAGGTATCCGCGGGTATCCAGATCCATGAATAAAATTGTCATCCCCAAGAACAACATTTATTCGTGAAGAAATGACACAACATTTATAAATATAAGCCGATTCAAATATGGCCACAGAAAGCCTGATTGGGTCGAGACAAATATTATGTCTTGACTTTTAATATATTGTGGGTTAGATTTAAGAAAAATAATGGTAGCTATTGTTGGTAGTTTGTGTTAAAATTAGGTGTTTATTTAGTGTAATAAGATAAAAACAAAATACTTAATGCGATGGATGGCTAGATTCGATGCGTAGGTACCACGACAGTCATCAAGGATGTGGAATCAACAAAGCAGCACGACGATGGGCCTAGTAAGGGAGCGTGAAATCAAGAAACAAACTACTTTGCACCCGACACTTGGTGCCCGATTTCCATACGAGATCCGACGCTTGATCCAGCAGGTGCGCGACACCTCCTCCTACACATGCATGATTGGATTCATATCATGTTGCAAAAATCGGGTGAACAGTGTCAACTGTATCGGAACATTCATCAGCAAATCGATCTATTGAGGGATACGGATGCCGACCGAGCGAAAATTTGGCACACGGAAAGACCAGAAGCCATGTCGGCTTATATTTGCTACACCCTATTGTTCATAAATATATGAAAAAATAGTACAAAACGTCTTATATTTAGAAAGAAGTAGTATTTTTCAGATAAGCTTAAATTTTCTTTTAAAATGAAATAAGAAAAAGTACTTCCTCTGTAGAAAAATATAAGAATGTTTAGATAATTAAAGTAGTTTCCTATATATTTTTTATATTTGTTTACGGAGAAAGTAGGTTATTGATTTCAGTCGGTCCTTGTATTTCGTTGCACACGGGGTCAGAGGAGCCGAGTCGCGCCTGCTGCATTTCTGTAAAACAGAGTAGCGCCTGCTACCTTACTTTATGCCCACAAAGGGCTGCTTTTGACCAGAGGGATTTCTCCTCCACGTTATAACCACCCGATAAAATTGACAAAAATGATCCCTGGGGGAAAAGAACTCACGGAGTGACTCCTCGCGGAAAATATTTCACCGGCCTGACCCTTTTGTGTGGCGCCCGACACCTAGGCGCCACACTACACTGTGTGACGCCTAGCCGTTCGGCGCCACACGCCCGGACCACCTGGCAGAGAGGGCCCACCCCCCAGGCCGTGTGACGTCTAAGCCTCAGGCGTCACACATTGTAATGTGTGGCGCCGAACGCTTAGGCGCCACACATTGACTTAACTGGCCACGGGTCAGCCCCCCTCCCCACCCCCTCCTCATTCCCCTCCCCCAGCCCCCTCTCCCAGCCACTGCCCCTCCCTCAAATCCTTCTCTAAATCACCAAATCTGAAGGTTTGGACCGGGCATTTGTTGTCCAATCACTCCCCTAAGGTAATCCCCACCTCTCCCCTCATTCTCATCCAAAGAAAAATCTTTTGTGTTCTTTTTTTTGCAAATTTAAGGAAACCCTAGTTTTTCATGAAATGTGGGATGTATATGATATTGTTGTATTTGTTTGTATGTTAGGATAAGGGGTATGATGGGGTTAGGATTAGGGTTGTTTGGATGTTTGCATTATGGTTGTTTTAGGGTTAGGCTAGGGTTAGGGATGTTTGGTTGTGTTAGGGTTATGATGGGGTTAGGGTTATTTGGAAGTTAGGCTAGGGTTATTATAATTGTATGATTGCTTATAAAAAAGGTTCTATGTTTTGTTGTTTAGGTATGGGAAGAACATGTGTTTATGTTCATCACGTGGACAAGGATGCCTTTTTAAAAGGCAATATTGATCCGGACCCGGTTGAGCTTGACATGGTGTTCGATTTGTGTCCTAGCTATGGTGAATTGTTGGAACAAGTCCGAAAGAATTTGAATTGGATGGACCCTAGTGATGTAGTTGAGTTTGATGGTAGGCATAATGTGGGATTCGGAATGCACATTCGTTGGAAGACCATGCGTGTCAACTCCGAGCAACGTTGGCTTGCATACAAGGATACGGTGGCCGAATCACTAGACAAGGCTCTAGAGTTATTTGTCATCAAAACAAATGTTCCTAACTTGTTGGATTTGAACCGGGTTGCCTCTTCGATTGTTGAAGCTATTCCTGCACCCATCAACGAAGAGGCCAACATTGAACCTCTTTCTTGTGTCGATGAGGCCAACGAAGAGGTCAACATTGAACATGAACCATTGGTAGAGGCTAATGATGAGCACGATGATGATGAGAATGATGGTAATGTTCTTCATGACAACAATCTTGGTGATTTGGACAAATATAATTTGCAAAAGACAATGGACCATTCTATTTCGTACTCACGTGGCTATGCCTCTGAGTCTGACGATGAGGGTTCCGATGAAGAAGTTGATGAGGAAGGGTTCACGGTAAAAAGGAGGCTGAATCTTTCACAAAGGTATTAAAGCGTGATAACGAAGGTATTAAACCACCCCACCCCCTCACTCTCAACACCATCAACTCTGTCGCCCTCACCCAAAAAAACTCTGTCGCCCTCGCTCAAAAAACTCGATCCTTCCCATGGCGTCCCGTCTTCCAGCCGCAGCGTCATCCATGGGTATGCGAGTGCTTGCAGCTGTCCCTCCTCCGATGGTCGGTGCTGGCGCCCTCGCCGCACGTTTACTCGACGCGGGGGCTCCGGCTAGCGCCGTCGCCCGGCTTCTGGCCGCGAGGCCGATGCCGCAGGTCGTCGACTTCGGGGCCCTCGCCGCGACCGCGGGCGCTACATCGCACGCCGTGACGGCCATCAACCTGGTCGCGCTCGCCACCGCCGCCTACGGTCGGGAGCTCGCCGCGGGCGCTCCGGGACACGCCGTGGCGGCGACCAACTTCGTGGCTCTCTCTACGGCCATCTACGGACGGGAGCTCTCGGTGGGCGCTCCAGCCCCGACGAACGCCTCACTCAATGTCCTTGCAGCGGGCGCTCCGGGGCACGTCGTGGCGGCGGCGCTCGACTTCAGCGCACTCGACGCGGCGGCCTACCAACCTCCATCCAGCTCAAGCGTCGCCACCCTCGCTGCTGCCGCTGGCGTTCCTGCACACGTCGTGGCGGAGGCGCTCGACTTCGGCGCACTCGACACGGCGGCATGCACCTCCGCCCTCGCTGCTGCCGCGGGCGTTCCTGCACGCGTCGTGGCGGCGGCGCTCGACGTAGGCGCACTCGACGCGGCCGCATCCACCTCCGACCCCGCTGCTACCGCGGGCGTTCCTGCACGCGTCGTGGCCGCGGCGCAGGACTTCGGCACACTCGACGCGGCGGCATCCACCTCGCGCGTCGCCGCCCTCGCTGTTGGACCGTGTGTTCCTGCACGCGTCGTGGCCGCGGTGCTGGACTTCGGCGCACTCGACGCGGCGGCAACCACCTCGCGCGTCGCCGCCCTCGCTGCTGGACCATGTGTTCCTGCACGCGCCATGGCGGCGGCGCTGGACTTCGGCGCACTGGACGCGGCGGCATCCACCTCGCGCGTCGCCGCCCTCGCGGCTGGCCCGGGCGTTCCTGCACGTGCCGTGGCGGCGGCGCTCGACTTCGGCGCACTGGACGCGGCGGCATCCACCTCCCGCGTCGCCGCCCTCGCGGCTGGCCCGGGCGTTCCTGCACGCGCCGTGGCGACGGCGCTCGACTTCGGCGCACTGGACGCGGCGGCATCCACCTCCCGCGTCGCCGCCCTCGCGGCTGGCCCGGGCGTTCCTGCACGCGCCGTGGCGGCGGCCTGCCGTCCTCCATCCACCTCGCGCCTCGCCATCAACACCGTATCAAGGCCGATGTTTGGCCGGACCGGGGGAGGCTTCTCACCTTCGGCGAGCGGGCTTCGAATGTTGTGCACCAGCACCAGCGGCGTCAAAAGCGGCGAAGACTTCATGGCCGAGATTAACGCGCTGCGTGCGGAGATGTCGAAGTACAATCAGAAGACGTCCATGGAAAATAACAAAATATGGGAGGCCATCAACATACTCCGAGTCAAAACTGTGTAAGTCCGATCTTCCTACCAATGCATGCAATGCAAAGCTACTATGTTTGTCCCAGCTTCCCCATCTCATCGATGGCTGAGGCGGTAGACCCTGCTTTGTCCGTTACGGACAGGAGTGGGCGGGAACGGGATCCAGCGCTGGCCGCCTCAGCCGGTGGCGGCAGGCCCCGGCCGCCAGGGGCGGTGGCGGCAGGCCCTACGGCCGCCTCATGCGGTGGCGGCAGGTGCCACGTGCCGCCTGGCGCGCCTGCTGCCATCCGGGATGGGGGTCTTTTTTCTCCTTTCCACTCATAGGTGGTCTATTTTGACAATCTCATTCGACAGGGGGTCCTTTTGAACAAAAATTCTCTGAAGAGAGTCGCTCACTGTCGCTGGCACTAGTCCCATTGCAGTTACTCGCATCTATCTATCTATTTATCTATCAGTAGTTTATTTTTTATGAACCATATATTGGGTTATGTTGTTTCGGAACTGTATCTCTGTCTATCTATCTATCTATCAAGTAGTTTATCTTTGTTGAAACATATATCTGGTTATGTTGTTTCGGAAATGTACCCCTTCTATCTATCCATTACTAGTTTACTAGTAAATGTGCCCGTGCGTTGTAACGGGAGAAAAAATCACATGCGCTATCTTCCTTACACATAGGTCCACATTCAACCTTTAAGAAAAATAAGGTGAAAGATTCATATTCAAGTTAAGAAATATCACAATGCATATCATTTATTCATGAAACATTCAACCTTCAAGGAAAATAAGGTGAAAGATTCATATTCAAGTTAAGAAATATCACAATGCATATCATTTATACATGAAACATTCAACCTTTAAAGAAAATAAGGTGAAAGATTGAACTTTTGGAATAAACGTAAAAGCGAATTGCCTTTTGGGGCAATGTATTACTAAAATATTAATGTATTATTAAAATATCCTTACAACTTAAGATGTGATCATGAGAAAACAAAGTTGAAGAATTCATTTTTTATCAAGAAAAGAAGGAGAGAACAATGCTCAAAACTGCAAATGTGAGATTGTAGACAACACACAAATTATCAATCGATCAGTGCCGGTACCAATAATAAGTACACATATCTAAAATTTTCTCTCTTAAGAAGGAGCGCAAAAAACATGACAGAACATCACATAACTAATCCAAACCATATCTCCGTGTACAAAATTGCCACAAGCAGAGTAAAGAACATCACACACAACAACATGATATGATACAAATCTCCATCTTAATTGCTTCAAAATTTCTCTAGCTGAACCCATCGCATACATTGGAAAAGATGCTAAGTAACGTGTTCACACACTGACAATTATTCAAATCAGGGTATAGATGAGTAGATCAATTGTAGCACCTTCAGATTTGGTAAATACTCTGTTGGTATATTCATCTAGTTCAGCTGCCTTCGTCCAGAAAAAAGGGTAATCACACCCGATGACATGAGGGCATTAGCAGATGGGTGGACGCCTTAGGGATGTGTGGGGAGGGATACCTCAGTCGGAGAGGCAATAGATTGCGGAACTGCCAGAAACGCGGGTGCAACAACGGAGCGTGGTGCCGAAGTAATTTTAGACGATTTCCCCTCTGGGACTCCTATAGGTTGTGTTTAGCATGGAATTGTGCACTAACAATGCATTTGCACTGCAGGGGTAGTACTATATCTTTTTTCTGTGTGACAACATTTCAGCACATGATTTTTTGCTTTCCGCGAGAATTTTCAGCACATGAATTTCTGTATGGTATAAATCGCAGGAAATTTCAGAGAAACCAGCCAGTGCAGTGCTGGCAAAAAGACAAAATCAACCCGTGGAAGGAAGAAATAAGTTGATGTGCGAACAAAAGCTGCAGTGGCATCCTCAGTTAGATCGTTCACCTCCTATTGTGTAACTAAAAACTTTGTTCGGTGCTCTCTCAGTCGTGTCATGTTCGAAGATTAGGTAAATTAGTGACTTGAGAAGGGAAAAAACGAAACTCTGTCTCATGTTTGTTCATCTGCTAATAGTTGTAGGGTCGTACTTTCTGGTGATGGAGAATTTGGTGTTGCACTTTTAGGTTGGATTGCTTTGATTGCTTGCATGCAATTTATTCACCGAAATTTGGTGAGGCCAGTCTCGCTGCCTCACGCCACAAAATTGTAGAACATCCAGATGTATTCCTAGCAATGTACACAAGCAAAACCACACCATTTACAATTGGAAAACAAGCGCAAAAAGAAGATCTATGAGAAAATAAGAACGACAGGCATTTGACCCAATTGAATCTTGGCGCATTGCAGCTGGCCTATATGAGCATTTGATCTCACAAGTTCCTGGAGAATCAGACACTGGGAACAGATCTTGATCTACTGCACTCTAGGCTTCTAGCAAAATCTAATAGACACTTCTACCAACAAGGTTATAGCATTCCCCGTCCCATGCTGCAAAACTTCCCACGGGACCAACAACAAAAAAAGTTCTAAGCATTTGCATCTGTTGGCTGTGTATTGTTTCCCGCCCCCACTGTCCAGAGCCCAGGCTATTTGTCCCAGCCATCTTGTCGCCTGCCAAACTCCCATTTTTGAGGCAGAGGGCCGTATATGGAGGAGAACTTGGCCAGGCACTTGGTCCTCACATCGTAGTGCTTCTGGGTGTCGCGGTTGATGGCAACGGAGGAGAGCTTGGAGGTGTCGATGGCCCATGCCGGGTGCACGTACTCCACGGTCCTCCTCCCCATCCCGGAGCTCGCGTTCGCGTACATGAAGTTCATCAGCAGGTCCTCGCAGTTGAAGTTCTTGTGCACGTAGTCCCTCCCTTCCCTGGCCTCCTCGCTCCAGTACCTCTTGAAAGCAAACTCACTGTCCATGAAAGCAACACCTGTGAGGATCAGGTTGTAGCCCTTCTTGCCCCTGGCGTACCGCTCGTTCCTGTACTGCGGAGGGTCGCTGTCGATCATCCGCGGAGACCTCCGCGTGCACCAGAGGACACCGTTGTTGCAGACCTCCCCGAGGGCAGAGGCGCGAGGTGGCTTGCGGCTGCGCTGGAGGCAAACTCCGAGGGGGAGGCGTTGCACATCCAGTGCGGGAGCGGCGGGGATGGGTTGCCCGCGGCCGGATCTCGCTGGATTCGAGCACATCCTGGTATCTTGAGGAGAGGGAGTTGTGAGGAAGAGAGAAGAAGAAGGGAAAGAGAGATGCGTTGCTCATCTGCTCGTCCGGCAAGGGTCCGGTCACCGACTGTGACACGAGGTGGAGGCGGTCCGGCCATCGCGGTCGGGAGTAGGAGGGAGCTCGGGGAAGTAGCGGCGAGCGTGGTTCTGGCTGGATCGGTCTCGGATGGGTTTTCCAGGGCCACATCTGGGTCTCAGCGGGCCGTGGACTCACCCCGAAACAGCTGTGCGAAACGTTTTTTAACTTATTTACTGGACTGCGGGTTTATTCAGCCAAACGACACGGACTTTTTTGTAAAAATGTTGGGCCCATGTGTTACAACGGGAGAAAGAAATACCACACGGCACACGCTCTTAATTTATAAAAAATGTCTATAATTTAAGAATTTATAGTTACGATACAAATAAAGATGGTCTTATCCTAAAAAATGCAGTTCAAAATTTCACAGGTCTTCTATTTTAACACGGCTTGCATGTAGATTTAATACGTACAAAGAATCAGTTAAGTGACCTTCAGTTTCATCTCTAATCCTGATATTGTTGACGTGTTCATTCCCAACCCGGATGAGTACCGGTATGAAAGAAAGACGAATAATGAATTATTTATTAAGATTGCACCCTAGATAGTATTTTTATTAAACGTTTAACAGATAAAATAATATCATATTTAAATTCTACATATTTTTCTAATCAAATTACATGTATAATATGTTAAAGTTACGGTTTAAAAGATATGAGTATTTAAAAAAATGTTTAATATATACTACGAGTTTAATGTCCTAAACAATAAGGGCTTTTTTATAAAATCACCTCGGTGGGTTTTTCGACGAAAGCGATAGCCTCTTTATTATTAGGTAAAGATTTTTGTTGAACTATATATCTCGTGATGTTGTTTAGGAACTGTATTCCTGTTTATCAGTAGTATGTAACTTTATTAAATGATGAAAAATTACCAACGGATAACTACATTGCTGTCTTTTCAGTAATCCAATCCAAGTAATACCAATAGATCCGCAAGAAGAAGGAAGAACTCTATTCATCGTCAGAAACATAACATTGGCTTGGTTTTTGATCATGACCACAAAAAGCCCATCATTCAAAATCATTTTGGCGAGGTCAACAAATGCGGGCCACCTCGCCACATGGACTGCAACTCGGGTAACATTCCGGTGCCTACATGTGACCTTTTGGGTCTTGGGTGGCCTTTTCTCAGGAGGAGGTTAAGAGCGCAATTTTTGATCTCCCCCGCGACAAAGCGTCAGGTCCCGATAGTTTCACTGGCTCATTCTTCAAGGAGTGTTGGGATATCGTCAAATCCGTTGTGACAACGTAAACCTTGATGACATCCTTCCGGCTTTTCCGGCGGCACAATCGAGTTTTCAATGCGATATCTTGACCTCCCACTTTCAGTAAAGCGCCAAAGAGCATTCACTTCCAACATCTGCTAGACAAGGTCGCCAACAAACTTCCTCTGTGGCTGGGAAGGCATGTCACCAGTGCGGGTCGTGTGGTTCCCGTCAAGGCGGTTCTCGCGGCAATTGCAATCTACCATATCACTCCTCTTGACATCCTTGTGGAGGTCCTTCGCGCAATTGATAGTCCGCGGTGTGCTTACCTTTCGGCGGGCACTCACAAAGTTTCGAGAGCAAAATGAAAGATCAACTGGCATCTAGTCTGTAAGCCTAAACAATTTGGGGGATTAGGAATTTGGACAAATTCCCTAAGGCACTCTTATGGTTCGAGTGGGTGGACAAAAGCAAGCCATGGCTAGGCATGGGGTCCCCATGCTTGGAGTATGACTGCAATTTTTTCGCTGCTGCCACAACGGTCTTTGTGGGGAACGGGCGTACGACAAGATTCTGGTCCTCGCCATGGGTGCAGGGTTTGTGCCCTCGTGACATTGCCTAGAGTCTATTTGCCATCTCCGATCTAAGGAACTCCTCCGTCCAACAGGCCCTTAACAACAACAAATGGATCTCACTCATTGACATCTCCAACGACCTATCGCCTGCACATGTGCACCAATTTTTTGTCCTCTCGGAGAAGATTTCCATGATTGCTCTGAGCGATGACATAGAAGACTCCATCATCTGGAAATTCACCAAGGATTGTATGTACTCGTCATCCTCGGCCTACATAGCATAGTTTGAGGGACTCACTTCGTCTGATCTCGTCCACTCCGTGTGGAGGGTCCGCCCACCCCTCGACGCAAATTCTTTGCTTGTTAGTCCTTCAAAATGGGATTTGGACATCGGATCATCTAATACATCATGGTTGGTGTGGCCTCTGCCCACTTTGCAAGCAATGTCACGAGTTGGCTGTCCACCTCCTTTTTCAATGTCGCTAGACCACCCGCGTTTGGAATCACATTCTTCTGTGGCTTGGCATGCATCATGTTTCTACGGCGGCTTGGCGGACATGGGCATCTATGAGAGATTGGTGGAACGACAACTTTCAGATTCGTCTTGACACACCTAAGGTGCTCGCCTCGCTGATGATGCTCATCTCATGGGAGATATGGACGGAGCGTAACGCGAGGGTCTTCCAAAACACGGTCATCTCTTCCATGGGTTCTAATATGTAAGATCAAAGAGGAGGTGCCCTTGTGGGTGATGACGGATGCGAAGCACACGAGTGTTGTAATGCCGCGAGAGTAGACCTTTATTTTACCGCTTTTGCTGCTCTTGTTTGAAACCTTCGTCTCATCACAGTCGTATCGGATGGAGGCCATAGAGCATCGGTATGACATTAAATTCGACCTTCATCTCATCACAGCTCAGGTGCATCTAATCCAATCTATGATGTATATCAGCTGATTTATCTAACTCAACCTCTTTTCATCTTGATTCTACAGAATCAACTCCAGTCCTGACAAGATTAGCCTAATGAACTCAAGGATTGATCGAGACCACACTCTCCTACCTTGCCTGAAGCACGTCGAAACGGCTGCTTTGGTGGCCCAGGTGCTCGGATGCAAACAGAAACCACTAGTACATCAATGCATCCCGAGTCAACTGTTTTGGGAGAGAGGTTTAGACGGATGGCCCAAACCCTAAACCGCCGCCTCATATCATACCTCACGCCGCCATCGGCAGGGCCCGTTGTTGTTGGACGATGCATGAGCAAGAAGACTCCGTCACCCTAAAGATATTGATGTAATTTTATTCTTTTGTATTGGTGCGTTTGTAAGGACATCTGATGCTTAATATATGGCCCTTAATTATGATTTTTTCGTAAAATAAAAAAAATTACATCAAAGTTGATTGTCCTTAATTCTAAAAAAACATATTTTTCCGTTCAGAAGATTCATGGTGGATGATTTTCTATTTCTGGTGTTATGCCAATACATACTCACATATGCATGTACTCCCTCCGTTTCTAATATAACATTTTTAGAGATTTCAATACAAACTACACGCGGTTGTATATATACGTATTTTAAAGCGTACATTCACTCTTGTTGCTTCATATGTGGTTCACATTTTTTGAATCTCTAAAATAACTTATATTTAGGAACGAAGGGAGTACAATACACCATCCCCATCCGGGTTACAGGTTTCGTGTGTATCTCTTACTCTTCACCATCAATTTGGCCAATAGAATTAATGCCGCAAAATATATACTCCCTCCGTCACGGTTTAGAAGGTGTGCTTAGAAATTTTCTGGAACCTATGTGGTTATTGATTGGCTGTGGGATGGGTTACAAAATAACATTCACACTACACATGCATATAGAAGTAGTACTGCAACGAAATACTAATTAGCTGCTAGAGTAAATGCAATGCGCCTTAAACCTTATCTATTATGGAAATGCACGTAAATTTAACTGTGCATTTTAAACTATGACAGAAGTAATATTATTTGAATATAAATTAAATGATACAATTATTATGGCATGTAATTTTATTTTATTCTTTAAACTAGAGACAGAAAGATATGTGCTTGTCTTATAAATCGAAAGAGAGGTAAGGGCATCTTCAATATTTTGTTGGTTAGCTTGTTGATTATCATGAGAGGAGAGGGTTGGTTTTACCCACCTCGTGGTCTTGTAAAACTTAATGTAGATGTCTCTTTTAATTAAGACATGCTTAGGGACACGACGGGGCGGTCATGGTGTTCGGGCGTCCTGATGGCTAAAACTTTGGCCCTCAAGTTTGGTTTATCCCTTGCGCAAAGCGGGTTGTAATTGAAAAGGATCGAGATGGACCTAGAGGGGGGTGAATAGGTACAGTTCCAAATTTTAATAATTACTTAGCAATTTTAGGCAAAAGTGCGGAATATGAGTGTAGGCCTAATAATTGCTACGACAAGGAGTAAGCCATTTAGGGTGAAGTAAGACAAGCGGTAAACAATAATCAAATACAAGTACGTAATAAGGATTAACACAAGTAGAGAGTTAGGGTTAGGAATAACCGAAACTCCAAGAGAGACAAGGATGTATCCCGATGTTCACTTCCTTGGAGGGAAGCTACGTCACCGTTAGAGGGGCGGATGTTACCACGAAGGCACACCAACGCCACGAAGGCTCACCCTATTCTCACTTTGAGATAACTCCACGAAGGCGTTTCTCAACCACTAGTGGTAAGCCTTGAGGTGGCTTCCAAACCTTCACAAACTTTCCGGCGGAAATCACAATGGTTTGATTCCTCTCCGAAGACTCCTACCGCCTAGGAGTCTCCAACCTCCAAGAGTAACAAGATCACGGGGATTGCTCAAAACTTGCTCAAATCACAAATCACTTTGGTGGGAAGGAGGAGAGGGAGACGATCTATCTTTTGATTGGAACAACACTCAAAGGGACTCACAACTGCTCTTGGGATCTAAGATTTGGTGTAGACAAGAGTGAGTGAGAAGAAAGGTGTTCTTGGATGTATTCTAGTTGTGTTGAACACCCTCTCACGAAGTGGGTGAGGGGTATATATAGTGGGGAGTGTAAAACAGCCGTTGGGGACACTTTAAGTCACACAGGGTCCGGACGTCCGGCAGTTCTCGGAAGTCCGGGTGTCCGCAAGGGGTCGGACGTCCGACAGGGGTCGGTCGTCCAAGGGTTGTAGCTATGACTGGAAACACTGTGAATTGAACAGCGACCGGACGTCCGGAGAAGGCCAGAAATCCGAGTTATTCGACTCAACTTCTTCTGGTGGGAGGTTCCGGATTTCCGAAAGGGGACGGACGTCCGCCCCTCGGATGTCCGGAGGGAGCCGGAAATCCGAGTTATAGAGCTCATGTTCTTCTGGTGCAGGGCTCCGGATTTCCGAAGCTGGTCGGACGTCCGGCCCTCGGATGTCCGGAGGGAGCCGGAAATCCGAGTTATATGACTCAAATACTTCTGGTGGAGGGCTCCGGATTTCCGAAGCCTGCCGGTCGTCCGGCCCTCGGACGTCCGGAGGGAGCCGGAAGTCCGAGGCAATAGACCTGTTTTGAGATAGGAACGGAGTGGAGAATATGTGGTATTGGGTAGGATAGTGAAGATGTGGTATGAGCAAGTTTATCGCAAAACCTGTGATCCCCTCTTAATAGTGCGGGATCCCTATACTCAATAATAGTAAACTCAAAAGGATAGTCTACATCATCTTTTCTCAATCCCGAGCCTTCTTGAAATATAAATCCCGATCTTCTCAGACCACCTTTGGCACATAATTCTCAATCTACTAAAGTACTTGCCATCCTGAGATACACTCAACAAATAGGATTAGTTTCCTATGTATGTGTTGTTATTAACACCAAAAGTCGATTAGGGGCATAGCATGCACTTTCAATCTCCCCCTTTTTGGTGGTTGATGACAACATATACATAGGTCTCAAAAAGATTTGGCATACATTATAGCCTAGGAGATATTTAGTACGGAGCTCCCCCTTAGTATGTGCATGATCAAATATCAGAGCTCCCTTTTAATGTGTTTATCGAACATATAATGGATCATCATGTAAAGATAATAGATCATCATAGAAAGAAAATAGATCATCATAGAAGTAGTGGAGCAAAACATAATATTCTATGATGATATCATAGCAATCCATAGCAATCACAATCATTCATAAGTAGCCATACATGAGTTTATCCATTACATTAAATCTCCAAAGACTAAAAACTACGATACATTACTCCCCCTTTGGCACCAAGTACCAAAAAGGGAGGCACCAACAGCACCAACCATGCTCAGAGCTCATCAGCATCATCATCAGCATCATCACCATCGTCAGGCAAGCCACTGCCACCAGCCTCGTCAAGGAAATCAGCCCACTCAGGACCAGATGGAAAGCCGAAGTCAGAAGGAGGAACAGCAGGAGGGGCCTCATCATCACTCACATCAAGAGCACCCGAGGCTCTCAGACGAGCCTTTAGGGCATTCTTGGAGGAGACTAGGCGAGAAACCACATCATGGGTTTGACCACACTGGAAAGAGACGGCCTTCATCATAGCAAAATGTGCCTTGCCAAGGAATTTGGCAATGCGACCGAGCGGAGTGGAGCTAGATGAGGGGTGGCTGACTGGGCAGCAGTGCGGCGAGTGGATGTGGAGGATGGGGCTTTCTTGGGAGCATAGTTATCCACCATGCGAGCGGGAATGACCCACTTGCGATGTGTGTGAGTGACAGCAACAGAGAAATCAGCAACATGATTAATAAGAGCCTCAATGAAGGGGGCATGAGGAAAGGCTCGCTTGTACTGAAAGCTAGCAATCCGAATCTCATGCCATAGAAAGTGAGGCACATTAATTTTGCTCTTGGTGTGCTCGTACAAGTGAGACATGATGTCAATACAATAGCCACTGCAAGAGCCCTTATCACCCATCTTGGGATAGAGGGTGCGGATAAGACACTGAAAGATGATGAAGTAAGGTGAGCGCCAGATGGATACCTGGTTAAGATCCTTCATGCGTTCATCCGCATCAAGCTCACTTAGTGGTTTGAGAAGATACCCACATGCCTCAATGGACTTAGGCGCATGGTTAGGATCATCCCTATGTATTTTGAAGCCGGAGTTGGGGAAACCAAGTGCGGCAACAAATGTATCATAAGAAGCTGCGAAGTGAACGTCAGAGGTGATCCAGCTAACAGTGTGGTTTGGAGCAAAGAAGCATGTGGCATAGAACTGGTGAATGGCAGCAGCATTAAAGTCGCGAAGAAAGGCAAACGGAGCGGCAAGCCCCGATGCCTCAATAAGCTCAATGGCAACCGGATATTTCGTCGGGTGCATGCGAATATGCTCAAGATCTATATAGAGATGAACAAATAAACCCTTAGGAACTATGACTGTAGTAAAAATGTCCGCCTAGACATGTGTGCGGAAACGTGAGTCCGTAGAGTCACGTACGACAGCGTATTGATCAATGTCGCGGCGGAAAGTGAGGTACGACGACTTGGCAAGTGTGGTGAAGTTCGTGATTGCACGACCTAAGGTAGCAGGGGGTTCTAATGAGATGCGACGAGCTTCACCTGCGGGCTGAGCAGGAGGAGGTGGTGGCATGTAGGACGCCCTAAGAGTCCCGGGCTTTGTCTTGGACCTCCGATCGGCGGGCTGGTCAGCAAGGTCCGCGGCGGCAAGTTCATCCTCGAAGTCAGAGTCATCACCATCACACGACGAGGGGAGCTGTGGAGATGGAGAACGTCGGGCAGTCCGTTTGAAGGGACGACGTGGCCCGTCCGAGTCCGACCCCGTGCTAGTAGGGGCGCGAGAGGATGAGCCAGCAACGTTCTTCCGAGCGGCGTGCTTTGTCCTGGGCATGGTGCACAATATCCTACATGGATAGAAATCCCAAATAAGGAACGAACATGGTCAAACCATAGGAACGAACATGTGGACTTGGAAGAGAGGGAACCAAACGCGAGGGGAACGGAGTTGCTACCTGTAGACTGATCCCGCGGAGGAAGAAGAGGAAGAAGAGAAGGATCCGCAGAGGAGATCGGGCAGATCTCGGGAGTGGCGGCGCTGGCGAGTGCTCCAGGAGCTGGCGGCGGCGGCAGGGGAAAAAGGGGGCGCGTGAGGGCTAGGGCAAAGCCCAGCCCCGCGCCCAGCTATTTATAGGCCCTGATGCGTCGGACGTCCGACACGCGTCGTACGACCGGAGAGGATTGTGCCGCCGGACGACCGACACTGGTCGGACAACCGGAAGGAGATTTGCCGTCGGACGTCCGAGACACGTTGGACGACCGAGAAAGAGGAGGAGGGAGAGGCTGATTCTGGAATTTTTGATGATGAGATGATGATTTTCATGGTTTCTCACAAAAAGTACGAACATAGTTGCCTACAAGCATTACATATACTACTTGTGGACAGAAATTGATTTATGCGTACTTTGTAAGCTCAAAAACAGAAAATTAAGACTCACTCCCCCTAAATGCATGCCCACATCAAGACACAAACATAATGTGAGTGTGTGTATGTGTGCAAGGTTTCAAGTTATGTTGTCAACCTCCAAGATACCAAGTTCACGCCTAAGTTGACAGAACCTAGCTACGCTAAGTGGCTTGGTGAAAATGTCGGCTAGCTGCATGTCGGTACCCACATGGGTAATATCAATGTCACCCTTTTGCACATGGTCTCTCAAGAAATGATACCTAATATCAATATGTTTTGTGCGAGGGTGATCAATGGGGTTCTCGGAGATCTTTATGGAACTTTCATTATCACAGAGAAGAGGAACGTGTCGATACGTGATACCATAATCCTTTAGTGTTTGCCTCATCCATAGCAGTTGGGTTGCACAGCTTGCGGCTGCAATATATTCGGCCTCGGCCGTGGAGAGAGAAACACAGTTCTGCTTTTTCGAGGACCAACTTACCAAGGAGCGTCCAAGAAACTGACATGCACCGGAAGTGGATTTCCGTCCCACTTTGTCACCGGCCCAATCCGCATCGGAGTACCCAATAAGATCGAACTTTGCATCCTTAGGGTACCATAAGCCTAACTTTGGGGTGTGAACAAGGTATCTAAGAATATGCTTAACCGCCGTATGATGGCTTTCCCTAGGGGAAGCTTGAAATCTAGCACATATGCCTACACTTAACATGATGTCCGGTCTAGATGCGCAAAGATAAAGTAGAGAACCAATCATGGAGCGGTAAGTAGATGGGTCAAAAGGAATACCGTTTGTGTCTTCATTTAGAACTACATCTGTGGACATGGGTGTCTTCATTGGTTTAGCATTTGTCATATCAAATTTTTCAAGAATGTCCTTGAGGTACTTAGTTTGAGACAAGAAAATCCCTTCTTGAAATTGTTGTATTTGAAAACCAAGAAAGAACTTCAAGTCCGTGTTGAGTGACATCTCAAAGGTCTTGGTCATGGAAGCCGCAAACTTCTTGCATAAATGGATGTTAGGAGAACCAAAAATGATGTCATCTACATAGATTTGGCATAAGATCAAATCACCATTTTCCCTCTTAGTAAAAAGAGTGGGATCGATCACCCCCACCACAAAGCCATCATCGATTAGGAACTGTTGGTGAACGTCGCATGGGAAACAAAAAATTTCCTACGCGCACGAAGACCTATCATGGTGATGTCCATCTACGAGAGCGGATTTACGATCTACGTACCCTTGTAGATCGCACAGCAGAAGCATTAAGAAACGCGGTTGATGTAGTGGAACGTCCTCACGTCCCTCGATCCGCCCCACGAACCGTCCCACGAACCGTCCCACGATCCGTCCCACGATCCGCTCCGATCTAGTGCCGAACGGACGGCACCTCCGCGTTCAGCACACGTACAACTCGACGATGATCTCGGCCTTCTTGATCCAGCAAGAGAGACAGAGAGGTAGATGAGTTCTCCGGCAGCGTGACGGCGCTCCGTAGGTTGGTGGTGATCTAATCTCAGCAGGGCTCCGCCCGAGCTCCGCAGAAACGCGATCTAGAGGAAAAATCGTGGAGGTATGTGGTCGGGCTGTCGTGGCAAAAGTTGTCTCAAATCAGGCCTAATACCTCAGTATATATAGGAGGGAGGGAGGGGAGGAGGCAGCCTCAAACCATCAAGGTTTGGCCGAAATTTGAGGTGGAGGAGTCCTACTCCAATCCTACTTGGAGTAGGATTCCACCTTCCCACTTGGAAACTCTTTCCACCTTGTGTTTTTCCCTTCTCAAACCTTATGGGCCTTAGTGGGAACTTATTCCAGCCCACTAGGGGCTGGTTTATCTCTTCCCATAGCCCATGAGACCCCGTGGGGCGTGACACCCCTCTCGATGGTCCCCGTCACCGCTCCCGGCACTTCCGGTACACTACCGTTGAGCCCGAAACTTTTCCGGTAATGCCCGGAAACTTTCCGGTAACCAAATGAGGTCATCCTATATATCAATCTTCGTCTCCGGACCATTCCGAAACCCTCGTGACGTCCGTGATCCCATCCGGGACTCCGAACAACATTCGGTAACCAACCATATAACTCAAATACGCATAAAACATCATCGAACCTTAAGTGTGTAGACCCTGCGGGTTCAAGAACTATGTAGACATGACCTGAGGGACTCCTCGGTCAATATCCAATAGCGGGACCTGGATGCCCATATTGGATCCTACATATTCCGAAGATCTTTATCGGTTGAACCTCAGTGCCAAGGATTCATATAATCCCGTATGTCATTCCCTTTGTCCTTCGGTATGTTACTTGCCTGAGATTCGATTGTCAGTATCCGCATACCTATTTCAATCTCGTTTACCGGCAAGTCTCTTTACCCGTTCCGTAATACAAGATCCCGCAACTTACACTAAGTCACATTGCTTGCAAGGCTTGTGTGTGATGTTGTATTACCGAGTGGGCCCCGAGATACCTCTCCGTCATACGGAGTGACAAATCCCAGTCTTGATCCATACTAACTCAACGAACACCTTCGGAGATACCTGTAGAGCATCTTTATAGTCACCCAGTTACGTTGCGACGTTTGATACACACAAAGCATTCCTCCGGTGTCAGTGAGTTATATGATCTCATGATCATGGGAACAAATACTTGACACGCAGAAAACAGTAGCAACAAAATGACACGATCAACATGCTACGTCTATTAGTTTGGGTCTAGTCCATCACATGATTCTCCTAATGATGTGATCCCGTTATCAAGTAACAACACTTGCCTATGGCCAGGAAACCTTGACCATCTTTGATCAACGAGCTAGTCAACTAGAGGCTTACTAGGGACAGTGTTTTGTCTATGTATCCACACAAGTATTGTGTTTCCAATCAATACAATTATAGCATGGATAATAAACGATTATCATGAACAAAGAAGTATAATAATAACTAATTATTATTGCCTCTAGGGCATATTTCCAACAGGAACTTCTTAAGATGATCGTACCAAGCACGGGGTGCTTGTTTGAGGCCATACAGAGCCTTGTGAAGTTTGTATACATGGTCTTTGTGGTGAGGGTCTACAAACCCAGGTGGTTGTGATACATATACCTCCTCTTGTAGAGGACCGTTAAGAAAAGTACTTTTCACATCCATTTGATGCAAAGTAAAACCATTGAAAGCAGCATAGGCCAATAAAATGCGAATGGACTCAAGACGAGCAACAGGGGCGAAAGTTTCACCAAAGTCCAATCCTTCAACTTGGGAGTACCCCTGTGCTACTAACCTTGCCTTGTTGCGTAGGACAGTCCCATTCTCATCTTCCTTGTTCTTGAAAATCCATTTAGTTCCAATGACATTATGTTCCTCAGTTGGTCGTTCTACCAATGACCATACTTCGTTGCGTGTAAAACTGTTTAACTCCTCTTGCATAGCAAGGAGCCAGTCATTGTCACACAATGCATCCTGAACCCTATGTGGCACGGTACTAGAGACAAACGAAAAGTGAGCACAAAAGTTTGTTAATTGTTTATGAGTCACTCTACCTTCCGACACGCCGGTGAGGATTTGATCAATATCAACACGACCGGCCACACGTGGCATGATGGAGGTCAGGGTTTCACGAGGTTCGACTTCGCTTCCATCATCAACGTCCTCAACATATGGATCATTTATGTGCGGAGGAAGATATTCCTCTTCGCGTTGCACCTGTTGAGGTTCATCATCAAACATACCCATACTTTGGTCTAGCTCTTGAAGATCAACTTGTTCTTGAGTGTGATCAGAGTGAGAGACATGCTCTCCCACTTGATCCTCAACAACTGGCATGATGTGTGTGCTAGTATCTTGTGGAGGTACGCGCAGTGAACTGGCTTGAGGATGAGAAATACTCTCATCATCTTCATCATCATCATGGGGTCTTTGTTCCATGGGAAGAAGTGCACCTACACCCATGTTTAAGATATCTTGTGGGGAGTCTTCTTCACCTGCATCATTTAGATCAACTTGCTCCCCATGGGAGCGGTTAAATTCATCAAACGTCACGTCACAGGTTTCTATAACACATCCAGTGTATTTGTTGTAGACTATGTAGGCGTGAGAGTTTGACCCATAGACAACAAAAATCCCTTTAGTTGTTCTGGATTGAAATTTTCCTAACCGTTCCCGTTTGTTGAGGATGAAACACTTGCATCCAAACACACGAAAGTACTTAACATTGGGCTTGTTCCCAGTTAGGAGCTCATATGGAGTCTTCTCCAATATTGATCGAAGGAAGAGCCGGTTTGATGCATGACAAGCTGTGTTGACGGCCTTAGCCCAAAAACTATGTGGTGACTTGTATTCGTCTAACATGGACCTTGCCATTTCCACAAGTGTCCGGTTCTTCCTCTCTGCCACACCATTTTGCTGAGGGGTGTAAGGTGCGAGTACTGATGTTCAATTCCCTCATCACTAAGAAATTCTTCTAGGGTGTAGTTCTTGAACTCAGAGCCATTATCACTTCTTATTGCCTTGATGTCCTTGTCAAACTTCCGCTGGGCTTGTTTGGCAAAATCAATGAAGGTGATCTTTGTCTCGTCCTTGGACTTGAGAAAGAACACCCATGTATATCTTGAGTAATCATCAACAATGACTAGGCCATACTTTTTCCCTCCAAGACTTGCCCATGAAGGAGGCCCAAACAGATCCACATGAAGGAGCTCTAACGGCCTCGAAGTGGATACAATGTTCTTGGGTGGATGTTTTGATTGATGTTGTTTCCCAGCTATGCATGCACTGCACACACGATATTTCTTAAAAGATACATTTGTTAGTCCAAGGATGTGATTGCCGTTTAAGAGATTTTGAAGATTTTTCATGCCAACATGGGCGAGCCGGCGATGCCACAGCCATCCCATGTCGGCCTTGGCCATTAGACAAGTTGTATGGAAGGTGCTCTCTTTCGAGAAATCAACCGTGTAAAGGTTGCCATCCAACTCTCCAACAAAGGCCACTTCGAGAGTGTCTCTCTTAAAGACTTTCACATCCGTTAGTCCAAATAATGTGTCATAACCGACGGAAGCCAATTGGCGAACTGAAAGTAAATGATATTGAAGAGATTGGACAAGCATGACATTTGCAATAGACATGTCATTAGTGATTGCCACCTTGCCCAACCCAATTACCTGCCCTTTCGACCCTCCACCAAATAAAATTCTCATGTATGGTCGAATGGCTTGCATGAAGTCATAGAGCAAGTTATTATCTCCGGTCATATGATTGGTGCATCCACTGTCGATCACCCATTTGGCTCCTCCGGAGAAAACAGCCTGTAACGAATTAAGACTTGGTTTGAGGTACCCATTTCGTCATGGGGCCTTTCACATTAGTTACAAGAGTCTTAGGGACCCAAATAGCATAGAACCGGAATGCATTACGGGGACCAACGAATTTAGCATAAACCTCTCCTTCCTTTGATTTGCGTAGTACATAGGATGGAGGCATGAATTCGGTTGTCTTGTTGTGAGTAGGCGAACCCCTAGTGGCCGACCCACTCACACCCTTACCTTTCTCCTTGTGTCCCTCTCGTACAAATATTTCTTTAAGCGGAGTGGTACACTTGAGAGGAGATGCACTTTTCTTGGCGGTGCTTGGGTTGAACCCAAGCCCTTCCTTGGCAAGGCCTCCATTGTGTCGACTTAAGATCTCATTGAGAGTCTTTTGTCCTTGTGCACATGTCATGAGACCTCTGTCTAGTTGTGCCTTTAGCGAACAGTTTTCCTCAAGGATAGATGTCAGTTCACTACTAGAGTTAGTAGTGCAGGTATCAACATTAATAATAGGTGAGGAGTAGGCCTTAGCTAAAGTGTCAAGATAAGTAACCTTGAGTGCCTCAAAGATCTTTGTAAGAACAGTGAGTTTCTCTTCCTTGTCTTTGAGAGACAAGGATAGACGCTCACAGTCCTTAGAAAGGGAAGCATGAGAGTTCACTAGTCGGTTTTTATCATTTAGTAACTCTTTGCACACAGATTCAGCCTTTTTCAAGGAGGCAAGATCATTAGCATGTTTATCAAGGTTTTCACCTACTTTTGAGCATAATGCATCATTTTGTGCTTCCTCATACAGGACTTTTTGCTCAAGGATTTCATTTCTTTCCTTCTCCTCAGTGACGAGGGTTTCTAGTTCCTTGATGGTATTGGTGTGCTTACTCACCATTTCCATAAGTATGCGAAACATAGTGAGCTTCTATCCTTTAAGAGAGCACATAAATTTGTTTATTTTAGCAAACATGGGATGATCTAAGTCATTATCCTCATAGTGATCTTCCGCATCAAGATACTCATCAGATGGGGTAGAAGCTAGACTGAAGGAGTTTAACCGTGGAGTTACCTTAACCTTATCATGGGAGCTTTGGTCTTCCTCATCTCCCATGGCAGTCTTTGCCATCAAACACTTGTGAGCGTTGCCCTTGTAGTCCTTCATATAGTTGTAGTGAACAACATCACCACTTTTGTTGACTAGCCTCAAGGTGTTTTGTGTATCCTGAGCTACTTCGGCAACCCCACCAACATCTTCCGGATCTGATTCTTCTTGTGCAACCATTGCTCTTCCATCTGTCCTCTTGAGCTTGGAGTTCATAGGGTTTGGCAACTTCTTTACAAAGGTCTTTGGAAACCTTGGTTTGTCTTCTCTCTTCTCATAAGGGCAGTCATTGGAGAAGTAGTTGGTTTCCTCACAGTTGTAGCATTTCCTTACCTTCTTCTTTGGGAATCTTCCCTTGAATTTTCCTGCACTGAACTTCTTTACAAAGAGAGCAATGTCCTCATAAGATGGGCTTTCATCAGAGTCAACATCATCACCATCTTCGCAGTCATCATCACCCTCTTCTTCTTCACTTTCTTCTTCGTCACATTCATGCTTGGCTTTCAAAGCAAGATTGATCTTTGATGTTGAAGTGCCATGCATGGCAAGGTGCTTTGTTGCATTTGCCTTTGACTCTTCAAATAGTTGGAAAGTGGATATGATGTCATCTGGAGTCATTTCTTTGAACCCATGGTGCTGCCTCATGTCCCATACCATTTGATGGTGATATGGAGCAAGAGCATGAAGTAACTTGTCCACGAGAAATCTCTTGGTCAGATTGAAACCATCTTGCGTCTTGTCACAATCACATGACTCAATGTCTGCGGCGAGAGTCATGAGCCGTTCTAGTAGTTGCTTGGGAGATTCACCCTTTTCCATACAGAAATTCTGTAATTACCCCTTGGCAATTTCATATTGAGCAAGCCGAAGAGTGGAGGTACCGGTCTTGGTCCTTATAATGCTATCCCACAGTTCCTTGGCACTTGTGATGTGAATGTAAGGTCTCCGTTGCTTGTCATTCATTCCTTTTCTTATGCACATGATCGCAGTGTCATTGAGATGCTTGTCATAAGTTTCTCTGGGAGTGAGGCACCTTGGATCTACAGGATTGTACCCATGCTCGAGGATGTCCAACATCTCATCACTGGCGTACATAAGATGATCCTGCATACCAACTCTCCACAAAGCAAAATCGGAATTGTCATCAAGCAAGGGAGGTTTTCCTCCAGGATTGTACTTAGGTTTCTCAATTTGAGATCTAGCATAAAGCCATGGAACACTAGTTTGGTTCCTTTCCGAAGGTTGTTGACCAAATGAAGTACCGTGCACATGTGGCCCTGAGGCCCTCGGGGACGTGGTTGTCCCCGTGGTTAGTGATGCCAGTCTCATTTGGACCATGGCCTCAAGAGAAGCATCATGCTCCTCCTTTTGCTTGGCAAGGGCCCGTTCCAGGTCCTCAGAGGTGAAAGACTTGACTTCCGTGGAAGTCCCGTCCCTCTGCACTAGAGCTACCGTAGCTGGAACCCCGTCCATCTCGCTCTAGGGCGGTTAAGCCACAAGAATAGAGCACGAGGCTCTAATACCAATTGAAAAGGATCGAGATGGACCTAGAGGGGGGGTGAATAGGTACAGTTCCAAATTTTAATAATTACTTAGCAATTTTAGGCAGAAGTGTGGAATATGAGTGTAGGCCTAATAATTGCTACGACAAGGAGTAAGCTATTTAGCGTGAAGTAAGACAAGCGGTAAATAATAATCAAATATACAAGTACGTGATAAGGATTAACACAAGAAGAGAGTTAGGGTTAGGAATAATCGAAACTCCAAGAGAGACAAGGATGTATCCCGATGTTCACTTCCTTGGAGGGAAGCTACGTCACCGTTAGAGGGGCGGATGTTACCACGAAGGCACACCAACGCCACGAAGGCTCACCCTATTCTCCCTTTGAGATAACTCCACGAAGGCGTTTCTCAACCACTAGTGGTAAGCCTTGAGGTGGCTTCCAAACCTTCACAAACTTTCCGGGGGAAATCACAATGGTTTGATTCCTCTCCGAAGACTCCTACCGCCTAGGAGTCTCCAACCTCCAAGAGTAACAAGATCACGGGGATTGCTCAAGACTTGCTCAAATCACAAATCACTTTGGTGGGAAGGAGGAGAGGGAGACGATCTATCTTTTGATTGGAACAACACTCAAAGGGACTCACAAATGCTCTTGGGATCTAAGATTTGGTGTAGACAAGAGTGAGTGAGAAGAAAGGTATTCTTGGATGTATTCTAGCTGTGTTGAACACCCTCTCACGAAGTGGGTGAGGGGTATATATAGTGGGGAGTGTAAAACAGCCGTTGGGGACACTTTAAGTCACACAGGGTCCGGACGTCCGGCAGTTCTCGAAAGTCCGGGCGTCCGCAAGGGGGCGGACGTCCGACGGGGGTCGGTCCTCTGAGGGCTGTAGCTATGACTGGAAACACTGTGAATTGAACAGCGACCGGACGTTCGGAGAAGGCCGGAAATCCGAGTTATTCGACTCAACTTCTTCTGGTGGGAGGTTCCGGATTTCCGAAAGGGGACGGACGTCCGCCCCTCGGACGTCCGGAGGGAGCCGGAAATCCGAGTTATAGAGCTCATGTTCTTCTGGTGCAGGGCTCCGGATTTCCGAAGCTGGTCGGACGTCCGGCCCTCGGATGTCCGGAGGGAGCCGAAAATCTGAGTTATATGACTCAAATACTTCTGGTGGAGGGCTCCGGATTTCCGAAGCCTGACGGTCGTCCGGCCCTCGGAAGTCCGAGGCAATAGACCTGTTTTGAGATAGGAACAGAGTAGAGAATATGTGGTATTGGGTAGGATAGTGAAGATGTGGTATGAGCAAGTTTATCGCAAAACCTGTGATCCCCTCTTAATAGTGCGGGATCCCTATACTCAATAATAGTAAACTCAAAAGGATAGTCTACATCATCTTTTCTCAATCCCGAGCCTTCTTGAAATATAAATCCCAATCTTCGCAGACCACCTTTGGCACATAATTCTCAATCTACTAAAGTACTTGCCATCCTAAGATACACTCAACAAACAGGATTAGTTTCCTATGTATGTGTTGTCATTAACACCAAAAGTCGATTAGGGGCATAGCATGCACTTTCAGTAATCGACTTGCTATTAAGTCCGGTAATTTGGGTGCCATTGGCACCATGAAAAATGGAGGTCAATCCACGGGAGCGGCGGCGACAATGTTTGACAATTGTTATTACTCTCTCCGTCACGGTTTAGAAAAGCGTGTTTGGAATTTTTTTTAGAACCTAGGTGGTTATTAATTGGGTGTGAGATGGGTTAAAAGTAACGTCCAAACTACGCATGCATATAAAAAGTGCAATGAAGTATTAATTAGCTGTTAGGAGTAAATGCAATGCATCCTAAACCTTGTCTATTATGAAAATGCACGTGAATTTAACCGTGCCTTCTAAACCGTGACGGAGGAAATATATTGCTTGCGATTTTCCTATCTCTGGTTTGAAACTGTAATAGAGAAGCTAATAAAGCTGCTCATGAGCTTGCTAGATTGGCTACATTTTTCTTCATATATTGGTTAGTTTGAGGAGGTTTTGATTGAAATTGTACCCATCCTCATAAATGATGTAACTGTCTTCTAGTGAATGAAGTTTGTGTTGAAATAAAAAAAAACTCATCATATAACTACTCCAATAGAGTATATGTAGTTTGCCCAATGAGAGAAGGTAGAAAACTTCTCTCATTCTATCTTGGAGCTTGTGCAAATGGTGTTGATTCATAAACATACAATCTCCCTCTCCCTCCCTCCCTCCCTCTCTCTCTCTCTATTACAATTAATTCCATTTTTACCCTCACGATTCACCATTCTGACAGTTTATCCAATTTTAAGAAAATCCTCAATTTGTACCCTGTTTTGCACCATCCCCTCTTCTATCCCTCTCGCATAAATTACAATGTCAAAGTGTAGCAAGAAACAAATCGACGCCACGAGGAAAACAGCACTGAAACTGAATGGTGACATCTTCAGACATAAGACATGTGGATAACCGGACTAGTCACTGAAACTTTGTTCAGGCACACAGTATCATCAAAGCCAAGCCATACAATGAGTTGAATACAGCGCAAGGTAGGCATTATGCTTCTGGGACCAGATTAACAGACATGTTATTTCAGGCACAGATTATCATCAAAGCTAAGCCATACAATGAGTTAAACACAGTGCAAGGTACACATTATTTTGGGACGAAGATTATCAGACATGTTATTTCACTCAATCAGACAAACGGTGTGTGTAAGTGTTAACTCCATGCCATGGTGAAAACTGGCACTTGGTGGGGACACTAGGAACTTCATTAATTTTCAGGAGATCTCAGGACAGAGATCACGAATTAGGTATACGCATTGGGGTTTGCTTGACTTCTGACAAGTGGGACACCATCGTCTCGCCACACAATTCGATCCTCGCACAAGGCAGCAACTGCCTCAACGTAAACTTGGTTCTCCTGTAACGTTGGGTTAATAAATCAGCAAGATGAACATCTAAAAGTCAATTGTACCGCTAAGAAATCTCAAATGCACATAAGATGCTACCTCATGAAGAACCCTTGCAGCCAATTGCTCTGGAGTATCATTGGCTAACACAGGAACAACTCTTTGGGCTAAGGTTTTCCCTGTGTCGAACTGCTCATCCACAAAGTGCACAGTTGGTCCTGAGTATCTGCATGGTTGGAAAACGTCATCAAATAAAACAGTGTGTCTTTTTCCAAAAGAGAAACAGGTAATACCATATGGAAAACAAGAAATCAGTAGTTCTGCAATCAATGCCATCATCACACAAATTGAATTTATGCGTTATCACAAGACAATGAACAATAATGAATATTCTTTCAAATGGATGCCAAGTACTTCCGGGAGGAAAATGCAAGATGTTGGAAGGTGCTAGACAAAATGTAAAGTACCTGGCTCCAGATGCAATGACTGCTTTATGCACTTTTAAACCATAATAACCCTTGCCTCCAAATGCAGGGAGCAGTGAAGGGTGTATATTCAGCATGGATCTGGGAAATGCCTGAACTAGCTCACCAGGTATGAGCTTCAAGTAACCAGCAAGTAGAATGAAGTCTACCTTCAGATCCCTGTTTCACAGTGGACATAGCCATGAGCTAAGACATCATGTGTGTGTGTGTCATGAAATACAATCTTCACACTTGAAAGGGCAAACTGAAGCACACCGGGTACACTTGGAGGCACAAAATATATAAAAAATTGTGTACAGTGGATTTCGGTCGAAGCCGTCACACTGAAGCAAAAATTTGTGAACACAAGTTCATGCAACTAGAGTCTAGAACAAAGTAACATATCACATCTGTAAGTTTCAATCTAATTTATCAACTTATGTTAACTGGCAACTTCAGAACGTGATGGATACCCGAGGTACAGAAAGCCCGCCCTCAGTCAGAAGTGTATGCGTTTCACAAAAGACTAGAAGTTCTTTCGAGGCAATCTGACTAGGAGTGGAAGCATGAAGAGGCATAACGATGATCCTTTTCTAGCACAATGAAAAGTATAAACTAGGAAAATAGGAAATTGCATCACAGCCCTGAGATGAGACCAACAGCACCAACCTCAGAGCATTCAGAAGTTCATCTGTGGAGACCCCCTCTGGTGCGGATTTCGACTTGGGAAACACGACCACGGGAATGCCATTGCACCTTGCATACTCGGCGCCACCGCAGCCTGCAAACACTCGGATTCCTTCACCTCAGAACCACAATCCACCTCAAGTCCAAGAAAGAGCTGCAGGAAGCAAGCAATCACGGTCACCTGGCTTATCGGTGACGAGCGCAACCACATCCCCGTTCACCTTCCCACCCAGGGCGGCCCCGTGGATCGACCGGAAGTTGGAGCCCCCGCCGGACACGAACACCGCGAGCCTCTTCCTCCTCACCCCGGAGTCCCCAGCTCCGCTAGCCATCACCGCCGACGCGGATGCCGATGCCGCCGTGTATACGCGAGCGTTGGGGCGAAGCAGAAACCGCCCGCAAGCGACGGCGCAGCACTGCTGCCTCTTGGCCGCTAAGCCGACGCGCGCGCCTCTCCTATGCTGGCTCGGGGCGGGATTAAGCGAGCAGCGCAACCCGGAGCCGGAGGAAGCGACGGCGGCCGCCTCCATCGGGGGAGATTCCGCTGCCTCGGCAGAAACACGGCAAGAGAAGTGGGTATCTGGACGACGAAACGAGACTAGTGAGAAGGCTATAGGATATGCTTACGTATGAGGAAGGTGGGCGTGAAGAACCCTAGCACCGGCGGCCGCCGTCGAGGGGCTCCTGCTGCGCGCGGCGCGGCCGCTGGTCGGGTGGATTCTCACGGGTAAAGAGGATGCTTTTGGGCCGGGTACACTGAGCCCAGCAAATTTTTACTGCCCGGGCAGAGGATTCCAGCCCAGGGTGCAAGATGGATACTACTAAAAAAAACAATTCCCCCTAAAAAAAATTAAAAAAAACAACAACAAAAAACGAGACCAACCCAGGCTAGACTAGCCTGTTGGCATTTTTTCATAGAAGAAAACTCCGAGAGCACCGAGTGTTAGAGCCGAGGCTCAAACACCGACGGGATGGCTGCAAACTCCAACACCAAGCCAATTGAGCTATGCTCGGTTCTCATTGCTTCGAAAAAAACATTGTGGTTCGCCAAATATGACGTCTTCATGCAATCACATACTCCCTGGAAGAGGTTTGGGTTCGGGTATTTCCACCTGCCTGCTGCTTTTTCCCTCTCGTTAGGGTTTTTCTTCCTCTCGCCAAGTTCCGACGTTGAGAACTCTACCTTCCCAAAACCCTGATCGGAGCCCCGACTCTCTACCTCTCCTAGCAGGGCTTGGGTGTTTTTGCGCAGGGTTTCTGGGTTTTCCTTCTCTGCGGTTGCCTCGTGGTGATTGCGAGGGGGCAACTCGATCTCGATCGGATCTAAGCTAGGGCTGATGGCGAACCATGGTGGAGCATCTGTTGGGTAACGTAGCATTAATTCAAAAAAATTCCTACGCATATTCAGATCTTCCTATGGAGAGACCAGCAACGAGAGATGGGTGAGTGCATCTTCATACCTTTGAAGATCGCTAAGCGGAAGCGTTGCTAGAACGCGGTTGATGGAGTCGTACTCGCGGCGATTCAGATCACGGTGTGATTCCGATCTAGTGCCGAACCACGGCACCTCCGCGTTCAACACACGTGCAGCCCGGTGACGTCTCCCGCACCTTGATCCAGCAAGGAGGAGGGAGAGGTCGGGGAAGATCTCCGGCAGCACGACGGTGTGGTGTCGATGGAGAGACGAGGTCTCCCGGCAGGGCTTCGCCAAGCACCGTGGGAGAGGAGGAAGAAGGGGGGCAGGGCTGCGCCGAGGGAGATGGAAAACCGTGTGCGAAACAGCCCCAAAACCCCCACTATATATAGGAAGAGGGGAGGGGGGTGCCACCCCTAGGGTTCTCACCCTAGGTGGTGTGGTAGCCCCCCCCCCCAAATGGGAGTTGCGGCGGCCAGGGCAGGGGGAGGGGGTGGCGCACCCCTAGGTGGGCCTTAGGCCCACGAGCGCCTAGGGTTTCCCCCCTCTCCACCTCCTGCGCCTTGGGCCTCCTTGTGGGAGGCGCACCAGCCCACTTTGGGCTGGTTGCCCTCCCTCTTTTGGCCCATGCTACCTCTTGGGGCTGGTGGCCCCTCCCGGTGGACCCCCGGGACCATTTCCGGTAGTCCCGGTGGTCCCGGTACATTACCGATGACGCCCAAAACATTTCCGATGTCCAAAACCATCCATCCTATATATCAATCTTTACCTTCGGACCATTCCGGAGCTCCTCGTGACGTCCGAGATCTCATCCGGGACTCCGAACAACTTTCGGTAACCTCATTAACAATTCCCTATAACCCTAGCGTCATCGAACCTTAAGTGTGTAGACCCCTACGGGTTCGGGAGACAGGCGGGCATGACCGAGACACCTCTCCGGCCAATAACCATCAGCGGGGTCTAGATACCCATGGTGGCTCCCACTTGCTCCACGATGATCTCATCGGATGAACCACGATGTCAAGGATTCAATCAATCCCGTATACAATTCCCTTTGTCTGTCGGTATAGAACTTGCCCGAGATTCGATCGTCGGTATACCTATACCTTGTTCAATCTCGTTACTGGTAAGTCTCTTTACTCGTTCCGTAGCACGTCATCGTGTGACTAACTCCTTAGTCACATTGAGCTCATGATGATGTTCTACCGAGTGGGCCTAGAGATACCTCTCCGTCACGCGGAGTGACAAATCCCGATCTCAATTCGTACCAACCCAACAGACACTTTCAGAGGTACCCGTAGTGCACCGTTATAGTCACCCAGTTACGTTGTGGCGTTTGATACACCCAAAGCACTCCTACGGTATCCGGGAGTTGCACAATCTCACGGTCGAAGGAAAAGACACTTGACATTAGAAAAGCTTTAGCATACGAACAATACAATCTAGTGCTATGCTTAGGATTGGGTCCTATCCATCACATCATTCTCCCAATGATGTGATCCCGTTATCAATGACATCTAATGCCCATGATCAGGAAACCATGATCATCTATTGATCAACGAGCTAGCCAACTAGAGGCTTGCTAGGGACACATTGTGATCCATTTATTCACACATGTATTACTGTTTCCTGTTAATACAATTATAGCATGAACAATAGACGATTATCATGAACAAGGAAATATGATAATAACCATTTTATTATTGCCTCTAGGGCATATTTCCAACAGTCTCCCACTTGCACTAGAGTCAATAATCTAGTTACATTGTGATGTATCGAACACCCATAGCATAATGGTGTTGATCATGTTTTGCTCGAGGAAGAGGTTTAGTCAACGGGTCTGCGACATTCAGATCCGTATGTACTTTACAAATCTCTATTACTCCACTCTGGACATGGTCCTGGATGGAGTTGTAGCGGCGTTTGATGTGCTTGGTCTTCCGGTGAAACCTGGGCTCCCTGGCTATGGCAATGGCCCCAGTGTTATCACAGAAGAGCGTCATTGGACCCGACGCGCTTGGAACCACTCCAAGGTCGGTGATGAGCTCCTTCATCCAAATTCCTTCATGAGCCGCTTCTGAAGCAGCTATGTACTCCGCTTCACATGTAGATGCTGCCATGACTTCTTGCTTGCTGCTGCACCAGCTCACTGCCCCACCATTCAAAACATATACGTATCCGGTCTGTGACTTAGAGTCATCCGGATCTGTGTCGAAGCTAGCGTCGACGTAACCCTTTACGACGAGCTCTTCGTCACCTCCATAAACGAGAAACATCTCCTTAGTCCTCTTCAGGTACTTAAGGATATTCTTGACCGTTGTCCAGTGTTCCATACCGGGATCACTTTGGTACCTCCCTACCAAACTTATGGCAAGGTTTATATCATGTCTGGTACACAACATGGCATACATTAGAGAGCCTGCGGCTGAAGCGTAGGGGACAGTACTCATCTTCTCTCTATCTGCTGTTGTGGTCGGTGACTGAGTCTTACTCAATCTCATACCTTGCAAAACTGGCAAGAACCCTTTCTTTGAGTTTTCCATATTGAACTTCTTCAATATCTTGTCGAGGTATGTACTTTGCGAAAGAACTATGAGGCGCCTCGATCTATCTCTATAGATCTTGATGCCTAATATGTATGCAGCTTCTCCAAGGTCCTTCATTGAAAAACTCTTGTTCAAATAGGCCTTTATGCTCTCCAACATCTCTATATTATTCCCCATCAATAATATGTCATCCACATACAGTATGAGGAAAGCTACAAAGCTCCCACTCACTTTCTTGAACAGACAGGCTTCTCTGTAAACCTGTATGAACCCAAACGCTTTAATCACCTCATTAAAGCGAATGTTCCAACTACAAGATGCTTGCACCAGCCCATAGATGGAGCGCTGGAGCTTGCACACTTTGTTAGCACCCTTAGGGTCGACAAAACCTTCTGGTTGCATCATATACAACTCTTCCTTAAGGTTCCCGTTAAGGAACGTTGTTTTGACGTCCATTTGCCAAATTTCATAATCATAAAAGGCGGCAATTGCTAACATGATTCAGACTGATTTCAGCTTCGCTACGGGAGAGAAAGTCTCTTCGTAGTCAATTCCTTGAATTTGTCGAAAACCCTTTGCGACATGTCGAGCTTTATAAACGGTCACATTACCATTTGCATCAGTCTTCTTCTTGAAGATCCATTTATTTTCTATGGCTCGCCGGTCACCGGGCAAGTCCACCAAAGTCCATACTTTGTTCTCATACATGGATCCTATCTCGGATTTCATAGCTTCAAGCCATTTGTTGGAATCCGGGCCCGCCATTGCTTCTTCATAGTTCGAAGGTTCACCGTTGTCTAACAACATGATTTCCATCACAGGGTTGCCATACCACTCTGGTGCGGAGCGTGCCCTTGTGGACCTTCGTGGTTCAGTAGTAACTTGATCCGAAGCTTCATGATCATTATCATTAACTTCCTCTTCAGTTGGTGCAGGCGCCACACGAACAATTTCCCGCGCTGCGCTACTTTCCTGTTCGAGAGGGGGTGTAATTACCTCATCAAGTTCTACCTTCCTCCCACTTACTTCTTTTGAGAGAAACTCTTTCTCTAGAAAGGATCCTCTCTTGGCAACAAAGGTTTTACCTTCGGATCTAAGATAGAAGGTATACCAATAGTTTCCTTAGGGTATCCTATGAATACACATTTCTCCGCTTTGGGTTCGAGCTTTTCTGGTTGAAGTTTCTTCACATAAGCATCGCAGCCCCAAACTTTAAGAAACGACAACTTAGGTTTCTTGCCAAACCATAGTTCATATGGTGTCATCTCAACGGATTTAGACGGTGCCCTATTTAAAGTGAATGCTGCAGTTTCTAATGCGTATCCCCAAAATGATAACGGTAAGTCGGTAAGAGACATCATAGATCGTACCATATATAATAAAGTGCGATTACGACGTTCAGACACTCCGTTGAGTTGCGGTGTGCTAGGCGGCGTCAGTTGTGAAACGATTCCACACTTTCTTAGGTGTGTGCCAAACCCGTGACTCAAATATTCTCCTCCACGATCACATCGTAGACACTTAATTTTTCTGTCATGTTGATTTTCGACCTCACTCTGAAATTCCTTGAACTTTTCAAACATCTTAGATTTGTGCTTCGTCAAGTAGATATACCCATACCTACTCAAATCATCGGTGAGAGTGAGAACATAACGATAGCCACCGCGAGCTTCAACGTTCATTGGACCACACACATCAGTATGTATTATTTCCTATAATTTGGTTGCTCTCTCCATTATTCCTGAGAATGGAGTCTTAGTCATCTTGCCCATGAGGCACGGTTCGCATGTGTCAAATGATTCAAAGTCAAGAGACTCTAATAGTCCATCAGTATGGAGCTTCTTCATGCGCTTAACACCGATATGACCAAGGCGGCAGTGCCACAAGTATGTGGGACTATCATTATCAACTTTACATCTTTCGGTACTCACACTATGAATATGTATAACATCACGATCGAGATTCATCAAGAATAAAACATTCACCAATGGAGCATGACCATAAAACATATCACTCATATAAATAGAACAACCATTATTCTCCGACTTAAATGAGTAGCCGTCTCGCATTAAGCAAGACCCTGATACAATATTCATGCTCAAAGCTGGTACTTAATAACAATTATTAAGGTTTAAAACTAATCCCGACGGTAGATGTAGAGGTAGTGTGCCGACGGCGATCACATCGACCTTGGAGCCATTCCTGACGCGCATCGTCACCTCGTCCTTGGCCGGTCTCCGCTTATTCCGCAGTTCCTGCTTTGAGTTGAAAATGTGAGCAACAACACCGGTATCAAATACCCAGGAGCTACTACGAGCGCTGGTAAGGTACACATCAATAACATGTATATCACATATACCTTTAACGTTGCCGGCCTTCTTGTCTGCTAAGTATTTGGGGCAGTTCTGCTTCCAGTGACCCTTTCCCTTGCAATAGAAGCACTCAGTCTCAGGCTTGGGTCCATTCTTTTTCTTCTTCCCGGCATCTGGCTTACCGGGCATGGCAACGGCTTTGCCTTCTTTCTTGAAGTTCTTCGTACCCTTGCCCTTCTTGAAACTAGTGGTCTTGTTGACCATCAACACTTGATGCTCTTTCTTGATTTCTACTTCTGCAGACTTGAGCATCGAGTACAACTCGGGAATGGTATTCTCCATACCTTGCATGTTGTAATTCAGAACAAAACCTTTATAGCTTGGTGGGAGAGACTGGAGGATTCTGTCAATTATAGCATCATCCGGAAGTTCGACTCCAAGTGAAGTCAGACGACCGTGTAACCCAGACATTTTGAGTATGTGCTCACTGACATAACTGTTCTCCCCCATCTTACAGCTAAAGAACTTGTCGGAGACTTCATATCTCTCGACACGGGCGTGAGCTTGAAAAAGTAGTTTCAACTCTTGGAACATCTCATATGCACCGTGTTGCTCAAAACGCCTTTGGAGCCCCGTTTCCAAACTGTATAACATGCCACACCTAACCAGAGAGTAGTCATCACTCCGCGTTTGCCAGACGTTCAGAATGTCCTGGGCTGCTGCGGGAGCGGGAGGGTCACCTAGCGGCGCATCAAGGACATAAGCCTTTTTAGCTGCTTCAAGGATGAGCTTCAAGTTGCGAACCCAGTCCGCATAGTTGCTACCATCATCTTTCATCTTGTTTTTCTCTAGGAATGCGTTGAAATTGAGGTTGACGTTGGCCATCTACAATATTTATAAAGACAACTTTTAGACTAAGTTCATGACAATTAAGTTCATTTAATCAAATTAAGTATGAACTCCCACTTAAATCGACATCCCTCTAGTCATCTAAGTGATACATGATCCATGTTGACTAACCCGTATCCGATCATCACGTGAGACGGACCAGTCACCATGGTGAGAAACTTCATGCTGATCGTATTCAACCATACGACTCATGTTCGACCTTTCGGTCTCTTGTATTCGAAGTCATGTTTGTACATTCTAAGCTCGTCGAGTCAACCTAAGTGTTTCACGTGTGTAAATCTGGCTTATACCCGTTGTATGCGAACGTTAGAATCTATCACACCCGATCATCACGTGGTGCTTCGAGACAACGATCCTTCGCAACGGTGCACACTTAGGGAAATACGTTCTCAAAATTTTAAGAGGGGTCATCTTATTATGCTACTGTCGTTCTAAGCAATAAGATGAAAAACATGATAAACATCACAATGCAATCATATAGTGACATGATATGGCCATTATCATCTTTGTTCTTTCGATCACCATATTCAGGCATCGCATGATCATCATTGTCACCGGCGTGACACCATGATCTCCATCATCGTGTCTCCTGAAGTCGTCAAGCCAACTACTACTATCACTACTACTATAGCTAACCGTTAGCAATGAAGTAAAAGTAGTAAGCACATGGCGTTGCATCTCATACAATAAATTAAGACAACTTCTATGGCTCCTGCCGGTTGTCATACTCATCAACATGCAAGTCGTGAAACCTATTACAATAAGATGATCATCTCATACATCATACATGCAACATCATAACTTTGGCCATATCACATCACATGTCAAACCCTGCAAAAACAAGTTAGACGTCCTCTAATTGTTGTTGCAAGTTTTACGTGGCTGATTTGGGTTTCTAGCAAGAACGCTTTCTTACCTACGTGACAGCCACAAATATGATATGCCAAAGCTATTTACCCTTCATAAGGACCCTTTTCATCAAATCCAATCCGACTAGAGTAGGAGAGACAAACACCCGCTAGCCACCTTTATGCACGGTGTGCATGTCTGTCGGTGGAACCAGTCTCACGTAAGCGTACGTGTAATGTCGGTCCGGGCCGCTTCATCCCACAATACCGCCAGAAAAGAATAAGACTAGTAGCGGCAAGCAATTGAAAAATCATCGCCCACAACCTTTTGTGTTCTACTTGTGCATAGAATCTACGCATAGAAAACCTGGCTCGGATGCCACTGTTGGGTAACATAGCATAAATTCAAAAAAATTCCTACGCATATTCAGATCTTCCTATGGAGAGACCAGCAACGAGAGAGGGGTGAGTGCATCTTCATGCCTTTGAAGATCGCTAAGCGGAAGCGTTGCTAGAACGCGGTTGATGGAGTCATACTCGCGACGATTCAGATCGCGGAGTGATTCCGATCTAGTGCCGAACCACGGCACCTCCGTGTTCAACACACGTGCAGCCCGGTGACGTCTCCCGCACCTTGATCCAACAAGGAGGAGGGAGAGGTCGGGGAAGATCTCGGGCAGCACGACGGCGTGGTGTCGATGGAGAGACGAGGTCTCCCGGCAGGGCTTCGCCAAGCACCGTGGGAGAGGAGGAAGAAGGGGGCAGGGCTGCGCCGAGGGAGATGGAGAACTGTGTGCGAAACAGCCCCAAAACCCCCACTATATATAGGAGGAGGGGAGGGGGGTGCCACCCCTAGGGTTCCCACCCTAGGTGGTGCGGCAGCCCCCCTAGATGGGAGGTGCGGCGGCCAGGGCAGGGGGAGGGGGTGGCGCACCCCTAGGTGGGCCTTAGGCCCACCAGCGCCTAGGGTTTCCCGCCCCCCTCTCCACCTCCTGCTCCTTGGGCCTCCTCGTGGGAGGCGCACCAGCCCACTTTGGGCTGGTTTCCCTCCCTCTTTTGGCCCATGCTACCTCTTGGGGCTGGTGGCCTCTCCTGGTGGACCCCCGGGACCATTTCCGGTGGTCCCGATACATTACCGGTGACGCCCGAAACATTTCTGGTGTCCAAAACCATCCATCCTATATATCAATCTTTACCTCCGGACCATTCCGGAGCTTCTCGTGACGTCCGGGATCTCATCCGAGACTCCAAAAAACTTTCGGTAACCTCGTATAACAATTCCCTATAACCCTAGAGTCATCGAACCTTAAGTGTGTAGACCCTACGGGTTCGGGAGACAGGCAGGCATGACAGAGACACCTCTCCGGCCAATAACCATCAGCGGGGTCTGGATACCCATGGTGGCTCCCACTTGCTCCATGATGATCTCATCAGATGAACCACGATGTCAAGGATTCAATCAATCCCGTATACAATTCCCTTTGTCTGTCGGTATAGAACTTGCCCGAGATTCGATCGTCGCTATACCTATACCTTGTTCAATCTCGTTACTGGTAAGTCTCTTTACTCGTTTCGTAGCACGTCATCATGTTACTAACTCCTTAGTCACATTGAGCTCATGATGATGTTCTACCAAGTGGGCCCAGAGATACCTCTCCGTCACGCGGAGTGACAAATCCCGATCTCGATTCGTACCAACCCAACAGACACTTTCAGAGGTACCCGTAGTGCACCTTTATAGTCACCAGTTATGTTGTGACGTTTGATACACCCAAAGCACTCCTACGGTATCCGGGAGTTGCACAATCTCACGGTCGAAGGAAAAGACACTTGACATTAGAAAAGCTTTATCATACGAACAATACGATCTAGTGCTATGCTTAGGATTGGGTCTTTTCCATCACATCATTCTCCCAATGATGTGATCCCGTTATCAATGACATCTAATGCCCATGATCAGGAAACCGTGATCATCTATTGATCAACGAGCTAGCCAACTAGAGGCTTGCTAGGGACACATTGTGATCCATTTATTCACACATGTATTACTGTTTCCTGTTAATACAATTATAGCATGAACAATAGACGATTATCATGAACAAGGAAATATGATAATAACCATTTTATTATTGCCTCTAGGGCATATTTCTAACAGCCTCGGGATCAAAGAACACTGGCAAAGGGCAGATTGAGGACCTCATGAAGGAGTTGGCTCTCCAGGAAGAAGATCTGGACGATGTGGTCTTTGAGGACGATGATGCACCGGCTGAGGAAACTCTCCGCTGGATGATCCTGGCTCGGGTGCACATGGATAAGGGTTTTAGTACCTACCGGTTATCCCTTAACATGCAGAGTGCTTGGGATCTAGCAAAAGATGTCAAGATAAAAACCTTGGAGGAAAATCTGTTCCAGATGCAATTCAACTGCCTAGGGGACTGGGAACAGGTTACTCAAGGAGGCCCTTGGAACTTCACAGGGAACCCGATGATCATCGCCCCATATGACGGGTACTCTAAGCCGTCCAGGATCGAGCTGCTCACTTTTCAGATCTAGGCTCGTATCATTGACCTACCGCTGGCTTATCATGGGAAGGTCAAAGCACTGGCATGAAAGTTGGGAGAGTTTGTGGATGCCGAGCCTTCTTCTTTTTGATTTTGACGGTAACTTCTATAGAGTAAGGGTGCAGCTGGACGTCCGTGAACCTGTGAAAAAAACTAGTTCTTTGATCTGTGGTGGACAGAGGGAGATCATTGCGGTTCGGTATGAACGTCTTCCAGACTGGTGTCAGGTTTGCGGCATGATGGGGCATGCGTTCAAGGAGCATGGCGATGGAGTTCATCCTCCTACAGCGTTGATTTTCAAGAACCTCCGGGCACCAGCGACAACTAGCTGGGGGACGCGGCGATGAAATAACACAAAGAAAACCACCCAGGCTAGGAGAACTGATGATGGGAATGACATGGGGGATGACACAATGTCGCTTATGAATGCAGAGATGGAGGAGGAAGAGATAAATCGCAAACACTCAGCTGGCCAGGAAGATCAGCCTGTCAATTTCGTGCCGATTATGGAACCGGAGCAAGCGCTGGGGGCAGGGAATATTGCTTTGGTAGATGTCCCCCTACCCCTTCTCCAAAACAGGAACCAGATCGGTCAAGGTTGATGATGGCAGGAGAGAAGCAGGTACTCGGAACAGCGAGGAAAACTGGTGGACTTCCAAAAAACAATGATGCCAAATCGGCGGTCTCCTCGTCGGAGGACCGCCGGGCGCAATGAATCTTTTATGCTGGAATTGTCGAGGGATAGGCAACGCCCCAACAATTCAAGAGCTTCGCGATCTTGCGAGAAAGGTTGCCCTAGAGTACTGTGCTTGGTAGAAACCCATATTAGTGGGTCTAGAGAAGAAGATTTGTCAAGTACTTTAGGATATGATAATGATTTTGTTGTTGACTCCTCCGGTAGAAGTGGGGTCTAGTTGTTTTCTGGAATAATGAAATAAAGGCTGAGATTTTGGGTTACTCGTAGTATCATATCGATTTGAAGATAAGTGGTCTCGGAAGAGCTCCATGGAGAGTCTCTTTCTTCTATGGGGAGGCCGAGATACATTTGAGCAACAACACGTGGGATACCATGAAAAAATTATCACTGCTTCAGAATATTCCATGGGTTTGCTTGGGAGATTTTAATGAAATCCTCAGACATGATGAGCATGATGGTATTGGCAGGCGGAGTCAATCCCAAATACAGGGGTTCCGAGATTCGGTCGATATCTGCGGGCTGGTTGATCTTGGCTTCAAGGGAGCAAAGTGGACATTCGAGAAAAGGTAGCTGGTGGTTCATATACTCGGATGAGGCTTGATCGTGCTCTAGGGAATGTGGAGTGGTGCTCCTTGTTCCCGTCCGCGGAGCTCCGGCACCTCAAGGCGTCCACCTATGATCACTCGCCAATCGTGTTGGCACTAAAGCAAACGGGAGATAGAGTTGAGAAGTGGCCCTTCCGCTGTGAGGTTATGTAGGATACACATACGAAGTTGAAGGAGACCGTTCGATCTGCATGGGAGGCTGACATCCACAATCACACGGCAAGCGAAATTCGACTGAACTTGGAATTGCTCGCCAACAATCTTGGGGACTAGTCTTGGTCGACGTTCGGCAGTGTTCGGAGAGATTCACACACTTCAGAAGGAACTTGAGAGGCTACGAAGTATTACGCCCAGACTGGAACCGTCACATGCTGAGACGAAGATCAATGATAGGCTAATTGAGTTGTACCTGAGGGAAGAGCTGATGTGGCGTTAACGTTCTTGAGTTGAGTGGTTGTCGTCGGGGGACCGAAATACCCACTTTTTCAACATGAGAGCTTCAATGAGACGGAGGAAGAACCTCATCAGGGTGCTGCAGAAATAGGATGGCAACCTGACTGATGATCAAGCGGAGATGCGACAAATGTCCTTTGATTTCTACAACACCCTCTATACTTCGGAGGGAGCGCATGGGGTAGATGAGGTGCTCCAACATGTTGCGGTCAAGGTCACAAAGGAAATGAATGAGATCCTTTTGGCCCTTATGAAATGAAGGAAGTGAAAATTGCCTTGTTTCAGATGTTTCCCACGAAAACGCCGGGCCCACATGGTTTCCCGTCACACTTCTTTCAAAGACACTGGGATATCTGCGGAGACGTCGTCTCGAGGATAGTCTTGAGAATTTTGCAGGGGGGGGGTGACCCGAAGAGCCTCAATGAAACCATGTTGGTGTTGATTTCGAAGGTAAAAAATCCCACTCTACTGTCACAATTCTGTCCTATAAGTTTATGCAATGTTCTTTATAAGATTGCCTCCAAAGTCGTTGCGAATCGTTTGAAGCAAGTCATCCCAGAGATTATTTCACAGGAACAATCCGCCTTCGTCCCACGGAGGCTCATCACAGATAACATTATTTCAGCTTATGAGTGTCTTCACTTTATGAAAAGAAATAAGGCGAAGGGAAACAGATATTGTGCCCTCAAACTTGATATGGTGGAGTGGGCTTACCAAAGATCAATAATGGAAAAATTGGGTTTTGCACACCCATGGATTAATATTGTCATGAACATGGTGAGTGATAACCCATAAGTGTAGGGGATCACAACAGTTTTCGAGGGTAGAGTATTCAACCCAAATTTGTTGATTCGACACAAGGGGAAGCAAAAGAATATTCTCGAGTATTAGCAGTTGAGTTGTCAATTCAACCACACCTGAAAGACTTAGTATCTGCAACAAAGTATCAGTAGCAAAGTAGTGTGATTGCAACAGTACCAACGGTAACAGTAGCAGTGACAGCAGTAGCGTTAACAGTAGCAGCAGTGACAGCAGTAGCGGCAAAGTAACGTAGCAAGAACCAGTAGGAGAAGACTCGTAGGCATTGGATCGGTGATGGATAATTATGTCGGATGACATTCATCATGCAACAGTTATAACATGGGGAGATATGTAACTAGCTCCAGTTCGTCAATGTAATGTAGGCATGTATTCCGTATATAGTCATACGTGCTTATGAAAAGAACTTGCATGGCTTCTATTGTCCATCCCTCCCATGGCAGCGGAGTCCTAATGGAAACTACGGGATATTAAGGTTCTCCTTTTAATAGAGAACCGGAACAAAGCATTAGCACTTAGTGAATACATGAACTCCTCGTACTATGGTCATCTCCGAGAGTGGTTCCGACTATTGTCACTCCGGGGTTGCCGGGTCATAACACATAGTAGGTGACTACAACTTGCAAGATAGGATCAAGAACACACATATATTGACGAGAACATAATAGGTTCAGATCTGAAATCATGACACTCGGGCCCTAGTGACAAGCATTAAGCATGGCAAAGTAGTAGCAACATCAATCTCAGAACAAAGTGGATACTAGGGATCAATCCCCATCAAAACTAACTCGATTACATGATAGATCTCATCCAACCCATCACCGTCCAGCAAGCCTACGATGAGATTACTCACCAACGGTGAAAAACATCATGGAATTGGCGATGAAGGAAGGTTGGTGATGACGATGGCGACGATCTCCCCTCTCCGGAGCCCAGAACGGACTCCAGATCTGTCGTCCAGATGAAGAACAGGAGGTGGCAGCACCTCCTTATCGTAAAACACGATGAACTCTTCCCCCTGATTTTTTCCGGACAAAACAGACTATATAGAGCTGATATTGGAGGCGGTGGAGCTTTGTGGGGCCCACAAGCCTGCCAGGCGTGACCAGGGGGGCCTGGTGGGCTTGTGGGCTCACGGCTCCACTCCCTCCGCTGATTCTTGCGCCAGTATTTTTCATAAATCCCAGAAAAATTCTCTGTAAATTTTCAGGTCATTCCGAGAACTTATATTTCTACGCAAAAACAACATCATGGCAATTCTGCTGAAAACAGCGTTAGTCCGGGTTAGTTCCATTCAAATCATGCAAATTAGAGTCCAAAACAAGGGAAAAAGAGTTTGGAAAAGTAAATACGATGGAGACGTATCAACTCCCCCAAGCTTAAAGCCTTGCTTGTCCTCAAGCAATTCAGTTGACAAAGTAAAAGAGACAAAAGAAAAACTTTTACGAACTCTGTTTGATCTTGTTGGTGTAATTATGTCTAACTCATATTCAAATTTTCAGCAAGATCATAAGCTAACCACATAAGCAATGACATTTAGGTCTCATGAGGAACTCATATCAATGTCATAATCAACTAGCGAGCAATAATGATAAGTTTCAAACGTCAACACTTCAATCAAAACAATCATGAAGCAATATGAACAGATGGTATCTCGCTAGCTCTTTCTCAGACAGCAAAACATAAATGCAGAGCACCTTCAGAGACCAAGGGCTGACTGAACATTGTAATTCATGGCAAATAAGATCCAGTCACCGTCATACTCAATAACAATTAATAGCAAAGCATAAAAATGACGGAGGTGCTCTCTAATTGGTGCTTTTATAAGCAGAGGATGACTCAACGGAAACATAAATAGATAGACCCTTTGCAAAGGGAAGCATTGATTTGCAGAGGTGCCAAAGCTCAAGCTTTGAAGACAGAGATAAATAATTTTGGGTGGCATGCTTTCGTTGTCAACGCAATGACCAAGAGTTTTCACCATCTTCCGTGCTACACATGATATAGGCGGTTCCCAAACAAAAAAGTAAAGTTTTGACTCCCCCACCACCAATCAATCACACTCCACGACTAGCCGAATACTCGGGTGCCGTCCATACCAACAACAATCCAGGGGGAGTTTTGTTTGCAATTATCTTTACGATTTGAGCATGGAAATGGGCATTCCAATTACCGGCCCCTTTCTCATGAGTGATAGTGAATAAACACATATCGAGGATAACACGCCTAGCATGGAAGATACTGGTCGCCCCTTGTCGCCACATAAGCGGTTCGGGCATACAAAACAGATTATTACTTGAAGATTTAGAGAGTGGCACATGCAAATTTACTTGGAACGGCAGGTAGATACCGCATATAGGTAGGTATGGTGGACTCATATGGAACAACTTTGGGTTTATGGAAGTGGATGCACAAGCAGTATTCCCGCTTAGTACAAGTGAGGGCTAGCAAAAGACTGGGAAGCGACCAACTAGAGAGCGACAACAGTCATAAATATGCATTGAGATTAACCAACATTGAATGCAAGCATGAGTAGGACATAAATCACCATAAACATGAATATCATAGAGGCTATGTTGATTTTGTTTCAACTACATGCGTGAACATGTGCCAAGTCAAGCCACTTGAATCATTCGAAGAAGGATACCATCCTATCATACTACATCATAATCATCTTTGAACTTCATGTTGGCATCCAAGACAAACCATTATAAGCTCCTAGCTAATTAAGCATGGCATCATAAACTATGATCTCTAAGTTGTCATTGCAAACATGTTTATCTCACAACAAAGCTAAAATAGGAAAGATGAGCTAGTCATATTTACAAAAATAAAATAGATCGAGTTCATACCAGCTTTTCCAGACTCAGTCACTTCATCATATATCGTCATTATTGCCTTTCACTTGCACGACCGAATGACGTGAATAATAATGAGAGTATTCGTGCATTGGACTAAGCTGGAATCTGCAAGCAAATCGGAGGAGAAGACAAAGTAATATGGCTCTTTGACAGATAAACATATATGCATGCGAGAGCCACTAAACATTGTAACCATGGTCTTCTACCTTGACCCAAAGAAAAAGAAAACTATTTACACGGGAAAGCTCCCAACAAGCAAAAGAAGAACGGGAAATCTTTTTGGGTTTTCTCAATCTAAACAAACACAAGAGAAGAAAGCGAGAAAAAGAAATAAACTAGCATGGATGATACAGTGGCAAGTTGTGAACACCGACTATCAAAATGAAAGTGTGAGCAAGAATATAAAGTCGGTGAGAAACACGTACTCCCCCAAGCTTAGGCTTTTGGCCTAGGTTGGTCTACTCCCAAGGTGGGAAGTAACCGTCTCCGGGGTACTCCGGAGTGTACTGAGGGTGCCACTGCTGGGTGAGCTCTTGTGGCTCCCACTGATAAATTGGCGTCTGGTACTCGACTGGTAGCTCGGGCACGGACGCCTGTGGTGGCGCTATGCCCCAATATGCGTAGATGTCCGAGGGCATAATAATGTACCTGCCTAGATGAAGATTTAACAAAGAAGGAGCAGGCAAAGTAATAGTCTCACGAGTACCCTGACTAAATACCAGGTTATAAATCATCCTCTTATTTATATCTTTATCAAGAAAGTCATGGCGAACCATGCTATCATAATCTAGATATCTCTGAGGAAGAAGCATCTCTTCTTCCTCGTGCAGTCTAATAGGTATCTCAAAATGTCTAGCAAGATGGGTAGCATAGATACCTCCGTAAACAATGCCTTTAGTACGGTTCGTGTTCAACCATTGAGCCACTATAGCGCCCAAGCTATAAGTTTTATCATTATAAAGAGCTTCGTGCAAAACCGCAAGATCTGGGGAGCTAAGAGCCCCAGTTTTCCCACGGCCAATCAAACATTTTCCCACGAATAATGAGAAGTACCGTAGCACGGAAAAATGTATGCTAGCAACTCTAGCGCAAGACACTCCTCTCTCCTCTCCTACAGCAATAGTATCTATGAAAGCCTCCAAGTCCCGTGGACAAGGTTCATGAATATCCCCAACATAAGGTAATTTGCAAACATTGCAAAAATCCTGAAGTGACATGCGCTGGGGGATATCATATAACTTGAACTCAAACATAGGGGGACTCTTCCTAGGATAGAAGTTAAAGCTTTGCACGAAAATATTAGTGAGGAGGAGGTATTGTGGACACTTATCTTCAACAAATGTGGTAAGGCCTGCGTTCTCCACCAAGTAATAAAAATCCTCATAAAGACCGGCGACACGTAAGAACACATCGCTTGGCCACTCGCACGCTCGAACTTCTGCAACTCGGGGGACCGGATACTTGGGTTTCTTCTTCTCATTTTCATCATCCTTGGGGTCACGGCTTGAAGAGCCTCTTAGGAACCTCCTCATCTTTCCCTTTTTCTTTCTCTGAAAATTTCTGAAATTTTTAGTGACTCTAAGGAAAAGTGAACAAGGCCCAACGAAACTCGTAGCAACTACTCCTACAAGTGCCTAGAGGCCATATCATGCATCAAAACTACTTGGGACCAACTAAAATTAACATCCAAAGCTCAAGAACAGGGTCACCAAGCCAGCAATAATACGGAATGAATAAAGCACTAGAGCAAAAACTAATTGGACTAATGGAGGAGTCACATACCAAGGAACAATTTCCCTGAAACAGTTTAGTAAATGGGGGCTTTGCACAAGGAGATCGAGAATTGCAGCAAGAAGAGCAAGAACATGGGTTTGAGCTGTAGAATGAATTTTTCTAGAGGTAGGAGAAGGAGATGGGAGCTGGAATAAGTGGAGGGGGGCACGTGGGCCCCACAAGCCTGGTAGGCGTGGCCAGGGGGGTGCCCGTGCCTCCTGGGCTTCTGGCCCACTAGTGCATCCCCCTGACTAGCTCTCCGTCTCAGAATTTTTCAAAAATTCCAGAAAAAATCATACTTGATTTTCAGGGCATTTGAAGAACTTTTATTTTCGGGGCACTTTTCTACATGACGGAAAAAGCAGAAAATAGGAGAAACTAAAGCTAAATCTATCATTTTTCTTCTAAACATCCGAAGGTAAAAGTTCGGAACAGAGGGTTGTGACTCCTATATTCATCCATCTCATGGTCATCAAAAGAAATCCGTCAATGAGGTTGATCAAGTCTCCTTGACAAACTTTTTTCGAATCGCATAAAACCGGAGATTTTTCGAATAGTCACTAGGTTACCTCAATGGGGATGTGCATATCCCCAACAAGCAAATCATACTTCATTTTAACAGTAGGTATAGGGCATTCAAAGCTCCCAATAAGAATCGATGAAGTTTTTTCAATAGCATTGATGCACTCTACTCGACATTATTTCTTCGGAAAGTGCACCGTATGCTCATTACCATTGACATGGAAAGTGACATTGCCTTTGTTGCAATCAATAACAGCCCCTGCAGTGTTTAGAAAGGGTCTTCCAAGGATGACCGCCAGGGCATCATCCTCGGGAATATCCAGAATAACAAAGTCTGTTAAGATAGTAACGTTAGCATCCACAACATGCACATCCTCGCAAATGCCGATAGGGAAAGCACTTGATTTGTCGGCCATTTGCAAGGAGATTTCAATGGGTGTCAACTTATCCAATTCAAGTCTACGATAAAGAGAGAGAGAGGCATAACACTAACACCGGCTCCAAGGCCGCATAAAGCAGTTCTAACGTAGTTTCCTTTAATGGAGCAAGGTATAGTGGGCACTCCGGGATCACCTAGTTTCTTAGGAGTTCCACCCTTGAGGGTGTAATTAGTGAGCATGGTGGAAATCTCAACCTCAGGTATCCTCCTCTTATTAGTCACAATATCCTTCATGTGCTTAGCATAAGGAGACATTTTGAGCATATCTGTCAAACGCATTTGCAGAAAGACAGGTCTAATCATTTCAACAAATCGCTCAAAATCCTCATGATCCTTTTTCTTGGATGGGTTGGGAGGAAAGGGCATGAGTTTCTGAACCCATGGTTCTCTTTCTTTACCATGATTCCTAGCAATGAAGTCGTTCTTATCGTATCTCCTATTCTTAGGTTCTGGGTTATCAAGATCAACTGGTTCAATCTCCACATCCTTATCATTGCTAGATTGAGCATCTTCATGAACATCACTATCGATATTATCATTAGGCTCATGTTCATCACCAGATTGTGTTTCGGCATCAGAAACAGAGACATCGTTTGGATTCTCGGGTGTAACAGCAACGGGGTTGCTAGCATGCAAGTTCCTATCATCTTTCTTTTTCTTTCTAGGATGACTAGGTGCCTCGGTGCTAACTCCTTGAGAATCTTGTTCAATTCTCTTAGGATGATCCTCGGGATACAAAGGTTCCTGGGTCATTCTACCACCTCTAGTGATAACTCTAACAGACTTGTCATTCAGCTCATTGAGCAAGTCATTTTGAGCCTTAAGTACTTGTTCTACTTGAGTAGTAACCATAGAGGCATGTTTACTCAAAAGCTTAAGATCATTGACGTTTCTATCCACACACGTACTTAAATGACTAAGCATACGAGCATTCTGTTCCAATTGTCTGCTAACATAATCATTGAAACTTTGTTGTTTGGCAACAAAGTTATCAAATTCATCTAGGCATAAGCTAGCAGGTTTATCAAAAGGAATATCACTCTCATTGAATCTACGAAGAGAATTTACCTCTACTACGTGTGTCGGGTTATCAAGACGATGGATCTCTTCGATAGGTGGTAGATTTTTGATATCTTCAGATTTAATGCCTTTCTCTTTCATAGATTTCTTAGCTTCTTTCATATCTTCAGGACTGAGGAATAGGATACCTCTTTTCTTAGGAGTTGGCTTCGGAGGTGGTTCGGGAATAGTCCAAGCATTCTCATTGCACAAGATATTATTCAATAGAATCTCAGCTTGTTCCACAGTTCGTTCCCTGAAAACACAACCAGCACAACTATCTAGGTGGTCCCTAGAAGCATCGGTTAGTCCATTATAGAATATATCAAGTATTTCATTCTTCTCAAGAGGGTGATCAAGCAAAGCATTCAGTAGTTGGACGAGCCTCCCCCAAGCTTGTGGGAAACTCTCTTCTTCAACTTGCACAAAGTTATATATATCCTGCAAGGCAGCTTGCTTCTTATGGGCAGGAAAATGTTTTTCAGAGAAGTAGTAGATCATATCCTGGGGACTACGCACACAACCAGGAGCAAGAGAAGTGAACCAAGTCTTAGCATCATCCTTTAGCGAGAAAGGAAACAACTTAAGGATATAGTAGTGGAGGATCTTTTCCTCATTCGTGAATAGGGTGGCTATATCGTGCAGCTTAGTAAGATGTGTTACAACCGTTTCAGACTCATAACCATGAAAAGGATCAGATTTGACCAAAGTGATTAACTCAGGACCAACAGAGAATTCATAATCCTTATCAGTCACAAAGATAGGCGAAGTAGCAAACTTAGGATCGTATTTCATCCTCGCGTTCAGAGATTTTTCTTTCCACTTACGCAGTAATTTCTCAAGATCATAGCTATCCTTACAAGCAAGAAAGTCCTCAGCTATCTCTCCCTCCATAACATAACCCTCGGGTATATCAGGCAATTCATATCTAGGAGAGCTAGTTCTAACAGGTGAAATAGCAGGTTCTACTTCAATAATCTCAGCAGTTTCAGAAGTATCATCACATTCAACAGCAATTCTAGCAATTTGTGCATCAAGGAATGCACCTAGTGGCAAAGTAGTATCAAGTAAAGCATCATCACAAGTATCATGGATAGCATAAGTAGCATCATCAAGCACAGGCGACACATCAAAATTTCTAGCAGGAGGTGGTGTCGCAAACTTACTCATAACTGAAGGTGAATCAAGTGCAGAGCTAGATGACAGTTCCTTACCTGTCCTCGTAGTTGAGGGCAAGACTTTAGTTTTTGGATCTCTCGGATTCCTCATAGTGATCAACAGACGTAAATCCCAAGTGACTCAGAGAATAGTGCTAGGCCTCCCCGGCAGCGGCGCCAGAAAATAGTCTTGATAACCCACAAGTATAGGGGATCGCAACAGTTTTCGAGGGTAGAGTATTCAACCCAAATTTGTTGATTCGACACAAGGGGAAGCAAAAGAATATTCTCGAGTATTAGCAGTTGAGTTGTCAATTGAACCACACGTGAAAGACTTAGTATCTGCAGCAAAGTATCAGTAGCAAAGTAGTGTGATAGCAAGAGTAGCAACGGTAACAGTAACAGTGACATCAGTAGCGGTAACAGTAAGAGCACTGACAGCAGTAGCGGCAAAGTAACATGGCAAGAACTAGTAGGGAAAGACTCGTAGGCATTGGATCGGTGATGGATAATTATGCCGGATGACATTCATCATGCAACAGTTATAACATGGGGAGATATGTAACTAGCTCCAGTTCGTCAATGTAATGTAGGCATGTATTCCGTATATAGTCATACTGTAACATCCCAAATTTTGGAATGTTAAAATAATTATTAGATTGTTTGTTTGTTTCCTTGAGTGATTGAAACTTGTGTGAAATTTGAAACTTTTCAAAAACTTTTGAATGACAGGGAATAAAATGACTTTCCCCATCTCCGATGAATTCAAATTCAATCTTTTAAAAGAAAAAAGAGAAGATGACATGACTTCTTCAACTATAAAGAATTTGAACAGAGTTTGCATTTGAATCCTTTCAAAATATTTGCCCTTGCTTCTATATTTTTCTTCCCCGAGAAAATGCCCCGACAAAATTCTTGCACGCAAGAAAGAGCGGAGGAAAATGACCCTCCAGAAAACCAGGGCCATTCATTGAAATATTTTGAGCAAAGAAAAAACCAAAATTTAATTTGAGAAAATAATTGCAAAAAGAAATAATGCTTTGAGGGATATTTTGGAAAAACATTTTTTTAATTTTTTATTTTGGCCGTGGAAAAATGCCCATCATTTAGATTTTATTTTTCTGATAATTTTAGTATATAGAAACTCTATATTCCGAATTGATTTGATTTCCCTTTTATCGTTTTAGTTTCCTAGTTTTGAAAAAGGAAAGAAATCGTGTTTAAATGGAAATAAACGGTGGCCCATTAAGACCTTTCCAAAAACTGGCCCAACAAGATCTTCTTCTTCCTCTATCTCCTTCCTCACGTGCACAAGACCTTCCTTAGCCATGGACACGGAAATCCTCCCTTCCCGATCTCCCTCTCCCTTCCATCCCAGCTCCTCCCGAGCCCCCTATAAGAACCCACCCGGCGTCCTCGTTCCATTTTCCCAAAGAGACGCCACCCTCATCGCCTCTAGCCGCCGGCCACCTCGCCGGAGTAACCCTGCCCCGGTCGAGTCCAGGAGCTCCATGCCGACCTCCCCATGGCCCCTACCCTCGCTGCACCACACCCCCGCGCGCCCCACCCCTCCTCCGCCGATTCCCCACCCCTCCGGCGACCTCCCCACCTCGCCGAAGCAGCTACCTCGCCGGAGTTCTTCCTCTCTGTCACCCATGGTGAGATTCACGAAATCCCGTATTGCAGTTTTTTTAGAAAATTGCAATCTTAGAAAATTCATATCTATTAGTCTATAACTCCGAATTGGGCGATTCTTTTTGCGTTGGATCCCAAATTTTATGTAGTTTCTGTAGATATATAATTTGTCTATCTTTGGATTTATAAAATTTTAATTAGATCAGATTTTATTTAAAGCTTGTTTTGCTTATACCGGGAGTTTAAAATAGCTTTTAAATTAATTGTTTTTTCTACTGTTTCCTATTGATCATATCTTTCAGTAGTTTAAGTTTCAATTTTTTTTAAATATTTTTACTTAGGGTTTTAAGCAAAACAGATTCTGTTTTAGCCTTTTTTTTGTTTTCTTGCTATTTCTTTTGTATTAATTGTTCTTAATTTGTTTTTTTTGTAATTGTGACAAGTTATATTTTGTTTTTTATATTTACCAGTAACTTTTCAACAACAACAAAATTTTATTTTATTTATTCTTATTTGTTTGCATTGAATCAATTCTAGTTCTATACTAACTTGCGAATTGATTGCATTGCTAGTTTGATTTCCTATTTTGAAAATACTTATAAAATAATATTGTTTTGTAAATTTTACTTCTGTTATCTTAGTTATTTTATATTTTGTTTTTTGTTGTTTTTTCCATTTTAGTGTTTTATTTTCAGTTAGAACAAAAACTATATAGTGTTTGATGTAGTAGAAGGCTTCCTAGCTTCTTTGAAGTTTCCTTTGGATTTTGTCCGCTCTCTCTTATTGATTTTTGATTGCATCAACTTTTATTGCTGTTTGTTAATTGATTGCTAGAATGATTGCTAGTGTGAGTGCTTATGTGAATACTATGTTTGATTATATAGATTTCATCGGAGAGTGACGAATAGTTCTATCATGTATTTCCCGAGAACGAAAATCCTTCTTCGTCAACATCACCAGGCAAGTCATTTGATCATGTATCACCTATGTTTTATGCATCGTAGTTCTACCATCATATGCCCAATTTGCATGCTGACTAGGTACTTGGAAATTATGGTTACATATTGTAGTATCATGTGGTAGGCACCCAACAACCCCGTTACTTGGCCCGGGACGACAAATTTCATATTGCTATGCTTGAGTAGACGGGATTCTGGTTGAGAGTTTACCACGAGTGATGCGAGAATAATTTAATAACCAAGACCGGTTAAGTCAAGACTTTTCAAGACCTCGTGATGCAATGCAACTCTGGGTGAAGGACGGTTGATCAGCTCCCTGGAGAAACCAGTGGATGACCCGGGATGCTGGAGACGGCATGACATCTTGCGGAAAGCTTCACCCAGCCTCAAAGAGACGGATGGATATTTTCAAGACCCAAGGCTTACCTGCACACCACAAGTCATTATGGGCTCTGGCTTGGTTGGACAACGCGGCGACTCTCGACAGGCGGTGCTAGCAGATGTAGAAGAACGGTAGGATTGGATGGGCACCGACAGGGATTCAGAGGGACCCGTTGAAAGACCATGTTTTGATCATCCGGTCTTCAAACACCCTGAGGTGCGAGGACATACACGGAGGCGATCAAATCTTGTGGGGAACGTGTGCAAAACTCTGCAGAGTACTCAAACCTAATCGATTAGCCGTGTCCACGGTCATGGACAACTTGAGCCAAAGGAACTGAAGTTATCTGAAATTCTCAACACAAATAACAATGTTGATGTGGGTATTATTGACAACATGGGTACGAGAATTGGATGGTGGAACCATCTCGTTAACAACCAACAATGTAGTAACATTTTGCTTTTAGCCCTCTCTTGATGTAGGAGAAAACTTGCTTTTCGCTGAAAACTTATAGCCCCACCTGCCATATATGCATATAGTATAAATGATTACTTTTCACTCCTCTCTTATGTGACTTGCCGGCATATTCAATATGCCGACCTACACGGCTGCAACGTCTTATGTTGCAGATATTTTTCTTCGACGAGTAAGAGTACGATTCAGGGTTACGGTCTACACTCAACTTGCCGTTGGTGTTTATTGGGACTCCACTCCCTTGATTGCTTCCGCTGAAATATTTAAGGTATATATCAGTTTTACGCTATTTACATGTGATTGCACTTTGATATATACATTGATGTACTGTGTGTGCCAGCATATTGATCCAGGGATGGCACAGAAACACAAAGGCTTGACTAGTTTTGAGTCTGGTCGCTACAGAAATGGTATCAGAGCACATGTTGACTGTAGGACGTGACCCTAGAAACTGGAAAAAATTTAGGAAAGGATCTCTCAAAATTTCTATTTTTCAAGAACACCTTTCACTTCTCATCTCTTCTAATTTCATCAAATGTTCTCTCTCACCTCAAATAGATAGACAACGCCCTTACCCCTTTGACCTCATGAAGAATCAACGGAGTTCTACTTCAAAGTAAAGAGGATTTCACCACGTATTTGAAGAATTTAAGCTACACCAATTGAAGACTCTCAAGACCCGAAGAATTCGAAGACCCTGAAGAGTTCGACAATTTATATGACCATTAGAAGTCCAAACCCCTGTTATATACCCACGTTAGATACGATGATTTGTGAGCCGTCATTGGTGTGTGTTTTCCGACGGCCACAAATAAAACCTATTCTCAAAAATATTGTTTGTATTGTGTGTATCTCCCTCCCTCTCTTACCCGTCTCATCCCCAAAACCTCAACCCTACCAGATGGAGTATGAAGATGGACCTGTAGTCTGTGGACCAATGACCCAACTGGAGGCTGAAATATGGATTCAGAACATGGAGAACCACTTCGGGAGCAACTTGATCTCAAGGAAGTATGAAGTGGAACACGCTCTCCAGTATTTTACCCAAAGTGCTGCAATCTGGTGGAAAATGCACCATGCCATACAAGGATTTAGTGGAGCAGAAACTTGGGACGAATTCAAGAAGACTCTGTTAAGATCCCGTCTCATTCGGAAGTGCTATGATAATCCGAAGGAGAAGACTTGTGCATGCAAGATCTGTGGAGAAATAGGACACACCCAGGAAGAACAGAAGGATGGATGCCCTCATTGTGAAGAAAATCACCCAGCTGAGGAATGCCCAACTAGTCAGGTGACTTGTTTCTTGTGTGAAGGAACCACCCACTACCCAGCGGCGTGTCACATTTACCCCAAGTATGCCTGAAACCCACAGACCCCGGGACTAACAGGGACCAAGTACTATCTTTTTGGATAAGGAAACATGGATCAGCAAACGTTTTCTTAGGAGCATACGAAAACCCGAGAGTTGTGAAGATACGATAGATGTTTTGTTGAGCTTGCAGAACCAATGGATTATCCGAACTTCGTTCGTGGACAAGAGATATTCTACAATGCTTGTGAGGATGTCCAAGTGTTAGAATACGAGATTCACCAAGCCTTATACAAGGTAATGATTTCAGTGCGACATGGCTTGGCCACCATGACGACTTACTATTATCATTCTCTTGCTATTCGGAATGGTAAATCTGAGAGACTTACCCATAGTGAGAGACGACGTCCTTTGAAGCTTTTGTTTAAGCCTTAGAATGGTATAAGAAAAGTCTCATGTACATGGCATTTGTTGTCACGCGTAGGAAATTTTACGGTGAGAATGAAACCAAGACCCCTCTCTCTGCAGGATAACCACAAATGGTAGACCACCATGAGAATCATCGATAGGTTATTTAGAATTGATCACGAGACTGTCAGTTAAGAAGACCCAGTAAAGGAAGAAGCTTATATCAACAGAAGGACCCTCGTTTTAATGGAAACATTATGAATATAGCGGAAGATATGAAGACTATGAGGATTCAAATGCGAAAACCCCCAGAGGTTTGTTAAAATCTTAAGGGACCAGTAGCACTCATTTTAAGTGTGGTAGCATCCCACTATGCCGGAAGTTGGATTTGTTAGAAGACCCCCAAACCCTAACCTTTCTTTCTAGCCTCTTCGAATCTCGAGGACGAGATTCATTTTAAGTGTGGTAGGTTTGTAACATCCCAAATTTTGGAATGTTAAAATAATTATTAGATTGTTTGTTTGTTTGCTTGAGTGATTGAAACTTGTGTGAAATTTGAAACTTTTCAAAAACTTTTGAATGAGAGGGAATAAAATGACTTTCCCCATCTCCGATGAATTCAAATTCAATCTTTTCAAAGAAAAGAGAGAAGATGACATGACTTCTTCAACTATAAAGAATTTGAACGGAGTTTGCATTTGAATCCTTTCAAAATATTTGCCCTTGCTTCTATATTTTTCTTCCCCGAGAAAATGCCCCCACAAAATTCTTGCACGCAAGAAAGAGCGGAGGAAAATGACCCTCCAAAAAACCAGGGCCATTCATTGAAATATTTTGAGCCAAGAAAAAACCAAAATTTAATTTGAGAAAATAATTGCAAAAATAAATAATGCTTTTAGGGATTTTTTGGAAAAAACATTTTTTTAAGTTTTTATTTTAGCCGTGGAAAAATGCCCATCATTTAGATTTTATTTTTCTGATAATTTTAGTATATAGAAACTCTATATTCCGAATTGATTTGATTTCCCTTTTATCGTTTTAGTTTCCTAGTTTTGAAAAAGGAAAGAAATCGTGTTTAAATGGAAATAAACGGTGGCCCATTAAGACCTTTCCAAAAACTGGCCCAACAAGATCTTCTTCTTCCTCTATCTCCTTCCTCACGTGCACAAGACCTTCCTTAGCCATGGACACGGAAATCCTCCCTTCCCGATCTCCCTCTCCCTTCCATCCCAGCTCCTCCCGAGCCCCCTATAAGAACCCACCCGGCGTCCTCGTTCCATTTTCCCAAAGAGACGCCACCCTCATCGCCTCTAGCCGCCGGCCACCTCGCCGGAGTAACCCTGCCCCGGTCGAGTCCAGGAGCTCCATGCTGACCTCCCCATGGCCCCTACCCTCGCTGCACCACACCCCCGCGCGCCCCACCCCTCCTCCGCCGATTCCCCACCCCTCCGGCGACCTCCCCACCTCGCCGGAGCAGCTACCTCATCGGAGTTCTTCCTCTCTGTCACCCATGGTGAGATTCACGAAATCCCGTATTGCAGTTTTTTCAGAAAATTGCAATATTAGAAAATTCATATCTATTAGTCTATAACTCCGAATTAGGCGATTCTTTTTGCGTTGGATCCCGAATTTTATGTAGTTTCTGTAGATATATAATTTGTCTATGTTTGGATTTATAAAATATTAATTAGATCCGATTTTATTTAAAGCTTGTTTTGCTTATACCGGGAGTTTAAAATAGCTTTTCAATTAATTGTTTTTTCTACTGTTTCCTATTGATCATATCTTTCAGTAGTTTAAGTTTCAATTTTTTTTAAATATTTTTACTTAGGGTTTTAAGCAAAACAGATTCTGTTTTAGCCTTTTTTGTTTTCTTGCTATTTCTTTTGTATTAATTGTTCTTAATTTGTTTTTTTGTAATTGTGACAAGTTATATTTTGTTTTTTATATTTACCAGTAACTTTTCAACAACAACAAAATTTTATTTTATTTATTCTTATTTGTTTGCATTGAATCAATTCTAGTTCTATACTAACTTGCGAATTGATTGCATTGCTAGTTTGATTTCCTATTTTGAAAATACTTATAAAATAATATTGTTTTGTAAATTTTACTTCTGTTATCTTAGTTATTTTATATTTTGTTTTTTGTTGTTTTTTCTATTTTAGTGTTTTATTTTCAGTTAGAACAAAAACTATATAGTGTTTGATGTAGTAGAAGGCTTCCTAGCTTCTTTGAAGTTTCCTTTGGATTTTTATCTGCTCTCTCTTATTGATTTTTGATTGCATCAACTTTTATTGCTGTTTGTTAATTGATTGCTAGAATGATTGCTAGTGTGAGTGCTTATGTGAATACTATGTTTGATTATATAGATTTCATCGGAGAGTGACGAATAGTTCTATCACGTATTTCCCGAGAACGAAAATCCTTCTTCGTCAACATCACCAGGCAAGTCATTTGATCATGTATCACCTATGTTTTATGCATCGTAGTTCTACCATCCTATGCCCAATTTGCATGCTGACTAGGTACTTGGAAATTATGGTTACATATTGTAGTATCATGTGGTAGGCACCCAACAACCCCGTTACTTGGCCCGGGACGACAAATTTCATATTGCTATGCTTGGGTAGACGGGATTCTGGTTGAGAGTTTACCACGAGTGATGCGAGAATAATTTAATAACCAAGACCGGTTAAGTCAAGACTTTTCAAGACCTCGTGATGCAATGCAACTCTGGGTGAAGGACGGTTGATCGGCTCCCTGGAGAAACCAGTGGATGACCCGGGATGCTGGAGACGGCCATGACATCTTGCGGAAAGCTTCACCCAGGCTCAAAGAGACGGACGGATATTTTCAAGACCCAAGGCTTACCTGCACACCACAAGTCATTATGGGCTCTGGCTTGGTTGGACAACGCGGCGACTCTCGATAGGCGGTGCTAGCAGATGTAGAAGAACGGTAGGATTGGATGGGCACCGACAGGGATTCAGAGGGACCCATTGAAAGACCATGTTTTGATCATCCGGCCTTCAAACACCCTGAGGTGCGAGGACATACACGGAGGCGATCAAATCTTGTGGGGAACGTGTGCAAAACTCTGCAGAGTACTCCAACCTAATCGATTAGCCGTGTCCACGGTCATGGACAACTTGAGCCAAAGGAACTGAAGTTATCTGAAATTCTCAACACAAATAACAATATTGATGTGGGTATTATTGACAACATGGGTACGAGAATTGGATGGTGGAACCATCTCGTTAACAACCAACAATGTAGTAACATTTACTTTTAGCCCTCTCTTGATGTAGGAGAAAACTTGCTTTTCGCTGAAAACTTATAGCCCCACCTGCCATATATGCATATAGTATAAATGATTACTTTTCACCCCTCTCTTATGTGACTTGCCGGCATATTCAATATGCTGACCTACACGGCTGCAACGTCTTATGTTGCAGATATTTTTCTTCGACGAGTAAGAGTACGATTCAGGGTTACGGTCTACACTCAACTTGCCGTTGGTGTTTATTGGGACTCCACTCCCTTGACTGCTTCCGCTAAAATATTTAAGGTATATATCAGTTTTACGCTATTTACATGTGATTGCACTTTGATATATACATTGATGTACTGTGTGTGCCAGCATACTGATCCAGGGATGGCACAAAAACACAAAGGCTTGACTAGTTTTGAGTCGGGTCGCTACACATACGTGCTTATGAAAAGAACTTGCATGACATCTATTGTCCATCCCTCCCGTGGCAGCGGGGTCCTAATGGAAACTACCGGATATTAAGGTTCTCCTTTTAATAGAGAACCGAAACAAAGCATTAGCACTTATTGAATACATGAACTCCTCGTACTATGGTCATCTCCGGGAGTGGTTCCGGCTATTGTCACTCCGGGGTTGCCAGGTCATAACACATAGTAGGTGACTACAACTTGCAAGATAGGATCAAGAACACACATATATTGACGAGAACATAATAGGTTCAGATCTGAAATCATGGCACTCGGGCCCTAGTGACAAGTATTAAGCATGGAAAAGTAGTAGCAACATCAATCTCAGAACATAGTGGATACTAGGGATCAATCCCCATCAAAACTAACTCGATTACATGATAGATCTCATCCAATCCATCACCGTCCAGCAAGCCTACGATGAGATTACTCACGAACGGTGAAGAGCATCATGGAATTGGCGATGAAGGAAGGTTGGTGATGACGATGGCGACGATCTCCCCTCTCCGGAGCCTAGAACGGACTCCAGATTTGCCCTCTAGAGGAAGAACAGGTGGTGGCGGCACCTCCGTATCGCAAAACGCGATGAACTCTCCTCCTTGATTTTTTTCTGGACGAAAGGGACTAAATAGAGATGGAGTTGGAGGCGGCGTAGCCCCGAGGGCCCCACAAGCCTGCTAGGCGCGGCCAGGGGGCCCGCGCCTCTTGGGCTTGTGGGCTCCTCGCTCCACGTCTCCGGTTGATTCTTGCGCCAATATTTTTTATATATTCCACAAAAAATCCTTGTAAATTTCCAGGTCATTCCGAGAACTTTTATTTCTGTGCAAAAACAACACCATGGCTATTCTGTTGAAAACAACGTTAGTCCGGGTTAGTTCCATTCAAATCATGCAAATTAGAGTCCAAAACAAGGGCAAAAGAGTTTGAAAAGTAGATACGATGGATACGTATCGGTGAGCTCTGTTTCCTTCTGTGTTATGTTCAATGGAGTTAAATCAAAAAAAATCAGCCCTACAAGGGGTATTCGATAGGGAGATCCGATCTCTCCATATATTTTCTTGCTGACAACAGAGGGCCTTTCGTGCCTCCGCAAATCCGAGAATCAGTCATCCCAACTTAGAGGCATTAAGGTGGCGCCATCGGCTCCGTTGGTAAACGACCTTTTATTCGCGGATGACAACCTGTTGTTCTTCAAGGCAAGTGTTAATGGAGCGGAGGAGGTATCAAACTTGTTGGGTATCTATTGCAATGTATCTGGACAACGTGTGACTAGAGATAAATCATCCATGTTCTTCAGCAAAGGATGCCCAGATTCAGTCCGAAGTGATGTTAAAGGATATCTTCAAGTGCCAAATGAGTCACTAAGCGACACGTACTTGGGTTTGCCGAGAGAAGTAGGGCACTCGAAGATGAATACCTTCAAGTATCTAAGTGATCGCGCGTGGGATAAAGTAAAGGGCTGGATGAGCAAATGTTTATCGACAGGAGGCAAGGATGTTCTCATCAAGTCAGTGGCGCAGGTTATTCCAGTATACTCGATGTCTTGTTTCAAATTGCAAAGGGGTTTATGTGATCATATCAAATCCATTATTAGGAAGTTCTGGTGGGGCTACAAACAAGGTGAACGCAAACCAGCTTGGGTTGCGTGGGACGTGATGACACGGCCAAAATACCTTGGTGGACTCGGCTTTAGGGATATGGAGCTTTTCAATTTGGCATTGTTAGCTAGGCAAGTGTGGAGGATTCTGCAGGAGGCAACGTCTTTGAGTGCTCAAATTTTGAAGGCTTCTTATTTCCCAAACTCAACAATTCTTGAAGCAGAGCTGGGATCAAGGACGTCACAGATTTGGCGAGCCCTAGTGGAGGGGAGAGATGTGCTCAGCCAGGGGCTGATCAGGCGGATTGGTAATGGACAAACAACAGAGGTATGGGGACAAAATTGGACCCCGAAGGAGACTTCGCTGCGGCCAATAACCTCCCTAGTTGTAGATCCTCCACGATTAGTTGTTGAACTTCTATCTCCGGCTATGGCAGCTTGGAATTAGAGTTGCTCCGGTCTGTTTTCCTCCCAGTGGACGCTGAGGCAATTCTAAAAATCCGAGTGTGCATGCGAAACATGGTAGATTTCTGGGCTTGGGCATCGAAAAACATGGGAGATTCACAGTTCGTTCAGCCCATAAATTTCTGGTAACAACAAAACTGGAGAGGGAAAAACTACTCCAGGGGCGGTCAGGCACCTCGGTTCCTAAGGAAGAGTAGGACTCTTGGAATATGCTCTGGAAAACTCAAGTTCCATCAAAAGTGAGAGTTTTCTTATGGAGGCTTGCTAGGCACTCATTACCCATTACGGATGTATTGCAGCACTGGAACATGGCAGACCTAAGTGCGTGTCCCTTGTGCGGTTGTGACGACTCTTGGTGACATGCCCTCTTGTCATGCACTATGTAAAGGTGCATCTGGGCCTTATCTGATGAATCTTTGGTGGCTAAGATGGCGGAGAACATGGGGCCAAATGCTAGGAACTGGATCTTCGATATGCATGAGTCATTATCACATGCGAGTTTCACGTGTATGGTGGTCATACTCTGGTCGATTTGGTATGCTAGGCGTAAGGCTATATATGAAGGAATTTTTCAAAGTCCACAACAAACTATCTCCTTTGTCAACACTTACCTCGGAGAGTTGGGTCAGATAGCTTTGAAGTCGCCTAAAATACCGAGCGTTAGGGCATCTTCGCCCGGACCTCAATGGTGGATCGCCCCGCCGGCTGGACTGATGAAGGTAAATGTCGATGGAGCAGTCTTGGCGAACAGGCAGGGGGGAGCTGCAACTGCTGTATGTCGAGATGGGGCTAGTAATTATCTGGGCTCTTCGGCTATTGTTCTGCTAGGAACACATGATCTAACTATTCTGAAAACTCTCGCTTGTAGAGAGGGACTGACTTTGGCAGAAGACTTGGGCATTCAACAACTTGTGGTAGCATGGGATTGCTCGGGGGTTGTCAAGGACATCAACGAGGGGACCGGAGGCCCTCATGCAGCAATTGTCCATGAAATACAAGCTCGTAGCACTAGTTTTTCTTGCTCTTTTCTTCACGAACATAGAAATTGTAATTTTGAGGTTCACATTCTCGTCAAATATGCTTGTAATTTAGTGTCGGGAGACATGTATGGTTGGGCAACCCGCATGATCCTTCTTTTGTACCTATGAACATTCTTCAACACTAATAAAGAGTGGCAAGTTTTTCTCAAAAAAAAATACTCCTGGGAAGAAAAAAACAATCACATACTCCCTTCGTAAAAAAAACATTTTTCTTTCATAAAGAAATATAAGAATATTTAGATCACTCTTGTATACCGGGGTGGTGTTTTGGCTCCCGGGAGCAAATGCTCCTAGGTAAACAGTATATAAAAAACATATTAAACATTTTTCATAAACATGGATGAGAAATTTCGTGCGATAAGGAGCAGCGGTTTTTCATCGACAAAAAAAAAATTAGGATGACATTTTGGAATAACTTTTAATGTTCTGTTTTTTCTTTTTTGCACAAGCCAAATGTTTAACTTTATTGCCTCAAATTTTTCAGGTAATATTTGGATGTGACTAAGTACACAAATAAATTTTGTCTTGATTTTTTTTCATTTCAAACTTCTTTTTGGCCCCAGGAGCCGAAATGCATTTCTGCTTATATACGTATTTCTTTATGAAGGGAGTGTATTCTATATATACAATTCGATCTATCATAGCCCCAGAAAAGATGTTTATGAGTCTATCTGCAATCACATATATTTGATATACAATTGTGAAGCTGACAAACAACACCACAGTTTCATGTTCTCATTCTCATCGCACAAGAGCACACTAAACCATTTTCGCAGCACAAAGGGGATGAAATGTCATGATATACAGGTATACAGTCTGACAGGCTATAATAATAGCTGGAAGTTTTATCAAGCCATGGATACTTCAAGGGAGGACTTCGCAAGCCACAGCAACCCAGGATCGTTCCTCTTCAGCACCAGGTAGGTCTCCGCACGCCCAATCTCATCCGAGACGACATCCTCGCAGAAGCCAATCAACTCGAGGACCTCCATCGCAGCTGGTTTTGAGAGGGAAGGGGAAGAAGACAGTTACTCCTAGTGTACAGCAGAATTTTAAGACTGAAGTGGCAGTTTGCAGAGGTAAGAGATGTACCTTTGTAATTCACCACGCTCCTTTGGAAATGCGGATTGGTCTAGAAGTTTGGAGAGAAGGATAAGGGTTAGCAATAATTTTTCTCAGCACATCAAAAGACAAAGCATAACATACAGAAGCCAAGCATACCTTGCGCAATCTTCTATAACGAATGTCGTTCGGGTTCTCTATCACATTCTTGATAATTTTGAAGAGTGTTTGAAGTGCAGAGGCTGCCTCTGAAGGTGTTGCTTGCGACCGGAGCATTTCAATAGCCTTCTGGAGGCGCGAACAGAGGGCTGCCACTGGCTCTTCTATTCTTTGCAGCTCATCGCTCTTTAAATTAGCAGCATGATCGTCAGGGTCAGGTTCAGACTCCAAAATTGAGTGGTTTCTGCTCTGCCCAATCTCCGCTTGGATCTTATTTCCAGATGCCAAAGCAGCTCCACAGCTACTAGCATCCGGATCAGGCTCTCCCATATGCTTCTCATCAATGCTCACCTTCTGGTTTTGAATAGAGCTAGAGGAGTCATCAGGATCAGGTTCCGATTTTAGAACTGTGGAGTCAGTTCTCAGCTCCATCTCCACTTCCATCGTGTTTCCAGATTCCAAGACGAATTCACTAGTACCATCATCAGGATCAGGTTCATTATCATGCTCACCATCGATCTCCTTGTTAAGCATGTCAACATCTGCAGTATCATCAGGATCAGGTTCTAGGCAACCAACAGAGCTTTTCTTGGCATTCTGCTCTGTAGATGCTACAAAACCTGCTGATCCTGATGTCACAATTGTTACATCAATAGGCATGGCGTCATTATCATCTGGGTCTGGTTCCGCCTTCACATTTTCCAGAATAAAATCCTCACCAGCATCATCCGGATCAGGTTCTGCTTGTGTACCTTGCACATTATATCTCTCCACAGATTTAGTAACACTACTGTGGGAACTCCCCAAATCTGTTGATGATGCACTCAAGAGACGCTGATAAGCAGCTACCCCTGGCAACACACGGGAACTTGCCAGTGAACTCGATCGCCCTCCAAGCTTGTGACCGACAACATGAGCTTCCGGTTCTAAATCAAACTCATCTTCATAGGAATCAAATATTTTGCGGCCACTCAGCACATGTCCACTTGATTTGGTCCAGTCCAAGGACGCAGCTTCCTCATTCAACTGAACAGAAAAATAACTGTAAGTTGAGGATCAGGTGAAGTCAAAGTAAGCAGATGGCAAACAAAGGTAACAGGGGCAGCTAAATAAAGAACCTGCTTATTAAGAGCGAAAAAGAGGGCATCATGCTCAGAGTGAACCATATGTGCCTGGAATCAATGAATAGACAATTAAAAAGACGAAAAAGCCCGCAACTATAGCAAAAAAGGTGATCCGTATACGAAATACAAATTCTATGGAAATATAAAACCAAAAAACTTACAAGTTCATGGAGCAGAGTTTTCTTGATACTTTCATATTTCCGAAATCCTTTCAAATCATCAGTCCGTAGGCGAAGGGATATCTCCTCTCCCATGTTCTATATGAGTAGCACACAATATACTCTCAGAAAACAAAAAATGCTGCGTGATGAATATTAATTGTACTGTATTAGAATAACTTATATTCACCTTATTGAAGCCAAGAATGCATTTCGGACTAACACCTACATATCCCACTGGTGCCATTTCAGTCATGATTCCCACTCGCCATCTATGCTGAAAAACGCCCAAAAATTAACTGTGTCAATATGAAACTACACAAAGAAACAGACTTGCCACTTGAAAATTGTTACCTTGTTCATGATCGCAATTATGCCGGGGTCACATGCAAGCATGTGCATTCTTTTCAGAGCTTCCGAAGGTGGTGGATTCAACTGGCACCCAGAAAAACAAATAAGGGCACAATTTTAATTTAAGATGCCATGATTGGCCTATCCACGATTAGAAAAATCAGATAGGAAGTTGCTACTACAAGCATCCATTTACTCCCTCCGTCCCAAATTAAGTGACTCAAAAATGACTCAGTTTTATACTAACTTTAGTACAAAGTTGAGTCACTTTTGAGTCACTTATTTGGGACGGAGGGAGTATTTAACAAAGGGTACAGAGAAAGTAGGGTTTTTTTAGGTAACACCTGACAGGATCAAGGAGTATAACATAGATTTCATCATTCTAGAAAGTTAGTGGTATGAGATGGAAATAGTTTCAAAATTATGTTCATTTATTCTGGACTAAATTAACAAATTAGCAGACAACATGATTTGGGGTCTTCAATGCTCTCATATATAGATATTTGTTTAAATTACGCAATCTAGTTTTTTCGTACTTTGCAAATCAATATCTATGACATCACAATGCTGACTACTGGAATGATCCAATGGAAAGAGCATAGAACTATTCAAGCAGGAAGCCAAAAATGTAAAGGTACAAAGTACCATGAGCAGAAGTAAGATTTATGATAGGTTGACATATCATAGGTCCAAAAGAGCAAACCGGTGTCATGATTGTTATCCAATGGATCTGGATCATGAACCGAAAAACATATATGGGGTCAGAAAAATTTGACTAACCTCAACCCCAGGTAAGTGAAGTGTCCTAAAATCACAGAAGATGTATTGCCCCTGTGGAAGTTTCAGTGAAACTCGGGGCCTGCCTGAAGATCGTTGCCTCAGCCGCTGTTCTTCCTCTTCAAATCCAATTATCCGCATATCTGGGTTTTTTCCATTGTCTGATACTTCCTCAATTTCATCTTCAAATACACCCATCATTCTAATAAGCTTACCCTGATGCACGAAAAGAGAGAGAAAGGTGCATAGAAATGATGTCATTCACCATTGCATTAGCAAACCCAACAGCATGTTGAATATGCATGCAACTCACTCGCATCTTACCTCACTGATAGCGGCTTCTTTCAGTGTTAAGCTTGAATGGGTGTCTGAAAATGGACTGATCAGCTTGGAACCTTTGTTTGCAGATTGCGGAACTATGAGCTTCAACGTCTCTGGTTTAACATTAGTCAAATCCTGGAGCAGTTGCCCAAATTCCTTGATCGTACATCTTGGGTCTGCATCAACGTCAAGTTGCCTGCCTCTCCAAGTGACCGATATTCGAGCTATTCTCTGTTCATCCATTTTGTTCCTGACAAAAAAAAAAAAACACCTTATGCTGTCAGTTTATGTGTTTGATATCGACAACCAGAGCGTCATCTCACCAATGTTATCAGTGGTGAGGGAAGATAGAAAATTAGCCATGAAAATAAGCTCAAGGCATCCCGCTAATTGCTATCATCCTGTACACTAGTCCTAATTTCCGAGATTCCATCAGAAACAGAGGAAAAAACTGGAGGCTCCATTGATTATCCGCGCAACCAAAATAGGGCACAAGTCCCACTGGTATTGCTACCCCAATACTCCCATGTGATCTTTACCGAAGCTGTAGAAAACTAGACTTACAAATTAGTACTACCACCACAACTGAATACTTATTGGAACCCAAAGACTGCCCCCAATTCGACCAAACTTGCCGGCCTGACCGCAATTATCCGGGCTAAAATCGCATCAGGCATCCGCCGATCCAACCAAAGCGAGCGGCGAAAGGGGAAATCGAGGCGAGCGGCGAAAGGGGAAATCGAGGCCTGCGGGTAGAGGCGGTTGAGCGACCGTACGCACGCACCTAGGCAGAGGCCTCTCGCCGAGTCGGGCACCACGGAGCAAGCGGCCGATGGAGGAAGCGACGGAAGGGGAAGTGATGGGCCGCCTCCCCGGCCTCGGGTGTGGGTTATTTGGAGGCGAGCGGAACGTTCGAGAGCGCAGAGACGACGAGGACGATGCCGTCGGCGGTCACACGGACCCCGGGTTCGGTGCCGTCACGGCTTCCGTCGCTCGCGTCATCGCTGACGGGCTGAGGGGAAGAATAGGTTTACGCCTCCGTCTGTACACAAAAGCGCCTTTTGAACTCGATGTGTTACTTGTCTTACATTTTGAACTCGATGTGTATCTATATAGGCACGTTTTAATGTTAAATACTCCTTCCGCACCGAAATGAAATGTACAGGTCGCTGGGAATAGATTCCGACCAAATGAAAATGGGTAAATGGACCTTTATGTCCCTAATACAAATTTTAAATCAGTCATCTTCTTCCTCGCCGTCTTCCACCTCTGCCTCCGCCTCCGCTTCCGCCCCCGCCCTCCACCTCCACCTCCACCTTCACCTCCGCCTTCATCCCCGTCCTCCACCTCCACCTCCACCCTCGCCTAGGCGACCCTCCTCTCCCACGTCCAAGGTCTCCTCTTGGCCCCCGTGTGCCCGCTGGTGGAGGCGAGCTGGTGCTCTGCTGCTGGCCGTTGGTGAAGGCGAGCTGGTGCTCTACTGCTGGTGTCTGGTGAAGGCAAGCTGATGATCTACTTTCACCTGCAAGTGGAGGTGAGTTGCACTCACTCTGCATCGATTTGATTATTATAAACAATTTGATGATCATAAACTAAGACTTGCATAAACAATGTGAGGAAACTTTGAATCATAAACAATCTGAGTAAATAATTTGATGCTCATAAACAATATCGAGTAAGAATTGTTGTAATCATTTGAGTAAGTTTTAGACAGAGAAAACTTTGAACCTTTTGCTGGGGTAGTGTGAAAATCAGATGGAGTACTTGTTGTAATCAGATTTAGCAAGGAGTTTGTATCTCAGGACAAGCATTTCAGAATTATATGAACTATTACTCCAGCATAAAAGAACCATTACAAATCTACACCGCAACGAGATCTTGGAGCATACCTCGGGGAGACATTGTTGGCCTTATCGGTGAGGACGCGTGTGACGAGGCTCCCAGCGATCACCCGCCCCTTGGAGATAGCCACTGCTGTCATGCAAAGGTCAAACTGTCAATGTCGAACTGTCAAGGAGGGCAGAAGTGTCTTTTCTCTAAAAAAAAGCTTCAGTTTCACAAACTTGTACATGATCGTCCTATTAGTCCCTAAGAAAAATAAAAAATAAATATCTGATGATCTTAGAGAACTATTGAAGAATGCATAGCAATTACAACGAACAGACTAGTACTGCAATTTAGACCATTGCTACAAAGAGAATGTTTAGTACTCCACATTCTAAATTCTGATGATCTTAGAATTGGAGTAAATTGGAACCATAATTTACAATTCAAAAGGAGCATCAACACATTTTTTCTATTTCTTCAATCTTTTTTTATTCTTCTCAAGATATGTTATGTCCTAAGGTCAATTTGTAGCAGGAATAAGAAGCAACAACAATCTAAGGTTAATTTGCAAGAGACCAGCAACAAGAGTACTAAAAAGCAACAATTTGATATGACAACAACAATTTGACATCATCAAGATGAGTAGCAATACATGACACCAACAACATCAGTAGCAATACATGACATGAGCAATACTTGGAGAACGTGGTTGTACCAGACCTCAACTGCACTCCACCTGCAGATGAAATGAATGAAGATCGAGTAGTTGAAATGGATGAAGATGCAGTACTTCAAATGGATGAAGATGCAAGTATAATTACAATAGCATTTTAGACTATTTTCAGTTAACTATAGCATTTCAAACTATTTTCAGTTAACAGTAGCATTTCACTTGATCATTTGATCACTTGATCATTTGATCATTTCAACAGTTTTTTAGTAGGAGTATTTCATTTGATCGTTTGATCATTTTTTCTTTATTGCATTCCATCGTGCAGGTGTTGAACAAGCAGTTCAAAAAAGGGATAGCCTTGGTGATAAGCAAAAATATGCTACTTATGTTGCATTGCATACGTTGTGTATGAGTAGAGGGGGCAAATTTAAGAGAGGTGATAAGAAAAACATTGCTGACTTTTTTGGAGTAGGTGTATGGAATATTCAAAAAGTTTGGAGAAAGCGATGAGGCAAATTCTATAAGGTTTGGAGGTTGATGTTTCCAGTCAGAGAAAAGGAAACTATGCAATAAAGGCAAATGACATCAACTTAGACCAAATCCCTACAATCCCTCTGAACAAAAGGTCTACTATCAGGTCACTTGCTGAGCAACTCAGATGCATCCCCATCACACTCCACAGGAAGTTCGTGTTGAAGTTGATAAAGAGGCATTCAAACTTTGTGAAGCCAATTCTGAAGGAAAAGAACAAGAAGGATAGAAGGAAATTTTGCTTGTCAATGCTCGATGAGACAATAATAGAAACTGGAAGGCCTAAATTCAAGACCATGCACAACATTGTGCATATTGACGAGAAATGGTTCTATATGTCCAAAAAAAATAGAAACTATTATGTGTTGGATGAGGGGGGAGAGCCTATAAGAACTATACAAAGAGGTAGTAGTACTCGAAAGGTCATGCTCTTGACTGTTGTTGCTAGGACAAGGTGGGATAGTGAAGGAAATGTGATGTTCTCTCGTAAAATTGGAATTTGGTCGTTTGTGAAAGAAGTTCTTGTTCAAAGGAGAAGCGACAACAGGCCTAGAGGGACAATGGAGACAAAGTCCATAAAAGTTAATAGGCAAGTGATGAGAGGGACCATGATAGATAATCTGCTGCCAGCAATACAATCAGCTTGGCATGAGAATGATGACGGTAAAACCATCTTCATACAATAGGATAGCGCAAAGCCTCAAACCTTTTCCAATGACCTAGAATTTTTAGCAGCAGTCGAAAGCACATGACTCAACAAGCTGAACTGAGTTTTCTTATCTCATGTGAACAAGAAAATACTCGAGATTCTTGGGTTGCGACAATCAATACTTACATGCCCTCAAGGGGTTTACGCAAATGCCCTACGTAACCTACAACCAATGGAGAGAGTTCACTCATGGAAGAAGTGTTGCTTGAGGTGATGCTTGAGGAGCCCATTATTTGTGTGGAGTATGTGTAAACCCTAGATATGAGGCTTGTGTAGAGTTTGTGTAACTCCTTGTTTGTGTGGAGTATGTGTAAACCCTAGAGATGAGGCTTGTTGATATGCTTGAGATGAGGCTTGTTGATATGCTTGAGATGGGGCTTCTTGTGATTATAAGTATGTGTGGAGTACGATCATTTGTGTAACTCCTTGTTGTGATATGTTTGTAAAAGGATTGTTTTGTTTGTTTCATTTAGTTTCATTTGGTTTCATATAGTTTCATTTGGTTTCAGCTAATTTTATTAACACAAAAGGTTTCATTTAGATTTAATTAATGGAATATGCTTTAGATGCTTGACAAGAGAAGGGGAAAGAGGAAAGAAAGAAAGAAGAGAAAAGAAAGAGAAGATATTTAAGGAAAAGTTTCAGTTAAATTCAATTAAAGTTTCAGTGAAATTTAGTTAAGGATAAGTTTCATTTGAAATAATTTGGTTTCATTTGGTTCTAGAATTGGATTAAGAGGGAGAAGACAGAAGAAAGAGAAGATAAGAGAAGAGAAAGAGAATGGAAAGAGAAAGAGAAGAGGGAATAAGAGGAGTAGACTACAATAGCTCTCCTCTTCTTGCAAGTCCCACACTAAACTATTGCTTGCAAGTCCTAACTTAACAGTAGTAAATGACACAAATATGTACTACCAAGCCTTGCATTTACAGAAATGAAGTACTCCTAGCTGTATTAAATGGGCTAGTACTCCATACTTATGCATTAAAAACATATTTTAATTAAATTGACTACTCCATACATATGCATAATGAAACAGATTTTCATTATGGGAGTACATCCTTCCATTAACAAAGAAGAGAGCAAACAAACAGTAAGGGTACACAAAACATAACAGTAAGAGTAATTAAACTTGCAAACTGATTTTTTTTGGTTAGAACGCTTGCAATATGTCCAGTAAGAGTACATGTTCATAATCTAATCCAAGTGTATGCTTAGAGGAGCGTGTTTACTCATGCAGATTTGCTTGCATGTTCAGAATGTGAAGTATTCAGAAGCATGTTCGGAACACTTGCGTGTTCAGAATACTTACTAAAACTATCGTTAAATGTTGACAAGTTCAATCTTATTCAATCTTGTTAAATACTCCAAGCGAAATTACTCCACACATAATATGATATGACCCCATGTGAGGTCTCTAATGGCATTGTTAATATGATTAACCATGGCAGAAAGGAGAAATGTATAGTGCCAGCTCTACACGAGGGAACAAAGAAATGTATCATTGTTCACAACACCAATCAGACAGTGCACCACGTGAGCAAGTTCTATCATGACAATAGGGTGTTTTTGGCTGTTAAACAGAAACTAGAAGTCGGGGTATCTTCCTTTCGCGATGAGTTATTGCGTGTGTTCCGTCGAGAAGCTTTAAGAATTGCTTTGTGCTTTTGGCAAGAGATTGGAGATGTCGTCTCTAATTTGTTGCTGGTCTCTTGAAGATCGTCCACGTACTTCTTTTTGTTGGGTGTGCGTGTTGTTTTCGTGGTGATTGCATCTACAAGATCGCGAGCGCCACATCGTCTCAGGTGACACCGTACCGTGAAAGATTGAAAAATTTATTCGCGCCGTTGATTCTTTGTTGACGGTCGCATCAAGTGGTATTCAGAGCAAGGTTGATCACGGTACAATTTTTTTCTCCTACTTTTTTGATCTAATTGTTTGAGAGATGGTGAAGTCACAACATGAGAAATCTGATCATGAGGAGGGTGACGAACTTTCGGTGGATCTCGAGATAAGCGATGATTTACGTATCAATCTGATGTCGATCAAGGGAGCCAACAAGAAGCTTCATACAAGGGTTGAGGAGTTGTCTATAAATATTATAGGCGTTGAGGACAGATTGAACGAGCGTTTGACTGCCAGCGATCGACAACGCACTGATAGTCTATAGGTGGTGACCGAGAGTCTTAATCGTCTCACTGCAGCAGTTCAGCGCCTTCAGACGAGAGACGTGGCATCCCGACAATCCCGCTCACCACGACGACATCGTGACCATGAAAACGACGGTGATGGTGATTTTTCTGGGGACTCCGATGCACGTGGAGGCTTACCTCACCAACCATGTCATGAGGCGGAGGCTCACCGCCATGCTGGGCGGCGCCATGGAGGCCATGGTGTCCAAGAGGATGATGGTTTAGGGCGAATCAAGATAACCATACCTGAATTCACGGGACGTTGTTCTGACCCGGAGAAGTATTTGGAGTGGGATGCGCGTAAATCAGATTTTTGATGGCCACAACTACTCCGAAGAAAAGAAGGTTTGTGTTGCATAAATGGAATTTACAGAGTATGCTCTTGTATGGTGGGATAGTAAGAACCGTACTCACGAACGACCAACGACATGGGCTGAGATGAAGAGAATCATGAGGGAACATTTTGTGCCTGCTTATTACACTCGCCAGCTTCATAGTAGATTGCATCGTCTAGTGCAAGGTACAAAATCAGTTGATGAGTACTACAAAGAGATGCAAATTTTGATGATCCGCACAGCTGTACGCGAGTCTGCGGAGGCAACCATGGTACGTTTTTTTGAGGGGATAGAAGAAAAGATTCGTGATCGTGTTGATTTAATGCAATATAATGATATACATGAGTTACTTCATCAAGCGGAGCGTGATGAACGTTGGGTATTGGAGAAGCAAGCTTCGGAGACTAATGCTAAATTGGCTACTTCTTCTATGTCGGGAAGCATTGAACAAAGCAAAGTGGCGGCTGCACCAAAGGAGATTTCTCAGGTTTCATCTAATGCGACTTCTTCTCATCATCGTAATATTACTTGCTACAAGTGTGAGGACATGGACACATGAAGCACGAATGCTCCAATCAACGAAGGGTTCTACTTGTTGATGCGGAATATATTTCAGAATCTGAAGATGAGACGCCTAAGTTAGAGGATGGCATAGAAAGAGGTCATGGTGATACCATACTATGTTATCCTCAAGATAATCATGATATGGAGAGTTTGCTAGCTCATAAGGTCCAACTAGATGACAAGACCATTGTTGAACAAGGGCAGCGACGTAGTATTTTTCAAACTACATGTACCATCAAGGGAGAAGTTTGCAAACTAATAATTGATGGTGGCAGTGCTAGCAACATGATTAGCAATGACATGGTGGAGTCTCTTTCGCTGCCAACATGGGAGCACCCAAGACCATACTATATGAAGTGGATAAATGATGTTGGCAAAGTGAAGGTAACTCATAGGATGAAGGTTCCTTTTTCTGTTGATGGCTATGTTGATAAAGTGGAATGCGATGTTATGCCACTTCATGTTTGCCATCTTATTTTGGGGCGTCCGTGGCAGCACGATGTTAATGCTCTTCATCATGGATGAACCAACAAATACACTTTTATGCATAAGGGTGAGTTCTATACCATTCTTCTCAAGGATGCGAAGGATATAATGTGTACCGTTGAAGTGTTCAAGAAAAAATCAGCAAAGTATAGAACAAAACCGAGGTCGGTTTTTTTTCAAGGGAGGGAGGATGATATGACCCCATGTGAGGTAATGGCATTGTTAATATGATTAACCATGGCAGAAAGGAGAAATATATAGTGCCAGCTCTACATGAGGGAACAAAGAAATGTATCATTGTTCACAACACCAATCAGACAGTGCACCACGTGAGCAAGTTCTATCATGATAATAGGGTGTTTTTGGCTCTTAAACAGAAACTAGAAGCCGGGGTATCTTCCTTTGGCGATGAGTTATTGTGTGTGTTCCATCGAGAAGCTTTAAGAATTGCTTTGTGCTTTTGGCAAGAGATTGGAGACGCCGTCTCTAATTTGCTGTTGGTCTCTTGAAGATTGTCCACGTACTTCTTTTTGTTAGGTGTCCGTGTTGTTTTCATGGTGATTGCATCTACAAGATCGCGAGCGCCACGTCGTCTCAGGTGACACCGTACCGTGGAAGATTTAAAAATTTATTCGCGTCGTTGATTCTCTCTTAACGGTCGCATCATGATATAGTTCAATCTTGTTAAATACTCCAAGCAAATTTCTACAGCAGGGTCTAGCTTACTGCTGCTACACCATATATCAAATTTTACTCCAAGCAGGAGTAAAAATATTCAGTCAAATCGAGATACACACACTCAGCCATGGAGATTGTGTCATGTAGACAAACTGAAGATTGTGTCATTTTACACTTGATAGACAAAACTGAAGATATGGTCCTTTCTCGGGGAGATTACACTTGAGGGACAAAAAATTAGCAAGGTCTTTTTTCCCATTTGTGAATAAACTGTTGACTACAACAACCTAGGTAAAGGGGGACACGGGAAACTCACCACGCGCTCGATATGCTCGTCAGGTCGAGGTTGTTGGGGAACGTTGCATGGGAAACAAAAATTTTCCTACGCACACAAAGACCTATCATGGTGATGTCCATCTACGAGAGGAGATTAGATCTACATACCCTTGTAGATCGCTAAGCGGGAAGCGTTAAGAAACGCGGTTGATGTAGTGGTACAACTTCGTGATTCAAATCACCATCGTCCCACGATCCGTCCCACGAACAGTTTCGATCTAGCGCCGAACGGACGGCACCTCCGCGTTCAGCACACGTACAACTCGATGACGATCTCGACCTTCTTGATCCAGCAAGCAAGACGGAGAAGTAGATGAGTTCTCCGGCAGCGTGACGGTGCTCCGGTGGTGGTGATGATCTACTCCTGCAGGGCTCCGCCCGAGCTCTACAGAAATCCGATCTAGAGGTAAAACTGTGTGGAATAGGCCAGAGTTGCACGTGGCAAAGTTGTGTCTCAAAAAGCCCTAAACCACCAATATATATAGGAGGAGGGGAGGGGCTAGCCTTGGGGCACAAGGGCCCCAAGGGTGTGCCGGCCGAAGGGTGGAGGAGGACTCGTCCTCCAATTCGGTTTGGGAAGGAGGAGTCCTCCTCTTCCTTCCCACCTCCCTCTTTCCTTTTTTTCTTCTTCTTTCCTTTGGTATTTTTGCTTGTGGCGCCATAGCCCTCTTGGGCTGACTCCACCAGACCACTAAGGACTTGGTGCGCCACCCTAAGGCCATGGGCTCACTCCCGCGTGGGTGGGCCCCTCCCGGTAAACACGCGAAACCGATTCGTCACTCCCGGTACACTACCGGTAATGCCTCAAACTTTCCGGTGACCAAATGAAACCATCCTATATATCAATCTTCGTTTCTAGACCATTCCGGAAACCCTCATGACGTTCGTGATCTCATACGGGACTCCGAACAACATTCAGTAACCACACATATAACTCAACTATACTGAAACATCATCGAACCTTAAGTGTGCACACCGTGCGGGTTCGAGAACTATGTAGGCATGACCCGAGACACTCCTTGGTAAATATCCAATAGCGGGACCTGGATGCCCATATTGGATCCTACATATTATCCGAAGATCTTACCGGTTGAACCTCAGTGCCAAGGATTCATATAATCCTGTATGTCATTCCCGTTGTCCTTCAGTATGTTACTTGCCCGAGATTCGATCGTCGGTATCCGCATACCTATTTCAATCTCGTTACCAGCAAGTCTCCTTACTCATTCCGTAATACAAGATCCCATGACTTACACTTAGTTACATTGCTTGCAAGGCTTGTGTGTTATGTTGTATTACCGAGTCGGCCCCGAGATACCTCTCCGTCACACGGAGTGACAAATCCCAGTCTTGACCCATACTAACTCAACGGACACCTTCGGAGATACCTATAGAGCACCTTTATAGTCACCCAGTTACATTGCGACGTTTGATACACACAAGGTATTCCTCCGGTGCCAGTGAGTTATATGATCTCATGGTCATAGGAATAAATACTTTGCATGCAGAAAACAATAGCAACAAAAATGACACGATCAATATGCTACGTTCATAGTTTGGGTCTAGTCCATCACATGATTCTCCTAATGATGTGATCCAGTTATCAAGTGACAACACTTGCATATAGTCAGAAAACCTTGACTATCATTGATCAACTGGCTAGCCAACTAGAGGCTTGCTAGGGACATTGTTTTGTCTATGTATCCACACATGTATCTATGTTTTCATTCAATACAATTATAGAATGGATAATAAACGATTATCTTGTAACATGAAATATAATAATAACTATTTTATCATTGCCTCTAGGGCATATTTCCAACAGTCTCCCACTTGCACTAGAGTCAATAATATAGTCCTCACATCGCCATGCGATTTACATTGTAATAAATCTAACACCCATATAGTTATGGTGTTGATCATGTTTTTCCCGTGGAAGAGGTTTAGTCAGCGGTTTTGCTACATTCAGATCCGTGTGCACTTTGCAAATATTTACGTCCTCTCCTTCGACATAGTCGCAGATGAGGTTGAAGCGTCGTTTGATATGTCTGGTATTCTTGTGAAACCTTGGTTCCTTTGCTAAGGCAATGGCACTAGTGTTGTCACAGAACAGAGTTATTGGATTTAGTGCGCTCAGCACAACTCCAAGATCCGTCATGAACTGCTTCATCCAGACACCCTCCTTAACTGCCTCCGAGGCAACCATGTACTCCGCTTCACATGTAGAATCTGCTACGACGCTTTGCTTGGAACTGCACCAGCTTACCACACCCCCATTAAGAATAAATACGTATCTGGTTTGCGACTTAGAGTCATCCGAATCGGTGTCAAAGCTTGCGTCGACGTAACCCTTTACGACGAGCTCTTCATCACCTCCATAAACGAGAAAAATTTCCTTAGTCCTTTTCAGGTACTTAAGAATATTCTTGATTGCCGTCGAGTGATCCACTCCTGGATTACTTTGAAACCTGCTTGCCATACTTATGGCTAAGCTGACGTCTGGTCTGCACAACATTGCATACATGATAGAACCTATGGCTGAAGCATAGGGGACGAAACTTATTTGTTCTCTATCTTCCGCAATTGCTCGGCACTGAGTCTTACCTAATTTTATACCTTGCAACACTGGCAAGAACGCTTTCTTGGATTGTTCCATTTTGAACTTCTTCAAAACTTTATCGAGGTATGTACTTTGTGAAAGTTCTATGAGGCTTCTCGATCTATCCCTATAGATCTTAATGCCTAGAATGTAAGCAGCTTCTCCTAGGTCCTTCATAGAGAAACTTTTATTCAAGTAATCCTTTACGCTCTCGAAAAACTCCACGTTGTTTCCAATCAGCAATATGTCATCCACATATAATATTAGAAACACCATAGAGCTCCCACTCACTTTCTTGTAAATACAAGATTCTCCAACCACTTGTATAAACCCAAATGCTTTGATCACCTCATCAAAGCGCTTATTCCAACTCCGAGATGCTTGCACTAGTCCATAAATGGATCGCTGGAGCTTGCATACTTTTTAGCATTCTTTGGATCGACAAAACCTTCGGGTTGCATCATATACAACTCTCCCTTAAGAAAACTGTTAAGGAACGCCGTTTTGACATCCATCTGCCAGATTTCATAATCGAAAAATGCAGCTATTGCTAACATGATTCAGACGGACTTAAGCATCACTACCGGTGAGAATGTCTCATCGTAGTCAACTCCTTGAACTTGTGAAAAAACCCTTTGCCACAAGTAGAGCTTTATAAATGGTCACATTACAGTCTGCGTCGGTCTTCTTCTTAAAGATATATTTGTTCTGAATAGCCTTGCGGCCTTCAGGTAATACTTCCAAAGTCCATACTTTGTTTTCATACATAGATCCTATCTCGGACTTCATGGCCTCCAGCCATTTGTTGGAATCTAGGCCCACCATTGCTTCTTCATAATTCGCAGGTTCATTGTTGTCTAACAACATGATTGATAAGACAGGATTACCGTACCACTCAGGAGTAGTACGTGATCTTGTCGACATGCGAGGTCCGATAGGAACTTGATCCGAAGTTTAATGATCATCATCATTAACTTCCTCCTGAACCAGCGTCGCTTCGACAGGGGTTTCCCCTTGCCGTGCGCCACCATCTAGAGGGACTAGAGGTTCGACAACCTCATCAAGTTCTATCTTTCTCCCACTCAATTCTTTCGAGAGAAACTCCTTCTCAAGAAAAGCTCCATTCTTAGCAACAAATACTTTGCCCTCGAATTTGAGATAGAAGGTGTACCCAACTGTCTCTTTTGGGTAACCTATGAAGACACACTTTTCCGCTTTGGGTTCCAGCTATTTAGGCTGAAGATTTTTTTACCTAAGCATCACATCCCCAAACTTTAAGAAACGACAATTTCGGTCTTTTGCCATACCACAGTTCATATGGTGTCATCTCAATGGATTTTGATGGTGCCCTATTTAAAGTGAATGCAACTGTCTCTAATGCATAACCCCAAAACGATAACGGCAAATCGGTAAGAGACATCATAGATCACACCATTTCTAACAAAGTACGATTACGATGTTCGGACACACCATTACGCTGTGGTGTTTGAGGCGGTGTCAACTGTGAAACAATTCCACATTGTCTTAAGTGAGCACCAAACTCGAAACTCAGATATTCACCCCCACGATCAGACCGTAGGAACTTGATATTCTTGTTACGATGATTTTCAACTTCACTCTAAAATTGCTTGAACTTCTCAAACGTTTGAGACTTCTGCTTCATCAAGTAGATATATCCATACCTACTCAAATCGTTAGTGAAGGTGAGAAAATAACGAGACCCACCGCGCGCCTCCACGGTCATCGGACCACATACATCGGTATGTATGATTTCCAACAAGTCACTTGCACGCTCCATTGTTCCGGAGAATGGAGTCTTAGTCATCTTGCCCATGAGGCATGGTTCGCACGTGTCAAGTGATTCAAAATCAAGTGACTCCAAAAGCCCATCGGAATGGCTCGGTGATGTATGAAAGTCCATTCCGATGGGCTTTCATCATGCGTTTCATCATGTGTGGCACTGCTATTATCTTGTCAACTTTGGATGTTTTTTATGCATGATTATGCTATTTTATATCTTTTTTGGGACTAACCTATTAACTCAGTGCCAAGTGCCAGTTTCTGTTTTTTTTCCGTGTTTTTGACCTTTTTCAGAGGAGAATATTAAACGGAGTCCAAATGGAATAAAACCTGCGTAATGATCTTTTTCCATAACAGAAGATACGCAGGGGACTTGAGAACCAAGGGAAAGGACCCCGGGGGAGGTCACAGCCCCCTAGCCACGGCCTAGGGGGCACCTAGCAGGCTTGTGGGCCCCCCGTGGCTCCTTTGCCCTACTTCTTCCGCCTATAAATTCTCTAAAAATCCAAAACTGCTAGAGAGAGCCACGAAAATACTTTTCCGCCGCCGCAAGCTTCTGTCTCCGCAAGATCCCATCTGGGGACCGTTCTCGTGCCCTGTCGGAGGGGGGATTCAGACACGGATGGCTTCTTCATCAACACCATTGCCTCTCCGATGATGCGTGAGTAGTTCACCACAGACCTTCGGGTCCATAGCTAGTAGCTAGATGGCTTCTTCTCTCTCTTGGATCTTCAATACAAAGTTCTCCATGATCTTCATGGAGATCTATCCGATGTAATCTTCTTTTGCGGTGTGTTTGTCGAGATCTCATGAATTGTGGATTTATGATCAGATTATCTATGAATATTATTTGAGTCTCCTCTGATCTCTTATATGCATGATTTCGTATCCTTGTAATTCTCTTTGAGTTGTGGGTTTTGTTTGGCCAACTTGATCTATAATTCTTGCAATGGGAGAAGTGCTTGGTTTTGGGTTCATACCGTGCGGTGTCCTCACCCAGTGACAGAAGGGGTAGCAAGGCACGCATCGTGTTGTTGCCTTCAAGGGTAAAAAGATGGGGTTTATATCTATTGCATGATTTTATCCCTCTACATCATGTCATCTTGCTTAAGGCGTTACTCTGTTTGTTATGAACTCAATACACTAGATGCATGTTGGATAGCGGTCGATGTGTGGAGTAATAGTAGTAGATGCAGACAGTATCGGTCTACTTGTCTCAGACGTGATGCCTATATGTATGATCATTGCCTTAGATATCATCATGACTTTGTGCGGTTCTATCAATTGCTCGACGGTAATTCGTTCACCCACCGTAATACTTGCTATCATGAGAGAAGCCTCTAGTGAACACTATGGCCCCCGGGTCTACTTCACATCATATTTTCAGCTCTACATTTTACTTTGTTGCACTTTCCATCTTCAGATCTCACCTTGCAATTAATCGTGAAGGGATTGACAACCCCTTTATAGCGTTGGGTGCAAGTTTGTTTGTTTTTGCGCAGGTACATTGGTGACTTGTCTTGATACTCCTACTGGATTGATACCTTGGTTCTCAAACTGAGGGAAATACTTACTGCTACTGTGCTGCATCACCCTTTCCTCTTCAAGGGAAAAACCAACGCAAGCTCAAGAGGTAGCAAGAAGAATTTCTGGCGCCGTTGCCGGGGAGTATCAAGTCAAGAATAGTCTCCCTTCAACGTGTCAATTGCTGGCGTCGGGGACTATTCTAAGTGAAGCTTATCCAAGTAACTATCGCAAACTCATCTCTTGCATTTACTTTTTTTGACTTTTTCCTCTCGTTTTCCTCTCCCCCACTTGTGAAAAACAAAAATTTACAAAAATATTTGCCTTTTTCGTTCGCCCTTTTTTTCGCTTGCTTTCTGTTCGCTTGTGTGCTTGTTTGCTTGCTGAAGTCACCAAGACTGAAAACACCAAATTGTGTGACTTCTCAAATGCTAATAATAATGATTTTATTAGTACTCCGATTGCTCCCGCCACTAGTGCGGAATCATATGAAATCAATGATGCTTTGCTGAATCTTGTTATGAAAGAGCAATTTTCCGGCCTTCCTAGTGAAGATGTCGCATCCCATCTTAATACCTTCATTGAGTTATGCGATATGCAAAAGAAGAAAGATGTGGATAATTATGTGATTAAATTGAAGCTTTTTCTGTTCTCATTAAGAGATCGAGCAAAAACTTGGTTTTCATCTTTGCCCAAAATAGTATTGATTCTTGGAACAAGTGTAAAGATGCTTATATATCCAAGTATTTTTCATCGGCTAAGATTATCTCTCTCCGTAATGATATCATGAATTTTAAGCAACTAGATCATGAACATGTTGCACAAGCTTGGGAGAGAATGAAATTGATGATTAGAAATTGCCCCCCTCATGGCTTGAGTCTTTGGATGATTATAGAAATCTTCTATGGTGGTTTGAATTTTGCTTCTAGAAATATCTTGGATTCCGCCTCCGGTGGAACTTTCATGGAAATGACATTAGGAGAAGCCACAAAAATCCTAGATAATATCATGACAAACTATTCTCAATGGCACACTGAAAGGTCACCTACTAGTAAAAAAGTGCATGTTATAGAAGAAATTAACTCTTTAAGTGCTAAGATGGATGAGTTAATGAAATTGTTTGCTAGTAAAGGTGCTCCTCTAGATCCAAATGATATGCCCTTGTCTTCCTTGATTGAGAATAACAATGAGAGCTTGGACGTTAATTTTGTTGGTAGGAATAATTTTGGCAACAACAATGCTTATAGAGGTAACTTTATTCCTAGGCCTTTTCCTAGCAATCCCTCTGATAACTTTGGGAATTCCTACAACAATTCTCATGGAAATTACAATAAATTACCCTCTGATCTTGAGAGTAATATTAAAGAGTTTACCAACTCGCAAAAGATTTTCAATGCGTCCATAGAAGAAAATCTGCTCAAAATTGCCGACTTGGCTAGGACCGTTGATAGAATGTCTCTTGATATTGATGCTTTGAAATTGAGATGTGCTCCTCCCAAGATCAATATGGATGAAACTTTGAAAGCTATGCGTGTTTCCAGGAATGAGAGTAAAGAAAGAACCGCCCAAATTCGTGCTAGACATGAATGGCTTAAAAAGGCGTGTTCTCGTGATGAGAATCACGAAGATCTTAAGGTGCTTGGTGTGACTCCCATTGAATCCTTGTTTCCTAATGTCAAACGTAATTATGATGGGGCTGGATATGAATCCACTTTGGTTGAGAAATGCCCCAATGATTCAGAGTCTATCTATCTTGATGCTAAAAGCTCTGAAAGTGGAGTAGAGGATATCAAAACTTTGAGTAGTATTGAAATTACTACTTTGGATTTCAAGGAATTCAATTATGATAGTTGCTCTTTGATTGAATGTATTTCCTTGATGCAATCCATGCTAAACTCTCCACACGCTTATAGCCAAAACAAGGCTTTTACCGATCATATCGTCGATGCTATGATGAAATATCTTGAAGAGAAACTTGAGTTGAAGATATCTATTCCTAGAAAACTTCATGATGAGTGGGAACCTACTATCAAAATCAAGATTAAAAACTATGAATGCAATGCTTTGTGTGATTTTGGTGCTAGTGTTTCCGCTATTCCAAAGTCTTTATGTGATGTTCTAGGCTTCAATGAGATTGATGAGTGCTCTCTTAATTTGCATCTTGCGGATTCTACTGTTAAGAAACCTATGGGAAGGATCAATGATGTTCTTATTATTGCAAATAGGAACTATGTACCTGTAGATTTCATTGTGCTTGATATTGATTGCAATCCGACATGTCCCATCATTCTTGGTAGACCTTTCCTTAGGACTATTGGTGCTATCAACGATATGAAGGAAGGGAATATTAGATTTTAATTTCCATTAAAGATGGGGTTTATATCTATTGCATGCATTTATCCCTCTACATCATGTCCTCTTGCTTAAGGTGTTACTCTATTTGTTATGAACTCAATACACTAGATGCATGCTGGATAGCGGTCGATGTGTGGAGTAATAGTAGTAGATGCAGACAGTATCGGTCTACTTGTCTCGGATGTGATGCCTATATGTATGATCATTGCCTTAGATATCATCACAACTTTGCGTGGTTCTATCAATTGCTCGACAGTAATTCGTTCACCCACCGTAATACTTGCTATCATGAGAGAAGCCTCTAGTGAATACTATGGCCCTCGGGTCTACTTCACATCATATTTTCAGCTCTACACTTTTACTTTGTTGCACTTTCCACCTTCAGATCTCGCCTTGCAATTAATTGTGAAGGGATTGACAACACCTTTATAGCGCTGGGTGCAAGTTTGTTTGTTTTTGCGCAGGTACATTGGTGACTTGTCTTGATACTCCTACTGGATTGATACCTTGGTTCTCAAACTGAGGGAAATACTTACTGCTACCGTGCTGCATCGCCCTTTCCTCTTCAAGGGAAAAACCAACGCAAGCTCAAGAGGTAGCAAGCATCTCTATGCTAATCATATCAACTATACGATTCATGCTCGACCTTTCGGTCTCATGTGTTCCGAGGCCATGTCTGCACATGCTAGTCTCGTCAAGTTTAACCCGAGTGTTTCGTGTGTGCAACTGTTTTGCAGCCGTTGTATGTGAATGTTGAGTTTATCACACCCGGTCATCACGTGGTGTCTCGAAACGATGAACTATCTCAACGGTGCACAGTCGGGGAGAACACAATTTCATTTTGAAATTTTAGTGAGAGATCACCTTATAATGCTACCGTCGTTCTAAGCAAAATAAGGTGCATAAAAGGATTAAGATCACATGCAATTCATAAGTGACATGATATGGCCATCATCTTGTGTTTCTTGATCTCCATCACCAAAGCACCGACATGATCTTCTTGTCAACGGCGCCACACCATGATCTCCATCAACGTGTCGCCATCGAGGTTGTCGTGCTATCTATGCTATTACTACTAAAGCTACGACCTAGGAATACAGTAAACACATCTGCAAACACAAACATTAGTTTAAAGACAATCCTGTGGCTCCTGCCGGTTGTCGTAGCATCGACGTGCAAGTTGATATTAACTATTACAACATGATTATCGCATACATCCAATATATCACATCACGCCATTGGCCATATCATATCACAAGCATATCCTGCAAAAACAAGTTAGACGTCCTCTAATTTGTTGTTGCATGTTTTACGTGGCTGCTATGGCTATCTAGTATGACCACATCTTACTTACGCAAAAACCACAATGTAGATGTGCAAATTGCTATTTAACCTCTCTCCAAGGACCGCCTCGGTCAAAACCAATTCAACTAAAGTTGAAGAAACCGACACCCGCCAGCCATCTTTATGCAACGAGGTTGCATGTTAGTCCATAAAACCAGTCTCTCGTAAGCGTACGAGTAATGTCGGTCCGGGCCGCTTCAATCCAACAATACCGCTGAATCGAGAAAAGACTAAGGAGGGCAGCAAATCAAACATCAACGTCCAAAAAAACCTTTTGTGTTCTACTTGAGATAACATCTACGCATGAACCTAGCTCATGATGCCACTGTTGGGGAACGTTGCATGGGAAACAAATTTTTTTCCTACGCACACGAATACCTATCATGGTGATGTCCATCTACGAGAGGAGGTTAGATCTACATACCCTTGTAGATCGCTAAGCGGGAAGCATAAAGAAACGCGGTTGATGTAGTGGTACAACTTCGTGATTCAAATCACCGTCGTCTCATGATCCGTCCCACGAATAGTTCCGATCTAGCACCAAACGGATCGCACCTCCGCGTTCAGCACACGTACAGATCGAAGACGATCTCGGCTTCTTGAACCACAAAGCAAGACGGAGAAGTAGATGAGTCCTTCGGCAGCGTGACGGCGCTCCGGTGGTGGTGATGATCTACTCCTGCAGGGCTCCGCCCGAGCTGTGTAGAAATCCGATCTAGAGGTAAAACTATGTGGAATAGGCTAGAGTTGCACGTGGAAAAGTTGTGTCTCAAAAAGCCCTAAACCACCAATATATATAGGAGGAGGGGAGGGTCTAGACTTGGGGCACAAGGGCCCCAAGGGTGCGCCGACCGAAGGGTGGAGGAGGACTCCTCCTCCAATTCGGTTTGGGAAGGAGGAGTCCTCCTCTTCCTTCCCACCTCCCTCTTTCCTTTTTTTTCTTTCCTTTGGTATTTTTGCTTGTGGTGCCATAGCCCTCTTGGGCTGACTCCACCAGCCCACTAAGGACTTGGTGCGCCACCCTAAGGCCATGGGCTCGCTCCTGGGTGGGTGGGCCCCTCCCGGTAAACACGCGGAACCCATTCGTCACTCCCGGTACACTGTCGGTAATGCCCGAAACTTTCCGGTGACCAAATGAAACCATCCTATATATCAATCTTTGTTTCCGAACCATTCCGGAAACCCTCGTGACGTCCGTGATCTCATCCGGGACTCAAAACAACATTCGGTAACCACACATATAAGTCAAGTATACTAAAACATCATCGAACATTAAGTGTGCAGACCCTGCGGGTTCGGGAACTATGTAGACATGACCCGAGACAGTCCTTGGTCAATATCCAATAGCGGGACGTGGATACCCATATTGGATCCTACATATTCTCCGAAGATCTTATCGGTTGAACCTTAGTGCCAAGGATTCATATAATCCCGTATGTCATTCCCTTTGTCCTTCGGTATGTTACTTGCCCGATATTCGATCGTCGGTATCCGCATACCTATTTCAATCTCGTTACCGACAAGTCTGTTTACTCGTTCCATAATACAAGATCCTGTGACTTACACTTTGTCACATTGCTTGCAAGGCTTGTGTGTGATGTTGTATTACCGAGTGGGCCCCGAATACCTCTCCGTCACACGGAGTGACAAACCCCAGTCTTGATCCTGTGACTTACACTTTGTCACATTGCTTGCAAGGCTTGTGTGTGATGTTGTATTACCGAGTGGGCCCCGAATACCTCTCCGTCACACGGAGTGAAAAACCCCAGTCTTGATCCATACTAACTCAACGGACACCTTCGGAGATACCTGTAGAGCACCTTCATAGTCACCCAGTTACGTTGCGGCGTTTGATACACGCAAGGTATTCCTCCGGTGCCAGTGAGTTATATGATCTCATGGTCATAGGAATAAATACTTGACACGCAGAAAACAATAGCAACAAAATGACATGATCAATATGCTACATTCATAGTTTGGGTCTAGTCCATCACATGATTCTCCTAATGATGTGATTCAGTTATCAAGTGACAACACTTGCATATAGTCAGAAAACCTTGACTATCATTGATCAACTGGCTAGCCAACTAGAGGCTTGCTAGGGACATTGTTTTGTCTATGTATCCACACATGTATCTATGTTTTCATTCAATACAATTATAGAATGGATAATAAATGATTATCTTGTAACAGGAAATATAATAATAATTATTTTATCATTGCCTCTAGGGCATATTTCCAACAGTCTCCCACTTGCACTAGAGTCAATAATCTAGTCCTCACATTGCCATGCGATATACATTGTAATAAATCTAACACCCATACAGTTCTGGTGTTAATCATGTTTTGCCCGTGGAAGAGGTTTATTTAGCGGGTCTGCTACATTTAGATCCGTGTGCACTTTGCAAATATTTACGTCCTCTCCTTTGACGTAGTCGTGGATGAGGTTGAAGCGTCGTTTGATATGTCTGGTCTTCTTGTGAAACCTTGGTTCCTTTGCTAAGGCAATGGCACCAGTGTTGTTACAGAACAGAGTTATTGGATTTAGTGCGCTCGGCACAACTCCAAGATCCGTCATGAACTGCTTCATCCAGACACCCTCCTTAGCTGCCTCCGAGGCAGCCATGTACTCTGCTTCACATGTAGAATATGCTACGACTCTTTGCTTGGAACTGCATGAGCTCATGGCGACGGCCTCCTACTTCAGCAGCTTCATATCAAGCACGTGGTGCGCCATGGGGTGATGGTCCAGGCAGAGGCGAACCCGCGAGGCCCGCTGTCGTCGGTGTTCTGAGTGAGCTCTGGTGGCGCAGTGATGCCCTCCGGGTAGCTGGCCAGCTCAAGCGTCTGGTCCACCCATTGCCCGAAGTCCTCCAACAGTATCCTGCTTCGTCGTCCGCGTCGACGCACGCGGATCCAGTGTGTCCGCCGCCAAAAAGCTAATTGCCGGTGCCTAAATTCATAATCTTTTAACCTTAGGGTGTTGGATTTTTGGCGCACGCCATGGGAGAAAAAGGGGTGGCGCGATGGTGGGAAGAAAGTATAGGAAGCACGTGGTGGTGCGGAGAGAAGAATCTGGTGACGGGTAGGAGGGGAGAGGACAACGACGACAGGGAGGAGAGGAGTGGCGAGCGAAAGGACGAGATATTGCAGGGGAACGAGAGAATGGAGCGAGGGCGAGTGGAGAGAGGGGAACGACAGCGAGAGCGAGTGGATCGATGGGAGGGAAATTTTGAGGAGTCCAAAATTTCCGTTCATAAACAAATTTGTACGTGAATCTCTTTAATGACTTATAATTCAGAACAGAGGGAGTACCTCTCTGTTTAAGTAAATCTGAAACAAATAAAGCTTCCATTAGAGAGTACATACACATGTATATAGACATACTTTAGAGTGTAAATTCACTCGTTTTATTTTGTATGTAGTCCCTAGTAGAATATTGAAAAAAACTTATATTTAGGAATGAATGGAGTAACATGTATGAGAAAAAGTCTATCACAACATGCAACCAAGTATATAAAAAAACACTACAACATGCAAACATGCATAGAAACTTCCATTCTATTAAGTTATTTGAAATTAATTAAATTTTCTTATTATTGCTTCAAATATCCATAGTCCACACAATCAAATTCACATTCAAATACATTGCAAAATATTCTCGCACCAAACCAACAACGTGTGGTGTATCATCTAGTTGGCTAAATGTATGTCTTTGTAACATGGTATACATATTTTGTTTGTTCATCTAGTTTTGCTCTGTGATTCCTGCGGTGATCTATCTGACACAATCCTATTTTGCGGTGTGTTTGTTGGGATCCGCTGAATTGTGGATTTATGATCAGATTATTCATTTAAAGTAACCGAGTCTCTTCTGAATTCTATTATGCATGATTATTATAGCTTTGTATTTCTCTCCAATCCATCTGTTTGGTTTCTCCAACTAGATTGTTTTATCTTTAGTGGGAGTGGTGTGTTATAGTGTGTTCAATCTTGTGGTGCTCTATATCACAGTGACACAAGGGAACAAGACATGTATTTTGTATTGTTGCTACTAAGCATAAAACAGCGGGGTTTGAACATATTGCTTGTCTTACTTTGCCTACATTATTTCATGTTGCTCCAAGCATTACTGTGTTTGTCATGAACTTAATACCTAGAGAGGCAAGCATAGAAGCAGTCTTTAAATGGACTAATAGTAGTAGATGCACGACCGTTTCGGTCTACTTTATATGGACGTAATGCCTATACACACATTGTTGGGGGACGAAGCTTGCAAAACAAAAAAAATCCTATAAAACAGCCAAGATCTATTCTATGGAGATGCTAGCAACGAGAGGGAGAGGTGTGTACATACCTTTGTAGACCGAAAGCGTTAGCGAGCTAGAGATCGTGGTTGGCGTAGTCGTACTCGTGTCGCGATCAATCTGATCCAAACACCACACGTGCGCCATCTTCAAGTTTAGAACATGCCCGGCTCGGTGATGTATGATCCTTCTTGATCCATCAAGAGAGGGAGAATACGTAGATGAGGTGTGAACCAACACGATGATGTGTTAGTGGTGGTGTTAGTGGAATTCGGATAGGGCTTCGCCAAGCGCGTTTCGAAGAAACGTGGGAGGAGTTGGGAGAGCCAATAGGCAAGGGTGAAGGGGTGGCTGCCACCATGCACCTCCCCTTTTATATATAGGCTAGGAGGCAGGGGAGGGCATACAAAACCCTCCTAGAGCCGGTGTAAGAGCCCAATTTATCCTATGTAGTTTTGGTGGTTGGTGACGATGCCCATTGCAGACTAATCGGGTGCATTAAGCTCTCAGATATTATTAGTTGGCACGAGACGATTATTATCCCCTTAGTGGTTAAAAGAGAAGATGGTGTTTTTCCTATCGATTTAGTGTTGGTGGAAGTGAGTCATAGGATAATTTGTACTATCAAGAGGGTATCCGTATTTGTAAAGGTTGGGAGGAACAATCATGTACACATTTGCACCCAATCCTATTCCCAACACTTTGGAGCATCTGATTCTGTCCCTAAGGCCCTCAAGAACAGATAAGCTGAAGTATCGCACTCGGGATAGGTAGTACCGCCCAAGCGGTACTGCCGCCCTCCATCTCTAGTCTCACTTTCTCTTATTTTTTCCTTCTGGTGCCTTCGGCGCCTTTGCCCTTTTTGAGCAGAAGTATCGCTGGGAGATGAGGTGTAGTACCGCTCGGGCGGTACTGCCGCACTCCACTTTCGGCCCTACTTCCGCTTATTTTTTCTTTCTGTTACCTTTGGCACTCTAGCAGTTTTTGAGCGGCAGTAAAACGTGGAAATACCGCTCTGGGCGGTAGTGACGCACTGGCCTCCTCATTTTTGCTAAGTTCGGGCCTCCTTTAGTGCGAAGCGGGATTACCGCTGGTGGGAACAGTAGTACCGCTCCAGCGAATTACCGCCTCCCGGACCATGTTCAACTGACTACGATGCCTGGTACTTCCGTGCAATCGGAAGTACCGCTCCCGTGAGCGGTACTACCGCTTATGTGCGACTTGTGGGTAGCAAAACTGTCAGATTCTTCCCCCTATATAAGTAGGTCTTCTTACCCCAAGAGACCTTAACTTTCTTCCCAAAAAACTCCATTGTTGGTCCTAAGCTTACTCTTGCACGATCTCTCTCCCTAGCCATCGATTCTTGTTGATACTCTAGGGTTTGGAGGAGAAGGCCTTGATCTACACTTCACCAAGAGAAAAGTTGTTTGCCTCATTAATCCCTTGCGAATCTTGTTACTCTTGGGTGTTTGAGCACCCTAGAAGGAAGAGATCACCTCAAAGCCATAGTCGGTTGTGGTGAAGCTTTGTGGTTTCATTGGGAGCCTCCAATTCAGTTGTGGAGATTCCCCAACCTTGTTTGTAAAGGTTCGGTTGCCTCCTTCAAGGGCACCACTAGTGGAATCACAACATCTCTCGTTGTGTGAGGGCGTGAGGAGAATACGGTGGCCTTCGTGGCATCTTGGGGAGCATTGTGCCTCCACACCGCTCCAAGGGAGACATACTTCCCCTCAAAGGAAGGAACTTTGGAAACACATCCTCGTCTTCATCGGTTCCACTTGTGGTTACTTCTTACCTTTACTTGTATTTGTTACTTGTTTTCTATTGTTATTTTCAGCATCATATAGGTTGCTCACTTAGTTGCATATCTAGAAAATCTATTTGTTGTTACACTTAATTTGTTAAAGAAAAGCTTAAAATTGGTAGTTGCCTATACACCCCCTCTAGCCAACCATATCGATCCTTTCAATTGGTATCAGAGCTACGTCTATTTGTTAAGGGTTTCACCACCCAAAGAGTATGGTTGATGAAGGGGATCGGGTTGTGGAGTTACTCAAGGCCTGGATTCTGAACTCGATCTCCCGAGAGGATCTAAATGAGGCTATTTCCTCTCTTAGATCCTCAGTGGCTACCGAGGTCAAATCCATGCTTAAAGATTTCCTTGAAGGCCTCAGACTTCCTACCAATCCGTTGCGAGTGGTTAATTTGAAAACTTCGGAGTCAGATGCCAACTCCGAGAAGGAGAAGGCTAGAAGTGATAAGAATAAGTTGCCTCAAGGAATGAGCGGGGCGGATACCTGAGCCTCGGTTCCTCCTCCCGCGGTCTATGGAGGACCGATTCACCCACCGCATATTATTAACCTCGGTCCTCCTCCTAAACTTGTTAAAAATGATTTTGCTAATTGGGTTTTTCATATAAAGGTTCATTTGAATCACACCTCAACACAACTTTGGATAAGCATTGAGCAAGGGTACTACCCACATGACCCAAGCAACCTCACTACAAGCGAAGAGGTCGACAATCAGCTCAATCACTCCGCCTTGTTCATCCTTCAAGCAGCTGATCCCATTAAAGATCTTGCCCACTTGCGTCCCTTCACTCGTGCCAAAGATTGTTGGGAACACATTATTTCCATGTACAAGGGACGCTCAAGTATTCAACGTTCCAACTACAAAGTGATTTTTGATGCAGCTGATGAATTTGTGATGCTTGATGGCGAGGAGCCTCGTGAGCTCTACCGGAGAGTGACAACCCTTGTCGTTGCTCTTCAAGATTATGTAAGCAAGGACGTGGATGAAAATTGTATCAAGCGGAAGTTTCTTGTGATGCCCTCGATTTAATTGTACGCTAATCATACACGGAAATGCGTACGATCAAATTCAAGGACTCACGGGAAGATATCACAACACAACTCTAGACACAAATAAAACTATAGAAGCTTCATATTACAAGCCAGGGGCCTCGAGGGCTAGAATACGGAGGCTCGATAAACACACGAGTCAGCGGAAGCAACAATATCTGAGTACATACATAAACATGGGGTGCCTTAGAGAAGGCTAGCACAAAAGATACAACGATCGAACGAGGCGAGGCCTCCTGCCTGGGAACCTCCTAACTACTCCTGGTCTTCAGCGACCTCCACGTAGTAGTAGGCACCGTCGGGGTAGTAGTCGTCGTTGGCGGAATACTCTATCTCCTTGGCTCCATCATCTGGTCGCAACAACGGATCAAGGGGGCAAAGGGGGAGCAAAGCAACGGTGAGTACTCTTCCAAAGTACTCGCAAGACTTACATCAAACTAAGCTAAGTATGCATCAGTATCAAAGAAGGGGGTTATATGTGGGCTGACTGCAGCAATGCGATAATTAGAAAGAGAAGGCCTAGTCCTATCGAAGACTAGCCTCTTCAGGGTCTTGCAGCAATAGACGAGAGTAGAACAGGGTAACACAATTAATAGTCATATTGTTGCAGCAATATTAATATGAGGTCACGCCCAGATATCCTCCCTCGACTCCCTGCGAGGAAGCAATCCTGGAGCAACTATTCCAGTTAAGTAACAGTTGTAGTTGTATAAGATCAGGGCACAACTCCAAGTAGTCCCGTAACCATGGACACGACTATTCGAATAGTTAATTGTCATCCCTGCACGGGTGCACCAAGTTTCCCGTAACACTCTGGCCGGACACACTTTTCTGGGTCATGCCCGACCTCGGAATATCGACACATCGCAGCCCCACCTAAGCTCAGCAGAGAGGCCAGCCCGTCGGTCTAACTCCTAAGCACAAAGGGTTCATGGGCCCACTTGCCCTCCGCGCTCCTGCATGATGCGTGGGCTGCCGATGTCAGTCCTAGCACCCCTTAATACAAGAGCGATGCATCTCGGGACCACTTGGGTGCGCGCCGCTCTATCCCTGACTTCTGAAGAGCTTCGGCTGATACCGCGACGCCGAGTACCCATAATTCTTCCGGCGTAGCCGATTAGTGCGAGAAGGTATCCGACCAACCCAGATCAAATACCCAAATCCATTATCATTTTAATTAAGCTCATCGACACAAACACGTGGGAATCCACCCGCCTAACAACTATTCATGAAAGATCCGAGTAACATGGTCAAGTAACTGTGTGGTAGTAACATCAGGGGGATCCGAGGCATCACCCTCGTTGGATCCCAAATGATGTAACCGTCAAGGTGGACCTAGAGGAATCACCCTCGAGGGTCCCACACTTGAGGGGTTGCACGACAGAGGCATCGTCGGGAATGGTGAAAGAGGAATCACCCTCGATAACCACGACCGACTAGCTATACTACAGAGATATCATCAGGAGTACTTCGCGAGGTGCCACCCTCGGTATCCGATAGTATCTCTGTAGCGTCGTACAACTAAGGGGGGGGGTGTATTTGCTGTGTCGGGTCTCGCTCGTCGATGAGGGATCGAGATTCGATAATTAGCAGGGCAACTGAATTAAGGGGTCAGAGGGGATGACCACTCCACATATACTAAGCAGATTTAAAAGTACAGTACATAAAGTAGCAGTTCAACAAAAATTAGGCTATGCATCAGATATAGGAGCTAACTACAATAGTAGCAAATTACTAGTGCAAGCATGAGGGAGAAAGAAATGGGCGACATAGGAATGATCAAGTGGGATTTGCTTGCCTTATTGCTCTGCGGCAAAGGGCTGGTCGTCAGGAGGGTAGATGTACCCAGCATCAGCATCAGTCTCGGGGTCTGCCGGTAAGAAGAGGGGGGAGAAACAATAAATAACAGCAATTGTGCAACACTAAGCATGACATGGCAATATGTAGGCTAGGCATGAGCTAATGCAGTAAAATCCGTCATAGACGGGTCGGGAAAATATCAGATGATATTTCCCGGGTATGTGGCTACTACCGGTGAGACTGAAAACGATGGAAAAGTTCCATGTTTGCTATGCTAGGGACGCGTGACAGACGAATGGACCGCGTATCCGAGTTCTTCTCGTTCTGGTGATCAACTTTCATGTTGAAAATATTTTCATGTGAGCTATGGATTATTTTATATTAATTTTTACAGCTTTATTAATATTTAGAAATTAAAAACAGATTTATTTCATTCAGTTAAATGCAATTATGACATCAACATGATGCCATGCTGACATCAGCAGTTGACTAGTCAACTGACTAGTGGGTCCCATGTGTCATAGACACAGTTCATTAACTAGGTTAAATATTAATTAATCAGATTAATTAAATGGGGGACCCACATGTCATACTCTAATAGGATAATTATTTATCTATATTAACAGATTACTAATTATTCTAATTACTCATAATCGTATATTAACTAATTAATTAATTCACTAATTAATTTAAACTATTTTTTTTACAGAGGGTGTGGGGCCTCCCTGTCACTGGGAGTGGGGGGTTGGCCCCACATGGCAATGGCTCAATGGCCACACATATAAAACACACACACATCTTTTGTACATAAATTTTATACACATACACAATTTTTTACATACATCCACACTTATACATACATATACACATTAATACATACATACATGCATACATAATACATACATGCATCTAATACATCCATTTTTATTTTCTTTGCTAACTCTCATCTCCAACCCTCTGTTCCTCTCTTTGTCAACACAGAGACAGAGGCAAGCTCCACCTCCTCCTCTCACACGAGAGGTCAACGGCACCGGGACGAGGCGGTGAACGCCGAAACAGAACCGGAGGGGGGAGGGAGAGGAGGAGAGGGTGGCCGGGGTCCGGAGCTCACCGGCGTTGACGGGAAGGCCCGGTGTAGCCGGAGTTCCCGGGGAGGGGCGGAGGAGGCCGACGATGAGGCGAGGAGGAGCGGTCCCGCCAAGGTAGAGGTGGCGCCGAGCTGGTGCAGTCCGGCGGGGTGGCACGGTGAAGGGGTTGTCCGGGGAGAGGTGTGATACGTCCATTTTGCATCATGCTTTTATGTTGATATTTATCGCTTTATGGGCTGTTATTACACTTCACGGTACAATACTTATGCATTTTCTCTCTTATTTTATAAGGCTTACTTGAAGAGGGAGAATGCCGACAGCTGGAATTCTGGTCTGAAAAAGGAGCAAGTTTGAGATACCTATTCTGCGCAACTCCAAAAGCCGTGAAAATCAATGAGGAATTATTTTGGATTTTATAAAAAATACTGGGCGGAAGAAGTATCAGAGGGGAGCCACCAGGAGGCCACAAGCCTGCCAGGCACGGCCTACCGCCCTAGTCGCGCCTAGGTGGCTTGTGGGCCCCCTGTTGCCCCTCTGGCTCCCATCTTTTTCTATAAGGAGGGTTTCGTTTCAAAAAAAAATGAAGAGGAGGCTTTCGGGAGGAATCACCGCCGCCACGAGGCGGAACTTGAGCAGAACCAATCTAGAGCTCTGGCAGGGCCGTCCTGCCGGGGAAACTTCCCTCCCGGAGGGGGAAATCGTCGCCATCGTCATCACCAACACTCCTCTCATTAGAGGGGACTCATCACCATCAACATCTTCATCAACACCATCTCATCTCCAAACCCTAGTTCATCTCTTGTAACCAATCTCCGTCTCGCGACTCCCATTGGTACTTGTAAGGTTGCTAGTAGTGTTAATTAGTCTTTGTAGTTGATGCTAGTTGGATTACTCGGTGGAAGATTATATATTCAGATCCTTAATGCTATTCAATACCTCTCTGACCATGAACATAATTATGCTTTGTGAGTAGTCACTTTTGTTCCTGAGGACATGGGATAAGTCTTGCTATAAGTAGTCATGTGAATTTGGTATTCGTTCGATATTTTGATGCGTTGTATGTTGTCTTTCCTCTAGTGGTGTTATGTGAACGTCGACTACATAACACTTTACCATTATTTGGGCCTAGAGGAAGGCATTGGGAAGTAATAAGTAGATGATGGGTTGCTAGAGTGACAAAAGCTTAAACACTAGTTTATGTGTTGCTTCGTAAGGGGCTGATTTGGATCCACTAGTTTAATGCTATGGTTAGACTTTGTCTTAATTTTTCCTTCATAGTTGCGGATGCTTGCGAGAGGGGTTAATCATAAGTGGGATGTTTGTCCAAGTAAGGGCAGCACCCAAGCACCGGTCCACCCAGATATCAAACTATCAAAGTAGCGAACGCGAATCATATGAACAAGATGAAAACTAGCTTGACAAAAATTGTCATGTGTCCTCGGGAGCGCTTTACCTCATATAAGAGTTTGTCCAGGCTTGTCCCTTGCTACAAAAGGGATTGGGCCACCTTGGTGCACCTTTTTTACTATTGTTACTTGCTACTTGCTACGAATCATCTTATCACACAACTATCTGTTACCGATAATTTCAGTGCTTGCAGAGAATACCTTGCTGAAATACACTTGTGAGTTCCTTCTACTCCTCGTTGGGTTCCACACTCTTACTTATCGAAAGGACTACGATAGATCCCCTACACTTGTGGGTCATCAAGACTCTTTTCTGGCGCCATTACCGGGGAGTGAAGCGCCTTTGGTAAGTGGAATTTGGTAAGGAAACATTTATATAGTGTGCTGAAATTTGTTGTCACTTGTCACTATGGAGACTAATCCTTTAAGGAGCTTGTTCGGGGTACTTCACCTCGAACGGAAGCACAATGAGTTTCTCCTCAACCTGCTGCACGTACTGAAAATATTTGTTATGAAATTCCTTCGGGTATGCTAGAGAAACTGTTGGCTAATCCTTTTACAGGAGATGGAACATCACATCCCGACTTGCATCTAATCTATGTAGATGAAGTTTGTGGTTTATTTAAGCTTGCAGAGGTTTGCCCGAGGATGAGGTCAAGAAGAAGGTCTTTCCCTTATGTTTGAGGGATAAAGCATTGACATGGTATAGGCTATGTTATGACACTGGATCATGGAACTACAACTGATTGAAATTGGAATTTCATCAAAAGTTTTATCCTATGTATTTGGTACATCGTGATCGGAATTATATCTATAATTTTTGGCCTCGTGATAGAGAAAGTATTGCTCAAGCTTGGGGGAGGCTTATGTCAATGTTATATTCATGCCCCAACCATGAGCTCTCGAGAGAAACTATTATTCAGAACTTTTATGCTCGGCTTTCTCATGATAATCGCACCATGCTGGACACTTCTTGTACCGGTTCTTTCATGAAGAGAGATATTGACTTCAAATGGAATTTATTGGAAAGAATTAAACGCAACTCTGAAGATTGGGAGTTTGATGAAGGTAAGGAGTCAGGTATGAATCTTAAGTTTGATCGCGTTAAATCCTTTGTTGAAACAAATACTTTTTGTGATTTTAGCGCTAAAATGGACTTGACTCTGAGATAGTAGCTTCATTATGTGAATCATTTGCTGCTCATATTAATCTCCCTAAAGAGAAGTGCTTTAAATATCATCCTCCCTTAGAAGTCAATGTGGTTAAACCCAATCCAGTTGAATAGAAAGTCATTGCGTATAATGATCCTATTGTTCCTAGTGCTTACATTGAGAAACCACCTTTCCCTGTTAGGATAAAGGATCATTCTAAAGCTTCAACTGTGATACGTAGGGTCTACATTAGAACACCTACACCCCCTGAGCAAATTAGAGTTGAACCTAGCATTGCTATTATCAAAGATCTTTTGTCCGACGATGTTGAGGGACATGATATTCACTTCTGTGAAGATGCTGCTAGAATTGCTAAACCCCATGCTAGAGACAAACATAGGCCTATTGTTGGCATGCCTGTTGTCTCTGTTAAGATAGGAGATCATTGTTATCATGGTTTATGTGAGATGGGTGCTAGTGTTAGTGCAATACCTCGATCTTTATATGATGAAATTAAAGACGAGATTGCACCTGTCGAGATGGAACCTATTGATGTTACTATTCAGCTTCCAATAGAGATACTATCTGCCCTTTGGGAATTGTAAGAGATGTTGAAGTCTTGTGTGGTAAAACTATGTATCCTGCTGATTTTCTCGTTCTTGCTACCACACAAGATAGCTTTTGTCCCATCATATTTGGCAGACCTTTCCTCAATACTGTCATTGGTCATATTGACTGTGAGAAGCAAACTGTCACTGTTGGCTTTGAAGGTGTGTCACATGAGTTCAATTTCTCCAAGTTTGGTAGACAACCTCATGAAAAAGAGTTGTCTAGTAAGGATGAAATTATTGCTCTAGCTTCTATTGCTGTGCCTCCTGCTAATCCTTTCGAGCAATACTTGCTTGAGCATGAAAATGATATGCATATGGATGAAAGGAATGAGATAGATAGAGTTATCTTTGAACAACATCATATCCTTAAGATGATTTGCCTGTTGAACTGCTTTGTGATCCACCCCCACGAAAGGGTGATCCTGTGTTCGAGCTTAAACAGTTACCTGATACTCTTAAGTATGCTTATCTCGATGAAAAAGAGATATATCCTGTTATTATTAGTGCTAGCCTTTCATAGCATGAAGAAAAGAAATTATTGAAAACTCTGAGGAAGCACCGTGCTGCTATTGGATATACTCTTGATGATCTTAAGGGCATTAGTCCCACTCTATGCCAGCACAAAATTAAAACCGATCCTGATTCCAAACCAGTTGCCGATCATCAATGGAGATTAAATCCTAAGATGAAAGAGGTAGTAAGAAAAGAAATACTAAAGCTCCTGGAAGCAGGTATTATCTATCTTGTTGCTCATAGTGATTGGGTAAGTCCGGTGCATTGCGTCCCTAAGAAGGGAGGTATTACCGTTGTCCCTAATGATAAAGATGAATTGATCCCACAGAGGATTATTACTGGCTATAGGATGGTGATTGATTTTAGGAAACTGAATAAAGCCACTAGGAAAGATCATTACTCTTTGCCTTTTATTGACCAAATGCTAGAAAGATTGTCTAAACACATACACTTCTGCTTTCTAGATGGTTATTCTGGTTTCTCCCAAATACCTGTTGCACAATCTGATCAGGAGAAAACCACTTTTACGTGCCCTTTCAGTACCTTTGCTTATAGACGTATGCCTTTTGGCTTATGTAATGCGCCTGCTACCTTTCAATGATGTATGATGGCTATATTCTCTGACTTTTGTGAAAAGAATGTTGAGGTTTTCATGGATGACTTCTCCATTTACGGGTCTTCTTTTGATGATTGCCTCAGCAACCTTGATCGAGTTTTGCAGAGATGTAAAGATACCAATCTTGTCTTGAATTGGGAGAAGTGGCACTTTATGGTTAATGAAGGCATATTCTTAGGACATAAAATTTCTGAAAGAGGTATTGAAGTCGATAAGGCTAAGGTTGATGCGATCGAGAAAATACCATGCCCTACAGACATTAAAGGTATAAGAAGTTTCCTTGGTCATGCTGGTTTCTATAGAAGGTTCATTAAGGACTTTTCTAAGATTTCTAGGCCTCTTACAATTCTCTTGGAAAAGGATATTCCTTTTGTTTCTGACGATGATTGTGAGGAAGCCTTTGAAATACTTAAGAAGGCCTTGATAACTGCACCTATTGTTCAACCACCTGATTGGAACTTACCTTTTGAAATTATGTGTGATGCTAGTGATTATGCTGTTAGTGTTGTTCTAGGACAAAGAGTTGATAATAAGTTGAATGTTATTCACTATGTTAGTAAAACTCTAGAAAATGCCCAAAGAAACTATACTACTACTGAAAAGGAATTTTTAGGAGTCGTGTTTGCATGTGAAAAGTTCAGATCTTACATTGTTGATTCCAAAGTTACTATTCACACTAATCATGCTGCTATTAAGTATCTCATGGAAAAGAAAGATGCTAAACCTAGACTTATCAGATGGGTTCTCTTGCTACAAGAATTTGATTTGCATGTTGTTGATAGGAAGGGTGCTAAGAACCCCGTAGCAGATAACTTGTCTAGGTTGGAGAATGTTCTTGATGACCCACAACCTATTGACGATAGCTTTCCCGATGAGCAATTAAATGTCATCTACACCTTGGTATGCTGATTATGCAAATTATATTGTTGCCAAACATATACCACCTAGTTTCACATACCAGCAAAAGAAGAATTTCTTCTTTGATTTGAGACATTACTTTTGGGATGATCCTCAGCTTTATATGGAAGGAGTAGATGGTGTTATTAGACGTTGTGTACCTAAGCATGAACAGGGACATATCCTACAGAAGTCTCACTCCGAGGCTTACGGAGGACACCATGCGGGAGATAGAACTGCACACAAGGTATTGCAATCCGGTTTCTATTGGCCTACTCTCTTCAAGGATGCCCTTAAGTTTGTCTTGTCTTGTGATGAATGTCAAAGAATATGTAATATCAGTAAACGTCAGGAAATGCCTATGAATTATTCACTTGTCATTGAACCATTTGATGTTTGGGGTTTTGATTATATGGGACCTTTTCCAAAGTCCAACGGGTATACTCATATCCTAGTTGTTGTTGATTACGTTACTAAGCGGGTAGAAGCTATCCCAACTAGTAGTGCTGATCACAACACCTCTATTAGGATGCTTAAAGAAGTTATTTCCCTAGATTTGGAGTCCCTAGATATTTAATGACTGATGGTGGTTCACATTTTATTCATGGTGCTTTCCATAAAACGCTTGCTAAGTATGATGTCAACCATAGAATTGCATCTCCCTATCATCCTCAGTCCAGTGGTCAAGTAGAGCTAAGTAATAGAGAGATTAAACTAATTCTGCAGAAGACTGTTAATAGGTCTAGAAAGAATTGGTCTAAGAAGCTTGATGATGCACTGTGGGCTTATAGAACTGCTTATAAGAATCCCATGGGCATGTCTCCGTACAAAGTGGTTTACGGTAAAGCATGTCATTTACCTCTTGAGCTAGAGCATAAGGCTTATTGGGCAATCAAAGAGCTCAACTTTGATTTCAAACATGCTGGTGAGAAGAGGTTATTTGATATTAGCTCACTTGATGAATGGAGAACTCAGGCATATGAAAATGCCAAGTTGTTCAAAGAAAAAGTTAAGAGGTGGCATGATAAAAGGATACAAAAACGTGAGTTCAATGTAGGTGATTATGTCTTGCTATACAATTCTCGTTTAAGGTTTTTTGCAGACAAGTTTCTCTCTAAATGGGAAGGTCCTTACATTGTTGAGGAAGTATATCGTTCCGGTGCCATCAAGATCAACAACACGGAAGGTAATTTTCCGAGAGTGGTAAATGGGCAAAGAATCAAGCATTATATCTCACGTACTCCCATAAATGTTGAAAGCAATGTTATTAATACCATAACTCCGGAGGAGTACATAAGGGATATTTATCAGCCTGTTTCAGACTCCAAAAACGAAGAGGTATGTGATTCGGTAAGTAAACCGACTCCAAAACTTTTCGAGTAGCAATTTTTCTCCGTTTTCGAATTTTTAGAAAAATAGAAAAAAATAAAGTAGTCCGGAAAGCGCACGAGGAGGCGACAAGCCTGCCAGGCGCGGCCTACCCCCTGGCCGTGCCTGGGTTACTTGTGGGCACCTCGTGTGCCTCCCGGACTCCGTTTTTTTGCGGAGTACTCCTTTTGGTCGGGAGAAATTCATTATATATTCTCCCGAAAGGTCTGACCCTCGTATCGCGCAAATATCCTCTGTTTTCGTTTCGAGCATGTTTCTGCCGCAGATTTAGGGCAAGGATGTCATCTCATGAATCCGTCGGGGAGAACGATTTCCCTCAAGTCTATGAAGAAGTAAAAGCTGATCTGGAAAGAATGGAGGTCATGGAGGCCAAGGAAGGGCTGCTGGAAGAAACTAAGGGCAAAACTAAGGAGGATAATCCGGCGTTGCACGAAGGGCAATCTATGCTCAACAAGGAAGAAGGTGAGAAAGAGGATTTTCTTCAACCCTACCTCCACCTTTTACCTCCATCCTTGATCGAACTCTTGAGGTTATGTGAAATAACTCGTGTTCGTAATACTTATCTCACCCGTGAAGTTGTTTTGCTGGAGAAACATATCAGAGAGCTTCAAATTATAAATCAAAGATTGATGGCCCTCTTGGAATCAAAAGACATGACAACTTCACCACCATGACCTTCGAAGGAAGACAACTAAGCATGGGTATGGACACTCCTCTTGGCTTGTGCCAAGCTTGGGGGAGTCGCCCCGGTATCGTATCACCGTCACATCTTTTGCCTTTACCTTTTTCTTAGTTCGATCCTTTTTGGTTTTATATTTCTCTAGTAGAATAAAGTTCTTAGTGATCTAGGCTTGAGTTTTGCTTTGTGTCACCCCCAATGTATTCGAGCTTGTGAGTCATATAATAAAGAGTGTTTTAGTTAAGGGCCTTGCCTCATGCCATGATCGAAAGAAAAAAATAATAAAAGAACAAAAGCATGAAAGATCATGTAATGATCATATGGGAAGTGATGACTTCACATATAAAAAGAATGTTGATTGAAACTTGTTGTCGGTGGACAAACGTAGACCTTGGTCATTGTTGCAATTAATAGGAAGTAATAAAGAAGGATAGGTTCACATATAAATATATCATCTTGGGCACCATCTATGATTGTTAACACTCATTAAAATATTACATGCTTAGAAGTAGATGTTGGACAAGGAAGACAATATAATGAATTATGTTTGCTTGGTTCCGAACAATGTTATATGACTAGAGATCCCTTAGCATATGACGCTTGCTTCCACCTCATATCAGCCAAAACTTCCGCACTAAGTAGAGATACTACTTGTGCATCCATAAACCTTCAACCTAGTTTTGCCTTGAGAATCCACCATACCTACCTATGGATTGAATAAGATCCCTCAAGTAAGTTGTCATCGGTGCAAGCAATAAAAATTGCTCCCTAAATATGTATGATCTATTAGTGTGTGGAAAATGAGCTTTGTACGAACTGTGATGAGGAAGACATAAAAGCAACAGACTGTATAATAAAGTTCTTTATCACAGGAGGCAATATAAAGTGACGTTCCTTCTCACTAAGAGGTCACACATCCAAACCTCAAAAGCGCATGCCAACCTCTGCTTCCCTCTGCGAAGGGCCTATCTTGTACCTTTAATTTTTGTCCTTAAAAGAGTCATGGTGATCGACACCAATTCCTTATTTCGCCTTTATCTTGGCTAACGTCATGTGCTAGGGAAAGATCTATATTCGTATGTCAACTTGGAAGTAAGTATCCATGAATTATTATTGTTGACATTACCCTTGAGGTAAGTAGTTGGGAGGCGAAACTATAAGCCCCTATGTTTCTGTGTGTCCAACTGAAACTTTGAACTCATGAGTACCACGTGAGTTTTAGCAATTGTAGAAGACGAAAGGATGATTGAGTATGTGGATTTGCTTTACAAGCTCTTATTTGAATCTTTCCGATGTTATGATAAATTGCAATTGCTTCAATGAATAAAGACTATTGGTTGTTAATTCTCAATAAGGTTCTTGACCCATACTTTACTTTGTGAAGGAATTGTCACTTTAGCATAAGAGTTTATATGGTGCTATTGCTGTTCTAATTGTGATCATGATGCCTGCATGTCCGTATTTTGTTTTATCAACACCTCTATCTCTAAACACGTGGGCATATTTATTGATCTCGGTTTCCGCTTGAGGACAAATGAGGTCTAAGCTTGGGGGAGTCGATACGTCCATTTTTGCATCATGCTTTTATGTTGATATTTATCACTTTATGGGCTGTTATTACACTTCACGGTACAATACTTATGCCTTTTCTCTCTTATTTTATAAGGTTTACTTGAAGAGGGAGAATGCCGGCAGTTGGAATTCTGGTCTGAAAAAGGAGCAAGTTTGAGATACCTATTCTTCGCAACTCCAAAAGCCGTGAAAATCAACGAGGAATTATTTTGGATTTTCTAAAAAATACTGGGCGGAAGAAGTACCAGAGGGGAGCCACCAGGAGGCCACATGCCTGCCAGGCTTGTGGGCCCCCTGTTGCCCCTCTGGCTCCCATCTTTTGCTATAAGGAGGGCTTCGTTCCAAAAAAAATGAAGAGGAGGCTTTTGGGAGGAACCGCCGCCGCCACGAGATGGAACTTGAGCACAACCAATCTAGAGCTCCGGCAGGGCCGTCCTGCCGGGGAAACTTCCCTCCCGGAGGGGGAAATCGTCGCCATCGTCATCACCAACACTCCTCTCATCGGCGGGGACTCATCACCATCAACATCTTCATCAGCACCATCTCATCTCCAAACCCTAGTTCATCTCTTGTAACCAATCTCCGTCTCGCGACTCCGATTGGTACTTGTAAGGTTGCTAGTATTGTTAATTACTCTTTGTAGTTGATGCTAGTTGGATTACTCGGTGGAAGATTATATGTTCAGATACTTAATGCTATTCAATACCTCTCTGGTCATGAACATAATTATGCTTTGTGAGTAGTCACTTTTGTTCCTGAGGACATGGGATAAGTCTTGTTGTAAGTAGTCATGTGAATTTGGTATTCGTTCGATATTTTGATGCGTTGTATGTTGTCTTTCCTCTAGTGGTGTTATGTGAACGTCGACTACATAACACTTCAACATTATTTGGGCCTAGAGGAAGGCACTAGGAAGTAATAAGTAGATGATGGGTTGCTAGAGTGACAGAAGCTTAAACCCTAGTTTATGCGTTGCTTCGTAAGGGGCTGATTTGGATCCACTAGTTTAATGCTATGGTTAGACTTTGTCTTAATTCTTCTTTCGTAGTTGTGGATGCTTGCGAGAGGGGTTAATCATAAGTGGGATGTTTGCCCAAGTAAGGGCAGCACCCAAGCACCGGTCCACCCACATATCGAACTATCAAAGTAGCGAACGCGAATCATATGAACATGATGAAGACTAGCTTGACAGAAATTCCCATGTGTCCTCGGGAGCGCTTTACCTCATATAAGAGTTTGTCCAGGCTTGTCCCTTTATACAAAATGGATTGGGCCACCTTGCTGCACGTTTGTTACTATTGTTACTTGCTACTTGCTACGAATCATCTTATCACACAACTATCTGTTACCGATAATTTCAGTGCTTGCACAGAATACGTTGCTGAAATCCACTTGTCAGTTCCTTCTGCTCCTCGTTGAGTTCGACACTCTTACTTATCGAAAGGACTACAATAGATCTCCTACACTTGTGGGTCATCAAGGTGGCGCCGTGGAGGAGGGAGGCGGTTGGTGAAGGGCCACCGGAAGGCCGACCGGTTGGCGACGGGGTCGGCCCGAGGAGGAGGGAGGCACGGTGGGGGGACCCGGCAAGGGAGGGTGACACGACGAGGGGAGAGGCAGTGCGGGCCGGCACCGGGCAACAGGGAGTGGGGGTGAGGTGGAGTTTCGCTGGAGGAGGGAGAGGGAGTAGGAGGCGCCGAGGGGAATGGGAGGTGATACGTCTCCAACGTATCTATAATTTTTGATGGTTTCATGCTATTATCTTGTCAAACTTTGGATGTGTATGCATTTTATATATTTTTTGGGACTAACTTATTAACTCAGTGCCAGGTGCCAGTTCCAGTTTTTTCCATGTTTTGACCCCTTTCAGAGGAGGATTTTGAACGGAGTCCAAACGGAATGAAACTGCCAAAAAGATTTTTTTCGGAACAGAAAAAGATCGGGAAGCCGGAGAATCAGGGCAGGGGGCCACCAGGGACCCCACAAGCCCTCATGGCACGGCCAGGGAGGGGGGACCGCGCCCCCTGGCTTGCGGGCTCCCTGAGGCTCCTTTGCTCTAGGTTTTGCGCCTATATATTCCCTAAAGTTCAAAAAAGATAATCAGGAGATCATCGAAAGTACTTTTCCGCCGCCGCAAGCTTCTGTCTCCGCAAGATCCCATTTGGGGCACGTTCTGGTGCCCTGCCGGAGGGGGGATTCGGATACGAAGGGCTTCTTCATCAACACCATGACCTCTCCGATGATGCGTGAGTAGTTCACCATAGACCTACGGGTCCATAGCTAGTAGCTAGATGGCTTCTTCTCTCTCTTGGATCTTCAATACAAAGTTCTCCATGATCTTCATGGAGATCTATCCGATGTAATCTTCTTTTGCGGTGTGTTTGTCGAGATCTGATGAATTGTGGATTTATGATCAGATTATCTATGAATCTTATTTGAGTTTCTTCTGATCTCTCTTATGCATGATTTCATATCCTTGTAATTCTCTTCGAGTTGTGGGTTTTGTTTGGCCAAATAGATCTATGATTCTTGCAATGGGAGAAGTGCTTGGTTTGGGGTTCATATCGTGCGGTGACCTCACCCAGTGACCGAAGGGGTAGCGAGGCACACATCGTGTTGTTGCCATCAAGGGTAAAAAGATGGTGTTTTCATCATTGGTTTGAGATTATCCCTCTACACCATGTCATCTTGCTTAAGGCGTTACTCTGTTCGTCATGAACTCAATACACTAGATGCATGCTGGATAGCGGTCGATGTGTGGAGTAACAGTAGTAGATGCAGAAATTATCGGTCTACTTGTCTCGGACGTGATGCTTATATGTATGATCGTTGCCTTAGATATCGTCATGACTTTGCGCGGTTCTATCAATTGCTCGACAGTAATTTGTTCACCCATCGTAATACTTGCTATTTTGAGAGAAGCCTCTAGTGAACACTATGCCCCCCAGGTCTACTCCACACCATATTTCCAGCCTTACACTTTTCCTTCGGAGCACTTTCCGCCTTCAGACCTCACTTTGCAAACAATCTTGAAGGGATTGACAACCCCTTTATAGCGTTGGTGCAAGCTCTTTTGTGTTTGTGCAGGTACTCTGGACTTGACGAGATTCTCCTACTGGATTGATTCCTTGGTTCTCAAACTGAGGGAAATACCTACTGCTCCTGTGCTACATCACCCTTTCCTCTTCAAGGGAAAAACCGACGCAAACAAGAGAAGTAGCAAGAAGAATTCCTAGCGTTGCCGGGGAAGGACTTTTGTTGCCGTAGCAGAAGAATTTCTGGCGCCGTTGTCGGGGAGGATCAAGTCAAGAACTCATCCAAGTAAGTGTCGCAAACTCATCTCTTTCATTTACTTTGTTTGCCAGTTGCCTCTCGTTTTCCTTTCCCCCACTTCACCAATTTGCCTTTTTCATTCGCCCTTTCTCTCGCTTGCTTTCTGTTCGTCTGTGTGGGATAGTCTACCTGTCCTCATGGCTAGATCCACCACTTCGAACAATACTCCTGAGAGCGAAGTCCTCAATTTCAAACAAATTGAGGAAGAAAACTTAAAGGACGCTTGGTATAGGATTTGCAATGCTCAGAGTAGATCTACTCATAAGCAATCCACTACCGTCCTGCTTCGCAGTTTTTATGTGGGTGTTTCTCCTTGGAATTGGTATATTCTTGACACCATCGTAGGTGGAAATTTCTTGGGTAGCCATACCGTTGATTCTTACGGAGCTGTGATAAATTTGGTAGGCTCACCCCCACTCATGGTCAATGGAACTACCTTAACTCTGGAACATGTGATGCGTAGGCTGGACGTCATTGAAAATAAAGTTTCTACGATCGAACTCATTGAGAATTTGGATAAAAAGATCCACAATCAAATCACTCAGTACGGATTCAAGGTGGGAATGATTTTGAAAAATTTAAAGGAGAAGGAACCCACAGTTAATGAAAAACTAGGTCATGATTCCGCTAGGATTGGCAAACTAGAGGATGTTATAACCAACTTGGGTTCCGCTTTTGCCACTGTGCAGAATACTCCAAATTTTGCCCACAATAAAATCACCAAGTCTGTTTTTGTTCCTAAAAGTAGCGGTGAATCATCCAGCAAGAAAGATGAAAATCTTAAGATGATAAGTGATCACGCTACTTATGGTTTGAGCACCAAAGACGACGATACGTGATTCTATCGCTTTTATGCCTAGCTAAGGGTGTTAAACAATAGCGTTTGTTGGGAGGCAACCCAATGAATTTATCCTTTTCTTTCTGTTTTTTTGCGTCCACACTTTCATAATTCTGTTGTGATTGTGTTTTTTTGTGTTTATTTTTGTGTTTGAGCCAAGCAAAACCTTTATGACTAGTCTTGGTAATGGTTGTTTGATCCTGCTGGAAAAAGACAGAAACTTTTCGCTCACGAGATGATTTTTCCTTTTTATTCAAGAAGAGATTTTGAGTTGATTCTTTTTGCTGCTGGTTGATATGACTTTTTCCCAGGTAGTCGTAATTGTTCAGAATTTTTGAGGTACAAGAAGTATACGAAGTATACAGATTGCTACAGACTGGTCTGATTTTGACATATTCTGTTTTTGTTGAGTTGGTTGCTTGTTTTGATGAAACTATGGTTAGTATCGGGGGGTACTAGCCATGGAAAAGTGAGAATACAGTATCCCAACACCAATATAGATAGAATTCAAGTTTGCTACAGTACCAAAAGAGGTGGTAGTTTGTTTTCTTGTGCTATTGATATCACGAGTTTCTGTTTAAGTTTTGTGTTGTGAAGTTTTTAAGTTTTGGGTGATGTTCTCATGGACAAAGAGATAAGGAGTGGAAAGAGCTCAAGCTTGGGGATACCCAAGGCATCCCAAGCCAAATTCAAGGACACCAAAAAGCCTAAGCTTGGGGATGCCCCGGGAAGGCATCCCCTCTTTCGTCTTCAATCCATCGGTAACATTACTTGGAGCTATATTTTTATTCACCACATGATATGTGTTTTGCTTGGAGCATCTTGTATCATAGGAGTCTTTTCTTTTTGTTGTGCACAATCATCCTTGCTGTACACCCTTTTGAGAGAGAGACATGCACTCATCGTGATTTTGTTAGAATGCTCATAGTGCTTCACTTATATCTTTTGAGCTAGATAATTTTGCTCTGTGTGCTTCACTTATATCTTTAGAGCACGGCGGTGCGTGACTTGGTAGTTGGCTTATGCTATGAAAGTAGTCCCAAAGGTGATAGGTACCCAAAGAGGATAGAAAAACCTCCATCTTCATGTGCATTGAGTAGAAAGAGAAGTCTTGATTCCTCTCAATTAGTTTTGAGACATGGATTCGGTAATATTAAGAGTTATGTTAGTAGGGTGTTGTGAATCTAGAAATACTTGTGTTGAAGTTGGTGATTCCCTTAGCATGCACATATGGTGAACCGCTATGTTAGGAATTCAGAGCATAATTGATCTATTGATTGTCATCCTTTGTGTTGAGGTCGGGATCGCGCGATGGTTAACACCTACCAACCCTTCCCCTAGGAGTATGCGTTTAGCACTTTGTTTCGATTACTAATAAAAACTTTTGCAACAAGTATGTGAGTTCATCATGACTAATGTGAGTCCATGGTATAGATGCACTTTCAGCATCCACCATTGCTAGCCTCTCTAGTGACGCGCAACTTTCGCCGGTTCACAAACCCACCATATGCCTTCCTCAAAACAGCCACCATACCTACCTACTATGGCATTTTCATAGCCATTCCGAGATATATTGCCATGCAACTCCCGCCGTTTCGTCTCATGACTTGTGCCGTCACTCTCATATTGCCATTGCATGATTGTAAGATAGCTAGCGATATGTTTCAACGTCATATGCCAAGCTAGATCGTTGCACATCCCGGTACACTGCCGGAGGCATTTCCTATAGAGTCATTTCTAAGCTTTTAGACGTGAGTGAATAAAAGTGTGATGATCATCATTATTAGAGCATTGTCCCATGTGAGGAAATAAAAAAAGAGAGGCCAAAGATCCCCAAAAAAAGAGAAAAGAAAAAAAGAGGCCTAAGAGCCCAAATAAATAAAAAAATAAGAGAGAAAAAGAGAGAAAAGACAATGCTACTATCTTTTTCCACACTTGTGCTTCATAATAGCACCATGTTCTTCATGATTGAGAGCTTCTCGTTTCGTCACCACCATATGCTAGTGGGAATCTTTGTTATATAACTTGGCTTGTATATTCCAATGATGGGCTTCCTCAAAATTGCCCTAGGTCTTCGTGAGCAAGCAAGTTGGATGCACACCCACTAGTTCTACTTTTGAGCTTTCACATACTTATAGCTCTAGTGCATCCTTTTTATGGCAATCCCTACTCATTCTCATTGATATCTATTAATGGGCATCTCCATAGCCTTTTGATATGCCGAGTCAATGTGACCATCTCCTCCTTTTTGTCTCACAACCACCACCACATTCTATTCCACCTATAGTGCTATATCCATGGCTCACGCTCATGTATTGCGTGATAGTTATAAAAAGTTTGAGAAAGTAAGAGTGCGAAAACAATTACTTGGCCAATACCGGGGTTGTGCATGATTTACATTAGTTGTGTGAGGATGATGGATCATAGCCAGACTATATGATTTTGTAGGGATAACTTTCATTGGCCTTGTTATTTTGAAAGTTCATGATTACCTTGCTAGTTTTCTTGAAGTATTATTGTTTTCATGTCAATAGAAAACTATTGTTTTGAATCTTACGGATCTGAACATTCATGTCACGTGAAAGAAGTTGCAAAGGACAACTATGCTAGGTAGCATTCCACATCAAAAATTCACTCTTTATCACTTCCCTACTCGAGGACGAGAAGGAGTTAAGCTTGGGGATGCTTGATACGTCTCCAACGTATCTATAATTTTTGATGGTTTCATGCTATTATCTTGTCAAACTTTGGATGTTTTGTATGCCTTTTATATATTTTTTGGGACTAACTTATTAACTCAGTGCCAAGTGCCAGTTCCTGATTTTTCCACGTTTTTGACCCCTTTCAGAGGAGGATTTTGAACGGAGTCCAAACGGAATGAAACTGCCAAAAATATGTTTTCCGGAACAGAAAAAGATCGGGAAGCCGGAGAATCAGGGCAGGGGGCCACCAGGGATCCCACAAGCCCTCATGGCGCGACCAGGGAGGGCCCCGCACCCCCTGGCTTGTGGGCTCCCTGAGGCTCCTTTGCCCTAGGTTTTGCGCCTATATATTCCCTAAAATCCAAAAAAATAATCAGGAGATCATCGAAAGTACTTTTCCGCCGCCGCAAGCTTCTGTCTCCGCAAGATCCCATCTGGGGCACGTTCTGGTGCCCTGCCGGAGGGGGATTTGGATACAGAGGGCTTCTTCATCAACACCATGACCTTTCGATGATGTGTGAGTAGTTCACCATAGACCTATGGGTCCATAGCTAGTAGCTAGATGGCTTCTTCTCTCTCTTGGATCTTCAATACAAAGTTCTCCATGATCTTCATGGAGATCTATCCAATGTAATCTTCTTTTGTGGTGTGTTTGTCGAGATTTGATGAATTGTGGAGTTATGATCAGATTATCTACGAATCGTATTTGAGTTTCTTATGATCTCTCTTATGCATGATTTCATATCCTTGTAATTCTCTTCGAGTTGTGGGTTTTGTTTGGCCAACTAGATCTATGATTCTTGCAATGGGAGAAGTACTTGGTTTTGGGTTCATACCGTGCGGTGACCTCACCCAGTGATAGAAGGGGTAGCGAGGCACGCATGATGTTATTGCCATCAAGGGTATAAAGATGGGGTTTTCATCATTGGTTTGAGATTATCCCTCTACATCATGTCATCTTGCTTAAGGCGTTACTCTATTCGTCATGAACTCAATACACTAGATGCATGCTGGATAGCGGTCGATGTGTGGAGTAATAGTAGTAGATGCAGAAAGTATCGGTCTACTTGTCTCAGACGTGATGCCTATATGTATGATCATTGCCTTAGATATCGTCATGACTTCGCGCGGTTCTGTCAATTGCTCGACAGTAATTTGTTCACCCACCGTAACACATGCTATTTTGAGAGAAGCCTCTAGTGAACAGTATGGCCCCCGGGTCTACACCACACCATATTTTCAGCCTTACACTTTTCCTTCGTTGCACTTTCCGCCTTCAGATCTCACTTTGCAAACAATCTTGAAGTGATTGACAACCCCTTTATAGCGTTGGATGCAAGCTCTTTTGTGTTTGTGCAGGTACTCTGGACTTGACGAGATTCTCCTACTGGATTGATACCTTGGTTCTCAAACTGAGGGAAATACTTACTGCTCCTGTGGTGCATCACCCTTTCCTCTTCAAGGGAAAAACTGACGCAAACAAGAGAAGTAGCAAGAAGAATTCCTGGCGTTTCGGGGAAGGACTTTTGTTGCCGTAGCAGGAGGTGCGGGGGAGCTCGTGTCGGTGAGGGAGGAGCTCGCCGGGATCTGGGGATCCCACGAGGGGAGGGTGAGCGAGGGCGTGGGTTTTGGGGGAGGATAAGGGGCGAGGCAGAGGGAACCAAGGGGTTTCCCTCGTGGGGTTGGTGGCGAGGGGGTGACGAGGGGGTTTCTGTTTTAAATATATATGGGTTTAAAACGACTTCAAAAATGCCCGATTCACATTTATAATTTATTAGGGAATTTTTATAACTCCCCCGACATTTTTATTTTCACATTATAAAACTTTTCTCGTTTGACTTTATTTTTAAATTTCGAATTTGACTCGGTTTCGAACTAACGCGAGAACAATGGTAGTAATCACCGTGACGTGGCAGCATTAGCATGGGATCACTGTAGCTTAATTACATTCAACAGTGTAACAAAAGATGAGGATGTCACATTTCTCAAGGCTATCATGCCTTTCAACAAGGACATGTCCTCCATCGTCCGTCAAAGGCTAGAGTTCCACTCCTTGTCATCAAGCGATGTGTTGGATGAGTTCATTGCCATGAACATATTGAACAAGACCACTGACAATGCTCTAGCTCGTGTTCAACGGTGATACGTCCCAAACGTTTCTATAATTTCTGCTTGCTCCATGCAAGTTTTGGGTGATATTGCTATGTGTTCTGTACACTTACATACCTTTTTCAACATATCCGGACTAACCTACTAACTCACTGCACCCAGTGCCATTTTCTGTCTGCTGATGTCTATGAATTACAGGTTTGTACCCATATTACAGTGCCTGAAAAAATCGACACAAAAAAACAGCGTTCCAGAAGACTCCAGACGGTCGAAGGAGGGCCAAAGGGGGGGCACCAGGCCTCCAGGTGCCCTGGTGGCGCGGCCTGCCCCCTGGCCGTGCAAGGAGGCCGCCTGGGTGGGGCCCACCCCCTCTGGTGCCCTGCCTTGGCCCTATTTTATCCTCGTGGAGGAAACCCTGATTGGCGAACCCTTTTCTCCAAAAGCAATTCCGATCTCCGCCGCCATCGCCAACAAGTTTCGATGGACCAGAATTCCTATGTCGACACCCTGCGAGGACGGGGAAGTGCCCCCGGATTCATCTCCATCAACGTTGCTTCCTCCTTCCATGAAGCGGGAGTAGTTCCTCCTCGGGCCTGAGGCCTTCAATAGTAGCTATGTGGTTAATTCTCTCTCCCATGACGCGACCTTGATTGTGATCATAGGCTATGTTAATCTAGGGTGATCCCATGATGTTTCCCCTTCTTCTATGTATTGGATTGATGTACTCACTTGATCTTATCTAGTATAATCCCCGAGACCATGGTGACATCGGTCTATTGGACATGGATAAGAAGAATATTTTCATGAGTGATTTCCTGTTTTGTGAATTGATTGAAGATTGAGAGTCTCTTGGTGCTTGTATTTAACTATCCTTGAGATATGTTGTGGTGATTTTTGTACTCTCTTTGGATGGCCGCGATGACATTGGGAAATCCATAGATGAGAACTACAAACTCTGAGGTGTGCTTTTGTAGCCCTACATAATTCTCGTCCTCTCTTGATCACAAAGGAATGACCTCCGAGTATGTCTCCATTGCATGTTTTAGTGGAAATATCATGTGATTAGACTAGGTTAATGTTGTTGGGAGTTGCCACTAGTGAAAGTATGAATCCCATGCCTCGTTTCTCACCATTGCTACACCGTTTGTGCTACTTTTGTCACTTGTTACCTTGCTGTAATTTTTTATTACTGATTTATATTACCTTGCTTTGCCACACCTATCACCCATGTTTTACCATCTCTTCGTTGAACTAGTGCACCTTTACAATTTACCATTGTATTAGGTGTGTTGGGGACACAAGAGACTTCTTGTTTCTTAATTGCAGGGTTAGTTGAGAGAGACCATCTTCAACCTCTACTTCCCTGAGTTCGATAAACCTTAGGTCATCCACTTGAGGTAAATTGATGTTGTCCTACAAACCTCTGCGCTTGGAGGCCCAACATAGTCTACAAGAATAGAAGCGTGCGTAGACATCAATCTATTTCTGGCGCCGTTGGTGGGAAGGTGAGTGCTTGAAGGTATATATTTAGATCTTGCAATTAAATCTTTTTGTTTATTGTTTTTATTTCACTAGTTAGGCTTAATGGAAAACAACAAAAATATGAGAGAGCTTTATAAACTTTATCTTGAACTAGGACATGAAGTGTTTGAGGAGAAAATTTAAAAACCTATGGAACTTTACTATTTGCATAACAATTATGAAGGTGACACTGTTATTAGTATGCTTTCTTTGAATATCAATATTGCTAATGACATGGAAAGCTCTAAGCTTGGGGATGACGAGTTTGATGAACATGATATTTTTAGTCCCCCAACTTTTGAGGAGAAAATTTGCTTTGATGATACCATGCTTCCTAAATATGATGATTACCATGATGATAATGATTGCTTTACTCTCACTATTCCTAATAAGATTTTTTTTGCTTATAAGAAGAGTAATGATACTTTTATGCTTTTGGATCATGGAAATAATGCCTTATGTGATACTTATATTGTTGAGTTTATTCATGATCCCATTGAAAATTATTATGAGAAGGGATCATATGCGTATAGATATTTTTGTAATATCAAGTTCCCTCTCTTTATGTTGAAGGTTCTGAAGCTGCACTTGTTTTGCCTTCCTATGCTTATTGCTTTGTGCTTCAATGAATTATTCTATTGCAATATTCCTATGCATAGGAAGCATGATAGACTTAAATGAGTTTGGTATTTGCTTCTTGATGCTCTCTTTTGTTCAACAACTCTTATTCCTACGAGAGCATCATTAAAATCTTAAGCCTATCTTTATGGCTATAAAGAAAGAGCTCTAGGGAGACAACCCTTGTTATCTTTACTTTGAGTTTTTAATTTAAGTTTTTAGTGGTCTTGATGTGTGCTACTACTGTAGCAACATCATTGTATCTTTATTTTTAAGCTTTATGCCAAGTTTTAGCCTCCGATTGCAAGAAAGTTCAAAAGTTGTGACATGCTGTCCAGAAACAGATTCTGTCTGCTTGACGAAACAATTCGCCAAAAATCACCATATCATCTTTCCGATCTGATTTTTTTTGACAGTATGCTCTATATAATTGTATTTCTGGCTTCGGTTCTGAGTTTTTATTATTTGAGTTTCATAACTGCCCTGAAAAAATATTTACTATCTGTTGGTCTGTTTTTCCTAGATTCTGCCTTGTTTTGCGTTTTCATTGTTTTGCAAATCTTAAGCTTGTTTTTTTTTCTTTACAAAAACCTTTTGGAAATCTTGATAAATAGTAGCTATTCCAGAAAATCTTTATTTACATTAGAGAATAAATTATTTTATTATGGGCACTAACCACTCTAATCAGCTTATGACGAGTTTCGTATGAAGGCAGTTTTCAAGTATGCGATGGAAGATGATGAAAGAAGATCCAAGAGTTTCAAGCGCTCAATCTTGGGGATGCCCCATGCACCCCCAAGAAATATTCAAGGAGACTCAAGAGTCTAAGCTTGGGTATGCCCCCATGCATTCCCTTCTCCATCAACAATCATTAGTTCGTCCTTCTCCATGCTATATTTTTATCACTTCATATGTTCTGGGTTATGCTTGGAGCGTCCTGCTCTTTACTTTTTAGTTTGTTTTAGTTTTGATTTTTGTTCATAACAAGTTGGAACCTAGCCTTCTTTGTTTGGGAGAGAAACACGCTCCACTCCACCCTAGAACACAACATAGGTTTTCATGCTTATCTTTTTTGTGTGTGTTTATCTTTTCATAACTGCTGTCATGCTTAGCTCTTAGTTTTCATGCTTTATCTTTTTAAGAGCTTTTACTTAGGTTGATTTTGGAACTGTCTTGAGTTATCAGGCTTATCTTGTTTAGAGAGTTGGATTGTTGCACTGAGTTGTGTGTCTTTCATGAGTAGGTAATTGAGGTTGCTATTTAAGTATAGTAGTAACTTTGCAATAGTTTTGAGGTATTGATTTGAGTAATGTTTGGACTATTGGTGTCAATAGCTTGAGCCTATTAGTGATAGGTGTCGTATTTTGGGAAATCCATGTGTATTTTCAAAAACTAAAAAAATTAGTTGAGAACTCTAGCTTCTAGATGGATCGCTAACCTCTGGAGGGGTTGGAATATATATAGTACCCTCACATTATCATGGTTCGAGGATGCGCAAGGATAACCAAACCCCCAAACACTCCTCCTCGGGGTACTTCTCTCTTTGTGAATCTCCTGACTAGATAGAGATTTACTGATAATAAGTGCATGAGTTCTTCGGACTAATGCGAGTATTCGATTGTTGGCACTTCCACCATCCATATTTTGCTAGCCTCTTTGGTACCGTGCATTGCCCTTTCTCATATTGAGAGTTGGTGTGAACTTCACTGATGCATCCAAACCCTTGGCATGATACACTCTGTCATCATAAGCCTCATTATATCCTTCCTCAAAAAGCCACCATACCTACCTATTAAGGCATTTCCATAGCCTTTCTGAGATACATTGCCATGCAACATCCACCATCTCATGACTTGATCTTCATGTCATACATGCTTTTGCTTGATCGAGGAGTTGCATGCTAGTTAGGCCTTGCCCTAATTATTGCTACATGACGCGCTAGTTTCATTGCATATCCTGCTACACTGGCAGAGACATACATTTGCATACATCATGATAGTTTTCATTTATCTTTATGTTGAGTACTTCTTATAAAGTGTGAAGATATTCTTTTTATTCTTGTAGAATATAGAGAGTGTTGCCCTTAAGTGAGGAAAAGATCCCAAAGAGGAAAAATTAAAAGATCCCAAAAGAGGACACATGAAAGATCCCAAAGAGGACAAATGAAGATAAATAGAAAGAGCCAAAGAGGCCACAAAAATAAAAAAGAAATAAAAAAAAGAAATAAAAAGAGAGGACGGGGAAATACTACTATTCCTTTTGAAAGATCCACACTCGTACTCCATTGTTATATTTGTACTCCATAGAGATTATCATTCATGCATAACTATGTGGGGACCCTTACACTATAGAACTTGGCTTGTATATTCCAATGATGAGCCTCCTCAAATGAGCTCTAGGTATTCATGAGCAAGTAAGTTGGATGCACCCCCACTAGTTCCATCAGAGAGCTTATCTTAGCTCATATGTGCATCCGTTGCATGGAAATCCCTACTCCTCACATCATATCTATCATTTGGCTTTCTCTCGCCTATGATTGTCCTCATTGATGTGAGCCTTTCACACCTTTTTTTGTCTTCCTTACCCATCATTATTCTCTTTGCCATCCAAGTGCCAACATATCTTGCTTGCGCTCATCCATTGCATGAGTGCTCAGAGTCGAACGGGAGAGGATCATTTTGACTTGTGCCTGACTAGTGGTCTGGGGACGAGTCAAAATAAGATTCTGAAGGAGACCAAGTGTGAAGTTTTAGTAGAATGAGTTCTCAGTTAAACTATATAGTATTTTTATGCTCTTAACCCATCTCCCACTTCTTGCATGCAAACACTATTTGGAGACATTCGAGTCACGGACAGCGAGAGCTCTTGCACCTTTATGTTCTTACTTTACAAATTTCAATACTAGATATATACTTTTGCTTGTTATTGTCTTGACTTGAATTGCATATATTACTTGCTTTACTTTGAAGTTCTTATATGTGTGTTAGCATGTCACCATAGAAATTATGCTTGTTATCATTTACCTACTCGAGGACGACCATGAATTAAGCTTGGGGATGTTCATACGTCCCAAATGTATCTATAATTTCTGCTTGCTCCATGCAAGTTTTGAGTTATATTGCTATGTAATTTGTACACTTTCATACCTTTTTCAACATATTTGGACTAACCTACTACCTCAGTGCACCTAGTGCCAGTTTCTGTCTGCTGATGTCTGTGAAATGTAGGTTTATGCCCATATTTATAGTGCCCAAAAAATTCCACAAAAAATGTATAAAAAATCAGCGTTCCAGAGGATTCCAGACAGCCGAAGGAGGGCCAGAGGGGGGCCACCAGGCCTCCAGGTACTCTGGTGGCGCGGCCTGCCCCTTGGCCGCACAAGGAGGCCGCCTGGGTGGGGCCCACCCCCTCTGGTGCCCTACCTTGGCCCTATTTTTACCCCCGTGGAGGAAACCCTCATTGGGGAACCCTTTTCTCCAGAAGCAATTCCGATCTCCGCCGCCATCGCCAACAAGTTTCGGGGGACCAGAATTCTTGTGCCGGCACCCTGCCGGGACGGGGAAGTGCCCCCGAATTCATCTCCATCAACGTTGCTTCCTCCCTCCATGATGCAGGAGTAGTTCCTCGTCGGGGCTGACGCCTTCTACAGTAGCTATGTGGTTAATTCTCTCTCCCATGATGTGATCTTCATTGTGATCATAGGCTATGTTAATCTGGGGTGATCCCATGATGTTTCCCCTTCTTCTATGTATTGGATTGATGTACTCACTTGATCTTATCTAGTATAATCCCCGAGACCATGGTGATAGCGGTCTATTGGACATGGATTAGAAGAATATTTTCATGAGTGATTTCATCTTTTGTGAATTGATTGAAGATTGAGAGTCTCTTGGTGCTTGTTTTTGACTATCCTTGAGACATCTTGTGGTGATTGTGGTACTCTCTTTGGATGGCCGCAGTGACATTGGGAAATCCATAGATGAGAACTACGAACTCTGAGGTGTGCTTTTGTAGCCCGACATAATTCTCGGCCTCTCTTGATCACAAAGGAATGACCTCCGAGTACGTCTCCATTGCATGTTTTAGTGGAAATATCATGTGATTAGACTATGTTAATGTTGTTGGGAGTTGCCACTAGTGAAAGTATGAAGCCTAGGCCTCGTTTCTCACCATTGTTACACCGTTTGTGCTACTTTTGTCACTTGCTACCTTGCTGTAATTTTTTATTACAGATTTATATTACCTTGCTTTGCCACACCTATCACCCATATTTTACCATCTCTTCGCTGAACTAGTGCACCCATACAATTTTCCATTGTATTAGGTGTGTTGGGGACACAAGAGACTTCGTGTTTCTTAATTGCAGGTTTGGTTGAGAGAGACCATCTTCAACCTCTACTTCCCTGAGTTCAATAAACCTTAGGTCATCCACTTGAGGGAAATTGCTGTTGTCCTACAAACCTCTGCGCTTGGAGGCCCAACATAGTCTACAAGAATAGAAGCGTGTGTATACATCAAACGGTCAAGAAAAGACTCATCCAACCTTGTTTGAAGGCCAAGGTTATTTCAGAGGAGCATGAAGAAGAACAAGAGGAAAGTTGTCCCGAAGACACCAAATATGCTTACCACGAGCACATGGCTCTTGCATCAAGGCAATTTTTGGGAAACAAGAGATATTCAAGGCCCAACTTCTCCAAGAACAACTAAAGTGGGTCCTGTTTGAAATATGCCCTAGAGGCAATAAATAATTGGTTATTATTATATTTCTTGTTCATGATAATCGTTTATTATCCATGCTATAATTGTATTGATTGTAATCTGAGAAACATATGTGGATACATAGACCACACACTGTCCCTAGTTGACTAGCTCGTTGATCAAATATGGTCAAGGTTTCCTGGCCGTAGACAAGTGTTGTCACTTGATAACCGGATCACATCATTAGGAGAATGATGTGTTGGACAAGATCCAAACTATGAACGTAGCATATGATTGTGTCAGTTTATTGCTACTGTTTTCTGCATGTCGATATATATGTTCCTATGACCATGAGATCATGCAACTCCCGGACACTAGAGGAATACCTTGTGTGTATCGAACATCACAACTTAACTGGATGACTATAAAGGTGCTCTACATGTATCTCTAAAGGTGTGTGTTGGGTTGGCATGGATCAAGACTGGGATTTGTCACTCTGTGTGACGGAGAGGTATCTCGGGGTCCACTCGGTAATACAACATCACGATAAGCCTTGAAAGCAATGTTACTAAGGAGTTAGCCATGGGATCTTGTGTTACAGAACGAGTAAAGAGACTTTCCGGTAACGAGATTAAACTAGGTATGGAGATACCAACGATCGAATCTCGGGCAATTAACATACCGAAGGACAAAGGGAACAACATACGGGATTAACTGAATCCTTGACACAGAGGTTCAACCAATAAAGATCTTCGTAGAATATGTAGGATCTAATATGGGCATCGAGGTCCCGCTATTGGATATTGACTGGAGAGTGTCTCAGGTCATGTCTGCATAGTTCTTGAACCCGTAGGCTGTGCACACTTAAGGTTCGGTGACGTTTCAGTATAGTTGAGTTATTGGTGCTAGTGACCGAAGGTTGTTCGGAGTCCCGGATGAGATCCTGGACGTCACGAGGAGCTCCGGAATGGTTCGGAGGTAAATATTGATATATATGAAGTCCTGTTTTGGTCACCGGAAAAGTTTCGTGCTCATCGATAGTGTACCGGGAGTGCCACGAGGGTACCGGGGGACCATCGGGAGGGGTGTGACGACCCAAAAGACCTCATGGGCTATGAGAGGAGTCAAACCAGCCCCTTGTGGGCTGGCCAAATCAACCACTAAGGCCCATGCGGCTAGGGGTGGGAAAAACCCAAAGGTGGAAAGGGTTTCTAAAGGAAGAGGGGGAATATTCCAAGTGGGAGGAGTCCACTTGGAGTAGGATTGGAGTATGACTCCTCCAACTCCAATTCGGCCAAACCTTGAGGGTTTTAGGCTGCCTCATCCCCTCCCTCCCTCCTATAGATACTAGAGGATTTAGAGGGGATAGCTAACCCTAATTGCCACGTGCTCCCTCTACTTCTCTCTATATCTGTTTCTCCTCTAGTCTAGTTCGGCGGTGCTAAGGCGAAGCTCTGCTGGTTTAGTTCACCACCACCACCATGCCGTCCTGCTGGAGAACTCATATATCTCTCCGCCCCTCTTGCTGGATCAAGAAGGCGGAGATCGTCATCGAGCTGTACGTGTGCTTAACATGGAGGTGCCGTCCGTTCGGCACTAGATCGGGATGGATCGTGATGGGATCGCGGGACAGATCGTGATGAGATCGCGGGACGGGCTGCGATTTGGAACGCAAAGATGTTCCACTACGTCAACCGCATTATATACGCTTCCGCTTAGCGATCTACAAGGGTATGCAGATGCACTCTCCCCTCTCGTAGATGATCATCACCATGGATAGGTATTGCGTGTGCGTAGGAATTTTTTTTGTTTCCCATGCTACGTTCCCCGACAGTGGCATCATGAGCTAGGTTCACGCGTATCTCGAGTAGAACACAAAAGAGTTTGTGGGCGTTGATGTTCAATTTGCTGCCCTCCTTAGTCTTTACTTAATTCAACGGTATTTTTGAATTGAAGCGGCCCGGACCAACATTACTCGCACGCTTACGAGAGACCGGTTTCATTCACTGGCATGCAACTTGTTGCATAAATATGGCTGGTGGGTGTTTGTTTCTTCAACTTTAGTTGAAGTGGATTTGACCGAGGCGGTCCTTGGAGAACGTTAAATAGAAATTTGCATATCACCGTTGTGGCTTTGCATAAGTAAGATGCGATCATACTAGATACCCATAGTAGCCACGTAAAATTTGCAACAACAAATTAGAGGACGTCTAACTTGTTTTTGTAGGGTATGCATGTGATGTGATATGGCCAAAGACATGATATGATATATTGGATGTATGAGATGATCATGTTGTAATAGTTAAATATTGACTTGCACGTCGATGCTACGACAACTAACAGGAGCCATAGGGTTGTCTATAAACTAACGTTTGTGCTTGCAGATGCTTTTACTATATCGCTAGGTTCTGGATTTAGTAGTGATAGCCTGGATAGCGCAACAACCTCGATAGCGGCACGATGATGGAGATCATGATGATGGAGATCATGGTGCGACGCCGGTGACGATGTAGATCATGTCGGTGCTTTGGTGATGGAGATCAAGAAGCACAAGTTCATGGCCATATCATGTCACTTATGATTTGCATGTGATGTTAATCCTTTTATGCACCTTATTTTGCTTAGGACGATGGTAGAATTATAAGGTGATCCCTCACTAAAATTTCAAGATGAAATTTTGTTCTCCCCGACTGTGCACCATTACGACAGTTCTTCGTTTCGAGACACCACGTGATGATCGGGTGTGATAGACACTACGTTCACATACAACGGGTGCAAAACAGTTGCACACGCGGAACACTCGGGTCAAACTTGACGAGCCTGGCATGTACAGACATGTCCTCAGAACACAAGAGACCGAAAGGTCGAGCATGAACCATATAGTTGATATGATCAACATGGAGATGTTCACCATTGAAACTAATCTTGACTCACGTGATGATCGGACTTGAGTTAGTGGATTTGGATCATGCGCCACTCGAATGACTAGAGGGATGTCTATTTGAGTGGGATTTCTTAAGAAATATGATTAATTGCACCCATTATCATGAACATAGTCAAAATGTCTTTGCAAATTATGTTGTAGCTTGCGCTGTAGCTCTACTATTTTTATGTTCCTAGAGAAATTTTAGTTGAAAGACGATAGTAGCAATTATGCGGACTGGGTCCATAAATTGAGGATTGTCCTCATTGTTGCACAGAAGGGTTATGTCCTTAATGCACCTCTCAGTGTGCTAAATCCCGAGCGTCGTCTGTAGATGTTGCGGCCATCTGACATACACAATTTTGATGACTACATGATAGTTCAGTGCGTAATGCTTAAACGGATTAGAAGTAAGGCGCCAAAGTCATTATGAACGTCACGGGACATACGAGATGTTCTAAGAGATGAAACTGAGATTTCAGGCTCTTGCCCGTGTTAATAGGTATGAGACCTTTGACATGATTCTTTGACTACAAAAGTAAGGGAGAAAAGCTAAATCGTTGAGCATGTGCTCAGATTGTTTGGGTGCTACAATCGCTTGAATCGAGTGGGAGTTGATCTTCCAAATAAGATAGTGATTGACATAGTTCTCCAAAGTCACTTCCACCAAGCTATAGAGCTTCATGATGAACTATAACATATCAGGGATAGAGTTGATGATCCTTGAGCTATTTGCGATGTTTGACACCGCGAAGGTAGAAATCAAGTAGGAGCATCAAGTGTTGATGGTTAGTAGAACCACTAGTTTCGAGAAGGGTAAGGGTTAACAGGGATGCTTTATGAAATGGCAAACCTGTTGCCACTCTAGTAAAGAAACCCAAGGTTGAACCCAAACCCGAGACTAAGTGCTTCTATTATGAGGGGAACGGTCACTGAAGCGGAACTACCCTAGTTACTTGGTAGATGAGAAGGTTGGCAAAGTCGACAAAAGTATATTGGATATACATGATTTTGATGTGTACTTTACTAGTACTCCTAGTAGTATCGGGGTATTAGATACCGGTTCAGGTTGCTAAGTGTTAGTAACTCAAAATAAAAGCTGCGGAATAAACGGATAGTAGCTAAAAGCTAGGTGACGATGTGTTGGAAGTGTTTCCAAGTTTGATGTGATCAACATCGCACGCTCCCTCTACCATCGAGATTAGTGTTGAACCTAAATAAATTTTATTTGGTGTTTACGGTGAGCATGAACATGATTGGATCGTGTTTATTGCGATATGGTTATTCATTTAAGTCAAATAATAAAAGGTTATTCTATTTGCATGAATAATACCTTCAATGGTCATGCACCAATGTGAATGGTTCATTGAATCTCGATCGTAGTAATACACATGTTCATAATATTGATGCCAAAAGATACAAAGTAGTAATGATAGTACCACTTACCTGTGGCGCTGACACTTGAGCCATATTGGTGTAAAATGCATGAAGAAGCTCCATACTGATGGATCTTTGGACTCACTCGTTTTTGAACCGTTTGAGACATGCAAACCATGCCTATTGGTGTAAATGCATGAAAAAACTCCATCAGATGGATCGTTTGGACTCACGTGATTTTGAATCACTTGAGACATGCAAATCATGCCACATGGGCAAGATGACTGAAGGCCTCATTTTTCATTGAGATGGAACAAGAAAGTAACTTATTGGAAGTAATGCATTTTTATGTATGCAATCCAATGAGTGTTGAGGCACCCAGTGGATATCGTTATGTTCTTACTTCACAAATGATTTGAGTAGATACTGGTATATTTACTTGATGAAACACATGTCTGAATTGTTGAAAGGTTCAAGAAATTTCAGAGTGAAGTTGAAGATCGTCGTGACACGAGGATAATATGTCTACAATATGATCGTAGAGATGAGTATCTGAGTTGTGAGTTTGGTACACATTTAAGACAATGTGAAATTTGTTTCACAATTAATGCCACCTGGAACACCATAGTGCGATGGTGTGTCCGTACATCGTAGCCGCGCCCTATCAAGATATGGTGCATACTATGATGTCTCTTATCGAATTACCACTATCGTTTTGGGGTTATGCATTAGAGACAAACACATTCACTTTAAACAGGGTACCATGTAAGTTCCATTGAGATGACACCGTGTGAACTGTGGTTTGGAGAAACCTAAGCTATCGTTTCTTAAAAGTTTGGGGCTATGATGCTTATGTCCAAAGGCTTCGGCCTGATAAGATCAAACCCAAAGCGGATAAATGCATCTTCATAAGATACCCAAAATAGTTGGGTATACCTCCTATCTCAGATCCAGAAGCAAAATGTTTGTTTCAGGAAACGGGTCCTTTCTCGAGAAATAGTTTCTCTCAAAAGAATTGAGTGGGAGGATGGTGGAAACTTGATGAGGTTATTGAACTGTCGCTTCAACCAGTGTGTAGTAGGGCGCAGGAAGTTGTTCCTGTGGTGCCTACACCAATTGAAGTGGAAGCTGATGATAGTGATCATGAAGCTTCGGATCAAGTTACTACAAACCTAGTAGGTCGACAAGGTCACATACTGCTCCAGAGTGGTACGGTAACCCTGTCTTGGAGGTCATGTTGTTGGACAACAATGAACCTACGAACTATGGAGAAGCGATGGAGGGCCCAGATTCCGACTAATGGCTGGATGCTAATAAAATCCGAGATAGGATCCATGTATGAAAACAAAGTATGGACTTTGGAAGAACTACTTGATGGTGATAAGACTATTAAGTACATATGGATCTTTAAAAGGAAGACAGACGATGATGGTGAATGTCAACATTTAGAAAGATCGACTTGTTGCAAAGAAAGTTTCCAACAAGTTCAAGGAGTTGACTACGATGATAATTTCTTACTCGTAGCGATGCTAAGCTAAAATTCTGTTGGAATTATGTTAAGAGTTGCTGCATTATTTATGAAATCTTGCAAATAGGATGTCAAAACATTGTTTCCTCGAAGATTTCCTTGAGGAAAGCTTGTATGTGATACAACCAGAAGGTTTTGTCTATCCAAAGGATGCTAACAAGTATGCAAGCTCTTGCGATCCTTCTATGGACTGGAGCAAGCATCTCGGAGTTGGAATATACGCTTTGATGAGATGATCAAAGTTTTTGGTTTTATACAAAGTTTATGAGAAACTTGTATTTCCAAAGAAGTGAGTGGGAGCACTATAGAATTTCTGATTAGAATATGTGATTGACATATTGTTGATCGGAAATGATGTAGAATTTCTGGAACACATGTAGGGTTGTTTGAAAAGTGTTTTTCAAAGGAAAACCTGGATTAAGCTACTTGAACATTGAGCATTAAGATCTATAGATATAGATCAAGACGCTTGATAAAACTTCCAACGAAATACATGCCTTGACAAGTTTTTGAAGGAGTTCAAAATAGATCGGCAAAGAAGGAGTTCTTAGCTGAATTGTAAGGTGTGAATTTGAGTAAGACTCAAAGCCCGACCACGATAGAAGAAAGAGAAAGGATGAAGGTCGTCCCCTATGCTTTAGCCGTAGGATCTATAGTATGCTATGTATGTACCGCACCTGATGTGTTCCGTGCCATGAATCTGTCATGGGGTACGAAATAGATCCAGGAGTGGATTTCTGGACAGCAGTCAGAAGTTATCCTTAGTAACTAGTAGACTAAGGAATTTTTCTCGATTATGGAGGTGATAAAAGAGTTCATCGTAAAGGGTTACGCCGATGCAAGCTTTGCACTAATCCAGATGACTTTGCGTAGTAAACCAGATTCATATAGTAGAGCAATCATTTGGAATAGTTCCGAATGGCACGTAGTAGCAGCATCTATAGAATGACATAGAGATTTGTAACACACACATGGATCTGAAACGTTCAGACTCTTTGACTAAAAACCTCTCTCACAAGCAAGACGTGATCAAACCCCAGAACTGTATGGGTGTTGGATTCGTTAAAATCACATAGTGATGTGAACTAGATTATTGACTCTAGTGCAAGTGGGAGACTGTTGGAAATATGCCCTAGAGGCAATAATAAATTGGTTATTACTATATTTCCTTTTTGATGATAATCGTTTATTATCCATACTATAATTGTATTGATTGTAAACTAGTTACATATGTGGATACATAGACAACACACTGTCCCTAGTGAGCCTCTAGGTGACTAGCTCATTGATCAAAGATTGTCAAGGTTTCTTGGCCATAGACAAGTGTTGTCACTTGATAACGGGATCACTCATTAGGAGAATGATGTGATGGACACGACCCAAACTATGAACGTATCATATGATCGTGTCAGTTTATTGCTACTATTTTCTGCATGTCAATGTATATGTTCCTATGACCAAGAGATCATGCAACTCGCGGACATCGGAGGAATACCTTGTGTGCATCAAACGTCGCAACGTAACTGGGTGACTATAAAGGTGCTCTAGAGGTATATTTAAAGGTGTCTGTTGGGTTGGCATGGATCAAGACTGGGATTTGTTGCTTCATGTGACGGAGAGGTATCTCGGGGCCCACTCGATAATACAACATCACGATAAGCCTAGCAAGCAATGTGACTAAGGAGTTAGCCACGAGATCTTGTGTTACGGAATGAGTAAACAGACTTGCCGGAAACGAGATTGAACTAGGTATGGAGATACCGACGATCGAATCTCGGGCAAGTAACATACCGAAGGACAAAGGGAACAACATACGGTATTAACTGAATCCTTGACATAGACGTTCAGCCGATAAAGATCTTCGTAGAATATGTAGGATCCAATATGGGCATCCAGGTCCCGCTATTGGATACTGACTAGAGAGTGTCTCAGGTCATGTCTGCATAGTTCTCGAACCCGCAAGGTCTGCACACTTAAGGTTCAGTGACGTTTCAGTATAGTTGAGTTATAGGTGCTGGTGACCGAATGTTGTTCGGAGTCCTAGATGAGATCCTGGACGTCACGAGGAGCTCCGGAATGGTCTGGAGGTAAAGATTGATATATAGGTAATACTGTTTTGGTCAACCGAAAAGTTTTGAGCTCATCGGTAGTGTACCAGGAGTGCTGGGAGGGTACCAGGGGACCATCGGGAGGGGTGTGACGACCCAAAAGACCTCATGGTTTGTGGGAGGAGTCAAACCATCCCCTAGTGGGCTGGCCAAACGAACCACTAAGGCCCATGCGGCTAGGGGTGGGAAAAACCCAAAGCTGGAAAGGGTTTCCAGAGAGGGGGAATATTCCAAGTGGGAGGAGTCCTACTTGGAGTAGGATCGAAGTTGGACTCCTCCACCTCCAATTTCGGCCAAACATTGTGGGTTTGAGGCTGCCTCCTGTCCTCCCTCCCTCCTATATATACTAGAGGATTTAGAGGGGATAGCTAACCCTAATTGCCACGTGCTCCCTCTACTTCTCTCTAGATTTGTTTCTCCTCTAGTCTAGTTCGGCGGTACTTAGGTGAAGCCCTGCTGGATTAGTTGACCACCACCACCACCACGCCGCCCTGCTGGAGAACTCATCTATCTCTCCGCCCCTGTTGCTGGATCAAGAAGGCGGAGATCGTCATCGAGCTGTACGTGTGCTTAACACGGAGGCGCCGTCCGTTCGGCACTAGATCGAGATGGATCGTGATGGGATCGCGGGACGGATCGTGATGAGATCACGGGACGGGCCGCGATTTGGAACGCGAAGATGTTCCACTACATAAACCGCGTTATATACGCTTCCGCTTAGCGATCTACAAGGGTATGTAGATGCACTCCCCCCTCTCGTAGATGATCATCACCATGGATAGGTTTTGCGTGTGTGTAGGAAATTTTTTGTTTCCCATGCTATGTTCCCCAACAAGTACAAGCTCAAGAGACACGTGAGGATTTGCTAAAATTGTGGCAATGTGAGGCACTTTGTGGCATATTGTCCTTATGAGAAGAGGGAATATAATGGTGGCAGGCTTATTCGCAAAGACAAGGCCAAGCCCTTCCCCAAAAAGAACAACTTCTCCAAGAAGATACCCCAGAAGGTGTTGGTGGCTCAAGAAGAGTACCTCTTCGATGAGGATGATGACTATGATGCAAGTGGTGAAGTAATGGGAATGGCCATGGTGGCCATTGCATCCTCTTCTCCAAGCAAGGTGTCCCTCTTCGACGCCCCCAACGAGAACCGCATTGCCAAATGCCTTATGGCCAAGGCATCGAACAAGGTAACCCCCCACATCAAAACTACCATTTCCACTAGCCCTTCTCCTACGGTAGCAGAGATGAAAAAGAGGAGGTAAATGTTGAGGAAAATTCTGTTGATATATTCATGAGAAAGGCCAACGGTAAAACCAAGAAGCATTTTGTTGCTCTCTTGGAATAACTAGGTGAGGTAGTGACCTCATCGAATCTCATGAAGAGATGAACTCTACATTACAAGGACATAGTCGTGACTATGTCGATGAGATAGTGGATCTTTGCATTGCTCTTGAGGAAGAGCAAGGTCTTCATTTGGCTCTTGAGGATTCACACAACGATGGCCTCACTAAATTACAAAAAGATCACGATCATGCTCTTGTTCTTACTCGCATGATCCAATCCAAAAATGTTATACTTGGAGTTGACCTTGATGCACTCAAGGAAGAGTTTGCCATACTTCACAAGGCTCACAAGGCTTTGAAGAGTGTGCATGCTTCTCTAAAAGAGTCTCATGTTCAATTCCAAGTAAAACTTACTAAGGAAATAGCCACTTGTTGTCTTTTTGTATGAATTGATAATGCCCATGCTACTAACCCGTGTTGTGAGCATGTGCATCTTGTGGAGGAGAATGCCAAGTTAAAAGAGCAACTTGAGAAAGGTCTTGTGACATGCATCCAAGGTGAAAAGAATCTTAATGAACTTTTGAGCAATCAAAAGGAAGTGGTTGCAAAGGAAGGAGTTGGGTTTACACCCAAGTCCAAGAATAACAAGAAGATCAAGACCAAGCAACCTCCCCCACTTAAGGAAACCTTTATTAAAGTCGGGGAGGGTACTCATGAGAAGAACAAGGACAAAGATAAGGGTGGTAATTGATATGTCTCCAACGTATCTACAATTTTTGATTGTTCCATGCTATTATATTATCGTTCTTTGATGTTTTATAATCATTTTATAGCAACTTTATATCATTTTTGGGGACTAACCTATTAACATAGTGCCGAGTGCCACTTGCTATTTTTTGTTGTTTCATCCTTCGTAGAAATCAATATCAGATGAATTCCAAATGCCACTAAACTTATTGGAGTTTTTTTGGACCAGAAGGAAACTTGAGGGCCAAGGATGCCAACCAGGGGAGGGCCACGTGGCCCACTAGGCACCAGGGCGCGCCCTGGGCCCCTGGTGCGCCCTGGTGGGTAGTGGGGGCCTCAGGAACGTCCTCCGCCGCGTCTGAGCTCTATAAATACCACAATATTCCAAAAAACCCTAGAAGCAAAGATGAAAAATCGTTTCAGCCGACGCAAGTTTCAGAAGCCACGAAATCCAATCTAGAGCCCATTCCGGAGAGGAACACGATCATAGAGGGGTTCATCATCCTCATTGGTGCTCCTCCTATGATGCGTGAGTAGTTCATATCACACCTATGGGTCCATAGGCAGTACTTAGATGGCTTTCTCTCGCGTTTTGCTTCTCAATACAATGGTCTCTTGGAGATCTATTTGATGTAACTCTATCTTTTGCGGTGCGTTTGTTGGGATCCAATGAATTGTGAGTTTATGATCAGATCTATGAAATTATATCCATTCTTGATTATTATGGCCTCGTATTTCTTCTCTGATATTTGGGTTTTGTTAGGCCAAATTGATATTTTTACCTTGCAATGGGATGAGGTGCTTTGTGATGGGTTCGATCTTGCGGTGCTCAATCTTGGTGACAGAAAGTGACATGACACACATGTATCATTGCTGTTAAGGATAAAATGATGGGGTGTATTCATGCATGAATAGATCTTGTCTACATCATGCCATCATTCTTAAAGCATTACTCCATTTTTCCATGAACATAATACACTAGATGCATGCTGGATAGTGGTCGATGTGTGAAGTAATAGAAGTAGATGGATGCAGAAGTCGGTCTACTTATCTTGTATGTGATGCCTGTATACATGATCATCGTCTTGGATATCGTCATAATTATTTGCTCTTCTATCAATTTCCCAACATTAATTTGTCTACCCATCGTTAGCTATTTTCTCGAGAGAAGCCACTAGTGAAACCTACGAGCCCCAGGTTTATTTTACACCATCCATTTGCAATCTCTATTTTTCTATTCACATTTCCATTTTATTTGATCTTTTATTTTCATATATGTATTATCAGAAAACCCAAAAATACCTTTCTGCTTTTTATTTGCCATCACTTTATTTTCATCTATCAATCTATACTTTTACCGTTCTATTTTAACCATGAGGGATTGACAACCCCTATACGCGTTGGGTCGCGAGGATTTATTATTTGTGTGAACGTACTGCATACATAGTCTTGTGGATCTTCCTACTGGATTGATACCTTGGTTTCATAACTGAGGGAAATACTTGCCATCGCTATGCTACATCACCCTTTAAGCTTGGAGGGAAACCAACAGAAATCAGCGGGGAGTCAAGATCTCTGGCACCGTTGCACGGGAAGATCAAGTCAAGGCCTGTTAGGTTCCTACACATAAACTCTCATCCCCTTGCAATTACATTAGCTGCCATTTGCCTCTCGTTTTCCTCTCCCCCACTTCACAAAAATTTGCCTTCTTTCTATTTGTCGTTTTATTGCGGGATCTCTTGTTTGCTTGTGTTCTTTCTTGAGTAGGCATGATGCCTCAAGGGAGGTATTATGATGTTCCGTATCCCAACATTTTGTTAGACATTGATAAAAGTACCAAGAAGTACATGACTATGCAATTTGAAAAAAATAATTTTTTTACGAAAGAACTTAAGGAACATTCTATTTTGCTTGGTGCTATAACAAAACAACTTGATCATGTTAATAAAGAAGTTGCTAATCTCCAATCTCAATAAGCTCTTACCAAAAATTTGCTAGGAAAGATAAGCTACGCTAGTGAATCAAACGACAGCTAAGCGAGAATCTTTAGAAGATAAAAATGATGTTAAAATGATTGATGTTTCTTCTATTGATTCCTTGTTTAGTAATGTTATAATCAATGATGAGCGAACTAAACAATAGACAACTTTTGCTAGAAGGTGTTCTCATGATTTGGAGGATGAAAATCTTATTGATTTTTTTATAAAAGTGGGATTGAAGAGATCAAAACTTAGCTAGTGACGCACCCACTATTTGGGATTACAAAAACTTTAATCTTGATAGTTTATCTTTGATTGAGTGTATTTCTATGTTGTAATCTATGATAAATTCACCCAATGCCTATGAACAAAATAAAGCTTTTACTAAACATATTTCGGATGCGGTAATAGAATCTTTGGAAGAAAATTTAGAGCTAGAGATTTCAATTCCTTGAAAATTATATGGTGCATGGGAACCCAACATTAAGAACAAGATTAAAAATTTGAGTGTTATGCTTTATGTGATTTGGGTGCTAGTGTTTCCAGAATTCTGAAATCTCTTTGTGATGTGCTTGGTCTCACCAATATTGAAGAATGTTCTCTCAGTTTGCACTTGGCAGATTCTACTATCAAAAAGCCCATGGGAAGAATTAATGATGTTATTATTCTTGCAGATAAAAATTATGTGCCCATAGATTTTATTGTTCTTGATATTGATTGCAATCTGTCCAATAGTTCTTGGTATACTGTTCTTGTGTATACTGTTCTTGTGTACTATAGGGGCCTTGATTGATATGAAAGAAGGGAATATTAAATATAAGTTTCCACTAAGAAAGGGTATTAAACACTTCCCTAGAACTAAGATTAAATTACCATATGAATCAATCATGAGGGCAACCTATGGACCAATTTATACGTCCATTTTGCATCATGCTTTTAGGTTGATATTTATCGCTTCTTGGGCTGTTATTTCACTTCATGGTACAATACGTATGCCTTTTCTCTCTTATTTTGCAAGGTTTACATGAAGAGGGAGAATGCCGACAGCTGGAATTCTGTCCTGAAAGTGGAGCAAGTTGGAGATACCTGTTCTGCACAACTCCAAACGTCGTAAAAATCAATGAGGATTTTTTTCCGGATTTATAAAACATACTGGGCCGAAGAAGCGCCACAGGGGTGCCAGGAGGTGGCCACAAGCCTGCTAGGCGCGGCCACCCCCTGGCCGCGCCTAGGGGGCTTGTGGGCAGCCTTCTGGCCCACTGGTCCCCCTCTTCTGCTATATGAAGGGTTTCGTCCGAAAAAAAATCAGAGAGGAGCTTTTTCGTGGATTCGCCGCTGCCACGAGGCGGAACTTGAGCAGAACTAATCTAGAGCTCCGGCAGGACGATCCTGCCGGGGAAACTTCCCTCCCGGAGGGGGAAATCGTCGCCATCATCATCACCAACACTCCTCTCATCGGAGGGGAGTCGTCACCATCAACATCTTCATCAGCCCCATCTCATCTCCAAACCCTAGTTCATCTCTTGTAAGCAATCTCCGTCTCGCGACTCAGATTGGTACTTGTAAGGTTGTTAGTAGTGTTAATTACTCTCCGTAGTTGATGCTAGTTGGATTACTTAGTGGAAGAGTTTATGTTCAGATCCTTGATGCTACTCATTACCTCTCTGGTCATGAATATGATTATGCTTTGTGAGTAGTTACTTTTGTTCTGAGGACATGCAATAAGTCATGCTAATAGTAGTCATGTGAATTTGGTATTCGTTCGATATTTTGATGTGTTGTATGTTGTTTTTCCTCTAGTGGTGTTATGTGAACGTCGACTACATAACACTTCACCATTATCTGGGCCTAGAGGAAGGCATTGGGAAGTAGTAAGTAGATGATGGGTTGCTAGAGTGACAGAAGCTTAAACCATAGTTTATGCGTTACTTCGTAAGGGGCTGATTTGGATCCACTAGTTTAATGCTATGGTTAGACTTTGTCTTAATTCTTCTTTCGTAGTTGCAGATGCTTGCGAGAGGGGTTAATCATAAGTGGGACGCTTGTCCAAGTAAGGGCAGTACCCAAGCGCCGGTCCACCCACATATCAAACTATCAAAGTAACGAACGCGAATCATATGAACATGATGAAAACTAGCATGACAGAAATTCCCGTGTGTCCTGTGGAGCGTTTTTCCTCCTATAAGACTTTGTCCAGGCTTGTCCCTTGCTGCAAAAGGGATTGGGCCACTTTGCTGCACTGTTGCTACTTTTGTTACTTGTTGCTTGCTACGAATCATCTCACCACACAATCACTTGTTATCGATAATTTCAGTGCTTGCAAATTTTACCTTGCTGAAAACCACTTGTCAGATCCTTCTGCTCCTCGTTGGGTTCGACACTCTTAGTTAACGAAAGGACTACGATTGATCTCCTATACTTGTGGGTCATCAAGACTCTTTTCTAGTGCCGTTGCCGGTGAGTGAAGCGCCTTTGGTAAGTGGAAATTGGTAAGGAAACATTAATATAGTGTGCTGAAATTTATTGTCACTTGTCACTATGGATACAAATCCTTTGAGGGCCTTGTTCGGGGTATCTTCACCTCGAACGGAAGCACCAATAGTCGCTCCTCAACCTGCTGCACCTACTGAAAATATTTGCTTTGAATTTCCTTCGGGTATGCTTGAGAAACTGCTGGCTAATACTTTTACAGGAGACAGAACATCACATCCAGACTTGCATCTAATCTATGTAGATGAAGTTTGTGGTTTATTTAAGCTTGCAGGTTTGCCCGAGGATGAGGTCAAGAAAAAGGTCTTTCCTTTATCTTTGAAGGCTAAGGCGTTGACATGGTATAGGCTATGTGATGATACTGGATCATGGGACTTCAATCGGTTGAAATTGGAATTTCATCAAAAGTTTTATCCTATGCATTTAGTACATCGTGATCGGAATTATATTTATAATTTTTGGCCTCGTGACAGAGAAAGCATCGCTCAAGCTTGGGGGAGGCTTAAATCAATGTTATATTCATGCCCCAATCATGAGCTCTCGAGAGAAATTATCATTCAGAACTTCTATGCTCGGCTTTCTCATGATGATCGCACCATGCTTGACACTTCTTGTACTGGTTCTTTCATGAAGAGAGATATCGACTTCAAATGGAATTTATTGGAGAGAATTAAACGCAACTCTGAAGATTGGGAGCTGGAAGAAGGTAAGGAGTCAGGTATGAATTTCAAGTTTGATTGCGTTAAATCCTTTGTTGAAACAAATACCTTTAGTGATTTTAGCGCTAAGTATGGACTTGACTCTGAGATAGTAGCTTCATTGTGTGAATCATTTGCTGCTCATATTGATCTCCCCAAAGAGAAGTGGTTTAAATATCATCCTCCTTTAGAAGTCAATGTAGTTAAACCAATCCAGTTGAAAGGAGAGTCATTGCCTATAATGATCCTGTTGTTCCCAGTGCTTACATTGAGAAACCACCTTTCCCTGTTAGGATAAAGGATCATTCTAAAGCTTCAACTGTGATACATAGAGGCTACATTAGAACACCTACACCCCCTGAGCAAATTAGAGTTGAACCTAGCATTGCTATTATCAAAGATCTTTTGTTCGACGATGTTGAGGGACATGATATTCACTTATGTGAAGATGCTGCTAGAATTGCTAAACCTCATGCTAGAGTCAAACATAGGCCTGTTGTTGGCACACCTGTTGTTTCTGATAAGATAGGAGATCATTGTTATCATGGTTTATGTGACGTGGGTGCTAGTATTAGTGCAATACCTCAATCCTTATATGATGAAATCAAAGATGAGATTGCACCTGTTGAGATAGAACCCATTGATGTCACTATTCAGCTTGCCAATAGAGATACTATCTGCCCTGTGGAATTATTAGGGATGTTGAAGTCTTGTGTGGTAAAACGAAGTATCCTGTTGATTTCCTCGTTCTTGCTACCGCACAAGATAGCTTTTGTCCCATCATATTTGGCAGACCCTTCCTCAATACTGTCAATGCTCATATTGATTGTGAGAAGCAAACTGTCACTGTTGGCTTTGAAGGTGTGTCACACGAGTTCAATTTCTCTAAGTTTGGTAGACAACCTCATGAAAAGGAGTTGCCTAGTAGGGATGAAACTATTGCCTTAGCTTCTATTGCCGTACCTCCTACTGATCCCTTAGAGCAATACTTGCTTGAGCATGAAAATGATATGCATATGGATGAAAGGGATGAGATATATAGAGTTGTCTTAGAACAATATCCTATCCTTAAGAATAACTTGCCTGTTGAGCTACTTGGGGATTCACCCCCACCAAAGGGTGATCCTGTGTTCGAGCTTAAACAGTTGCCTGATACTCTTAAGTATGCTTATCTTGATGAAAAAGAGATATATCCTATTATTATTAGTGCTAGCCTCTCAGAGTAGGAAGAAAAGAAGTTACTAAAAACTCCGAGGAAGCACCGTGCTGCTATTGGATATACTCTTGATGATCTTAAGGGCATTAGTCCCACTCTATGCGAGCACAAGATTAAAACTGATCGTGACTTCAAACCAGTTGCTGATCATCAAAGGAGATTAAATCCTAAGATGAAAGAGGTAGTAAGGAAATAAATACTAAATCTCCTGGAAGCGTGTATTATCTATCCTATTGCTCATAGCGATTGGGTGAGTCCAGTGCATTGGATCCCTAAGAAGAGAGGCATTCTGTTGTCCCTAATGATAAGGATGAATTGATCCCACACAGGATTATTACTGGCTATAGGATGGTGATCGATTTTAGGAAATTGAATAAATCCACTAGGAAAGATCATTACCCTTTGCCTTTTATCGACAAAATGCTAGAAAGGCTGTCTAAACACACACACTTCTGCTTTCTAGATGGTTATTCTGGTTTCTCCCAAATACTAGTTGCACAATATGATGAGGAGAAAACCACTTTCACCTGCCCTTTCGGTACCTTTGCTTATAGACGTATGCCTTTTGGTTATGTAAGGCACCTGCCACTTTTCAAAGATGTAAGATGGCTATATTCTCTGACTTTTGTGAAAAGATTGTTGAGGTTTTCATGGATGACTTCTCCGTTTACGAGTCTTCTTTTGATGATTGCCTCAGCAACCTTGATCGAGTCTTGTAGTGATGTAAAGATACCAATCTTGTCTCGAATTGGGAGAAGTGCCACTTTATGGTTAATGAAGGCATCGTCTTAGGACATGAGATTTCTGAAAGAGGTATTGAAGTCGATAAGGCTAAGGTTGATGCAATCGAGAAAATGCCATACCCCACATATATCAAAGGTATAAGAAGTTTCCTTGGTCATGCTGGTTTCTATAGAAGGTTCATTAAAGACTTCTCTAAGATTTCTAGGCCTCTTACCAATCTCTTGCAAAAGGATATTCCTTTTGTCTTTGACGATGATTGTGAGGAAGCCTTCGAAATACTTAAGAGGGGTTTGATAACCGCACCTATTGTTCAACCACCTGATTGGAACTTACCTTTTGAAATTATGTGTGATGCTAGTGATTATGCTATTGGTGCTGTCCTAGGGCAAAGAGTTGATAAGAAGTGGAATGTTATTCACTATGCTAGTAAAAATCTAGACAGTGCCCAAAGAAACTATGCTACTACGGAAAAGGAGTTTTTAGCAGTCGTGTTTGCATGTGAAAAGTTCAGGTCTTACATAGTTGATTCCAAAGTCACTATTCACACTGATCACGCTGCTATTAAGTACCTCATGGAGAAGAAGGACGCTAAACCTAGACTTATCAGATGGGTTCTCTTGCTACAAGAATTTGATTTGCATGTTGTCGACAAAAAGGGTGCTGATAACCCCGTAGCAGGTAACTTGTCTAGGTTGGAGAACGTTCTTGATGACCCACAACATATTGATGATAGCTTTCCCGATGAGCAACTGAATGCCATCGATGCTTCACGTAGTGCACCGTGGTATGCCGATTATGCAAACTATATCGTTGCCAAATATATACCACCTAGTTTCACATACCAACAAAAGAAGAAATTCTTCTTCGACTTGAGACACTACTTTTGGGATGATCCTCACCTTTATAAGGAAGGAGTAGATGGTGTTATTAGACATTGTGTACCTGAACATGAACAGGGACAGATCCTACAGAAGTGTCACTTCGAGGCCTACGGAGGACACCATGCGGGAGATAGAACTGCACACAAGGTATTGCAATCAGGTTTCTATTGGCCCACTCTCTTCAAGGATGCCCGAAAGTTTGTCTTGTCTTGTGACGAATGTCAAAGAGTAGGTAATATCGGTAAACATCAGGAAATGCCTATGAACTATTCACTTGTCATTGAACCATTTGATGTCTGGGGCTTTGATTATATGGGACCTTTTCCAAAATCCATGGTTTGGCCCCTGTATCACGCAGATTTCCTCTGTTTTCGTTTCGAGCCTGTATTCTATCACAGATTTAGGGCAAGATGTCTTCTCAAGATTCAAAGGGGGAGAGCTATGTGGCAGATTACCTTGCTGACCCCAAGGTCTATGGGGACTTGGATCCTTATGGCTGGAACACTGACGAGGAAGAATATTACGATCCCAAGGGGAAGGAACAAACAAGTTTCGATGAAGAGGAGGCTCCTCTACCTCGACCTGGACACACGCATGTGGAGTTCAAGAAGTTGAGCCTCCCTGACTTAAGGAAGAAGCCTAAGACTTTGTTTATCCCTTCTCGTTTCTTGCAGGAGAGTAAGCAAGAATTATGCCAAAGGGTGTTGAAGCTTGAAGAGGAAAATGATGATCTGAGGGAGTAGAATTTTATGCTCAGGTGGAAATTAAACAAGCTCAAGACCTCTGCAGCAACTCCTCCACCATCACCACCAAAGGGAGACAACTAAACATGGGTATGGGCAATCCCCTTGGCTTGTGCCAAGCTTGGGGAGTTGCCTGGTATCATATCACCATCACATCTTTTGCCTTTACCTTTGTTTTAGTTTGTTCCTTTTCAGTTTTCTCTTTCTCTAGTAGATTAAAAGTCTTAGTGTTTTAGTCTTGAGTTTTGCTTTATGTCACCCCCGATGTATTCGAGCTCGTGCGCCATATAATAAAGAGTGTCTTAGTTGAAGGGCTTTGCCTCTTGCCATGATCAATAGATTGAGAAAACAACAAAAGCATGAAAGATCATGTAATGATCTTATGGGAAGTGATGGCTTCACATATAAAAAGAATGATGATTGAAACTTGTTGAGGGTAGAAAAACGTAGACCTTGGTCATTGTTGCTATTAATAGGAAGTGATAAGGAAGGAGAGGTTCACATATAGATATATCTTCTCTGACACCATCTATGATTGTGACCATTCACTAAACTATTACATGCCTAGAAGTAGATGTTGGACAAGGAAGACAACATAATGAATTGTGTTTGCTTGGTTCCGAACAATGTTATATGATTAGAGATCCCTTAGCATGTGACGATTGCTTCTAGCTCATATTAGGCAAAACTCCCGCACCAAGTAGAGATACTACTTGTGCATCCATAAACCTTCAACCCAGTCTTGCCATGAGTGTCCACCGTACCTACCTATGGATTGAATAAGATCCCTCAAGTAAGTTGTCATTGATGCAAGCAATAAAAATTTCTCTCTAATATGTATGATCTATTAGTGTGTGGAAAATAAGCTTTGTACGAACCTGTGATGAGGAAGACATAAAAGCGACAAACTGCATAATAAAGTTCTGTATCACAGGAGGCAATATAAAGTGATGTTCCTCCGCACTAAGAGGACACGCATCCAAACCTCCAAAGTGCATGACAACCTCTGCTTCCCTGTGCGAAGGGCCTATCTTGTACCTTTACTTTTTGTCCCTGAAAGAGTCATGGTGATCTTCACCAATTCCTTGTTTCGCCTTTATCTTGGCTAACGTCATATGCTTGGGAAATATCTATATTCATATGTCAACTTGGAGGTAAGCATTCATGAATTATTATTGTTGACATTACCCTTGAGGTAAGCAGTTGGGAGGCGAAACTATAAGCCCCTATCTTTCTCTGTGTCCAGCTGAAACTTTGATCTCATGAGTACTACGTGAGTTGTAGCAATTGTAGAGAATGAAAAGATGATTGAGTATGTGGATTTGCTTTACAAGCTCTTATTTGACTCTTTCTGATGTTGTGATAAATTGCAATTGCTTCAATGACTACAGGCTATCGGTTGTTACTTCTCGGTAAGGTTCGTGATCCATGCTTTACTTTGTGAAGGAATTATCACTTTAGCATGAGAGATTATATGTTGGTATTGCTGTTCTGATCATGATCATGATGCATGCATGTTCGTATCTTGTTTTGTCGACACCTCTCTCCCTAAACATGTGGACATATTTATTGAGCTAGGCTTTCGCTTGAGGACAAGCGAGGTCTAAGTTTGGGGGAGTTGATAAGTCCATTTTGCATGATGCTTTTAGGTTGATATTTATTGCTTCTTGGGGTGTTATTTCACCTCACGGTACAATACTTATGCCTTTTCTCTCTTATTTTGCAAGGCTTACATGAAGAGGGAGAATGCCGGCAGATGGAATTCTGGCTTGAAAGTGTAGCAAGTTTGAGATACCTATTCTGCACAACTCCAAACACTGTAAAAATCAACGAGGATTTTTTCCGGATTTATAAAAAATACTGGGCCGAAGAAGCGGCAGAGGGGTGCCAACAGGTGGCGACAAGCATGCTAGGCGCGGCCACCCCCCTGGCCGCGCCTAGGGGGCTTGTGGGCTGCCCGCTGGCCCACTGGCCCCCCTCTTCTGCTATATGAAGGGTTTCGTCTGGAAAAAAAACCAGAGAGGAGCTTTTTCGTGGATTCGCCGCCGCCACGAGGCGGAACTTGAGCAGAACCAATCTAGAGCTCCGGCAGGACGATCCTGCCGGGAAAACTTCCCTCCCGAAGGGGGAAATCGTCGCCATCGTTATCACCAACACTCCTCTCATTGGAGGGGAGTCGTCACCATCAACATCTTCATCAACACCATCTCATCTCCAAACCCTAGTTCATCTCTTGTAACCAATCTCCGTCTGGCGTCTCCGATTGGTACTTGTAAGGTTGCTAGTAGTGTTAATTACTCTCTGTAGTTGATGCTAGTTGGATTAGTTGGTGGAAGAGTTTATGTTCAGATCCTTGATGCTATTCATTACCTCTCTGGTCATGAATATGATTATGCTCCGTGAGTAGTTACTGTGGGAAATATGCCCTAGAGGCAATAATAAATTAGTTATTATTATATTTCTTTGTTCATGATAATCGTTTATTATCCATGCTATAATTGTATTGATTGGAAACACAATACTTGTGTGGATACATAGACAAAACACTGTCCCTAGTAAGCCTCTAGTTGACTAGCTCGTTGATCAAAGATGGCCAAGGTTTCCTGGCCATAGGCAAGTGTTGTTACTTGATAACGGGATCACTTCATTGGGAGAATCATGTGATGGACTATACCCAAACTAATAGACGTAGCATGTTGATCGTGTCATTTTGTTGCTACTGTTTTCTGCGTGTCAAGTACTTGTTCCTATGACCATGAGATCATATAACTCACTGACACCGGAGGAATGCTTTGTGTGTATCAAACGTCGCAACGTAACTAGGTGACTATAAAGATGCTCTACAGGTATCTCCGAAGGTGTTAGTTGAGTTAGTATGGATCAAGACTGGGATTTGTCACTCCGTGTGACGGAGAGGTATCTCGGGGCCCACTCGGTAATACAACATCACACATAAGCCTTGCAAGCAATGTAACTTAGTGTAAGTTGCGGGATCTTGTATTACGGAACGAGTAAAGAGACTTGCCGGTAAACGAGATTGAAATAGGTATGCGGATACTGACGATCGAATCTCGGGCAAGTAACATACCGAAGGACAAAGGGAATGACATACAGGATTATATGAATCCTTGGCACTGAGGTTCAAACGATAAGATCTTCGTAGAATATGTAGGATCCAATATGGGCATCCAGGTCCCGCTGTTGGATATTGACCGAGGAGTCTCTCGGGTCATGTCTACATAGTTCTCGAACCCGCAGGGTCTGCACACTTAAGGTTCGACGTTGTTTTATGTGTATTTGAGTTATATGGTTGGTTACCGAATGTTGTTCGGAGTCCCGGATGAGATCACGGACGTCACGAGGGTTTTCGGAATGGTCCGGAAACGAAGATTGATATATAGGATGACCTCATTTGATTACCGGAAGGTTTTCGGAGTTACCGGGAATGTACCGGGAATGACGAATGGGTTCCGGGAGTTCACCGGGGGGGGGGGGGCAACCCACCCCGGGGAAGCCCATAGGCCTTGGGGGAGACACATCAGCCCTTAGTGGGCTGGTGGGACAGCCCACAAGTGCCCTATGCGCCAAGGAGAAGAAAATCAAGAGAGAAAAAAAAGAGGAGGTGGGAAGGAAAGGGGACTCCCTCCCACCAAACCTAGTCCAACTCGGTTTGGGGGGGGGAGAGTCCTCCCCCTTGGACTCGGCCGACCCCCTTGGGGCTCCTTGAGCCCCAAGGCAAGGCCCCCTCCCTCCCACCTATATATACGGAGGTTTTAGGGCTGATTTGAGACGACTTTTCCACGGCAGCCCGACCACATACCTCCACAGTTTTTCCTCTAGATTGCGTTTCTGCGGAGCTCGGGCGGAGCCCTGCTGAGACAAGGTCATCACCAACCTCCGGAGCACCGTTACGCTGCCGGAGAACTCTTCTACCTCTCCGTCTCTCTTTCTGGATCAAGAAGGCCCAGATCATCGTCGAGCTATACGTGTGCTGAACGCGGAGGTACCGTCCGTTCGGTACTAGATGGTGGGACTGATCGCGGGATTGTTCGCGGGCGGATCGAGGGACGTGAGGACGTTCCACTACATCAACCGCGTTCTCTAACGCTTCTGCTGTACGGTCTATGAGGGTACGTAGATCACTCATCCCCTCTCGTAGATGGATATCACCATGATAGGTCTTCGTGCGCGTAGGAAAATTTTTGTTTCCCATGCGACGTTCCCCATCAGTGGCATCATGAGCTAGGTTCATGCGTAGATGTCTTCTCGAGTAGAACACAAAAGTTTTTGTGGGCGGTGATGTGCGTTTTGCTTCCCTCCTTAGTCTTTTCTTGATTCCGCGGTATTGTTGGATTGAAGCGGCTTGGACCGACATTACTCGTACGCTTACGAGAGACTGGTTTCATCGTTACGAGTAACCCCCTTTGCTCAAAGATGACTGGCAAGTGTCGGTTTCTCCAACTTTAGTTGAATCGGATTTGACCGAGGAGGTCCTTGGATGAGGTTAAATAGCAACTCATATATCTCCGTTGTGGTGTTTGCGTAAGTAAGATGCGATCCTACTAGATACCCATGGTCACCACGTAAAAAATGCAACAACCAAATTAGAGGACGTCTAACTTGTTTTTGCAGGGTATGATTATGATGTGATATGGCCAACGATGTGATGTGATATATTGGATGTATGAGATGATCATGTTGTAATAGAAATATCGACTTGCACGTCGATGGTACGGCAACCGGCAGGAGCCATAGGGTTGTCTTTATACTAACGTTTGTGCTTGCAGATGCGTTTACTATTTTGCTAGGATGTAGCTTTAGTAGTAATAGCATAAGTAGCACGACAACCCCGATGGCAACTCGTTGATGGATGATCATGGTGTGGCGCCGGTGACAAGAAGATCGTGCTGGTGCTTTGGTGATGGAGATCAAGAAGCACGTGATGATGGCCATATCATGTTGCATGTGATGTTAATCCTTTTATGCACCTTATTTTGCTTAGAACGATGGTAGCATTATGAGGTGATCTCTCACTAAAATTTCAAGATGAAATTGTGTTCTCCCCGACTGTGCACCGTTGCTACAGTTCGTCGTTTCGAGACACCACGTGATGATCGGGTGTGATAGACTCAACGTTCACATACAACGGGTGCAAAACAGTTGCGCACGCGGAACACTCGGGTTAAGCTTGACGAGCCTAGCATGTGCAGACATGGCCTCGGAACACATGAGACCGAAAGGTCGATCATGAATCATAAAGATGATATGATTAGCATAGGGATGCTTACCACTGAAACTATACTCAACTCACGTGATGATCAGACTTGAGCTAGTGTAAGTGGATCATGAACCACTCAAATGACTAGAGAGATGTACTTTTTGAGTGGGAGTTCTTATGTAATATGATTAATTGAACTAATTGTCATGAACATAGTCTAATGGTCTTTGCGAATTACGATGTAGCTTGCGCTATAGCTCTACTGTTTTTATATGTTCCTAGAGAAATTTTAGTTGAAAATTGATAGTAGCAAACTTTGCAGACTGAGTCTGTAAAAACCGAGGATTGTCCTCGTTGCTACGCAGAAGGCTTATGTCCCTAATGCACCACTCGGTGTGCTGCACCTCGAGCATTGTCTGTGGATGCTATGAACATCCGACATACACGTTTCTGATGACTACACGATAGTTCAGTGCAAGATACTTAATGGCTTAGAAGCAAGGCGCCAAAAACATTGTAAAACGTCACGGAACATAAGTGATGTTCCAAAGAGATGAAATTGTGATTTCATGCTTGTGCCCTTGTTAAGAGGTACGAGACCTCCAAACAAGATTCTTTGTCCACAAAGTAAAGGAGAAAAGCTCAATCGTTGAGCATGTGCTCAGATTGTCTGAGTACGACAATCACTTGAATCAAGTGGGAGTTAATCTTCCAAATGAGATAGTGATGGTTCTCCAAAGTCACTGCCACCAAGCTATGAGAGCTTCGTGATGAACTATAACATATCAAGGATAGATACAATGATCCTTGAGCGATTCATGATGTTTTTGACACTGCGAAAGTAGAAATCAAAAAGGAGCATCAACAGTTGATGGTTAGTAAAACCACTAAGTTTCAAGAAAGGCGAGGGCTAGAAGGGATACTTCGTGAAACGGAAAAACAGTTGCTGCGCTAATGAAGAGACCCAAGACTAAACCCAAACCCGAGACTAAGTGCTTCTGTAATGAGGGGAACAATCACTGAGGCGGAGCAACTCTAGATACTTGGTAGATAAGAAGGCTGGCAAAAGTCGAGAGAAGTATATTTGATATACATAATGTTGATGTGTACTTTACTAGTACTCCTAGTAGCACGAGGGTATTGGATACCAGTTCGGTTGCTAAGTGATTAGTAACGCGAAATGAAAGCTACGGCATAAACGGAGACTAGCTAAAAGCGAGGTGACGATACGTGTTGGAAGTGTTTCCAAGGTTGATATGATGAAACGTCGCACGCTCCCTCTACCATCGGGATTGGTGTTAAACCTAAATAATTGTTATTTGGTGCTTGCATTAAGCATGAACATGATTGGATCGTGTTTATTGCAATACGATTATTCATTCAAGGAGAATAATGGTTACTCTATTTGCTTGAATAATCACCTTCAATGGTTTATTGAATCTCGATTGTAGTGTTACACATGTTCATAATATTGGTGCCAAAAGATGCGAGTTAATGATGATAGTACCACTTACTTGTGGCACTGCCGCTTGAGTCATGTTAGTATAAATTGCATGAAGAGGCTCCATGCTAATGGATCTTTGTACTCACCTGATTTTGAATCACTAGTGACATGGAAATCATACCACATGAGCAAGGCCTTGTTTTCATTGAGATGAAACAAGATAGTAACTTGTTGGAAGTGATACATTTTGATGTATGCAGTCCAATGAGTGCTGAGGCACGCAATGGATATCATTATGTTCTTACTTCACTGACGACTTGAGTAGATACAGGAGTATTTACTTAATGAATCACAAAGTCTGAAATATTGAAAAGTTCAATTCCGTTTCAGAGTGAAGTTCGTCGTAACAAGAGGATGAAGTGTCTACGATATGATCATAGAAATGAATATCTGAGTTACGAGTTTTTGGTACACAGTTAAGACAATGTGGAAATTGTTTCACAGTTCATGCCACCTGGAACATCATAGTGTAATGATGTGTCTGAACATCATAGCCACGCACTATTTGGTACGGTGCACACTAAGATGTCTCTTATCGAATTACCACTATCGTTTATGGGTTATGCATTAGAGACAACCGCACTCACTTTAAATAGGACACCGCGTATTTCCGTTGAGATGACACAGTATAGACTGAGGTTTAGAGAAATCTAAACTGTCGTTTCTTGAAAGTTTGGGGTTTCGACACTTATGTGAAAAAGTTTCAGTCTGATAAGCTCGAACCCAAAGCGGATAAAATGCTTCTTCATAGGGTATCCAAAACAGTTGGGTACATCTCCTATCTCAGATCCGAAAGCAAAGTGTTTGTTTCTAGAAACGGATCCTTTCTCGAGGAAAGGTTTCTCTCGAAAGAATTGAGTGGGAGGGTAGTAGAACTTGATGAGGTTATTGAACCATCACTTCAACCAATGTGTAGGAGGGCGCAGGAAGTTGTTCCTGTGGCGCCTACACCAATTGAAGTGGAAGCTGATGATGGTGATCATTGAGCTTCGAATCAAGTTACTACAAAACTCGTAGGTCGACAAGGTCGCGTACTACTGCAGAGTAGTACGGTAACCCTGTCTTGGAGGTCATGTTGTTGAGCAACAGTGAACCTACGAGTTATGGAGAAAGCGATGGTGGGCCCAGATTCTGAGAAATGGCTAGAAGCCATGAAATCCGAGAGAGGATCCATGGATGAAAACAAAGTGTAGACTTTGGAAGAATTACTTGATGGTCATAGGACTATTGAGTAAAGATGGATCTTTAAAGGAAAACAGACGATGATGGTGATAAAGTCACTATTAAGAAAAGCTCGACTTGTCGCAAAGATGTTTTCGACAAGATCAAACAGTTGACTATGATGAGACTTTCTCACTCGTAGCGACGCTAAAGGTCTGTTAGAATTATGTTAGTTGTTGATGCATTATTTATGAAATATTGCACGTAGGATGTCAAAACATTGTTTTCTCGACGGTTTCCTTGAGCAAACATTGTATGTGATACAACCAGAAGGTTTTGTCAATCCTAAAGATACTAGCAAGTATGCAAGCTCCAATGATCCTTCAATGAACTGGTGCAAGCATCTCGGAGTTGGAATATACACTTTGATGAGATGATCAAAGATTTTTTGGTTTGTACAAGGTTTATGAGAAACTTGTATTTCCAAAGAAGTGAGTGGGAGCACTATAGAATTTCTGATAAGTATATGTGGTTGACATATTGTGGATCAGAAGTAATGTAGAATTTCTGTAAAACATACAAGGTTGTTTGAAAGGAGTTTTCAAAGGAATACCTGGATTGAGCTACTTGAACGTTGAGCATCAAAGATCTATGGAGATAGATCGAAAAGCGCTTAATAGAAGTTTCAACAAGATGCATGCCTTGACAAGTTTTTGAAAGAGTTCAAAATAGATCAGCAAAGAAGGAGTTCTTGGTTGCGTTGTAAGGTGTGAATTTGAGTAAGACTCAAAACCCGACCCCGGCAGAATGAAGAGAATAGACGAAGGTCGTCTTCTATGCCTTAGCCGTAGAATCTAAAGTATGCCATGATGTGTACCGCACCTGATGTGTGCCTTGACTCAAAGAATGTTGAGAGGTACAGAGAGTGATCCATGATTGAATCACTAGCAGCGGTCAAAATTTATCCTTAGTAACTAATGGACTAAGGAATTTTTCTCGATTATGGAGGTGGTTAAAAAGTTTGTCGTAAAAGGTTACGTCAATGCAAGCTTTGACACTAATCCGAATAACTATGAGTAGTGAAACGGATTCGTATAGTAGAGTAGATATTTGGAGCTTTTCCGAATAGCACGTAGTAGCAGCATCCATAAGATGACATAAAGATTTGTAAAGAACACACGGATCTGAATGTTTCAGAACCGTTGACTAAAACCTCTCTCACGAGCAAGACGTGATCAGACCCCATAACTATATGGGTGTTGGATTCGTTGGAATCACATGGTGATGTGAACTAGATTATTGACTCTAGCGCAAGTGGGAGACTGTTGGAAATATGCCCTAGAGGCAATAATAAATTAGTTATTATTATATTTCTTTGTTCATGATAATCGTTTATTATCCATGCTATAATTGTATTGATTGGAAACACAATACTTGTGTGGATACATAGACAAAACACTGTCCCTAGTAAGCCTCTAGTTGACTAGCTCGTTGATCAAAGATGGCCAAGGTTTCCTGGCCATAGGCAAGTGTTGTTACTTGATAACGGGATCACTTCATTGGGAGAATCATGTGATGGACTAGACCCAAACTAATAGACGTAGCATGTTGATCGTGTCATTTTGTTGCTACTGTTTTCTGCGTGTCAAGTATTTGTTCCTATGACCATGAGATCATATAACTCACTGACACTGGAGGAATGCTTTGTGTGTATCAAACGTCACAACGTAACTGGGTGACTATAAAGATGCTCTATAGGTATCTCCGAAGGTGTTAGTTGAGTTAGTATGGATCAAGACTGGGATTTGTCACTCCGTGTGACGGAGAGGTATCTCGGGGCCCACTCGGTAATACAACATCACACACAAGCCTTGCAAGCAATGTAACTTAGTGTAAGTTGCGGGATCTTGTATTACGGAACGAGTAAAGAGACTTGCCGGTAAACGAGATTGAAATAGGTATGCGGATACTGACGATCGAATCTCGGGCAAGTAACATACCGAAGGACAAAGGGAAGGACATACGGGATTATATGAATCCTTGGCACTGAGGTTCAAACGATAAGATCTTCGTAGAATATGTAGGATCCAATATGGGCATCCAGGTCCCGCTGTTGGATATTGACCGAGGAGTCTCTCGGGTCATGTCTACATAGTTCTCGAACCCGCAGGGTCTGCATACTTAAGGTTCGACGTTGTTTTATGTGTATTTGAGTTATATGGTTGGTTACCGAATGTTGTTCGGAGTCCCGGATGAGATCACGGACATCACGAGGGTTTCCGGAATGGTCCGGAAACGAAGATTGATATATAGGATGACCTCATTTGATTACCGGAAGGTTTTCGGAGTTACCGGGAATGTATCGGGAATGACGAATGGGTTCCGGGAGTTCACCGGGGGGGGGGGGGGCAACCCACCCCGGGGAAGCCCATAGGCCTTGGGGGAGACACATCAGCCCTTAGTGGGCTGGTGGGACAGCCCACAAGTGCCCTATGCGCCAAGGAGAAGAAAATCAAGAGAGAAAAAAAAGGAGGAGGTGGGAAGGAAAGGGGACTCCCTCCCACCAAACCTAGTCCAACTCGGTTTGGGGGGGAGAGTCCTCCCCCTTGGACTCGGCCGACCCCCTTGGGGCTCCTTGAGCCCCAAGGCAAGGGCCCCTCCCTCCCACCTATATATATGGAGGTTTTAGGGCTGATTTGAGACGACTTTTCCACGGCAGCCCGACCACATACCTCCACGGTTTTTCCTCTAGATTGCGTTTCTGCGGAGCTCGGGCGGAGCCCTGCTGAGACAAGGTCATCACCAACCTCCGGAGCACCGTCACGCTGCCGGAGAACTCTTCTACCTCTCCGTCTCTCTTGCTGGATCAAGAAGGCCGAGATCATCGTCGAGCTGTACGTGTGCTGAACGCGGAGGTGCCGTCCGTTCGGTACTAGATCGTGGGACTGATCGCGGGATTGTTCGCGGGGCGGATCGAGGGACGTGAGGACGTTCCACTACATCAACCGCGTTCTCTAATGCTTCTGCTGTACGGTCTACGAGGGTACGTAGATCACTCATCCCCTCTCGTAGATGGACATCACCATGATAGGTCTTCGTGCGCGTAGGAAATTTTTTGTTTCCCATGCGACGTTCCCCATCAGTTACGTTTGTTACTGAGGACATGGGATAAGTCATGCTAATAGTAGTCATGTGAATTTGGTATTCGTTCGATATTTTGATGTGTTGTATGTTGTTTTTCCTCTAGTGGTGTTATGTGAACATCGACTACATAACACTTCACCATTATTTGGGCCTAGAGGAAGGCATTGGGAAGTAGTAAGTAGATGATGGGTTGCTAGAGTGACAGAAGCTTAAACCATAGTTTATGCGTTACTTCGTAAGGGGCTGATTTGGATCCACTAGTTTAATGCTATGGTTAGGCTTTGTCTTAATTCTTCTTTCGTAGTTGCAGATGCTTGCGAGAGGGGTTAGTCATAAGTGGGATGCTTGTCCAAGTAAGGGCAGTACCCAAGCGCTGGTCCACCCACATATCAAACTATCAAAGTAACGAACGCGAATCATATGAACATGATGAAAACTAGCATGACAGAAATTCCCGTGTGTCCTCGGGAGCGCTTTTCCTCCTATAAGACTTTGTCCAGGCTTATCCCTTGCTGCAAAAGGGATTGGGCCACTTTGCTGCACTGTTGCTACTTTTGTTACTTGTTGCTTGCTACGAATCATCTCACCATACAATCACTTGTTACCGATAATTTCACCAATCACTAAAGATAACAAAACCTGAATCTATGTTTTATGCCTAGCTAGGGGCGTAAAACGACAACACTTGTTGGGAGGCAACCCAATGAATACAATCTATTTTTTACTTTTGCTTTATGTTCTTGAGTGTTTGCACAAGTATGCTACTCTTATGAGTGTTTTTTTATTTTCTAGTTAGTGTTTGTGCCAAGTAAAGCCTTTAGGATCATGTTGGGTAATAGTTTGTTTGATCTTGTTGAAAAACAAAAATTATTGCGTCGAGTAGCACAAATTATACAAATCACAAAAGTGTATGAATTTTTTACAAGATTTATATACAGATTCCCTACAGTTCCCTAATTGTTCAGAATTTTTGGAGTTACAGAAGTATGAGTAAAATTCGGAGTATCTACATACCATTTTGTTTTTGGCAGATTCTTTTTTTATTTGCGTTGTGTGCTTATTTTGATGATTCTATGGTTTGTATGGGGGGGGGTGGGTATAAGCCATGGTAAAGTTATAATACAGTAGGTATAATGCAAAAACAAAATTGGAATAGGATTTAAATTGTACTTAAAGTAAATTTTCATTTTCTTATACTAACGGATCTCACGAAAGTTTTGTTGAGTTTTGTGTGATTGAAGTTTTCAAGTTTTGGATGAGATTATGAAGGATGAAGGAATAAGGAGAGACAAAATCCTGAGATTGGGGATGCCCTATGGAACCCCAATGTAAGATCCAAAGAGTAGCAAGCAACTAAGCTTGGGGATGCCCAAGAAGGCATCCCCTCTTTCTTCTACCAACCATCATCAATTTTACTTGGAGCTATATTTTTATTCGTCACATATCATGAGTTTTGATTGGAGCGTCTTGTATTATACCAGTGTTTGCTTGCTGGACACACCCATTTGATTAATTAGAATTGCTCTTTATGCTTCACTTAAATTTCTTAGAGCCATGGAATTGCCCTAGGGCTTCACTTATATCTTTTTGAGCACGGTGGTGGTGTTATTTTGAAGAAATTTTCTCTTATGCTTCACTTAGATTATTTTCAGAGTTAGTAGAAATTTTGAAGAAATCCTCTCTTGCTTCACTTATATTATTTTGAGAGTTGAAAATTTTAAAAGAAACTTGTGCTCTCGTTCTTCACTTATATTTATTTGATACCCTGTTATTTGCAATGGCAATTTGCTTTCAATGAAATTAGTCCCGAAGTGATAGATCTCCATGGGATATATAATAAAAACTTTCATGAAGATCATTGGATGTTGATGTCTACTACACAACTTGTTCTTTTAGACTCGTGTTGGGCCTCCAAGCGCAGAGTTTTATTGGATAGTAGCAAATTTTCCTCAAATCGATGACCAAAGGTTTATCAATCCGTGGGAGGCGTAAGATGAAGATGGTCTCTCTCAAACAACCCTACAACCAAATAAAAAAAAGTCTCTTGTGTCCCCAACACATCAAATACAATAGTAAATTGTGTAGGTGCATTAGTTCAGCGAAGAGATGGTGATACAAGTGTAGTAATGATAGTAGATATTGATTTTTTGTAAAAGGAAAAATAAAAACAGCAAGGTAGCAAGTAACAAAAGTGAGCATAAATTGTATTGCAGTGCTTGAAAATGAGGCCTAGGGTCCATATTTTCACTAGTGGAATCTCTCAAGAATGCTAATATAATTGGATCACATAACAATCCCTGAACGTGCGATAAAGAATCACTCCAAAGTTCCTATCTAGCGGAGAACATAAGAAGAAATGTTTGTAGGGTATGGAACCACCTAAAAAATATTATTTTTGATCAATCTTTCCAAGAGTTCATACCAAAATAACAAGTTATCCTTTCCAATCGATCTATCGAAGAGTTTGTACTAAAATAACACCATGAAAATATCAGATTTTTCATATTGAATCCAACACAAAGAACTTCAAGGAGCACCCCAAGATTTCTATCGGAGAACATACTATGAAAATGTGCAATCAACCCCTATGCCTAGATCCCCAAGGTCACCGGAATCCGCAAGTTGATGCCACAACATATATCAAGTGAATCACTTGAATACCCCAATGTCACTACGGGTATCCGCATGCAAGACATACATCATGCGCTCTCAAACCTGAATATTCAATCCAACATAGCGACATCTTAAAGTGAAAGATTCAACTCATCACAAAAATATCATGGGGCAATCACCATATGATCCAGCTATATTAACAAGTCCGATGATATATCAAGATCATGTCATCTAAAGAACACGAGAGAGAGAGAGAGAGATCAAACACATAGCTACTGGTACAAACTCTCAGCCCCGAGGGTGGACTACTCCCTCCTTGTCATAGCCTGCACCGGGATGATGAAGATGGCCATCAGAGATGATCTCCCCCTCCGGCAGGGAGCCGGAACGGGTTCCCGATTTGTTTTTTGTGCCTACAGAGGCTTGCAGGGGCAGAACTTCTCATCTAGGGTTATTTCTAGAGGTTTCTATATTTATAGGAATCTTTGGCGTTGGAATCACGCCAAGATGGGCCACGAGGTGCCCACATGGTACCAGGCCGCACCACGAGGGGCAAGCGTGCCATGGTACCTAGTGGGCAGCTGATAACCCACAAATGTAGGCGATCATTTGTAGCCTTTTTCGATAATAATGTGTGTTGAACCCAACGAGGAGCTAAAGGTAGAATTAATATCATCTCAAGTTCTATCAACCACCGATACAACTCTACACGTGCAAACGCTTACTTTACCTAGAACTGGTATGAAACTATTTTGCCAAAAAATAAAGAGCAAGTAAATAAAAGTTAGGGGCTGTTTAGTAGAAAGCTTTTTGTGTAAGAAAAATATTGTACATAGGTAATTGAATATAACATGATATAGATTTATGATGTGCAATGAGAGAGAGATATACTCTAACACACTTTCCGTACTTGGATTATATGCACTTATGATTGGACCTCTAGCAAGCATCCGCAACAGATCATTAAGGTAAACCCAACCATATCATTAAACATCAAGTCCTCTTTACTCCCATACGTGCACAATTCCCTTACTCGGATTTAAGTTTCTATCACTCTCGCCACCCACTATAAGCGAATCATGAACATATTTCAAACCCTCTAGTGTGTATCCTTCACGTGTGCGCATCGTGGAAGGAACCTTAGGACAACACCATATCAACACAAAACTCATATGAATAACATTGTATCACAATTAACCCATAGGACAAAATGGATCTACTCAAACATCATAAGATAACCACATATCACTTGGAAATAGTATGTAGTGTTGAGAACCATGTTTAAGTAGAGAGTTACAACGGGAAAAGAGGTGTTACACTGCTGCATAGAGGGGGAGAGAGTTGGCATTTACGGTGGGAAGATTGTTGATGTAGATCACCGTCACGCTCTTTGCCCCGACAGCACTCAGGCACCACCGGGGGAGAGGGGGAGAGAGCCCCCTCCTTCTTCTTCTTACTTGGCCTCCCCCTAGATGGGAGGAGAGTTCCCCCTCTGTTCCATGGCCTTCATGGCAGCGGAGGGGCTCTGCCCCTCCGATATTGGATCTCCCTCTCTGTTCTCTTCCGTTTCATGTTCCTATTTTCTAGTCCTTAACCATTTCTTAAATTGCTAGACATCCGTAACTCCGATCAGGCTGAAATTTGGAGGGGATTTTGATCCATAAGTTAGCTTTCTTGTGCCAGAAGAAGAGCCCCAACCGACTTAAGGGGTTCCCACTAGACACGACCCCGCACGAGGGGGCCCACACGTGCCCTCGTGTCTAGTGAAGGCTATGGGCCTCTGTTTGCGTTGGTTCTGCCTCCCCAAAAGCACACATATTCCAAAATAATTCTTTGTAGATTTTTATGGCATTTGGACTTTGTTTGATATGGTTATTCTGAAAAATAAAAAACATACAACAAATAGGAACTGCCACTTGGCACTGGATCAATATGTTAGTGCAATAAATCATATAAAATGCTGCCAAAAATATGTGAACGTTGTATAATATCGGCATGAAATGATAAAAAGATATAGGTATGATGAAGACGTATCAGCATCCCCAAGCTTAATTCCTACTCGTCCTTGAGTAAGGTAAATGATAAAAAAGATAATTTTTTATGTGGCATGCTACCTAGCATAATCTTGATCAAAGATCTAATCATGGCATGAATATTAAGATACACGTGATTCAAGGCAATAGTCTATCATTTAACAAAAAGACATCCTTACTCAGGTTTACTAGCAAACAATCTTGTCCTTTCAAAATAACAATGCTTGAAGAATTCTATCCCTACAAAATCATATAGCTTGTCATGCTTGGTATTCCTAGTATAAGGTATAAATCATGAGCACCCCGGTGTCAAATCAAGCAATTGGATCGTACTTTTTAACGCGCTTCAGCTTTTTATTACTAACTCAATACATGAGCGTGAACCATGGATATAGCATAAAGGTGGAATAGAATATGGTGGTAGGTTTCAAAGGGGGTAAAAGTGAAGAAGAAAGTCTCGCATCAACTCGGTGTATCAACGGCCTATGGAGATGCCCATTAATAGATATCAATGCGAGGAGTAGGGATTGTCATGCAACGGATGCACTAGAGCTATAAGTGTATGAAAACTCAATATGATAACTACGTGGGTGTGCATCAAACTCTATAATGAAAAAATCCCACTAGTATATGAAAGTGACAACATAGAAGACTCTCCATATGATAAACATGGTGCTACTTTGAAGCAGAAGTGCGGAATTAGCATGCCCTTCTCTCTTTTCTGTCATTTTTCCTTCTTTTTTCTTTCTCTTTTTCTTCCCTTTTCCCTTTTGTCTTTTTTTGTCCTTTTTTGTGGTGGGCTCATTTAGCCTCCCTTCATTTTTCATTTTTCGTCTGAATTCTCATGCCGACTTGTGAGGGAATCATAGTCTCCATTATCCTTTCCTCACTGGTACAATGCCCTAATAATGATGATCATTACACTTATATTTACTTACAACTCAATACTACAACTCGATACCTAGAACAAAGTATGACTCGATATGAATGCCTATGGCAGTGTACCATGATGTGCAATTGTCTAGCGTAGCATGAACATCAAAAATGGACAAGCCATGTAAATATCATGCTAGCTATATTACGATGATGCATAGCAATATGACAATGAATGCTCAAGTCATCGAAACGGAAGAAGTGGAAGTTGCATGGCAATATATCTTGAATGGCTATGGAAATGACATAATAGGTAGGTATGTTGGTAATTTTGAGGAAGATATAAGAAGGCTTATGTGTGATAGAGCGTATCATATCATGGGTTTTGGATGCACTTGCGAAGTTTGCACCAACTCTGGAGGTGACATAGGGCAATGCACGGTATCGTAGAGGCTAGCAAATTGCGGAAAGGTAAGAGTGCGTATATCCATGGATTCACATTAGTCACAAATAACTCATATACTTATTGCAAGATTTTATTAGCTCTCTCTAAGAAAAGCACTACTTGCATGCCCCTAGGGAGAGGGTTGGGAAAATTTAGGCATCGTGCGACTCCGATTATAACGACACAAAGGATTTCAATCAAGGATAACTTATGCTTCAACTTCATTGCATAACCATAGAATATACATGCATGCTTCGGGAATCACAAACCTTAAAATAAATATTCTTAATAATCCACAATCATCAACTAGCGCTCTCACATATTACTATCTTATTTTCGCAAAACTATTGCAAGGAATCAAACATATCATACTCCTTGATCTACAAGTTTTATGTAGGATTTTATACTAACCATATAAATGAGCAATTCCTTTTGACTCTCTAAATAGGTATAAGTGAATCATGATAGTTTAATTATTTATACAAAATACACTCTACAATAAATATAAGTGAAGCAGAAAAGCATTCTACAAATGACGGTTTTCTATATGTAGAGAAACATGCAATCCAAACTTCAAATGATATAAGTGAAGCACAAGAAGCATTCTATAAAGCCATACTCAAAAGATATAAGTGAAGTGCAATGTGTATTCTATAAATAAACCAACTACTATCTCATACCAGCATGGTGCATAAAATAAAAGTGAAAACTAAACACAAAAGATGCTCCAAGATTTACGCATATCGCATGAATGAAACAAATACGAAAACATACCGATACTTGTTGAAGAAAGATGGGATGCCTTCCGAGGCACCCCCAACATTAGACGCTTGAGTCTCCTTGGTTACTTAGTTGGGGTGCCTTGGGAATCCCCAAGCTTGAACTCTTGCCTCTCCTCCAGCTCCTCATATCGAGACCTCCTCAAACTTTGAACACTTCATCCACACAAAACTTAACAGAAAACTCGTGAGATCAGTTAATATAATAATGCAAATTACTAACTTAAGTACTGTTGAAAACCCATTCATATTTTACTTTTGCATTGTAGCTACTGTAATATAACTTCTCCGTGGCTTATACCATCGGTACAATCGATAGTTTCATTAAAACGAGCAAAACAATGCATCAAAAACATAATCTCTCAAAAACAGGATGGTATGTAGTAATTTGAACATTGACCATACTTCTGTAACTTAAAAAATTCTTAAAGATTAGGAAGAAATTAACAATTTGCGTAGTATTACTGTGTAAAAATTTCTGAAACTTTTGACGTTCGAGTAAAAAATATAAATACACGCACTACAGCCAAAGTTTCTATTTTTGCACCGCACATACCAACAAGCAATCTAATCATCCTAAAGGAAAACCTTGGCACATTATTTTTGTAATAGAATTGTATTTATACAAGGGTATTATTATTTTTGTTGATAAGTTTTTGTAATCAAGATTCACAATGTTTCCATGGGCAAGAACAAAGTTCAAGGCTAGCCCCCACTTCAACGGTGCTCGTCCTTCTCACTTTCACTTTTCTTTTTGAAAAAGTTTTAAGTTCCCCACTTTATTTTTGTTTGTTTTGAAATATTGTAAATCACACAACACAAATAAATGAATCTCTAAAACTTCCGTTTGTCGCCTTGCAACACTTTGTTTAAAGCCATTAAGCTGGGCATAAAGTGCCCAAGTAATGGATCCACCCGGATCCCAAGGTATATCAAAGCCAATCTTAATTAACAATGATTGTAATTTATTAGTGAGCACAAAGAAACATATATCATGCAATGACAAAGTGTAACTCTCTTCCTATGTATCAGCATATCATGAAAGAACAATTCATTCACACAAAGTAAAGGCCAATACATAACATAAGTAGTTTCTTGCAATTTTATCATATTGGAAACATAGAGAGGTGAAGAGTTGGTTCCTCTCTCAAAATAATTGCAAGTAGGAGCAGAAAGCACATGGATATTATATTCATCAAAATCATCATGTGAATTGGTAAAACACAACCCATCAATATAATCCTTAATAAGATCTAACTTCTCCAAAGTAGTGTAGTTGGGAGAATTCAAAAAGATAATAGGACTATCATGTGTGGAATTATAGTAAGTTCATCTTCACAAGCATAATTTATATTGGCATCCTCGACACAATCATAGCAAGAATCAAGTTCATCAAAAAGGGATATTTCAAACAAATCCAAGGGATCGTAGCAATCATCATAGCATTCATCCGTCAGTATGTGTGAAGGGAAATTAAACAATGTATGTGTTGTAGAGTTACTCTCATTAGAAGGTGGGCACGGGTAGCTAATCCACTCTTCCTCATTTTGTTCTTCACTCTCCTCCTCTTCTTTTTCATCTAATGAGCTCGCAGTTCCTGCAAAATATTAATCTCTTCGAAGGCATCCATCATTCTTTCAATAAATTCACTAATATCAGCATTGTATTGTAATTATCATAGCAATATTTAAGTATGGCAATTTTTTCTGATCTTTAAGGAATATCATCATAGTTTTCAAGCAAAGAAGAAATTTCATAAGCACCTTTAAAACCAACAAATTCTTCTATTCGTTCCACGTCATAGTAATCATATATACTGTTAGCATAAGAAGCCAAGGTTTTATTATCAGTAAATTCACATTGAAAGGAAAGGTGTTGACCCTTAATCTTGGAGCAACAAGTATAACCACATCTAAAACATGCATCCCAAGCAAACCAATGGTAAATTATAATTTGATCCCAAAAGTGTTTCCCTTTTTGAGTCAAGAGATAATCCCTAAAATATTCACGTTGATCCAACATTACTCCCATTATCAAGTTAAATGGGGTTTTCTAAGGATTATCAAAGTAGTGTTTAACATTTTCCACATAACGAGCATCGAGGGTTTTAGGAGGTTTCCCATCTCCATGAGTAGCAAGTACACCAATGTTTTTCGGTATTTCGTGTTCCATATCCATAACTAAAGATAGGGAACAACTTAGAACAGAAAATAAAAAGTACTTAGTGATAAAGCAAACAAGCATACATGAGAATATTCACCCCATGCTATTGCTCCCTGGCAATGGTGCCAGAAAAAGATCTTGATAACCCACAAGTGTAGGGGATCGTTTGTAGTATTTTTTGATAAGTAAGAGTGTCGAACCCAACGAGGAGCTAAAGGTAGAATTAATATTCTCTGAAGTTCTATCGACAACTGATACAACTCTGCGCGCGCAAACACTTACTTTACCTAGAATAAGTATGAAACTATTTTGCGGAAAAATAAAGAGTAAGTAAATAAAAGATAGGGGCTGTTTAGTAGAAGGCTTTTTGTGTAATGCAAAAAAGATTGTCCATAGGCAATTGAATATAAGATGATAGATATTTATGATGTGCAATGAGGGAGAGGCATACGCTAACACACTTCCTGTACTTGGATCATATGCACTTATGATTGGACCTCTAGCAATCATCCATAACTACTAGAAATCATTGAGGTAAACCCAACCATAGAATTAAACATCAAGTTCTCTTTACTCCATACACACACAATTCCCTCATTCGGGTGTAAGTTTCTATCACTCTCGCCACCTACTATAAGAGAATCATGAAAATATTGCAAACCCTCCATTGTGTATCCTTCACGTGTGCGCATCACAAAAGGCACCTTAGGATAGCACCATATCAACACACAACTCATATCAATAACATCATATAACAATTAACTCGTAGGGAAAAACAAATCTACTCAAACATCATAGGATAACCACATATCATTGGGAAATAGTATGTAGTGTTGAGAACCATGTTTAAGTAGAGAGTTACAACGGGAAAAGATGTGTTACACCGCTGCATAGAGGGGGAGAGAGTTGGCGTTGATGGCGGGAAGATTGTTGATGTAGATCGCTGTCACGCTCCTTTCCCCGGTGGCATTCTGGCGCCAACAGGCGAGATGGGGAGAGAGCCCCCTCCTTATTATTCCTTGACCCTCCCCCTATATGGGAGGAGAGTCCCCCCTCTGGTACGTGGCCTCCATGGCAGCGGAGGGGAAGGAGCCCCTCCGTGATTGGATCTGCCTCTCCATTCTCTTCCGTTTCGCATTCCCGTTTTCTGGCCCTTCACCATTTCTTAAATTCCCGAGGATCCGTAACTCCAACCGGGCTAAAATTTTGAGGAGATTATTATCCATAAATTAGCTTTCTTGCACCTGAATAAGAGCCCCCACTGACTTAAGGGGCCCCTAGACACCACCCCATGCTAGGGGGGCAGGCGCGCCCTTGTGTCTGGTGAAAGCTATGCGCCTCGGTTTGCATTGATTCTGCCTCCCAAAAATCACATATATTCCAAAATAATTGTGCGTAATTGTTTATAACATTTGGACTTTGTTTGATATGGATATTTTGTGAAACAAAAAACATGCAACAAACAGGAACTCACACTTGTCACACGATCGATATGTTAGTCAAATACATCATATAAAATGTTGCCAAAAATATTTGAAGGTTGTATAATATTGGCATGGAACAATAAAAATTATAGATACGATGGAGACATATCAGCACCCTGATGACCCACAAGTATAGGGAGTCAATTGAAGTCCTGTCAATAAGTAAGAGTGTCGAACCGAACGAGGAGTAGAAGGAAATGACAAGCGATTTTCAGCAAGGTAATTTTTGCGAGCACTAAAATAGCGGTAACAAGTTGTTTGATAGCAAGGTAGTTGTAACAAGTGACAAGTAGCGATAGTAACAATAGGTGTAGCAAGGTATCCCAATCCTTTTGTGTCAAAGGACAGGCTAGAACAATTTCTTATAATAGGCAAAGCGTTCTTGAGGGCACATGAGAATTTCATCTAGTCACTTTCGTCATGTTTGGTTAATTCGTGTTAACTATTTTGATAATCTGATTTGTGGGTGGACCGGTGCTTGGATTGTTGGTGAATACTCACAACATAAGCCATGGGTAGGTTAAAGATGGTGGGAACCGAAGTGGCACCGGATGATGCTGGGAACGAGGTTGGTACACGCATGGAACGCACGATGTACCCAGGTTCAGGGTTCTCCATAGAGATAACACCCCTAATCCTGCAGGAGTGTATGATGTATGAATGTGACTACAAAGTGCTCCTGGAGCTGTATGCGGAGGAGGAAGAAGGAGATGTCGGCTCGCGTCTGCCTCTCCTATGTGGTTGGTGTGTATGCTAAGTTGACCGACCCTTTGCATGGAGGGGGCCGGGGGGGTTTTATAGACGAACCCACCGACCTACAATATGGATAAAAGTACAAGAGTGGGACCCGGCTGGCAGCCTCGCCGGCTGGCCAGGGGGCCACGGGGGTCTTGTCTTGTCGCTGGAGGGCCCGCCGGCTAGGAGGCCCCGTCTGGCTGTGGGACCCGTCGGCTAGCCAATAAGGCTCTCGCGTAAGGTTGACGCATGATACGTGTTGTACGTCCAGCATCGTCCAGCGAGATTCGTCATGGGCAGGCGGTACGGACGTCTCCACTGTTCCCATGACGAATGCAGTAATGGAGTGGGAGTTTGACGGCTGACACTATGGAGGGTGATGGATCAGAGCCGGAGGAGGTCAGCGGTGTGGCCACCGATGCTGGTACCTGTCGTGCATTCCAATCCAGTACCTTTGCTGACGCGTAGCCACCTTTAACCGTAGGGTATAGTCCTGACCTACGGTCTGATGTGACTTGAGATCCCCAGCCGGTTGGCCTGCTTGGCTAGCCGGCCTAGGCACGGCCGCCTCGCCCCTAGCCGACTGGCTTGGCCTAGGCGGCCAGGGGGAGGTAGCCGTCTCGTCTCTTGCCGACGGGTGCTTCTTGGCCGGCCAGTGAGTTGGCCGCCTCGGCCCCCAGCCGGTAGGTGCTTCCTAGCCGGCCAGGGGACTTGGGCCTTGTAGGTTTGTTCTGTTTATTCCTTGTTGGCTGAAGGTAAAGGAGCAGGCTCGCTAAGCCTACCCCTGGGTTATCCCCCCGACAGTAGTCCCCGAAGCTGGGGAGGCCCGCCGCTTTGGAGCGGGTGGCCTCACCGGCTTGATTGTTTGTCGTTGTATTCCTGCAACCGTCTGCGGCAGGGGACGCCGGCTCAGAAGCCGGCTGGCTTCCAAGCGACGCCTCGGCTTTGTCATAGGCCGTGTAAAACGCGCCACGTGCCAGGCCCGGCCTAACGTGATGATGGTTTATTCAGGTGACGGGACTGGGCCTGGGCCCTGGGTCCCGCCACGACGCCCCCTCGGCCCCCGTGCGGAGGATCCTCTATGGATTTACTCCATGACGGTTGGGTCTCGGGAAGTTTTACCGCCCGTAATAAACGGGATTAGTGGGGTCTTTGTGCGCACCGGATCCCCTCCCCACGATCCTTCGTGGGGTTTAAATGGAGCGCGGGGGTACCAAGGAGGCCATTCGCCCCTCTCTCGCCCCACATCGACTCCCTCTTCCTCCCTAAGCCCAGAGAGAAAGTGACCGTCTGCCTTCGTATTCATCCTCTCCGTCGCCGTAGCTCCACCCGTTGCCGCCAGTCTTCCCAAGCACCCGTTACCCGCAGACACGGCGAGCGGCTCCTTGATACGTCTCCAACGTATCTATAATTTTTGATGGTTTCATGCTATTATCTTGTCAAACTTTGGATGTTTTGTATGCCTTTTATATATTTTTGGGGACTAACTTATTAACTCAGTGCCAAGTGCCAGTTCCTGTTTTTTCCATGTTTTTGACCCCTTTCAGAGGAGATTTTGAAATGGAGTCCAAACGGAAGAAAATCCCCGAAAAGATTTTTTTTGGAACGGAATAAGATCGGGGAACTTGGGAGCCAAGGCAGGGGAGCCCCTGGGCCCCCACAAGCCTCCACCCCACGGCCAGTGGGGGCGCCATCCAGGCTTGTGGCCCCCCTGGACGCCCTTTCCCCTTGGACTTTCGCCTATACATTCCCATAAATTCCAGAAAGAATTAGGAGATCATCACAATCACTTTTCCGCCGCCGCAAGCTTCTGTCTTCGCAAGATCCCATCTGTGCACGCCCTGGTGCCTTGCCGGAGGGGGGATTCGGACACGGAGGGCTTCTTCATCAACACCATGACCTCTTCGATGATGCGTGAGTAGTTCACCATAGACCTACGGGTCCATAACTAGTAACTAGATGGCTTCTTCTCTCTCTTGGATCTTCAGTACAAAGTTCTCCAGGATCTTCATGGAGATATATCCGATGTAATCTTATTTTGCGGTGTGTTTGTCGAGATCCGATGAATTGTGGATTTAAGATTAGATTATCGATGAATCTTATTTGAGTTTCTTCTGATCTCTCTTATGCATGATTTCATATCCTTGTAATTCTCTTCGAGTTGTGGGTTTTGTTTGGCCAACTAGATCTATGATTCTTGCAATGGGAGAAGTGCCTGGCTTTGGGTTCTTACCATGCGGTGACCGTCACCCAGTGACAGAAGGGTTAGCGAGGCACGCATCATGTTGTTGCAGTGAAGGGTAAAAATATGGGGTTTTCATCATTGGTTTGAAATTATCCCTCTACATCATGTCATCTTGCTTAAAGCGTTACTCTGTTCGTCATGAACTCAATACACTAGACACATGCTGGATAGCGGTCGATGTGTGGAGTAATAGTAGTAGATGCAGAAAGTATCGGTCTACTTGTCTCGGACGTGATGCCTATATGTATGATCATTGCCTTAGATATCGTCATAACTTTGCACGGTTCTATCAATTGCTCGACAGTAATTTGTTCACCCACCGTAATACTTGCTATTTTGAGAGAAGCCTCTAGTGAATACTATGCCCCCCAGGGTCTACTCCACACCATATTTTCAGCCTTACACTTTTTACTTCGTTGCACTTTCCGCCTTCAGATCTCACTTTGCAAACAATCTTGAAGGGATTGACAACCCCTTTGAAGCGTTGGGTGCAAGCTTGCTTGTGTTTGCCCAGGTACTCTGGACTTGAGGAGACCCTCTTTCTGGATCGATACCTTGGTTCTCAAACTTAGGGAAATACTTACTGCTCCTATGCTGCATCACCCTTTCCTCATCAAGGGAAGAACCAACGCAAGCCTAGCCTCTATCAACGTGTCAATTTCTGGCGCTGTTGTCTGTGGGATAGCACAAGAATTTCTGGCGCCGTTGCCGGGGAGGAAGATCAAGTCAAGAACTCATCCAAGTTGGTGTCGCAAACTCATCTCTTGCATTTACTTTGTTTGGTAGGAATAACTTTGGCAACAACAATGCCTTTAGAGGAAACTATGTTCCTACGCCTTGTCCTAGTAACTCCTCTAATAACTTTGGCAACTCCTACAACAATACTCATGGAAATTACAATAGATTACCCTCTGATCTAGAGAGCAATATCAAAGAGTTCATCAACTCTCAAAAGATTTTCAATGCGTCCATAGAGGAAAAACTACTCAAAATTGACGATTTGGCTAAGAGCGTTGATAGAATTTCTTGCGTTGTTGATGCTTTGAAAGTTAGATGTGCTCCTACCAAAATCAACATGGATGAAACTTTGAAAGCTATGCGTGTTTCCATGATTGAGAGCCAAGAAAGAACCGCCCAAATTCGTGCTAGACATGAATGGCTTAAAAAGGTGTGTTCTCGTGATGAGAATCACAAAGATCTGAAAGTGCTTGGTGTAAGTCCCATTGAATCTTTTTTTTCTTGTGTCAAACCTAATGATTATGGGTCTGGATATGAATCCACTTTGGTTGAAAAGTGCCCCAATGATTTGGAGTCCATCTATCTTGATGCTAAAAGCATTAAAAGTGGAGTAGAAGACGTTAAAACTTTGAGTAGTAATGAAATTACTACCGTGGATTTCAAGGAATTCAATTATGATAGTTGCTCCTTGATTGAATGCATTTCTTTGATGCAATCCATGTTGAACTCTCCACACGCTTATAGCCAAAACAAAGCCTTTACCGATTGTATCGTCGAATCTATGATAAAATCTCTTGAAGAGAAACTTGAATTGGAAGTCTCTATCCCTAGAAAGCTTCATGATGAGTGGGAACCTACCATCAAAATCAAAATCAAAAACTATGAGTGCAATGCTTTGTGTGATTTGGGTGCTAGTGTTTCTGCGATTCCAAAGTCTTTATGTGATGTTCTGGGTTTTAATGAGATTGAAGAGTGTTCTCTTAATTTGCGTCTTGCTGATTCTACTGTCAAGAAACCCATGGGAAGGATCAATGATGTTCTTATTATTGAAAATAGGAACTATGTACCCGTGGATTTCATTGTGCTTGACATTGATTGCAATCCTACTTGCCCTATTATTCTTGGTAGAGCATTCCTAAGGACTATCGGTGCTATCATCGATATGAAGGAAGTGCATGGAACACTTTCCTAGAAAGAAAATAAGATTTCCTTATGAATCCATGATGAGGGCCACTTGTGGTTTGAGCACCAAAGACGACGATACGTAATTCTATCGCTTCTATGCCTAGCTAAGGGAGTTAAACAATAGCGCTTGTTGGGAGGCAACCCAATGAATTTATCTTTTTCTTTCTGTTTTATTGCGTCCACACTTTCACAATTCTGTTGTGATTGTGTTTTTTGTGTTTCTTTTTGTGTTTGAGCCAAGCAAAGCCCTTATGACTAGTCTTGGTAATGGTTGTTTGATCCTGCTGGAAAAGACAAAAACGTTTCGCTCACGAGATGATTTTTCATTTTTATTTAGAAAGAGTTTTTGAGTTGATCCTTTTTTCTCCTGATTGATATGCTTTTTTCTCAGGCCGTCGTAATTTTTCAGATTTTTTGAGGTACAAGAAGTATACGAAGTATACAGATTGCTACAGACTGGTCTGTTTTTGACAGATTCTGTTTTTCTTGAGTTGGTTGCTTGTTTTGATGAAATTATGGTTAGTATGGGGGGGGTACTAGCCATGGAAAATTGAGAATACAGTAGCCCATCATCAATATAGATGGAATTAAAGTTTGCTACAGTACCAAAAGAAGTGGTAGTTTGTTTTCTTGTACTAATGTTATCACAAGTTTCTGTTTAAGTTTTGTGTTGTGAAGTTTTCAAGTTTTGGGTGATGTTCTCATGGACAAAGAGATAAGGAGTGGAAAGACCTCAAGCTTATCCAAATTCAAGGACACCAAAAAGCCTAAGCTTATGGATGCCTCGGCAAGGCATCCCCTCTTTCGTCTTCAATCCATCGGTAACATTACTTGGAGCTATATTTTTATTCACCACATGATATGTGTTTTGCTTGGAGCGTCTTGTATCTTAGGAGTCTTTTCTTTTTGTTGTGTCACAATAATCCTTGCTAGACACCTTTTTGAGAGAGAGAGACATGCACTCATCGTGATTTTGCTAGAATGCTCATAGTGCTTCAATTATATATTTTGAGCTAGAGACTTTTGCTCTTGTGCTTCACTTATATCTTTAAGAGCACGGCGGTGCGTGATTTGGTAGTTGGCTTATGCTATGAAAGTAGTCCCAAATGTGCTAGGTACCCAAAGAGGATGCAAAAACCTCCATCTTCATGTGCATTGAGTAGAAAGAGAAGTTCCGATTCCTGTCAATTAGTTTTGAGACATGGATTTGGTAATATTGAGAGTTATGTTAGTAGGGTGTTGTGAATCTAGAGATACTTGTGTTGAAGTTAGTGATTCCCGTAGCATGCACGTATGGTGAACCGCTATGTTAGGAAGTCAGAGCATAATTGATCTATTGATTGTCATCCTTTGTGTTGAGGTCGGGATCGCGCGATGGTTTACACCTACCAACCCTTCCCCTCGGAGTATGCGTTTAGCACTTTGTTTTGATTACTAATAAAAACTTTTGCAACAAGTATGTGAGTTCTTCATGACTAATGTGAGCCCATGTTATAGATGCACTTTCACCTTCCACCATTGCTAGCCTCTCTAGTGCCACACAATTCTTGCCGGTACACAAACCCACCATATGCCTTCCTCAAAACAGCCACCATACCTACCTACTATGGCATTTTCATAGCCATTCCGAGATATATTGCCATGCAACTCCCACCGTTCCGTCTCATGACTTGTGTCGTCACTCTCATATTGCCTTTGCATGATCGTAAAATAGCTAGCGATATGTTTCAACGTCATACGCCATGCTAGATCGTTGCACATTCCGGTACACTGCCGGAGGCATTTCCTATGGAGTCATCATCATTGTGATCTTTGAGCTGTGAGTAAATAAAAGTGTGATGATCATCATTATTAGAGCATTGTCCCATGTGAGGAAATAAAAAAAAGAGGCCAAAGAGCCCAAAAACAAAAAGAAGGGAGAAAAAAAAGGAGGCCTAAGAGCCCAAATGAAAAAAAGAGAAAAGAGAGAAAAAGAGAGAAGGGACAATGCTACTATCTTTTTCCACACTTGTGCTTTATGTTAGCACCATGTTCTTCATGATTGAGAGCTTCTTGCTTTGTCACTACCATATGCTAGTGGGAATCTTCATTATATAACTTGGCTTGTATATTCCAATGATGGGCTTCCTCGAAATTGCCCTAGGTCTTCGTGAGCAAGCAAGTTGGATGCACACCCACTAGTTTTCCTTTTGAGCTTTCACATACTTATAGCTCTAGTGCATCTCTTGTATGGCAATCCCTACTCATTCACATTCATATCTATTAATGGGCATCTCCATAGCCTATTGATATGCCGAGTCAGTGTGACCATCTTCTCCTTTTTGTCTCACAACCACCACCACACTCTATTGCACCTATAGTGTTATATCCATGGCTCGCTCAGGTATTGCGTGATAGTTATAAAAGGTTTGAGAAAGTAAGAGTGCGAAAACAATTACTTGGCCAATTCCGGGGTTGTGCATGATTTACATTAGTTGTGTGAGGATGATGGAGCAGAGCCAGACTATATGATTTTGTAGGGATAACTTTATTTGGCCTTGTTATTTTGAAAGTTCATGATTACTTTGCTAGTTTGCTTGAAGTATTACTGTTTTCATGTCAATAGAAAACTATTGTTTTGAATCTTACGGATCTGAACATTCATGTCACGTGAAAGAAGTTGCACATGACAACTATGCTAGGTAGCATTCCACATCAAAAATTCATTCTTTATCACTTCCCTACTCGAGGACGAGCATGAGTTAAGCTTGGGGATGCTTGATACGTCTCCAACGTATCTATAATTTTTTATGGTTTCATGCTATTATCTTGTCAAACTTTGGATGTTTTGTACGCCTTTTATATATTTTTGGGGACTAACTTATTAACTCAGTGCCAAGTGCCAGTTGCTGTTTTTCCATGTTTTTGACCCCTTTCAGAGGAGATTTTGAAACGGAGTCCAAACGGAAGAAAATCCCTGAAAAGATTTTTTTTGGAACGGAAGAAGATCGGGGAACTTGGGAGCCAAGGCAGGGGAGCCCCAGGGGCCCCACAAGCCTCCACCCCGTGGCCAGGGGGGCCGCACCATCCAGGCTTGTGGGCCCCCCGGACGCCCTTTGCCCTAGGACTTTCGCCTATATATTCCCATGAATTCCAGAAAAAAAATCAGGAGATCATCGCAATCACTTTTCCGCCGCCGCAAGCTTCTGTCTTCGCAAGATCCCATCTGGGGCACGCCCTGGTGCCCTGCCGGAGGGGGGATTCGGACACGGAGGGCTTCTTCATCAACACCATGAATTCTCCGATGATGCGTGAGTAGTTCACCATAGACCTACGGGTCCTAGCTAGTAACTAGATGGCTTCTTCTCTCTCTTGGATCTTCAATACAAAGTTCTCCATGATCTTCATTGAGATCTATCCGATGTAATCTTCTTTTGCGGCGTGTTTGTCAAGATCCGATGAATTGTGGATTTATGATCAGATTATCTATGAATCTTATTTGAGTTTCTTCTGATCTCTCTTATGCATGATTTCATATCCTTGTAATTCTCTTCGAGTTGTGGGTTTTGTTTGGCCAACTAGATCTATGATTCTTGCAATGGGAGAAGTGCTTGGTTTTGGGTTCATACCGTGCGGTGACCTCACCCAGTGACAGAAGGGGTAGCAAGGCACGCATCGTGTTGTTGCCTTCAAGGGTAAAAATATGGGGTTTTCATCATTGGTTTGAGATTATCCCTCTACATCATGTCATCTTTCTTAAAGCGTTACTCTGTTCGTCATGAACTCAATACACTAGATGCATGCTGGATAGCGGTCGATGTGTGGAGTAATAGTAGTAGATGCAGAAAGTAACGGTCTACTTGTCTCAGACGTGATGCCTATATGTATTATCATTGCCTTTGATATCGTCATAACTTTGCGTGGTTACATCAATTGCTCGACAATAATTTGTTCACCCACCATAATACTTGCTATTTTGAGAGAAGCGTCTAGTGAACACTATGGCCCCCAGGGTCTACTCCACACCATATTTTCAGCCTTACACTTTTACTTCGTTGCACTTTCCACCTTTAGATCTCACTTTGCAAACAATCTTGAAGGGATTGACAACCCCTTTGAAGCGTTGGGTGCAAGCTTGTTTGTGTTTGCGCAGGTACTATGGACTTTACGAGACCCTCCTTCTAGATCGATACCTTGGTTCTCAAACTGAGGGAAATACTTACTGCTCCTGTGCTGCATCACCCTTCCTCTTCAAGGGAAGAACCAACGCAAGCCCAACCTCTGTCAACGTGTCAATTTCTGGCACTGTTGTCTGTGGGATAGCACTCCTCCTCGAAGAAGAGCTTGTCCAACGGGGCCTGGCTCGGCAGCGAGATTTGCGACGACCACATCGAGGCGCTCCGCCACTGCCGGATGCTGGCTCCGGCCTCTCTCGTGACTGTGCGGATCCCCGAAGCCAAAACCGCCCCAATGCCACAAGAGGGGGAGATCGTCATGTTCGACGAACACTTCTTCAGGGGCTTCGGGCTTCCGGCGAACACCTTCTTCTCCAACTGGCTCACTTTCTTCGGCCTGCAGCCACACAACCTGGCGTCGAATGCCATTCTCCAACTGGCTTCGTTCGTCATCCTGTGCGAGGGCTTCTTGGGGATTGAGCCTCGCCTCGACCTCTGGCAGAGCTTGTTCTTCCTCAAGAAGCAGTCCATGAAGATGAAAAAGGCCGAGCTGGAGAAGATCGACGACCCTCGCCTGATGACACCGTGCGGAGCCGCACTGGTGCACCATCAGTCGTAGTCCGGCTTCCCCCAGCTGCCGCTGCAAGAATCCATCAAGCAATGGCAGATAGGCTTCTTCTATGTGAAGAACGCGAGCCCTGCACACAACGCCCTCAACATGCCTCCCTTTGACATCGAGCCTCCGATGGCGAAGCTGAACTGGTAGACCAAGTATCCGAAGCCGATTCCCGAGGTAGCGCAGATCAGCGCCTACCTCGATAGCTTGAAGAATCACGACCTCCTGGGCCGCGAACTGCTTACCACCATGATCGCCCGCAGGATCCTGCCCTTGCAGAGGCGGCCCCATCTGGTTTGCCAGATGGGAGGCCGGTATGATCCCTGCCGGCTCTCCACCAAGAACTTCACAGCCGGCACGGTGGCTCGGGGTGTGAACCAGATCTCCACCGCCCGCCTGGATAATGGTGGGAACTGGGAGTGGGGGCTAGTCCCTTACGACAGGGCCCATCCGCCTCCGATGGTAAGCACTCTTGCTGATGTTGCTCTTGTCATTTGTTGAAGTAGTCGATCTTCTTTTTGAGCCGGTCGCCGACTCCATTGCATAGCTGTTCGAGAACTTGCAAGCGCTCAACTCGCCTGCTGTCGACGTGGTGACGTCCGATGCCTCAGAGATCAAGGACGAGGGCACGATCGAGCCGCGTTCTGCCGCCTCCGAGGATTTGGAGGATGTGCTGGAGTCAGAGGGCTCTGAGCCGTCTGAAGAGCATGTGAAACCCTCCATTGTTGATTGGACGGATGATGACGAGACACCGCCCCTTATCTGATGCAGCCTTCGAGGAAGACTCCGATGGGGTGGAGGAGGTCACCAGCCCACCCCTCAGGCGTGGTCGCCGCCATGCGGCCGAGACGGCTGGTCTTGGTGAGGCGGCCCGGAAGAAAGGCAAGGGTGCCACAGCTTCCAGGCCAACCCCTAAGCGTGTCGCGACAGGACCTCCAGTCGGAGGACGAGCATGCGGTGCTAAGAAGCATCGTGCTGGTGCCGGCAGGAGGCAGGTGCCCATCGTTGCGGGGTAAGGGTTCCCTTTCATTCCCATGTACTTTGTCTTGTGTGAAGATATGTTCCTCAAAGCAATACTTGGCAGGGAGGCGGAGGACATGGAGGAAGATACCGCCTCCGCCGCTGAGCGAGCCGGCTGGGCAGCGGCTGACGCCGCCCAGAAGGCTATTGAAGAACAATCCGCTCGCGGCTGGGAGGTGGCGGCGAAGATGGTCGAGGGCCGATCTCACCCTAGCCGGGACAAGAAGCCTACGGAGAGGCGCACGAAGGCTAGACATGACCCCTCCACGCATGCTCGCGTGGAGGAGCCAGCTAGCGAGGCGGCCCCAAGGCGTACCCAGAGGGCCGAGGCGGCCAAGCCGTCCGAGCCAGACGCCTCTGCGCCAGTGGACCTCGAGGAGATCCCCGAGACGCAGGAGGCCGAGGCGGCGGCCGACGCGCCGGAGATGAACCTGGACACGCTAGAGGTGGTCATGGATGCGCCGGACGCGACCGATCCACCTCCTGCTGCGGAGACGATGCCTGCTGGGACGTCGACGGAGCCGACCAGCAGTCCGACGCCCGAAGACGGCACCATCGTCGTCTCCAACCGTGGTCCGGTTGCTCCAGGAGCTGGCCTATGAAGGCTTGGCGAGCGGCCAACCTTGATCGCAAGACGCCGCCTGCTGGAACCGTGCTCCAAGGCGACCCGGAGCTGGTTTCGTTGTTTGCCGATAGCCGGTACAAGGTGGAGCAGGCAGCCCGCGTGGCGGGCAGCGATCTAGAGCGCTTGGAGGAGCGCACCAGGGTGAGTACTTTACCCTTTGCTTCTTCCTCGTCTTAGTTTTTATTTTTTTTCTTCTTCTTTTGAATCAGTGGGGGCGCGCCAGCGCACCCACTGGGTGTAGCCCCTGAGAATCGGGCCGACCAAGCATTTGCCGGGCCGAATCTTTTCGAGCTTATCCCTTGTCTTAGCTTTTTTAGTGGGGGCGCGCCAGTGCATCCACTGGGTGTAGCCCCCGATAATCGGGCCGATTATGAATTAGCCAGGCCGAATCTTATTTTGCTTCTTCTTTGCTTTGCTCGTAGGACCTTTACGACGCCGAGGTGCAGGCGTATAACACGCTGCGGGCGTAGAACCAGGCGGCTGACCGCCAGGTCGCCAATCTTCAGGTCCGGCTGGGCGAGGCCGTCACGGAGCGGGACGCCTTGCGCGAGGCAAACCAGCGGCTCCAGCAGCAGCTGGCTCTTCTCCAGACGGAGAAGAAGGAGGTCGAGGCGGCCCGCCAGGCTGAGCAAGAGCAGCTGCGCGCCACCCTGTAGGAGAAGGACGACTCCCACGCTGCCGTCACGGAGCGTCTCAAGACGGCTCATATCGAGGAGATTAAGCTGAAGGACGCTGCCCTGAAGGAGAAGGAGGAAACCCTGATCCAGAGGCAGGCGTAGCTGGCCAAGGCGCTGGAGACGGCCGCGGCCCTCCAGGAAGAAGTCTCCCGCGCCACTAAAGCAAGCAAGGCGCGGGAGCTCGAGGCCCTGGAGAATGCCCACGAGACTGACGGCCATTTCGACCGTAAGTCCTTTTTGTTTTGTCTTGAATTTTCTTCTTTGCTGCTTCCTCTTCTTATTCTTCTTCGGACCCCTTCCCCTATCCCAGGTTTCTTCCCTAAGACACGGGAAGCGGCTGAAATGGCTATCGAGGTGACCCGCAAGGATTGCCGTGTTGTCGGGCAGGAGGTAGATGTCACTGCCAGTTGGAGCGTGGAGGAGATTGGCATGGTCCTCAGAGCCCGCGTGCGTGCCTTGGCCGAGTCCGTGGAGCGGCTTCAGAGCGTAGGCTCGTCGATGATAAAGGCTCTGTGGCCCAAGGCCATGGAGCCGGCGTCGATGAGTCGGCTCTCCCGCTGGCTTGCGGCCGGCGACGATCGCCTTGACGCCTGGCGCGGCTCGGCCGCGCGTGCTGGAGCCCATGGCCCTGCGCTTGGCCAAGTCTTGGTAACGGAACCTGAACTTGGGCAAGCTCGTCGCGCAGTGCGACGACTTGGAGGGGGAGCTGCAGGCCGTGGAGGAGCAGCTGCGTGTCAGGGCCAGCAACATCGCCTCGTACGCCACCTAGGATGAGCTCAACTTGGAGCGGGGTGAATACGACAACGTGGTCCCTGAGGACTTGCACGGTCTTCAGCCCTATGACGCCGATGGCAGCTCCGACGAGGCGGCCCGTGAGGTGGAAACGCCGCCTCCAGCGGCGAGGCATATGCCGACTCCGCCAAGGACGGAGCCGAAAGCTCTCATGGAGGAGACGGCGCCACCACCTCAGGAGCAGCCGGCGATGGTGAAGCCACCACTTCAAGAGCAATAGCCGGGGCAACGGATGAGGCCGCTGCCCCTTAGCCGGTCTTGTTTTTTTGGTTGTCTGCAATGAATTGTCAGTCCAACAGTTCCACCCACTTGGGGTGTGTAATGAACTTCGACCATGGGCCAATGATTTTGAATGTATGAATTCTGCATTATATTCGTAATACCATGCATGCTGCTTTATGTTTTCATCTTTTGATTCCTGCTTGACTTCTTTTTCTCCAACCCCTTTACTCCCTCTAGCGTCTACCCCGCCAGCCCGACAGTCGGTCTGTGACCAGGTCGAGGCTTCCGCCTTTGGGAATATTAGACTTAGATTTTTCGAAACCATCAAGACTTCATGACTCAAACAAAAACCTGCACAAGCCGACTAGAATAAGATCGTAAAAAGATCGAAGCAACCTGAGCCGGCAACCTTTTTGTAGTTGAATTTTATATGCATCCGGCCTTACCTGGCGCCGCCTCGCTAGCCGGACAGCCAGGAGCCGGTCTGTAGCTGTTACGAGACGACCATGGATCGATCCGGCGTACACTATGTGTTCTTCTACAATTTAAGGAAGTCGTTCAGGCGGTTAGCAAGCCCCCGAGCCCCTTTGAGCCGTACCAAGGCACTCACAAAACGAGTAAAAACTCTAGTCATGAATCTAAAAAGAAGCATATGTGTATGCTCTTTTCATTGCATTCATTAGAAATCCCGCAGAGGGAGAAAGATACATATGTGCATGCCCTTTCCATGTTTGTTACTTGCCTTCTAGCAATAGAACGGGCGAAGCAACGCCGCATTCCATGGATATTCCATCTCCTGGCCGGAGTCCTCCCTCTTGCGCTTCCTTAGCTTCTGGGCATCGATCAGGTAGTATGCATTGTTATGCAATGCCGTGCTGATGATGAAGGGCCCCTCCCATGGGGATGAGAGCTTGTGCTGGCTGGCCGTTCGCTGGATTCTTCTGAGCACCAAGTCCCCCTCTCTGAAAGAAAGGGGTGCTACTGCAACTAAAGACCTTCCAACGACGCCAGAAACACGTGCTGACGGGAGACTATTCTTGTCTTGATACTCCTCAGCAATGGCACCAGGAATCCTTCTCCTACGGCTACGCCTATAGGGACTTCCTTGGCAAATATGCAAAGGATTCCCCCGTGGCCTTGGAGCCTTGCGTTGGTGTTCCCTCGAAGCGGAAAGAGTGATGTAGCACAGCGGCGGTAAGTATTTCCCTCAGTTTTGAGAACCAAGGTATCGATCCAGTGAAGGATTATCACAAGTACTTGCACAAACACAAAGAACTTGCACCCAACGCTATGAAGGGGTTGTGAATCCCTTATAGATTGTTTGCCAAGTGAGAACTGAAAGCAACAAAGTAACAAAGCAAAGTAAAAGTGAAAGTGGAAACGATAGGTGTGAATAGACTCGGGGTCCGTAGTGTTCACTAGTGGCTTCTCTCATGAAAGCAAGTAGACGGTGGGTGAACAAATTAGAGTCGAGCAATTGATAGAACCATGCAAAGTCGTGACGTCATCTATGGCAATGATTATATCTATAGGCATCACATCCAAAACAAGTAGACCGATACTTTTTGCATCTACTACTATTACTCCACACGTCGACCGCTATCCAGCATGCATCTAGTGTATTAAGTCCAAAAGAGCAGAGTAGCGCCTTAAGCAAGATGACATGATGTAGATGGACAATCTCATATCTACGATAAAAGCCCATATTGTTACCCTTGATGGCAACAACATGATGCGTGCCTTGCTGCCCTTTCTGTCACAGGGAAAGGTCACCACACGGTATGAACCCAAAACCAAGCACTTCTCCCATTGCAAGGATCACAGATCTAGTTGGCCAAACAAAACCCAAGACTCGGAGAGACTGACAAGGATATCAAATCATGCATATAAGAAATCAGTAAAGACTCAAATATATATCATAGATAATCTGATCACAAATCCACAATTCATCGGATCTCGACAAACACACCGCCAAAGAGGATTACATCGGATAGATCTCCATGAAGATCATGGAGAACTTTGTGTTGGAGATCCAAGAGAGAGAAGAAGACATCTAGCTACTAACTACGGACCCGTAGGTCTGAAGTGAACTATCACGAGTCATTGGAGGGGCGATGATGTTGATGTAGAAGCCCTCCAATTCCAAAATCCCCTCCGGCAGGGCACCGGGAAGGGTCTCCGGATGAGATCTCGCGGAAATGGAAGCTTGCGGTGGCGGAAAAGTGCTTTCGTGGATTCCCCTATTTTTTTAATGTATTTTAGGGAATATATAGGCGAAGGAGCTAGGTCAGGGGGTGCCAGGGAGGCCACAAGCCTGGTAGCCGCCGCCCCTGGTGGCGGCTACAGGGCTTGTGGCCCCCCTGTAGCTCTCTTGCCTTGGCCCTCAAGCCCCCTGATCTTCTTCCGTTGAGGAAAAATTTATTTCGGGGATTTTATTCTGTTTGGACTCCGTTCCAAAATCAGATCTGAAAAGAGCCAAAAACATAGAAAAAACAGGAACTGACACTTGGCACTGAATTAATAAGTTAGTCCCAAAAAAGATATAAAAGGTACATAAAGACCCAGAGATGACAAGATAACACCATGAAACCATCAAAAATTATAGATACGTTTAAGACGTATCAAGGGGCTTGATCTTCTTGCTGTGGTAGTACCTCAGCTTCTGTTGATAGATTGATGTCCGGCTCAAGGCTAGGTCCCGTGCCTCCTCGAGCAGATTGACGCCATCTTCTCTTGCCTCCTTCGCTTCTATTTCTGTGTATAGGGTGACCTGAGGCAAGTCGAACTCGACATCCGTAGGGATGATAGCCTCAGATCCGTATACTAGAAAGAATCGAGTGAAGCCGGTTGATCGGTTGGGCGTGGTGTGGAGGCTCCACAGTACTGCTGGCGGCTCTTTAATCCAGCAGCCGACTGACCTGACGAGTGGTGCCACCAGTCTTGGCTTGATGCCGGCCAGGATTAGGCCGCTGGCCCTCTTCACCTGGCCATTGGACTGGGGGTGTGCCATCGATGCCAAGTCGAGCCGGATGCCTACTTTGGAGCAGTAGAGTGCCAAAGCACTCTTGGCGAAGTTGGTGCCGTTGTCGTTGATGATGCTGTGGGGGATGCCGTATCGGACAGAGATGTTCGTGATGAACCTGACGGCCGTGGGGCCGTCAAGCTTCTTGATGGGTCTAGCCTCGATCCACTTGGTAAATTTATCGATGGCCACCAAGACATGTGTCATGCCACCACGAGCCGTCTTGAATGGCCCCACCATGTCCAACCCCCAGACCGCGAAAGGCCATGACAAGGGGATGGTTTTGAGGGCCGAACACGGCATGTGGATCTGCGCACCAAAGCATTGGCAGCCCTCGCACTTGTTGACCATGTCCACGACCTCCTTGAGGGCCGTGGGCCAGTAGAATCCATGGTGAAATGCCTTGGCCACCAGGGTTCTAGAGGCGGCATGATGACCGCACTCCCCCTGGTGAATGTCTCTGAGGATCTCCTGTCCCTTTTCTGATTCGATGCAGTGCTGGAACACGCCAGTCACACTACGTCGAACCAGCTCGTGATTGATGATGTTGTAGGCTGCAGATCGGCGTTGGATATGCCTTGCCTCTGCCTCCTCTTGAGGAAGCTCGCCGCGAAGAAGGAAGGCCAGGATGGGTTGAGCCCACGACGGAGCCGACACAAGGGCTGGCTCCGGCTCGACCTGAGTGTCGGGGGCTTCTGCAGCTCCCGTGCTTGATGAAGCACTCGCAGTCTCGAGACTCTCTGTCTCTAATGCCATCGTGGCGGCCAGCTCGCCGTCTACCTCCATGATGTCCACCCACTTGGTGTCGAGACGACATGATTCGAGGCTTGGCGTAGCCGGATTTGTTGTTGTAGCTGGCAAAGTAGTCGTAGCCGGCGAAGTGGTTGTATCCGGTGCCACAATTGGAGTCGGCAGAGCCAGTGCAGCCGACACAGGAGGTGTAGCTGGCGCAACTGGCGTAGCGGACAGCGCTTGCATCGAGGGATCAACCGACACAAAAATTGATGCCGACTCTGGAGACGGCTTGATGGACGGCTTGTGCAGCTGCTCGAGGGAGACGCCGGCTGGAATGGCTTGTCTTGTGGAGCCAATCTTGCCCAATGTGTGGGCCGTCTCGTTGTCCGCCCTGGGAACATGGTGAAACTCGCAACCCTCGAAAGGGCCGCTGAGCTGCTGGATGAGGAAGCGGTAGCTTGCCATGTTGGCGTCCCTGGCGTCCCATTCGCCAGAGACTTGCTGCACCACAAGGTCTGAGTCACCGAAGCAAAGGAGCCGCCGGATGCCAATCTCCTTGGCAAGCCGGAGGCCGTGAGCGAGCGTTTCGTACTCAGCGACGTTGTTGGAGGCGGCGAAGTGAATCTGCAGAGTATACTTGAGCTGGTCTCCTTTGGGAGACGTCAAGACAATGCCGGCTCGGAGACCAGTTCGCATCTTCAAGCCGTCGAAGTGCATCCACCAATGAGTGGAATCTGGAGGCGGTGGCTCGAACTGGGTTTCAGCCTAGTTGACAAGGAAGTCGGCCACCACCGAGACTTGATGGCAGTGCGAGGATCATAGCGGATGTCGTGGTCAGCCATGGAGATGGACAACTTGGCAATCCGGCCAGTCGCGTCCTGGTTGCCCATGATTTCTGAAAGTGGAGCAATGCTCACCACAGTGATGGCTGTTGGAAATATGCCCTAGAGGCAATAATAATTGGTTATTATTATATTTCTTTGTTCATGATAATCGTTTATTATCCATTCTATAATTGTATTGATTGGAAACACAATACTTGTGTGGATACATAGACAAAACACTGTCCCTAGTAAGCCTCTAGTTGACTAGCTCGTTGATCAAAGATGGTCAAGGTTTCCTAGCCATAGGCAAGTGTTGTTACTTGATAACGGGATCACATCATTAGGAGAATCATGTGATGGACTAGACCCAAACTAATAGACGTAGCATGTTGATCGTGTCATTTTGTTGCTACTGTTTTCTGCGTGTCAAGTATTTGTTCCTATGACCATGAGATCATATAACTCACTGACACCGGAGGAATGCTTTGTGTGTATCAAACGTCGCAACGTAACTGGGTGACTATAAAGATGCTCTACAGGTATCTCCAAAGGTGTTCGTTGAGTTAGTATGGATCGAGACTGGGATTTGTCACTCCGTATGACGGAGAGGTTTCTCGGGGCCCACTCGGTAATACAACATCACACACAAGCCTTGCAAGCAATGTGACTTAGTGTAAGTTGCGGGATCTTGTATTACGGAACGAGTAAAGAGACTTGCCGGTAAACGAGATTGAAATAGGTATGCGGATACTGACGATCGAATCTCAGGCAAGTAACATACCGAAGGACAAAGGGAATGACATACGGGATTATATGAATCCTTGGCATTGAGGTTCAAATGATAAGATCTTCGTAGAATATGTAGGATCCAATATGGGAATCCAGGTCCCGCTATTGGATATTGACCGAGGAGTCCCTCGGGTCATGTCTACATAGTTCTCGAACCCGCAGGGTCTGCACACTTAAGGTTCGACGTTGTTTTATGCGTATTTAAGTTATATGGTTGGTTACCGAATGTTGTTCGGAGTCCCGGATGAGATCACGGACGTCACGAGGGTTTCCGGAATGGTACGGAAACGAAGATTGATATATAGGATTACCTCATTTGGTTACCGAAAGGTTTTCGTGCATTAGCGAAAAAGTTTCGGGCTCATCGGTAGTGTACAGGGAGTGCCGGGAGGGGTGCCGGGGACCATCAGGAGGGGTGTCACGCCCCAAGGGGTCTCATGGGCTATGGGAAGAGATAAACCAGCCCCTAGTGGGCTGGAATATGTTCCCACTAAGGCCCATAAGGTTTGAGAAGGAGAAAACACAAGGTGGAAAGAGTTTCCAAGTGGGAAGGTGGAATCCTACTCCAAGTAGGATTGGAGTAGGACTCCTTCACCTCCAATTTCGTCCAAACCTTTAGGTTTTGAGGCTGCCTCCTCCCCTCCCTCCCTCCTATATATAGTGGGGTTTTAGGGATGATTTGGGACAACTTTTTCCACGGCAGCCCGACCACATACCTCCACGGTTTTACCTCTAGATTGCATTTCTGCGGAGCTCGGGCGGAGCCATGCTGAGATTAGATCACCACCAACCTCCGGAGCGCCGTCACGCTGCCGGAGAACACATCTACCTCTCCATCTCTCTTTTCGGATCAAGAAGGCCGAGATCATCGTCGAGCTGTACGTGTGCTGAACGCGAAGGTACCGTCCGTTCGGCACTAGATCGGAGCGGATCGTGGGACGGATCACGGGACGGTTCGTGGGACGGTTCGCGGGGCGGATCGAGGGACGTGAGGACGTTCCACTACATCAACCGTGTTCACTAACGCTTCTGCTGTGCGATCTACAAGGGTACGTAGATCGGAAATCCCCTCTCGTAGATGGACATCACCATGATAAGTCTTCGTGCGCGTAGGAAATTTTTTGTTTCCCATGCGACGTTCCCCAACAGTGGCATCATGAGCTAGGTTCATGCATAGATGTAATCTCGAGTAGAACACAAAAGTTTTTGTGGGCAGTGATGTGCATTTTGCTGCCCTCCTTAGTCTTTTCTTGATTCCGTGGTATTGTTGGATCGAAGCGGCTTGGACCGACATTACTCGTACGCTTACGAGAGACTGGTTTCATTGCTACGAGTAACTCCGTTGCTCAAAGATGACCGGCGAGTGTCGGTTTCTCCAACTTTAGTTGAATCGGATTTGACCGAGGAGGTCCTTGGATGAGGTTAAATAGCAATTCATATATCTCCATTGTGGTGTTTGCGTAAGTAAGATGCGATCCTACTAGATACCCATGGTCACCACGTAAAACATGCAACAACAATTAGAGGACGTCTAACTTTTTTTGCAGGGTATGCTTGTGATGTGATATGGCCAACGATGTGATGTGATATGTTGGATGTATGAGATGATCATGTTGTAATAGTTAATATCGACTTGCACGTCGATGGTACGGCAACCGGCAGGAGCCATAGGGTTGTCTTTAAACTAACGTTTTTTGCTTACAGATGCGTTTACTATATTGCTAGGACGTAGCTTTAGTAGTAATAGCATGAGTAGCACGACAACCCCGATGGCGACATGTTGATGGAGATCATGATGATGGAGATCATGGTGTGACGCCGGTGACAAGAAGATCGTGCCGGTGCTTTGGTGATGGAGATCAAGAAGCACATGATGATGGCCATATCATGTCACTTATGAATTGCATGTGATGTTAATCCTTTATGCACCTTATCTTGCTTAGAACGACGGTAGCATTATGAGGTGATCTCTCACTAAAATTTCAAAACGAAATTGTTTTCTCCCCGACTATGCACCGTTGTGACAGTTCTTCGTTTCGAGACACCACGTGATGATCGGGTGTGATAGACTCAACGTTCACATACAACGGGTGCAAAACAGTTGCACACGCGGAATACTCGGGTTAAGCTTGACGAGCCTAGCATGTGTAGACATGGCCTCGGAACACATGAGACCGAAAGGTCGAGCATGAATCGTATAGTTGATATGATTAGCATAGAGATGCTTACCACTGAAACTATTCTCGACTCACGTGATGATCGGACTTGAGATAGTGGATTTGGATCATGTACCACTCAAATGACTAGAGAGATGTACTTTTTGAGTGGGAGTTCTTACGTAATATGATTAATTGAACTAATTGTCATGAACATAGTCTAATGGTCTTTGCGAATTACGATATAGGTTGCGCTATAGCTCTACTGTTTTTTTATATGTTCCTAGAGAAAATTTAGTTGAAAGTTGATAGTAGAAAACTTTGCGGACTGAGTCTGTAAAACTAAGGATTGTCCTCGTTGCTATGCAGAAGGCTTATGTCCTTAATGCACCACTCAGTGTGCTGCACCTCGAGCGTCGTCTGTGGATGTTGTGAACATCCGACATACACGTTTCTGATGACTACGCGATAGTTCGGTGCAAAATACTTAATGGCTTAGAAGCGTGGCGCCGAAGACGTTTTGAAACGTCACGGAACATGAGTGATGTTCTAAAGAGATGAAATTGTGATTTCATGCTTGTGCCCTTGTTAAGGGGTATGAGACCTCTGACAAGATTCTTTGTCCATGAAGTAAAGGAGAAAAACTCAATCGTTGAACGTGTGCTCAGATTGTCTGAGTACGACAATCACTTGAATCAAGTGGGAGTTAATCTTCCAGATGAGATAGTGATGGTTTTCCAAAGTCACTGCCACCAAGCTGTGAGAGCTTCGTGATGAACTATAACATATCAAGGATAGATACAATGATCCTTGAGAGATTCGTGATGTATGACACTGCGAAAGTAGAAATCAAGAAGGAGCATCAATGGTTGATGGTTAGTAAAACCACTAATTTTCATGAAAGGCAAGGGCTAGAAGGGATACATCGTGAAACAGTAAAACAGTTGCTGCACTAATGAAGAGACCCAAGTCTAAACCCAATCCCGAGACTAAGTGCTTCTGTTATGAGGGGAACGGTCACTGAGGCGGAGCTACCCTAGATGCTTGGTAGATAAGTAGGCTAGCAAAGTCGAAAGTAGTATATTTGATATACATGATGTTGATGTGTGCTTTACTAGTACTCCTAGTAGCGCGAGGGTATTGGATACCGGTTCAGTTGCTAAGTGATTGGTAACACGAAATGAAAGCTACGGAATAAACGGAGACTAGCTAAAGGCGAGGTGACGATACGTGTTGGAAGTGTTTCCAAGGTTGATATGATCAAACGTCGCACGCTCCCTCTATCATCGGGATTGGTGGTGAAACCCAAATAATTGTTATTTGGTGTTTGCGTTGAGCATGAACATGATTGGATCGTGTTTGTTGCACTATGATTATTCATTTAATAGAATAATAGTTATTCTATTTGCTTGAATAATTACCCTCAATGGTTTATTGAATTTCGATCGTAGTGTTACACATGTTCATAATATTAGTGCCAAAAGATAAAAAGTAATAATGATAGTACCACTTAGTTGTGGCACTGCCACTTGAGTCATGTTGGTGTAAAATGCATGAAGAAGCTCCATGTTGATGGATCGTTTGGACTCACTTGATTTTGAATCACTTGAGACATGCAAAACATGCCACATGAAACAAGTAGAGTAACTTGTTGGGAGTAATGCATTTTTGATGTGTGCAGTCCAATAAGTGCTAAGGCACGCAATGGATATCATTATGTTCTTACTTCACGGACGATTTGAGTAGATACATGAGTATTTACTTGATGAATCACAAGTCTGAAATGTTGAAAAGTTCAAAGCTATTTTACAGTGAAGATCGTCGTGACAAGAGGATAAACAGTCTACGATATGATCATAGAAATGAATATCTGAGTTACGAGTTTTGGTACGCAGTTAAGACAATGTGGAAATTGTTTCGTAGTTCATGCCACCTGGAACACCATAGTGTGATGATGTGTCTGAACGTCTTAGCCACGCCCTATTTGATATGGTGCATACTATGATTTCTCTTATCGAATTACCACCATCGTTTATGGGTTATGCATTAGAGACAACCGCATTCACTTTAAATAGGGCACCGCGTATTTCCGTTGAGATGACACAGTATAGACTAAGGTTTAGAGAAATCTAAGCTGTCGTTTCTTGAAAGTTTGGAGCTGCGATGCTTATGTGAAAAAGTTTCAGTCTGATAAGCTCGAACCCAAAGCGGATAAATGCATCTTCATAAGATATCCAAAATAGTTGGATACATCTCCTATCTCAGATCCAGAAGCAAAGTGTTTGTTTCTAGAAACGGGTTCTTTCTTGAGGAAAGGTTTCTCTCGAAAGAATTGAGTGGGAGGGTGATAGAACTTGATGAGGTCATTGAACCATCACTTCGACTAGTGTGTAGCAGGGCACATGAAGTTGTTCCTGTGGCGCCTACACCAATTGAAGTGGAAGCTGATGATGGTGATCATTGAGCTTCGGATCAAGTTACTACAAACCTCGTAGGTCGACAAGGTCGCGTACTACTACAAAGTGGTATGGTAACCCTGTCTTGGAGGTCATGTTGTTGAACAATAATGAACCTACGAGCTGTGGAGAAGCGATGGTGGGCCCGGAATCCGACAAATGGCTGGAGGCCATGAAATCCGAGAGAGGATCCATGTATGAAAACAAAGTGTAGACTTTGGAAGAACTACTTGATGGTCGTAGGACTATTGAGTAAAGATGGATCTTTAAAAAGAAGACAGAGGACGATGGTGATAAGTCACTATTAAGAAAAGCTCGACTTGTCGCAAAGATGTTTCCGACATGATCAAACAGTTGACTATGGTGAGACTTTCTCACTCGTAGCGATGCTAAAAGTCTGTTAGAATTATGTTAGTAGTTGTTGCATTATTTTTGAAATATTGCACATAGGATGTGAAAACATTGTTTCCTCGACGGTCTCCTTGAGCAAACATTGTATGTGATACAACCAGAAGGTTTTGTCGATCCTAAAGATACTAACAAGTATGCAAGCTCCAGCGATCCTTCAATGGACTGGTGCAAGCATCTCGGAGTTGGAATATACACTTTGATGAGATGATCAAAGATTTTGGGTTTGTACAAGGTTTATGAGAAACTTGTATTTCCAAAGAAGTGAGTGGGAGCACTATAGAATTTCTGATAAGTATATGTGGTTGACATATTGTTGATCAGAAGTAATGTAGAATTTCTGTGAAGCATAAAAGGTTGTTTGAAAGTAGTTTTTCAAAGGAATACCTGGATTGAGCTACTTGAACGTTGAGCATCAAGATCTATGGAGGTAGATCATAACGCTTAATAGAAGTTTCAACAAGATGCATGCCTTGACAAGTTTTTGAAGGAATTCGAAATAGATCAGCAAAGAAGGAGTTCTTGACTGTGTTGTAAGGTGTGAATTTGAGTAAGACTCAAAACCCGACCACGGCAGAATAAAGAGAATAGACGAAGGTCGTCTTATATGCCTTAGCCGTAGACTCTAAAGTATGCCATGCTGAGTACCGCACCTGATGTGTGCCTTGCAGCAAGTCTGTTAAGAGGTACACAGAGTGATCCAGGATTGAATCACTGATCAACGGTCAAAGTTATCCTTAGTAACTAAATAGACTAAGGAATTTTTCTCGATTATGGAGGTGGTTAAAAAGTTCGTCGTAAAGGGTTACGTCGATGCAAGCTTTGACACTAATCCGAATAACTATGAGTAGTGAACGGATTCGTATAGTAGAGTAGATATTTGGAGCATTTCCGAATAGCACGTAGTCGCATCATCTATAAGATGACATAAAGATTTGTAAAGAACGCACGGATCTGAAAGTTTCAGAACCGTTGACTAAAACCTCTCTCACGAGCAAGACGTGATCAGACCCCAGAACTATATGGGTGTTGGATTCATTGAAATCACATGGTGATGTGAACTAGATTGTTGACTCTAGTGCAAGTGGGAGACTGTTGGAAATATGCCCTAGAGGCAATAATAATTGGTTATTATTATATTTCTATGTTCATCATAATCGTTTATTATCCATGCTATAATTGTATGGATTGGAAACACAATACTTGTGTGGATACATAGACAAAACACTGTCCCTAGTAAGCCTCTAGTTGACTAGCTCGTTGATTAAAGATGGTCAAGGTTTCCTGGCTATATGCAAGTGTTGTTACTTGATAACGGGATCACATCATTAGAGAATCATGTGATGGACTAGACCCAAACTAATAGACGTAGCATGTTGATCGTGTCATTTTGTTGCTACTGTTTTCTGCGTGTCAAGTATTTGTTCCTATGACCATGAGATCATCTAACTCACTGACACCAGAGGAATGCTTTGTGTGTATCAAACGTCGCAACGTAACTGGGTGACTATAAAGATGCTCTACAGGTATCTCCAAAGGTGTTCGTTGAGTTAGTATGGATCGAGACTGGGATTTGTCACTCCGTATGACGGAGAGGTATCTCGGGGCCCACTCGGTAATACAACATCACACACAAGCCTTGCAAGCAATGTGACTTAGTGTAAGTTGCGGGATCTTGTATTACGGAATGAGTAAAGAGACTTGCCGGTAAACGAGATTGAAATAGGTATGCGGATACTGACGATCGAATCTCAGGCAAGTAACATACCGAAGGACAAAGGGAATGACATACGGGATTATATGAATCCTTGGCACTGAGGTTCGAACGATAAGATCTTCGTAGAATATGTAGGATCCAATATGGGCATCCAGGTCCCGCTATTGGATATTGACCGAGGAGTCTCTCGGGTCATGTCTACATAGTTCTCGAACCCGCAGGGTCTGCACACTTAAGGTTCGACGTTGTTTTATGCGTATTTAAGTTATATGGTTGGTTACGAATGTTGTTCGGAGTCCCGGATGAGATCACGGACGTCACGAGGGTTTCCGGAATGGTCCGGAAACGAAGATTGATATATAGGATGATCTCATTTGGTTATCGGAAGGTTTTCGGGCATTACCGAAAAAGTTTCGGGCTCATCGGTAGTGTACTGGGAGTGCCGGGAGGGGTGCCGGGGACCATCAGGAGGGGTGTCACGCCCCAAGGGGCGCCTGGGCTATGGGAAGAGATAAACCAGCCCCTAGTGGGCTGTAATAAGTTCCCACTAAGGCCCATAAGGTTTGAGAAGGAAAAAACACAAGGTGGAAAGAGTTTCCAAGTGGGAAGGTGGAATCCTACTCCAAGTAGGATTGGAGTAGGACTCCTCCACCTCCAATTTCGGCCAAACCTTTAGGTTTTGAGGCTGCCTCCTCCCCTCCCTCCCTCCTATATATAGTGGGGTTTTAGGGCTGATTTGAGACAACTTTTGCCACGGCAGCCCGACCACATACCTCCACAGTTTTACCTCTAGATCGCGTTTCTGCGGAGCTCGGGCGGAGCCCTGCTGAGATTAGATCACCACCAACCTCGGGAGCACCGTCACGCTGCCGGAGAACTCATCTACCTTTCCGTCTCTGTTGCTGGATCAAGAAGGCCGAGATCATCGTCGAGCTGTACGTGTGCTGAACGCGGAGGTGCCGTCTGTTCGGCACTAGATCAGAGCGGATCGTGGGACAGATCGCGGAACGGTTCGTGGGACAGTTCGCGGGGCGGATCGAGGGACGTGAGGACGTTCCACTACATCAACCGCGTTCACTAACGCTTCTGTTGTGCGATCTACAAGGGTACGTATATCGGAAATCCCCTCTCGTAGATGGACATCACCATGATAGGTCTTCGTGCGCGTAGGAAAATTTTTGTTTCCCATGCGACATTCCCCAACAATGGCATGCTCTTGGAAGTATTGCTTCAACTTCTTTGCGGCAAGGTAAACACCATAACACATATTTTGGTAGTGGGGGTAATTTTGCTTGGAGGCGGACAAGACCTCACCGAGGTAGTAGATAGGGCGTTGCACTAATAGTACCTTGCCCTCCTCCTTGCGCTCAACTACCAGCACTACACTAACCTCGCGAGTGGTCCCTGCAATGTATATGAGAATGGGTTCCCTTTCAGCCGGTGCTGCCAAGATTGGCAGGCTCGAGATGACCCGCTTGAGGTCGCGGAAGGCTTCATCCGCCTGGTGGTTCCACTCGAACTTCGTTGTCTTCTTAATTAGCTGATTGAGTGGAAGGGCCTTCTCGCCGAGGCGGCTGCCGAACCGGCTAAAGGACGCCAGGCAGCCGGCGAACTTCTGGACGTCTAGGATTCGAGCCGGCTTCACCATCCGCTCGATGGTGCCGATTTTCTCGGGGTTCGCTTCGATGCCGCGAGTGGACACAAAGAACCCCAAGAGCTTGCCGCCTGGAACCCCAAAGACGCACTTCTCCGTGTTGAGCCGGATCTTGTACTCGCGCAGGTTGGCAAACGTCTCCCGCAGGTCGTCGAGGAGGCTGAAGTGCTGCTTGGTCTTGACGACGATGTCATCCACATAGACGTGGATGTTTCTGCCAATCTGTGGTAGTAAGCACTGCTGCATGCAGCATTGGAATGTCGCACCAGCGTTGTTTAGACCGAACGTCATGGTGGTGTAGCAGTAGGCCCCGAAAGGCATGATGAAGGAGGTCTACAGGCGATCAGGTGGATCCAACTTGATTTTATGGTAGCCGGAATAAGCATCCAGAAACGACAGCAGTTCCCAGCCCGCTGTGGAGTCGATCACTTGATCTATCCGGGCCAAGCCGAAAGGGTCTTTTGCGCATGCCTTATTCAGGCTTGTGTAGTCGATACACATTCGCCAGGTGTTGTTTTTCTTCAGCATCAGGACTGAATTGGCTAACCAGTCCGGGTGGAAAACCTCCATGATCAAGCCAGCTGCAAGGAGCCGGGCAATCTCTTCTCCGATCGTGCGCCGCTTCCCCTTGGCGAAGCAGCACAAAGGTTGTTTCACCGTCTTAGCATGCGGTCGCACGTGAAGTTTGTGCTCTACGTACTTCCTCGGAACACCCGACATATCTTTGGGGGACCATGTAAAGATGTCCCGATTCTCACGGAGGAAGTCGACTGATGACCCACAAGTATAGGGGATCAATCGTAGTACTTTCGATAAGTAAGAGTGTCGAACCCAAAGAGGAGCAGAAGGATCTGACAAGTGGTTTTCAGCAAGGAAATATCTGCAAGCACTGAAATTATCGGTAACAAGTGATTGTGTGGTGAGATGATTCATAGCAAGCAACAGGTAACAAAAGTGGCAACGGTGCAACAAAGTGGCCCAATCCCTTTTGTAGCAAGGGACAAGCGTGGACAAAGTCTTATAGGAGGAAAAACGCTCCTGGGGACACACGGGAATTTCTGTCATGCTAGTTTCATCATGTTCATAAGATTCACGTTCCTTACTTTGATAGTTTGATGTGTGGGTGGACCGGCGCTTGGGTACTACCCTTACTTGGACAAGCATCCCACTTATGATTAACCACTCTCGCAAGCATCCAAAACTGTGAAAGAAGAAGTAAGACAAAGTCTAACCATAACATTAAACTAGTGGATCCAAATCAGCCCCTTACGAAGCAACGCATAAACTAGGGTTTAAGATTCTGTCACTCTAGCAACCCATCATCTACTTACTACTTCCCAATGCCTTCCTCTAGGCGAAAATAATGGTGAAGTGTTATGTAGTCGACATTCACATAACACTACTAGAGGAAAAACAACATACAATACATCAAAATATCGAACGAATACCAAACTCACATGACTACTATTAGCATGACTTATCCCATGTCCTCAGGAACAAAAGTAACTACTCACAAAGCATAATCATATTCATGACCAGAGAGGTAATGAGTAGCATGAAGGATCTGAACATAAACTCTTCCACCAAATAATCCAACTAGCATAAACTACAAAGAGTAATTAACACTACTAGCAACCTTACAAGTACCAATCGGAGTCGTGAGACGGAGATTGGTTACAAGTGATGAACTAGGGTTTGGAGATGAGATGGTGCTGATGAAGATGTTGATGGTGACGAGTCCCCTCCGATGAGAGGAGTGTTGGTGATGACGATGGCGACGATTTCCCCCACCGGGAGGGAAGTTTCCCCGGCAGGATCGTCCTGCCGGAGCTCTAGATTGGTTTTGCTCAAGTTCCGCCTCGTGGCAGTGGCGAATCCACGAAAAAGCTCCTCCTTGATTTTTTTCTAGACAAAACTCTTCATATAGCAGAAGAGGGGGGCCAGTGGGCCAGCAGGCTGCCCACAAGCCCCCTTGGCGCGGCCAGGGGGGTGGCCACGCCAAGTAGGCTTGTGGCCACCTGCTGGCGCTTCTTTGGCCCAGTATTTTTTATAAATCCGGAAAAAGTCCTCGTTGATTTTTATGGCGTTTGGAGTTGCGCAGAATAAGTATCTCAACTTTGCTCCTTGTTCAGGCCAGAATTCCAGCTGTCGGCATTCTCCCTCTTCATGTAAACCTTGCAAAATAAGAGAGAAAAGGCATAAGTATTGCACCGTGAAGGGAAATAACAACCTAAGAAGCGATAAATATCAACATGAAAACATGATGCAAAATGGACGTATCAACTCCCCCAAGCTTAGACCTCGCTTGTCCTCAAGCGAAAGCCTAGCTCAATAAATATGTCCACATGTTTAGGGAGAAAGGTGTCGAGAAAACAAGATACGGACATGCATGCATCATGATCATGCTAAGAACAGCCATACCAACATATAATCTCTCATGCTAAAGTGATAATTCCTTCACAAAGTAAAGCATGGATCAAGAACCTTACCGAGAAGTAATAACCGATAGCCTTTAGTCATTGAAGCAATTGCAATTTATCACAACATCAGAAAGAGTCAAATAAGAGCTTGTAAAGCAAATCCACATACTCAATCATTCTTCCGTTCTCTACAATTTTTACAACTAACGTGGTACTCATGAGATCAAAGGTTCAGATGGACACAGAGAAACATAGGGGCTTACAGTTTTGCCTCCCAACTGCTTACCTCAAGGGTAATGTTAATAATAATAATTCATGAATGCCTACCTCCAAGTTGACATATGAATATAGATCTTTCCCTAGCATATGCCGTTAGCCAAGATAAAGGCGAAACAAGGAATTGGCGTAGATCACCATGACTCTTTCAGGGACAAAAAGTAAAGGTACAAGATAGGCCCTTCGCAGAGGGAAGCAGAGGTTGTCATGCGCTTTTGAGGTTTGGATGCGTGTCCTCTTAGTGCGGAGGAACGTCACTTTATATTGCCTCCTGTGATAAAGAACTTTATTATGCAGTCTGTCGCTTTTATGTCTTCCTCATCACAGGTTCGTATAAAGCCTATTTTCCACACACTAATAGATCATACATATTAGAAAGCAATTTTTATTGCTTGCACCGATGACAACTTACTTGAGGGATCTTATTCAATCCATAGGTAGGTATGGTGGACTCTCATGGCAAGACTGGGTTGAAGGTTTATGGATGCACAAGTAGTATCTCTACTTGGTGCGGGAGTTTTGGCTAATTAGAGGTGGAAGAAATCGTCACATGCTAAGGGATCTCTAGTCATATAACATTGTTCGGAACCAAGCAAACACAATTCATTATGTTGTCTTCCTTGTCCAACATCTACTTCTAGGCATGTAATAGTTTAGTGAGTGTTCACAATCATAGATGGTGTCAGAGATGATGTATTTATATGTGAACCTCTCCTTCTTTATGACTTCCTATTAATTTCAACAATGACCAAGGTCTACGTTTGTCTACCCTCAACAAGTTTCAATCAACATTCTTTCTACATGTGAAGCCATCACTTCCCATAAGATCATTACATGTTCTTTCATGCTTTTGTTCTTTTCTCACTCTTTTGATCATGGCAAGAGGCAAAGCCCTTCAACTAAGACACTCTTTATTATATGGCTCACGAGCTCGAATACATCGGGGATGACACAAAGCAAAACTCAAGACTAAAACACTAAGAATTTTAAACTACTAGAGAAAAAGAAAACTGAAAAGGAACAAACTAAAACAAAGGTAAAGGCAAAAGATGTGATGGTGATACGATACCGGGGCAACTCCCCCAAGCTTGGCACATCTTTTTTCCTTTACCTTTGTTTTAGTTTTCCTTTTCAGTTTTCTCTTTCTCTAGTAGATTAAAAGTCTTAGTGTTTTAGTCTCGAGTTTTTCTTTGTGTCACCCCTGATGTATTCGACCTCATGAGCCATATAATAAAGAGTGCATTAGTTGAAGGGCTTTGCCTCTTGCCATGATCAAAACAGTGAGAATAGAACACAAGCATGAAAGATCATGTAATGATCTTATGGGAAGTTATGGCTTCACATATAAAAAGAATGAGGATTGAAACTTGTTGAGGGTAGGCATACGTAAACCTTGGTCATTGTTGCAATTATTAGGAAGTGATAAATAAAGAGAGGTTCACATATAAATATATCATCTCTGACACCATCTATGATTGTGAGCACTCACTAAACTGTTGCATGCTTAGAAGTAGATGTTGGACAAGGAAGACAGCATAATGAATTGTGTTTGCTTGGCTCTGAACAATGTTATATGATTAGAGATCCCTTAGCATGTGACAATTGCTTCCACCTCACATTAGCCAAACCTCCCGCACTAAGTAGAGATACTACTTGTGCATCCATAAACCATCAACCCAGTTTTGCCATGTGAGTCCACCATACCTACCTATGGATTGAATAAGATCCCTCAAGTAAGTTGTCATCGGTGCAAGCAATAAAAATTGCTCTCTAATATGTATGATCTATTAGTGTGTGGAAAATAAGCTTTGTACGAACCTGTGATAAGGAAGACATAAAAGCGAAAGACTGCATAATAAAGTTCTTTATCACAGGAGGCAATATAAAGTGACGTTCCTCCGCACTAAGAGGACATCCAAACCTCAAAAGCGCAAGACAACCTCTGCTTCCCTCTGTGAAGGGCCTATCTTGTACCTTTACTTTTTGCCCTTGAAAGAGTCATGATGATCTTCACTAATTCCCTATTTCGCCTTTGTCTTGGCTAACGTCATATGCTTGGGAAAGATCTATATTCATATGTCAACTCGGAGGTAAGTATTCATGAATTATTATTGTTGACATTACCCTTGAGGTAAGCATTTGGGAGGCAAAACTGTAAGCCCCTATCTTTCTCTGTGTCCAGCTGAAACTTTGATCTCATGAGTACCACGTGAGTTGTAGCAATTGTAGAGAACGAAAGAATGATTGAGTATGTGGATTTGCTTTACAAGCTCTTATTGACTCTTTGTGATGTTGTGATAAATTGAAATTGCTTCAATGACTAAAGGCTATCGGTTGTTACTTCTCGGTAAGGTTCTTGATCCATGTTTTACTTTATGAAGGAATTATCACTTTAGCATGAGAGATTATATGTTGGTATTGCTGTTCTGATCATGATCATGATGCATGCATGTTCGTATCTTGTTTTGTCGACACCTCTCTCCCTAAACATGTGGACATATTTATTGAGCTAGGCTTTCGCTTGAGGAAAAGCGAGGTCTAAGCTTGGGGGAGTTGGTACGTCCATTTTGCATCATGTTTTCATGTTGATATTTATCGCTTCTTGGGCTGCTATTTCACTACACGGTACAATTCTTATGCCTTTTCTCTCTTATTTTGCAAGGTATACATGAAGAGGGAGAATGCCAGCAACTGGAATTCTGGCATGAAAGTGGAGCAAAGTTGAGATACCTATTCTGCGCAACTCCAAACACCGTAAAAATCAACGAGGATTTTTTTCCGGATATATAAAAAATACTGGGCCGAAGAAGTGCTAGAGGGGCGCGTGCAGTTGGCCACAAGCCTGCACGGTGCGGCCACCCCCTAGGCCGCGCCATGAGGGCTTATGGGCAGTCTGCTGGCCCACTGGCCCCCTCTTCTGCTATATGAAGGGTTTTGTCCAGGAAAAAAAAATCAAGGAGGAGCTTTTTCGTGGTTTCACCGCCGCCACGAGGCGGAACTTGAGTAGAAGCAATCTAGAGCTCCGGCAGGACGATCCTGCCAGGGAAACTTCCCTCCCGAAGGGGGAAATTGTCGCCATCGTCATCACCAACACTGCTCTCATCGGAAGGGACTCGTCACCATCAACATCTTCATCAGCATCATCTCATCTCCAAACCCTAGTTCATCACTTGTAACCAATCTCCGTCTCGCGACTCCGATTGGTACTTGTAAGGTTGCTAGTAGTGTTAATTACTCTTTATAGTTGATGCTAGTTGGATTATTTGGTGGAAGAGTTTATGTTCAGATCCTTGATGCTACTCATTACCTCTCTGGTCATGAATATGATTATGCTTTGTGAGTAGTTACTTTTGTTCCTGAGGACATGTGATAAGTCATGCTAATAGTAGTCATGTGAATTTGGTATTCGTTCGGTAATTTGATATGTTGTATGTTGTTTTTCCTCTAGTGGTGTTATGTGAATGTCCACTACATAACACTTCACCATTATCTAGGCCTAGAGGAAGGCATTGGGAAGTAGTAAGTAGATGATGGGTTGCTAGAGTGACAGAAGCTTAAACCATAGTTTATGCGTTACTTCGTAAGGGGCTGATTTGGATCCACTAGTTTAATGCTATGGTTAGACTTTGTCTTAATTCTTCTTTCGTAGTTATAGATGCTTGCGAGAGGGGTTAATCATAAGTGGGATGCTTGTCCAAGTAAGGGCAGTACCCAAGCAATGGTCCACCCACATATCAAACTATCAAAGTAACGAACGCGAATCATATGAACATGACAGAAATTCCCGTGTGTCCTTGGGAGTGTTTTTCCTCCTATAAGACTTTGTCCAGGCTTGTACCTTGCTACAAAAGGGATTGGGCCACTTTGCTGCACCATTGCTACTTTTGTTACTTGTTGCTTGCTACGAATCATCTCACCACACAATCACTTGTTACCGACAATTTCAGTGCCTGCAGATTTTACCTTGCTGAAAACCACTTTCAGATCCTTCTGCTCCTCGTTGGGTTTGACACTCTTACTTACCGAAAGGACTATGATTTATCCCCTATACTTGTGGGTCATCACTAGGCAACTCCTTCTCATGAGGTTGTCTAGCAAACTTGGTGAAATTGAATTCGTGTGACACACCTTCAAAGCCAACAGTGACAGTTTGCTTCTCACAGTCAATATGAGCATTGACGACATGGAGAAAAGGTCTACCAAATATGATGGGACAAAAGCTATCTTGTGCGGTAGCAAGAACGAGGAAATCAGCAGGATACTTCGTTTTACCACACAAGACTTCAACATCCCTAACAATTCCCACAGGGCAGATAGTATCTCTATTGGCAAGCCGAATAGTGACATCAATAGGCTCTATCTCAACAGATCCAATCTCGTCTTTGATTTCATCATATAAGGATTGTGGTATTGCACTAACACTAGCACCCACGTCACATAAGCCATGATAACAATGATCTCCTATCTTAACAGAAACAACACGCATGCCAACAACAGGCCTATGTTTGTCTGTAGCGTGAGGTTTAGCAATTCTAGCAGCATCTTCACAGAAGTGAATATTATGTCCCTCAACATCATCAGACAAAAGATCTTTGATAATAGCAATGCTAGGTTCAACTCTAATTTCCTCAGGGGTGTAGGTGTTCTAATATAGCCTCTATGTATCACAATTGAAGCTTTAGAATGATCCTTTATCCTAACAGGGAAAGGTGGTTTCTTAATGTAAGCACTGGGAACAATAGGATCATTATAGGCAATGACTTTCTCTTCAACTGGAATGGGTTTAACCACATTGACTTCTAAAGTAGGATGATATTTAAACCACTGCTCTTTGGGGAGATCAATATGAGCAGCAAAAGATTCACACAATGAAGCTACTATCTCAGAGTCAAGTCCATACTTAGCGCTAAAGTCACAAAAAGTATTTGTCTCAACAAAGGATTTAACGCAATCAAACGTGAAATTCATACTTGACTCCTTACCTTCTTCAAGATCCCAATCGTCAGAGTTGCCTTTAATTCTCTCCAATAAATTCCATTTGAAGTCAATATCTTTCTTCATACAAGAACCGGTACAAGAAGTGTCAAGCATGGTGCGATCATCATGAGAAAGCCGAGCATAGAAGTTCTGAATGATAATTTCTCTCGAGAGCTCATGATTGGGGCATGAATATAACATTGATTTAAGCCTCCCCCAAGCTTGAGCGATGCCTTCTCTGTCACGAGGCCACAAATTATAAATATAATTCCGAGCACGATGTACTAAATGCATAGGATAAAACTTTTGATGAAATTCCAATTTCAACCGATTGTAGTCCCATGATCCAGTATCATCACATAGCCTATACCATGTCAACGCCTTATCCTTCAAAGATAAAGTAAATACCTTCTTCCTGACCTCATCCTCGGGCAAACCTACAAGCTTAAATAAACCACAAACTTCATCTACATAGATTAGATGCAAGTCTGGATGTGATGTTCCATCTCGTGTAAAAGGATTAGCCAGAAGTTTCTCAAGCATACGCGAAGGAAATTCAACGCAAATATTTTCAGTAGGTGCAGAAGGTTGAGGAGCAACTATTTGTGCTTCCATTCAAGGTGAAGATACCCTGAACAAGCCCCTCAAAGGATTAGTATCCATAGTTACAAGTGACAATAAATTTCAGCACACTATATGAATGTTGCCTTACCAAGTTCCACTTACCAAAGGCACTTCAGTCCCCGGCAACGGCGCCAGAAAAGAGTCTTGATGACCCACAAGTATAGAGGATAAATCGTAGTCCTTTCTATAAGTAAGACTATCGAACCCAACGAGGAGCAGAACGATCTGACAAGTGGTTTTCAGCAAGGAAATATATGCAAGCACTGAAATTATCGGTAACAAGTGATTGTGTGGTGAGATGATTCGTAGCAAGCAGCACCTAACAAAAGTAGCAACGGTGCAGAAAAGTGGCCCAATCCCTTTTGTAGCAAGGGAAAAGCCTGGACAAAGTCTTATAGGAGGAAAAACGCTCCCGAGGACACACGGGAATTTCTGTCATGCTAGTTTCATCATGTTCATATGATTCATGTTCGTTACTTTGATAGTTTGATATGTGGGTGGACCAGCGCTTGGGTACTGACCTTACTTGGACAAGCATCCCACTTATTATTAACCCCTCTCGCAAGCATCCGCAACTACGAAAGAAGAATTCAGACAAAGTCTAACCATAGCATTAAACTAGTGGATCCAAATCAGCCCCTTACGAAGCAACGCAAAAACTAGGGTTTAAGCTTCTATCACTCTAGCAACCCATCATCTACTTACTAATTCCCAATGCCTTCCTCTAGGCCCAAATAATGGTGAAGTGTTATGTAGTCGACGTTCACATAACACCACTAGAGAAAAAACAACATACAACACATCAAAATATCGAACGAATACCAAACTCACATGACTACTATTAGCATGACTTATCCCATGTCCTCAGGAACAAAAGTAACTACTCACAAAGCATAATCATATTCATGACCAGAGAGGTAATGAGTAGCATCAAGGATCTGAACATAAACTCTTCCACCAAATAATCCAACTAGCATAAACTACAAAGAGTAATTAACACTACTAGCAACCTTACAAGTACCAATCAGAGTCGTGAGACAGAGATTGGTTACAAGTGATGAACTAGGGTTTGGAGATGAGATGGTGCTGATGAAGATGTTGATGGTGATGAGTCCCCTCTGATGAGAGGAGTGTTGGTGATGACGATGGCGACGATTTCCCCCTCAGGTAGGGAAGTTTCCCCGGCAGGATCGTCCTGCCGGAGCTCTAGATTGGTTCTGCTCAAGTTCCGCCTCGTGGCGGCGGGGAATCCACGAAAAAGCTCCTCCTTGATTTTTTTCTAGACGAAACCCTTCATATAGCAAAAGAGGGGGGTCAGTGGGCCAGCAGGATGCCCACAAGCCCCCATGGCGCGGCCAGGGGGTGGCTGCGCCAAGCAGGCTTGTGGCCACCTGCTGGAGCCCCTCTGGCGCTTCTTCGGCCTAGTATTTTTTATAAATCCGGAAAAAAATCCTCGTTGATTTTTACGGCGTTTGGAGTTGCCTAGAATAGGTATCTCAACTTTGCTCCTTTTTCAGGCCAGAATTCCAGCTGCCGGCACTCTCCCTCTTCATGTAAACCTTGCAAAATAAGAGAGATAAGGCATAAGTATTGTACCTTGAAGTGAAATAACAGCCCAAGAAGCGATAAATATCAACATGAAAACATGATGCAAGATGGACGTATCATCGACGGGCTCGCCTTCCTATTTGGGGCTGAGGCCAGTCCCGGTGGTGACGTACTGCTTGGGGTTTGCAGGGTCGAGTGGCACCTGCTTGGTTTCTTTAGCCGACTTGAAGGAGCCTTCGCCGGCCGATTGGGATGGAGCAGTAGGGATCGCCGACTGCTCGGTAGCCTGAGCCACGAGCCGGTCAATCTGCCTTCTCTCCTCAACAATCACCATGGCGTCGGCCAGGCGGCTGCTGTACTGTGCACACTCGAGCGACTTCTTGTAGTCGCCAGCAATGGTGATGATGCCCTTTGGACCTGGCATCTTCATCTTCAGGTAGGCATAATGGGGGATAGCCATGAACTTGGCCAGAGCCGGTCTGCCCAGCAGTGCGTGATACGGCCTGCTGAGATCCACCACCTCGAACCATATGGACTCACGGCGGAACTGAGCCTTGTCACCGAAAAGGACGTCCAGCTGGATTTTGTCGATCGGCGAGCAGGACTGTCCCGACACGATGCCGTGGAAGACAGTGCTTGTCGGCGAGACGTCCTTCTCCTTGAGACCAAGCTTAAGGAGGGTGTCGAGGTAGAGGATATTGATGCTGGTGCCGCCGTCGACCAACACCCGGGGGAACCGACAGGTGAGCCTCTGGGAGGCGAAGGTAGGGTCGAGGACGAGGGCGTATGAGCCTAGGTTGGGCATCACCGTAGGATGGTCGACCCGGCTGCATGTGATGGGCTTTTCAGACCAATGCATGTATTGGGGAACGAGGGGGACCGTGGCATTCACCTCACGCCGGCGCTGGTGCTGGCTATGCTTGTCGTCGCCTTCACTGGTGAAGACTACAAATGCTTCATCTTGATGGGGGTATTTGTCGTGGAGGTGACCATTGTCACGAGGCGGCGGTGGTGGAGCCGAAGCTTGGGGTGCGGCCTGTGCACGTGGGGCAGACGACATGCCCTCCCCTTGCGATAGTCGTCGTGCAAAGCTGCACTGCTGAAGGGTGTGGGTAGAGGACTGTGCCCTGATGACCCACAAGTATAGGGGATCAATCATAGTCCTTTCGATAAGTAAGAGTTTCGAACCCAACGAGGAGCAGAAGGCTCTGATAAATGGATTTCAGCAAGTTAATAACTGCAAGCACTGAAAGTAGCGGTAACAAGTGATGGTGTAGTGAGGTGAAACGTAGCAAGCGAAAGGTAACAAGTACCAAGTAGTAGCAACGGTGCAGCAAGTGGCCCAATCCCTTTTGTAGCAAGGGACAAGCCTGAACAAAGTCTTATAGGAGGAAAAACGCTCCCGAGGACACACGGGAATTTCTGTCATGCTAGTTTCATCATGTTCATATGATTCGTGTTCGTTACTTTGATAGTTTGATATGTGGGTGGACCGATGCTTGGGTACTGCCCTTACTTGGACAAGCATCCCACTTATGATTAACCTCTCTCGCAAGCATCCGCAACTACAAAAGAAGAATTAAGACAAAGTCTAACCATAGCATTAAACTAGTGGATCCAAATCAGCTCCTCACGAAGCAACGCATAGACTGGGTTTAAGCTTCTATCACTCCAGCAACCCATCATCTACTTACTACTTACCAATGCCTTTCTCTAGGCTCAAATATGGTGAAGTGTTATGTAGTCGACGTTCAGATAACACCACTAGAGGAAAAACAACATACAACATATCAAAATACCGAATGAATATCAAATTCACATGACTATTATCAGCATGACTTATCCCATGTCCTCAGGAACAAAAGTAACTACTCACAAAACATAATCATAATCATGATCAGAGGTGTAATGAATAGCATCAAGGATCTGAACATAAACTCTTCCACCATGTAATCCAACTAGCATCAACTACAAAGAGTAATCAACACTACTAGCAACCTTACAAGTACCAATCGGAGTCACGAGACGGAGATTGGTTACAAGAGATGAACTAGGGATTGGAGAGGAGATGGTGCCGATGAAGATGTTGAGGAAGATGCCTCCCCTCCGACGAGAGGAGTGTTGGTGATGACGATGGCGATGATTTCCCCCTCCGGGAGGGATGTTTCCCCGGCAGGATCGTCCTATCGGAGCTCTAGATTGGATCTGCTCAAGTTCCCCCTCGTGGCGGCGGCGAAACCGCGAAAAAGCTCCCGAATGATTTTTATGGACAAAAACCCTTCATATAGAAAAAGAGGGGGGCTAGTGGGCCGTCAGGGAGCCCACAAGCCCCCACTCCGCCACCAGGGGGGTGGCGGTGGCAGGGCTTGTGCCTCCCTGGCAGCCCCCTCCATTACTTCTTTCGCCCAGTATTTTTTACATAATCCCGAAAAAATCCACGTAACTTTTTAGGGCATTTGGAGATGTGCAGAATAGTGGACTAAGATTTGCTCCTTTTCCAGTCCAGAATTCCAACTGCGTGAATTCTCCCTCTTCAAATAAACCTTGCAAAGTAAGAGAGAAAAGGCATAAATATGGTACCACAAAGTAATATAACAGCCCATAAAGCAATAAATATCAACATGAAAGCATGATGCAAAATGGACGTATCAACTCCCCCAAGCTTAGACCTCACTTGTCCTCAAGCGAAAACCAAGTTCCATAGACATGTCCACATGTTTAGGGACGAAGGTGTCGATAAAACATAATACGGACATGAGGGCATCATAATCACACATAGAACAGTCCAAAGTCATTGAAGCAATTCTTATGGGAAAGTATCAATTCCTTCACAAAGCAAAGCATGAGGCAAAAACCTTACCAAGAAGTAACCAACAATAGTCCAAAGTCATTGAAGCAATTGCAATTTATCACAACATCAATAAGAGTCAAATAAGAGCTTGTAAGGCAAACCCACATACTCAATCATCTCTTCCGTTTTCCACAATTGTTACAACTCACGTGGTACTCATGGTGTCAAAGTTTCAGCTGGACACAGAGGAAGATAGGGGCTTATAGTTTTGCCTCCCAAAGATTTACCTCAAGGGTAAAGTCAACAATAATAAAGCATAAGTACTCAACTCCAAGTTGATATATGAATATAGATCTTTCCCAAACATGTCATGGTAGCCAAAACAAAGGAAAAAATAGGGAATTGGTGAAGGTCACCAAGACTCTTACAAGGGCAAAAAGTAAAGGTACAAGATAGGACCTTCGCAAAGGGAAGCAGAGGTTGTCATGCGCTTCTGAGGTTTGAATGCGTGTCCTCTTAGTGCGGAGGAACGTCACTTTATATTGCCTCCTGTGATAAAGAACTTTATTATGCAGTCTATCGCTTTTATGTCTTCCTCATCACAGGTTCGTACAAAGCTTATTTTCCACACACTAATAGATCATACATATTAGAGAGCAATTTTTATTGCTTGCACCGATGACAACTTATTTGAAGGATCTTATTCAATCCATAGGTAGGTAAGGTGGACTCTCATGGAAAAACTAGGTTGGAGGTTTATGGATGCACAAGTAGTATCTCTACTTGGTGCGGGAGTTTTGGATAATATGAGGTGGAAGCAATCGTCAGATGCTAAGGGATCTCTAATCATATAACATTGTTTGGAACCAAGCAAACACAATTCATTATGTTGTCTTCCTTGTCCAACATCTACTCCTAAGCATGCAATAGTTTGGTGAGTGCTCACAATTGTAAAAAGTGTCTAAGATGATATATTTATATGTGAACCTCTCTTTCCTTATTAGTCTTACAACAATGACTGAGGCCTATGTTGGTTTATTATCAACAAGTTTCAATCATCATACGTGTCATAGGTGAAGCTATCACTTTCCATAAGATCGTCTCATGATCTTTCATGCTATCGTTCTTTTCATACTTTTGATCATGGCACAAATCAAAGCCCTTGAGTAAGATACTCTTTATTATATAGCTCGTAAGCTCGAATACATCAGGGGAGAGACAAAAGCAAAAGACTCAAACTAAACACTAAAGACTTATTCCTCTAAGAGAAGAAATAAAAACTGAAAAGGAAAGAACTAAAACAAAGGTAAAAGCAAAAGATATAAAGGTGATACGATACCAGGACAACTCCCCCAAGCTTGGCAGAAGCCAAGGGGATTGCCCATACCAATGCTTAGTTGTCTTCCTTCGGTGGTGATGGTGGTGTTGTTGTCACCTTTGATTCCAAGAGAGCTATCAATCTTTGATTTATACCTTTGAGATCTGCGACATGGTTTTCCAGCAAAACAACTTCACGAGAAAGGGAAATATTGCGAGCACGAGTTGTTTCGCAAAACCTCAAGAGTTCAATCAAGGATGGAGACAGCACGTGGTGGAAGGGTTGGAGAAAATCTACTCCTTCAACGTCTTCAATGTTGAACATAGGTTGAACTTCCTGCCTAGCTTGGGTTTTCTCCTTAGCTTGGTCCCTGGCTTCCATGACTTCTAATATTTTCAGATCAGCATCTACTTCCTCATGAACTTGGTGAAGATCATTCTCCCCAACAGATTCCCAAGACATCTTTGCTCTAAATCTGCGGCAGAAAACAAGATCGAAACGAAAACAGAGGAAAACTGCGTGATACGGAGATCAAAACCTTCGGGCGAGTATATATTGATTTTTTCTGGACCAGAAGGAGTGCTTCGCAAGAAAACGGAGTGCGGGAGGCACACGTGGTGCCCACAAGCTTGCCCTCCGCCACGAGGGGGGTAGGGGCGGTGGCAGGGCTTGTGGCCGCCTCGTTCGCTCTCCGGACTGCTTTTTATTTTTCTAATTTTCCAAAAAGTTCCAAAACGGAGGAAATTTTCTATTGGAAAAGAATCGGAGTCCAATTTCTTACCGAAACAGACACCTCTTTGTTTTCAGCGCTGAAACAGGCTGATAAACATCCCTTATGTACTCCTCTGGAGTTATGACATTGATGATATTGGTCTCAACATTTATGGGAGTACCAGAGATGTAATGCTTGATCCTTTGCCCATTTACCACTCTAGGAAAATTTCCTTCCGTGTATTTGATTTTAATGGCACCGGAACGATATACTTCCTCGATAACATAGGGACCTTCCATTTAGAGAGAAGCTTGCCTGCAAAGAATCTCAAACGAGAATTGTATAACAGGACATAATCACCTACATTGAACTCTCGTTTCTGTATTCGTTTGTCGTGCCATTTCTTAACCTTTTCCTTGAACAACTTGGAATTCTCATATGCTTGGGCTCTCCATTCATCTAACGAGCTGATATCAAACAACCGCTTCTCACCGGCAAGTTTGAAATAAAAGTTGAGCTCTTTGATTGCCCAATAAGCTTTGTGTTCCAGCTCAAGAGGTAAATGACAGGCCTTACCGTAAACCATTTTATACGGCGACATGCACATGGGATTCTTATAGGCAGTCCTATAAGCCCATAGTGCATCTTCAAGTTTGCTAGACCAATTCTTTTGAGATCTATTGACGGTCTTTTGTAGGATCAATTTGATCTCCCTATTACTCAACTCCACTTGACCACTAGACTGAGGATGATAAGGAGATGCAACTCTATGGTTGACATCATACTTAGCGAGCATCTTGCGGAAAACACCATGAATGAAGTGTGAACCTCCATCAGTCATCAGATATCTAGGGACTCCAAATGTTGGGAAAATGACTTCTTTAAGCATCTTAATAGAGGTGTGGTGATCAACATTTTTAGTGGCGATAGCTTCTACCCACTTAGTAACGTAATCCACAGCAACTAAGATGTGAGTGTACCCATTGGAACTCGGGAAGGGTCGCATATAATCAAAGCCCCGAACATCGAATGGTTCAATGAGCAGTGAATAGTTCATAGGCATTTCCTGACGCTTACTGATTTTCCCTATTCTTTGGCATTCATCACAAGACAAGACAAACTTACAGGCATCCTTGAAGAGAGTGGGCCAATAGAAACCTGATTGCAATACCTTATGGGCAGTTCTATCTCCAGCGTGGTGTCCTCCGTAGGCTTCGGAATGACACTTCTGCATGATCTGTCCCTGTTCATGTTCAGGCACACAATGTCTAATAACACCATCTACTCCTTCCTTATAAAGGTGAGGATCATCCCAAAAGTAGTGTCTCAAATCAAAGAAGAATTTCTTCTTTTGCTGATAGGTGAAACTGGGTGGTATGTATTTGGCTACGATATAGTTTGCGTAATCGGCATACCACGGTGCACTATGTGAAGTGCGGATGACATTTAATTGCTCATCACGAAAGCTGCCATCAATAGGTAGTGAGTCATCAAGGACATTCTCTAGCCTAGACAAGTTATCTGCTACAGGGTTATCAACACCCTTTCGGTCAACAACATGCAAATCAAGTTCCTGTAGCAGGAGAACCCATCTAATCAGTCTACGCTTAGCGTCCTTCTTCTCCATGAGGTACTTAATAGCAGCATGATCAGAGTGAATAGTGACTTTGGAGTCAACTATATAAGATCTGAACTTTTCACATGCAAACACGACTGCTAAAAATTCCTTCTCCGTAGTGGCATAGTTTCTTTGGGCACTGTCTAGAGTTTTACTAGCGTAGTGAATAACATTCAACTTCTTGTCAACTCTTTGTCCTAGAACAGCACCAACAACATAATCACTAGCGTCACACATGATTTCAAAGGGCAAGTTCCAGTCAGGTGGTTGAACAATAGGTGCGGTTATCAAAGCCTTCTTAAGTATTTCAAAAGCTTCCTCACAATCCTCATCAAAACAAAAGGAACATCCTTCTGCAAGAGGTTGGTAAGAGGCCTAGAAATCTTAGAGAAGTCTTTGATGAACCTTCTATGGAAACCAACATGACCTAGGAAACTTCGTATACCTCTGATATATGTGGGGCAAGGCATTTTCTCAATTGCATCAACCTTAGCCTTATCAACTTCAATGCCTCTTTCAGAGATTTTGTGTCCTAAGACGATGCCTTCATTAACCATAAAGTGGCACTTCTCCCAATTCAAGACGAGGTTGGTATCTTCGCATCTCTGTAAGACTCGATCAAGGTTGCTGAGGCAATCATCAAAGGAAGACCCATAAACGGAGAAGTCATCCATGAAAACCTCGACAATCTTTTCACAAAAGTCAGAGAATATAGCCATCATACATCTTTGGAAGGTGGCAGGTGCATTGCATAAGCCAAAAGGCATACTTCTATAGGCAAAGGTACCAAAAGGGCAGGTGAAAGTGGTTTTCTCTTGATCAGATTGTGCAAGAGCTATTTACGAGAAACCTGAATAACCGTCTAGAAAGCAAAAGTGTGTGTGTTTTGATAGCCTTTTTTAGCATTTGGTCGATAAACGGCAAAGGATAATGATCCTTCCTGGTTGCCTTATTCAGTTTCCGGAAGTCTATCACCATTCTAAAGCCGGTAATAATCCTTTCTGTGATTAGTTCATCCTTAGCATTAGGAACGACGGTGATACCTCCCTTCTTAGGTACGAAATGTACTGGACTTACCCAATCACTATGAGCAACATGATAAATGATTCCTGCTTCCAGAAGCTTTAATATTTCTTTTCTAACGACCTCTTTCATCTTAGGATTTAATGTTCTTTGATGACCAACAACTGGTTTGAAGTCAGGATCAATTTTAATCTTGTGCTGGCATAGAGTAGGACTAATACCCTTAAGATCATCAAGAGTATATCCAATAGCAGCACGGTGCTTCCTCAGAGTTTTTAGTAACATCTTCTCTTCGTGCTGTGAGAGGAGAGCACTAATAATAACAGGATATATCTCCTTCTCATCAAGATAGGCATACTTAAGAGTATCAGGCAACTATTTAAGCTCAAACACAGGATCACCCTTTGGTGGGGGAGGATCCCCAAGCAGTTCAACGGGCAGATTATTCTTGAGAATAGAATATTTTTCTAAGACAATTTTATCTATCTCATCTCTCTCCTCTATATGCATATCATTTTCACGCTCAAGCAGATATTGCTCTAAAGGATCCGTAGGAGGTACGGCAATAGAGGCAAGAGCAATAATTTCATCTCTAGCAGACGACTCTCTTTCATGGGGTTGTCTTCCAAACTTGGAGAAGTTAAATTCATGAGACACACCCTCGAAACTAATAGTGACGGTCTGCTTAGTGCAATCAATGTGAGCATTGACAGTGTTGAGAAAGGGTCTAACGAAAATGATGGGACAAAAGCTATCTTGTGCAGTACCAAGGACGAGGAAATCAGTAGGATACTTCGTCTTACCACACAGGACTTCTACGTCTCTCACAATTCCCAGAAGGCAGATAGTGTCTCTATTAGCTAGCGTAATAGTGACATCAATGGGTTCTAACTCAGCAGGTGCAATCTCATCTTTGATTTCATCATATAGAGAACGGGGTATTGCACTAACACTAGCTCCCATATCACATAAACCATGGTAACAGTGATCTCCTATCTTGACAGAAACAACGGGCAGGCCAACTACAGGTCCGTGTTTGTCTTTCGCGTGAGGTTTAGCAATTCTAGCAGAGTCCTCACATAATTTGATAACATGCCCATCTATGTCTTCGGCTAAGAGATCTTTGATAATAGAAACACTAGGTTCAACTCTAATCTCCTCAGGGAGTGCAAGTGGTCTAATGTAACCCCTACGTATCACAGTTGGAGCTTTAGAATAATCCTTTATCCTAGCAGGGTATGGTGGTTCTCAATGTAAGCACAAGGAACAACAGGATCACTAAAAGCAATGACTTTCTCCTCAACTAGATTGGTTTTGGCTATGTTGCTTTCTATTGGAGGATGATATTTAAACCACATCTCTTTGGTAAGATCAACATGAGCAGCAAAAGATTCACATAGAGAAGCTACAATCTCAGAGTCAAGTCCATACTTAGCGCTAAAATCTCTAAAAGTGTTTGTGTCAACAAAAGATTTAACGCAATCAAACTGGAAATTCATACCTGACTCCTTACCTTCCTCCAACTCCCAATCCTAAGAGTTGCGTTTGATTCTCTCCAATAAATTCCACTTGTGATCAATATCCTTCTTCATAAAAGAACTGGTACAAGAAGTGTCAAGCATGGTACGATCTTCATGAGAAAGCCGAGCATAAAAGTTTTGAGTGATGATTTATCTCTAGAGCTCATGATTGGGGCATGAATATAGCATTGATTTAAGCCTCCCCCAAGCTTGAGCTATGCTTTCCCTGTCGCGAGGCCAAAAGTTATAAATAAAGTTCCGATCACGATGTACTAAATGCATAGGATAGAACTTTTGATGAAATTCCAATTTCAACCGATTGTAGCCCCATGATCCAGCATCATCACATAGCCTATACCATGTCAACACCTTATCCTTCAAAGATAAAGGAAAGACTTTCTTCTTTACCTCATTCTCGGGCAAACATGCAAGCTTAAATAAACCACAAACTTCATCTACATAGATTAGATGCAAGTCTGGATGTGAAGATCCATCTCATGTAAAAGGATTAGCCAACAATTTCTCAAGCATACCCGAAAAGATATTTTCAGTAGGTACCTCAGGTCGAGGAACAAATCCTCATGCTTCCGTTCGTGGTGAAGATACCCCGAACAAACTCCTCAAAGGAACAGTCTCCATAGTGACAAGTGACAATAAATTTCAGCACAGTATATAGATGTTTCCTTACCAATTTCCACTTACCAAAGGCCCTTCACTCCCCGGCAACGGCGCCAGAAAAGAGTCTTGATGACCCACAAGTATAGGGGATCAATCGTAGTCCTTTCGATAAGTAAGAGTGTCAAACCCAACGAGGAACAGAAGGCTCTGATAAACGGATTTCGGCAAGGTAATAACTGCAAGCACTGAAAGTAGCGGTAACAAGTGATGGTTTAGTGAGATGAAACGTAGCAAGCGAAAGGTAACAAGTAACAAGTAATAGAGACGGTGCAGCAAGTGGCCCAATCTCTTTTGTAGCAAGGGACAAGCCTGAACAAAGTCTTATAGGAGGAAAAATGCTCCCGAGGACACACGGAAATTTCTGTCATGCTAGTTTCATCATGTTCATATGATTCACGTTCGTTACTTTGATAGTTTGATATGTGGGTGGACCGGCGCTTGGGTACTGACCTTACTTGGACAAGCATCCCACTTATGATTAACCTCTCTCGCAAGCATCCGCAACTACAAAAGAAGAATTAAGAAAAAGTCTAACCATAGCATTAAACTAGTGGATCCAAATCAGCTCCTCACGAAGCAACGCATAGACTGAGTTTAAGCTTCTATCACTCCAGCAACCCATCATCTACTTACTACTTACCAATGTCTTTCTCTAGGCTCAAATATGGTGAAGTGTTATGTAGTTGACGTTCACATAACACCACTAGAGGAAAAACAACATACAACATATCAAAATACCGAACGAATATCAAATTCACATGGCTATTATCAGCATGACTTATCCCATGTCCTCAGGAACAGAAGAAACTACTCACAAAACATAATCATAATCATGATCCGAGGTGTAATGAATAGCATCAAGGATCTGAACATAAACTCTTCCACCAAGTAATCCAACTAGCATCAACTACAAAGAGTAATCAACACTACTAGCAACCTTACAAGTACCAATCGGAGTCGCGAGACGGAGATTGGTTACAAGAGATGAACTAGGGATTGGAGAGGAGATGGTGCTGATGAAGATGTTGACGAAGATGCCTCCCCTCCGACGAGAGGAGTGTTGGTGATGACGATGGCGACGATTTCCCCCTCTCGGAGGGAAGTTTCCCTGGCAGGATCGTCCTGCCGGAGGTCTAAATTGGATCTGCTCAAGTTGTACCTCGTGGCGGCGGCGAAACCACGAAAAAGCTCCCGAATGATTTTTTCTGGACAAAAACCCTTCATATAGCAAAAGAGGGGGGGCTAGTGGGCCCTCAGGGATCCCACAAGCCCCCACTCCGCCACGAGAGGGGGGGTGGCGGTGGCAGGGCTTGTGGCGCCCTGGCAGCCCCCCTCCGGTACTTCTTTCGCCCAGTATTTTTTATATAATCCCAAAAAAATCCACATAACTTTTCATGACATTTGGAGATGTGCAGAATAGTGGACTAAGATTTGCTCCTTTTCCAGTCCAGAATTCCAGCTGCCTGAATTCTCCCTCTTCAAATAAACCTTGCAAAATAAGAGAGAAAAGGCATAAATATGGTACCACAAAGTAATATAACAGCCCATAAAGCAATAAATATGAACATGAAAGCATGATGCAAAATGGACTTATCATGCCCCAGAATGCATCTTGCAGGGCGCGTCAAGCATCTGCTCGAAGGTCTGCTTGGGCTGCCAGTTGCCTTTGTTGGTCCGCCTTCGCTGGGAGCCGGCCTGAGTAGCCGGGCCTCTCCCTCCATGTTGGACACCAACTTGTTGTTGGAGCACGAATCTAGCTGATCCACCTTGCGCTTGTTGTTGTTCTGGCCGCCTCGATTGTCCCCAGTAGGCTTGGGAGTAGCCGGAGTGGGAACATCCTTGTCCGAGGCGGTCGCCTTGACCCGCATTGCAGTGTCGGCCGTGGCGTACTTGTCCGCCTTGGCCATGAGCACCGCCACAGAGGTGGGCTCAGAGAACATGAGCTTGTGCTTGAGGACAGTGCCTTCTCGGCAGCCGCCGATGAAGTACGGGATGGCTTGAACCTCATGCACACCCTCGCAGGAGTTGCGAAGCTCCGTCCATCTTGTGACGTAGTCGAGAAGGGGTTCCTCGGGCTTCTGGACGCACATGGCCAGCTCGTGAGGCCGGCCATGGCGCTTGTAGGTGATGGTGAAGTTACGGACGAACGCCTCGTCGAAGTCAACCCATGAGTTGACGCTGCCGGCTGGAAGGCTGTTAAGCCATGTCCGAGACGAGCCGGCCAGCATGATTGGCATGTATTGGACTGCTACAGGCTTTTTACCCTTGGCAATGCCAACAGCGGTCGTGTAGTCGATCAGCCAGTCTTCTGGCTTGGCGGTGCCATTGTACTTGGGAGTGTCCCGAGGCAGAGTGAAGCCTCGGGGAAACGGCTCCCCTCGGATCCGGGGGCCGAAGCACACCGGGCCGATGGGACTGTCCTCCTCCAGAAGAGCTGACTGTGCTAGTGCGTTGAGACGTCTGCGGGCGTCATGGTCGCCCTGGGGGATGCGAGCGTCGATCCGAGCTGCAATCGGAAGGGCGCCTTGTGAGCAGGTAGCATGGGTCCTCCCCGGACGAGGAACCTCATACACTGAGTCACTCTCATCACCTCCACGACGCCGGCTCGAATATGCTCGCTCTGGCGCTGAGAACGCTTGTCGTGTCTGCCCTCGCCCTTCCGGCCAGAAGTGCGATGCGAAGAAGATCCTTCAGCTTGTTGATGACCGCTGGGGTTACGGCGCGCTCTGGGGTTGGGTCCCGGAGACTCCGATTGAGCTTGACCGGGGTCAAGCTATGTCTGCTGCTGGTTGGCGGCATCAAGCAGATCCTTGACCCGGTTCTCCTGGAAGGCGCGCTCCTCGCTCTCCAAGCTTGGCATTACTGCCATGGCCTCCTGGGCCGCCCGTAAGTTGGCTGCAGGAGACTCGTAGATGGGTTGCTTGCCGCCTAGAATCTCGGCGATGACCCGGCCGCGGCCGCAGACCGAGCCAAGCCGGCTAGGGGCCCCAAAAACCGGAGTGAGGCCATATGCAGAGTTATACTCGCGCTGCGTGGCCTCCATCCGGCGTTTAGCCAAGGCGATGGCGATGTCCTCCTCCAAGATCTGCCTGCAAGCATCCTCCAGCGAGTTCCGCGCATCGTTGGGGTTTGTGGAGGCGGAGATTGGCGTCTTCAGGCTGGTAAGCGCAGCTTGAAGAGTGTCAACGGTGACAGCAGCAGGCTCTCCAGCGTTTGCTGACGCCTTGCCATGAGTCGTGCTGGTGCTAGCACCAATGACCATCACCTCCACGATGTTGGAGATGGTGGCGACATGATACGGGGTGAAGAACCCCGCAGACGACGAAGGGCCGTCGAAGACGAGTAAGTTGCTGGGGTATACGTCGAATGTAGGCGTCTCAGCGATAGAGAGCCTACTAAAGCTGGCGCGTAACGCCTCGACATCGAAGTCCTCGCCAAAGTAGCAAGGGCCATCGTTGAGGCGCAGATCGCTAAAGAGAATGTTGAGGTTCTCCATAGCCGTGACGACGACGCTGGGAGGCGCCTCGTCATCGGACTCCATGTCTGAATCGGCGTGACAGACAGGGACGTTGATCATCATCGGTGAAGCCTCATCGAAGGCAGGCTCCACGGACATGCAGATCTGTCCGGACGCAATGCATCCGGTGGTGCAAGCGCAGGGCCCCGCCCAGCGCGTGAAGCCAGCTGATGCCGCAGACGGCCCCACGGTGGGTGCCAAATGTCGATGAATACTCACAACATAAGCCATGGGTAGGATAAAGATGGTGGGAACCGAACTGGCATCGGAGGACGCTGGGAACGAGGTTGGTACATGCATGGAATGCACGATGTACCCAGGTTCAAGGCTCTCCATAGAGATAACACCCCTAATTCTGCCGGAGTGAATGATGTATGAATGGGACTACAAAGTGCTCCTGGAGCTATATGCGGAGGAGGTAAGGTTTACGCAAGATACGTGTTGTACGTCTGGCGTCGTCCAGCGAGATTCCTCATGGGCAGGCGGTACGGCCGTCTCCACTGTTCCCACGCCGAGTGCAGTAATGGAGTGGGAGTTTGACGGCCGACACTGTGCAGGGCGATGGATCAGAGCCGGAGGAGGTCAGCGGTGTGGCCGCCGACGCTGGTACCTCCCGTGCATTCCGATCCAGTACCTTTGCTGATGCGTAGCCACCTTTAACCGTAGGGTCTCGTCATGACCTACGGTCTGATGTGACTTGAGATCCCCAGCCGGCCTGGGCACGGCCGCCTCGCCCCTAGCTAGCTGGCTTGGCCTAGGCGGCCAGGGGGACGTAGCCGTCTCGTCTCTAGCCGGCAGGTGCTTCTTGGCCTGCCAGTGAGTTGGCTTCCTCGCCCCCAGCCGGTAGGTGCTTCCTAGCCGGCCAGGGGACTTGGGCCTTGTAGAATTGTTCTGTTTATTCCTTCTAGGCTGAAGGTAAAGGAGTAGGCTCACTGAGCCTACCCCGGGTTTATCCCCCCGACATGGATGCTGTTCTTACTTGAACAAACCTCCCACTTATGATTAAACCTCCCGCAAGCATCCACAACTACGAGGAAAGTATTCAGAATAAATTCTAACCATAACATTAAACATAAGGATCCAAATGAGCCCCTTACGAAGTAGTACATTGACTGGGGTTTAAGTTTCTGTCACTCTCGCTACCCACCCTCTAATTACTACTCCACAATGCATTCCCTTAGCCCCAAAATGTGGTGAAGTGTTATGTAGTCGACACTCACATAACACCACTAAGGGAATCGCAACATTCATAACATCAAAATATCGAACGAATATCAACTTCACATGATTACTTGCAACATGATTTATCCCGTGGCCTCACGAACAAAAGTAACTACTCAAAAGTGATAAACATGTTCATGATCAGAGAGGTATTATTTAGCATAATGAATCCGAACATGTGATATTCTACCAAATAAACCATAAAGCATCAACTACAAGATGTAATCAACACTACTAGACACACACCACGTACCAATCCGTGGTTCCGTTACAAGATTGAGTACAAGAGATGAACTAGGGTATTGAGAGGAGATGGTGCCGATGAAGATTTTGATGGAGATGGTCCTCCCCAATATGAGAGGGTTGTGGGTGATGACGGTGACCTCGATTTCCCTCTCCAGGAGGGAAGTTCCTGTGGCGGAATCGCTCCGCCGGAGGGCAAAATTGCTCCTGCCCAAGTTTTGCCTCGAGACGGAAACACTTTGTCCTGAAAGTCCTCTCCTTAATATTTTAGGGCGAAGGAGAGTTTATACTGGAAGATGTGCGCGAGAGGTGGGCCAGGTGGCCCACTAGACAGGAGGCTGCACCAGGGGTACGTGGTGCACCTTGGTGTCTAGTGGCCGCCTGGTGGCCTACCTCCGGCACTTCTTCGTTCCAGTATTTTTTATTTTTTACAAAATAAATCTGTGTAAATTTTTAGCCCAATTGGAGATGTGCAAAATAGGTATCTCTGACATAGTGTTTTCAGGTCCAGAATTCCATATGCCGGCATTCTCCCACTTGATGTAAACCTTGCATATTATGAGAGAAAAGGCATTAGAATTACTCCACCAAGTGGCAAAATGCATAAAAACACTACAAATAACAGTAATAAAACTTGATGCAAAATGGACGTATCAACTCCCCCAAGCTTAGACCTCACTTTTCCTCAAGTGAAAGCCGATAATGAAGATCATGGCCACATGCTTTGGGAGAGAGGTGTCGACAAAAACAAAATACAGACATAGAAGCATCATGCTTATTATTATAACAGCAAATAAAACTTTATAAAATACTTCGTCATATAACTTTTATCATAAAGGCCTCTTATAAACAAGTAAAAATTCATCACAACATTAAAGTATAAATTATAAACTCTATTGAAAACTAACAAACTATGTTCCTAGTCAACTTTGCAACACAATTCATCATATTTTCAGGAAGGGTCACATGTCGGAGATTTTAAGCAAGTCTACAACTCAATCATCATCTAGTCTTCTATGATTGCTAACACCGCATACATATGAGAAAAAGGTTTCAACCGGACACAGAGAAAGATACGGGCTTATTGTTTTGCCTCCGAACGTATGCACCTCAAGGGTGATGTCAACAATAATAATTCATGGCCATCCACATTCAACTGGATATATATGTTTAGATCTTTCCCCACCACATGATGCTTGCCAAAGTGAAGATAAAGGAAGTAGAGGAAAACACTTTGACTCTTGCACAAAAGTAAATAAATAAAGGTAAAAGATATGCTCTTTGTAGAGGGAAGCAGAGGTTGTCATGCGTTTTTGGGTTGTATGCTAAATCTTTTAGTGCAAAGGAATGTTACGTTATATTGCCCCCTGTGATGGCAACCTTTATTATGTAGTTCGTCGCTTTTATTATCGCCATCACAAGTTTGTACAATGATTAATTTCCCTTACTCTAAATTATCAAACATGTTTAAAAGCATTTTTATTGCTTTGTGCACTGATGACAGCTTTCTTGAAGGATCTTAGTCAATCCATAGGTAGGTATGGTGGACTCTTGAGACATGGGATTGGGTTTAAGGTTTTGGATGCACAAGTAGTATCTCTACTTAGTGCGTAGTTTTGGCTAGCAAAGGTATTATGCAAGTACCACATGTTAGATGATCTATAACAATAAAACTTCTATGTGAATGTGAACACGCATAAATCATTACATTGTCTTCCTTGTCCAACGTCAACAATTTTGGCATATTATAATTAATGGGGGCTCACAATCAGAAAAGATGTCAAGGATAGTGTATTTGCATGTAAATATTCTCTTCCCTTATTAATTCTTTCAAGTGTTGCATCACCGACCAATGCTATGTTTGTAAACCTTCAACAAATTTTACCACTTATACTTTTACTTATGTGATGTCACTACTTAATATAAGATTGGCATATGATCTTTTTCATTATTTTCCTTTATTTTGATTACATCAAGGAAGTAAAGAAGCAAAACAGAAACTAAAATTTATTATATAACTCTCACTCGATTACATAGATAGATAGATAGATCACGAAACTAGCACTCAAAATAAAAAGGATTGAACTAAAATTTTATTTGGCTATAATTTCAGAATAGCTAAAGATCAAACTAGGATGGATAGAGATAAAGAAGGGTGATGGTGATACAATACTGGTGCGCCTCCCCAAGCTTGGAACAAGCCAAGGGGAGTGTACATACCCGTGTACTCAAGTCTCCTTCTTTGGTGGTGAAGATGGAGGTGGTGGTGTAGATGATGAAGTAGCGCCATAGTGTAACCTCAGGAGGCTCTCCAGATGTTGAATAATGTTCCAGAGATTGATGACTTGATCCTTTAACAAAATATTTTCACGAGTAAGATATTAGTTCTCAACACAAACAATTTTGAAGGCTCTAAAGGCTTCGATTTCAAGAGGGGTGAGATGCTCATAGTAGGGTTGGAGATAATCTTCTTCCTCCTCTTATTTTGGTGGCATGTCCTGCCCTTCTTCTGGAGCTTGATCCCCCTTGACTTCCTTGCCCTTTTTCTCTTTCTTGGCTCCTACTAGTTCTCCCTCCTTCAGTTCCATCTTCATCAGCCACGCATCTTCTTCGTATGACATACTTCTTCCTTTTAAGGGTTCTAGAGTGTTCTGGAAGGTCTCCCTAATGTGCTCCTCTGGTTTCATGGGTTGGATAATATTTGTTTCAACATTAATTGGTGTACCTGAAATATAGTGCTTTGTTCTTTGTCGATTGACCACCTTCGGGTTAGTGCCTTTGCGATTATTGGTCTGAATAGCTCCAGGCCGATAAACTTCTTCGATGATATATGGTGTTTCCCGTTTGGAGAGAAATTTTCATGCAAAGAATCTCAGACGAAAATTGTACAATAGAACATATTAACCAACTTTGAATTCTCACTTTTGGATTCTTTTGTCATGCCATCTTTTAACTATTTCTTTGAACAATTTGGCATTTTCATAAGCTTGGTTTCTCCATTCATCTAATGAGCTAATATCAAATAAGCTCTTTTCACTAGCAAGTTTGAAATCTTAGTTGAGTTCTTTAATTTCCCAATAAGCTTTATGTTCTAACTCAAGAGGTAAATGACATGCTTTCCCATAAACCATTTTGTAAAGAGACATACCCATAGGATTTTTTATAAGTTGTTCTGTAGGCCCACAATGCATCATGTAATTTCTTAGACCAATTCTTTTGGGACCTATTGATAGTCTTCTGCAATTTTAATCTAATTTCTATATTGGTTAATTATAATTGACCACTAGAACGAGGATGATAGGGAGATGCAATTCTATGGTTAACATCATATCTAGCAACCAACTTACGGAAAGCACCATGAAGAAAATATGAACCACCATCAATCATTAAGTATATAGGGACTCCAAAACGTGGGAAAATAACTTCCTTAAGCATCTCAATAGAGGTGTTATGATCAGCACTATTGGTTGGAATAACTTCTACCCATTTAGTGACATAATGAGCAACAACCAAAATAGGTCTATACCCATTAGAGGAACAAAAAGGTCCCATATAATCAAATCCCCAAACATCAAATGGTTTAATAACAAGTGAATAATTCATAGGCGTTTACTAACATCTACTAATATTACCAATTCTTTGACATTCATCACAAGAGAGGACAAACTTACGAGCATCCTTGAAAAGAGTAGGCGAATAAAATCCAGACTGTAATACCTTGTGTGCAGTTCTATCTCCTGCATGGTGTCCTCCATAAGCCTCGGAGTGACACTTCCGAAGGATTTGTCCCTGTTCATGCTCAGGTATACAACATCTAATAATACCATCTACTCCATCTTTATAAAGATGTGGGTCATCCAAAGCTAATGTCTTAAATCAATGAAGATTTTTTTGCTTTGCTGATGGGTGAAACTAGGTGGTATGTATTTAGCAACAATGTAATAAGCATAATCAGCAAACCACGATGTGTTCTGACAAACATTGATCATAGCTAGTTGTTCATCAGGGAAGCTGTCATCAATAGGTAGTGGGTCATCAAGAACATTTTCTAACCTAGACTAGTTTTCACCTACGGGGTTCTCAGCCTCTTTCCTATCAATGATATGCAAATCGAATTCTTGTAGCAAAAGAACCCACCTAATAAGTCTAGGCTTAGCATCTTTATTTTCCATAATACATTTAATAGCAACATGATTAGTGTGAACAATTAGTTTAGAATCAACTATGTAAGATGTGAATTTATCACAATAAAATAAAACTACTAAAAATTATTTTTTAGTGGTAGCATAATTTCTCTGGGCACTGTCTAGAGTTTTACTAGCATAATGAATAACAGTTTCTTATCAACTATTTGTCCTAGAGCAGCACCAACATCATAATCACTAGTTTTACACATAATTTCAAAAGGCAAGTTCCAATTAGGTGGTTGAACAATTGGTGCAGAAGTTAAGGCTTTCTTAAGTGTTTCAAAGGCTTCTACACAATCATCATAACAAAATGAACGGAACATCCTTTTGTAATAAATTAGTAAGAGGCCTAGAAATTTTAGGGAAGTCTTTATAAAACCTCATATAGAAACTAGCATGACCAAGGAAACTATGGATACCTTTAATATCTTTAGGACATGGCATCTTCTCAGTTGCATCAACTTTAGCCTTATTCACCACAATACCTCGTTCGGAAATTTTATGACCCAAGGCAACACCTTCAATTACCATAAATTGACACTTCTCTCAATTCATGACAATGTTAGTTTGCTCACATCTCTGCAAAACTCCATAAAGGTTGCTTAAGCAATCATCAAAAGAAGTTCCGTAAACAGAGAAATCATCCATGAAGAGCTCAACAATATTTTCACAAAAATCAAAGAATATAGAAGTCATACATCTTTGAAAGGTAGCAGGTGCATTGCATAATCCAAAACGCATACGTCTATAAGCATAGGTTCCAAAAGGACAAGTAAAGGTGGTTTCCTCTTGATTAGGTTGTGACACAAGTATTTGAGAGAAACCAGAATAACTATGTAAAACGAAAAAATGTGTGTGCTTTGATAATCATTCTAGCATTTGGTCTATGAATGATAAAGTATAATGATATTTTCTAGAACATTTGCGTAATCTTCTAAAATCAATTCCCATTCCGTAGCGAGTCAGAATTCTTTGTGGAATGAGTTCATTTTTATCATTAGGGACAACAGTAATACCTCCATTCTTAGAAACACAATGAATGAGACTTACCCATCTACTATCGGCCATGGGATAAATTATACCTGCTTCCAAAAGCTTTAATATTTCATTTCTCACCACTTCTTTAATTTAGGGATTCAGTCTTTGTTGGTGATCAATAATGGGTTTAGCATCTAGTTCCATATTAATCGTATGCTGGCAGAGAGTGGGACTAATGCCCTTAAGATCATCAAGAGTATACCCAATAGCAGCCCGGTGCTTCCTTAAAGTTTTTAATAATCTTTCTTCTTCATGCTGTGTGAGGTTAACATTGATAATAACAATATATCTTATTTTCATCAAGATAAGCATATTTCAAAGTGTGAGGTAATTGCTTTAATTCAAACACAGGATCATCCTTGGGTGAAGGAGGACCTCCTAGAGTTTTAACACGCAAGTTGTGTTTAAGGATGGGTTTTTGCTCAAAGATCATATTGTATATTTCATTTATTTCATGCATATGCATATCATTTTCATGGTCTAGCAAATATTGTTCTAATGGATCCTTAGGAGGAATGGCAATAGAAGAAGACCAACTACTTCATCTTTACTAGGCAATTCTTTGTCATGGGGTTGCTTACTAAACTTGGAGAAATGAAACTCATGAGACATACCACCAAAATTAACACTGACAGTTTCCTTTTTGTAATCTATTTGAGCATTGACAGTGTTCAAGAAGGGTCTACCAAATATTATGGGACAAAAATTATCTTGTGGTGAGCCAAGTACTAGAAAATCAGTAGGGTATTTTTATTTTCCACACAATACTTCAACATGATCTCCTATTTTGACTAAAAGGACATGCATGCCAACAACATGTCTATTCTTATCTTTGATATTAGGTCTGGCAATTCTAGTAGCTTCATTACATAAATAAATAAGATGCCCATCAATATTGTCTACCAGGAGATCTTTAACCATACCGGTACTAGGTTCTACCTTGATCTTCTTAGAGGGTTTGGTTGTTCTAACATAACATTTATTAACCATAGTTGAACCTTTAGCATGTTCCTTTATCTTAACAAGGAAAGGTGGTTTCTCAATGTAAGCAGTAGGCACAACTGGGTCAACATTGTAAATAATAGTTTTAGCTTCTACTTTAATTGATTCTTCAATTTTTATTTAGTACATGGATGATATTAAACCATTTCTCTCTAGGGAGATCAACATGAGAAGCAAATGTTTCACAAAATAAGGCTACTATATCACAGTCAAGTCCATACTTGCTGCTAAAATCATGGAAAGCACGAATATTCATAAATAACTTAACACAATCAAACTTGGGTTTTATACTTGACTCTTTACCTTCGTCGAGCTCCCAATCTTCAGAGTTGCGTTTAATTCTTTCTAAAAGATCACACCTTAATTCAATAGTCTCACTAATACAAGAACCAGAGCAAGAAGTATCGATCATGGTTTGATCATTACGAGAAAGTCGAGCATAAAAATTCTGAACAATATTTTTTCTCAAGAGCTGATGATTGGGGCATGAATATAACATTGACTTCAGCCTCCCCAAGATAGAGTGATCCTTTCTCCTTCACAAGGCCAAAAATTATAGATAAAATTCCGATCACGATGAACAAGATGCATAGGTTATTTTTTTGGTGAAACTCCAATTGCAATCGATTCCAGTTCCAAGATCCTGTATAATCACATATCCTATACCATGTTAGTTCTTTTCCTCCCAAAGATAAAGGGAAAACATTCTTCTTGACTTCATCTCCGAATAAACATGCAATCTTAAATAATCCACAAACTTCATCCACATAGATTAGGGGCATATCGGGATGTTTTGTTCCATCTCCTGCATAAGGATTAGCTAGCAGTTTCTCTATCATACTCAAAGGAATTTCCTAGTAAACATTTTTAGTAGATTCATTAGGTTGAGGTACAACTCTTGGTGTTTCCGCTCGAGGTGAAGATACCCCGAACAAGCCCCTCAAAGGTTTACTTTCCATAGTGACAAGTAACAGTAAATTTCGGCACATAATATAAAATTTTCCTTACCAAATTACGCTTACAAAAGGTGCTTCACTCCCCGGCAACCACGCCAGAAAAGATTCTTGATGACCCACAAGTATAGGGGGTGAATTGTAGTCCTTTCGATAAGTAAGAGTGTCGAACCTAGCGAGAAGCAGAAGGAAATGACAAGCGGTTTTCATCAAGGTAATTTTTGCAAGCACTAAACTAGCGGTAACAAGTTGTTTGATAGCAAGGTAATTTTAACAAGTGACAAGTAGAAATAGTAACAATAGGTGTAGCAAGGGAGTCCAATACTTTTGTGGCAAAGGACGGGCCAGAACAATTTCTTATAATAGGCACTAAACATATGGATCCAAATTACCCCCTTACGAAGTTGTGCATAGACCGGGGTTTAAGTTTCTGTCACTTTCGCAACCCACCCTGTAATTACTACTCCACAATGCATTCCCTTAGGCCCAAAATATGGTGAAGTGTTATGTAGTCGACATTCACTTAACACCACTAAGGGAATCACACATTCATATCATCAAAATATCGAACGAATATCAACTTCACATGACTACTTGCAACATGATTTATCACGTGGCCTCAAGAACAATAGTAACTACTCACAAGTGATAAACATGTTCATGATCAGAGAGGTATTATTTAGAATAATGAATCTGAATATGTGATCTTCGACCAAATAAACCATAAAGCATCAAGTACAAGATGTAATCAACACTACCAGACACACCCACATACCAATCTGAGGTTCCAGTACAAGATTAGTACAAGAGATGAACTACTGTTTTGGGAGGAGATGGTGCTGATGAATATTTTGATGGAGATGGGCCTCCCCAGGATGAGAGGGTTATTGTAGATAACGATGGCCTCGATTTCCCCCTTAAGGAGGGAAGTTCCTCCGGCGGAATCGCTCCGCCGGAGGGCAAATGTGCTCCTACCCAGGTTCTTCCTTGAGATGGCGGCTCGTCGTCTCAAAAGTAATCTAGTTAATTTTTAGGGCGAAGGAGAATTTATACCGTAAGATGGGCACCATAGGTGGGCTAGGTGGCCCACTAGACATCACGCCGCGCCAGGGGTGCCTCGCGTGCCCTCGTGTCTAGTGGCCGCCTGGTGTTCCCCCTGTGGCACTTCTTCGCTGCAATATTTTTTATTCATTATAAAATAAATCTCCATAAATTTTCATCCCAAATGGAGATGTGGAGAATAGGTATCTCTGATGTAGCTTACTTAGGTCGAGAATTCCATTCGCTGGCATTCCCCAACTTGATGTAAATCGTGCATATTATGAGAGAAAAGGCATTAGAATTACTCCACGAAGTGGCAAAATGCATAAAACACTATAAGTAACAGTAACAAAACATGATGAAAATGGACGTATCACATCCTGGGCCTACTGTGTGGTGGTTATTTGCTCCTCTGGATGTCTTCCGGGCAGAAAAAAAATCTCCAAAAAGTTTCGTGACACTTGGACTCAATTTGATATTGATTTTCTGCGAAGTTAATAAACAAGCAAAAAAGATCAACTCACACTCGGCACTATGTCGATAGGTTAGTCCCAAAAATGATATAAAGTTGCTATAAAATGATTGTGAAACATCTAAGAATGATAATATAACAACATGGAACAATAAAAAATTATAGATACGTTGGAGACATATGAGCATCCCCAAGCTTAATTCCTGCTTGTCCTTGAGTAGGTAAATGATAAAAACAGAATTTTTGATGTGTAATGCTGCCTAACATGTTCATCATATTATTTTCTTTATAACATGGATAGATGAACTTGTAGATGATTGAAAGCAACAGTCTATAGTTTTACATGAAAACTTTAATACTCAAGCATATCAACAAGCAACCAAGTATTTCAAAATATGAACGCTAATGAACGCTATCCCTAGCCCATCATGCTCAATCATTGATCCATTCATGCAACACACCCAAATATTAGCTACATGCAATGCTCAAATATGATAATAGTGTTCCTTAGCTGGTGCTTTATAAGAGAAGACGGAGACTCAAATTCAAAATAAAAATTGCGTAAAGTAAATAGATAGGCCTTCGAAGAGGCGCAAGAAAATTGCATAAAATCACATCTTAGCAAGGATTTGTAGAGGTGCGAGAGCTCAAAGTTTAAAGTGAGAGATAAAATTATTTTGGGTGTCATGCTTTTCCTGTCAACAAAAATGACTAAGGGTTTCCAATATATTCCATGCTAATCAAAGCATAGGCGGTACCCAACTGAAAATAAAGATTATCCCTTTCCACCATTCTATCATACTCCACGGCTAGCCGCATCCACGGGTACCGTCCATCCCAACACTTTCCAAGGAATTTATTATTTGAGCACATAAAGTAAATTTATTTTCATTACGGGACTCGGCGTCCCTATTACCGCCACACTCTCGTGCAATGACAAGGGTATGGACACTCATATTGAGAATAACCTATTTAACATGGAAGAAACCGACCACCCCTCGCTGCTTCATGAGCGGTACGGGCACCCAAAATAGAAATTTATTTTGAATATTAGAGTTGGCACATACAAATTTACTTAGAATGACACTAAAATACCACATATAGGCAGGTATGGTGGACTCATTTGGCACAACATTGGGTTTAGGATTTGGATGCACAAGCAGTATTCCCTCTTAGTACAAGTGAAGGCTAGCAAATAGATCGAGAAGCACCCAACCAAGGAACTAAAACCATCATAAGAGAACATTAAACATAACTAACACCGAATAATGAAACACAAGTAGGACGTAATTTCATAGCATAATTATTGACTTCATGTGCATGCATAGGGAATCACAAACCTTAACACCAATATTCTTACTAAAGCATAATTACTCATCAGCATAACTCATATATCACTATCTTCATATCACACAAGTATTCCAAAGAATCAAGTTCAACATCCAATGATCTTCATGAAAGTTATACTATATCTCCCTGGATATCTATCACTTTGGGACCAATTTCATTTAAATCGAATTGACATTGCTAATAACAAGCTCTCAAACAAATATAAGTGAAGAACGAGAGCACAAGTTTATTTAAAATTTTCAAATCTCAAAATAATATAAGTTAAGCAAGAGAGGATTTCTTCAAAGTTTCTACTAACTCCCAAAATAATCTAAGTGAAGCATGAGATCATATTTCTTCAAAATAACGGCACCACCGTGCTCAAAATGATATAAGTGAAGTACAATGAGAAGTCAAACAATTAAGAAGCTATGTGAGGACTCTCTCTCTCTATAATGTTTTCCAGATCTGATATTTTATTTCAAACATCAAATAAAACAAAAGACACTCCAAGAATAACACATATCATGTGGACAATATTGTTTAGCTCCAAGTAAGATATACCGATAATTTTCGAGATGAAAGAGAGGATGCCTTCCGGGGCATCCCCAAGCTTAGACGCTTGAGTATTCCTTAGTTATTACCATGGGGGTGCCTTGGGCATCCCCATGGTTAGATTCTTGCTGCTCCTTATTCTCCTGATATTGGTATCTCACCCAAAACTTGAAAACTTCAATCACACAAAACTTAACGGAACTTCGTGAGATGGGTTAGTATGATAAATATAGATCATTCACTTAGGTAGTGCCAAGACAAGGTTCATCATTTTTCGCACATAATACCTACTGTATTCTATCATTCCCATAATTTATATTACTCAATATAAGTTATGGAAACACTAAAACAAGCAAACTATGCATGCAAAATGGAATCTGCCAAAAATAGAACAGTCTGTGAATATATGCATTAATACCATACTTTACTTAATGTTAAAATTCTGAAAAATTTGAAAGACGCATAGAATTTGCATGCAAAATGTTTGTTTCAGTATGTTTTGATGCTCCAGTAAAATCAGAGAAATTCTGCACACCGTAAAAGTTTCTATTTTCGCACAGAATCAAACAAGCAAGTATCCACACTATCCCAAAGGCTTCACTTGGCACTTTATTGAAATAAAACATGTAAACATGATTAATACAAATGCTTAATCCTGTGAACACTCAAAAACAGAAATGGTAAATACTGGGTTCTCTCCCAACAAACACTTTTCTTTAGTGCCTTTTAGCTAGGCATGCTGATTTTAATGATGCTCGTATGAAATGTAGTAATTGAGACCCGCAAGAGAGCATCATGAAGCACATGACAAGCACATTAAAGTCTAACCCACTTCCTATGCATAGGGATTTTGTAAGCAAACAATTTATTGTAGAAATAAGCAACTTGCATAGGAAGGCAAAACAAGCATGACTTCAAAGTTTTGAACACATAGGGAGGAAACTTGATATTATTGCAATTCCTACAAGCATATGTTCCTCCCTCATAATAATTTTCAGTAGCATCATGAAGGAATTCAACAATATAACTATCATCTAAAGCATTATCTTCATGATGCACATGCATAGAATTTTTATTACTACCCACACAAGCAAAATTCTTATCATTCATAGTAGTGGGAGCAAACTCAACAAAATAACTATCATGAGATACTTGATTGATATAATCCATGTGAAAATTAAAATCATGATGACAAGTTTCATGGTTATACTTATTATTTATAGATTATATGTCATCACAATAATCATCATATATAGGAGGAATGATTTCATCATAATAAATTTGCTCATCAAAACTCGGGGGGCTAAAAATAGCATCTTCATCAAACATAGCATCCACAAGCTTGTGGCTTTGCATATCATCAGCATCATGGATATTCACAGAATTCATACCAATAGTATTGGTATCATGCTCATCATTCAAGGATTTCACATTCAACATTTCATAAATTCTTCCTATAGCAATTGAGCACAATTTTTGGAACCATCATTTTCACGAAAGATATTATAAAAATGAACAATACGGGACCACCTCAATTCCATTTTTTGTAATTTTCTTTTGTAAACCGAACTAGTGAAAAATAAGAAACTAAAATATTTAATTGCATAATCTAAAGATATACCTTCAAGCAGTCACCTCCCCGGCAACGGCGTGAGAAAAGAGCTTGATGTCAAGTACACAACTTGTTCTTGTAGAATCGTGTTGGGCCTCCAAGCACAGAGTTTTCTAGAAGAGTAGCATATTTCCCTCAAGTGGATGACCTAAGGTTTATCAATCCGTGAGAGGCGTGGGATGAAGGTGGTCTCTCTAAAAAAACCCTGCAATCAAATAATAAAAAGTCTCTTGTGTCCCCAACACACCAAATACAATGGTAAATTGTATAGGTGCACTAGTTCGGTGAAGAGATGATGATACAAGTGTAGTAATGATAGTATATATTGATTTTTATAATAGGAACAATTAAAAACATCAAGGTAGCAAGTAACAAAAGTGAGCATAAATGGTATTGAAGTGCTTGAAAATGAGGCCTAGGGTCCATACTTTAGCTAGTGCAATAACTCAACAATGCTAATATAATTGGATGACATAACAATCCCTCAACATGCGATAAAGAATCACTCCAAAGTTCCTATCTAGCGGTGAACATAAGAAGAAATTGTTTGTAGGGTACGAAACCACCTTAAAGTTATTCTTTCCGATCAATCTTTTCAAGACTTCGTACTAAAATAACAAGTTATCCTTTCTAATCGATCTATCCAATAGTTCATACTAAAATAACACCATAACAAATTCAGATTCTTCATATTCAATCTAACACAAAGAACTTCAAGGAGCACCCCAATATTTCAATCGGAGAACATAGTATGAAAACATGCAATAAACCCCTATGCCTAGATCACCAAGGTTACCAGAATACGCAAGTTGATGCCACACCATATATCAAGTGAATCACTTGAATACCACAATGTCACTATGGGTATCTGCATGCAAGACATACATCATGTGCTCTCGAACCTGAATATTCAATCCAACATAACGAGACCTTAAAGTGAAAGATTCAATTCATCACAAAAATAGCATCGGGCAAACACCATATGATCAAACTATATTAACAAGGCCCATGATATATCAAGATCATGACATCTCAAGAACAAGAGAGAGAAAGGTTAAACACATAGATTCTGGTACAAACCCGCAACCCCGAGGGTGGAATACTCCCTCCTCGTCATGGCCTCCACCGTGATGATGAAGATGGCAACATGAGATGATCTCCCTCTCCAGAAGGGTGCTGGAACGGGTTCCCGGTTGGTTTTCATGGCTACACATGCTTGCGTTGGCGAGACTTATCATCTAGGGTTATTTCTGGAGATTTCTGTATTTATAGGAATTTTTGGCGTTGGAATCATGACAAGATGGGCCACGAGGTGCCCACTAGGTACCAGGCCACGCCAGGGGGGTAGGCGCGCCCTAGTGCCTAGTGGATAGTGTAACGCCCAAGATGCGACCCTATCCCTATTTTGGCACGAGGGCCTCGACGGGGATAGGAGTGCATCTCGTTGTTTCGCAAGAATGGATATCATTACAAGTACATATACCGAAAAGATGAGTATATGGACTTGGCTTACACTCGCCATAAGCTACATCAAAGTCACATCAGTAGAATACATAATCATCATGAATAAGAGTAGGGTCCTACTACGGACGAAAACAAACGATAAAAGAACGACGTCCATCCTTGCTATCCCAGGCTGCCGGCCTGGAAGCCATCCTAGATCGAAGAAGAGTAAGAAGAAACTCCAAATAGAACAATCATCGCGCTCACATCTTAATATCACTTTACATGTACCTACAACTGGTGTTGTAGTAATCTGCGAGCCACAGGGGACTCAACAATCTCATTTCCAAAGGTATCAAGACTAGCAAAGCTTAATAGGTGAGATATGGTTAAGTGGTGAGGCTGCAGGAAGCGACTAAGCATTTATTTGAGGTGGCTAACTTACGAGTACAAGAATAAGAGGGGGATGATCTACACATAGTGGACGTGAACTACTGATGATCAAATGAATGATCCTGATCACCTACTTACGTCAGACATAACCCCATCGTGTCCTCGATCGGAGAAGGAGCTCACGAAAGAGACAGTCACGGTTACGCACTCAGTTGACATATTTTTAATTAAGCTTACTTCAAGTTATATAGAACCGGATGTAAACAAAGTTTCCACGTTGCCACATAACCACGGGCACGGCTTTCCGAAAGATTTAACCCTGCAGGGGTGCTCCAACTAGTCCATCACAAACTACCACACGCTGCGATGGAATGACCTCGATCAGGGAAACTCGTGATCTCCTCAGGTTCCTATTGGAAAACCTCAACCTCGAGATAGCCCAAAGCATCCTCGGAATCCCTCGCACAAGACGCTCGAGAAAGGTAAAACAAGTCCAGGAAGGCCGCCCGACGTGCCGACAATCCTGATAGGAGCCGCGTATCTCGTTTTCAGGGCACACCGGATGAGCGATGGTTACCATGCCAAACACCAAGTTGCCCCGGGTAGCATTAATAAGCTGCTCTCTTTGGGACTAACACGATTAGCACGCCCCCCGTGTATTATGCTGAATTACTCCTCGGGTAGCGCTAACTCCCTATGTTTTTTAGTATTAACATAATTATTATGTTGGACAAATATAGAACCAATGTTGGGCCTTGCCAGACCAGCTTTATCCCAAAACAAGAATTTAGGGGGTCCCCATAACAACCCCAAGCAAGCTAGGAGAGTTCATTTATGGAACATAACACCAGTAGCCGAAACTAAGGGGGCAAAGGTGGAACAAAACACGAGGCTAGAAGCCCGAGCCTTCCACCTTTTACCAAGTATATAGGTGCATTAAATTAAATAGGAATTATATGGTGATATAACAAGGAACCCATGTTATCACATGAAAGCAACTTCACCTACAACTAGCGATGCTAACACATGGTTAAGCAAGCGGTAACATATTCAATCAGTGGTTTGCTAGGTGGTGAACAGGTTGAAGGTTTTCATGGCAATGTTGAGAGGCTGACATTTAACAGGTGGTAGGCAACGAGACATAGCGATAGAAACGAAACAACTAGCATGGCAATGATAGTAATGGTATCTAGGGAAATGGTCATCTTTCCTGAGATCCCGCTTAGAAGAAGAACGACTCCGTGAAGCAGAGGAACAACCATAGTCGAACGCATCCTCACATTCCGACACATTGCGGAACTCTATCGAGACGAAGCAAACCGGAAACAAGAATCAACACACGATATTCACCATGACACATGCACGACATAAAGCTCAACACATATGATGCATGATAGGTCTACTGCAAGGCATGGTATGGCAATTCACAACAATCAAACACTACACATTAAGTGAAGCTCAATATGCAATGAGTTGCATATTGACGAAATTCCACATACGGATTATTTAGTTCACTCTTGTTTAGGTACACGACAATATTAAATGTTGTTAAACATGGTAAGGTGAAGCAGAAATAAATTACCTATCTAGGCATTTGAATGCGGTCGAAAACGACATATAACATCTCCAAAATGACCCCATGTGTTACTTTCTAAATCTGTCCAGATTTTTCCTAATCACATTTTATGTTTGTTAAACAGCAAAAGAAAGGGGTTCACGTGAAATTACATGTCATACTAGCCCATTTACATATATGTAACATCTCCAACGGAGCTACGGTTCAAAAGATGTGATCGCCGCAAGATATGATGCCATGAATGCAATATGTATGCAATGACGGTCACAAGCATCCCAAAACATACAAGCGGCACATACAATGAATCTGCACGAGATTCTAAGCAAGTTCCATATAGGACACCTTCAAAATGGAGCAACGGTTCGACAAATATAAGCTAAACAAGAAATAGCTACAATCTGCCCAAAACAACAACATGGCATATTCTATACCCTAAAACAACAAGCTACATAATTTTAAAATGCTCAAACAAGACATGTGGCAGTAGTAGACAAGATGCACTACAACACCCTACTAATAAAATCTAGCATGGCATCATGTAACACTAGGAAAAGAACTCACAAAATGGCATCTCACACATAGTTTCAGACTTGGTGAAAATAACACCGTTGACAATGCAGTTTTTGATCTGAAGGCATATTGATAGCATCAAAACTATGTGCCACAGGGCACCGAATGGCATGAAAATTTACAACATGCTACATAAACTTATGCACTTCAAATAACCCTATTGCACGAACCCCAAAGGAGTTATAGATCACTAGCAAAACTCATGGCAAGACAGCAAAAAAATATAACAGATTCCAGACTTAGAAATATTTCAGCATCTCCAAAACAACACTATTTGCTAGCATGTTGGCAACAAGAAAACAACACCTACACATGGATTTCTATTGCAACCAAAATTACCAGAGGCTAGCCTACATATCCAAGGGCATATCTCTAGTTCACAACTCATGCATATCACGCACATAATAAATCCCACAAAATAGACAAGAGGGCAACATGGCAGAAATATCATGCACACTAACTTACTCAAAAGGCAAAACTAATTGCACAGTTAAATTCTATGAATTGTTCTACCCCGAAAACATATATAATATGTGGGGTTCGAAAAATAAAACTAATGCCACACGTATATGCGCCAACAGGCCTAAACAGATATAGCAAAACTATTGACAGCACCTACATGCAAAATTGCAAGCAACTACTATAAAATACATGCAAGGGGCTACAAACAACATGAACATTTTATCTAAGGGATTTGAACAATCCGACCGCGCACAAAAATATCTACACAACAATTAACCTATTAGGACAACACGCAATTCTAGGCAAACGACGGGTCAAACCACTCCAAACATGCATGCAATTTGCAAAATATGTTCTACACGTAAAACTACACAAGTTGCATATACAAACTATTCCAATCCGACGCACGGTTTAGAAACTACGGGCATTTGAAAATCAAGCACAAACCAAAATTAGTAAATTCGCTCGAACTAAAAAAAACCTATTCGGGCCAAATCTAAAGCTATGCGGGCCTAACACGATGAGCGCGGGATAACTAAAAGGTGCTCAGGGCGCATAATAGAGGGCCCAACGGGGGCTCACCTTCGGGCTTATTGGGCCGGCTCGGGGGTAGGCGGCTGGGCCTGGAGCCTCGAGGTGGGACGGGCCACTGGGCTGCGGAGGGAGGCCTTAGGGACCGCTGGTTGGGTCAGTTGGCGTGACGGCCCACCTGGGCTCGTAGGGGCGAGCGAGCGAGCGGGTGTCGGCTCCCTGCTCGCGAGCTGCTAGGCAACTGGCGGCGCTGCTGCAGCTCTCAGTGAGCGGGACGAGGACGGCGGGTCCTGGGCACAACAAGGAGGAGAGGCGGATTCAGGCGCAGCCTTCCCGAATCTGTCCGAAGGCGGGGCCGGTGCCGAGCTCCGTCGCGTGGAGCTCGGGCAGCTCCCATGGTGGCTCCAGTACCTGTGAGAAGATAGAGATGAGAGATGATAGATGAGGCTGCGAGGGAGAGAGAGGAGGAGAGAAGAGGAGCGGTGGGAGGTGCTCCGGCTTGGGGAAGTTCGGGCGTCGCTCCGACTGTCGGGACCCCGATCCTAAGCCATATGAATCCAGCGAGTAACACCTCACATCTCTTTGCGGTCTCACGCACGGTTATCCCCACGGCTGCAGCCTTACCTTAGCCGGGACCGTTTGCGCCTTTTGACTCGCGTATGCAATTGTGTCGGTAGCATTCCAATGTCAAAGAACCCAGATCGACATGTCTAGTCATAAACTCAAGCGGCAGTTCCGTACACGGACATGCATACATGACCCAGCAAAGAAGGTGTCGGTCATCAGCGAGTGTAGATGAGTCATAGCAAGCTACAAGGACTCCATTACACCGCGTGACATTTCCCCAAAGGGACAGACACAACAGCTAAGAAGGACACATGCCGGTCAACCAATGTGTCCGGAGCAGTAGCGAACTACCATGGCTCGATGGAATCACAAAGGGGCATTTCCCCGTAAGGAGTGCTACTAAGGCCTACGGCTAGGTGTTCGAACCCCATGCATATCAAGTACAACATACGTACACATGGCATACCGATATGCATAGATACATCGATGGCATCACAACATAACCATAATCATACAACTTTATTTAGAGGGCTCGAAAGAGCCTCACACATAATATTACACAGATAGGGGTCTCTCGTCCCATCATCACAAGTCATTCAAACAAGTCTTACAAGCTAGCGGAAGGTTAAAACTCTATGAGTACAGACAGATGGAAAGGTAAAGACACATGGCCTGACTATCTACACACCCAACCTAGGGCCAGATCGTAGCTGGGACACCAGCTACTCGTCGTCGTCAACGTCTAGATAGAACCCAGCATTAGGGTCATTAAGAACCTATGCAACGAATTATTAAGCAAACGTGAGTACAAAGGTACTCAACAAGACTTTTAGGATAATCTATCTACTCATGGAATGTACCAACAAGGAGTTGTGGGGTTTCATGCAGAAAGCCAAGTTTTGACTCTTGGCTAGACAAAGTTACATTTTTAAATAATTTCGACAACTTTGTTTTCTCGCACACGAGTCCACTAACTCCACAACAATACTCCATCATGGAATCATTCTGTCTCCCTACGGAAATGCCATCTACGACACTCACACTTATCTTGACAATTTTATGAGTAGCCATTATAGTTATCTATGAACAACATATGTTTCCAAATAGTCCATATCCGCGGACGCGGCTATTCGAATAGATCATAACCCTGCAGGGGTGTACTTCTTCACACATGCTCTCGCCACTTATTGCCATGTGCACGTCATGCACCTCGGCAACCTTCAAGCAGAATCCCAGCGAGGGAATCAGCCACGACCGTTAACCACGCTAATACCTAGTCCAGGTTTATTGCCTATCTGAGGGTAACCCGCACAGAAGTCCGGCCGAGGTTTCCTCCACGGCCCCAAACGATGTGCGCAGGGTTCCCAAGCTCACCATCCGGGTGCCACTTGGTACACCGTGCCACTGCCTACCGCATCATAGCCCACCTCTAAGATCAGCACCATGCACGGCCTCCGACATGACTATAAACACCAGAAACTACTTGCAACTCCTCGACCGAGTACTAAGCGATTAATAAGTCGAGCGGGGTCATATATCAGGGCCCAGCATCTGGTAGTATCTTGTCTTGGATTACGTACTCCTACGCAGCCTTTCACCGGTACCTTTACCAAATCAGGTTCAACACACAACCTTTATTAACTGAACACATTCTCATGATCCTGTTCATCTCCCAGATGACAGACCTTACACAACTCTAAGCATAGCATGCATAGCAGGATAGAACACACCATGGCTCAAGCATCTACCAGGTATGCTAGGTTGCAAGGTTTAACTATTTACTGTGACAAAGATAGGTCATGCAAAGGAATGGGTTCAATTAACGTGGTAAAAGCATTGAAAGCATTTTTACCTAATGCAATAAGTAAGAGCAGGAGCGAGAACATGGGATTTATCGGGATGATCAAAATGGTTGCTTGCCTTGTTGCTCAGCAGAGGGGTGATATCCGTCGGTCAGATAATCAGTCGTATCCGAAGGGGCGGGACCTACCAAATAACAACATACAATCAATATCAATCATATGCAACAATCATGATGCATGAACATGGCATGAAATGAATGGTGATATGTTTCAATGTGGTTGGTGAAACCTTAGTTTGCATCTGGTTTGAAAACCAAATTCAAATATTATTTGAAATGGCATATTTATTATAATATTTTAAATTGATTTGACCTGATGCTCGGTCATAACTTTTTTTTTCATGCATGGAAGTAGCACCATTGTGTTCACTGAATTTTTCTGATCAATTTGCATATATTATTTGTCTGATTTGGAGTTATATTCAATTTTCTATGAATTTCCAGAGTTTTGTAATTATTCTGGAATTATATTAAATCCAGAATTAGATTTATTGCATCACCATGACATGAGCAGGTCAGCTCGCCGTTGAAAGTCAAACCTGACCAGTGGGACCAACTGGTCAGTGACTCTGGCCAGTTTTAGATTAAGTTTCAACTTAATTAGCTAATTATCAGAGCTGGACCCACATGTCAGTGACTGATTAATGATTTAATTAATTATTTATTTTTATTATGTTAAACTTAACTACTCAGGGGCTGGCCCCACCTGTCATAGGGTCAGGGGGGTTGAACCCACCGGTGACGAGGTCGATCTCGCCGGCGGTGAGCCTCCGGCAGCACGAGAGACGGCGAAGGGCGTCGGAAATGCGTCTCTGATGGCCAAACGCACGACAGAGGCCACAGGGAGATCGGCCACTCGACGGCGTGCACGATGGAGCAAACCCCAGGGGCTGGGGTGGCCAGAATCGACGCCAGCGACAAGCTTGGCAGAGACCGAAGCTCGGCCATCGTCGAGGTCATCAAAATCGCACGGGGCTGGGCTCCTAAAGTACCCACGTATCGAGCTGAAGCTCATGGTGGCCTGAGAATGACCAGCCGGTCACCGTAGAGTCACCGACAACGAGCTACATCGGCGGTCCTCGTCGGGCTTCGGTGGAATCGGGGCTTAGAGCTCGGGAACGAAGGGGGGAAGCATGGGAATGGATCCCTAAGCTCACAGAGAGGGCAGAGGCGACGAAAGTTGTCTCGGGGACGGCCTGGGACGATGAATCGATGGCGGCGAGCTTGGCGGCCGAAGGTTGAAGATGAGGGTGATCAGGTGGTTCAGGGACTCTCGGCGTCGTGTGGCTAGATGGGAAGCTTCAGGACATCTTGGCAGAGCTTCTGCATGGCTCGGAGCCGAGGAAGGACGGTCGGAGCGACGACCAGCTCGAGCTCGAGCTCGGCTCTAATGGCGGCCGAGAGAAAGGGTGCAGGAGAGCGAATGGAGAGGGGGAGAGCACGGGAGGGGGTCGCGTGAGCCTTATCCGTTCCTCGCCAGCGCGAAGTGGCAGCCAGGAAGGCACGCAGGTGCGTGGCCGCACCGGAGGAGGCGGCGACCACCTCCTGCTGCCGACTGGCAGAAGGTAGACCATAGGGGAGGCTGGGCCTGGGCCAAGGTAAGCGTTAGATAGTTATTTTCTATTTTTTTCCTTTCCAGTTTCTGTTAATTCCTTTTTGACTTTGTTTTATTTTATTTTTTTGCTCCAAACTACTTCTAAAATAGTTTGAAACATGCTGAAATGTTATTTGGAATATTTCCAACCATATATAAAAGTTTCAGCATTTTTGAAAACTTTGAATTATTTGAAATTAATTATATAGTTGATTTCACTACCTTTTAACTTTTTTTAAAAATGCCAAAAGCATTTTGAAAATATATTTCACCCTAGATATTTTGTTTTCAACATTTATTAGAAAAGATGAACTTTTCTAATGGCCATTTTGGAAACTTTAATTTGTCACCAAATTTGAAAAGCTTTTGAATATGGAGTTGCTAGGGTTTGCTTTTGTTTTCCTTGCTTTGCTTTTGATTTCATTTCACTTTCTTGGATGCAATGAAAAAGACATGAGCACAAACTTGCTATACTGTAGTAGGGATCAGGGATGTGACAACTCACCCCCACTCAAAAGAATCTCGTCCCGAGATTTGGAAGTCCTCGGGAATAGCGCGGGATACTCAAGTCGAAGACGATCCTCTCTTTCCCATGTTGCCTCTTTTTCAGAATGATTTGACCATTGAACTTTAAGAAACTTGAGGTTTCGTCATCGAGTGGTACCGCAGCTTGATCAAGAATACGAACAGGGTATTCTCGATATGAAAGGTTATCTTGGAGAACAAACGTTTCGTGGTCCACTTCACGGATAGGATCCGAAAAGCAACGCCTGAGTTGCGAGACGTGGAATACATCATGAACCTTGGAAAGATGCGGAGGAAGTTCCAATTGGTAGGCAACTTGTCCTCGTTTGGCAAGAATGTGAAAAGGACCGATATAACGAGGAGCCAACTTGCCCTTGATACCGAAACGATGGGTACCCTTCAGAGGTGTAACCCGAAGGTAAGCCTTCTCGTCAACTTCAAAGGTCACAACTTTATGATGACGATCATATTGCCTCTTTTGACGAGACTAGGCTGGTTTCAACTTTTCACGAATAATGCGAACTTGATCATCTGCATCCTGGATCATATCCGGACCAAAGAGTTGCCTCTCTCTGGTTTCAGACCAATTAAGAGGTGTTCGACATCTTCGTCCATAGAGAACTTCAAAAGGAGCTTTTCCCAAGCTTGATTGACAACTATTGTTATAAGCGAATTCGGCGAATGGAAGGCACTTCTCCCAATTCATACCGAATGATATAACACAAGCTCGGAGCATATCTTCTAGGATTTGATTCACTCTTTCTACTTGACCACTTGATTGATGATGGAAAGCAGTGCTAAAAGATAAGTGAGTCCCCATGGCATTCTGAAAACTTTCCCAGAAGCGAGAAGTAAAGATACTTCCACGGTCTGAGTTAATCTCCAGAGGAACACCATGAAGAGACACTATTCGAGAGATATATAACTCTGCTAGCTGGCTAGCTGTTATACTCTCACGAACTGGAAGAAAATGAGCTACTTTGGAAAGACGGTCAATGACCACAAAGATAGCATTATTTCCTTTCTTGGTCTTAGGAAATCCAGTGAAGAAATCCATACTGACTTTATCCCATTTCCATTCAGGAATAGCTAAAGGTTGAAGGGTGCCAGCAGGCCTTTGATGTTCTGCCTTAACTCGACGACAAACATCGCAGTTAGCAACGAACTCAGCAAATTCTCTCTTCATCCTAGTCCACCAAAATCTCTGGCGTAGGTCCTGATACATCTTAGTACTACCAGGATGAATGGTGAGAGGAGAATCTTGAGCCTCCTTAAGGATCAACTGCCTTAGATGTGGATTCTTAGGAACCACTAGACGATTCTGGAAGAACACAACATCTTGATCCTTCATGGAGAATTCATTAGCATTTTCGCTAATGATATTCTCCTTGATCCATGATATACCCTTATCACGCCTCTGGCCAGCTATGATTTGATCCTTAAGAGTAGGCTTCGCCACCAGGTTAGAAAGGAATCCTTGAGGAACAATGTGAAGATTTAACTTTCGAATTCCTCATAGAGATGCGGTTGACCTCGTTGTAGCATCAGGTTGTTACAATAAGATTTACGACTTAGTGCATCAGCCATAACATTGGCCTTCCCCGGGGTGTAAGTTATCCCTAAGTTGTAATCCGTGATCAACTCAACCCACCATCTTTGCCTGAGATTCAAATCCGGCTGGGTGAAGATATATTTCAGACTTTGGTGATCAGTGAATATTTCGCAACGATTACCAAGAAGGTAACGTCGCTAGGTTTTAAGTGCATGGACTACAACTGCAATCTCAAGATCATGCGTGGGATAATTATCCTCATGTGGACGCAACTGTCGAGATGCGTATGCAATCACATGATGATACTGCATGAGAATGCAACCTAATCCTTGTCGCGAGGTGTCACAATAGATAACAAAGTCCTTAGAGAAATCTGGTGGTAGCAACACACCTGCAGAAGTCAGGCGTCTTTTCAGTTCCTGAAAACTATGCTCACACTATGGTGTGCACTCGAACTTTTTATCTTTCTTGAGGAGTTCAGCTAGAGGCTTTGCAACCTTGGAGAAATTCTTGACAAAGCGGCGACAATAGCTCGCTAGACAACGAAAACTCCTAACTTTCTTAAACGATTCAGGTTGAGTCCAATCAAGGACGGCTTGAACTCTCTCGGGATTGATAGCAATACCCTTACTAGAGATTACGTGGCCTAGATAGGTCACTTCTGATAACCAAAATTCACATTCACTACTGGAATTCAGAATTTTGTCGTCTGCCGTGCCTTTGCCTCTTGCTGACGCATGGCAAAGGTACTCTTTGCCGTCAGCTGTCATAGTGCAGACGACAAAGAGGTGGCTGATGGCAAAGTTTTAATTTGCCGTCTGCCACCTCTTTGCTGTCCGCTGGCGGACAATAAATGAGCCCTATGCGGACGGAAAAGGTTGGGCAGACGGCAAAGCCCCCCACCCAAACGGCCGAAACCCACCCCCACCCACCCCGCCCCTTTGCCGTCTACGTGGGTGCACGGCGGACGACAAAGGGGACGGTGGCCCCACCCCACTAACGGCTGCCGGCCCCCACTACCCGTTGGTCACCCACCTTCGCCCTCCTCCCGCACGCCCCCTCCCGCACGCCCGCCCCTCCCCACCCGGCGCCGCCAACACCCTGCGCCGCCACCACCCTGTGCCGCCACCACCCTGCGCCGCCACCACCCTGTGCCGCCCCCACCCTGCGCCGCCCCTCCCTGCTTCGCCACCACCCTGCGCCGCCACCACCCTACACCGCCCGCCCCTCCTCACTACGCCGCCCCTCCTCCCTGCGCCGCCCCGCCCCCTGCGCCGCCGGTACGTATTTTTTTCTGTTAAATTATATAGTTAGTTTATTAGGTAGAATAAAGTAGATAGAAAAAAATAGATAGAAAATAAAAAACTTAGAAGAAAATAATAGAAGAAAGTTAGTTTTTTCCTGTTAAATTAGATAGTTAGATTTTTCTTTTTTTCTGTTAAATTATATAGTTAGTTTATTAGGTAGAATAAAGTAGATAGAAAATAAATAATAGAAAAAATAGATAGAAAAGAAAAAACTTAGAAGAAAAAAGAAGAAGAAGAAGAAGAAAGAGGAGAGGAGGAGAAAGAGAAAAGAAAGAAGAAATAGAAGAAGAGGAGGAGGAGGAGGAGGAGAAAGAATAATAATAATAATAATAATAATAATAATAATAATAATAATAATAATAATAAGAAGAAGAAGAAGAAGAAGAAGAAGAAGAAGAAGAAAAAGAAGAGAGAGGATAAGAAGAAAGAAGAGGAAAAAGGAACCCCGACACCCCGGCACTCACCCTCGACCCCCGACCCCTGACGCCCGACGCCACTCACCCTCGTCCCTCGACCCCCAACGCCACTGACCATCGACCCCCAACCCTCGACCCCCGACGCCACTTACTATCGACCCCCGACCCTCGACCCCTGACGCCCGACGCCACTGACCCTCGACCCCCGACCCCCGACACCTGTTCGGCCTCTTGTTGACCGAAAAGACCCCAACCCCCGACGCCAGTGACCCTCGACCCCCAACGACATTGACCCCCGACCACCGACGCAACTAACCCCCGACCCCCGATGCCACCGACACCCGACATCACCGACCTTGTAAATTCTGAGTTAGGCCACATATTTTCCGATTATGTTAATTATAAAAACATCATATTTGTGTTGATCGTGTGAATTTCAATGTGCAGTTGTTCGACGACCTCCACGTGCGTTGGAGGAGCTCCGGCCCTGCGTTTGTTGGTGAGCACAAATGACTTCTCCTCCTACCCCTTAATTTTCTATGTTCCGGTCTTCGTGCCGATGAAACTTGCTAGCTATAGTCTTCTTCAATCATGAGTATGCGTGACCAATATGCGTCTCCTGTTCGAAAGGGTGACATCTATAAATATGCATTTCTTTGCATATTTATAACCGCCATCCTTTCAAATTGTCCAACATTATGCATGGACAGCCCGAGTATGTGTAGATTGGGTTTGTTTTCCCGTATGTTGTGCTCCAGATCCGATGCGGAATTTCGTCAGTGCCTCCCCTGTTGTTCTCCGGGTACACATCCTCTCTGCTTATTGCCGAGAAGTGTATCAGGAGAACAACGGGGAGGTGCTGCCGAAATTCTGCGTCGCATCTGGAGCAGAGCATGGGAAAACGAACCCAATCTACACATACTCGGGTGGGATTAGGACCTATCTTTACCTATTAGCGTGTAGGTTGCATGGACGTAATAAAATTGACAAACTTGATTAGCGCATGAATATCGATGATGAATTATATATTTATTTCTTGTGCCCCCATAGGTAGCTTGGCAACATGAGTGATCGTCCTTGGATGTACACTGGTCACCCTAGTCAGAAAGACATGACCCATGAATGGTTAACAAAAACCAGGGGGTTTGTGAGAGCCGCATTTGCAAATGGCTAGCAAAAAACATGGTGCCCCTGTCCCAACTGCGACAACTGGAAAAAGCAGACAGAGTTTGAAATGGGTAAACACCTGCAGAAGTGGGGTTTTACCCCTAATTATATGGTGTGGACTTTTCATGGTGAGTCTGACCAACGTGCCAGAGCTGAGGTGATTCTTCACCGCACCGAAGAGCATGGTACCGGGATTGAAGACATGGTGCAAGACTTTGATGATGCTCGGGATTCAGACGATGAGATGGAGGAATCTGCAAAGGCCTTCTATGAAATGTTGGAGTCTTCAAAAGGTCCTCTCCACAAGCAGACTGAGCTTTGTCAGCTGGATGCCATCGTGCAAGTAATGGCTCTGAAGGCTCAATTCAACCTAGGAAGAGAATGCTACGACGCGATGATGACGATATTTGGACGCTTTCTACCCAAAGGCCATGTACTGCCTGCAAACCTGTACCAGTCAGAGAAAATCCTCCGTGTACTTAAGATGCCCTATGAGAAGATACATGCCTGTGAGAATGGATGTGCCTTATTTAGGCTTGAGTATGCGGCCTTGAACTATTGCCCCATTTGCAATTCTTCCAGGTATATTGTGGTAGACAACGGCATGGGTGAGAAGAATCAGACCAAAATGCCCATTAGTGTTCTTGGTATCTGCCAATCGTACCAAGACTTCAACGTCTTTTCATGGTCGAAGAGACAGCCAGACAGATGACATGGCACAAATTGGGCAAAAGAACCGAACTAGATGTGGATGGGAACAAGATGCTGGTACACACTTCAGATGGTTTTGCATGGAGGCACTTCGATGCATTACATAAGGATAAATCGGAAGATCCAAGGAAACCTAGAGTTGCCATCAGCACGTATGGGTTCAATGTGTATGGTATGATGGCAACACAATATAGTTGTTGGCCTGTATTTGTCATTCCACTAAATTTGCCACCCGGAGAGATTATGAAAAGAAAGAACATTTTCCGGACGTTGGTAATTCCAGGGCCGAACTATCCGGGGAAGAATATGAATGTGTACATGCAGCCGCTTAAGGATGAGTTGCAAGAAGCCTGGGATAATGGAATCAAGACCTACGACGCGGCTACCAAAACAAATTTCAAAATGCATGTGTGGTACATGTACTCGACGCATGATTATCCGGCGTTTGCGCTATTCGCTGGCTGGTGTGTGCATGGAAGGTTCCCGTGCACCACATGCAAGGCAGCTCTTCAATTCCGTTGGCTGCAGGCTGGTCGCAAGTATTCTTGCTTCGACATGCATAGACAATTCCTGTATCCTGACCATAAGTTCAGAAAAGACAAGAAGAATTTTATCAAAGGTTGAGTTGTCAAAAACACTGCACCAGCTGCGTTGACAGGCCAACAGACCCTTGATCAGTTAAACGCTCTTGAGCCTAATCATTTGCATCCAGGATACTTCAAAGGGTATAATACGGAACACGCCTGGACTCACAAGTCATGCTTATGGGATCTGCCTTACTTCAAAGACGTCCTTTGCCCACACAACATTGACGTGATGCACACTGAAAAGAATATTGCGGAGGCCATTTTTGGTACATTGTTCGGCATAGAGGGGAAGTCAAAAGATAATCCTAAGGCTAGAATCGACCTGGAGGCTCTATGTGATAGACCGTTGCAAAACTTGCGACAACGGAAAGGAAAGCAAAGCATAGCAAGGCCAAAGGCATGGTTCAATCTTGAAAGGCCAGCTATGAGGGAAATGTCTATTGTGGGTGAAAATGCGATTGATGTTCCCCGATGGGTATGCTGCGAATCTAAAGAGGGGAGCGAGTCTTGAGAAACTGAAAATATTTGGGCTCAAGAGTCATGATTGGCACATATGGATTGAGCGGGTAATGCCGGTGATGTTGCGTGGCTTTATCCCTGAGGATGAATGGCTAGTACTGGCAGAGCTGAGCTATTTCTTCCGTTCTCTTTGTGCGAACGAACTATCACCTGGCGTGCTAGATGATATAGAAGAGTTGGCGCCAGAGTTGATCTGCAAATTAGAAAAGATCTTTCCACCGGGCTTCTTTAATCCAGTGCAACATTTGATTTTGCATCTCCCGACCAAGGCAAGAATGGGGGGGGGCGTTCAAAATCGATGGTGCTACTCAACTGAAAGGATGCAGAAGACGCTTTGAGCTAAGTGTAACAATAAACGTAGAATTGAAGCACCGATGGCCGAGGCATTCATTACTGAGGAGGCGGAAAACTTCGTGACACCACACTACGAAGCCAAAAATCATCATTTGCATAACCCGAAGCCTCGGTACAATGATGTCGACCGAAAAAAAGTTCGATCCAACCTCAGCCTATTCCTTCTCCTTCTTCTTCCTCCGTCTTCTTCCTCCTTCTTCCTCTTCTCCTTCTTCTCCTTCTTCTTCTTCTTCCTCCTTCTTCCTCCTTCTTCCTCCTCCTTCTCCTTCTTCTTCCTCCTTCTTCCTCCTCCTCCTCCTTCTCCTTCTCCTTCTTCTTTTCTTCTTCTTCTCCTCTTCCTTCTCCTTCTCCTCCTCCTCCTCATTCTTTTACTTCTTCTTCTCTTTCTCTTCTTCTACGTAGCTTAGACTCATCCAAGAAAAGCTAAATTGGCTAATTATCCTACGAAATGACATAATTAGCTTAGTTAGCTCCAAAATGACCTATTTAATAAAAAATGACCTACAGTTAGCTAAGTTCTCTCCTAAATGACAAAATAAGGCTTACATAGCTGCAAGATGACCTATTCCCCCTAACTTAGGTATTAAATGGCCTATAATTAGCCTAGCTAGATCCAAAATGGCTTAATAAGCATAGTTTGCTCCGGAATGATCTATTTTACCCAAGTTAGCTCCGAAACGATGTATAGTTAGCTAGGGTTCCACCTAGATGACATAATTAGCTTAGTTAGCTCCTAAATGGTCTATTTAATAAAACATGACCTATACTTAGCTAATTATCCTCAAAATGACATAATTAGTTCCAAAAAGGCATTCTAAGCCAATTTAGCCCGAAGAAGGGGACAAGAGGAGAAGAAAGACGAAAAATGAAAGGAAGGAAGAAGAAGAAGAGGAGAAGAAGAAGAAGGAGAGGGAGGAGGATAAGAAGAAGGAGAAGAAGGAGGAGAAGAAGGAGAAGGAGCTCCTCCTTCTCCTTCTTCTTCCTCCTTCTTCCTCCTTCTCCTTCTTCTTTTCTTCTTCTTCTCCTCTTCCTTCTCCTTCTCCTCCTCCTCCTTCTCCTCCTTATTTTACTTCTTCTTCTCTTTCTCTTCTTCTACGTAGCTTAGACTCATCCAAGAAAGGCTAAATTGGCTAATTATCCTATGAAATGACATAATTAGCTTAGTTAGCTCCAAAATGACCTCTTTAATAAAAAGTGACCTACAGTTAGCTAAGTTCTCTCATAAATGACATAATCAGGCTTACGTAGCTGCAAGATGACCTACTCCCCCTAACTTAGGTATTAAATGGCCTATAATTAGCCTTGCTAGATCCAAAATGGCTTAATAAGCATATTTTGCTCTGGAATGACCTATTTTACCCAAGTTAGCTCCGAAACGACGTATAGTTAGCTAGGGTTCCACCTAGATGACATAATTAGCTTAGTTAGCTCCTAAATGGTCTATTTAATAAAACATGACCTATACTTAGTTAATTATCCTCGAAATGACATAATTAGCTCCAAAAAGGCATTCTAAGCCAATTTAGCCCGAAGAAGGGGACAAGAGGAGAAGAAAGAGGAAAAATGAAAGGAAGGAAGAAGAAGAAGAAGAGAAGAAGAAGAAGGAGAGGGAGGATGATAAGAAGAAGGAGAAGAAGGAGGAGAAGAAGGAGAAGGAGCTCCTCCTTCTCCTTCTTCTTCCTCCTTCTTCCTCCTTCTCCTTCTCCTTCTTCTTTTCTTCTTCTTCTCCTCTTCCTTTTCCATCTCCTCCTCCTCCTTCTTTTACTTCTTCTTCTCTTTCTCTTCTTCTACGTAGCTTAGACTCATCCAAGAAAGGCTAAATTGGTAAATTATCCTACGAAATGACATAATTAGCTTAGTTAGCTCCAAAATGACCTATTTAATAAAAAATGACGTACAGTTAGCTAAGTTCTCTCCTAAATGACATAATAAGGCTTACGTAGCTGCAAGATGACCTATTCCCCCTAACTTAGGTATTGAATGGCCTATAATTAGCCTAGCTAGATCCAAAATGGCTTAATAAGCATAGTTTGCTCCGGAATGACCTATTTTACTCAAGTTAGCTCCAAAACGACCTATAGTTAGCTAGGGTTCCACCTAAATGACATAATTAGCTTAGTTAGCTCCTAAATGGTCTATACTTAGCTAATTTCTCTCTGAAATAACCTATATATACACTTCTTCATCTAGTATTATTCTTCTAATTTTCTTATTTGTCATTTTGCAGATTACCTTCACTTCACGGGAAGCTTGGATTATATGGATGGAATGCTTGAGGATGATTTCTTGTACCATGGCTTGTATTGAAACTATTGTAGTATATGTATATATATGAAACTTTGTATGCATGTGGATGAAACTGGTGTAATATATGGTTTGGTACAGATGCAACTTGCATAATATGTATGCACTATGGATGAGAGTTATTTTAATATGGTTATGAGTACGGAAAGAAATTTATTGATGTCAAATATATATATATATATATATATATATATATATATATCCTGATTATTGTTAAAAATGCTGGATATAATAAAAAATAAATTAAAATGGGGCAGATTCCCCTCTTTGCCGTCTGCCCCCACATGGCAAAGGGGTTTAGGAAGACGGCAAAGGGGGAATCTGCCCTCTCTCTCTCCCCTCTTTGCCGTCTGCCCCCACATGGCAAAGGGGTGTGGGCATACGACAAAGGGGGGAATCTGCCCCCTCTCTCTCCCCTCTTTGACGTCTGCCCCCACATGGCAAAGGGGGGTGGGCAGATGGCAAAGGGGTGAATCAGCCCCCCTCTCTCCCCTCTTTGCCGTCTGCCCCCACATGGCAAAGGGGGGACGACAGACGGCAAAGAGAGGACGCCTGCCTTTAACACTTAACGGGGCCATTGCAGTATATGTCGTCCCAGTTAATTTGTCGTCTGCCCCCTCATGGCAAAGATTCTTTGCCGTTCGCTTTACAAAAGCAGACGGCAAAGAACCTCTTCACCGGATTTTTTTACCGTCTAGTTTGCTGTCTGCTGACCGAAGGCAAAGCCTTTGCCGTCCGTGGTTCCCCCCTTTGCCGTCCACCGTGACAGACGACAAATTTCTGAATTTCAGTAGTGATTTTGAAAACTTGGCATATAGGCGGTGCTCTCGAAGTTTCATCAATACCAGCCTTAGATGCTCGGCATGTTCTTGTTCGTTCTTTGAGTAGATGAGAATATCATTGAGGTATACTACGACGAATTGATCCAAATACTCCATGAAGATTGAATTCATCAAACGAGAGAAGGTGGCTGGGGCATTGGTTAAACCGAAGGACATGAAGGTGTACTCGTATTGGCCGTAACGAGTGACAAAAGCCGTTTTTGGAATGTCCCCGTTCTTGATCTTGATTTGATGGTAACCCAACCTCAAATCCATTTTGGAGAAGACTGAGGATCCAGCGAGCTGATCATATAGGTTGTTGATCCTGGGGAGCGGATACTTGTTCTTTATGGTGACCAGGTTAACTGGTCGATAATCTACAACCATCCGATCGGATCCATCTTTCTTCTTGACGAAGAGAACAGGGCAAGCCCGAGGAGAAGAGCTAGGATGAATGAACCCTTTATTCAAGGCCTCATCTAGTTGCTTCTTAAGTTCGGCTAGCTCCAGGGGTGCCATCTTATAAGGTCTTCTAGCTATTGGAACAGTTCCCGAAACAAGGTCTATCACAAACTCTACATCCCTGTCAGGTGGAATTCCTGGCAGTTCTTCTGGAAAAACATCCGGAAAGTCACGGACTACCGGAATGTCTTCAAGTTCTGGAAGAGGATTGGCATTGAGGGAATAGAGTTGGCATTTGGCAACTCGAGTAGAGACATTGACTATCTCACCCGAGGGATGGGTAAGCTGAACATTTCTAGAATGAGTATCAATCTTGGCATAATGAGCTGACATCCAGTCCATACCCAAGATGATATTGATATCCGAAGATTTCAGGGATATCAAAGATGCTAGAAAAACTAGTCTGTCTACTAGAATTTCATTGTCATAGGTTATCGTGGAGGTTTGCCACTTACTACCAGGGGTTTGGACAACCAATGGGATTGGCATATCACAGAAAGACATGTTATGCAATTGTGCCTAACTTTTTGAAATGAAGGAATGAGATGACCCAGTGTAAAAAAGAACAGACGTTAGGTGATGATTTACAAGGAGCATACCCAATATGACGTCGGGATTCTCTGCAGCTTCTTCTGCTGAAACATAGTTCACATGTCCAGGTGCAGGAGTTGGCTTCACATAGTAAGCTTTGCCCAACTTGCCTTGCCCAACAGACTTTCCAGGTTGCTTGGCACCCATATTCTGAGGACACTCTCGCGAGTAGTGCCCTGGTTCTCCGCACTTGTAACAGATCACTTGATTAGCACGTGGTCAACATTGCTAGCTGGACCACCATAGGTTTTTGCTGGAGGTTTGGTTTGATTCGCCTGAGGCGCCACATAGGATGGCCTCGGGGTATATCTTGGCGGCAGAGAACTATTTGGAACCCACAGCCTGCGTTTTGGGAACGCAGAACCAGATGACGAGGCAAAGTCACGGGAGTGGGTATGACCAGTCTCGGCACTGATCGCCTTGTTGACAAGAGCTTGAAAGCTTGTACACTCATGGAGACACAGGTCACGACGAAGTTCAGGGCTCGGACCATTACAGAATCTTGCTTGCTTCTTGGCATCAGTTGACACCTCTTCAGTTGCATAGCGGGCGAGGTTACCGAACTCGCGGCTATAAGCATCCACGGTCAATTTTCCCTAGGTGAATGCATAGAACTCCTCTCTCTTACGGTTCATGAGACCCTCTGGAATATGGTGCAGACGAAAGGCTGCACTAAAATCTGCCCATGTGGCTGTTGGTCCGGCAGGACGCATAGCTTCAAAGTTCTCCCACCACAGATTGGCGGGTCCTTCTAGAAAGTACGCCGCAAAGGTCACCTTATCGACCTCAGAAACATTTGCAGAGCGAATCTTGTGTGATATACTGCACAACCAGTCATCAGCGTCAAGGGGATCGATGGAATGATGGAACTTCGGAGGATTCAACTTCACGAAGTCATTGAGGGACACTGCATCATTCCCTGGCTGACGAGCCGTATTTTTCTCAATACGCTCTAGCAGACGGTTGGTCTCCCTTTTGTTTCTTTCTTCCTCAAACATAACTTCCGCCAAGGAGGGTGGGTGAGGCAGTTCCCCCTGCGATGCTTGACTACCCTCTCCCTGCTCATGAGCAGGGGCACGGTTAAACCTAGTGAACACCATCCTGACAAACAAACTCATAGCTTAGACCAATATTAACATCAATACTAACTATGGATTAAGAATGCACTGAACACATGGAATGCGGAAATGAACATCCGAACAACATGGTAACAAGCAACTGCTATATATACACCATGGTTCATACACAACATTACATAGTTCAGTACAACCTTAACCGAAGAGCAAACTACTGAAAAGATGACACTACTCATCAGAGGCTTTCTAGGCTTCCTATACATTATTTATCTATGCCTCCGGAACTCATCTCACGGCATAAGCATACTCCACAAGACACACAGGACTGTGGAAGTACAGCTACTACCATACTAATCTTCCACTCACGGGTTCAGGCATCCGCATAGAACATCTCATAAAGGTTGCCTCCATGGCCTGGGAGCTCAACCTGCGGATCAGGAAATACTCGAGCCTGAGACCCCTAGGAACCGTAAGGTACGGGTGTGGCCTTGGTCCCCTGACTGGTGGTAGTAGAGGTCCCCAAAGAGGGGTGACTCCTCCTATTGTAGGCCAGTCAACATGAGCCGGAAGATGGGTTCTAACAGGGTTCAGCATCTCCATATCTCCATACCCTATCTGGACTACAGGTTCCAGCTGTGTCAAAGCCGTCCACATACGGGCACGTGTAGCACAGAGCTCCATACGAAGGGCACGAGCATCCCTGTCTCTATACTCTAGCATCTCAGCGGTGGACTACAATAGCGGATCCTCCAGAGAGGAATCAAAGTAGACCCCACTGAGGTATCCTTCTTCTCCTGGCTGAGAGGCGGGAACATAGCAGAATTCTGAGTTCTGCAGCAGTGCATGTCTGGCCCTCATAATGGTCAACATTGAATAGGCAGCATCTTGTAGTGCCATGTCAACACTAACCCCCAATCCATATGTCACACCCAGTTTTTGGCTTTCCTGATTAACTAACTTATTTTAAAATTTAGGACCAATAATTTTTTTCGTGAAATACTTGTGATGCTGGAAGTGACTATGGTTTGCCTTGCTTGTTTGCATGATTGTGTTTGATACCTAATAAATCATGTCACTCTCCTAATCACCTCCTCATCCCATGATCTCCTGCCTAATGATCATGCCATGTGTTTAGGATAAATATCTATTTTCACCAATATTTATTTTTACCAAAAAGCATTTCGTTGAATTAAACTTTCAAACCCCTAAGATGAGGTTTGTACTACAAGTCCTCAAATTAGGAAATTTCTTTTCCACCAATTATTTTATTTAAAACCTATTATCAATAGTTCTTCCAAAAACCACCATATTATTATTTTAAAAGTTATTTTATTATTTTATTTAAAATCCTTTTTGTGAGGCCAGAAATAGTCTCTTATGAAGGAAAGTTATTTTTATTGCTTTCAAAATATTTAAGAAAATTTGAGGAAACTTAGTGGATATATTTATTCCATATTTATGAGTTTAAACACATGGTCATGTTCAAAATATTGGGCAAACCCCTCCAAAACCATTCCTGCCTATTTCAAGCTTTTGAAATATTTTTATTAGAAATTTTCTCAATAAATTCCAGTAAAATTCTAGCATGTCATATAGGATATTCTTGATGATCTTGCCAAGTTTCATTTTAATCCAAGTTGATTTGGCTCCCCTAATCACTCTAAAACCCTGTTTGTCCAGAATCAAATTTGAGCAACTCTACATTGTGAAGTGTCTCCAATTGTGCTCAAATTTGGTGGACATGTTCCAATACTCCAATGAGGCATCCAAACCAAGTGGTACACCAAGGAGAATAGAGGAACTTGTCCTAAGACCCTCAAAACCCTCAATGTTCATTTCTGACTTTGGTAAACTTTACATTATAAAGTTTCTCCAATTGACCTCAAACTTTTTGTGCGTGCCTTAATGCTCAAATAATGCCCCTACACCAAATATTGGATTTGTGGGAATTTATTTGAATAGGGTTCAAAGCAGAAACCCATTTCTGGGGTTTTTCAAGTCTACATTGGAAAACTTTTCCAGCAAATCCCCAATTTGGTGTGCATGCTTATTTTCATATATTATTTGACCCTGTTAAGTTTCATAGCCATTGGAATTCATCTGGTAGCCCAACCACAGATCAAACACCTTGTGTGCACTCACTAATTTGGCTTCTTTGACCCCTTCCTCTTTTACACTTGAGCTCAATTTTCTACCACAGTCTCACATAGTCATATTCTACCCCTAGTAACTTTCCCATGGCCACTAGTCAATTATTGGGGAAGGACCCCTTGTAACTTCTCTCATTTTCACCCATGGAATCACTGTTTTTACCCTCTTGTTTCACTTCTGCTTAACCCAAGGCCCCCAATTCTTTCCAGAGCCTCCCTGGTGTGTCCATGCTTCATTTGGAACAAAGATATGGCATGCTCATGTGGAGAAAATGAGTAGCACCTCCTCAAGTTTATTTCTGGCTGGAATGTGGCTTTGTACAGCAAGTACTAGCTACACTTGCTTTCCTGAGCTGAAATTTGGCAGGCTGGTAGTCCTTCTATAAACAAGAGTGCTGGACATGGTTTTCCCTCAATTAAACCCTTGTGCAAACCAGTTTTGCTAGCCCTAAGTTTGCTGCTGCAAACTAAATCATAGTCAACACCCATTCAAACCTTCTTCACTTGGCTCCAAACTCCACCAGTGACTTTTGGCAAGCAAGCCTTCCATGGGAGACATCTTTTTCAGGGTGAATGGACACCCTGGACACGCGTGGCCATGGTGACCACGCTGTCAGCTTGCACTAATGGTGCTCTGCACCATTTCCTTGTTCCCTAGCTCATGTCCCGCAGCTGCAGAATGCCCCAGAGTGCCAGAGCAACCCCTCATCCCTCCTTGACCCCCTCCACGACGCCAGCAAGTCTCGAAGAAGGCTTAGGGACGCATGGCCGCCATGCCCTGGGTGCATCAGAGAGCTCTCAGGTCCTTCTCGATTCCTCCTTCTCCATTTAGGGTCTCCTCGAGCCCCTGGTGCATCCTTCCTTCTTCCCTGGACCCTCCTAGTTCCCTCAAGCCCCCGTGACCCCGCAGGTGGAGCTCGCAGGCCCTCCTCTCCTCCCTCCACGGCCATAGCACCGCCTCGGCCCCCCTTGCGTCCGAGCCAGCCGACTCCTCTCCGCCATCAAGTCTTCCCTTCCGCGAGCCCCCGTAGGTTCCCCATTCGGATGGACGTGTTATGGCTCCTCCACAAGGTCAGCATCGTGCCCCTCCACGGTGGCCGGAGCCATTAGCCGTCCCTCTCGGTGGGCCTCTCGCCCGGGCATCCTCTCGACCTCCAGGGACACCTCCCAGGCTTGGTTGGGAGTAACGCACCCTCCCCCTGCCGTGGTTCGGTGGCGGAACCAGCAGGCGGCCAGAGCCTTGGCGGCCAGCGCCCCCATCTCCCCGTCGCGAGGTAGAAGAAAGCACGGGAGATAGGAGTCGGGCGGGTCCCCTCGGTCAGCGACCAGCGAGCGAGGCCCGGCGTATGAGTGAAAGCGCACTAGCGCTTTGCACTTTCGCCGAGCCAAAGGCGTATCCGAAGGAGTACGCCTCCTGCGTGGCCCTGCGCGCCAGGCCGAGCCAACAGGCCGGCCCATTTCCTTATCTGCCGCCCCTGGCGCTAGATAGCTCGAGGGATAAGTACCCTTCTCCTTTTTCGTTTTATTCCTATCTTATAAATTCCATTATAAAATCATTCTAACTCCAAATCACTTGGTTCAAATTTCTGCAGGATCCTAAAAATGAGGCCTATCCAAAGAACTGCTTTGCACATTTTTCCCTACCCACTTTCTCTGGCATTTTCATTTAAATCCAAATTTGTCCATATTTGACCCCACTTTGGAAATTCCCATAGGATGCAAATCAACTCCAAAAGGAGTGATTCAAATTCCTAGAGTCTTCTAAAATCATCCTCTATTTTTAGAGACTTGGTCAACATTTTTATCAAGCTTCATTCTGTTGTTTAAAGTAAATAGCTTCCTATTGCTATTTACTCCATAGTAGAAAACTCCTAGTAAATCATATTAACTCCAAATCCATTGAAACCACTTCCTAAATGTTTCTAAAATCATTCTCTGTTAAATGGGTGCCTCCACTCATTTTTAATAGAATGATTTCTGTTGGCTTCTCCAATGATCACCTATTGCTCCTTTCACCTATTCAAAAATCCCTGAGGATCCAGATCTCCTATGAAATGATTCAGGTATTTTTCTTATGACCAAAGAGGTCCAAGAAAAATAAAACTTCTATTTTTGTGACACATTTATTTCCTGCTTGTTGTGTGGCTTACTATGTTTATTTCCGACGATAGTTGACGGTAGACGGAGTATTCAGAGTTGGAGCAGAAGACCTCGAAGGCCCCGAGGACTTACATGAGCAAGGCAAGCAGCCCTTTGACCATGACTGAGCATATGTTACCTTGCATGTTATTAATATCAAGTATTCCCGTTGCATATGATCATAAGTGTCGGTAATCATCTGATATGATTTTACCGAAGGCTCCTCCGGAGCATTTGCATTGAGCTTGACTCTACCCCTTAGGGTCATGCTAAAACCATGTTGACAAGTAAAGGTAGCAGTAGCATTATCATGAGCATGATGTTGTCACAAAACAAGAGTTTATGAAAACCCCGTCGGGTGCCACTAATGCCCGAGGGTGATGATGAGTTGGTGGTCACTTTTGGTGAAGTGATGCACCCAGTGTTTTGTGTGAGTAAGGTTTCGGAAATGGGATTAGATTTATGATGTGTCGACCGTCCCAACCTTACCAGTACAAGCACGTTACCCCTTATGGGACGGGGCTATGTTAATTACTCTGGTCGGTGCTAGCAAAGAGACACATTACTAGTGGCAGGAGTGTAGTGCCCCAAGTGTAAAGCTTTCCCTTTTTGTAACCTTCCATGTGGGACCACCTTGACATGTTATGAGAGAGTCCTATTGCTTCTAGCATTTCATGTGTTGGCTCATCATTATTTCTTCCCTTGCTTGCATGCATATCATATCATCTCATGTGTTAGGTGTTGTTGCAATATGGTAATATCATTTCATGTGGTGGTTGTAATCTTATGTGGTGATGTGAGTTATGACCTTGTGTGAAGTGTGCCTTGAGCTAGTAGGAGCAACCTTGGGATGGCATAGGTTTTAAAACCTTCCCTTTCTCTTTTATTCCTAGCTCCAGAAAACTCTTCTTCCTTTTATGTTTTAAAAATGCCTATGATTTAGGTTGATTTGAGTTCGGTGTGGTGAAGTGAAGTCTCTGTTTTAACTTAGCTTTGGCAGGTGCAAGATAATTACAAAACAACCCACTTATTGTTGTTTTGTAAAATATTCAATTGCCCTAATATTCATTTTTTGCATTTTAATCAAATAGGTTGGATTTTTCCAAGCATAGGGGCATTTTTGTTGTATTTTTATCTCCAGTAGATTTCCCTGAGCATTTCTTTCTTCTGTGTTGTTTTTCTGTATTGGAAGGAGCCCAGGGAGTGTTTTCTTTTTATATGGCGCCACCTGTGGTCTCACTCCCACAGGCCGGCCCATCCCTCCCTCTCTCTCGTGCGCCAGGAGCCCACGCGGCGTCCTTATCCTACCTGACGGCGTGCAGCTCTGTGTCTCCTTTCCGTCTCTGTCATAGAGAGAGCTGCGCAAGCGCCGTGTGCACCAACGTCGAGGGACCCCTCCTATTTAATCTCGGTGTACGTGCCTCCCTCTCCTAGGGTTCCTCTTCCTCCTCAGCCGCCGCCACCATCTCTCACCATCCCCATCTCTTCTTCCTTCTCCTGTGGTAAGTACAGTAGGTAGCTAGAGCAGTCTCCGCCATCGATCGCCGTCCCCTCGTCGCGCTCCGGTCCCGCGGCCATGTCCGGGAGCATGAGGGACTCCCCCGCGCTCCATTTTTGCCCTCGGTGAGGTCGAGGAGCCTCCTCACCGACAGCAGGGACGACGTCTTCGCCGCGGACCCGAAGCCCTTCTTCCTGCTGCCTCGTACTGCTTCCAGGAGATCCCCGTCGTTGTTCTTCTTCCTCTCCGTCGCCTCATTGCCCGTTGGGTCCTCTCCTTCCTTCCCCAAGGTGAGGAACGTCTTCCCCTTCCTTCTTCCTCCTTCCCTTGGCCTACATCCGTCGTAGCTCTCCTGGTGCCTCTCTGTTCATAGTAGTCAGCAGCAGAGCAGTAGTTCGTGCTCGTTGTGTGGGGTGCAGTAGTTGGGTGATGTCGTGCATGTGTGTTGTGTAGCAGAGGTTCCTCCCCCTCGTAGTGCATCGTTGGATGTAGTGGTGGCTCCCTTCGTGGGCAGCAGCAGCAGTGGTTCTGCCCGATGTCCTCCGTGTCGCCGGCGTGCAGAGCACAGGTTCAGGTGCTCGTGTTAGCTTAACTTGCGGTACCCCTCTGTTCTAGCAGTTACCGATTCGTAGCGCAGTGGTTGGAACCTTGGGGTTGCTCTCAGCAGGTCGTGGGTTCGATCCTAGGGAAAAACCTCCCCCTTTTTATTGATTTCTTCAGCACAGTAGTCGTAGCAATAGGGCACCTTAACCTGATAGGTGCCCCTGTTCTGTCGAGCGCATGGGCTGTAGTAGAGTGGTTTCGTTGCAGTAGAACCAGCAGCAGGTCTGGGGTTCGATCCCAGACCCTGCCCCTTTTTTATTTTTTTTACTATTGCAAGATTTTGCTATTTATTTTTCCTGTGCTCTTGTCTTGGCAGCATCTTAGCATTTTTCCTTTTGTGCACTATGTATGTCTACCTGCAGTTTGATAGTGTATGTAGGTGATCTATGTGAGCTTAGGTGTGTGTGTGTGTGCATACACATGGTGATGATTACGTGTGTGAAGTGTGTGTGGTGCTTCCCCTTGTAGAGAGGCATGTGTAGGTGTGCATGTTGCATTCTTGCTTGTGTTACTAGATATGTGGCAGTTTGTGAATGATGATGTGTGTGTATGTAGTGCACACACATGTGGTACCTAGAAAGTGCATGTATGTGTTGTTTCCAAGTTTAATTGCTTAGTAGATTTTCCCTTCATGTTATACTTTGGTTCAAGTGCTTGTGAAGTGTGTATGATGATGTATGTGGGTGGTAAACCAGCCCCATTTGCAACTTGTGCACCTCCTCATGTTAATATGAGAGAGGTCATGATGATGTGTGTGTGTGGGTGATCTAGTGAGAGAAGTGGTTGTGAAGTTGATGTGCATGACACAAACATGGGGTTCAAACCCCCATGTCACTTTGTCATTGTGCACATGAGCTCAACCATGTAGTAGTTGATATAGTGAAAAACTACATGAAATGATTTACTATTCACTAGGCATGATTTGGAGTAGTTTCTTCTTCCTTAATTTGTGGTCACTTGTTCCAAGTAAGTACCCGCATATTATATATGATTTTGGGGTAGAATCTCCCAAGGAATCCATTGGTCAACTCAGTTTTTCCATTGGAACATTTTCTGGAGATGACATATTTCATTTTTCTTGCATGTTTAGAGCTTGATTCCATGAGTAGTGATGTGCTCATGTATTTGTTTCTTGGCTGTGCTAGTAGAGGGTGACCCCCCTACCTCTTGTTGGTTTCATCTCATGATTAGGATTCCATATGTGCAAGTTATGCCCACTCAAAGTAGGCATGTGACTGAAATTCCAGATTATTTTCACTAAGTATGAGAATCTGTTTATATTTTCTTCTCCTGTTGATGAGGTTGTGCAGGTCAATGTGTTGTGATCTAGCCTTAGATTTCAACTAGAAAGTTGGACCTGATATGTTTTTATAGCTCCCTGTAAAATTTCATTTCATTTGGAGTCCTGTAGGTATTGTTTTGGCTGCTGTCAAAATGCTTCAGAGCATAGACAGAAAGTGAGAATCTGGAATTTTCACCTAGTCCGTGAAAACTGATGTTTTTGGGCAAGTTTGCAGCCTTGTAACTTTCTGTGTTTAATTCCTTTTTGTGTGATTCTTGCTTGTTCTTGTAGTATTCTTGGCTATCTACAGCCACATATATTATTTGTCATAGTTGGGTGGCTATAGGTGCTTTGCATGTAGCTCACAAAGTGCTATGATGCAGTTTATGGCAGATTGTGAAGTTTTGTCTTTTTGATGTTTGTGAGTGCTTAGTTGATGTTGTGGTGTTATTCTTTGCTCCACCCCATTCATGTTGGTTTGTTTTATGTCTTGGCAACCTGGAAATACCAGATTTGAGCCATTTGAGTGTGTGGTGATGATTTTGTTACGTAGGGCTTCATATGTTGTTTCGTTGATTCCCGTTGATCCGTAGCTCCGATTGTTATGTTCTTTATATGGTTTTGCATCGTTTTCACGAGACACATCTGATCATGTCATTCTCATGCATGTCAAAATAGGTTAGCATGCAGTTCTGTCCAGGAACATGTATTTACTCCTTAAGCTTGTGCTAGTGATAGAAATAGTGATGCATGCTCATATTCATCTCATGTATCATGTGATTGTTGCATCTTCAGGTGATGTTATTCATTGGATGTTATACTTATGTGGGTAGCACCGGGATCGTAAAACGAATACGTGGAGTCAGGAGAGTACGTGCAAGACGATCAAGAACCATATCACAGGCAAGATGATGTGACCTTGATTCCATCTCTAGACTTGTTATGCTAGATTACATTTCCGTTGTCATATGCTCGCTGCCTACCACTGAAATATTTGCCTCTTGATATGCCATGAACCCAAACACTGATCCCTTCCTAGCAAACTTGAAAGGCTAAGTAGGCTTTGCATAGCTACTAATGTTAGTGTTGCTAGATGCAGGTGCTTTGACTCATGTGATAACATGAGCTTGATATCATTATCTTAAATTCTGTTACTTAATTAATGCACCTATATACATGGTAAATGATGGAAGGCCTAGCCTTTTGCTGGGTGCTTTGTTCCGTTATTGCCGCCATAGTTACCGGCTACCGGTGTTTGATTCCATATTGATCGCTCCTAACACGTTCGGGGTTGTTATGGGGACCCCCTCGATAAATCGCGTAGTGTTAAGGCTTGTCCGGCAGGACCCAACTTTGGTGTTAATTTTCTAATCACTTAATAATAATCTGCATAGGGAATGGCCTACCCAAGGAATTTAATCAATAACCCGGGCCAGTGCTCCTCATGAGTGTTGGTCCAAACTAGAGCACCGTGTGGGGCCATCCTGGGGCAACTCGGGAGATTTCTCTGGCCACTGTACGCTTCGCTTATCCAGCGTGTCCTGAGACTGAGATACGCGGCTCTTATCAGGGTCGTCGAGACGTCGGGAGGTCCTATTAGTCTTGCTTTACCATAGCGATATATCTTGCGTATAGGAATCCCGGTGAAGCTTTTGTTCTCCCCAGAGTTGAGGTTTTCCTCTAAGGAATCCGACGAGATCATGAGATTCATGATAGAGGATTACTTTGTGGCCCGTGTACGTTTGTGATGGACTAGTTGGAGCACCCCTGCAGGGTTTAATCTTTCGGAAAGCTGTGCCCGCGGTTATGTGGCAACTTGGAATATTTTGTTAACATCCGGTATTAGATAACTTAAACATAAGCTAATAAAATTGCCAACTGTGTGCGTATCCGTGACTATCCCCTCGAAGTTCTCTCTTTGATCGAGAACACGGTGGGGTTATGATTGACGTAGGTAGGTGTTCAGGATCACTTAGTGATCAAGTATTCTCGACCGCTAGTATAGACCACCTTCATAAATGATCTACGTAAGTTAGCCACCATATCAAGCTTAGGATGTTGCAACCTTAAACACTCTACCCTATCCGACCTAATAACTTGACTAGTTCTGGCACCAAGGTCTTAGATTGCTGAGTCCTCGTGGCTCACAGATTTCCTCACAACACCAACAGGTTCAGGTACACCAGAGACAGGTGATCCCGACGGCATGCAACTGGCGTGGCAGTACGACGAGGAGTCCGACCGCCTGTACGTGAACTATCCAGAAGATTGAGGCGTGGTCGTGATCGTGGGCCAGCAGGCAGGGTAGCATAGCCTTTTCTCTGTTTTTAGTCCGTAGCGGAACTACTTTGGTGGTATGCGTGATGTACTCTGATATATTTATGAGAAGGCAATTGAACCCCTAATTGTCTATCTTTTATTATTATGTATTTGTTGTGTTACCTGTTTGTGAGACGCTTAGATGCGCTCCTTTCCAATTCGGGGCCTCGATCCCCAGATCGGAAAGGACCGCATCTTGGTCGTTACAAGGAGTGATTGTAGTCACTCTCGTGATGGGGTCGTGCCGGGTAGGACGACTATGCCATTTTTATGAGTTCCAGTCACACCGTTGGTCCCCGCATGGTCGGTACGGTCCAGAGTTGGTGCTCGTAAGACGTACGACATGTGGGCTGGGTACCAATCGAGTGGACCTCTTTGTCTAGTATCGTCAGGGGAAAGGCATTGCTCGGGTACTTACCTCGGGTATGTGAAATACCGCGAGTCGTGGATGACACGGAAGTTTCCCGGATCTCGTGGGTCCAGCGTACTACCTCTGCAGAGTGTAAACTATTCGAATAGCCGTGTCCACGGTCAAGGACAGTTGGATACTCCTGCTTAAACTACGTCCTGATATTTCCGCATAACCCAAGTGTGCGTGAGTGACTGTGTGTGGTGTTAAAAAGGTGTTGTTATGAAAGTAACAATATGACCAAGTACAGTGACTTCGCATATAGGGTTAACCCGGATGGTTTAACCCTCAACTGATATATCGAGGATATGACTAAGTTTGGTGACTTGGCATGTAGGGTTAACTCGGATGGTTCAGCCCTTAGCAGATATGTTGATATATGTAACCGGTTCTTCAAGAGTAATTCTTTAACTTGATGCATATTCGTGATCATTCTATATTATTATCCTTCACTTTCATTGTTCATACCATGGGCTGTTTGCGAGTACATTCAAAGTACTCATTGGCTTGCCACTGGTTATTTCATTGACCAGGTGAGAAAGACAAGATATGGTGAAGATTAACTCGGTGACGTTCTTGCGAGCTAGGACGCTTCCCAGTCAGAATGCGTGTAGGTTAAGGCAGATGGCATGGGTTCACGCTTTCTACCAATAATTCCGCTATTGGTTCAGTTCAAGTGTAGGTCTTTAAGGCCCTATATATGTAAGACTCGACCGAAGTGGTCATTTATTGTATCAAACGGTATGTATGGATGTAAGACTCTTTTATTCGATATCTGTGTTCGGTGAGCATTGATCTAATCACTGAGCACGGCGATTCTCGACTAGTAAGTCGGGGTCCCCACAGAGCTGGTATCAAAGCCATCCTGACTGTAGGAAGCCCTTAGTTAGCATGGACGTTAGTTAGGATAAAACTGCTTTCTAGATCCTTCAAAAACACTTACGAAACCTATATATTTTCTCGACTCCCCTAAAATATTCAAAGAAAATGAAGGCTATGCTCTAGCCTTCCACTCTTATTTTCCTCACCCTCCTCGTCTACTTTTTCAAAACTTGCGAATGGTCGCTAGTACCTTATGCCTTCCGACCACGGGATAAAGTGAAATCCTCATGAGCAGCCCGGAATGAAGTTACCTTTCCAGGCAAACACCTGTGCTGAAAGACAGAGAAGACAACTCTACGACCAGACGACACCAACAGAAGTACCTCCATGAGGAACAAGGACATCGAGGCTTAGGAGATGGTGAAACCGCGGGCACTGTCCCAGAATGATGCCACTTTCGCCTATGATAGTCTGGACATAACCTATGCAAACCTTGTTCAGCATCACTAATAGAGGGACCCTGTCAGTTATAAGGAATTGTGTCGACCACCACCGGTGGATGAGAACCTCGCCATTAGGTCCGCCTCACCTTAGTGAGCAGGAAAACGGTTCTCTTCACCCCCTCGCTCTAGGTGTCGATATCGCAATTAGTATGATTGACAGATCAAACTCTATCATGTCTTGCAAATATCGAAGCATGAAGATGACCACTTGAGACTCTCGAAGCCTTGGAAGACGAGAAGACACTGACAAGATCATGAAGACAACAGAAGACCCTGTCAATGACAGCAATGAAGAACTACCTTCGTCAGCAACTCCCCGACGAGAAGACAACAAGAGTTCTTTACAACTCAAGTGAGTTGCTTCGGCAAGCGACAACAAGAGGCGTGACAACACCATGAGAAGTACAGAAGACTTAGCGGACTCCTCTCTGGAGCAAGAAGCAAGCACGACCGTCGAGTCCAAGAACCTAGGATAGGATGAGTCGTGAATTCCCTATGCGAAGTCGAGTCCGTGGAGTGGTTCGGATGGACCATGTTATATGTTGTTTGTTTTGTTGTTTGTGCTTTGATATAAGTCGCACTTTTGCTTAGGCAACAAGTGTGCGGTTATATCACTCGTCTTATTTGATGTTCAAAATAATTTTTGCACTTGTTTGAGTTGACTTTTCAACGCTTGTTTGATTGCACTGAGATCCTTAGACACCCCCCTCCGTGCTCTATCTCTCACCCCTCTCGACAACTTAAGACGACAAGGCAAGATGCACCAAGAAATTCACTTTGAAGGATGGTTGACACTGAAGACACTGACTGTGCTATGCCTAGTCACACGCAACCCGTAGGAGTGTGCTTTTCCCTCAAGATTGGAAAACCACACTAGACCAGACTAACCTCCACAAGCCTTTCCAGCTCAAATTTTCTAGTCACGTGTCTAGTACACGGACTTACCAGAACACGTGTAGGACCCCGATAAACCCCGCTTAGCACCGGGTTCCTTATGGAATGAGTGATCACCGTGAACAAGTATCCTTCAAGTTTAAGCTAGCACTGTAACCATGATGCCATAAGAGGATCGTTCTCGGATATAGCGTATTAGACAAAAGATTGTCTTGATGATATGCCTCCTGAGGAGATAGATAGACTATCTTGGTGGATCTTGAGACCCAAATGAAGGTAGGTGAATTTGGTGGAACAAGTTGGTATAGTAGCATAACCTACCTAATCTGGAGTGAGATTGGATTTAGTAGGACGATTATGATCGCAAACATTATTCTTGGTGGTATATATGACTTTAGCAAGTAGTTGCGTTGGGTTGGCTATAATTATCCTGATGACTCGGAGTATCAAGTAGACTTCTTATTGGATTTGAGTCTTGGATTTAAATAGGTAATCTTAATAGAGTACTTAGGATGACAGAGACCACATGGTTCGGAGTAAATTGGACTTAGCTCGATAATCTCGATTATGATACCATGTTTCTCGGTGGATAGAGAGTGCGTGTACTTGGAGTTGTCAGATTGGATTGCAACCTATAAGGTTTGGCCTTGGAGATTAGCTGGCCATGATTGTTGAAGTTGGTGTATATACTATGACGTAAACCTTGCAATAATGTGTGAATTATGAGGACTCTAAGAGATTAGGTAGAACACCGTCAATGTTGGATTTGTAGGAGTGACAGGTCCAGTAATGACTGACCGGATTGATGGATCACTTGATCGGATTCGTAGCAAGGAAACAAGATATTGGATTGGTATACTATGTGTTTCCATAATATAGTAATGTAGTACCCTGTCCTTGTTTGATCTAGTGGGACATTGGATTTGTAGCGTCCCAGTGCAACCTTAGCAGCTTGTATGCCTCCCCGAGCTTCTTGCATAGTAATGCATGTGCATTTGGGGCTACACCATACTTGTAGTGTTTGGGTTAGTTCTTCCCTCAACCCATATTTGACTAGCATGAGCGGTGTGAAGTTGACCCACGTGGGATGGTATATTTGATGAGATGAGGTGATATCGTCCCAACATTAGAGGTCGAACTATTGGCATCTAAGGAATGTGCTTAGAGATAAGATGATAACTGTTTGCCCACATCCTAAGTTCCTTGAGACCCTAAAGCTTCGCTTAGCCACAAGATGGACGGGCTACGACCATAGAAGACGACTCTAAGTCGTTGAAATGTGGCCAGTACCCGCCCATAGCAAGCCCTGTTCTCCTCACCTGACTTTTGAGTTGTGTTTATGTCTTGTTTGGGGAAAGTATGTGGTCATCCTCACTCATGACATACTTACTCACCCAGTAAGAGGAAGGACACCTTAGTCCTGTTTGGACAAGACCAGGAACGCTGAATCGTTATGCTTCTCGAGGGTACAGTGATATATCGAGAAGGTGGACTTCTCGAAGCAGTCCCAAGACAAGAGAAGTCTATCCTACTCAAGTCAAGACAAAGAACCGTCGTGACGACGAAGCCACGACAATGATGATGAAGCAACAAGAGTCAACCACCGACCGCGCATCGACCACATCAACGACGTCAAGAAGCCACGACGATTCAAGATGACAAAGCCTTTGGACAAGCGAAAGAATCAGACGATCCCTCCTTGCTCCAAATCAAGGACGAGAGTACTAGTAAGTAGTGGTGAAGACGTGCCAAAGGCGATTCACCCACTCGATGACTCGTAGACCTTGGGAATGGATGACCGGTCTATACCCTTGGGTAGTCAGCTCATCCAGGAACTCTCGCAACCCTCCCAGATAACAAGACCATTTTGGACTAGGAGCCTCCAAGCTTAGACTCAGAGGTGAGACCCAACCCGGACCCTTCCACGAGGAACCTTCGAAGACCATTTGCCGATAGCTTGACTGCCGAAAGGGAGTCAAGGACTTCCCCATAGGCAGGAAGTCGTACGAAGACCTTGTTAGTGCGTTCTAACACGAGACATCTTGATGTCACTAACCGACATGCGAAGCCTCAGGACCAGAACCCAGACACACCATCTTGCCACGTATTCTGACTTTGGAATACACTCGCAAGCCAGAACCTTGCACGAACTTAGCCCACCAAGCCCTTGACCTCGGTCAAGCATAAATTATTACCAGACCCCACCCACGATCAGTCAAGGACGTGTGAACATTCAAAGTTGAATCATCAAGCACCTCAAGACCACAACAACAACATGGGGACATGAAGACTACCTCCGATTCAAGATTCCGTATCCCACCAACCCCTAGCCTAGAAATCTCGGGGACGAGATTTTCTTAAGGGGGTAAGGTCTGTCACACCCAGTTTTTGGCTTTCCTGATTAACTAACTTATTTCAAAATTTAGGACCAATTAAATTTTTTGTGAAATACTTGTGATGCTTGAAGTGACTATGGTTTGCCTTGCTTGTTTGCATGATTGTGTTTGATACCTAATAAATCATGCCACTCTCCTAATCACCTCCTCATCCCATGATCTCCTGCCTAATAATCATGCCATGTGTTTAGGATAAATATGTATTTTCACCAATATTTATTTTTACCAAAAAGCATTTCTTTGGATTAAACTTTCAAACCCCTCAGATGAGGTTTGTACTACAAGTCCTCAAATTAGGGAATTTCTTTCGCACCAATTATTTTATTTAAAACCTATTATCAAAAGGTCTTCCAAAAACCACTATATTATTATTTTAAAAGTTATTTTATTATTTTATTTAAAAGCCTTTCTGTGAGGCCAGAAATAGTCTCTTATGATGGAAAGTTATTTTTATTTCTTTCAAAATATTTAAGAAAATTTAGGGAAACTCAGTGGATATATTTATTCCATATTTATGAGTTTCAACACATGGTCATGTTCAAAATATTGGGCAAACCCCTCCAAAACCATTCCTGCCTATTTCAAGCTTTTGTAATATTTATATTAGAAATATTCTCAATAAGTTCCAGTAAAATTCTAGCCTGTCATATAGGATATTCTTGATGATCTTGCCAAGTTTCATTTCAATCCAAGTTGATTTGGCTCCCCTAATCACTCTAAAACCATGTCTGTCCAGAATCAAATTTGAGCAACTCTACATCGTGAAGTGTCTCCAATTGTGCTCAAATTTGGTGGACATGTTCCAATACTCCAATGAGGCATCCACACCAAGTGGTACACCAAGGAGAATAGCGGAACTTGTCCTAAGACCCTCAAAACCCTCTCTGTTGATTTCTGACTTTGGTAAACTTAACATTATAAAGTTTCTCCAATTGACCTCAAACGTTTTGTGCATGCCTTAATGCTCAAATAATGCCCCTACACCAAATATTGGATTTGGGGGAATTTATTTGAATAGGGTTCTAAGCAGAAACCCATTTCTGCCCATTTCTGGGGGTTTTCAAGTCTACATTGGAAAACTTTTCTAGCAAATCCCGAATTTGGTGTGGAAACTTATTTTCATCTATTATTTGACCCTGTTAAGTTTCATTGCCATTGGGATTTATCTGGTAGCCCAACCACAGATCAAACACCTTGTGTGCACTCACTAATTTGGCTTCTTTGACCCCTTCCCCTTTTACCCTTGAGCTTAATTTTCTACCACAGTCTCACATAGTCATATTTTACCCCGAGTAACTTTCCCATGGTCACTGGTCAATTATTGGGGAAGGACCCTTGTAACTTCTCTCATTTTCACCCATGGAATCACTGTTTTTACCCTCTTGTTTCACTTCCGCTTAACCCAAGGCCCCCAATTCTTTCCTGAGCCTCCCTAGTGTGTCAATGCTTCATTTAGAACAAAGATATTGCATGCTCATGTGGAGAAAATGATCAGCACCTCCTCAAGTTTATTTCTGGCTGAAATGTGGCTTTGTACAACAAGTACTAGCTACACTTGCTTTGCTGAGCTGAAATTTGGCAGGCTGGTAGTCCTTCTATAAACAAGAGTGCTGGACATGGTTTTCCCTCAATTAAACCCCTGTGCAAACCAGTTTTGCTAGCCCTAAGTTTGCTGCTGCAAACTAAATAATAGTCAACACCCATTCAAACCTTCTTCACTTGGCTCCAAACTCCACCAGTGACCTCTCGCAAGCAAGCCTTGCATGGGAGACATCTTTTTCAGGTCGAATGGACACCCTGGACACGCATGGCCATGGTGACCATGCTGTCAGCCTGCACTAATGGTGCTATGCACCATTTCCTTGTTCCCTAGCTCGTGTCCCACAGCTGCAGAATGCCCCAAAGCGCCAGAGCAACCCCCCATCCCTCCTTGACCCCCTCCATGACGCTAGCAAGTCTCCAAGAAGGCTCAGGGATGCGTGGCCGCCGTGCCCTTGGTGCACCAGAGAGCTCTGAGGTCCTTCTCGGTTCCTCCTTCTTCATTTAGGGCCTCCCCGAGCCCCTGGTGCCTCCTTCCTTCTTTCCTGGACCCTCCTAGTTCCCTCATGCCCTCATGACCCCGCAGGTGGAGCTCGCAGTGTTGGAATTATGCCCTAGAGGCAATAATAAATATAGTTATTATTATAATTCCTGTATCAAGATAATCGTTTATTATCTATGCTATAATTGTATTGAATGAAGACTCATTTACATGTGTTGATACATAGACAAAACACCGTCCCTAGCAAGCCTCTAGTTGGCTAGCCAGTTGATCAAAGATAGTCAGTGTCTTCTGATTATGAACAAGGTGTTGTTGCTTGATAACTGGATCATGTCATTAGGAGAATCACGTGATGGACTAGACCCAAACTAATAGACGTAGCATGTTGATCGTGTCTTTTTGTTGCTACTGTTTTCTGCGTGTCAAGTATTTATTCCTATGACCATGAGATCATATAACTCACTGACACCGGAGGAATGCTTTGTGTGTATCAAACGTTGCAACGTAACTGGGTGGCTATAAAGATGCTCTACAGGTGTCTCCGAAGGTGTTAGTTGAGTTAGTATGGATCAAGACTGGGATTTGTCACTCCGTGTGACGAAGAGGTATCTCGGGGCCCACTCGGTAATACAACATCACACACAAGCCTTGCAAGCAATGTGACTTAGTGTAAGTTGCGGGATCTTGTATTACGGAACGAGTAAAGAGACTTGCCGGTAAACGAGATTGAAATAGGTATACGGATACTGACGATCGAATCTCGGGCAAGTAACATACCGAAGGACAAAGGGAATGACATACGGGATTATATGAATCATTGGCACTGAGGTTCAAACGATAAGATCTTCGTAGAATATGTAGGATCCAATATGGGCATCCAGGTCCCGCTATTGGATATTGACCGAGGAGTCTCTCGGGTCATGTCTACATAGTTCTCGAACCCGCAGGGTCTGCACACTTAAGGTTCGACGTTGTTTTATGCGTATTTGAGTTATATGGTTGGTTACCGAATGTTGTTCGGAGTCCCGGATGAGATCACGGACGTCACGAGGGTTTCCAGAATGGTCCGGAAACGAAGATTGATATATAGGATGACCTCATTTGATTACCGGAAGGTTTTCGGAGTTGCCGGGAATGTACCGGGAATGACGAATGGGTTCCGGAAGTTCACCGGGGGGGGGGGGGGGCAACCCACCCCGTGGAAGCCCATAGGCCATGAGGGTGGCGCACCAGCCCTTAGTCGGCTGGTGGGGCAGCCTAAAAGGGCCCTATGCGCCATACAAAAGAAAATCAAAGAGAAAGAAAAAAAAGGGAGGTGGGAAGGAAGGGAAGGACTCCCACCCACCAAACCAAGTCCAACTCGGTTTGGGGGGGAGCCTTCCCCCCTTGGACTCGGCCGACCCCCTTGGGGCTCCTTGAGCCCCAAGCCAAGGTCCCCTCCCTCCCACCTATATATACGGAGGTATTGGGGCTGATTTGAGACGATTTTTCCACGGCAGCCCGACCACATACCTCCACCGTTTTTCCTCTAGATCGCGTTTCTGCGGAGCTCGGGCGGAGCCCTGCTGAGACAAGGTGATCACCAACCTCCGGAGCGCCGTCACGCTGCCGTAGAACTCTTCTACCTCTCCGTCTCTCTTGCTGGATCAAGAAGGCCGAGATCATCGTCGAGCTGTACGTGTGCTGAACGCGGAGGTGCCGTCCGTTCGGTACTAGATCGTGGGACTGATCGCGGGATTGTTCGCGGGGCGGATCGAGGGACGTGAGGACGTTCCACTACATCAACCGCGTTCTCTAATGCTTCTGCTGTATGGTCTACAAGGGTACGTAGATCACTCATCCCCTCTCGTAGATGGACATCACCACGATAGGTCTTCGTGCGCGTAGGAAATTTTTTGTTTCCCATGCGACGTTCCCCAACAGTGGCATCATGAGCTAGGTTCGTGCGTAGATGTCTTCTCGAGTAGAACACAAAAGTTTTTCTGGGCGGTGATGTGCGTTTTGCTGCCCTCCTTAGTCTTTTCTTGATTCCGCGGTATTGTTGGATTGAAGCGGCTTGGACCGACATTACTCATACGCTTACGAGAGACTGGTTTCATCGCTACGAGTAACCCCGTTGCTCAAAGATGACTGGCAAGTGTCGGTTTCTCCAACTTTAGTTGAATCGGATTTGACCGAGGAGGTCCTTGGATGAGGTTAAATAGAAACTCATATATCTCCGTTGTGGTGTTTGCGTAAGTAAGATGCAATCCTACTAGAAACCCATGGTCACCACGTAAAACATGCAACAACAAAATTAGAGGACGTCTAACTTGTTTTTGTAGGGTATGCTTGTGATGTGATATGGCCAACGATGTAATGTGATATATTGGATGTATGAGATGATCATGTTGTAATACAAAATATCGACTTGCACGTCGATGGTACGGCAATCGGCAGGAGCCATAGGGTTGTCTTTATACTAACGTTTGTGCTTGCAGATGCGTTCACTATTTTGCTAGGATGTAGCTTTAGTAGTAATAGCATGAGTAGCACGACAACCCCGATGCCAACACGTTGATGGAGATCATGGTGTGGCGCCGGTGACAAGAAGATCGTGCCGGTGCTTTGGTGATGGAGATCAAGAAGCACGTGATGATGGCCATATCATGTCACTTATGAATTGCATGTGATGTTAATCCTTTTATGCACCTTGTTTTGCTTAGAACGACGGTAGCATTATGAGGTGATATCTCACTAAAATTTCAAGACGAAATTGTGTTCTCCCCGACTGTGCACCTTTGCTACAGTTCGTCGTTTCGAGACACCACGTGATGATCGAGTGTGATAGACTCAACGTTCACATACAACGGGTGCAAAACAGTTGCGCACGCGGAACACTCGGGTTAAGCTTGACGAGCCTAGCATGTGCAGACATGGCCTCGGAACACATGAGACCGAAAGGTCGATCATGAATCATATAGATGATATGATTAGCATAGGGATGCTTACCACTGAAACTATGCTCAACTCACGTGATGATCGGACTTGAGCTAGTGTAAGTGGATCATGAACCACTCAAATGACTAGAGAGATGTACTTTTTGAGTGGGAGTTTAGCGAATAATTTGATTAAGTTAAACTCTAATTATCTTGAACATAGTCTAAGTCCACTTTGAATATATTTGTGTTGTAGATCATGGCTCACGCGACAGTCATCTTGAATTTTAATACGTTCCTAGAGAAAGCTAAGTTGAAAGATGATGGAAGCAACTTTGTAGACTGGGCTCGTAATCTTAAGCTAATCTTACAAGCTGGGAAGAAGGATTATGTCCTTAATGCTGCGCTAGGAGATGAACCACCCGCTACGGCTGATCAGGATGTTAAGAACGCTTGGTTAGCACGTAAGGAGGACTACTCAATAGTTCAATGTGCAGTCTTGTATGGCTTAGAACCGGGACTTCAACGTCGCTTTGAGCGTCATGGAGCATTTGAGATGTTCCAAGAGTTGAAGTTTATCTTTCAGAAGAACGCCTGGATCGAGAGGTATGATACCTCCGATAAATTCTATGCTTGCAAGATGGAGGAAAACTCGTCTGTCAGTGAACATGTGCTCAAAATGTGGGTACTCAAACCATCTAGCTGAGCTGGGGATTGAACTCCCGCAAGAGGCTATCACTGACAGAATCCTTCAATCACTGCCGCCAAGCTATAAAGGCTTTGTGTTGAACTACAACATGCAAGGGATGAACAAGTCTCCCGGCGAGTTGTTTGCGATGCTGAAAGTCGAAGAGTCTGAACTCCGTAAAGAGCATCAAGTGTTGATGGTGAATAAGACCACTAGTTTCAAGAGAAACGGCAAAGGCAAGAAGGGTAATTCGAAGAAGAGCGGCAAGCCTGTTGCCAATCCGACGAAGAAAGCCAAAGCTGGACCTAAGCCTGAAACGGAGTGTTACTATTGCAAGGGTATGGGTCATTGGAAGCGCAATTGCCCCAAGTATCTGGCAGATAAGAAGGCGGCCAAAGAAAAATCAGGTATATTTGATATACATGTTATTGATGTGTACTTAACCGGCTCTCGTAGTAGTGCCTGGGTATTCGATACCGGTTCTGTTGCTCATATTTGCAACTCGAAACAGGAACTGCGGAATAGACGAAGGCTGGCGAAATATGAAGTGACGATGCGCGTAGGAAATGGTTCCAAGGTTGATGCAATCGCCGTCGGCACAGTGTCACTTCAGTTACCATCAGGATTAGTGATGAACTTAAATCATTGTTATTTAGTGCCTGCGTTGAGCATGAACATTATATCTGGATCTTGTTTATTGCGAGACGGTTACTCTTTTAAGTCAGAGAATAATGGTTGTTCTATTTCTATGAGTAACATCTTTTATGGTCATGCACCGAATGTGAGAGGATTGTTCATATTGAATCTTGATAGCGATACGCATATACATAACATTGAGACCAAAAGAGTTAGAGTTAACAATGATAGCGCCATATTTTTGTGGCACTGCCGCTTAGGTCATATTGGTGTAAAGCGCATGAAGAAACTCCATGCTGATGGACTTTTGGAGTCACTTGACTTTGATTCACTTGACACGTGTGAACCATGCCTCATGGGCAAGATGACTAAGACTCCGTTCTCCGGAACAATGGAGCGTGCAAGTGACTTGTTGGAAATCATACATACCGATGTGTGTGGTCCGATGAGCGTGGAGGCACGCGGCGGATATCATTATTTTCTCACCTTCACGGACGATTTGAGTAGATATGGTTATGTCTACTTGATGAAGCACAAGTCTGGAACATTTGAAAAGTTCAAACAATTTCAGAGTGAAGTGGAAAATCATCGTAACAAGAAGATCAAGTTCCTACGGTCTGATCGTGGGTGTGAATATCTGAGTTTCGAGTTTGGTGCTCACTTAAGACAAATGTGGAATTGTTTCATAGTTAACACCGCCTGGAACACCACAGCGTAATGGTGTGTCCGAACGTCGTAATCGTACTCTATTAGAGATGGTGCGATCCATGGTGTCTCTTACCGATTTGCCGTTATCATTTTGGGGTTATGCATTAGAAACAGCTGCATTCACTTTAAATAGGGCACCATCAAAATCCGTTGAGACGACACCATACGAACTGTGGTATGGCAAAAGGCCAAAGTTGTCGTTTCTTAAAGTTTGGGGATGTGATGCTTATGTCAAAAAGCTTCAGCCTGAAAAGCTGGAACCCAAAGCGGAAAAGTGCGTCTTCATAGGTTACCCAAAAGAGACAGTTGGGTACACCTTCTATCTCAAATCCGAGGGCAAAGTGTTTGTTGCTAAAAACAAAGCTTTTCTCGAGAAGGAGTTTCTCTCAAGAGAATTGAGTGGGAGGAAGATAGAACTTGACGAGGTTGTCGAACCTCTCATCCCTCTGGATGGTGGCGCAGGGCAAAGGGAAACCTCTGTCGTTGCGACGCCGGTTGAGGAGGAAGTTAATGATGATGATCATGAAACTCCAGTTCAAGTTTCTGTCGAACCACGCAGGTCGACGAGACCACGTGCTGCTCCAGAGTGGTACGGAAATCCCGTCTTATCAATCATGTTGTTAGACAACAATGAACCTGCAAATTATGAAGAAGCAATGGTGGGCCCAGATTCCAACAAATGGCTAGAAGCCATGAAGTCCGAGATAGGATCCATGTATGAGAACAAAGTATGGACTTTGGAGGTACTACCTGAGGGCCGCAAGGCTATTCAGAACAAATGGATTTTTAAGAGGAAGAGGGACGCTGACGGCAATGTGACCGTTTATAAAGCTCGACTTGTGACAAAAGGTTTTTCACAAGTTCAAGGAGTTGACTATGATGAAACATTCTCACCCGTAGCGATGCTTAAGTCCGTCAGAATCATGTTAGCAATAGCTGCATTTTTCGATTATGAAATCTGGCAGATGGATGTCAAAACAGCGTTCCTTAACGGTTTCCTTAAGGAAGAGTTGTATATGATACAACCCGAAGGTTTTGTCGATCCTAAGAATGCTAACAAGGTGTGCAAGCTCCAGTGATCCATTTATGGACTGGTGCAAGCATCTCGGAGGTGGAACAAACGCTTTGATGAGGTGATCAAAGCATTTGGGTTTATACAAGTGGTTGGAGAATCTTGTATTTACAAGAAAGTGAGTGGGAGCTCTGTGGCGTTTCTAATATTATATGTGGATGACATATTACTGACTGGAAACAACGTAGAGTTTTTGGAGAGCATAAAGGGTTACTTGAATAAAATTTTCTCTATGAAAGACCTAGGAGAAGCTGCTTACATTCTAGGCATTAAGATCTATAGGGATAGATCAAAACGCCTGATAGGACTTTCACAAAGCACATACCTTGGTAAAGTTTTGAAGAGGTTCAAAATGGAACAGTCCAAGAAAGGGTTCTTGCCAGTTCTACAAGGTACGAGATTGAGTAAGACTCAGTGCCCAGCAACTGATGAAGATAGAGAGCATATGCGCTCCGTCCCCTATGCTTCAGCCATAGGTTCTATCATGTATGCAACGATGTGCACTAGACCGGATGTTAGCCTAGCCATAAGTATGGCAGGTAGGTTCTAGAGTAATCCAGGAGTGGATCACTGGACAGCGGTCAAGAATATCCTGAAGTACCTGAAAAGGACTAAGGAGATGTTTCTCGTGTATGGAGGTGACGAAGAGCTCGCCGTAAAAGGTTACGTCGATGCAAGCTTTGACACAGATCCAGACGACTCTAAGTCGCAAACCGGATACGTATTTATTCTTAATGGGGGTGCGGTAAGCTGGTGCAGTTCCAAGCAAAGCGTCGTAGTAGATTCTACATGTGAAGCGGAGTACATGGCTGCCTCGGAGGCGGCCAAGGAGGGTGTCTGGATGAAGCAGTTCATGACGGATCTTGGAGTGGTGCCAAGCGCACTGAATCAAATAACCTTGTTCTGTGACAACACGGGTGCCATTGCCTTAGCAAAGGAACCACGGTTTCACAAGAAGACCACACACATCAAACGACGCTTCAACCTCATCCGCGACTACGTCGAGGGAGAGGACGTAAATATATGCAAAGTGCACACGGATCTGAATGTAGCAGACCCGCTGACTAAACCTCTTCCACGGCCAAAGCATGATCAAACACCAGAACTGTATGGGTGTTAGATTTATTACAATGTAATTCACATGATGATGTGAGGGCTAGATTATTGACTCTAGTGCAAGTGGGAGACTGTTGGAATTATGCCCTAGAGGCAATAATAAATATAGTTATTATTATAATTCCTGTATCAAGATAATCGTTTATTATCCATGCTATAATTGTATTGAATGAAGACTCATTTACATGTGTGGATACATAGACAAAACACCGTCCCTAGCAAGCCTCTAGTTGGCTAGCCAGTTGATCAAAGATAGTCAGTGTCTTCTGATTATGAACAAGGTGTTGTTGCTTGATAACTGGATCATGTCATTAGGAGAATCACATGATGGACTAGACCCAAACTAATAGACGTAGCATGTTGATCGTGTCTTTTTGTTGCTACTGTTTTCTGCGTGTCAAGTATTTATTCCTATGACCATGAGATCATATAACTCACTGACACCGGAGGAATGCTTTGTGTGTATCAAACGTCGCAACGTAACTGGGTGACTATAAAGATGCTCTACAGGTGTCTCCGAATGTGTTAGTTGAGTTAGTATGGATCAAGACTGGGATTTGTCACTCCGTGTGACGGAGAGGTATCTCGGGGCCCACTCGGTAATGCAACATCACACACAAGCCTTGCAAGCAATGTGACTTAGTGTAAGTTGCGGGGTCTTGTATTACGGAACGAGTAAAGAGACTTGCCGGTAAACGAGATTGAAATAGGTATACGGATATTGACGATCGAATCTCGGGCAAGTAACATACCGAAGGACAAAGGGAATGACATACGAGATTATATGAATCCTTGGCACTGAGGTTCAAACGATAAGATCTTCGTAGAATATGTAGGATCCAATATGGGCATCCAGGTCCCGCTATTGGATATTGACCGAGGAGTCTCTCGGGTCATGTCTACATAGTTCTCGAACCCGCAGGGTCTGCACACTTAAGGTTCGACGTTGTTTTATGCGTATTTGAGTTATATGGTTGGTTACCTAATGTTGTTCGGAGTCCCGGATGAGATCACGGACGTCACGAGGGTTTCCAGAATGGTCCGGAAACGAAGATTGATATATAGGATGACCTCATTTGATTACCGAAAGGTTTTCGGAGTTACCGAGAATGTACCGGGAATGACGAATGGGTTCCGGAAGTTCACCGGGGGGGGGGGGGGGGGGGGGGGGAAGGGGGGCAACCCACCCCGGGGAAGCCCATAGGCCATGAGGGTGGCGCACCAGCCCTTATTGGGCTGGTGGGGCAGCCCAAAAGGGCCCTATGCGCCATACAAAAGAAAATCAAAGAGAAAGAAAAAAAAAGGGAGGTGGGAAGGAAGGGAAGGACTCCCACCCACCAAACCAAGTCCAACTCGGTTTGGGGGGGGAGCCTTCCCCCCTTGGACTCGGCCGACCCCCTTGGGGCTCCTTGAGCCCCAAGGCAAGGTCCCCTCCCTCCCACCTATATATATGGAGGTATTGGGGCTGATTTGAGACGATTTTTCCACGGCAGCCCGACCACATACCTCCACCGTTTTTCCTCTAGATCGCGTTTCTGCGGAGCTCGGGCGGAGCCCTGCTGAGACAAGGTCATCACCAACCTCCAGAGCGCCGTCACGCTGCCGGAGAACTCTTCTACCTCTCTGTCTCTCTTGCTGGATCAAGAAGGCCAAGATCATCGTTGAGCTGTACGTGTGCTGAACGCGGAGGTGCCGTCCGTTCGGTACTAGATCGTGGGACTGATCGCGGGATTGTTCGCGGGGCGGATCGAGGGACGTGAGGACGTTCCACTACATCAACCGCGTTCTCTAACGCTTCTGTTGTACGGTCTACAAGGGTACGTAGATCACTCATCCCATCTCGTAGATGGACATCACCATGATAGGTCTTCGTGCGCGTAGGAAATTTTTTGTTTCCCATGCGACGTTCCCCAGTACGTAGGCCCTCCACTTCCTCCCTCCACGGCCATGGCGCGGCCTCGCCCCCCCTTGCGTCCGAGCCAGCCGGCTCCTCTCCGGCCTCAAGTCTTCCCTTCCGCGAGCCTCCGCAGCTTCCCCATCCGGATAGACGCGTTATGGCTCCTCCCCGAGGTCAGCATCGTGCCCCTCCACGGTGGCCAGAGCCATTAGCCGTCCCTCTCGGCGGGCCTCTCGCCCGGGCATCCTTTTGGCCTCCAGGGACACCTCCCAGGCTCGGTTGGGAGTAGGGCACCCGGCCCCAGCCGCGGTTCGGTGGCGAAACCAGTAGGCGGCCAGAGCCCCAGCGGCCGGCGCCCCCATCTCCCCGTCGCGAGGTAGAAGAAAGCAGGGGAGAGAGGAGTCGGGCGGGTCCCCTCGGTCAGCAACCAGCGAGCCGGGCCCGACGTATGAGTGAAAGCGCACTAGCGCTTTGCGCCTTCGCCGAGCCAAAGGCGTATCCGAAGGAGTACGCCTCCTGCGTGGACCTGCGCGCCAGGCCGAGCCAACAGGCCGGCCCATTTGCTTATCTGCCGCCCCTGGCGCTAGATAGCTCGAGGGATAAGTACCCTTCTCCTTTTTCCTTTTATTCCTATCTTATAAATTCCATTATAAAATCATTCTAACTCCAAATCACTTGGTTCAAATTTCCACAGGATCCTCAAAATGAGGCCTATCCAAATAAGTGCTTTGCACATTTTTCCCTACCCACTTTCTGTGGCTTTTTCACTTAAATCCAAATTTGTCCATATTTGACCCCACTTTGGAAATTCCCATATGATGCAAATCAACTCCAAATGGAGTCATTCAAATTCCTAGAGTCTTCTAAAATCATCGTCTATTTTTAGAGACTTGGTCAACATGTTTATCAAGCTTCATTCTGTTGTTTAAAATAAATAGCTTCCTATTGTTATTTACTCCATAGTTGAAAACTCCTAGTATATTCATACCAACTCCAAATGCATTGAAACCACTTCCTAAATGTTTCTAAAATCATTCTCTGTTAAATGGGTGCCTCCACTCATTTTTAACACAATGATTTCTGTTGGCTTCTCCAATGATCACCTATTGCTCCTTTCACCTATTCAAAAATCCCTGAGGATCCAAATGTCCTATGAAATGATTCAGGTATTTTTCTTATGACCAGAGGGGTCCAAGAAAAATAAAACTTCTATTTTTGTGACACATTTATTTCCTGCTTGCTGTGTGTCTTACTATGTTTGTTTCCGACGATAGTTGACGGTAGACGGAGTATTCAGAGTTGGAGCGGAAGACCTCGAAGGCCCCAAGGACTTACCTGAGCAAGGCAAGCATCCCTTTGACCATGACTGAGCATATGTTACCTTGCATGTTATTAATAGCAAGTATTCCTGTTGCATATGATCATAAGTGTCGGTAATCATCTGATATGATTTTACCAAAGGCTCCTCCGGAGCATTTGCATTGAGCTTGACTCTACCCCTTAGGGTCATGCTAAAACGATGTTGACAAGTAAAGGTAGCAGTAGCATTATCATGAGCATGATGTTGTCACAAAAGAAGATTTTATGAAAACCCCGTCGAGTGCCACTAATGCCCAAGGGTGATGATGAGTTCGTGGTCACTTTTGGTGAAGTGATGCACCCAGTGTTTTGTGTGAGTAAGGTTTCGGAAATGGGATTAGATTTATGATGTGTCGACCGTCCCAACCTTACCAGTACGACCACGTTACCACTTATGGGACGGGGCTATGTTAATTACTCTGGTCGGTGCTAGCAAAGAGCCACATTACTAGTGGCGGGAGTGATTGTAGTCACTCTCGTGATGGGGTCGTGCCGGGTAGGACGACTATGCCATTTTTATGAGTTCCAGTCACACCATTGGTCCCCGCATGGTCGGTACGGTCCAGAGTTGGTGCTCGTAAGATGTACGACATGTGGGCTGGGTACCAATCGAGTGGACCTCTTTGTCTAGTATCGTTAGGGGAAAGGCATTGATCAGGTACTTACCTCGGGTATGTGAAATACCGCGAGTCGTGGATGACACGGAAGTTTCCCGGATCTTGTGGGTCCAGCGTACTACCTCTGCAGAGTGTAAACTATTCGAATAGCTGTGTCCACGGTCAAGGACAGTTGGGTAATCCTTCTTAAACTATGTCCTGATATTTCCGTATAAACCAAGTGTGCGTGAGTGAGTGTGTGTGGTGTTAAAAAGGTGTTGTTATGAAAGTTATAATATGACCAAGTACGATGACTTGGCATATAGGGTAAACCCGGATGGTTTAGCCCTCAACTGATATATCGAGGATATGACCAAGTTTGGTGACTTGGCATGTAGGGTGAACTCGGATGGTTCAGCCCTTAGCAGATATGATGATATCTATAACCGGTTCTTCAAGAGTAATTCTTTGACTTGATGCATATTCGTGATCATTCTACCCAGATGACTTTTACAAGAAATGCATGATATTATTATCCTTCAATTTCATTGTTCATATCATGGGCTGTTTGCGAGTACATTCAAAGTACTCATTGGCTTGCCACTGGTTATTTCATTGACCAGGTGTGAAAGACCGGATATGGTGAAGAATAACTCGGTGACGTTCTTGCGAGCTAGGATGCTTCCCAGTCAGAATGCATGTAGGTTAAGGCTGATGGCATGGGTTCACGCTTTCTACCAATAATTACGCTATTGGTTCAGTTCAAGTGTAGGTCTTTAAGGCCCTATCTATGTAAGGCTCAACCGAAGTGGTCATTTATTCTATCAAACGGTATGTATGGATGTAAGACTCTTTTATTCGCTATCTGTGTTCGGTGAGCATTGATCTCTGAGATCACTGAGCACGGCGATTCTCGACTAGTAAGTCGGGGTCCCCACACTATAAGACCAATGGATCGGCTCCTCGGCTCAAGGGTAATCTGGGAATACCCTAACAGTGCACAAATACTAACTCTGATTAAAATCCTGGTACTGCTCCTCCATTGTATACAATGGGTACGAGTGGTAACCGGCTACTGACATCATCCTGATTAGCATGGCCGTGTGACCTGACGAAAAGGACGGCCAGGCATCTGAAATAGAGAGTAATGCAAAGGCATTAGAGCTTCGAAGACAAAATTGGGCAGCATAATGGATGTAAATGCTCAAAAACAATTTTGAGACAACCCACAAAAGATAGGAAAGCATAACCACTCAACTATCAAGTTCAATTCCATGGTCATCAAAACTTACTTTCTTTTCCTTGGAATAAAAGAAACCCGGAGTAACTCTCGACTCGTTATCCTATAATCTATCGATCAGTAAAACACGATCCCGAGAGGAAGATAAGTAACCTAGTTCTTAATCCACGCAGAAAAGACGAGGATGACTAAAATAGAATAATTTAAGAAGAGAAGCAAGAATATTACGTTCCCTTCCACAAACAATTCCCTTATATATAACTAAAGCAATTCTAGACTCAAGTTCGACCAGTTTGGCTTAGTAATCCTACAATCAGTCAGGCTCTGATACCAACGCTGTCGGGACCCCGATCCTAAGCCATAGGAATCCAGCATGTAACACATCACATCTCTTTGCGGTCTCACGCACGGTTATCCCCATGGCTACAGCCTTACCTTAGCTGGGACCGTTTGCACCTTTTGACTCGCGTATGCAATTGTGTCGCTAGCATTCCAATGTCAAAGAACCCGGATCGACATGTCTAGTCATAAACTCAAGCGACAGTTCCGTACAGGGACAGACGTACATGACCCAGCAAAGCAGGTGTCGGTCATCATCGAGTGTAGACGAGTCGTAGCAAGCTACAAGGACTCCATTACAGCGCGTGACATTTCCCCAAAGGGACAGACACAACAGCTAAGAAGGACACATGTCGGTCAACCAATGTGTCCGGAGCAGTAGCGAACTACCATGGCTCGATGGAATCACAAAGGGGCATTTTCCCGTAAGGAGTGCTACTAAGGCATACGGCTAGGTGTTCGAACCCCATGCATATCAAGTACAACACATGTACGCATGGCATAACGATATGCATAGATACATCGATGGCATCACAAGATAACCATACTCATACAACTTTATTTAGAGGGCTCGGAAGAGCCTGATGACCCACAAGTATAGGGGATCAATCATAGTCCTTTCGATAAGTAAGAGTGTCGAACCCAACGAGGAGCAGAAGGCTCTGATAAACGGTTTTCAGAAAGGTAATAACTACAAGCACTGAAAGTAGCGGTAACAAGTGATGGTGTAGTGAGGTGAAACGTAGCAGGTGAAAAGTAACAAGTAACAAGTAATAGCAATGATGCAGCAAAGTGGCCCAGTCCCTTTTATAGCAAGGGGCAAGCCTGAATGAAGTCTTATAGGAGGAAAAACGCTCCCGAGGACACAAGGGAATTTCTGTCATGCTAGTTTTCATCATGTTCATATGATTCGCGTTCGTTACTTTGACAGTTTGACATGTGGGTGGACCGGCGCTTGGGTACTGCCCTTACTTGGACAAGCATCCCACTTATGATTAACCCCTCTCGCAAGCATCCACAACTATGAAAGAAGAATTAAGACAAAGTCTAACCATAGCATTAAACGAGTGGATCCAAATCAACCCCTTACGAAACAACGGATAGACTGGGGTTTAAGCTTCTGTCACTCTAGCAACCCATCATCTACTTACTACTCCTCAATGCCTTCCTCTAGGCCCAAATAATGGTTTAGTGTTACGTAGTCGATGTTCACATAACACCACTAGAGGAAAAACAACATACAACATATCAAATTACCAAACGAATACCAAATTCACATGACTACTATTAGCATGACTTATCCCATGTCCTCGGGAACAAAAGTAACTACTCACAAAGCATAATCATATTCATGACCAGAGAGGTAATGAGTAGCATCAAGGATCTGAACATAAACTCTTCGACCAAGTAATCCAACTAGCATCAACTACAGAGAGTAATCAACACTACTAGCAACCTTACAAGTACCAATCGGAGTCGCGGGACGGAGATTGGTTACAAGTGATGAACTAGGGTTTGGAGATGAGATGGTGCTGATGAAGATGTTGATGGAGACGAGTCTCCTCCGATGATAGGAGTGTTGGTGATGACGATGGCGATGATTTCCCCCTCCGGGAGGGAAGTTTTGCCGGCAGGATCGTCGTGCCGGAGCTCTAGATTGGTTCTGCTCAACTTCCTCCTCGTGGCGGCGGCGCCAAAGAAAATGCTCCACCCTCATTTTTTTCTGGATGAAACCCTTCATATAGCAGAAGAGGGGGGCCAGTGGGCCACCAGGGTGCCCACAAGCCCTGTAGCCGCGGCCAGGGGGGCAGGCCGCGGCTACCAGGCTTGTGGGCCCGTGACAGCTCCCGTCTGGCACTTCTTTCGCCCAGTATTTTTTATATATTACCAAAAAAATCCACGTTGATTTTCAGGGCATTTGGAGTTGCGCATAATAGAGGACTCAGACTTGCTCCTTTTCCAGTCCAGAATTCCAGCTGGCGATATTCTCCCTCTTCAAATAAACCTTGCAAAATAAGAGAGAAAAGGCATAAGTATGGTACCACAAAGTAATATAACAGTCTATAAAGCGATAAATATCAACATGAAAGCATGATGCAAGATGGACGTATTAGAGCCTCAGACATAATATTACACAGATAGGGGTCTCACGACCGATCATCACAAGTCATTCAAACAAGTCTTACAAGCGAGCGGAAGGTTAAAATTGACTGAGTACACACAGATGGAAAGGTAAAGACACATGGCGATGATTTCCCCTCCGGGAGGGAAGTTTACCCGGCAGGATCGTCCTGCCGGAGCTCGAGATTGGTTCTGCTCATGTTCCGCCTCGTGGCAGCGGCGCCTCCTCGTAAAAGCTCCACCCTCATTTTTTCCGGACGAAACCCTTCATATAGCAGAAGAGGGGCGGGGGGGGGGGGGCAGTGCGCCACCAGGGTGCCCGCAAGCCGTGTAGCCACGGCTACCAGGCTTGTGGGCCCCTGGAAGCTCCCCTCTAGCACTTCTTTCGCCCTGTATTTTTTATATATTCCCAAAAAATTCCACGTTGATTTTCAGGGCATTTGGAGTTGTGTAGAATAGAAGACTCAGACTTGCTCCTTTTTGCAGTCCAGAATTCCAGCTGCCGGTATTCTCCATCTTCAAATAAACCTTGCAAAATAAGAGAGAAAAGGCATAAGTATGGTACCACAAAGTAATATAACAGTCCATAAAGCGATAAATATCAACATGAAATCATGATGCAAAATGGACGTATCAACTCCCCCAAGCTTAGACCTCGCTTGTCCTCAAGCGAAAACCAAGATCCATAAACATGTCCACATGTTTAGGGATGAAGGTGTCGATAAAACATAATACAGACATGATCAGACATAGAACAGCAATACATCATAAAGATTCTTATGGGAAAGTAACAATTCCTTCACAAAGCAAAGTATGAATCAAAAACCTTAACGAGAAGTAGCCAACAACAGTCCATAGTCATTGAAGAAATTGCAATTTATCATAACATCAGAAAGAGTGAAATAAGAGCTTGTAAAGCAAATCCACATACTCAATCATCTCTTTTGTTTTCCACAATTGGTACAACTCACGTGGTACTCATGGTATCAAAGTTTCAGTTGGACACAGAGAAAGAGAGGGGCTTATAATTTTGCCTCCCAACCATTTACCTCAAGGGTAAATTCAACAACAATAAAGCATAAGTACTCATCTCCAAGTTGATATATGAATATAGATCTTTCCCAAGCATAAGACGTTCACCAAGAAAAAGGCTAAATATGGAATTGGTGAAGATCACCATGACTCTTACAAGGGTAAAAAGTAAAGATACAAGATAGGCCCTTCGCAGAGGGAAGCAGAGGTTGTCATGCGCTTTTGAGGTTTGGATGCGTGTCCTCTTAGTGCGGAGGAATGTCACTTTATATTGCCTCCTGTGATAAAGAACTTTATTATGCAGTCTGTCGCTTTTATGTCTTCCTCATCACAGGTTCGTATAAAGCTTATTTTCCACACACTAATAGATCATACATATTAGAGAGCAATTTTTATTGCTTGCACCGATGACAACTTACTTGAGGGATCTTATTCAATCCATAGGTAGGTATGGTGGACTCTCATGGCAAAACTGGGTTGAAGGTTTATGGATGCACAAGTAGTATTTCTACTTAGTACGGAAGTTTTGGCTAATATGAGGTGGAAGCAATCGTCACATGCTAAGGGATCTCTAGACATATAACATTATTTGGAACCAAGCAAACACAATTCATTATGTTGTCTTCCTTGTCCAACATCTACTTCTAAGCATGTAAAAGTTTGGTGCGTGCTCACAATTATAGGAAGTGTCTAAGATGACGTATTTATATGTGAACATCTCTTTCCTTATTACTTCCTATTAATTGAAACAATGACTAGGGTCTATGTTGGTCTATTCTCAACAAGTTTCAACCATCATACTTGTTATATGTGAAGTTATCACTTTCCATAAGATCATCTCATGATCTTTCATGCTATCGTTCTTTTCATACTTTTGATCACGGCACAAAACAAAGCCCTTGACTAAGATACTCTTTACTATATAGCTCGCAAGCTCGAATACATCGGGGGAGACACAAGGCAAAAGACTCAAACGAAACACTAAATACTTATTCCAGTAAGAGAAGAAATAAAAACTGAAAAGGAAAGAACTAAAACAAAGGTAAAAGAAAAAGATATAAAGGTGATACGATACCAAGGCAACTCCCCGAAGTTTGGCAAAATCCAAGGGGATTGCCCATACCAATGCTCAGTTGTCTTCCTTTGGTGGTGGTGGTGGAATTGTTGCATAGGTCTTGAGCTTGTCTAATTTCCACTTGAGCATAAAATTCTGCTCTCTCAGATCATCATTTTCCTCCTCAAGCTTCAACACCCTTTGACAAAGTTCCTGCTTACTCTCCTGCAAGAAACGAGAAGGGATAAACAAGTTCTTAGGCTTCTTCCTTGAGTCAGGGAGGCTTGACTTCTTGAACTCCACATGAGTGCGTCTAGGTTGAGGTAGAGGAACCTCCTCTTCATCGGAACTCGTTTGTTCCTTCCCCTTGGGGTCATAGTCCTCTTCCTCGTGAGTGGTCGAGCCATATTGTTCCAAGTACCCATAGAACTTGGGGTTAGCAAGGTAATCAACCACATAGCTTTCCCCCTCTGAATCCTGAGAAGACATCTTGACCTAGATTTGCGGCAGAAAACAGGCTCGAAACGAGAACAGAGGAACTGCGTGATACGGAGATCAAAACCCTCAGGCGTATATATAATGATTTTTTCTGGACCAGAAGGAGTGCTCCGCAAGAAAACGGAGTTCGTGAGGCACACGAGGTGCCCACAAGCCCTGTAGCCGCTGCCAGGGGGGCAAGCCGCAGCTACCAAGCTTGTGGCCGCCTCGTGCGCTCTCCGGACTGCTTTTTATTTTTCTATTTTTCCATAAATTCCAAAACTGAGAAAATTTCCTACTGGAAAAGTTTTGGAGTCCAATTACTTACCGAAACACATACCTCTTCGTTTTCAGAGTCTGAAACAGGCTGATAAACATCCCTTATGTACTCCTCTGGAGTTATGATATTGATGATATTGCTCTCAACATTTATGGGAGTACCAGAGATATAATGCTTGATTCTTTTCCCATTTACCACTCTCGGAAAATTACCTTCCGTGTTATTGATTTTGATGGCACCAGAACGATATACTTCCTCGACAACGTAGGGACCTTCCCATTTAGAGAGATGCTTGCCTGTGAAGAATCTTAAGCGAGAATTGTGTAGCAGGACATAATCACCTACATCGAACTCACGTTTTTGTATTCCTTTATCGTGCCATCTCTTAACCTTTTCCTTGAACAACTTGGCATTCTCATATGCCTGGGCCCTCCATTCATTTAATGAGATTATATCAAACAACCGCTTCTCACCGGCAAGTTTGAAATCGAAGTTCAGCTCTTTGATTGCCCAATAAGCTTTGTATTCTAGCTCAAGAGGTAAATGACAGGCCTTACCGTAAACCATTTTATACGGCGACATGCCCATGGGATTCTTATAAGTAGTCCTATAAGCCCATAGTGCATCGTCAAGTTTGCTAGACCAATTCTTTCGAGATCTATTGACAGTCTTTTGTAAGATCAACTTGATCTCCCTATTACTCAACTCCACTTGACCACTAGACTGAGGATAATAAGGAGATGCAACTGTATGGTTGACATCATACTTAGCGAGCATCTTGCGGAAAACACCATGAATGAAGTGTGAACCGCCATCAGTCATCAGATATCTAGGGACTCCAAATCTTGGGAAAATGACTTCTTTAAGCATTTTAATAGAGGTGTGGTGATCAGCATTTCTAGTGGGGATAGCTTCTACCCACTTAGTGACGTAATCAACAGCGACTAAGATGTGAGTATACCCATTGGAACTCGGGAAGGGTCCCATATAATCAAAGCCCCACACATCAAATGGTTCAATGACAAGTGAATAGTTCATAGGCATTTCCTGACGTTTACTGATGTTCCCTAGTCTTTGGCATTCGTCACAAGACATGACAAACTTACGGGCATCCTTGAAGAGAGTGGGCCAATAGAAACCTGATTGCAATACCTTGTGAGCAGTTCTATCTCCAACTTGGTGTCCTCCGTAGGCTTCGGAATGAAACTTCTGCAGGATCTGTCCCTGTTCATGTTCAGGCACACAACGTCTAATAACACCATCTACTCCTTCCTTATAAAGGTGAGGATCATCCCAAAAGTAGTGTCTCAAATCAAAAAAGAATTTCTTCTTTTGCTGGTAGGTGAAACTGGGTGGTATGTATTTGGCTACGATATAGTTTGCGTAATCAGCATACCACAGTGCACTATGTGAAGTGCGGATGACATTCAATTGCTCATCGGGAAAGCTGTCATCAATAGGTCGTGGGTCATCAAGGACATTCTCTAGCCTGGACAAGTTATCTGCTACAGGGTTATCAACACCCTTTTGGTCAACAACGTGCAAATCAAATTCCTGTAGGAGGAGAACCCATCTGATTAGCCTAGGTTTAGCGTCCTTTTTCTCCATAAGGTACTTAATAGCAGCATGATCAGAGTGAATAATGACTTTGGAGTCAACTATATAAGATCTGAACTTTTCACATGTAAACACGACAGCTAGAAACTCCTTCTCCGTAGTGGCATATTTTGTTTGGGCACTGTCTAGAGTTTTACTAGCGTAGTGAATGACATTCAACTTCTTGTCAACTCTTTGTCCTAGAACAGAACCAACAGCATAATCACTAGCATCACAAAATGATTTCAAAGGGAAGTTCCAATTAGGTGGTTGAACAATAGGTGCAGTTATCAAGTCCTTCTTGAGTATTTCAAAAGCTTCCTCACAATCCTCATCAAAAACAAAAGGAACATCCTTCTGCAAGAGGTTGGTAAGAGGCCTAGAAATCTTAGAGAAGTCTTTAATGAACCTTCTATAGAAACAAGCATGACCTAGGAAACTTCGTATAACTCTCATATCTGTGGGGCAAGACATTTTCTCAATTGCATCAACCTTAGCCTTATAAACTTCAATGCCGTTCTCAGAGATTTTGTGGCCTAAGACGATGCCTTCATTAACCATGAAGTGGCACTTCTCCTAGTTCAAGACGAGGTTGGTATCTTTGCATCTCTATAAGAGTCGATCAAGATTGCTGAGGCAATCGTCAAAGGAAGAACCGTAAACGGAGAAATCATCCATGAAAACCTCAACAATCTTTTCACAAAAGTCAGAGAATATAGCCATCATACATCTTTGAAAGGTGGCAGGTGCATTGCATAAGCCAAAAGGGATACGTCTATAAGCAAAGGTACCGAAGGGGCTGGTGAAAGTGGTTTTCTCCTGATCAGATTGTGCGACAGGGTATTTGCGAGAAACCTGAATAACCGTCTAGAAAGCAGAAGTGTGTGTGTTTAGATAGCCTTTCTAGCATTTGGTCGATAAACGGCAAAGGATAATGGTCTTTCCTGGTTGCCTTGTTTAGTTTCCGGAAGTCTATCACCATCCTATAGCCAGTAATAATCCTTTGTGGGATTAGTTCATTCTTATCATTAGGAACGACGGTGATACCTCCCTTCTTAGGTACGCAATGTACTGGACTTACCCAATCACTATGAGCGACATGATAAATGATTCCTGCTTCCAGAAGCTTTAATATTTCTTTTCTCACGACCTCTTTCATCCTAGGATTTAAACTCCGTTGATGATCAGCGACTGGCTTAGAATCAGGATCGGTTTTAATATTGTGCTGACATAGAATGGGACTAATACCCTTAAGATGATCAAGAGTATATCCAATAGCAGCACGGTGCTTCCTCAGAGTGTTTAATAACTTCTTATCTTCGTGATTCGAGAGGTGAGCACTAATAATAAATGATATATCTCCTTCTCATCAAGATAGGCATACTTAAGTGTATCTGGTAACTGTTTAGCTCGAACACAGGATCACCCTTTGGTGGGGGAGGATCCCCAACCAGTTCAACAGGCAGATTATTCTTAAGAATAGGATATTGTTCTAAAACAATTTTATCTATCTCATCTCTTTCATCCATATGCATATCATTTTCATGCTCAAGAAGATATTGCTCTAAAGGGTTCGTAGGAGGCACGACAATAGAGGCAAGAGCAATGATTTCATCCCAACCAGACGACTCTTTTACATGGGGTTGTCTTCCAAACTTGGAGAAGTTAAATTCATGAGACACACCCTCGAAACTAATAGTGACAGTCTGTTAATGCAATCAATATGAGCATTGACAGTGTTGAGAAAGGGTCTACCAAATATGATGGGACAAAAGATATCTTGTGCAGTAGCAAGGACGAGGAAATCAGTAGGATACTTCGTCTTACCACAAAGGACTTCTACGTCTCTCACAATTCCCACAGGGCAGATAGTGTCTCTATTAGCTAGCGTAATAGTGACATCAATGGGTTCTAACTCAGCAGGTGCAATCTCATCTTTGATTTCATCATATAGGGAGCAGGGTATTGCACTAACACTAGCACCCATATCACATAAACCATGATAACAGTGATCTCCTGTCTTGACAGAAACAATGGGCAGGCCAACTACAGGTCCGTATTTGTCTTTCGCGTGAGGTTTAGCAATTCTAGCGGAGTCCTCACAGAATTTGATAACATGCCCGTCTATGTCTTCGACTAAGAGATCTTTGATAATAGCAACAGTACGTTCAACTCTAATTTCCTTAGGGTGTGCAAGTGGTCTAATGTAACCCCTACGTATCACAGTTGGAGCTTTAGAATAATCCTTTTTCCTAGCAGGGCAAGGTGGTTTCTCAGTGTAGGCACAAGAAACAATAGGATCATTATAGGCATGACTTTATCTTCAACTAGATTGGGTTTAACTATGTTGACTTATACAGGAGGATGATACTTAAACCACTTCTCTTTGGGAAGATCAATATGAGCAGCAAAAGATTCACATAGAGAAGCTACTATCTCAGAGTCAAGTCCATACTTAGCGCTAAAATCTCTAGAAATGTTTGTTTCAACAAAAGATTTAACGCAATAAAACTGGAAATTCATACCTGACTCCTTACCTTCTTCAAGCTCCTAATCTTCAGAGTTACATTTGACTCTATCCAATAAATTCCACTTGTGGTCAATATCCTTCTTCATAAAAGAACCGGTACAAGAAGTGTCAAGCATGGTACGATCTTCATGAGAAAGCCGAGCATAAAAGTTTTGAGTGATAATTTCTCTCGAGAGCTCATGATTGGGGCATGAACATAGCATTGATTTAATCCTGCCCCAAGCTTCATCTATGCTTTCCCTGTCACGAGGCCAAAAGTTATAAATATAATTCCGATCACGATGTACTAAATGCATAGGATAAAACTTTTGATGAAATTCTAATTTCAACCGATTGTAGTCCCATGATCCAGTATCATCACATAGCCTATACCATGTCAACGCCTTATCCTTCAAAGATAAAGGAAATACTTTCTTATTTACCTCATCCTCGGGCAAACCTGCAAGCTCAAATAAACCACAAACTTCATCTACATAGATTAGATGCAAGTCTAGATGTGAAGATCCATCTCCTATAAAAGGATTAGCCAGCAGTTTCTGAAGCATACCCGAAGGAATTTCATAAAAGATATTTTCAGTAGGTACCTTAGGTTGAGGAGCAACTCCTCGTGCTTCCATTCGTGGTGAAGATACCCCTAACAAATTCCTCAAAGGAACAGTTTCCATAGTGACAAATGGCAATAAATTTTAGCACAGTAAATAAATGTTTCCTTACCAAATTCCACTTACCAAAGGCGCTTCACTCCCCGGCAACGGCGCCAGAAAAGAGTCTTGATGACCCACAAGTATAGGGGATCAATCGTAGTCCTTTCGATAAGTAAGAGTGTCGAACCCAACAAAGAGCAGAAGGCTCTGATAAACGGTTTCAGTAAGGTAATAACTGCAAGCACTGAAAGTAGCAGTAACAAGTGATGGTGTAGTGAGGTGAAACGTAGCAGGTGAAAAGTAACAAGTAACAAGTAATAGCAACGGTGCAGAAAAGTGTCCCAATCCCTTTTGTAGCAAGGGACAAGCCTGAACGAAGTATTATAGGAGGAAAAACGCTCCCGAGGACACAAGGGAATTTCTGTCATGCTAGTTTTCATCATGTTCATACGATTCGCATTCGTTACTGCCCTTACTTGGACCGGCGCTTGGGTACTGCCCTTACTTGGACAAGCATCCCACTTATGATTAACCCCTCTCGCAAGCATCCACAACTACGAAAGAAGAATTAAGACAAAGTCTAACCATAGCATTAAACTAGTGGATCCAAATTAGCCCCTTACGAAGCAACGCATAGACTGGGGTCTAAGCTTCTGTCACTCTAGCAACCCATCATCTACTTAGTACTCCCCAATGCCTTCCTCTAGGCCCAAATAATGGTGAAGTGTTATGTATTCGATGTTCACATAACACCACTAGAGGAAAAACAACATACAACATATCAAATTACCGAACGAATACCAAATTCACATGACTACTATTAGCATGACTTATCCCATGTCCTCGGGAACAAAAGTAACTACTCATAAAGCATAATCATATTCATGACCAGAGAGGTAATGAGTAGCATCAAGGATCTGAACATAAACTCTTCCACCAAGTAATCCAACTTGCATCAACTACAAAGAGTAATCAACACTACTAGCAACCTTACAAGTACCAATCGGACTTGCGAGACGGAGATTGGTTACAAGTGATGAACTAGGGTTTGGAGATGAGATGGTGCTGATGAAGATGTTGATGGAGACGAGTCCCCTCCGATGAGAGGAGTGTTGGTGATGACGATGGCGACGATTTCCCCCTCCAAGAGGGAAGTTTCCCCGACAGGATCGTCCTGCCGGAGCTCTAGATTGGTTCTGCTGAACTTCCGCCTCGTGGCGGCGGCGCCAAAGAAAAAGCTCCACCCTCATTTTTTCCGGACGAAACCCTTCATATAGCAGAAGAGGGGGGCCAGTGGGCCACCAGGGTGCCTACAAGCCCTGTAGCCACGGCCAGGGGGCAGGCCGCGGCTACCAGGCTTGTGGGCCCCTGACAGCTCCCCTGTGGCACTTCTTTCGCCCAGTATTTTTTATATATTACCAAAAAATTCCACGTTGATTTTCAGGGCATTTGGAGTTATGCATAATAGAGGACTCAGACTTGCTCCTTTTCCAGTCCAGAATTCCAGCTGCCGATATTCTCCCTCTTCAAATAAACCTTCCAAAATAAGATAGAAAAGGCATACGTATGGTACCACAAAGTAGTATAACAGTCCATAAAGCGATAAATATCAACATGAAAGCATGATGCAAGATTGACGTATCAGAGCCTCGGACATAATATTACATAGATAGGGGTCTCACGACCCATCATCACAAGTCATTCAAACAAGTCTTACAAGCAAGCGGAAGGTTAAAATTGTGTGAGTACACACAGATGGAAAGGTAAAGACACATGGCCTGACTATCTACAGACCCAACCTAGAGCCAGATCGTAGCTACTCGTCGTCATCAACGTGTAGATAGAACCCAACATTAGGGTCATTAACAACCTCTGCAACAAATTATTAAGCAAATTGTAAAAGCATTGAAAGCATTTTTACCTAATGCAATAAGTAAGAGCAGGAGCGAGAACATGGGATTTATCGGGATGATCAAAATGGTTGTTTGCCTTGTTGCTCAACAAAGGGGTGATATCCGTCGGTCGGTTAATCAGTCGTATCCGAAGGGGCGAGGCCTACCGAATAACAACATACTATCAATATCAATCATATGCAACAATCATGATGCATGAACATGGCATGAAATGAAGGGTGATATGTTTCAGTGTGGTTGGTGAAACCTTAGTTTGCATCTGGTTTGAAAACCAAATTCAAATATTATTTGAAATGGCATATTTATTATAATAATTTAATTGATTTGACCTGATGCTGTTTCATAACTTTATTTTTCATGCATGGAAGTAGCACCATTGTGTTCATTGAATTTTTCTGATCAATTTGCATATATTATTTGTCTGATTTGGAGTTATATTCAATTTTCTATGAATTTCCAAAGTTTTGCAATTATTCTGGAATTATATTAAATCCGGAATTAGATTTATTGCATCAGCATGACATCAGCAGGTCACCTGGCCGTTGAAAGTCAAACCTGACCAGTGGGACCCACTGGTTAGTGACTCTGGCCAGTTTTAGATTAAGTTTAAACTTAATTAGCTAATTAACAGGGCTGGACCCACATGTTAGTGATTTGTTAATGATTTAATTAATTTTTTATTTTTATTAAGTTAAACTTAACTACTGAGGGGGCTGGCCCCACCTGTCATAGGGTCAGGGGGGTTGAACCCACCGGCGACGAGGTCGATCTGGCCGGCGGTGAGCCTCCGGCAGCACCAGAGACGGCGGAGGGCGTCGGAAACGCGTCTCCGATGACCAAACGCACGGCAGAGGCCACAGGAAGAACGGCCACTCAACGGCGCGCACGATGGAGCAAACCCTAGGGGCTGGGGTGGCTGGAATCGACGCCGGCGACGAGCTTGGTGATACGTCCATTTTGCATCATGTTCTCATGTTGATATTTATAGCTTCTTTTGCTGTTATTTCACTTCATGGTACAATTCTTATGCCTTTTCTCTCTTATTTTGCAAGGTTTACATGAAGAGGGAGAATACCGGCAACTGGAATTCTGGCCTGAAAGTGGAGCAAAGTTGAGATACCTATTCTGCACAACTCCAAGCGCCATAAAAATGAACGAGGATTTTTTTTCCCGATTTATCAAAAATATTGGGCCGAAGAAGTGCCAGAGGGGCACCAGGGGGTGCCCACAAGCTTGCACGGCGCGGCCACCCCCCAGGCCGCGCCATGGGGGCTTGTGGGCAGCCCATTGGCCCACTTGCTCCCCTCTTTTTCTATATGGAGGGTATCGTCCAGGAAAAAAATCAGGGACGACCTTTTTCGTGGTTTAGCCGCTGCCACGAGGCGGAACTTGAGCAGAACCAATCTAGAGCTCCGGCATGACGATCCTGCCGGGGAAACTTCCCTCCCGGAGGGGGAAATCATCGCCATCGTCATAACCAACACTCCTCTCATCGGAGGGGACTCGTCACCATCAACATCTTCATCAACACCATCTCATCTCCAAACCCTAGTTCATCACTTGTAACCAATCTCCATCTCGCGACTCCGATTGGTACTTGTAAGGTTGCGAGTATTGTTGATTACTCTTTGTAGTTGATGCTAGTTGGATTGTTTGGTGGAAGAGTTTATGTTCAGATCCTTGATGCTACTCATTACCTCTCTGGTCATGAATATGATTATGCTTTGTGAGTAGTTACTTTTGTTCCTAAGGACATGGGATAAGTCATGCTAATAGTAGCCATGTGAATTTGGTATTCGTTCGGTAATTTGATGTGTTGTATGTTGTTTTTCCTCTAGTGGTGTTATGTGAACATCGACCACATAACACTTCACCATTATTTGGGCCTAGAGGAAGGCATTGGGAAGTAGTAAGTAGATGATGGGTTGCTAGAGTGATAGAAGCTTAAACCCTAGTTCATGCGTTACTTCGTAAGGGGATGATTTGGATCCACTAGTTTAATGCTATGGTTAGACTTTGTCTTAATTCTTCTTTCATAGTTGCGGATGCTTGCAACAGGGGTTAATCATAAGTGGGATGCTTGTCTAAGTAAGGGAAGTACCCAAGCGCTGGTCCACCCGCATATCAAACTATCAAAGTAAGGAACGCGAATCATATGAACATGATGAAACTAGCATGACAGAAATTCCCGTGTGTCCTCGGGAGCGTTTTTCCTCCTATGAGACTTTGTCCAGGCTTGTCCCTTGCTACAAAAGGGATTGGGCCACTTTGCTGCACCGTTGCTACTTTTGTTACTTGTTGCTTGCTACGAATCATCTCACCACACAATCACTTGTTACCGACAATTTCAGTGCCTGCAGATTTTACCTTGCTGAAAACCACTTGTCAGATCCTTCTGCTCCTCGTTGGGTTCGACACTCTTACGTATCAAAAGGACTACGATTGATCCCCTATACTTGTGGGTCATCAAGACTCTTTTCTGGCGTCGTTGCCGGGGAGTGAAGCGCCTTTGGTAAGTGGAACTTGGTAAGGAAACATTCATATAGTAGGCTGAAATTTATTGTCACTTGTCACTATGGATACTAATCCTTTGAGGGGCTTGTTCGGGGTATCTTCACCTCGAACGGAAGCACAAAGAGTTACTCATCAACCTGCTGCACCTACTGAAAATATTTGCTTTGAATTTCCTTCGGGTATGCTTGAGAATCTGCTGGCTAATCCTTTTAGAGGAGATGGAACATCACATCCAGACTTGCATCTGATCTATGTAGATGAGGTTTGTTGTTTATTTAAGCTTGCAGGTGTGCCCGAGGATGAGGTCAAGAAGAAGGTATTTCCTTTATCTTTGAAGGATAAGGCGTTGACATGGTATAGGCTATGTGATGATACTGGATCGTGCGACTACAATCGGTTGAAATTGGAATTTCATCAAAAGTTTTATCCTATGCATTTAGTACATCGTGATCGGAATTATATTTATAATTTTTGGCCTCGTGACAGAGAAAGCATCGCTCAAGCTTGGGGGAGGCTTAAATCAATGTTATATTCATGCCCCAATCATGAGCTCTCGAGAGAAATTATCATTCAGAACTTCTATGCTCGGCTTTCTCATGATGATCGCACCATGCTTGACACTTCTTGTACTGGTTCTTTTATGAAGAGAGATATTGACTTCAAATGGAATTTATTGGAGAGAATTAGACGCAACTCTAAAGATTGGGAGCTTGAAGAAGGTAAGGAGTCAGGTATGGACTTGACTCTGAGATAGTAGCTTCACTGTGTGAATCCTCTCCTGCTCATATTGATCTCCCCAAAGAGAAGTGGTTTAAATTTCATCCTCCTTTAGAAGTCAATGTAGTTAAACCCACTCCAGTTGAAGAGAAAGTCATTTCCTATAATGATCCTGTTGTTCCCAGTGCTTACATTGAGAAACCACCTTTCCCTGTTAGGATAAAGGATCATTCTAAAGCTTCAACTATGATATGTAGAGGCTACATTAGAACACCTACACCCCCTGAGAAAATTAGAGTTGAACCTAGCATTGCTATTATCAAAGATCTTCTGTCTGAAGAAGTTGAGGGACATAATATTCACTTCTGTGAAGATGCTGCTAGAATTGCTAAACCTCACGCTACAGACAAACATAGGCCTGTTGTTGGCATGCCTGTGGTTTCTGTTAAGATAGGAGATCACTGTTATCATGGTTTATGTGACGCGGGTGCTAGTGTTAGTGCAATACCTCAATCCTTATACGATGAAATCAAAGATGAGATTGCACCTGTAGAGGTAGAACCTATATATGTCACTACTGAGCTTGCTAATAGAGATACTATCTGCCATGTGGGAATTGTTAGGGATGTTGAAGTCTTGTGTGGTAAAACAAAGTATCCTGCTGATTTCCTCGTTCTTGCTACTGCACAAGATAGCTTTTGTCCCATCATATTTGGCAGACCTTTTCTCAATACTGTGAATTCTCATATTGATTGTGAGAACCAAACTGTCACTGTTGGCTTTGAAGGTGTGTCACATGAGTTCAGTTTCTCTAAGTTTGGTAGACAACCTCATGAAAAGGAGTTGCCTAGTAGGGATGAAACTATTGCCTTAGCTTATATTGGCGTGCCTCCTACTGATCCCTTAGATCAATACTTGCTTGAGCATGAAAATGATATGCATATGGATGCAAGGGATGAGATAGATAGACTTGTCTTAGAACAATATCCTATACTTAAGAATAACTTGCCTGTTGAACTGCTTGGGGATCCACCCCCACCAAAGGGTGATCCTGTGTTCGAGCTTAAACAGTTGCCTGATACTCTTAAGTATGCCTATCTTGATGAAAAGGATATATATCATGTCATTATTAGTGCTAGTCTCTCGGAGCATGAAGAAAAGAAGTTACTAAAAACTCTGAGGAAGCACCATGCTGCAATTGGATATACTCTTGATGATCTTAAGGGCATTAGTCCCACTCTATGCCCGCACAAGATTAAAACAGATCCTGATTTCAAACCAGTTGCTAATCATCAAAGGAGATTGAATCCTAAGATGAAAGAAGTAGTAAGAAAAGAAATACTAAAGCTCCTGGAAGCAGGTATCATTTATCGTTCCTAAGAAGGGACGCCTTACCGTTGTCCCTAATGATAAGGATGAATTGATCCCACAGAGGATTATTACTGGCTATAGGATGGTGATCGATTTTTGGAAATTGAATAAAGCCACTAGGAAAGATCATTACCCTTTGCCTTTTATTGACCAAATGCTAGAAAGGTTGTCCAAACACACACATTTCGGCTTTCTAGACGGATATTCTGGTTTCGCCCAAATACTAGTTGCACAATCTGATTAGGATAAGACCACTTTCAACTGCCCTTTCGGTACCTTTGCTTATAGACGTATGCCTTTTGGCTTATATAATGCACCTGCCACCTTTCAAAGATGTACGATGGCTATATTCTCTGACTTTTGTGAAAAGATTGTTGAGGTTTTCATGGATGACTTCTCTGTTTATGGGTCTTGTTTTGATGATTGCCTCAGCAACCTTGATCGAGACTTGCAGAGATGTAAAGACACCAATCTTGTCTTGAATTGGGAGAAGTGCCACTTTATGGTTAATGAAGGCATCATCTTAGGACATAAAATTTCTGAAAGAGGTATTGAAGTCGATAAGGCTAAGGTTGACGCAATCGAGAAAATGCCATACCCCACAAATATCAAAGGGATAAGAAGTTTCCTTGGTCATGCTGGTTTCTATAGATGGTTCATTAAACACTTCTCTAAGATTTCTAGGCCTCTTACCAATCTCTTGCAAAAGGATATTCCTTTTGTCTTTGGTGATGATTGTGAGGAAGCCTTCGAAATACTTAAGAGGGCTTTGATAACCGCACCAATTGTTCAACCACCTGATTGGAACCTGCGTTTTGAAATTATATGTGATGCTAGCGATTATGTTGTTCGTGATGTTCTAGGGCAAAGAGTCGACAACAAGTTGAATGTTATTCACTACACTAGTAAAACTCTAGACAGTGCCCAAAGAAACTATGCCCCTATGTAAAATGAGTTTTTAGCAGTCGTGTTTGCATGTGAAAATTCAGGTCTTACATAGTTGATTCCAAATCACTATTCACACTGATCACGCTGCTATTAAGTACCTCATGGAGAAGAAGGACGCTAAACCTAGATTTATCAGATGGGTTCTCTTGCTACAAGAATTTTATTTGCACGTTGTCGACAAAAAGGGTGCTGATAACCGAGTAGCAGATAACTTGTCTAGGTTAGAGAACATTCTTGATGACCCACAACCTATTGATGATAGCTTTCCCGATGAGCAACTGAATGTCATCAATGCTTCACGTAGTGCACCGTGGTATGCTGATTATGCAAACTATATCGTTGCCAAATACATACCACCTAGTTTCACGTACTAGCAAAAGAAGAAGTTCTTCTTTGACTTGAGACATTACTTTTGGGATGATCCTCACCTTTATAAGCAAGGAGTAGATGGTGTTATTAGATGTTGTGTACCTGAACAGGAACAAGGACAGATCCTATAGAAGTGTCACTCGGAGGCCTATGGAGGACACCATGCGGGAGATAGAACTGCACACAAGGTATTGCAATCAGGTTTCTATTGGCCCACTCTCTTCAAGGATGCCCGTAAGTTTGTCTTGTCTTGTGACGAATGTCAAAGAATAGGTAATATTAGGAAACGCTAGGAAATGCCTATGAACTATTCACTTGTCATTGAACCATTTGATGTTTGGGGCTTTGATTATATGGGACCTTTTCCAAAATCCAATGGGTATACTCACATCCTAGTTGCTGTTGATTACATCACTAACTGGGTAGAAGCTATCCCCAGTAATAGTGCTGATCACAACACCTCTATCAAGATGCTGAAAGAAGTCATCTTCCCTAGATTTGGAGTCCCTAGATATCTAATGACCGATGGTGGTTCGCACTTCATTCATGGAGCTTTCCGTAAAACGCTTGCTAAGTACGATGTCAACATAGAATTGCGTCTCCCTATCACCCTCAGTCCAGTGGTCAAGTAGAGCTAAGCAATAGAGAAATTAAACTAATTCTGCAAAAGACTGTCAACAGGTCTAGAAAGAATTGGTCTAAGAAGCTCAATGATGCACTGTGGGCTTATAGAACTGCCTATAAGAATCCCATGGGTATGTCTCCGTACAAAATGGTGTATGGGAAAGCATGTCACTTACCTCTTGAGCTAGAGCGTAAAGCTTATTGGGCAATCAGAGAGCTCAACTTTGATTTCAAACTTGCCGGTGAGAAGTGGTTATTTGATATTAGCTCGCTTGATGAGTGGAGAACGCAGGCATATGAGAATGCGAAGCTGTTCAAAGAGAAGGTTAAGAGGTGGCATGATAAGAGGATACAAAAGCGTGAGTTCAATGTAGGTGATTATGTCTTGCTATATAACTCTCGTTTAAGATTCTTTGCAGGCAAGCTTCTCTCTAAATGGGAAGGTCCCTATGTTGTTGAGGAAGTATATTGCTTCGGTGCTATCAAGATCAACAACATGGAAGGTAATTGTCAGAGAGTTGTAAATGGGTAGAGAATCAAGCATTATATCTCAGGTACTCCCATAAATGTTGAAAATAATATCATCAATACAATAACTCCGGAAGAATACCTAAGGGCTATTTATCAGCCTGTTTAAGACTCCGAAAACGAAGAGGTATGTGATTCGGTAAGAAAATAGAGTCCAAAACTTTCCTAGTAGGAAATTTTCTCCGTTTTGGAATATTTGAAAAAATACAAAAATTGGAAGTAGTCCGGAGAGTGTGCGAGGAGGTGACAAGTCTGCACGGCACGGGCCCACCCCCTGGCCACGCCGTGAGGGCTTGTGGCCACCTCGTGCACCTCCCGGACTCCGTTTTCGTGCAGGGTACTCCTTCTGGTCTGGAAAAAAATTATTATATATACTTCCGTTTGGTCTGACCCCTGCATCACGCAGATTTCCTCTGTTTTTCGTTTCGAGCATGTTTCTGTTGCAGATCTAGATCGCTATGACTTCCCCAAAAGCTCCGAAGGACAAGATCTTCAAGAAGGTCATCAATCCCTACCTCACGGAAGTGCTGCAACACCCTCAATCTATCGAGATGCATGAGGGGATGTTGCACATCCATGATGTTGAGGGGCCTAAGAAGACCGGAAGCATGGAGACGAGGCTCGAAGCAATGGAGCAACAAGTCTTCAAGTGCCAAGGGATGGTGGAGCGTGGACTCAACGCCAACCACATGATGATCACGGAGTTCACCAACAAGCACAGGATTGATGACAAAGACATTGGGAAGCATCTCTCCAGGCTCTGTGACAGGATTGATCAACTCCAGGCCCAGATCTATGACCTGCAGAACCAAAACTGTGAGTATGAGTATAGATTTAAATCAATACGGTTGGCTGTAGATTTGAGGATTTTGGAGACTCGTTCATCTTTCCATGATGGAGCACCTATGCCTTGGTAGACGGAGGATCAAGCCCATGTTGCAACTCCGCCACCATCACCACCAAAGGAAGACAACTGAGCATTGGTATGGGCAATCCCCTTGGCTTGTGCCAAGCTTGGGGGAGTTGCCCCGATATCGGATCACCATCATATCTTTTGCCTTTACCTTTGTTTTAGTTTTCCTTTTCAGTTTTCTCTTTCTCTAGTAGATTAAAAGTCTTAGTGTTTTAGTCTTGAGTTTTGCCTTGTGTCACCCCGATGTATTCTTGCTCGTGAGCCATATAATATAGAGTGTCTTAGTTGAAGGGCTTTGCCTCTTGCCATGATCAAAAGAGTGAGAATAGAACAAAAGCATGAAAGATCATGTAATGATCTTATGGGAAGTGATGGCTTCACATATAAAAAGAATGAGGATTGAAACTTGTTTAGGTTAGGCAAACGTAGACCTTGGTCATTGTTGCAATTAATAGGAAGTGATAAAGAAGGAGAGGTTCGCATATAAATATATCATCTCTGACACCATCTATGATTGTGAACACTCACTAAACTATTGGATGCCTAGAATTAGATGTTGGACAAGGAAGACAACATAATGAATTGTGTTTGCTTGGCTCCGAACAATGTTATATGATTAGAGATCCCTTAACATGTGACGATTGCTTCCACCTCATATTAGCCAAAACTCCCGCACCAAGTAGAGATACTACTTGTGCATCCATAAACCTTCAAACCAGTTTTGCCATGAGTGTCCACCATACCTACCTATGGATTTAATAAGATCCCTCAAGTAAGTTGTCATCGGTGCAAGCAATAAAAATTGCTCTCTAATATGTATGATCTATTAGTGTGTGGAAAGTAAGCTTTATACGAACCTGTGATGAGGAAGACATAAAAGCGACAGACTTCATAATAAAGTTCTTTATCACAGGAGGCAATATAAAGTCACGTTCCTCCGCACTAAGAGGACACGCATCCAAACCTCAAAAGCGCATGACAACCTCTGCTTCCCTCTGCGAAGGGCCTATCTTGTACCTTTACTTTTTGCCCTTGAAAGAGTCTTGGTGATCTTCACCAATTCCTTATTTCGCCTTTATATTGGCTAACGTCATGTGCTAGGGAAAGATCTATATTCACATGTCAACTTGGAGGTAGGCATTCATGAATTATTATTGTTGGCATTACCCCTGAGGTAAGCAGTTGGGAGGCAAAACGTAAGCCCCTATCTTTCTCTGTGTCCAGCTGAAACTTTGATCTCATGAGTACCACGTGAGTTGTAGTAATTGTAGAGAACGAAAGAATGATTGAGTATGTGGATTTGCTTTACAAGCTCTTATCTGACTCTATCTGATGTTGTGATAAATTGCAATTGCTTCAATGACTAAAGGCTATCGGTTGTTACTTCTCGGTAAGGTTCTCTATCCATGCTTTACTTTGTGAAGGAATTATCACTTTAGCATGAGAGATTATATGTTGGTATTGTTGTTTTGATCTTGATCATGATGCATGCATGTTTGTATCTTGTTTTGTCGACACCTCTCTCCCTAAACATGTGGACATATTTATTGAGTTGGACTTTCGCATGAGGACAAGCGAGGTCTAATCTTGGGGGAGTTGATACGTCCATTTTGCATCATGTTTTCATGTTGATATTTATCGCTTCTTTGGCTGTTATTTCACTTCATGGTACAATTCTTATGCCTTTTCTCTCTTATTTTGCAAGGTTTACATGAAGAGGGAGAATACCGGCAACTGGAATTCTGGCCTGAAAGTGGAGCAAAGTTCAGATACCGATTCCGCGCAACTCCAAACGCCATAAAAATCAACGAGGATTTTTTTCCCGATTTATCAAAAATACTGGGCCGAAGAAGTGCCAGAGGGAGACCAGGGGGTGCCCACAAGCCTGCACGGCGGGGCCACCCCCCAGGCCGCGCCATGGGGGCTTGTGGGCAGCCCACTGGCCCACTTGCTCCCCTCTTTTGCTATATGGAGGGTTTCGTCCAGGAAAAATCAGGGAGGAGCTTTTTCGTGGTTTCGCCGCCGCCACGAGGCGGAACTTGAGCAGAAGCAATCTAGAGCTTCGGCAGGACGATCGTGACGGGGAAACTTCCCTCCCGAGGGGGAAATCATCACCCTTGTCATCACCAACACTCTTCTCATCGGAGGGGACTCGTCACCATCAACATCTTCATCAGCACCATCTCATCTCCAAACCCTAGTTCATCACTTGTAACCAATCTCCGTCTCGCGACTCCGATTGGTACTTGTAAGGTTGCTAGTAGCGTTGATTACTCTTTGTAGTTGATGCTAGTTGGATTGTTTGGTGGAAGAGTTTATGTTCAGATCCTTGATGTTACTCATTACCTCTCTGGTCATGAATATGATTATGCTTTTTGAGTAGTTACTTTTGTTCTCGAGGACATGAGATAAGTAATGCTAATAGTAGTCATGTGAATTTGGTATTCGTTCGGTAATTTGATGTGTTGTATGTTGTTTTTCCTCTAGTGGTGTTATGTGAACGTCGACTACATAACACTTCACCATTATTTGGGCCTAGAGGAAGGCATTGGGAAGTAGTAAGTAGATGATGGGTTGCTAGAGTGACAGAAGCTTAAACCCTAGTTCATGCGTTACTTCGTAAGGGGCTGATTTGGATCCACTAGTTCAATGCTATGGTTAGACTTTGTCTTAATTCTTATTTCATAGTTGAGGATGCTTGCGAGAGGGGTTAATGATAAGTGGGATGCTTGTCCAAGTAAGGGAAGTACCCAAGAGCCGGTCCACCCACACATCAAACTATGAAAGTAACGAACGCGAATCATATGAACATGATGAAACTAGCATGACAGAAATTCCCGTGTGTCCTCGGGAGGGTTTTTCCTCGTATAAGACTTGTCCAGGCTTGTCCCTTGCTACAAAAGGGATTGGGCCACTTTGCTGCACCATTACTACTTTTGTTACTTGTTGCTTGCTACGAATCATCTCACCACACAATCACTTGTTACCGACAATTTCAGTGCCTACAGATTTTACCTTGGTGATAACCACTTGTCAGATCCTTCTGCTCCTCTTTGGGTTCGACACTCTTACTTATCGAAAGGACTACGATTGATCTCGTATACTTGTGGGCCATCACTTGGCGGCGACCAAAGCTCTGCCATCGTCGAGGTCATTGAAAACAAGGGCAAATCGCGCGGGGCTGGACTCCTAAAGCACCTATGCGTCGAGCTGAAGCTGATGGTGGCCTCGGAATGACCAGCCGGTCACCGTAGAGTCAACGGCAACAAGCTACAGTTTCGCAAACTTGGTTTTCTTCTTTGCCCAAAAATAGTATCGATTCTTGGGATAAGTGCAAAGATGCTTATATATCCAAGTATTTTTCACCGTCTAAGATCATCTCTCTCCGTAATGATATCATGAATCTCAAGCAACTTGATCATGAATATGTTGCACAAGCTTGGGAGAGAATGAAATTAATGATTACAAATTGTCCCGCTCATGGCTTGAGCCTTTGGATGATTATTCAAATCTTTTACGCTGGCTTGAATTTCGCTTCTAGAAATATCATGGACTCCACCTCAGGTGGAACGTTCATCGAAATCACGTTAGGAGAATCCACAAAGCTCTTAGACAACATCATGACAAACTACTCTTAATGGCACACTAAAAGGTCACCTACTAGTAAGAAGGTACACGCTATAGAAGAAATTAACTCGTTGAGTGCTAACATGGATGAAGTAATAAATTTGGTTGCTATTAGAAGTGCTCCTTTGGATCCTAATGATATGCATTTGTCTTCTTTGATTGAGAGTAGCAACGCTAGCTTGGACGTTAATGTTGTTGGTAGGAATAACTTTGGCAACAACAATGCCTTTAGAGGAAACTATGTTCCTAGGCCTTTTCCTAGTAACTCCTCTAATAACTTTGGCAACTCCTACAACAATACCCATGGAAATTACAATAGATTACCCTCTGATCTAGAGTGTAATATCAAAGAGTTCATCAACTCTCAAAAGATTTTCAATGCGTCCATAGAGGAAAAACTACTCAAAATTGACGATTTGGCTAAGAGCGTTGGTAGGATTTCTTGTGATGTTGATGCTTTGAAAGTTAGATGTGCTCCTCCCAAAATCAACATGTATGAAACTTTGAAAGCTATGCGTGTTTCCATGATTGAGAGCCAAGAAAGAACCGCCCAAATTCGTGCTAGACATGAATGGCTTAAAAAGGCCTGTCCTCGTGATGAGAATCACGAAGATCTTAAAGTGCTTGGTGTGACTCCCATTGAATCTTTGTTTTCTTGTGTCAAACCTAATGATTATGGGGCTGGATATGAATCCACTTTGGTTGAAAAGTGCCCCAATGATTCAGAGTCCATCTATCTTGATGCTAAAAGCATTAAAAGTGGAGTATAAGTCGTTAAAACTTTGAGTAGTAATGAAATTACTACCGTGGATTTCAAGGAATTCAATTATGATAGTTTCTCCTTGATTGAATGCATTTCTTTGATGCAATCCATGTTGAACTCTTCACACGCTTATAGCCAAAACTAAGCCTTTACCGATCATATCGTCGAAGCTATGATAAAAGCTCTTGAAGAGAAACTTGAATTGGAAGTCTCTATCCCTAGAAAGCTTCACGATGAGTGGGAACCTACCATCAAAATCAAAATCAAAAACTATGAGTGTAATGCTTTGTGTGATTTGGGTCCTAGTGTTTGTGCGATTCCAAAGTCTTTATGCGATGTTCTAGGTTTTAATGAGATTGAAGAGTGTTCTCTTAATTTGCATCTTGTTGATTCTACTGTCAAGAAACCCATGGGAAGGATCAATGATGTTCTTATTATTGCAAATAGGAACTATGTACCCGTGGATTTCATTGTGCTTGACATTGATTGCAATCCTACATGCCCTATTATTCTTGGTAGGCCTTTCCTAAGGACTATTGGTGCTATCATCGATCTGAAGGAAGGGAATATTAGATTTCAATTTCCTTTAAGGAAGGGCATGGAACACTTTCCTAGAAAGAAAATAAGATTGCCTTATGAATCCATGATGAGGGCCACTTATGGTTTGAGCACCAAAGATGACGATATGTGATTCTATCGCTCCTATGCCTAGCTAAGGGCGTTAAACAATAGCGCTTGTTGGGAGGTAACCCAATGAATTTATCTTTTTATTTATGTTTTTTTGTGTCCACACTTTCATAATTCTGTTGTGATTGTGTTTTTTGTGTTTCTTTTTGTGTTTGAGCCAAGCAAAGCCTTTATGATTAGTCTTGGTAATGGTTGTTTGATCCTGCTGGAAAAAGACAGAAACTTTTCGCTTACGAGATGATTTTTCATTTTTATTCAGAAATAGCTTTTGAGTTGATTCCTTTTTCTGCTGATTGATATGCTTTTTTCACAGACCGTCGTAATTTTTTGAGGTAACAAAAATATACAAAGTATACAGATTGCTACAGACTAGTCTGTTTTTCACAGATTTTGTTGTTGTTGAGTTGGTTGCTTGTTTTGATGAAACTATGGTTAGTATCGGGGTACTAGCCATGGGAAAGTGAGAATATAGTAGACCAGCTTCAATATAGATGGAATTCAAGTTTGCTACAGTACCAAAAGAAGTGGTAGTTTGTTTTCTTATACTAATGTTATCACAAGTTTCTGTTTTAGTTTTGTGTTCTGAAGGTTTCAAGTTTTGGGTGATGTTCTCATGGACAAAGAGATAAGGAGTGGAAAGATCTCAAGCTTGGGGATGCCCAAGGCACCCCAAGCCAAATTGAAGGACACCAAAAAGCCTAAGCTTGGGGATGCCCCGGGAAGGCATCCCCTCTTTCGTCTTCAATCCATCAGTAACATTACTTGGAGCTATATTTTTATTCACCACATGATATGTGTTTTGCTTGGAGCGTCTTGTATCATAGGAGTCTTTTATTTTTGTTGTGTCACATCATCATTGCTGCACACCTTTTTAAGAGAGATAGACATGCACTCATCGTGATTTTTCTAGAATGCTCATAGTGCTTCACTTATATCTTTTGAGCTAGATAATTTTGCTCTAGTGCTTCACTTATATCTTTTGAGCTAGATACTTTTGCTCTGGTGCTTCACTTATATCTTTTGAGCTAGATACTTTTGCTCTTGTGCTTCAATTATATATTTAGGACACGGCGGTGCGTGATTTGGTAGTTGGCTTATGCTATGAAAGTAGTCCCAAATGTGCTAGGTACCCAAAGAGGATGCAAAAACCTCCATCTTCATATGCATTGAGTAGAAAGAGAAGTTTTGATTCCTTTCAATTAGTTTTGAGACATGGATTCGGTAATATTAAGAGTTATGTTAGTAGGGTGTTGTGAATCTAGAGATACTTGTGTTGAAGTTAGTGATTCCCGTAGCATGCACGTATGGTGAACCGCTATGTTAGGAAGTCGGAGCATAATTGATCTATTGATTGTCATCCTTTCTGTTGAGGTCGGGATCGCGTGATGGTTAACACCTACCAACCCTTCTCCTCGGAGTATGCGTTTAGCAATTTGTTTTGATTACTAATAAAAACTTTCGCAACAAGTATATGGGTTCTTCATGACTAATGTGAGTCCATGGTATAGATGCACTTTCACCTTCCACCATAGCTAGCCTCTCTAGTGCCACGCAATTCTCGCCAGTATTCAAACCCACCGAATTCCTCCCTCAAAACGGCCACCATGCCTACCCACTATGGCATTTTCATAGCCATTCCGACATATATTGCCATGCAACTCCCACCGTTCCGTCTCATGACTTGTGCCATCACTCTCATATTGCCATTGCATGATCATACTAGATTGTTGCACAACCTGGTACACTACCGGAGGCATTTCCTATGGAGTCATCATCATTGTGATCTTTGAGCTGTGAGTAAATAAAAGTGTGATGATCATCATTATTAAAGCATTGTCCCATATGAGGAAATAAAAAAAAGAGGCCAAAGAGCCCAAAAACAAAAAAAAAGAGAAAAGAAAAGGAAAAAAGAGCCCTAAGAGCCCAAATAAAAAGAAAAAAGAGAAAAGAGAGAAGGGACAATGCTACTATCTTTTTCCACACTTGTGCTTCATGTTAGCACCATGTTCTTCATGATTGAGAGCTTCTTGCTTTGTCACTACCATATGCTAGTGGGAATCTTCACTATATAACTTGGCTTGTATATTCCAATGATGGACTTCCTCAAAATTTCCCTAGGTCTTCGTGAGCAAGCAAGTTGGATGCACACCCACTAGTTTTCCTTTTGAGCTTTAATATACTTCTAGCTCTAGTGCATCTCTTGTATGGCAATCCCTACTCATTCACATTGATATCTATTAATGGGCATCTTCATAGCCTATTGATATGCCGAGTCAGTGTGACCATCTCCTCCTTTTTTGTCTCACAACCACCACCACACTCTATTCCACCTATAGTGCTATATCCATGGCTCGCGCTCATGTATTGCGTGAGAGTTGAAAAAGGTTTGAGAAAGTAAGAGTGCGAAAACAATTACTTGGCCAATTCCAGGGTTGTGCATGATTTACATTAGTTGTGTGAGGATGATGGAGCATAGACAGACTATATGATTTTGTAGGGATAACTTTCTTTGGCCTTGTTATTTTGAAAGTTCATGATTACTTTGCTAGTTTGCTTGAAGTATTATTGTTTTCACGTCAATAACAAACTATTGTTTTGAATCATACGGATCTGAACATTCATGCCACGTGTAAGAAGTTGCAGAGGACAAATATGCTAGGTAGCATTACACATCAAAAATTATGTCTTTATCACTTCCCTACTCGAGGACAAGCAGGAGTTAAGCTTGGGGATGCTTGATACGTCTCCAACGTATCTATAACTTTTGATGGTTTCATGCTATTATCTTGTCAAACTTTGGATGTTTTGCATGCTTTTTATTTATTTTCTAGGACTAACTTATTAACTCACTGCCAAGTGCGAGTTCCTGTTTTTTCCATGTTTTTGACCCCTTTCAAAGGAGATTTTGAAATGGAGTCCAAACGGAAGAAAATCCCTGAAAAGATTTTTTCTGAAACGGAAGAAGATCGGAGGACTTGGGAGCCAAGCCAAAAGAGCCCCAGGGGCCCCCACCCCGCGGCCAGGGGGGCCGCGCCATGCAGGCTTGTGGGCCCCCTGGAGGTCCCCTGACCTAGATCTTGCGCCTATATATTCCCAAATATTCCCAAAAAATCATGGGAGCATTGTAATCACTTTTCCGTCGCCGCAAGCTTCTGTCTCCGCAAGATCCCATCTGGGGCACGTCCTGGTGCCCTGCCGGAGGGATGATTCGGACACGGAAGGCTTCTCCATCAACACCATGACCTCTCCGATGATACGTGAGTAGTTCACCATAGACCTACGGGTCCATAGCTAGTAACTAGATGACTTCTTCTCTCTCTTGGATCTACAATACAAAGTTCTCCATGATCTTCATGGAGATCTATCCGATGTAATCTTATTTTGCGATGTGTTTGTCGAGATCCGATGAATTGTGGATTTATGATCAGATTATCTATTAAGCTTATTTGAGTTTCTTCTGATCTCTCTTACCCATGATTGCATATCCTTGTAATTCTCTTCGAGTTGTGGGTTTTGTCTGGCCAACTAGATCTATGATTCTTGCAATGGGAGAAGTGCTTGGTTTTGGGTTCATACCGTGCGGTGACCTCACCAAGTGACAGAAGGGGTAACGAGGCACGTATCGTGTTGTTGACATCAAGGGTAAAAAGATGGTGTTTTCATCATTGGTTTGAGATTATCCCTCTACATCGTGTCATCTTGCTTAAAGCGTTACTCTGTTCGTCAAGAACTCAATACACTAGATGCATGTTGGATAGCGGTCGATGTGTGGAGTAATAGTAGTAGATGTAGAAAGTATCGGTCTCCTTGTCTCGGACGTGATGCCTATATGCATGATCATTACCTTAGATATCGTCATGACTTTGCGCTGTTCTATCAATTGCTCGATAGTAATTTGTTCACTCACCGTAATACTTGCTATTTTGAGAGAAGCCTCTAGTGAACACTATGGCCCCCAGGGTCTACTCCACACCATATTTTCAGCCTTACACTTTTTACTTCGTTGCACTTTCCGCTTTCAGATCTCACTTTGCAAACAATCTTGAAGGGATTGACAACCCCTTTGAAGCGTTGGGTGCAAGTTTGTTTGTGTTTGCGCAGGTACTCTGGACTTGACGAGACCCTCCTTCTGGATCGATACCTTGGTTCTCAAACTGAGGGAAATACTTACGGCTCATGTGCTGCATCCCCCTTTCCCCTTCAAAGGAAAAACCAACGCAAGCCCAATCTCCGTCAACGTATCAATTTCTGGCGCTGTTGTTTGAGAAGTAGTAGTTTCCAAGTAGTCCATATCCGCGGACGCGGCTATTCGCATAGATCATAAACCTACAGGGGTGTACTTCTTCACACACGCTCTCTCCACTTATCGCCATGTGCACGTCATGCACCTCGGCAACCTTCAAGCGGAAGCTCGCGAGGGAGTCGGCCACGACCGTTAACCATGCTAATACCTAGTCCAGGTTTATCGCCTATCTGAGGGTAACCCGCACGGAAGTCCGACCGAGGTTTCCGCCACGGCCCCAAACACTGTGCGCAGGGTTCCCAAGCCCACCACCCGGGTGCCACTTGGTACATCGTGCCACTGCCTACCGCATCATAGCCCACCTCTAAGGTTAGCACCCTGCACGGCCTGCAGCATGACTATAATCACTAGAAACTACTTGCAACTCCTGGACCGAGTACTAAGCAATTAATAAGTCGAGCGGGGTCATATTTTAGGGCCCAGCATGTGGTAGTATCTTTTCTTGGATTACATACACGGAACTCAGTTCCTAAGGATGGTTCCAATGAAACAACCCGCCATGTACTCCTACATAGCCTTCCACCGGTACCTTTACCAAATCAGGTTCAACACACAGCCTTTATTAACTGAACACATTCTCATGATCTTGTCCATCACCCATATGACAGACCTTACACAACTCTAAGCATAGCATGCATAGCAGGATAGAACATACCATGGATCAAGCATCTACCAGGTATGCTAGGTTGCAAGGTTTAATTATTTACTGTGACAAAGACAGGTCATGCAAAGGAATGGGTTCAACTAACGTGGTAAAAGCATTGAAAGCATTTTGACCTAATGAAATAAGTAAGAGCAGGAGCGAGAACATGGGATTTATCGGGATGATCAAAATGGTTGCTTGCCTTGTTGCTCAACAGAGGGGTGATATCCGTCGGTCGGATAATCAGTCATATCCGAAGGGGCGGGGCCTACCAAATAACAACATACAATCAATATCAATCATATGCAACAATCATGATGCATGAACATGGCATGAAATGAAGGGTGATATGTTTCAGTGTGGTTGGTGAAACCTTAGTTTGCATCTGGTTGGATAACCAAATTCAAATATTATTTGAAATGGCATATTTATTATAATCATTTAATTGATTTGACCTGATGCTGTTTCATAACTTTATTTTTCATGCATGGAAGTAGCACCATTGTGTTCATTGATTTTTTCTGATCAATTTGCATATATTATTTGTCTGATTTGGAGTTATATTCAATTTTATATGAATTTCCAAAGTTTTGCAATTATTCTGGAATTATATTAAATCCAGAATTAGACTTATTGCATCAGCATGACATCAGCAGGTCAGCTGGCCGTTGAAAGTCAAACCTGACCAGTGGGACCCACTGGTCAGTGACTCTGGCCAGTTTTAGATTAAGTTTAAACTTAATTAGCTAATTAACAGAGTTGGACCCACATGTTAGTGACTGGTTAATGATTTAATTATTTATTAATTTTGATTAAGTTAAACTTAACTACTCACGAGCTCGCCACACCTGTCATAGGGTCAGGGGGTTGAACCAACCGGCGACGAGGTCGATCTCGCTGGCGGTGAGCCTCCGGCAGCACCAGAGACGGCGGAGGGCGTCGGAAACACGTCTCAGATGACCAAACGCACGGCAGAGGCCACAGGGAGAACGACCACTCGACGGCGCGCATGATGGAGCAAACCCAAGGGGCTGGGGTGGCCGGAATCGACGTCGACGACGAGCTTGGCGGCGACCGAAGCTCGGCCATCGTCGAGCTCATTGAAAACAAGGGAAAATCGCGCGGGGTTGGGTTCCTAAAGCACCTATGTGTTGAGCTGAAGCTGATGGTGGCCTTGGAATGACCAGCCGGTCACCGTAGAGTCACTGGCGACCAGCTACAGCAGCGGTCCTCATTGGGCTCCGGTGGAATCGGGGCTTAGAGTTCGGGAACAAAGGGGAAAGCATGGGAATGGATCCCTAAGCTCACATAGAGGACAGAGGCGACGAAAGCTGGCTCGGGGACGGCCTGGGGACGATGAATCGACGTCGGCAAGATTGGCGGCCGAAGGTTGAAGATGACGGCGATCCGGTGGTTTAGGGACTCTCGGCATCGTGTGGCTATATGGGAAGCTTCAGGACGTCTTGGCGGAGCTTCTGCGCGGCTCGAAGGCAAGGAAGGACGGTCAGAGCGACGGCCAGCTCGAGCTCAAGCACGTCTCTAATGGCGGCCGAGAGAAAGGGCGCAGGAGAGCGAATGGAGAGGGGGAGAGCACGGGAGGGGGTCGCGGGAGGCTTATCCCTTCCTCGCCAGCGTGAAGCGGCGGCCAGGCACGCACGCAGGTGCGTGGCCGCGACGGAGGAGGCGGCGGCCACCTCCTCTTACCGACTGGCAGAAGGTAGACGACACGGGAGGCTGGGCCTGGGCCAAAGGTAAGTGTTAGATAGTTATTTTCTATTTTCTTTCCTTTCGAGTTTCTGTTAATTCCTTTCTGACTTTGTTTTATTTTATTTTTGGCTCCAAACTAACTCTAAAATAGTTTGGAACATGCTGAAATGTTATTTGGAATATTTCAACCATATATAAAAGTTTCAGCATTTTTGAAAACTTTGAATTATTTGAAATCAATTATATAGTTGATTTCAGTAGCTTTTAACTTTTAAAAAAATTCCAAAAGCATTTTGAAAATATATTTCACCCCTGATATTTTGTTTTCAACATTTATCAGAAGAGATGAACTTTTCTAATGGCCATTTTGAAACTTTAATTTGTCACCAAATTTGAAAAGCTTTTAAATATGGAGTTGCTAGGGTTTGCTTTTGTTTTCCTTGCTTTGCTTTTGATTTCATTTCACTTTCTTGGATGCAATGAAGAAGACATGAGCACAAACTTGCTATACTCTAGTAGGGATCAGGGATGTGACACCGGCAAGGGGACGGCGGCTCCTGCGACGGGGCCACGAGGAACTCAAGCTCTCGGTTTGCCTATGGTCGCCGGACTTGTCTGGTTGGTGGGAAACTGGGTGAATCTGGGCCTTTGGATGGGAATCCAATAGTCCAGATCTAATGTGAGATTGGATTTCGGAGAGAGAGGAGGTGCAGCTAGCAGGTGGGATTTTCCTAGAGGGGTGCTGCAAAAATGGCTAGGGGAAACCCTAGTGGAGTGAGAGAGGTCTCTCCATGGGGTGGTTATTATATAGAGTTGGGCTATGGTGGGGTGGACCTCGTCCGTCCGATCGCGATCCGACGACCACGAACAGAGGAAGTGGCTAGATGGGTTTAATGAGTTGTGTAGTTGGGCTCTGTACGGATGAGAGGGAAATGGTGCGGCCCGTGACAGAGTTTTAAAACACCGAACATCCCGATAATTAAACGGGCTATAGTGCCGCTATATAATAAACATTACGGGTATCAAACTTGCTCCAATTGTGACGAAAATTGGCAGGCAGCCTATCTACATTAAAATAAGACTGCACGCGAAGTTTCAACCCAACCTGAGAATATTTTAAACACACCTTGAAAAACAATATTTTTAACGGTGCCGTGGGCGCGTGCGAGTGTGGTCGAACTCAAAATGGAAAACGACGAACATAGAGAGAACCGACAACTAATAATGGATGTAGGTTTTGAAAACTGGCGGCAACAGAGTGCCGATGCAATGCAGATGATGCGAATGATGCGATGAGGAATACAACAAACAAAATAATAATACGACGACAACGAAAAAGAGGGGAATCTTTTGGAGCGTCGGTCTCGGGCTGCCACAGAAAGCCTGGGCCTCCTCTCTAGTGGTTCTTTGCTCTTCTGGACGTCTTTTGGGCATAAAAAATCTCCAAAACGTTTCTTGACATTTGGACTCCATTTGATATTTGTTTTCTGTGAAGTAAAAAGCAAGAAAAAAACAACAACTGACAATGGGAAATATGTCAATAGGTTAGTCCCAAAAAATGATATAAAGTTGCTATAAAATGATTGGAAAACATCCAAGAATGATAGTATAACAACATGGAACAATAAAAAACTATATATACGTTGGAAACGTATCAGATGTTAAACATGATTCCCTGCAATAGTTTTGCGATATGAAGATAGTGATATGTGAGTTATGTTGATCATTAATTATGCTTTAGTTAGAATTTTGGTGTTAAGGTTTGTGATTCCCTATGCATGCACATGAAGTCAATAATTATGCTATGAAACCACATCCTACTTGTTTTGTATTATTAGGTGTTAGTTATGTTTAATGTTCTCTTATGATGGTATTTGTTCCTTGGTTGGGTGCTTCTTAATATATTTGCTACCCTTCACTTGTAATAAGCGAGAATACTGCTTGTGCATCCAAATCCTAAACTCATACTTGTGCCAAATGAGTCCACCACACCTACATATATGCGGTATTTCAATGTCGTTCTAAGTAAATTTGCCAGTGCCAACTCTAATGTTCAAAATAAATTTCTATTTTGTGTGCTCGTACTGCTCATGAAGCGGCGAGGGGTGGCCGCTATCTTCCATATTAAATAGATTATTTTCAAGATGATTGTTTATTCACTTGTCATTGCACGAGATTATGGGAGTAATAGGGATGCCCAGTCCCGAAATGCAAAGAAAATTTTATCTTATGTTGTAAATAATAAATTCCTTGGTAAGTGTTGGTATGGACGGTACCCATGGATGCGACTAGCCGTGGAGTGTGAAAGAATGGTGGAAAAGGGAATAAACTTTATTTTTAGTTTGGGAACCAGTTATGATTTGTTTAGCATGAAAGATATTGGGAACTCCTAGTCGTTTTCATTCACAGGACAAGCATACCACCCAAAATATATTATCTCTAAATTTTTCACTATGAGCTCTAGCACCTCTACAAATCTTTGCTTCCCTTTGGGAAGGTCCTATCCATTTACTTTATGCAATTTTTATTTTTGAATTTGAGTCTCCATCTTCTCTTATAAAGCACTAACTGAGGAACACTATCGTCATACTTGAGCATTGGATGTAGCTAATATTTGGGTGTGTTGCATGAATGGATCAATGATTGAGCATGATAGGCTAGGGATAGTATTCTTTAGCATTAGTATTTTGAAAGACTTGGTTGCTTGTTAATATGCTTGAGTGTTGAAGTTTACATGTCAAATTATAGACTATTGATTTGAATCATCTACAAGTCCATATGTCCATATTAAAAAGAAAAGATTATGATGAACATGTTTGGCGGCATTCCACATCAAAAATTCTGCTTTTATCATTTACCTACTCGAGAACGAGCAGGAATTAAGCTTGGGGATGGTGATACATCTTCAACGTATCTGTAATTTTTAATTGTTCCATGCTGTTATATTATCATTGTTGGATGTTTTATAGTCATTTTATAGAAACTTTATATCATTTTTTGGGACTAACCTATTGACATAGTATCTAGTGCGAGTTGCTATTTTTTCCTTCTGTTTTTGGGAGTAACCGTGTTCTCAACAAGTCCAATGGGCTCATTGAGGAGGAGTGTAATGTGGAGTTTGATGAAAATAATAGCTCCCAAGTGGAGCAAAGTGGTCTTTGTGATGTAGGTGATGAAATTCCTCCCAAGCCACAAGAAGAATGGGTGTGGGACACTTACTACACATTGAGGAACCCCTTGTGTCCGAAGGAGAAGGACAATGTTCCACTCTAGTGGAACCATCACCAACGCAAGACCCACATGCTTCCGAAGAACAAAGTGAAGGCCCTCAACCTTGTGATCAAGATCAAGGACAAGATCAACCTCATGATGGTGGTTCACCAAGTGATGTCCTTGATCAAACTCAAACCTCCGAGCAAGCTCAAGATCAATGTCGGGATCCCGATACTAAGCCATAAAAATCTAGCATGTAACATATCACATCACTTTGCGGCCTCACGCATGGTAATCCCCACGACTGCCACCTTACCTTTGGTCGGTACCATTTGCGTCTTTTGGCTCACTTATATGAATATGTCTCTAGCATTCAGATATGAGAGAACCCGGGTTGACATGACTAGTTATAAACCCAAGTGTCGCATCTGTATAGGAACAAGCATACGCAACCCAGCAATGCAGGTGTCGGCCATCAACTGCATGTAGATGAGTCATAGCAAGCTACATGGACTCCATTACATTGTGAGACATTTTTGTCAGCAACTACGTGTAGAGAAGTCATAGCAAGCTACATGGACTCCATTACACCGTGTGACATTTCCCCGTGGGGATAGACAAAACAACAAAGAAGGATACATGTCGGTCAATCGATGTGTCCGGAGCAGTAGCAAGCGACCATGGCTCGGTGGAAGCACAAAGAGGCATTTTCGTGTAAAGAGGGCCACGAAAGGCACACAACTAGGTATCGAATCCCACATATATAATGCATTTTGAAACATACACACAATATGCACGATATGTGTAGATACAACATGGCATCACAACACAACTCTACGACTCAAGAATTTATTAACGACTCATAAGAGTCAACATAGTGTGATATTACAAACAGGGGTCACATGACCCAACACTCAAGTCATACAAGCATCAAGCAGAAGCACAACATGTGTGAGTAGAGACATCTGCTAAAAGTGGCTGGAGGAGCCTAAAAATCTAGAAGGAACCTCCCAAAGGAGCCATACCTCTGTGTGGGATTCCCAAGCTAATCCGTCAACATTGAACTTCATGTAGAAACTATTAATGAGACTAAAGTCTCCTCTACAAAAACATAAATTAAGAAACCATGAATACAAAGGTACTCAACAAGACTTACATGAGAACTATCTACATCTGCATCATTTTCAACATACCTGTCACTTGGTGGGAGTGGTGGGGTCCTACTGTCATTGGGACAGCGAGCCCACACATACACATATATCCTATACATATACTTTATGTTTCTCTTCTACACACATGCATACATACATAATACATACATACATACATACAATCACCGGGTGGGTGCAAGAGGGTGGGCGCTTGCTCACTGTTTTTAGAAGAATCACCGGTCAGGGAATTTTGATGCGCTCAACATCCAATCGACTGCTGCGAGGAACTCATCAATCAGATTTGTTTCCCCCGTTGGTTGGGCGTGGCGGAAATGCCATGGCGATCGTGGGCAGGCCAGGCCAGGGCCATCCGTTGATTTGCCTGCATGATGGGGAGTAATAGACATGGTTGTGTCCATGCCTCTGCAGATTAGCGCCGACCTTCACGGGTGCCTGACGCGACCGGCGTGGATCTACCAACGCGCCTGGTCGCGCGTACGCGTACCCGAAGAGGTTGTGAGGCGTGAGCTCGTTTTTCTTTTTTAATAAAGTGGATTTTTTTCTCCCCGTGTGCATTATTTTTTTAACACGTGGTGGGATTGGTGGAGTCCTACTATCATTGGGACAGCGAGCCCACACATACACATATATCCTATACATATACTTTATGTTTCTATTTTCTACATACATGCATACATACATAATACATACATACATACATACATACATAATACATACATACATACATACATACATACATGCATACATACATATATACATGCATACATTATCCTTTTCTTTTATTTTTCTTTTCTTTTTCTAACATCTCATTTCTCTACTATCTCTCTGCTCAACTCTCTCTCTCAACAGAGAGACAGTAGACAAAGCTCCACCTCATCTTCTCAATTTAGATCAAAATGACGCCAGGACGAGGCGATGAACGCCGTAACGGAACCGGAATGGCGGAAAGGAGGACAGGGTGGCCGGGGCCCAGAGCTCGCCGGCGTTGCCGGGGATCGGGGTGGCGAGGCTCGATGGAGCCGGTGAGGAAGAGGTTAGGAGGCCGGCAGAGACGGTCGACGAGGGGAGCACCGTCGAGGTGGAGACGCACGGTGAAGGACGATACGGTGGTGGCACGTTAGAGGAGGGAGGCGGCCGGTGAAGGGCCACCGGAGGGTCAGCCGATTGGGTCAGCTCGAGGAGGAGGGAGGCGCAGTGGAGCGCAGTGATGTGGGGAGGCGAGCGGGAGGCGCAGGGAGGAGGCTCGGCCGGCGGGGCGAGGCTGGAGGGGCGCGGTGGTGCTCGATTGGAAGGGGCGGCGGCGAGGCGAGCGCCAGGGGCGACGGGAGAGGAGCGCGGGGTGCGCCGTGCGGTCTGGGGCGTGGGGCACGGGCGAGTCAAAGGGAGGGATCGATATGGGGCAAAACTGATGAGGGGAGGGGTGTCGCGAGGGAAGGAGATTGACCGGAGAGAATGGGGCGATGCCACGGGGCGTGGGGTGGGGCGACGGGATCTGGTGATGAGGGGAGAGGAGCGAGGCCAGAGAGGGAGCGTGGTGGGGAGTTGGTGGGAGCGATAGGGTGGGTGGAAGTGGCGGCGGTGGTAGGGAGAACTGGGCGCTAGGGTTCGGGCGCCCAGCGCCCTGCCTTATACCAAGGGGGGCTCGGCCGGTTGGATGTGGTGGGCCGGCCTTCTGGGCCGGTGGCCCAGTTGGGCTGGGGGGATTTGCTTTTTTCATTTTTTTTCCTTTTTTACTTTTATTTATTTATTTATTTTATACAGTTTCTAATTAAAACATATAGGGGTTTTAAATAACTTCAAAAATGCCCGATTTACTTTTATAATTTATTAGGGAATTTTTATAACTCCCCTGACATTTTTATTTTAACATTCTAAAACTTTTCTCGATCGACTTATTTTGAATTTAACTCGGTTTCGACTAACACGACATCAACGATAGAAATCACGATGACGTGGCATCCTTTGCATAGGTTTAATTAGTTTAATTACAGAGGTTACTGTAGCAACAGTTGATGATGTCACAACTCTCCCCTACTAAAAAGAATTCTCGTCCCGAGAATTAAAAGGTAGAAGGAAAGAGCTCGGGGTATTCATCACGAAGATGATCCTCGCGTTCCCAAGTGGCTTCATCTTGAGAATGATTTGACCACTGCACTTTAAGGAACTTGGTGACTTTACGATGAGTCTGACGTTCAGCCTGGGTGAAATTGCAGACCGGATGCTCTTGTTGCAGCTCAAGCATACCATGATCCACTGCTTGAATAGGATCGTTGAAGCAGCGGCGGAGCTTAGACACATGGAAGCCATCGTGAACCTGAGAAAGGTTCGCCCGCAGTTCCAATTGATAAGTCAGTTTTCCACGCCTTTCGAGACCAGTTAAAGGACCAATATAGCGAGGAGCTAACTTGCCCTTGATCCCGAAACGGTGTGCACCTCTCATTGGTGTTACACGAAGATAAGCCTTTTCGCGAGGTTGATAGACCATATCTTGATGATGATGGTCATACTGACTCTTTTGACGAGAATGAGCAGCCTTGAGATTCTCATCAATAATACAGACTTGATCTTCGACAAGTTGGATAACATCTAGACCGAAGAGTGATCGGTCCATTGAACGGTGGTTCTAGAATTCCATACTAAGCCAAGTGTAAAGGATACTTTGGAGTCAAAGATGTACAGGAGAGTCAGGTTTCCATCCTGTGGAACTTTGGGTTATGGGTCCACCATGTGGGCCAGGAGTAGGCAGAGGGGTGAGATCTTGTACGGTATTGGTAGCAAGACATGTCAGATGATAACCTGACAGTTATGTTGGAAACAACATCAGTACCACGGCTGGGAGCGAATAGAATCATTTTCCTGCTTCTTGAAACGAGGAGGACAAATAGGCAAGGCTGTCGACCACCGGTGGTTACCAGAATGTTATCCACAATAGTAACAGGGTCTTACTGACAGAGTTGTATACCGAGAATTTTACCTAAGCAGGGAATTAACACTGCTTAGATAAGTTATGTCACAAGAAAGGTCAAACAGACCAATGGAAAGGAAAATGTGTTCACACACATAAGTATTAAAGTATACCATTCTCGAGGAAAACATATTGTATGGTATACATGATAGGTCATGAAGTACTAACCATTTTGATAAAAAAAGTAAGGAGAATCATGATGTTTACCCATACCATGAGGTTTGGATAATTGATCAGGAACAAACTAGCATTGCGCTTCCAATGTTCCTGCTGACATTTGACGTACCACACTCGTGCTTCGAGGTAGCATCGACATGGTCATCAGATTAAGGTTGGACTTTGGGTACACAAAGGATTCATCAAAAAGAGCATATAAAATAAGCCATATAGCTTCCGCATGGAAGATGGCGAATCTTACATATAGAAGAATTTATAACAATAGGTCCTTCGGCCCGGTGTGCCAAACAAGACATCACCGTACCAGGTTACATAAAGACCAGAGTTATAACTATTAGGAAAATGTTCCAACCATTATATCTGCCTGAGATTCAGATCTGATTGGTGTCAGGACACCTCAGTCTGAGGGTGCTTGAGAAGAAAAGGGGACCACCAAAAACAGAAGAGATGATGATGCAAGATTCTCGGGATATGAACTACACAAGAAATCCTTGGATCACGAGTTAGATTGTAAGACATTCGTGCCCACGTGGAATTCTTACAACACAATGCAACTAAGTTCTGATTTGAGAACCACCATCGAGGGTATCAAGGCCATTGTGCAAGCTTCGATTATTTCTTATGAAGGGACTTCGTTTCCCTTGATCAAATCAGTTAGTGGCTTGGGTGCTAAGAGAATTTATATGAAATGAAGATAACAAATCTTCAAAACATATAACACTTCACACATGCGTGAATGATTTGGTATGATCCTAGAGGAAGCAAAACAAAACTTTCATATATTCACGGTGACAGGATTGCACGTGAAACTTGGGAAAACACTTCTTATATCAAACTTATCCTTCACGAGCTAGGCACAAAGATAGTGCTTTCAAAAGCTTCATCACGAACCATGGAGAACTTGAGGGTGCGACCGATGGGCTCAGCAACAATCCCTCAAGATTTTGACAGGGATGGATTTCCAAAATTATAATATCAAGGAGATAGCATTTGTCAAATCAAATGGTATAATGTCGTATGCTTGAGGGAACAACAACAATTAAACATTGGTTGAAGGGTGCACTCGGAAATACGAATGGAGTAGCACAACCAATGTCAAAAATGATGAGTCAACACCCAACACACTAAGAATGAAACAATTAATTGGTAACCTCAAGGCAATAGCGTTGCCAGAAGTATTGGAATCACACATCAGAGTTCATGTATTGGTATTCCGGTTTGAAATAACACGGGACCGAGAAATGAATGGTGATGGCGAGAAGTATCACTATATCAAGAATTCTTAAGAGGTGCAATGATGCTCACAAAATTCTTGACATAAAGATGGTAATACTCCAAGGTAGAAGATAACATAAGCTGGATAGTGAGGAACACAAAGGTCAACACAAAACATGAACACGTTTGTGTTGGAGGGAAAGCAAACAAGGATGCCGATGATAATACAAATCATCAAGGGGGCAAGGATGGTATTTCTCATCATGCATTCGGTTGATACCCTGAAGGAGCTCAGAACGCTAATGATGATCACCACACATTTGTGAAGAAGTTTCACGAAGATGTAATCGATCAGGGACGACATCGAGCAAAGGAATAAAGAAGCGAAAGGTTGTTAGAACCATAGATAAGACTGCTAGCTCAGAATTGAAATTGCCTTTCAAAATAATCAATATGATGTGGATAGCTCGATGTGAGCTTAACGCACAGTTAGAAATGTGTTCCAGACAAGGAGGGTATAGACAGCATGGTCAAGCTCCAACATAATGATGATGATGTAGCTTAACAGCTTGGAATGACATGACCGAGTACAAACTCATAAACAAAGAATATCACTAAGAGTTGTTGGATCATAATGTGTACTCGATTAAGGTATCGATCTACTCGCGTGTCCAACAACTCAAACACGAGGAAACTGGAATTAATGAAAATATCATAGTTGATGATGAGCTCACAAGAGGTTATGTAGCTCCGTGATATCCTCGAGCTACAAGGAATAATAGTCAGAGGTAGATCAACATTAAGGCTTGGACCTATGTGTTGATCTAAAGAAGACAAGTACTTTAACTCGTCTGAGAATGAAATCAAGGTAGGACATCATGGTCGGAACCACGATTACAAAGGACAAGATCACATATACCAGATTTAAACAACATAATGAAAGATTATTGATACAAGAAGTTTCTATGATAGGATCAACGTCGTTTCCATGGGCATGAACACAAAGTTCAAGGTCGACTCCCACTTCATCAATGCATCACCTTCTATTTACTCCTCGCCTTTGATCAGGTTGTAGATTTGAAAGAATATCCGGCAAAATACCAAAAGAGCAAGACTCCTGAAAACTTTTTGGTTCATATTGATTTAGGAAGGCATAGGTTCAACCCATCGGGGCATCTTGGGAACATATACCATATAAAATCCAAGAGTAATTAACACATCTTTGACAACAGAGCATGGCCGACAAAAGCATAGGATATAATTTATCAAAGGGAGAAGACATAATTTACCAATGGCATTATGTATTAGGGGAACAATATATCATTATTTTTTGAATGTAAAGGATGCCGTCGGATAACAACCCAGTGATGGGTCTGACTATCCACAAAGGACCTGATGTGAGTATCGGTACTCAAACAGAGGGATGTAGAATGCAAGGCAAGGGATTATATAACATCTGAAAATATCGATAATTAATACCAAAGGAATTATGATTTCTAGGTTGGGGTATTGCTACGGCAACAAAAGTCCTTCCCCGGCAACGCCAGGAATTCTTCTTGCTACTTCTCTTGTTTGCGTTGGTTTTGCCCTTGAAGAGGAAAGGGTGATGCAGCACAGGAGCAGTAAGTATTTCCCTCAGTTTGAGAACCAAGGTATCAATCTAGTAGGAGAATCTCATCAAGTCTAGAGTAACTGTGCAAACACAAAAGAGCTTGCACCCAACGCTATAAAGGGGTTGTCAATCCCTTAAAGATTGTTAGCAAAGTGAGATCTGAAGGCGGAAAGTGCAACGAAGTAAAAAAGAGTAAGGCTGAAAATATGGTGTGGAGTAGACCCGGGGGCCATAGTGTTCACTAGAGGCTTCTCTCAAAATATCAAGTATTACGGTGGGTGAACAAATTACTGTCGAGCAATTGATAGAACCGCGCAAAGTCATGACGATATCTAAGGCAATGATCATACATATAGGCATCACGTCCGAGACAAGTAGACCGATACTTTCTGCATCTACTACTATTACTCCACACATCGACCGCTATCCAGCATGCATCTAGTGTATTGAGTTCATGACGAACAGAGTAACGCCTTAAGCAAAGATGACATGATGTAGAGGAATGATCTCAAACCAATGATGAAAACCCCACCTTTTTACCCTTGATGGCAACAACACGATGCGTGCCTGGCTACCCATTCTGTCACTGGGTGAGGTCACCGCACGGTATGAACCCAAAACCAAGCACTTCTCCCATTGCAAGAATCATAGATCTAGTTGGCCAAACAAAACCCACAACTCGAAGAGAATTACAACGATATGAAATCATGCATAAGAGAGATCAGAAGAAACTCAAATAAGATCCATAGATAATCTGATCATAAATCCACAATTCATCGGATCTTGACAAACACACCGCAAAAGAACATTACATCGGATAGATCTCCATGAAGATCATGGAGAACTTTGTATTGAAGATCCAAGAGATAGAGGAAGCCATCTACTTACTAGCTATGGACCCGTAGGTCTATGGTGAACTACTCACGCATCATCGGAGAGGTCATGGTGTTGATGAAGAAGCCCTCCGTATCCGAATCCCCCTCCGACAGGGCACCAGAACATGCCCCAGATGGGATCTTGTGGAGACAGAAGCTTGCGGCGGCGGAAAAGTACTTTCGATGATCTCCTGGCTTTTTATGGAATTTTTGGGAATATATAGGCGCAAAACCTAGGGCAAAGGAGCCTCAGGGAGCCCACAAGCCAGGGGGTCGCCCCCCCTTGGCTGCACCATGAGGGCTTGTGGGGTCCTTGGTGGCCCCCTGCCGTGATTCCCCGGCTTCCCGATCTTTTTCTGTTCCGGAAAAAAAATCTTTTTTGCAGTTTCATTCCGTTTGGACTCCATTCAAAATCCTCCTCTGAAAGGGGTCAAAAACATGGAAAAAACAGGAACTGGCTCTTGGCACTGAGTTAATAAGTTAGTCCCAAAAAATATATAAAAGGCATGCAAAACATCCAAAGTTTGACAAGATAATAGCATGAAACCATCAAAAATTATAGATACGTTGGAGACGTATCAAGCATCACCAAGCTTAACTCCTGCTGGTCCTTGAGTAGGGAAGTGATAAAGAATGAATTTTTGATGTGGAATGCTACCTTGCATAGTTGTCCTTTGCAACTTCTTTCACGTGACATGAATGTTCAGATCCATAAGATTCGAAACAATAGTTTGCTATTGACATGAAAACAATAATACTTCAAGCAAACTAGCAAAGTAATCATGAACTTTCAAAATAACAAGGCCAAGGGAAGTTATCCCTACAAAATCATATAGTCTGGCTATGCTCCATCATCCTCACACAACTAATGTAAATCATGCACACCCCGGTATTGTCAAAGTAATTGCTTTCGCACTCTTACTTTCTCAAACTTTTTATAACTATCACGCAATACATGAGCACGAGCCATGGATATAACACTATAGGTGGAATAGAGTGTGGTGGTGGTTGTGAGACAAAAAGGAGGAGATGGTCACATTTACTCGGCGTATCAAAGGGCTATGGAGATGCCCATCAATAGATATCAATGTGAATGAGTAGGGATTGCCATACAAGAGATGCACTAGAGCTATAAGTATGTGAAATCTCAAAAGGAGAACTAGTTGGTGTGCATCCAACTTGCTTGCTCACGAAGACCTAGGTCAATTTTGAGGAAGCCCATCATTGGAATATACAAGCCAATTTATATAATAAAGATTCCCACTAGCATATGGTAGTGACAAAGCAAGAAGCTCTCAATCATGAAGAACATGGTGCTATTATGAAGCACAAGTGTGGAAAAAGATAGTAGCATTGTCCCTTCTCTCTTTTTTTGGGCACTTGGGCCTCTTTTTTCTCTTTTTTTTATTTGGGCTCTTTGGCCTCTTTTTTTATTTACTCACATGGGACAATGCTCTAATAATGATGATCATCACACTTTTATTTACTCATAGCTCAAAGCTCAAAATGATGATGACTCTATAGGAAATGCCTCTGGCAGTGTACCGGGATGTGCAACGATCTAGCATGGCTTATGATGTTGAAACATATCGCTAGCTATCTTACGATCATGCAAAGGCAATATGAGAGTGACGACACAAGTCATGAGACGGAACGGTGGGAGTTGCATGGCAATATATCTCGGAATGTCTATGAAAATGCCATAGTAGGTAGGTATGGTGGCTGTTTTGAGGAAGGCATATGGTGGGTTTGTGTACCAGCGAAAGTTGTGCGGCACTAGAGAGGCTAGAATAGGTGGAAGGTGAAAGTGCATCTATACCATGAACTCACATTAGTCATGAAGAACTCACATACTTGTTGTGAAAGTTTTTATTGGTAATCAAAACAAAGTGCTAAACACATACTCCGAGGGGAAGGGTTGGTAGGTGTTAACCATCGCACGATCCCGACCTCAACACAAAGGATGACAATCAATAGATCAATTATGCTCCGACTTCCTAACATAGTGGTTCACCGTACGTGCATGCTACGGGAATCACTAACTTCAACACAAGTATTTCTATATTCAGAACACCCTACTAACATAACTCTTAATATTACCGAATCCACGTCTCAAAACTAATCGAGATGAATCATAACTTCTCTTTCTATCAATGCACATGAAGATGGAGGTTTTTGTATCCTATTTGGGTACCTATCACATTTGGGACTACTTTCATAGAATAAGCCAACTACCAAGTCACGCACCGCCGTGCTCTAAAAGATATAAGTGAAGCGCATAGAGCAAAATTATCTAGCTCAAAAGATATAAGTGAAGCACTATGAGCATTCTAGCAAAATCACGATGAGTGCATGTCTCTCTCTCTCAAAAAGGTGTGCAGCAAGGATGATTGTGTCACAACAAAAATAAAAGACTCCTAAGATACAAGACCCTCCAAGCAAAACACATATCATGTGGTGAATAAAAATATAGCTCCAAGTAATGTTACCGATGGATTGAAGACGAAAGAGGGGATGCCTTCCCGGGCAGTCCCCAAGCTTAGGCTTTTTGGTGTCCTTGAATTTGGCTTCGGATGCCTTGGGCATCCCCAAGCTTGAGATCTTTCCACTCCTTATCTCTTTGTCCATGAGAACATCACCCAAAACTTGAAAACTTCACAACACAAAACAAACTACCACCACTTTTGGTACTGTAGCAAACTTGAATTCTATCTATATTGGTTTATGGATACTGTATTCTCACTTTTCCATGGCTAGTACCCCCCGATACTATCCATAGTTTCATCAAAACAAGCAACCAACTCAACAAAAACAAAATCTGTCAAAAAAAGACTAGTCTGTAGCAATCTGTATACTTCGTATACTTCTGGTACCTCAACAATTCTGAAATATTATGACTGCCTGGGAAAAAGGCATTTCAAGCAGCAGCAAAAAGAATTAACTCAAAAGCTCTTTCTGAATAAAAATTAAAAATCATTTCGTGAGAGAAAAGTTTCTGTCTTTTTCCAGCAGGATCAAACAACCATCACCTAGACTAGTCATAAAGGTTTTGCTTGGCTCAAACACAAAAAGAAACACAAAAACACAATCACAACAGAATTATGATGGTGTGGACGCAAAAAAACAGAAATAAAAAGAAATAAATTCATTGGGTTGCCTCCCAACAAGCGATATTGTTTAACGTCCTTAGCTAGGCATTGATAATTCAATGATGCTCACACAGAAGACAAGAATCGAAGCACAACGAGAGCATCATAAAGCATGTGAAAATCACATTTAAGTCTAACATACTTCCTATGCATAGGCATTTTATAGGAAAACAGATTGTCAAGACAACCAATAGTTACCATATGCAAGGAAGAAGAAAGAGACAATAGCAATATCAACATAACGAGAGGTAATTTGGTAACATGAAAGTTTCTACCAAAATATTTTCCTCTCTCATAGTAATTACATGTGGGATCATAATAAAATTCAACAATATAGCTATCATAAAGGATATTCTTTTCATGATCCACATGCATGCAAAGTTGACGCTCTTCAAAAATAGTGGGATTATCATCAACTAAAGACATGACTTGTCCAAACCCACTTTCAATCTTATTGCAAACATCATATTCATCATGAGGCTTAAACAACTTTTCAAGATCATAAGAAAAATCATTACCCCAATCATGATCATTGCAACAAGTTGTGGACATAGCAAAACTAGCATCCCCAAGCTTAGTGTTTTACATATTTTTAGCATGATTGTCACTAATATGATTTATAGTGAAACCATTGCAATCATTCTTTTCATTCAAGGGGTCCTCGTGAATCACTTCATAAACTTCTTCATCACGATTTTCAGATTCACGCATCTCAAGCAAAACTCCATAAAGATAGTCGAGTGCACTCAACTCACTAGCAATTGGATCAACATAATTGGATCTCTTAAAGAGATTAGCAAGTGGATGAGGATCCATATCACTAGATTTTCAGCAAGCGAAGATGCAAGCATATTGAAGGCACGTAGCACACAAGCAAAGGAAAGGAAAGCGAAAGAAAAGGGCAAACGAAAAAGGCAAACGAAAAAGGGGAAAGAAAAAAGGCAAATTGTGAAGTGGGGGAGAGGAATACGAGAGGCAACTGGCAAACAAAGTAAATGCAAGAGATGAGTTTGTGACACTTACTTGGATGAGTTCTTGACTTGATCCTACCCGGCCACAGTGCCAGAAATCCTTCTGCTACCGCAACAAAAGTCCTTCCCCGGCAACGCCAGGAATTCATCTTGCCACTTCTCTTGTTTGCGTCGGTTTTTCCCTTGAAGAGGAAAGGGTGATGCAGCACAGGAGCAGTAAGTATTTCCCTCAGTTTGAGAACCAAGGTATCAATCCAATAGGAGAATCTCGTCAAGTCCAGAGTACCTGCGCAAACACAAAAGAGCTTGCACCCAACGCTATAAAGGGGTTGTCAAGCCCTTCAAGATTGTTTGCAAAGTGAGATCTGAAGGCGGAAAGTGCAACGAAGTAAAAAGAGTAAGGCTGAAAATATGGTGTGGAGTAGACCCGGGGGCATAGTGTTCACTAGAGGCTTCTCTCAAAATAGCAAGTATTACGGTGGGTGAACAAATTACCGTCGAGCAATTGATAGAACCGCGCAAAGTCATGACGATATCTAAGGCAATGATCATACATGTAGGCATCACGTCTGAGACAAGTAGACCGATACTTTCTGCATCTACTACTATTACTCCACACATCAACAGCTATCCAACATGCATCTAGTGTATTGCGTTCATGACGAACAAAGTAACGCCTTAAGCAAGATGACATGATGTAGAGGGATGATCTCAAACCAATGATGAAAACCCCATCTTTTTACCCTTGATGGCAACAACACGATGCGTGCCTCGCTACCCCTTCTGTCACTGGGTGAGGTCACTGCACGGTATGAACCCAAAACCAAGCACTTATCCCATTGCAAGAATCATAGATCTAGTTGGCCAAACAAAACCCACAACTCGAATAGAATTACAAGGATATGAAATCATGCATAAGAGAGATCAGAAGAAACTCAAATAAGATTCATAGATAATCTGATCATAAATCCACAATTCATCGGATCTCGACAAACACACCACAAAAGAAGATTACATCCAATAGATCTCCATGAAGATCATGGAGAACTTTGTATTGAAGATCCAAGAGAGAGAAGAAGCCATCTACTTACTATCTAAGGACCCGCAGGTCTATGGTGAACTACACACGTATCATCGGAGAGGTCATGGTGTTGATGAAGAAGCCCTCCGTATCCGAATCCCCCTCCGGCAGGGCACCAGAACGTGCCCCGGATGGGATCTTGCGGAGACAGAAGCTTGCGGCGGCGGAAAAGTACTTTCAATGATCTCCTGGCTTTTTATGGAATTTTTGGGAATATATAGGCGCAAAACCTAGGGCAAAGGAGCCTCAGGGAGCCCACAAGCCAGGGGCCACGAGCCCCCTGGCCGCGCCATGAGGGCTTTTGGGGTCCCTGGTGGCCCCCTGCCCTGATTCTCCAGCTTCTCGATCTTTTTTTGTTCCGGAAAAAATATTTTTGGCAGTTTCATTCCGTTTGGACTCCGTTCAAAATCCTCCTCTGAAAGGGGTCAAAAACATGGGAAAGATAGGAACTGGCTCTTGGCACTGAGTTAATAAGTTAGTCCCAAAAATATATAAAAGGCATGCAAAACATCCAATGTTTGACAAGATAATAGCATCAAACCATCAAAAATTATAGATACATTGGAGACGTATCAGGTATCATACTCAGGTGCTCTGATGAAATACAAGTAAGTTGAATGGATTTAGACGGACAACCACCACAGCTGATTTGTCGAGAACCAGCTCATGTTCGGAAAGTCGTCTGAGCTGAAAAGATAATTTAGGAGTGTCAACAGATGATTGTGTGCATTCACTCAAGGTAGAATCAATAAGATCACATGAAAATCACAAAGGATTTTAATGATTGCGGCTATACATAATGGATTGAACCATAATGCAAGCAGGTGAGAAAGGTCAAGAGCAATAGGCTACTTGGGATTCCGAAAGATCGAATAGCAATTTGAAGAACTTCCGAAACCCATGACAACTGATGACGGACGAATCCCCGATAAGATAATTCGTTGCATCTCGTAAAAACAAGAGCAATTGGAAAAAAAGGTATGAACAACATTTGTATGTAGTCATCCGTAATGGTTGACAAAGGAACGGAAATCGCAGAAGCGATGAGCACAAGTTCTCGAGAGAAACATCGGAGAGTATCATCGGAGTCATCTAATGAATTAAGCTATCGTATAAAATGCGGGGCTCTTCGGGAGGAAGTTATTACGATAACCTAATGTTAGAGTTACTAAATTCTTTAACCCAAAAGAGAAGAGAGAGTAGAGACCAGAGTATAGGAAAGGAGTAAAAGATACTAATACCACCCAATTGAGATGTGGGCCCGTAAGCCACAACATCAGTGTTAATAAAGTTGTTCAAACACTAGACTCAACTTCGGCCAAGGAGTTGGAAGGGGGGCTACTTGTAGGCAGTCGACTCTGATCCCAACTTGTGACGCCCTCGATTCAATCGTACACTAATCATACACGCAAATGCATACGGTCAAACTCAAGGACTCACAGGAAGATATCACAACACAACTCTAGACACAAATAAAACATACAAGCGTCATATTACAAGCCCGGGGCCTAGAGGGCTAGAATACGGAAGCTCGATAAACACATGAGTCAACGGAAGCAACAATATCCGTGTACAAACATAAAACATGGGGTGCCTTAGAGAAGGCTAGCACAAAAGATACAACGATTGAACGAGGCGAGGCCTCATGCCTGGGAACCTCCTAAACTACTCTTGATCTTCAGCGGCCTCCACGAAGAAGTCACCATCGGCGTGGCAAACGTCGGCAGGAAACTCCATGTCCCGGGCTCCATCATCCGGTCGCAGCAACGGATCAAGGGGACAAAGGGGGATCAAAGCAACGGTGAGTACACATCCAAAGTACTCGCAAGACTGACATCAGAACTATTCTAAGTATGCATCAGTATCAAAGAAAAGGTTTATATGTGGACTGACTGCATCAATGCAAGAATAGAGAGGAGGCCTAGTCCTATCGAAGACTAGCATCTTCAGGGCCTTGCAGAAATAGACGAGAGTACAACAAGGTAACACAACTGATAGTCATATTGTTGCAGCAATAATAATATGAGGTCACGCCCAGAGATCCTCCCTCGACTCCGTGTGAGGAAGCAATCCCGGGGCAACTAATTCTAGTTAAGTAACGGTTGTAGTTGTATAAGATCAAGTCACAACTCCAAGTCGTCTTGTAACCATGGACACGGCTATCCGAATAGTTAATTTCCATCCCTAGAGGGGTGCACAAAGTTTCCCGTCACGCTCGATAACACTCTGGCCGGACACACTTTTTTGGGTCATGCTTGGCCTCGGAATATCGACACATTGCAGCCCCACCTAAGCTCAACACAGAGGCCAGCCCGCCGGTCTAACTCCTAAGCACAAAGGGTTCATGGGCCCACTTGCCCTCCGCGCTCCTGCACGATGCGTGAGCGGCCGATGTCAGTACTAGCACCCCTTAATACAAGAACGATGCATCTCGGGACCACCCGGGCGCGTGCCGCTCCATCGCTGACGTTTGAAGAGCTTCGGCTGATATCGCAACGTCGAGTACCCATAATTCTTCCCGCGTAGCCGGTTAGTGCGAAAAGGTCTCCAACCAACCCAGATCAAATACCCAAATCCATTATCATTTTAATTATGTCATCGACACAGACACGCGGTAATCCACCTGCCTAACATCTATTCATCAAAGATCCCAGTAACATGGTCAAGTAACTGTGTGGTAGAAACATCAGGGGGAATCCGAGGTATCACCCTCATTGGATTCCGAACGATGTATCTGTCAAGGTGGACCTAGAGGAATCACCCTCGAGGGTCCCACACTTGAGGGGTTGCACGATAGAGGCATCATTGGGAATGGTGAAATAGGAATCACCCTCGATAACCACGACCGACTAGCTGTACTACAGCGATATCATCAGGAGTACTTCGCGAGGTGTCACCCTCGGTACCCGATAGTATCTGTGTAGCGTCGCAGAACTACGGGGGTCTAAGTGTTGTGCCGGGTCTGGCTCGTTGATCAGGGATCGAGACTGGAAAACAAAGCGGGGCAACTGGACTACGGGGTCAGAGGGGATGACTACTCCACCTATACTAAACAATTTTAAAGTACGATACTGAAAGTAGCAGGTCATCAAAATTAGACTATGCATCAGATATAGGAGCAAACTACAACACTAGCAAAATTCTAATGCAAGCATGAGGGAGAAAGAAATGGGCGATATAGGAATGATCAAGGGGGTTTTGCTTACCTTGTTGCTCTGCAGCAAAGGGCTGACCGTCAGGAGGGTAGGTGTACCCGGCAGCAGCGTCAGTCTTGGGGTCTACTGGTAAGAAGAGGGGGGAGAAAAAAATAAATAACAGCAACAGGTGTAACACTAAGCATGACATGGCAATATGCAAGCTCGGCATGAGCTAACGCAGTAACATCCGTCATAGACGGGTCGGGAAAATAGCACATGATATTTCAAGGGTCTTTAGCTAATACCAGTCAGACTGAAAACGATGGAAAAGTTCCACGTTTGCTATGATAGGGACGCGTGACCGACGAATGGACCGTGAATTTGGGTTCGTTTCGTTCTGCTGATGAACTTACGGTTTATTTTATATTAATTTTTAAAGTTTTATTAATATTTAGGAATTAAAACATATTTATTTAATTATTAAATACTATTATGACATCAGCATGATGTCATGCTGACATCAGCAGTTGACTGGTCAACTGACCAGTGGGTCCTACGTGTCATTGACACAATTTATTAATTAAGGTTAAATATTAATTAATCAGATTAAATTAGTGGGGGACCCACGTGTCATATCTAATAGGATAATTATTTATCTATATTAACAGATTACTAATTTATCTATTTAATTAATTAACTAATTAATTAAATAATATACATATATATATATATATTTATTTATTTTATTAATAAAAACATATATATATATTTATATATATAGTTATTTTTATGTTTTTTAGGAGGGACCCCACCTGTCATTTGGTGAGAGTTGTGGGGTCCTATTGTCATTTGGACAGCGAGCCCACACATACACATATATCCTGTACATATACTTTATGTTTCTCTTTTCTACATACATGCATACATACATACATACATACATACATACATACATACCTACATACATGCATACATTATCCTTTTCTTTTATTTTTCTTTTCTTTTTCTAACATCTCATTTCTCTGCTATCTCTCTGCTCAACTCTCTCTCTCAACAGAGAAACAGTAGACAAAGCTCCACCTCCTCTTCTCAATTTACAGTAGATCAAAACGACTCGGGATGAGGCGATGAATGCCGGAACGAAACCGGAACGGGGGAAAGGAGGAGAGGGTGGCCGTGGCCCGGAACTCACCGGCATTGCCGGGGATCGGGGCGGCGAGGCTCGATGGTGATGGCGGGGAAGAGGTGAGGAGGTCGGCGGTGATGGCCGACGAGGGGAGCACCGTGGAGGTGGAGACGCACGGTGGAGGAGGATTCGGTGGGGTGGTAGCACATTGGAGGAGCGAGGCGGACGGTGAAGGGCCACCAGAGGGCCGACCGGTTGGCGGCGGGGTCGGCCCGAGGAGGAGGGAGGCGCGATGGAGCGCAGCGATGTGTGGAGGCGAGCGAGAGGTGCAGGAAGGAGGCTCGGCCGGCGGGGCGAGGCTGGAGGGGTGCAGTGGCGCTGGATGGGAAGGGGCGGCGACGAGGCGCGCGCCAGGGGCAACGGGGAGAGGAGCGCGGGGGGCGCCGTGCGGTCTGGGGCGTGGGCACGGGCGAGTGAGAGGGAGTGATCGATTTGGGGAAAAAACTGACGAGGGGAGGGGTGTCTCGAGTGGAGGAGAGCGACGGAAGAGAATGGGGCGAAGCTAGGGGGCGTGGAGTGGGGGGACGGGATATGGTGACGAGGGGAGAGGAGCGAGGCTAGAGAGGGGGCGTGGTGGGGAGTTGGTGGGAGTGACGGGGCGGGTGGTAGTGGCGGCGGCGGCAGGGAGAACTGGGGCGCTAGGGTTCGGGCGCCCAGCGCCCTTCCTTATAGCGAGTGGGGCCTGGCCGGTTGGCTGTGGTGGGCCGGTCTGCTGGGCCGGTGGCCTAGTTGGGCCGTGGGGATTTGCTTTTTTTCTTTTTTTTACTTTCTTTTATTTATTTATTTTATACAGTTTCTGTTTTAAATATATAGGGGTTTTAAATAACTTCAAAAATGCCCGATTCACTTTTATAATTTATTAGGCAATTTTTATAACTCCCCCGACATTTTTATTTTAACATTCTAAAACTTTTCTCGTTCGACTTATTTTGAATTTAACTCGGTTTCGACTAACACGAAATCAACGATATAAATCATGGTGATGTGGCATCCTTTGCATAGGTTTATTTAGTTTAATTACAGAGGTTACTGTAGCAACAGTTGAGGACATCACATGCGTCCCATGGAACGCTCTCTGAAATAAGGGTGGGGCACCGGGGGATCGGCGACGTCAACTCCTAGAGGCATGCGCGGTTTGGCGACGTCGCGTGAGCACATGCTCAGACCACGAAGAAGGCAACACCGGCTGCCACTGCGATAGGAGGTATGCACGTGACGTTGCTAGCGGCCCCGCATGGACAAGTACGAGCAACTCCATGGGGGTGGCTCGCGGGACTTGCTTCGCGGGGACGCCCGACGCGGGGGTCCTCGCGAGGCGCACCCGCTGGTTGGGAGCTGCCTTGAGCAGACGTCTGGGTCTGGGGACGAGGGGCTGCTTGCTTGGGGACACGGGGTGGTATATTCGCCCCCGTATCTAGGACGAGGAGCCCCAGCTTGGGAACTGAGGGTGCAACACATGCCCATGTTCCCAGGCCAGATGATCCCAACCTCGGGGCCAAGGGTGATTCATCCGCCCTTGCCACCGGGGGACGCGACAGTCGCCCGGGGACTGAGGGTGGAGCACACGCCCATGTTGCCTGGGTGGGTTTCGCTCGATCACCAACGGGTGTACGGGTACTCGCCGTTGTCCTCAAGGCCGGCTCACTCAGCCTGGGGGGCAGGGCCCAGAGTACCACCATGGGAACCTCGGGGGTCCCAGCGAGGAGCGCTCGGGTAACACCCGGGGAACTCGGGACCCTCCGCCTAGGCGAGGCCTCCGGCCCGCGAGTGCACGGGGCTTCACCCATGCTCGAGGGCTTGCGCGGGGAGGACCATGCGACACGGCTACAAGCCCGGGGACCACGAGCAGGGTTCCATGCCGCAATGCATGGGGCTCCCAAGGCGCCCCCCGGGACCGACATCGACCCGTGACACTCTCACGTAATAACGAGCCGAGCCCCCCCAACCCCCCCCCCCCCCCCCCCGAGGATGAGGAAGGGGTCCACCCCACTCCTAGTGGAAGCCCTACGCTCAGTGTTGGGGGGAAGACCGTGACACTCTCACGTAATAACGAGCAGAGGCTATACATGCCTAGCGCCTCCCGAGGACGAGGAAGGCTCCATCCCATGCCCAGTGGAAGCCCCATGCTCCGCGCTGGGGGAAGACGGAAGCGACCCTTTTTCTCGTTTCTTTTTGAATTTCAAGTCGCGGCCTTCAATGTCCTTCCCCCTTTTTCTTGTGCTCGAGCAATCGGAAGCTCAGAGATCTTATGGTTCCGTATTTTAAAAGTGAAGTGGGTCTGGGACTTTTTCTCTGTATTCTCTCGCCTTGCCAATTTCGAGTTCTCTATCTCTCTCTTCTTGGATTGACATTTTGTGGGAGCCTTGGGAGTCCCATGGGCCTCCTACGGTAACCGCATGCTGGGAGGAACGGGGAATCACTCGAACGTCAAAGGGGGATCCTCAGCATCGAGCCTCAAGAGCCTTACCGGTCATAAGGCCACTCGCCTCCCCTTGAGGCCGTTGTCGATGACAGGGGTGGCGGGGCCTCGTCCCGTGAGGCACCCCCCAATGGGTGTGTCTAACGGCGGTGGGAAAATGAGCGGGACTGGGACCTATTGATGTAGAGAGTTTGAGTGTCAAAGGGGGCTCCTGAGCATCGAGCCTCAGGAGCCTTACCGGTCGTAATGCCACGCGCCCCCCTTGAGGCCGTAGTCACTATCAGGGGTGACGAGGCCTGACCCCGTGGCCACATCTGCTCATTCGGCGAATGCAACGGCGGTTGGGAAATGCACGGGACCTGGACCTGCAGACATAGAGTGCCGAAAGGGTCCCCGTACCGCCCAACAAACAGGGAAGGAGCGCCCCAGCTGGAACCATAAACGCCAGCGGGACCATCGCCACCCCGCGGTGGTATCACAGAATTGGCAAAGGCCCCTGCAAGGAGGAACGCAACATACACATCTCGCGGCCTGAAAGCACATTCAAAGGTATGTTCGAGGTACACAAAAGTTGCAGCTAAGCTAGTACATAATCCCATCAGGAAGACAAGACGCTGGGCCACGGGAGCGTGACATCGTCAGGGCCCCTCCGTCGCCTCCGGGAACGACCCAAGTACCCTCCATTCCGGGAGCAAGGAGTTTGCGACGCCCTTACCGTAGATGTCGCTCAAGGTCCGAAAGGCCCTCCCCTCAAAGGGTCGGGACGTCGGAAACACCCATGCCGGAGACCGCGAGAGTGGCTTGCCCCTCCGGAGACTCTCATACGAGGGAAGTTGCGCCTTTCACCTATTTGCAAAGAAGTTTCTACTTGCCTTCAGCGGGAGCCTGGTCACCCAGTGCGGCCTGCCAACACTTCACCTCCTGATCAAACTTCTTCTTGAGGGCGTCGACCTCTCTTTTCAGGTGGTCGCGGTGTTCGTAGAAGCGGGACTCCTGGAGCTTCAGCTTCGCACGGTAGGCAATAAGGAGGGAGTGCCGAACCTCCTCCACCTTCTTGTCAACCTCCCCTTGGAGCCTTGCCTCATGGGAAGCGAGAGATTCCTCGGCAATCCATGCTTGGCGCTCTCTCCCCTCCAGCTGCTCCCACTCCAGGCTCTGCACCAACCCTTCCATCATCAGCGAGTCGACGGACGCGCTGGGGCTCACGCCGGCAGGGAGAAACTCCGCCTACGGACCCCTGAGTGTGGCTCTCCGCACCTGAACTTGCTCTTCAAGGACGGCGATGAGGGCCTAGAGCTCCTCAAGGTGATTCTTGGAGGCCATGCGCCAGCAATCATCCTCCAAAGCCTCGGATAGAGCGCGCTCACGAGCCTCCACCGCCGCGTCAAAAGATTCTTCTACCTTCGCACGGGCACTGTCGTGCTGCTGACTACCGAGGCTCACGGCCACTTCAAGTTGGCGCCACCCTGACGCAAGGTGCCGGCGCTCGTCCTCCAGGTGGACTTCATTGAGGGTGAGCCCCGCACCTAGACGCTGGAGCGCTTCCCCGCAGTGCAGAGCAAACCCCACGGTGCTCCATGCAAACCTTCAGCAGGCCACAGTGGTCAACATGGGCCCTCGTCCTCCCCGTGTCAAGCGGGAGGGGCACACGAGGAGCCTTCCAGCTCGGGCCTGTGCTCGGGGCCTGGTGGCTCGCGAGCACGCGCCTCGTCGGGAGGGAGCACTCCCTAAGGCCCCACGTCACCGAGCAGAGGAGGTCTGGAAGGAAGGCGTGACACGACCCTAGGAACGGTCGTAGGCGAGGCGAACGACCCTGTTCTGGGAAGCCGAAGGCCGTGGGCAAGGAAGGCCGCAGGAGCTTCCCATGCGGGGCCTCGGGAGGTTGAAACCCGTGGGGCAGGAGGGAAGAAACCACGAGGTGCAAAATGATCGTGGGGGCAGGCGGCACCGCCCCGCCTTCCTCGCCGCTGATTGGGAACCTGTGAAACAACAGCTCAGAAGGGAGGCGCTGGAGCAAAAAACGAAGGAAGGTGCGGCACTTACTCATCCAAGGCGACCCACTTCGTCTTCACCGGAGCCCGCGGCGCTAAGGGCGGCCACCCTCCGGCGACTTCATCTTCCGACCAATATGGGGAGCCCGGCGCGGGGGCCCGCCAACTCCTGGGTGAAGCTTGGAGGCAGAGGCGACTGCTCCCGCCATCGGCCGACCGCCACCAACGACCCCGACCTGACTTGGGGCAGGGGCCGAGGGAGAAGGCGGCGGCTGATACGTCTCAAACGTATCTATAATTTTTTATGGTTTCACGTTGTTATCTTGTCAACTTTGTATGTTTATATACCTTTTATATCTTTTTTGGGACTAACTTATTAATTCAGTGCCAAGTGCGAGTTCCTGTTTTTTCTGTGTTTTTGACTCTTTTCAGATCTGATTTTGGAACAGAGTCCAAACGGAATAAAATCCCCGAAATAATTTTTTCCAGAACAGAAGAAGATCGGGGGACTTGAGGGCCAAGGGAGGGGGCCCATAGGGAGCCCACAAGCCCTGATGCCGCAGCCACGGGGGCCCGCGGCTACCAGGCTTGTCGCCTCCCTAGCGCTCCCCTGCCTTAGCCCTTTGGCCTATAAATTCCCTAAAATCGCAGAAACAATCAGGGCATCCACGAAAACACTTTTCCGCCGCCGCAAGCTTCCGTTTCCACGAGATCTCATCTAGAGACCCTTCTCGGTGCCTTGCCGGAGGGGACTTTGGAGTTGGAGAGCTTCTACATCAACATCATCGCCTCTCCAAGGACTCGTGAGTAGTCCACTTCAGACCTACGAGTCCGTAGTTAGTAGTTAGATGGCTTCTTCTCTGTTTTGGATCTATCCGATGTAATCCTCTTTGGCGGTGTGTTTGTCGAGATCCGATGAATTGTGGATTTGTGATCGGATTATCTATGAATATATTTGAGTCTTTGGTGATTTCTTATATGCATGATTTGATATCCTTGTAAGTCTCTCCGAGTCTTGGGTTTTGTTTGGCCAACTAGATCTATGATTCTTGCAATGGGAGAAGTGCTTGGTTTTGGGTTCATACCGTGCGGTGACCTTTCCCAGTGACAGAAGGGGAAGCAAGGCACGCATCGTGTTGTTGCCATCAAGGGTAACAAGATGGGATTTCATCATAGATTTGAGATTCTCCATCTACATCATGTCATCTTACTTAAGGCGCTACTCTGTTCTTATGAACTCAATACACTAGATGCATGTTGGATAGCGGTCGACGTGTGGAGTAATAGTAGTAGATGCAGAAAGTATCGGTCTACTTGTTTTGGATGTGATGCCCATAGATATAATCATTGCCTTAGATAACGTCATGACTTTGCGCGGTTCTATTAATTGCTCGAAAGTAATTCGTTCACCCACCGTCTACTTACTTTCATAGGAGAAGCCACTAGTGAACACTACGGCCCCTGGGTCTATTCACAACTATCGTCTCCACTTTCACTTTTACTTTGCTTTGTTTACTTTTTGCTTTCAGTTCTCACTTTGCAAACAATCTATAAGGGATTGGCAACCCCTTCATAGCGTTGGGTGCAAGCTCTTTGTGTTTGTGCAGGTACTTGTGACTTGACGCGATCCTTCTACTGGATCGATACCTTGGTTCTCAAACTAAGGGAAATACTTACCGCCATTGTGGTACATCACCCTTTCCTCTTCAAGGGAACACCAACGCAAGGCTCCAAGGCCGCTGGGAAATCCTTTGCATATTTGCCAAGGAAGTCCCTATAGGCGTAGCCCGTAGCAGAAGGATTCCTGGCGCCACTGCCAGGGTAGGTCTGTTGACGCAGTAGCAGAAGGATTTCTGGCGCCGTTGCCGGGGAGAGATCAAGTCAAGATCTATCCAAGTAGGTGTTGCAAACTCATCTCTTGCATTTACTTTGGTTGCCAGTTGCCTCTCGTTTTCCTCTCCCCCACTTCACCAATTTGCCTTTTTTCGTTTGCCTTTTTCGTTCGCCCTTTTCTCTCGCTTGCTTTCAATTCGCTTGTGTGCCATGTGCCTTCAATATGCTTGCATCTTCGCTTGCTGAAAATCTAGTGATATGGATCCTCATCCACTAGCTAATCTCTTTAAGGGATCCAATTATGTTGATCCAATTGCTAATGAGTTGAGTGCACTTGACTATCTTCATGGAGTTTTGCTTGAGATGCGTGAATCTGAAAATTGTGAGGAAGAAATTTATGAAGTGATTCACGAGGGCTCCTTGGATGAAAAGCAAGATTGCAATGGTTTCACTATAAATTCTATTAGTGACAATCATGCTAAAAATATGCAAAACCCTAAGCTTGGGGATGCTAGTTTTGCTATGTCCACTACTTGTTGCAATGATCATGAGTGGGGCGATGATATTTCTTATGATCTTGAAAATTTGTTTAAGCCTCATGATGAATATGATATTTGCAATATTATTGAAAGTGGGTTTGGAGAAGTCATGACTTTTGTTGATGATAATCCCACTATTTTTGAAGAGCGTCAACTTTGCATGCATGTGTATCATGAAAAGAATATCCAATGTGATAGTTACATTGTTGAATTTGAATATGATCCCACATGTAATTATTATGAGAGAGGAAAATATGGTGGTAGAAACTTTCATATCACTAAATTACCTCTCGTTATGTGGAGATTGCTATTGTCTCTTTCTTCTTCCTTGCATATGGTAACTATTGGTTGTCTTGACAATCTGTTTTCCTATAAAATGCCTATGCATAAGAAGTATGTTAGACTTAGATGTGATTTTCACATGCTTTATGATGCTCTCATTGTGCTTCAATTCTTGTCCTTTGTGTGAGCATCATTGATTTATCAATGCCTAGCTAAGGGCGTTAAACAATAGCGCTTGTTGGGACGCAACCCAAGGAATCTATCCTTTTTCTTTCTGTTTTGTGTTTTCCACACTTTCATAATTCTGTTATTATTGCGTTTTTTGTGTTTCTTTTGCGTTTGTGCCAAGTAAAACCGTTATGATTAGTCTTGGGGATGATCGTTTGATCATGCTGGAAAATACAGAAACTTTCTGCTCACGAAAAGAATTTTCATTTTTTTCTGTGAGAGCTTTTGAGTTGATTCCTTTTTCTTATGATTGCTACGCAAATTAGTCAGACTCTCGTAATTTTGCAGAATTTGTGAAGTACCAGAAGTATATGAAGTATACAGATTGCTACATACTGGTCTGCTATTAACAGATTCTGTTTTTGTTGAGTTGGTTGCTTATTTTGATGAAACTATGGATAGTATCGGGGGGTATTAGCCATGGAAGATTGAAAATACAGTAACCCAACATCAACATAAGTAGAATTTATGTTTTCTACAGCACCTAAGGAAGTGGTGGTTTGCTTTCTTATACTAATGTTATCACGAGTTTCTGTTTAAGTTTCGTGTTGTGAAGTTTCAAGTTTTGGGTGAAGTTCTTATGGACAAAAAGATAGAGTGGCAAGAGCTCAAGCTTGTGGATTCCCAAGGCACCCCAAGTTTATTCAAGGATGTCGTAAAAGCCTATGCTTGGGGATGCCCTAGGAAGGCATCCCCTCTTTCGTCTTCAATCCATCGGTAACGTTGCTTGGGGCTATATTTTTATTCACCACATGTTATGTGTTTTGCTTGGAGCGTCTTGTATCGTAGGAGTCTTTTATTTTTGTTAAAATCTTCCTTGCCGCACACCTAGAGAGAGATACATGCACTCACCATGATTTTGTCGAGCTTCACTTATATCCTTTGGTTAGACAATTCAGCTCACATGTGCTTCACTTATATCTTTTGAGCTAGTTGATTTTGCTCTGTGTGCTTCGCTTATATCTTTTAGAGCAGGGAAGCGCATGGCTTGGTAGTTGATCTATGCTATGAAAGTAGTCTCAAAAGGGGTAGTTATCCAAAGGGATATGAAAACTTCCACCTTCATGTGCATTGATTAGTTAGAGAAGTTTGATTCATCTCAATTAGTTTTGAGTTGTGGTTGTGGTAATATTGAAGTTATACTAGCAAGGTGTTGTGTATCTAGAAATACTTGTGTTGAAGTTAGTGATTCCCGTAGCATGCACGTATGGTGAACCGCTATGTGATGAAGTCTGAGCATGATTAGTCTATTGATTATCATCCTTTGTGTGGCGGTCGGGATCGCGCGATGGTTTATACCTACCAACCCTTCCCCTAGGAGTATGCGTTGAATGCTTTGTTTCGATTACTACTAAAACTTTTGCAACAAGTATATGAGTTCTTCATGACTAATGTTGAGTCCATGGTTTAGATGCACTTTCACCTTCCACCATCACTATCTTCTTTAGTGACGTGCAACTTTCGTCGGTGCACAAAACCCACCATATAGCCTCCCTCAAAACAGCCACCATACCTACCTACTATGGCTTTTTCAAAGCCATTCCGAGATATATTGCCATGCAACTACCACCATGACATGTGCCACAGCTTCTACATTGCCATTGCATGATCGTAAGATAGTTAGCATGATGTTTCCATTAATGTCTATGCCATGCTAGATCATTGTCACGGTACACTACCGAAGGCATTCCATATAGAGCCATCATTGCTCTAAGTTTTGAGTTATAAGTGTGATGATCATCATTGATGGAGCATTGTCCCATGTGAGGAAATAAAAGAGGCCAGCGAAGCCCATTTACAAAAGGAGGCCAAAGATGCCCACCAAAAAAAATATAAAAAAAGAGGCCAAAGAGCCCACCAAAAAATGAGAGAAAAAGAGAGAAGGGACAGTGCTACTATCTTTCCACACTTGTGCTTATTAAGCACCATGATCTTCATGATTGAGAGTCTCGTTTTGTCACCGCCATATAGCTAGAGGGAAATTTTCATTATATAACTTGGCTTGTATATTCCAATGATAGGCTTCCTCAAAATTGCCTTAGGTCTTCGTGAGCAAGCAAGTTGGATGCACACCCACTAGTTTTCTTTAAGAGCTTTCACATACTCTTAGCTCTAGTTCATCATTTGTACGGCAATCCCTACTCATTCACGTTGATATTTATTGATGAGCATCTCCATAGCTCGTTGATATGCCTAGTCAGTGTGACCATCTTCTCCTTGTTTGCCTTGCAACCTCCACCACACTCCATTCCACTTATAGTGCTAAAACCATGGCTCACGCTCATGTATTGCGTGAGAGTTGAAAAGGTTTGAGAAAGTAAAGGATTGAAAACAATTGCTTGGCCAATACCAAGGTTGTGCATGATTTAAATTCGTTGTGCAAGGATGATAGAGCATAGCCAGACTATATGATTTTGTAGGGATAACTTTCTTTTGGCCTTGTTATTTTGAAAGTTCATGATTACCTTGCTAGTTTTCTTGAAGTATTATTGTCTCCACGTCAATAGCAAACTATTGTTTTGAATCTAATGGATCTGAACATTCACATCACATAAGAGGAGTTACAAAGTACATCTATGGTAGGTAGCATGAAAGCATAAAAAATTCATTCTTTATCACTTCCCTACTCGAGGACGAGCAGGAGTTAAGCTTGGGGATGCTTGATACGTCTCAAACGTATCTATAATTTTTGATGGTTTCACGCTCTTATCTTGTCAACTTTGGATGTTTTATATACCTTTTATATCTTTTTTGGGAATAACTTATTAATTCAGTGCCAAGTGCCAGTTCCTGTTTTTTTTGGGTTTTTGACTCTTTTCAGATCTGATTTTGGAACAGAGTCCAAACGGAATAAAATCCCCGAAATAATTTTTTCCAGAACAGAAGAAGATCGGGGGACTTGAGGGCCAAGGCAGGGGCCCACAGGGAGCCCACAAGCCCTGTTGCCGCGGCCAGGGGGTCCCGCGCCAACCAGGCTTGTGGCCTCCCTGGCGCTCCCGTGCCCTAGCTCTTTGGCCTATAAATTCCCTAAAATCACAGAAAAAATCAGGGCAACCACGAAAACACTTTTCCGCTGCCGCAAGCTTTCGTTTCCGCGAGATCTCATCTGGAGACCCTTCCCGGTGCCCTGCCGGAGGGGACTTTGGAGTTGGAGGGCTTCTACATCAACATCATCGCCTCTCCAATGACACGTGAATAGTCCATTTAGACCTACGGGTCCGTAGTTAGTAGCTAGATGGCTTCTTCTCTCTCTTGGATCTTCAGTACAAAGTTCTCCATGACCTTCATGGAGATCTATCTGATGTAATCCTCTTTGGCGGTGTGCTTGTCGAGATCCGATGAATTGTGGATTTGCGATCAGATTATCTATGAATTATGTTTCAGTCGTTGGTATTCTCTTACATGCATGATTTGATATCCTTGTAAGTCTCTCCGAGTCTTGGGTTTTTTTTGGCCAACTAGATCTATGATTCTTGCAATGGGAGAAGTGCTTGGTTTTGGGTTCATACCGTGCAGTGACCTTTCCCAGTGACAGAAGGGGCAGCAAGGCACGCATCGTGTTGTTGCCATCAAGGGTAACAAGATGGGCTTTCATCATAGATTTGAGAATGTCCATCTACATCATGTCATCTTGCTTAAGGCGTTACTCTGTTCTTATGAACTCAATACACTAGATGCATGATGGATAGCGATCAACGTGTGGAGTAATAGTAGTAGATGCAGAAAGTATCTGTCTACTTGTTTTGGACGTGATGCCTATACATATAATCATTGCCTTAGATAACGTCATGACTTTGCGCGGTTCTATCAATTGCTCGACAGTAATTCGTTCACCCACCATCTACTTGCTTTCATGAGAGAAGCCACTAGTGAACACTATGGCCCCCGGGTCTATTCACAACTATCGTCTCCACTTTCACTTTTACTTTGCTTTGTTTACTTTTTGCTTTTAGTTCTCACTTCGCAAACAATCTATAAGGTATTGACAACCCCTTCATAGCGCTGGGTGCAAGCTCTTTATGTTTGTGCAGGTACTTGTGACTTGACGCGATCCTCCTACTGGATCGATACCTTGGTTCTCAAACTGAGGGAAATACTTACCGCCGCTGTGCTACATCACCCTTTCCTCTTCAAGGGAACACCAACGCAAGGCTCCAAGGCCGCGGGGAAGTCCTTTGCATATTTGCCAAGGACGTCCCTATAGGCGTAGCCCATAGAAGAAGGATTCCTAGCGCCTTTGCCAGGGAAGGTCTGTTGACGCAGTAGCAGCGGGACACCATCCACCCAAGCTGCGGGAGAAGCGGCACGACCATAGACCCTGTGGGCATCGACCCCAGGGGCCAAGGCTCCCCTGGGACGCACGTCCACATCAGGGAGGAACCCCCACACATCGAAGGGCGGCATCTCCGCGGCGAGAGCCTCCGGACCCTTAAAGCTGTACAAGTGGAGGCCCTTCGGAGGGAGCTCGCCTGGATCGCCACCAGTTAGTCGATAGAGCAGCTCGCGCAAGACGTCACGGAGGAAAGGCGAGATATGGTTCCTCATCGAGTCATGAGGCCCCGTGTAGGCCCACATCGGACGGGAGTGGCGCTAGAGAGGGGCAATCCGCCGACTGATGAACTCCCGCACCTCCATCTCCATCGTCACCCTTGCCCTCCTCAGCTTCTCCAACCTGTCCAGGGTGAGCGCAAGCCGAGGATCTGTTAGATCCTCGCGCCTCCACCCCCGGTTCGGCGTCGCAGGAGCTGACAAGGGCTGAAACAGAGCACCGGCCCCGGCAGCACCGACCTGTACCAACTACAGCCGGAACCTCTCAGCTTCACGGAGAAGCTCAGCGTCAAGGGACCCGGCGGCCGAAGCGTCAGTCGTCACTAATGACACGCACCCGGAGCATTGATCATCAGAGACCAGTGCAAGGGAGAAGAAGTGGCGGAGCAATGCCACGGAAGGGGTAACACCGATAAAGACCTCGCACAGGAACACGAAGGCCGAGAGGGAAACCAAGGAACTGGGGTCAAGGTGTAGCACATGGATCTGGTAATGCGAGAGCACCGTGACAAGGAAGTTCGAAAACAGCGGCACCACACCGGAGAGGAGAGCATGAAGGTGAAGAGGAACCGCGTGGGTCGCCTTCTCACCCCAAGGCCACGAACCTAGCCAGATCTCAGTGGCCCCCCATTCATTGGTGCTGGCCGCGACTACCAGACGGATCTTGTGAAACCCTTCGAGGTTCACCACCATCGACCGGCCCAGCACGGGATGGGGCACCGACGAGGTGGGCGGGCCCCACGAGCTCATGCCTTTCCCCCCTTTGGAAGCATGGCAAAGGAAGTAAGGGAAGGGGTGGCAGAATCACGGGAGCTCGGAGGAGGGAGTCGAGAATGCACAGGAGGAAGAACCAGCGGCGAAATCAATGGGAGATGAAGGTGGTTCACGGATGCGGATCAAGTGGTGGGGCGAATCTCGCAAGGGCTGGTCTAGCTCGGAGGAGATAAGGAGACAAGTTCTCAGCTCACCACTAGTAGGGCCCATCCCGCAAGCGATTAGGGCCAAGAACGACTCGGGCTACCCCCAAGGCTTCGCCCAGAAGCCAGCCCGATCGTGCCATGGGCCCGAGGGCTACTATCAGCATTCTTGGAACCGGGGTAACCAGACCTGCCTGCCTGCGGGCCAGGGATGGCCCACTCCGTCTACCAGGCGTGGTACCACACGAGACAAGGCCCTCACGAGGGCCCGAGTCTCATGAGGAGGAGGAGCAACAAGACCAACAGGGGGCCTCTCCGGACCCCTCCGGAGCAGCGGAGATTCCGATGCGAGACCCGGGCTCAGGAGTCAAGGATGATGTGAGGAAGGACAAGCGAGCAGCGAACAGCAGGGTGGTGTAGTTCCCTCTTTTGTGCAGGGGGGGGGCAAGGATGTACGCGGGCTCCCAAGGCATCTTCCAAAGGTTTCCATTATAGTGCAACAAGACCACAACCGCCCGCCAGTAGGACGAACGTCATCGCTGAGCCCATCCCTGTGGCACCGACGGTCATTTTGCAGGCGAAGACCACCTTTGGGCGGGGGAGCATGTTCCCCTGTTCCCCTTCAAAATTGGTCGTTGTGGGATCCCTTCCTACCAATGGAACAAGGGATGAGGACCCAGGGCCACCGCTATATATAGAGGATAGGCTGCTTCATGGAGGGGGACTCCGACCCATTCATTTTAGCTCACTTCCACCTCTAATAAACCAGCAAGCCACGAGGAGCCCGAGGAACAACTTGAGGCCTCCGGAGGCTCCCGAAGCACTGTACTAGTTCATCTACCTACCTCCACGAGAGGCAATCCACCAAAGCAGGAGTAGGGTTTTACGCTTCGCAGTGGCCTGAACCTGGGTAAACTCTTCTGCCCGCGGTGTTCCTTACCATCATGTGAGTTCTTTGCCGTATCCATTGAGTAGCGAGCTAGGGAAGGCGAGGCTACGAGAGACCTTCGTACACGCCCCTATGTTCGAATCTTAAGGGTTTTGCGGAGCCCAAAATCCAACAGAACCCCTCCAAGATCATGTTCCTCTCCGGAACGGGCTCTAGATTGGATTCCGTGGTTCTTGAACTTCTTGCGAGTGAAATGATTTTTTGTCGACTCCTCTAGGGTTTTCTGAATATTGGGGTATTTATAGAGCTCACAGGCAGTGGAGGGGGTGCCCGAGAGCCCCACTAGATACGAGGCCGCACTAAGGGCCTCTGGCGCGCCCTGATGTCTAGTGGTCCCCCTGGACCTTGTTTGCTACTCATTCTTGGTTCCCAAGTTTCCTTCTGGTCTAAAATAATTCTCCATAAAGTTTCATGGCAATTGGACCTCATTTGATATGGATTTTCTGAAAAGGAAAAAACACCAACTTGCACTAGGCACTATGTCAACAGGTTAGTCCCAAAAAATGATATAAAGTTGCTATAAAATGATCATAAAACATCCAAGAATGATAATATGACAACATGGATAAATAAAAAATTATAGATATGTTGGAGACGTATCATTTCACTTGTGACAAAGTGCCTCTTTTTTATGATAAGGAAAGTGATATCACGATCTCCAACAACCCGGTTCAATAGTGCAAGACAAAGCACATTGATATTCGTCACCATTTCATCCGGGATCATACCAAGCGTGGGGAGATTGATCTTATTAACCTCAACACTAATGAACAACTTGCATAAATTTTCACGAAGCCACTGGATGAAGAAATATTTTGCGAGTTAAGGCATGAGCTAAGTATCACTGATCCGAGCAATCTGGATTGAAATTAGGCATAACCCACCACTCTCAGCATACTATCTTGTTTACATGTAGGCATGTATTTAGGGGTCTGTTGTTATCTCAATGAACTCTCCCTCCCCCTATTATTCATAAATCAATCAAGTTTTTCACATTAGTCATCTTAGGTTACACTTGTGCTTCAAAGACGAGCTTTTCTCATGGCCCAAGGTTAAAATCTTCGTCGTGCCATACCAATTGACTCAAACATAGGTGGCTTAGGCCATCGCCCCCCTATGAGTGATCCATTTGCTTTTGAGAGTTTATTTGTGTGTTGAGTCACTCCAAGGTTTGCTTTATTCGTGTTTGGACTCTGGTAACTTGGAGTGTCTCCTCCTGTATTGAATGTTTTGAGAGTCTCCTTCTGAGGTTTTATCTTTCTCTCCAAATGAATAGATGCATAGGTCGTGTTTTCCTGTTGCTAGTGGGCTGTTTGTTGGTTGTAAGCGGTACAACCGCTCTCAGGATAGTACTACCGCGCAAGTGGTACTACCATGCTGGACCGCGATACTACCGCTTCAGGGACTCCTGGACGGTTCAAGTGGTGGGCAGGGGGAGTTCTAACTTCCCCTTACCCATTCACTGCTCCTCCCCCTCGAGTTTTCTCCGTGTGGACCAAGTAATCCACCGGAGGATGGCTCTGGATCCTCCATTCCGTGTCGTCCTTCGTATTACCCCCCGGTAGGATTATTCCCCCCGTCATCCTTGTGCCATGGACACCGGTATTGCCCTCGATCATTTTCTCTTTGGTATAAATTTATGGATCTTAGATCTAGGGCAATGCATGAGGTTTCCACGCTATTTTTCGCATTATCTTGGCATGGGATGGACATGAAATGGATGCTAGATTGACTAGAGTAGTTGGTCACTGAAAGTATTGGGTTCTTCAGCTTTGGTACTGCCGCCCCCTGCGGCGGAAGTTTTTCTGCAGTCTGGGTGGTACTACCGCCCTACGTGTCCGGTACTACCGCTACGGCGGAAGTACCGCTCCTGGACCCGCGGTACTACTACTTGAGCTACAAAACCCAATTATTTTCTGTGCTTCTGCCTATTCTCGTTTTTTTTCTTTTGGCTTGTGCATTTCATTGGCACCTGTTTTCCTCGTTCCTTTCTTTGTGAGTTCGAGGTGATGGTAGCTTTGCTCCTTCTGCTCATCATGTGAACCCTCGCCGTGGCCCGAAGCGTTCCGGCACATCCGACAATGTAGAGGCCGGTTCTAGTGCTCTACCTCAACGACGGTTTGTGAAGAAAATTGTTAGCAAGAAGAAGTTTGCCAAAGATCCTCAAGATATGACTGTAGAAGAGTTTCTGGATTTTCGACGACTTGATCCCTATTGCCTTCCTCAGGACGAGGCTTCTGCTGGGCATCCTTTCTAGAACAAGTCTCAACCACTCATTTATGTGGGTGTTCTCATGTTAGACGAACCTCTATGTGGATGTCAAGTCTATTCATACATGACACATGGGCACCCATCCTCGCACTGAATATTTACTGAAGCTCGTGCTCTTTGTGAGTAGTGGGGTATGGTTCCCATCATCAACTTCAACAATGACTTTGATAGTGAGATTGTGGCTCAATTTTCTGCCACCGTTCATTTTCACCAGAATGAAGAAAGAAACTTGACATGGATGATTAATGGCTGTGTGTTGCGCTCCAACTGGAAGACCTTTATGAACTCTCTGGGCTATGCTGACTGAGGCCTGGACGAGCCTATTGGTGTGAGGCCACACAGTGAGGGTGTTGCAGCTATTCACAAGTCCAAGCTTATTCGTTAATCTAGGTTTGTGAAGACTGTGAAGGGTGATCGCACTGAGCTCATTCCCTTTCTGGACATCATGCACCAGATCTTCCGCAACACTATTTCCTTGCATTGGAAAGAAGGACGAGGTTCATTCTTATCTAGTGAACCTGTTACTTCTCTACATTAGGGAGTGGGGCCACCAGTCTACTTTGGATGTTTCCCACATTATGTGGATGGAGCTGCATTCAACCGTTCTTAATAGGAAGATGCCGATCTATGGCCCTTATCTCTTCAAGGTGATTCAGGATACCTAGACTGCTACATTTCCTAACGAGCCTCTCGTGACTAATCACTTGGTGCACCATGGTGTCCTCAAGCTCCGTGTGAAGGAGAACTGGGGAATTCCACTTGCAGTTCGTGAGATTGCCCCACTAACTCTGATGATGAGCCAGAACCAGAAAATGAGTTCGTACCCAGGTTTGAGAGTGAACCTTCATGTGCATCCAAGCTCAAGAAGAAGATGAAGAATCTTCTCTGCTTTTAGGTTAAGGGACAGTATAAGGCACATGTAGAGACCAATAAAGCATGCAATCGTGACAAACTAATCATGAGGAAGATTGGCCTTGATGGCCACAGTAGGTCTGAGGACAAGATCACTGATGAGGAGGACTGGATGAAGGTGCAGTGTCCATGTCTGAGTCTCAGGAGGAAGTGTCTGCTGCTTCTGACGAGTCCGAGGGAGATTATGCTCAGGGGGACTGAGCTCACCATCACTTTGGCGTGTTTTCATCCTCTATGCCCCTTTTGGTGTCTCGATGCCAAAGGGGGAGAGAGTGTTTAGCCTGGATTTGCCGAGTCATGACTGCTTTATCTTCTATCTCCTATTTCCTCTCGTGAACTCATTTTATTTTTTTGCTTTGGTTTGTGTTTCCCGGACTTCTGTGAACTAAAGTATGGTGTAAGAAATATGCCATCTCTCGTACTCTGTTATGTCTACTTTAGTTATTATGTGAGTTTATTTTCCCTATGCTTGCATCCATGCTTAACTCATTTCCTGTATGTGCAAGCATGGGCGGGTCTATAAAATATAGGGGGAGTGTTGATCCTAGGTGTGTGTTTTTTTGCATTCCAAAAGCATATTCGCATAGAGCACACATTTGGGGGAGACTTTCTATATTTTGTAGATATTGTGTTTGCCTAAGTCTTTCTGTTTATTCTTGAAATGGCAAATCCCGTATTATCATCAACCCACTAGAAAGGGGGAGATTGTAAGAGCACAATTTATCCTAAGTAGTTTTGGTGGTTGATGACGAAGCCCGTTGCGGACTAATAGTGTGAACTGAGCTCTCACAGATTATCACGTGGCACGAGACGGTTATTATCCCCTCAGTGATTAAAAGAAAAGGATAGAGTTTTTCCTCTTGATTTAGTGTTGGTGGACGTCAGTCATAGGATAATCCGTATTATCAAGAGGGGATCCATATTTGGAAAGGTTGGGAGGAAAATCACGTACACATTTGCACTCAATCTTGTTCCCGACACTTTGGAGCATGTGATTTTCTCCCTAAGGTCCTCAAGGACATATAAGTGGAAGTACCATGCTCGGGAGCGGTAGTCCCGCCCAAGAGGTACTGCCGCCCTCCAGTTTTGGTCCCACTTCCGCTTATTGTTTATTTCTAGTGCCTATGCCCTTCTTGAGCGGAGTACAGCCGGGAGATGAGTGGTAGTACCTCTCGGGCAGTACTGCCACCCTCCACTTCCAACCCTACTTCTGCTTACTTTTTTCTTTCTGTTATCTTTGGCACTCGAGCAGTTTTTGAGCGACAGTAAAACGCGAAAAGTACCACTTTGGGCAGTACTGACACACTCGCCTCCTCATTTCTGCTAAGTTCGGGCGTCCTTCGGTGCCAAGCGGAAGTACCGCTGGCGGGAACAATAGTACCACTCCGGTGGAACTACGGCCTCCCGGACCGTGTCCAACTGACTACGATGTGTGGTATTTCCGTGCAAGCGGAACTACGTCTCCCATGAGCAGTACTACCACTTATGTGTGACTTGTGGGTAAAAAAGGTCAAATTATTTACCCTATATAAGTAGGTCTTCTTCCCTAAGAGATCTTAGCTTTCTTCCAAAAAAACTCCATTGTTGCTCCTAAGCTTACTCTTGCCCGATCTCTCTCCCTAGCCATCGATTCTTGTGGATACTCTAGGGTTTGGAGGAGAAGGCCTCGATCTACACTTCCACCAAGGGAAAGGTTGTTTCCCCCATTAATCCCTTGCGTATCTTGTTATTCCTGGGTGTTTGAGCACCCTAGATAGAAGAGGTCACCTCGAAGCCATAGTCCATTGTGGTGAAGCTTCGTGGTTTTGTTGGGAGCCTCCAATTAAGTTGTGGACATTGCCCCAACCTTGTTTGTAATGGTTGGGTCGCCGCCTTCAAGGGCACAACTAGTGAAATAAAGTCATCTCGCATTGTGTGATGGCGTGAGGAGAATACGGTGGCCTAAGTGGCATCTTGGGGATCATTGTGACTCCACACCCCTCTAACGGAGACGTACTTCCCCTCAAAGGGCAGGAACTTCGAAAACACATCCTCGTCTTCATGGGTTCCACTTGTGGTTACTTCTTACCTTTACTTGTATTTGTTACTTGTTTGTAATTGTTGTTGTTAGCATCATATAAGTTGCTCACTTAATTTCATATCTAGACAACCTATTTGTTGCTAAACTTAATTTGTTAAAGAAAAGCTTAAAATTGGTAGTTGCCTATTCACCCCCTCTAGTCAACCATATCGATCCTTTCAGACAGCCATAAGGAAAAAATCCCTTTAAACATGAAGATAAAATCTTATCTCTAGATTCAACCCTTTAAATTTAGAGACAATATATCATCTCTAGATTTAAACAACATGTGCCTTGGGGAATGGTACAACCAGTCCTTGTGGGATGTAGCCCCACCCCTCGGTCCATGCATGTGTGCCCTTCCTGGATCATTGGGCTCCACAGTGGAACCCCTGGAACCTTCTAGAACATTCCCGAGTATTTTCCATCACATTATTCTCCTAATAATGTGATCGCGTTATCAAATGACAACTTATTTCTATGGTTAGGAAACATTAAAACTCTTTGATCAACGAGCTAGTCTAGTACACACTCACTAGGGACACTGTGTTGTTTATATATCCACACATGTATTTAAGTTTCCGCTCAATACAATTCTAGCATGGACAATAAACAATTATCATGAACAAGGAAATACGATAATAAGCACTTTATTATTGCCTCTGGGGAATATTTCCAACACACATAACCATTGTTGTGACTAACATGTAATAACTATGCGCTATTCTGTTAATTGTCCAACAGTAATTTGTTTATCCACGATGAGCTATGCTCGAGAGAGAAGTCTCTGGTGAAAACTATGCCCCCTGGGGTCTACTTAATCATATTGCTAAATAGAAAAATTATCTTGTTAGATTTTTATATTATTTGTTTACTTTTCCTATTTACATTATCTATATCTATCAAAATTAATCCTTGCAAGTAATGAGTTCAAGGGGCTTGACAACCCTCTTGTCTGCTTGGGTGCAAGTGTTTGGTTTTGTGTGTGTAGGTGCTGACGACAAGAGTTTCCTTGATTCTCCTATTGGTTCCATAACCTTGGTTCTCACTAAGGGAAATACTTACTGCTATTATATTGCACCACTCTTCCTCTTCGAGGGAAACCCAACACAACTCACAAGTAGCAGACATCCCTTTTAGGGGCGTCCGAGTGCGATGATGATTGTCAGGCCTTCGGTCTCCATACTGATCTCTTGGTGGGTGAGAACATAGATGTCTTCTAGGCGTAATCGGACTATGAGCTGGATGCATTGTATTTGTCTGGACTGATCTACAATATATGTGATTCTCGGATAGATACATGATACGTCTCCATCGTATCTACTTTTCCAAACTCTTTTGCCCTTGTTTTGCACTCTAACTTGGATGATTTGAATGGAACTAACCTGGACTAATGTTGTTTTCAGCAGAATTGCCATGGTGTTGTTTTTGCGCAGAAATAAAAGTTCTCGGAATGACCTAGAAATTTACGAGGACTTTTTGTGGAATATATAAAAAATACTAGCGCAAGAATCAACCGGAGACGTGGAGCGAGGAGCCCACAAGCCCAGGAGGCGCGGCCCCCCATGGCCGCGCCTGGCACGCTTGTGGGGCCCTCGGGGCCCCGCCGCCTCCAACTACAGCTCTATTTAGTCCCTTTCGCCCAGAAAAAAAATCAAGGAGAAGAGTTCATCGTGTTTTATGATACGGAGGCGCCGCCACCACTTGTTCTTCCTCTAGAGGGCAGATCTGGAGTCCGTTTTGGGCTCCGGAGAGGGGAGATCGTCACCATCGTCATCACCAACCTTCCTTCACCGCCAATTCCATGATGCTCTTCACTGTTCGTGAGTAATCTCATTGTAGGCTTTCTGGACGGTGATGGGTTGGATGAGATCTATCATGTAATCGAGTTAGTTTTCATGGGGATTGATCCCTAGTATCCACTATGTTTTGAGATTGATGTTGCTACTACTTTGCCATGCTTAATGCTTGTCACTAAGGCCCGAGTGCCATGATTTCAGATATGAACCTATTATGTTCTCATCAATATATGTGTGTTCTTGATCCTATCTTGCAAGTTGTAGTCACCTACTATGTGTTATGAACCGTTAACCCTGGAGTGACAATAGCTGGAACCACTCCCGGAGATGACCATAGTATGAGGAGTCCATGTACTCACTAAGTGCTAATGCTTTGTTCTGGTTCTCTGTTAAAAGGAGAACCTTAATATCCCGTAGTACCCAATAGGACCCCGCTGCCACGGTAGGGATGAACAATAGATGTCATGCAAGTTCTTTTCCATAAGCACGTATGACTATATACGGAATACATCCCTACATTACATTGATGAACTGGATCTAGTTCCATATCTCCCCATGTTATAACTGTTGCATGATGAATGTCATCCAGCATAATTGTCCATCACCGATCCAATGCCTATGAGTTTTTCCTACTGGTGCTTGCTACATTACTTTGCCGCTACTGCTGTCACTACTGCTACTGTTACTGTTACTGCTGTCACTACTGCTACTGTTACCATTGCTACTGTTGTTATCACACTACTTTGCTACTGAAACTTTGCTGCAGATACTAAGTCTTTTAGGTGTGGTTGAATTGACAACTCAACTGCTAATACTCGAGAATATTCTTTGGCTTCCCCTTGTGTCGAATCAACAAATTTGGGTTGAATACTCTACCCTCGAAAACTGTTGCGATCCCCTATACTTGTGGGTTATCAAGACTATTTTCTGGCGCCGTTGCCGGGGAGGCCTAGCTCTATTTTCTGAGTCACTTGGGATTTACGTCTGTTGATCACTATGAGGAATTCGAGAGATCCAAAAACTAAAGTCTTGCCCTAAACTACGAGGACAGGTAAGGAACTGCCATCTAGCTCTTTACTTGATTCACCTTCAGTTTTGAGTAAGTTTGCGACACCGCCACCTGCTAGAAATTCTGATGTGTCGCCTGTGCCTGATGATGCTACTTCTGCTATCGATGATGCTTTTGATGATTCTTTGCTTGATACTGCTTTGCCACTAGGTGCATTCCTAGATGCACAAATTGCTAGAGTTGTTGCTGAATGTGATGATACTTCTGAAACTGCTGAGATTATTGAAGTAGAAGCTGTTATTTCACCTGTTAGAACTAGCTCTCCTAGATATGAATTGCCTGATATACCTGAGGGTTATGTTATGGAGGGAGAGGTAGCTGAGGACTTTCTTGCTTGTAAGGATAGCTATGATCTTGAGAAATTACTGCGCAAGTGGAAAGAAAAATCTCTGAACGCTAGGATGAAATACAACCCAAAGTTTGCTACTTCGCCTATCTTTGTGACCGATAAGGATTATGAATTCTCTATCGATCCTAAATTAATCACTTTGGTCGAATCTGATCATTTTCATGGTTATGAGTCTGAAACGGTTGTAGCACATCTTACTAAGTTGCACGATATAGCCACCCTATTCACGATTGAGGAAAAGATCCGCCACTACTATACCCTTAAGTTGTTTCCTTTCTCGCTACAGGATGATGCTAAGACTTGGTTCACTTCTCTTGCTCCTGGTTGTGTGCGAAGTCCCCAGGATATGATCTGCTACTTCTTTGAGAAATATTTTCCTGTCCATAAGAAACAAGCTGCCTTGTAGGATATATATAACTTTGTGCAAGTTGAAGAGAGTCTCCCAAAAGCTTGGGGGAGGCTTGTCCAGTTACTGAATGCTTTGCGTGATCACCCTCTTGAGAAGAATGAAATACTTGATATCTTCTATAATGGACTAACCGATGCTTCTAGGGACCACCTAGATAGTTGTGCTGGTTGTGATTTCAGGGAAAGAACTGTGGAACAAGATGAGATTCTATTGAATAATATCTTGTGCATTGAGAATGCTTGGACTATTCCCGAACCACCTCCGAAGCCGACTCCGAAGAAAAGAGGTATCCTATTCCTCGGTCCTGAAGATATGCAAGAAGCTCAGAAATCTATGCAAGAGAAACGCATTAAATCTGAAGATGTCAAGAATCTACCACCTATCGAAGAGATCCATGGTCTTGATAACCCGACACAGGTAGTAGAGGTAAATTCTTTTCGTAGATTCAATGAGAGTGATATTCCTTTTGATAAACCTGCTAGCTTATGCTTAGATGAATTTGATAACTTTGTTGTCAAACAACAAAGTTTCAATGATTATGTTAGCAGACAATTGGAACAGAATGCTCGTATGCTTAGTCATTTAAGTGCTTGTGTGGATAGAAATGTCAATGATCTTAATCTTTTAAGTAAACATGCCTCTATGGTCACTACTCAAGTAGAACAAGTACTTAAGGCTCAGAATGACTTGCTCAATGAGTTGAATGACAATTATGTTACAGTCGTCACTAGAGGCGGTAGAATGACCCAGGAACCTTTGTATCATGAGGGTCACCCTGAGAGAATTGAAATAGATTCTCAAGGAGTTAGCACCGAGGCACCTAGTCATCATAGGAAGAAAAAGAAAGATGATAGGAACTTGCATGCTAGCAACCCCATTGTTGTTACACTCGAGAATCCAAACGATGTCTCTGTTTCTGATACCGAAACACAATCTCGTGATGAACATGAGCCTAGTGATAATATCAATAGTGGTGTTCATGACGATGCTCAACCTACCAATGATAAGGATGTGGAGATTGAACCTGTTGATCTTGATAACCCACAACCTAAAGATAGGAGATATGATAAGAATGACTTCATTGCTAGGAAGCATGGTAAAGAAAGGGAACCATGGGTTCAGAAACCCATGCCCTTTCCTCCCAAACCATCCAAGAAAAGGGATGATGAGGATTTTGAGCGATTTGTTGAAATGATTAGACCTGTCTTTCTGCAAATGCGTTTGACAGATATGCTCAAAATGTCTCCTTATGCTAAGTACATGAAGGATATTGTGACTAATAAGAGGTGGATACCTGAGGTTGAGATTTCCACCATGCTCGCTAATTACAACTTCAAGGGTGGAACTCCTAAGAAACTAGGTGATCCCGGAGTGCCCACTATACCTTGCTCCATTAAAGGAAACTACGTTAGAACTGTTTTATGCGATCTTGGAGCCGGTGTTAGTGTTATGCCTCTCTCTATTTATCGTAGACTTGAATTGGATAAGTTGACACCCACTGAAATCTCCCTGCAAATGGCCGACAAATCAACTGCTTTCCCTATCGGCATTTGCGAGGATGTGCATCTTGTGGTTGCTAACGTTACTATCTTAACAGACTTTGTTATTCTGGATATTCCCGAGGATGATGCATTGCGGTCATCCTTGGAAGACCCTTTTTAAACACTGCAGGGGTTGTTATTGATTGCAACAAAGGCAATGTCACTTTCCATGTTAGCGGTATTGAGCACACGGTGCACTTTTTGAAGAAACAATATCGAGTACATTGCATCAATGCTATTGAAAAAACTTCATCGATTGTTATTGGGAGCTTTGAATGCCCTATACCTATTGTTAAGATGAAGTATGATTAGCTTGTTGGGGTTATGCACATCCCCATTGAGGTAACCTAGTGACTATTCAAAAATTCTCCGATTTTATGCGATTCGAAAAAAGTTTGTCAAGGAGACTTGATCAACCTCATTGACATATTTCTTTTGATGACCATGAGATGGATGAATCTAGGAGTCACAACCCTCTATTCCGAACTTTTACCTTCGGATGCTTAGAAGAAAAATGATAGATTTAGCTTTAGTTTTTCCTGTTTTCTGCTTTTTGCGTCCCTTAGAAAATTGTCCCGAAAATAAAAGTTATTCAAATGCCCTAAAAATCAAGTATGATTTTTTCTGGAATTTTTGAAAAATTCTGAGACAAAGAGCTAGTGAGGGGGATGCACCAGTGGGCCACAAGCCCAGGAGGCGCGGGCACCCCCCTGGCCGCGCCTACCAGGCTTGTGGGCCCCACGTGGCCCCCTCCACTTATTCCAGCTCCCATCTCCTTCTCCTACCTCCAGAAAAAATAATTCCACAGCTCAAACCCATGTTCTTGCTCTTCTTGCTGCGATTTTCGATCTCCTTGTGCAAAGCCCCATTCACCAAACTATTTTGGGGGAATTGTTCCTTGGTATGTGATTCCTCCATTAGTCCAATTAGTTTTTGCTCTAGTGCCTTGTTCGTTGCATATTTTTGCTTCCTTGGTGACCCTGTTCTTGAGCTTTGCATGCTAATTTTACCTGGTCCCAAGTAGTTTTGATGCATGATATGGCCTCTAGGCACTTGTAGGAGTAGTTGCTATGAGTTTTGTTGAGCCTTATTCACTTTTCCTTTGAGTCACTAAAAATTTCAGAAGAAGGAAGATGTTCAGGAAAAACTATCATGGTGGTTCTTCAAGCAAGAGGGGTCCCCGTCTCGCGATTCGGCAGCCCGATCCTTACCAACCGAGGAACGCCCAGGTACAACCATGTGAATGGCCTTGTGATGAATTCATGATTGATGCAGGTTTCAAAGACGAGTTTGATACACTTGTTCACAACACCGGACTTGAAGAACTCATCTCCAATAAATGTGAATAGTATACTTCTCTCACTGCCTCTTTTGTTCGTAGATTCAAATTTTCAGCTGGCCGTGACACATCCATACTGTTTGATCTGTATGACAAATCGTATACCATGGATTTAGAGGATTTCAATAGAATTTGCAAGATACCTGATTGGGGTAGTCTCAATGATCCTCCTAAGTCTTCAGTTAGAGATTTTATCTCTAGTATAACTGTCGGAGAAACTAGAGATATTACGCAGGCTACCATGGGGAGCATTCATTTTCCTGCCTTGCATTACTTTGCCCTCTTCATAGGGAGATGCATTAACGGCAAGATTGAGCATTGTAACCTCTGCGCACCTGACCTTAGTATTCTTAAGAGCGCAGTAACGGGTGATAGAAGTTTCAACTTGGGAGCTATAATCGCGAAGAGGCTAAATAATAATGCTAATGAAGGGGATTTATTTGGTGGGATCTATGCCACTCGCATAGCAAATTTTCTTGTAGTACCCATCCGCGAAGGAGATCCCCCGCTCCATACAGCTTTCCTTGATCGCGCCGCTATGACACGTTATCAGTTCCTTGAGAGGGATAATGAATCCCTCCTATACCGGTTAATATTTAACCGACAGTGTGTTTTCCATATTACCCTTCCTGCTCCTGCCTTCTTTGACTTTCAGGTAAAACAGAGATATTACATAACCAGAGGAGAGGCAGAGGAGTATGAGAGGGAGGCAAAGGCTGCTCGCCTCCGTGAGGCATCTATTCAGGCGGTAGCTGCCACGCTCCCATACAACCCCCATTATGATTTTGGATATCGCCTGGACCAGCCATGGGAGTAGACCAACTTAAGCCAAAAGCCTGAACTTGGGGGAGTACGTGTTTCTCACCGACTTTACATTCTTGCTCACACTTTCACTTTGATAGTCAGTGTTCACACCATGCCACTGTATCATCCATGCTAGTTTATTTCTTTTTCTCGCTTTCTTCTCGTATGTTTGTTTAGATTGAGAAAACCCAAAATGATTTCCCGTTCTTCTTTTGCTTGTTGGGAGATTTCCCGTGTAAATAGTTCTATTTTTCTTTGGGTCAAGGTAGAAGACCATGGTTACAATGTTTAGTGGCTCTCGCATGCATATTTGTTTATCTCTCAAAGGGCCATACTACTTTGTTTTCTCCTTTGTGTTTGCTTGCAGATTCCAGCTTAGTCCAATGCACGAACGCTCTTATTATTGTTCACATCATTCGGTCGTGCAAGTGAAAGGCAATAATGACGATATATGACGAAGTGACTGAGCCTGGAAAAGCTGGTATGAACTCGATCTATTTTGTTTTTGTAAATATGACTAGCTCATCGTTCCTAATTCAGCTTTGTTGTGAGAGAAACATGTTTTCAATGACAACTTAGAGATCATAGTTTCTGATGCCATGCTTAATTAGCTAGGAGCTTATAATGGTTTTTCTTGGATGGCAACATGAATTTCAAGATGATTATGATGTAGTATGATAGGATGGTATTCTCCTTTGAATGATTCAAGTGGCTTGACTTGGCGCATGTTTACGCATGTAGTTGAAACAAAATCAACATAGCCTCTATGATATTCATCTTTATGGTGATTTATGTCCTACTCATGCTTGCACTCAGTGTTCGTGAATTTCAATGCATATTGATGACTGTTGTCGCTCTCTAGTTGGTCGCTTCCCAGTCTTTTACTAGCCTTCACTTGTACTAAGTGGGAATACTGCTTGTGCATCCACTTCCATAAACCCAAAGTTGTTCCATATGAGTCCACCATACCTACCTATATGCGGTGTCTACCTGCCGTTCCAAGTAAATTTGCATGTGCCACACTCTAAACCTTCAAGTAATAATTTGTTTTGCATGCCCGAACCGCTCATGTGGTGACAAGGGGCGATCGGTATCTTCCATGCTAGTCGTGTTATCCTTGATATGTGTTTATTCACTATCACTCACGAGAAAGGGATCGGTAATTGGAATGCCCAGTTCCATGCTCAAATCAAAAAGATAATTGCAAAAAGAACTCCCCCTGGATTGTTGTTGGTATGGACGGCACCCGAGTATTCGGCTAGTCGCAGAGTGTGATTGATCGGTGGTGGGGGAGTCAAAACTTTACTTTTCTGTTTGGGAACCGCCTATAGTATGTGTAGCATGGAAGATGGTGAAAACTCTTGGTCATTGCGTTGACAATGAAAGCATGCCACCCAAAATTATTTATCTCTATTTTAAAAGTTTGAGCTCTGGCACCTCTGCAAATCAATGCTTCCCTTTGCGAAGGGCCTATCTATTTATGTTTATGTTGAGTCATCCTCTTCTTTCAAAAAGCACCAATTAGAGAGCACCTCCATCATTTTTATGCTTTGCTATTAATTTCTATTGAGTATGACTGTGACTGGATCTTCTTTGCCATGAATTACAATATTCAGTCAGCCCTTGGTCTTTGAAGGTGCTCTGGATTTATGTTTTGCGGTCTCAGAAAGAGCTAGCGAGATACCATATGTTCGTATTGCTTCATGATTGTTTTGATTGAAGTGTTGACGTTTGAAACTTATTATTATTTCACGCTAGTGGATTATGCCATTGATATGAGTACATATTGAGACCTAAATGTCATTGCTTATGTGGTTAGCTTATGATCTTGCTAAAAATCTGAATATGAGTTAGACATAATTACAACAACAAGATCAAACAGAGTTCGTAAAAGTTTTTCTTTTGTCTCTTTCAGTTTCTCAACTGAATTGCTTGAAGACAAGAAAGGCTTTAGGCTTGGGGGAGTTGATACGTCTCCATCGTATCTACTTTTCCAAACTCTTTTGCCCTTGTTTTGGAATCTAATTTGCATGATTTGAATGGAACTAACTCGGACTAACGATGTTTTCAGCAGAATTGCCATGGTGTTGTTTTTGCGCAGAAATAAAAGTTCTCGGAATGACCTGGAAATTTACGAGGACTTTTTGTGGAATATATAAAAAAATACTGGCACAAGAATCAACTGGAGACGTGGAGCGAGGAGCCCACAAGCCGAGGAGGCGCGGGCCCCCTGGTCGCGCCTGGCAGGCTTGTGGGGCCCGCGGGGCTCCGCCGCCTCCAACTCCAGCTCTATTTAGTCCCTTTCGCGCAGAAAAAGATCAAGGAGAAGAATTCATCACGTTTTATGATACAGAGGCGCCACCACCACCTGTTCTTCCTCTGGAGGGCAGATCTGGAGTCCGTTCTGGGCTCCGGAGAGGGGAGATCGTCACTGTCGTCATCACCAACCTTCCTTCACCGCCAATTCAATGATGATCTTCACCGTTCGTGAGTAATCTCATCATAGTCTTGCTGGACGGTGATGGGTTGGATGAGATCTATCATGTAATCGAGTTAGTTTTGATGGGGATTGATCCCTAGTATCCACTATGTTCTGAGATTGATGTTGCGACTACTTTGCCATGCTTAATGCTTGTCACTAGCGCCAGAGTGCCATGATTTCAGATCTGAACCTATGATGTTCTCATCAATATATGTGTGTTCTTGATCTTATCTTGCAAGTTGTAGTCACCTACTATGTGTTATGACCCGGCAACCCCGGAGTGACAATATCCGGAACCACTCCCGGAGATGACCATAGTATGAGGAGTTCATGTATTCACTAAGTGCTAATGTTTTGTTCCGGTTCTCTATTAAAAGGAGAACTTTAATATCCCGTAGTTTCCATTAGGACCCCGCTGCCACGGGAGGGATGGACAATAGATGGCATGCAAATTCTTTTCCATAAACACGTATGACTATATACGGAATACATGCCTACATTAGATTGATGAACTGGAGCTTGTTACATATGTCCCCATGTTATAACTGTTGCATGATGAATGTCATCCGGCATAATTATCCATCACTGATCCAATGCCTACGAGTTTTTCCTACTGGTCCTTGCTTCGTTACTTTGCCGCTACTGCTGTCACTGCTGCTACTGTTACTGCTACTGCTGTCACTGCTGCTACTGTTACCGTTGCTACTGTTGCTATCACACTACTTTGCTACTAAAACTTTGTTGCAGATACTAAGTCTTTTAGGTGTGGTTGAATTGACAACTCAACTGCTAATACTCGAGAATATTCTTTGGCTTCCCCTTGTGTCGAATCAACAAATTTGGGTTGAATACTCTACCCTCGAAAACTGTTGTGATCCCCTATACTTGTGGGTTATCAATACACTGTCAAATTATGTGATAGGGTCATCTTCAAAAGGGCATGAATCTGTTGAATGCCTTCTCCCGTTGTGGAACCAGACGACTGGATCAAATCGGTATCCGGGTTATGGCAACTAAATTTTGCAATGGGTTGCACATTACTTGATAATTTTAAGAAAGGTCGTTCGGAAACAACAGTTGGCTATTCCGACTAGAGCTAGGTTTTTGTCGGGCTGCATAGTCATCAAGTGACTTTTGCAGCTGCTCGAGTCACTCATGCTCGGCTAGAGTGGCCTGACGCGATGCCTCTAAGCCGATTGCCTCAGGCGTCATCCCCGTGATGGGGGTGAGCAAGGCGTGCTCGTTCCTTTGGCTGAGTTCCTCCCACTACTCCCGAGTGAGAGGCTGGGGGATCTACGGGTCGATGTTAACATTGAGATCGTCGTCGTGGCTCTCACCATCATGCCTGCATGAGGCTCCTAAGGAAACGTGAGATGTCCATCTTTTGTGCCCACCATCAGGACATCTGTAGCGGGCTCACTCTCTCGCACTCGGAGTCACCGGTAGAGTCCTCATGCAAGGATGAGAACATGTCAAGGGTGAGCTGGTATGATTTGAGCATTGCCATCTACTCATCCATGGTCTCGAGAGCATGGTGTGGATCCAGCGATAGACCCGTGAGTGCCCAGAGAGTTTATGACGACTTCTAGTCACAAGAAGAGGTGCTGCACGATATGGGACCGACGATTGTCAGGGTTGAACTCTAATTGTAGCGACCCGACTCAAGACGAGTCAAGCCTCTGTGTATCTGTGCCATCCCTGGATCAGTATGCTCGCACACACAGTACATCAATGTATATATCAAAGTGCAATCACATGGAAATAGCGTAAAACTGATATATACCTTAAATATCTCAGCGGAAGCACTCAAGGGACTGGAGTACCAATAAACACCAACGGCAAGTTGAGTGTAGACCGTCACCCTGAATCGTACTCTTACTCGTCGAAGAAAAATATCTGCAACATAAGACGTTGCAACCGTGTAGGTCAGCATATTGAATATGCCGGCAAGTCACATATGAGAGGGGGTAAAATATCATCTATACTATATGCATACATGGCAGGTGGGGCTATAAGTTTTTAGCGAAAAGCAAGTTTTCTCCTACATCAAGAGAGGCTTAAAAGCAAAATGTTACTACCTTGTTTGTTGTTAACGAGATGGTTCCGCCAACCAATTCTCGTACCCGAGTTGTCAATAATTCCCACATCAATTTATTATTTTTGTTGAGAATTTCAGATAACTTCAGTTCCTTTGGCTCAAGTTGTCCATGACCGTGGACACGGCTAATCGATTAGGTTTGAGTACTCTGCAGAGTTTTGCACACGTTCCCCACAAGATTTGATCGCCTCCGTGTATGTCCTCGCACTTCAGGGTGTTTGAAGACCGGATGATCAAAACATGGTCTTTCAACGGGTCCCTCTGAATCCCTGTCGGTGCCCATCCAATCCTACCGTTCTTCTACATCTGCCAGCACCGCCTGTCCAGAGTCGCCACGTTGTCCAACCAAGCCAGAGCCCATAATGACTTGTGGCTGTGCAGGTAAGCCTTGGGTCTTGAAAATATCCGTCCGTCTCTTTGAGCCTGGGTGAAGCTTTCCGCAAGATGTCATGGCCGTCTCCAACATCCCGGGTCATCCACTGGTTTCTCTAGGGAGTCGATCAACCGTCCTTCACCCAGAGTTGCATTGCATCACGAGGTCTTGAAAAGTCTTGACTTAACCGGTCTTGGTTATTAAATTATCCTCGCATCACTCATGGTAAACTCTCAACCAGAATCCCGTCTACTCAAGCATAGCAATATGAAATTTGTCGTCCCGGGCCAAGTAACGGGGTTGTTGGGTGCGTACCACATGATACTACAAAATGTAACCACAATTTCCAAGTACCTACTCAGCATGCAATTGGGCGTAGGATGGTAGAACTACGATGCATAAAACATAGGTGATACATGATCAAATGACTTGCATGGCGATGTTGACGAAGAAGAATTTCTCGAGAAATAACTTGATAGACTACTCGTCACTCTCCGATGAAATCTATATAACAAACATATCATTCACATAAGCACTCATACTAGCAATCTTTCTAGCAATCATAACAAAAGAGAGAGTGAATAAGAATCCAAAAGAAACTTCAAATAAGACTAGGGAGTCTTCTACTACATCAAACACTAAATAGTTTTTTGTCTAATAGAAAATAAAATACTTAAATAATAGGGAACTAAGATAAAATAAAGTATTTTTCACAAAACTATTTGAAGGTATTTCCAAACGGGATTTGAAACAGTAGAGAAACCAATTGCAAGTAATTAGAGAACTAGAATTGATTCCACGCAAACAAATAAGAATAAATAAAATAAAATTTTGTTGTTGTTGAGAAGTTACTGGTAAATATCAGAAAACAAAATATAACTTGTCACAATTAAAAAAAACAAATTAAGAACAATTAATACAAAAGAAATAGCAAGAAAACAAAAAAGGCTAAAACAGAATCTGTTTAGCTTAAAACCCTAAGTTCAAAAATCCTACAAATTCTGAAATTAAACCTACTGATAATTCAGATCACTAGTGATCAGTAGCAAAAACAATTAAATTAAAAGCTATTTTTAAACTCAGGGAATAAGCAAAACAAGGTTTAAACTAAATCTGATCTAATTCAAATTTGAAAATTTCAAACATAGACAAATTATATATTTTTAAAAACTACAGATAAATTTCGATCTACTGGAAAAAGAATCAACCTCATTGGAATTCTGGATCAAAAGCTATGACCAAAACAAGATTGGAACTTTCTCTGTTTTGGAATTAAAACAGAAAACTAAAATCTGAATTCTATCGGATAGGGGGTACACGTGGCGCTCTCTGATTGGTCTACGGGTGTTTGCTGCGGGGAAATCTAACAAACGGCCGAATCTTAATAAAAACCTCTTCGGCTAATATTAAGTAATGAAAAAAACGGCCCGGTTTTGTTTAAAAGATCGAAGGGGTACGGGTGATCTAATCTCTACCGTTTACTCACGATCTAATGGCTAAGGAAAAGATGGGGGTTCTCACCGTGACTTGCTGGGGCTTCTTCTTCTCCGGCGAGACAGAGAAAAGGTGGTGCTCGGGGAGGGGGCTCCGGCGATCTCCGGCGGCGTCCGAGGCGTGGGGAGGACGGAGGCGGGTATCCTCCGTCGATTGGTGGCGACAGCGAGGTGCTTCGAGGTCGGGGGAGAGCAGGGGCGGCCGGGGAAGTTCCTGTATCGGCCAACTCCGATGAGATGGTGGCAGGACGCTGCGGTGGCGAGGTGCTCGGGCTAGTGGGAAAATGGAGTGCGGTGATCGAGGGGAACTCGTTGGTGGCGTCGGTTGGGGCGGGGAGGTGCAGTAGTGGCCGGGGCGGCGCGACGGATTTTCTACTGGAGCCTGCTCCAGCGAGGTGCATGGGGCGAGGGTTCTGGCATGGGGAGGAGGGGCCGAGGGGGGCTCGGGGTGGCGACTTATATAGGGGGCAGGGGGTGCCGAGGGAAGGAAAGGGAAGGGCAATCGGGAGGGATCCCGTCGGATCAGGGGGTGGCAGGAGGTGCGCCATGGAAAGGGGGCAGTGGCGCCAGGGGATTTTCTTTTTTTTTAAACAGCAAGAGAAAAAGAACAAAAGGAAACAAAATAAAAATATTTATATGGGGTATTATATACCAAAATTTTCAGAAAAATATTTCCTACTCGTTTATCATTTTTCCAACACCAAAATAAAAACTTTTTAAAAAATGTTTTTTTCAGAAAAATCCCTAAGGCTTTATTTTCTTTTGTAATTATTTTCTCATTAAAGATCTGGTTTTCTTGGCTCAAAAATATTTCCAAGATGCCCCTCATTTTGGGAGGGTCATGTTCCTCCTCTCTTTTCTGTTTGACGGAATATTATTCCCCGGCATTTCTTGAGTGAAGAAGAAAACAAAATGCAAAGGAAAAATCGAAAGTAAATTCAAGTGCCACCTTGGTTCAAATTCTTTGTAGTTGAAGAAGTCATGCTATCTCCTCTCGCCGGTTTTAAAAAGATGAATTTGAACTCACAGGAAACGGGAAAGTCATTTTATTCCCTCTTATTCAAAAGTTTTTGAAAAGTTTCAAATTTCACTCAAGTTTCAATCACTCAAGCAAACAAACAAACAATATAATAAATATATTAACATTCCAAAATTTGGGATGTTACACTAATCGACGATGCGGAGAAGTCCTCCGCACCACAAATGAAAAGTGGCTCCATGTCCAACGGAGCCTCCTAAAGTCACGTCGAATCGTCGATGACGAAGCTGAGGGAGCCAAATCAGATCTCTCCGCCGATGATCATGATGATGATGAAAAAATCACTCTTGCACTGAAAATTGCTAGACACGCTACCCCATGGTGGGCGTGAATTGTCAAGGCAACGATCCTGACAATGAGTACTAGGGGCATGAACGAGGGGTGAAGCCTAGTTATGGCGGAATTGTATCACTCGTATTTAGCGACTTTTGGCCCCTCACAGTGATGTAAACACCCTACTTCTCATGTCGAGAGGCTTTGTGTTTTCTTTGGGGTGTGTGATTACAACAGGGTGGTGAACCCTTGTCCCGGACCTTAGGGCTAGCTTATATAGAGTGCGCCATACCCCATCAATCCATTAATGAGACGTTTCAAGGGGAATGAAGAAGTGTAACTACTGCAATTACTAGTAGCGGTAGCTATAACTATGACAAGTATAGGTAATGACGATCATAACTACACTTAATGTATGGTGTTAAGTCCCTTGAACGTTGTAGTTCCCACGTCGTCCTTATGTCTCCTTTGCCCAGGTGTTGATGCCAGGCCAACTAGAAGGAAGATGTTTGAGTCACTTGCTACTTCTCGAGCTTGCGTTGGTTTTTCCCTTGAAGAGGAAAGGGTGATGCAGCAAAGTAGAAATAAGAATTTCCCTCAGTTTGGGAACCAAGGTATCAATCCAGTAGGAGTATCAAGATGAGGCACCAATGAACCTGCGCAAAAACAAACAAACTTGCACCCAACGCAATAAAGGGGTTGTCAATCCCTTCACGATTACTTGCAAGGTGAGACCTGATAGTGATGAAAGGTAAATGGAAATAAAAGTGCAGCAAGGTATTTTTGGTGTTTTTGTATGTAGAGCTGAATATATGATGTGTAAAATAGACCCGGGGGCCATAGTCTTCACTAGAGGCTTCTCTCATGATAGCAAGTATTATGGTGGGTGAACGAATTACTGTCGAGCAATTGATAGGATCGTGCAAAGTCATGATGATATCCAAAGCAATTGTCATACATATAGGCATCACGTCCGAGACAAGTAGACCGATACTATCTGCATCTACTACTCTTACTCCACACATCGATCGCTATTCAGCATGCATCTAGTGTATTAAGTTCATAACAAACAGAGTAACGCCTTAAGCAAGATGACATGATGTAGAGGGATAAATTAATGCAATATGACATAAGCCCCATCTTTTTACCCTTGATGGAAATAACATGATGTGTGCCTCGCTACCCCTTCTGTCACTATGTGAGGACACCGCACGGTATGAACCCAAAACCAAGCACTTCTCCCATTGCAAGAATTATAGATCATGTTGGCCAAACGAAACCCATAACTCAAAGATAATTACAAGGATACGAAATCATGCATATAAGAAATCAGAGGAGACTCAAATAATATTCATAGATAATTTGATCATAAATCCACAATTCATCGGATCTCGACAAACACACCGCAAAAGAAAGTTATATCAGATAGATCTCCATGAAGATCATGGAGAACTTTGTATTGAAGATCCAAGAGGGAGAAGAAGCCATCTAGCTACTAGCTATGGACCCGAAGGTCTGTGGTGAACTACTCACGCATCATCGAAGAGGCAATCGTGTTGATGATGAAGCCCTCCGTGTCTGAATCCCCCTCCGGCAAGGCACTAGAACGGTCCCCAGATGGGATCTTGGGAGACAGAAGGTTGCAGCGGCGGAAAAGTATTTTCGTGGCTCCCTCTGGTGGTTTCAGGATTTTTGGGAATTTATAGGCGAAAGAGGTAGGGCAAAGCAGCCACGGGGGGGGGGGGGGGCACGAGCCTGCTAGGCACTGAGTTAATAGGTTAGTCCCAAAAGTTACATAAAATGGCATATAAATGCATATAAGACATCCCAAGTTGATAATATAATAGCATGGAACAATCAAAAATTATAGATACGTTGGAGACGTATCATCACTCTGTGAATCTGACTAGATTCCTTGACATACGCATCTGAATGTGCATGCGCTCCTAGAACCTTTAATGATTCTACGGGGCCCTATGTGGGCCTTGGGTGTCATACCCATGACCCCATCAATGGTGGCTCACTTGGGCGCCTCTATGTTCGTTGGGTGTGGTGTGTGTACTGACCCAGGAAGATCTATGCATCACTATCGTCACCCTGTGCCTGCCTCGCCCCTCACGGGTGGTGACGGTTGTAGGACTTTAGGTGGTTAGTAGTGATTATCTCAGGTGAAAAATCTGCATGATGGTGTCATTCCGAGTGACAACGACGCTCTCGAGCGCCGCTTCCTCTCCTTGGAGGCGTCACTATGGGTAGTACTCCTCCACCTTGTGCTCTGGATGAAAACCCTTGTTTCGGCATCTCGCACTAGGCGGTGGTGGCACTGTCATGTCATTCCCTTTTTGGAGGTTTAGTATCATGAACAAGGTCCTTATTGCTGGTTGTCGAAGGTGTGTTAATGGACGGCAGTTTCCTCTTCGCTTCAACGGTTCTGGGGCCTCGATGATGGTTACCTCAAGGGGTGTTAGTTTGCATTTCTATTGCGCCCGATTTCCTCTTGTGTGCTCTTGGTGTTTGTATCCATCCAAAAGCTAGGGTGAGCGTCCTCATCGTACAAAGGTGTGGTGATCTTCGAGCTAGAGCGAGGGGGCAAGTGGGCTCCTTTAGACGATTGATACGTCTCCAACGTATCTATAACTTTTAATTGTTCCATGTTGTTATATTATCATTCTTGGATATTTTACAATCTTTTTATAGTCATTTTATATCATTTTTTGGTACTAACCTATTGACATAGTGCCTAGTGCTAGTTGTTGTTTTTTGCATGTTTTTTACATCACAGGAAATCAATACCAAATGGAGTCCAAACATAGCGAAACTTTTTGTGGAATTTTTTGGGCCAGAAGACATCCAGTGGGCCAGGAGCGCACCAGAGGGGAGCTCCGATGGGAGCACAACCCACCAGGGCGTGCCTGGGGGGCATGCGCGCCCCGTGGGATTGTGCCCTCCTCGCTGGCCTCCCGCACCGCCTCATTGCTCTATAAATACCCCAATATTACAGAAACCCTAAAGGGGAGACGAAAATAAATTCCAACCGCCGCATAGTCTAGAAACACCAGATCCAATCTAGACACCATCACGGAGGGGTTCATCATGTCCATTGGTACCTCTCAGATAATGCGTGAGTACTTCTTTGTAGACCTACATGTCCGTAGTTAGTAGCTAGATGGCTTCCCCTCTCTCTCTCTCTCCTGATTATCAATACAATGGTCTCTTGGAGATCCATATGACGTAAGTCTTTTTGCGGTGTGTTTGTTGGGATCCGATAAACTTTGAGTTTATGATCAGATCTATGTTTTTATCCATGAAAGTTCTTTGAGTCTTCTTGATCTCTTATATGTGTGATTGATAATATATAGCGTCGTATTTCTTCTCCTATATTAGGTTTTTTTGGCGAACTTGAACTATTTATCTTGCAATGGGAAGAGGTGCTTTGTGATGGGTTCGATCTTATGGTGCTTGATCCCAGTGACAGAAAGGGAAACGACATGTCTGTATCGTTGCTATTAAAGATAACAAGATGGGGTCTATTTATACATAAATAGATCTTGTCTACATCATGTCATTGTTCTTATTGCATTACTCCATTTTTCCATGAACTTAATACACTAGATGCATGTTGGATTGCGATCGATGTGTCGAGTAATAGTAGTAGATGTAGGCAGGAGTTGGTCTACTAATCTTGGACGTGATGCCTATATAATGATGATTGCCTAGATATCGTCATGATTATTTGAAGTTCTATCAATTGCCCAACAATAATTGTTTTCCCACCGTTTGCAATTTTTCTTGAGAGAAGTCACTAGTGAAACCTACGGCCCCCGAATCTCTTTTCATCATATTTTCCTTTGCAATCTATTTTCCTTTACTTTTTATTTTCAGATCTATTAAACCAAAAATACAAAACATACCTTGCTGCAATTTAGTTGCTCCATGATCTATATATCCTATCTACCACTTTTACCTCATGTTATTTGCCTATCTTGAGGCACCGTGCCCGAAAGGGATTGACAACCCCTTTACCTTACTGGTTCGATAACATTGGTCTCATCACTAAGGGAAATACCTACCATCGCTATACTGCATCATCCCTTCCTCTTTGGGGAAATACGACGTAGTTCTAGCAGACATCAAAAGGAATTTCTGGCGCCGTTGCCGGGAAGATCAAGCCAAGATAGTCTGCCACCAACGTGCCAATTTATGGCTCCGTTGCCGGGGAGGATCTTCAACATCAACCAGGTTCCTAATCACAAATCTCATCTCCTCATAATTTACATTATTTTCCATTTGCCTCCCGTTTTCCTCTCCCCCACTTGACAAAAAAATTCCTTTTTTATTCACCCTTCTTTCGTTTGCCTCTTTGCTTGTGTTACCATGTGCCTTCTATTTGCTTGCATCTTTGCTTGCTAAAAATATATCGAGATGGATCCTCATCCACTAGCTAATCTTTTGAAGAGATCCAATTACGATGAACCAATTGCTAGTGAGTTGAGTGTACTTGATTATCTCTATAAAGTTTTGCTTGGGATTCGTGAATCTGAAAAATGTGATGAAGTGATTCACGATGTTTCCTTGAATGAAAAGCATGATTGCAATGATATTGTTATAAATTCTATCAATATCAATTGTGCTAATTATATGCAAACCCACAAGCTTGGGGATGCTATATTTCATGAGTTTGCCATGACCACTACTTATTGCAATGATCATGATTGGGGTGATAATGCTTCTTATGATATTGATAACTTATTTAGTACTCTTGATGAATATGATATTGAAAGTGGGTTTCGAAGAGTGTCAACTTTAGAAATTACTGATCCTACTATTTTGGGGAGTCTTCAATCTTATGAAATTTTTGATAGAAGTGGGTTTGGAGAGGTCATGTCTTTAGTTAATGATAATCCCACCATTTTGGAAGAGTGTCAACTTTGCATGCATGTGGACCATGAAGAGAAAAATTTATATTATAGTTATATTTTTTAATTCCTTCATGATGGTACAGAAATTTATTATGACAGAGGAACATATGCTTGTAAGGTCTGCAATAATATCAAGTTTCCTCTCTATGTGTTTAAAGTTTTGAAGCTACGCTTGTTTTTCCTTCCTATGCTAGTTGATTGTTATTCCCATAAATTGTTTGCTTATAAAATGCGTATGCATAGGAAATATGTTAGACTTAAATTTGATTTTTACTTTCTATATTATGCTCTGTATGTGCTTCAATTCTTCTCTTTCGTGAGAGCATCATTATAATCATCATTGCCTAGCTAGGGGCGTAAAACGATAGCGCTCGTTGGGAGGCAACCCAACTTGTATCTTTTTTATTTTTGGTTTTCTTGATGTTTTAAATAAAATATACAATTATACCTCTGGATATATGTGTTTTTGTGGTTTAAATTAGTCTTTGCGCCAAGCAAGGCCTTTGGGTTGATTTGGATGAAAGTTGATTTGATCTTGCTAAAAACAGAAACTTTTGCACTCAAGAAATTATTTTTCATTTTTAAGAGAAGAGTGCTTTTGAGTTGATTATTTTTGAAGAATATTAAAAAACAAATTAATCACGTCGTCTAATTATTCAGAATTTTTGGAATTACATAATTATTCGAAGTAGTCAGATTGCTATAGACTTTTCTGTTTTTGACACATTCTGTTTTCTTTGTGTTGTGTGCTTGTTTTGATGATTCTATGGTTTTATTTGATGAGTTTTTCCATAGAAAAGTTGGAATACAATAGATATAATGCAAAAATAAAATATGAATAGGTTTTCAACAATACTTATAGTAGTGGTTTGCTTTCTTATACTAACGGATCTCATGAAGGTTTTGTTGAGTTTTGTGTGAATGAAGTTTTCAAGTTTTGCATGATCTTACGATGGATGAAGGAATAAGGATTAGCAAAAGGCCAAGCTTGGGGATTCCCGAGGCACCCAAAGATAATATTCAAGAAGTAGCAAGCAACTAAGCTTGGGGATGCCCCCGAGTGGCATCCCCTCTTTCTTCTAACAACTATCGGTATTTTACTTAAAACTATATTTTTATTTGTCACATATTATGAGTTTTTCTTGGAGCGTCTTGTATGATATGTGTCTTTGCTTGTTTTTCTTTGTGTTTTATGACTTGAATCCTTGGTAGACACACCTTTTTGAGAGAGCCAAAAATTATGCTATGCTTGCTCTTATGCGACACTTAAATTTTTAGAGCCATGGATTTGATCTAGTACTTTACTTATATCTTTTTGAGCACGGTGTGCTTTGTTATTTTTTCAAGAAATGCTCTCATGCTTCACTTAGATTTATTTGGGAGTTAGGCATTTTTTTAAGAAATTCTCTCTTGCTTCACTTAGATTATTTTGAGAGAAAGAAAAAATATGCTCATGTTCTTCACTTAAATTTGTTTGAGCTTATCAAAAGCAACACGTGAAAATAGTCCCAAAGTGATAGATATCCATGGACGATATAAGAAAAACTTTCATGAAGATCACTGAACAAAATAAGCTTGATTCTTAGTAATGGTTTTGAGATATGACGATATGATATGTGAGTAATGTTGATGAGTAATTGTGCTTTAGTAAGAATATTGATGTTAAGGTTTGTGATTCCCTATGCAAGCACGAAAGTCAATAGTTATGCAATGAAATTTATATCCTACTTGTGGTGCATTATTCGGTGTTACTTATGCTTAATGCTTGGGTACGATATTTTTCGTTTCTTGGTTGGTCGGTTTTCATTCTTTTTGCTAGCCTCCATTTTGCACTAAGTATGATCACTACTTGTGCATCCAAAACCCTTTAAACCGGTTTTGCCATTTGAGTCCACTACACCTACCTATATGCGGTATTTCCATGCCGTTCTAAGAAAATTTGCATGTGCAATCTCTTATTTTCAAAATAAATTTTGTCTTTTGTGTGCTCTACCACTCGCGAGGCGGTGAGGGGAGGCCAATATTTTCCATGCTAGATGTGTTATTCTCACAATGTGAATTTATTCACTTGTCATTGCATGAGAGTACGGCAAAGGTATTAGGGATGCCCAATCCCGAAATGAAAAAAAATGAATTTACTTTTTGTTGTCAAATAATTAATTCCTTGTAAAGTGTTGGTATGGAGGGCACCCGAGGATACGGACAAGCCATGGAAAGTAAAAGTAATGGTGGAAAAAGGAATAAGCTTTATTTTCTATTTGGGAACCGCCTATGATTTATCTAGCATGGAAAGTGTTGGGAGCTCTAAGTCGATTTCGTTGGTGGGAAAAGTATGCCTCCCAAAACAAATTATCTCTCAATTTTTGCTTTGAGCTCTGGCACCTCTACAAATCCCTACTTCCCTCTGCGAAGGGCCTTTATTTTACTTATGCAATTTTTATTTCGAATTGAGTCTCCATCTTATCTCATAAAGCACCACCTAAGGGGCACTATGATCGTATTTTATCATTGGGTGTAGCTAATATTCGAGTGTGTTTCATGAATGGATCAATGATTGAGCATAATGGGTTAGGGATAACTTGCTTTAGTGTTGATATTTTGAAATACATGGTTGTTTGTTGATATGCTTGAGTATTAAAGTCTTCATGTCAAAACTAGACTATTACTTTGAACCATATACAAGTCCAAATGTCTATGTTATAAATATAAGAAATGTGATGAACATGTTAGGCAGCATTCCACATCAAAAATTCTGTTTTTATCATTTACCTACTCGAGGACGAGCATGAATTAAGCTTGGGGATGTTGATACGTCTCCAACGTATCTATAATTTTTTTATTGTTCCATGTTGTTATATTATCATTCTTGGATGTTTTACAATCTTTTTATAGTCATTTATATCATTTTTTGGTACTAACCTATTGACATAGTGCCCAGTGGCACTCGCAGTTTTCTACATGTTTTTTACATCGCAGGAAATCGATACCAAATGGAGTCCAAACAAAGTGAAACTTTTTATGGATTTTTTTGGGTCAGAAGAATTCCAGTGGGCCAAGAACGCACGTGAGGGAGCTCCGATGGGAGCACAACCCACCTGGGCACGCCTGGGGGCCTAAGCACGCCGGTGGGTTGTGCCCTCCTCGTTGGCCTCCCGCGCCGCCTCTTTTCTCTATAAATACCCAAATATTCTAGAAACCCTAAAGGGGGGGACGAAAATCAATTCTAGCCGCCACGGTGTCCAGAAACACCAGATCCAATCTAGACACCATCACAGAGGGGTTCATCATGTCCATTGGTGCCTCCACGATGATGCGTGAGTAGTTCTTTGTAGACCTATGAGTCCGTAGTTAGTAGCTAGATGGATTCCTCTCTCTCACTTGATTATCAATAGAATGGTCTCTTGGAGGTCCATATAATGTAAGTCTTTTTGCGGTGTGTTTGTTGGGATCTGATGAACTTTGAGTTTATGATCAGATCTATGTTTTTATCCATGAAAGTTATTTGAGTCTTCTTTGATCACTTATACGCGTGATTGATTATAGCCTCGTATTTCTTCTCCAATAATTGGATTTTTTTGGCCAAATTGATCTATTTCTCTTGCAATGGGAAGAGGTGCTTTGTGATGGGTTCGATCTTACGGTGCTTGATCCCAGTAACTGAAAGGGAAATGACATGTATGTATCGCTGCTATTAAGGATAAAAAAGATGGGGTCTATTTCTACATAAATAGATCTTGTCTACATCATATCATTGTTCTTACTGCATTATTTCGCTTTTCCATGAATTTAATACACTAGACGCATGCTGGATAGCGGTCGATGTGTGGAGTTATAGTAGTAGATGCAGGCAGGAGTCGGTCTACTAATCTTGGACGTGATGCCTATATAATGATCATTGCCTGGATATCATCATGATTATTTGAAGTTCTATCAATTGCCCAACAGTAATTGTTTTCCCACCGTTTGCTATTTTTCTCGAGGGAACCCACTAGTGAAACCTACGGCCCTCGGGTCTATTTTCATCATATTTGCCTTTGCGATATATTTTCCTTTGCTTTTATTTTCAGATCTATTAAACGAAAAATACAAAAATACCTTGGTGCAATTTATTTGTTCGGCGATCTATTTATCCTATCTACAACTTTTTCCTCACGTTATTTTCCTATGTTGAGGCGCCGTACCCGAAAGGGATTGACAACCCCTTTAACACGTCGGGTTGCGAGTATTTGTTATTTTTTGCAGGTGTTGTTTACGTGGTGTGAGGATGTTCTCCTAATGGTTCGATAACTTTGGTCTCATCACTGAGGGGAATACCTACCGTCGCTATACTGCATCATCCCTTCCTCTTTGGGGAGATACTGGTGTAGTTCTAGGAGACATCAACAATGCAGCTAGATGACACTATTGTTGGTTGCTATGGTGTTGATAGTCTGATACGTCCATTTTGCATTATGATTTATAATACATCTCCAACATATCTATAATTTTTTATTGTTCCATGCTATAATATTATCATTCAAGGATACCTTTTTGGGCATTTATGCGCTGATTCATATTTTTTTCAGCACTAACCTATTAACCCAGTGCCAAGTGCTAGTTGTTGTTTTCTGCATGCTTTTGGCTTTTCAAGTTTACAGTACCAAATGGATTCCAAATACCATGAAACTTTTTGATGATATTTTCTGGACCAAAAGAAGACCTGGAAGCTTCGAGAGAAGATCAGGGTCTGCACGAGGGGCCTACATGCCAACAGGGCGTGCCTAGGGGGGTGGTCGCACCCTGTTAGCCTGTGGACCCTCCCAACTCTCCTGACCTCCTACTGTGGATTATAAATTCTCATATATTCTAAAAACCCTAGGGGAGATATCGAAACATTTTTTTCGACGCATGTTTATGTTTCGTCGTGTGCTCATCTGGAGCTTTGTTCTGGTGCCCTACCGGAGGGCGTCGATTATGGATGGCCTCTACATCAACCATGCTGATCCCATGGTGATGTGTGAGTAGTTCACCATGGACCTACAGGTCCATAGCTAGTACCTAGATGTCTCTCTCCCTCTATGATCTTCAATACAAAGTTGATCGCATCTTCTTGATCATCTATTCGATGTAATCACTTTGTGCGGTGCGTTTGTTGCGATCTGACGAATTGTGGGTTTATGTCAGATTATTCATGAAAATAATTGAGTCATTTCTGAATTACAATTTGTTTCTTATTTGCATGATTAGTATAGCTTCATAGTGCTATCAGATCTATTGATTTGGTTTGGCCAATTAGATTGATCTATCTTTAGTGAGAGGGGTGCGTTGTAGTGGGTTCAATATTGCGGTGCTCAATCCGAGTGGTAGAAAGGAACATGACACGTATTTGTATTGCTGCCACTAAGGATAAAACAATGGGGTTGATTCATATTAATTAGATTTTATTTGTCTACATCATGTCATTGTTCTCCAAGCATTACTCTATTTTACTTAATACTCTAGATGCATGCTGGATAGGGGACGATGGGTGGACTAATAGTAGTAGATGCAGAAAAGGGTTGGTCTACTTGCTTGTGGACGTGATGTCTATATACACATGGTCATTGCCATGAATAAATATTGCATAACTATGTGCTTTTCTATCAATTGCCCAACAGTAATTTGTTTACACACCGTATGCCTTCTTCGAGAGAGAAGGAACTAGAGAACACCATGGACCCCGGGTCTATTCAGATATATATTTACAAATGCTACCAGTTCCTCATTGCCTATATTTAATTTTTATATATTATCTATTTTATATTTATCAACTATCAACCACACTACTTATTTGCTTGCAAGTAATGAGTTCAAGGGGATTGCCAACCCTCTTGCCCGTGTTGGGTGCAAGTGTGTGCTATTTTGTGTGTAGGTGTCGAAGACGGGAAGTTGTGTGCTCCTCCTATTGGTTCGATAACCTTGATTATCACACAGGGAAATACTTATATGTGCTATGCTGCATCATCACCTTCTCTTTGGAGAAAAACCCAACACAGATCACAAGCATCAATCTCTTGTTGATAATTATATTGTTTTAGCCAATGATTAAATTTGATGATATAAATCTAATGCCTTTTCTCTTTTAATTTACAAGATACAACACAAAGAGGGAAGTTGTCAGAAACTGGAATTCTAGACCTCAAAACCAAGAAAAGCCTAAAAATTATGTGGAGACCAAATGACCTGAAACTTCATGAGGATTGTTTGGGTCGGGACCTTGATCCTAAGCCATAGGAATCCAGCCTGTAACACATCCCATATCTTTGCGGTCTCACGCACGGTTATCCCCACGGCTACAGCCTTACCTTAGCCGGGACCGTTTGCGCCTTTCGACTCGCGTATGCAATTGTGTAGCTAGCATTCCGATGTCAAAGAACCCGGGTCGACATGTCTAGTCATAAACTCAAGTGGCAGTTCCGTACAGGGACATGCATACATGACCCAGCGAAGCAGGTGTCGGTCAACAGTGAGTGTAGACGAGTCGTAGCAAGCTACAAGGACTCCATTACACCACTTGACATTTCCCCAAAGGGACGGACACAACAGCTAAGAAGCACACATGCCGGTCAACCAATGTGTCCAGAGCAGTAGTGAACTACCATGGCTCGGTGGAAACACAAAGGGGCATTTCCCCGTAAGGAATTCTACTAAGGCATACGACTAGGTGTTTGAACCCCATACATATGAAGTACAACACCCATACGCATGGCATACCGATATGCATAGATACATCTATGGCATCACAACATAACCATAAACATATAAACTTTATTTAGAAGGCTCGGAAGAGCCTCACACATAATATTACACAGATAGGGGTCTCACGACCCATCATCACAAGTCATTCAAACAAGTCTTACAAGCCAGCGAAAGATTAAAACTTTCTGAGTACAGACAGACGGAAAGGTAAAAGGCACATGGCCTGACTATCTACAGACCCAACCTAGGGCCAGATCGTAGCTGGGACACCTGCTACTCGTCGTCGTCAACGTCTAGATACAAACCACCATTAGGGTCATTAACAACCTCTGCAACAAATTATTCAGCAAACGTGAGTACAAGAGTACTCAGCAAGACTTTAGAACAATCTATCTACTCATGCAAATGTATCACCAAGGGGTTGTGGGGTTTCAAGCGGAAAGCCAGCTTTGACTCTTGGCTGGACAAACTACATTTTCAAATAGTTTTGACAACTTGGTTTTCTCGCACACGAGTCCACTAACACCACAGCAATACTCCATCATGGAATCATTCCGTCTCCCTACGGAAATGCCATCCACGACACTCACACTTATCTTCACATTTTTATGAGTAGCCATTATAGTTGTCTATGAACAACATATGTTTCCAAGTAGTCCATATCCGCGGACGCGGCTATTCGAATATATCATAACCCTGCAGGGGTGTACTTCTTCCCACACGCTCTCTCTACTTATCACTATGTGCACGTCATGCACCTCGGCAACCTTCAAGCGGAAGCCCAACGAGGGAGTCGGCGACGACCGTTAACCACGTTAATACCTAGTCCAGGTTTATCGCATATCTAAGGGTAACCCGCACGGAAGTCCGGCCGAGGTTTCCGCCACGACCCCAAACGATGTGCGCAGGGTTCCCAAGCCCACCATCCGGGTGCCACTTGGTACACCGTGCCACTGCCTACCGCATCATAGCCCACCTCTAAGGTCAGCACTATGCACGGCCTCCAGCATAACTATAAACACCAGAAACTACTAGCAACTCCTGGACCGAGTATTAGGCAATTAATAAGTCGAGCGGGGTCATATTTCAGGGCCCAGCATGTGGTAGTATCTTGCCTTGGATTACATACACGGAACTCAGTTCCTAAGTATGGTTCCAATGAAACAGCCCGCCATGTACTCCTACATAGCCTTTCACCGGTACCTTTACCAAAACAGGTTCAACACACAACCTTTATTAACTGAACACATTCTCACGATCATGTTCATCACCCAGATGATAGACCTTACACAACTCTAATCATAGCATGCATAGCAGGATAAGACACATCAAGGCTCAAGCATCTACCAGGTATGCTAGGTTGCAAGGTTTAGCAATTTACTGTGACAAGACAGGTCATGCAAAGGAATGGGTTCAGCTAACGTGGTAAAAGCATTGAAAGCATTTTGAACTAATGCAATAAATAAGAGCAGGAGCGAGAACATGGGATTTATCGGGATGATCAAAATGGTTGCTTGCCTTGTTGCTCAGCAGAGGGGTGATATCCGTCAGTCGGATAATCAGTCGTATCCGAAGGGGCGGGGCCTACTGAATAACAACATACAAATATTAACAATCATATGCAACAATCATGATGCATGAATATGGCATGAAATGAAGGGTGATATGTTTCAATGTGGTTGGTGAAACCTTAGTTTGCATCTGGTTTGAAATCCAAATTCAAATATTATTTGAAATGGCATATTTATCTTAATCATCTAATTGATTTGACCTGATGTTGTTTCATAACTTTATTTTCCATGCATGAAAGTAGCACCATTGTGTTCATTGAATTTTTCTGATCAATTTGCATATATTATTTGCCTGATTTGGACAATTTTATATGAATTTCCAAAGTTTTGAAATTATTCTGGAATTATATTAAAACCAGAATTTGATTTATTGCATCACCATGACATCAGCAGGTCAGCTGGCCGTTGGAAGTTAAACCTAACTAGTGGAACCCACTGGTTAGTGAGTCTGGCCAGTTTTAGATTAAGTTTAAACTTAGTTAGCTAATTAACAGGGATGGACCCACATGTCAGTGGCTATTTAGCTTTAAATAAAACTTTTATTTTTAATTTAACTAAACTTAATTAGTCTGGGGCTGGCCCCACCTTTCATAGGCTTAGGGGGGTTGAACCCACTGGCGACGAGGTCGATCTCGCCGGCGGTGAGCCTCCGGCAGCACCAGAGACGGCGGAGGGTGTCAGAAACGCGTCTCCGATGAAAATTTGAGCGGCAGAAGGCACAGGGAGAACGGCCACTCGACGACGCGCATGATGGAGCAAACCCAGGGGCTGGGGTCGCCGTAATCGACGCCGGCGATGAGCTTGGTGGCGTCCGAAGCTCGGCCATCGTCGAGGTCATCGAAAACGGGGGCAAAACTCATGGGGCTAGGCTCCTAAAGCACCTACGCGACGAGCTGAAGTTGTTGCAGGCCTCAGATGGACCAACCGGTCACCGTAGGGTCACCGGCGACGAGCTACTGCGGCGGTCCTCATCGGGCTCCGGTGAAACTAGGCCTAGAGCTCGGGAAAGAGAGGGGAAATGGGGGAAATCACTCCGGAGCTCACTGCAGTGACGAGGGGATGCTCAGACTGCTTGGGGAGGCACTGGATCCGGCGAATCAACGGTGGCTTGCCGGTGGCCGAAGGTTGAAGAGGACGGTGACGCTGGCGTTGCAGGGCTCGAGGGCTCTTCTCCTTTGGCAGGGACGACCATCTTGTCTAGGCGGAGCGAACGGTGCGCTCAGAGGCGAGGGAGGACGGCCGGAGCGAAGGCTAGCTCAAGCTCGAGCTTGCAACAATGGCGGCCGAGAGGGGAAGAGGCACAGGGGGCGAATGAGGAGAGGGAGAGGATGGGAACGGGCTTGGGGAGGCTTATCCTCCATCTCCATCTCATCCAGGCGAGCCAGGCATGCTCACAAGTGCGTGGACGCGCCGGAGGGAGCGGCGGCCACCTCCTCCTTCGACTGGCAAAGGAGGAAGACGACAGAAGGGGAGGAGATGGGCCTGGGCCAAGGTAAGCGCCAGATAACTCTTTTCCCATTTGTTTTCATTTCTATTTCTGTTAAATTCTTTGTGACTTTGTTTTTCTTTTATTTTTGGCCCCAAACTATTCCTAAAATAGTTTGAAACATGCTGAAATGTTATTTGGAATATTTCCAAATATATATAAAAGTTTCAGCATTTTTGAAAACTTTGGATTATTTGAAATCATTTCTATAGTTGATTTCAGTAGCTTTTATCTTTAAAATAAAATGCCAAAAGCATTTTGAAAATATATTTCACTCCTGATATTTTGTTTTCAACATTTAACAGAAATGATGAACTTTTCTAATGGCCATTTTGGAAACTTTAATTTGCCACCAAATTTGAATTGCTTTTGAATATAGAGTTGCTAGGGTTTTGCTTTTGTTTTCTTTGCTTTGCTTTTGATTTCATTTCCTTTTTCTTGGATGCATTGAAGAATACATGAGCACAAACTTTCTATACTCTAATAGGGATCAGGGATGTGACAACTCACCCCCACTCAAAAGAATCTCGTCCCGGGATTTGGAAGTCGTCGGGAATAGCATGGGATACTCAAGTCGTAGATGATCCTCTCTTTCCCATGTTGCCTCTTTTTCAGAATGCTTTGACCATTGAAGTTTAAGAAACTTGAGGTTTCGACATCGAGTGGTACGCTCATCTTGATCAAGAATACGAACAGGGTATTCTCAGTATGAAAGGTTATCTTGGAGATCAAGCGTTTCGTGGTCCGCTTCGCGGATAGGATCCGAAAAGCAACACCTGAGTTGCGAGACGTGGAATACATCATGAACCCTGGAAAGATGCGGAGGAAGTTCCAATTGGTAGGCAACTTCTCCTTGTTTGGCAAGAATGCGAAAAGGACCGATATAATGAGGAGCCAACTTGCCCTTGATACCGAAACGATGGGTACCATTCAAAGGTGTAACCCGAAGGTAAGCCTTCTCGTCAACTTCAAAGGTCACAGCCTTATGATGACGATCATATTGGCTCTTTTGACGAGACTGGGTTGTTTTCAACTTTTCACGAATAATGCGAACTTGCTCTTCTGCATCCTGGATCATATCCGGACCAAAGAGTTGCCTCTCTCCGGTTTCTGACCAATTAAGAAGTTTTCGACATCTTCGTCCATAGAGAACTTCAAAAGGGGCTTTGCCCAACCTTTATTGATAACTATTGTTATAAGCAAATTCGGCGATTGGAAGACATTTCTACCAATTCATACCGAACGACATAACACAAGCTCGGGGGCATATCTTCTAGGATTTGATTCACTCTTTCTACTTGACCACTTGATTGAGGATGGAAAGCAGTGCTAAAAGATAAGCGAGTCCCCATGCCATTCTGAAAACTCTCCCAGAAGCGAGAAGTCAATATACTTCCACAGTCTGAGTTAATATCCACAGGAACCCCATGAAGAGACACTATTCGAGAGATATATAGCTCTGCTAGCTGGCTAGCTGTTATACTCTCACGAACTGGAAGAAAATGAGCTACTTTGGAAAAACGGTCAATGACCACAAAGATAGCATTATTTCCTTTCTTGGTCTTGGGAAATCCAGTGATGAAAGCCATACTGACTTTATCCCATTTCCATTCAGGAATAGCTGAAGGTTGAAGGGTGCCAGCAGGCCTTTGATGTTCTGCCTTAACTCGACGACAAATCTCGCAGTTAGCAATGAACTCAGCAATTTCTCTCTTCATCCTAGTCCACCAAAACCTCTAGCGTAGGTCCTGATACATCTTAGTACTACCAGGATGAATAGTGAGAGGAGAATCATGAGCCTCCTTAAGGATCAACTGCCTTAGATGTGGATTCTTAGGAACCACTAAACGATTCTGGAAGAACACAACATCTTGATCATTCATGCAGAATTCCTTAGCGTTTCCGCTAATAATATTCCCCTTGATCCGTGATATACCCTTATCACGCTTCTGGCCAGCTATGATTTGATCCTTAAGAGTAGGCTTCGCCACCAGGTTAGAAAGGAATCCTTGAGGAACAATGTGAAGATTTAACTTCCGAAATTCCTCATAGAGATGTGGTTGACCTCGTTGTAACATCAGGTTGTTACAATAAGACTTACGACTTAGTGCATCAGCCATAACATTGGCCTTCCCCGGGGTGTAAGTTATCCCTAAGTCGTAATTTGTGATCAACTCAACCCACCGTCTTTGCCTGAGATTCAAATCCGGCGAGGTGAAGATATATTTCAGACTTTGGTGATCAGTGAATATTTCACAACGATTACCAAGAAGGTAATGTCGCCAAGTTTTAAGTGCATGGACTACAGCTGCAAGCTCAAGATCATGTGTGGGATAATTATCCTCATGTGGATGCAACTTTCGACATGTGTATGCAATCACATGACGATCCTGCATGAGAATGCAACCTAATCCTTGTCGCGAGGCATCGCAATAGATAACAAAGTCCTTAGAAAAATTTGGTGGTAGCAACACAGGTGTGGAAGTCAGGCGTCTTTTCAGTTCCTGAAAACTATGCTCACACTATGGTGTCCATTCGAACTTTTTATCTTTCTTGAGGAGTTCAGTTAGAGGCTTTGCAACCTTGGAGAAATTCTCGACAAAGCGGCGAAAATAGCTCGCTAGACCAAGAAAACTCCTAACTTGCTTAACTGATTCAGGTTGAGTCCAATCAAGGACGGCTTGAACTCTCTCGGGATTGATAACAATACCCTTACTAGAGATTACGTGGCCTAGATAAGTCACTTATGGTAACCAAAATTCACATTTTGAAAACTTGGCATAAAGGCGGTGCTCTTGAAGTTTCATCAATACCAGCCTTAGATGCTCAGCATGTTCTTGTTCGTTCTTCGAGTAGATGAGGATATCATCGAGGTATACCACGACGAACTTATCCAAATACTCCATGAAGATTGAATTCATCAAGCGAGAGAAGGTGGTTGGGGCATTGGTTAAACCGAAGGACATGATGGTGTACTCGTATTGGCCATAACGAGTGACAAAAGTCGTTTTTGGAATGTCCCTCTTCTTGATCTTGATTTGATGGTAACCCAACCTCAAATCCATTTTGGAGAAGACTGAGGATCCAGTGAGCTGATCATACAGGTCGTTGATCCTGGGGAGTGAATACTTGTTCTTTAAGGTGACCAGGTTAACTAGTCGATAATCTACAACCATCCGATCCATTCCGTCTTTCTTCTTGACGAAGAGGATGGGACAAGCCCAAGGAGAAGAGCTAGGATGAATGAAACCTTTATTCAAGGCCTCATCTAATTGCTTCTTAAGTTCGGCTAGCTCCAGGGGTGCCATCTTATAAGGTCTTCTGGCTATTGGAACAGTTCCCGGAACAAGGTCTATCACAAACTCTACATCCCTATCAGGTGGAATTCCTGGCAGTTCTTGTGGAAAAACATCCGGAAAGTCACGGACTACCGGAATGTCTTCAAGTTCTAGAAGAGGGTTGGCATTGAGGGAATAGAGTTGGCATTTGGCAACTCGAGTAGAGACATTGACTATCTCACCCGAGGGATGGGTAAGCTGAACATTTCTAGAATGAGTATCGATCTTGGCATAATGAGCTGACATCTAGTCCATACCCAAGATGATATTGATATCCGAAGATTTCAGGGCTATCAAAGATGCTAGAAAAACTAGCCTGTCTACTAGAATTTCATTGTCATAGGTTATCCTGGAGGTTTGCCACTTACTACCAGGGGTTTGGACAACCAATGGGATTGGCATATCACAAAAGGACATGTTATGCAACTGTTCATAACTTTCTGAAATGAAGGAATGAGATGACCCAGTGTCAAAAAGAATAGACGCTGGGTGATGATTGACAAGGAGTGTACCCAATATGACGTCGGGATCCTCTACAGCTTCTTCTGCTGAAACATAGTTCACGCGGCCACGTGCCCGACTTGCCTTGCCCAACGGACTTTCCAGGTTGCTTGGCACCGAAATTCTAAGGACACTCTCGTGAGTAGTGCCCTGGTTCTCCGCACTTGTAACAGATCACCTGATTGGCACGTGCTACAACATTGCTAGCTGGACCACCATAGGTTTTAGCTGGAGGGTTGGTCTGATTCGCCTAAGGCACCAGATAGGATGGCCTCGAGGTATATCTTGGCGGCAGAGAGCTATTTGGAACCCGCAGCCTGCATTTTGGGAACGCGGAACCAGATGACGAGCCAGAGTCACGGGAGTGCTTCTTTGTGGCTTCATAGTCGGTATGACCCGTCTCGACACTGATCGCCTTGTTGACAAGAGCTTGAAAGCTTGTACATTCGTGGAGGCGCAGGTCACAACGAAGTTCAGGGCTCAGACCCTTGCGGAATCTTGCTTGCTTCTTGGCATTAGTTGACACCTCTTCAGTTGCATAGCGGACGAGGTTACCGAACTCGCGGCTATAAGCATCCACGGTCAATTTTCCGTGGGTGAAAGCATAAAACTCCTCTCTCTTTCTGTCCATCAGACCCTCTGGAATATGGTGCAGACGAAAGGCTGCACTAAAGTCTGCCCATGTGGCTGCTGGTCCGGCAAGACGCATAGCTTCAAAGTTATCCCACCACAGATTGGCAGGTCCTTCCAGAAAGTACGCCGCAAAGGTCACCTTGTTGGCCTCAGAAACATTTACAGAGCGAATCTTGCACGTTATACTACACAACCAGTCATCAGCGTCGAGGGGATCTATGGAGTGATGGAACTTTGGAGGATTCAACTTCATGAAGTCATTGAGGGACACTGCGTCATTCCTCGGCTGACGAGCCGTATTTTTCTCAATATGCTCTAGCAGACGGTTGGTCTCCCTTTTATTTCTTTCCGCCTCAAGCATAACTTCCGCCAAAGAAGGCGGGTGAGGCAGTTCCTCCTGCGATGCTTGAGTACCCTCTCCCTGCTCATGAGCAGGGGCACGGTTCAACTTGGTGAACACCATCCTGACAAACAAACTCACAAATTAGACCAATATCAACATCAATGCTAACTATGGATTAAGAATGCACTGAACACATGGAATGCGGAAATGAACATCCGAACAACATGGTAACAAGCAACTGCTATATATATACCATGGTTCATACACACCATAACATAGTTCAGTACAACCTTAACCGAAGAGAAAACTACTAAAAAGATGATACTACTCATCAGAGGCTTTCCAGGCTTCCTATACATTATTTATCTATGCCTCCGGAACTCATCTCACGACATAAGCATACTCCACAAGACACACATGACTGTGGAAGTACAGCTACTACCATACTACTCTTCCACTCACGGATTCAGGCATCTAGATAGAACATCACATAAAGGTTGCCTCCATGGCCTGGGAGCTCAACATGCAGATCAGGAAATACTCGAGCCTGAGACCCCTGGGAACCGTAAGGACACGGGTGCGGCCTTGGTCCCCTGACAGGTGGTAGTAGGTGTCCCCGAAGAGGGGTGACTCCTCCTATAGCTGGCCAGTCAACATGAGCCGGAAGATGGGTCCTAACAGGGTTCCGCATCTCCATATCTCCATACCGTGTCTCGACTACAGGTGCCAGCTGTGTCAAAGCCGTCCACAGACGGGCACGTGTAGCATAGAGCTCCATACGAAGGGCACGAGCATCCCCTGTCTCTATTCTCTAGCATCTCAGAGGTAGACTGCATTAGCGGATCCTCCATAGAGGAATCAAAGTAGACCCCACTGAGGTATCCTTCTTCCCCTGGCTGAGAGGCAGGAACATAGCAGAACTTTGAATTCTGCAGCAAGGCATGTCTGGCCCTCATAATGGTCAACATTGAATAGGCAGCATCTTGTACTGCCATGTCAACAGTAACCCCCAACCCATAAGACCAATGGATCGGCTCCTCGGCTCCAGGGTAATCTGGGAATACCCTAACAGTGCACAGATATTGACTCTGATTAAAATCCCGATACTGTTCCTCCACTGTATACTCTGGGTACCAGCGGTAACCGGCTACTGACATCATCTTGGCTAGCATGGCCGTGTGACCCGGCACATCAATGCACCTAGTCAGACGGACCACCTGATGAGAAGGACGGCCAGGCATCTGAAAATAGAGAGTAATGCAAAGGCATTAGAGCTGTGGAGACAAAATTGGGAAGCATAACAGCTGTAAATACTCAAATACAATTTTGAGACAACCCACAAAAGATGGGATAGCATAACCACTCAACTATGAAGTTCAATTCCATGGTCATCAAAACTTACTTTCTTTCCCTTGGAATAAAAAGGAACCCAGAGTAACTCTCGACTCGTTGTCCTATAATCTATCGATCAGCAATACACGATCTTGAGAGAAAGATAAGTAACCTAGTTCTTAATCCCCGCAGAAAAGACGAGGATGACCAGAATAAAATAATTTAAGAAGATAAGCAAGAATCTTACATTGCCTCCCACAAACAATTCCCTTATATATAACTAAAGCAATTCTAGACTCGACTTCGAACAGTTTGGCTTAGTAATCCTACAGTCAGTCAGGCTCTGATACCAACGCTATCGGGACCCCGATCCTAAGCCATAGGAATCCAGCCTATAACACATCACATCTCTTTGCGGTCTCATGCATGGTTATCCCCATGGCTGCAGCCTTACCTTAGCCGGGACCGTTTGCGCCTTTCGACTCGCGTATGCAATTGTGTCGCTAGGATTCCGATGTCAAAGAACCCGGGTCGACATGTCTAGTCATAAACTCAAGTGGCAGTTCCATACAGGGACAAGCATACATGATCCAGCAAAGCACGTGTCGGTCAACATCGAGTGTAGACGAGTCGTAGCAAGCTACAAGGACTCCATTACACCGCGTGACATTTCCCCAAAGGGACAGACACAGCAGCTAAGAAGGACACTTGCCGGTCAACCAATGTGTCCGGAGCAGTAGCGGACTACCATGGCTCGGTGGAAACACAAAGGGGCATTTCCCCGTAAGGAGTGCTACTAAGCTATACGACTAGGTGTTCGAACCCCATACATATCAAGTAAAACACCCGTATGCATGGCATACCGATATGCATAGATACATCGATGGCATCACAACATAACCATAAACATACAAACTTTATTTAGAAGGCTCGGAAGAGCCTCACACATAATATTACATAGATAGGGGTCTCACGACCCATCATCACAAGTCATTCAAACAAGTCTTACAAGCCAGCGGAAGATTAAAACTGTCTGAGTACACACAGATGGAAAGGTAAAAGGCACATGGCCTAACTATCTACACACCCAACCTAGGGCCAGATCATAGCTGGGACACCAGCTACTCGTCGTCGTCAATGTCTAGATAGTACCCACCATTAGGATCATTAACGACCTCTTCAACAAATTATTAAGCAAACGTGAGTACAAGAGTACTCAACAAGACTTTAGAACAATCTATCTACTCATGGAAATGTATTAACAAGCGGTTGTGGGGTTTCAAGCGGAAAGCCAGCTTTGACTCTTGGCTAGACAAACTACATTTTCAAATAGTTTTGACAACTTTGTTTTCTCGCACACGAGTCCACTAACACCACAACAATACTCCATCATGGAATCATTCCGTCTCCCTACGGAAATGCCATCCACGACACTCACACTTATCTTGACATTTTTATGAGTAGCCATTATAGTTGTCTATGAACAACATATGTTTCCAAGTAGTCCATATCCGCGGACGCGGCTATTTGAATAGATCATAACCCTATAGGGGTGTACTTCTTCAGACACGCTCTCGCCACCTCTCACTATGTGCACGTCATGCACCTTGGCAACCTTCAAGCAGAAGCCCAGCGAGGGAGTCGGCCAAAACCGTTAACCACACTAATACCTAGTCCAGGTTTATCACCTATCTGAGGGTAACCCGCATAGAAGTCTGGACGAGGTTTCCACCACGACCCCCAACGATGTGCGTAGGGTTCCCAAGCCCACCATCCGGGTGCCACTTGGTACACCGAGCCACTTCCTACCCCATCATAGCCCACCTCTAAGGTTAGCACTATGCACGGCCTGCAGCATAACTATAAACACCAGAAACTACTTGCAACTCCTGCACCGAGTACTAGGCAATTAATAAGTCGAGCGGGGTCATATTTCAGGGCCCAGCATGTGGTAGTATCTTGTCTTGGATTACATACACGGAACTCAGTTCCTAAGGACGGTTCCAATGAAACAACCCGCCATGTACTCCTACATAGCCTTTCACCGGTACCTTTACCAAATCAGGTTCAACACAGAACCTTTATTAACTGAACACAATATCACGATCTTGTTCATCACCCAGATGACACACCTTACACAACTCTAAACATAGCATGCATAGCAGGATAAGACACATCAAGGCTCAAGCATCTACCAGGTATGCTAGGTTGCAAGGTTTAGCTATTTACTGTGACAAGACAGGTCATGCAAAGGAATGGGTTCAGCTAACGTCGTAAAAGCATTGAAAGCATTTTAACCTAATGCAATAAATAAGAGCAGGAGCGAGAACATGGGATTTATCGGGATGATCAAAATGTTTGCTTGCCTTGTTGCTCAGCAGAGGGGTGATATCCGTTGGTCGGATAATCAGTCGTATCCAAAGGGGCGGGGCCTACCGAATAACAACATACAAATATTAACAATCATATGCAAAAGTCATGATGCATGAATATGGCATGAAATGAAGGGTGATATGTTTCAATGTGGTTGGTGAAACCTTAGTTTGCATCTGGTTTGAAATCCAAATTCAAATATTATTTGAAATGACATATTTATCTTAATCATTTAATTGATTTGACCTGATGTTATTTCATAACTTTATTTTTCATGCATGAAAGTAGCACCATTGTGTTCATTGATTTTTTCTGATCAATTTGCATATATTATTTGTCTGATTTGGAGTTCTATTCCATTTTCTATGAATTTCCAAAGTTTTACAATTATTCTGGAATTATATTAAAACCAGAATTAGATTTATTGCATCAGCATGACATCAGGAGGTCAGTTGGATGTTGAAAGTCAAACCTGACTAGTGGAACCCACTGGTCAGTGACTCTGGCCAGTTTTAGATTAAGTGTAAACTTAATTAGCTAATTAACAGGGCTGGACCCACATGTCAGTGGCTATTTAGCTTTTAACAAAACTTTTGTTTTTAATTTAACTAAACTTAATTAGTTTGGGGCTGGCCCCACCTGTCATAGGCTCAGGGGGTTGAACCCACCAGCGACGAGGTCGATCTCGCTGGCAGTGAGCCTCCTCCAACACCACAGACGGTGGAGGGCGTCGCAAACGCGTCTCTGATGACCATTCGAGTGACAGAAGGCACACGGAGAACGGCCACTCGATGGCGTGCACGATGGAGCAAACCCCAGGGGCTGGGGTGGCCGAAATCGACGCTGGCGACGAGCTTGGCGTCGGCCGAAGCTCGGCCATCGTCGAGGTCATCGAAAACGGGGGAAAACGCACAGGGCTGGGCTCCTAAAGCACCTACGCGACGAGCTGAAGCTGTTGCAGTCCTCAGATGGACCAACCGGTCACCGTAGGGTCACCGGCGACGAGCTACAGTGGCGGTCCTCGTCCGGCTCCGGTGAAACTAGGCCTACAGCTCGAGAAGGAGAGGGGAAAATGGGGGAAATCACTCCGGAGCTCACTGCGATGACGAGGGGATGCTCAGACTGCTCGGGGAGGCACTGGATCCGGCAAATCGATGGTGGCCTGCCAGCGGCCGAAGGTTGAAGACGATGGTGACGAGGGCGTTGCAGGGCTCGAGGGCTCTTCTCCTTTGGCAGGGACGACCAGCTTGTGGAGGCGGAGCGAACGGTGCACTCAGAGGCGAGGGAGGACGGCCGGGGCGAAGGCTAGCTCGATCTAGAGCTCGCAGCAATGGCGGTCGAGAGGGGAAGAGGCACAGGGGGCGAATGAGGAGAGGGAGAGGATGGAACGGGCTCGGGAGGCTTATCCTCCCTCTCCAGCTCATTCGAGCGAGGCAGGCATGCTCACAGGTGCTTGGCCGCGCCGGAGGGAGCGGCGGCCACCTCCTGCTCCGACTAGCGAAGGAGGAAGACGACAGAAGGGGAGGAGATGGGCCTGGGCCAAGGTAAGCGTGAGATAACTCTTTTCCCATTTGTTTTCATTTCTGTTTCTGTTAAATTATTTCTGACTTTGTTTTTGTTTTATTTTTGGCCCCAAACTATTCCTAAAATAGTTTGAAACATGCTGAAATATTATTTGGAATATTTCCAAATATATATAAAAGTTTCAGCATTTTTGAAAACTTTGGATTATTTGAAATCATTTATATAGTTGATTTCAGAAGCTTTTATCTTTAAAATAAAATGCCAAAAGCATTTTGAAAATATATTTCACCCCTGACATTTTGTTTTCAACATTTCACAGAAATGATGAACTTTTCTAATGGCCATTTTGGAAACTTTAATTTGCCACCAAATTTGAATTGCTTTTGAATATAGAGTTGCTAGGGTTTTGCTTTTCTTTTCTTTGCTTTGCTCTTGATTTCATTTCCTTTTTCTTGGATGCATTGAAGAACACATGAGCAAAAACTTGCTATACTCTAATAGGGATTAGGGATGTGACAGTTTGTGGAATATATCTCAATTTATGGACCAAAGAAGTGCCATAGGGGGGCACCTGTGGCTCCCAAGGCAATAGGACGCGACCCCCCCCCCGTCTAGGCGCGCCTTGATGGCCATGGAAGCCCACGGGTAGGAACAGCCCCCCCTCTTCTTCTATTTGAAGCGTTTTGACCTAGAGAAATTTAGAATGACATTTTCGGCTTGAAGCACTGCCGTCTTGAGGCGGAAACCTGGGCAGAGGCCCCTTTGCTCTCTGGCAGATAGATTCTGCTCGGGAAAATCCCCTCCGGGAGGGAAAATTGATGCCATCTTCATCACCAACGCTTCCTATTTCGTGGGAGGAGCAATATTCATCAACATGTTCACCATCACCATCTCATCTCAAACCCTAGTTCATCTCTTGTATTCAATCTTTGTCTCAGAATCTCAGATTGATACATGTGGGTTACTAGTCGTGCTGATTACATCTTGTAGTTGATGCTGTTGGTTTGTTTGGTGGAAGATATTATGTTAAGATCCTTTATCATATTTATTACACCTATGATCTTGAACATGGTGATGATTTGTGAGTATTTACTTTTGTTCTCGATGACATGGGAGAAGCCTTGTTATAAGTAATCATGTGAAGTTAGTATTCGCTCGATATTTTTTTGATATGCATCTTGTTGTTTCCTTTAGTGGTGTCATTTGATCTTCGACTACATGTCACTTCACCATATTTTGGGCCTAAGGGAAGGCATTGTGGAGTAATAATTAGATGATGAGTTGCTAGAGTGACAGAAGCTTAAACCCTAGTTTATGCATTATTCCATAAGGGGCTGATTTGGATCCACATGTTTGATGATATGGTTAGATTTATCTTAATTGTTCTTTTGTAGTTATGGATCCTTGCGAGAGGGGTAATCATAAGTAGGTTGTTTATTCAAGTAACAAAAACACCTAAGCACCGGTCCTCCCACATATCAAATTATCAAAGTAATGGACACAGACTCAACATGATGAACATGACTAGGTGGAAATGGACATGCATTCTCGAGAGCACTATAATTCATATAAGGGAATTGCCAGGCCTACTCTTTGCTACAAAAAGGAGTGGTTTACCTTCCTACACACTTGTTACTTTTTCTACTTCTCACTTGTTATGAATTATCTTGCTACACAACTTTATATCACTATTACGGACAACACTTGCAGAGAAAACCTCATTGAAAACTGCTTATCATTTCCTTCTGCTCCTAGTTGGGTTCAACACTCTTACTTATCGAAAGGACTATGATTATATATATATTGGCCTCATAAAGGAGAAAGCATCACTCATGATTGGGTAGGCTTAAATCTACGATGCACACTTACCCTAACCATGATCTCTCAAGATAAATAATTCTACAAAACTTTTATGCTCGACTTTCTTATGATGATGAATTAATATTCAATTCTTCTTCCAATTGTTCTCTTCATGTAGGAACCATTGGAACAAGAATTCAATAGTTATCTTAATGTAGGAACCATTGGAAGAATTAAACACAACTTTCAATATTGGGATCTTGACGAAGGTAAAGAGTCACGTATAAAACTTGAGTTTGAGTGTCCTAAATCTTTTGCGGAAACCGATACTTTTCATAAGTTTAGTGCTAAATATGGACTTGACCCTGAGAGTGTAGATTACTTTTGGGAAAAGTGGTTTAAATATCACCCACCCATTGAATACTTGTTAGAGGAACCTATTATTGCTAAATAAGAAACTATTATTTAGAATGTTGATTTACTTGTGCCCACTACTTACATGGAGAAACCACCTTTTCCTGTTAGGATGAAAGAACATGCTAAGGCTACAACTATGGTTAATAAAAGCAATGTTAGAACACCCAAATATTTTGAACAAATAAATGTAAAACCTAATATTTCTATGGTTAAAGATCTCTTGGTGGATAATATTGAGGGTCGGGTTATTTAGTTTTGTGATGAAGATGCTAGAATTACAAAACCTGTTAGAAACAAACAGGATGAGTTAGATAAAAATAAACCAGTTGTTTGCATGCGTGTAGTTTATGTTAAGATTGGAAATCAGCGCTATCATGGCTTGTGTGATATGAGTGCTAGTGTGAGTGTTATTCCTTTTACCTTATATCAAGAAATTAGGAATGACATAACACCCTCGGAGATGGAAGACATTGATGTTACTTGACTCCTCGCTGATTGCATTGGTTTCCCTCCAAGATTAAAGGGTGATGTAGCACAATGACGACAAGTATTTCCCTCAATTATGAAACCAAGGTATAAATCCAGTAGGTAGATCCACAAGACTATGTAAGCAGTACCTGCACACAAGTAACAAACCCTCACAACCCAACGCGCGTAGGGGTTGTCAATCCCTCGTGGGTAAAATAAAACGGTAAAAATATAGATTGATAGATGCAAATAAATTAATGGTAAATAAACCACAGCAAGTTATTTTTGTGTTTTTATAATATTGATCTAAAAATAAAAGGGGAAATAAATAGGAAACGCGAATAGCGAAATAGATCTTGCAAATAGATGATGTAAAATAGACCCGGGGGGCGTAGTTTTCACTAGTGGCTTCTCTCGAGGAAATAGCAAATGGTGGGTAGACAAATTACTCTTGGGCAATTGATAGAAGAGCGAATAATTAATACAATATCCAAGACAATGATCATGTATATAGGCATCACATCGAAGACAAGTAGACCGACTTCTGCGAACAGCTACTACTATTACTCCACACATCGACCACTATCCAGCATGCATCTAGTGTATTAAGTTCATGGAGAAACAGAGTAATGCTTTAACAACGATGACATGATGTAGACAAGATCTATTCATGTAGGAATATACCTCATCGCTTTATCCTTAATAGAAATGATACATGTGTGCCATATCTCTTTCTATCACCGAGATTGAGCACCGCAATATCGAACCCATCACAAAGCACCTCTTCCCATCACAAAGCGAGGGGCCCAGGGCGTGCCCTGGTGCCTAGTTTGCTGCCTGGGCCTCCCCTGGTAGGCTTCGTTGGTCCTCAAGTTTCCTTCTGGTAAAAAAACTCCAAAAATTTTCGTGGCATTTGGACTTCATCTGATATTGATTTTGTGCAAAGGAAAAAACAAGCAAAAAACAACAACTGGCACTCGGACTATGTCAATAGGTTAGTCCCAAAAATTGATATAAAGTTGCGATAAAATGATTATAAAACATACCAGAATGGTAATATAACATCATGGAATAATAAAAAATTATAGATACATTGGAAATGTATCATTACTATACTTGCGAATAGAGACACTATTTCACCACTTGGGATTGTTATAAATGTCGAAGACTTGTGTGGAAAAATCAAATACACTGCTGATTTCTTAGTACTTGGTTCACAACAATATAACTCTTGTCCCATTATATTTGGTAGACCTTTCTTGAATATTGTTAATGTTGAAATTAATTGTGTTACAGAAAAGGTTAAAGTAAGTTTTGGTGATGTGTATCATGAATTTAATTTCTCTAAGGTTGGTAGGCAACAACATGTGAAAGAGTTATCTAGTAAGGATGAAATTATTGGTCTTTCTTCTATTGTTGTGCCTCCTACCGATCCGTTAGAACAATATTTTCTAGACCATGAAAGTGATATGCATATGAATCAAATGAATGAAATAGATGAAATATTGTTTAGACAAAAACCTATTCTTAAATACAATTTGCATCTTGACATTTTATGGAACCCTCCCCCACCTAAGGGAGATCTCATGTTTGATCTAAAGAAATTACCTGATACTTTAAAATATGCTTATCTTGATGAAAAGAAGGTATATCTTGTTATTATTACAGCTAACCTTTTAGAGCATGAAGACAACAGATTACTCAAAACTCCGAAGAAGCACCGAGCTACTATTGGATATACTCTGGATGATCTTAAGGGCATTAGTCCCACTCTATGTGAGCACAAGATTAATATGGAACCGGATGCTAAACCCGTTGTTGATCATCAATGTTGCTTGAATCCTAAAATGAAGGTAGTGGTAAGAACTGAAACATTAAAGCTTCTAGAGGAAGGTATAATCTATCTCATAGTTGATACTAGATGGGTAAGTCTCGTTCATTGTGTTCCTAAGAAAGGAGGTATAAATGTTGTTCCTAATGATAAAAATGAACTTATCCCACAAAGGATTGTAACTAGTAATTGATTTCGGGGAATTAAACAAATCTACTAGAAAATATCATTACCACTTGCCTTCTATTGGTCAAATGTTAGAAAGATTATCTAAGCACACACAATTTTGCTTCCTTGATGTACATTCTGGTTTTTCTCAAATACCCATGTCAATAGAAGATCAAGATAAAACTAGTTTTACTTGTCCGTTTGGACCTTATGTTTATAGATGTATGCCTTTTTGTTTACGTAATGTGATACGTCTCCAACGTATCTATAATTTTTGATGGTTTCATGCTATTATCTTGTCAAACATTGGATGTTTTGTATGCCTTTTATATATTTTTTGGAACTAACTTATTAACTCAGTGCCAAGTGCCATTTCCTGTTTTTTCCGTGTTTTTCACCCTTTTCAGAGGAGGATTTTAAACAGAGTCCAAACGGAAAGAAACTTCCAAAAAGATTTTTTTTCCGAAACAGAAGACGATCGGGAGACTTGGGAACCAAGGCAGGGGGTCACCAGGGACCCCACAAGCCCCCTAGCCGCGGCTAGGGGGCCCGCGCCTCCCAGGATTGTGGGCTCCCTGGGCCTCCTCTACCCTAGGTCTTTCGTCTATATATTCCCTAAAATCCCTGAAAAAATCGGGAGAGCCTCGAAAATACTTTTCCGCCGCTACAAGCTTCTGTCTCCGCAAGATCCCATCTGGGGCACGTTCTGGTGCCCTACCGGAGGGGGGGGATTCGGATACGGAGGGCTTCTTCATCAACACCATGACCTCTCCGATGATGCATGAGTAGTTCACTGTAGACCTACGGGTCCATAGCTAGTAGCTAGATGGCTTCTTCTCTCTCTTGGATCTTCAATACAAAGTTCTCCATGATCCTCATCGAGATCTATCCGATGTAATCTTCTTTGCGGTGTGTTTGTCGAGATCCGATGAATTGTGGATTTCTGATCAGATTATCTATGAATCTTATTTGTGTTTCTTCTGGTCTCTTATATGCATGATTTATATCCTTATAATTCTCTTCGAGTTGTGGGTTTTGTTTGGCCAGCTTAATCTATGATTCTTGCAATGGGAGAAGTGCTTGGTTTTGGGTTCATACCGTGTGGTGACCTCACCCAGTGCCAGAAGGGGTAGCGAGGCACGCATCGTGTTGTTGCCATCAAGGGTAAAAAGATGGGGTTTTCATCATTGGTTTGAGTTTATCCCTCTACATCATGTCATCTGGCTTAAGGCGTTACTCTGTGCGTCATGAACTCAATACAGTAGATGCATGCGGGATATCATAGTCTTTTCCTTGTTTCATGTAGCCTGTAGCGGGACTACCTTGTCTGAATAATTGTGTGGATGTAACTCTGATATTATCTATGTGAGATTGCAAATGAATGCCCTATTTGTCAATCTTAATTTATGTATGTGCTATGATTATCCAGCATGCCTCAGTCTTCTGGATAGTTCACATACAGGTGGTCGTTCTCCTCATCGTACTGCCACGCCAGCTGCATGCCATCTGGATCACCTGCGTCGGGCGTACCTGTACCTGTTGGGGTGTTGTAGTAAACTGTGAGCCACAGGGACTCAGCAATCGATGACCTTGGTACCAAAACTAGTCAAGTTATTAGGTGAGGAAGGTTTAGTGTTTAGGTTGCAGCATCCTAAGCATATATATGGTGGCTAACTTACGAAGATCAGAGATATGATATTGTGGTCTACGCGAGCGGTCAAAGACTAGGTGATCACTAAGTGATCCCGAAAATCTACTTACGTCAAACATAACCCCACCATGTTCCCGATCGAAGAGAGGTCTTCGAAAGAGACAGTCTTGGTTACGCACACGGTTGGCAGTTTTATTAGAGTTAGTTCAAGTTATCTAGAACCAGATGTTAACAAATTATCCGTGTTGCCACATAACCGCAGGCACGACTTTCCGAAAGATTAAACCCTGCAGGGGTGCTCCAACTAGTCCATCACAAACGGTCACGGGCCGCAAAGTAATCCTCTATCAAGAATCTCATGATCTCGTTGGATTCCTTAGAGGAAAACCTCAACTTTGAGGACACCCAAAGTTTCACCGGGATTCCTATACGCAAGATATATCGCTAAGGTAAGACGAACCTTGCATGACCTCCCGTCGTGTCGACGACCCTAATAAGAGCCGCATATCTCAGTCTCAGGACACGACGGATGAGTACAGCGTACAGTGGCCAGATAGACATCTCCCGAGTTGCCCCGGGTTGGCCCCGCACACGACTCTAATTTGGACCAACACTCGTGAGGAGCACTGGCCTGGGTTGTTGATTAAATCCTTAGGGTAGCTATTCCCTATGCAAATTATTATTAGGTGATTAGCAAATTAAAACCAATGTTGGGTCCTGCTGGACAAGCCTTAACACTACATGATTTATCAAGGGGGTCCCCATAACAACCCCGAACGTGTTAGGAGCGATCCGTTATGGATTACCGGTAGCCGAAACTAAGGCGGCAATAATGCAACAAATCACCCGGCAAAAGGCTAGGACTTCCGTCATTTACCAAGTATATATGTGCATTAATTAAATAACAGTTTAATCATAATGATATCAAATACTCATGTTATCACAGGAGACAACTGGCACCTGCAACTAGCAAAGCTATCATTACAAGCTGAGCAAGCCTACTTAGCCAAACAACATTAGCTAGGAGGGGAAGGTGTTTGGGTTCATGGCATTAACAGGAGGCATTTTATCAAGTGGTAGGAAGCAAGAATATATCGAAGGAAACGTAATTCTAAGCATAACAAAGCTAGATACGGTATCCAGGTCACGGTCATCTTGCCTGTGATGTCTTCAGCTTGGAACTGCTCTTGATCGTCCTGCACGTACTCTCCAGAATCCACGTACTCGCTCTTCGATCCCGGTACTACCCAAGATAAAAATAACATCCAATGAACACCAACACAACATGATGCAACATACAACATGATGCATGAGATGAGAATGAAGCATGCATCTCTATTCTAGTCACATGCATATGCATGAGAAGAGAAGATAAACTTCTGGACAGAACTTCACACTAATCTATCTTGACATGCATGAAGATGGCATGAACAGGTGCATCACGATAAAACGATGCAAAAACATATAAAGAACATAGAGAAAGGAGCTACAGATCAACCGGAAACTACGAAACAAGATATGGAGTCCTACGGTTCAAATCAACCACAACCACACAACAATGGCACTCCTCTGGTGTAACCAGGTTGCCACATGATCGCACAAACAACTAGAAGTGGGGTGGTGCTAGGAATCACACCACACCATCGACTATGCACTCACAGGCTTCAAAACAACAAAACTATGCAATTTGTTTTTAACAGCATCATGGTAGTTTGTCTACACCATTCGAAGTACCTACAGCCACCCAAATGAGCCAAACAAGATATGTGGCAAAAGCCATTCAAAAGCTCTACAAGCCTGAGCAAGAAGCTACTGCATAGGCATCACACACAAGAAGATCTATGGACACAAACTTGGACAAAAATAACAGATTCTCGGACTTAGTGAAAATCTCAGATTTTCACCAGCTGCTTATGCTCAGAAGCATTTTGAAAGCCTCCAAAATAATATCTACCGGAAGTGAAAATGCATGAAATTTAACAGAGAGCTAGACAAACACAAAATCTCCAACTCTCTAGTTTATTGCTTGGGTTGATTGCCAACACATGAGCTTTTGCATCCACATCAACAGGGGAAGAAAATATCACCAGATTCCCAGACTTAGTGAAAATCACAGGGCTTTCACAAATCTATAATATTCAGCAAAGTGTCAACTTTGACATCTCACATTAGATGCATACAAACTCCTATGAGCAAAACAAAACTACCATGATGTAGAGGGGTTCTCCCACTTTGCCACATCAAGGAATCATCCTCATAGGCTCAACACACCACATGGCACCAAGCTCTAAACATAGCATCAAGACAGGAAAATGACAGTTTATGAAGTTGCTCCAAAGTGAAATCTGATTCCACCAGTGGATTCCTGGGATGATTCTACCCCAAAACCATATATAATACATGGGTACTTGCATGGAACAAATAGGCACAAGGCTAGCTCGAAAAACTACATCAAATCAACATAAGCATAAGAGAGCAAAATCACATGTGAAGAACACATACATGGCATCCCTATCCCTAACTATGCACACACACAAGGTTATACACCACCTACACCATCATAAGGGCAGACATGAGAGGTGAGCCCTCATGCTCAAGTGCTCAATTGCACTCATGCCCCCACACACACACATGCATGAGCACATACACACCTACACATGCTCCTACACCCTACTCACATACACAAGAGGTGCAACAAGAGGGGTGACCTCTTGCACATGTGCAAATTCCACCACAAGCACACACACACCCCTCTCACATAGGTGCAGAAGTCACCCATGTGCACATACATATACACACAACTACAACACACACAACTACACATGGGTATGAGCACACACTTACACACACAACTACACATGCTAGATCAAGCACACACCCATGTAAGAGCTTGCCTACACACACACATACATATGTATGCACTCACACACACAAACTCTAGCTAATAGGAGCACTAGCTTGCTGCCCAAGGCAAAGCCAAGCTTATAACAAAGCAAAAGAGTAAACAAAACAGAGAAAAAAAATAAAGGGAAGCCCTAGGATCGAACCCAGGCGCTCCCTGGTGCATCACCAGCACCTGCACCACTGGGCTAACCACTCCACCTTGACAGGGAAGGGGAGACATGCATGACTAAGCCCTCTGTCGAGCCACTATGCTAAAACAAACAACAAAAACAAAAGGGGCTCTCCTGGGACTCGAACTCACGCCCACACGCACGACAAAACACCCTACTACCACTCTGCTACACATACGGCACTTAACAGAGAGGGGGGCTTTGCTCTTTTGAGCATCCCCCTCTGAACCTGCTACAGATCGACCGTGGCCGGAACACGGGATGGCCACCGGCGATGCTATGGCCTAAATCGAGGAGCGGGCAGTTGCGGGGAGGAAGAGGGGTTCGAGAGGAACCCATTTCACTCCTAAGCGTCACGAGAGGGGCACTGCTGCGGAGCTCCTTCGACACGACGGCGACGGCAACAGAGGAGCATGACGGCGGCGTAGCTACGGCTCCAGGAGGGGTTCTACACGCAGGGAAAGAGGGGAGGGGAGACGAGGCGCAGCTCACCTAGCTCAAAGGCGAGGAACCGGTGTAGGAGAGGAAGGAGTCGTCGACCCGAAGCACAGGAGGATGCCGGCAACAGAGGAGGAAGATGATGTCATGGATGTCGAGGAAGAAGGCGCTGCTTGGTGTGGGAACGGATCCTCCTGGGGTGGAGGAGACGCCCGAACTGCTGCTGCTCGAGCTCACCGAAGCCCTCCCATGGCGCCGGCGTCGAGGGGGAGCCTTCTGACGGCGCGAGGGGGAGGAGAAGGGGGGAAAGGGTCGGCCTAGGTCTAGAGGAGGCGAGGGGCTCCTTATATGGCCTTGGGAGGCGCGCTAGGCAACGCTAGATCGAAGGAGAAAGGAAGATCGGCCGTGGAGTCTCTGACATACAACAGTGACGCCAGCGGGAGGAAGGAGACGGACAACACGTGGTCTACTAGCGAGAAAGAGAGGGAGATGGGCCAGCGGGAGGGAGGAAGCCCATCTTGCTGGCGCCACTTAAACAGAAAGGAACCCCAAGGTTTTTCTGTTTAAATCAAACACAGAGAAACAATAATGCCTAAGCAAAACTGTTGACCCAAAATAAAAATAAAAATGCCCCTGGTCATAAGGGAATTATGACCTATTTAAATAAAATAAAAATAGGATTTTTTTTGGAGCAATAAAAATAATTACAAAACAGAATTAGTTGATCTGTTTTGTAGTTAAAAACCCCATAACAGCAAAGTTTGAAAAACCGCTAGACATAGCACCACATCCACGAGAAAATACTCTAAATGATCTACATTTTACAAACAGGGTTAGAGCAAGTAAATCTTGAGCTTAAGAAAATAAAGGAGGGTTTTGTTGAAACCTAGTTTTTGGAAGAACAAGCAAAGTTAAAACCCAAGCTTGCACACCACTTCACACACCACATGCACTCATCACAATCACACATAAGGATCAACACCACAACAACACAAGAATGGTATGAATGCTATGGATGGCATGAATGCAAAGGGGAGACATGAAATAATCCACATGAAATGATAACTCCATATGCATGACATCATGGATCCAAACATGGCAAGGTTTCCAAATATGGCAATGTTACACTTGGGGCATTACAAACTCTCTCACACTACAAGAAGATTTCGTCCCGAGATCTAGGACTGAAGAACTCTGGGAATTCATAACGGAGGTGATCCTCGCGTTCCCAAGTGGCCTCTTTATCGGAATGATGTGACCACTGCACGTTGAGAAACTTGATTGACTTGTTGCGGGTCTTGCGCTCCGTCCTCTCGAACTGCAACTGGATGCTCACGATAGGATAGGTCGGGTTGAAGGTCGATATCTTGAAGATCAACTATGCGCTCGGGAGTCTTGAAGCATCTCCGGAGCTGAGAGACATGGAACACGTCATGCACATTTGCGAAGTTTCAAGGGAGCTCAAGTTGATAAGCAAGGTCGCCTCTCTTGCCAACAACTCTGAAAGGACCAACGAAACGAGGAGCAAGCTTGCCCTTGATGCCAAAACACTGTGTGCCCTTCATAGGAGACACTTTGAGATAGACGAAGTCATCGAGCTCATACGACATGTCATGATGCTTGCTATGATAGTAGCTCTTCTGACGGGACTGCGCTGCTCTGAGATTATCCCGAATGACCCGACACATTCTTCTGCTTCTTCGATCAAGTCATTCCCAAGAATCTGACGCTTGCCGGTCTAGGAGCAGTTGAGCGGGGTACGGCACTTCCTGCCATAGAGAATCTCAAACGGAGCTTTTCCTGAACTAGCTTGATAACTGTTGTTATACGAGAACTCAGCGAAAGGTAGGCAGTCTTCCCACTTCATGCCAAAAGAAATGACACAGGCTCTAAGCATATCCTCGAGGACCTGATTGACTCTCTCCACTTGCCCACTAGTCTGAGGATGAAAAGTTGTGCTGAATTGTATCTTCGTACCCATCGCAGACTGAAATGAGTCCCAGAACTTGGAAGTGAAGATACTTCCGCGATCCGAAGAAATCAACATAGGCACGCCGTGCAAATACACTATCCCTGAAGTGTACAGCTCTGCAAGCTGAGCTGCCGAGATGGACTCCATAACTGGAAGGAAATGAGCTACTTTGCTCAACTTGTTGATGATGACGAAGATGGCATCGTTACCCTTCTTGGACTTCGGAAACCCGATGACGAAATCCATCTCAATATAGTCGAACTTCCACTCGTGAATGGGCAATGGATGCAAAAGACCTGCTGGACATTGATGCTTCGCTTTCACCCTTCGACGTACATCACATTCATTCACGAACTGAGCAATTTCATGCTTCATGCGAGTCCACCAGAAGGTCTGTTTCAAGTACTGATACAACTTGGAACTTCCTGGATGTATTGAGAGAAGAGAGTTATGAGCTTCTTCCATGATAAACTTTCTTCACCATTGCATCAAGAACTTGAACTGCTCGGACCAGGTCTTCCAAGGTAGGAGAGATCTGAAGATTTGCAAGAAATCCTTGAGGTACTAACTGAAGGTTGAGCTTTCTGAAAGATTCACAAAGATCAGGCTAGAGAGGCTTCAGAATGAGACTGTTGTAGTAAGCCTTCCTGCTCAAAGCATCTGCCATGACATTAGCTTTGCCTAGAGTGTACTCAATGCTCGGATTAAAATCTTGGAGCATTTCCACCCAACGAGTTTGCCAAAGATTGAGGTTAGGCTTGGTGAAGATGTACTTGAGACTCTTGTGATCGGTGAACACTTCAACCTTTCGTTCCAACAAGAGGTGTCTCCAAGTCATCAGAGCATGTACCACTGCCGCCAACTCAAGATCATGAGTGGGGTAATTCTTCTCACTTGGCTTCAACTGCCTCGAGGTATAAGCTACCACTTCCTTGTCTTGCATCAACATAGCACCAAGACCTTGAAGAGAGGCGTCGCAGAACACTTGGTAAGGTTTGGAGTCATCAGGAGGAACCAAGACTGGAGTAGAAGTGAGCTTCTCTTTGAGTGTGTCGAAGGCCAACTGACACTCTGGAGACTAGGCATACTTCACACCCTTCTGAAGAAGACTTGAGAGAGGCTTAGCAATCTTGGAGAAGTTCTCAACGAACCTTCTACAATAGCTTGCAAGCCCGAGAAAGCTTTGAAGCTGCTTCACATTTTGCAGAGGCTCCCACTCAACAATGGCCTGCACCTTCGACAGATCAACTTTGATGCCCTCGGCAGAGATGATGTGCCCCAGGTAGACAACTTCTTTCAACCAGAACTCACATTTGGAAAACTTGGCATAGAACTTATGCTCTCTCAGCTTATCAAGCACCAGCTTGAGATGTTCTTCATGCTCTTCCTCAGTTTCCGAAAAGACTAGAATATCATCAAGATATAGCAAGACGAATTCATTCTTAAATGGGGAGAAGATATAATTCATCATTCAACAGAAGGTCGGTGGAGCATTTGCCAGACCAAAAGACATCACTGTATACTCATACGAGCCAAAGCTGGTCCTGAAAGCAGTCTTTGGAATATCCTCTTCAAGAATGCGAATCTGATGATAGCCCATCCTGAGATCGAGCTTGGAGAAGATCTTAGCCCCTTTCAATTGCTCGAACAACTCATTGATGTTAGGAAGTGGATACTTGTTTCTGATTGTCTTCTTATTCAATGGATGGTAATCGACACACAATCGGTCTGTGTCATCCTTCTTCTTGACAAAAAGCACTCCACAGCCCCAAGGAGATGAGCTTGGTCTGATCAGACCCAGACGCTCCTCCTCATCGAGTTGTCTCTTCAGCTCCTTGAGCTCTTCTGGACCCAATTTGTACGACCGTTTGCACACAGGCTCAGTACCCGGTTCAAGCTCAATTACGAACTCAACTTCTCGGTGAGGGGCATTCCTGGCAGTTCTTCCGGAAAAAACATCTTCATATTCGCACACCACTGGGACTTGCGAAACTGGAGAGATCTCACCCTTCTCATTCAAGGAAAACAGACAGATTGTGTCATCGCGCGCTGCGAAGATAATCACGTCCTCTGAAGAATGAGTTAGCTTCACTTCTTTAGCTTCACAATCAATAGACGCCTTGTTCATGGCCAACCAGTCCATACCAAGGATCAAATCAATGTCGGAGTTGCCAAGGACAATAGGAGACGCCAGAAAATCATATTCACCCATCTTGACAGTGACATCCGGAACCAAACAATTGGAATTCATCAATCTCCCAGGTGAAACTAGTGAGACCGGCTTCAGCAAATCTTCACAAACAAAATCATGCTTTGCAAAGAATGGGCGGGACATGAAGCAATGCGATGCACCAGAATCAAATAAAACCTTAGCAAGAATATCATTAACGAGGAGGTTACCCATAATCACGTCCGAGGAGTTCTCTGCTTCAGCTGCATTCACCATATTGACTCTACCAGACCTGGGGTTGAAATTCACTATGGCATTGCTTGGAGGTTTTCCTAGAGGAGGAGACGGAAGACACAGCTGAGAGGTGCACTTGTTGGCATAGTGACCCTTTTGCCCACACTTGTGACAAGTAACATCTACTGGCTGACGGAACTATGTCTGAGGATTCCCTTGCTTCTGCTGCTGAAACCTCTGCTGGAAAGCTGGGTTGGGTGGGTGGGAACTGGGAAGAACCATGGCCACCTAATTTCTTGAACTATTGCGTGTGCCGAGGAGGACGAGGAGGAGACACCAAATATTTCTATTGCTTCTGAACCACCTGAGTTGAGGAAGACGAGCTGGAATCTCTAAAACGCTTCTTCGAATTCTCCACCCTAAGGAAAGTTGCCTCAGCCCTGAGAGCCAAGTTGTAGAACTTATCAAACTCCTCAGGATCGTGCAAGGCAAGGGCTAGCTGCAAATCCTCTTTCAGACCACCTTTGAACTGATAGATCTTACTCTCCTGATCTGGAATGTCCTGCAAGGCATATCGGGCTAGCTCGTGGAACTCGACGTTGTACTTGTACACGGAGTTACCACCTTGCTTCAAGCGCCTGAACTTATCATGCATATCCTCCACAAAGCTAGATGGGGTATAGTGGGACCTGAAGTCTCTGGAGAACTCATCCCAAGTGATCACTCTGGCACCCCTGGAGTCCTTCAACTGCTGCCACCAGATCGAGGCTTGCCCCTTCATCTGGAATGTTGCAAACTTGACGAAATCCTCTGGACGGACATTGCTGCACTCAAAGTGTTTGTTCATGTCCAGAATCCAATCCTCAGCGGCAAACGGCTGATCAGACGACGTGAAGGTCTTCGGCTGGTTTGCCAGGAATTGACTCAGAGTAGCAAACTGATTACCACCATGGTTGAAGTTGCCTTGCTGCTGATTAGTCCTCTCTTGCAATAGCTGGATCAGCATCTGAGTGTTAGCATTTGTAGCAGCCATCACCGCTTGCCAAGCGTCTGCAGGAGGAGGCGGTAGCTGAGGAGGTGGTGGTGGAGGCATCTCAGCACCCTCACGACCCGGATTCTGACTAGTTGGTAGAGCCATCCTGAAGACGGACAACACATTAGCCCACAGAATAATATTGAAGGTAAGCTGAATCAAAAAGGCAGGAATATCTGAACATCAATATTAGCAATTGCACTCGAACAAAATAGTAAGAATTCTTCCTCAAAGTGATTGTCAACAAAATTCTAATTAAAGACCACTTGCAAACCAAGTATGAGCTAGAACTGCTTGGAACAAACGTATGATCGAGATTTCATCCGATATCTTCGTGAATATGATCGCACGGGCTCGAATTTACAGTAGCCATCCTGTGCAAGGTAGTGCACACGACTTATGAAGCATCCCTGAGTCGTAGCAAGCTAGAAGGACTCTTTAAGACACAACGAGAACCGCTGTAAGACGACCGTGAACAAACGTACCCACTGAATGTCAAATCCCAACCTCACATCATGCATCTGCAGGAAGATTGTCCTATAAGTCGCTACTTGATATCCCACCTATGAATTCCCGAAATATCTAGTCATGCAATCTGGTACACGGATACAAGGAGTAATATTTCACAGAACTCCTATACTAACACGTCCAGTGTATCACATCCATCAACACATAACCAGAATCTCGGACCTTCATCTACTACAGACCCTTGTGATCACAACGATAGAAAGTATGGCAGTACTCCCGAACAATCTGCACCAGTACTGGGGACATCGGGCTTATCTCGCCACTACTAGTATTGAAGCAATTACGGACATCCTTCGTTCTGAGATACTAAGAAATCTGAATGATGGCGATGTGCACAAGAATCCCCTGGAGCTCAACTCCCGGAAAGAAATCAAGGCACACAGGAGGCACCAAGACAGAACTCCGTCACATCGATATCATATAGATTTCAAAATACCCGTCTGATCCTAAAACAATTTTGAGCGAGAAGAGGTGTAGTATAAAGATTTCCTAAGTCGAAAACCTCACCAGAGCATAGAAGAGGAGAAAAAACAAAACCTACTCTCCGATATAACTAAGACTCAAAACATTTTACTAGACTCGACTCGGCCAAGTTCGATCACACAAAGGCTCCTATGGTCGTAAGGCTCTGATACCAACTTGTAACGACTAAGATGCGGCCCTTTCCTATTTAGGGAACGATGCCCCAAAAGGTAAAGAGGCGCATCTAAGCGTTTCGCAAGCGAGATAATCATAGCACATACATAAATTAAGATTGACAAATAGGGCATTCATTTGCCATCTCACATAGATAATATCAGAGTTACATCCACACAATTATTCAGACAAGGTAGTCCCGCTACAGGCTACATGAAACAAGGAAAAGACTATGATATCCCGCATGCATCTACTGTATTGAGTTCATGACGCACAGAGTAACGCCTTAAGCCAGATGACATGATGTAGAGGGATAAACTCAAACCAATGATGAAAACCCCATCTTTTTACCCTTGATGGCAACAACACGATGCGTGCCTCGCTACCCCTTCTGGCACTGGGTGAGGTCACCACACGGTATGAACCCAAAACCAAGCACTTCTCCCATTGCAAGAATCATAGATTAAGCTGGCCAAACAAAACCCACAACTCGAAGAGAATTATAAGGATATAAATCATGCATATAAGAGACCAGAAGAAACACAAATAAGATTCATAGATAATCTGATCAGAAATCCACAATTCATCGGATCTCGACAAACACACCGCAAAGAAGATTACATCGGATAGATCTCGATGAGGATCATGGAGAACTTTGTATTGAAGATCCAAGAGAGAGAAGAAGCCATCTAGCTACTAGCTATGGACCCGTAGGTCTACAGTGAACTACTCATGCATCATCGGAGAGGTCATGGTGTTGATGAAGAAGCCCTCCGTAGGTCTACAGTGAACTACTCATACAGTGAACTACTCATGCTACGGGCTCCATGAAATAAGGAAAAGACTATGATATCCCGCATTCTCACCCACGATCACGACCACGGCCTCGGTCTTCTGGATAGTTCACATACAGGTGGTCGTTCTCCTCATCGTACTGCCATGCCAGCTGTGTGCCATCTGGGTCACCTGTGTCGGGCGTACCTGTACCTGTTGGGGTGTTGTAGTAAACTGTGAGCCAGAGGGACTCAGCAATCGATGACCTTGGTACCGAAACTAGTCAAGTTATTAGGTGAGGAAGGTTTAGTGTTTAGGTTGCAGCATCCTAAGCATATATATGGTGGCTAACTTACGAAGATCAGAGATATGATATGGTGGTCTACGCGAGCGGTCGAGGACTAGGTGATCACTAAGTGATCCTGAACACCTACTTACGTCAAACATAACCCCACCGTGTTCCCGATCGAAGAGAGGTCTTCAAAAGAGATAGTCACGGTTACGCACACGGTTGGCAGTAACCCCATAACAGCAAAGTTTGAAAAACCCCTAGACATAGCACCACATCCACCAGAAAATACTCTAAATGGTCTACATTTTACAAACAGGGTTAGAGCAAGTAAATCTTGAGCTTAAGAAAATAAAGAAGGAGGGTTTTGTTGAAACCTAGTTTTTGGAAGAACAAGCAAAGTTAAAACCCAAGCTTGCACACCACTTCACACACCACATGCACTCATCACAATCACACATAAGGATCAACACCACAACAACACAAGAATGGCATGAATGCTATGGATGGCATGAATGCAAAGGGGAGACATGAAATAAGCCACATGAAATGATAACTCCATATGCATGACATCATGGATCCAAACATGGCAAGGTTTCCAAATATGGCAATGTTACACTTGGGGCATTACAGAAACTTATCTTGTCTTGAAATGGGAGAAGTTCCACTTTATGGTGAATGAAAGCATAGTGCTTCGGCACAAAATTTCTAAACGAGGTATTGAGGTAGACAAAGCTAAAGTTGATACAATAGAGAAAATGTCATGTCCTAAAGATGTTAAAGGTATAAGAAGTTTCCTTGGTCATGTTGGTTTCCATATGTGTTTCATTAAAGATTTCCAGGACATTAACTAATATTCTTCAAAATGATATTCCATTCATTTTTTATGATGATTGTGTAGAAGCCTTTGAAATACTTAAGAAAACCTTAATTTATGCACCTATTGTTCAACCACCTGATTGGAACTTACCATTTGAAATTATGTGTGATGTTATTGTATATAAGACTCAAGACAATGCTCAAATATTATTCTAGTAACACTCAAGACAATGCTCAAAAATTAGATAAGAAATTGAATGTTATCCATTATTCTAGTAAGACTCGAGACAATGCTCAAAAATTACGCTACTCTTGAGAAGGAATTTTTAGCAGTTGTGTTCTCATGTGATAAGTATAGACCTTATATTGTTGAATCCAAAGTTATTATTCACACTGATCATGTTGTTATTAAATATCTGACGGAAAATAAATATGCTAAATCTAGACTAATTAGGTGGCTGCTTTTACTTCAAGAGTTTGATTTGCATGTTGTTGATAGAAGGGATCTGAGAATCTTGTAGCAGATAACTTGTCTAGGATGGAAAATGTTCTTGATGACCCACTGTCTATTGATGGTAATTTTCCTCACGAGCAATTAGTTGTTACAAATGCTTCCCGCGGTACTCATTCGTATGCAGATTATATTAATTACATTTTGTCTAAATATATACCACCTAGTTTCACATAACAACAAAAGAAAAAATTCTTCCTTGATTTAAGTTTGTTGTCTCTTGTGATGAATGTCAAAGAATTGGTACATTGGTAAACATCAGGAAATTCCTATGAATTATTCACTTGCAATTGAACCATTTGATGTTTGGGGTTTTTGTTATATCATACATTTTCCTTTCTCTAATAGGTATTGATACGTCTCCGTCGTATCTATAATTTTTGATTGTTTCATGTCAATATTATACAACTTTCACATACTTTTGGCAACTTTTTATATGATTTATGAGACTAACCTATTGATCTCGTACCAGTGTCAGTTCCTATTCTTTTTGCATGTTTTTTGTATCACAGAAAGTCCATATCAAACGAAGTACAAATGTGATAAAAATTTACGGAGAATTATTTTGGAATTTATGTGATTTTTGGGAGGTGGAATCAACGCAAACGGGGCCTCGCAGAGCCCACAAGCCACCAGGGTGCACCACAGGCCCCAAGCGTGCCCTGGTGTATTGTGCCCTCCTCGAACATCAGTTGGAGCCCTTCTTCTGGCACAAGAAATATAATTTATGGTAAAAAATCATGTAGAAATTTCAGCGCAATCGGAGTTATGGATCTCCAGGAATTTAAGAAACCTTGAAGGGCCAGATCTGGGAGGCGCGAAACAGAAGAGAACAAAGAGGAAGATCCAATCTCGGAGGGGCTCCCGCCCCTCCGCCGCCATGGAGGCCATGGACCAGAGGGGGAACTCTGCTCCCATCTAGGGGGAGGCCAAGTAAGAAGAAGAGATGGCGCCGGAGTGCCGCCAGGGCTAGGATCGTGACGGCGATCTACATCAACAACCTTGTTACCGTCATCACCAACTTTCTCCCCCTCTATGCAGTGGTGTAACACCCCTTCTCCCTACTGTAATCTCTACTTAAACATGGTGCTCAACTCCATATATGATTTCCCAATGATATTTGGCTATCCTATGATGTTTGAGTAGATCCGTTTTGTCCTATGGGTTAATCGTGATCTTGGTTGGTATGATTGTATATTTTACTTATGGTGCTGTCCTACGATGCCCTCCGTGTCACGCAAACGTGAGGGGCTCCCACTGTAGGGTGTTTCAATATGTTCATGGTTTGCTTATTGTCGGTGTTGCAGGGGTGACAGTAGCCTAAACGCGGATAAGTGGGTTATGGTGTATGTGTAGTGCCCCAGATGTAAAACTTCCCTATTTGGAACCTATTGCAGTGGGTCCACCTTGTCAGAGTTTATGATGTTATATTTGGTACCATGATTTCATGTGCGTTCCCTACTACTTCCTTCTCATGCATGCAAGCATAGCATATCATTGCATGCCCTTGACTTGTGTTGTTGCTATATGATCTTAGCATTTCATGTGGTGTGGTGATCTTGTGGTTAGCTACCTAGTGTTGCATGTGTTCTTGTGTGTGTGTTGAGGGGCTACTATGAGTGCATGTGATAGTAAGTTGCTAGGGTTTCAAACCATCCTCCCTCCCTCTCTATTTCTTCTTAAAGTCAAGATACACTCCTTCCTTCCCTGTTTTAAAAATGTCCAATGTTTAGGGATTATTGTGAGTGTGAAGTTGTGCTAGCTTGGTGATTTTTAGAACTGTTTTAAGCAGGTGCAATAAGAACAAAACAGAGGCATTAATTCTGTTTTGTGAAATATTATCTGCTCCTAAAAATCTTGATCTTATTTTATTTAAATAGGTCATATTTTTATATGACCAGGTGGTATTTTCTTTTGAATTTATCCCAGTAGTTTTTGCCTTGTATTTTTTCCTTTCTGTCCTTTCTTTTAAATAGAAGTAGCCCAGGTTTTTCTTTTCTGTCTAAATAGCAGGGCTCCCTCTCCCTGGCGGCCCACTCCTTCCTAACCCGCGTGGTGGCCCAGCTCCATGTCCTCCCCTCTCCTTCAGACGGCGTCGCACCCGCGCACCTCCTTTCCGTTAGTAGCCGAGATACAGAGGGAGATGATGTCGTTGCACAAACGTCGAGGGGCCCCATATAACCTGGGCGTCTGTGCCCCCCTCGCCTAGGGTTCCTCTCCTTTCCCTCCTGGCGCCGCCACCTCTCTTCTCCCCATCTCCATCTCTCTTCTTCTTCTTTCCCTGGTAAGCTTCTGTAGGAGTAGCAGAGAGAGAGAGAGATCATCGCCGCGTCTACCCCGCCGTCTCCGTCAAGCAGCGTCGGCGACCATGTCCGGGGGCTCGTGGAAGGCGCCCGCGTTCCATTCCCGCCGTCATTGAGGTCGAGGGGCGACCACAACGATGGGCAGGAGCTCGTCACCGGCGTGTTCCCGACAAACTTCTTCCTCTTCCGCGGATCGGCAGCAGCAGCCTTCTTCTTCCTCTCCGGCGGCGCCATCTTCCCCGATCCAAACCCCTTCTTCCTCCCCAAGGTGCGGATCAACCTCTCCTGCCTTCCCCCTCCGTAGATCAGCCGGTTCCATGTGCTCGCGTGTGTGCTTCTCTGTCCGTAGACGGTATCAGGTGCAGGTGGTGGATGTGTGTGGCGTCTAGATGGAGCTAGAGCAGTAGTAGGAGTTCACTAGGGCTTCCTTCTCCTTGTTCTGCTCCGGCCACCAGTGGCGCAGGAGCAGCAGTAGCACGACAAGGCAGCCGGCGACCTTACTGTCGCCGAGCTCACTGCCGAGAAGCAGCAGCAGCAGTGTGTGTAGTGTGCAGTAGATGGATGGCGTGAAGTGCTTGTGGGTGTGTGGTGCAGAGAGGGCTCCCTTTCCCGCGTAGCAGCATCGGCAGTAGTGCCTTCTCCCGTCGTAGCACAGTAGCAGCAGCAGAGAAGCCACGGCGGCCTCCCTGTTGCCGGCGCTTCCCTGTGCTGTGCAGAGCAAGCCACGCAGTAGAAGAAGTTTACCTCTCTATACTACCCTCCTCTGTTCAGTCATCGAGCCGTAGCCCAGTGGTATGTGCGTGTGTTGTGGCTGTTGGAGAGCGCGCGTTTGATCCCCCCCTCGGTGTTGTTTTTGTTCTTGATTTTTTCCCCTACACAGTAGCAACAGGGAGAGGTAAGCTTGTTTGCCTCCCCTGCCTTGTCGAGCACTTGATCAGCAGCAGAGTGGAAAGAGCAGAGCTTGTGCACCAGGGGCACAGGGGTTCGAATCCCAGGGTGCCCCCCTTTTATTTTTCCTTCTTGCTGTATTTTTATTCCCTTCTTTGCTTGTTGCTGTTCTTGTGCCAAAATCCATAGGTGGCAATGGCATTTTATTTTTTTTCCTTTTGTTGCTATACAAGTTCCATATGATGTGAAGCATGTGTGTGTTTATGTGAGTGTGGTGTATGTGTTCATATGTGTGTATGCATGGTGGCATTTATGTGAATGTGTGGTGAAGCTAGCCTAAGTGAGTGTGTAGAGGCACTAGTGTCATGCTTACATGGTGTAGTGTGATAGGTTTTGAGTTCACATATATCTTGTGGTGCATGTGGTGTGAGGAACACCCCCCACATGAACATAGTTCATGTACATCTAAGTTTGTGAGCATGTGTTTGTTGTGGATGAGCTCCCAACTTGAGTGGTCCAAATAGATGCAATATTTAGTGTTGTCCAAGAACATGTTTTGATGTGTGTAGTGGAGTGGATGTGTGTGTGTGGGACACCCCACCTTTGCAAGCAAAGCTATGCACCTTCACATGTCCATATGTGAGAGGGCATGGTGATTTGTATGTGTGGATAGCTTGGTAGAAGTGGTTGTGAAGTTGATATGCATGACACAAACATGGGGTTCAAAACCCCCATGTCACTTTGTCATTGTGCACATGAGTTCAACCATGTAGTAGTTGATATAGTCAAACTACATGAAATGATGCACTTTTCACTAGGCATGATTTGGAGTAGTTTCCTCTTCCTTAATTTGTGGTCACTTGTTCCAAGTAAGTGCCGACAAATTATATATGATTTTGGGGTAGAATCTCCTAAGGAATCCAGTGGAGAAGTTATTTTGGCCATTAGGATACTTTCTGGAGTTGACATATTCAAATGTGTTGCAAGTTTGCTCTTTGTTTCCATGGAATAGGTTGAGCCCAAGGGCATGAGCTTTTGTGTGGTAGTAGTAGGGGTTTTTCTCTAAACCATAGTGGTGTCACTTATCTCTTGGTGTTACTTGTGTGCAAGTTATGCCTAGACAAAGTGGGCATGAGGCTGAAATTCCAGCTTAGTGAAAATCTGGAATTTTCACAAAGTCTGAGAATCTGGATATATTTTATTCTCCTGTAGATGAGGTTGTGCTGGTCATTGTGTTGTGATCTAGCCTTAGTTTAGTGCCAGGAATTTGGACCTGATATGTTTTTGAAGCTCCCTGTTAAATTTCATCGCATTTGGAATCCAGTAGGTTATGTTTTGGCTGCTGTCAAAAAGCTTCAGAACAAAGACAGAAAGTCAGGTGCAGGAATTTTCACTAAGTCCCTGTGATCTGATGGTTTTGGGAAAGTTTGCATCCTTGTATCTTCCTGTGCTTAATTGCTTTTGGTGTGATTCTTGCTTGTGCTTGTAGTATTCTTGGTTGGCTACAGCCACATATATTATTTGCCATATTTGGAGGGCTGTAGCTATGTTGCATGTAGCTCACAAAGTGCTAAGATGCAGATCATGGCAGATTGTGTAGTTTTGTCATTTTGGTGTTTGTGAGTGCTTAGTTGGTGATGTGGTGTTATTCCTTGCTCCAATCCATTCATGTTAGGTTGTTATATGTCTTGACAACCTGGAAACACCAGGGTTGTGCCAATTGAGTATGTGGTGATGATTTTGATACGTATGTCTTCATATGTTGTTTCGTTGATTCCCGTTGATCCGTAGCTCCGTTTGTAGAGTTCTTTATATGCATTTGCATCGTTTTCTCGAGACGCATCTGTTCATGTCATTCTCATGCATGTCAAAATAACTTAGGGTACAGTTCTGTCCAGGAACTTGTATTAGCTTCTTTTGCGTGTGCTAGTGATAGAAAAAGTGATGCATGCTCATATTCATCTCATGCATCATGTGCTTGTTGCAACTTGAGGTGCTGTTGTTCATTGGATGTTATTCTTATGTTGGGTAGCACCGGGATCGGAGAACGAGTATGTGGATTCGGGAGAGTACGTGCAGGACGAACAAGAACCATTCCAAGCTGAGGATATCACACGCAAGATGATATGACCTTGATTCCATCTCTAGACTTGTTATGCTAGTTTGTGTTTCCATGTCATATTGCTTGCTGCCTACCACTGAAATATTTGCCTCCTGATATGCCATGAAACCAAACACTACCCCTTCCTAGCAAAACTTGAATGGCTAAGTAGGCTTTGCTCAGCTACTGATGTTAGCGTTGCTAGATGCAGGTGCTATGACTCATGTGATAACATGAGCTTGATATCATTATCTTAAATGCTGTTATTTAATTAATGCACCTATATACTTGGTAAATGACGGAAGGCCTAGCCTTTTGCCGGGTGCTTTGTTCCGTTATTGCCGCCTTAGTTACCGGTTACCGGTGTTTGATTCCATATTGATCGCTCCTAACACGTTCGGGGTTGTTATGGGGACCCCCTCGATAAATCGCTTAGTGATAAGACTTGTCCGGCAGGACCCAACATTGGTGTTAATTTGCTAATCACTTAATAATCTGCATAGGGAATGATCACCCCGAGGATCTTTAATCAACAACCCGGGCCAGTGCTCCTCATGAGTGTTGGTCCAAAATGGACATACTGCGGGGCCACCACAGGGAAACTTGAGATTTGGCTCCTGTAGGCTTTTCCATCCGTTGTTTCCTGAGACTGAGATAGGCGGCTCTTATCGGGGTCGTCGACACGATGGGAGGTCCTGCTAGCCTTGCCTTACCCTAGATATATCTTGCGTATAGGAATCCCGGTGAAGCTTTGGTTTCCCCCAGAGTTGAGGTTTCCTCTAAGGAATCCGACGAGATCACGAGCTTCATGATAGAGGATTACTTTGCGGCCTGTGTACGTTTATGATGGACTAGTTGGAGCACCCCTGCAGGGTTTAATCTTTCGGAAAGCCGTGCCCGCGGTTATGTGGCAACTTGGAATATTTTGTTAACATCCAGTATTAGATAACTTAAACAAAAGCTAATAAAATTGCCAATTGTGTGTGTAACCGTGACTGTCCCCTCAAAGATCTGTCTTCGATCGGGAACACGGTGGGGTTATGAATGACGTACGTAGGTGTTCAGGATCACTTAGTGATCAAGTATGCACGACCGCTAGAATCGACCACCTTCATAAATGCTACGTAAGATAGCCACCAAATCAAGCTTAGGATGCTGCAACCTTAAACACTTCACCTTATCCTACCTAATAACTTGACTAGTTGTGGCACCAAGGTCTTAGATTGTTGAGTCCCCGTGGCTCACGGATTCCTCCAAAATCCCAACAGGTTCAGGTACCCCAGAGACAGATGATCCCGATGGCACCCAGCTGGCGTGGCAGTACGATGAGGAGACAGACCGACTTTACGTGAACTATCCAGAAGACTGAGGCGTGGTCGTGATCGTGGGCCTGCAGGCAGGGTAGCATAGCCTTTCTATGTTTTGTAGTCCATAGCGGAACTACCTTGGTTGTATGTGTGATGTACTCTGAGATGTTTATGAGAAGGAAATTGAATCCCTAATTGTCTATCTTTATTATTATGTATGTGATGTGTTACCTGTTTGCGAGACGCTTAGATGCGCTTCTTTCCAATTCGGGGCCTCGATCCCCAGATTGGAAAGGACCGCATCTTGGTCGTTACAGTATGCGAGTAAAGAGGACTTGATACTTAATGCTATGGTTGGGTTTCACGATAGTAGTTGTGGATGCTTGCTAGAGTTCCAATCATCAGTGTATATGATCCAAGCAGAGAAAGCATGTTAGCTCATGCCTCTCCCTCATATAAAATTGCAAGAATGATTACCGGTACTTCTTATCTATTGCCTAGGGACAAATGACTTTCTTGTTGACAAAAGCTATCCACTTTTATTACCTTCCAATTTATTTGCAGTTTTATTCTTGCAAAGTACTGGTAGTTTTATTCTTGCAAAATAGTTTCATACTTGTTTTAGGCAAAGCAAATGTCAAGCGTGCGTAGAGTTGTATCGGCGGTCGATAGAACTTGAGGGAATATTTGTTCTACCTTTAGCTCCTCGTTGGGTTCGACACTCTTATTTATCGAAGAAGGCTACAAACGATCCCCTATACTTGTGGATTATCAGGTATACCCTGATTTTAGTTGTTGTTGATTATGTTACTTGTGGCTTGATCCCTAGTATCCCTTATGTTGGGGATATTACCTGCAGTATGACCCGCCTTGATGGGCCGGGTCAGGAAAGGGGCGACTCATACACACATAGGCAGCATAATCCTTGGCCCGAGCCTGAAGTGTATGGGAAGGTCTTCGTCAGTTCGCCACCAAGGCCCAGAAGCCAGACGACGGTTCAGGGATGATGGGAATAATAAGCCGCCAAGGAAGTTTCCTAGCTTGGAGGACACGACGACTAAGAGATAAGCAAGGACACGATTTGTAACGTGGCCAAGACTTTGTAAACCCTGGGGCCTTGACCTGTATATAAAGGCGAGTCTCTAGGACAAATAGATCAAGTTAGAAGTCATCGAGAGCTAGGTCAGGCGAGTCACGCCCTCCTTGTAATCGAATCCACCATCAATATACACAAAGCAGGATGTAGGCTCTTACCTCCACACGAGGGGCCGAACCTGGGTAAATCTGAGTCTCTCTTCCGCTCACCCCCTTTGAGTCGCCTCCAAGGTGCGATGGCTCCTTCACTAATTCCTTTCACGAGGACATCTGTCGTGACAAAACCACGATAGTTGGCGCCCACCGTGGGGCTAGCGCACGATGGAGTTGAGTTCTCAAAGGGAGCCCTTCCAGGGTCAAGAGGCTACGCGGTTGGCATCATGACGAAAAGCTGCCGCGGAAAATACTACATCGACAACTCGCAGTGGGGGCCTGAAGCCGATTCAATCGAATCTGGATACAGGGTCCCCTTCTGCAAGATCCACGTCTTCATCGGCAAGTTTGCGGCGCCCGTACCTGAGCCGGACACCTTCACCGACATCGTCGAGCCGGCCCGGTACGCCCATCCCATCAAATATCAGGTCAGCGGACGCCACGCTTTTGTTGTTTTTACGCAGGGAACCGACCTATCGGACGGGCCGGTAATCCAGGAGATCACCCCCATCAACTCGGACGACGAGTCATCCATGGGCGACACAGGTACAATCTACCCTCTCTACGAGGGACAGCTCAGAGGGTTACTGCAGGCGGCAAACTCGGAGGACATCTGCATCGACAAGTCACCATCTACATGGCGGGGGCTGCACAGCCTCAGCCAAACCCGGCAGGCAACAATGACACTGATGGGTCGTCGAATGCTTCGGTTGAGGTCATGGCAGACTTGGCAGCAGAGACAACCAAACTCATGGCGATCGCTGTGACAGCAGAGAACCAGGAAACAATCAACACCGAACTGGCGAAGCTGCGGGAGGAGATGGCCAAAACTCAGCGGGACATAGAAGCAGAAGCTGCCAAGATGGCAACGGAGCAGGCCCAGATCACCGCGGAGACAGAGCGTTTGAACACTAAAGGCTGGCGGCTTGAGCGACAACGGCGCGCCTCCGATGCGATCCACAAGAGGAGACATCATGGCCGCCTCCCGGCCGATCTAAACCCGACTCGCCTCTTCGACAGCCCGCATACCCCCGGGATGGGGCCTGATTGACCATGGCAGGCCGCTACAGGGGATGATCCGGCTCGCCCGCCGCCTAACCCGCAGCCACCTCAGCCAACGGGGGCTCGGGCGCCCCGTTTCCAGACACCATGGGGTGACTTCTCGAATCCCGTGGATAACGTGCTGGCGGCAACCCGCCACCTGGAGTCTCTCCCAATTTACAGAAACTCCCCCGGCTGAAGTGGAGGCGAGAAACACCATCGAGATGCTGAAAACGGCGGTGGTCCAACATGCGCAATATTCACATAGCCATGACTAGTTACACTCCACGCCCCAGGCGAGCCACACCAGGAGTCGCCATGATGACCTACCTGCGGTGACCAACGAGCAACGGCGTTTGCCGCAGACCAACCCGCCCGGGATGCCCGATACACGAGCTCAAGATCTTGTGGATGCGGCGCGAGCCGCCCGCATGATGGAGACAGTAGCTGCGGCAGGTCAAGGCTATCCGGATTACACCCAGCCTCCTCCCGTGTTGACCGATACAGGCGGCAGGCAAGTTAGGGTGCCCTGTCTAACGCCCGCCCTCCGCAACGAGCGTATGCCAAAGGATTCCAAAGGACCGAGAAAGGTACCCAATTACACACCAGATCTCGAGCCAGGGTTGTGGATCGAAAGTTACAAGCTTGCAATGGATATGCTCGATGTGAATGAGGCGGTCTGCGCTAAGTATTTCAGCATGATGCTCGAGGGAACGACGCGCACATGGTTGAAAAAACTGCCGCCCAATTCCATCAACACCTGGGCCGAGTTGAAGGAACGTTTCATCAAAAATTTCCGAGGAACCTGTAAACGCCCAATGACCATCATTGACCTGCAACACTGCGTCCAACGCCTGGATCAGTCGGCCCATCATTGGACGCAACGGGTTGCAGAGGTCATTCATTCATCAGATGGCATCTCGGTGGCTCAGGCAGTGCTAATTCTGGAGAAGAATTGTCATTACGAGCCTTTGATGCTGAATCTCGGGCGGCTCAAGCGTAAGGTGCAGGACATGGGCAAGTTGATCGAAACCGTGACCAGGTAGGCCAAGTCAGATGACACGAAAGACCCCGGGGAAGACAATGACCAGGTTAGCACCGCCAGGAGAGGCGAGTCGTCAAAAGGCCACTCCAAATTCCAAGCGCGGAACAACCACAACCACGCGGGACAAAGTAAAAGGAGACAGCAGGAAGGCGTCACGGACTTCGTCGCTAACACTCACGTCGGCAACAGAAACCAGCGCCAGAAGAAAAGGGGCTTCAGCGGGAAGAAACCACGCAACTATCACGAGATTCTCATAGGCCCCTGCCCACAGCACGCCACTGCCGAAGGGCCGTCTACCCACTCTTGGGAGGATTGCTATGTGATGCAGGAATTCCGCGCTGTGGCGCTCAAGAAAGGTCAAGGAGGTGACCAAGGTGGACGTCAGGAACAGTTCGGCACGCCCGGGTCACACCGAAGCCCATTCGGTGGATTCCCTAACCCGGGCCCGTAGGGCAGGTCACAGGCTAACGCTGGGCAGTACCAGGTTCACAATCATCAGCGGTATAACACCCAAGGCGTGTTTCAGCAACCGCCCCCGCAAGGTGATCCCCAGTGGCAGGATGACAATGGCGGCTTTCAGAATAATCCTAAGCAGTTGAACAGTGGGCAATACCACGTGTTCACCATCATCACTTGCAAACGGGACCAAAAGGTGAAGCACAGGGCTTTCAGCGTGGTTGAGCCGGCGCTCCCTAGGTACCTTAATTGGTCTGAACAACCCATTATCTGGAGTAGGGAAGATCATCCGCCCCGGGTTGATAATCCTGGCGACTTGGCTTTGGTCGGGGCTACCCAGGTCGGAGGTTACACCCTTTCCAAAGTCCTTACGGATGGCGGCAGCAGCATTAACATCCTATATTTTGATACCCTTCGGCGGATGAATTTCTCAAAAAAAGACTTGATGCCGTCTTCCACGGTCGTCCACGGTATTGTTCCAGGTAAGTCGGCATACCCTGTTGGGCGAATCAACTTAACGTACTTTTGGCACGGAGTCTAACTACAGGAGCGAGTCCCTCATGTTTGAGGTGGTCAAGATCAAGAGCCCTTACCACGCGCTGTTCGGAAGACCGGCTTACGCTCGGTTCATGGCCCGCCCATGTTACGTTTACGTCAACCTCAAAATGCCTGGCCCTAAAGGGACTATTACGATCAATGGGGATAGAAAGATAGCCCAAGAATGCGAAGAAGGAGACGCCGCTTACGCCGAGTTGGCTTGCATGGCTGAGGAACTCAAGTTTCACGAGGCCAATGTTGACCCGGCAGATATGACACCGCTCAAAAGACCCACAATTGACTCAGAGCCGCCCCTCAAGTTTAAACCGACGGCTGACATGAAGGTGATAGACTTCACACCTGGCGACTCAACCAAGCAGTTCACCATTGGGACGGGTATGGATCCCAAATAGGAAAGCACGCTCATCGAATTCATCCGTGAGAATCGGGACATCTTCGCATGGAAACCTTCAGACATGCCGTGTGTGCCGAGAGAATTCGTTGAGCACCATCTTAATATTAACCCTAAAATAAAGCCGGTTCGGCAATATCTTCGCCGATTTAATGAGGAACGTCATAAGGAAATTGGGGAGGAAGTCGTCCGGCTTTTGGCCGCTGGGTTCATCATTGAGTTTTTCCATCCTGGACGGTTGGCTAACTCGGTCTTGGTGCTAAAGAAGAATGGCACTTCCGCATGTGAATCGACTACACCGACCTCAACAGGGCCTACCCGAAGGACCCTTTCGCCCTTCCCCGCATTGATCAAATCATTGAATCTACGGCGGGTTGCGAGCGGTTGTGTTTTTTGGATGCTTACTCAGGATACCACCAGATAAAGATGGTTGTGGCGGACCAAGAGAGAACTTCCTTCATAACCCCCTTTGGAGCCTTTTGTTACATGTCCATGTCGTTCGGGCTCAAGAGCGGGGGGCGACTTATCAACGTTGCATCCAGAATTGCTTGCACAACCAGATCAGACGTAATGTTCACGCCTACGTTGATGATATCGTGGTCAGATCCCAGAAAAAGGAATCGCTGTTGGAGGATCTCAGGGAGACTTTTGACAATTTGCGCGTATACTAGATGAAGCTTAACCCTACCAAGTGTGTTTTTGGTGTTCCCGCAGGAACGTTATTAGGCTTCCTGGTGTTAGAACGAGGCATTGAAGCTAACCCAGATAAAATCAAAGCGATCACTTTGCTAGGCGAGCCGGCCAATATCAATCAAGTTCAGCGCATGGCGGGTCGCATTGCGGCTCTAAGTCGCTTCATAAGTCGCCTTGGGGAGAAAGCCATCCCTCTTTATCAGCTGCTTAAGAAAACTGATCGTTTTGTTTGGATGGATGAAGCCAACGAAGCCTTTGAATCCCTGAAGCAACAATTAGCTAAGCCGCCCGTATTGTCTGCTCCAACTGACAAAGAGCCTATGCTCTTGTACATCGCGGCTAATTCTAAAGCGGTAAGCGTGGCAGTAGTCGTCGAGCGCAAAGAAGAAGGGAAGGAGTACCCGGTTCAACGACCAGTCTACTTTATCATCGAAGTCCTAACCCTCTCCAAACAGCACTATCCACATTGGCAGAAGCTGGTTTTTGGGGTGTTTATGGCGAGTGAAGTTGAAACACTACTTTCAAGAGCATGCTATCACGATGGTTAGTTCTGCCCCCCTTGGTGATATTATACAGAATTGAGAGGCAACTGGACGGATTGCTAAGTGGGCCATTCAGCTAGGACCTCACCACGTGTGGTATACCCCTCGTGCAGCCATTAAGTCTCAAGCACTAGTGGATTTCATCAACGATTGGACCGAGTTGCAGATTCCATAAGACAGACCTGGTCACACATATTGGACTATCCATTTTGACGGGTCTAGGCAGCTGGAAGGCTCGGGGGATGGCGTGGTGTTGACTTCGCCTCAGGGTGACAAGTTTTGCTATGTCCTCTGACTCATGTTCCCGTGTAACAACAATGCGGCAGAATATGAAGCTCTGCTCCATGGGTTGCGACTCGCCAAAGACATGAATCTCAGCCGAGTCAGATGTTTGGGCGACTCAGATCTAGTGGCACAGCAGGTTTCTGGCACGTGTGATTCTAGAGATCCCTTGATGGCGGCTTATAGGCGAGCCGTATCGGACATGGCGGGTCATTTTCATGGCTATCAGGTAGATCACATTGATCATCGACTTAATGAAGCGGCAGATGCTCTTTCACGACTCGGTTCACAATGTAAGCTGGTTCCCCCTAATGTCTTTTTGGATGTATTGCATAACCCATCAGTAAGGCTGCCTTCAGAGGAAGACTTGGCGGTTCTAGATCTTGAGTCTCAACTTGTGGCGGCTCTCCGTGCTACCCTGGATTGGGAAATTCCCTACATAGCGTATCTAGCACGAGGCGAGTTACCAACCGATGAGTTGTTGGCCCGCCAATTCGTCCGTCGATGCAAGTCCCTGGTCATACATAACAGTGAGTTACATAAGCGAAGCACTTCTGGAGTATTTCAAAGGTGTGTCTCTTCCGAGGAAGGATATGCGATTCTTAACGAGATTCATGCACGCGACTGTGGTCATCATGCCGGGTCATGCTCCCCGGTATCCAAAGCCTTTAGGCATGGGTTTTATTGGTTGACACCTCATGCAGATGCCGAGGATATAGTTCGCCGATGTGATGGTTGCCAAAACTTTGCATGCTAGATGCATGTGACGGCTCAGGAATTACGGATGATCCCAATCACATGGCCGTTTGCGGTCTGGGGGTGGACATGGTTGGTCCTTTCAAAATTTCGTCCAACAAAAAGACACACCTATTGGTGGCGGTTGACAAGTTTACCAAGTGGGTTGAAGCAGAGCCGCAGTTCTGTGGAAAGGAGCACATCCGTCTTGACGTTTCTGCGGTCGCACACCCTCAGTCCAATGGACAGGCAGAGAGGGCAAATCAAGAAATACTGCGAGGAATCAAGCCCCGGCTTATGGTACCTATGGAACGTACACTGGGATGTTGGGTTGAAGAACCGCCCTCAGTTTTATGGAGCATCAAAACCACCCCAAATCAATCTACGGGTTTTACTCCCTTTTTCCTGGTCTACGGGGCAGAGGTAGTATTGCCAAGTGACATCAGACACGATTCACCACGAGTCACTACTTATGTGGAACAGGACAACGAGTTAGCACGTCAAGATTCGTTGGACGCTTTGGAGGAGGAGCATGATTTGTTCGCGTCGCGATCGGCAATTTATCAGCAAGACTTGTGACGCTATCATAGCCGCCGAGTCAAGAGCCAAGCTTTTCAAGAGGGCGACTTAGTGCTCCGGTTGATTCAAGACCATACTGGTATGCACAAGTTATCCCCGCCATGGGAAGGACCATTTGTCATCAGCAAGAATCTCCGTAATGGTTCATATTACTTGGTGGATCTTCGCCCGGATAGGCCAACGACAGAGGTTGAGACAACTCGCCCATGGAACATCGCCCACTTGCGGCCATACTACACTTAGAGTCACAGGCTCCTTATTTATGTTTACAATTTCGAATTTGTAATCTTTTATTTATAAAGCAATAAAGTCGGCGCCCACGAACTTCGGGGTCCTTTGCCATTTCAGCTTCTTGAAAGCATGAGTCTTTATTGTTCTATAAGTCGTCGAACATGGATGCTATAAGTATGAAAGAGCATAAGTCGCCATGATGCGCTTATTTCAAAACTGGATACTGGTAAGCCAAAGAGGACCAAAGTTGCCACGTTGCATGGTTCAAACATGGATGCCTTATATGATTTTGAGAATTAAGTCGGCTTACTTGGGAGCTACTAGCTCCCAAGCCGTTTTGCAGTAAGAGCATATACGCTTCTGCAATCATATGTCTGGTTTTTCCCTAATCATAGGTCACTTGGGGGCTTCCACTCACTGAGTTCATCCTGAATACCCTCTTGGCTAGCGAAAAATTAACGCATTACAAATGGTTATACTGGACTGTGTGTTGGACAAATCGCCCTATGGTCACATGTACTCTTGGCAAGTCAATCCGCTTTTGGACCCTGAACTTGCCTTGGTTAAAACATGAAAGGTACTACCAAGATCCAACGCATGGAAAATAGACAAACCATTGGTTCACCGAACCTGCTTCACTGAAGCCTAACTCGCGCCTGATCAGCCGGTCTATATAATTTGGACTGTTGCAAAAGCCTTCTTGGGGTAGCCCTAGAGTTTTGCAAACTCGTCCTATCATGTCACAACTCATCGAGCCGACAAATTTTATGACTATCTTTGTGGCATTACCACAAGGTTTCATAAAAAGTTTTATAACCCGCCGCGACTCACTGAGCCGGATCCTTGTTTATGACTCGCCGCGACCCATTGGGTCGGCTTATTACTTGTTGCGACTCATTGAGTCAACTTATTGTGTTTTCCTTGATAAACAGGTTGAAGAACTTTTTTTTCAAAATATGACACAGGTTTGGAAAAGGCGAGTCATACTAATGAAGGTTGAAACTTCCAAAACATCCAACATAAGGTACGGTTGTGATACTGTTTTCCTGATACCTAAGACTATTACATGGCTCACTAGGCCACTCGGGAATCATCTCCCGGTCAGAAAGAGATCAAAATATTCTTGGAGAATTGACTTCATGATAAGTCAGTTCAAGCCGCCTCCGGGTCACCCTGCTTCGAGCTTTCATCGTCTTCGATCTGTAAGTCGCCCAGTTTCCAATTGCAATTGGTCAAGGTGACGAACTCGTCTCATCGCTCAAGATGGCACACAGATCGACATCAAAGTCAAAGGGATTCTTATGGCGTCATGGAGTCAGGCTGGTGAATTCATATGAAGGAGGAGTCACCTTTTTGTTGCTCTCATCATAAGCCGCCTGGTATTTACCTAAGTCCAGGCTGGCTGAGTCACCGCGGAGCGAGACTCTTTCACACAATGGTGGTAGTCCTCTTCGGTGAACTCCGACTCGTCATCTTTCAATTGTGGAAATCCAGTAGCTACCTCCTCCAGCTTAAAATCGGGAGCGTAAGCCAGACACCGGCTTAAAGTGGTCAGTGCTCCTTTCCGGGCGGCTGGCCTTTTTAATTCTTCCACTTGCGGCGGCAATGTTGACAGGCAACCCAGCATGTGTTTTATGGACTTTATGGGCTCCTTGATGCCCATCAAGGCCTTCATGGTCATCATGCCTCCCGTGTATAACTCCTCTGTGAAAGTGTAAATTGCTTTCAGTTTCAGTATACAGTCATTCTGCAGGGTGGCAGCTCGTGGACCTACAAATGCCAAAACAAGATAATTAGCATTTGCAATATGCTTTGCAGCACTTTTCAGAAAAAGGGAATTGACCCTTACCAAATATTGCTTGGGTCATGTTGGAGATGTGATGTTTTAAGACGGAGAGTGTTTGAAGGGCGGCTTTTAGCTTTTCTTCGGCATGCTCTCCCTGTTTCAAGCTAGCGGCTTGTTCAGCCTCGGCTTTCTCTTCAATTTTTTTGTGATCAGCTTTCATCTTCTCCATGTCAGCAAGGGCCACACAAAATTTTTCTTCAGACTTAGCCCGAGCATCCTGCTGATCGACTAAGTTTTCTTTTAAATCGGCCAAGGTTGAGTCGGTCCGAGTCAAGGATTCCTGCAAATAAAAATCGGGGAAGCAAGTTTCAGGACCATTGCAAGCAACATCCCTGACACTTGGGGGATAATGTATGACTTAATTCTTTTCACGTCATCCTTTATTTAAAGACCTGGTTCATCCTTCAAAAGATGACCCGGCCCTTGGGGGCTACACGTTGAAGTTTTTACAAAATTCAAGACCCGGTTCATCTTTCAAAAGATGACTCGGCCCTTGGGGGCTAGAGGTTGAAGTTTTTACCAAATTCAAGACCCGGCTCATCTTTCAAAAGATGACCCGGCCCTTGGGGGCTGCAGGTTGAAGTTTTTACCAAATTCAAGACCCGGCTCATCTTTCAAAAGATGACCTGGCCCTTGGGGCTATAGGTTGAAGTTTTTACCTAATCCAAGACCCGACTTATCTTTCAAAAAGATGACCCGACCCTTGGGGGCTACAGTTTGAATTTTTTACAAAATTCAAGACCCGGTTCATCTTTCAAAAGATGACCCATCCCTTGGGGGCTACAGGTTGAAGTTTTTACCAAATTCAAGATTCGGTTCATCTTTCAAAAAGATAACCCGGCCCTTGGGGGCTACAGGCAGATACGGGTCTCACTGATAACGCAAAACACACAACTCATCAAAGGAAACGTGTCCTTTGGAAGGCTAATGGGTGGAAATGCACATGACAAAGAAGGACATACCTCATATCTTATCCGCATCATGTTGGCCAAGCTCTTTTCCATTTCATAGCTTGCTTCCAGCCGACTCATAAAACCAGAATAGAGTTCTTCAAATCCGAGTTTCTCATAATTGGGATTCAGCTTGGTAATGTCCTTTTCTGCAAAAGAGTGGGTCTCTTTTGACATATGTTTTGTTAACACCGCGGTTGCAGGCTTAGAATAGCCAGTACCAATAACAACTGTTGTATCTAGGTCTTCAGGCGCCTTGGAAGAGCTTGGCGGGTTGACATTTTCAGTTACTTCCTTCAGAGGGCTTGAAGGATCAATCCGGACATCAGGAAAATCACCCAAAAGGTCATCATGAGTTTCCGCCAGTTCTTCATCAATTTCTGGGACAGAGGCACTCATACCAAACACTTCAGCTGCCTTAGGGGCAGAAGATGAGTCGCTAGTTGTCCTTTTCTTTGCTTGTGCTCTGAGATGTAAAGGCACCAATGTTAAGACACACATTAGCATTAGGAAGGAAAAAAGCTAGTAAAGGAACTTGCCCCTGAACACGGATCATTGGGGGAGAGTCGACATTGCTGAGTCGCCGAATGAAGGAGGTGAAACCTGACGAACAAGAATTCAAGGATTGAACGAATGGCGATCAAATCTTACACAAGAAGGAAAAGATACTCGTGGGAACATACCTCACTTTGCCGTTTTCGACCAGGTGCTCTTTCGAGTAACCCAGACACTAAGTCTCCAGAATTGCTTCAGGTATGGCGTTTAGGGGTGTAATACACCTTCTTCAAAAGGAAATTGGGGTCCAGGTGAGCATTCGGGTGAGACATGGGAACTTTTGCACAGATCCGCCTGGCTGGCTTGGGGAGAAGAAGTTGAGTTGGGAGAAATAGAAATTACCTCGACAGCATCATCCTAGCTCTCATAGTCATCATCCTACGAACAAAGGTAATGGAGCATAAGTATAAGATAGGACGCAGTAATAAGGAAAAGGTAATTTTTACCTCTGATTGTTCTACGCTGGCCCGAGACTCGCCAACGACAGATGACTCCTTGGCGCGGCTTTTCCCTTGTTCGTCTTCTTCTTAGGAGGTGGCTTGGTTGTTTTCTGGACAGTCACTTTGGGCCATCGAGACCAAAATGTTGAGCCCCTCTGATTGATATAATGACAGTTCAGATCAGGAACATGGGTGAACATATTGAAAGAATAAAAGGAGGCGACTTGGGTTGTAACCGCTGGAGCCGGGTTGGAGACGCAAAAAGGCTTGAGCCCAATCTTGGCGCAATTCTCTATGGGCTCTCTACTTAACTTCTTGATAATTTCAACAATGTCTTCCTCGGTAAGTCTTGTGTTGAAGAAGCACTGGGGGTGGTTCAAGGTGCCATCATACTCGCACGTCAGGCCGTCTCGGCGACTCAAGGGCAGAATCCTCCACTCCACCCAACAACAGATTAGATCAATCCCAGTAAGCCCATTGTTGGTCAAAGCCCTTAGCTTGGTCAAATCAGGGATAAATGTTGATTCTTCTTCTTCAGTTAGTCTTTTTGGCAATTGAAATCCATGGGCAAATGTTCTTCTCTCAAACCCGGAAGTGGGTTCTCGTCGGGTGGAGATGTGTCGCGGCAATAGAACCAAGACTTTGCCCATCCTTTGGGATGGTTGGGCAGAACAATAGATGGGAACCCACATTCACGACGTCGTTGAATGTTAACTCCCCCAAGTTCTAAGCAGGGACCGCTAGCAAACTCGATCTGGCGGTTCAGATAGAAAAATTTCCTAAACAGTAATAATGTGGGTTCTATCTGCAGGTAAGCTTCGCAAAACACTTGGAATTGGCAGAGATTGCTGACAGAGTTTGGCCCCAACTCTAGAGGATGAAGGTTGAAAAAGTGCAAAGCATCTGTGAAAAACTTTGAGCCGGGAGGCTTGAAGCCTCATTCGAGGTGATCGGCAAAAACGACTACTTCCCCCTCGGGGGGTTGAGGAGTTGCCTCGCCTAAGGCGGTTCGCCAGCCAATAACTTCTTTGGGGTCAAGATAACCCGCCTTAACAAACTTATCAAGATAAGCGTCATTGACTTTGGTTAGCAGCCAATTGCATTTTCGAGATAGTGCCCATAACTACAAAAGGAAGGAACAGGGCGGGTTATCAGAAACCATAGAGTGGCAACTCGCCAGTTAAATGATCTACGGTATATCTGCAGGAATTTTGCAACTCGCCAGTTAAATGATCTATGGTATCTCTACAAGGATATTACGACTCGCCAGTTAAATGATCAAAGGTGTATCTATAGGAATGTTCTAACTCGCCATGGTGAAAGGAGACGGGTTGCGGCTCTAAAAAGGGTTTTTCCTTAAGAAAATTCTTGATTGGAGACAAACATGTTTCTAACATCAAATGATAACTTACGGATCTACAAGCGTTTTCAGTAGAGAAAATAACGCTGGCTGAGGGATCGAACGCTACAGAACATGGAAGAACACTATGAAAAATGGTGTGTAGATCTATGAGCAACAGAGGAACAACGGACTGATAGGAGACATAACAAGAACTACCGCAATCGTTATTTCATGGGTCAGCGATACCGCATCTAGATTGGACGAGAAGCAAGGGTATGAGGCATGCATGGAGTTTTAATGACGCCCTAAGAAATACAAAGGTTCGGATCTTCTTCTACTGAGAAAGGGAAATTTACCTGAAGAAAAAAGAAGATTCTAGGCAAGGATTCAGGAAGTCTTGCGATGAAGGCCGCGCCTTCGACTGGTTCAGGAAGCGCCCATACGGTGACGAACTGCGGCAAAGCTTCAGCGGCGACGAAGTGGTCGAGGGGCGGCTGGAGAAGATGATGCGTCTCGAAGAAGGAAGTGGGGGTAGGTGGCGTTGCCTTCCCCCGTAGCTATTTAAAGGCATAGGGCCGAAAACGAAACGGCAGGCGCAGGGATAGAGGCGACAGATTGAAAACCAACAGTGATGGCGCCTAGATTTCCGGGATAACAGGATGAAGACGAAAAAAGATCCGTTGGGAATGATGTCATCGAATCTCGGAAATGGAGGAAAAGGTGATGTCATCAATAAATAACCTGGCGGCTGAGACAAATTGTGAGAAATGGAGGCTTGTCACTTATCAAAAGGATGGGAGTAGTGCGAGTCGCCCAGGATGAGCATGGAAGTTTATTGGCATGAATAAATTTAAGTCAATCTGGGGCCTAATGTTGGGGATATTACCTGCGGTATGACCCACCTTGATGGGCCGGGTCAGGAAAGGGGCGACTCATACACACGTAGGCGGCATAATCCTTGGCCCGAGCCTGAAGTGTATGGGAAGGTCTTCGTCGGTTCGCCACCAAGGCCCAGAAGCCAGACGGCGGTTCAGGGATGATGGGAAAGATAAGCCGCCAAGGAAGTTTCCTAGCTTGGAGGACACGGCGACTAAGAGATAAGGAAGGCCACGATTTGTAACGTGGCCAGGACTTTGTAAAACCTGGGGCCTCGACCTGTATATAAAGGCGAGTCTCTAGGACAAATAGATCAAGTTAGAAATCATCGAGAGCTAGGTCAGGCGAGTCACGCCCTCCTTGTAATCGAATCCATCATCAATATACACAAAGCAGGACGTAGGCTCTTACCTCCACACGAGGCGCCAAACCTGGGTAAATCTGAGTCTCGCTTCTGCTCACCCCCTTTGAGTCGTCACCAAGGTGTGATGGCTCCTTCACGAAGTCCTTTCACGAGGACATCTGTCGTGACAAAACCACGATGCCTAGTATCCACTATGTTCGGATATAGATGTTGCTATGACTTTGCTATGCTTAATGCTTGTTACTAGGGCCCGAGTACCGTGATTTCAAATCTGAATCGTTTATGTTTTCACCATTATATCTATGTTCCTGATCCAATCTTGCAACTTATATGCACCTACTACGTGTTAGGATCCGCATACCCCAAAGTGACAATAATTGGGATTCTTTTCGATGATTACCGTAGTATGAGGAGTTTATTTATTCACTATGTGGTAATGCTTTGTGTCGGTTTTCTATTATAAGGAGACCTTAATATCCCTTAGTTTCCCTATGGACCCCGTTGTCACGGGAGGGTAGGACAAATGATGTCATGCAAGTTCTTTTCCATAAGCACGTATGACTATTTACAGAATACATGTCTACGTTATATCGATGAGCGGGAGCTAGTTCTGCATCGCCCTATGGTGTGACTGTTATATGATGAATATTGTCCAGCAATATCACCGATCCAGTGCCTACGAGTTTTCCACATATTGTGCTTGCTAAGTTACTACTCTTTCTACTGTTGTTATAACTGCTACAGAATTGCTATCCGTGTTACCGTTACTCCTGCTACTGTTACCACTGCTATCAAAACTATCATATTATTGTGCTACTTATCACTGTGTTACAAGTACTAAATCTTCAAGTGTGGTTGAATTGACAACTCAACTGCTAATACCTGCAAATATTCTTTGGATTCCCTTGTGTCGAATCTATAAATTTGGGTTGAATACTCTACCCTGAAAACTATCGTGATCCCATATACTTGTGGGTTATCATTGATCATAACCCTTCTATTAAAATGCTTAAAGAATTTATTTTTGTGAGGCTTGGAATCCCTAGATATTTAATGACTGATGGGGGTTCACACTTTATTCATTGTGCTTTCCGTAAACTTCTAGCTAAATATGATGTTAATCACAAAATTGCATCACCTTTTCATCCTCAGTCTAGCGGCAAGTTGAGTTGAGTAACCGGAAATAAAATTGATCTTGCAAAAGACTATTAATAGATCTAAAAAGAGTTGGTCTAAGAAACTTGACGATGCATTATGGGCTTATAGAACTGCTTATAAAAATCCTTTGGGAATGTCCCCATATAAAATGGTCTACAGAAAAGCATGGCATTTACCTCTTGAGTTAGAACATAAAGCTTATTGGGTATTAAGAACTTAACTATGATTTCCAGCTTGTCAATGAAAAGATATTATTTGATATTATCTCCTTAGATGAATGGAGGACACAAGCCTACAAAAATGATGAGTTATTTAAAGAAAAAGTTAAAGGATGGCATGACAAAAGAATCCAAAAATGGGAATTTAAATTGGTGATCTCGTTCTTTACTTCTTTTGTACAATTCTCGTTTCAGATTTTTGCAGGAAAACTTTTCTCCAAACGAGAAGGACCATATATTGTCGAAGAAGTTTATCGCTCCGGAGCTATTAATATCAACAACGTTGAAGTCGCAAATCCGAGAGTGGTTAATCGACAAAGAATTAAACATTATATTTTAGGTACACCCATTAATGTTGAAACTAATATTATTCAAGTGATGACACCAGAAAAACACAAAAGAGAGACCTTCCGGAACACTCCATAACCATAAAAAGGGATATGTATGCGATATGGTAAGTAAACCGACTCAAAAAATCCATAAAAAATATTTATATCAGTTTTGGAATATTAGAAAAAATATAAAAATAAGAAACAGTCACGGGGACCCATGAGGGATTCCCAAGCCAACAAGGTGTGGCCACCCCCCGCGGCGCGCCCTGATGGCTTGGGAGCACCTTGTGTGCCTCCCGAGCTCTGTTTTCTTCCTCGACTCGTATTCTAACATTGAAAAAATCATTATATATACGCATGTATGTTTTGACCACCGCATCGCAAGTTTCTCCTTTGTTCTTGTCTCGGGTTTTTATTGAGAGGTCTCCTAATTTGGGGAGGCACCCATGGCTCCCCCGGTTCTCTATAAGAAGCATCGCATAGTCCGACCTTCACCAGGTAAACACCCTCACAGCAAAGTCTATTATGAGTTATCTACCGGAGAAGAGGATGAATAGGAGGCTCGATATGTATCCAAAGTATTGATAATTTATGCAGTATTCATGCCAATATTCTACAATTTTCATATTCTTTTGGCAACATTTTATATTATTTTTGGGACTAACTTACTTACCCAGTGTCCACTGATAGTTCCTGTTTTTTGTGTGTTTTTGTTTTCCATAAAATTCATAACAAATAGACTCCAAACATAATAAAAATTTATGACGATCTTTTTTGGAATATATGTGAATTTTGGGAGTCGGAATAAACGCAAGACGTTGCCTGAGGGCCCCACAAGCTAGTAGGGCACGTCCAGGGGTGGGATCGCACCCTACTAGATTGTGGCCAGCTCTTAAGTCAGTTGGAGCTCTCCTTTGGCCACAAGAAAGACAATGTTCCAATAAAAAGACCTCAAAATTTCAGCCTGATCGGAGTTACGGATCTCCAGATATTTAAGAAATGATGAAGGGCAAGAAAACAACAGCCAAAATAGGAGAGAAACATCGAGAGAGAACCAATGTGGGAGGATCTCTCACCCCTCCTAGTGCCATGGTGGCCAAGGACCAGAGGGAGAACCTCTCCCTAGATGGGGAGAGGCCATGGAGGAGTAATTCTAAGGGGGAGACTCTCTCCCCTTCTCTTTCAGCGGCGTCAGAGTGCCACCGGAGGAACCATTGCCGTGGTGATCATCTTCATCAACATCACCTTCCCTCATCTATCTATGGCGGTCCACTCTCCCGTACCCCGCTTCAATCCCCTACTTGAACATGGTGTTTCATGCCACACATTATAAATCAATGATGTGTTGCCATCCTATGATGTTTGAGTTGCTTTTCGTTGTCCTTTGGGTTGATTGATGATCTTGATTGATTTCAGTGTATGTTTTATTTTGGTGTTGTCTTATGGTGCCCTTCGTGCAGCGCACATGTGACGAATTCTCGTTGTAGGGTTTGCAATATATTCATGATTCACTAATAGTGGGTGGCTAGAGTGACATAATCTTACACCCGAGTAAGGGAGTCGTTTGCGTATGGGAGTAAAGGGGACTTGATGTTTAATGTTATCGTTGGGTTTCCCTTAATGATCTCTAGTAGTTGTGGAAGCTTGCTAGAGATCTAGTCGTAAGTTCATATGATCCAAGTATGGAAAGTGTGTTAGCTCATGCCTCTCGTTCATATAAAAGGGATTTTTATTTTTTATGCCCCTAGTTCCTTAGTTGTACTCACTTTTCCCCCATTCGCTCATTTTGCGTCCTTTTTGAGCAACTTTTTTTGGGGGGTGAGGAAAATATGAATGCAAAATCCCGAGACATGGGGAAAAGTGAGGAAAAAGTTAACTAATGAGGAAAAGTGAGTACAATTAAGGAACCAGGGGCATGGAAATAAAAATCCCCATATAAAATTGCAAGAATGATTACCGATCTTGTTATAAATTGCCTAGGATGATTCCACACTCCATACCCTCATTATTTCACACTCGCTATTTGTAATATATTGTAATATATTCTAACACTATTTAATGAGCAACTATTTTTATATTTTAGTTCTCTAATATCATGCAAAGTTATCCTCTTTATACCCACAACACCGTTTTTTTCTCGTTACTAGATAAAAGCAAACCTTCGGTGTATATAGCATCGCATCTATCAAGTTGTTTCTCCTTGTCTTCGAGATCCTGTCGGGGATGAAAATAAATTTTCTTAAGAGTGACGTGATTACCATGGGAATGGAACACCAATAAAGCACGCGTGTTGCAAATCTACTTAATTGCAAGATTGGGGGCTTTCCGATTAAGTATCTCGGCCTCCTGATCTCCCACCGGAAACTGTCAATTTTCGAGTGGGAGCCACTTTATGGCAAAGTGGTGAATAGGGTGAGCCCGTGGCATGGGAGGTTTATGTCATTAGCAGCTAGGTTGATCCTTACTAACTCTAGCATCTCCTCCCTTCCACTCTTCATGATGGGAATGTTCTTACTGGCGGACTGGGTACATGCCAGGTTCGACACACCGCGCTCCAAGTTCTTTTGGTAAGGAACTAGCATCAAATGAAAATATCATCTGGTCAAATGGGAGGCGGCGTGTAGGGCTGGGCGTTCGGTTAATGTGGTTAATACAGTTCGGTTTATTCGGTGTTTTATAATTTCGGTTTTGTTAAAATGGCCACCGAAATAATCATACAGAAATTAGCAACCGAACCATATTAACCAAAATATATCGGTTCGGTTTATTCGGTTAACCGGAAAACCGAAATACATGGACCTATCAAAGCCGGGATGTATAACAAATAGTGAACAAAGTCTCACGTAGGAACGTATAAAAAATAGTCTCGCTTATGTAGCAGCAAAAGAAAATAGCATAATTCTTATTTTCTCACACACAAGTGGAGGGAAATCAAATGAAAGGTTGTGAAATAGATGACTGGTGATAGAAACGTGAATAAATGGGACTTCATCACATGAACAAGGCTTCAAGCTCTCGGATCTGCAGTACTACTTCCATGGCTCCATACGACAAGCTTGCCGGAAACAAACATCTGAGGATTTTGTACAATAAATTTGTCAGCACACCTCAGTTGCAACTACATGAAAAAGATGTATATTTTTGAACCCGATAAGCTGTAACTAGTAGGTAGTAAAGTTAGTAAGGAACCGAACCATATTTAGGACGTACTAGTGTACCAGCTACTACTTGTATTCAGTTTTGGGAGATTAGAACTTGAAGAGGTCAGCGTGGTCTTGTGCGCGGATGGCTTACCATGCGTGCTGACTATCAAGCGCCGACTCGCCGGAGCCAGCTCGCCGAGAGTTGATCGCGCACCTAGGGTTGGAAAGAGACAGCGCCGCCTGATGAAAGGATGGAGGGATGGGACTGGGAGATGGCTAGGTACGGTCATGTGAACGCGGTATACCGTATACATTAGGTAAGTCAACAGAGGTGTTGGGCCGACAAATGGGTTGCAGAACTGACAACACCTAATCACATACGCATGACCGTGTACGCCCGACGGCACGGCCGTCGCCCGACGCCTGACTGTACAAATAATATGGTTTTTCGGTTATTACGGTTTCTGGCCGGAGCAAACCGATGCTGCACCGAAACACCGAATAGTAATAGAAATAGCCACCGAAACGAAAAACCATACACCGAATAAACATGCAAATCGGTTAAACCGGTTCGCTTAGGTTTGGTTTTTTGGTTTTCGGTTTCACAGTGCCCACCCCTAGCGGCGTGTAGGCCAAAAAAATTGGAGGCTTGGGGATCACAAACTCCAAGATGATGAATGTTGCCCTCCTCACCAAATGGTATAGGTGCTTAGCCCAAAATGAGTTGGAACTCTGGTTGGAGCTCCTCCGGGCAAAATACTTCCCGGATGGAAATCTGTTTTCGGGAAAATAGTTGAGATGAGCGTTCTAGAATGGGATTCAAGCGGTACGCCCCGCATTTTCGGTAGGGGCCCATTTTGGCGTTAACAACGGAATGTCCACCCGTTTTTTGTTAGATCACTCGTTAGAAGACAGACCGTTGTGGCAGTCCTACCCAATTTTATACCAACCAGCCATGGACACCAACGTTTTTGTGGGTGATGCCCTTCATTCCTCACTGTGAGTGATACACTTTATTCACCCACTCTCTCTAATGGAAGCAGTGAGCTGGGAAGAGCTTTTAGCCAAACTAGACAATAGACTTCTTAGCCAGGGGGCACATTCGGTCACTTGGGAATTGGCCTCGTCCCAAAATTATTCGGTCAAATCACTGTACTACAAGCTGACCGAGGGGAACACCTTGGACATAGCTAGGGGGCTATGGAAGGTTGGGTTACCACTTAGGATTTAGAACTTCTTGTGGCAAATGTTTAGAAATTGTCCCCCGATGGCGGATAATGTGGCAAAATGTAACGAACCTTCTGATGGTTGCTGCACTGTGTGTGTGGTGAACATGAGGACGCGAACCATGTTTTCTTTCAGTGCACCTTAGCTAAGTTTCTGTGGAGTGCGGTTAGGGACGCGTTTCACCAGAACTGGAACCCAGTGTTGGGACTTGATTTGATATCCTTGTTACAAGCCCAAGGGGGGCTCGTACAAGGATGGCGTGGCGCTGTGTAGGAGCGCGGTTGTGGTCATTATGGACGATCTGGAACAAAATCATGATCGAGAAAAAGTTCCATTCTCATCCAGCTGATGTTCTATTTAAATGTCACCTCTTCCTCCAGTTGTGGACGCCGTTGGGGAAGCAACGAGATGCTAAGCTCATGGGAACAATCATGAAGAGGATCTGCAACACCCTTGCACTCACTCGACAATCTTCATAGATGATCTTCACCTGACGATGCTTCGTTTATCGAGGGAAGACAGAATGTGTTTCTTAGGTGACCTTCTTTTATATTTCTTGCATCTTATGTTTTGGAGCTTTGTTTGTCAACCCTTAGCGTGGCTATGGATGCGCTAAATTGTATGGATTGTAAAACTGTGTGGATGCTGCTTGATGGCTTTACTAATTTAAAACCATATGCTTCTAGCATCTTCGTTTTAAAAAGGAGGGTTTTGAGACGGTTAATCGACACTCTCTACTGCAGGTTGTAGCTTGAGATGCCATTCACGGGGGTATCTCTAGCACCGACAAAAGATGAGCTTGGGGAAATAACTTCAGATGGTTTTCCCAATTCAGTCTTTGGTCCTGAATAGTTTCACAATCGAGGAATAAAACACAATGAGTTATCTTTCGGAAAGGTAAAATATGAGGATGCGTGGAGAAAATAAAACATCGACGCCCAGGGTGAACTAGATCGAGTCCATTCAGATCTACACAACACATTATTTAGCTTGATTCTAACATATCGTGTATAGATTGTCAACACAATGAGAGCCTTTACTCCCTGTTTATTTGTGCTATAAAAACACTACACTCTAATTAGAGCTTTAACTCTCTAAGGAATTTTGATTCTAACATACTCCCTCCGTCCGAGAATATAAGAGCATTTTTGACACTACACTAATGTAAAAATGACAGAGGGAGTATCTTATATATACCGTCAGTAAGGAACCTTTTTACTATTTACTTATTTGTGTTATAAAAGAAGTATATGGTCATCAGATTTCTAGCTCTATAACAGATTTGAAAACATTTGGTCTATAATACTTTGCACACAAAAAACCGTGGCAAACTGAAACCACTAAACAATTATTTTCCAAAGAAACTTCGAAAATTTTCTTCACGTCACGATCTTGCTACCAAGCCCAGTCAATGCAACTAGGTAGGCCAAGATATCTCTCCAAATGAACAAACCTAATTATATTCCCCAATTTTATTACTTTTATATATGAAACAAGTCATTCCAGAAATTCAGTTTTAACTATACTTACTGGCTCACGGTGTTGTTTACTGTAACCATTACCCACCTAACATACTTCATGCGGGTATGATATTAGGACAGAAGGGTGTCAAACTCTACATTTTTATGCTGATGGATATAATCATCTGTTGATCTTATTAGCTTCTTTTTCGCAATTATTCTCTCAAAGGTCTGGCCACATGTGTTGTAAATTAAGACTTTTACTACGGCCCTTACCGCCAAAGCCATATTTTCTATGGCTAAATTTTATGAAAACATGCATTCATTTTGTTTTGAGCAATTTAGATTACACTTTTATTTATCGACTGGTTGTTCTTTTAATACAAATGTTTTAGGATGCCTTTTCGATTTATAGGTCATTGGTTAGATGAGAGTTCCATAGGGTAATTATCAATTAGGATCTACCTTCCTTTGGTTTACTCGGTTAAATACCATGTTGTTTTTCTTATTGTATTCAAATTGTAGCCTACTTGAAAACAGTTGTCATCTTCACTGTAAGTCATAATGTAATATTCTTTAAAAGCCCCGAATGAGCTGTATTTGTACGTGGCAATTTCCGTAGACTAGATTGGTGTTGAGAAGAATGTTAACTTTTTGTGCTAAAATGTGTCATTCTTGTAAATATCACAGTGCATGTTTCCATTTTTTATCTCTCTAAATCAATAAATAGTTTCCGCCGCAAAGCGCGGGGTATCCTCTAGTTGATATTATCTTTAGCTCCTTGTGGGTTCCACACTCCATACTTACCACTTCCATCTTTGGAAAGTGCTACGATGATTCCTTGCATTTGGGAATTATCAAGCTCTTTTCTTGTGTCGTTGCTAGGAAGCAATAGCGTGGGATTAATATTTTCGCGTATGCTTGTTTGCCTCTATCACTAAGTAGATTTTGTTTTTGTTTTGTTTCTGTTTTCCTGTTTTATTTATTTAGTTGTGGGTGAAACAAACAAAAAAATTGCAAATTTTAAAATACAAAATGTTTACTTGTCTCTTAAAACACAAGCGATTGGAAAGTTATGCATTGAAGAAGTGAGGGTCGACCTTGAACAATTCTGTTAATGCTCATGGAAACAATGTAGAATTTATCATGGAAGTTTCTCATAAAAATAATTATCCCCTTGTATATACCAATGTACCATAAAAATAATGTGCTTGTCATAATATTCATGATGCTCTTATGCACGTTTTATCAACTATCCTTATGTGCGCATCATTCAAATTAGCATGCCTAGCTAAAAGGCTTTAAAGAAAAACGCTTGTTGGGAGACAACCCAACACTTATACTTTATGTTTTTGTGTGTTTACATGATTAATATACTGTAGTAATGATGTTTGTGTCTTTTATTTCAATAATGTGCCAAGTAAAGCCTTTGAGATGATTTGTATGATGAGTAGAATTGATAAGGTGCAAAAACAGAAACTTTGACGTCCAGAACATAATTTCTCTAATTTTACTGGAATGTCCTTTTAATCTGAATATTTTACACAGTACTGATATACAAATTCTTTGAGGTCGTCCCTAATTGTTCAAAAAAATTGAGTTGTAGAATTATGACAATTAAATGTATCTTCACAGACTCTTCTGTTTTAGGCAGATTCTGTTTTTTGCTTGCATAGTTTGCTTGTTTTGATTATGCTATGGATTGTATCGTGGGTATAAGCCATAGATATGTTTGAACACAGTACCTTATGCTAAAATAAAATAAGAATCAACTTATAACAGTATCTAAAGTATTTGATATGTTGCTTATACTAACGGATCTCACGAGGTTTCTGTTAAGTTTTGTGTGATTGAAGTTTTCAAGTTTTGGGTGAGATATCGATATGGGAAGAATAAGGAGCAGAAAGAATATAAGCTTGGGGATGCCCAAGTCACCCCCAAGGTAATATCCAAGGAGGACACAATCGTCTAAACTTGGGGATGCCCCGAAAGGCATCCCCTCTTTCGTCTTCAACACTATCGGTATATCTTACTTGGAGCTATATTTTTATTCATCACATAATATGTGTTTTTCTTGGAGCATCATTTTATTTTTTAGTTCTCTATTATATGTTAATTATAATCTTATTTCTTAAAAAGCTCCAAGAATTGCCATTACAATGCTTGAATGGCAGGTGTGATGTGTTGTAAAAAAACAGAAACATTTGTTGTAGTATTTGAATTATCACATTTTACTGGAATGTGGAAAGTTACTGAAATTTTAACAAAGTTCTTTCATACAAATTATTTATCACTTCCTAAATTTTCAGAAATTTTGGATATATAGAAGTACACATTTATATAAATTGCTACAGACTGTCATGTTTAGACAGATTGCTATCATTATCTACGTATCCTAGTGTTTTCCTAGCTTATATTGGTAGATATAAATTATGGAAATGATAGTATACCATACCTAATGTTTGAAAATTGTTATGAAACTTGTATTAGAAGTACATGAAGTGTTGATTTATTCTTATCTGTACTAACCTATCTCATGAGTTCTTTTCAAGTTTTGTGTGGATGAAGTTTTTGAGACTTAGGTGAAACTGGGATATGACAGGATTGAATGGGACACAAAATCTCAAGTTTGGGGATGCCCAAGGCACCCCAAGTAAATATTACATGAAGTTTCAAGAATCAAAGCTTGGGGATGCTATGCATCCCACCTCTCTTCGTCAACAATTATCGGTTAACCAATGTTGATCCTAGGTTTTCATTCGTTCACATGTGCTATTCTTTGAGCATATTCTATGTTTAATATTCCCTTTTGTTCTATGCACCATGATGGTATGAGATAATACTTAGTTGATTTATATAATGCTTCATGTGTTTCACTTAAATCTTTTGAGTATGGCTCTATAGAATGGTTCGTGTCCTTCACTTATATATTTTGAGCTTGGATATTGGTCTCTCTCTATATTCATTAAAGAATGCTCTATGAACTTCACTTATAGCTTGTTGAGAATAGTTTGATGATCACTCTTTTGCTTCACTTATATCCTAAGATAAAAAAAAGTTAATGAATTGAATGTCATAAACCATGAAATTATATATGCTTAATAAGCTTGTCCCATGGGGAGTAGTGACTTCACATACTAAGAGTATAAGCGATAAAGTTTATTGGAGGTTAGCAAACATAGCATTGGTAACTTGAACAATTCATGAAACAATATTGAAGGAACAGAGATTTCATGTATAAATATACTATCTTGGACATCTTCTATGATTGTGAGCCCCCATTATTTAGTTATCAAACTTGATCAAGTGGTTGACGTTGGACAAGGAAGATAACGTAATGGTTATGTTTTCTTATATTCACACAGAAGTTATATTGTCATGGATCCTCTAACATGTGGTTCTTGCTTTATATCCTTTGCTAGCCCAAAAAATTGCACTAAGTATAGATACTACATGTGCATCCGTAACTCATAAACCCAGTTTCTTGCCATGGGAGTTGTCACATCCCTCGATCCCTAACTAGGGTTTAGTATTTGTGCTCATGTATTCTTCCATTGCATTCAAGAAGTTGAAACAAAATCAAAGTAAGTTGTGAAACTCAAACCAAAAACCCTAGCCACTTCTTATTCAAAGGAAAATCAAATCTTGCCAAAATCAATGAACCCAAAACGGCCATCTTAAAATTTCAATATTTATGATAAATATTGAAAACAAATTATCAGGGGAGAAAACTATTTTCAAAACACCCTTGGCATTTTATTTAAATTTAGAAAGCCCCTGAATTCAAACTTAAATTTGAATTCAAAAAACATTCAAGTTTTCAAAAATATTGAAAACTTTAGGAGTAGTTGGGAATATTCCAACTAACACTCATGGCTATTCAAACTAATTTTTGAATTGCTTTTTGAAGCCAAAATAAATAGCTAATAATACCAGAAAATAAAATAGAAAACAGAAACAGAAGAAAAAGGAAAAACCCTATCCTACGCTCACCTGCAAGGCCCAGCCCACCAGGGGCAGGGTCGTCTTCTACCTCTGCCTCCTCGCAGAGGAGAGATCGACCACGGCGACCCCCTCCACCTCGTGCTTCGTCGTGGCACTCCCCGGTGCCCCCAGGAAAGCGCGACAACGGGAATGACTTCCCCGAGCGCTCCCTTATCCTCTCTCTCTCTCTCCATTTCCCCTCCTCCTCTCGGTTTTCTTCCTCCTCTCCTCCTGCCGCCATTAGCAGGAGCTTGAGCTCGAGCCAACCGAGCTCTCTCGCCACAGGGAAGCCTCCCCGAGTACTCGATCTGCTCCGCCTCATCGAGCTTGACGCGCACGCCAAAGGAATCGACCTCCCCGAGATCTGTAACGCCCCATTGTCGTCGTCTTCAACCTCCAGCCGCCGGCAAATCGACGTTGGATCGCCGGCTACAGCACCTCCCTGAGCCGTCTGAGCCTCACATTGTCTCCACCGTGAGCTCGCGCGTGTTTCCCCCCTGTTTCCCCTCTCTCTCCTGCACTCTAGCCGCGAGACCGACGAGCCCGAGCTCCGGCAGCCGCCTCGGCTCGTTGTCGGCATCCTCCGGTCACCCTCAGCCCCTCCTGATGCCCGTAGTGGATGAGGCCGAGCCTGGGGATCATCCCAGTGCTCTCGGCGCTCGATTCCGAGCACCACAGCCAGATCTGGAGCATCTCCGGCGAAGATCCTCCGCAGATCTGGTCACCGCCGGTCAGTCTCCGGCGGGGAACGACGTGGTCGGCCTAATCCATGTTAGTTAGCGCTAATTAGTCACTGACAGTGGGCCCTAGTAGTGGGTCAAACACACTTAGGGGCTGGTCAGCGCGGGATTATCTCCTATGTTGCTGACCAGTGGCCCCCACCTGTCAGGTTTGACTTGACCAGGTCAGTTGACCTGCTGACACAGTGTTGCCGTAGATCTGACGCAATAAAGAGATTTTCTGATTTAAAAGAATTCCAGAAAATGCCCAAAACTTCTAAAAATCATAGAAAATAATCTGTAACTCCAATGAAAATAATTTATATATGAAAAATGATCAAAAAAATCCAAGGAATCTGATTTTGATATTTTCAAACATGTTTGAAAATGTTAACATGACCAAACAGATAAAATGATGAATAGGATAACCTTATTAAATAATTTAGAGTTGGAATTTAAAATCCATTTGAATTCCACTTCAACTATTATGACCAAACAATGATCAAGAACAATCAGCACCTCAAAAGACCATCTTCATGCATGCTAAAACAAGATTACCTGAGCATCACGTCGAGTCAATTAAAAGGGTATTTGAAAATACCTTGTTTGAAGTGATATTTGAATCTTGATTCAAATCAACTTCAACTTAAGAAATGGTAGCTACATTAGCCTACCACCTTCCATTTTCATGCCATGCTCATGCATCATCTTGTTGCATATGATTGTTATTGATTGATGTTGTTTTTACCGGTAGGCCCCGCTCCTCCGGGTTCCACAGAATATCCTTCTGACGGATATTATCCCTCTGCTGAGCAACAAGGCAAGCAACCATTTTGATCATCCCGATAAATCCCATGTTCTCGCTTCTGCTCTTACTTATTGCATTAGGTCAAAATATTTTCATTCTTTTTACCACGTTAGTTGAAACCACTTCCTTGGCATGACCTCTCCTTGTCACAGTAAATAGCTGAACCTTGCAACCTAGCATACCTGGTAGATGCTTGAGCCATGATGTGTCGTATCCTGCTATGCATGCTATTCTTAGAGTTGTGTATGGTCTGTCATCTGGGTGATGAACAGAATTGTGGAAACGTGTTCAGTAAGTAAAGGTTGTGTGTTGAACCTGATTTGGTAAAGGTACCGGTGAAAGGCTATGTAGGAGTACATGGCGGGTTGTTTCATTGAAACCGTCCTTAGGAACTGAGTTATGTGTATGTAATCCAAGACGAGATACTACCACATGCTGGGCCATGAAATATGACCCCGCTCAACTTATTAATCGCTTAGTACTCGGTCCAGGAGTTGCAAAGTTTCTGGTGTTTATAGTCATGCTGGAGGTCGTGCATAGGGCTCACCTTAGAGGTGGGCTATGATGCGGTAGGCAGTGGCAGGGTGTACCAAGTGGCACCCGGATGGTGGACTTGGGAACCCTGCGCACATCGTTTGGGGCCGTGGCGGAAACCTCGGCCGGACTTCTGTGCGGGTTACCCTCAGATAGGCGATAGACCTGGACTAAGTATTAGCGTGGTTAAGGGTCGTGGCCGACTCCCTCGTTGGGCTTCCGCTTGAAGGTTGCCGAGGTGCATGACGTGCACATGGCGATAAGTGGCGAGAGCGTGTGTGAAGAAGTACACCCCTGCAGGGTTATGATCTATTCGAATACCCGCGTCGGCCGATATGGACTACTTGGAAGCATATGTTGTTCATAGATCACTATAATGGCTACTCATAAAATTGTCAAGATAAGCGTGAGTGTCGTGGACGGCATTTCCGTAGGAAGACGGAATGATTCCACGATAGAGTATTGTTGTGGTGTTAGTGGACTCGTGTGCGAGAAACATAGTCGTCAAAACTATTTAAAAATGCAAGTTGTCTAGCCAAGAGTCAAATGCTGGCTTTCTGCATGAAACCCCACAACTCCTTGTTGATACATTGCATGAATAGATAGATTTCCTAAAGTCTTGCTGAGTACTTATGTACTCACGTTTGCTTAATAATTGTTGCAGAGGTTGTTAATGACCCTAATGGAGGGTTCTACCTAGACATCGACGACGACGAGTAGCTAGTATCCCAGCTACAATCTGGCCCTAGGATGGGTCTGTAGATAGTCAGGCCATGTGCCTTTATCTTTCCATCTGTCTGTACTCAGACAGTTTTACTCTTCTGCTGGTTTGTAAGACTTGTGTGCATGAATTATGATGATGGGTCGTGAGGCCCCTATCTGTGTAATATTATGTCTGAGGCTCCTCCGAGCCTTCTAAATAAAGTTTGTATGTTTATGGTTATGTTGTGATGCCATCGATGTATCTATACATATCGGTATGCCATGCGTACGTGTCTTGTACTTGATATGTATGGGGTTCGAATACCTAGTCATATGCCTTAGTAGCACTCTGTGATAGCCTGGCTTATTAGGGATGATAGACTACTCATATCAATAAGAAATTCCTTCTTTTTTGGGAGCCCATTCGAACAGAACTCTCAGGTTAAGCATGCTTAGCTTGGAGTAGTTCTAGGATGGATGACCGACCGAGAAGTTGACCCCGGATGCGCATGAGTGAGGACAAAGTGCACAGAAAAGACTAGTATTGATATGTGGGGCCAGTCTAGATCCCGCCAGGAGTAACGACCCCCGGCGGGTGTGTCCTGGGCGTTACAAGTTTGGTATCAGAGCCGACCCTAGCGGTTACATGGATGCTTGCGGACAGGTGTGCGGTTATGTTGTTCATGACGTTTGTGACCCGTCGTGGCACACGGCATGGTACATGTACTGGACTGGAAGCATAGACGTTTGTACCAAGAGGGAACGCTCCTGTGGCCCGACGAGGACATCGGTTCCTCTGAGTGGTGGTGTATGTGATAGCCTGGCTTATTAGGGATGATAGACTACTCATATCAATAAGGAATTCCTTCTTTTCCGGGAGCCCATTCGAACAGAACTCTCAGGTTAAGCGTGCTCAGCTTGGAGTAGTTCTAGGATGGGTGACCCTAGCGGTTACATGGATGCTTGCGGACAGGTGTGCGGTTATGTTGTTCATGACGTTTGTGACCTGTCGTGGCACACGGCATGGTACATGTACTGGACTGGAAGCATAGACGTTTGTACCAAGAGGGAACGCTCCTGTGGCCCGACGAGGACGTCGGTTCCTCTGAGTGGTGGTGTATGTGATAGCCTGGCTTATTAGGGATGATTGACTACTCATATCAATAAGGAATTCCTTCTTTTCCGGGAGCCCATTCGAACAGAACTCTCAGGTTAAGCGTGCTCAGCTTGGAGTAGTTCTAGGATGGGTGACCGACCGGGAAGTTGATCCCGGGTGCGCATGAGTGAGGACAAAGTGCGCAGAAAAGACTAGTATTGATATGTGGGGCCGGTCTAGATCCCGCCAGGAGTAGCGACCGCCGGCGGGTGTGTCCGGGGCGTTACACACTCCTTACGGGGAAATGCCCCTTTGTAATTCCATAGAGCCAAGGTAGTTCGCTACTGCTCCGGACACATTGATTGACCGGCATGTGTCCTTCTTAGCTGTTATGTCTGTCCCTTTGGGAAATGTCACGCGTATGTAATGAAGTCCTTGTAGCTTGCTACGACTCGTCTACATTCGTTGATGACCGACACCTGCTTTGTTGGGTCATGTATGCATGTCCTTGTACGGAACTGCAAACGGTCCCGGCTACGGTAAGGCTGCAGCCGTGGGGTTAACCGTGCGTGAGACCGCAAAGATATGCGATATGTTACAGGCTGAATTCCTATGGCTTAGGATCGGGGTCCCGATAGGAGTCCACCATACCTACCTATGGATTGAATAAGACCATTCAAGTAAGTTGTCATAGGTGCATAAGGCAATAAAAATTGATCCTAAACATTTATGATCTTTTATTGTAAGGGAAAATAAGCTTTGTACGATTTTGTGATGGCAAATAAATAAGAGCGACGACTGCATAATAAAGTTTGCTATCACAAGGGCCAATATAAAGTGACGTTCCTTTTCATTAAGAGATTGTACATCCAAAAATAAAAAGTGCATGACAACCTTTGCTTCCCTCTGCGAAGGACCTATCTTTTACTTTTCTGTTTTTTACCTTTCTGCAAGATTCAATAATGTTCATCTGTATTCCAATCTGTTAATTCCTTAGTTGGCAAGCAACGTGTGGTGGGGACAGGTCCACGTACATATATCCAGTTGGATATAGGTGATCATGGTTCATTATTGTTGACATTATACCTGAGATAAATAAGTTGGGAGGCGAAACATTAAGCCTCTATCTTCCTATGTGTTTGATTGAAACTGCTTGTTCTAAAAATATGCCTTGAGTGTCAACAATCATAGAAGACTAAAATGATAGTTGAATATGTGGAATTTGCTAAATCAAAGCTCTTACATAGACCCTTCCAGAAAATAAGATGAATTGTATGTGTTTAAGGACTAAATATATAGTTTGCTAGCTTTCAAGAAAGTTTATGGTATATACTTTAACATGTGAATAGCTTGTTACTAGATCATGAAGTCCTTGTAGCTTGCTACGACTCATCTACATTCGTTGATTACCGACACCTGCTTTGCTGGGTCATGTATGCATGTCCTTGTACGGAACTACTGCTTTAGCTTATGACTAGACATGTCGATCCGGGTTATTTGACATTGGATTGCTAGCGACACAATTGCATACGCGAGTCAAAAGGCGCAAACGGTCCCGGCTACGGTAAGGCTGCAGCCGTGGGGTTAACCGTGCGTGAGACCGCAAAGAGATGCGATGTGTTACTGGCTGGATTCCTATGGCTTAGGATCGGGGTCCCGACAGGAGTCCACCATACCTACCTATGGATTGAATAAGACCCTTCAAGTAAGTTGTCATAGGTGCACAAGGCAATAAAAATTGATCCTAAACATGTATGATCTTTTATTGTAAGGGAAAATAAGCTTTGTACGATTTTGTGATGGCAAATAAATAAGAGCGATGACTGCATAATAAAGTTTGCTATCACAAGAGCCAATATAAAGTGACATTCCTTTTCATTAAGAGATTGTACATCAAAAAATAAAAAGTGCATGACAACCTTTGCTTCCCTCTGCGAAGGACCTATCTTTTACTTTTCTGTTTTTTACCTTTCTGCAAGAGTCAATAATGTTCATCTGTATTCCAATCTGTTAATTCCTTAGTTGGCAAGCAACGTGTGGTGGGGACAGGTCCACGTACATATATCCAGTTGGATATAGGTGATCATGGTTCATTATTGTTGACATTATACCTGAGATAAATAAGTTGGGAGGCGAAACATTAAGCCTCTATCTTCCTATGTGTTTGATTGAAACTGCTTGTTCTAAAAATATGCCTTGAGTGTCAACAATCATACAAGACTAAAATGATAGTTGAATATGTGGAATTTGCTAAATCAAAGCTCTTACATAGACCCTTCCAGAAAATAAGATGAATTGTATGTGTTTAAGGTCTAAATATATAGTTTGCTAGCTTTCAAGAAAGTTTATGGTATATACTTTAACATGTGAATAGCTTGTTACTAGATCATGAGAAGATCTATGAGAAAAAGGTTGTTCTTTTATGATGCTAGAAAAAGTGATTAAAAGTAACATTGGTCAAACTTATATACTATGCTAACATTCACACTTCATAAATTATTTATTTCATCATTTACCTACTCGAGGACGAGTAGGAATTAAGCTTGGGGATGTTGATACCTCTCCATCTATCGATAATTTATGAAGTATCCATGCCAATGTTCTACAACTTTCATATACTTTTGGCAACATTTTATATTTTTTTGGGGACTAACTTACTTACGCAGTGCCCAGTGCAAGTTCTTGTTTTTTGTTTCGCAGAAAATCCATATCAAATGGACTGCAAACGCGATAAAAATTTACAAAGTTTTTTTTGGAATATATGTGAATTTTGAGAGTCGAAATCAACGCAAGACGGTGCCCGAGGGCCCCACAAGCTAACAGGGCGCGACCAGGGGGTGGGATCGCACCCTAATAGCTTATGGCTAGCCCTTCAGTCGGTTGGATCTCTCCTTTGGCTGCAAAAAGGATATTTTTCCAATAAAAATCCCCTCAAAATTTCAGCCCGATCGAAGTTACGGATCTTCGAATATTTAAGAAATGATGAAGGGCCAGAAAATAGCAAAAATAGGAGAGAAACGAAGAGAGAGAGATCCAATCTCGGAGGGGCTATCGCCCCTCCGGGTGCCATGACAGCCAAGTACCAAAGGGATAACCCCTCCCTAGATGGGGACATGCCATGCAGGAGGAAGCCTAAGGGGGAGACTCTCTCCCCTCTCTTCCGGCGGCACCAAAGGGCCGCCGGAGGGTCCATCATCGTGGTGATCATCTTCATTAACAACACCGTCTCCATCACCTTCCCTCATCTATCTATGGCGGTCCACTCCCCCACACCCCGCTTTAATCCTCTACTTGAATATGGTGTTTCATGCCATATATTATTAATCAATGATGTGTTGCCATCCTATGATGTTTCAGTAGATTTATGTTGTCCTTTGGGTTGATTGATGATCTTGATTTATTTGAGTGTATGTTTTATTTTGGATTTGTCCTCTGGTGCCCTTCGTGCAACACACGCATGAGGGAATTCTCGGTGTAGGGTTTTCAATATGTTCATGATTCACTTATAGTGGGTGGCTAGAGTGACAGAATCTTACACCCCGATTAGAGGAGTTGTTTGCATATGGGAGTAAAGGGGACTTGATGTTTAATGCTATGGTTGGGTTTACCTTAATGATCTCTAGTAGTTGCGGATGCTTGCTAGAGATCCAATCATAAGTTCATATGATCGAAGTACAGAAAGTATGTTAGCTCATACCTCTCCCTCATATAAAATTGCAAGAATGATTACCGACCCTTTTATCAATTGCCTAGGATGGTTCCGCACTCCATACCATCATTATTCCACGCTCGCTATTTGTAAAATATTTTAATATAATATAACTCTATTTAGTGCAGCAACTATTTTCATATTTTAGTTCTCCAATATCGTGGAAAGTTATCCACTTTATTACCCACAACGCAGCTTTATTTCTCGTTACTAGATAGAAGCAAACGTTTGGTGTATGTAGAGTCGTATCGGTGGCAGATAGGACTTGAGAGAATATTGATCTTACCTTTCGCTCCTAGTGGGTTCGACACTCCATACTTACCACTTCCATATTTGGAAAGTGTTATGATAATTACTTGCACTTGGGTATTATCAAGGCTCCACAAGATGCTATAAGCGAGTATAAGGAAGAAATCGAAGGAATCAAAAGAGATTATGATAACCACCTTCTTGAGGATCCAAACTAAGGAGATATGCCATTACCTCTTCATGATGATATTTTCTTACCTGAAATTGATGCATTGAATGTTATGGAATCTATCTGTGCCCAAAATACAACACTTACTCAGGAAGTTATTTTGCTGGAAGAGCAGAACCGAGCCCTTCGGAGGATAATTGATAATATCGAATGTCTCTCGAAGGACAATCCTAGTATTTCATCACCATCATCACCCATGAAGGACACCTGAGTACATGGGTATGTGCACCACCCTTAGCTTGTTCCAAGCTTGGGTGAGGTGCCTCGGTATCGTATCACCATCACTTTCACCGTTATCATCTATCTTAGTTCGATCCTTAGTTATTTCGTGATCTAGAGGAATAAAAGTTTAGTATTGCTTTTCTTAGAGTGCTTGCTTTGTGTTCAAGATATCCTTGTAATCGAGTGTGAGAGTTGTATAGTAAAGATTAGTTGAGTTTGTTTACTTTATTCTCATGCATCAATCATAACAATGAAATAAAAGAAATAGAAAGATCATATGCTAATCCCGTGGGGTGTAATGACTTCACACAAAAAGAAGTACATTGATAAAAAAATTGGGAGTTAACAAACATAGCATTAGTCATTGATACAATCCATGAAAATTTACGAAAGGGGAGAGGAGATTCACATACAAATTTACTATCTTGGAAATCTTTTGTGATTGTGAGCCCCCATCAAATATTTTCTACCTGGTCGAATTGTTGATGTCGGACAAGGAAGACAGTGTAATGAGTTATGTTTGCTTACGTACACATGGAAGTTATATTGTCATTGATCCTCTAACATGTGGTGCTTGTCTAGGATATTTTGCTAGCCCAAAAATTCGCAATTAGTAGAGATACTACTTGTGCATCCATAACCCTTAAACCCAGTTTTTTGCCATAAGGGTCCACCATATCTAAATTATGGGTTGAATAAGATCCTTCAACTAAGTTTTCATAGGTGCATAAAGCAATAAAAACTACCCCTAAATATGTATGATCTTTTATTGTAAGGGAAAATAAGCTTTGTACGATCTTGTGATGGTAAAGAAATAAAAGCAATAGACTGCATAATAAAGGTTGCTATCACAAGGGGCAATATAAAGTGATGTTCCTTTACATTAAGAGCTTGCACATCAAAAAATAAAAAGTGCATGACAGCCACTGCTTGCCTCCACGAAGGGTCTCCTTTACTTTCATGTATTTACTTTTATGCAAGAGTCAAAAATGTTTATTCCTATTACAATCTATTAATTATTTAGTGGCAAGCATTGTGTGTTGGGGAAAGATCGAGGCACATATATCCAGTTATATGTAGATGATCATGATTCATTATTGTTGACACTACCCTTGGGGTAAATAAGTTGGGTGGTGAAACAATAAAGCCCCTATATTCATATGTGTCCGATGGAAACATTAGCTCCAAAAATATAGCTTGCTTGCGAGCTTGCCAGACGATCAAGTTAAGCCCAAAGAACACAGCATGTCCCCCCGTGGATCACCGATCATCAGGACAACCAGCCCAATCAGCATCAGAAAAGGCTGAGATCACACTAGAAGACGCAGATTGTAGATGGAGACCATACGATCCAGTATGACGAACATAGCGCAGAATGCGCTTAACAGCTGTCCAATGAGAATCACGTGGCGCATGAAGGTATTGACACACACGATTAACTGCAAAGGATATGTTTGGTCGAGTGATGAGAAGATACTATAGACCACCAACTATGCTGTTGTGACGCCCTCGATTTAATCGTACGCTAATCATACATGCAAATGCGTACGATCAGACTCAAGGACTCATGGGAAGATATCAAAACACAACTCTACACACAAATAAAACAATATCAGCTTCATATTACAAGCCAGGGGCCTCGAGGGCTAGAATACGGAAGCTCGATAAACACATGAGTCAGCGGAAGCAACAAATATCTGAGTACAGACATAAAACATGGGGGTGCCTTAGAGAAGGCTAGCAAAAAAGATACAACGATCAAACGAGGCGAGGCCTCCTGCCTGGGAACCTCCTAACTAGTCCTGGTCTTCAGCGGCCTCCACGTAGTAGTAGGCACCGTCGGGGTAGCAGTCGTCGGCGGTGGGCTCCTCCATCTCTTGGGCTCCATCATATGGTCGCAGCAACGGATCAAGGGGGCAAAGGGGGAGCAAAGCAACGGTGAGTACTGATACGTCTCCAACGTATCTATAATTTTTGATGGTTTCATGCTATTATCTTGTCAAACTTTGGATGTTTTGTATACCTTTTATATCTTTTTTGGGACTAACTTATTAACTCAGTGCCAGTTCCTGATTTTTCCATGTTTTTGACCCCTTTCATAGGAGGATTTTAAACGGAGTCGAAACGGAACGAAACTGCCAAAAAGATTTTTTCTGAAACAGAAGAAGATCGGGAAGCCTAAGAATCAGGGCAGGGGGCCAGCAGGGACCCCACAAGCCCCCTCGCCGCGGCCAGGGGGCCCGCACCTCCCAGGCTTGTGGGCTCCCTGGGCCACCTTTACCCTAGGTCTTTCGCCTATATATTCCCTAAAATCCCAGAAAAAATCAGGAGATCATCGAAAGTACTTTTCCGCCGCCGCAAGCTTCTGTCTCTGCTAGATCCCATCTAGGGCACGTTCTAGTGCCCTGCCGGAGGGGCGATCGGATACGGAGGGCTTCTTCATCAACACCATGACCTCTCCGATGATGCGTGAGTAGTTCACCATAGACCTACGGGTCCATATATAGCTAGTAGCTAGATGGCTTCTTCTCTCTCTTGGACCTTCAATACAAAGTTCTCCATGATCTTCATGGAGATCTATCCGATGTAATCTTCTTTTGCGGTGTGTTTGTCGAGATCCGATGAATTGTGGATTTACGATCAGATTATCTATGAATCTTATTTGAGTTTCTTATGATCTCTCTTATGCATGATTTCATATCCTTGTAATTCTCTTCGAGTTGGGGTTTTGTTTGGCCAACTAGATCTATGATTCTTGCAATAGGAGAAGTGCTTGGTTTTGGGTTCATACCGTGTGGTGACCTCACCCAGTGATAGAAGGGGTAGCGAGGCACGCATCGTGTTGTTGCCATCAAGGGTAAAAAGATGGGGTTTTCATCATTGGTTTGAGTTTATCCCTCTACATCATGTCATCTTGCTTAAGGCGTTACTCTGTTCGTCATGAACTCAATACACTAGATGCATGCTGGATAACGGTCGATGTGTGGAGTAATAGTAGTAGATGCATAAAGTATCGGTCTACTTGTCTCGGACGTGATGCCTATATGTATGATCATTGCCTTAGATATCGTCATGACTTTGCGCGGTTCTATCAATTGCTCGACAGTAATTTGTTCACCCACCATAATATTTGCTATTTTGAGAGAAGCCTCTAGTGAACACTATGGCCCCGGGTCTACTCCACACCATATTTTCAGCCTTACTCTTTTTCTTCGTTGCACTTTCCGCCTACAGATCTCACTTTGCAATAAATCTTGAAAGGATTGACAACCCCTTTATAGCGTTGGGTGCAAGCTATTTTGTGTTTGCGCAGGTACTCTGGACTTGACGAGATTCTCCTTCTGGATCGATACCTTGGTTCTCAAACTGAGGGAAATACTTACTGCTCCTGTGCTGCATCACCCTTTCCTCTTCAAGGGAAAATCCAACGCAAGCAAGTCACTGTCAACGTGTCAATTTCTGGTGTTGTTGTTTGAGAAGTAGCAAGTACTCATCCAAAATACTCACAAGTCTTACATCAGAACTATGCTAAGTTTGCATCAGTATCAAAGAAGGGGGTTATATGTGGACTGACTGCAGCAATGCGAGAATAAGGAGAGAAGGCGTAGTCCTATCAAAGACTAGCATCTTCAGGGTCTTGCAGCAATAGACGAGAGTAGAACAGGTGTAACACAATTAACAGTCATATTGTTGCAGCAATATTACAATGAGGTCACGCCCAGAGATTGTCCCTCGACTCCCTGCGAGGAAGCAATCCCGGGGCAACTAAATCCAGTTAAGTAACAGTTGTAGTTGTATAAGATCAGGGCACAACTCCAAGTCGTCCTGTAACCGTGGACACGACTATTCGAATAGATAAGTTCTTCCCTGCATGGGTGCACAACATATTCCCCGACACGCTCGATAACACTTTGGCCGGACACACTTTTCTGGGTCCTGCCCGGCCTCAGAATATCGACACGTCACAGCCCCACCTAAGGTCAGCACAGAGGCCAGACCGCCAGTCTAACTCCTAAGCACAGAGGGTTCATGGGCCCACTTGCCCTCCGCGCTCCTGCATGATGCAAGGGCGGCCAATGTCAGTCCTAGCACCCCTTAATACAAGAGCGATGCATCTCGGGACCACTCGGGCGCGCACCGCTACATCGCTGACGTCTGAAGAGCTTCGGCTGATACCGCGACGTCGAGTACCCATAATTCTTCCCATGTAGACGGTTAGTGTGTAATAAGGCCTTCCGACCAACCCAGATCAAATACCCAAATCCATTATCATTTTAATTAAGTTCAACGGCACAACCACGCGGGAATCCACCCGCCTAACATCTATTCATCAAAGATCTCAGTGACATGGTCGAGTAACTGTGTGGTTGTAACACCGGGGGGAATCCGAGGTATCACCCTCGTTGGATTCCGAACGATGTATCCGTCAAGGTGGACTTAGAGGAATCACCCTCGGGGGTCCCACACTTGAGGGGTTGCACGACAGAGGCATCATCGGGAATGGCGAAAGAGGAATCACCCTCGATAACCACGACCAACTAGTTGTACTACAGAGATATCATCAGGAGTACTTAGCGAGGTGTCACCCTCGGTACCCGATATTATCTTTGTAGCGTCGCACAACTAAGGGGGCGTAAGTGTTGTGCCAGATGTGGCTCGTCGATCAGGGATCGAGATTTGAAACAAAGCGGGGCAACTAGACTATGGGGTCAGAGGGGAAGACTGCTCCACCTATACTAAACAGTTTAAAGGTGTAGTACTGAAAGTAGCAGTTCATCAAAAATAGGCTATGCATCAGATATAGGAGCTAACTACAACAGTAGCAAAATACTAATGCAAGCATGAGGGAGAAAGACATAGGCGATATCTGGATGATCAAGGGGGGGTTTGCTTGCCTTGCTGCTCTGTGGCAAAAGGTTGGTCGGCAAGGTCGTAGATGTACCCGGCAGCAGCGTCAGTCTCGGGGTATACCGGTAAGAAGAGGGGGAAGAAACAATAAATAATAGCAACGGTGCAACACGATGCATGACATGGCAAGATGCAGGCTAGGCATGAGCTAACGCAGTAAGATCCGTCATAGATGGATCGGAAGAATATCTGATGATATTTTCCGGGTCTGTGGCTACTACCGGTCACACGGAAAACGATGGAAAAGTTCCACGTTTGCTATGCTAGGGACGAGTGACACACGAATGGACTGTGTATCCGGGTTCGTCTCGTTCTGCTGATCAACTTTCATGTTGAAAATATTTTGATCTGGCTTACGATTTATTTTATATTAATCTTTAAAGTTTTATTCAATAATTATGAGTTAAAAACAGATTTAGTTAATTTGATTAAATGAAATTATGACATGAGCATGATGTCATGCTGACATCGGGAGTCAACTGACCAGTGGGTCCCGTGCGTCATAGACTCAGTTTTTAATTAGGGTTAATTATTAATTATTCAGATTAATTTAGTGGGGGACCCACGTGTCATACTCCAACTATCCTAATTACTTAATTATCCATTTAATTAATTAACTAATTAAGTAAATAATATATCTAATTATTTATTTATTAAAAAACATATTTTTATTTTTATTTTTCTCAGTGCATGTGGGGCCTCCCTCTCAGTGAGAGTGGGGGGGTTGGCCACACCGGTAAGTGGCATACGGTCACACCACAATTTACACACCCACACATATTTGCATATAATGTATTTTTCCTTTTTACATACATGTATGCATACACAATACATACACACATACATAGAGGATACATACATACGTATAATACATACACAATACATAATACATACATGCTTTTTATTTTATTTTCTTTCATCTCTAACCTCTGTGTTACAGCCATCTCTCTCAACACACACATCTCTCTCAACAAAGAGAGGGAGGAGGAAACCTCCACCTCCATGAACCCAACGGCGCCGGAACGCGGCGGTGATCGCCGGAACGGAACCGGGAGAGGGAGGAGGAGAGGATGGCCGGGGCCAGGAGCTCACCGGCATTGACGGGAGGGCCCGGTGTAGCCGGAGTGCACGGGAAGTCGGTGCGGTTCCGGCGAGGAGGATCTCCCTGTGATGGTGACGACGTTGGGGAGTCGCTCCCGAGCCGGTGGTGGTGAACCCGGCGGCGGGGCGGCGGGGCGGAGAGCCGCCGTGGCCGGAGGGGCCCCGGCCGAGAGCGTCGGTGGGGAGCTTCGGCAGGGAGGTGCGCCGTGGCCGAAGGGGGTGAGGGAGGTCGCTAGAGGGGAGAGGGGGGCCGCCGGGGTTCGGGATCGAACCAGGGGAGTGGAGGGGTGGTAGCGAGGCGTTCCAAGCGCCGGTGACGGGAGTGGTGGACCTGGCGTTCGCGGGGAAGAGGCCAGGGGCTAGGGAGCTGGTGAGGGTGAGGTGGAGTCGGTGGGATTTGGGGAGAGGACGGAGGCGCGGCGCCAGGTGGGGTGGGGGCGCCGTGAGAGAGGGAGGGCGCGGTGGAGGCAGGCGCAAGGGAGAAGGAGGCGCTCGATGGGAGGACGGCGGGGCCAGGCACGAGGGAAGTGGAGCGGGCGATGTGAGCTGGCGCTCGGAGGGGAGCCTGCGCGGGGGAGCGCTAGCGCTCGAGGGGAAAAGGTGGGTAGCGACGAGGCCAGAGGTGGCGGTGCGATGGAGGGAGTGGGGAGAGGCTGGTAGCGCTTAGGGTTTGGGGGGGTTTATACCCCCCCCCCCACCCCCGTTATAGTGGGCTGGTTAGATGGGCTGGTTGGGGGCCGACCCAGTAGGTGGGGAGGGTCTTTTTTTCTTTTCTTTTCAGATTCTGTTTTTTTCTTTTCTTTTTATTTATCTATTGACAATTTGTCTTTCTTTACTTTAGCAAAACTAAATCCCCTCAAATTTAATAATTCTTAGAGGAAAATTTCATAAATAATATTTGACAAACATCGAACATTATTATTTCTGCATTCGAAAACTTTCAGCCATTGACTTAATTTAAATATGATAATTGCTTTGATTTTTATTAAGTGACAATTTATTTTAGATAAACTTGAGGACGTGGGAGAATTAGTGTGTGGTTAATGTAGCTTAAGTTACCGGGGCGTCACAGCTGCGGTACTCAGTAGCATCATCAGAATAGAGCAAACCACCGTCAAGAGCTGATAGCTTGTCTGTGGCAGACATAGGAGTCATAGCGGGCTTGCATTGCAACATACCCGCACGATGTAAGAGATCCTGAGAATATTTCTGCTGAGTGAGACTCAGACCGGTGTGTGAAGGGATAACCTCAAGGCCCAAAAAGTAGTGTAGTCTCCCAAGATCCTTAACAGCAAAATCAGCACCTAGAGAGGACACAAGCCGGTCTGCAGCATGGATCGATGAGCTAACAAGTATGATGTCATCTACGTACACCAAAATGTACATAGTCACCTCAGGTCGCTGAAGAATAAACAAGGACGTATCAGCTGTAGATGGCACGAAACCATGTGCACGAAGAGCAGCTCCAAGTCGTGTGTGCCACGCACGAGGGGCTTGCTTCATACCATAGAGGGCTTTGACAAGGCGATAGAGATGATGTGGTTGAGCAGGATCAACAAAACCTGGTGGCTGACGCATATATACCTCTTCCTCAAAAACTCCATGAAGGAAGGCATTCTGAACATCTAGCTGACGAAGCGACCATCCACGAGTAACAGCTAATGAAAGAAGAACACGATCGTGGTAGGCTTGATGACAGGACTGAATGTGTCTTCATAATCCAGGCCATGCCTTTGTTTGAAACCTTTAGCAACCAATCGTGCCTTGTACCTTTCAATAGAGTCATCATCATGTTTCTTCACCTTGAACACCCATTTAGAATCAATAACATTGACACCCGATGGAGGTGGAACCAGGCGCCAAGTATCATTCTTCTGAAGAGCATGAATCTCCTGCTCCATGGCAGCATGCTAGTGTGGAATGTCCAATGAAGCTCAGAAATGTCTCGGTTCAGCCATAGGATCAGCCTTACTGTGAGCAAGATAGGCCGCTATCCATGCAACACTCCCATCAATGCACTTAATAGGCTTGACGATGCCGCTCTTACTGCGCGTGTGAGGGCGCAGTACAACAGGTGCAGGCGAAGAGGAAGTAGCCTCCGCAGCTGCTTCTGGAGACGAGTTGGTGGCGACATGCAGCTCCAGCTGGGGCAAGGACAGTGATGAGGAGACCGGAGAGGATCGGTCCAACCTAGGTGAGGTGGGAACCGGAGAGGCAGCCGGCCCAGGCGACAGCACTGCGCGCTCAGTTGGGGTAGACGAGTCCAACAGATCGGCCGCTGGACGTGCATGGGACATGCACGCACGCTCGTCGCCAGCATCGGCTGCAGCTGGAGCTGGGAGAGGCGAGGCCGACGTAGCAGCGACGGCTTCGGTCAGGCCGACGAGGTCGGTGTAGTAGGTGCAGCTGGCGCAGCCACAGCCCCAGCATCATCAGCATCATCGAGGAGCTCAAGTCGATCACCCCTTCCAATCCCTACACCATGGTTAGGAAAAAATAGAGGAGAATATGCAGCATCTTCATATTGATCAGGCATAACCGGAAAAGAGTGTAATGAAGCGGTGGTTGTGTCAGTGGATGGCGAGGGAAGTGTGGAAAACGGGAAAACAGTCTCATCAAACACAACATCACGGGATATGTAAACACGATTTGTCAGAATGTGGAGACACTTGTATCCTTTGTGAAGAGGACTATACCCTAGAAACACACACTTTGTAGATCGATAAGCAAGTTTATGAGTATTGTATGGTCGGAGACATGGCCAACACGCGCAACCAAAAGCTTTGATAAGAGAGTAATCTGGAGTTTCATGTAGTAGCACTTCTATAGCAGATTTCATGCAAAGCAGTCGTGTAGGGAGCCTGTTTATCAAAAAACAAGCAGTAACAGAAGCATCACTCCAGAACCGTAACGGCACACATGCATGTGCAAGTAGTGTTAAGCCAGTTTCAACTATGTCACGGTGCTTACGCTCAGCTGCACCGTTCTACTGATGTGTGTGAGGGCTGGAGACATGATGCGAGATGCCAAGTTTCTGAAAGAAGGTGTTGAGATTGCGATACTCACCCCCCCCCCCCCAATCAGATTGAACATGGAGAATTTTGTGCTTGAGCAATGTCTCAACATGTGCTTGAAATTCCATAAACACATGAAACACATCTGATTTTCGCTTAATAAGATAAATCCATGTAAAGCGACTGAAAGCATCAATGAAACTAACATAGTAGTTGTGCCCACTAATAGAATTCTGGGTATGACCCCACACATCCGAAAACACAAGTTCAAGAGGAGCTTTAAAAACACGACTCGATACAGAGAAAGGTAACTGATGACTCTTGCCTTGTTGACAGGCATCACACACTAAAAACTCCTTATTTTTCGACTCAACAGGAAGACTATGGCGATGGAGAACATGGCGCACAATGGGAGTGGCGGGATGACCGAGGCGGGAGTGCCACTGCGACGATGACACCTGGACACTACTGAAGACATGAGAAGCAGATGGCACATCGAGAGCATAGAGGCCATCGCGAAGTCGACCACTAAGAAGAACGTCCATCGTGACCAGGTCCTTAACAAAAAAACGAAAAGGATGAAACTCAACCAACACATTGTTGTCAAGAGTTAATTTGGGAACTGAGAACAAACTACGTGTAACTGATGGAACATGAAGAATATTATGGAGACGCAAGGTTTTAATGGTATGGGAGAGTAGATATGCCTGGCCAATATGTGAGATGTGCATACCTGATCCATTGGCAGTGTGGACTCGATCCTGACCAGTGTAGGGCTGGCGAGTAGCTAGCTTATCTAGCTGGTTCGTCAGGTGATCCGTCGCGTCGGTGTCCTGTGTAGCTAGAGCAGCTTGCTTCTCGTTGCCTTTCCCATTGTTCCCAAGGCCAAGGAAGTCACGCTTGAAGAGACGATGGCAGCGAGATGCCATATGCCCCTCGATGCCACAGAGCTGGCACTCAAGCCGGCAACCATAAGCCTGGCAGTGCAGCCGCTTGCGCCCAGCAGCGAGAGGAGCGGGAGCACGCGGACGGGGATGAGTCGGTGATGGCGACGGGAACTGCTTGGCACCACGAGACCCCCCCACGATGGGCAGCATTAGCGGAGGGAGCATCTGTATAAACCCCAATAGAGCGACGAGCAGAGAGGCGTTGTTCCGTGCTAAGGAGGCGCGCATAGAGATCGCGGGGCGGCAAAGGCGTGTCATGTCCATGAATGCTTTCCACAAGGGAGTCATAATCCTCATCAAGACCATTGAGAATGAATGAGGTGAAATCCTCATCACCGAGAGGCTTCCCGATGGATGACAGCGTATCAGCCAGATTCTTGACCTTGTTGAAGAAGGCAGTGACAGAGAGATCATGCTTCTTGATTCCACCTAGTTGGTTACGAACGGCGGATGCCCGTGCCAGGGACTGCGAGGAGAAGCTGGAGTCAAGAGTGGTCCAGGCATCCTTTGAAGTTGCAGCAAAGACCACCATGCCATCCATAGAAGGAGTGAGCGAGGACTGTATGGCGCCGAGAATAGCCTAATCCTGAGCTATCCACCGTCGGTGAGCCGGGTTAGGCAACATAACAGAGCCACCATGAACCGAGGGCATTGGAACTTCGGCCGGAGGGCACGTAGCGTCCCGTCAACATACCCCTCAAGGTAGTGATTGCGCATCAGCGGCAACACCTGAGCGCGCCACAGGAGATAGTTGTCGGCAGATAGCTTCACGGACACCAGATGGGCAAAGTGAAACGGCCCTGGATCAGCCACCGGCGCGGAAGGCTGCGAGTCATACGGCGACGGGGCACTGTACGACACCAGCGCATGAGCCGAGGGAGACGCACGGTAGTGTTGAGGATGCCCGTAGGGCAGCAGCGGTGGTGTGGTGCAGGGTGCACCATACGAGGCCTCGTAGGGCGCTGTGGAGATTGGCGCATGAGGCGCCAGAGACGGCACGACGTACGGCACAATATACAGCCCACCGTAGGGCACCTGCGCAGGGGCCCCATAGGTCGTAGACGGGACAGAGGCGGCTGAGGAGATCGACGGGGGCATCTCGCGTGCATGGTGAGGCGCAGGGAGATGCGATCCCGAGGAGAGCGGTCGAGCCCAGGCGAGCGGAGGAGACACCATGAAGGGCGACGCCATTGCTGTTAGATAAAAGGAGATCAACGAGGCACGAGAGACACAGATTTTTACGTGGAAACCCTTGCGGGAGAAAACCACGGACGCACGAAGGCGCAATCACTATGAGGAGGAGTATTACAAGCACAAGACGACATACCGTCTTTAGGTGCGACTACATGGAGTATATATGAGGGGCAATACAAGAGAGTCCTTGGAGGACAAGTAAACGAGTTGTACTCGTACGCATCGATACCAACGCAAAGGCCCACACCGTTTGTACTACGTCTAGTCCAATACGGTAGAATTTGGATCACAATTTAACAATCTCCACCTTGAGCCAAATTCCCTCCAGTAGTCGAAGAAAGTGAATAACTCCATCCAAATCATCTTAAACACCTTGTGCGTCAAAAATCCATAGGACTAGTAGAAATATCAACTAAGCCTGAGCAAAGCTCAAACTTATTGGTAGGAACTGGCTTTGTCATCATATCAGCTGGATTATCATGAGTACTTATCTTGCATACCTTCAAATCACCTTTAGCAACAACATCTCGAACATAGTGAAATCTGACATCAATGTGTTTTGTTCTCTCATGATACATTGGATTCTTTGTAAGATATATAGCACTTTGACTGTCAGAAAATATGGTAGGGCAAGATGAGTCTCCACAAAGCTCAGCGTACAAACCTCTCAACCAGATAGCTTCTTTGCATGCCTCAGAAATAGCCATATACTCGGCATCAGTAGTGGAACAAGCCACAATAGACTGCAAAGTTGCTCTCCAACTCACGGCACAACCACCAATGGTGAAGACATAACCTGTGAGTGATCTTCTCTTATCCAAATCACCAGCAAAATCAGAATCAACAAAACCAACAAGTCCATCTCCAGTTTTCCCAAACTGTAAATAAGCATTAGAAGTACCTCACAGGTATCTGAAAATCCACTAAACTGCATTCCAATGCTCTTTTCCAGGATTAGCCATGTATCTACTAACAACACTCAGTGCATAAGATAAATCCGGACGATAACAAACCATGGCATACATAAGTGTCACGCCCAAGATGCGACCCTATCATCAATTTGGCACGGGGGCCTCGTCAGGGATAGAAGCGCATCTCGTCGTTTCGCAAGAATGGATATCGTTACAAGTACATGTACTGAAGAGAAGAGATATATAAAGAATTGGCTTACACTCACCACAAGCTACATCAGAGTCACATCAGTACATTACATACACATCAAGGGTAAGAGCAGGGTCCGACTACGGACGAAAACAAACGAGAAAAATAAGAACGACGTCCATCCTTGCTATCCCAGGCTGCCGGCCTGGAACCCATCCTAGATCGATGAAGAAGAAGAAGAAGAAGCAACTCCAAATGAACAATCAACGCGCTCACGTCGAGTAACCTTTACCTGTACCTACAACTGGTGTTGTAGTAATCTGTGAGCCACAGGGGACTCAGCAATCTCATTTCCAAAGGTATCAAGACTAGCAAAGCTTAATGGGTGAGGTATGGTTAAGTGGTGAGGTTGCAGCAGCGACTAAGCATATATTTGCTGGCTAAACTTACGAGTACAAGAAATAAGAGGGGGAAGATCTACGCATAACGGACGTGAACTACTGATGATCAAATGAATGATCCTGAACACCTACCTACGTCAGGGATAACCCCACCGTGTCCTCGATCGGAGAAGGAACTCACGAAAGAGACAGTCACGGTTACGCACGCAGTTGGCAAGTTTTAATTAAGTTAACTTCAAGTTATCTAGAACCAGTGTTAAACAAAGTATCCACGTTGCCACATAACCGCGGGCACGGCTTTCCGAAAAGATTTAACCCTGCAGGGGTGCTTCAACTAGTCCATCACAAATTACCACAAGCCGCATAGAAATCCTCAATCACGAAGCTCGCGATCTCGTCGGATTCCCTAGTGGAAAACCTCAACTCTGAGATTACCCAAAGCATCACCGGAATCCCGATACACAAGATATTCCATCAAAGGTAAAACTAATCCAGCAAGGTCGCCCAACGTGTCGACGATCCCGATAGGAGTCGCGTACCTCGTTCTCAGGACACGACGGATGAGCTAGACGTCGGGATCGCTAAACCTCCGGGTGACCAGAGGGGCGCCGGACATCGCTCAGGTGGGGCCAACACTCATGAGGAGCACTGGCCGGGGGGTTGATTAAATTTCCTCGGGTTAATTACTCCCTATGCAGTTCATTAGTTATTAGGCAAATGTAATACCAAAGTTGGGCCTTGCCAGACCAGCTTTAATCTAAAACGAATTATCAAGGGGGTCCCCATAACAACCCTGATCGTGTTAGGAGCGCTCGTTTATGGAACATAACACCGGTAGCCGAAACTAAGGGGGCAAAGGTGGAACAAAACACAAGGCTAGAAAAGGCCGAGCCTTCCACCTTTTACCAAGTATATAGGTGCATTAAAATAAATATCATTTAAATATGGTGATATAACAAGGAACCCATGTTATCACATGGAAGCATCTGCACCTGCAACTAGCAACGCTAACAACATGGTTAAGCAAGCAGTAACATAGCCAATCAGTGTTTGCTAGGTCGAACAGGTTGAAGGTAATCATGGCATTGTTGAGAGGCTGATATTTAACAAGTGGTAGGAAACGAGGCATAATCGATAGCATCGAAATAACTAGCATGGCAATGATAGTAATGGTATGTGGGGAAATGATCATCTTGCCTGAGATCCCGCGTGGAAGAAGAACAACTCGGTGGAGTCGGCAAACCATCGTAGTCGAACGGGTCCTCACATTCCGACACGCTTGCGGAACTCTATCGAGACGGGTAAACCGGAAACAAACATCAACACAAGTATTCACCACAACAAGAGCAAGACATGATGCATACCCTAATATGATGCTTGATCAGTTCAAAGATGCAAGGCATGGCATGACAATTCACCTCACACAACCACTACACATTAAGTGAAGCTCGATATGCAACGAGTTGCATATCGACTAAACTCCACATTTAATTGTTTAGTTCAATCCCGTTTAGAAACACGGCAATATTAAAATGTTGTTAACATGACAAGGGTGTAGCGATGATCCTACATGACATCCTAGTCGGGTAACACGCGAAACATAGAACGGAGCTACGGCACGAGAGACATGCAACACAACATCAGATGCCATGAATGCGTCATGCATGCGAGTTCATAACACGGGCAAGAAGGAAAAGAAACAGGTGTCGCCACGGCGAGCGAGAGGGAACCATGGCGGCAAGACGGAAACGAAGCCACGGCAATGTTCCTATCCCGATACTCGTCGAGATATCGTGCCAACGATCTGGAAGCGTGTGCGGGAACGCTAAATAAGATGGGGTGATCCCGGTTACCGGGTTCCCATGTTTCGGGGCTCAACGAGAGGAACACGTGCAACGGCAACATAAGGCGCAAACATAAACATCTCATACATCACATGAATACGGTTCTCGGCCACGTCTCATGGGTATACCTTCGGAGCGTGCATATCGGGGCGGATCGGTTCGTAGCGAACGTCGTGGAAGTCGTGGTCGTCGTGGAAGTAGTCGAACACGGTCTCGTCGACGGTAGTCGTTCGCTTGGCGTCGTGGTTCCCGGTCTTTGGCTCCCGTAGACGGGTCTTCTCGTCGGTAGTCGATCACGCCTCCATCGATGTTCAAAGTTCGTCGTTGTGCACGGTGATCTTGTCGGTTCCACGGTGGAGGGGAACGGCGCACGCGGCGATGCAAGCGGCAACACAACAAAAATGCAACGGCGCCGGCAAACAACGGCAAGCAGCATAGCAACCAAGCCTAGCAGGGCATCTACAGCAGCAGCAAGAGTAGTGGCACGACAAACCGCAAGCAGCAACATATACAAGAGCAGGCTACAGCTAGCACTAACACAAGCTAGCAACTACTAACGCAGCCAGCAGCGGCAACAACACTAGCTATAGCACCTAGCTACAGCAACTAGCAGGCAAGCTAGCAAGCAACACCAACATATAACACAGTTGACATGATGCCATGCATGGTGCGACGATGCAAACTACATGACGATGCAACGAATAAAAATACTCACACGACGGAAACGGAAAGGAAAGGGGAATCTTCTGGGACGTCGGCATCGGGCTGTCATAACTCTCCTACACTACAAGAAGATCTCGCCCCGAGATCCAAGAATGAAAGGGGGGAGAGGATGAGAAAGAACAAGAGGTAAAAACTTAGTCGCTTCTTTGACAAACAAGTGAAACCAACGATCCTTGAAGGTTGCAAGAAGATGAGGAATGACATGAGAAAGAAGCCAGAATTCACGGAAAATTTCTGCAGCACTTCGGTAGGAAAATGGGACAAAAAATTCGAAAAGGTAGGAGAATTTAGACAATATTCATAACAAACAACTAAATAGAGCAAGGGAACACCATGATCTTGGTAGAACAACAATATTGACCCAAAAGAGCAATAACACAAAGCCTCCGGAACAATAGAATAGGAACTAGCTCAAGCGGAAGAAGAGAATGAAGAAAGGAATGACAACTATCATCACAATAGAATTGAAGAGCCTCCGGATAGAAGAATAGACGGAGTAGTTGGAAAACCAATAACGAAAAGAACAAGATAGTAGTGGGCTTATGAAAATCATCTCAACAAATATGAGGTGACAATCAACCACTAAAAGAAACAAGGATTGATTGGGAGAAACAAGATATGAACAAATCTTACACCAAGAGGATACATCGAGAACTTGGATTAATGACAAGCACCATGATAGCAACAATCCATAGGAAAGGCTTTAGGTGAAACCCAAACCAAGATAGCTCAATGAAGAAATCATGGGTTAAAATATCTCATGATCAAAGAATTGGTGGGTTTAATTATCCCATTCTTGAAATAAAATCTCTTCGAGACTCCTACACTAACAAGAATGTTATAATACCACCTCAAAGAATAAAGGAAAAACAATTGCACATATAAATGCAAGAGAAAGGATACTTGAGGTACTCCAACAAGAATCTTGAAAACATTTGATAAAGGATTAAAAACCTTGATGCACCACCAAGAAGGACCTCCGTATACAAATGAACGATGCAAAGATAACAAGGTAGAAAAGAATAAGATTATGACCTTACCAAGATTTAGATGAAGCTTCACGAAGAGAAACTTGATAGAACTTGGAACTCCAGAAAAGAAAAGATGAGAGCACTTGAGAAAAGGAATTGATATCATGAGCCACTCCGGAAGAAGAATTGAAACCATTTAATGAAGCAAGAATACGAATTATGTTATGCTTATCCTTCATCAAGTTAAACTGATGACAAGCAACGGATTTAGCATATCACTTATTCTACTAGAAATGAATCTTGAATAGGAACAGAGAGATAAGCACCGTTTGAGGCAAAATTGGAGGAAGCACCGGTAAGAATTCACAAATAAATGGGCACACCGCGAATTAATGGAGATACATGAGAATGAAGAGATCATGAGCCACCCGAGAGAAACTAGAAAAAGGCACTGGATAACCGAGAGACGAACGAAGAGACAACAATTGAGAAGAATTGAGGATGAAAGCTGAAAGATGAGAACGAAGAATCTTCTAAAATGATGGCCTTCGGAGGAACGAGAAATAAAAACAACTCAGAGATGCACCGGATAGCAAGAAAATGGATTACTCATGATAGACAACAATTAAGAAGATGACACCAAGCTGAAATGATGAATCTACAATAGAATGGACCAAGATTGAGAGAAACACTCCTTCGGATAGCAAGCTGAGAATGAGGAGGAGAACACCACCAAGAATTAATGAGACACTCCGGAATAAAGAAGGATGCAAGGTTGAGCCAAATAAGAGAATTAATTCAAATTGGTCTTGAAGAAGGAATATGACTGATGAAATTCATACTTACGTCATAGTTGAAAAGAATTAACGATCTTTGGATAATTACAAGAGCCAGACAAGATCCTGGGAAAACCTGTGGGTTATGGGCCCACTCAAAGAAATCACCGTTGAAACAATTGCTATAATGAGAGATATTGCACCGGTATAAGAAAACTAGATGAGGTTAGCACCTCGAAATAATTAAAGAATTGAGAACAAGAATTCTGAGATAACTTCAACGCTCCGGATAGAATAGAGAGAAATAACAACAAGAAAATAGACTGATAAAAATTTCCAACATAGGAAATAATTACAAGGATGAAAAGGATATGATGAACACTGACAACTGAATTAAATTCACCGGGAAAAGATGACAAGAATGAACACATATGACACGAATCTCCTGAGAATCTTCACAATGAATCACCGGGTAAGAGAGAAAAGAGCAAGCAACGGAAGCACAATGAAAAGAAAACTCCTGGATAAAAATTGAATCACTGATGAAAAGGGTGGGAGGGCGGGGAAAAACAAAGACAACTCGGGACAGATGAGATGAACTCCGAAATAAATGAGAGAAAGATCTGCAAGAATTGGAGAGGATTGAATCCACTTGGAGAGAAACACACCGGTTAAGAAGGAATTAACATGATGACTCCGGTTAACAAGAATTGACAAGACAACTGATTAAGCAAAAGAATTGGCATTCACATATAAATATGAGAACACCTCTTGGAAAAGATCTGAAATCACCACTTGACATCAAAGCAACTTGAATTACCATATTCAACAAAACAAAGGATGAGGCTTATGAAACAAGACAGAACAAACTCATGAGAAAGATTTCGTCCGATATTTTCGTGGACAGGATCGCACGGACTCGATTTTACAGTAGCCATCAAGTGCAAGGCAGTGCACCCGACATACGAAGCGTCCCCGAGTCGTAGCAAGCTACAAGGACTCTTTAAGACACAACGTGTACCGCTGTAAGTCGACCGTGAACAAACGAATCCACTAGATGTCGAACCCCAACCTAACATCATGTATTTGTTGGAAGGTTGTCCTATAAGCAACTACTTGAATTCCCACCTATGAATTCCCGAAATATCTGGTCATGCAATCTGGTACACGGATACAAGGAGTAATCTCACACAACACCTATACTAACCCGTCACCTGTATCACATCCGTCAACACACGACCAGAATCTCGGACCTTCATCTACTACAGACCCTCGTGATCACAATGATACAAAGTATGGAAGTACTCCCGAACAATCTGCACCAGTACTGGGGACATCGGGGTTATCTCGCCACTACTAGTATTGAAGCAATTACGAACATCCTTCGTTCTGAGATACTAAGAAATTTTAATGATAACGATGTGCTCAAGAATCCCCTGGAGCTCAACTCCCCGGAAGAAAATCAAGTCAAACAGGAGGCACCAAGACAGAACTCCGTCACATCGGCATCATATAGATTCCAAAAATATCCGCGTGATCCTAAATTTTTTTGAGTGAGAAGAGGAGTAGAATTAAAATATTACGTCAAGATTCCTCACCAGAGCATAGAAGACGAGAAAAAAGAATCCTACTCTCCGATATATAACTAGACTCAAAGTAGTTTTTCACTAGACTCGACTCGGCCATGTTCGATCAATCAAGGGGGCTCCTAGGTCGGTACGGCTCTGATACCAACTTGTCACGCCCAAGATGCGACCCTATCCTCAATATGGCACAGGGGCCTCATCAGGGATAGAAGCGCATCTCGTCGTGTCGCAAGAATGGATATCGTTACAAGTACATGTACTGAAGAGAGGAGATATATAAAGAATTGGCTTACACTCGCCACAAGCTACATCAGAGTCACATCAGTACATTACATACACATCAAGGGTAAGAGCAGGGTCCGACTACGGACGAAAACAAACGAGAAAAATAAGAACGACGTCCATCCTTGCTATCCCAGGCTGCCGGCCTGGAACCCATCCTAGATCGATGAAGAAGAAGAAGAAGAAGAAGCAACTCCAAATGAACAATCAACGCGCTCACGTCGAGTAACCTTTACCTGTACCTGCAACTGGTGTTGTAGTAATCTGTGAGCCACAGGGGACTCAGCAATCTCATTTCCAAAGGTATCAAGACTAGCAAAGCTTAATGGGTGAGGTATGGTTAAGTGGTGAGGTTGCAGCAGCGACTAAGCATATATTTGGTGGCTAAACTTACGAGTACAAGAAATAAGAGGGGGAAGATCTACGCATAACGGAAGTGAACTACTGATGATCAAATGAATGATCCTAAACACCTACCTACGTCAGGCATAACCCCACCGTGTCCTCGATCGGAGAAGGAACTCACGAAAGAGACAGTCACGGTTACGCACGCAGTTGGCAAGTTTTAATTAAGTTAACTTCAAGTTATCTAGAACCAGTGTTAAACAAAGTATCCACGTTGCCACATAACCACGGGCACGGCTTTCCGAAAAGATTTAACCCTGCAGGGGTGCTCCAACTAGTCCATCACAAATTACCACAAGCCGCATAGAAATCCTCAATCACGAAGCTCGCGATCTCCTCGGATTCCCTAGTGGAAAACCTCAACTCTGAGATTACCCAAAGCATCACCGGAATCCCGATGCACAAGATATTCCGTCAAAGGTAAAACTAATCCAGCAAGGCCGCCCGACATGTCGACGATCCCGATAGGAGTCACATACCTCGTTCTCAGGACACGACGGATGAGCTAGACATCGGGATCGCTAAACCTCCGGGTGACCAGAGGGGCGCCGGACATCGCTCAGGTGGGGCCAACACTCATGAGGAGCACTGGCCCGGGGGTTTATTAAATTTCCTCGGGTTAATTACTCCCTATGCAGTTCATTAGTTATTAGGCAAATGTAGTACCAAAGTTGGGCCTTGCCAGACCAGCTTTAATCTAAAACGAATTATCAAGGGGGTCCCCATAACAACCCCGATCGTGTTAGGAGCGCTCGTTTATGGAACATAACACCGGTAGCCGAAACTAAGGGGACAAAGGTGGAACAAAACACAAGGCTAGAAAAGGCCGAGCCTTCCACCTTTTACCAAGTATATAGGTGCATTAAAATAAATAGCCTTTAAATATGGGGATATAACAAGGAACCCATGTTATCACATGGAAGCATCTGCACCTGCAACTAGCAACGCTAACAACATGGTTAAGCAAGCAGTAACATAGCCAATCAGTGTTTGCTAGGTCGAACAGGTTGAAGGTAATCATGGCATTGTTGAGAGGTTGATATTTAACAAGTGGTAGGAAACGAGACATAATCGATAGCATCGAAATAACTAGCATGGCAATGATAGTAATGGTATGTGGGGAAATGATCATCTTGCGTGAGACCCCGCGTGGAAGAAGAACAACTCGGTGGAGTCGGCAAACCATCGTAGTCGAACGGGTCCTCACATTCTGACACGCTTGCGGAACTCTATCGAGACGGGTAAACCGGAAACAAACATCAACACAAGTATTCACCACAACAAGAGCAAGACATGATGCATACCCTAATATGATGCTTGATCAGTTCAAATATGCAAGGCATGGCATGACAATTCACCTCACACAACCACTACACATTAAGTGAAGCTCGATATGCAACGAGTTGCATATCGACGAATCTCCACATTTAATTGTTTAGTTCAATCCCGTTTAGAAACACGGCAATATTACAATGTTGTTAACATGACAAGGGTGTAGCGATGATCCTACATGACATCCTAGTCGGGTAACACGCGAAACATAGAACGGAGCTACAGCACGAGAGACATGCAACACAAGATCAGATGCCATGAATGCGTCATGCATGCGAGTTCATAACACGGGCAAGAAGGAAAAGAAACAGGTGTCGCCACGGCGAGCGAGAGGGAACCATGGCGGCAAGACGGAAATGAAGCCACGGCAACGTTTCTATCCCGATACTCGTCGAGATATCGTGCCAACGATCTGGAAGCGTGTGCGGGAACGCTAAATAAGATGGGGTGATCCCGGTTACCGGGTTCCCATGTTTCGGGGCTCAACGAGAGGAACACGTGCAACGGCAACATAAGGCGCAAACATAAACATCTCATACATCACATGAATACGGTTCTCGGCCACGTCTCATGGGTATACCTTCGGAGCGTGCATATCGGGGCGGATCGGTTCGTAGCGAACGTCGTGGAAGTCGTGGTCGTCGTGGAAGTAGTCGAACACGGTCTCGTCGACGGTAGTCGTTCGCTTGGCGTCGTGGTTCCCGGTCTTCGGCATCGGTAGACGGGTCTTCTCGTCGGTAGTCGATCACGCCTCCGTCGATGTTCGGGGTTCGTTGTTGTGCACGGTGATCTTGTCGGTTCCACGGCGGAGGGGAACGGCGCACGCGGCGACGCAAGCGGCAACACAACAAAAATGCAACGGCGCCGGCAAACAACGGCAAGCAGCACAGCAACCAAGCCTAGCAGGGCATCTACAGCAGCAGGAAGAGTAGCGGCACGACAAACCGCAAGCAGCAACATATACAAGAGCAGGCTACAGCTAGCACTAACACAAGCTAGCAACTACTAACGCAGCCAGCAGCGGCAACAACACTAGCTATAGCACCTAGCTACAGCAACTAGCAGGCAAGCTAGCAAGCAACACCAACATATAACACAGTTGACATGATGTCATGCATGATGCGACGATCAAACTACATGACGATGCAACGAATAAAAATTCTCACACGACGGAAACGGAAAGGAAAGGGGAATCTTCTGGGACGTCGGCATCGGGCTGTCACAATAAGTGAACCAACTGCACTCGAATAGGGAACTCTAGCCATGTACTCAATATCTGCATCTGACTCCGGACATAAGGTTGATGATAATTTGAAGTGTGTAGCTAACGGAGTACTTACTGGCTTGGCATTATGCATATTAAAACGACGAAGAACTTTATCAATATATCCCTTCTGACTGAGATATAATTTTCCAGATGGTCTATCTTTGGATATTTCCATGCCAAGTATTTTCTTTGCTGCACCCAAATCCTTCATCTCAAATTCATTACTCAATTGCTTCTTTAGTTCATCAATCTCTGACATGCTCTTTGCAGCAATTAACATATCATCAACATAAAGGAGCAAATAAATAGCTGAACCATTGACAGTTTTCAAATAAACACAGCTATCATAATTAGACCGATTGAAACCTTGAGAGAGCATAAAGGTGTCAAATCTCTTGTACCATTGTCGAGGGGATTGCTTCAATCCATAAAGAGATTTCTTTAACTTACAGACAAGCTTTTCTTTTCCAGGAATAACAAAACCTTCAGGTTGTTCCATATAAATATCCTCTTCCAATTCTCCATGTAAGAATGCAGTTTTAACATCCAATTGTTCAAGCTCAAAATCATTCATGGCAACAATACTAAGTAAAGTGCGAATAGAGCTATGCTTCACAACAGGAGAAAAGACTTCGTTATAGTCAATACCTGGAATTTGGATAAGTAACCTTGCTTTATATCTTGTCTCATCATTGGGAGAAACACCTTCCTTTATTTTGAAAACCCACTTGCAACGAATAGGTTTCTTCTCTCTAGGTAATCTTATCAAATCCCAAGTGCCATTCTTTTCAAGTGATTCCATCTCATCATGCATAGCAGTCATCCACTTATTACTATCACCGGAAATAATAGCCTCGGAATATGAAGAAGGCTTAGCACTACCTTCAATTTCTTCTGCAACAGATAAAGCAAAAGAAACAATATTGCACTCCTCAATTAACCTCTCAGGTGCATTAATACCCCGCCTAACTCAGCCACGTGCGAGATTCCAACTGGGTGGAACAATAGGCTGATTTGGAGTGACATGTTCATCATCAAAGACGGGTTCATCATGTGCATCAGCATTTTCCTTATCAAAAGTATCACCTGAATCAATAACATGCTCCACCTGAACAGTAGGTTGCTGAACAGTAGGCTGTTGCTCACTCTCAATTGGAACATTACTAGATGCAACATCATGTAACATAGCAGATTCATTAAAGATAACGTTCCTGTTAATAACAATCTTTTGTGTTTCAGGATTCCACAATTTAAAACCTTTAACACCAGATTTGTAACCAAGAAAGATGCACTTAACAGCCCTAGGCTCCAACTTCCCATTATCAACATGAGCATAAGCAGTGCAACCAAAAACTCTCAACTGTGAATAATCAGCAGGTGAACCAGACCATACCTCAATTTGAGTTTTCTTATTAAGAGAAATAGATGGTGAACGGTTGATGAGATAACAAGCAGTGGAAGCGGCCTCAGCCCAAAAACGCCTATGCAAACCTGCATTGGACAACATGCAACGGGCTCTGGAAATAATGGTCATGTTCATACGCTCAGCAGCACCGTTTTGTTGAGGAGTATAAGGAACGGTGTGGTGTCTGACAATGCCTTCAGACTTGCAATAATTCCCAAATTGCTTAGAACAGAATTCCATACCATTATCAGTGCGAAGTATTTTTACCTTCTTTTCAGTTTGTCTCTCAATCATAATCTTCCACTCCTTAAAAGCTGAGAAAGCTTGCCATTTATGCTTCAAGAAATAAGGCCAAACCTTTCTCGAATAATCATCAATAATAGTCAACATGTAACGAGCACCACCTAATGACCTTTTGCGAGATGGTCCCCATAAATCAGAATGCACATAATCAAGAATACCTTCAGTTGTATGAGTCGAAGTGTTGAACTTCACCCTCTTGTGCTTGCCGAAGATACAATGCTCACAAAATTTCAATTTACCAGTTTGGTATCCTTTAAGAAGACCTCTCTTATTTAACTCTGCCAAACCAAGTTCACTCATATGTCCAAGACGCATATGCCAAAGGTTAGAAGCATCAAAACCAAAATTCTTTGAAATAACTGGAGTAGCGTTACCTGAAACGGTAGAACCTCGAAGGTAATAAAGACCATTGGTCGAACTTAAGTCACCTTTCATCACAATGAGAGAACCTTTGGTGACCTTCAAAACGCTATCTCCACCTGAATACTTGTACCCCTTTGCATCAAGGGCACTCACAGAGATAAGATTTCTCTTCATCTTCGGAATATACCGAACATCTGTCAAAGTTCTGATTGTGCCATCAAACATCTTGATTCGAATGGAACCTATGCCTTCAATCTTGCATGGTGAATTATCAAAACCCAAAACGGAACCAGCAACAGTAGTAGAATCAAAAGTAGTAAACCAATCTCTATGCGGGCACATATGAAAAGTACACGCAGTGTCGAGTACCCACTCATCATTGGTCTCAGCACATCCAGCAATAACAACAAGAGCATCATCGGAATTTTCATCACGAGCAACATTAGCAGAATTTTCACCTTGTTTGTTACCTTTCGGTTTGTATGTGTCATTCCTCTTTTCCTTGTTCTGCAACTTGAAACATTCTGAGATATCATGCCCGTCTCTCTTGCAATACCTACAAGACTGCTTCTTGTCTCTAGATTGCGACCGGCCCCTCTGGCCGTTCTTACTTTTGCCATGGTTTCCATTATGTGAGCTCTTCTCCTTTGTCCTGCCACGAACAGATAATCCCTCGGCTTGGGATGAACTCGAAGCATCATGAGGCACCATTAATTTCATCTTCTCCTTAGAGTTCAAAGCTTCATAAACTTCATTAAGCGTGAGAGTATCACGACTGTATAATATGGTGTCTCGAAAATTGGTATAAGAACTTGGCAGCGAACAAAGTAACATTAAAGCAGTATCTTCTTCATCATCCGTAACCTCCATTGCAGCTAGATCGGATATGATCTCTTTAAATTCTGAAATATGATTCAAAACATTACCTCCCTCGGGTAACATGTGCATGAATAATTTTTGCTTCAGATGCATCTTGCTGGTGAGATCTTTTGTCATGCAAATCCCTTCCAACTTTAACCATAGAGCGGCGGCAGTTTTCTCGCTCAAAACTTCCTGCAAAATATTATTATGCAAATGGAGTTGAATTTGTGACAAAGCCTTACGGTCTCTTCTTTTCTCCTCAGCAGTCCAATCCTCAATTCTATTCTTCCCAAAACTATCCAGTGCATCATCGTAGTCGGCCTGCGCCAACAACGCCCGCATCTTGACTTGCCATAGGGTAAACCTTGTGTCACGGTCCAGCAGCGGAAGATCGTACTTTATGGATGCCATGAGTAGATAAATCTGGGAAAAAGTCCAATTTCAACCTTGAATTTGTATTGGTCGGACGAAATAAACCCTCAACTCGAAATCCCGGTCGATTGCACCCTGAATATACAATCCCGGTCTAAATCAAACCCTCGCACCATGTCAACCGGGATTCATTTTTTGGGCCGGCCCGTTTTAAAATCACGAACATATTTAATATTTTTGGAACATATTTCAAAACGGACAACACATTTCTGAACAAATAATTTTTTCCCTGAAACACGAACATTTTTTATAATATGTGAACCATTTTATAAAATCTCTCAAAAATAGAAAACGTGAATTTTTTCAAAATTGGAACATTTTTTGAATTCGAAAATATTTTTTGGATGCACGAACATTTTTTCTTGTAGTTGTGGAGTGATGCATGCATTTGTTCTTGTAGTTGTGAGTATATTAAGACTGCAGCTTAAGCTCTACCTGGTCAACATTTTTTAAATTTGTTAATCTTTTTCAAAAATGACGAACCTTTTTTCAAATATTTCTTACAGTGTGTTGGAACAAATCCGGTCCGACGATGAACACCGAATAGCCTACAAGTACGCATAATACACACCATAACAACCCACACATACACGTACATGCACGCGTAATATACAATAAATATTTTGACGATACACAATGAATTTATATAATATAAGAGAAAATAAACAGTAACAAAAAAAGAAATCAAAAAGTATAAAATATAAATTGAAACAGAAAATAAAAATAAAAATAATGTATATGATGTATTATTATTTTTAACATGTATATGATGTATTATTATTTTTAACATGTATTCTAAAAAATGTTAATCATATGTTAAAAACCATTTTAAGGTGCTTCCTACGTACTATAAAATAACATGTGGACTTCACAATGTTTTTGAAAATCCCTGAATTTTAATTTTGAAAATCCATTTACTTGTTTTCAAAATCGTTGAACTTTTTTATATCCGTGGTTATTTCTTCAAAATTCGTGAATTTTTTTTCTCACTTTTTTTAATTCCGTAAATATTGTGATGTCCGATAGAGAGATGGCCCTGACTGGTCTGGCCCGGTCTTTTCCACGCGTGCACAGCCCAATCCCAGTCAAGTCAGCAATCCCAGTTTGCCAAACGAATCCAGGGTTCTTTTTAGACCAGGATTACATAGTTCAGGGTGCAATCGACAGGGATTTCGAGTTGGAGGTTCATTTCGTCGAACATCTACACAAAATAGTATAAGCCGGTAGAGAAAATCCCGAAATAATTAATGTCGGTGCAACGAAAATTGAAACAATAGCACCTGGTAGCTCTCGGGTAGATGTAGCAATTGGAGGAAAAATAAATCAAATCTGAACTAGTAGTTCAGATTGACCTTCACGTGAGAGAGAGATATTAGATCTCGATTCCTGTACGTGCAAGCACAAGTACGTAGTTGCTCTTTCACGCGGCGAGAACAGCGATGCTTCGCGTAGCTTCGGGACCTCGGGACTTGATTCCGTGCGCGGAGCAGCAGTCAAACTCGGCGACAGGTCTGTACGTAGCAACAGCTATCTTCGGCCAAGTCGACGCAGCACGCGGCAACAACTCGGCGGATCGATCGGCTGGATCGGTGGAATAGTCGCAGCAGCCAGCGGACAGTAGATTTAACAGCGGTGGCTTCGGCAGCGAATTCCTGTCGAACTCGGATCCGTACAGCGACACACCAGAAATCGATCCGGCTTCGGATGATCGCGTCGGCCGACGCGGCGGCGGCGCGAAAAAACCCTACCTCTCTCGTCTCAAATCTCGTATTCGTAAAACCTCAGCTTTGTGTACCACTTGTTAGATAAAACGAGATCAACGAGGCACGAGAGACACAGATTTTTACGTGAAAACCCTTGCGAAAGAAAACCACGGACGCACGAAGGCGCAATCACTATGAAGAGGAGTATTACAAACACGAGACGACAGACCGTCTTTAGGTGCGACTACATAAAGTATATATGAGGGGCAATACAAGAGAGTCCTTGGAGGACAAGTAAACGAGTTGTATCCGTACGCGTCGGTACCAACGCAAAGGCCCACACCGTTTGTACTACGTCTAGTCCCATACGGTAGAATTTAGATCACAATTTAACATTTGCGAGAGTAGAAGGAGGCGGCGGGGCGGCAGAGGAGGCGGAAGCGCGGCGGATCGAACGTGTCGTCTGATACGATGTTAAACAAGGTAGGGTTGGAAGAATGCTCGATACCCTAACTGGGTACGGCTGTCATATATTTATAAGAGGGAACGTACAGTTTACAGAGCCATATTACAACACGTATATGCACACTATACTAAGTCTAACATACTGCAACAAAATAGCAGATATAATATGAACAGTCATCACAATGGATCATTGCAGGTTAACTGAACTCTACTAAGTGAGTGTCTGAGATGGACAGTCATCACAATGGATCATTGCAGATTAACTGAACTCTACTAAGTGAGTGTCTGAGTGAACTGCAGTCAAACTGTATACATCCAACATATAACACTGTGTGCGTCATCTTCCTTCAGAATTAATTATGGACCATTCTGCTGCTACACACAGCATTCAGTTGTCCTATTTTTTGTTGGGGTATATAATCCACTTGAGGATTATTTCCTGACACTTATGAGATGATTCGTGTAGTAGGACAAATATGAAAATTGTACTTGATGGGTCTCGAACATGACTGTATATTTGCACACATATATCAGTACACTTATGAAAAAAATGCACATTCAGCAGCACTCTTCACACATTTGCACACATGTGCTACGTCCCTCCTTCCCTGACCTCTTGATAGGGGAGTACCGAGAGACCACCTTTAGCTATGTCCATGGGGAGACTGGACAGTCTTGTTTTCAGCTTGCACAATCGTGCAGCGATGAGAAACATTTCTTCACTGACATCCCATTTCCACTTATTCCACACACAAAAATCTGTCGAGGTGTCTTTTCAAACTAATCTGAAATAAGCTTTCTCCAACCAAATAAGTGTGAAATGTTCAGAGAGATCTCCTCAAGGTTATGTTTGACAGTTAAACAAGATTTGAAAGATCAGGTTTAACAACTTATGAACCTTGGATTGTACATGTGCTCTCAAAAGCACACCCAGAAGTTAATCAGACTTGTAAAACTTAATCTAAGCTGCACAGTTGGATCTCCTGACTCCAGAGTCGAAAGTTTCAGTTTCAAAAAATAGAATGACTCCGGAGTGGAAACATACCTCCTTGCACACGTAAAACAGGTGAAACCATGGCCGCAGGATATGAAGAAGCAACTCTGGGCTGTGCCGTAGAATATTTTTCACACCTTTTCGCTGTAGAGTTTTTCAACGGAGGAAGAGGGGATGATGGTTTAGGCAGGATACTAGCTACCTGTATTTACCTGGTTCTCTTTTACTTCAGGTATCCTTTTTTTGAACAAAACTTCAGGTATCCTCTCAACCGTAGGTCTGAGATGGGTTAACTAGTAGTAAAGGTTTAAGGTTGTTGCTGGTAGTAAGGGTTTAAGGTTGTTGCTATTACAGATGGGCTCTGATTTTTGAATTACACTCGCACATAAAGTTGGTCGTATTTCAAGGATTATGTTTGTTTCTTCTAAGAACCGCTTGTAGGCTTGCATATTTTGTATAGGGCCGAATGGTTACGCATCGGAAAGGAAACATCTAGTGCATCCTGATTATAATGGAGCAGAAGATTAATCAAATAAGGATGCCGGAGATGATTCCTCAAAAATCAATGATCTGAAATGAGCACCTATTACAGGTTTTAACCAAGTGAGCACTTGCATTCAGAAGATAATATAGTGATTACATATATACATTTAGATCATGCAGGAACTGTACTCAGTCAGTCAAGATTCAGATATGCAGCCAAATATACAAACTCCGACATGATAAACTACATGGTATCATGATCAGTTAACTTACAGAGCTCGTACACAGTAAATACAATGAATAATGAATAAAACAAGTTAACCTGAGAAGAGCTTAAATAAAACAAGTTGAGACAGGTCCGAGTACTTGCTTAAGTGAGAGTTGAGACAGGCCCAAGTATTTGCTTAAGTTTGCTCAAACGATAGTATAGAGAAAACCTCACTCAGAACGAGACTTCAGAGTTGATTCATACAGAACCAAATGTGCACGGAAGAACTGAATCAAATCCTAGTAGTTGACAACAACCATGAGAATTTGAACTAACTAAGAAGTTTGGAGCTGAGAGAAACTAAGAGAAATATATACTATGAGCTGCAGCATGCAAAATTACGAACACAAGGTTCAGAACAATGATAACAGGAGCAGGAACAACAACAGTTTTAGTAGCTTGCATGAACAAGTGGAGCAAATTGCTCAGAGGTACATCCGTGGCGATGGTACAAGGACGAACTAATATATCAGCCAGTGAGTATCCTCGTGTACACTTTGCATACAATTTCAACATCGGATTTAATGGACACTTGCAGACGAGAAGAAGTTGTTGTGTCCTCCAAGCAGATTGGCCACGACATTGTTCCTCTTCTCGTTCTCGAGCGCTTCTTCGGCCTTCCATGCTGCTTCAAATGGATCGAAGGAGCTCGACTGCGATTGGAACAAGTGGTCGTGTCCTTGAAGCGATGGAGCGTCAAGATCCGACGCGGACTGCAGCATGTCCTCCTTCTCAGCATCATGGAAAGCAGAGTTGTCGGACTGCAGCATGCCTTGGTCCAAGGCATCCAGGTACAGAGGTTCATGTTGGTCCATCATTCTCTCTAGTTCTTCAATATCAAAACCATCTGCCTCCCCATCCGGCGCAGCGTTGTACCTCATCTCCTTCCTGAGCGCCTCGTCGGCTTCCATCATTCTCTCTAGTTCTTCGACATCAAAACCATATGCCTCCCCATCCTTCCCGAGCGCCTCGTCGGCCTGCCACTCCGCTTCAGATGGATGGGAGAAGATCGCCGGCGGCTTGTAAGTCCCCACGTCTTGGACCATGGATGACTTTTCGTTCGTCGAGATGGCCTGCCGCTCTTGCTCTGCTGCTGCTTCATCGAACTGCAGCTCTCCATCGACTTGCAGCCCGAGAAGCTCTTTCATTGAGCAAGAGAACTGGCCCATGTCGTCGTCAGCTTCAGGTATGGACTCATCCGGCAAGAAAACCGGTGCAGCATCAGTGAACGACGGTGTGGCAGGTGCCGGGACCGGGACGGGGACAGCACCTCGCATCCTCTTGTTGGGGCGCGGGGGATGAGGATCGGAGGCGGCAGCCGGCGCTGGCCTCCTCTGTGCAGTTACGGCCTCTGGCTGCGGTTCTTGAAGCTTGTACGCGGCCGATTCTTGGCGGGCGGGAGCAGGAGCATGCTGAGCCAAGTGCATCTTGCAGAACACCTTCACTCCCTCGGCGACGGTGGCCTCCGGCAGCAGGCACCGATACTCCTCCATGACCCAGCCTGTGGACTTGCCCTTCTTCTTGAAGGACAGGTTCTTGACCTCGCCGACCTTGGCTCCCGCGTGGCTAATCTCCGTGGTCTTCTGGATGGTCCAGGTGCCGCCGCCGGCGCTGCGCACACTCTGGAGTTTGCTCCCGTTCTTGCTCTTGCACGTGGTGAAGAAGAACCGGTCGCCGCTGCCCGCGGCCTGCGGCACGGGCGCGTATCGGGCGGCCAGATCCTTGGGCTCGCAGCCGGAGATTTCGACGTCGTGGATGAGCTTCTCGACGCCATGCAGCGTCTCGCCGGAGAGGAGGCGTGGCAGGTAGTAGGTAACGGCCTCCACTTCCGTAGGGTTCAGGCGATAGTGCTGGAAGATGCCATCGACGTCGAACTCTTCCATCTTGGCCGGCGGTTGCCCGATCTGGTGCGAGGGTTCTAGCTAGGAAGGGGTTGATGTGGATGGAGTGCGGGCGACTGGGATTTGGGACGAGAAGGGGTACTCATATTTAAAGACCAAAAGGCCATGTGCATGCACAAGATGGAGGACGCGTCAAAGTTCCTTTCTCTGAATCCGATTCAGTTCCCAGTTTCTCCCGTCAGTTATCGGGAAACTTGCCGCTCCCGTTGCTTTAATTTTCTGAAACTCTCCGTCAATCCGAGCATGCTGCGGTCCTGAAGATGTAGAGAGGACATATGCCATGCTGATTGTGATTCTTCTTGATTTTGAGAAGTCATTTTTCTTTTTCGTGTCCATTTCTTTTCATCCATGACAAGATGCGTTCCTGAAGATGTAGAACAAGACGATGCATCTCAGCCATCTCAGATAACTAGTGCGCCTCCAGCAACTCCTATTGTTGAGATGCCTTCAAGCTAAAACATCCAGGAAGAAATTGGCCCCAAAGTAGAAAAGGAAGCTATAATTTTATTGCAGTAGGATGCTGTGTTAATTTCAATTATGTTATGATTTTTTAAATTCGGAGATGTGAAATCAGGATCATTTACGTCGTGCAGTGACTTGTGTGTTAAATTGTGAGATGTGAACTCAGAATCATCTGTGACTTAATAAGAAAATACCAAACTTTTTTTTTGAGGGGTACCAAACTTTTAAATAACGCGCTATAGCGTCGCTATACGCATCCAGGAGCACGCGGCGCTACGCAAAGCTTGATTTTAGATACGACGGGTTAGCGTGCTAATAGCGCGCTAGAGGTCATTTAGCGCTAAAATTAGGCCTTAGCGTTAGCGTCTCGGGCCTGAATTTTTTGGTCCAAAATTAAATCGCTACGCGGGCCAAAGCCCAAGCCTACCAAGTAGAATACCCCAACCACTCCCTCTGAGACCTTTTCTATCACGTATTTTGGATGCATTTGCGGGGATTGAATGCTTTTCTAAACATTTAGATATACTGGGGAGTGAAAGCTACCACTACTAGATAAGTATGTTCTAAATTACACAATACAGTATCATTCTTCTATTGATTTCGTTGTATGCTAATTGATATATGTCAATTGTGAAGTACATATATACATCTAAGAATGTACTGTATTACAAAGAATGTACTGTTACTAAGAATACTCTTGAACATCTAGACATTTTTCACAATAAAATACTCTTGAACATCTAGACATTTTTCAGTTTTGTTGTTGCTAAGAATGTACTGTATTACAAAAAAGCTCTAATTAATAAAGCAATGTACACAAGAACTTTGCACGCATTGTCATTCTGAAGAACAACATAATACACAGAGTGGCATGCGCCTTTTCTTGTCTGTGCGGACAATGACTAATTACTAATTATCCATCTTTAGTTGCAGCCAAGATTGACATCTGCAGAAATGGCATGTAACACAAGTCTTTTATGGCTAATAGGGAATGTTACACATGCCTAATACTGTTAATTTCCAATTCATCTGATGATAACGGCGCATGATGGCACCATACTGCGTGGTGCTGAAAGAAGTTTGTCAAGCGTCAATCAGCATACTGCTGTGCTGCTACCGCTGTTTTTAGGCGCAGCAAACAGCCAAATCCTAACTGATGCAAGTATGAGATTTCTAGGGAGGGCGCGCACGGACCTAAACGGTGGTAGTGGAGGGGAACAGCGGCGGCGGAGGTGATGCGAGGAGCTTCATCACCGATCACCGTCTTCCCTCGAGATTCAGTTCGGATCCCGCCGGTGTCTGCTCGGACTGCTGCCGGGAGCCGGCGCCCTGCCGAGCTTCAGATGGAGCCTCCTCGCTGCAGCGGGAACGCCGCGCGGCCGAGCTTCAGAGGGAGCCGCCGCACCTCCGAAATGCAGCGGGAGCGCCGCCCCTACGAGCTGCAGCAGGAGCGGTGGGCCGCCGAGCTACAGCGGGAGCTGCCGCCAAAGATGGGGGCCAAGGTTCACGCCACTGTTGGAGTGAGCCGTTTTTGGCTCCCGGGCTCGTCTCCACCTATGCTGAATAAAATTCGAAACAAATACTGAAAAAATTAAAAACATTCATTTTTTTTTTGTCATAGTAGAGAATTTGATGTGTGGTGTCCGCTCCAAATTTCAAATTATTTAGACATCCGCGTAGCTCTCGGAAAAAGACAAATTTTGAGTCTTTTAAAAGGTGTATTGTTTGGACCTTAATTTTTTCCTTTTTGCCGAGAGCTACTCACATGTTCAAATGGCCTGAAATTTGGAGCACATCATGCATCAAATTATCTACGTTGTTAAAAAAATTGAATTTTTTATGATCTTTTTGATCGGATACAAATGAGCCCGGGCTCAAAATTGAATATTCGACGGGATAAAAAGAACTGTCGAAACAAAGACGAACACAACAGTCCAACAGTCCAACAGTCCAACACAAACAAGATTTGTATCAAACTGTGAATTAGCCACAAGGGCAATTGAGTCTTTTTGCAGAAAGAAAAAGGGGATAACAGATCAAAAAATATTGGGGAACCTTGCGCATCGGCCGGTGGATCCACTTAAAAGATATGTCGCCTCACCGGCCATCAGCTGTGATACTTCACTTTTGTAACATATGTTATATTGTATAAATTTTTGCAACAAAGATCATGTTGCAGAAGATATCTATGACAAAGTTTATGGATAGAACTTTATTTTGCAACTGAGTTTATGTTGCAGAATATTTTTTTGCAACAAATGTTATGTTGCAAAAAATCTCCTGCATTGCGCACCTGTTGATGCCACCGTAACATTCCTCATGTTACTTGGAGAATCTGTGAGACTAACTGTACATGTGTGGGACTAGTATGATACGTGGTTGGTTCTAGATACGGCGGACGCGGCGCGTAGAATCAACCAGCTGATTCTAATCATTTTTCAAAAAGTTTACATTAATTAAAAAGAGAAAACCCTTAAAATCCATCGACGGGTCTTTTGGTTTCGTCCACCACTTTCTTACGCATGTCCAAATGGAGCGATTATCCTTATCCTGAGGGCATCCACACGTTTCTTGCATGAGTCGTCTTCTCCAATGTAAACCGTGTTGCATCGTTCTTTATATATATAAAAGCTTTTGCAATATCATCCATGTTGCAAAAGTCATTCCGCAAAATCATCCATGTTGCAGAAGTCATTCTGCAACATCATCTATGTTACAAGAAGCTGAAGATGAAAAAATATCTGCAACACAACCCATGTTCGTTCGTATGCATGTCTCGTGGGACATGTGCCCTTAACTCCTCACGGTTCCCCTCATTTTCTGCAACAACACCAATGTTGCAGAAATTTCTCCCGTGTCATAAGTTATGTTGCGAAAGAGTAAACACAATTATTTTTTACAACAAACATTTGTTATAAGAAAAAAATCTTAACAACATCTCAGTTGCAAAAATGTTCTGCAACATAGATCGTGTTTTAGAAATGTAAATAATGGTTCGGGGGGTTCTGCAACAAGCATCATGTTGCAGGGCTTGTTCTGCAACATTGCTCTTGTTGCAAAAGGAGGTGGTGCTCATGGTTGGGTAGATTGGATGGTCATCCTTGCATACATCTAATGGCCAACGTGGCAGCAGATGTTTTCTGGTCATCCGCCGGCCGACGCGTCACGTGGCCCAAAACTTAAAAAAGGAAAATCATCAAAAGAAGAAAGAAAAGTGGGTAAAATGATCTAATCCTAGTCAAAGTTGGGCAAATGACCCAATCTTCCCGCTAAGATGGTTGAGATGGTTTGGATCAGCCCCTCTCGTACTTTTATAGGGGTAGTAGTAATATAGTAAAAACATTAAAAAACCATGTACCATTAAATAGCATCGTTAGATGTATGAGATGGTTTAGATATGTCCCTCTCGTGTTTTTATGGGGATGGTAGATAAAAAAAATGCAACCTCAATTTTTGACACCCATGGCGAAAAATACTTATATATGCATATGGGTGGCTGCGGTGATTTAGATTTTCGGTACATGCAATGATGAGCAACATCTATGGTAACATGGCAGGCTCTTCCCTCCGTGAGTTTCTCGTCCCCTTTGTATTCGTCTCGTCTCTTGCATGAGCAGGTCATTGTTGACGTTTTCAATGGCGGTAATGTAACTCCCAAGATGCAATCTTATCCTTATTTTGGCTCGAGGGCCTCGACAGGGATAGAAGTCCATCTCATCGTTTTGCAAGAATGGATATCGTTACAAGTACATGTACAGAAGAGATGAGTATATGGAATTGGCTTACACTCACCACAAGCTGCAACATGAACATCACAATACAGTAATACATTCAGTCACCATGTAGAAGAGCAGGATCCGACTACGGACGAAATCAAATGATAAAAGAAACGAAGTCCATCCTTGCTATCCCAGGCTGTCGGCCTGGAACCCATCATTGCTATGAGCTTCTCGACACCATGCAGCGTCTGGCCGTAGAGGAGGCGTGGCAGGTAGTAGGTAACGGCCTCCACTTCCGTAGGGTTCAGACGATAGTGCTGGAAGATGCCATCGACGTCGAACTCTTCCATCTTGGCTAGCGGTTGCCCGATCTGGTGGTAGGGTTCTAGCTAGGAAGGGGTTGATGTGGATGGAGGGCGGGCGACTGGGATTTGGGACGAGAACTCGAGAAAGGGTACTCATATTTAAAGACCAAAAGACCATGGACATGCACAAGAGGAGGACGCGTCAAATTTCCTTTCTGTGAATCCGATTCGGTTCCCGGTTATCTGAAACTTGCCGCTCTCGTTGGCTGTTGCTTTAATTTTCTGAAACTCTCCGTCAATCCGAGCATGCTGCGGCCCTGAAGATGTAGAGAGGACATATGGCCTTTGCTGATTGTAATTCTTCTTGATTTTGACAAGTCACTTTTGTTTTCCGTGTAAGTTTCTTTTCATCCATGACAACATGAGATACTGAAGATGTAGAACAAGACGATGCATCTCGGAGCATCGCCAGCCGCCCCCCTCCCCCCCAAGGGCATTTTTGGGCGAAAATAGCATCTCTTGGGGCGTCGCGGGAAACAAAAAATTTCCAACAAACACGAAGACTTATCATGGTTATGTCCATCTACGAGAGGAGATTTGGATCTACGTACCCTTGTAGATCGCACAGCGGGAAGCGTTTAAGAAACGCGGTTGATGTAGTGGAACATCTTAACGTCCCTCAAACCGTCCCACAAACTGTCCCACGATCCGTCCCACGAACCGTCTCGTGATCCGTCCCACAATCCGTCCCAATCTAGCGTCGAACGGACGACACCTCCGCGTTCAGCACACGTACAACTCGATGATGATCTCGGCCTTCTTGATCCAGCAAGAGAGACGGAGAAGTAGATGAGTTCTCCGGCAGCGTGACGACGCGTCGGTGTTGGTGATGAACTATTCCTGCAGGGCTCCGCTCGAGCTCCGCAGAAATCTAATCTAGAGGAAGAACTACGAGGTGTAGGTTTGAGTTGCACGTGGCAAAGTTGTGTCTCAAAAGCCCTAAACCTCTAGTATATATAGGAGGAGGGGAGAGGCAACCCTAGGCATCCTTGGCGCACCAAGGAGTCCTCCTTGGGTCGGCCGAAGTGGGAGAGAGGGAGGAGTCCTTCTCCAATCCCACTTGGATTAGGACTCCTTCCTTATTTTCCCACCTCTTTTGGATTTTCCACTTTTTCCTCATGGGCTTTCCTTGGATGACTTTGTCAGCCCATTATACCTTATTGTACATCCAATAAACCCACATGGACCCCTTGGGGCGTGGTGGGCCCATCCAGTTGGCCCCCGGAACCCACTCGTCACTCCCGGTACACTGTCGGCAATGCCCGAAAACTTTCTGGAATCCAAACACCAACTTCCTGTATATGAATCTTCATTTCCGGACCATTCCGGAAACACTCGTGACGTTCGTGATCTCATCCGGGACTCCGAACAACCTTCGGTCACCAACACATATAACTCAACTATACTAAAACACCATCGAACCTTAAGTGTGCAGACTCTGCGGGTTCAAGAACTATGTAGACATGACCCGAGACACTCCTCGGTCAATATCCAATAGTGGGACCTGGATGCCCATATTGGATCCTACATATTCTACGAAGATCTTATCGGTTGAACCGTTGTGCCAAGGATTCATATAATCCCGTATAACATTCCCTTTGTCCTTCGGTATGTTACTTGCCCGAGATTTGATCGTCGGTATCCCTATACCTATTTCAATCTCGTTACCGGCAAGTCTGTTTACTCATTCCATAATAAAAGATCCCCGTGACTCACACTTGAGTCACATTGCTTGCAAGGCTTATATGTGATGTTGTATTACCGAGTGGGCCCCGAGATACCTCTCTGTCACACGGAGTGACAAGTCCCAGTTTTGATCCATGCTAACTCAACGGAGACCTTCGGAGAAACCTGTAGAGCACCTTTATAGTCACCCAGTTACGTTGCAATGTTTGATACACACAAGGTATTCCTCTGGTGCCAGTAAGTTACATGATCTCATGGTCATAGGAATGAATACTTGACACGCAGAAAACAATAGCAACAAAATAACACGATCACATGCTACATTTATAATTTGGGTCTTGTCCATCACATGATTCTCCTAATGATGTGATCCCGTTATCAAGTGACAACACTTGCCTATGGCCAGGAAACCTTGACCATCTTTGATCAACGAACTAGTCAACTAGAGGCTCACTAGGGACAGTGTGTTTTCTATGTATCCACACATGTATTTGAGTTTCCAATCAATACAATTCTAGCATGGATAATAAACGATTATTCCGAACAAGTGCTATCCCACAGACAACAGCGCCAGAAATTGACACGTTGACAGAGGCTGGGCTTGCGTTGGTTTTTCCCTTGAAGAGGAAAGGGTGATGCCGCACAGGAGCAGTAAGTATTTCCCTCAGTTTGAGAACCAAGGTATCAATCCAAAAGGAGGGTCTCGTCAAGTCCAGAGTACCTGCGCAAACACAAACAAGCTTGCACCCAACGCTTCAAAGGGGTTGTCAATCCCTTCAAGATTGTTTGCAAAGTGAGATCTGAAGGCGGAAAGTGCAACGAAGTAAAAAGTGTAAGGCTGAAAATATGGTGTGGAGTAGACCCTGGGGGCCATAGTGTTCACTAGAGGCTTCTCTCAAAATAGCATGTGTTACGGTGGGTGAACAAATTACTGTCGATCAATTGATAGAACCGCGCAAAGTCATGACGATATCTAAGGCAATGATCATACATATAGGCATCACGTCCCAGACAAGTAGACCGATACTTTCTGCATCTATTACTATTACTCCACACATCGACCGCTATCCAGCATGCATCTACTGTATTGGTTTCATGACGAACAAAGTAATGCTTTAAGCAAGATGACATGATGTAGAGGGATAATCTCAAACCAATGATGAAAACCCCATCTTTTTACCCTTGATGGCAACAACATGATGCGTGCCTCGCTACCCCTTGTGTCACTGGGTGACGTCACCGCACGGTATGAACCCAAAACCAAACACTTCTGCCATTGCAAGAATCATAGATCTAGTTGGCCAGACCAAACCCACAACTCGAAGAGAATTACAAGGATATGAAACCATGCATAAGAGAGATCAGAAGAAACTCAAATAAGATTCATAGATAATCTGATTATATATCCACAATTCATCGGATCTCGACAAACACACTGCAAAATAAGATTACATCGGATAGATCTCCATGAAGATCATGGAGAACTTTGTATTGAAGATCCAAGAGAGAGAAGAAGCCATCTAGTTACTAACTATGGACCCGTAGGTCTATGGTGAACTACTCACGCATCATCGGAGAGGTCATGGTGTTGATGAAGAAGCCCTCCGTATCCGAATCCCCCCTCCGGCATGGCACCAGGACGTGCCCCAGATGGGATCTTGCGGAGACAGAAGCTTGCGGCGGCGGAAAAGTACTTTCGATGATCTCCTGATTTTTTCTGAAATTTATGGGAATATATAGGTGAAAGACCTAGGGCAAAGGGCGTCCTGGATGGCGCGACCTCCCCCTGGCCGCGGGGTGGGGGCTTGTGGGGCCCCTAAGGCTCCCCTGCCTTGGCTCCCAAGCTTCCCGATCTTCTTCCGTTCCAGAAAAAATCTTTTCGGGGATTTTCTTCCGTTTGGACTCCGTTTCAAAATCTCCTCTGAAGGGGGTCAAAAACATGGAAAAAACAGGAACTGGCACTTGGCACTGAGTTAATAAGTTAGCCCAAAAAATATATAAAAGGCATACAAAACATCCAAAGTTTGACAAGATAATAGCATGAAACCATAAAAAATTATAGATACGTTGGAGACGTATCAATTATCCCCAAGCTTAACTCCTGCTCGTCCTCGAGTAGGGAAGTGATAAAGAATGAATTTTTGATGTGGAATGCTACCTAGCATAGTTGTCCTTTGCAACTTCTTTCACGTGACATGAATGTTCGGATCCGTAAGATTCAAAACAATAATTTTCTATTGACATGGAAACAATAATACTTCAAGCAAACTAGCAAAGTAATCATGAACTTTCAAAATAACAAGGCCAATGAAAGTTATCCCTATAAAATCATATAGTCTGGCTATGCTCCATCATCCTCACACAACTTATGTAAATCATGCACAACCCCGATATTGGCCAAGTAATTGTTTTCGCACTCTTACTTTCTCAAACTTTTTATATCTATCATGCAATACATGAGCGCGAGCCATGGATATAGCACTATAGGTGGAATAGAGTGTGGTGGTGGTTGTGAGACAAAAATGGAGGAGATGATCACATTGACTCGGCATATCAATAGGCTATGGAGATGCCCATTAATAGATATCAATGTGAATGAGTAGGGATTGCCATACAAAGGATGCACTAGAGCTATAATTATGTGAAAGCTCAAAAGGAAAACTAGTGGGTGTGCATCCAACTTGCTTTCTCACGAAGACCTAGGGCAATTTTGAGGAAGCCCATCATTGGAATATACAAGCCAAGTTATATGAAGATTCCCACTAGCATAAGGTAGTGACAAAGCAAGAAGCTCTCAATCATGAAGAACATGGTACTAACATGAAGCACAAGTGTAGAAAAAGATAGTAGCATTGTCCCTTCTCTCTTTTTCTCTCTTCCTTTTTTTTCATTTGGGCTCTTAGGCCTCTCTTTTTTTCCTCTTTTTTGGGCTCTTGGCCTCTTTTTTTTCTCACATGGGACAATGCTCTAATAATGATGATCATCACACTTTTATTTACTCAGAGCTCAAAGATCACAATGATGTGACTCCATAGGAAATGCCTCCGGCAGTGTACCAGGATGTGCAACGATCTAGCATGGCGTATGACGTTGAAACATCTCGCTAGCTATCTTACGATCATGCAATGGCAATATGAGAGTGACGACACAAGTCATGAGACAGAACGGTGGGAGTTGCATGGCAATATATCTCGGAATGGCTATGAAAATGCCGACCTCAACACAAAGGATGACAATCAATAGATCAATTATGCTCCGACTTCCTAATATAGCGGTTCACCATACGTGCATGCTACGGGAATCACTAACTTCAACACAAGTATTTCTAGATTCACAACACCCTACTAACATAGCTTTTAATATTACCAAATCCATGTCTCAAATCTATTTGAGAGGAATCAAAACTTCTCTTTCTACTCAATGCACATGAAGATGGAGGTTTTTGCACCCTCTTTGGGTACCTATGACATTTGGGACTACTTTCATAGCATAGGCCAACTACCAAATCACGCACCGCCGTGCTCTAAAGATATAAGTGAAGCACAAGAGCAAAAGTATCTAGCTCAAAAGATATAAGTGAAGCACAAGAGCAAAAGTATCTAGCTCAAAAAGATATAAGTGAAGCACTATGAGCATTCTAGCAAAATCACGATGAGTGCATGTCTCTCTCTCTCAAAAAGGTGTGCAGCAAGGATGATTGTGACGAAACAAAAAGAAAAGACTCCTATGATACAAGATGCTCCAAGCAAAACACATATTATGTAATGTTACCGATTGATTGAAGACGAAAGAGGGGATGCCTTCCCGGGGCATCCCCAAGCTTAGGCTTTTTGGTGTCCTTGAATTTGGCTTGGGATGCCTTGGGCATCCCCAAGCTTAGGCTTTTTGGTGTCCTTGAATTTGTCTTGGGATGCCTTGGGCATCCCCAAGCTTTAGCTCTTTCCACTCCTTATCTCTTTGTCCATGAGAACATTACCCAAAACTTGAAAACTTCACAACACAAAACTTAAACAGAAACTTGTGATAACATTAGTACAAGAAAACAAACTACCACTTCTTTTGGTACTGTAGCAAACTTGAATTATATCTATATTGATGATAGGCTACTGTATTCTCACTTTTCCATGACTATTACCCCCCGATACTAACCATAGTTTCATCAAAACAAGCAACCAACTCAACAAAAACAGAATCTGTCAAAAACAGACCAATCTGTAGCAATCTGTATACTTCGTATACTTCTGGTACCTCAAAAAATCTGAAAAATTACGACGGCCTGGGAAAAAAGCATATAAATTAGCAGCAAAAATAATCAACTCAAAATATCTTTCTGAATAAAAAAGAAAAATCATCACTTGAGCGAAACGTTTCTGTCTTTTTTCAGCAGGATCAAACATCCATTACCAAGACTAGTCATAAAGGCTTTGCTTGGCTCAAACACAAAAAGAAAAACAAAACACACAACGACAACACAATTATGAAAGTGTGGACGCAACAAAACAGAAAGAAAAAGATAAATTCATTGGGTTGCCTCCCAACAAGCGCTATTGTTTAACACCCTTAGCTAGGCATAGAAGCGATAAAATGACGTATCGTCGTCTTTGGTGCTCAAACCATAAGTGGCCCTCATCATGGATTAATAAGGCAATCTTATTTTCTTTCTAGGAAAGGGTTCCATGCCCTTCCTTAAAGGAAATTTAAATCTAATATTCCCTTCCTTCATATCGATGATAGCACCGATAGTCCTTAGGAAAGGTCTACCAAGAATAATGGGGCATGTAGGATTGCAATCAATGTCAAGCACAATGAAATCCACAGGTACATAGTTCCTATTTGCAATAATAAGAACATCATTGATCCTTCCCATGGGTTTCTTGACAGTAGAATCAGCAAGATGCAAATTAAGAGAACACTCTTCAATCTCATTAAAACCCAAAACATCACATAAAGACTTTGGAATCGCAGAAACACTAGCACCCAAATCACACAAAGCATTGCACTCATAGTTTTTAATTTTTATTTTGATGGTAGGTTCCCACTCATCATGAAGCTTTCTAGGGATAGAGACTTCCAATTCAAGTTTCTCTTCAAGAGATTTTATCATAGCTTCGACGATATGATCGGTAAAGGCCTTGTTTTGGCTATAAGCGTGTGGAGAGTTTAACATGGATTGCATCAAAGAAATGCATTCAATTAAGGAGAAACTATCATAATTGAATTCCTTGAAATCCACGGTATTAATTTCATTACTACTCAAAGTTTTAACATCTTCTACTCCACTTTTAATGCTTTTAGCATCAAGATAGATGGACTCCGAATCATTGGGGCACTTTTCAACCAAAGTGGATTCATATCCAGCCCCATAATCATTAGGTTTGACACAAGAAAACAAAGATTCAATAGGAGTCACATCAAGCACTTTAAGATATTCGTGATTCTCATCACGAGAACACGCCTTTTGAAGCCATTCATGTCTAGCACGAATTTGGGCGGTTCTTTCTTGACTCTCAATCATGGAAAGACGCATAGCTTTCAAAGTTTCATCCATGTTGATTTTGGGAGGAGCACATCGAACTTTCAAAGCATCAACATCACTAGAAATTCTATCAACGCTCTTAGCCAAATCGTCATTTGAGTAGTTTTTCCTCTATGGACGCATTGAAAATCTTTTGAGAGTTGATGAACTCTTTGATATTACTCTCTAGATCAGAGGGTAATATATTGTAATTTCCATGTGTATTGTTGTAGGAGTTGCCAAAGTTATTAGAGGAGTTACTAGGAAAAGGCCTAGGAACATAGTTTCCTCTAAAAGCATTGTTGTTGCCAAAGTTATTCCTACCAACAAAATTAACGTCCAAGCTAGCGTTTCTACTCTCAATCAAAGAAGACAAGGGCATATCATTAGGATCCAAAGGAGCACTTCTAATAGAAACCAAATTCATTAACTCGTCCATCTTAGCACTTAACGAGTTAAATGCTTCTATAGCGTGTACCTTCTTACTAGTAGGTGACCTTTCAGTGTGCCACTGAGAGTAGTTTGTCATGATGTTGTCTAAGAGCTTTGTGGCTTCCCCTAACGTGATTTCCATGAACATTCCACCTAAGGCGGAGTCCAATATATTTCTAGAAGCGAAATTCAAGCCAGCGTAAAAGATTTGAATAATCATCCAAAGACTCAAGCCATGAGCGGGACAATTTCTAATCATTAATTTCATTCTCTCCCAAGATTGTGCAACATGTTCATGATCAAGTTGCTTGAAATTCATGATATTATTACGCAGAGAGATGATCTTAGCAGGCGGAAAATACTTGGATATATAAGCATCTTTGCACTTATCCCAAGAATCGATACTATTTTTGGGCAAAGAAGAAAACCCAGTTTTTGCGCGATCTCGCAACGAGAAAGGAAAGAGCTTCAATTTAATCACGTCATTATCCACATATTTTTTCTTTTGCATATCGCAATCTCAATGAAGGTATTAAGATGGGATGCGGCATCTTCACTAGGAAGGCCAGAGAATTGCTCTTTCATAACAAGATTCAGCAAAGCGGCATTGATTTCGTATGACTCCGCACTAGTGGCGAGAGCAATCGGATTACTAATAAAATCATTATTATTAGTATTCGAGAAGTCACAAAGTTTGGTGTTTTCGTTCATGGTGACTTCAGCAAGCAAGCAAGCACACAAGCAAACAAAGAGCAGGCGAGAAAAAGGGCGAACGAAAAGGCGAACGAAAAAGGCAAATCGGTGAAGTGGGGGAGAGGAAAACGAGAGGCAACTGGCAAACAAAGTAAATGCAATATATGAGTTTGCGACACCTACTTGGATGAGTTCTTGGCTTGATCTTCCTCCCCGGCAACGGCGCCAGAAATTCTTCTGCTAACCCATAGACAACAGTGCCAGAAATTGACACGTTGACAGAGGCTGGGCTTGTGTTGGTTTTTCCCTTGAAGAGGAAAGGGTGATGCAACACAGGAGCAGTAAGTATTTCCCTCAGTTTGAGAACCAAGGTATCGATCCAGAAGGAGGGTCTCGTCAAGTCCAGAGTACCTGCGCAAACACAAACAAGCTTGCACCCAACGCTTCAAAGGGGTTGTCAATCCCTTCAAGATTGTTTGCAAGTGAGATCTGAAGGCGGAAAGTGCAACGAAGTAAAAAGTGTAAGGCTGAAAATATGGTGTGGAGTAGACCCTGGGGGTCATAGTGTTCACTAGAGGCTTCTCTCAAAATAGCAAGTGTTACGGTGGGTGACAAAATTACTGCCGAGCAATTGATAGAACCGCGCAAAGTCATGACGATATCTAAGGCAATGATCATTCATATAGGCATCACGTCCCAGACAAGTAGACCGATACTTTCTGCATCTACTACTATTACTCCACACATCGACCGCTATCCAGCATGCATCTAGTGTATTGAGTTCATGACGAACAGAGTAACGCTTTAAGCAAGATGACATGATGTAGAGGGATAATCTCAAACCAATGATGAAAACCCCATCTTTTTACACTTGATGGCAACAATACGATGCGTGCCTCGCTACCCCTTGTGTCACTGGGTGAGGACACCGCACGGTATGAACCCAAAACCAAGCACTTCTCCCATTGCAAGAATCATAGATCTAGTTGGCCAAACAAAACCCACAACTCGAAGAGAATTACAAGGATATGAAATCATGCATAAGAGAGATCAGAAGAAACTCAAATAAGATTCGTAGATAATATGATCATAAATCCACAATTCATCGGATCTCGACAAACACACCGCAAAAGAAGATTACATCAGATAGATCTCCATGAAGATCATGGAGAACTTTGTATTGAAGATCCAAGACAAAGAAGAAGCCATCTAGTTACTACCTATGGACCCGTAGGTCTATGGTGAACTACTCACGTATCATCTGAGAGGTCATGGTGTTGATGAAGAAGCCCTCCGTATCCGAATCCCCCCTCTAGCAGGGCACTAGGACGTGCCCCAGATGGGATCTTGCGGAGACAGAAGCTTGCGGCGGCGGAAAAGTACTTTCCGTGATCTCTTGATTTTTTCTGGAATTTATGGGAATATATAGGCGAAAGACCTAGGGCAAAGGGCATCCAGGGGGCCCACAAGCCTGGATGGCGCGGCCTCCCCCCTCGCCGCGGGGTGGGGGCTTGTGGGGCCCCTGAGGCTCCCCTGCCTTGGCTCCCAAGCTTCCCGATCTTCTTCCGTTCTAGAAAAAATCTTTTCGGGGATTTTCTTCCGTTTGGACTCCATTTCGAAAGCTCCTCTGAAAGGGGTCAAAAACATGGAAAAAACAGGAACTCGCACTTGGCACTGAGTTAATAAGTTAGTCCCACAAAAATATATAAAAGGCATACAAAACATCCAAAGTTTGACAAGATAATAGCATCAAACCATCAAAAATTATAGATACGTTGGAGACGTATCAACAAGGAAATATAATAATAACTAATTTAGTATTGCCTCTAGGGCATATTTCCAACAGTCTCCCACTTGCACTAGAGTCAATAATCTAGTTCACATCACCATGTGATTTTAACGAATCCAACACCCATATAGTTCTGGGGTTTGATCACGTCTTGCTCGTGAGAGAGGTTTTAGTCAACGATTCTGAATCTTTCAGATCCGTGTGTGGTTTACAAATCTTTATGTCATCTTATAGATGCTGCTACTACGTGCTATTCGGAAATAATCGAAATATCTACTCTACTATACGAATCCGTTTTACTACTCATAGTTATTCAGATTAGTGTAAAAGCTTGCATCGACGTAACCCTTTACGACGAACTCTTTAACCACCTCCATAATCGAGAAAAATTCCTTAGTCCATTAGTTACTAAGGATAACTTTGACTGATGTTCAGTGATTCAATCATGTATCACTCTCTGTACCTCTTAACAGACTTATGGTAAGGCACACATTAGGTGCGACACATAGAATGGCATACTTTAGAGTCTACGACTAAGGCATAGGGGACAACCTTCGTCCTTTCTCTTTCTTCTGCCGTGGTCGGGCTTTTCAGTCTTACTCAAATTCACACCTTACAACACAGCTAAGAACTCCTTCTTTGCTGATCTATTTTGGGCTCCTTCAAAAACTTGTCAAGGCATGCATTTCATTTGAAAGTTTTGTTTAGCATTTTGATCTATCTCCATAGATCTGGATGCTCATTGTTCATGTAGCTCTTTCCAGTTCTTCCTTTGAAAAACCCCTTTCAAACAACCTTTATGCTTTACAGAAATTCTACATTATTTTTGATCAAAAATATGTCAACCACATATACTTATCAGAAATTCTATAGTGCTCCCACTCACTTCTTTGGAAATACAAGTTTCTCATAAACCTTGTACAAACCCAAAAGCTTTGATCATCTCATCAAAGCGTATATTCCAACTCCGAGATGCTTGCACTAGTCCATAGAAGGACTGCTGGAGCTTCCACACTTGTTAGCATCCTTAGGATCAAAAAAACCTTCTGGTTGTATCACATACAACCTTTCCTCAAGGAAATCATCGAGGAAACAATGTTTTAGCATCCTATGTGCAATATTTCACAAATAATGCAGCAACTACGAACCTAATTCCAACAAACTTTTAGCATCGCTACGATTGAGAAAGTCTCATAATAGTCAACTCTTTGAACTTGTCGGAAACATCTTTGCGACAAATCGAGCTTTTCTTAATAGTGACTTTTCACCATCATCGTCTGTCTTTATTTTAAAGATCCATCTTTACTTAATAGTCCTACGACCATCAAGTAGTTCTTCCAAAGTCTACACTTTGTCTTCATACATGGATTCTCTCTCGGATTTCATGGCCTCCAGCCATTTATCGGAATCCGGGCCCACATCGCTTATCCATAGCTCGTAGGTTCATTGTTGTTCAACAACATGACCTCCAAGACAGGGTTACCGTACCACTCTATAGTAGTATGCGACCTTGTCGGCCTACAAGGTTTGTAGTAACTTGATCCGAACCTTAATGATCACCATCATCAGTTTCCACTTCAATTGGTGTGGGCGCCACACGAACATCTTCCTGCGTCGTGCTACACACTGGTTGAAGTGACGGTTCACTAACCTCATCAAGTTCCACCACCCTCCCACTCAATTCTTTCGAGAGAAACCTTTCCTCGAGAAAGGACCCGTTTCTAGAAACAAACACTTTGCTTCCGGATCTGAGATAGGAGATGTATCCAACTGTCTTGGATATCCTATGAAGATGCTTTTATCCGCTTTGGGTTCGAGCTTATCAGACTAAAACTTTTTCACATAAGCGTCAGAGCCCCAAACTTTCAAGAAAAGACAACTTAGGTTTCTCCAAACCATAGTCCATGTTGTGTCATCTCAACGGAAATATGCGGTGCCCTATTTAAAGTGAATGCGGTTGTCTCTAATGCATAACCCATAGAAGATAGTGGTGATTCGATAAGAGACATCATAGTATGCACCATATCAAATAGGGCGCGGCTATGACGTTCGGACACACCATCACACTATGATGTTCGAGGTGGCATGAATTGCAAAACAATTTCCACATTGTCTCAACTGTGTACCAAAACTCGCAACTCAGATATTCATCTCTATGATCATATCATAGACAGTTTTATCCTCTTGTCACGACGATCTTCACTCTGAAATAGCCTTGAACTTTTCAATATTTCAGCTTTGTGATTCATCAAGTAAATACTCCTGTATCTACTCTAGTTGTGAGTGAAGTAAGAACATAATGATATCCACTACGTGCCTCAGCACTTATTGGATTGCACACATCAAAAATGTATTACTTCCAACAAGTTACTCTCTTGCTCCACGTGGTATGATTTTGCATGTCTCAAGTGATTCAAAATCAAGTGAGTCCAAACGATCCATCTGCATGGAGTTTCTTCATGCGTTTATACCAACATGTATGGTTTTGCATGTCTCAAACGTTTAAAAAATGAGTGAGTAGAAAGATCCATCAGCATGGAGCTTCTTCATGCATTTTACACCAACATGACTCAATCGGCAGTGCCACAAGTAAGTGGTACTATCATTATTACTTTGTATCTTTTTGGCACCAATATTATGAACATGTGTAACACTACGATCGAGATTCAATAAACCATTGAAGGTAATTATTCAAGCAAATAGAATAACCATTATTCTCTTTAAATGAATAATCGTATTGCAATAAACACGATCTAATCATGTTCATGCTCAACGCAGACACCAAATACCAATTATTTAGGTTTAACACCAATTCCGATGGTAGAGGGAGCGTGCGATGTTTGATCACATCAACCTTGGAAACACTTCCAACACGTATCGTCACCTCGCCTTTAGTTAGTTTTCGTTTATTCCGTAGCTTTTATTTCGAGTTACTAATCACTTAGCAATCGAACCGGTATCTAATACCCTCGTGCTACTAGGAGTACTAGTAAAGTACACATCAATATCATTTATATCAAATATACTTTTGTTGACTTCGCCAACCTTCTCATCTACCAAGTATCTAGGGTAGCTCCGCCTCAGTGACCGTTCCCCTCATAACAGAAGCACTTAGTCTTGGGTTTGGGTTCAATCTTGGGTTTCTTCATTAGAGCAGCAACTGGTTTGCCGTTTCATGAAGTGTCCCTTCTATCCCTTGCCCTTCTTGAAACTAGTGGTTTTACTAACCATCAACTATTGATGCTCCTTCTTGATTTCTACTTTCGCAGTGTCAAACATTTCGAATCGCTCAAGGATCATCATATCTATCCTTGATATGTTATAGTGCATCACCGAAGCTCTAGCAGCTTAGTGGCAATGACTTTGGAGAACCATCACTATCTCATCTGGAAGATTAACTCCCACTTGATTCAAGTGATTGTTGTACTCAGACAATCTGAGAACATGCTCAACGGTTTGAGCTTTTCTCCTTTACTTTGTAGACAAAGAATCTTGTCGGAGGTCTCATACCTCTCAACAAGGGCACGAGCATGAAATCTCAATTTCATCTCTTAGAACATCTCTTATGTTCCGTGACGTTTCAAAACGTCTTCGGCGCCTTGCTTCTAAGCCATTTAAGTATTACGCACCGAACTATCATGTAGTCATCAAAAACATGTATGTCAGATGTTCTCAACATCCACAGACGACGCTCGAGGTGCGGCACACCGAGTGGTGCATTAAGGACATAAGCCTTCTGCGCAGCAATGAGGACAATCCTCAGTTTCACGGACTCAGTCCGCAAAGTTGCTACTATCATCTTTCAACTAAATTTTCTCTAGGAACATATAAAAACAGTAGAGCTACAGCGCAAGCTACATCATGATTCGCAAAGACCTTTTGACTATGTTCATGATAATTAGTTCAATTAATCATATTACTTAAGAACTCCCACTCAAAAATACATCTCTCTAGTCATTTGAGTGGTACATGATCCAAATTCGCTAACTCAAGTCCGATCATCACGTGAGTTGAGAATAGTTTCAGTGGTAAGCATCTCTATGCTAATCATATCAACTATACGATTCATGCTCGACCTTTCGGTATCATGTGTTCCTAGGCCATGTCTGCACATGCTAGGCTCGTCAAGTTTAACCCGAGTGTTCCGCGCATGCAACTATTTTGCACCCGTTGTATGTGAACATTGAGTCTATCACACACGATCATCACCTGGTGTCTCGAAACGACGAACTGTCGCAACGGTGCACAGTCGGGGAGAACACAATTTCATCTTGAAATTTTAGTGAGAGATCACCTTATAATGCTACCGTCGTTCTAAGCAAAATAAGGTGCATAAATGGATTAACATCACATGCAATTCATAAGTGACATGATATGGCCATCATCTTGTGCTTCTTGATCTCCATCACTTAAGCACCGGCATGATCTTCTTGTTACCAGAGCCACACCATGATCTCCATCATCGTGCCGCCATCGAGGTTGTCATGCTATCTATGCTATTACTACTAAAGCTACGACCTAGCAATATAGTAAACGCATCTACAAACACAAACGTTAGTTTAAAGACAATTCTATGGCTCCTGCCGGTTGCCGTAGCATCGACGTGCAAGTCAATATTAACTATCACAACATGATCATCTCATACATCCAATTTATCACATCACATCATTGGCCATATCATATGACAAGCATACCCTGCAAAAACAAGTTAGACGTCCTCTAATTTATTGTTGCATGTTTTACGTGGCTGCTATGGGTATCTAGTATGCTCGCATCTTACTTACGCAAAAACCACAACGGAGATGTGCAAATTGCTATTTAACCTCTCCAAGGACCACCTCGATCAAAACCAATTCAACTAAATTCAAAGAAACAGGCACCCGCCAGTCATATTTATGCAACGAGGTTGCATGTCAATCGATGAAACCAGTCTTTCGTAAGCGTACGAGTTATGTCGGTCCGGGCTGCTTCAATCCAACAATACCGTCGAATCAAGAAAATACTAAGGAGGGAAGAAAATCGAACATCACCATCCACAAAACCTTTTGTGTTCTAATCAAGATAACATCTACGCATGAACCTAGCTCATGATGCCACTATTGGGGAACGTTGCATGGGAAACAAAAAATTTCCTACTCACACGAAGACCTATCATGGTGATGTCCATCTACGAGAGGAGATTTGGATCTACGTACCCTTGTAGATCGCACAACCGGAAGCGTTTAAGAAACGCGGTTAATGTAGTGGAACGTCTTCATGTCCCTCAAACCGTCCCACGAACCGTCCCGCGATCCGTCCCACGAACCGTCTCGCGATTCGTCCCACGATCCGTCCCGATCTAGCGCTGAACGGACGACACCTCCGTGTTCAGCACACGTACAACTCGATGACGATCTCGACCTTGTTGATCCAACAAGAGAGACAGAGAAGTAGATGAGTTCTCCGGCAGTGTTGGTGATGAACTATTCCCGCAGGGCTCCGCCCGAGCTCCGCAGAAATCTAATCTAGAGGAAGAACTATGAGGTGTAGGTTTGAGTTGCACGTGGCAAAGTTGTGTCTCAAAAGCCCTAAACCTATAGTATATATAGGAGGAGGGGAGAGGCATCCCTAGGCAGCCTTGGCGCACCAAGGAGTCCTCCTTGGGTCGGCCAAAGTGGGAGAGAGGGAGGAGTCCTTCTCCAATCCCACTTGGGTAAGGACTCCTTCCTTATTTTCCCACCTCTTTTGGATTTTCCACTTTTTCCTCATGGGGTTTCCTTGGATGAATTTATCAGCCCATTATACCTTATTGTACATCCAATAAACCCGCGTGGACCCCTTGGGGCGTGGTGGGCCCACCCAATGGGCCGCTAGAACCCATTCGTCACTCCTGGTACACTGCCGGCAATGCCTGAAAACTTTCCGGAATCCAAACAACAACTTCCTATATATCAATCTTTGTTTCCGGACCATTCCGAAAACCCTAGTGACATCCGTCATCTCATCCGGGACTCCGAACAACCTTCGGTCACCAACGCATATAACTCAATTATACTAAAACACCATCGAACCTTAAGTGTGCAGACCCTGCGGGTTCGAGAACTATGTAAACATGGCCCGAGACACTCCTAGGTAAATATCCAATAGCGGGACATGGATGAACATATTGGATCCTACATATTCTATGAAGATCTTATCGGTTGAACCTCTGTGCCAAGGATTCCTATAATCCCGTATAACATTTCATTTGTCCTTCGGTATGTTACTTGCCCGAGATTTGATCGTCGGTATCCCTATACCTATTTCAATCTCGTTACCGGCAAGTCTCTTTACTTGTTCTATAATACAAGATCCACGTGACTCACACTTGAGTCACATCACTTGCAAGGCTTATATGTGATGTTGTATTACCGAGTGGGCCCCGAGATACCTCTCCGTCACACGGAGTGACAAATCCCAGTCTTGATCCATGCTAACTCAACGGACACCTTCAGAGATACCTGTAGAGCACCTTTATAGTCACCCAGTTACGTTGCGACATTTGATACACACAAGGTATTCCTCCGGTGCCAGTAAGTTACATGATCTCATGGTCATAGGAATGAATACTTGACACGCAGAAAATAATAGCAACAAAATAACACGATCACATGCTACGTTTATAATTTGGGTCTTGTCCATCACATGATTCTCCTAATGATGTGATCCTGTTATCAAGTGACAACACTTTCCTATGGACAGGAAACCTTGACCATCTTTGATCAACGAACTAGTCAACTAGAGGCTCACTAGGGACAGTGTGTTGTCTATGTATCCACACATGTATTTGAGTTTCCAATCAATACAATTCTAGCATGGATAATAAACTATTATTATGAACAAGGAAATATAATAATAACTAATTTATTATTTCCTCTAGGGCATATTTCCAACAACGACAACTGACAGGAGCCATATGGTTGTTTTTAATTATTGTATGACCTTCATGTCACTCATTAAGCGCTAGGTAATGATTTACTTTAGAAATAAATGGTAACAATAGTAGTACAAGCATTGTTGGCGCGACAAACTCGATGGTATTACAATGATGGAGATCATGATGATGAACATCATGGTTTTGGCGCCGGTGACGATGAATATCATGCTGGTGCTTTGAAGGTGGAAATCAAAAGCCCAAAATCATGGCCATATCTTGTTACTTATGATTTGCACGTGATGTTAATCATTTTTATGCACCTTGATTTGCTTAGGATGACGGTAGCATTATAAGGTGATCCCTCACTAAAATTTCAAGATAAAATTGTGTTCTCCCCGAGTGTGCACCGTTGCGAAAGTTCGTCATTCCGAGACACCACGTGATGATCGGGTGTGATACACTCTACGTTCAGATACAAGGGGTGCAAGGAAGTTTTGCACATGCGGAACACCCGGGTTAAACTTGACGAGCCTAGTATGTACAAACATGGCCTCAGAACACAAGATACCAAAAGGTCGAACATGAGTCATATAGTGTATATGATCAACATGAAGATGTTCACCATTGAAACCAGCTCATCTCACATGATGATCGGACTTGGGTTGGTGGATTTGGATCATGTGTCACTCGAATGACTAAAGGAATGTAAATTTGAGTGGGTGTCTTTAATATGATTAACTAAACTCATTATATTGAACAATATTCTAAGTAATCTTTGCAAATTTTATGTTGTAGATCAATGGCTCGCGTAGTAGCACCCCTGAATTTTAATGCCTTCCTAGAGAAAGCTAAGCTGAAAGATGATGGGAGCAACTTTGTAGACTGGGCACGCAATCTGAGGCTTGTCCTCACGGTTTCCCGAAAGAGTTATGTCCTTGATGCACCACTTGGTGATACGCCCCCTTCCGGCGGCTGAAGATGTTATGAACGTCTCGCAACCGCGTCTGGATGACTACTCGGTAGTTCAGTGTGCGATTTTGTATGGCTTAGAACCTGGACTTCAAAGACATTTTGAACGTCATGGAGCATATGAGATGTTCTAGGAGTTTAAGTTTATCTTTGAGAAGAATGCCCGAATCGAGAGGTATGAGACCTCCGATAAGTTCTATTCTTGCAAGATGGAGGAGAACGGGTTTATCAGTGACCATGTACTTAGAATGTCTCGGTATGCCAACCGTCTGGCTGAGTTGGGAATTGTTCTCCCGCCAAAGCCAATCACTGATAGAGTTCTTCAATCACTACCACCTAGCTAAAAAAGCTTTGTGATAAACTACAACATGCAAGGGATGAATAAATTAGTCGCCGAGCTATTTGTGCTCTACGGGTATCTCTGAGGGTGTCTGTTGGGTTGGCGTGAATCGAGACTGGGATTTGTCACTCCGTATGACGTAGAGGTATCTCTAGGGCCCACTCTATAATGCAACATCACAAGAAGATTGCAAGCAATGTGACTAAGAAGTTAGTCGCGGGATCTTGCATTACGTAACGAGTAAAGAGACTTGCCGGTAACGAGATTTAACTAGGTACGGAGATTCCGACGATCGAATCTCGGGCAAGTAACATACCGATGGACAAAGAGAACAAAATACGACATTAACTAAATCCTTGACATAGAGGTTCAACCGATAAAGATCTTCATAAAATATGTGGGGACCAGTATGGTCATTCAGGTCCAGCTATTGGTTATTGACCAGAGAGTTTCTCGGTCATGTCTACATAGTTCTTTAACCCACAGGGTCTGCACACGTAAGGTTCGGTGAAGTTTTGGTATAGTTGGATTATGTATGTTGGTGACCGAAGGTTGTTCGGAGTCCCAGATGAGATCCCGAATGTCATAAGGAGTTCCGGAGTGGTCCGGAGACGAAGATTGATATATAGGAAAGAGGTATACAGGTTCCGGAAATGTTTTGGGTATTGCGGGTAAAGTACTGGGAGTGACGAATGGGTTCCGGGGGTTCACCGGGAGGGGCCACCCACCCTGGGGGGGGGGGGCACATAGGCCTAAGAGGTAGCGCACCAGCCCCTGGTGGGCTGGGCGGGTAGCCCCTATGGACCTATGCACCCGAATTGAGGAGATGGGAAGGAATCCGACTAGGAGGAGGAGTCCTCCTAGCGCCTCAACCAAACCCTATTGGAGGAGGACTCCTCCTCCTCTTGGGCGCCGCTGGCCAACCCTAGGGATTTTCCCTATGGCGCCACCCCTTCCCCTCTCCTATATAAAATGGAGAGGAGAGAGGAAGCCGAACACAAGCCACGGCATAGCTCTCTCTCCCTCCACTAGTTCGTTCCACCTCTAGATCAATTCGGTAGCGCATGGAGAAGCCGTGCCGGATCAACTCCACCAACACTACCGCCACGCCGTCATGCTATCAGAGAATTCATCTACCTCTCCGCTCCATCTTCCTGGATCAAGAAGGTGGAGATCTTCATCGAGTTGTACGTGTGCTGAACGTGGATGTGTCGTCCGTTCGGCACTAGATAGTGATTGGATCGTGGGACAGCTTGCGATTTGGATCGCGGAGACGTTCGACTACATCAACCTCGTTTCTTAATGCTTCCCGCTTAGCGATCTACAAGGGTATGTGGATCCAATCTCTTCTCTCATAGATGGTCATCACCATGGATAGATCTTGTATGTGCGTAGGAAAATTTTGTTTCCCATGTAACATTCCCCATCAGTGGCATCATGAGCTAGGTCTATGAGTAGATTTCATCTCGAGTAGAACACAAAGTAGTTTGTGGGCGGTGATATTCAGATTGCTTCCCTCCTTAGTCTTTTCTTGATCCAGCGGTATTGTTGGATGAAGTGGCTCGGACCTATCTTACTCGTCCACGTACGATAGACCGGTTCCATCGACTGACATGCAACTTGTTGCATAAAGATGGTTGGTGGGTGTCTGTCTCTCCTACTTTTGGTGAATCAGATTTGATAGAGGTGGTCCTTGTAGAAGGTTAAATAGCAGCTTGCATATCATCGTTGTGGTTTTTTGCGTAGGTAAGAAGCGTTCTTGCTAGATACCCATAGCAGCGATGTAAAACATGCAATAACAAATTAGAGGCCATCTAACTTTTTTTGCAGGGTATGTTGTGATATGATATGTCCAAAGAGATAATGATATATTTTGATGTATGAGATGATCATGTTCTAATAGTTAATATCGACTTGCATGTCAATGCTACGGCAATCGGCAGGAGCCACAGTTTTTTTTAATTATTGTATGACCATCGTGTCACTCATTAATCACTAGGTAATGCTTTACTATATAGCTAAATGGCAGCAATAGTTGTACAAGCATGGTTTGCACGACAACTCGATGGCGGCACAATGATGGAGATCATGGTGTGGCGCCGATGACGATCAAGATCATGCCGGTGCTTTGAAGATGGAGATCAAAAGCACAAAACCATGTCCATATCATGTCACTTATGATTTGCATGTGATGCTAATCCTTTTTATGCACCTTGTTTTGCTGAGGACGACAATAGCATTATAAGGTGATCCCTGATAACCCACAAGTATAGGGGATCGCAACAGTTTTCGAGGGTAGAGTATTCAACCCAAATTTATCGATTCGACACAAGGGGAAGCCAAAGAATATTCTCAAGTATTAGTAGTTGAGTTGTCAATTCAACCACACCTGAAAGACTTAGCATCTATAGCAAAGTATCAGTAGCAGAGTAGTGTGATAGCAATAGTAGCAATAGTAACCAGTAGCAACAAAGTAACAGCAGTAGCAGCAAAGTAACAGCAGTAGCAACAGAGTAACAGTAGCAGCAGTGACATTAGTAGCAGCAAAGTAACGTAGCAAGGACCAGTAGGAAAAACTCGTAGGCATTGGATCGGTGATGGATGATTATGCCGGATGTTATTCATCATGCGACAGTTATAACACAAAGAGATATGTAACTAGCTCCAGTTCGTCAATGTAATGTAGGCATGTATTCTGAATGTAGTCATACGTGCTTAGGGAAAAGAACTTGCATGACATCTATTGTCCATCCCTCCCGTGGCAGCGGGGTCCTAATGGAAACTACGGGATATTAGGGTTCTCCTTTTAATAAAGAACCGGACCAACGCATTAACACTTAGTGAATACATGAACTCCTCATACTATGGTCATCTCCGGGAGTGGTTCCGGCTATTGTCACTCCGGGGTTGCCGGGTCATAACACATGGTAGGTGACTACAACTTGCAAGATAGGATCAAGAACACACATATATTGGCGACAACATAATAGGTTCAGATATGAAATAATGGCACTCGGGCCCTAGTGTCACGCCCAAGATGCGACCCTATCCTCAATTTGGCACGGAGGCCTCGTCAGGGATTGAAGCGCATCTGGTCGTGTCGCAAGAATGGATATTGTTACAAGTACATGTACTGAAAAGTGAGATATATAAATAGAATTGGCTTACAATCTCCACAAGCTACATCAGAGTCATAGCAGTACAATACAGAATCATCATGAAGAAGAGCAGGGTCCGACTACAGATGAAAACAAATGAGAAAAGAAGAACGACGTCCATCCTTGCTATCCCAGGCTGCAGGCCTGGAACCCATCCTAGATCGATGATGATGAAGAAGAAGAAGCAACTCCAAATGAACAATCAACGCGCTCACGTCGAGTAACCTTTACCTGTACCTGCAACTGGTGTTGTAGTAATCTGTGAGCCACAGGGGACTCAACAATCTCATTTCCAAAGGTATTAAGACTAGGAAAGCTTAATGGGTGAGGTATGGTTAAGTGGTGAGGTTGCAGCAGCGGCTAAGCATATATGAGGTGGCTAAAACTTACGAGTACAAGAAATAAGAGGGGGGAAGATCTACGCATAGGGGACGTGAAGTACGGATGATCAAATGAATGATCCTGAACACCTACCTACGTCAGACATAACCCCACCGTGTCCTCGATCGGAGAAGGAACTCACGAAAGAGACAATCACGGTTACGCACACAGTTGGCAAGTTTTAATTAAATTAACTTCAAGTTATCTAGAACCAGTATTAAACAAAGTTTCCATGTTGCCACATAACCGCGGGCACGGCTTTCAGAAAGATTTAAACCTGCAGGGGTGCTCCAACTAGTCCATCACAAATTACCACAAGCCGCATAGAAATCCTCAATCACGAAGCTCGCGATCTCGTCGGATTCCCTAGTGGAAAACCTCAACTCTGAGATTACCCAAAGCATCACTGAAATCCCGATGCACAAGATATCTCGTCAAAGGTAAAACTAATCCAGCAAGGCCGCCCGACGTATTGACGATCCCGATAGGAGCCGCGTATCTCGCTCTCAGGACACGACGGATAAGCGAAGCATACGGTGGCCTGATAGACATCACCCGAGTTGCCCTGGGTTGGCCCCGCACGGTGCTCTGTTTTGGACCAGCACCATCAGCACTGGCCCTCCCTGTATTATGTGAAATTACTCCTCGGGTTCATGACGCCCTATGCTTTCAGTATTAACAAAGTTATTATGTTGGGAAAATATGGTACCAATGTTGGGCCTTGCCAGACCAGCTTTAATCTAAAACGAATTATCAAGGGGATCCCCATAACAACCCCGATCGTGTTACGAGCGCTCAATTATGGAACATAACACCGGTAGCCGAAACTAAGGGGGTAAAGGTGGAACAAAACACCAGGTTAGAAAGGCCAAGCTTTCCACCTTTTACCAAGTATATAGGTGCATTAAATTAAATAGCATTTAATATGGTGATATGACAAGGAACCCATGTTATCACATGGAAGCAACTACACCTGCAACTAGCAACGCTAACAACATGGTTAAGCAAGCGGTAACATAGCCAATAAGTGGTTTGCTAGGTTGAACAGGTTGAAGGTTTCATGGCATTATTGAGAGGCTGATATTTAACATGTGGTAGGCAACGAGACATAAACGATAGAAGCGATAAAACTAGCATGGCAATGATAGTAATGGTATATGGGGAAATGGTCATCTTGCCTGAGATCCCGCTTGGAAGAAGAACAACTCCATGGAGTCGGCGAACCAACGTAGTCGAACGGGTCCTCACATTCCGACACGCTTGCGGAACTCTATCGAGACGGATCAAACCGGAAACAAGAATCAACATATGATATTCACCAAACGATGCACAACATGATGCACAACCTAATATATGATCCATGACCAGCTGAATATATGCAAGACATGGCATGTCAAATCACAACAATCAAACACTACACATTAAGTGAAGTTCAATATGCAACGAGTTGCATATTGACGACACTCCACGTTTAATTATTTAGTTCACTCCCCTTTATTAACACGGCAATATTAAAATGTTGTTAACATGGCAAGGGGTGAAGCACAAATTAAACTACCTATCTAGGCATTTTAAATGAGGTCGGATACGACATATAGCATCCCCGAAATGACCCCATGCGTTAATTCCTAAATCTGTCCAGATTAGTCCTAATCTCATTTTATGTTTGTCAAAGGAAAAAAAATAAAGTGGTTCACATTAGACTACACGTCGTTCTAGTCCATTTACATATATGGCTCATGTCCAACAGAGCTACGGACAAATAGTTACGACCTAAACCGTCTTCAACATGTCGACACGCAAACCGATGCAAACAAAACACTAAATAGTTCTGATTATGCATGAGAGTTGGAAAATATTTATCTACATAAAATTCTAGCCAAGTTGCATATATAACTCATCGCAATCCGCTGCACGGATTAGAAACTACGGGCATTTGAAAATATGTTGATTTTTCTGAAAATTAGCAAAATTCCTAGCAAAGATTAAAAAAAAGAAATGGGCCGAAAGTGGAGACACAGCCCAACCAAGCGCCAGATCAGGCCCAAGCATGAAAACAAAATAACATGGGGAGCTGGGATTTGAACCCAGGACCTCTCGGTCTCACTACAAGGCACACGCCAGTGTGCTAGCGCTGTGATAGTGTCCAACATATGAGCATTGGGTTAGATAAAATTGTACCATGGGCGAACCTAAATCATCAATATATCCAAAGTAAAAATCGGGGTGAGTGGGATTCGAACCCCATCCTCTTGGATGAGCATCTCCCTCATAGCGAGTTGGACTAGGAGGCTGGTTATGTGCTAATCAGCTTTGACCGATACAACTATAAGGCACAGGGTGGAGGCTCACCTCTGGCCAGATCTGCCGGTTGGTAGAGCTTCGAAGGCAGCCGGTGGTCAACGACCCAGGGCACGACGGGGACGGGCCCTGCCGGCGAGGTCCGGCCGGGAACGGGCAGATCGGGACGCGGGCTACCGGATCCGGGGATTCCTCGCACCAGAGGGCGACGATGGCAGCTATTGGTGGCGGGCGGAGCTCATGGATAGCCATGGCTGTCCACTGCAGCTTCTCCACGAAAGGAAAAAGGTCACGGGAGAGAAAGAGCAACGAGGACGGAGGAGAAGGCAGGGCGAGGCACTGGCCTGGGTCGCGGAGACGGCCGGCGGCAAGGCCCTCCGGCGTGCAGGCACGGCGGGTGCTCGTGGCTCCGTGGAGCACCCTGGCGGCGGGGCGGAGACAAGAACGAGCAGCAGCGCACGGGCGTTAGCGGGCTTGGGCGGGCCCGCGCTGGGCCTAGCACGATGCGCCTCGTGGTGGAGCGGGAGGGGCGCTCGAGCCGTCAAATCTGGATCTGATGATCCAGATCGCGGCGGCGGTTGGTGGCGGCGCTGACAAGTGGCGGCGGGGAATTCGGCCGGCGCGGAAAACGAGGAGGGAGGCGGCTGGAGCTACGAGGAGTCTAGGGACTCGGGTTATCTGGCCCATTTTTGGTAGGGGGGCTGCCTATATATGGTAGGGGATAGGGTTGGAGGGTTTTGGATGATTTTCGACCCTCCGATTACGATCGGACGGTTCGATTGAATAGGTTGGTTAGGTGGGCTATAGTGGGCTGTGTTAGAGAGGCTTGGTGGGGATGAGAGGGAGATTGGTGGCCCGTGACACGAGTTTTAAAAAAAAACTGAACACCCGACAATTAAACGAGCTATAGTTCCGCTATATAATAAACGGTACAGGCATCAAACGAGCTCCGATTGCAACAAACATTGGCAGGCGGCCTACCTACATCTAAATAAGACCGCACGCCAAGTTTCAACTCAATCTGATAATATTTTTTGGACACTTTTAAAAACAAATATTTTAACGATGCCGCGGGCGCGTGCGTGTGTGGTTGGGCTCAAAACGGACATCGACGAATATAGAGGGAACCGGTAACTAATAATAGATGCAAGTTTTTGAAAACTGGCGGCAACGGGATGCCGATGCAATGCGGATGATGCGCATGATGCGATGATGATGCGACAAATAAAAATAAACACACAACGGAAACGGAATAGAAGGGGAATCTTCTGGAATGTCAACATCGGGCTGTCACAACTCTCCTACACTACAAGAGGATCTCACCCCGAGATCCAAGAATGAAAGGGGGAAATGATGAGAAAGAAAAAGGTAAAACTTAGTCGCTTATTTGACAAACGAGAGAAACCAACGATCCTTGAAGGTTGCAAAGCGACGAAGAATGGTATGAGAAACAAGAAAGAATTCACGGAAAATTTCGGCAGCACTTCGGTAGGAAAATGGGACAAAAAAATTCGATAAGAAGAGAGAATTAGACAATATGCATAACAAACAGCTAAATAGAATTGGGGAACACCATGATCTTGACAGAACAAGATGATAGACCCAAAAGAGCAACATCACAATGCCTCCGGAACAAGAGAATATGAACTAGCTCAAGCGGAAGAAGAGAATGAAGAAAAGAAGGAAAACTATCATCACAATAGAATTGAAGAGCCTCCGGACAGAGAATTGACGTAGTAGTTCGGAAACCAACAACGAAAAGAACAAGATAGAAGTGGGCTTATGAAAATCATCTCAACATCTATGAGGTGACAACCAACCACTAAAAGAAACAAGGATAGTTGAAAGCAAAGATATCAAAACTTCTTACACCAAGAGGGTACATTGAGAACTGGGATTAATGACAAGCACCATGATAGCACAATCCATAGGAAAAGCTTTAGGTGAAATCCAAATGAAGATAGCTCAATGAAGAAATCATGGGTTGAAAATATCTCATGATCAAAGAATTGGTGCATTTAATTATCTTATTCTTGAAAGGAAAACTCTTCGAGGCTCCTACACTAACAAGAATGCTATAATACCACCTCAAAGGATAAAGGAAGAAAAAATGCACTTGGAAATGCAAGAGAAGAAAAACTTGAGTTTCTCCAATAAGAATCTTGAAGAACACATGAGAATGAATCACATCCTTGAAGAACCACCATGACGAGCCTCCGTATCAAAATGAATGATGCAAAGATATGAAGGTAGAAAAGAATAAGATTATGACCTTGCCAAGATTTAGATGAAGCTTCACAAAGAGATACTTGATAAAACTTGGAACTCCGGAAAGAAAAGATAAGAACACTTGAGAAAATAATTGATATCACGAGCCACTCCGGAAGGAGAATTGAAATCTCTTGGAAGAAGGAAGAACAAGAATAAGAATTATGTTATGCTCATCCTTCATCAAATTAAATTGATGACAAGCAACGGATTTAGCATACAACTTATTATTCTTGAAGGAATCTTGAAGAGGCGGAGAGATAAGCACCACTTGAAGCATAATTGATGGAAGCACCGGTAAGAATTGAAATGAACGAGGCAACCATGAATGAATGGAGATACATGAGAATGAAGAGATGATGAGCCACCTGAGGAAAAACTAGAACAAGGCACCAGAATAAACGAGAGACGAACGAAGAGACAACAATGGATAAGAATTGAGGATGAAAGCTGAAAGGTGAGAACGAAGAATCTTCTAAAATGATGGCCTTCGGAGGATCGAGAATGAAAACAATTCAGAAAAGCACCGGATAGCACGAAAGAAATTACTCAGGATTGACAACAAATGAGAGAACACACGAAGCTGAGATGATAGTCTTCACAAGGATGAAAAATGACTGAGAGAAACACTCCTTCGAATTGCAAGCTGAGAATGATGACGAGAAACAACACCAAGAATACCGAGACACTCCGGAATAAAGAAGAATGAAAGGTTGAACCAAATAATAGAATTAATTCAAATAGAACTTGAAGAAGTAATATGACTGATGGAAATCATACTTACGTCATAGTTGAAAACATTTAGAGATCTCCGGAAAAGATTAAAAGCGCCAGGAAAGATCCTGGGAAATAACCTGTGGGTTATGGGCCCACTCAAAGAAACCACCGTTAGAAAAGATTGCTTAGAAGAGAGATATTGCACCGGTATGAAGAGAACTAGATGAGGTTGAGAACCTTGAAATAATTGAAAAGACTGGAAAGAAGAACTACGGAGATAACTTCAACGCTCCAGATCGAAAAGAAAGAAATAAATACCAAGATAGGCTCATAAAAATATCCGACATGGGAAAGAATTACAAGGATAAATAGGATATGATGAACATGGACAACTGAATTAAATTCACCGGAAAAGGATAACCAGGTTGAAGGAATGATGAACTAGAACTCCTGAAAATCTACACAATAGATCGCCGGGTAAGAGAGAAAAGAACAAACAGCGGAAGCACAATGAAAAGAAAACTCTTGGATGAAAATTGAATCATTGAAGAAAAAGGGTGGGAGGGCGGGGGAAAACAAAGACAACTTGGGACAGATGAGACAAACTCCGGAACAAAATGACAGAATGATCTTGCAAAATTGGAAAGGATAGAATTATTTGAAGAGAGACACACCAGTTGAATGGAATTGATACGATGACTCCGGTTGAAAAGGAATTGACAAGAAAATTGATTAAGCAAAATGATTAATACTCTCATAAAAATATGAGAACACCACTTAGGAAAGATCTGAAATCACCACTTGACATCGAAGCAACACGAATTACCATAGTCAACAAAACAAAGGGAGAGGCTTGCAATTAGCCAGAACAAACTCATGAGAAAGATTTCATCCGATATTTTCGTGGATAGGATCGCACGGGCTTGATTCTTACAGTAGCCATCAAGTGCAAGGCAGTGCACCCGACATATGAAGCGTCCCCGAGTCTTAGAAAGCTACAAGGACTCTTTAAGACACAACGTGTACCACTGTAAGTCGACCGTCAACAAACGAATCCACTAGATGTCGAACCCCAACCTAACATCATGCATTTGTTGGAAGATTGTCCTATAAGCAACTACTAGAATTCCCACCTATGAATTCCCGAAATATCTGGTCATGCAATCTGGTACACGGATACAAGGAGTAATATCACACAACTCCTATACTAACCCGTCACCTGTATCACATCCGTCAACACACAACCAGAATCTTGGACCTTCATCTACTACAGACCCTCGTGATCACAACGATAAAAAGTATGGCAGTACTCCCGAACAATCTGCACCAGTACTGGGGACATCGGGGTTATATCGCCACTAGTAGTATTGAAGCAATTACGAACATCCTTCGTTCTGAGATACCAAGAAATCTGAATGATAACGATGTGCTCGAGAATCCCCTGGAGCTCAACTCCCCGGAAGAAAATCAAGTCAGACAGGAGGCACCAAGACAGAACTCCGTCACATCGGCATCATATAGATTCCAAAAATATCCGCGTGATCCTAAAAAAAATTGAGTGAGAAGAGGAGTAGAGTAAGTTATTACGTCAAGATTCCTCACCAGAGCATAGAAGAGGAGAAAAAAGAATCCTACTCTCCGATATATAACTAGACTCAAAGCAGTTTTTCACTAGACTCGACTCGGCCAAGTTTGATCAATCAAGGGCTTCTAGGTCGGTACTGGTCTGATACCAACTTGTCACGCCCAAGATGTGACCCTATCCTCAATTTGGCACGGAGGCCTCGTCAGGGATAGAAGCGCATCTCGTCGTGTCGAAAGAATGGATATCGCTACAAGTACATGTACTGAAAAGAAGAGATATATAAATAGAATTGGCTTACACTCGCCACAAGCTACATCAGAGTCACAGCAGTACAATACATAATCATCATGCACAAGAGTAGGGTCCGACTACGGACGAAAACAAACGAGAAAAGAAGAACGACGTCCATCCTGGCTATCCCAGGCTGCCGGTCTGGAACCCATCCTAGATCGATGAAGAAGAAGAAGAAGAAGCAACTCCAAATGAACAATCAACGCGCTCACGTCGAGTAACCTTTACCTGTACCTGCAACTGGTGTTGTAGTAACCTGTGAGCCACAGGGGACTCAGCAATCTCATTTACAAAGGTATCAAGACTAGCAAAGCTTAATGGGTGAGGTATGGTTAAGTGGTGAGGTTGCAGCAACGGCTAAGCATATATGAGGTGGCTAAAACTTACGAGTACAAGAAATAAGAGGGGGGAAGATCTACGCATAGCGGACGTGAACTACGGATGATCAAATGAATGATCCTGAACACCTACCTACGTCAGACATAACCCCACCGTGTCCTCGATCGGAGAAGGAACTCACGAAAGAGACAGTCACGGTTACGCACACAGTTGGCAAGTTTTAATTAAATTAACTTCAAGTTATCTAGAACCAGTGTTAAACAAAGTTTCCACGTTGCCACATAACCGTGGGCACGGCTTTTTGAAAGATTGAACCCTGTAGGGGTGCTCCAACTAGTCCATCACAAATTACCACAAAGCCGCATAGAAATCCTCAATCATGAAGCTCACGATCTCGTCGGATTCCCTAGTGGAAAACCTCAACTTTGAGATTACCCAAAGCATCACCGGAATCCCGATGCACAAGATATCTCATCAAAGGTAAAACTAATCCAGCAAGGCCGCCCGACGTGTCGATGATCCCGATAGGAGCCGCGTATCTCGTTCTCAGGACACGACGGATAAGCGAAGCGTACGGTGGCCTGATAGACATCACCCGAGTTGCCCCGGGTTGGCCCCGCACGGTGCTCTGTTTTGGACCAGCACCATCAGCACTGGCCCTCCCTGTATTATGTGAAATTACTCCTCGGGTTCATGACGCCCTATGCTTTCAGTATTAACAAAGTTATTATGTTGGGCAAATGTACTACCAATGTTGGGCCTTGCCAGACCAGCTTTAATCTAAAACAAATTATCAAGGGGGTCCCCATAACAACCCCGATCGTGTTAGGAGCGCTCAAGTATGGAACATAACACCGGTAGCCGAAACTAAGGGGCAAAGGTGGAACAAAACACGAGGCTAGAAAGGCCGAGCCTTCCACCTTTTACCAAGTATATAGGTGTATTAAATTAAATAGCATTTAATATGGTGATATGACAAGGAACCCATGTTATCACATGGAAGCAACTGCACCTGCAACTAGCAACGCTAACAACATGGTTAAGCAAGCGGTAACATAGCCAATCAGTGGTTTGCTAGGTTGAACAGGTTGAAGGTTTAATGGCATTGTTGAGAGGCTGATATTTAACATGTGGTCGCCAACGAGACATAAATGATAGAAGCGATAAAACTAGCATGGCAATGATAGTAATGGTATCTGGGGAAATGGTCATCTTGCCTGAGACCCCGCTTGGAAGAAGAACAACTCCATGGAGTCGGCGAACCAACGTAGTCGAACGGGTCCTCACATTCCGACACGCTTGCGGAACTCTATCGAGACAGAACAAACCGGAAACAAGAATCAGCACAAGATATTCACCACACGATGCACAACATCATGCACAACCTAATATATGATGCATGACCAGCTGAATATATGCAAGACATGGCATGTCAAATCACAACAATCAAACACTACACATTAAGTGAAGTTCAATATGCAACGAGTTGCATATTGACGACACTCCATGTTTAATTATTTAGTTCACTCCCGTTTATTAACACGACAATATTAAAATGTTGTTAACATGGCAAGGGGTGAAGCACAAATTAAACTACCTATCTAGGCATTTTAAATGAGGTCGGATGCGACATATAGCATCCCCAAAATGACCCCATGCGTTAATTCCTAAATCTGTCCAGATTAGTCCTGATCTCATTTTATGTTTGTTAAAGGGAAAAACAAAGTAGTTCATGTTAAACTACACGCCGTTCTAGTCCAGTTACATATATGGCTCATCTCCAACGGAGCTACGGACAAATAGTGACGACCTAAACCGTCTTCAACATGTCGACACGCAAATCGATGAAAAAAAACACTAAATAGTTCTGATTTTGCATGAGAGTTGGAAAATATTAATCTACGTAAAATTCTAGCCAAGTTACATATATAACTCATCGCAATCCGATGCACGGATTAGAAACTACGCGCATTTGAAAATATGTTGATTTTTCTGAAAATTAGCAAAATTCCTAGCAAAGATTAAAAAAAGAAATGGGCCGAAAGTGGAGACACAGCCCAACCAAGCGCCAGATCAGGCCCAAGCATGAAAACAAAATAACATGGGGAGCTGGGATTTGAACCCAGGACCTCTCGGTCTCACTACAAGGCACACGCTAGTGTGCTAGCGCTGTGATAGTGTCCAACATATGAGCATTGGGCTAGATAAAATTGTACCGTGGGCGAACCTAAATCATCAATATATCCAAAGTAAAAATCGGGGTGAGTGTGATTCGAACCCCATCCTCTTGGATGAGCATCTTCCTCATTGCGAGTTGGACTACGAGGCTGGTTATGTGCTAATCAGCTTTGATCGATACAAGTATAAGGCACGGGGCGGAGGCTCACCTCTGGTGAGATCTGCCGGTTGGTAGAGCTTCGAAGGCAGCCGGTGGTCAACGGCCCAGGGCACGACGGGGACGGGCCCTGCCGGGAACGGGCAGATCGGGACGCGGGCTACCGGATCCGGGGATTCCTGTCACCAGAGGGCAACGACGGCAGCTATTGGCGGCGGGCGGAGCTCCTGGATAGCCATGGCTGTCCACTGCAGCTTCTCCACGAAATGAAAAAGGTCACGGGAGAGAAAGAGCAACAAGGAGGGAGGAGAAGGCAGGGCGATGGACTAGCCTCAGTCGCGGAGACGGCCGGCGGCGAGGCCCTCCAGCGTGGAGGCGTGGCGGGTGCTCGTGGCTCCGGTGGAGCACCTTGGCGGCGGGGCGGAGACAAGAACGAGCAGCAGCGCACGGGCGGCAGCGGGCTTGGGCGGGCCCGCGCTGGGCCTAGCGCGCTGCGCCTCGTGGTGGAGCGGGAGGGGCACTCGAGCCATCAGATCTGGATCTGACGATCCAGATCACGGCGGCGGTTGGTGGTGGCGCTGACAAGTGGCGGCGGGGAATTCGGCCGGCGTGGAAAACGAAGAGGGAGGCGACTGGAGCTACGAGGAGGCTAGGGACTCCGGTTATCTGGCCCATTTTTGGTAGGGGGCTGCCTATATATGGTAGGGGATAGGGTTGGAGGGTTTTGGATGATTTTCGACCCTCCGATTACGATTGGACGGTTTGATAGAATAGGTTGGTTAGGTGGGCTGTAGTGGGCTGTGTTAGAGAGGCTTGGTGGGGATGAGAGGGAGACTGGTGGCCAGTGACACGAGTTTTAAAAAAACACCGAACGCCCGACAATTAAACGGCTATAGTTCCGCTATATAATAAACGGTACGGGCATCAAACGAGCTCCGATTGCGAAAAAATGGCATGCGGCCTACCTACATCTAAATAAGACCGCACGCCAAGTCTCAACTCAATCTGATAATATTTTCCGGACACTTTTAAAAACTAATAATTTAACGATGCCGCGGGCGCGTGCGTGTGTGGTTGGGCTCAAAACGGACATCGACGAATACAGAGGGAACTGGTAACTAATAACGGATGCAAGTTTTTGAAAACTGGCGGCAACGGGATGCCGATGCAATGCGGATGATGCACATGATGCGATGATGATGCGACAAGTAAAAATAAACACACAACGGAAACGGAATAGAAGGGGAATCTTCTGGAACATCGACATCGGGATGTCACACCTAGTGACAAGCATTAAGCATGGCAAAGTAGTAGCAACATCAATCTCAGAACATAGTGGATACTAGGGATCAATCCCCGTCAAAACTAACTCGACATGATAGATCTCATCCAACCCATCACCGTGCAGCAAGCCTACGATGAGATTACTCACAAACGGTGAAGAGCATCATGGAATTGGCGATGAAGGAAGGTTGGTGATGACGATGGCAGCGATCTCCCCTCTCTGGAGCCCAGAACAGACTCCAGATCTGCCCTCCAGAGGAAGAACAGGAGGTGGCGGCGCCTCCGTATCGTAAAACGCGATGAACTCTTCTCCTTGATTTTTTCCGGACGAAAGGGACTAAATAGAGCTGAGATTGGAGGCGGTGGAGCCTCGTGGGCCCCACAAGCCTGCCAGGTGCGGCCAGGGGTGGCCATGCCTGGTGGGCTTGTGGGCTCTAAGCTCCACCCCTCCGGTTTATTCTTGCGCCAGTACTTTTTATATATTCCACAAAAAATCCCCGTAAATTTCCAGGTCATTCCGAGAACTTTTATTTCTGTGCAAAAACAACACCAAGGCAATTCTTCTGAAAACACCGTTAGTCCGGGTTAGTTCCATTCAAATCATGCAAGTTAGAGTCCAAAACAAGGGCAAAAGTGTTTGGAAAAGTAGATACGACGGAGACATATCAATCCCTCACTAAAATTTCAAGATAATATTGTGTTCTCCCCGAGTGTGCACTGTTGCAAAAGTTTGTCGTCTCAAGACACCACGTGATGGTCTGGTGTGATAGACTCTACGTTGACATACAACGGTTGCATGATAGTTTTGCACCTGCGGAACACTTGGGTTAAACTTGACGAGCCTAGCATGTACTGACATGGCCTTGGAACACAAGAGACCGAAAGGTTGAACATGAGACATATAGTTGATATGATCAACATGAAGATGTTCACCATTGAAACGAGCTCATCTCACGTGATGATCGGAATTGGGTTGGTGGATTTGGATCATGTGTCACTCGAATGACTATAGGGGTGTGAATTTTAGTGGGATGTTTTAATATGATTAACTAAAATCATTATCTTGAACAATAGTCTAAGTAATATTTGCAAATTTTATGTTGTAGATCAATGGCTCGCGCAGTAGCACCCCTGAATTTTAATGCGTTCCTAGGGAAAGCTAAGCTAAAAGATGATGGGAGCAACTTTATAGACTAGCCCCGTAATATGAGGCTTGTCCTCACGTTTTCCAAAAAGAGTTATGTCCTTGATGCACCACTTGGTGATGCGCCCCCTTCCTGACGGCTGAAGACGTTGTGAACGTCTCGCAGTCGTGTCTGGATGACTACTTAGTAGTTAAGTGTGCGATTTTGTATGGCTTAGAACCGGGACTTCAAAGACGTTTTGAACGTCATGGAGAATGTGAGATGTTCCAGAAGTTGAAGTTTATCTTTGAGAAGAATGCCCGGAACAAGAGGTCTGAGACCTCCGATAAGTTCTATGCTTGCAAGATGGAGGAAAACAATGCCCGGAACGTTTTCCAAAAACATTGTCCCTAATGACCTCGAAAGGACTAGCTTGTTGATCAAAGATGGTCAAGGTTTCCTAGCCATATACATGAGTTGTCATTTGATAACGGGATCACATCATTAGGATAATGATGTGATGGACAAGACCCAAACTATAAATGTAGCATATGATCATGTTAGTTTATTGCTATTGTTTTCTGCATGTCAAGTATCTGTTCCTGTGACCATGAGATCATGCAACTCCCAGAGACCGGAGGAATGCCTTGTGTGTATCACACGTCACAACGTAATTGGGTGAATATAAAGGTGCCCTACAGGTATCTCCGAGGGTGTCTGTTGGGTTGCGTGGATCGAGACTGGGATTTGTCACTCCGTATGATGCAAAGGTATCTCTAGGGCCCACTCGGTAATACAACATCACAAGAAGCTTGCAAGCAATGTGAGTAAGGAGTTAATAATGGGATCTTGTATTACGGAACGAGTAAAGAGACTTGTTGGTAATGAGATTGAACTAGGTATGCAGATACCTACAATCGAATCTCGGGCAAATAACATACCGATGGACAAAGGGAATAGCATACGAGATTAACTGAATCCTTGACACAGAGTTTCAACCGATAAAGATCTTCATATAATATGTACGAACCAATATGGGCATCCACGTCCCGCTATTGGTTATTGACCGAAGAGTGTTTCGGTCATGTATGCATAGTTTTCGAACTCGCAGGGTCTGCACACTTAAGGTTCGGTGACTTTTTGGTATTATTGAGTTATGTGTGTTGGTGACTGAAGGTTGTTTGGAGTCCCGGATGAGATCTCAGACATCAAGAGGAGCTCCGGAATGGTACGTAGGTAAAGATTTATATATAGGGAAGTGGTATTTGGGTTCCGGAAAGGTTTCGGGCATTTCCGGTAGTGTACTCGGAGTGACGAATGGGCTCAGGGGGTCTATCGGGAGGGGCCCACTCACCCCGGGGGCCACATGGGCCCAAGAGGTGGCGCACCAGCCCCTGACGGACTGGGCAGCTGACCCCATAAGAGGCCCATGCGCCCAAAGAGGAAAAAAGGTGGAGGGTGGGAGGAGTCCATGTTGGAGGAGGACTCCTCCACTCTGCCCACCTCCTTACAGGAGGTGGATTCCACCACCTTGGCCGGCGGCCCAAGGCCCTAGGGGAAACCCTAGGGCGCCTCCTCCCACCCCTTCCTCCTATATATAGTGGATGTTTTGAGGGCAGCCACTATCTGAAAAGACATGCGCTGCCCTCTCCTCTTTAGATCATCTCCCTCCTCTAGAATAGTTTGGTAGAGCTTGGCAAAGCAGTGCCAGATTAGTTCACCACCATCGGCACCATGCCGTTGTGCTGCCGGAGAACTCATTTAGCACTCCACCCTCGCTTGCTGGATCAAGGAGGTGGAGATCATGATCAAGCTGTACGTGTGATGACCCACAAGTGTAGGGGATCTATCATAGCCTTTTCGATAAGTAAGAGTGTCGAACCCAACGAGGAGCAGAAGGTATTGACAAGTGATCTTGAGCAAGGAATAACTGCAAGTACTGAAAGATAACTTTTTATGAGTTTTCTAGAAATAGCAACAAGGAAATCATTGCAAGGAAAGTAAATGGTGCCTAGGTGTAGCAAGTGGCCCAATCCTTTTGAACACAAAGGATAAGTCGAGGGACTAAACTTATAAAGACTAAGGCGTTCTTGAGGACACACGGGAGAGATAGTCAAATGCTTTCGCCATATTTCGTATAGTACTATGTTTTGTATTGGTAAGTGTTATGTGGGTGGATCTTTACTAGTGCACCGTCTAGGCTAGGACAAGTACACTCTTATGATTAATCCCTCTTACAAGCATCCACAAATACAAGAGAGAAATTAAGGCAAAGCCTAACCATAGCAATAAGCCTTTGGATGCAATACTCCCTCATGCAAAAGTATGCAAACTGGGGTTCAGGTTTCTGTCACTCTGGCAACCCACCATTGTGGGGACCCCGACTGGTAAGTCGAGATCGCCGTGCACAGTGATCCCAAGGATCAATGCTCACTGGACACATATACTGAATAATAGAGTCTTACATCCAAATACCGAATATTGCATCAAATGACCGAAGGGTCAGGTTCACAAACAGGGCCTAAGGCCAAATAAAACGGGTACAATGGGTAGCGGAAACTCATAAGGGCTAAGCGGGTGCCCATGCCATCAAGCCTACACCGACAGGCATTCTGACTTGGAAGCGTCCTAGATCGCAGTTCCGTCTCCGAAGACGTACTCATCGCCAAACTCCGGTCCTTCCTTGTCTGGTCAATAATATAACCAGTGGCAAGCCAATGAGTACTTTGAATGTACTCGCAAACAGCCCATGATATGAATAATGAAAGTGAAGGATAACAATATCATGCATTTCTAGTATAACTCATCTGGGTGGTATGATCATGAATATGCATCAAGTTAAAGAATTACTCTTGAAGAACAGGTTACAAATATCAACATATCTGCTAAGGGCTGAACCATCCGGGTTCACCCTATATGCCAAGTCACCGAACTTGGTCATATCCTCAATATATCAGTTGAGGGCTGAACCATGCGGGTTCACCCTATATGCCAAGTCACCGAACTTTGTCATATTGTTATTATATTAACAACACCTTTTTAACACCACACACACTCACACTTGGTTTATGCGGAAACGCTGGACATAGTTTAAGCAGGATTACCCAACTGTCCTTGATCGTGGACACGACTATTCGAATAGTTTACACTCTGCAGAGGTAGTACGCTGGACCCACGAGATCGGGGAAACTTCCGTGTCATCCACGACTCGCGGTATATCACATATACCCGAGGTAAGTACCCAATCATCATCTTTCCCCTGACGATACTAGACAAAGGGTCCACTCGATTAGTACCCAGCCCATATGTTGTACGTCTTACGAGCACCGACTCTGGACAGTATCAACCATGCGGGGACTAACGGTGTGCGTGGAACTCATAAAAATGGCATAGTCCCCCTTCCTGGCATGACCCCATCACGAGAGTGACAACAATCACTCCCGCCACTAGTAATGTGGCTCTTTTCTAGTATCGACCAGAGTAATCAACAAAGCCCCGTCCCATAAAGGGGTAACGTGGTCGTACTGGTAAGGTTGGGACGGTCGACACATCATAAATCTAATCCCATTTCCGAAACCATACTCACACAAAACACCGGTGCATCACTTCACCAAAAGTGACCACCAACTCATCATCACCCTCGGGCATTAGTGGCACCCGACGGGGTTTTCATAAACCTTATTTTATGACAACAACATGCTCATGATAATATACTTCTATCTTTACTTGTCAACATGGTATTAGCATGACCCTCAAGGGGTAGGGTCAAGCTCAATGCAATGGTTCTCTAACTCTACTAGTCAACATGATAGTAGCATGATCCTCATAGATGGTAGGGTCAAGCTCATCATGCTTGTGCTCCGAGGAGCGATATGAATAACATCACCATCATGCAAGTGCTTCGAAGTAGCCTTCGGTACCATCACACCAATGATGAACCGACACTATGATCACATGCAACGGAAAAGCACTTGCTATTCTAGCATGCATCAATTCATATGCTTAAGTCATGGTCAAAGTGCTGCTTGCGTTGGTCAGCTAAGTATCCGGGGTCTTCGAGGTCTTCCGCTCTAAATCCTTCGTCACTCGGTAATTCTATCGTCGAGAATAGAATAAACAAGAAATAGCTCACACAAAAACAGATCACAAATCACTTTTGAAAATGTTGCAAAACTTGGTTAAATTCAGGTTGTTACTTTGAAAAATATCTTCTCTTAGTTTTTACTAGTTAAGCATTTTTAATAATTACTAAACAGGGGCAAACTATTGCTTTTAATGCCTTTATATTATTATAAAACAGATTCTGTTTTTGAAAAATATCAACAATGGCAAAATCAAATACTACTCTTTTTTAGAAAATTATCAGTGGAATAATTATATTTTTCCACTTGGTAGTTATTTTTACAAAAATCATTTTAGTCTCTATTTTAAAAATAAAAGAAAAAGGCCAAAGCCTGGCCTGGGAAGCAGGCCGGCCCAACCAGCCAGCAGGCTGTCATGCGCGCGTGCGCCAGGTTTGAACCTGACGTGCGGGCCCCTGGGGTCAGCGGCTGTGGCTGCACACGGTGCAGCTCCAGGACGCCGACAGGTGGAGCCTACCTGTCGGGTTCTTCCCCTACCTCCGGCCAGGGAGGAGGAGATGAACTCGGGCGAGGCTACCGTCGTCCATGGGCCTAGCTAAGAGCAGGAATGGGTTCAACGTGCCTCCGCCTACCTACAGGTGGTCGGGACAGCGCCAGAGAGGCTCGGAGTTGCCGGCGACGAGGTGTCCATGGCGGAGGGGTTTCGGGATGTGGTTGAACTGGTAGCTAGGGGCACGGAATCGTTCGGGGCAGTTGGGGAAAAGGTTCCTGGTGTCGAGGGGAGTGCTCCGGTGGGTCGAGTGTCGCAGGAGCCGGCGTGTAGCCGGAGATCGACCGGAGCTCCGATGCGGAGGGGCCTCGGTCGATCTCGAGCACCGGGGCTCTGCGAGCTCGATTGGGTTACTAGGGGGGAGCTAGTGGTCGTGCAGAGGCTGCTGGAGGGGTGCTGAGGTGCCGGGGAGGCCTATTTATAGGCTCACGACGGTGAGCCTACTCGGTGCGCCGGTGACTCACCGTGGCGTGCGTGCGTGCACAGTGGGGAGCTGGCTGCGAAACCACGGTCTCCGGACGTGGTTTGGGACGCTCTGAAGCATCGGCCGCAGAGGGAGAAGGCGTGGGGTCGAGCTGCAGCGTCTGTGCATGCTCGGCCGAGTCGGGTGCGCGTGGGCACGCGTCGCCCGAGCTCTAGCGCAGGGGAGGAGGGTCCGTGGCGGCTGCTTTACACAGAGGGGTTGTCGGGGGAGGTCTTGGACACTTTGGGGGAGGTTGGAACTGGCCGGAAGCGTCGTCCCCTTCTCAGCTGCTCCCTGTAGCGCGCCCAGAGTGCAGTTTTGGCATGCCACGGCATGCTGGCGCTCTCTAGGGCACTTTAGACGTGTCCCTCTTGTCCTGGGTGTTGCTGGGAGTGTTTCTAGTCGTTGTGTGCTAGTGAGAGCACTGGCTGGTCAAGGGGGACAGGTTTCACTAGTGTTGCCAGCCCTGATCTGTGGCACAAATTGGAGTTCTTGTCACTTGTGCTTTGAACTGGGGAGGGGCCAGTTGACTGGGTGTTTAGGTTGGTCTGAGGCACTAATACACCAAGTTTGAGGCTCTGACATTGGGTAAAAGAGTGGCTAGGTGGGTTTTTACCTTACTGTCAGAAGGTGTTCGACAGTGGTTTGGGGTGTTTCCACTCCACCACTGGAACTGCAACTTAACATGTTTGGTCTTGGGGTTAAAGTAGGGGTTTCTACCAATTTTGAGCTCCATTGAACAAGTTTAGCTTTGTAAACTTGAAAATGCATCAAAATGGCCAGATCAGTCCTCTCCAAAGGGAGTGTGACTGAACAGAGTCTAGCAAATCTCATTTTTGGTGTGGAGTCCTCATTTGAGGTGCCAAACACCCCTGCAATGTTCCAGCCCCATTGGACAAACTTTGCTATGTAGAGTTGTTCCAACTCTATTCTGGACAGAGATGGTTTTAGGCTCATTTGGTGACCTTCCCTACCTTGGATCAAGGTGAGATTTTATGTGGGCACCAAATATGGCTTGGGGAGGCTCCTATAATTTAATGGGATTTTATTGAGAATATTTCCTTTGGAAATATCTCAAAAGGTTAAAACAGACAGTAATGGTTTTCAGGGTTTTACTCAAATAATTATAATATAAAATAGGGTTGAAAATCTTATATATGGAAAATATATGTCCTTCTGAGTTTCCATGATTTTACTCAGAATTTTCTAAGGCAGAGAAGCATTTTTCCTTGTGGGAATATCATTCTTGGCCTTAGAAACAAACATATATTTAAAATAGAAAAATAATGTTTTAACTCATTAAGTAATGTTTTTGGCAAATAATAATAGTATTTGAGTTCAGATCACCAACTTTGGTTGGGAGTGCTACTAGGCATCATGAGCTAGTAGTGTAACCCAAGCAAGGTAGAGGTGATCTGATGTCAAAGGAAAGAGTTTTGGAAATTCATTTTCAAAATAAATAAATTTATCATGGGTTTTGGATCATCAAGAAAACAAGCATACATTCATACAAGGCATTCATAGCATTCACAACATCATTATAAATTTTTTAACAAGCCCTGATTTTTGCAACTTAAAACATTGGTGGTGAAAAATAGGGTGTGACAGACCTATCCCTCTTATAAGAATCCTGTCCCCGAGATTCCTAAGCTAGGCGTTAAATAGCTGTGGAAATTTTGATCTGAGATAGTCTTCACGTTCCCATGTTGCTTCTGCTTTGGTATGGTTGCTCCAATGAACTTTGAAATACTTGATGGTGCAGATTCTGGTGCATCGCTCTACTTCATCCAGAATGCGAATGGCTTCTCGCGATAGGTAAGGTCCGGTTGAAGGTCAACAGCTTGGTGGTCAATGTCCTTGCAATGATCGGAACGGTTCGACACTTGTAAGCACTTCCGGAGCTGTGACACGTGGAACACGTTGTGCACACCCGAAAGTTCTGGGGGTAGCTCCAACTGATAAGCCACTTCCCGGCGCCTTGCCGCGATCTTGAAAGGTCCAATAAACCTTGGGGCTAGCTTCCCCTTGAGGTGGAAACGCTTGGTTCCCTTGAGAGGCGTAACGCGCAGGTACACATGTTCTCCGGGAACGAACTCCACATCCTTGCGGTGGGAGTCCGCATAGCTCTTTTGTCGCGACTTAGCTGCCTTCAGGTTTTCTTGGACAAGCTGCACCTTTCTTTCCGGTTCCTGCAGCGCTTCTGGCCCAAAAACTAGTCCTTCTCCGGTTTCGGACCAATTGAGTGGGGTGCGGCACTTTCGCCCATATAGCACCTCGAATGGGGCCATTTGAAGACTGGACTGGTAGCTGTTGTTGTATGAGAACTCAGCAAACGGCAGACAATCTTCCCATTTGGCACCATGAGCCAAGACACACGCGCGGAGCATGTCCTCGAGTATCTGGTTTACCCTCTCGGTCTGTCCGCCCGTCTGCGGGTGGAAAGCCGTGCTGAAAGAGATCTTGGTTCCGAGAGCTTCTTGAAACTTCTTCCAGAATCTTGAGGTGAACTGCGTGCCGCGGTTGGACACGATCTCCTTAGGAACTCCATGGAGGCTAAGGATGCACTCAATGTAGAGGCTAGCCAATCTTGTCGCCCCCGTAGGTGGTGTTGACCGGAATGAAATGAGACACCTTAGTTAAATGGTCGACGATGACCCATATGGAGTCATGACCTCTGCTTGACCGGGGTAGTCCGGTGATGAAGTCCATGCCAACCTTGTCCCATTTCCATTCTAGCACTTGAAGAGGCTGTAGCAGCGCAGCAGGTAACTGATGCTCAGCCTTGACCCGCTGGCATACATCGCACTTAGCGACGTAGGAGCCTATTTCTCTCCTCATGCCATGCCACTAGAATCGTTCTCGAAGGTCTTGATACATCCTGGTACCACCAGGATGGATGGAGTATGGCGTGTCATGGGACTCTCACATGATCAAGTCCTTGAGTTCGGCCTTGTTGGGTACGCATAAGCATTTCCCATACCACACCACTCCTTGATCATCAACCAAGAACCTTGGGGCCTTGCCTTCCCGTATCTTCCTCTTGAGGCCTTCGATACTCTTGTATCCCTTCTGGGCTTCCTTGATATCATCAGCCAGAGTCGGTTTGACTTCGAGGTTGACCAGGTACCCTGGTTCGACTAACTCCAGCCCGAAGCTTTCCATCTCTTCATATAAGGCGGGCAACCTTTCCTTGAGCATAACGTTCAAGGTGCCGGCCTTCCGGCTTAAAGCATCGGCTACCACGTTTGCCTTACCGGGGTGGTACTGAATGCTGAGGTCGTAATCCTTGATTAACTCAAGCCATCTTCGTTGCCTCATATTCAGCTCCCTTTGGGTGAAGATATATTTCACACTCTTATGGTCCGTGTATATTTCACATTGCTTCCCCAAAAGGTAATGTCGCCATGTCTTCAAGGCATGCACTACGGCTGCTAACTCGAGATCATGGGTGGCATAGTTCTCCTCATGCGGACGCAGTTGCTGTGACAAGTACGCCACGACTCTGCCATCTTGCATTAAGACTCTACCGAGTCCGGTTCCGGAGGCATCACAGTAAATCACAAACTCCTTGTTGATGTCCGGGGTAGCTAGTACCGGGGCGGTAGTCAGTCTTTTCTTCAACTCTTGGAAGCTCACTTCACACGCCGGTATCCACTCGAACTTCCGACCTTTCTTCAAAAGCTGAGTCATAGGTCGAGCAATGCTGGAGAATCCCTCTACAAACATGCGATAGTATCCCGCGAGTCTGAGGAAACTCCTGACATCCTTCACGTCCGTTGGCGATTCCCAGTTGGTCACCGTGGTAATCTTGGATGGATCTACTGCCAATCCACTTGCCGTCATGATATGACCCAAAAATCCAACTTCGTTCAGCCAGAATTGACACTTGCTGAACTTGGCATACAGTTGGTGCTCTCGAAGCTTTCCCAGAACTATCCTCAAGTGTTGCTCATGCTCTTCTTCGGATTTTGAGAAGATTAACATGTCATCGATGAATACGACGACAAACTTATCCAAATACTCCATGAAGACCTTGTTCATGAGGTACATGAAGTAGGCTGGGGCATTTGTCAATCCGAAGGGCATGACTGTGCACTCATAGAGACCGTATCGGGTCACGAATGCAGACTTGGGTATGTCCTCGGGTCGAATCTTCAACTGGTAATATCCGGATCGAAGATCGATCTTGGAGAATACCTTAGCTCCATTTAACTGGTCAAACAGGTCTTCTATCTTGGGGAGTGGGTAGTTGTTCTTGAATGTGACTTTGTTGAGAGAACGGTAGTCGACACAGAGTCGAATGGTACCATCCTTCTTTGATACAAACAGAACAGGTGATCCCCAAGGTGATGCACTCGGACAAATGAATCCTTTCCTAAGTTGCTCATCCAGCTGCTTCTTCAACTCTGCTAGCTCCTCGGATCCCATCCTGTAAGGCTTCTTATAAATAGGCCTTGACCCGGGCATGAGCTCGATGATGAATTCGATGTCTCGGTCAGGAGGCATTCCAGGTAGCTCGTCAGGAAAGATGTCCGGGTACTCACAGACTACAGGCACTTGGTCGAGCTCTACCTCGGATAGGCTGTTCATTCGAGGTAATTGAGCCGATACCGGCTTAGAGACATACTTGACCTCGACCCCTTGGTCGCTTGTCATGGTAATGGCCCTCTTGGCACAGTCCAAGAGACTCTGGTGCTTGGCCAGCCAATCCATGCCGAGAATTACTTCTAAGCCTTGCGACTTAAGCACAATGAGGTCTGCCAAGAAGCTCGTCCCATTGATAACTATCTCGACCCTTCTACACCCTAGATCGGTCCTCAACACTGCTCCCGGGGTTTGAATTGCCATCTGCCCGTGAAGCAGAGTGGATTTTAAACCACACTTCTCCGCAAACCTTTGAGTAACAAAAGAATGCGAAGCACCACAATCAAACAACACTGTAGCTGGGGTGGAGTTGACGAGGAACGTACCCAGAATGCAGTCCGGGTCTTCCTGCGCCTCTTCGTCAGTGATGTGATTGATCCGCCCCCTTTGTTGAACTGCTGATTGCGGGGAACCTGGTTTCTTCCTGGTGCTCCTTGACCTGGGTTGGGTGCATTGGGATGCGGTGCATCGGGCTTCTTGTTGGGACACTGCCTGGAATAGTGTCCGGTTTGCCCACACCCAAAACAGGTGACCTGACCTGGAGGGTTGGTCTTGACTCCACTATTGTTCGGCGGGTTGGAAACTAGCTTGGTGTTGACTTGAGGCTGATAATTCTGACGGAATACCAGGGTCTTGTACTGCTGCTGCTGCTGATAGTTGGGCCTTGCATGTGCTGACTGCCATGGTCTCGGTCTTGCATTAGTGGGTACTCCACTGCCTATCAGCTTGCGCTTGCGGGTGTCATCCATTGCACGACGCTTGTCTTCCAGCATAAGTGCCTTGTTAACCAGGTCGTTGAAGGTCTTGCAGTTGCAAACTACCAACTGTTATTGCAGGGACTGCTGCAACCCTTCCATGAAGCGTTCCACCTTAGCAGTCTCAGTGTTAACATCCTCAGGGGAATACCTCGACAAGAGGTTAAACTTTTGCAGATATTCCTTAACAGTTCCACTGCCTTGCCTCAAGGCTCGGAATTCCCGCTTCTTGATGGTCATCATTCCTGGCGGAATATGAGCCGCGCGGAATCCTTCCTTGAACATTGCCCAAGTGATGACTTGCCTAGCTCGCATGATCTAGAAACCATCCCACCAAGCCCTGGCGGTGCATCCGAGACAGTGAGAGGCATAAAGGGCCTTCTCACGTTCATCGATGCACTTGACCAGCGCAAGGAGGTCTTCAATAGTGCGAATCCAGTCATCGGCATCCAATGGTTCAGTCGTCTCCGTGAATATGGGAGGGGTAGTCCGCATAAACTCTGAGAGAGTAGAGCGGCCATTGCCGTTCCCGTTCTGCGGTGGGTTGTTCACTAGGACTTGAGCCAGCTGCTGAATAGCGGCATTGTTGGCTTGACGCTCCTCACGAAGAGCATGAAGGAACTGAGCCATAGTCAAGTTCTCGGGAGGAGGTGGCGGAGGAACATTGCCATGCTGCTCATGCTAATCTCCAGCGTGAGCTTCTCCTTCGGTTCCCTGCGGCTGACCTAAGGAGGCGGTGCCAGGGTTGCCGAAGGTGCTGTTGCGGGTTGCGTTCACCATCCTTTCATGGAAACAGGTCAAAAATCCACCTTGCTTGAAACCACAAGGGTTTGCTCTAGTAAGAGGGGGTCCAAATGTGTGCTAGTGCGAGTTTTTAAAACCAAAATCCTGGAAACGGAATTTGCATTCATTGAAAACAAGTGACGTAGTCGCATACAGGCTTCGTAAGGCAGAATGCGGCTTACATCATACACACTCATAATTTGAAAGATCGGATACATGGATACCCTACACTTAGGGGTACTCCTAGTTACCTACGCTGAAATCCTACATGGCGGACTTCTCGGTCTCATAGGTGGGTTCGGCAGGATCTTCGTCTTCGTTGGTGTCTTCTTCCTTCAAAGGAGTGGAAGAAAGAAGGAGTACATCACGGCATCTCTTAGGTGAGGCGGCGAAGAGTTCAGTATACTCTTCCGCTATCGGGCGGCGACTCTGAAGAGGGACAACCCGGATTGGTAGCACACCACCCCTAGTAGCAACACCGGCCCTTCCTTCAGGTGCGCATGCTTTCTTCACCTTGCGATTCTTCATCTTCTCGGTGTGAAGTAGGCCCTTGACTTGGTGCAGTTCTTGGTGAAGTTTCGTTGATTCCTTAATCAGAAGGTGCGTCAGGGTGTCGGATGAGAGACTGAAGTAGGTCTGAAACCTTAATGGCATCCCATCCTCAGACGATGGGGTGAGCGTCCAACTCCCGTCCACTCCTTCCTTAAGAAAAGGTAAGTGACGAGTAGCAGGGTCATCAGCCATCTCAGGGAGGATATCGCGGAGACGCATGAGCGCCTCTCGTGCGGCTGTCTCCACTACCAGCATTAGTTCCCCCATTTGTTGTCCTTCAAAGAACCAACTAGATGGGGAGTCATTAGCCTTCACTATCACGTCCACGTGATATTCCTTGGTGTCGGCCGTGACCCAGTGCTCGTGGTAGAGGAAGATGGGCGTGCGGCGTACGTGGCACTTCTCGAGACTATCCACCAGGAGTAGGGGAAAGCCGGGCTCCAGAAGCGTCTCAGGTACGGCGGCCATCTACAAGATATAGGAGAGATAGAGAATCAGAAGGTTTTAGGTGCAAAATCGTGTAAGGCTCGTGTACTATTTGTTTTCGGCTAACGTCCATGCTACCTAAGGCTTCCTATAGTCAGGATGGCTCTGGTACCAGTTCTGTGGGGACCCCGACTGGTAAGTCGAGATCGCCGTGCCCAGTGATCCCAAGGATCAATGCTCACTGAACACAGATACTGAATAATAGAGTCTTACATCCAAATACCGAATATTACATCAAATGACCGAAGGATCAGGTTCACAAACAGGGCCTAAGGCCAAATGAAACGGGTACAATGGGTAGCGGAAACTCATAAGGGCTAAGCAGGTGCCCATGCCATCAAGCCTACACCAATAGGCATTCTGACTTGGAAGCGTCCTAGATCGCAGGTCCGTCTCCGAAGACGTACTCATCGCCAAACTCCGGTCCTTCCTTGTCTGGTCAATAATATAACCAGTGGCAAGCCAACGAGTACTTCGAATGTACTCGCAAACAGCCCATGATAAGAATAATGAAAGTGAAGGATAACAATATCATGCATTTCTAGTATAACTCATCTGGGTGGTATGATCATGAATATGCATCAAGTTAAAGGATTACTCTTGAAGAACAGGTTACAGATATCAACATATCTGCTAAGAGCTGAACCATCCGGGTTCACCCTATATGCCAAGTCACCGAACTTGGTCATATCCTCAATATATCAATTGAGGGCTGAACCATCTGGGTTCACCCTATATGCCAAGTCACCGAACTTGGTCATATTATTATTATATTAACAACACCTTTTTAACACCACACACACTCACACTTGGTTTATGCGGAAACGTTGGACGTAGTTTAAGCAGGATTATCCAACTATCCTTGATCGTGGACACGACTATTCGAATAGTTTACACTCTGCAAAGGTAGTACGCTCGACCCACGAGATCCGGGAAACTTCTGTGTCATCCACGACTCGCGGTATATCACATATACCCGAGGTAAGTACCCGATCATCATATTTTCCCTGACGATACTAGACAAAGAGGTCCACTCGATTGGTACCCAGCCCACATGTTGTACGTCTTACGAGCACCGACTCTGCAATATCAACCATGCGGGGACCAACAGTGTGCCTGGAACTCATAAAAATGGCATAGTCACCCTTCCTGGCACGACCCCATCACGAGAGTGACGATAATCACTCCCGCCACTAGTAATGTGGCACTTTGCTAATACCGACCAGCGTAATCAACAAAGCCCCGTCCCATAAAGGGGTAACGTGGTCGTACTAGTAAGGTTGGGACGGTCGACACATCATAAATCTAATCCCATTTCCGAAACCATACTCACACAAAACACCGATGCATCACTTCACCAAAAGTGACCACCAACTCATCATCACCCTCGGGCATTAGTGGCACCCAACGGGGTTTTCATAAACCTTATTTTATGACAACAACATGCTCATGATAATATACTTCTATCTTTACTTGTCAACATGGTATTAGCATGACCCTCAAGGGGTAGGGTCAAGCTCAATGCAATGGTTCTCTAACTCTACTAGTCAACATGATAGTAGCATGATCCTCATAGATGGTAGGGTCAAGCTCATCATGTTTGAGCTCCGAGGAGCCATATGAATAACATCACCATCATGCAAGTACTTCGAAGAAGCCTTCGGTACCATCACACCAATGATGAACCGGCACTATGATCACATGCAACGGAAAAGTACTTGCTATTCTAGCATGCATCAATTCATATGCTTAAGTCATGGTCAAAGGGCTGCTTGCCTTGGTCAGCTAGGTATCCGCGGTCTTCGAGGTCTTCCGCTCCGAATCCTTTGTCACTCGGTAATTCTATCGTCGAGAATAGAATAAATAAGAAATAGCTCACACAAAAACAGATCACAAATCACTTTTGAAAATGTTGCAAAACTTGGTTAAATTCAGGTTGTTACTTTGAAAAATTTCTTCTCTTAGTTTTTACTAGCTAAGCATTTTTAATAATTACTAAACAGGGGCAAACTATTGCTTTTAATGCCTTTATATTATTATAAAACAGATTCTGTTTTTGAAAAATATCAACAATGGCAGAATCAAATACTACTCATTTTTAGAAAAAATATCAGTGGAAGAATTATATTTTCCCACTGGGTAGTTATTTTTACAAAAATCATTTTAGTCTCTGTTTTAAAAATAATAGAAAAAGGCCAAAGCCTGGCCTGGGAAGCAGGCTGGCCAAGCTAGCCAACAGGCTGTCAGGTGCGCGCGCGCCAGGTTTGAACCTGACGTGCGGGCCCCTGGGGTCAGCGGCTGTGGCTGCGCACGGGGCAGCTCTAGGACGCCGACAGGTGGAGCCCACCTGTTGGGTTCTTCCCCTACGTCCGGCCAGGGAGGAGGAGATGAACTCCAACGAGGCTACCATCGTCCATGGGCCAAGCTAAGGGCAGGAATGGGTTCAGCGTGCCTCCGCCTACCTACAGGTGGTCGGGACAGCGCCGGAGAGGCTCGGAGTCGCCGGCGACGAGGTGGCCGTGGCGGAGGGGTTTCGGGATGTGGTTGAACTGGTAGCTAGGGGCACGAAAATCGCTCGGGGTAGTTGGGGGAAAAGGTTCCTGGTGTCGAGGGGAGTGCTTTGGTGGGTCGAGTGTCGCAGGAGCCGGCGTGTAGCCGGAGATCGACCGGAGCTCCGAGGCGGAGGGGCCTCGGTCGATCTCGAGAACCGGGCTCTGCGAGCTCGATTGGGTTACTAGGGGGGAGCTAGTGGTCGTGCAGAGGCTGCTGGAGGGGTGCTGAGGTGCCGGGGAGGCCTATTTATAGGCTCGCGACGGTGAGCCGACTCGGTGCACCGGTGATTCACCGTGGCGCGCGTGCGTGCACATTGGGGAGCTGGCTGCGAAATCACGGTCTCCTGACGTGGTTTGGGATGCCCTGAAGCATCGGCCGCACAGGAAGAAGGTGTGGGGTTGAGCTGCAGCGTCTGTGCATGCTCGACCGAGTCGGGTGCGCGCGCGCATGCGTCGCCCGAGCTCTAGCGCGGGGGAGGAGGGTCCCTGGCGGCTGCTTTACACAGAGGGGTTGTCGGGGGAGGTCTTGGACACTTCGAGGGAGGTTGGAAACGGCCGGAAGCGTCGTCCCCTTCTCGGTTGCTCCCTGTAGCGCGCCCAGAGCGCAGTTTTGGCATGCCACGGCATGCTGGCGCGCTCTAGGGCACTTTAGACATGTCCCTCATGTCCTGGGTGTTGCTGGGAGTGTTTCTAGTCGTTGTGTGCTAGTGAGAACAATGGCTGGTCAAGGGGGACATGTTTCACTAGTGTTGTCAGCCCTGATCTGTGGTACAAATTGGAGTTCTTGTCACTTGTGCTTTGAACTGGGAAGGGGCTAGTTGACTGGGTGTTTAGGTGTTGGGGAACATCGCATGGGAAACCAAAAATTTCCTATGCGCACAAAGACCTATCATGGTGATGTCCATCTACGAGAGGGGATTTCTGATCTACGTACCCTTGTAGATCGCACAGCAGAAGCGTTAAGAAACGCGGTTGATGTAGTGGAACGTCCTCACGTCCCTTGATCCGCCCCGCGAACCGTCCCACGAACCGTCCCGCGATCCGTCCCACGATCCGCTCCGATCTAGTGCCGAACGGACGACACCTCCGCGTTCAGCACACGTACAACTTGATGATGATCTCGGCCTTCTTGATCCAGCAAGAGAGACGGAGAGGTAGATGAGTTCTCCGGCAGCGTGACGGCGCTCCGGAGGTTGGTGGTGATCTAATCTCAGCAGGGCTCCGCCCGAGCTCCGCAGAAACGCGATCTAGAGGTAAAACCGTGGAGGTATGTGGTCGGGCTGCCGTGGCAAAAGTTGTCTCAAATCAGCCCTAAAACCCCACTATATATAGGAGGGAGGGAGGGGAGGAGGCAGCCTCAAAACCTAAAGGTTTGGCCGAAATTGGAGGTGGAGGAGTCCTACTCCAATCCTACTTGGAGTAGGATTCCACCTTCCCACTTGGAAACTCTTTCCACCTTGTGTTTTTTTCTTTCTCAAACCTTATGGGCCTTTGTGGGAACTTATTCCAGCCCACTAGGGGCTGGTTTATCTCTTCCCATAGCCCATGAGACCCCTTGGTGCGTGACACCCCTCCTGATGGTCCCCGGCACCCCTCCCGGCACTCCCAGTACACTACCGATGAGCCCGAAACTTTTCCGGTAATGCACGAAAACCTTCCGGTAACCAAATGAGGTCATCCTATATATCAATCTTCGTTTCCGGACCATTACGGAAACCCCCGTGGCGTCCGTGATCTCATCCGGGACTCCGAACAACATTCGATACCCAACCATATAACTCAAATACGCATAAAACAACGTCGAACCTTAAGTGTGCAGACCCTGCGGGTTCCGAGAGAATGCTTGTGGTTGTCACACCATGTTTTTCACCACCAATGTTTTAAGTTGCAAAAATCAGGGCTTGTTAAAACTTTTTCTAATGATGTTGTGAATGCTATGAATGCCTTACATGAATGTATGCTTGTTTGCTTGATGATCCAAAACCCATGATAAATTTATTTATTTTTAAAATGAATTTCCAAAACTCTTTTCTTTGACATGAGATCACCTCTACCTTGCTTGGGTTACACTACTAGCTCATGATGCCTAGTAGCACCCCAACCAAAGTTGGTGATCTGAACTCAAATACTATTATTATTTGCCAAAAATATTATTTAATGATTTAAAACATTATTTTTCTATTTTAAATACATGTCTGTTTCTAAGGCCAGGAATGATATTCCCACAAGGAAAATGCTTCTCTCAAATGACTAGAAATGATACACGCGGAACACTCGGGTTAAACTTGACGAGCCTAGCATGTGCATACATGGCCTCGGAACACAAGAGACCGAAAGGTCGAGCATGAATCGTATAGTTGATATGATTAGCATAGAGATGCTTACCACTGAAACTATTCTCGACTCACGTGATGATCGGACTTGATATAGTGGATTTGGATCATGTACCACTCAAATGACTAGAGAGATGTACTTTTTGAGTGGGAGTTCTTAAGTAATATGATTAATTGAACTAATTGTCATGAACATAGTCTAATGGTCTTTGCGAATTACGATGTAGCTTGCGCTATAGCTCTACTGTTTTTATATGTTCCTAGAGAAAATTTAGTTGAAAGTTGATAGTAGCAAACTTTGCGGACTGAGTCTATAAAACTAAGGATTGTCCTCGTTGCTGCGCAGAAGGCTTCTGTCCTTAATGCACCACTCGGTGTGCTGCACCTCGAGCGTCGTCTGTGGATGTTGTGAACATCCAACATACAAGTTTCTGATGACTACGCGATAGTTCAGTGCAAAATACTTAATGGCTTTGAAGCAAGGCGCCGAAGACGTTTTGAAATGTCACGGAACATAAGAGATGTTCTGAAGAGGTGAAATTGTGATTTCATGCTTGTGCCCTTGTTAAGAGGTATGAGACCTCCGACAAGATTCTTTTTCCATGAAGTAAAGGAGAAAAGCTCAATCGTTGAGCGTGTGCTCAGATTGTCTGAGTATGACAATCACTTGAATCAAGTGGGAGTTAATCTTCCAGATGAGATAGTGATGGTTCTCCAAAGTCACTGCCACCAAGCCGTGAGAGCTTCGTGATGAAATATAACATATCAAGGATAGATACAATGATCCTTGAGCGATTCGCGATGTTTGACACTGTGAAAGTAGAAATCAAGAAGGAGCATCAATGGTTGATGGTTAGTAAAACCACTAAGTTTCAAGAAAGGCAAGGGCTAGAAGGGATACTTCATGAAACAGCAAAACAATTGTTGCACTAATGAAGAGACCCAAGATTAAACCAAAACCCGAGACTAAGTGCTTCTGTTAAGAGGGGAACAGTCACTGAGGCGGAGCTACCCTAGATGCTTGGTAGATAAGAAGGCTAGCAGAGTCGAAAGAAGTATATTTGATATACATGATGTTGATGTGTACTTTACTAGTACTCCTAGTAGCGCGAGGGTATTGGATACCGGTTCAGTTGCTAAGTGATTAGTAACACGAAATGAAAGCTACAGAATAAACGGAGACTAGCTAAAGGCAAGGTGACGATACGTGTTGCAAGTGTTTCCAAGGTTGATATGATCAAACGTCGCACGCTCCCTCTATCATCGGGATTGGTGGTAAAACCCAAATAATTGTTATTTGGTGTTTGCATTGAGCATGAACATGATTGGATCGTGTTTGTTGCAATACGATTATTCATTTAAAGAGAATAATAGTTATTCTATTTGCTTGAATAATTACCCTCAATGGTTTATTGAATCTCGATCGTAGTGTTACACATGTTCATAATATTAGTGCCAAAAGATACAAAGTAATAATGATAGTACCACTTAGTTGTGGCACTGCCACTTGAGTCATGTTGGTGTAAAATGCATGAAGAAGCTCCATGCTGATGGATCTTTGTACTCACTCATTTTTGAAACGTTTGAGACATGCAAACCATACATGTTGGTATGAAACGCATGAAGAAACTCCATGCGGATGGATCGTTCGGACTCACTTAATTTTGAATCACTTGAGACATGCAGATCATGCCACATGAAACAAGAGAGTAACTTGTTGGGAGTAATACATTTTGATGTGTGCAGTCCAATGAGTGCTGAGGCACGCAGTGGATATCGTTATGTTCTTACTTCACTGACGATTTGAGTAGATACAGGAGTATTTACTTGATGAATCAGAAGTCTGAAATAATGAAAAGTTCAAAGCTATTTCAGAGTGAAGATCGTCGTGATAAGAGGATAAACTGTCTACGATATGATCATAGAGATGAATATCTGAGTTACGAGTTTTGGTACGCAGTTAAGACAATGTGAAAGTTGTTTCAGAGTTCATGCCACCTGGAACACCATAGTGTGATGATGTGTTTGAACGTCATAGCCACGCCCTATTTGATATGGTGCACTATGATGTCTCTTATCCAATTACCACTATCGTTTATGGGTTATGCATTAGAGACAACCGCATTCACTTTAAATAGGGCACCGGGTATTTCCATTGAGATGACACAGTATAGACTGAGGTTGAGAGAAATCTAAACTGTCGTTTCTTGAAAGTTTGGGGCTGCGATGCTTATGTGAAAAAGTTTCAGTCTGATAAGCTCGAACCCAAAGCGGATAAAAGCATCTTCAAAGGATTTCCAAAACAGTTGGATACATCTCCTATCTCAGATCCGGAAGCAAAGTGTTTGTTTCTAGAGACGGATCCTTTCTCGAGGAAAGGTTTCTCTCAAAAGAATTGAGTGGGAGAGTGGTGGAACTTGATGAGGTTATTGAACCTTCACTTCAACCAGTGTGTAGGAGGGCGCATGAAGTTGTTCCTGTGGCGCCTACAACAATTGAAGTGGAAGCTGATGATAGTATTGGAGCTTCGGATCAAGCTACTACGAACCTCGTAGGTCGACAAAGGTCACGTACTACTACGGAGTGGTTTGGTAACCGTGTCTTGGAAGTCATGTTGTTGAGCAACAATGAACCTACGAGTTATGGAGAAGCAATGGTGGGCCCGGATTCCGACAAATGGGTGGAGGCCATAAAATCCGAGAGAGGATCCATGTATAAAACAAAGTGTAGACTTTGGAAGAACTACTTGATGGTAGTAAGACTATTAAGTAAAGATGGATCTTTAAAAGGAAGACAGACGATGATGGTGATAAGTCACTATTAAGAAAAGCTCGACTTGTCGCAAGGATGTTTTCCGACAAGTTCAAAGAGTTGAGTATGATGAGACTTTCTCACTCATAGCGATGCTAAAAGGTATGTTGGAATTATGTTAGCAGTTGCTGCATTATTTATGAAATATTGCATGTAGGATGTCAAAACATTGTTTTCCTCGACGGAAAAGTTGTATGTGATACAACCGGAAAGTTTTGTCAATCCTAAGGGTGCTAACAAGTATGCAAGCTCCAGTGATCCTTCTATGGACAGGTGCAAGCATCTCGGTGTTGGAATATATGCTTTGATGAGTTGATCGAAGCTTTTGGGTTTATAAAAGGTTTGTGAGAAACTTGTATTTCCAAAGAAGTGAGTGGGAGCACTATAGAATTTCTGATAAGTATATGTGGTTGACATATTGTGGATCACAAGTAATGTAGAATTTCTGTAAAGCATAAAAGGTTGTTTGAAAGGAGTTTTTCAAAGGAATACCTGGATTGCGCTACTTGAACGTTGAGCTTCAGGATTTATGAAGATAGATCGAAATGCTTAATAGAAGTTTCAACAAGATGCACGCCTTGATAAGTTTTTGAAGGAGTTCAAAATATATCAGCAAAGAAGGAGTTCTTGGTTGTGTTGTAAGGTGTGAATATGAGTAAGACTCAAAAGCCCGACCACGGCAGAAGAAAGAGAAAGGACGAAGGTCGTCCCCTATGCCTTAGCCATAGACTCTACAGTATGCCATGCTGTGTACCGCACCTCATGTGTTCCTTGCTACAAGTCTGTTAAGAGGTACAGAGAGAGATCCAAGATTGAATCACTGAACAGCGGTCAAAGTTATCCTTAGTAACAAATGGACTGAGGAATTTTTGTCGATTATGGAGGTGGTTAAAGAGTTCATCGTAAAGGGTTATGTTGATACAAGCTTTGACACTAATCCGAATAACTATGATTAGTGAAACGGATTCATATAGTAGAGTTGATATTTGGAGTATTTCCGAATAGCACGTAGTAGCAACATCTATAAGATGACATAAAGATTTGTAAAGAACACACAGATCTAAAAGTTTCAGAACCGTTGACTAAAACCTCTCTCACGAGCAAGACGTTATCAGACCCCATAACTATATGGGTGTTGGATTCGTTGAAATCACATGGTGATGTGAACTAGATTATTGACTCTAGTGCAAGTGGAAGACTGTCGGAAATATGCCCTAGAGGCAATAATAAATTAGTTATTATTATATTTCTTTGTTCATGATAATCGTTTATTATCCATGCTATAATTGTATTGATTGGAAACACAATACTTGTGTAGATACATAGACAAAACACTGTCCCTAGTAAGCCTATAGTTGTCTAGCTCGTTGATCAAAGAAGGTCAAGGTTTCCTGACCATAGGCAAGCGTTGTCACTTGATAACGGGATCACATAATTTTGAGAATCATGTGATGGACTAGACACAAACTAATGAACATAGCATGTTGATCGTGTGATTTTTTTGCTACTGTTTTTGTGCGTGTCAAGTATTTATTCCTATGACCATGAGATCATATAACTCACTGGCACCGGAGGAATACCTTGTGTGTATCAAACATCGCAACGTAACTGGGTGACTATAAAGATGCTCTACAGGTATCTCAGAAGGTGTCCGTTGAGTTAGTATGGATCAAGACTGGGATTTGTCACTCCGTGTGACGGAGAGGTATCTCGGGGCCCACTCGGTAATACAACATCACACACAAGCCTTGCAAGCAATGTGACTTAGTGTATGTCACGGGATCAGTATTACGAAACGAGTAAAGAGACTTGCCGGTAAACAAGATTGAAATAGGTATGCGGATACTGACGATCGAATCTAGGGCAAGTAACATACCGAAGGACAAAGGGAATGACATACATGATTATATGAATCCTTGGCACTGAGGTTTAACCGATAAGATCTTCTCAGAATATGTAGGATCCAATATGGGCATCCACGTCCCGCTATTGGATATTGACCGAGGAGTCTCTCGGGTCATGTCTACATAGTTCTCGAACCCGCACGGCCTGCACACTTAAGGTTCGGCGTTGTTTTATGCGTATTTGAGTTATATGGTTGGTTACCGAATGTTGTTCGGAGTCCCGGATGAGATCACGGACATCAAGAGGGTTTTCTGAATGGTCCGGAAACGAAGATTGATATATAGGATGACCTCATTTGATTATCGGAAAGTTTTCGGCATTACCGGGAATATACCGGGAGTGACGAATGGGTTCTGAATGTTCATCGGGGGGGGAGGGGGAAGCCCACCCGGGGGAAGCCCATAGGCTTTAGAGGTGCCGCACAAGCCCTTAGTGGGCTGGTGGGCAAGCCGAAGAAGGCCCCTGCGCAGGAGAGAAAGAAAATCAAAGAGAAAAAAAGGGGAAGTGGGAAAATAGAGAAGGACTCCACCTTCCAATCCTAGTTGGACTAGGATTGGAGGAGGAATCCTCCTCCCCCCACTTCGGCCGACCCCTTGGGGCTCCTTGAGCCTCAAGGCAAGGTACCCCCCTTCCTCCTATATATACTGAGGCATTAGGCATGATTTGAGACAACTTTGCCACGACAGCCCGACCACATACCTCCACGGTTTTTCCTCTAGATCGCGTTTCTGCGGAGCTCGGGCGGAGCCCTGCTGAGATAAGATCACCACCAACCTCCGGAGCGACGTAACGCTGCCGGAGAACTCATCTACCTCTCCGTCTATCTTGCTGGATCAAGAAGGCCGAGATCATCGTCGAGTTATACGTGTGCTGAACGCGGAGGTGCCGTCCGTTCGGCACTAGATCGGAGCGGATCATGGGACGGATCGAGGGACAGTTCGTGGGACGGTTCGTGGGGCGGATCGAGGGACGTGAGGACGTTCCACTACATCAACCATGTTTCTTAACGCTTCCTGCTGTGCGATCTACAAGGGTACCTAGATCGGAAATCCCCTCTCGTAGATGGACATCACCATGATAGGTCTTTGTGCGCGTAGGAATTTTTTTGTTTCCCATGCGACGTTCCCCAACAAAGACTATGGTCCCTAGTGCCCCAGACTTGTGCACGGGCGCGAAGAGCCCCTACCGGTAGGGTGCTACCTATTGAGCTTGCGTTGGTTTTTCCCTTGAAGAGGAAAGGGTGATGCAGCACAACAGCAATTAGTATTTCCCTCAGTTTGAGAACCAAGGTATCAATCTAGTAGGAGTATTAAGACAAGTCACCAATGTACCTGCGCAAAAACAAACAAACTTGCACCCAACGCTATAAAGGGGTTGTCAATCCCTTCACGATTAATTGCAAGGTGAGATCTGAAGGTGGACAGTGCAACAAAGTAAAAGTGTAGAGCTGAAAATATGATGTGAAGTAGACCCGGGGGCCATAGTGTTCACTAGAGGCTTCTCTCATGATAGCAAATATTACGGTGGGTGAACGAATTATCGTCGAGTAATTGATAGAACTGCGCAAAGTCACGATGATATCCAAGGCAATGATCATACATATAGGCATCTAGTCCGAGACAAGTAGACCGCTACTGTCTGCATCTACTACTATTACTCCACACATCGACCACTATCCAGCATGCATCTAGTGTATTGAGTTCATAACAAATAGAGTAACGCCTTAAGCAAGATGACATGATGTAGAGGGATAAATTCATGCAATAGATATATACCCCATCTTTTTACCCTTGATGGCAACAACACGATGCGTGCCTCACTACCCCTTCTGTCACTGGGTGAGGACACCGCACGGTATGGACCCAAAACCAAGCACTTCTCCCATTGCAAGAATTATAGATCAAGTTGGCCAAACGAAACCCACAACTCGAAGATAATTACAAGGATACGAAATCATGCATATAAGAGATCAGAGGAAACTCAAATAATATTCATAGATAATCTGATCATAAATCCACAATTCATCGGATCTCGACAAACACACAGCAAAAGAAGATTACATCGGATAGATCTCCATGAAGATCATGGATGTAACATCCCAAAATTATAAATTTTGGAATGTTAATATAATTATTAGATTGATTGTTTGGTTGTTTGCTGAGTGATTGAAACTTGTGTGAAATTTGAAACTTTTCGAAACTTTTGAATGAGAGGGAATAAAATGACTTTCCCCTTTCTCCGGTGAATTCAAATTCAATCTTTTAAGAAAACAATGAGAGAAGATGACATGACTTCTTCAACTATAAAGAATTTGAATGGAGATATTTGCATTTGAATTCTTTTGCATTTTCCATTCGTTTTCTTCGTGCAAGAAATGCCGGGAAATACATTCTAGACAGGAGGAACATGACCCTCGAACCCACGGGCATTTTTGAAAGTTATTTGAACCCTCAAACTTAGAGGGTCATTTGAAAATTATTTGCAAAAGAAAATAAAGTATTTTAGGGAATTTCTGAAAAAAACATTTTTTTAAGTTTTTGTTTTTTGCTTTGGAAAAATGTTATTCGGGTAGAGGATATTTTTCTGATTTTTTTGGTATATAATACCCTATATTAAATATTTGATTTACTTCCTCTTTATTCACTTTTATTTTTCTGTTTCGGAAAAGTTATAAAATAGGCAAGCCTTTTTTTTGAGGAAGCCGCCGCCCCGAGCGCTTAATAGGCCATGGGCCGAATCCCCAGCAGCCAGGGACCGAATCCCCTACATTGCGGCCACCGTTCCTACCGCAACCCCCTCCCACCCACTGCCCCGCGGGCCCCGCTGGCCGACCCTCCCCCACCCCGCGGTCATCTCCCTCCTCTCCTTCCAAACTCCTGCCCGAGCCCAGCCAGCATCCCAGGAACTCGGGATCCCCCCGATCCCCTCTACTCCTTCCTTCCCCGACCCCTCCCCGGCCTATAAATACTCCCTAGCCCCGCCGCACCCCATTCCCACCCTGCCCACGTCGAGCCGCCGCCCGAGCCCGTCCCCTGCCGCAGCCCCACCGGTGCCGAGCTCCTCCACCTTCGGCCACCCCCTGGGAGCGCTACCCCGAGCCGCTCCCCGCTCCGCCCGACGCCCCCCTCGGTGGAGGACTGCCGCCGCCGCCTCCCCGTCCCCTCCACCACCCCGGAGCCTCTCCCCTCGCCGGCGACCACCTCCCCTCGCCGGAGTTGTCTCCCACAGCCACGGTAGCTCCTCTTCTCTCTGTTGTTTTTTCTTGTTTTGTTAGCCCTTAGATCCATATCCTACAGGTTAGATTAGTTCTTAGAATAACTGTTCGGTTCAGCCCAGAAAAACCGTCGGTTTTATTTCACTTATTCTTTAGCCAGTAGTTTCGGTTAGAACTAGGCCGTTTGCTCCTAACGTTTGCAACAAAAAACTCCGCAACTTATCGTTGCGCGCCACGTATACCCCCTGTTAGTTAGCTAGTTAGCTTCATTTTTTCTGTCTAATTGCAAAAACAGAAAAGTTTCTGTTTTGTTTTGGCAATAACTTTTGATTCCGAAGTCCAATTATAGTGATTCGTTTTCCAGTAGCTCACAAATTTCCTGTAGTTTTTAAAAACATATAAGTTATCTATGTTTGAAATTTTCAAATATAAGTTAGATCAGATTTAGTTTAAACATTGTTTTGCCTATTCCAGGAGTTTAAAAATAGATTTTAATTTGATTCTTTTTGCTACTGATCACTAGTGATCTTATTTATGAGTGGTAAAAATGTCAGATTTGTTTGAGTATTTTAGCTCACTATTTCTTGTGAAACAATTTCTGTTTCACCTCTTTTAGGATTTCGGCTAATTCCGTTTCTACTTTTGTTTTAAAATATTTTCTTTATTATTTCAGAAAGATTATTGTTTTGTTTATGTTAGTTAACAGTAGTTTTGCAACAAGTTTTTATTTTATTTTTATTTGTTTTCATGAAATCAATTCTAGTTCCTTAGTAACTTGCAATTGGTTTCCGCACTGTTTCAAATCCCGTTTAGTAATACTTTCAAATAGTTTTGTGAAAAATACTCTATTTTATCTTAGTTAAATTTATATCTTAGTTCCTTGTTATTATTTTCTGTTGAACAAAAACCATTTAAGGTTTGACGTACTAGAAGACTCCCTAGTCTTATTTGAAGTTTCTTTCGGTTTCTTATTCGCTCTCTCTCTCTTTTGTTTTGATTGCTAGAATGATTGATAGTATGAGTGCTTATGTGAATGATATGTTTGCTATATACATTTCATCAGAGAGTGACGAGTAGTCTATCAAGTTATTTCTCAAGAAATTCTTCTTCGTCAACATCACCAGGCAAGTCACTTTGATCATACTATCACCTATGTTTTATGCATCATAGTTCTACCATCCTATGCCCAATTGCATGATGCTTAGGTACTTGGAAATTTTAGTATAGATTGTAGTATCATGTGGTAGGCACCCAACAACCCCGATACTTGGCCCCGGGACGACAAATTTCAGAGGGACCCGTTGAAAGACCATGTTTTGATCATCCGGTCTTCAAACACATTGAAGTGCGAGGACATACTCGGAGGCGATCAAATCTTGTGGGGAACGTGTGCAAAACTCTGCAGAGTACTCAAACCTAATCGATTAGCCGTGTCCACGGTCATGGACAACTTGAGCCAAAGGAACTGAAGTTATCTGGAATTCTCAACACCATTACATATATTTGATGAGGGTAATTATTGACAACTCGGGTACGAGAATTGGTTGGCGGAACCATCTCGTTAACAACCAACAATGTAGTAACATTTTGCTTTTAGCCCTCTCTTGATGTAGGAGAAAACTTGCTTTTCGCTAAAAACTTATAGCCCCACCTGCCATATATGCATATAGTATAGATGATTACTTTTCACCCCTCTCTCTTGTGACTTGCCGGCATATTCAATATGCTGACCTACACGGCTGCAACGTCTATGTTGCAGATATTTCCTTCGACGAGTAAGAGTACGATTCAGGGTTACGGTCTACACTCAACTTGCCGTTGGTGTTTATTGGGACTCCACTCCCTTGACCGCTTCCGCTGAGATATTTAAGGTATATATCAGTTTTACGCTATTTACATGTGATTGCACTTTGATATATACATTGATGTACTGTGTGTGCCAGCATACTGATCCAGGGATGGCACAGAAACACAGAGGCTTGACTCGTCTTGAGTCGGGTCTCTACAATGGAGAACTTTGTATTGAACATCCAAGAGAGAGAAGGAGCCATCTAGCTACTAGCGATGGACCCGAAGGTCTGTGGTGAACTACTCACGCATCATCGGAGAGGAAATTGTGTTGATGAAGAAGCCCTCCGTGTCCGAACCCCCCTCCGGCAGGGCACCAGAACGGTCCCCAGATGGGATCTTGCGGAAACAGAAGCTTGCAGCGGCGGAAAAGTATTTTCGTGGCTCTCTCTGGCAGTTTGGGATTTTTTGGGGATTTATAGGCGGAAGAAGTAGGGCAAAGGAGCCACGGGGGGGGGGGGGGGGCACAAGCTTGCTAGGTGCGTCCCCCCATGCTGCGGCTAGGGGGCTTGTGGCCTCCCCTGGGGTCCTTTTCCTTGGTGCCCAAGTCCCGTGCGATCTTCTGTTACGGAAAAAAAATCTTTCCGAAGGTTTTATTCCTTTTGGACTCCGTTTAATATTCTTCTCTGAAAAGGGTCAAAAAAGGAAAAAAACATGAACTGGCACTTGGCACCGAGTTAATAGGCTAGTCCCAAAAAAGATATAAAATAGCATAATCATGGATACAAAACATCCAAAGTTGACAAGATAATAACATGGAACCATCAAAAATTATAGATACGTTGGAGACGTATCAATCATCCCAAGCTTAACTCCTGCTCGTCCTCGAGTAGGGAAGTGATAAAGACTGAATTTTTGATGTGGAATGCTACCTAACGTATCTGTCCTTTGTAACTTCTTTCTTGTGACATGAATGTTCAGATCCGTAAGATTCAAAACAATAGTTTACTGTTGACATGAAAACAATAGTACTTCAAGCATGCTAGCAAAGTGATCATGGACTTTTGAAATAACAAGGTCAAAGAAAGTTATCCCTACAAAATCATATAGTCTGGCTATGCTCCATCATCCCCACACAACGAATTTAAATCATGCACAACCTCGGTATTGGCCAAGTAATTGTTTTCACACTCTTACTTTCCCAGACTTTTTCAACTCTCACGCAATACATGAGCGTGAGCCATGGATATAGCACTATAGGTGGAATAGAGTGTGGTGGAGGTTGTGAGCCAAAAAGGAGGAGATGGTCACATTGACTCGGCATATCAACGGGCTATGGAGATGCCCATCAATAGATATCAATGTGAATGAGTAGGGATTACCATGCAATGGATGCACTAGAGCTATAAGTGTGTGAAAGCTCAAAAGGAAAACTAGTGAGTGTGCACCCAACTTGCTTGCTCACGAAGACCTAGGGCAATTTTGAGGAAGCCCATCATTGGAATATACAAGCCAAGTTATATAATGAAAAATCCCACTAGTATATGGAGGTGACAAAACGAGAGACTCTCTATCATGAAGAACATGGTGCTATTTTGAAGCACAAGTGTGGAAAAAGATAGTAGCGTTGTCCATTCTCTCTTTTTCTCTCTTTTTTTGTCTGGGCTCTTTGGCCTCTTCTCATATTTTTTTGGTGGGCATCTTTGGCCTCTTTTTTTATTTCCTCACATGGGTCAATGCTCTAATAATGATGACCATCACACTTTTATTTACTCACAACTCAATAGGTAGAGCAATGATGACTCTATAGGAAATGCCTCCGGCAGTGTACCGGGATGTGCAATGATCTAGCTTAGCGTATGACATTGAAACATCTCGCTAGCTATCTTATGATCATGCAATGGCAATATGAAAGTGACGACACAAGTCATGAGACGGAACGGTGGGAGTTGCATGGCAATATATCTCGGGATGGCTATGAAAATGCCATAGTAGGTAGGTGTGGTGGCTGTTTTGAGGAAGGTATATGGTGGGTTTGTGCACCGACGAAAGTTGCGCGACACTAGAGAGTCTAGCAATGGTGGAAGGTGAAAGTGCATCTATACCATGGACTCACATCAGTCACGAAGAACTCATACACTTATTGCGAAAGTTTTATTAGTAATCGAAACAAAGTGCTAAACGCATGCTCCTAGGGGAAGGGTTGGTAGGTGTTAATCATCGCGCGATCCCGACCTCAACACAAAGGATGACAATCAATAAATCAATTATGCTCCGACTTCCTAACATAGCGGTTCACCATACGTGCATGCTACGGGAATCACTAACTTCAACACAAGTATTTCTAGATTCACAACACCCTACTAACATAACTCTAATATTACCAAATCCATATCTCAAAACTAATTGATAGGAATCAAACTTCTCTTTACTAATCCATGCACATGAATATGGACGTGTTTATTATATCCTATTTGGATGCCTATCATCTTTAGGACTCTTTCATGGCACACACCAATTACCAAGTTACTCAGACAGAGCACTCTCAAAAAGATATAAGTGAAGATCGAGAGTTCTTATTTCTCCAAAATATGACACCGCCGTGCTCTAAAAAGATCTGAGTGAAGCACTAGAGCAAAGTTATCTAGCTCAAAAGATATAAGTGAAGTACATGCGAGCTAAATTGCCTAACTCAAAAGATATAAGTGAAGCTCAATGAGTATCCTAGAATTCATGATGAGTGCATGCCTATCTCAAAAAGGTGTGCAGCAAGGATGATTGTGACACAACAAAAAGAAAAGACTCCTATAATACATGACGCTCCAAGAAAAACACATATCATGTGGTGAATAAAAATATAGCTCCAAGTAATTTTACCGATGGATTGAAGACTAAAGAGGGGATGCCTTCCCGGGGCATCCCCAAGCTTAGGCTTTTTGGTGTCCTTGAATTGGCTTGGGATGCCTTGGGCATACCCAATCTTGAGCTCTTTCCACTCTTTATCCCATTATCCATGAGAACATCACCCAAAACTTGAAAACTTCACAACACAAAACTTAAACAGAAACTCGTGATATCATTAGCATAAGAAAACAAACCACCACCTCTTTAGCTACTGTAGCAAACTCGATTTCTATTTATATTGGTGTTATATTACTGTATTCTCACTTTTTCATAGCTAGTACCCCCGATACTATCCATAGTTTCATCAAAATAAGCAATCAACACAACAAAAACAGAATCTGTCAAAAACAGACCAGTCTGTAGCAATTTGTATACTTCGTATACTTATGGTATCTCAAAATTTCTGAAACATTACGAAAATTAGGGAAATTGGCATATCAACCAGCAGCAAAAAGAATCAACTCGAAAGTGCTTTTTGGATAGGAAAGAAAAATCATTTCGTGAGCGCAAAGTTTTTGTCTTTTTCAGCACGATCAAACAACCATCACCAAAACTAGTCATAAAGGTTCTACTTGGCACAAACACAAAAATAAACATAAAAAACACAATCATAACAGAATTATGATGGTGTGGACACAACAAAATAGAAAGCAAAAAAGCAAAGATAAATTCATTGGGTCGCCTCCCAACAAGCGCTATTGTTTAACGCCCTTAGCTAGGCATTGATAATTCAATGATGCTCACATAAAAGATAGCTATCGAACACGAAGAGAGCATGATGAAACATGTGACAAACATATCTAAGTCTAACATACTTCATATGCATAGGCATTTTATAGGAAAACAAATTATCTAGACAAGCAATAGCTACCATATGCAAGGAAGAAGAAAGAGACAATAGCAATCTCAACATAACGAGAGGTGAATTAGTGATATGAAAGTTTCTACCACAATATTTTCCTCTCTCATAACAAATACATGTGGGATCATATTCAAATTCAACAATATAGCTATCACATAGGATATTCTTTTCATGATCCACATGCATGCAAAGTTGACGCTCTTCAAAAATAGTGGGATTATCATCAACTAAAGTCATGACTTCTCCAAACCCACTTTCAATATTATTGCAAATATCATATTCATCATGCGGCTTAAACAAATTTTCAAGATCATAAGAAAAATTATCACCCCAATCACGATCATTGCAACAAGTAGTGGACATAGCAAAACTAGCATCCCCAAGCTTAGGGTTTTGCATATTTTTAGCATGATTGTCATTAATAGAATTTATAATGAAATCATTGCAATCATGCTTTTCATTCAAGGAGCCCTCGTGAATCACTAAATTTCTTCATCACGATTTTCAGATTCACGCATCTCAAGCAAAACTCCATAAATATAATCTAGTGCGCAAAACTCACTAGCAATTGGTTCCACATAATTGGATCTCTTAAAGAGATTAGCAAGTGGGTGAGGATCCATATCAATAGATTTTCAGCAAGCGAAGATGCAAGCATATTGAAGGCACATAGCACACAAGAAAAGGAAAGGCAAACAAAAAAGGAAAATATTTTTGTAAATTTGTTTTTCAGAAGTGGGGGAGAGGAAAACGAGAGGCAAAAGGCAAAAAAAGTAAATGCAAGAGATGAGTTTGCGATAGTTACTTGGATAAGCTTCACTTTGAATAGTCCCCGGCGTCAAAATTGACACGTTGAAGAGAAATTATTCTTGACTTGATACTCCCCGGCAACGGCGCCAGAAATTGGCACGTTGACGGGAGACTATTCTTGAATTGATCCTCCTCCCCAGCAACGACGCCAGAAATTCTTCTTGCTACCTCTTGAGCTTGCGTTGGTTTTTCCCTTGAAGAGGAAAGGGTGATGCAACACAGCAGTGATACGTCTCCATCCAATCTACTTTTCCAAACTCTTTTGCCCTTGTTTTGGACTCTAATTTGCATGATTTGAATGGAACTAACCTGGACTGATGCTGTTTTCAGCCGAATTGCCTTGGTGTTATTTTTGTGCAGAAATCAAAGTTCTCCAAACGTCGTGAAAATTTACGGGGAGCATTTTTGGAAAATATAAAAAATATATGCGCCAAGTTCCACCTCAGAGGGTGGGCCAGTGGGCCACAAACCCCTGCTCCGCCACCACCCCCCTGGTGGCGGTGGGCAGGCTTGTGGAGCCCACACGGCTCTGCCGCCCCCAACTCCCGCTCTATAAGATCCCTTTCGTCCCAGAAAAAATAAAAAGGGGAGTTTTCGTTGCGTTTTCGATACAGAGGCGCCGCCATCACCTGTTCTTCATCTGGATGGCAGATCGGGAGAGGGGAAATCATCGCCATCATCATCATCAACCTTCTTCCCTCTCCAATTCCGTGAAGCTCTTCGTCGTTCGTGAGTAATCTATTCATAGGCTCGTTGGGCGGTGATGAGTAGGATGAGATCTATCATTTAATCGAGTTAGTTTTGATGGGGATTGATCCCTAGTATCCACTATGTTCTGAGATTGATGTTGCTGCTACTTTACCATGCTTAATGCTTGCCACTAGGGCCCGAATGCCATGATTTCAGATCTGAAATTATTATGTTGCCATTAGATCCGATCTTGCAAGTTGTAGTTACCTACTATGTGTTATGATCCGGCAACCCCGGAGTGACAATAACCAGAACCACTCCCGATGATGACCATAGTTTGAGAAGTTCATGTGTTCACCAAGTGCTAATGCGTTGGTCCGGTTATTTATTAAAAGGAGAACCTTAATATCCCATAGTTTCCTTTTGGACCCCGCTGCCACGGGAGGGATGGACAATAGATGTCATGCAAGTTCTTTTCCCTAAGCACGTATGACGACACACGAAATGCATGCCTACATCACATTGACGAACGGGAGCTAGCCATATATCTCTCTGTGTTATAGCTGTTGCATGATGAATATCATCCAAACAAATCACCGACCCATTGCCTATGAGTTTGTCCTACTATTGCTGCTGCTGTTACTTGTCTTGCTCTGCTGTTACTTGTCTTGCTCTGCTGCGGTTACTTGTCTTGCTCTGCTGCCACTGTTGCTACTACTGTCGCTTGCTACTGTTGCTACTTGCTACTACTGTCACTACTGCTATTCCTTGCCACTGCCGTTACGCGCTACTTTGTTGTTACTACTTTGCTTGCAGATACTAATCTTTCAGGTGTGGTTGAATCTGACACATTCAGCTGCTAATACTTGAGAGTATTCTCTCACCTCCCGTCGTGCGAACCAACAAATTTGTGTTGAATACTCTACCCTCGAAAACTGCTGCGAACCCACGCGCTGGTGGGCCGTCAACAACATTCTTCTAGTTTCATTGTTGGGGAGTGCTAGTAGCATTCTTCTGGTGCCGTTGCAGGAGAAGGTCTGTTGTCATCAGCATTCGTCTAGCTATCGCCAGAGATTGCAATCAGCATTTTCTGGCGCCGTTGCCAGGGAGGTATTGCTATATTCTCAGTTACTTGGGATTTATATCTGCTGATCACTATGAAGAATCTGAAGGATCCGAAGACCAAAGTCTTGCCCTCAACTACGAGGGGAGGTAAGGAATTGCCATCTAGCTCTGCACTTGATTCACCTTCAGTTATGAGTAAGTTTGCGACATCACCTCCTGCTAGAAATGTTGATATGTCGCCTGTGCTTGATGATGCTTATGATGCTACTGCTAGAGATGCTATGCTTGATACTATGCCTGATGATACTATGCTTGATACTGCTAGAGATGCTATGCCTGATGATGCTATGCCTGATACTGCTAGAGATGCTATGCTTGATACTGCTTTGCCTGATGATGCTAGAGATGCTAATATGCCTGATGATGCTATGCTTGATACTGCTAGAGATACTCCTTTGCCTGATGTTCCACTAGGAGTGTTCCTTGATGCTCATATTGCTAGAGTTACTGCCAATGCTCGTGATGCTTCTGATACTGCCGATACTATTGAGATAGAACCTGCTTTTGCTCCTGCTAGATCTAGCTCTCCTGGATATGAATTTCCTGATATACCTGAGGGTTACGTTATGGAGGGAGAGATAGCTGAGGATTTTCTTGCGTGTAAGGATGCCTATGACGCTGAGAAATTACTTCTCAAGTGGAAGGAAAAATCTCGGGAAGCTAGGATGAAAAATGACCCGAAGTTTGCCACTTCGCCTATCTTTGTCACCGATAAGGATTATGAATTCTCTGTCGACCCTGAGATAATCTCTCTAGTCGAATCTGATCCTTTTCAAGGTTATGAGTCTGAGACGGTCATAGCCCATCTTGCCAAACTATCCGAAATAGCCAACCTATTCACTAATGAGGAGAAGATCCGCCACTACTATATCCTTAAGTTGTTTCCTTTCTCTCTAAAGGATGACACTAAAGTCTGGTTCACCTCTCTTTCTCCTGGATGTGTGCGTAGTCCCCAGGAGATGGTCTATTACTTCTGTGAGAAATATTTCCCTGCCCATAAGAAGCAAGCTGCCTTGCAGGAAATATACAACTTTGCTCAACTCCAAGAAGAGAGTCCTCCACAAGCTTGGGGGAGGCTTGTCCAGCTATAGAATGCTTTGCCTGATCACCCTCTTAAGAAGAACGAGCTACTTAATATCCTCTATAACAGACTTACCAATGCCTCTAGAGACCACCTAGATAGTTGTGCCGGTTATGTTTTTAGGGAACGAACTGTAGAACAAGCCGAGACTCTACTGAATAACATCTTGATCAACAATAGTGCTTGGACTATTCCTGAACCACCTCCTAAGCCAACTCCTAAGAAAAGAGGTATTCTATTCCTCAGTCCCAAAGATATGCAAGAAGCCAAGAAATCTATGCAAGAGAAAGGCATTAGATCTGAAGATGTCAAAAATCTACCACCTATCGAAGAGATCCATGGTCTCGATAACCCGATACAGGTAGTAGAAGTGAATTCTCTGCGTAGGTTTGATGAGAGTGATATTCCTTTTGATAAACCTGCTAGCCTATGCTTTGATGAATTTGACAACTTTGTTGCCAAACAACAGAGTTTCAATGATTATGTTAGCAGACATTTGGAACAAAGTGCTCGTATGCTTAGCCATTTAAGTGCTTGTGTAGACAGAAATGTCAATGCTCTGAAGCTTCTGAGTAAACATGCCTCTATGATTACTACTCAGGTAGAAAAAGTACTTAAAAATCAGAATGACTTGCTCAATGAATTAAATGACAACTCTGTCAGAGTCATTACTAGAGGAGGCAAAATGACTCAGGAACCTTTGTATCCTGAAGGTCATCCTAAGAGAATTGATCAAGATTCTCAAGGAATCAATGCTGATACACCCAGTCATCCTAAGGAGATGAAGAAGGATGATAGAAACCTGCACGCCAGTTCGCCAAGTACTGTCACACCTGAAGAACCTAATGATATTTCTGCATCTGATGCAAAAACACAATCTAGTGATGAACATGAACCTGGTAACAATATGGACAGTGATGTTCATAATAATGCTCAACCTAGCCATGATGAGGATGTGGAGATTGAACCTACGGTTACTCCTGATAATCCACAACCTACGAGATACGACAAGAATGACTTCACTGCTAGGAAGCATGGTAAAGAAAGAGAGCCATGGGTTCAGAGACCTATACCCTTTCCTCCTAAGCCATCCAAGAAAAAGGATGATGAGTATTTTGAGCGCTTCGTTGAGATGATAAGAACCGTCTTTCTGCAGATGCGGTTAACTGATATGCTCAAGATGTCTCCGTATGCCAAGTACATGAAAGATATCGTGACTAATAAACGGAAGATACCAAATCTTGAGATCTCCACCATGCTTGCCAATTACACATTCAAAGGTGGAACTCCTAAGAAACTTGGTGATCCCGGAGTGCCCACTATACCTTGCTCCATTAAAGGAAACTACGTAAGAACTGCCTTATGTGACCTTGGAGCCGGTGTTAGTGTTATGCTGCTTTCTCTTTATCATAGACTTGAGTTGGATAAGTTGACGCCCACTGAAATTTCTCTGCAAATGGCCGACAAATCAACTGCTTTCCCTATCGGCGTTTGCGATGATGTGCCTGCTGTGGTTGCTAATACCACTATCTTAACAGACTTTGTTATCTTGGATATTCCTGAGGACGATGCCATGGCTATCATCCTCGGAAGACCCTTTTTCAACACTGAGGGGCTGTTATAAATTGCAACCAAGGCAATGTCACTTTCCATGTCAACAGTAATGAGCACACAGTGCACTTTCCAAAGAAACGATATCCAGTACATTGCATCAATGCTATCGAAAAGACTTCATCGATTCTCATTGGGAGCTTTGAATGCCCTATTCCTCGTGTCAAGATGAAGTATGATTTGCTTGTTGGGGAGATACATATCCCCATTGAGGTGACTTAGTGGCTATTCAAAAATTCTCCATTCTCTCTTGCGATTCGAGAAGGTTTTGTCATAAGGATTTGATCAATCCCATTCACGGATTTCTTTCGATGACCATGAAATGGATGAATCAAGGAGTCACATACCTTTGTTTTGAGTTTTCCTTTTCTGTTGCTTAGAAGAAAAATGATAGAATTAGTTTAGTTTTTCCTGATTTCTGTTTTAGCGTCCCGGAGAAAAATACCTCGAAAATAAAAGTTCTCCGATGGTCCTGAAAATTTAGTATGATTTTTTCTAGCATTTTTGAAAATTTCTAGGCCTGAGAGCTGGCCTGGGGGCCAGACCAGTGGGCCATAAGCCCTGCCACCGCCACCTACCCCCTGGTGGCAGGGTGGAAGCTTGTGGGGCCCACAGGCACCCCCTCCACTCATTCCAGCTCTCAGCCTCTTCTTCCACCTCCAGAAAAAATTGTTTCGCAGCTCAAACCCGTGTTCTTGCTCATTTGGCTGTGATTTTCGATCTCCTTGCTCAAAGCACTATTATCCAAAATGTTTTGGGGAAATTACTCCTTGGTAAGTGACTCCTCCATTGGTCCAATTAGTTTTTGCTCTAGTGCTTTATCCTTCGCGAATTCTTGCTACCTTGGTGACCCTATTCTTGAGCTAGAAATGTTGATTTTAGCTGGTCCCAAGTAGTTTTAGCGCGTGATACGGTCTCTAGGCACTAGTAGGAGTAGTTGCTACAAGGTGTGGTGGGTCTTTATTCACTTCTCTCTTGAACTTCAAAAATTTCAGCATAAGGAAATTATGTTCAGGAGGAAGTTTCATGGTGGTTCCTCAAGTAAGAAGGGTCCTCGTCTCTCCTTTTGGGAGTCCGAACCTTTTCAACTAAGGGATGCACCGGTACAACCATGTGAATGGCCTTCCGGTGAGTTCATGATCGAAGCAGGTTTCAAGGATAAGTTTGATGCACTTGTCCGCAATGCCGGGTTAGAAGAATTCCTCTCACATAAATGTGAACAGTAAACTATGCTCACTGCCTCTTTCGTGCGTAGATTTAAATTTTTAGCTGGCCATGAATCATCCATACTGTTTGATCTGTACGATAAATCCTATACCGTGGATCTGGAGGATTTCAATAGGATTTGCAAGATACCCGATTGGGGTAGTGTTAATGATCCTCCTAAGTCTTCGGTCAGAGACTTTTTCTCCAGTATAACTGTTGGAGAAACTAGAGATATCACGCAAGCCACCATAGGAAGCATCCATTTCCCTACCTTGCACTACCTTGCCCTCTTCATAGGTAGGTGCGTTAACGGCAAGGGTGCACATTGTCATCTATGCGCTTCCAACCTTACTATCCTTAAGAGCGCAGTAACAGGCGACAAGAGCTTTAATATGGGAGCTATTATAGCAAGGAGTCTAAATAAAAATGCCACTGAGGGGGATTTCTTCGGTGGAGTTTATGCTACACGCTTAGCAAATTTTCTTGGATTATCCATCCGTCCAGAAGACCCTCCTCTCCGTACAACCAACCTTGATCGTGTCGCTCTAACACGCTACCGGTTCCTTGAGAGAGATCATGGATCCCTCCTATACCGCTTGATATTCAACCGGCAGCGTGTTTTTCATATTACCCTTCATGCTCCTGCTTTCTTTGACTTTCAGGTTAAACGAAGATACTACATAACCATAGGAGAGGCAGAGGAGTATGAGAGGGAGGCGACTGCTGCTCGACTTCGTGAGGCATCTATTCAGGCAGTGGCTGCAACACTCCCGTATAACACCCATTATGACTTTGGGTTTCGCGAGGATCATCCATGGGAGTAGACCAAGCTAGGCCAAAAGCCTAAGCTTGGGGGAGTACGTGTTCTCACCGACTTTACATTCATGCTTATGCATTCAATTTGTTAGCCGGTGTTTACACTTTGCCACTGTATTATCCATGCTAGTTTCTTTTCGTTTTCTTGTTTTCTTGTTTTATGACCTTTTGAGAAAACCCAAAAAGATTTTTCTTTCTTCTTTTTCTTGTTGGGAGCTTTCCCATGTAAATTGTTTTCTTTTTCTTTGTGTCAAGGTAGAAGATATTGGTTGCAATGTTTATTGGTTCTTGCATGCTTACCTGTTTAGCTTTCAAAGAGCCATATTACTTTGTCTTCTCCTTTGTGTTTGCCTACAGATTCAGCTTAGTCTAATGCACTTATTATCGTTTTCATCGTTCCATCGTGAAAATGAAAGGCAACAATGATGATATATGATGAAGTGACTGAGACTGAAAATCTGGTATGAACTCTATCTATTTTATTTTTGTAAATATGACTAGCTTGTCGACCGAGATTTAGCTTTGTTGTGAGAGAACCATGTTTGCAATGACAACTTAGAGATCATAGTTTCTGATGCCATGCTTATTTAGCTGAGAGCTTATAATGGTTTGTCTTGAATGCCAACATAGATTTTGAGATGACTATGATGTAGTATGATAGGATGGTATTCTCCTTTGAATGTTTCAAGTGGCTTGACTTGGCGCATGTTCATGCATGTAGTTGAAACAAAATCAACATAGCCTCTATGATGTTCGTGTTCATGGTGATTTATATCCTGTTCATGCTTGCATTCAATGTTAGTCAAACTCATTGCATCTTGATGACTGTTGTCGCTCTCTAGTTGGTCGCTTCCCAGTCTTTTGCTAGCCTTCACTTGTACTCAGCGGAATACTGCTTGTGCATCCAGTTCCATAAACCCAAAAGTTTTTCCATGAGAGTCCACCATACCTACCTATTTGCGGTATCTACCTGCCGTTCCAAGTAAATTTGCATGTGCCATTCTCTAAACCTTCAAGAAATAATCTGTTTTGCATGCCCGAACCGCTCATGTGGTGACAGGGGCTATTGGTATCTTCCATGCTAGGAGTGTTATCCTCGACATGTGTTTATTCACAGTCATTCATGAGAAAGGGGTCGGTATTTGGAATGCCTAGTTCCATGCTTAAATCGAAAATATAACTGTAAAACAAGACTTCCCCTGGATTGATGTTAGTATGGACGGTACCCGAGGATTCGGCTAGCCGTGGAGTGTGATTAATTGGTGGTGGGGGAGTTAAAACTTTACTTTTCTGTTTGGGAACCGCCTATAGCATGAGTAGCATGGAAGATATTGAGAACTCTTGGTCATTGCGTTGACAATGAAAGCATGCCACCCAAAATTATTATCTCTGTTTTCAAAGCTTGAGCTCTGTCACCTCTGTAAATCAATGCTTCCCTCTGCGAAGGGCATGTCTATTTATTTTCCTGTCGAGTCATCCTCCTCTTATATAAGCACCAATTAGAGAGCACCTCTGTCATTTTTATGCTTTGCTTTTGCTTGATATTGATTATGACTATGACTGGATCTTCGTTGCTATGAATTACAATGTTTAGTCAGCCCTTGATCTTTGAAAGTGCTCTGCATTTGTGTTTTGCGGTCTCAGAAAGAGCTAGCGAGATACCACCTATTCATATCGCTTCATGCTTGTTTTGATTGAAGTGTTGGTATGTGAAACTCATTATTATTTGCTCGTTAGCTGATTATGCCATTGATATTAGTTTACCGTGAAACCTTTGTGCCATTTGCTTATGTGGTTAACTTGTGATCTTGCTGAAATTCTGGTTATGAGTTAGACATAGTTGCAACAACAAGATCAAACAGAGTTTGTCAAAGTTTTTATTTCTCTCTCAGTTTGTCAACTGAGTTGCTTGAGGACAAGCAAGGTTTTAAGCTTGGGGAGTTGATACGTCTCCATCATATCTACTTTTCCAAACTCTTTTGCCCTTGTTTTGGACTCTAATTTGCATGATTTGAATGGAACTAACCTGAACTGACGTTGTTTTCAGCAGAATTGCCTTGGTGTTATTTTTGTGCAGAAATCAAAGTTCTCCAAACGTCCTAAAAATTTACGGGAGCAATTTTGGAAACTATAAAAAATATCTGCGCCAAGTTCCACCTCAGGGGGTGGGCCAGTGGGCCACAAGCCCCTGCTGTGCCACCACCCCCTGGTGGCGGTGGGCAGGCTTGTGGGGCCCACATGGCTCTGCCACCCCCAACTCCAGCTCTATAAGATCCCTTTCGTCCCAGAAAAATGAAAAGAGAAGTTTCCGATACAGAGGCGCCGCCACCACCTGTTCTTCATCTGGAGGGCAGATCTGGAGTCCGTCTTGGGCTCCGGGGAGGGGAAATCGTCGCCATCATCATCATCAACCTTCTTCCCTCTCCAATTCCATGAAGATCTTCGTCGTTCGTGAGTAATCTATTCGTAGGCTAGCTGGGCGGTGATGAGTAGGATGAGATCTATCATGTAATCGAGTTAGTTTTGATGGGGATTGATCCCTAGTGTCCACTATGTTCTGAGATTGATGTTGCTACTACTTTGCCATGCTTAATGCTTGTCACTAAGGCCCGAGTGCCATGATTTCAGATCTGAAATTATTATGTCGCCACCAATATATGTGTGTTTTAGATCCGATGTTGCAAGTTGTAGTTACCTACTATGTGTTATGATCCGGCAACCTGGGAGTGACAATAACCGGAACCACTCCCGGTGATGACCATAGTTTGAGGAGTTCATGTGTTCACCAAGTGCTAATGCGTTGGTCCGGTTCTTTATTAAAAGGAGAACTTTAATATCCCGTAGTTTCCTTTTGGACCCCGCTGCCACGGGAGGGATGGACAATAGATGTCATGCAAGTTCTTTTCCCTAAGCACGTATGACGACACACGGAATGCATGCCTACATCACATTGACGAACGGGAGCTAGCCATATATCTCTCCGTGTTATAGCTGTTGCATGATGAATATCATCCAAACAAATCACCGACCCATTGCCTACGAGTTTCTCCTACTGTTGCTGCTGCTGTTACTTGTCTTGCTCTGCTGTTACTTGTCTTGCTCTGCTGCTGTTACATGTTTTACTCTGCTGCCACTGTTGCTACTACTGTCGCTTGCTACTGTTGCTACTTGCTACTGCTGTCACTACTGTTGTTCCTTGCCACAACCGTTACTCGCTACTTTGCTGTTACTACTTTGCTTGCAGATACTAATCTTTCAGGTGTGGTTGAATCTGACACATTCAGTTGCTAATACTTGAGAGTATTCTCTCACCTCCCGTCGTGCGAACCAACAAATTTGGGTTGAATACTCTACCCTCGAAAACTGCTGCGAACCCACGCGCTGGTGGGCCGTCAACAACATTCTTCTAGTTTCATTGCTGGGGAGTGCTAGTAGCATTCTTATGGTGCCGTTGCAGGAGAAGGTCTGTTGTCATCAGCATTCGTCTAGCTATCGCCAGAGATTGCAATCAAGCAAGTGTAAGTATTTCCCTCAGTTTGAGAACCAAGGTATCATTCCAGTAGGAGTATCAAGACAAGTCACCAATGTACCTGCGCAAAAACAAACAAACTTGCACCCAACGCTATAAAGGGGTTGTCAATTGAGGACCCACAAGTATAGGGGATCAATCGTAGTCCTTTTGATAAGTAAGAGTGTCGAACCCAACAAGGAGCAGAAGGATCTGACAAGTGGTTTTCAGCAAGGTAAAATCTGCAGGCACTGAAATTGTCGGTAACAAGTGATTGTGTGGTGAGATGATTCGTAGCGAGCAACAAGTAAAAAAAGTAGCAACGGTGCAGCAAAGTGACCCAATCCCTTTTGTAGCAAGGGACAAGCCTGGACAAAGTCTTATAGGAGGAAAAACGCTCCCGAGGACACGCGGGAATTTCTGCCATGCTACTTTTCATCATGTTCACATGACTCGCGTTCGTTACTTTGATAGTTCGATATGTGGGTGGACCGGCGCTTGGGTACTGCCCTTACTTAGACAAGCATCCCACTTATGATTAACCCCTCTCGCAAGAATCCGCAACTACGAAAGAAGAATTAAGACAAAGTCTAACCATAGCATTAAACTAGTGAATCCAAATCTGCCCCTTACGAAGTAACACATAAACTAGTGTTTAAGTTTCTATCACTCTAGCAACCCATCATCTACTTACTACTGCCTAATGCCTTCCTCTAGGCCCAAATAATGCTGAAGTGTTACGTAGTCGACATTCACATAACACCACTAGAGGAAAAACAACATACAACATATCAAATTACCGAACGAATACCAAATTCACATGACTACTATTAGCATGACTTATCCCATGTCCTCTGGAACAAAAGTAACTACTCACAAAGCATAATCATATTCATGACCAGAGAGGTAATGAGTAGCATCAAGGATCTGAACATAAACTCTTCCACCAAATAATCCAACTAGCATCGACTACAAAGAGTAATCAACACTACTAGCAACCTTACATGTACCAATCGGAGTCGCGAGACGGAGATTGGTTACAAGTGATGAACTAGGGTTTGGAGATGAGATGGTGCTGATGAAGATGTTGATGGTGATGAGTCCCCTCCGATGAGAGGAGTGTTGGTGATGACGATGGCGACGATTTCCCCCTCCGGGAGGGAAGTTTCCCCGGCAGGATCGTCCTGCCGGAGTTCTAGATTGGTTCTGCTCAAGTTCCGCCTCGTGGCGGCGGCGAATCCACGAAAAAGCTCCTCCCTGATTTTTTCCTAGATGAAACCCTTCATATAGCAAAAGAGGGGGGCAAGTGGGCCTGCAGGGTGCCCACAAGCCCTCATGGCGCGGCCTAGGGGGGGTGGCATCACCGTGCAGGCTTGTGGCCACCTGCACGCCCCCCTCAGGCACTTCTTCGGCCCAGTATTTTTGATAAATCAGGAAAAAAATCCTCATTGATTTTTACGACGTTTGGAGTTGCACAGAATAGGTATCTCAACTTTGCTCCACGTTCAGGCCAGAATTCCAGTTGCCGGCATTCTCCCTCTTCATGTAAACCTTGCAAAATAAGAGAGAGAAGGCATAAGAATTGTACCGTGAAGTGAAATAACAGCAAAAGAAGCGATAAATGTCAACATGAAAACATGATGCAAAATGGACGTATCAACTCCCCCAAGCTTAGACCTCGCTTGTCCTCAAGCGAAAGCCGAGCTCAATAAATATGTCCACATGTTTAGGGAGAGAGGTGTCGACAAAACAAGATACGAACATGCATGCATCATGATCAAGATCAGAATAGCAATACCAACATATAATCTCTCATGCTAAAGTGATAATTCCTTCACAAAGTAAAACATGGATCAAGAACCTTACCGAGGAGTAACAACCGATAGCCTTTAGTCATTGAAGCAATTGCAATTTATCACAACATCAGAAAGAGTCACATAAGAGCTTGTAAAGAAAATCCACATATCCAATTACTCTTTCATTCTCTACAATTGCTACAATTCACGTGGTACTCATGAGATCAAAGTTTCAGCTGGACAGAAAGAAAGATAGGGGCTTACAGTTTTGCCTCCCAACTGCTTACCTCAAGGGTAATGTCAACAATAATAATTCATGAATACTTACCTCCAAGTTGACATATGAATATAGATCTTTCCCAAGCATGTGACGGTAGCCAAGACAAAGGCAAAATAAGGAATTGGTGAAGAACACCATGACTCTTTCAAGGGCAAAAAGTAAAGGTACGAGATAGGCGCTTCGCAGAGGGAAGCAGAGGTTGTCATGCGCTTTTGAGGTTTGGATGCGTCTCTTCTTAGTGCGGAGGAATGTCACTTTATATTGCCTCCTGTGATAATGAACTTTATTATGCAGTCTGTTGCTTTTATGTCTTCCTCATCACAGGTTCGTATAACTCTTATTTTCCACACACTAATAGATCATACATATTAGAGAGAAATCTTTATTGCTTGCACCGATGACAACATACTTGAGGGATCTTATTCAATCCATAGGTAGGTATGGCGGACACTCATGGCAAAACTGGGTTGATGGTTTATGGATGCACAAGTAGTATCTCTACTTGGTGCGGGAGGTTTTGGCTAATATGAGGTGGAAGCAATTTTCACATGCTAAGGGAACTCTAATCATATAACATTGTTCAGAGCCAAGCAAACACAATTCATTATGTTGTCTTCCTTGTCCAACATCTACTTCTAGGCATGTAATAGTTTAGTGAGTGTTCACAATCATAGATGGTGTCCGAGATGATATATTTATATGTGAACCTCTCCTTCTTTATCACTTCCTATTAATTGCAACAATGACCAAGGTCTACGTTTTCCTACCCTCAAAAAGTTTCAATCCTCATTCTTTTTATATTTGAAGCCATCACTTCCCATAAGATCATTACATGATCTTTCATGCTTTTGTTATATTCTCATTCTTTTGATCCTGGCAAGAGGCAAAGCCCTTTAACTAAGGCACTCTTTATCATATGGCTCACGAGCTCGAATACATCGGGGGTGACACAAAGCAAAACTCAAGACTAACACACTAAGACTTTTAAAACTACAAGAGAAAAAGAAAACTGAAAAGGAAAACTAAAACAAAGGTAAAGGCGAAAGATGTGATGGTGATACGATACCGGGGCAACTCCCCCAAGCTTGGCACAGGCCAAGGGGATTGCCCATACCAATGCTCAGTTGTGTTCCTTTGGTGGTGATGGTGGTTGAGTTGTTGAAGAGGTCTTGAGCTTGTTTAATTTCCACTTGAGCATAAAATTCTGCTCCCTCAGATCATAGTTTTCCTCTTCAAGGTTCAACACCCTTTTGCATAATTCCTACTTACTCTCCTGCAAGAAACGAGAAGGGATAAACAAATCCCTAGGCTTCTTCCTTGAGTCAGGGAGGCTCGACTTCTTGAACTCCACATGCGTGTGTCCAGGTTGAGGTAGAGGAGCCTCCTCTTTATCGGAACTTGTTTGTTCCTTCCCCTTGGGATCAAAGTCTTCTTCCTCATCAGTGGTCCAGCCATATGGATCAAGGTCCCCATAGACCTTGGGATTAGCAAGGTAATCAGCCACATAGCTTTCCCCCTCTGAATCCTGAGAAGACATCTTGACCTAGATCTGCGACAGAAAACAGGCTCGAAACGAAAAACAGAAGAAATCTGCGTGATGCAGGGGTCAGACCAAACGGGAGTATATATAATTATTTTTTTCAGACCAGAAGGAGTACCACGCACGAAAACGGAGTCCGGGAGGCGCACGAGGTGGCCACAAGCCCTCACGACGTGGCCAAGGGGTGGGCCCGCGCCGTGCAGGCTTGTCACCTCCTCGCGCACTTTCCGGACTACTTCCAATTTTTGTATTTTTTTCAAATATTCCAAAACGGAGAAAATTTCCTACTGGAAAAGTTTTGGACTCTGTTTTCTTACCGAATCACATACCTCTTCGTTTTCGGAGTCTGAAACAGGCTGATAAATATCCCTTAGGTATTCTTCCGGAGTTATCGTATTGATGATATTGCTTTCAACATTTATGTTAGTACCTGAGATATAACGCTTGATTCTCTGCCCATTTACAACTCTCGGACAATTACCTTCCGTGTTGTTGATCTTGATAGCACCGGAACGGTATACTTCCTCAACAACATAGGGACCTTCCCATTTAGAGAGAATCTTTCCTGCAAAGAATCTTAAACGAGAGTTATATAGCAAGACATAATCACCTATATTGAACTCACGCTTTTGTATCCTCTTATCATGCCACCTCTTAACCTTCTCTTTAAACAGCTTGGCATTCTCATATGCCTGAGTTCTCCACTCACCAAGCGAGCTAATGTCAAATAACCTCTTCTCACCGGCAACTTTGAAATCAAAGTTGAGCTCTTTGATTGCCCAATAAGCTTTATGATCTAGCTCAATAGGTAAGTGACATGCTTTCCCATACACCATTTTGTACGGAGACATGCCCATGGGATTCTTATAGGCAGTTCTATAAGCCCATAGTGCATCATCGAGCTTCTTAGACAAATTCTTTCTAGACCTGTTGACAGTCTTTTGCAGAATCAGTTTAATCTCTCTATTACTTAGCTCTACTTGACCACTGGACTGAGGGTGATATGGAGACGCAATTCTATGGTTGACATTGTACTTAGCAAGCGTTTTACGGAAAGCACCATGAATGAAGTGTGAACCACCGTCGGTCATTAGATATCTAGGGACTCGAAATCTAGGGAAGATAACTTCTTTAAGCATCTTGATAGAGGTGTTGTGATCAACACTACTAGTGGGGATAGCTTCTACCCACTTAGTGACGTAATCAACAACAACTAGGATATGAGTATACCCGTTGGATTTTGGAAAAGGTCCCATATAATCAAAGCCCCAAACATAAAATGGTTCAATGACAAGTGAATAGTTCATAGGCATTTCCTGACGTTGGCTAATATTACCTATTCTTTGACATTCGTCACAAGACAAGACAAACTTACGGGCATCCTTGAAGAGAGTGGGCCAATAGAAACCTGATTGCAATACCTTGTGTGCAGTTCTATCTCCCACATGGTGTCCTCCATAGGCCTCGGAGTGGCACTTCTGTAGGATCTGTCCCTGTTCATGTTCAGGTACACAACGTCTAATAACACCATCTACTCCTTCCTGATAAAGGTGAGGATCATCCCAAAAGTAATGTCTCAAGTCAAAGAAGAATCTCTTCTTTTGGTGGTACGTGAAACTAGGTGGTATGTATTTGGCAACGATATAGTTCGCATAATCAGCATACCACAGTGCACTACGTGAAGCATTGATGACATTCAATTTCTCATCGGGAAAGTTATCATCAATAGGTTCTGGGTCATCAAGAACGTTCTCCAACCTAGAAAAGTTATCTGCTATGGGGTTATCAGCACCCTTTCTGTCAACAACGTGCAAATCAAATTCTTGTAGCAAGAGAACCCATCTGATAAGTCTAGGTTTAGCGTCTTTCTTCTCCATGAGGTACTTGATAGCAGCCTGATCAGTGTGAATAGTGAATTTGGAATCAACTATGTAAGACCTGAACTTTTCACATGCAAACACGACTGCTGAAAATTCCTTCTCTGTAGTAGCATAGTTTCTCTGGGCACTGTCTAGAGTTTTACTAGCGTAGTGAATAACATTCAACTTCTTATCGACTCTTTTCCCTAGAACAGCACCAACAGCATAATCACTAGCGTCACACATGATCTCAAAAGGTAAGTTCCAATCAGGTGGTTGAACAATAGGTGCGGTTATCAAAGCCCTCTTAAGTATTTCGAAGGCTTCCTCACAGTCATCGTCAAAAAGATAAGGAATATCCTTTTGCAAGAGATTGGTAAGAGGCCTAGAAATCTTAGAGAAGTCTTTAATGAACCTTCTATAGAAACCAGCATGACCAAGGAAACTTCTTATCCCTTTGATATCTATGGGGTATGGCATTTTCTCGATGGCATCAACCTTAGCCTTATCGTCTTCAATACCTCTTTCAAAAAATTTATGTCCTAAGACGATGCCCTCATTAACCATAAAGTGGCACTTCTCCCAATTCAAGACAAGATTGGTGTCTTTACATCTCTGTAAGACTCGATCAAGGTTGCTGAGGCAATCATCAAAGGAAGACCCGTAAATGGAGAAGTCATCCATGAAAACCTCAACAATCTTTTCACAAAATTCAGAGAATATAGCCATCATACATCTTTGAAAGGTCGCAGGTGCATTACATAAGCCAAAAGTCATACGTCTATAAGCAAAGGTACCGAAAGGGCAGGTGAAAGTGGTTTTCTCCTGATCAGATTGTGCAACTGGTATTTGGGAGAAACCAGAATATCCGTCTAGAAAGCAGAAGTGTGTGTGTTTGGACAACCTTTCTAGCATTTGGTTGATAAAAGGCAAAGGGTAATGATCTTTCCTAGTGGCCTTATTCAGTTTCCTAAAATCGATCACCATCCTATAGCCAGTAATAATCCTTTGTGGGATCAATTCATCCTTATCATTAGGGACAACAGTAATGCCTCCCTTCTTAGGGACGCAATGCACCGGACTCACCCAATCGCTATGAGCAACAGGGTAGATAATACCCACTTCTAGAAGCTTTAGGATTTCTTTTCTTACTACTTCTTTCATCTTAGGATTCAATCTCCTTTGATGATCAGCAACTGGTTTGAAATCAGGATCGGTTTTAATCTTGTGCTGGCATAGAGTGGGACTAATGCCCTTAAGATCATCAAGAGTATATCCAATAGCAGCACGGTGCTTTCTCAGAGTTTTTAATAACTTCTTTTCTTCATGCTCTGAGAGGCTAGCACTAATAATGACAGGATATATCTCTTTTTCATCAAGATAGGCATACTTAAGAGTATCAGGCAACTGTTTAAGCTCGAACACAGGATCACCCTTTGGTGGGGGTGGATCCCCAAGCAGTTCAACATGCAGATTATTCTTAAGGATAGGATATTGTTCTAATACAACTCTATCTATTTCATCCCTTTCATCCATATGTATATCATTTTTGTGCTCAAGCAAGTATTGCTCTAAGGGATTAGTAGGAGGCACGGCATTAGAAGCTAAGGCAATAGTTTCATCCTTACTAGGCAACTCCTTTTCATGAGGTTGTCTTCCAAACTTAGAGAAATTGAACTCATGTGACACACCTTCAAAGCCAACAGTGACAGTTTGCTTCTCACAATCAACATGAGCATTTACGGTATTGAGAAAAGGTCTGCCAAATATAATGGGACAAAAGCTATCTTGTGCAGTAGCAAGAACGAGGAAATCAGCAGGATACTTCGTTTTACCACACAAGACTTCAACATCCCTAACAGTTCCCACAGGATAGATAGTATCTCTATTGGCAAGCTGAATAGTGACATCAATAGGTTCTATCTCAACAGGTGCAATCTCATATTTGATTTCATCATATAAGGATTGCGGTATTGCACTAACACTAGCACCCACGTCACATAAACCATGGTAACAATGATCTCCTATATTAACAGAAACCACAGGCATGCCAACAACAGGCCTATGTTTGTCTCTAGCGTGAGGTTTAGCAATTCTAGCAGCATCTTCATAGAAGTGAATATTATGTCCCTCAACATCGTCGGACAGAAGATCTTTGATAATAGCAATGCTAGGTTCAACTCTAATTCGCTCAGGGGTGTAGGTGTTCTAATATAGCCTCTACGTATTACGGTTGAAGCTTTGGAATGATCCTTTATCCTAACAGGGAAAGGTGGTTTTTCAATGTAAGCACTGGGAACCACAGGATCATTATAGGCAATGACTTTCTCTTCAACTTGAGTGGGTTTAACTACATTGACTTCTAAAGGAGGATGATATTTAAACCACTTCTCTTTGGGGAGATCAATATGGGCAGCAAAAGATTCACACAACGAAGCTACTATCTCAGAGTCAAGTCCATATTAGCGCTAAAATCACTAAAGGTATTTGTCTCAACAAAGGATTTAACGCAATCAAACGTGAAATTCATACCTGACTCCTTACCTTCTTCAAGCTCCCAATCTTTAGAGTTGCGTTTAATTCTCTCCAATAAATTCCATTTGAAGTCAATATCTCTCTTCATAAAAGAACCGGTACAAGAAGTGTCAAGCATGGTGCGATCATCATGAGAAAACTGAGCATAGAAGTTCTGAATGATAATTTCTCTCGAGAGCTCATGATTGGGGCATGAATATAGCATTGATTTAAGCCTCCCCCAAGCTTGAGCGATGCTTTCTCCGTCACGAGGCCAAAAATTATAAATATAATTCCGATCACGATGTACTAAATGCATAGGATAAAACTTTTGATGGAATTCCAATTTCAACCGATTGTAGTCCCATGATCCAGTATCATCACATAGCCTATACCATGTCAACGCCTTATCCTTCAAAGACAAAGGAAAGACCTTCTTATTGACCTCATCCTCGGGCACACCTGCAAGCTTAAATAAACCACAAACTTCATCTACATAGATCAGATGCAAGTCTGGATGTGATGCTCCATCTCCTGAAAAGGATTAGCCAACAGTTTCTCAAGCATACCCGAAGGAAATTCGAAGCAAATATTTTCAGTAGGTGCAGCAGGTTGAGGAGAAACTATTTGTGCTTCCGTTCGAGGTGAAGATACCCCGAACAAGCCCCTCAAAGGATTAGTATCCATAGTGACAAGTGACAATAAATTCCAGCACACTATATGAATGTTTCCTTACCAAGTTCCACTTAAAAAAGGTGCTTCACTCCCCGGCAACAGCGCCAGAAAAGAGTCTTGATGACCCACAAGTATAGGGGATCAATCGTAGTCCTTTCGATAAGTAAGAGTGTCGAACCCAACGAGGAGCAGAAGGATCTGACAAGTGGTTTTCAGCAAGGTAAAATCTGCACGCACTGAAATTGTCGGTAACAAGTGATTGTGTGGTGAGATGATTCGTAGCGTGCAACAAGTAACAAAAGTAGCAACGGTGCAGCAAAGTGACCCAATACCTTTTGTAGCAAGGGACAAGCCTGGGCAAAGTCTTATAGGAGGAAAAACTCTCCCGAGGACACACGGGAATTTCTGTCATGCTAGTTTTCATCATGTTCATATGACTCGCGTTCGTTACTTTGATAGTTTGATATGTGGCTGGACTGGCGCTTGGGTACTGCCCTTACTTGGACAAGCATCCCACTTATGATTAACCCCTCTCGCAAGAATCCGCAACTACGAAAGAAGAATTAAGACAAACTCTAACCATAGCGTTAAACTAGTGGATCCAAATCAGCCCCTTACGAAGTAACGCATAAACTAGGGTTTAAGATTCTGTCACTCTAGCAACCCATCATCTACTTACTACTTCCCAATGCCTTCCTCTAGGCCCAAATAATGCTGAAGTGTTATGTAGTCGACGTTCACATAACACCACTAGAGGAAAAACAATATACAACATATCAAATTACCGAACGAATTCCAAATTCACATGACTACTATTAGCATGACTTATCCCATGTCCTCAGGAACAAAATTAACTACTCACAAAGCATAATCATATTCATGACCAGAGAGGTAATAAGTAGCATCAAGGATCTGAACATAAACTCTTCCACCAAATAATCCAACTAGCATCAACTACAAAGAGTAATCAACACTACTAGCAACCTTACAAGTATCAATCGGAGTCGCGAGATGGAGATTGGTTACAAGTGATGAACTAGGGTTTGGAGATGAGATGGTGCTGATGAATATGTTGATGGTGACGAGTCCCCTCCAATGAGAGGAGTGTTGGTGATGACGATGGCGATGATTTCCCCCTCCGGGAGGGAAGTTTCCCCGGCAGGATCGTCCTGCCGGAGCTCTAGATTGGTTCTGCTCAAGTTCCGCCTCGTGGCGGCGGCGAATCCATGAAAAAGCTCCTCGCTGATTTTTTCCCCGACGAAACCCTTCATATAGCAAAAGAGGGGGCAAGTGGGCCTGTAGGGTGCCCACAAGAACTCATGGCGCGGCCTGGGGGGGGGTGGCCGCGCCGTGCAGGCTTGTGGCCACGTGCACGCCCCCCTCTGGCACTTCTTCGGCCTAGTATTTTTGATAAATCAGGAAAAAAATCCTCGTTGATTTTTACGGCGTTTGGAGTTGCGCACAATAGGTATCTCAACTTTGCTCCACTTTCAGGCCATAATTCCAGTTGTCGGCATTCTCCCTCTTCATGTAAACCTTGCAAAATAAGAGAGAAAAGGCATAAGTATTATACCGTGAAGTGAAATAACAACCAAAGAAGTGATAAATATCAACATGAAAACATGATGCAAAATGGACGTATCATCAATCCCTTCACGATTAATTGCAAGGTGAGATCTGAAGGTGGAAAGTGCAACAAAGTAAAAGTGTAGAGCTGAAAATATGATGTGAAGTAGACCCCGGGGCCATAGTGTTCACTAGAGGCTTCTCTCATGATAGCAAATATTATGGTGGGTGAACGAATAACTGTCGAGCAATTGATAGAACCGCGCAAAGTCATGATGATATCTAAGGCAATGATCATACATATAGGCATCATGTCTGAGACAAGTAGACCGATACTATCTGCATGTACTACTATTACTCCACACATCGACCGCTATCGAGCATGCATCTAGTGTATTGAGTTCATAACAAACAGAGTAACGCCTTAAGCAAAATGACATGATGTAGAGGGACAAATTCATGCAATAGATATAAACCCCATCATTTTACCCTTGATAGCCACAACACGATGCGTGCCTCGCTACCCTTTCTGTCACTGGGTGAGGACACCACACGGTATGAAACCAAAACCGAGCACTTCTCCCATTGCAACAATTATAGATCAAGTTGGCCAAACAAAACCCACAACTCGAAGAGAATTACAAGGATATGAAATCATGCATATAAGAGATCAGAGGAAACTCAAATAATATTCATAGATAATCTGATCATAAATCCACAATTCATGGGATCTCGACAAACACATCGCAAAAGAAGATTACATCGTATAGATCTCCATGAAGATCATGGAGAACTTTGTATTGAAGATCCAAGAGAGAGAAGAAGCCAGCTAGCTACTAGCTATGGACCAGAAGGTTTATGGTGAAGTACTCACGCATCATCGGAGAGGCAATGGTGTTGATGAAGAAGCCCTCCGTGTCCGAATCCCCCCTCTGGTAGGGCACCAGAACGGTCCCCAGATGGGATCTTGCGGAGACAGAAGCTTGCGGCGGCGGAAAAGTATTTTCGTGGCTCTCTCTGGTAGTTTGGGATTTTTCGGGGATTTATAGGCGGAAGAAGTAGGGCAAAGGAGCCACGGGGGGCCCACAAGCCTGGTAGGCGCGGCCCCCCTAGGCCGCGGCTAGGGGGCTTGTGTCCTCCCCTGGGGTCCTTTGCCTTGGTTCCCGAGTCCCATGCGTATCTTCTGTTACGGAAAAAATCTTTCCGAAAGTTTTATTCCGTTTGGACTCCGTTTAATATTCTTCTCTGAAAAGGGTCAAAAACACGGAAAAAATAGGAACTGGCACTTGGCACTGAATGAATAGGTTAGTCCCAAAAAAGATATAAAATAGCATAATCATGCATACAAAACCTCCAAAGTTGACAAGGTAATAGCATGGAACCATAAAAAATTATAGATACGTTGGAGACGTATCATAGGGCATGGCAGGACCCAGCCAAGATGCAACCCTCTGGAAGATGAGGCAGCTCCGGCGCGGGAGGGAGCGAGCGGCGGACTGACGGTGATGGTACAGCCGGCGATTAGTCCGAGGACAGGTCCTCTATACAAACAATGTGTGCACGAGGCCTGACCCGCTTCAGTTGTCGTCGCCATCCGTCCCTTCCTCGTCACTCCCACGCGAGGAAGGGCTTTCAGTCCCGCTCGAGTTCTCTTCACAGCAGTCGAGACGCGCACCTGAGCTCCCATATAGCTTAATGGAGAGCATGTTATCCGTTATCTTCTTGAAGCGGAGAACGTGCCCATTCCAGAGGATGTGGGCGCGGGTGAAGCTTTTCCACCCGTGGCTGAGGAACAGGGCCCGAGGCCTAGTACGCTCCGCGACCACCGACATGGCATCATTGCCACAGCCATGCATGCGAAGCCACAAGGTCGGGGACCCTTCTCCTTCCGTTGCCTCGGCGAATACACCGGGGAGTCGAAGGCGGGACCGGATGGGTCCTCGTAACTGGACGAGGAACTCCATCGGGTTCCTTCCGACGTGGATCGCCACAGGAGCAAGCCTCGGGGAAGGCGAAGGCGCTGGAGTAGCGCTCCGCCTCCCCCGACCTCGACCTCCACGACGACCGAGGCCCCTCGCCCTTCCTACGCCACGGGCGCAAGGGCCGTCTTCCGCCGTGGCGCCCCCAGAAGCTGTGGCATGATCAGAACGGGATCCTCTCACCGCCCTAGCGGCCGACGGTGGCCGACCCCCCCTAACCATGGTTAGGGGCGAGCACCACCTACAGACAGAAGAAGACTCTGAAGACCAAGGCTGAGGAGTTGGTGGATTCATAAGGAGTTGGGTGAGCAAAACCCCTCGCAAACCCTCCCAATTTATAGGATGGGGCGCACGGGCTAGCCTCCCTTGCTCAAGAAGCCACCACCCCTCTCGCCCAATCACTCGTGCTCACGGGCGAACAGGGAACCGCTCTGCTGCACCAATGCATGCACGAGTGGGCCCAGCTACTACTGCACCTTTTAAGGCCACATCTGCCACCTGACCATCCATAACTGCGCATGCCACGCGCGTCGCAGAGGCGTTTCAGGAGGTGGAAAGGCCACTCCGTGCACAGCCCCCTCCCCCCACTTCGCGCGTCCAAGGTGCGACGTGGGGAAAAGAACTGCCAGCGGATCCAGCCACTGAAGCCCATGCACCTCTTTGGGCCTGGCCCAACAATGATTCACATGCGTGTGTGGCCCAGGCCTGGGGGCTTGTGTCGGTGCGCTAAAGACTGGGGTCCCTAGTGCCCCAGAATTGTGCACAGGCGCGAAGAGCTCTTGTCGGCAGGGCATGGCACGACCCTGCCAAGATGCAACCCCCAAGATTATCAAGGCCTTGGCAAGCCTGCCTTGCCAGGAAGATGACCAAGGCCGCGCCCATTTGGTGGGCGTGATGAACTCACCAAGTACAAAGACCCCAACAAGCTCCCTTGTTGGGATGATGACTGAAGCCCCCAGCAAGCTCCCTTGCCGGGATGAAGACTCAAGGCCCCGTCAAGCTCCTTGCCGGGATGACGGGCCTGGCCACTTGTGGGCAACTGCCCTTGCCACAGTGCCACCACTCCCAAGTGCCAGCGCATTTCGCATGCGCCAGCGCAGCGTCCAGGTGTTGAAACACTTGGATATGTATCTTCACCAGCACATCGCTGACAAGGACAAGACGTGCATTAAATGGACCTGACAGCGGTAGATGGATAAGCACCGCCCTAGGTTCACTGTAACTCCTCGTGAACCTACCACCGAGCACTGTAGGTGACCCCTTTGCCTATAAAAGAAGGCCCTTAGCTCATTTTGGAAGAGGTGGGACTATTCGGACATCGACCCATAAGATGGTCATCAACGGTCACTGTAACAATCGATAAAAAAACGCTTAATACAACCAGATCTCGGTAAAAAGGCTTGTCGGGTGCTGATTGTTACCTCTGCTCTTCATGTCACCTCTCCCCGCCCTACGATCACAAGGGTTTCATGTTGATTCCCATAGGTGTCGACCTCGCACCACCGACATAGGCTTAACAAACAACTCACTTATCTTAATGATAATATCAACAAAGGTGTGATGCGACAATTCTCAATGAAACAATATAAATGCATGCATCTTTGTCGACACAAGGTGTCTTCTCTTTTTAGGATAGACAGAAGTAGGTTTTACTGACTCAACACAAAAGTAAAAGATTGTCCCTTCACAGAGGGAAGTAGGGAAAACTCATGTGCTAGAGATTTTGAAATCAACAAGATTGTAAAACAAGCTTTTGAGAGGTGCATAATTTGTCAACGAATGCTAGTAGATAGCCCAATACTTCTCATGCTGGACAAGTTTTGAGGAACGGCTCCCAAAGTGGGGACGATCACATCCCCTTAGTCTCCTTTGTTTATCACTACCAAAGTTTGCTGATTTCTCATCAACAAAGCGTGAAGCAGGTTTTGTTTGTTGTTGTTATTGTCTTTTACAAGTTGGGCGCGCTCATGCCAGTCCCTCCTTGTATTAGGGGTTCGCAGATTAAACATGCAAATCTAGGATAAAACTTGTCCAGTATGAGAAGATCATGAATTACCTACTACTTCCTCATGAGCTAAAGCAGAGGCACAAAACAGGGAGTAATATTTTAAGGTTTAAAGATAGCACATGAGTAATATACTTTAGGAGTGGCGGTGAAATACCACGTATAGGGAAGGTATGGTGGACTCTTGGGAAGGTTGAGGTTTCAGGGCATGGATGCACAAGCCATATTCCTGCTTAGTGCAAGGGTTGGCTAGCAAAGGCTTTTGAGAGCAGACAAATAATGTTGACTTGGATGCAAAACAATATAAAGTTTAACATAAACAATTGGCATAAAACATCAAGTTGTCTTCCTTGTCAGCATAACACTTCAAGTATAAGAACATAAAGGTTTTGGCTATGTCGCTACTAGAAAAACTCATGCTTGTTGTTATGACCAATGCTATGTTTGCCAAGATTAAATAAAATTTTCAAAGCCATACCTGATATGTAAGATCAATACTCCCATAAGAATCAGCATATAAGATCGATTGCATGAAGAGAATACCAAGTGCAGCAAAGAAACCAATAGACTTCTCATTAATATTTCATCATAGACACTGCACGCTCACAGATACAAGACTCTCCACAAAGGAGTGATAGACCTCAATGCAAACATCTATTTCATCAGATAACTTCCCTAGACATGATACGACACTAAACTTGACCATGTGAGGTAAAGGATAAAAACTAAAGATACCGGGCACTCCCCCAAGCTTGGAACAAGCTAAGGGAATGCCATTACCCATGAAGATTTAACTTTTCATCCTAATTGTTGTTCTTCAAGTCCTCTATTATGCGTCGAACGGTTTTGTTTTCAGTTTCCAATATTGCCACCTGTACTTTTAAGCACACGGAAGTCTTCACAGAATTGGTTAGTGATTCTGTAAGCTTCAGATATAGTAGATGACACAGGTGGAGCTCCCGGTGGAGGGACAATTTCTGAAAGGTTCAAAGAAAGATCATGTTGAGGGTTAATAAACCCCACGAGGATGGGGTTGTTGGAGCTAGATCCTCGTGATGAAGGATCTCCTTCTTGCTGGGTGGTGACCATCTTGACTTCCTTTCTCACGAAGTGCTCCATGTACGCTTGTCTTGCGGCTATCTCTTCATTAGTACCCCATCCGGTGACCTTTCCTTGGTTGATATCTTGATGGACATGGCAGAGACGACAACCCGTGTAGTCTTCCCCGCTTAAGTCACAAGAAGACATATCGACCAATAGCTTCTTAGCCTGGCAGAAAAAGATCAAAATAGAAAATGCCCGGAATCGCAAGATACAAAGCCGGGACAATCCGGGAAAATATATAGCAAAAATTTCTGCACCAAAAGGAAGGTAACAAGCCAAAGTAGAGTCGGATACGGACTCCGGGTGGTCTAGGCGGCCTCCTGGCGCGGCCAGGAGGTAGCCCGTGCCCACAGGTCGCCTAGAGCACCTGGGGCTCCTCTCCGACTCTGCTTCGGCTGGGAATTTTCCTAATTTTGCAAAAACACATAATCCGGAACTTTTATTGATGTTCGTGAAGTTTCCTTAGCGTATCTCAAACCTATTCTTATTTTGCTTCTGACGGTGTCTGATACAGTGTTGCAATATGTTCTTTATGAGTGGCTACCTATATCACATGCACCTCTACATTGATGGGGTCTCCAGCCATGTAATGCTTGAGTTTTTGCCCATTCACAACATGTGGTTTTGTGCCTAAATTTTTTAATCTTGATTACACTGGAGCGGTAGACTTCTTCGATATGGAACGGTCCTTCCCACTTGGAAAGTAATTTACCTGGAGAAAACCTGAAACGAGATCTATACAACAAAACTTTATCACCAATATTAAATTCACATTTCAAAATTCTCTTGGCATGCCACTTCTTTACCTTTTCTTTGAACATTTTTGCGCTCTCGTAAGCTTCACTTCTCCACTCATCTAGAGAAGTCAAGTTCATGAGACGCTTTTCACCAGCAAGCTTTGGATCAACATTAAGCTCTCTAACAGCCCAGAAATCCTTGTGCTCTAGCTCTAGAGGTAGATGGCATGCCTTGCCATAGACCATCTTATACGGAGACATCCCCATAGGATTTTTGTAAGCAGTTCTATACGCCCACAAGGCTTCTCCAAGCTTATTGGACCAGTCCTTTCTAGAACTGTTCACTGGCTTTTGCAAGATCAACTTGATCTCTCTAGTTGTGAGCTCAAATTGCCCACTTGTTTGAGGGTGGTAAGGTGAAGCAATTCTATGATTAACATCATATTTGGCTAGAGCTTTTCTAAAAGCACTGTGTGTAAAATGTGATCCTCCTTCGGTCATGAGGTACCTAGGTACACCAAACCTAGAGAAGATTACATCCTTGAGCATTTTCAAAGATGTCTTGTGATCAACACTTTCAGTGGGGATTGCTTCAACCCACTTGGTCACATAATCAACAGCTACTAATATGTGAGTGTACTTGTGTGAAGGAGGGAAATGACCCATCAAATCAAAACCCGAGCAATCAAAAGGCTCAATGACTAGAGAATAATTCATAGGCATCTCATTCCTCCTACTAATATTACCAACTCTCTGGCACTTATCACAAGATAAAACATAATTTCTAGCATCTTTAAAAAGAGTAGGACAATAAAACCCTGATTGGAGAACCTTGTGTGCGGTTCTCTCACCGGCATGATGTCCTCCATAAGGACTGTTATGACATTGTCTCAAGATATCCTTCTTCTCATTGCTCCGGTATGCATCTCCTCACAATTCCATCAGCACCTTCTCTAAAAAGATGTGGGTCATCCCAAAATTAATACATGAAGTCGTGGAAGAACTTCTTCCGTTGCTGGAATGTTAAACCTGGGGGCAAAAACTTTGAAAAAATAAAGATAGCATAATATGCATACCATGGCTTTGAATTAGATTTCACCTGCAAAACAGCTAACTGCTCATCAGGGAAACTATCGTTGACCAGAATAGGATCATGTGGCATGTCCTCCATCCTGGAAAGGTTGTCTGCTACAGGGTTGTCTGCTCCTTTCCTATCAACAATCTGCAAATCAAATTCTTGAAGAAGAAGGACCCATATGATAAGCCTTGGTTTGGCGTCCTTCTTTTCCATAAGATACTTAATAGCAGCATGATCAGTATGAATGATGACTTTAGAATCAATAATGTAAGGCCTAAACTTATCACAAGCAAACACTATCACTAAAATTCTTTCTTAGTAGTAGCGTAATTCTTTTGAGCACTATCAAGGGTTTTGCTAGCATAATGGATAACATTCAATTTCTTATCAACCCGTTGTCCTAACGCAGCTCCTACAGCAAAATCACTAGCATCGCACATGATTTCAAAAGGCAAATTCCAATCAGGTGGTTGGACTATGGGGGAGGTTATCAAGGCTTTCTTAAGAATTTCAAAGGCTTCCTTACAATCTTCATCAAACACAAAAGGAATATCCTTATAGAGAAGATTAGTGAGGGGTTTCAAAGTTTTAGAAAAGTCTTAATAAATCTTCTATAGGAACTAGCATGACCGAGGAAACTACAAATACCTCTGATGTCCTTTGGATAGGGCATCCGCTCGATTGCTTTGACTTTTGCCCTGTCCACCTCGATTCCCTTTTAAGAAATCTTGTCGTCAAGAACAATTCCCTCATTGACTATGAAGTGGCACTTCTCCCAGTTTAGTACCAAGTTCGTCTCCTCACATCTCTGCAAACTTTATTAAGGTGGAGACAATGGTCAAAAGAGGTTCCATAGACGGAGAAATCGTCCATGAAGACCTCCACAATTTCCTCACAAAAACCATGAAAGATAGTGGACATACACCTTTGAAAAGTAGTAGGAGCATTGCATAAAGAAAAAGGCATACGTCTATTAGCATAAGTACAAAAGGGACAAGTAAAAGTGGTCTTCTCTTGATCGGCAGTGTTAACATGAATTTGAGAGAAAGCAGAGTACCGATCAAGATAGCAAAAGTGAGTGTTTTTGGATAACCTTTCAAGCATTTGGTCGATGAACGGCAGCGGGTAGTGGTCCTTCCTGGTTGCCTTGTTCAGCTTCCTATAATCAATACACATTCTATATCCAATAATAATTCTTTGAGGTATTAGTTCATTCTTATCATTAGGAACCACAGTCGTACCTCCTTTCTTGGGAACACAATGTACCAGGCTTACCCACTTACTATCAGCTATAGGGTAGATAATACCTGCAACTAGAAGCTTGAGGGTTTCGGTCCTCAAAACATCCTTCACCTTCGGGTTCAACCGTCGTTGATGATCAACAACCGGTTTAGAATCAGGTTCAAGATTGATAGTATGCTGACAAATAGATGGACTAATCCCCTTAAGATCATGAAGGGTATAACCAATAACGCCTCGGTGTTTACGAAGGACTTCCAATAATCAGTCTTCTTCATATCTTGAAAGGTTAGAATTGATAAAATAAGATATCCTTTCTTTTCATCTAAATAAGCATACTTGAGCGTACTCGGAAGAGGTTTGAGATCAAACACCAGGTCTTCTTTTGGTTTCGATAAAATTTCCAAAGGTTCAACCAGAAGGTTGTGCTTCAGGATAGCAGGTTGTCTCAAGAATATGTCATCTAGCTCATTCCTTTCCTGCATATGCATATCATTCTCGTGGTCCTCCATAAATTGTTGCAAAGGATCGTTAGGAGGAATAACAATAGAAGCAATCTCTTCAATAATTTTATCATTACTAGGTAGATCAGTACCACGAGTTTGTTTCGAGAATTTAGAAAATTAAAATTCATATGGCTCACCATTAAATTCAACAGATACTTTCCCTTCCCTGCAATCTATAATAGCTCCACAAGTTTTGAGAAAAGGCCTACCAAATATAATAGGGCAAAAACTATCTTGCACTGAACCAAGTACTAGAAAGTCAGTAGGATATTTTACCTTTCCACATAGAACTTAAACATCTCGCACAATTCAAATAGGAGAGATAGGTTCTTTGTTTCCAAGATGGATAGTAGCATCAAGTTCTTCAATTTCACATGGTAGAATCTCATTCATGATGTGGGGACCCCAACTGGTAAGTCGTGATCGCCGTGCCCAGTGATCCCATGGATCAATGCTCACTGAACACAGATACTGCATAATAGAGTCTTACATCCAAATACCGAATATTACATCAAATGACCGAAGGGTCAGGTTCACAAACAGGGCCTAAGGCCAAATAAAACGAGTACAACGGGTAGCAAAAACTCATAAGGGCTAAGCGGGTGCCCACGCCATCAAGCATATACCGACATGCATTCTGACTTGGAAGCATCCTAGATCGCAGGTCCGTCTCCGAAGACGTACTCATCGCCAAACTCCGGTCCTTTCTTGTCTGGTCAATGATATAACCAGTGGAAAGCCAATGAGTACTTTGAATGTAGTCGCAAACAGCCCATGATATGAATAATGAAAATGAAGGATGACAATATCATGCATTTCTAATATAACTCATCTGGGTGGTATGATCATGAATATGCATCAAGTTAAAGAATTACTCTTGAAGAACAAGTTACAGATATCAACATATCTGCTAAGGGCTGAACCATCCGGGTTCACCCTATATGCCAAGTCACCAAACTAGGTCATATTCTCGATATAACAGTTGAGGGCTAAACCATCCGGGTTCACCCTATATGCCAAGTAACCGAACTTGATCATATTATCATTATGTTAACACCTTTTTAACACCACACACACTCACTCACACACACTTGGTTTATGCGGAAACGCTGGACGTAGTTTAAGCAGGATTACCCAACTGTCCTTGACCGTGGACACGGCTATTCGAATAGTTTACACTCTGCAAAGGTAGTACGCTGGACCCACGAGATCCGAGAAACTTCTGTGTCATCCATGAATCGCGGTATATCACATATACCCGAGGTAAGTACCCGATCATTATCTTTCCCCTGATGATACAAGACAAAGAGGTCCACTCGATTGGTACCCAGCCCACATGTTGTACGTCTTACGAGCACCGACTCTGGACAGTATCAACCATGCAGGGACCAACGGTGTGCCTGGAACTCATACTAATGGCTTAGTCGTCCTACCTGGCACGACCCCATCACGAGAGTGACGACAATCGCTCCCGCCACTAGTAATGTAGCTCTTTGCTAGTACCGACCAGAGTAATCAACAAAGCCCCGTCCCATAAAGGGGTAACGTGGTCGTACTGGTAAGGTTGGGACGGTCGACACATCATAAATCTAATCCCATTTCCGAAATCATACTCACACAAAACACCGGTGCATCACTTCACCAAAAGTGACCACCAACTCATCATCACCCTTTGGCATTAGTGGCACCCGACGGGGTTTTCATAAACTCTTTGATTTAACTCATCATCATGCTCATGATAATATACTTTTACTTGTCAACATGGTATTAGCATGACCCTCAAGGGGTAGGGTCAAGCTCAATGCAATGGTCCTTTAACTCTACTAGTCAGCATGACAGTAGCATGATCCTCATAGATGGTAGGGTCAAGCTCATCATGCTTGTGCTCCGAGGAGCCATATGTATAACATCACCATCATGCAAGTGCTTCGAAGGAGCCTTCGGTACCATCACACCAATGATGAACCGGCATTGTGATCACATGCAACGGAAAGTACTTGCTATTCTAGCATGCATCAGTTTATATGCTTAATTCATGGTCAAAGGGTTGCTTGCCTTGGTCAGCTAAGTATCCGGGTCTTCGAGGTCTTCCGCTCCGAATCCTTCGTCACTCGGTAGTTCTATCGTTGAGAATAGAATAAATAAGAAATAGCTCACACAAAAACAGATCACAAATCACTTTTGAAAATGTTCCAAAACTTGGTTAAATTCAGGTTGTTACTTTGAAAAACATCTTCTCTTAGTTTTTACTAGCTAAGCATTTTTCATAATTACAAAACAGGAGCAAACTATTGCTTTTAATGCCTTTATATTATTATAAAACAGATTCTGTTTTTGAAAAACATCAACAATGGCAGAATCAAATACTACTCATTTTTAGAAAAATATCAGTGGAAGAATTATATTTTTCCACTGGGTAGTTATTTTTACAAAAATCATTTTAGTCTCAGGTTTAAAAATAAAAGAAAAAGGCCAAAGCCTAGCCTGGGAAGCAGGGCTGCCAGGCGCGCGCATGCCAGGTTTGAACCTGATGTGCGGGCCCCTCGGGTCAGCGGCTGTGACTGCACGCGGGGCAGCTCCAGGACGCCGACAGGTGGAGCCCACCTGTCGGGTTCTTCCCCTACCTCCGGCCAGGGAGGAGGAGATGAACTTCGGCGAGGCTACCGTCGTCCATGGGCCTAGCTAAGGGCAGGAATGGGTTCAGCGTGCATCCGCCTACCAGCAGGTGGTCGGGACAGCGCCGGAGAGGCTCGGAGTCGCCGGCGATGAGGTGGCCGAGGCGGAGGGGTTTCGGGATGTGGTTGAACTAGTAGCTAGGGGCACGGAAAAGCTCGGGGCTGTTGGGGGAAAGGTTCCTGGTGTCGAGGGGAGTGCTCTAGTGGGTCGAGTGTCTCAGGAGCCGGTGTGTAGCTGGAGATCGACCGGAGCTTCTAGGTGGAGGGGCCTTGGTCGATCTCGAGCACCGGGGCTCTCCAAGCTCGATTGGGTGGCTAGGGGGGAGCTAGTGGTCGTGCAGAGGCTGCTGGAGGGGTGCCGAGGTGCCGGGGGGCCTATTTATAGGCTCGCGATGGTGAGCCGATTCGGTGCGCCGGTGACTCACCGCGGCACGCGTGCGTGCACAGTGAGGAGCTGGCTGCGAAACCACAGTCTCCGGACGTGGTTTAGGACGCTCTGAAGCATCGGCCACAGAGGGAGAAGGCGTGGGGTCGAGCTGCAGCGTCCGTGCATGCTCGGCCGAGTCGGGTGCGCACGGGCACGCGCCGCCCGAGCTCTAGCGCGGGGGAGGAGGGTCCCTGGCGGCTGCTTTACACTGAGGGGTTGTCGGGGGAGGTCTTAGACACTTCGGGGGAGGTTGGAGCCGGCCGGGAGCGTTGTCCCCTTCTCGGTTGCTCCATGTAGCGCGTCCAGAGCGCAGTTTTGGCATGCCACGGCATGCTAGCACGCTCTGGGGCACTTCAGACGTGTCCCTCATGTCCTGGGTGTTGCTGGGAGTGTATTTAGCCGTTGTGTGCTAGTGAGAGCACTGGCTGGTCAAGGGGGACAGGTTTCACTAGTATTGTCAGCCGCGATATGTGGCACAAATTGGAGTTCTTGTCACTTGTGCTCTGAACTGGGAAGGGGCCAGTTGACTGGGTGTTTAGGTTGGTCTGGGGCACTAATACACCAAGTTTGAGGCTCTAACATTGGGTAAAATAGTGGCTAGGTGGGTTTTTACCTTCCCGTCAGAAGGTGTTCGACAGTGGTTTGGGGTGCTTCCACTCCACCACTGGAACTACAACTTAACAGGTATGGTCTTGGGGTTAAAGTAGGGGTTTCCACCAATTTTGAGATACATTGAACAAGTTTAGCTTTGTAAACTTGAAAATGCATCAAAGTGGCCAGATATGTCCTCTCCAAACAGAGTGTGACTAAACGGAGTCTAGAAAATCTCATTTTTGGTGTGGAGTCATCATTTGAGGTGCCAAACACCCCTGCAAAGTTTCAGCCCCATTGGAGAAACCTTGCTATGTAGAGTTGTTCCAACTCTATTCTAGACAGAGATGGTTTTAGGCTCATTTGGTGACCTTCCCCACCATGGATCAAGGTGAGATTTTATGTGGGCACCAAATATGGCTTGGGAAGACTCCTGTAATTTAGTTGGATTTTATTGATAATATTTCCTTTGGAAATATCTCAAAAGGATAAAATAGACAGGAATGGTTTTCAGGGTTTTACTCAAATAACTATAATATAAAATAGGGTTGAAAATCTTATATATGGAAAATATATGTCCTTCTGAGTTTCATGATTTTACTCAGAATTTTCTAAGGGAGAGAAGCATTTTTCCTTGTGGGAATATCATTCCTGGCCTTAGAAACAGACATGCATTTAAAATAGAAAAATAATGTTTTAAATCATTAAATAATGTTTTTGGCAAATAATAATAGTATTTGAGTTCAGATCACCAACTTTGGTTGGGAGTGCTACTAGGCATCATGAGCTAGTAGTGTAACCCAAGCAAGGTAGAGGTGATCTGATGTCAAAGAAAAGAGTTTTGAAAATTCATTTTTAAAAATAAATAAATTTGCCATGGGTTTGGATCAACAAGCAAACAAGCATTCATTCATACAAGGCATTCATAGCATTCAGAACATCATTAGAAAAAGTTTTAACAAGCCCTGATTTTTGCAACTTAAAACATTGGTGGTGAAAAACAGGGTGTGACAGACCTATCCCTCTTACAAGAATCTCGTCCCCGAGATTCCTAAGCTAGGCGTTAAATAGCTCTGGAAATTCTGATCGGAGCTAGTCTTCACGTTCCCATGTTGCTTCTGCTTCGGTATGGTTGCTCCACTGAACCTTGAAATACTTGATGGTGCGGCTTCTGGTGCGACGCTCTGCTTCATCCAGAATGTGAATCGGCTTCTCGCGATAGGTAAGGTCCGGTTGAAGGTCAAGAGCTTGGTGATCAATGTCCTTGCAATGATCGAAACGGTTCGGCACTTGTAAGCACTTCCGGAGTTGTGACACGTGGAACACGTTGTGCACACCCGAAAGTTCTGGGGGTAGCTCCAACTGATAAGCCACTTCCCCGCGCCTTGCCGCGATCTTGAAGGGTCCAATTAACCTTGGGGATAGCTTCCCCTTGACGTGGAAACGCTTGGTTCCCTTGAGAGGCGTAACGCGCAGGTACACCTGGTCTCCGGGAATGAACACCACATCCTTGCGGTGGGAGTCCGCATAGCTCTTCTGTCGTGACTTAGCCGCCTTCAGGTTTTCTTGCACAAGCTGCACCTTTCTCTCCGCTTCCTGCAGCACTTGTGGCCCAAAAACTAGTCCTTCACCGGTTTCGAACCAATTGAGTGGGGTGCGGCACTTTCGCCCATATAGCACCTCGAATGGAGCCATTTGAAGACTGGACTGGTAGCTGTTGTTGTATGAGAACTCAGCAAACGGCAGACAGTCTTCCCATTTGGCACCATGAGCCAAGACACATGCACGGAGCATGTCCTCGATTATCTGGTTTACCCTCTCGGTCTGTCCGCCCGTCTGCGGGTGGAAAGCCGTGCTGAAAGAGAGCTTGGTTCTGAGAGCTTCTTGAAACTTCTTCCAGAATCTTGAGGTGAACTGCGTGCCGTGGTCGGACACGATCTCCTTAGGAACTCCATGAAGGCTAACGATGCGCTCAATGTAGAGGCTAGCCAACTTGTCGCCCCATAGGTGGTGTTGACCGGAATGAAATGAGACACCTTATTTAAATGGTTGACGATGACCCATATGGAGTCATGACCCCTGCTTGACCGGGGTAGTCCGGTAATGAAGTCCATGCCGACCTTGTCCCATTTCCATTTTGGCACTTGAAGAGGTTGTAGCAGCCCAGCAGGTCGCTGATGCTCAGCCTTGACCCGCTGGCATACATCGCACTTAGCGACGTAGGAGCCTATTTCTCTCCTCATGCCATGCCACGAGAATCGTTCTCGGAGGTCTTGATACATCTTGGTACCACCGGGATGGATGGAGTATGGTGTGTCGTGGGACTCTTGCAGGATCAAGTCCTTGAGTTCAGCCTTGTTGGGCACGCATAAGCGTTTCCCGTACCACACCACTCCTTGGTCATCAACCAAGAACCTTGGGGCCTTGGCTTCCCGTATCTTCCTCTTGAGGCCTTCAATACTCTTGTGTCCCATCTGGGCTTCCTTGATATCATCAGCCAGAGTTGGTTTGACTTCGAGGTTGGCCAGGTATACTGGTCCGACCAACTCCAGTCCGAAGCTTTCCATCTCTTCATACAAGGCGGGCAACCGTTCCTTGAGCATGATGTTCAAGGTGCCGGCCTTCCGGCTTAAAGCATCGGCTACCATGTTTGCCTTACCGGGGTGGTACTGAATGCTGAGGTTGTAATCCTTGATTAACTCAAGCCATCTTCGTTGCCTCATATTCAGCTCCCTTTGGGTGAAGATATATTTCACACTCTTGTGGTCCGTCTATATTTCACATCGCTTCCCCAAAAGGTAATGTCGCCATGTCTTCATGGCATGCACTACGGCTGCTAACTCGAGATCATGGGTGGCGTAGTTCTCCTCATGCGGACGCAGTTGCCGTGACAAGTACGCCATGACTCTGCCAGCTTGCATTAATACTCCACCGAGTCCGGTTCCAGAGGCATCACAGTAAATCACAAACTCCTTGTTGATGTCCGGGGTAGCTAGTACCGGGACGGTAGTCAGTCTTTTCTTCAACTCTTGGAAGCTCGCTTCACAGGCCGGTGTCCATTTGAACTTCCGACCTTTCTTCAAAAGCGGAGTCATAGGTCGAGCGATGCTGGAGAATCCCTCTACGAACTTGCGGTAGTATCCCGCGAGTCCGAGGAAACTCCTGACATCCTTCACGTCTCTCGACGATTCCCAGTTGGCCACTATGGTAATCTTGGATGGATCTACTGCCAATCCGTTTGCCGTCATGATATGACCCAAAAATCCAACTTCTTCAGCCAGAATTGACACTTGCTGAACTTGGCATACAGTTGGTGCTCTCGAAGCTTTCCCAGAACTATCCTCAAGTGTTGCTCATGCTCTTCTTCGGATTTTGACAAGATTAGTATGTCATCGATGAATACGACGACAAACTTATCCAAATACTCCATGAAGACCTTGTCCATGAGGTACATGAAGTAGGATGGGGCATTTGTCAATCCGAAGGGCATGACTGTGCACTCATAGAGACCGTATCGGGTCTCAAATCCAGTCTTGGGTATGTCCTCGGGTCGAATCTTCAACTGGTAATATCCGGATCGAAGATCGATCTTGGAAAATACCTTAGCTCCATTTAACTGGTCAAACATGTCTTCTATCTTGGGGAGAGGGTACTTGTTCTTGATTGTGACTTCGTTGAGAGAACGGTAATCGATGCAGAGTCGAATGGTACCATCCTTCTTTGATACAAACATAACAGGTGATCCCCAAGGTGACGCACTCGGACGAATGAATCCTTTCCTGAGTTGCTCCTCGAGATGCTTCTTCAGCTCTGCTAGCTCCTCAGATCCCATCCTATATGGCTTCTTATAAATAGGCCTTGACCCGGGCATGAGCTCGATGATGAACTCGATGTCTCGGTCAGGAGGCATTCCGGGTAGCTCGTCAGGAAAGAAGTCCGGGTACTCACATACTATTGGCACTTGGTCGAGCTCTACCTCGGATAGGTTGTTGATTCGAGGTACTTGAGCTGATACCGGCTCAGAGACATACTTGACCTTGACCCCTTGGTCGCTTGTCATGGTAATGGCCCTGTTGGCACAGTCCAAGAGACTCTGGTGCTTGGCCAGCCAATCCATGATGAGAATTACTTCTAAGCCTTGCGACTTAAGCACAATGAGGTCTGCCAAGAAGCTCGTCCCATTGATAACTATCTCGACCCTTCAACACCCTAGATTGGACCTCTACACTGTTCCCGGGGTATGAATTGCCATCTGCCCGCCAAGCAGAGTGGGTTTTAAACCACACTTCTCCGCAAACCTTTGAGTAACAAAAGAATGCGAAGCACCACAATCAAACAACACTGTAGCTGGGGTGGAGTTGAAGAGGAATGTACCCAGAATGCAGTCCGGGTCTTCTTGCGCCTCTTCGGCGGTGACGTGATTGATCCGCCCCCTGCTGTTGAACTGCTGATTGCGGGGAACCTGGTTTCTTCCTGGTGCTCCTTGACCTGGGTTGGGCGCATTGGGACGCGGTGCATCGGGCTTCTTGTTGGGACACTGCCTGGAATAGTGTCCGGTTTGACCACACCCAAAATAGGTGACCTGACCCGGAGGGTTGGTCTTGACTCCACTATTGTTCGGCGGGTTGGAAACTGACTTGGTGTTGACTTGCGGCTGATAATTCTGACGGAATACCGGGGTCTTGTACTGCTGCTGCTGATAGTTGGGCCTTGCACATGCTGACTGCCATGGTCTTGGTCTTGCATTAGTGGGTCCTCCACTGCCTATCATCTTGTGCTTGCGGGTGTCATCCATCGCACGACGCTTGTCTTCCAGCATCAGTGCCTTGTTAACCAGGTCGCTGAAGGTCTTGCAGTTCCAAACTACCAACTGGTATTGCAGGGACTGCTGCAATCCTTCCATGAAGCGTTCCACCTTAGCGGCCTCAGTGTTAACATCCTCAGGGGCATACCTCGACAAGAGGTTAAACTTCTGCAGATATTCCTTAACTGTTCCACTGCCCTGCCTCAAGGCTCGGAATTCCCGCTTCTTTATGGTCATCATTCCTGGCAGAATATGAGCCGCGCGGAAATCCTTCCTTGAAAATTGCCCAAGTGATGACTTGTCCATCTCGCATGATCTGGAAACCATCCCACCAAGCCCTGGCGGTGCCTCCGAGACAGTGAGAGGCATAAAGGACCTTCTCACGTTCATCGGTGCACTGACCAGCGCAAGGAGGTCTTCAATAGTGCGAATCCAGTCATCGGCATCCAATGGTTCAGTCGTCTCCGTGAATATGGGAGGCGTAGTCCGCATAAACTCAGAGAGAGTAGAGCAGCCATCGTCGTTCCCTTTCTGCGGCGGGTTGTTCACTAGGACTTGAGCCAGTTGTTGAAGAGCGGCATTGTTGGCTTGACGCTCCTCGCGAAGAGCATGAAGGAACTGAGCCATAGTCAAATTCTCGGGAGGAGGTGGCGGAGGAACATTGCCATGCTGCTCATGGTGATCTCCAGCGTGAGCTTCTCCTTCGGTTCCCTGCGGCTGACCTGAGGAGGCAGCGTCGGGGTTGCCGAAGGTGCTGTTGCGGGTTGCATTCACCATCCTGTCATGGAAACAGACAGGTCAAAAATCTGCCTTGCTTGAAACCACAAGGGTTTGCTCTAGTAAAAGGGGGGTCCAAATGCGTGCTAGTGTGAGTTTTTTTTAAAAACCAAAGTCCTGGAAACACAATCTGCATTCATTGAAAACAAGTGACGTAGTCGCATACAGGCTGCCTAAGGCAGAATGCGGCTTACATCATACACACTCATAACTTAAAAGATCGGATACATGGATACCTACGCTCAGGGGTACTCCTAGTTGCCTACGCTGAAATCCTACGTGGCGGACTGCTCGGTCTCAAAAGTGGGTTCGACAGGATCTTCGTCTTCGTCGGTGTCTTCTTCCTTCAACGGAGTGGAAGAAAGAATCATTACATCACGGCATCTCTTAGGTGAGGCGGCGAAGAGCTCAGTATACTCTTCCGCTGTCAGGCGGCGACTTTGAAGAGGGACAACCCGGATTGGTAGCACACCACCTCTGGTGGCAACACCCGTCCTTCCTTCAGGTGCGCCTGCTTTCTTCACCTTGCAATTCTTCATCTTCTCGGTGTGAAGTAGGCCCTTGACTTGGTGCAGTTCTTGGAGAAGCTTCGTTGATTCCTTAACCAAAAGGTGCGTCAGGGTGTCGGATGAGAGACTGAAGTAGGTCTGAAACCTTAATGGCATCCCATCCTCAGACGATGGGGTGAGCGTCCAACTCCCGTCCACTCCTTCCTTAAGAAAATGTAGGTGACGAGTAGTGGGCTCATCAGCCATCTCAGGGAGGATATCGCGGAGACACACGAGCGCCTCTCGTGCGGCTGACTCCACTGCCAGCATCAGTTCCCCCATTTGTGGTCCTTCAAAGAACCAACTAGTCGAGGAGTCATTAGCCTTCACTATCACGTCCACTTGATATTCCTTGGTGTCGGCGTTGACCCAGAGCTCGTGGTAGAGGAAGATGGGCGTGCGGCGTACGAGGCACTTCTCGAGACTATCCACCAGGAGTAGGGGAAAGCCGGTCTCTAGAAGCGTCTTAGGTACGGCTGCCATCTACAAGATATAGGAGAGAGAGAATCGGAAGGTTTTAGGTGCAAAGTTGTGTAAGGCTGGTGTACTAATCATTTTCGGCTAACGTCCATGCTACCTAAGGCTTCCTATAGTCAGGATGGCTCTGATACCAGTTGTGTGGCGACCCCGACTGGTAAGTCGAGATCGCCGTGCCAAGTGATCCCAAGGATCAATGCTCACTGAACATAGATACTGCATAGCAGAGTCTTACATCCAAAATACCGAATATTACATCAAATGACCGAAGGGTCAGGTTCACAAACAGGGCCTAAGGCCAAATAAAACGGGTACAACGGGTAGCGGAAACTCATAAGGGCTAAGCGGGTGCCCATGCCATCAAGCCTATACCGATAGGCATTCTGACTTGGAAGCGTCCTAGATCGCAGGTCCGTCTCCGAAGACGTACTCATCGCCAAACTCCGGTCCTTCCTTGTCTGGTCAATAATATAACCAGTGGCAAGCCAATGAGTACTTTGAATGTACTCGCAAATAGCCCATGATATGAATAATGAAAATGAAGGATGACAATATCATGCATTTCTAATATAACTCATCTAGGTGGTATGATCATGAATATGCATCAAGTTAAAGAATTACTCTTGAAGAACAAGTTACAGATATCAACATATCTGCTAAGGGCTGAACCATCCGGGTTCACCCTATATGCCAAGTCACCGAACTTGGTCATATTCTCAATATAACAGTTGAAGGCTAAACCATCCGAGTTCACCCTATATGCCAAGTCACCGAACTTGATCATATTATCATTATGTTAACACCTTTTTAACACCACACACACTCACTCACGCACACTTGGTTTATGCAGAAACGCTGGACGTAGTTTAAGCAGGATTACCCAACTGTCCTTGACCGTGGACACGGCTATTCGAATAGTTTACACTCTACACAGGTAGTACGCTGGACCCACGAGATCCGGGAAACTTCCGTGTCATCCACAACTCGCGGTATATCACATATACCCGAGGTAAGTACCCGATCATTATCTTTCCCCTGACGGTACTAGACAAAGAGGTCCACTCGATTGGTACCCAGCCCACATGTTGTACGTCTTACGAGCACCGACTCTGGATAGTATCAACCATGCAGGGACCAACGGTGTGCCTGGAACTCATAATAATGGCATAGTCGTCCTACCTGGGACGACCCCATCATGAGAGTGACGACAATCACTCCCGCCACTAATAATGTGGTTCTTTGCTAGTACCGACCAGAGTAGTCAACAAAGCCCCGTCCCATAAAGGGGTAACGTGGTCGTACTGGTAAGGTTGGGACGGTCGGCACATCATAAATCTAATCCCATTTCCGAAATCATACTCACACAAAACACCGGTGCATCACTTCACCAAAAGTGACCACCAAATCATCATCACCCTCGGGCATTAGTGGCACCCAACGGGGTTTTCATAAACTCTTTGATTTAACTCATCATCATGCTCATGATAATATACTTTTACTTGTCAACATGGTATTAGCATGACCCTCAAGGGGTAGGGTCTAGCTCAATGCAATGGTCCTTTAACTCTACTAGTTAGCATGATAGTAGCGTGATCCTCATAGATGGTAGGGTCAAGCTCATCATGCGTGTGCTCCGAGGAGCCATATGTATAACATCACCATCAAGCAAGTGCTTCGAAGGAGCCTTCGGCACCATCACACACCAATGATGAACCGGCATTGTGATCACATGCAACGGAAAGTACTTGCTATTCTAGCATTCATCAGTTTATATGCTTAAGTCATGGTCAAAGGGTTGCTTTCCTTGGTCAGCTAAGTATCCGGGGTCTTCGAGGTCTTCCGCTCCGAATCCTTCGTCACTCGGTAATTCTATCATCGAGAATAGAATAAAAAGAAATAGCTCACACAAAAATAGATCACATATCACTTTTGAAAATGTTGCAAAACTTGCTTAAATTGAGGTTGTTATTTTGAAAAATATCTTCTCTTAGTTTTTACTAGCTAAGCATTTTTAATAATTACAAAACAGGAGAAAACTATTGCTTTTAATGCCTTTATATCATTATAAAACAGATTCTGTTTTTGAAAAACATCAACAATGGCAGAATCAAATACTACTCATTTTTAGAAAAATATCAGTGGAAGAATTATATTTCTCCACTGGGTAGTTATTTTTACAAAAATCATTTTAGTCTCAGGTTTAAAAATAAAAGAAAAAGTCCAAAGCCTAGCCTGGGAAGCAGACCGGCCCAGCCAGCCAGCAGGCTGCTAGGCGCGCGTGCGCCAGGTTTGAACCTGACGTGCGGGCCCCTGGGGTCAGCGGCTGTGGCTGCGCGTGGGGCAGCTCTAGGACGCCGACAGGTGGAGCCCACCTGTCGGGTTCTTCCCCTACCTCCGGCCAGGGAGGAGGAGATGAACTCCGGCGACGCTACCATTGTCCATGGGCCTAGCTAAGGGCAGGAATGGGTTCAGCGTGCATCCGCCTACCTGCAGGTGGTCGAGATAGCGCCGGAGAGGCTCGGAGTCGCCGGCGACGAGGTGGCCGTAGCGGAGGGGTTTCAGGATGTGGTTGAACTGGTAGCTAGGGGCACGGAAAAGCTCGGGGCTATTGGGGGAAAGGTTCCTGGTGTCGAGGGGAGTGCTCTAGTGGGTCGAGTGTCGCAGGAGCCGGCGTGTAGCCGAAGATCGACCGGAGCTCCGAGGCGGAGGGGCCTCGGTCGATCTCGACCACCGGGGCTCTGCGAGCTCGATTGGGTGGCTAGGGGGGAGCTAGTGGTCGTGCAGAGGCTGCTGGAGGGGTGCTGAGGTGCCGGGGAGGCCTATTTATAGGCTCGCGACGGTGAGCCGATTCGGTGCGCCGGTGACTCACCGCGGCGCGCGTGCGTGCACAGTGAGGAGCTGGCTGCGAAACCATGGTCTCCAGACGTGGTTTAGGACGCTCTGAAGCATCGGCCGCAGAGGGATAAGGCGTGGGGTCGAGCTGCAGCGTCCGTGCATGCCCGGCCGAGTCGGGTGCACGCGGGCACGCGTCGCCCGAGCTCTAGCACGGGGGAGGAGGGTCCGTGGCAACTACTTTACACTGAGGGGTTGTCGGGGGAGGTCTTGGACACTTCGGGGGAGGTGGGAACCGGCCGGGAGCGTCGTCCCCTTCTCGGTTGCTCCCTGTAGCGCGTCCAGAGCGCAGTTTTGGCAGGCCAAGGCATGCCGGCGCGCTCTGGGGCACCTCAGACATGTCCCTCATGTCCTGGGTGTTGCTAGGAGTGTATTTAGGCGTTTTCTGCTAGTGAGAGCACTGGCTGGTCAAGGGGGACAGGTTTCACTAGTGTTGTCAGCCCTGACCTGTGGCACAAATTGGAGTTCTTGTCACTTGTGCTTTGAACTGGGAAGGGGCCAGTTGACTGGGTGTTTAGGTTGGTTTGGGGCACTAATACACCAAGTTTGAGGCTCTGACATTGGGTAAAACAGTGGCTAGGTGGGTTTTTACCTTCCTCTCAGAAGGTGTTCGAAAGTGGTTTGGGGTGCTTCCACTCCACCACTGGAACTACAACTTAACAGGTTTGGTCTTGGGGTTAAAGTAGGGGTTTCCACCAATTTTGAGCTCCATTGAACAAGTTTAGCTTTGTAAACTTGAAAATACATCAAAGTGGCCAGATATGTCCTCTCCAAAGGGGTGTGACTAAACAGAGTCTAGCAAATCTCATTTTTGGTGTGGAGTCCTCATTTGAGGTGCCAAACACCCGTGCAAAGTTTTAGCCCCATTGGACAAACCTTGCTATGTAGAGTTGTTCCAACTCTATTCTGGACAGAGATGGTTTTAGGCTCATTTGGTGACCTTCCCCACCTTGGATCATGGTGAGATTTTATGTGGGCACCAAATATGGCTTGGGGAGACTCCTGTAACTTAATGGGATTTTATTGAGAATATTTCCTTTGGAAATATCTCAAAAGGTTAAAACAGACAGGAATGGTTTTTAGGGTTTTACTCAAATAATTATAATATAAAATAGGGTTGAATATCTTATATATGGAAAATATATGTCCTTCTGAGTTTCCATGATTTTACTCAGAATTTTCTAAGGCAGAGAAGCATTTTTTCTTGTGGGAATATCATTCCTGTCCTTAGAAACAAACATGCATTTAAAATAGAAAAATAATGTTTTAAATCATTAAATAATGTTTTTGGCAAATAATAATAGTATTTGAGTTCAGATCACCAACTTTGGTTGGGAGTGCTACTAGGCATCATGAGCTAGTAGTGTAACCCAAGCAAGGTAGAGGTGATCTGATGTCAAAGAAAAGAGTTTTGAAAATTCATTTTTAAAAATAAATAAAATTTCCATGGTTTTGGATCAACAAGCAAACAAGCATACATTCATACAAGGCATTCATAGCATTCACAACATCATTCGAAAAAGTTTTAACAAGCCCTGATTTTTGCAACTTAAAACATTGGTGGTGAAAAATAGGGTGTGACACATGATCTCTTGATAAAGTGAAAAAGGAATAGCGCTAGCACTCGATCCCAAATCACATAGCCCGTAAAAATTATGATCTCCTATTTTAACAGATACAACTGGAGTACCTAAAATTGGGCCTTTATTCTTGGGTGTAACAAGGTTTGTGGAAACAACACAAAAAATTATATTGGAATCCTCAATATTACTAGTAACAAGATCCTTGACTAATGCAACTTGAGGATCGACTTTAATCAGGTCCTCATGCTCATCAGTCGTTCTTTCACTTTTATTCAGGATGCGTGTGACAAAAGAATGCCCCCTCATCCTTGCGGGAAAAGGGGACTTTTCATATTCAACTGCACGCAAGATAGGTCAACAACATTAATATCAACGGGTAATTCCTTAAAAGGTTTATGGTGTTGATCCTCCTTCTTCTTAGAAGAGTCGATATGAGAGGCAAAGCCTTTGCAAAAATCAATTGGAAGCTGGGAATCAAGACCAATCTTAGCACAAAAGGTATTGAAGTAATCAGTTTTCACATAGCTCACAATGTAATCACGCTCATAATTTATAACGTGTTCAATACCTTTATCAATCTCCGAGTCTTCATTGTTCTTCTGGATCCTTTCAATAAGATCCCACTTAGCTTCAGTGCTTTTGTTGGAGAATTCCCCACTAGAAAAAGCATCAAGCATCTCTTTATCTTGACGAGAAAGCCTTGCATAAAAAATTGTAAGAATAATTTCTTTGAAGAGCTCATGATTGGGACATTTGAGCATTAAGGACTTCAATCTCCCCCAAGATTGAGCGATGCTTTCTCTGTCAAGAGACCAAAATTTATAAATATATCTCATGCCTCAATGTATTTCATGAAGAGGATAAAACTTTGCATAAAAGAGAGGCATAAGATCTTGCCAATTTAGTAAATGAGAGTCATCAAGAAGACTATACTAATCCAAATCCTTATCTTTTAATGATAGAGAGAATAGCTTCCTCGTAACAAAATCCATCGATATACCTGCAAGCTTAAATAAGGAGCATAGTTGTGAATGATATAGCAAGTGTTCACCTGGATGTCTATCTCGTGCATATCGATTAGCCAAAACACAATCAATAATACCAGTTGGTATTTTAAAGGGCACAATTTCAGTAGGTGGGGGAGGCTTCTCCACCACAATAGCGTTGGGGCGGTTCCCCACAAGAAACAAACCAAGAGCAGAGTTGTCCATAGGGACAAAAGGCGGAAACAGTAAAACGAAAACATCACGTACATCGTAAAGGTTTCCTTACCAATAGCACTACACTCCCCGGCAACGGTGCCAGAAAATGGTCTTGATGACCCACAAGTGTATGGGATCTATCGTAGCCTTTTCGATAAGTAAGAGTGTCGAACCCAACGAGGAGCAGAAGGTATTGACAAGTGATCTTGAGCAAGGAATAACTACAAGTACTGAAAGATAACTTTTTATGGGTTTTATAGAAATAGCAACAAGGAAATAAATGCAAGGAAAGTAAATGGTGCCTAGATGCAGCAAGTGGCCCAATCCTTTTGAACACAAATGATTAGCCGAGGGACTAAACTTATAAATACTAAGGCGTTCTTGAGGACACATGGGAGAGATAGTCAAGTGCTTTCGCCATATTCTGTCTAGTACTATGTTTTGTATTGATAGTTATGTGGGTGGATCTTTAATAGTGCACCATCTAGGCTAAGACAAGTACACTCTTATGATTAATCCCTCTTGCAAGCATCCGCAAATACAAGAGGGATATTAAGGCAAAGCCTAACCATAGCAATAATCTTTAGGATCCAATACTCCCTCATGCAAAAGTATGCGGACTGAGGTTCAGGTTTCTATCACTCCGGCAACCCACCATAAGCATTCTTTATACACGATGCATTCCCCTAGGTCCTTACAAAGGCGAAGTATTATGTAGTCGATGTTCACAAAACACCACTAGAAGAATAACACCATAACTTAAATATCAATCAACACATATTACTTCAACATCATATGACTACTAGCATCAAGACTTTTCCCATGTCCTCAAGAACTAACGGAACTACTCACAAGACATTAAAGAGATCATGATCAGAGGTGGTGCAAATATGATTAACAATCTGGTCATAACAATAATTCTCGAACAAAACTCAATAGCATTCACCACAAAAGAGTAATCAACGCCGATAGAATAGAGGGGATAAATGGTGCAAGGTACAACTCCGATTGCAATGGTGAAGTAGATGGGATGAAGGTGGAGATGGTGCTGGTGATGGTGATGATGGTGATGATGATCTCGATGATGCCCGTGATGATGGTGATGACGATGAGGACGATCTCCCCATCCGGGAGGAGTTCTCCCCGGCGGAATCTGCCCGCCGGAAAGGAGTTTTCTTCTCTGTAAGTTTCCGTCGCGGAGCGGCAGCGGAACTCCGCAAAATCTTCTGTCTCCGTAACTTTTAGGTTAGGAGGAACACATAGGCCAAAGGAGAGCACCGGAGTCTGGACCCACCACCCAGGCAGCCTCCTGGCACGTCCTAGGGGTGGCCTGTGCCAGCAGGTCGCGTGGGTGACCTGTGGCCCCCTCCGGCCCTTCTTCAGCCTGTCTTCGGAATCCGTTCGAAAACTTCTTCCCTCCAATTTTGAGCGCAGTTGGAGATGTTCTAATATGGTAACTCTTCGTGCTATTTTCTCCGTTGAATCCTGCGTCTCCTATTTCAGCACCGGAAAGTTGTAAACTATGTAAAATAGGCCAAAACACTACAAGTACATCATCATAATGTGAAATATATCAATGAATAGAGACAAATTATGATACAAAATATAGATGCATTTTGGACATGTCAACGTGTGCTAAACGCAGAGGTGTCGTCCATTCGGCATTAGATCATGAGTGGATCGCGGGATAGCTTTGGATCGCGAAGACGTTCGACTACATCATCCGCGTTTCTTAACGCTTCCCGCTTAGCGATCTACCAGGGTATGTGGATCCGATCTCTCATCTCATAGATGGTCATCACCATGGATAGATCTTGTATGTGCGTAGGAAATTTTTTGATTCCCATAAAACGTTCCCCAACAGTGGTATTAGAGCTAGGTCTGTCCGTAGATGACATCTCGAGCAGAACATAGGAGTTTGTGGCCGTTGATATTTAGATTGCTTGCCTCCTTAGTCTTTTCTTGGTTCAGCGATATTGTGGGATGAAGCGGCCTGGACCAACCTTACTCGTCCGTGTACGAGACTGGTTCCATCTACTGACATGCAACTTGTTGCATAAAGATGGATGGCGGGTGTCTATCTCTCCTACTTTAGTTGAATCGGATTCAACGGAGGCGGTCCTTGTAGAAAGTTAAATAGAAACTTGCATATCACTGTTGTGTTTTGCATAGGTAAGAAGCGTTCTTGCTAGATACCCATAGGAGCCACGTAAAGCATGCAACAACAAATTAGAGGACGTCTAACTTGTTTTTCATGGTATGTTGTGATATGATTTGGCCAAAGACATGATGATATATTTTGGATGTATGAGATGATCATGTTGTAATAGTTCATATGACTTGCATGTCAATGATGTGGCAATCGGCAGGGGCCATAGGGTTGTCTTTAATTATTGTATGACCTGCGTGTCAATCATTAAGCGCTATGCAATGCTTTTCTTCATCGCTAAACGGTAGCAATAGTAGTACAAGCATGGTTGGCGCGACAACCTTGATGGCAACACGATGATGGAGGTCATGGTGTCATGCCAGTGACGGTGGAGATCATGCTGGTGCTTTGGAGATGGAGATCAAACACACAAGATCATGGCCATGTCATGTCACTTATGATTTGCATGTGATGTTAATCCTTTTTATGCGCCTTGATTTGCTTAGGACGACGGTAGCATCATAAGGTGACCCCTCATTAAAATTTCAAGATAAATTGTGTTCTCCCCAAGTTTGCGCCATTGCGAAAGTTCGTCGTTTTGAGACACCACGTGATGATTGGGTGTGATAGACTCTATGTTCACATACAACAGGTGCAAGACAGTTTTGCACATGCGGAACACTCGGGTTAAACTTGAAAAACCTAGCATGTACAAACATGGCCTGGAAACACAAGAAACCAAAAGGTCGAACATGAGTCATATAGTAGATATGATCAACATGTAGATGTTCACCGGTCTAACCAACTCATTTAACGTGATGATCGGACTTGGGTTGGTGGATTTGGATCATGTATCACTCGAATGACTAGAGGGATGCCAATTTGAGTGGGAGTTTTTTAGTAATATGATTAACTAAAATCATTATCTTGAACAATAGTCTAAGTAATCTTTGCAAATTTATGTTGTATATCAATGGCTCGCACAGTAGCAACACTGAATTTTAATGCGTTCCTAGAGAAAGCCAAACTGAAAGATGATGGAAGTAACTTCGTAGACTGGGCCCGTAATCTGAGGATTGTCCTTGATGCATGCTTGGTGATGCGCCCCCCTCACGGCGACTAAAGACGTTACAAATGTCTAGCAGTCGCGTCTGGATGACTATCAGTAGTTCAAATTGCAATTTTGTATGGTTTAGAACCGGGACTTCAAAGATGTTTTGAACGTGATGGACCATATGAGATGTTCCCGGAGTTGAAGTTCATTTTTGAAAAGAATGCCCAGATCGAGGGGTATGACACCTCCGATTAGTTCTATGCTTGCAAGATGGAGGAGAGTGGGCCTGTGAGTGAACACATACTCAGAATGTCGTGGTATTCCAACCGTGTGGCTGAATTGGAAATTGTTCTCCCGCCAGAGGCAATCATTGACACAGTTCTTCAATCATTGCCATCTAGCTATAAAGGCTTTGTGTTGAACTATGACATGCAAGGGATGAATAAATCAGTCACCGAGCTGTTTGCGATGTCGAAAGTCGCTGAATCAGAAATTCAGAAGGAGCATCAAGTGTTGATGGTCAATAAAATCACTAGTTTCAAGAAAAATGGCAAGGGTAAGAAGGGTAACTCTAAGAAGAGTGGCAATGCAGTTGCCCCTCCCTTGAAGAAACCCAAGGTTGGGCCCAAGCCAGAAGCTGAGTGCTTTCATTGCAAGGGCAGTGGTCACACTGATGCAGAACCGCCCCAAGTATGTGGCCGACAAGAAGGGGGCCAATGCCAAACATGGTATATATGATATACATGTTATTGATGTGTACCTCACCAACTCTCGTTGTATTGTCTGGGTATTTAATACCAGTTCGGTTTCTCACATTTGCATCTCAAAGCAGGAACTGAGGAATAGATGGAGGTTGGCGAAGGATGAAGTGACGGTGCACGTGGGAAATGGTTCCAAGGTTGATATGATCGCCGTCGGCATGCTCGCACTTCAATTACCATCGGGATTAATCTTGAACCTGAATAATTGTTATTTAGTGCCTGCATTAAGCATGAACATTATATTTGGCTCTTGTTTATTGCGAGACGGTTACTCATTTAAATCAGAGAATAATGGTTGTTTTATATGAGTAATATCTTTTATGGTCATCCACCCAATGTCAGGGGTTTATTCTTATTGAATCTCGATAGTAATGACACACATGTTCATAACATTGATGCCAAAAGATGTAGAGTTAAAAATGATAGGCACTCCCACTTACGTCATATTGGTGTAAAGCGCATGAAGAAACTCCATGCCGATGCACTTTTGGAGTCACTTGATTTTGAATCACTTGACACATGTGAACCATGCCTCATGGGAAGATGACCGAAACTCCGTTCTCCGGAACAATGGGGTGATCAAGTGACTTGTTGGAAATCATACGTAGTGATGTGTGCGGTCCGATAAGCATTCAGGTGCGCGGTGGATATTGTTATTTTCTCACCTTCACCCATGACTTCAGTAGATATGGTTATATTTACTTAATGAAAAACAAGTCTGAAATGTTTGAAAAGTTCAAGCAATTTCAGAGTGAAGTGGAGAATCATCGTAACAAGAAGATCAAATTCCTACAATCTGATCGAGGAGGAGAATATCTGAGTTATGAGTTAGGCACTCACTTAAGACAATGTGGAATTATTTCACCGTTGACGCCGTGTGGAATACCATGGCGAAATGGTGTGTCCGAACACCGTAACCGTACTTTATGGGATATGGTGCATTCTATGATGTCTCTTGCCGATTTTTCATTATCATTCTAGGGTTATGCATTAGAGACACTTGCATTCACTTTAAATAGGGCACCATGAAAATCCGTTGAGACGATGCGATATGAATTGTGGTTTGGTAAGAAACCAAAGTTGTCGTTTTTTAAAGTTTGGGGATGTGATGCTTATGTCAAAAAGCTTGAGCGAGAAAAGGTGGAACCCAAAGCGGAGAAATGCGTCTTCACAGGATACCCAAAAGAGACAGTTGGGTACACCTTCTATCTCAAATCTGAAGGCAAAGTGTTTGTCGCTAAAAACGGAACATTTCTTGAGAAAGAGTTTCTCTCGAAAGAATTGAGTGGGAGGGAGATAGAACTTGATGAGGTAATTGAACCTTTACTTCAATCGGAGAGTAGGGAAGCAGAGAAAATTGTTTCTCTGGAGACTACATCAATTGAGGAAGAAGCTAATGATGATGATCATGAAGCTGTGGATCAAGTTGCTATCGAACCTCATAGGTTGACAAGGGCACATACTGCTCCTTAGTGGTACGGTAACCATGTCTTAGTAGTCATGTTGTTGGACAACAATGATCCTACGAGCTATGGATAAATGAAGGTGGGCCCGAATTCCAACAAATGGTTAGAGGCCATGAAATTAGAGATAGGATCCATGTATGAAAACAAAGTGTGGACTTTGGAAGTATTACCTGAAGGGCGAAAGTCCATTCAGAATAAATGGATTTTTAAGAAGACGACGGACACCCACGGTAATTTCACTGTCTAGAAAGCTCGACTTGTGGCAAATGGTTTTTCACAAGTTCAAGGAGTTGACTACGATGAAACTTTCTCACCCGTAGTGATGCTTAATCCGTTAGAATAATGTTAGCAATAGTTGTATTTTTCGATTATGAAATTTGGTAAATGGATGTCAAAATAGCATTCCTTAACGGTTTCCTTAAGGAAGAGTTGTATATGATACAATGCTACCTCTTGAGCTTGAGTTTGTTTTTCCCTTGAAGAGGAAACGGTGATGCAGCACAGCAGCAGTAAGTATTTCCCTCAGTTTGAGAACCAAGGTATCAATCCAGTAGGAGTATCAAGACAAGTCACCTATGTACCTGCGCAAAAACAAACAAACTTGCACCCAACGCTATAAAGGGGTTGTCAATCCCTTCACGATTAATTGCAAGGTGAGATCTGAAGGTGGAAAGTGCAACAAAGTAAAAGTGTAGAGATGAAAATATGATGTGATGTAGACCCGGGGGGCATAGTGTTCACTAGAGGCTTCTCTCGTGATAGAAAATATTACGGTGGGTGAACGAATTACTGTCGAGCAATTGATAGAACCGCACAAAGTCATGATTATATCTAAGGCAATGATCATACATATAGGCATCACGTCCGAGACAAGTAGACCGATACTGTCTGCATCTACTACTATTACTCCACAGATCGACCGCTATCCAGCCTCCATCTATTGTATTGAGTTCATAACAAACAGAGTAATGCCTTAAGAAAGATGACATGATGTAGAGGGATAAATTCATGCAATCGATATAAACCCCAACTTTTTGCCCTTGATGGCAACAACATGATGCATGCCTCGCTACCCCTTCTATCACTGGGTGAGGACACCGCACGGTATGAACCCAAAACCAAGCACTTCTCCCATTGCAAGAATTATAGATCAAGTTGGCCAAACGAAACCCACAAGTCAAAGAGAATTACAAGGATACGAAATCATGCATATAAGAGATGAGAGGAAACTCAAATAATATTCATAGATAATCTGATCATAAATCCACAATTCATCGGATCTCGACAAACACACCGCAAAAGTAGATTACATCAGATAGATCTCCATGAAGATCATGGGGAACTTTGTATTGAAGATCCAAGAGAGAGAAGAAGCCATCTAGATACTATCTATGGACCCAAAGGTCTGTGGTGAACTACTCACGCATCATCGGAGAGGCAATGGTGTTGATGAAGAAGCCCTCCGTGTCCGAATCCCCCTCCGGCAGGGCACCAGAACGGTCCCCGGATGGGATCTTGCGGAGACAGAAGCTTGGGCGACGGAAAAGTATTTTTGTAGCTCTTTGTGGCAGTTTGGGATGTTTCTAGGATTTATTGGCGGAAGAAGTAGGGCAAAGGAGCCACGGGGGGCCGACAAGCCTGCTAGGCGACCCCAGGCCGCGTCTAGGGGGCTTGTGGCCTCCCCTGGGGTCCTTTGCCTTGGTTCCCAAGTCCCCTCTGTATCTTCTGTTACGGAAAAAATCTTTCCAAAGGTTTTATTCCGTTTGGACTCCGTTTAATATTCTTCTCTGAAAAGGGTCAAAAACACGGAAAAAACAAGAACTGGCACTTGGCACTGAGTTAATAGGTTAGTCCCAAAAAAAGATATAAAATAGCATAATCATGGATACAAAACATCCAAAGTTGACAAGATAAAAGCATGGATCCATAAAAAATTATAGATACGTTGGAGACGTATCAAGCATCCCCAAGCTTAACTCCTGCTCGTCCTTGAGTAGGGAAGTGATAAAGACTGAATTTTTGATGTGGAATGCTACCTAACGTATCTGTCCTTTGTAACTTCTTTCTTGTGACATGAATGTTCAGATCCGTAAGATTGAAAACAATAGTTTACTATTGACATGAAAACAATAGTACTTCAAGCATGCTAGCAAAGTGATCATGAACTTTTGAAATAACAAGGTCAAAGAAAGTTATCCCTACAAAATCATATAGTCTGGCTATGCTCCATCATCCCCACACAACGAATTTAAATCATGCACAACCCCGGTATTGGCCAAGTAATTGTTTTTGCACTCTTACATTCTCAAACTTTTTGAACCCTCATGCAATACATGAGCGTGAGCCATGGATATAGCACTATAGGTGGAATAGAGTGTGGTGGAGGTTGTGAGGCAAAAAGGAGGAGATGGTCACATTGACTCGGCATATCAACGGGCTATGGAGATTCCAATCAATAGATATCAATGTGAATGAGTAGGGATTACCATGCAATGGATGAACTAGAGCTATAAGTGTGTGAAAGCTCAAAAGGAAAACTAGTGGGTGTGCACCCAACTTGCTTGCTCACGAAGACCTAGGGCAATTTTGAGGAAGCCCGTCATTGGAATATACAAACCAAGTTATCTAATGAAAATTCCCACTAGTATATTGAGGTGACAAAACGGGAGACTCTCAATCATGAATAACATGGTGCTATTTTGAAGCACAAGTGTGGAAAAAGATAGTAGCAATGTCCCTTCTCTCTTTTTCTCTCTCTTTTTTTTGTTTGGGCTCTTTGGCCTCTTCTCAATTTTTTTGGTGGCCATCTTTGGCCTCTTTTTTTATTTTTTTATTTTCTCACATGGGACAATGCTCTAATAATAATGATCATCACACTTTTATTTACTCACAAGTCAATACGTAGAGCAATGATGACTCTATAGGAAATGCCTCCAGCAGTGTACCGGGATGTGCAACAATCAAGCTTACCGTATGATGTTGAAACATCTTGCTAGCTATCTTACGATCATGCAATGACAATATGAAAGTGACGGCACAAGTCATGAGACGGAACGGTGGGAGTTGCATGGCAATATATCTCGGGATGGCTATGAAAATGCCATAGTAGGTAGGTATGGTGGTTGTTTTGAGGAAGGTATATGGTGGGTTTGTGCACCAGCGAAAGTTGCACGGCACTAGAGAGGCTAGCGATGGTGGAAGGTGAAAGTGCATCTATACCATGGACTCACATTAGTCATGAAGAACTCATACACTTATTGCGAAATTTTTATTAGTAATCGAAACAAAGTGCTAAACGCATACTCCTAGGGGAAGGGTTAGTAGGGGTTAACCATCGTGCAATCCCGACCGCAACACAAAGGATGACAATCAATAAATCAATTATGCTCTGACTTCCTAACATAGCGGTTCACCATACGTGCATGCTACGGGAATCGCTAACTTCAACTCAAGTATTTCTAGATTCACAACACCCTACTAACATAACTCTAATATTACCAAATACATATCTCAAAACTAACTGAGAGGAATCAAACTTCTCTTTACTAATCAATGCACATGAATATGGAAGTTTTTATTATATCCTGTTTGGATGCCTATCATCTTTAGGACTCTTTCATGGCACACCCCAATTACCAAGTTACTAAGAGAGAGCACTCTCAAAAAGATATAAGTGAAGATCGAGAGTTCTTATTTCTCCAAAATATGACACCGCCATGCTCTCAAAAGATCTAAGTGAAGCACTAGAGCAAAGTTATCTAGCTCAAAAGATATAAGTGAAGTACATGCGAGCTAAATTGCCTAACTCAAAAGATATAAGTGAGGCTCAATGAGTATTCTAGCAAATTCATGATGAGTGCATGTCTCTCTCAAAAAGGTGTGCAGCAAGGATGATTGTGACACAACAAAAATAATAGACTCCTATAATACATGACGCTCCAAGAAAAACACATATGATGTGGTGAAAAAAAATATAGCTCCAAGTAATGTTACCGATGGATTGAAGACGAAAGAGGGGATGCCTTCCCGGGGCATCCCCAAGCTTAGGCTTTTTTGTGTCCTTGAATTGGCTTGGCATGCCTTGGGAATCCCCAAGCTTGAGCTCTTTCCACTCTTTATCCCATTGTCCATGAGAACATCACCCAAAACTTGAAAACTTCACAACACAAAACTTAAACAGAAACTCGTGATATCATTAGCATAAGAAAACAAACCACCACCTCTTTAGGTACTGTAGCACACTTGATTTATATTTATATTAGTGTTATATTAATGCATTCTCACTTTTTCATAGCTAGTACCCCCTTATACTATCCATAGTTTCATCAAAATAAGCAATCAACACAACAAAAACAGAATCTGTCAAAAACAGACCAGTCTGTAGAAATCTGTATACTTTGTATACTTATGGTATCTTAAAAATTCTGAACAATTACGACAATTAGGAAAATTGTCATATAAGCTAGCATAAAAAAGAATCAACTGAAAAGCTCTTCCTGGATAGGAATGAAAAATAATTTCGTGAGCATAAAGTTTCTGTGTTTTTCAGCACGATCAAATAACCATCACCAAAACTAGTCATAAAGGTCTTACTTGGCTCAAACACAAAAAGAAACACAAAAAACACAATCATAACAGAATTATGATGGTGTGGAAACAACAAAATAGAAAGCAAAAAGCAAAGATAAATTCATTGGGTTGCCTCCCAACAAGCGCTATTGTTTAACGCCATTAGCTAGGCATAAGGCGATAGAATCAAGTGTCATCGTCTTTGGTGCTCAAACCATAAGTAGGGTGAACACTCAACATTTTAAGATCTTCATCTCTCTTACCAGATGGTTCACCACTATTTTTAGGAACAAAAACAAACTTGGTGGCCTTATTGTGGGCAAAATTTGGAGTGTTCTGAACAACGGCAAAAGCGGAACCCAAGTTGGTTATGACATCCTCTAGTTTGCCAATTCTAGCGGAATCATGACCAAATTTTTCCTTAACTGTGGGTTCTCTCTCCTTTAAATTTTTCAAAGTCATTACCACCTTGGATCCATACTGAGTGATTTGATTGTGGATCTTTTTATCCAAATTTTCAAATGAGTTCAATCTAGCAACTTTATTTTCAATGATATCCACCTACGCATCACATGTTCCAAAGTTAAGGTAGTTCCATTAACCATGAGTGGCGGTGAGCCTACCAAATTTATAAAGGCACAGTAAGAATCAACGGTATGGCTATCCAAGAAATTTCCACCTACGATTGTGTCAAGAACATACCTATTCCAAGGGGAATACCCACATAAAAGTTGTCAAGCAGAACAGTAGTAGATTGCTTACGAGAAGATCTATTCTGAGCATTGCAAATCCTATACCAAGCATCCTTTAAGTTTTCTCCCTCATTCTGCTTGAAATTAAGAACTTCGCTCTCGGGAGTATCATTCAAAGTAATAGGACTAGCCATAAGGATAGGTAGACTATCCCACACAAGCAAACAGAAAGCAAGCGAAAGAAAAGGACGAACAAAAAAGGCAAATATTTTTGTAATTTTTTGTTTTTTAGAAGTGGGGGAGAGGAAAACGAGAGCTAAAAGGCAAAAAAAGTAAATGCAAGAGATGAGTTTGCGAAAGTTACTTCGATAAGCGTCACTTAGAATAGTCCTGATACGTCTCCAACGTATCTATAATTTTTGATGGTTTCATGCTATTATCTTGTCAAACTTTGGATGTTTTGAATGCCTTTTATATATTTTTTGGGACTAACTTATTACATCAGTGCCACGTGCCAGTTCCTGTTTTTTCCATGTTTTTGACCCCTTTCATAGGAGGATTTTGAACGGAGTCCAAATGGAACGCAACTGCCAAAAAGATTTTTTCCGAAACAGAAAAAGATCGGGAAGCCTGAGAATCAGGGCAGGGGGCCTGCAGGGACCCCACAAGCCCCCTAGCCGCGGCCAGGGGGGTCGCGCCTCCCTGGCTTGTGTGCTCCCTGGGCCACCTCTGCCCTAGGACTTTCGCCTATAAATTCCCTAAAATCCTAGAAAAAATTCAGGAGATCATCGAAAGTACTTTTCCGCCGCCGCATGCTTCTGTCTCCGCAAGATCCCTTCTTGGGCACGTTCTGGTGCCCTGCTGGAGGGGAGATTCGGACATGGAGGGCTTCTTCATCAACACCATGACCTATCCGATGATGCGTGAGTAGTTCACCATAGACCTACGGGTCCATAGCTAGTAGCTAGATGGCTTCTTCTCTCTCTTGGATCTTCAATACAAAGTTCTCCATGATCTTCATGGAGATCTATCCGATGTAATCTTATTTTGCGGTGTGTTTGTCGAGATCCGATGAATTGTGGATTTATGATCAGATTAGCTATGAATCTTATTTGAGTTTCTTCTGATCTCTCTTATGCATGATTTCATATCCTTGTAATTCTCTTCGAGTTGTGGGTTTTGTCTAGCCAACTAGATCTATGATTCTTGCAATGGGAGAAGTGCTTGGTTTTGGGTTCATACCGTGCGGTGACCTCACCCAGTGACAAAAGGGGTAACGAGGCACGCAGCGTGTTGTTGCCATCAAGGGTAAAAAGATGGGGTTTTCATCATTGGTTTGAGATTATCCCTCTACATCATGTCATCTTTCTTAAGGCGTTACTCTGTTCGTCATGAACTCAATACACTAGATGCATGCTAGATAGCGGTCGATGTGTGGAGTAATAGTAGTAGATGCAGAAAATATCGGTATACTTGTCTCGGACGTGATGCATATATGTATGATCATTGCCTTAGATATGGCCATGACTTTGCGCGGTTCTATCAATTGGTCGATAGTAATTTGTTCACCCACCATAATATTTGCTATTTTGAGAGAAGCCTCTAGTGAACACTATGGCCCTCGGGTCTACTCCACACCATATTTTCAGCCTTACACTTTTTATTCGTTGCACTTTCCGCCTTCAGATCTCAGTTTGCATTCAGTCTTGAAGGGATTGACAACCCCTTTATAGCGTTGGGTGCAAGCTCTTTTGTGTTTGCGCAGGTACTCTAGACTTGACGAGATTCTCTTACTGGATTGATACCTTGGTTCTCAAACTCAGGGAAATACTTACTGCTCCTGTGCTGCATCACCCTTTCCTCTTCAAGGGAAAAACCAACGCAAGCTCAAGAGACGACAGAAGTATCTCTGGCACCATTGTCGGGGAAGAACTTTTGTTGCCGTAGCAGAACAATTTCTGGCGCCGTTGCCGGGGAGGGCCAAGTCAAGAACTCATCCAAGTAAGTGTCGCAAACGCATCTCTTGAATTTACTTTGTTTGCCAGTTGCCTCTCGTTTTCCTCTCCCCCACTTCACTAATTTTCCTTTTTTGTTCACCTTTTCGTTCGCCCTTTTCTCTCGCTTGCTCTTTGTTCGCTTGTGTGCTTGCTTGCTTGCCAAAGTCACCATGACTGAAAACACCAAACTTTGTGACTTCTCGAATACTAATAATAATGATTTTATTAGTACTCCGATTGCTCCATCCACTAGTGCGGAGCCATATGAAATCAATGCCGCTTTGCTGAATCTTGTTATGAAAGAGCAATTCTCCGGCCTTCCTAGTGAAGATGCCGCATCCCATCTCAATACCTTCATTGAGCTTTGCGATATGCAAAAGAAGAAAGATGTGGATAACGATGTGATTAAATTGAAGCTTTTTCCTTTCTCGTTGCGAGATCGATCAAAAACTTGGTTTTTGTCTTTGCCCAAAAATAGTATCGATTCTCGCGATAAGTGCAAAGATGCTTATATATCCAAATATTTTCCGCCGGCTAAGATTATCTCTCTCTGTAATGATATCATGAATTTTAAGCAACTTGATCACGAACATGTTGCACAATCTTGGGAGAGAATGAAATTGATGATTAGAAATTGCCCCGCTCATGGCTTGAGTCTTTGGATGATTATACAAATCTTCTACGCTGGCTTGAATTTCGCTTCTAGAAATATCTTGGACTCCACCTCAGGTGGAACGTTCATGGAAATCACGTTAGGGGAAGCCACAAATCTCCTAGACAATATCATGACGAACTACTCTCAGTGGCACACTGAAAGGTCACCTACTAGTAAGAAGGTACACGTTATAGAAGAAGTTAACTCGTTGAGTGCTAAGATGGATTAGTTAATGAATTTGGTTGCTAGTAGAAGTGCTCCTTTAGATCCTAATGACATGCTCTTGTCTTCCTTGATTGAGAGTAGCAACGCTAGCTTGGACGTTAATTTTGTTGGTAGGAATAATTTTGGCAACAACAATGCTTTTAGATAAAACTATGTTCCTAGGCCTTTTCCTAGTAACTCCTCTAATAATTTTGGCAACTCCTACAACAATACTCATGGAAATTACAATAGATTACCCTCTGATCTAGAGAGTAATATCAAAGAGTTTATCAACTCGCAAAAGATTTTCAATGCGTCCATAGAGGAAAAACTACTCAAAATTGATTATTTGGCTAAGAGCGTTGATAGAATTCCTAATGATGTTGATGCTTTGAAAGTTAGATGTGCTCCTCCCAAGATCAATATGGATGAAACTTTGAAAGCTATGTGTGTTTCCATGATTGAGAGCAAAGAAAGAACCGCCCAAATTCGTACTAGACATGAATGGCTTAAAAAGGCGTGTTCTCGTGATAAGAATCACGAAGATATTAAAGTGCTTGGTGTGACTCCCATTGAATATTTGTTTTCTTGTGTCAAACCTAATGATGATGGGGCTGGATATGAATCCACTTTGGTTGAAAAGTTCCCCAATGATTCGGAGTCCATCTATCTTGATGCTAAAAGCATTGAAAGTGGAGTAGAACATATTAAAACCTTGAGTAGTAATGAAATTACTACCTTGGATTTCAAGGAATTCAATTATGACAGTTGCTCCTTGATTGAATGCATTTCCTTGATGCAATCCATGTTAAACTCTCCACACGCTTATAGCCAAAACAAGGCCTTTACCGATCATATCGTCGAAGCCATGGTAAAATCTCTTGAAGAGAAACTTGAATTGGAAGTCTCTATCCCTAGAAAGCTTCATGATGACTGGGAACCTAATATAAAAATCAAAATAAAAAACTATGAATGCAATGCTTTGTGTGATTTGGGTGCTAGTGTTTCCGCGATTCCAAAGTCTTTATGTGATGTTCTGGGTTTTAATGAGATTGAAGAGTGTTCTCTTAATTTGCATCTTGTGGATTCTACTGTCAAGAAACCGATGGGAAGGATCAATGATGTTCTTATTATTGCAAATAGGAACTATGTACCTGTGGATTTCATTGTGCTTGACATTGATTGCGATCCTGCATGCCCTATTATTCTTGGTAGACCTTTCCTAAGGACTATCGGTGCTATCATCGATATGAAGGAAGGGAATATTAGATTTAAATTTCCTTTAAAGAAGGGCATGGAGCACTTTCCTAGAAATAAAATAAGATTGCCTGATGAATCCATGATAAGGGCCACTTATGGTTTGAGCACCAAAGACGACGATACGTGATTCTATCGCTTTTATGCCTAGCTAAGGGCGTTAAACAATAGCGCTTGTTGGGAGGCAACCCAATGAATTTATCTTTTTATTTCTGTTTTGTTGCGTCCACACCATCATAATTCTGTTTTGATTGTGTTTTTTTGTGTCTCTTTTTGTGTTTGAGCCAAGCAAAACCTTTATGACTAGTCTTGGTGATGGTTGTTTGATCCTGCTGAAAAAGACAAAAAAAAATTCGCTCATGAGATGATTTTTAATTTTTATTCAGAAAGAGCATTTGAGTTGATTCTTTTTGCTGCTGGTTGATATGCCTTTTTACCAAGCATTCGTAAGTTTTCAGAATTGTTTAGGTACCAGAAGTTTACGAAGTATACAGATTGCTACAGACTGGTATGTTTTTGACAGATTCTGTTTTTGTTTAGTTGGTTGCTTGTTTTGATGAAACTATGGATAGTATAGGGGGGTACTAGCTATGGAAAAGTGATAATACACTAGACCAACACCAATACAAATAGAAATCAAGATTGCTACAGTACCTAAAGAGGTGGTAGTTTGTTTTCTTGTGCTAATGTTATCACGGGTTTCTGTTTAAGTTTTGTGTTGTGAAGTTTTCAAGTTTTGGGTGATGTTCTCTTGGACAAAGAGATGAGGAGTGGAAAGAGCTCAAGATTGTGGATTCCCAAGGCATCCCAAGCCAAACTCAAGGACACCAAAAAGCCTAAGCTTGGGGATGCCCCGGGAAGGCATCCCCTCTTTCGTCTTCAATCCATCGGTAACATTACTTGGAGCTATATTTTTATTCACCACATGATATGTGTTTTGCTTGGAGCGTCTTGTATCATAGGAGTCTTTTCTTTTTGTTGTGTCAAAATCATCCTTGCTGCACACCTTTAGAGAGATACATGCACTCATCATGATTTTGCTAGAATGCTCATAGTGCTTCACTTATATCTTTTGAGCTAGATAATTTTGCTCTTCTGCTTCACTTAGATCTTTTAGAGCACGGCGGTGCGTAACTTGGTAGTTGGTTTATGCTATGAAAGTAGTACCAAAGGTGATAGGTACCCAAAGAGGATACAAAAACCTCCATCTTCATGTGCATTGAGTAGAAAGAGAAGTCTTGATTCCTCTCAATTAGATTTGAGACGTGGATTTGGTAATATTAAGAGCTATGTTAGTAGGGTGTTGTGGATCTAGAAATACTTGTGTTGAAGTTAGTGATTCCCGTAGCATGCACGTATAGTGAACCGCTATGTTAGGAAGTCGGAGCATAATTGATCTATTGATTGTCATCCTTTGTGTTGAGGTCGGGATCCCGCGATGGTTAACACCTACCAACCCTTCCCCTAGGAGTATGCGTTTAGCACTTTGTTTCGATTACTAATAAAAACTTTCGCAACAAATATGTGAGTTCTTCATGACTAATGTGAGTCCATGGTATATATGCACTTTCACCTTCCACCATTGCTAGCCTCTCTAGTGCCACGCAATTCTCGCCGGTGCACAAACCCACCATATGCCTTCCTCAAAACAGCCACCATACCTACCTACTATGGCATTTTCATAGCCATTCCGAGATATATTGCCATGCACTTCCCACCGTTCCATCTCATGACTTGTGCCGTCACTCTAATATTGCCATTGCATGATCGTAAGATAGCTAGCGAGATGTTTCAACATCATACGCCAAGCTAGATCGTTGCACATCCCAGTACACTGTCGGAGGCATTTCCTATAGAGTCATCATCGTTCTAAGCTTTGAGCTGTGAGTAAATAAAAGTGTGATGATAATCATTATTAGAGCACTGTCCCATGTGAGGGATAAAAAGGAGGCCAAAGAGCCCAAATAAAAAAAAAGAGAAAAAAAGAGGCCAAAGAGACCAAAAAAGGGAGAGAAAAAGAGAGAAGGGACAATGCTACTATCTTTTTCCACACTTGTGCTTCATAATAGCTCATGATTGAGAGCTTCTTGCTTTGTCACTACCATATGCTGGTGGGAATCTTTATTATATAACTTGTCTTGTATATTCCAATGATGGGCTTCCTCAAAATTTCCCTAGGTCTTCGTGAGCAAGGAAGTTGGATGCACACCCACTAGTTCTCCTTTTGAGCTTTCACATACTTATAGCTCTAGTGCATCCCTTGTATGGCAATCCCTACTCATTCACATTGATATCTATTAATGGGCATCTCCATAGCCCTTTGATACGCCGAGTCAATGTGACCATCTCCTCTTTTTTGTCTCACAACCACCACCACACTCTATTCCACCTATGGTGCTATATCCATGGCTCACGCTCATGTATTGCGTGATAGTTATAAAAAGTTTGAGAAAGTAAGAGTGCGGAAACTATTACTTGGCCAATACCGGGGTTGTGCATGATTTACATTAGTTGTGTGAGGATGATGGAGCATAGCCAGACTATATGATTTTGTAGGGATAACTTTCCTTGGCCTTGTTATTTTGAAAGTTCATGATTACCTTGCTAGTTTGCTCGAAGTATTATTGTTTTCATGTCAATAGCAAACTATTGTTCTGAATCTTACGGATCTGAACATTCATGTCACATGAAAGAAGTTGCAAAGGACAACTATGCTAGGTAGCATTCCACATCAAAAATTCAGTCTTTATCACTTCCCTACTCGAGGACGAGCAGGAGTTAATCTTGGGGATGCTTGATACGTCTCCAACGTATCTATAATTTTTGATGGTTTCATGCTATTATCTTGTTAAACTTTGGATGTTTTGCATGCCTTTTATATATTTTTTGGGACTAACTTATTAACTTAGTGCCAAGTGACACTTCCTATTTTTTCCATGTTTTTGACCCCTTTCAAAGGAGGATTTTGAACGGAGTCCAAAAGGAACGAAACTGCCAAATAGATTTTTTCCGAAATAGAAAAAGATCGGGAAGCTTGAGAATCAGGGCAGGGGGCCTGCAGGGACCCCACAAGCCCCCTAGCCGCGGCTAAGGGGCTCGCGCCTCCCTGGCTTGTGGGCTCCCTGGGCCACCTCTGCCCTAGGACTTTCGCCTATAAACTCCCTAAAATCCTAGAAAAAATCAGGAGATCATCGAAAGTACTTTTTCGCCGCCGCAAGCTTCTATCTCCGCAAGATCCCATGTGGGGCATGTTCTGGCGCCCTGCCGGAGGGGGGATTCGGACACGTAGGGCTTCTTCATCAACACCATGACCTCTTCGTTGATGCGTGAGTAGTTCACCATAGACCTACGGGTCCATAGCTAGTAGCTAGATGGAATCTTCTCTCTCTTGGATCTTCAATACAAAGTTCTCCATGATCTTCATGGAGATCTATCCGATGTAGTTCTTTTGCGGTGTGCTTGTCGAGATCGGATGAATTGTGGATTTATGATTAGATTATCTATGAATCTTATTTGAGTTTCTTCTGATCTCTCTGATGCATGATTTCATATCCTTGTAATTCTCTTCGAGTTGTGGGTTTTGTCTGGCCAATTAGATCTATGATTGTTGCAATGGGAGAAGTGCTTGGTTTTGGGTTCATACCGTGCGGTGACCTCACCCAGTGACAGAAGGGGTAGCGAGGCACGCATCGTGTTGTTGGCATCAAGGTTAAAAAGATGGGGTTTTCATCATTGGTTTGAGATTATCCCCCTACATCATGTCATCTTGCTTAAGGCGTTACTCTGTTCGTCATGAACTCAATACGCTAGATGCATGCTGGATAGCAGTCGATGTGTGGAGTAATAGTAGTAGATGCAGAAAGTATCGGTCTACTTGTCCGGACGTGATGCCTATATGTATGATCACTGCCTTAGATATCGTCATGACTTTGCGCAGTTCTATCAATTGCTCGATAGTAATTTGTTCACCCACCATAATATTTGCTATTTTGAGAGAAGCCTCTAGTGAACATTATGGCCCTCGGGTCTACTCCACAACATATTTTCAGCCTTACACTTTTTCTTTGTTGCACTTTCCGCCTTCAGATCTCACTTTGCAATCAATCTTGAAGGGAATGACAACCCCTTTATAGCGTTGGGTGCAAGCTCTTTTGTGTTTGCGTAGGTACTCTGGACTTGAGGAGATTCTCCTACTAGATTGATACCTTGGTTCTGAAACTGAGGGAAATACTTACTGCTCCAGTGTTGCATCACCCTTTCCTCTTCAAGGGAAAAACCAACACAAGCTCAAGAGACGACAGAAGGATCTCCGACACCATTGTTGGGGAAGAACTTCTGTTGCCGTAGAAAGTCCTCGGTGCCAGAAATTGACACGTTGAAGGGATACAATTGTTGAATTGATACTCCCCGTCAACGGCGCCAAAAATTGGCACGTTGACGGGAGACTATTCTTGACTTGATCCTCCTCCCAGGCAAGTAGACCGATACTGTCTGCATCTATTACTATTACTCCACACATCGACCACTATCCAGCATGCATCTAGTGTATTGAGTTCATAACAAACAGTGTAACGCCTTAAGCAAGATGACATGATGTAGAGGGATAAATTCATCCAATAGATATAAACCCCATCTTTTTACCCTTGATGGCAACAACAAGATGTGTGCCTCGCTACCCCTTTTGTCACTGGGTGAGGACACCGCATGGTATGAACCCAAAACCAAGCATTTCTCCCATTGCAAGAATTATAGATCAAGTTGGCCAAACGAAACCCACTACTCGAAGAGAATTACTAGCATATGAAATCATGCATATAAGAGATCAGAGGAAACTCAAGTAATATTCATAGATAATCTGATCATAAATCCACAATTCATCAGATCTAGACAAACACACCGCAAAAGAAGATTACATCGGATAGATCTCCATGAAGATCATGGAGAACTTTGTATTGAAGATCCAAGAGAAATAAGAAGCCATCTAGCTACTAGCAATGGACCCGAAGGTCTATGGTGAACTACTCACGCATCATCGGAGAGGCAATGGTGTTGATGAAGAAGCCCTCCATGTCCGAATACCCCCTCCGACAGGGCACCAGAACGGTCCCCAGATGGGATCTTGCGGAGAAAGAAGCTTGCGGCGACGGAAAAGTTTTTTCGTGGCTCTCTCTGGCAGTTTGGGATTTTTCGGGGATTTATATGCAGAAGAAGTAGGGCAAAGGAGCCACGGGGGGGCACAAGCCTTCTAGGTGCACCCCCCCCATGGTCGCGGCTAGGGGGCTTGTGGCCTCCCCTGGGGTCCTTTGCCTTGGTTCCCAAGTCCCCTATGTATCTTCTGTTACGGAAAAAATCTTTCCGAAGGTTTTATTCCGTTTGGACTCTGTTTAATATTCTTCTGTGAAAAGGGTCAAAAACACGGAAAAAACAGGAATTGTCCCTTGGCACTGAGTTAATAGGTTAGTCCCAAAAAAGATATAAAATAGCATAATCATGCATACAAAACATCCAAAGTTGACAAGATAATAGCATGGAACCATCAAAAATTGTAGATACGTTGGAGACGTATCATACAACCGGAAGGTTTTGTCGATCTAGAGAATGCTGACAAAGTGTGCTCCAGTGATCCATTTATGGATTGGTGCAAGCATCTCGGAGTTGGAATCAGCGCTTTGATGAGGTTATCAAGGCGTTTGGGTTTATACAAGTTTATGGAAAAGCTTGTGTTTACAAGAAAGTGAGTGGGAGCTCTATAGCGTTTCTAATATTATGTGTGGATGCCATATTGCTGAATTGGAACAATATAGAATTTTTGGGAAGCGTAATGGATTACTTGAATAAGAGTTTTTCAATGATGGACCTAGGAGAAGCTGCTTACATATTAGGCATGAAGATCTATAGAGCTAGATCAAGACGCTTAATAGGACTTTCACAAAGCACATACCTTGACAAAGTTTTGAAGAAGTTCAAAATGGATCAATCCAAGAAAGGGTTCTTGCCTGCATTACAAGGTGTGAATTTGAGTAAGACTCAATGCCAACTAACTGCAGAAGATAGAGAAAAGATGATTGTCGGCCCATATGCTTCAGCCATAGGCTCTATCATGTATGGAATGTTGTGCACAAGATCTGATGTCAGCCTTGCCATAACTATGGCGGGAAGGATTCAAAGTGATCCAGGAATGGAACACTCGACAATGGTCAAGAATATTCCGAAGTGCCTGAAAAGGACTAAAGAAATGCTTCTCGTGTATGGAGGTGATCAAGAGCTCGTCGTAAAGGGTTACGTCAATGCAAGCGTCGACACGGATCTAGATGGCTCTAAGTCTCTAACCGGATATGTATTTATTCTCAATGGGGGTGCGGTAAGCTGGTGCAGTTCCAAGCAATGTGTGGTAGCTGATTCTACATGCGAAGGGGAGTACATAGTTGCCTCGGAGGCGGCTAAGGAAGGTGTCTGGATGAAGGAGTTCATGACAGATCTTGGAGTTGTGCCCAATGCACTCGATCCAATGATTATGTTCTGTGACAACACTGGTACCATTACTCTAGCCAAGGAACCAAGGTTTCACAAGAGGACCAGACACATAAAGCGACGCTTCAATTCCATCTATGATTACATCAAGGAGGAGGACATAAGTATTTGCAAAGTGCACAGGAATCAGAATATTGCACACCCGTTGACTAAGCCTCTTCCACAAGAGAAACATGATCAACACCAGAACTGTATGGGTGTTAGATTCATTACAATGTAAATCACATAGTTATGTGAGCTAGATTATTGACTCTAGTGCAAGTGGGAGACTGTTGGAAATATGCCCTAGAGGCAATTGTAAAGTGGTTATTATTATATTTCCTTGTTCATGATAATTGTTTATTATCCATGCTAGAATTGTATTGATTGGAAACTAAATACATGTGTGAATACATAGACAACACATTGTCCCTAGTGAGACTCTAAAGGACTAGCTCATTGATCAAAGATTCTCAAGGTTTCCTAGCCATAGACATGAGTTTTCATTTGATAATGGGATCATATCAATAGGATAATGATGTGATGGACAAGACCCAAACTATAAACGTAGGATACGATCGTGTTAGTTTCTTGCTATTGTTTTCTACATGTCAAGTATATGTTCCTATGACCATGAGATCATGCAACTCCCGGACACCGGAGGAATGCCTTGTGTGTATCAAACGTCACAACATAACTGGGTGGCTATAAAGGTGCTCTATAGGTATCTTTGAGGGTGTTTGTTGAGTTGGCGTGGATCGAGACATGGATCTATCACTCCGAATGACGGAAAGGTATCTCTAGGGCCCACTCAGTAATACAACATCACAAGAAGCTTGAAAGCAATGTGACCAAGGAGTTAATCACGGGATCTTGTATTATGAAATGAGTAAAGAGAGTTGCCAGTAACGAGATTGAACTAGGTATGCAGATACCGACGATCGAATCTCGGGCAAGTAACATACCGATGGACAATGTGAACAACATAGGGGATTAACTGAATCCTTGACATAGAGGTTCAGCCGATAAAGATCTTCGTAGAATATGTAGGAACCAATATGGGCATCCATGTCCCACTATTGGTTATTGACCGGAGAGTGTCTCAGTCATGTCTGCATAGTTCTCGAACCCGCAGGGTTTGCACACTTCAGGTTTGGTGACATTTCAGTATTATTGAGTTATGTGTGTTGGTGACCGAAGGTTGTTCGGAGTCCCGAATGAGATCTTGGACGTCATGAGGATCTCCGAAATGGTCTGGAGGTAAATATTTATATATACGAAAGTGGTAGTTGGGTTCCGGAAAGGTTTCGGGCATTTCCGGTAGTGTATCGGGAGTGACGAATGGGTTCTGGGGGTTCATCGGGAGGGGACCACCCACCCCGAGGGCCACATGGGCCCAAGAGGTGGCACATCATCCCGTGATGGGCTGGGCAGCTGACCCCATAAGGGGCCCATGCACCCAAAGAGGAAAGAAAGGTGGAGGGTGGGAGGAGACCTTGTTGGAGGAGGACTCCTCAACCGGGCCCCTCCTCCTTGTAGGAGGTGGATTCCACCACCTTGGCCGGCGGCCAAAGGCCCTAGGGGAAACCCTAGGGTGCCTCCTCCCACCCCTTCCTCCTATATATAGTGGACATATTGAGGGCAGCCACTACGTGAAAAGCCACGTGTTGCCCTCTCCTTTCTAGATCGTCTCCCTCCTCTAGATTAGGTTGGTAGAGCTCGGCAAAGCCCTATCGGATTAGCTCACCACCATCGCCACCACGCCGTTGTGCTGCCGTAGAACACTTCTACCGCTCCACCCTCCCTTGCTGGAGGAAGGAGGTGGATATCATCATCGAGTTGTACGTGTGTTGAACACGGAGGTGTCGTCCGTTTTGCACTAGATCATGATTGGATCGCAGGGCGGCTTGCGATTTGGATCACGAAGACATTCGACTACATCAACCGCGTTTATTAACGCTTCCCGCTTAGCGACCTACAAGGGTGTGTGGATCCGATCTCTCCTTTCGTAGATGGTCATCACCATGGATAGATCTTGTATGTGCGTTGGAATTTTTTCCCATGCAATGTTCCCCAACACACGCCCTATCCCATTAGGTCGATAGACGAACACATCTCAATCGGCCACCTAGAGAGGGAGGAACGAGCACGGGAAACACCAATAAAATTCCATTTAAACAAACATAAAAGAACTTTTGTAAGGAAAACAAAATATAAATGAACAGGGGGTCAGGGGACTCGTCCCCAGATATCACTACAGCCATTGGACTTAGGAATACCTGAATATGGTCATGAAAGTCACATACGTGAACATCAACAATCACCACGTACACTTTGGCTTCGTATTATGCTTATGCCCCAATTGGCATCCATGTATGCACCATAAACAGAGTAAAATTGGTCGACAACTATTGGATTAGTCCACCAAATTCACTTTACCGTGTTCATAAATAAACCAAGGGCGTATGAGACACTTGCATGCGTTTTTCCCTTTTTTTGCAAAATTGTCGTGTAGTACATGATGTCATGAAAATTCCCTCCCCAAATTCCTAGCCCATGTCCGTGTCATTTGCTGACCACCTCCCAAATCGCCTCCCCAATCCTATCCTTCATCCTCGTCTCCCGAGGAAGGTCCGCTATGGCTCAAGGGGAGTATGGCGCAGGTCGTCATTAGTGGTCATCCGAGCAATCGATTCCAAGGTAGGAAATCATTGTTGTCATACCCCCGCGAGGAGGAGAAATGGAGTTCGGATTGCATCACCAATTCTCCCCCACCTACAATGTATGTGCCTAAACCACGAAATCGTCAAGCTCGGGCACCAGAAACATGAGAGAAGTCGGCGAGCTCGACCCGCACCCGGTGATTGAAGAAATGCCCATGGCATAAAGAAAACAAAAGTGAAACGTGTGAAAAATGGCTGGCTAAATTTTACTAGTTCTACTTGAGAGCCCAGAAAGCACTCATACGTGGTACTGTCTTGCGAGATTGAAAACTATATTTTAGAAAAGGATAAGTTGTGACACAAATTGAATAAAAATACAAAAGAAATGTGAAATAGGGTAATGGTTATCACAAACGTGAAAGTTCTTTCCGACTACAATTATTTAGGTACAAATATAGTATCAAATAAAGACACAAAGAACCCTTTCATAACAAAAGGACTCACTGTCTAATAAGAGGGCCCGATGCGGATATCCCTTCTTGACAACTGTTGCTTGACACGCCCTTTCACTTTAGAGGAGATAACAAACAATCTAAAAGCCATGAGGGTGAACATGACTCCTTGACCCGATAGGTCGCATTGCCTTTTATAATAAAAAATTGGAATCTCGTAGGTCCCCAATTCCTAGCTTAAGTACATGATTTTTCTCTAGGGAAAATTGATGTCAAACATCTGAACTATGGGATCCTACCATTACTCCGAAGGTCCAAGGGACAGACAATATTCTGCAGATTCGTCCAATTACTCTCATAAATGTGAGTTTCAAGCTCTTGGCTAAAGAATTCGTGACGCATTTGACTCCGGCCGCCAACAAGGTGATTGGCCCGATTCAAACAACCTACCAAAGAAGAGGTGTTCATTCTCAAGATCGATTCTGAGACAAGCCTATGATATGGTAAGGTGGGAGTTTGTGATAGCCTGGCTTATTTGGGATGATAGACTACTCATATCAATAAGGAATTCCTTCTTTTTTGGGAGCCCATTCGAACAGAACTCCCAGGTTAAGCATGCTCGGCTTGGAGTAGTTCTAGGATGGGTGACCGACCGAGAAGTTGATCCCGGGTGTGCATGAGTGAGGGCGGGTGTGTCCGGGGCGTTACAAGTTAACCTGGCTCTGATACCAACTTGTAACACCCCGAACACACCCGCCGGCAGTCGATACTCCTGGCGGGATCTAGACTGGCCCCACATATCAATACTAGTCTTTTCTGCGCACTTTGTCCTCACTCATGCGCACCCGGGATCAACTTCCTGGTCGGTCACCCATCCTAGAACTACTCCAAGGCGAGCACGCTTAACCTGGTAGTTTTGTTCGAATATGCTCCCGGAAAAGAAGGAATTCATTATTGATATGAGTAGTCTATCATCCCTAATAAGCAAGGCTATCAAAGAGTTCTTGGAAGAGGTGTTACGAGAGAAAGAATTTGATCCACTTTGGATAAGTTGGATGCGAAAACTCCTTTGAGGGCGCAAACGGTCGTAAATATTGATGTCCATGTCGGCCCATACTTCAGAAATAAACGGGGTTCAGGCAGGGAGACCAAATTTTGCCACTCCTCTTTAATATCCTAGTCGATGCATTGGTGGGTATCCTGGACCGGGCCAAAGCAGCCGGTCAAATTTCCGAAGTGGCATCTCATATTATACCGTGGGGGATATCGCATCTTCAATATGCGGATGATACATTGATATTTATTCAGAACTCTGAGCGGGTCTAAAAAGTAATTTTGAGAAAAGTGAGGCCAGTATAACGAGAGGTGACTTGGAATCACAACTACGTGTCACACATATGATGAACTGTGAGTTGGGTTCCATCCCTATGAAATATCTATGGATGACGTATCCTCAAGGGACTCACTATGGTGGTTGTGGATAAGACCGCGATAAGAACGGAACATTGGCAGGGTAACCTATTGGCATCAGGAGGAAGACTCATGCTCATCAATAATTGCCTAACAAATATTCCCATGTTCATCATGGGTTTCTACCTCCTTTAGGATGGTATCTCATATGTCTCTAAAGTATCTATAATTTTTTATAATTTCATGCTGGTATATTATCATTCTTGGATGTTTTATGATCATTTTGTATCAAGTTCATATCATTTTTTGGGACTAACCTATTGACATAGTGCCTAGTGCTAGTTGCTATTTGTTCTGTTTTTCTTTCATAGAAAATCAATATCAAATGAATTCCAATTTCCACAAAACTTTACACAGATTATTTTGGACCAGAAGGAAACTTGGGAGCCAAGGATGATCCAAAGGAGGCCCAGGCGGCCCACTAGACACCAGGGCGTGCCCAGGGCCCGTAGCGCGGTCTGGTGCCTAGTGGGGGCCTCGGGCACCTCCTCCACCACCTCTGAGCTCTATAAATACCCCAATATTCGTAAAACCCTAGAGGATTCGACGAAAAATCGTTTCAGCCGCCGTAAGTTCTAGAAGCCATGAACAATCTAGAGCCCATTATAGAGGGGAACACAATCACGGAGGGTTTCATCATCCTCATTGGTGCTCCTCCGATGAAGTGCGAGTAGTGTTGGGGATATTATCTGTTGGGTAACCCGCCCTAGTTGGGCTGGGTCACCAAAGCTGGCAACTCATCTCCAAGTGGTTTTGGCTTTGGCCCAGCAAGGCCGGAAGTTGTATGACGGTTCAGGACCTTCGGGAGGAGTCCATAGTAGAGAAGGTCTCGAAGTCTTGGAAAGATGGCGACTTAGAGATCGGAAGAGTCACGATTTGTGTAAAGGACAGGACCCTTGTAAACCCTAAGGACTCGACCTGTATATAAAGGCGAGTCCCAGGGAAGGAGAGCACAGGTTAGAAATCATCGAGTGCTAGGTCAGGCGAGTTACCCCCCTTGTAATCGAAACATCATCAATACAAACTCCAAGCACGACATAGGCTTGTACCTCTTCACGAGGGGTCGAACCTGGGTAAATCTCTGTCTCGCTCCCACATAACCCCTTTGAGTCGCCACCAAGGTGCGATGGCTCCAACACTAAGTCCTTTCACGAGGACATCTGCCGTGACAAAACAACGACAGTTGGCACCCACCGTGGGGCCTGCGCACGGTGGAGTTGAGTTCTCAAAGGGAGCCCTACTAGGGTCCGGGAGCTACGCAGCGGGGCTCATGACTCGGAGCCGTCGTGGGAAGTACTACATCAACAACTTGCTATGGGGGCCCGAGGCCGATTCGACCGAATCTGGTTACAGGGTCCCCTTCGGCAAGATCAGCATCTTCGTCGGCATGATTGGATCACCCATGCCTGAGCCGGACACCTCCTCCGACATCGTCGAGCCGGCCAGGTACGTATGCCCTGTCGTGACACTAAACCTAACCCGTCCGGTCTTTGTTGGGTTCACGCAGGGATCTGACGAACTAGAACAATCAGCGACCTAGGAGACCACGCCGGTCAACACTAATGACGAATTCTCCATGGGCGATTCAGATTCAATCCAGTCTCTGCACGGGGGCTGCCTTGGGGGCTTGTCACTGGCCATGGACCCCGAAGTTCTTGACCGGACTCGCCGTCAGATCGCCATTTACATGGCAGGGGCGACTCAGCCCTCGCCAAACCCGGCAGGCGGAGATGGAACTGGCGAAACGTCTAGAAGCCCGGCCGCGATCTTGGTGGATTTAGCAGCGGAAATAACAATGCTCATGGCGACCCCCATAACACCGGAAAACCAGGACGCGGTAAACACGGAACTGACGAAGCTAAGAGAAGAGGTGGCAAAGGCTCAGCGGGACGCTGAGGTGGAGGCCGCCAGGATCGAGACCCGGCAGGCTCAAGTTACTGCTGAGGTAGCTCGCTTGAATACCGAAAATTGGTGGCTCGAAAGGTATCAGCGTGCATCTGACGCCATCCATCAGCGGAGGCATCAGGGTCGTTTGCCCCCTGATCTCAACCCGACCCGCCTGTTCGACACTCCACGAACTCCCAGGGCAGGAGCCGCCCCGAGGGGAGGGCCGGGCCAGCCACCGAACCCGTCGTTTCAGCCAGCTGTGGATAGCGTTCCCCGATTTGCCATTTAGAATCCCTTCCGATTCACGGCAACACTCCAGCTGAGATAGAGGCAAGGAACGCCATTGAGATGTTGAAGACCGCGGTGGTTCAAAACGCCCAGTTCTCACACAGCCTAGATCGGCTACACTCCACTCCCCAGGCAAGCCGCACCAGGAGTCGGCCAGAGGACCAGCCCGCTATAACCAGCAGACCGCGACCCTTTCCCCATGTCAACTTGCCTGATCATCGAGACCCGCCAGGTCGGGATCACCCGGACACCCAAGTCGCCCCAACGCCTCTTATTGGAAGCGGCAGACAAGTGGGGGTGCCGTGTTTGGCCCCCGCCCTTCGCAACGAGGGAATGCCCAAGGATTTTAAAGGGCCAAGAAAGGTGCCTAACTACACTCCGGACCATGAGCCGGCGTCGTGGGTCGAGAGTTATGAAACCGCCATGGACATGCTCGATGTAAGCGAAGCAGTCTGCGTCAGATACTTCACAATGATGCTCGAAGGGACGGCGTGTACTTGGTTAAAGAACTTGCCCCCCAACTCCATCCAGACTTGGGCTGGATTAAAAGAGCATTTCGTCAAAAACTTCCGAGGAACCTGCAAACGCCCGATGACAATAGTCGATTTACAGCACTGCGTTCAACGCCCGGATGAGTCGGCCCACCACTGGTCGCGGCGGGTCGCAGAAATCATTCACTCGTCGGACGGTATTACGGTGGCTCAGGCTGTGCTGATCCTAGAGCAGAATTGCCACTACGAGCCCTTGGTGCAGAAGTTGGGGCGACTCAAGCGAAAGGTCCAAGACATGGGAGAGCTAATGGACACCCTCACTAGGTATGCTGAGGCGGACGACACCAAAGATCCCGGAGAGGATGGTGGTAAAGCCAATTCGCCAAGGAAAGGTGAGTCATCCAAAAATCATACCCGGTTCCAGGGACGCGCCCGCCATAATCATGGAGCGAATGGCAAGAGAAGGCAATAGGAAGATTCTTCGGACTTAGTCGCCAACACCAACACCAATAATGGCAACCAGCGCCAGAAAAAGAATAGGGGTTACAGTGGCAAAAAGCCGCGCAACTATAATGAGTTACTCAAGTGCCCCTGCCCGCACCACGCCATGGCAGACGGACCGGTGACTCATTCCTGGGAGGACTGTTACGTGATGCGGGAGTTTCGGGCGGAGGCGATCAAAAAAGGGCAAGGCGGTGACCCGCACCAACGGCAGGAACAGTTCGGCGCACCTAATCAACTCTAGAACCCCTTCGGCGGCTTCCCCGAACCCGGGGCTCAGGGTGGCTCGCAGCCAAGCAGTGGCCAGTATCCGGTGCATCACCAGCAGCGGTATAACCCGCATGGAGTTTTTCAACAACCACCCCCACAGGGGGCTTCGCAGGGGCAGGACGACAATGGCGGCTTCCGCAACAACCCCAAGTAGTTAAGCTATGGGCAGTACCACGTTTTCACAACCAATGCATGCAGGCGCGATAAAAAGGTGAGTCACCGAGCATATAGTGTATCTGAGCCGGCACTCCCCAGATACCTCCACTGGTCCGAGCAGACTATATCATGGAGTAGGGAGGATCACCCGCCAATAGTTGACAATCCTGGCGAATTAGCGTTGGTCGTGGCACCCCAAGTTGGAGGATATACCTTATCGAAGGTACTGATGGATGGTGGCAGCAGCATCAACATATTATACTTCGACACCTTCCAAAGGATGAACCTGTTGGAGAAAGATTTGATGCCCTTAACCACGGTATTCCACGGGATCGTCCCAGGTAAATCGCCGTATCCCATAGGCCGAGTTAGGCTCACGGTTGCATTTGGGACAGCGTCTAACTATAGAAGTGAGTCGCTTATGTTTGAGGTGGTCAAGTTAAAGAGCCCCTATCATGCGCTGTTTGGGCGACTGGCTTACGCCCGATTCATGGCTCGCCCTTGCTATGTTTACCTTAAACTCAAGATGCCTGGTCCTAAAGGACCCATCACGGTTGATGGTGATAGGAGGATTGCAAGAGAGTGTGAAGAAGGGGATGCGGCTTACGCAGAAGTCGCCTGTGCTGCGGAAGAGCTTAAGTATCACCAGGCCAATGTTGATTCGGCTGATATGTCACCTTTAAAGAAGCCAACGACAGACGCTGAGCCGCCCCTCAAGTTCAAGACAACAGATGACACTAAGACAGTGGATTTCGTCCCTGGTGACTCAACCAAGTAGTTCACTATTGGGACGGGTCTGGACCCCAAATAGGAAAGCGTGCTCATCGAATTCATCCGTGAGAATCGGGACATCTTCGCATGGAAACCTTCTGACATGCCTGGTGTGCCGAGAGAATTCGTTGAGCACCATCTTAATGTTGACCCAAAAGCAAAACCGATTCAGCAATATCTTCGTAGGTTCAATGAGGAACGACGCAAGGCAATCGGGGAGGAAGTTGCCCGCCTCTTGGCCGCCGGATTCATCATAGAGTTCTTCCACCCCAAATGGTTGGCTAACCCGGTGCTGGTGCTCAAGGAGAACGGTACCTTCCGTATGTGCATTGATTACACGGATCTTAACAGAGCTTGTCCAAAGGATCCTTTCGCCCTTCCCCGCATCGATCAAATTATTGATTCAGTGGCGGGATGCGAACGTTTGTGCTTCCTGGACGCTTATTCCGGATATCACCAAATCAAGATGGTCGTGGAAGATCAGGAGAAAACAGCTTTTATAACCCCCTTTGCGGCTTTTTGCTATGTGTCCATGCCATTTGGACTCAAGAGTGCAGGGGCGACTTATCAGCGCTGCATCCAAAATTGCCTCCGTGGCCAAATCGGACGCAACGTCCATGCGTGTGTTGATGACATTGTGGTTAAAACTCATAGGATGGAAACGCTACTGGGAGATCTCAAGGAAACTTTTGATAATCTGCGGGTATATCAGATGAAGCTTAATCCCACCAAGTGTGTCTTTGGTGTTCCTGCAAGGAAATTGTTGGGTTTTTTGGTGTCTGAGCGCAGCATTGAAGCTAACCCGGACAAGATCGAGGCAGTTACTTCCCTTGGGAAACCAGCGAATATTAATCAAGTCCATTGGATGGCGGGTCGTATTGCGGCCTTAAGTCGCTTCATAATCCGTCTGGGAGAAAAAGCTATCCCCCTTTATCAATTGCTTAGGAAATTTGACCATTTTGTTTGGACAGACGAAGCCAATGAAGCGTTCGAAGCTTTAAAACGGCTGCTGGTCAACCCGGCGATCTTGGCTGCCCCGACTGAGAAAGAACCCATGCTTTTATATATTGCGGCAAACTCCAAAGTGGTGAGTGTGGCGGTGGTCGTCGAAAGGAAGGAGGAAGGGAAGGAATATCCTGTGCAGCGCCCGGTGTATTTCATCAGCGAGGTGCTAACTCTTTCCAAACAGCGGTACCCACACTGGCAGAAATTAGTTTATGGGGTGTGTATGGCAAGCCGGAAGCTCAAACATTATTTCGAAGAGCATCCCATCACGGTGGTTAGCTCCGCTCCCCTCGGGACATCATCCAGAATCGGGAGGCGACAGGGCGAATCACCAAGTGGGCGATTGAACTTGGGCCGCAACACGTGCGATACACCCCTCGTACGGCTATCAAGTCTCAGGCCTTGGTTGATTTCGTCAATGATTGGACCGAGTTACAGATCCCGGAAGACAGGCCTCACCTTACATACTGGACTATTTATTTTGACGGATCTAGACAGTTGGAAGGCTCGGGGGCTGGCGTGGCGCTGATATCGCCTCAAGGAGACAAATGTTGCTATGTCCTCCGACTAATGTTTCCATGTACCAAAAACGCTACGTAATACGAAGCTTTGCTTCATGGCTTGCGACTCGCCAAGGAGATGAACCTTACGCGGGTCAGATGTTTTGGCGATTCTGATTTGGTGGCTCAGCAAGTTTCAGGTACTTGGGATTCTCGGGACCCCTTGATGGAGGCTTACAGGAGGGTTGTGTCTGATGTGGCGGGTCACTTCCATGGCCCTTTTACGTCTCGGTTCCCAGCGTAAGCCGGTTCCCCCCAATGTTTTTCTAGATACTCTGCATAATCCTTCCGTAAGGTTGCCCCCGGAGGAGGAGTTGGCGATACCAGACCCTAAGTCTCAGTTCGTGGCGGCTCTCCATGTTACGCTGGATTGGGTTCTTCCGTATCTGGCTTATCTCGCCCGAGGTGAGTTACCTACGGATGAAGTATTGGCTCGCCAAATCGTTCGGCGAAGCAAATCCATGGTGATCATCAATGGCGAATTATATAAACGAAGCACTTCCGGAGTTTTCCAAAGATGTGTTTCCTCCGAAGAAGGGTGCATAATTCTAAATGACATTCATTCCGGAGATTGTGGGCATCACGCCAGGTCACGCTCCTTGGTTTCAAAAGCGTTCCGTCATGGTTTCTTCTGGTTGACGGCCCATGCAGATGCAGAGGAGATAGTTCGTCGATGTGATGGATGCCAGCGTTATGGACGACAGGCCCATGTGCCGGCTCAAGAACTAAGGATGATACCCATCACTTGGCCTTTCGCGGTCTGGGGGTTGGACATGGTTGGCCCCTTTAAGATGTCATCCAACAAGAAAACTCATCTGCTGGTGGCGGTTGATAAGTTCACCAAGTGGGTTGAAGCAGAACCTGTTGGAGCTTGCGATGCGGAGACATCAGTCAAATTCTTGAAAAAATTGATCTTACGGTTCGAATATCCACACAACATTATTACTGATAATGGCACTAATCTGTCTCAAGGAGCGATACAGGAGTTTTGCCATCGTGAGCACGTCCGGCTTGATGTTTCTGCGGTAGCTGACCCGCAATCTAATGGACAGGCGGAGCGGGCGAATCAGGAAGTTTTGCGATGAATCAAACCCCGACTCATGGTTCCCTTGGAACGTACACCGGGGTGTTGGGTTGAGGAGTTGCCTTCAGTACTATGGAGCATCCGGACCACCCCGAACCGTTCTACAGGTTTTACTCCCTTCTTTCTGGTATATGGAGCAGAAGTCATTCTTCCCACTGACATTAGGCATGACTCGCCCAGAGTCGCTGCTTATGTGGAACGGGACAACGAGTTGGCGCCTCAAGACTCTTTGGACGCCCTGGAGGAAGCGCGTGATTTGGCTGCAGCCCGATCGGCCATTTATCAGCAGGACTTACGGCGTTATCACAGCCGCCGGGTCAAGAGCCGAACTTTTCAGGAGGGCGACTTAGTGCTTCGACTGATACAAGATCATACCGGCATGCATAAGTTATCACCGCCATGGGAAGGACCGTTCGTCGTGAGCAAAAATCTTCGCAACCACGGAGGCTGAGTCAACTCGCCCCTGGAACATAGCCCACTTGCGGCCTTATTACACTTGAGCTATTAGCTCTACATTTTGTAAGTTTTTCATTTCTTATAAAGCAATAAAATTAACGCCTCCCAGCTTGGGGGCTTTCCTGCTAATTCATCTTATTGAAAGGTATGGATCTTTACTTTTATTCATGAACAAGTTGCCCAAGCATGGACGCTATCCATACCAAAGAGCTTAAGTCGCCACGATGCGCTTCTTACAAACCTGGGTATCGGTAAGCCAAAGAGGATCGGAGTCGCCACAAGCGCGCGATTCAAACATAGGCGCCTTATATGATTCTGTGGATTAGGCCGACTTACTTGAGGGAAGTTTGTTCTCAAGTCGTTTTGTGGTAATAGTGTATACGCTTCTAAAAACCTATGACGGTCTTTCCCTTAATCATAGGTCACTTGGGGGCTTCCTCTCACTGAGATCAGCCTTACTACCCATTTGGCCTGCGAAAAATTACCGCATTACAAATGGTTATACTGGACTGTGTGTTTGCCGAATCGCCATATGGACCCGTGAACTCTTGGCGAGTTATTCCGCTCATGGACCCTCAACTCGCCTTGGTTAAAACATGTCTGGTACCGGCTAGCGCCTCACACGGAAAATAGAGAAACCATTGGTTCATTGAACCCGCTTCACTGAAGCTTGACTCGTGCCTGATCAGCCGGTCTAAATACTTGAGCTTTTGATACAAAAGTCTCCCTCGGTAGCACTTGAGTTTATTTAACTCGTCCTATCCTGTCGCGACCTGATGAGCCGACGAAATTGCTATTTTTTACCTTCCTGGCACTGCCACAAGGTCTTTCAGACTTTTTCTGACTCGCCTCAAAATATCTTGGGTCGATTATTATTTATTATCATCCATTACTCACCGAGATGGTTTGATATATGTTTTCAAGCCTAACAGGTTGATGATCGAAATCATTCTAGCCATGGCGGGTCAAGCATCATAAAAATGCCTCGACGACGGGTCAAGCATTTTAAAGCGCCTTAAGGGCGACATAAGGGTTTTTCAAGACATCACGGAAGCAGTTTGATCTCTAAAAAGACTTACTACATGGCTCTTATGGCCAAATCTATGAAGGTTTATTCTGCTGATGTCCTTGGATCAGCCTGCTGCGAGCTCTGGCCGACTTCAATTTGCAAGTCGCCCAGTACCCAATTACACTTGGATAGCGCGGCGAACTCATCTTCATCGTTCAGAACTGATGAGAGATCCACCTCCAAGTCAAAAGGATTCTTGGGTCGATGCGGAGTTAGGCTGGTCATTACAAAGGTTGGCGGGTTAACTTTCTTGTTCTTGTTGTCATAGGCGGCTTGGTATTTCGATAAATCCAAGCTTGCAGCAAGCTGAGTCGCTGCCAAACGGGATTCTTTGACAACACGCTAGTAATCTTCTTCAGCAAATTCGGACCCGTCATCCTTGAGCTGGGGAAAGCCCGCCGCTACTTCTTCTGGGTTTATTTCTGGAGCATACGCCAAGCACCGACTCAGCGTAGTCAGTGCTCCTTTTTAGGCGGCAGACCGAGTTAGCTCACCAATTTGAGGAGGAAGAGTAGATAAGCAGCCAAGCATTTTCTTTATTGATGTTATGGGTTCCTTGGCACCCATCACTGCTTTCACGGTCAGCACACTTCTGGTATACAGTTGCTCCGTCAATGTATAAATCGCCTTCAGCATCAGGACACAATCATTCTGAAGATTGGCGGCTCTCGGACCTGTGTAAGAGGTAATGATAGTCAGCGATTTTTCAAGCTATTTATTTACAAAGTGCAAGGTCAAGGGTTGGTTATTACCAAAGACGGCTTGCGCCATGTTGGAGATATGTCGCTTTAAGCCGGCCAGCTCTTGTTGCACAGTATCCAATTTAGCTTCAGCTTTTTCTGCTTGCTTTATTAAGGCATCTTGATCAACTTGAGCCTTTTTTAAGTCGGCTTTTAGCTTCTCCATCTCACATAAGATCAGTTGACACTTCTCTTCTGATTTTGCCCGGGCATCCTGCTGATCGGTTAAATTTTTCTTCAAGTCGCCAAATGCTAATTCAGTTTGGGTAAGTGATTCCTGTCGAAATAAATAGTCCAGCGGCAAGTCTCAGAATTATTACAAGCAACATCCCTGACACTTGGGTGCTAATGTATAATTTTTTAGACAAATTATAGAGTATGAAGACCCGGTTCATCTTTTTATAGATGACCCGGCCCTTGGGGGTTACAGGTCGAAAGTTTTCTTCAATTATCAAGACCCGGCTCATCTTTTTACAGAAGACCCGGCCCTTGGGGATTACAGGTCGAATGTTTTCTTCAATTATCAAGACCCAGCTCATCTTTTTACAGATGACCCGGCCCTTGGGGGTTACAGGTCGAAAGTTTTTCTTCAATTATCAAGACCCGGCTCATCTTTTTACAGATGACCCAGCCCTTGGGGTTATAGGTCGACGGATTCATTTTTACTATCAAGACCCGGCTCATCTTTTTACTGATGACCCGGCCCTTGGGGGTTAATGAGGATAATATAGTGTGCAACAAGACGTACCTCATGTTTGTTCTTTAGCATAAGAAGCAGACTTTTTTCCATCTCATAACTCGCCTCCACGCGACTTGCAAAGCCAGAGCAAAGTTCTTTGAATTCAAGATTCTCATACTGGGGGAGCTTAGCCTTGGAAAGTTCATGCTCAAAAGCAGGTTGAGCTGATGATGATACATGCTTCGATAAAACTGTTGTGGCCGGCTTAGAGAAGCGAGTGCCGGTGATGACTACTGCGTCTGGGTCTTCTGCTGTTTTCAATGGACTTGGCGGGTTAGGCGTTTCCATGGTTTCCTTGGGCGAGCTTGGGAGATCCACTTGATCTTCAGGTTTGTCTTGGTCCGGGTTATCCTGGATCAGTGCCGATTTTTCAATAGGCTCCGAAGCTGTAATGGGAGTTGACCCGCCAGTTTTCCTTTTCTTCGCCTGTGACCTAAGAGGAGAAGGGGGTGCGTTTAAAAGAACAGATATTACCACCATTAGAACAAAGGTAAATGTTGTCAAAGGCTTACCCAGGGACACGGATCATCGGTGGAAGTGCCGACATCACTAAGTCGCTGGATGTGGGAGGAGAACTCTGCAAAAATAATGCTTCAAAGATGTGAGCGAGTTACAAAAGCGATCCAAAAGGACATGAAGAAGTGTTATTAAAAGATACCTCATTTTGCCTTTTCTTGGTTCTTGTTGGTAACCCGGACACCAAGTCTCCAGAATGACTCCGAGTTTTCTGATTTGAAGTATGTTGCGCTTTCTTCAAAAGGAAATTTGGATCCAAACAAGCATTTGGGTGTGAGAAGGGAACTTTCCCACAAATTCGCCTGGCCGGGTTACGTGGAGGAGAAGATGAGTCGGAGAAAACAGAAATTACCTCTACGGAGTCTTCTTGGCTTTCATTGTCCTCATTCTACACAAGAGATACAGAGGCGTAAACACAAAACTATCAGTAATGGATGGCGAGTTAAAGAGGATGGATTTTTTACCTCTGAAAGTACGTCGCCGACTTGGGATTCATCGGCTTCAGATGGCTCAGTGACGGCAGATTTGCCCTTGCCCTTGGACTTCTTCTTTGGAGGCGGCTTAGCTTGCTTCATGGCCATCTTTTTTGGCCTCTTGGACCAGAATTTATCACCTTTATGAAATGGCATATTTTATAAGAGGTCATAGTTCAAGTAAGACGGAAGGAATAAATCAAAAACGGGTTAAGTTATTTACCTTTGGTGCCGGGTTGATCTTGCAGAACGGCTTAAGACCTATTTGGCCGCATTTTGCCGCGGGTTCGCCGGTCAACTTCTTGATGATGGTTACAATATCACTTTCTGTCAGAGCCATGTGGAAGTAGCACTGGGGGTGATCCAGGGTGTCGTCAAAATCACACATTAATCCGTCCCGGCGACTTAAGGGGAGGATACGCCATTCAACCCAGCAGCGGATCAAGTCAACCCCAGTAAGGCCGTTGTTTGTCAGAGATCTTAACTCGGACAGTACTGGGATAAAGTCTGACTCCTCTTCTTCGGTGAGCTTGTCTGGGAGTTTGAAATTTGTTGGAAGGCGATCTTCCCTATAACCGAGAAGTTTGTTCTCGCCCTCAGGCGAAGTCTCCTGGCAGTAAAACCAAGACTCGCCCCAGCCTTTGGGATGGCTTGGCATGGCGAGTGACGGGAATGAACTATCCCTACGGCGTTGAACATTGACACCTCCAAGCTCCAAGCTAGGGCCATTGGAAAATTCTGTTTGGCGATTCAAACGGAAGAAGTACCAGAATAGAGGAACTGAGGGTTCCATCCACAAGTAGGCCTCACAGAACACTTGGAACTGGCATAAATTGCTTATCGAGTTGGGCTCTAAATCCTGGAGGCGGACATTCATAAATGTCATGGCATCTGTGAGGAATTTCGATCCGGGCGGCTTAAACCCCCGTTCAAGGTGTTCAACAAAAACAACTATCTCCCCTTCCTTCGGGTTGGGGATTTCCTCTCCTAACCCGGAACGCCAACCGATGACCTCTTGAGGGTCCAGATTCCCCGTTTTTACATAGTTGTTAGGGAGAGCATCGTCAACCTTGGTTGGGAGCCAATCACTTTCGAAAACAGTGCCCATGCTACAAAGGAATAAAATTACGGGTAAATTAACACGCCAAGCATCTACTAAAAATGGTGAAACAAGTTCATTTGACTCGCCAAACAATTTGCCTGATGCCTGACCTAGTAAATGCGGCTGTAGGCGTCCGAAGAAGGATTCGCTGCGAGCGTTGCGCGTTCAGCAGCTTCCGGACGGCGGCGAAGATCTCGGACGGTGACGAAGATCTCAAGCGGTGACAAGGTGCTCGACGGCGATGAGGCATTCGACGGCGACGAAATGCTCGGCCACGACGAGGTGTTCAGCGTCGACGAAGTTTTCGGGCAGCGTCGAAGCTTTCGGACGATGTCGAAGTCTTCGGGTGGCGGCGGAGCTCTCGGGTGGCGATAAGGCTCTCGGTGCGACGGCGAGGAAGAGAAGGGAGACAAGATGGGTAGGTGAAATGTGCCCTGTCCCTTCCTCCCGCCTATTTATCAGGTCGGGCGCTAGGATCGAGGCGCCACGAGCGGGAACTACCAAAAGATAAGGATTCGCCATGATGGCGCCCCAAAATTTTCGGGATAGCGATACCGAAGGATCCGTTGGAGATTACGTCATCATCTCTTCCGAGATTCAAGGGATAAGAAGGCGCCAACAAGAAGTGGTTTGGCGACTTGAGTTTTTCCGCAGCAGATGGCGGTTTAAGTGTATGGTGCGTAAGAAGAGTGAGATGAATCGCCCCTAACTGAGTGAGGATATTGGAGTGAAAGAAATTCAAGTCAATCTGGGGCCTAATGTTGGGGATATTATCTGTTGGGTAACCCGCCCTAGTTGGGTCGGGTCACCAAAGCTGGCGACTCATCTCCAAGTGGTTTTGACTTTGGCCCAGCGAGGCCGGAAGTTGTATGACGGTTCAGGACCTTCGGGAGGAGTCCATAGTAGAGAAGGTCTCGAAGTCTTGGAAAGATTGGGACTTAGAGATCGGAAGAGTCACAATTTGTGTAAAGGAAAGGACCCTTGTAAACTCTAAGGACTCGACCTGCATATAAAGGCGAGTCCCAGGGAAGGAGACCGCAGGTTAGAAATCATCGAGTGCTAGGTCAGGTGAGTTACGCCCCCTTATAATCGAAACATCATCATACAAACTCCAAGGAGGACGTAGGCTTTTACCTCTTCACGAGGGGCCGAACCTGGGTAAATCTCTGTCTCGCTCCCACATAACTCCTTCGAGTCGCCACCAAGGTGCGATGGCTCCAACACTAAGTTCTTTCATGAGGACATCTGCCGTGACAAAACCACGACAAGTAGTTCATACCAGACCTACGGGTCCGTAGGCAGTAGCTAGATTGCTTTATCTCTCGTTTTTCTTCTTAATACAATCGTCCGTTGGATATCCATATGATGTTACTCATTCTTTTGTGGTGTGTTTGTTGGGATCTGATGAATTGTGAGTTTATTACCAAATCTATGAAAACATATTCATGCTTGATTATTATAGCCTTGTATTTCTTCTCCATTATTTGGTTTTTGTCTAGCCAACTTTATATTTTATCTTGCAAAGGTAAGAGGTGATTTGTGATGTGTTCGATCTTGCCGTGCTCAATCACACAAAGGGACATGACACGCATGTATCATTGCTATCAAGGATAAAACAATGGGGTCTATTCCTATAGAAATAGATCTTGTCTACATCATTTTTTTGTCATTGTTCTTAAGGCATTACTCCATTTCTCCATGAACTCAATACACTAGATGCATGCTGGATAGCTGTCAATGTGTGGAGTAATAAAAGTAGATGCACGCACAAGTCGGTCTACTTGTCTTGGACGTGATGCCTATATACATTATCATTGTCTTGAATATCGTCATAATTTATTGTTGTTCTATCAATTGACCAATAGTAATTTGTCTACCCATCGTTCAATATTTTCTCGAGAGAAGCCACTAGTGAAACCTATGGCCCCCACGTCTATTTCACATCTATTTGCAATCTCCACTTTGCTATTCGTGTTTCTATTTTATTTTCTGATCTATATTACCAAAAACCTAAAATACCTTGGTGAGTTTTATTTTCTATCACCTTATTTTCCAGCTATCATCTATGTTTTGCTTTAGCCACGAGGGATTGACAACCCTTACACATAGTCTTGTGGATCTTCCTACTCGATTGATACCTTGGTTTCATAACTAAGGGAAATACTTGTCGTCGATGTGCTACATCACCCTTTAAGCTTGGAGGGAAACTAATGCAAATCAGCGGGGAGTCAAGATTTCTGGCGCCGTTGACAGGGAATATCAAGTCAAAATCTATCAGGTTCCTACACACAACTCTCATCTCCTTGCAATTACATTATTTGCCATTTTCCGCTCCCCCATTTCACAAAAAAAATGTCTTCTTTCTGTTTTTTTGTTCTCTTGCGAGATATTTTGTTTATTTATCACTATGGCAAACCCCTCCCTCGCTATGAGCACCCATGAGATTGAAGTTCTCAATTTTAAGCAAAAGGGAGAAGAAAGTCTGAAAGATGCTTGGTATAGGATTTACAATGCTCATGATAGATATATCCACAAGCAATCTACTATCATTCCTCTTCGAAACTTTTATGTGGGAATTACCACTTGGTATATATTTGTTCGTGACACTATCGTCGGGGGAAATTTTCTTAAGTTGTACACCCTACAATGCTCTCAATGCCATGGGAAGTCTATTGGGGTCTCCACCAATCATTAAAAAGGAAACATTTTTAACTCTTGAGCATGTTATGCAAAGGATATATGCTATTGAAAATAAAATTCTTACCAAAGAGCATGTTGAAAATTTGTATAAAAGGGTGCAATATCTTGTTAATCGTATTTGTTTAAAGGTGGGAGAAGCTATTAAAATGCTAAAAGAGAAACAACCCTAATGAAAGGGTACTAGAGAGTCCCGCTCGAATTGATAAATTAGAGGAAATTTTCAGTAACTTGAGCACAACTTTTTATTCCATTGAAAATATTAAAAAAACTCCTCTTGGCAAGAGAACTACCCAAACTCCCAAGAACAAGGGTGCCTCTTCTAGCAACAACGTAGATCTTAAGATGATTAGGGCTCACTTCAATTTGAATGAACCTCCTCATATGAATGAATTCTTTAACTTTATACATAGGAGTGTAATTTTTGAGAATATGCATGCTAGATCTCTAAGGAATCATGGATGTGTTATTGAGGAGTTGGAAACTAAGGATAACATCACTTAAATTATATGTTATATGCCTAGCTAGGGGCGTAAAACGACAGCGCTTGTTGGGAGGCAGCCCAATGAATAAAATTTATTTTTCACTTTTGATTTCAATTCTTGAGTGTGAACACTTACAATACTGTTATAATTCTGTCTTTTGTGTTTTATTTAGTGTTTGTGCCAAGTAAAGCCTTTGGGATCATGTGGGGTGTTAGTTGCTTTAATCCTGTTGAAAAACAGAAAAATTTGTGTCCAAAAGAAAAAATCCTAAAAATCACAGAAACGTCAAAAATGTCTCAAGATTTTACAAAATATTGATATACGAATTCCCTACGATGTCCTAATTTTACACAGTTTTTGGAGTGACAGAAGTATGAGTAAAATTCGAGTCCTTACAGATTGTTCTGTTTTTGTTCGATTCTCTTTTCTTTGCGTTATGTGTTTGTTTTGATGATTCTATGGTTTGTATCGTGGGTATAAGCCAAGTTAAAGTTAGAATACAGTAGTTATAATGAAAAGTACAAAATTGGAATAGGTTTTTAACAGTACCTAAAGTAAAGTTTTGTTTTCTTATACTAACAGTTCCCACGAAAATTTTGTTGGGTTTTGTGTGATTGAAGTTTTCAAGTTTTGAGTGAGATCACGATGGATGAAGGAATAAGAGTGATAAAAGCATAAGCTTGGGGATGCCCCATCGCACCCTAAGGTAATATCCAAGGAGTACCAAGCAACTAAGCTTGGGGATGCCCCGGAAGGCATAAGCTTGAGTTTTGCTTGGAGCATCTTATACCACTTGTGGCGTTGCTTTATTTGTTGGTTAGTTTGTCATAATAGACCTTGCTGGACACACCCATTCGAGAGAGCCAAATTATGCTATGGTTTGTTAGAATCTCTCTTTATGCTTCACTTAAATTGTTTGACCATGGAATTGCTCAAGTGCTTCACTTATATGTTTTTGAGCACGGTGGTGTTGTTATTTTGAATTTTTTGCTCCCATGCTTCACTTAGATTATTTTAAGAGTAGCCGAAATTTTGCAGAAATCCTCTCTTGCTTAACTTATATTATTTTGAGAGTTGAAAATTTTAAAGAAACTTGTGCTCTCGTTCTTCACACTTATTTGTTTGAGAGCTTGTTATTTTCAATGGCAATTTGCTTTAAATGAAATTAGTCCCAAAGTGATAAATATCCAGGAAGGATATAATAAAAACTTTCATGAGGACCATTGGATGTTAAACTTAATTCTTTGCAGTAGTTTTACGATATGAAGATAGTGATATGTAAGTTATTTTGATGAGTAATTATGATTTAGTAAGAATATTGGTGTTAAAGTTTGTGATTCCCTATGCATGCACATGAAGTCAATAATTATGCTATGAAATTACATTCTACTTGTGTTGCATTATTCGGTGTTAATTATGTTTAATGTTCACTTATGATGATTTTTGTTCCTTGGTTGGGCGCTTCTCAATCTATTTTCTAGTCTTCACTTGTACTAAGCGGGAATAATGATTGTGCATCCAAATACTAAACCCAAAATTGTGCCAAATGAGTCCACCATATCTACCTATATGTGGTATTTCAACGCCGTTCCAAGTAAATTTGCAAGTGCCAACTCTAATTTTGAAAATAATTTTCTGTTTTGTGTGCCCGTAACGCTCATGAAGCGGCGAGGGGTGGCTAGTATCTTCCATGTTAAATAGGTTATTCCCAAGATGAGTGTTTATTCACTTGTCATTGCATCAGAGTATGGCGGTAATAGGGATGCCCAGTCCCAAAATGAAAAAAAAATATGTTGTCAAATAGTGAATTCCTTGGAAAGTGTTGGTATGGACGGTACCCGTGGATACGATTAGCCGTGGAATGTGAAAGAATAGTGGAAAAAGGAATAAACTTTATTTTCAGTTTGGGAACTGCCTATAACTTGTTTAGCATGGAGGGTATTGAAAACTCTTAGTCGTTTTCGTTGACAGGAAAAGCATACCGCCCAAAATATTTTATCTCTAAATTTTTCACTTTGAGCTTTGGCACCTCTATATATCCCTGCTTCCCTCTGTGAAGGTCCTATCGATTTACTTTATATAATTTTTATTTTGAATTTGAGTCTCCATCTTCTCTTATAAAGCACCAACTAAGGAACACCATTATTATACTTGAGCATTGGATGTAGTTAATCATGGGAAGAGTTGGACCTAAAGTCACCTTGATACAGCATTTCAATATGGTGTAAATTTTGTTAGCAAGAGTGTACCAAATAAAAACGTGTTCATTACATCTATCATAGACTAACGAACATAATGCAAGTTAATGAACAATAAATAAAAAAGTAACAACAATTTTTTTACTAGAATGATGAAAACAAACGACAAAATCACTTGGACAAAATATCTTTGATTTTGGATCACAAAATAGACCACCAAACATAAAGGTTCAACAATCTACATGGCCAAAAGTTTACTTCAAATTTTCAACAAGAACACAGAACGACTAAATATAAGTAGCCACAATTCAAGTTTTTTAGAACTTATGACAATATTTTTTTCTTCTAACAATAAATGTGTCCACAATTTATGTACATTCGATAAATACAAACATGCCTGAATAAAATTACACATCAGAATGAAAAAAATAGAGTCATTATTGTGCGCCCATCTATCTTTTTTTCTTTGCAAAATGAGACTAGTCATCTATGCATGTGCGGCTGGAGCGATAAATCGATTTCTGGCTTGCATGGCTAGCTCTCGTCTGCGTACATCAATCAACTTCTTCCTTCTAGGGCCTACTGCCAAAAGGCTCACGACTTCCGTGCCCAAAATGACTAGACACTCCTGCCAAAAAGGCCATCTGAACAAAAGATGTCGCTGGAAAAAAATTGTGTTCCCTGATGCACAACAATCAGTGTAACCTAATGCACACACGTATTTGTGAAGCTAATCATTACTGTACAATTTTTTTCACCCTGATGCATGTGCATCAGGGAGCGGACATGCACCTCCGCCCTTGTAGTTAATATTTGGGTGTGTTGCATGAATGGATCAATGATGGAGCATGATGGGCTAGGGATAACATTATTTAGCATTGATATTTTGAAGGACTTGATTGCTTGTTGATATGCTTGAGTATTGAAATCTTTAGATCAAACTATAGACTATTGTTTTGAATCATCTACAAGTCCATATGTCAATGCTAAAAAGAAAAATAATATGATGAACATGTTAGGTAGCATTCCACATTAAAATTTCTATTTTTATCATTTGCCTACTCGAGGACGAGCGGGGATTAAGCTTGGGGATGCTGATACGTCTCCAACGTATGTATAATTTTTGATTATTTCATTCTATTATATTATCATTCTTGGATGTTTATGATCATTTTATATCAACTTTATATCATTTTTTGGGACGTTTTATTGACATAGTGCCTAGTGCCAGTTGCTATTTTTTGTTGTTTTTTTCCTTCGCAGAAAATCAATATCAGATGAAGTCCAAATGCTATGAAACTTTACAGATATTGTTTTGGACCAAAAGGAAACTTGGGAGCCAAGGATGATCACCAGAGGAGGCCCAGACGGCCCACTAGACACCAAGGTGTGCCCAATGCCCCTGGCGCTGCCTCGTGCCTAGTGAGGGCCTCGGGTGCCTCCTCCACCGCCTCTGAGCTCTATAAATACCCGATATTCATAAAACCCTAGAGGAGTCGACGAAAAATCACTTCAGCCGCCGCAAGTTCGAGAAGCCATGAATCCAATCTAGAACACAATCACGGAGGGGTTCATCATCCTCATTGGTGCTCCTTTGATGATGCGTGAGTAGTTCATATCAGACCTACGGGTCCGTAGGTAGTAGCTAGATGGATTTCTCTCTCGTTTTGCTTCCCAATACAATGGTCTCTTGGAGATCCATATGATGTAACTCATTCTTTTGCTGTGTGTTTGTTGGGATCCGATGAATTATGAATTTATGGTCAGATCTATGAAATCATATTAATGCTTGATTATTATAGCTTCGCATTTCTTCTCTGATATTTGGTTTTTGTATGGCCAACTTGATCTTTTATCTTGCAATGGGAATAAGTGCTTTGTCATGGGTTCGATCTTGCGGCGCTCAATCTCAGTGACAGAAAGAGACATGACATGCATGTATCATTGCTATCAAGGATAAACTGATGGGGTCTATTCCTACCTGAATAGATCTTGTCTACATCATGTCATCATTCTTAAGGCATTACTCTGTTTCTCCATGAACTCGATACTCGATACACTAGATGCATGCTGGATAGCGGTCAATGTGGGGAGTATTAGAAGTAGATGCACGCGGAAGTCAGTCTACTTGTCTTAGACATGATGCCTTTATACATGATCATTGTCTTGAATATCGTCATAATTTCGTTGTTCTATCAATTGCCCAACAGTAACTTGTCTACCACCATTTGTGATTTTCTCGAGAGAAGACACTGGTGAAACCTACTCCCCCGGGTCTATTACATATCATCTATTTGCAATCTCTACTTTTCTATTCACATTTCTGTTGTGTTTGCTCTTTCATTTTCACATCTATATTATCAAAAAACCCAAAAATACCTTGTTGTGTTTTATTTTCTATCGCCTTATTTTGCATCTATCAATCTATCTTTTACTTTACCCACGAGGGATTGACATCCCCTACATGCGTTGGGTTGCGAGGATTTGTTATTTGTGTGGAGGTATGACACGTCTCCGTCGTATCTACTTTTCCGAACTCTTTTGCCCTTGTTTTGGACTCTAACTTGCATGATTTGAATGGAACTAACCCGGACTAACGTTGTTTTCAGCAGAATTACCATGGTGTTGTTTTTGTGCAGAAATAAAAGTTCTCGGAATGACCTGAAAATTTACGGAGAATTTTTCTGGAATTAATGAAAAATACCTGCGCAAAGATCCATCGGAGGGGGTGAAGTAGTGGGCCACAAGCCCAGGGGCCGCGGCCACCCCCCTTGACCGCGCCGTGAGGGCTTGTGGGGCCCACGAGGCTCCGCCGCCTCCAAACTCAGCTCTATATATTCTGTTTTGCCCGGAAAAAAAATCAGAGAGAAGGATTCATCGCATTTTATGATACGGAGACACCGCCACCTCATGTTCTTCATCTGGAGGGCAGATCTGTAGTCCGTTCTGGGCTTCGGAGAGTGGAAATCGTCGCCATCGTCATCATCAACCTTCCTCCATCGCCAATTCCATGATGCTCTTCACCGTTCGTGAGTAATCTCATCGTAGGTTGATACGTCTCCAACGTATCTATAATTTTTGATGGTTTCATGCTATTATCTTGTCAAACTTTGGATGTTTTGCATGCCTTTTATATATTTTTTGGGACTAACTTATTAACTCAGTGCCAAGTGCTAGTTCCTGTTTTTTCCATGTTTTGTATCCCTTTAAGAGGAGGATTTTGAACGGAGTCCAAACGGAATGAAACTGCCAAAAAGATTTTTTCCGGAACAGAAAAAGATCGGAGAGCCGGAGAATCAGGGCATGGGGGCACCATGGACCCCACAAGCCCTCATGGCGCGGCCAGGGGGGCCCGCGGCCCCCTGGCTTGTGGGCTCCCTGAGGCTTCGTTGCCCTAGGTTTTGCGCGTATAGATTCCCTAACAATCCATAAAAAATCAAGAGATCATCGAAAGTACTTTTCCGCCGCCGCAAGCTTCTGTCTCCGCAAGATCCCATCTGGGGCACGTTCTGGTGCCCTGCCGGAGGGGGGATTCGGATACGGAAGGCTTATTCATCAACACCATGACCTCTCCGATGATGCGTGAGTAGTTCACCATAGACCTACGGGTCCATAGCTAGTAACTAGATGGCTTCTTCTCTCTCTTGGGTCTTCAATACAAAGTTCTCCATGATGTTCATGGAGATCTATCCGATGTAATCTTCTTTTGCGGTGTGTTTGTCGAGATCCGATGAATTGTGGATTTATGATCAGATTATCTATGAATCTTATTTGAGTTTCTTCTAATCTCTCTTATGCATGATTTCATATCCTTGTAATTCTCTTTGAGTTGTGGGTTTTGTTTGGCCAACTAGATCTATGATTCTTGCAATGGGAGAAGTGCTTGGTTTTGGGTTCACACCATGCGGTGACCTCACCCAGTGACAGAAGGGGTAGCGAGGCACGCATCATGTTGTTGCCATCAACGGTAAAAAGATGGGGTTTTCATCATTGGTTTGAGAATATCCCTCTACATCATGTCATCTTGCTTAAGGCGTTACTCTGTTTGTCATGAACTCAATACACTAGATGCATGCTGGATAGCGGTTGATGTGTGGAGTAATAGTAGTGGATGCAGAAAGTATCGGTCTACTTGTCTCGGACGTGATGGCTAGATGTATGATCATTGCCTTAGATATTGTCATGACTTTGAGCGGTTCTATCAATTGCTCGACAATAATTTGTTCACCCGCCGTGATATTTGCTATTTTGAGAGAAGCCTCTGGTGAACACTATGGCCCCCGGGTCTACCCCACACCATATTTTCAGCCTTACTCTTTTTACTTCGTTGCACTTTCCGCCTTCAGATCTCACTTTGCAAACAATCTTGAAGGGATTGACAACCCCTTTAAAGCGTTGGGAGGGATGGACCATAGATGTCATGCAAGTTATTTCCCTAAGCATGTATGACTACATACGGAATACATGCCTACATTATATTGAGGAACGGGTGCTAGTTACTTATCTCTCCGTGTCATAGCTGTTACATGACGAATCACATTCGGCATAATCATCCATCACCGATCCACTGCCTGCGAGTCTTTTACTACTGGTCCTTGCTATGTTACTTTGCTGCTACTGTTGTCACTACTGTTGTTACTTGCTACTGTTGTCGCTACTGATGTTCCTTGCTACTACTGTTACTTGCTACTTTGTTGTTACTTGCTGCAACACTTTTCTGACACCATTGATACAACAAATGAGGAATAGTCTGCCGTCAACACACCATTTTCTGGCACCGTTGCTATCATACCACTTTGCTACCGATACTTTGCCTACAGACACTAATCTTTCAGGTGTGGTTGAATTGACAACTCAACTACTAATACTTGAGAATATTCTTTCGCTTCCCCTTGAGTCAAATCAATAAATTTGGGTTGAATACTCTACCCTCAAAAACTGTTGTGATCCCCTACACTTGTGGGTTATCAAGACAATTTTCTGGCGCCGTTGTCGGGGAAGAACAACTATATTCTCTGAGTCACTTGGGATTGACGTCTGCTGGTCACTATGAGGAATCCGAAAGATCCAAGAACTGAAATCTTGCCTTACACTACGAGGACAGGTAAGGAACTGCCATCTAGCTCTACACTTGATTCACCTTCAGTTATGAGTAAGTTTGCGACATCACCTCCCGCTAGAAATCTTCATATGTCGCTTGTGCTTGATGATGCTACTTCTACTACCCATGATGCTTACGATGATGTTATGCTTGATACTGCTTTGCCTGATGATGCTATGCTTGATACTGCTTTGCCTGATGATGCTATGCTTGATACTGCTTTGCCACTAGGTGCCCTTGATGCACAAATTGCTAGAGTTGCTGCTAGATGTGATGATACTTCTGAAATTGCTGATACTATTGAAGTAGAACCTACATTGCCTGTTATGCATGAGCGCTATGTTATGGAGGGAGAGATAGCTGAGAATTTTCTTGCGTGTAAGGATAGCTATGATGTTGAGAAATTGCTGCTCACGTGGAAAGAAAAATCTTTGAACGCTAGGATGAAATACGACCCGAAGTTTGCTACTTCGCCTATCTTTGTGACCGATAAGGATTATGAATTCTCTGTCGACCCTGAGTTAATCACTCTGGTCGAATCTGATCCTTTTCACGGTTATGAGTCAGAAACGGTTGTAGCCCATCTTACCAAACTGCACGATATAGCCACCCTATTCACTAGTGAGGAAAAGATCCGCCACTACTATATCCTCAAGATGTTTCCTTTCTCGCTAAAGGATGATGCTAAGACTTGGTTCACTTCTCTTACTCATGGTTGTGTGCATAGCCCCCAGGATATGGTCTACTACTTCTCTGAAAAATATTTCCCTGCCCATAAGAAGCAAGCTGCCTTGCAGGAAATATACAACTTTGCTCAAGTTGAGGAAGAGAGTCTCCTACAAGCTTGGGGGAGGCTCGTCCAGCTGCTGAATGCTTTGCCTGATCACCCTCTTGAGAAGAATGAAATACTTGATATCTTCTATAATGGACTTACCGATGCTTCCAAAGACCACCTAGATAGTTGTGCTGGTTGTGTTTTTAGGGAACGAACTATAGAACAAGCTGAGATTCTACTGAATAACATCTTGTGCAATGAGAATGCTTGGACTATTCCCGAACCACCTCCTAAGCCAACTCCGAAGAAAAGAGATATTCTATTCCTCAGTCCTGAAGATATGCAAGAAGCCAAGAAACCTATGCGAGAGAAATGCAATAAATCTGAAGATGTCAAAAATCTACCACCTATCGAAGAGATCCATGGTCTCGATAACTCAATACAGGTAGTAGAAGTAAATTCTCTGCGTAGGTTTGATGAGAGTGATATTCCTTTTGATAAACCTACTAGCCTATGCCTGGATGAATTTGATAACTTTGCCGCCAAACAACAAAGTTTCAATGATTATGTTAGCAGACAATTGGAACAAAATGCTCGTATGCTTAGTCATTTAAGTGCTTGTGTGGACAGAAACATCAACGATCTTAAGCTTCTGAGTAAACATGCCTCTATGGTTACTACTCAGGTAGAACAAGTACTTAAAGCTCAGAATGACTTCCTCAATGAGTTGAATGACAATTCCGTTAGAGTCGTCACTAGAGGCGGTAGAATGACCCAGGAACCTCTGTATCCTGAGGGTCATCCGAAGAGGATTGAACAAGATTCTCAAGGAGTTAGTGTTGTGGCAAAAAAAGTCCTTCCCTGGCGCTTAGGAATTCTTCTTGTTACTTCTCTGATTTGTGTTGGTTTTTCCCTTGAAGAGGAAAGGGTGATGCAGCACAGGAGCAGTAAGTATTTCCCTCAATTTGAGAACCAAGGTATCAATCCAGAAGGAGGGCCTCGCCAAGTCCAAAGTAGCTGCGCAAACACAAACAAGCTTGCACCCAACGCTTCAAAGGGGTTGTCAATCCCTTCAAGATTGTTTGCAAAGTGAGATCTGAAGGCGGAAAGTGCAATGAAGTAAAAAGTGTAAGGCTGAAAATATGGTGTGGAGTAGACCCTGGGGGCCATAGTGTTCACTAGAGGCTTCTCTCATAATAGCAAATATCATGGTGGGTGAACAAATTACTGTCAAGCAATTGATAGAACCGCGCAAAGTCATGACGATATCTAAGGCAATGATCTAGCATATAGGCATCACGTCTGAGACAAGTAGACCGATACTTTCTGCATCTACTACTATTACTCCACACCTCGACCGCTATCCAGCATGCATCTAGTGTATTGAGTTCATGAAGAACATAGTAACGCTTTAAGCAAGATGACATGATGTAGAGGGATAATCTCAAACCAATGATGAAAACCCCATCTTTTTACCCTTGATGGCAACAACACGTGTCGGGGGGATAACCCCGGGGTAGGCTCATCAAGCATGTTCCTTCATTTTCGGCCCAATGGACATGAAGGCGCGGAGATTCTCCAGGCCCAAGTCTTCTGACCGGCTAGGCATCACCTGCCGGCTGGAAGACAAGGCGGCCACCTTTTTGGCCGGCCAGGCAACCCCTGCCGGCTAGAATCCAGGCGGCCTCCCATTTAGACCCATCCTAGTCCCGCCAGTCGGACTAAGGAGGAGGCGGCCACCCTCAAGCCGGCTGACCAAGCAGGCCAGCCGGCCGAGGATCACAAGTCACATCAGATCGTAGGTCAGGAAGGGACCTCATGATTAAAGGTAGCTACGCGTCAGCAAAGGTACAGGATCAGGCCCGGCAGGTACGAGCATCTGCAGCCACGCTGCTGACCTACCCCGGCTCTGATCCATCACCTAGCATGATGTCGGACCGTCACACTCCCACTCCATTACTGCACTTGACGTGGGGAACAGTGGAGGCGGTCGTACTGCCTGCCCATGCAGAATCTCGCGGGGCGACGCTCGACGTACAGCGCATGCTCAGCGTCAACCTTACGCGGGAGCCCCATTGGCCAACCGGCGGGTCCCACCAGCAATCGAGACCATGCAGCCGGCGGGCCCCTCATCGACAAGACAAGACCCTTATGGGCCCCTGGCCAGCCGGCGAAGCAGCCAGCCGGGTCCCACGCATGTACCCTTTATCCATATTGTAGGCCGGCAGGTTCGTCTATAAAACCCCCCGGCCGCCCCCATGCAAAGGGGAGGATCACTTGCCAGTCATTCAACACTACACACTCACCAACCCACAGAGAGCGAGGTAGAGACGAGCTGGCTGCTCCCCTCTTCCTCCTCCCCACACAGCTCCAGGAGCGACATTGTACTCTGTTCCCATACATCAAACACACCGGCAGGATTAGGGGTGTTATCTCTACGAAGAGCCCTGAACCTGGGTACATCGTGCGTCCCATGCGTATACCAACCTCGTTCCCAGCGCCCACCTTTGTCCCTTCGGTTCTCACAGACTTTAGCCTACCTATGGCATATGTTGTGAGTATTCACCGACAACACGATACGTGCCTCGCTACCCCTTCTCTCACTGGGTGAGATCACCGCACGGTATAAACCCAAAACCAAGCACTTCTCCCATTGCAAGAATCATAGATCTAGTTGGCCAAACAAAACCCACAACTCGAAGAGAATTACAAGGATATGAAATAATGCATAAGAGAGATCAGAAGAAACTCAAATAAGATTCATAGATAATCTGATCATAAATCCACAATTCATCGGATCTCGACAAACACACTGCAAAAAAAGATTACATCGGATAGATCTCCATGAAGATCATGGAGAACTTTGTATTGAAGATCCAAGAGAGAGAAGAAGCCATCTAGTTACTAGCTATGGACCCGTAGGTCTATGGTGAACAACTCACGCATCATCAGAGAGGTCATGGTGTTGATGAAGAAGCCCTCCATATCCGAATCCCCCCTCTGGCAGGGCACCAGGGCGTGCCCTAGATGGGATCTTGCGGACACAGAAGCTTGCGGCGGCGGAAAAGTAATTGCGATCGTCTCTTGATTTTTTTGGGAATATTTGGGAATATATAGGCGCAAGATCTAGGTCAGGGGACCTCCAGGGGGCCCACAAGCCTGGATGGCGCGCCCCCCTGGCCGCGGGGTGGGGGCTTGTGGGGCCCCTAGGGCTCTTCTGGCTTGGCTCCCAAGTCCTCTGATATTCTTCCGTTCCAGAAAAAATCTTTTCGGGGATTTTCTTCCGTTTGGACTCCGTTTCAAAATCTCCTCTGAAAGGGGTCAAAAACATGGAAAAAACAGGAACTGGCACTTGGCACTGAGTTAATAAGTTAATCCCAGAAAATAAATAAAAGGCATGCAAAACATCCAAAGTTTGACAAGATAATAGCATGAAACCATCAAAAATTATAGATCGTTGGAGACGTATCAAGCATCCCCAAGCTTAACTCCTGCTCGTCCTTGAGTAGGGAAGTGATAAAGAATGAATTTTTGATGTGGAATGCTACCTAGCATAGTTGTCCTTTGCAACTTCTTTCACGTGGCATGAACGTTCAGGTCTGTAAGATTCAAAACAATAGTTTTCAATTGACATGAGAACAATAATACTTCAAGCAAACTAGCAAGGTAATCATGAACTTTCAAGATAACAAGGCGAAAGAAAGTTATCCCTACAAAATCATATAGTCTAGCTATGCTCCATCATCCTCACACAACTAATGTAAATCATGCACAACCCCGGAATTGGCCAAGTAATTGTTTTCGCACTCTTACTTTCTCAAACCTTTTATAACTATCACGCAATACATGAGGGCGAGCCAGGGATATAGCACTATATGTGGAATAGAGTGTGGTGGTGGTTGTGAGACAAAAAGGAGGAGATGGTCACATTGACTCGATGTATCTATAGGCTATGAAGATTCCCATTTATAGATATCAATGTGAATGAGTAGGGATTGCCATATAAGAGATGCACTAGGCTATAAGTATGTGAAAGCTCAAGACGAAAACTAGTGGGTGTGCATCCAACTTGCTTGCTCACGAAGACCTAGGGCAATTTTGAGGAAGCCCGTCATTGGAATATACAAGCCAAGTTATAAAACGATGATTCCCACTAGCATATGGTAGTGACAAAGCAAGAAGCTCTCAATCATGAAGAACATGGTGCTAACATGAAGCACAAGTGTGGAAAAAGATAGTAGCATTATCCCTTCTCTCTTTTTCTCTCATTTCTTTTTTTTATTTGGGCTCTTAGGCCTCTTTTTTATTTTCTCTTTTTTTGTTTTTGGGCTCTTTGGCCTCTTTTTTCCTCACATGGGACAATGCTCTAATAATGATGATCATCACACTTTTTAGTTACTCAAAGCTCAAAGATCACAATGATGATGACTCCATAGGAAATGCCTCTGGCAGTGTACCGGGATGTGCAACGATCTAGTTATGATCCTGCAATGGCAATATGAGAGTGACGGCACAAGTCATGAGATGGACGGTGGGAGTTGCATGGCAATATATCTCGGAATGGCTATGAAAATGCCATAGTAGGTAGGTATGGTGGCTGTTTTGAGGAAGGAATTTGGTGGGTTTGTGCACCGGCGAGAGTTGCGCGGTACTAGAGAGGCTAGCAATGGTGGAAGGTGAAAGTGAATCTATACCATGGGCTCACATTAGTCATGAAGAACTCATATACTTATTGCGAAAGTTTTTATTAGTAATCGAAACAAAGTGCTAAATGCATACTCCGAGGGGAAGGGTTGGTAGGTGTAAACCATCGCGCGATCCCGACCTCAACACAAAGGATGACAATCAATAGATCAATTATGCTCCGACTTCGTAACATAGCGGTTCACCATACGTGCATGCTACGGGAACCACTAACTCCAACACAAGTATATCTAGATTCACAACACCCTACTAACATAAATTTCAATATTACCGAATCCACGTGTCAAAACTAATTGAGAGGAATCAAAACTTCTCTTTCTATTCAATGCAAATGAAGATGGAGGTTTTTGCATCCTCTTTGGGTACCTAGCACATTTGGGACTACTTTCATAACATAAGCCGACTACCAAATCACGCACCGCCGTGCTCTAAAGATATAAGTGAAGCACAAGAGCAAAAGTATCTAGCTCAAAGATATAAGTGAAGCACTAGAGCAAAAGTATCTAGCTCAAAAGATATAAGTGAAGCACTATGAGCATTCTAGCAAAATCACGATGAGTGCATGTATCTCTCTCTCAAAAATATGTGCAGCAAGTATGATTGTGACACAACAAAAAATAAAGACTCCTAAGATACAAGACGCTCCAAGAAAAACACATATCATGTGGTGAATAAAATATAGCTCCAAGTAATGTTACCCATGGATTGAAGACGAAAGAGGGGATGCCTTCCCGGGGCATCCCCAAGCTTAGGCTTTTTTGGTATCCTTGAATTTGGCGTGGGGTGCCTTGGGAATCCCCAAGCTTGAGCTCTTTCCACTCCTTATCTCCTTGTCCATGAGAACGTCACCCAAAACTTGAAAACTTCACAACACAAAACTTAAACAGAAACTTGTGATAACATTAGTACAAGAAAACAAACTACCACTTCTTTTGGTACTGTAGAAAACTTGAATTACATCTATATTGTTGATGGGCTACTGTATTCTCACTTTTACATGGCTAATACCCCCCGATACTAACCATAGTTTCATCAAAACAAGCAACCAACTCAACAAAAACAGAATCTGTCAAAAACAGACCACTCTATAGCAATCTGTATACTTCGTATTCTTATGGTACCTCAAAAAATATGAAAAATTACGAAGGTCTGGGGAAAAAGCATATCAATCAGCAGCAAAAAGAAGCAACTCAAAAGCTCTTTCTGAATAAAACTTCAAAATCATCTCGTGAGGAAAAGTTTCTGTCTTTTTCCAGCAGGATCAAACAACCATTACCAAGACTAGTCATAAAGGTTTTGCTTGGCTCAAACACAAAAAGAAACACAAAAAACACAATCAAAACAGAATTATGAAAGTGTGGATGCAACAAAACAGAAACAAAAAAGATAAATTCATTGGGTTGCCTCCCAACAAGCGCTATTGTGTAACGCCCTTAGCTAGGCATAGGAGCGTTAGAATCACGTATCGTCGTCTTTGGTGCTCAAACCATAAGTGGCCCTCATCATGGATTCATAAGGCGATCTTATTTTTTTTCTAGGAAAGTGTTCCATGCCCTTCATTAAAGAAAATTTAAATCTAATATTCCCTTCCTTCATATCGATGATGGCACCGATAGTCCTTAGGAAAGGTCTACCAAGAATAATAGGGCATGTAGGATTGCAATCAATGTCAAGCACAATGAAATCCACGGGTACATAGTTCCTATTTGCAATAATAAGAACATCATTGATCCTTCCCATGGGTTTCTTGATAGTAGAATTAGCAAGATGCAAATTAAGAGAACACTCTTCAATCTCATTAAAACCCAGAATATCACATAAAGAATTTGGAATCGCAGAAACACTAGCACCCAAATCACACAAAGCATTGCACTCATAGTTTTTGATTTTGATTTTGATGGTAGGTTCCCACTCACCATGAAGCTTTCTAGGGATAGAGACTTCCAATTCAAGTTTCTCTTTAAGAGCTTTCATCATAGCTTCGACGATATGATCGGTAAAGGCTTTGTTTTGACTATAAGCGTGTGGAGAGTTCAACATGGATTGCATCAAAGAAATGCATTCAATCAAGGAGCAACTATCATAATTGAATTCCTTGAAATCCACGGTAGTAATTTCATTACTACTCAAAGTTTTAACGTCTTATACTCCACTTTTAATGCTTTTAGCATCAAGATAGATGGACTCCGAAGCATTGGGGCATTTTTCAACCAAAGTGGATTCTTATCCAGCCCCATAATCATTAGGTTTGACAGAAGAAAACAAAGATTCAATGGGAGTCACACCAAGCACTTTAAGATCTTCGTGATTCTCATCACGGGAACACGCCTTTTTAAGCCATTCATGTCTAGCACGAATTTGGGCGGTTCTTTCTTGGCTCTCAATCATGGAAACACGCATAGCTTTCAAAGTTTCATCAATGTTGATTTTGGGAGGATCACATCTAACTTTCAAAGCATCAACATCACAAGAAATCCTATCAACGCTCTTAGCCAAATCGTCAATTTTGAGTAATTTTTCCTCTATGGACGCATTAAAAATCTTTTGAGAGTTGATGAACTCTTTGATATTACTCTCTAGATCAGAGGGTAATCTATTGTAGTTTCCATGGGTATTGTTGTAGGAGTTGCTAAAGTTATTACATGAGTTACTAGGAAAAGGCCTAGGGACATAGTTTCCTCTAAAAGCGTTGTTATTGCCAAAGTTATTCCTACCAACAAAATTAACGTCCAAGCTAGCGTTGCTACTCTCAATCAAAGAAGACAAAGGCATATCATTAGGATCCAAAGAAGCACTTCTACTAGCAACCAAATTCATTAACTCATCCATCTTAGCACTCAACGAGTTAATTTCTTCTATAGGGTGTACCTTCTTACTAGTAGGTGACCTTTCAGTGTGCCACTGAGAGTAGTTCGTCATGATGTTGTCTAAGAGCTTTCTGGCTTCTCCTAACGTGATTTCCATGAACGTTCCACCTGAGGCGGAGTCCAAGATATTTCTAGAAGCGAAATTCAAGCTAGTGTAAAAGATTTGAATAATCATCCAAAGACTCAAGTCATGAGCGGGACAATTTCTAATCATTAATTTCATTCTCTCCCAAGCTTGTGCAACATGTTCATGATCAAGTTCTTGAAATACATGATATCATTACGGAGAGAGATGATCTTAGCCAGTGGAAAATACTTGGATATATAAGCATCTTTGCACTTATCCCAAGAATCGATACTATTTTTGGGCAAAGAAGAAAACCAAGTTTTTGCGCGATCTCGCAACGAGAAAGGAAAAAAGCTTCAATTTAATCACGTCATTATCCACATCTTTTTTCTTTTGCATATCGCAAAGCTCAATGAAGGTATTGAGATGGGATGCGGCATCTTCACTAGGAAGGCCAGAGAATTGCTCTTTCATAACAAGATTCAGCAAAGCGGCATTGATTTCGTATGACTCCGCACTAGTGGCGGGAGCAATGGGAGTACTAATAAAATCATTATTATTAGTATTTGAGAAGTCACAAAGCTTGGTGTTTTCGTTCATGGTGACTTCAGCAAGCAAGCAAGCGCACAAGAAAACAAAAAGCGGGCGAGAAAAAGGGCGAACGAAAAGGCGAACGAAAAAGGAAAATTGGTGAAGTGGGGGAGAGGAAAACCAGAGGCAACTGGCAAATAAAGTAAATGCAAGAGATGAGTTTGCGACACCTACTTGGATGAGTTCTTGACTTGATCTTCCTCCCCGGCAACGGCACCAGAAATTCTTCTGCTGCGGCAACAAAAGTCCTTCCCTGGCGCTGAGGAATTCTTCTTGTTACTTCTCTGATTTGCGTTGGTTTTTTCCTTGAAGAGGAAAGGGTGATGCAGCACAGGAGCAGTAAGTATTTCCCTCAGTTTGAGAACCAAAGTATCAATCCAGAAGGAGGGCCTCGTCAAGTCCAAAGTACCTACGCAAACACAAACAAGCTTGCACCCAATGCTTCAAAGGGGTTATCAATCCCTTCAAGATTGTTTGCAAAGTGAGATCTGAAGGCGGAAAGTGCAACGAAGTAAAAAGTGTAAGGCTGAAAATATGGTGTGGAGTAGACCCTGGGGCCATAGTGTTCACTAGAGGCTTCTCTCATAATAGCAAATATAACGGTGGATGAACAAATTACTATCGAGCAATTGATAGAACCGCGCAAAGTCATGACGATATCTAAGGCAATGATCTAGCATATAGGCATCACGTCCGAGACAAGTAGACCGATACTTTCGGCATCTACTACTATTACTCCACACATCGACCGCTATCCAGCATGCATCTAGTGTATTGAGTTCATGAAGAACAGAGTAACGCTTTAAGCAAGATGACATGATGTAGAGGGATAATCTCAAACCAATGATGAAAACCCCATCTTTTTACCCTTGATGGCAACAACACGATACGTGCCTCGCTACCCCTTCTGTCACTGGGTGAGGTCACCGCACGGTATGAACCAAAAACCAAGCACTTCTGCCATTGCAAGAATCATAGATCTAGTTGGCCAAACAAAACCCACAACTCGAAGAGAATTAGAAGGATATGAAATCATGCATAAGAGAGATCAGAAGAAACTCAAATAAGATTCATAGATAATCTGATCATAAATCCACAATTCATCGGATCTCGACAAACACACCGCAAAATAAGATTACATCGGATATATCTCCATGAAGATCATGGAGAACTTTGTATTGAAGATCCAAGAGAGAGAAGAAGCCATCTAGTTACTAGCTATGGACCCGTAAGTCTATGGTGAACTACTCACGCATCATCGGAGAGGTCATGGTGTTGATGAAGAAGCCTTGTGTATCCGAATCCCCCTCCGGCAGGGCACCGGGACGTGCCCCAGATGGGATCTTGTGGAGACAGAAGCTTGCGGTGGCGGAACAGTAATTGCGATCGTCTCTTGATTTTTTTGGGGCATATTTGGGAATATAGGCGCAAGATCTAGGTCAAGGAACCTCCAGGGGGCCCACAAGCCTGGATGGCACCCCCCTGGCCGCGGGGTGGGGGCTTGTGGGTCCCCTGGGGCTCTTCTGGCTTGGCTCCCAAGTCCTCCGATCTTCTTCCGTTCCAGAAAAATCTTTTCGGGGATTTTCTTCCGTTTGGACTCCATTTCAAAATCTCCTCTGAAAGGGGTCAAAAACATGGAAAAAACAGGAACTGGCACTTGGCACTGAGTTAATAAGTTAGTCCCAGAAAATAAATAAAAGGCATGCAAAACATCCAAAGTTTGAGAAGATAATAGCATGAAACCTTCAAAAATTATACATACGTTGGAGACGTATCAGTTAACAGTGATGCACCTAGTCATCCTAGATAGAAGAAGAAAGATGATAGGAACCTCCACGCTAGCAACCCTGCTGCTGCTACACCTGAGAGTCCAAACGATGTCTCTGTCTCTGATGCTGAGACATACTCTGGCGATGAACATGAGCCTAATGATGAAATCACTACTGATGTTCATGATGATGCTCAACCTAGCAATGATAAGGATGTGGAGATTGAACCTGTTGATCTTGATAACCCACAACCTAAGAATAGAAGGTATGGTAAGAATGACTTCACTGCTAGGAAGCATGCTAAAGAAAGGGAACCATGGGTTCAGAAACCCATGCCCTTTCCTCCCAAACCTTCCAAGAAAAAGGATGATGAGGATTTTGGGCGATTTGTTGAAATGATCAGACCTGTCTTTCTACAAATGCGTTTGACGGATATGCTCAAAATGTCTCCGTATGCTAAGTACATGAAAAATATTGTGACTAATAAGAGGAGGATACCTTAGGTTGAGATTTCCAGCATGCTTGCTAATTATACCTTCAAGGGTGGAACTCCTAAGAAACTAGGTGATCCCGGTGTGCCCACTATACCTTGCTCCATTAAAGGTAACTACGTTAGAACTGCTTTATGCGACCTTGGAGCCGGTGTTAGTGTTATGCCTCTCTCTCTCTCTATCATAGACTTGAACTAGATAAGTTGACACCCACTGAAATCTCTCTGCAAATGGCCGACAAATCAACTGCTTTCCCTATCGGCATTTGCGAGGATGTGCCTGTTGTGGTTGCCAATGTCACTATCTTAACAGACTTTGTTATCGTGGATATTCCCGAGGACGATGCCATGGCGGTCATCCTCGGAAGACCCTTTTTAAACACCGTAGGGCTTTTATAGATTGCAACAAAGGCAATGTCACTTTCCATGTCAACGGTAATGAGCATACGGTGCACTTTCCGAAGAAACAATATCGAGTACATTGCATTAATGCTATCGAAAAAACTGCATTGATTCTTATTGGGAGCTTTGAATGCCCTATACCTCGTGTCAAGATGAAGTATGATTTTCTTGTTGGGGAGATACACATCCCCATTGAGGTAACCTAGTGACTATGCAAAAATTCTTCGTTTTCTTTTGCGATTCGAAAAGGTTTGTCAAAGAGACTTGATCAACCTCACTAACGGATTTCTTTCGATGACCATGAGATGGATGAATCGAGGAGTCACGAACCTCTATTCCAAGCTTTCACTTTAGGTTGCTTAGAAGAAAAATGATAGATTTAGTTTAGTTTTCCCTGTTTTCTGTTTTAGCATCCGGTAGAAAAGTACCCCGAAAATAAAAGTTCTCCGAACGTCCTGAAAATCTAGTATGATTTTTTCTAGAACTTTTGAAAAATTCTGAGACAAAGAGCTTGTCTGGGGGCTGCACCAGTGGGCCACAAGCCCTGACGGCGTGGGCACTCCTCCGGCCGCGCCACCCAGGCTTGTGGAGCCCATAGGCACCCCCTCCACTCATTCTTGCTCTCATCTGGTTCTCCTACCTCCAGAAAAAATCGTTTCGCAGCTCAAACCCGTGTTCTTGCTCCTCTTGCTGGGATTTTCGATCTCTTTGCTCAAATCACCATTCTCCGAACTGTTTTGGGGGAATTACTCCTTGGTAAGTGACTCCTCCATTGGTCCAATTAGTTTTTTCTCTAGTGCCTTATACTCCACGTATTTTTGCTGCCCTGGTGACCATGTTCTTGAGCTTTGCATGCTAATTTTAGCTGGTCCCAAGTAGTTTTGATGCGTAATATGGCCTCTAGGCACTTGTGGGAGTAGTTCTATGAGTTTAGTTGGGCCTTATTCACTTTTCCTTAGAATCACTAAAAATTTCAGAAATTTTCAGAGATAGGGAAAGGAAAGATGAGGAGGTTCTTAAGAGGCTCTTCAAGCTGTGACCCCAAGGATGATGGAAGTGAAAAGAAGCCCAAGTATCAGGTCCCTCGAGTCGCAGAAGTTCGAGCATGCGAGTGGCCAATCAACGTGTTCTTACGCGCCGCTGGAAATTATGAGGACTTTTATCACTTGGTGGAAAACGCAGGCCTTACCGCCTTCGTTGAAGATAAGTGTCCGCAATACCTCCTCCTCACTAATATCTTTGTACAAAGCTTTAACTTCTATCCGAGGAAGAATCCTCGTATGGTTGAGTTCAAACTTTATGATATCCCCCAGCGCATGTCACTCCACGATTTTTGCAATGTTTGCAAATTACCTTACGTTGGGGATATTCATGAACCTCGTCCACGGGACTTGGAAGCTTTCATCGATACTATTGCTGTAGGAGAGGAGAGAGGAGTGTCTTGCGCTAGAGCTGCTAGCATACATTTTACCATGCTTCGATACTTCTCACTATTCGTGGGAAAATGTTTGATTGGCCGTGGGAAAGCTGGATCACTTAGTTCCCCAGATCTTGCGGTCTTGCGCGAAGCCCTTTATAACGATAAAACTTATAGCTTGGGCCCTATAGTAGATCAACGGTTGAACCTGAACCGTTCTAAAGGTGTTGTCTATGGAGGTATCTATGCTACCCGTCTTGCCAGACACTTTGAGATACCCATTAGACTGGAAGAGGAAAAAGAGATTCTTCTTCCCGAGAGATATCTAGATTACGATAGCATGGTTCGCCATGACTTTCTTGATAGAGATATAAATAGAAGGATGATTTATAACCTGGTATTTAGTGAGGGTACTCGCGAGACTATTACTTTGCCTGCTCCTTCTTTGTTCAATCTTCATGCAGGCAGGTACATCATTATGCCCTCGGACATCTATGCATATTGGGGCTTAGCCCAACCACAGGTGCACGTGCCCGAGCCATCATCGAGTACCAGACGCCAGTTTATCAGTGGGAGCCAGAGGAGGTCACACAGCAGTGGCCTCCTCAGTCCACTCTGGAGTACCCCGGAACTGGTTATTTCCTCCATGGGAGTGGACCAACTTAGGCCAAAAGCCTAAGCTTGGGGGAGTACGTGTTGTCACCGACTTTACATTCTTTATTATGCTTTCACTTTGTTAGCCGGTGTTCACGCTTTGCCACTATATCATCCATGCTAGTTTATTTTATTTTTCTCATTTTCTTTTCGTGTGTTTGTCTAGTTTGAGAAAACCCAAAAAGATTTTCTTTTTCTTCTTTTTCTTGTTGGGAGCTTTCCTGTGTAAATAGTTTTGTTTTTCTTTGGGTCAAGGTAGAAGATAATGGTTACAATGTTTAGTGGCTCTCGCATGCATACCTGTTTAGCTGTCAAAGAGCCATATTACTTTGTCTTCTCCTTTGTGTTTGCCTGCAGATTCCAGCGTAGTCCAATGCACGAGCACTCTTATTATTGTTCACATCGTTCGGTCGTGCAAGTAAAAGGCAATAATGACGATATATGATGAAGTGACTGAGCCTGGAAAAGCTGGTATGAACTCGATCTATTTTGTTTTTGTAAATATGCCTAGCTCATCATGCCTGATTTAGCTTTGTTGTGAGATAAACATGTTTGCAATGACAACTTAGAGATCATAGTTGCTGATGCCATGCTTAGTTAGCTAGGAGCTTATAATGGTTTGTCTTGGATGCCCACATGAATGTTGAGATGACTGTGACGTAGTATGATAGGATGGTATCCTCCTTTGAATGTTTCAAGTGGCTTGACTTGGCGCATGTTCACGCATGTAGTTGAAACAAAATCAACATAGCCTCTATGATATTCATGTTCATGGTGATTTATGTCCTACTCATGCTTGCACTCAATGTTAGTTAATCTCAATGCATTTTGATGACTGTTGTCGCTCTCTAGTTTGTTGCTTCCCAATCTTTTGCTAGCCTTCACTTGTACTAAGCGAGAATACTGCTTGTGCATCCACCTCCATAAACCCAAAGTTGTTCCATATGAGTCCACCATACCTACCTATATGCGGTATCTACCTGTCATTCCAACTAAATTTGCATGTGCCACTCTCTAAACCTTCAAGAACTAATCTGTTTTGCATGCCCGAACCGCTCATGTGGTGACAGGGGGCTATCGGTATCTTCCATGCTAGGCGTGTTATCCTCAATATGTGTTTATTCACTATCATTCACGAGAAAGGGGCCGGTAATTGGAATTCCCAGTTCCATGCTCAAATCGAAAAGATAATTGCAAACAAAACTCCCCCAGGATTGATGTTGGTATGGACGGTACCTGAGGATTCGTCTAGTCGTGGAGTGTGATGATTGGTGGTGGGGGAGTCAAAACTTTACTTTTCTGTTTGGGAACCTCCTATAACATGTGTAGCATGGAAGATGTTGAGAACTCTTAGTCATTGCGTTGACAATGAGAGCATGCCACCCAAAATTATTATCTCTGTTTTCAAAGCTTGAGCTCTGGCACCTCTCCAAATCAATGCTTCCCTCTGCGAAGGGGCTGTCTATTTATGTTCCTGTTGAGTCATCCTCCTCTTATAAAAGCACCAATTAGAGAGCACCTCTGTCATTTTTATGCTTTGCTTTTAACTGTGTTGAGTATAACTGTGACTGGATCTTCTTTGCCATGAATTACAATGTTTAGTCAGCCCTTGGTCTTTGAAGGTGCTCTACATTTATGTTTTGCGGTCTCAGAAAGATCTAGCGAGATACCACTTGTTCGTACTGCTTCATGTTGTTTTGATTGAAGTGTTGACATTTTAGGCTTATTATTATTTGCTCGCTAGCTGATTATGCCATTGATATGAGTTTACCGTGAGACCTAGATGTCATATGCTTATGAGGTTTGCTTGTGATCTTGCTGAAATTCTGGTTATGAGTTAGACATAGCTGCAACAACAAGATCAAACAGAGTTCGTCAAAGTTTTTCTTTTGTCTCTTTCAGTTTGTCAACTGAATTGCTTGAGGACAAGCAAGGCTTTAAGCTTGGGGGAGTTGATATGTCTCCGTCGTATCTAATTTTCCGAACTCTTTTGCCCTTGTTTTGGACTCTAACTTGCATGATTTGAATGGAACTAACCCGGACTAACGCTGTTTTCAGCACAATTGCCATGGTGTTGTTTTTGTGCAGAAATAAAAGTTCTCGGAATGACCTAAAAATTTACGGAGAAATTTTCTGGAATTAATGAAAAATACCTGCGCAAAGATCCACCGGAGGGGGTGAACCAGTGGGCCACAAGCCCAGGGGCCGCGGCCACCCCCCTGGTCGTGTCGTGAGGGCTTGTGGGGCCCACGAGGCTCCACCGCCTCCAAACTCAGCTCTATATATTCCGTTTCGCCCGGAAAAAGAATCAGGGAGAAGGATTCATCGCGTTTTACGATACAGAGGCGCCGCCACCTCCTGTTCTTCATGTGGAGGGCAGATCTGGAGTCCGTTCTGGGCTCCGGAGAGGGGAAATCATCGCCATCGTCATCATCAACCTTCCCCCATCGCCAATTCCATGATGCTCTTCACCGTTCGTGAGTAATCTCATCGTAGGCTTGCTGGACGGTGATGAGTTGGATGAGATCTATTATGTAATCGAGTTAGTTTTGACAAGGATTGATCCCTAGTATCCACTATGTTCGGAGATTGATGTTGCTTCTACTTTGCCGTGCTTAATGCTTGTCACTAGGGCCTGAGTGCCATGATTTCAGATCTGAACCTATTATGTTGTCGCCAATATATGTGTCTTTTAGATCCTATGTTGCAAGTTGTAGTCACCTACTATGTGTTATGACCCAGCAAACCTGGAGTGACAATAGCCGGAACCACTCCCGGAGATGACCATAGTATGAGGAGTTCATGTATTCACCAAGTGTTAATGCGTTGGTCCGGTTCTTTATTAAAAGGAGAACCTTAATATCCCGTAGTTTCCATTAGGACCCCGCTGCCACGGGAGGGATGGACAATAGATGTCATGCAAGTTCTTTTCCCTAAGCACGTATGACTACATACAGAATACATGCCTACATTAGATTGATGAACGGGAACTAGTTACTTATCTCTCCGTGTTATAGCTGTTACATGATGAATCACATCCGGCATAATCATCCATCACCGATCCACTGCCTGTGAGTCTTTTACTACTCGTCCTTGCTATGTTACTTTGCTGCTACTGTTGTCACTACTGCTGTTACTTGCTACTGCTGTCACTACTGTTGTTCCTTGCTACTGCTGTCACTACTGCTGTTACTTGCTACTTTGTTGTTACTTGCTGCAACACTTTTCTGGCGCCATTGATACAACAAGTCAGGAATAGTCTGTCGTCAACAGACCATTTTCTGGCACCGTTGCTATCATACCACTTTGCTACTGATACTTTGCCTGCAGACACTAATCTTTCAGGTGTGGTTGAATTGACAACTCAGCTGCTAATACTTGAAAATATTCTTTCGCTTCCCCTTGAGTCGAATCAATAAATTTGGGTTGAATACTCTACTCTCAAAAACTGTTGCGATCCCCTACACTTGTGGGATATCAAGGTACAGCTTACATAGTCTTGTGGATCTTCCTATTCGATTGATACCTTGGTTTCATAACTGAGGGAAATACTTGTCGTCGTTGTGTTGCATCACCCTTTAAGCTTGGAGGAAAACCAACGCAAATCAGCAGGGAGTCAGTATCCATGATAAACTAAATAAAGTGTGGTCCTGTTTCTTCTGGGCAAAATAAAATGGAAAAAATACCACATGATGAGTTGGGAAAATATTTGCCGACCTAAGGAGGTGGACGCTTGGGGGTTATTAACACCAAGGTTATGAATGGTGTCTCACGGCTAAGTGGGCGTGGAAAATTTTAACTAGCGAGGGAGGGCTTTGGCTTGATATATTTGTGAGGAAATACTAACTCAGGGGAGGTCTGGTTTCCGGCGTAACGTTAAGCTATCACAATTTGCGAGGGATATAAAGAAAGGTCCATCCCCTCCTACGATTAGGGACAAAGTTTCGGTTAATAACGAAAATACGAGCGCTTTTGGCTCGATAGTTGGTGTGGCGCCAACAAGTTCCGGGATACGTACCCGCACTTGTTCGCAATCACGGAGAACCCAAAACATGAGGGTGGGGGATATGTGGAGGCGGGATTGATGGGATCTGCGGTTCTGAAGATCATTCGGGCCTACAGAAGTTACCAAATGGGAGATAATGCGGGGCATGTTATAGGGGATTCAGATATCTATTGGATAGGGCGAGGTCTTATGGTGCATCCATCCATCACGAGAGTTCTCTGGGGGCTCTTCGTCGTGCAACATAGGTGACAACACCAGCGTACCGCCGCCCTTCGCTACTAGATAGCCTCATGTCTCGTACGCTTGTCATTAAGCAGCGCTTTGTCGCTATGCTTTGGCCTATGGCGTGTATCCAATACTTTATGTTTTCCATTTTCTCTTTTAGTCATTTGACTAATGGTGAATGTTTACGGTTAAGTTGAACAATAAGAGCAATTCCAACCTCTCAGTCCAAATGGTGTGCACTTTCTTTGCCTTTTGTCTATTTGAGTCGACATGTACGCCCTATGATGCAAATGGATCAGTCGTGAGTCCAACACGTCGACCCATTTTATTTGTCCCTGCTTAACATTTTTTGAAGGTAAAAAAGACCCACGGCCACAGATCATGCCAACGGTCATGCCAGCGCTAGGAGTTCACACACGTGATAAGCCAGCGGCTGGCATACATATGCTAGCCTACAAAAAAATACGTAGTTTTCGAGTTGCACGCACTTGCAAGCGGGCCGACAAACATGCGAGCACACAGAATGAAGATGTAGTTCCACCATGCCATCTTGTTCATGGTCATCATGCTCGCACACTGCTACGGCAACGAAAGTCCTTCCCTGGCGCTTAGGAATTCTTCTTGTTACTTCTCTGATTTGCGTTGGTTTTTCCCTTGAAGAGGAAAGGGTGATGCAGCACAGGAGCAGTAAGTATTTCCCTCAGTTTGAGAACCAAGGTATCAATCCAGAAGGAGGGCCTCGTATGTCCAAAGTAGCAGCGCAAACACAAACAAGCTTGCACCCAACGCTTCAAAGGGGTTGTCAATCCCTTCAAGATTGTTTGCAAAGTGAGATCTGAAGGCGGAAAGTGCAACGAAGTAGAAAGTGTAAGGCTAAAAATATGGTGTGGAGTAGACCCAGGGGGTTAGTGTTCACTAGAGGCTTCGCTCATAATAGCAAATATCATGGTGGGTGAACAAATTACTATCGAGCAATTGATAGAACCGCGCAGAGTCATGACGATATCTAAGGCAATGATCTAGCATATAGGCATCACGTCCGAGACAAGTAGACCGATACTTTCTGCATCTATTACTATTACTCCACACATCGACCGCTATCTAGCATGCATCTAGTGTATTGAGTTCATGACGAACAGAGTAGCGCTTTAAGCAAGATGACATGATGTAGAGGGATAATCTCAAACCAATGATAAAAACCCCATCTTTTTACACTTGATGGCAACAATACGATGCGTGCCTCGCTACCCCTTCTGTCACTGGGTGAGGTCACCGCACGGTATGAACCCAAAACCAAGCACTTCTCCCATTGCAAGAATCATAGATCTAGTTGGCCAAACAAAACCCACAACTCGAAGAGAATTACAAGGATATGAAATCATGCATAAGAGAGATTAGAAGAAACTCAAATAAGATTCGTAGATAATCTGATCATAAATCCACAATTCATGGGATCTCGACAAACACACCGCAAAAGAAGATTACATCGGATAGATCTCCATGAAGATCATGGAGAACTTTGTATTGAAGATCCAAGAGAGAGAAGAAGCCATCTAGTTACTAGCTATGGACCCGTAGGTCTATGGTGAACTACTCACGCATCATCGAAGAGGTCATGGTGTTGATGAATAAGCCTTCCGTATCCGAATCCCCCCTCCGGCAGGGCACCAGAACGTGCCCCAGATGGGATCTTGCGGAGACAGAAGCTTGCGGCGGCGGAAAAGTAATTGCGATCGTCTCTTGATTTGTTTGGGAATATTTGGGAATATATAGGCCAATATCTAGGTCAGGGGACCTCTAGGGGGCCCACAAGCCTGGATGGCGCCCCCCTGGCCGCGGGGTGGGGGCTTGTGGGGCCCCTGGGGCTCTTCTCGCTTGGCTCCCAAGTCCTCCAATCTTCTTCCGTTCCAGAAAAAATCTTTTCGGGGATTTTTTCCGTTTGGACTCCGTTTCAAAATCTCCTTTGAAAGGGGTCAAAAACATGGAAAAAGCAGGAACTGGCACTTGGCATTGAGTTAATAAGTTAGTCCTAGAAAATAAATAAAAGGTATGCAAAACATCCAAAGTTTGACAAGATAATAGCATGAAACCATCAAAAATTATAGATACGTTGGAGACGTATCACACACCATGGCATGGATCATCCATCGTCGAGGTTGAGCATGTCGGACTGCATCTTCTCGAACCAAGACCGCTTCCTCAGACAGACCATGCTCAAGTCCACCTTCATGATCTCGACGCACTTCGTCATGCAAGTGATCCGGACTTCTCTTGCTCTCGTGGCTGCTTTGGTGGCCTCGATCTCTAGCATCTTCGCTTGCTTCTCTGCCTCCAATTCGAGCTCTTGTTTTGTATGTCCACAAAGACCCTAATTTGCTCCTCCTTTTCTTGTTGGTGTTTGTCCTCTCTTGAATCCTTGTTGGAAATCATACCTTGCAAAGTAGCTTGCAAGTCAAAGGATGCCGCCTCACACTTGTCCTCTTTCTTGAAGTTGGTCTTCCCTCGCTACCGAGTTGGTCCGTCATAATGGGGCGGCCATGTCTTCACCAAACGGGTACCCAATGCCATCATGCCCGACCATGAAAGGGGTGCGGCCATCTTGGCTTTGCGTCTTGTCGGTATCAAAGGGAATGTCGCCGCCACCACGTTCGTAGATGAGGATCTCCATGAACACGCGGTTCGCCTCATCTTCTCGAGCTGGCAATCTGTCGAACAACTTATGGGGGTTCACCGAGGGCATTGCTACCTATTGAGCTTGCGGTTGTTTTTCCCTTGAAAAGGAAAGGGTGATGCAGCAAAGTAGCGATAAGTATTTCCCTCAGTTTGAGAACCAAGGTATCAATCCAGTAGGAGTATCAAGATGAGGCACCAATGTACCTGTGCAAAAAACAAACAAACTTGCACCCAACACGATAAAGGGGTTGTCAATCCCTTCATGATTATTTGCAAGGTGAGATCCGAAGGTGAAAAGTGCAACAAAGTAATTTTGTAGATCTGAATATAGGATGTGAAGTAGACCCGGCGGCCATAGTGTTCACTAGAGGCTTCTTTCATAATAGCAAGTATTCCGGTGGGTGAAAAAATTACTGTCGAGCAATTGATAGAATCGCGCAAAGTCATGACGATATATAAGGCAATGATCATACATATAGGCATCACATCCGAGACAAGTACACCGATACTTTCTGCATCTACTACTATTACTCCACACATCGACCTCTATCCAGCATGCATCTAGTGTATTGAGTTCATAACAAACAGAGTAACGCCTTAAGCAAGATGACATGATGTAGAGGGATAGATTCATGCAATATGATATAAAGCCCATATTTTTACCCTTGATGGCAACAACACGATGCGTGTCTTGCTACCCTTTCTGTCACTGGGTGAGGACACCGCACGATATTAACCCAAAACCAAGCACTTCTCCCATTGCAAGAATTATAGATCAAGTTGGCCAAACGAAACCCATAACTCGAAGAGAATTACAAGGATACGAAATCATGCATATAAGAGATTAGAGGAGACTCAAATAACATTCATAGATAATCTGATCATAAATCCACAATTGATCGGATCTTGAAAAACACACCGCAAAAGAAAGTTACATCGGATAGATCTCCATGAAGATCGTGGAGAACTTTGTATTGAAGATCCAAGAGAGAGAAGAAGCCATCTAGCTACTAGCTATGGACCCGAAGGTCTGTGGTGAACTACTCACGCATCATCAGAGAGGCAATGGTGTTGATGAAGAAGCCCTCCGTGTCCGAATCCCCCTCCGGCAGGGCACCAGAACGGTCCCCAGATGGGATCTTGCGGAGATAGAAGCTTGCGGCGGCGGAAAAGTATTTTCGTGGCTCTCTTCTTTGGTTTCAGGATTTTAGAGGATTTATAGGCGAAAGAGGTAGGGCAAAGGATACACGTGGGGCCCACAAGCCTGCCAGGTGCGACCACCCCTTAGGCCGCGGCTAGGGGGCTTGTGATCTCCCACGAGGTCTCCTGCCTTGGTTCTCAAGTCCCATCCGTATCTTTTGTTATGGAAAAAATCATCCCGCGGGTTTTATTCCGTTTGGACTCCGTTTAATATTCTTCTCTGAAAAAGGTCAAAAACACGGAAAAAACAGAAACTGGCACTTGGCACTGAGTTAATAGGTTAGTCCCAAAAAAGATATAAAACAGCATATTCATGCATCTAAAGCATTCAAAGTTGACAAGATAATAGCATGGAACCATCAAAAATTATAGATACGTTGGAGAAGTATCAAGCATCCCCAAGCTTAACTCCTGCTCGTCCTCAGTAGGGAAGTGATAAAGACCGAGTTTTTGATGTGGAATGCTACCTAACATATTTGTTCTTTGTAACTTCTTTCTTGTGGCATGAATGTTCAGATCCGTAAGATTCAAAACAATACTTTACTATTGACATGAAAACAATAATACTGCAAGCATACTAGCAAAGTAATCATGAACTTTTGAAATAATAAGGCCAAAGAAAGTTATCCCTGCAAAATCATATAGTCTGGCTATGCTCCATCATCCCCACACAACGAATTTAAATCATGCACAACCCCGGTATTGGCCAAATAATTGTTTTCACACTCTTACTTTCTCAAACCTTTTCAACTCTCATGCAATACATGAGCGTGAGCCATGGATATAACACTAAAGGTGGAATAGAGTGTGGTGGAGGTTATGAGGCAAAAAGGAGAAGATTGTCACATCGACTCGGCGTATAAATGGGCTATGGAGATGCCCATCAATAGATATCAATGTGAATGAGTAGATATTGCCATGCAACGGATGCACTAGAGCTATAAGTGTGTGAAAGCTCAAAAAGAAAACTAGTGGGTGTGCACCCAACTTGCTTGCTCACGAAGACCTAGGGCAATTTTCAGGAAGCCCATCATTGGAATATACAAGCCAAGTTATCTAATGAAAATTCCCACTAGTATATGGAAGTGACAAAACAAGAGACTCTCTATCATGAATAACATGGTGCTATTTTGAAGCACAAGTGTGGAAAAAGATAGTAGCATTGTCCCTTCTCTCTTTTTCTCTCATTTTTTTGTTTGGGCTCTTTGGCCTCTTTTTTCATTATTTTGGTGGGCATCTTTGGCCTCTTTTTTTATTTCCTCACATGGGACAATGCTCTAATAATGATGATCATCACACTTTTATTTACTTACAACTCAATACTTAGAACAATGATGACTCTATATGAAATGCCTCCGACAGTGTACCGAGATGTGCAACGATCTAGCTTAGCATATGACGTTGAAACAGATCGCTAGCTACCTTATGATCATGCAATGGCAATATTAAAGTGACGGCAAATGTCATGAGACGGAACGGTGGAAGTTGCATGGCAATATATCTCGGAATGGCCATGAAAATGACATAATAGGTAGGTATGGTGGCTATTTTGAGGAAGGTATATGGTGGGTTTGTGTACCGGCGAAAGTTGCGCAGCACTAGAGAGGCTAGCAATGGTGGAAGGGTGAGAGTGCGTATAATCCATGGACTCACATTAGTCATGAAGAACTCATATACTTATTGCGAAAGTTTTATTAGTAATCGAAACGAAGTGCTAAACGCATACTCCTAGGGGAAGGGTTGGTAGGTGTTAACCATTGCGCGATCCCGACCGCCACATAAAGGATGACAATCAATGAATAAATTATGCTCTGACTTCCTAACATAGCGGTTCACCATACGTGCATGCTACGGGAATCACTAACTTCAACACAAGTATTTCTAGATTCACAACGCCCTACTAACATAACTCTAATATTACCATATCCATATCTCAAAACTAATTGTAAGGAATGAAACTTTTCTTACTAATCAGTGCACTTGAATATGAAAGTTTTTATTATATCCTCTTTGGATGCCTATCATATTTAGGACTAATTTCGTAGCACACGCCAAGTACCAAGTTACTTAGAGAGAGAACTCTCAAAATGATATAAGTGAAGATCGAGAGTTTTTATTTCTACAAAATATGACACCGGCGTGCTTTAAAAATATTTAAGTGAAGCACTAGAGCAAAGTTATCTAGCTCAAAAGATATAAGTGAAGCACATGCGAACTAAATTGCCTAACTCAAAAGATATAAGTGAAGCTCATTGAGTATTCTAACAAATTCACGATGAGTGCATGTCCTTTTCAAAAAGGTGTGCAACAAGGATGATTGTGACAAAACAAAAAGTAAAGACTCCTATAATACATGAGCTCCAAGCAAAACACATATCATGTGGTGAATAAAAATATAGCTCCAAGTAATGCTACCGATGGATTGAAGACGAAAGATGGGATGCCTTCCCGAGGCATCCCCAAGCTTAGGCTTTTTGGTGTCCTTGAATTTGGCTTGGGATGTCTTGGGCATACCCAAGCTTAAGCTCTTTCCACTCTTTGTTCCATTGGCCATAAGGAGATCACCCAAAACTTGAAAACTTCACAACACAAAACTTAAACAGAAACTTGTGATATCATTAGCATAAGAAAACAAACCACCAACTCTTTAGGTACTGTAGTGAACTTGATTTATATTTAGATTGATGTTATATTAATGTATTCTCACTTTCCCATGGCTAGTACCCCCCCCCCATATTAACCATAGTTTCATCAAAATAAGCAATCAACACAACAAAAACAGAATTTGTCAAAAACAGACCAGTCTGTAGTAATATGTATACTTTGTATACCTCTGGTATCCCAAAAATTCTGAAAAATTATGACAATTAGGGCAATTCGCATATCAACCAGCAGCAAAAATAATAAACTCAAAATCTCTTTCTGGATAGGAATTAAAAGTAATTTCGTGAGCATAAAGTTTCTGTCTTTTTCAGCATGATCAAACAACTATCACCAAAACTAATCATAAAGGTTCTACTTGGCACAAACACTAATTAAAACATAAAAAACAAAATCAATAGAATCATGATGGTGTGGACTCAACAAAACAGAAAGTAAAAAGCAAAAATAAATTTATTCATTGGGTTGCCTCCCAACAAGCGCTTTTCTTTAAAGCCTTTTAGCTAGGCATTGATAATTCAACGATGCTCACATAAAAGATAGCAATCGGACACGAAGAGAGCATCGTGAAACATGTGACAAACATATCTAAGTCTAACATACTTCCTATGCATAGGCATTTTATAGGAAAACAAATTATCAAGACAACTGATAGCTACCATATGCAAGGAAGAAGAAAGAGACAATAGCAATCTCAACATAACGAGAGGTGATTTAGTGATATGAAAATTTTTACAACCATATTTTCCTCTCTCATAATAATTACATGTGGGATCATCTTCAAATTCAACAATATAATTATCACATAGGATATTCTTTTCATGATCCACATGCATGCAAAGTTGGATCTCTTCAAAAATAGTGGGATTATCATCAACTAAAGTCATGACTTCTCCAAACCCACTTTCAGTAATATTGCAAATATCATATTCATCATGAGGCTTAAACAAATTTTCAAGATCATAAGAAAAATCATCACCCCAATCATGATCATTGCAACAAGTAGTGGACATAGCAAAACTAGCATCCCCAAGCTTAGGGTTTTGCATATTTTCAGCATGATTGACATTAATAGAATTCATAGTGAAACCATTGCAATCATGCTTTTCATTCAAGGAGCCCTCGTGAATCACTTCATAAATTTCTTCATCACAATTTTCAGATTCACGCATCTCAAGCAAAACTTCATAAAGATAATCTAGTGCACAAAACTCACTAGCAATTGGTTCAACATAATTGGATCTCTTAAAAAAATAGCAAGTGGATGAGGATCCATATCAATAGATTTTTAGCAAGCGAAGATGCAAGCAAATAGAAGGCACATGGCAACACAAGCAAACATAGCAACAAAAAGGCAAACGGAAGAAGAGCGAATAAAAAGGAAAATCTTTTTGTAAATTTTGTTTTTTTAGAAGTGGGGGACAGGAAAACGAGAGGCAAAAGGCAAATAATGTAAATGCAAGAGATGAGTTTGCGATAGTTACTTGTTAGATATGCTTCACTTGAATACTCCCCGGCAATGGCGCCAGAAATCCTTCTTGCTACCTCTTGAGATTGTGTTGGTTTTTCCTTTGAAGAGGAAAGGGTGATGTAGCAAAGTAGCGATAAGTATTTCCCTCAGTTTGAGAACCAAGGTATCAATCCAGTAGGAGTATCAAGATGGGGCACCAATGTACCTACGAAAAAAACAAATAAACTTGCACCCGACGCGAAAAAGGGGTTGTCAATCCCTTCACGATTATTTGCAAGGTGAGATCCGAAGGTGAAAAGGGCAACAAAGTGATTTTGTAGATCTGAATATAGGATGTGAACTAGTCCCGGGGGCCATAGTGTTAACTAGAGGCTTCGCTCATAATAGCAAGTATTGCGGTGGGTGAACGAATTATTGTTGAGCAATTGATAGAATCACGCAAAGTCATGACGATATCTAAGGCAATGATCATACATATAGGCATCACGTCCGAGACAAGTAGACCGATACTTTCTGCATCTACTACTATTACTCCACACATCGACCTCTATCCAGCATGCATCTAGTGTATTGAGTTCATAACAAACATAGTAACGCCTTAAGCAAGATGACATGATGTAGAGGGATAGATTCATGCAATATGATATAAACCCCATCTTTTTACCCTTGATGGCAACAACACGATGCGTGTCTCGCTACCCTTTCTGTCGCTGGGTGAGGACACCGCACGGTATGAACCCAAAACCAAGCACTTCTCCCATTGCAAGAATTATAGATCAAGTTGGCCAAACGAAACCCATAACTCGAAGAGAATTACAAGGATACGAAATCATGCATATAAGAGATTAGAGGATACTCAAATAATATTCATAGATAATCTGATCATAAATCCATAATTCATCGGATCTCGACAAACACACCGCAAAAGAAAGTTACATCGGATAGATCTCCATGAAGATCATGGAGAACTTTGTATTGAAGATCCAAGAGAGAGAAGAAGCCATCTAGCTACTAGCTATGGACCCGAAGGTCTGTGGTGAACTACTCATGCATCATCGGAGAGGCAATGGTGTTGATGAAGAAGCCCTCCGTGTCCGAATCCCCCTCCGGCAGGGCACCTGAACGGTCCCCAAATGGGATCTTGCGGAGAGAGAAGCTTGCGGCGGCGGAAAAGTATTTGCGTGGCTCTCTTCTTTGGTTTCAGGATTTTAGAGAATTTATAGGCGAAAGAGGTAGGGCAAAGGATCCACATGGGGCCCACAAGCCTTCCAGGCGCGACCACCCCCCTAGGCCGCGTCTAGGGGGCTTGTGATCTCCCACGAGGTCTCCTACCTTGGTTCTCAAGTCCCGTGCGTATCTTCTGTTATGGAAAACATCACCCCGCATGTTTTATTCCGTTTGGACTCCGTTTAATATTCTTCTCTGAAAAAGGTCAAAAACATGAACAAAAACAGAAACTGGCACTTGGCACTGAGTTAATAGGTTAGTCCCAACAAAGATATAAAACAGCATATTCATGCATATAAAACCTCCAAAGTTGACAAGATAATAGCATGGAACCATCAAAAAGTATAGATACGTTGGAGACGTATCAGGCATCGGTTGGGAGCTCGCGAGGCCGTTTGCACGCACCCCCGGAGGACAATCCACCCCTCATAGGCATCGTGTTGAGATCGATGGTTGTGGGCACTGGCATGGCAAGCGCGACGCTTGCCTCTAGCAAAGCAGAGCCCATAGAGTTGGACAACCCGGAGGTTTGCGGGTGTTACCGTTCGAAGCCTTGCCCTTGTGGCACGAAGGACATGCACGACGACAGCGACATCGATGAGCCGATGCTGGTTGCGGACACAGCGGCAGGCATGAGCAGGGTCTGCCTCGTGGTGGCAACGATGAGCCGGTGGTTCTTAGCGGCTTCGACCTCCCAATCTATGGTGGCGGTGATGTTGGACACGGCCGCAGCCTCCTCCCTAGCATCTTGCTTATGCCGGAGGTGCTTCCTCGTTGCCGATTGGATGGTTGCTCCTCAGGCGTCAGAACCTTCTTCTTCCTAGACTTCGCCGGCCCTTTGTGTTTGCCCTTGGCAAAGACAGGACCAACAGAGGCGAGGAAGGTGAGGCCAACGGCGGTGTCAAGGGTTGTCGCATCGTCATCCATGGCACGCGCGCGAGTGGGCGGGAGGTTTTTGGGAAATTGGAGGGAAATGGTGGCGATGTGCCATCGATGGGAGGGCCAGGAGAGGAGAAGGGCGGGCGTCGCGCGCGTCCATCCCATGTCCGCACTGACGCAAATCCAGTCCAAATTTAAGCCTGGAGTGGGTTGCGGGTGGACAAAAAACAGACGCGCGTCTTTTTGGATCGGCATGTTGGGCTGCATTTTGTGTCCGTGGAGAGCTAAACGGACACACGCGAACAAAATATGTCACGCGGTTGGGGTTGCTCTAAGGGACTCATTTTAATTTCTAAGGCTGGTTGTAATGGGGAGTATCATATACTAGTATCATGCATATGATACTAGTGTATGATACTACATTCGTAGTGCATAATATCACATGGTAGTATCATAGGGTAGTTTATTTATTATCATGGATGACACATAGTAGCACATCATTTAATATGATACGGTATCATGATATGATACTCAACCATCTCTTTTCTCATTTAATTCTATGTCACCTCATCAAAGTTGCCTAGTTGACATGTGAAAGGATGTGGATGTCGCCTAGAGGGGGGTGAATAGGTGCTTTAAAATAATTATGGTTTAGGCTTGAAAAATGCGGAATAAAAATAACGTTTAATTAGTCAAGCAGAAAACCTAAAACAACTAGGCTCACCTATGTGCACCAGTAACTTATGCTAAGCAAGATAAACAACTAAGTGATAGCAAGATATATAACAAGAAACAATATGGCTATCACAAAGTAAAGTGCATAAGTAAAGGGCTCGAGTAAGAGATAACGAAAGCACGTGGAGACGATGATGTATCTCGAAGTTCACACCCTTGCGGATGCTAGGAGGCAAAATGCTCCCCAAGAAGCCACTAAGGCCACCGTAATATCCTCACACCCTCGCAGAATACAAGATGTCGTGATTCCACAAAGGGACCCTTGAGGGTGGTCATCGAACCCGTACAAACAAGGTTGGGGCAATCTCCACAACTTAATTGGAGGCTCCCAACAACACCATGAAGCTTCACCACAATGGATTGTGGCTCCGAGATGACCTCAAATGCTCAGGGAAATATCCACAACCTAATTGGAGACCCCGACGCTTCCCCGGAGCTTTACACCACAATGATTGAGCCCCGAGGCACCACCAAACTTCTAGGATGCCCAAGCACCCAAGAAGAAAAAGTTGTAGGGTACCAAGCACCCAAGAGTAATAGGCTTCTCAAACTTCACTTCCACGTATCACCGTGGATAAATCGAACATGTGCCCAAGTTCTTCTCTCCCAAATCCATCCATAACAACTGATGCTATGGAATAAAATGAAAGGAAGAACGAAGAAGAACACGAAGAACTCCAAGATATAGATCCAAGGGGTTCCCCTCACATAGAGGAGAAAGTGATTGGTGGAAATGTGGATCTAAATATCCTCTCTCTTTTCCTTCAAGAACTAGCAAGAAAAATTGGAGGGATTGAGAGTTAGCAAGCTCGAAGAAGGTCAACAATGGGGGAAGAACACAAGCTCAAAGGATGGGGTTCAATGGGGAAGAAGAACCCCTTTTGTAGGAAGGAAAAAATCCAACCGTTACCCCCTCAGCCCGCACATGAGCGGTACTACCACCCATAAGAGGTAGTACCACTCCAATGGGGAGCAGTACTACCGCTGGGGCGGAGAGCAGTAGCCAACGAGGGAGGCAGGGGACGGTAGTACACCCGGAGCGGTACTACCACTGCCAGGAGCGGTACTACCGATCATAAGAGGTAGTACCGCCCCCTATATCCGCTGAGGACATGCTGCACACGTATCCATAAATACCAGGGGGTTTTGGCGCAGTAATAACAAGCGGTACTACCGCTTGCTGGGCAGTTGTGACGCCCCGGTAGTTAAGCTACAACAATCACACGCTAATGGTGTCATGTCATCAAGGTTAGCTAAGCCAAGTTCCCACTTGATGAAAATTAAAGCCAATTTCAAATTAAAAAAAAAGTCAAATAAATTATTCCATCAAAATGTAAAATAAAAATGTTGGCTCAGTTGCAAATATTGACTAAGTAATTGTCATTTTGAACTCAATATTATTTGACCCACCAATTAACCCCTAGGAAATTATGAAGTGGTCCAAGATCAAATAAACTAGCCTTTTCAAAATAACAAAATTTATACGTTTCCAAATATCGCCAAACTTTGTGAGCCACTGAAAATATTGCCTTGGATTTACATGACAAATTTTATGTTCAGCAACAATCATTCGTGCAGAAAATATTTTGCAAAACAGTAGCTAACTAAATAATAAAATTAATGAAAGAAAAAGGCACAAGTAACTGTTATGCCCCTGGTCTCTAGTGGCCACAATACATAGCCAGTCCATCTAAACCTTCCCCTACCTCTCACTACAGGAGCGTGGAGGGCGTGGCAGCCATCCCACGGCCATGGCCACACCCCGGCCACGCACCAGCCATCCGTCGCGTCCCCTCGCAGGATAAGACTTCCCTGAGCCTCCTCTCTCTCCCCCGAACCCTAGTCGTCACTCCTTCCTCTTCCCCTTACAGCGAACTCCTCTGCTCGCACCTCCAGAGCAACATCATCGTCATGTCGTCATTGATGCCGCGGCCCTCATGCTCCCCGCGCCGAGAGAAGACGTCTAGGAGAACCGCCACGGTCCCCTTCGTCCATTCAGAGCACCGAATCGAGCCGAGGCAGACCGTACGCTGGCCATCGCTGCCATTTTCATCATGTACATCGCTGGACGCCGGCCTCGATTCCCACCGCTCTGGTCCATCTCCGGTCTCCCCGACCACACCTCCAAGCTCGCAGTGAGCTCCTCGTTCCATTCCCCCACTTCCCCTGCTCGATCCGTCGCCGTAGCTATCGTCCCCTAGGTCGTCTGTGCGTACGTGTGTGTGCATGTACATGCGTGTGTGCTGCCTGCTACTGCTTGCTGCTGCTTCTCATCGTGATGCCGCTACGCTACTGCTGCTTCTCATCGTGATGCCGCTATGCTACTGCTGCACCGTGTCGTGCTTCCCCTTTTCTACTTGTCGTCTGCACCCGCCCACGCTCAACCTTGCCCCAACTCGCTCAGTCGCGCCCCTACGCGCACCCACTGACCGACGCTGAGCTGCTGCTCATGTCGCCCGCTGTTGCTGCTTCCGGTCACCCCTATGCGTTGCTGCTGCTGGTTGCAGCCACTCATGGCCGAGCCCGCCTCCGCCTGGCAGTGTCGCCTCCGACGATCGCTGGTCGCCGTCGCTGCCACACCGGCTGCTGCTGCTGGTGGCCATTGCCATGGGCATGGCCGTGTGTGAGTTTGAGTGAGCATGTGTATGTCCAGCGTGTGTGTGCAACCTGTGTGTGTCCTGGGTGTACAATGTGTGTGTAAGTGTGTGGCACGGCTGCTCACTCCTAGTGGGTTAGTCCAAATTAGTTAGGGGCTAATCATAAGTTAGTTTATCTCCTAATCAATGACAGTGGGCTCCTGATACGTCCCAAACGTATCTATAATTTCTGCTTGTTCCATGATCTTTTGGGTGACATTGTTATATGTTTTGGTACACTTTTATATCATTTTACACATATTTGGACTAACCTACTAACTCAGTGCACAAAGTGCCAGTTTTTGCCTGATGATGTCTATTTTGTAGGGGCTTTTACCCAATTTTCCGAAGCCCAAAAAATCCCGAGAAAAATATATAAAAAATCAGCGTACCGGAAGCTTCCAGATCACCGAAGATGGGCCAGAGGGGGGTCAGGGGCCGCCCAGGCGACCTGTGGGCGTGGCCTACCCCCTGGCCGCGCCAAGAGGCCGCCTGGGTGGGTCTCACCTCCTCCGGTGCCCTCCTTTCGCTATATTTACCCCTTGACGAGGAAACACTTAGAGGGGATCCAGAATCGCGAATTTCTCCATCGTTTCGCTGCCGCAGCGCTTCCGAGATCAGGAGCGTCAGGAGACCTCTTCCCGGCACCCTGTCGGAGGGAGGATTGACCTCCGGGAGCTTCTCCACCGCCATGGACGCTTCCCGGACCTGCCGTGAGTAGTCCTCTTGGACCCTGGGTCCATGACCAGTAGCTATGTGATGTCTTCTCTCCAATCTTGTGCTTCAATGGTTAGTCCTTGTGATCTGCCCTACATGATCAAGGCATCTATGTAATTCTCATGCTATTGTTATGCTCGGTTTGTTGGGATCCGATGGATTATGAGATTATGTTCTGATTGTTTTGAGTTATATATTTGATTATCCTTTTATATTATGTTGCTTAGTGATTCATGCATGTTCTTTGTTGCTATTTATTTCTTTGGCCGAGTAGTAGATTGTAACTCCAAGAGGGAACGTTATGCATGATTGTGGGTTCATGCCCCTCGATGTCTAGCATGTGTTGTTGCCACTAAGGAGAAAACAACGATGTTTGTGACCACGTCTGCAAGGATTGTTTAGCTTACACATAGTTCGTTAATGCTGTTGTCCGTTGCTTTGAGTTTACACTTTGGGTGGGGCTCGCAACTTAATACCGGAGAGATGTTCTGGATAGATATCTCAAGGTGGATGATTAGTAAGTAGATGCTAATGAATAAATGGTCTACTTGTCTTGGCTTACTGCCCATTAATATTGAACCTCTAACTATCTAGTAGCACAATTAGCATTACGGTGCGTTCATAATTCTGTCAATTGCCCAACTGTAATTTGTTTACCCAAGCATAGTTGTTTATCGTCTTTTGGGAGAGAGACATCACTAGTGAACATCATGTGACTCTGGTCCATATCACCATCATTGTTTACACCTCCATCATTTACCGCTTTCATTTATTTTTCTGTTGCAATTACTATTACTTTTCCTGCTTGTGTTTTGATCCTTTGCAAACTATAAGGCCGGAGAGATTGAAAACCTCTCTCTACTCGTTGGGAGCAAAGTTATTTGTTGTGTGTGCAGGTCCACGTCTTCTGCTAGACAGGGGCAGCGGACACCTACTTGTTGATCCTAGGAGTCCTCCTGGTTCGATAAACCTTGCAGTCTTCGTGTGAGGGAAAACTTGCTGCTGACTACATCTCAACCTTCCACTTGGGTAACCAATGAGGTGCGAGAAGTATATACATCATCTTGTCATCAAGCAAAGTTTTCTACCGCCATGTTCGGGGACTCCAGTCTTCAAGATAGGGGAGTTGCACGCTATCCTTTAACTTTTCTTTTTAGTCTTGTTAGTTTGCTTATTAGTTTTTGCTTTAGATTCTTGTACCAAAAACCACAAATAAATTAGTTGTTTTATTCTTGCTTGTTGTTGCTGCTATGGGTTCCACTGAGAACACCAAGTTGTGTGACTTCACTAGTCACAACAACAATGACTTTATCTGCACTCCTATTGATGCTCCCGCCACTGAGGCTACCTCTTATGAGATTAAACCTGCTTTACTGAACCTTGTTATGAAAGATCAATTCTCCGGTGCTAGAGATGATGCTGCTTTGCACTTGAACAATTTTGTGATATGCAAAAATATAAAGAAGTAGATGGTGATATCGTTAAACTTAAGCTTTTTTCCTTTCTCCTTGAGAGGAGGAGCTAAAGTGTGGCTTCAATCTTTGCCTAGGAATAGCATAGATTCTTGGGATGAGTGCAAAGATGCTTTTATTGGGAAGTACTACCCTCCTGCTAAGATTATCCAGTTAAGAAGTAACATTATGAATTTTAGGCAACTGGATAATGAACATGTTCCTCAAGCTTGGGAACGTATGAAATATCTTGTTAAGAATTGCCCTACACATGGTTTGACTACTTGGATGGTTATCCAAACTTTCTATGTGGGGCTGAACTTCACCTCGTGGAATCTGTTAGACTCAGCCGCGGGAGGAACCTTTATGTCAACTACACTTGGTGCTGCCGCAAAGCTATTGGATGAGATGATGACAAATTATTCTCAATTGCACACCGAGAGAGCTCCAACAGGTAGGAAGGTAAACTCTGTTGAGAAGATTTCATCCCTTAATGATAAGGTTGACATGATCATGACTCTACTTACTAAGCAAGCTCCAATTGATCCTCATTGTTCCTTTAAATTATTTGGTTTCTCAAGAAAGAGAGCAAGTTGATGTTTTTATCTCTAGGAACAACTTCAATAATAATGCCTATAGGAGTAATTTTGGTAGCAATCCTAGACCGTTTCCATCCAACGACTATGGGAACAACAACGATTATCCTAGCACCAAAAACTCCACTTCTAAATTAGAGAGCATGCTTAAAGACTTCATCACTTCTCAAAAATCCTTCAACAAGAGTGTAGAAGAGAAATTAGAAAAATTAGATAGTCCCTCTTTGAAGGTGGACGACATAGCTCATGATGTAGAGATGCTTAAAATTAGAACTTCCCCACTTGAGGAAAGGAACACTACACCCATGAATGCTATCCAAGTCAAAGTTAATGAGAACATAAGAATGCTAGCCAAACTTAAGGATGGATGGGCTAGAGAAAAGGAAGAGGAAGAGAAAATTAAGAGCCTTCCTACACACACTACCATTGCTACTATACAAGTTGTTGAGGATCTCAAAACTTTTAGCACCCATCGCACTCCTAGTCCCAATGGACCTATTAATGGTGATGCTAATACCTCAACTATAGGACAAGAAAGTCCTTTGAATTTAGAGACTATCAAAATAATGAGCTTAGATGACATTACTACCACTTTAATTAATGGTAGTAACCTTGATTTGGACAATTGTAGTCTTTCCGAAATTATCACCTTTTTGCAAAGAATGGCTAAAGACCCCCATACTAGTACACTTAATATTGCCTTCACCGAGCATATTACCAATGATCTTATCAAAGCTAGGGAGGAGAAGCTCAAGCTAGATACTTCTATTCCTAGAAAACTAGAAGATGGTTGGGATCTTATGGTCAAATTAAATTGAATAATATCTCTTGCTTTGCTTTATGTGATGTTGGAGCTAGTGCTTCCATTATGCCCAAAAGAATGTATGATATGCTTGATTGGAAAGCTGATGATCCATGTTCTTTTGGTGTTAGTCTTGTTGATTCTTCCATAAATAAAACTTTAGGGAGAATTGATGATGTGCTTATTATTGTCAATGATAATTATGTGCCCGTTGATTTTCATATTATGGACATTGAGTGTGATCCTTCATGTCCAATTATTTTGGGACGTCCTTTTCTCTGCACCGTTGGTGCTATCATTGACATGAAAGAGGGGATCATTAAATTCTAATTTCCCATTAAAAAGGGAATGGAACACTTCCCTCGAAAGAATATTAAGTTACCTTATGAGTCCGTTACTCGGGCAAGTTATTCTTTTGGAGTTGATATGTAGCGACCCGACTCAAAACGAGTCAAGCCTCTGTGTATCTGTGCCATCCCTGGATCAGTATGCTGGCACACACAGTACATCAATGTATATATCAAAGTGCAATCACATGTAAATAGCATAAAACTGATATATACCTTAAATATCTCAGCGGAAACAGTCAAGGGAGTGGAGTCCCAATAAACACCAACGGCAAGTTGAGTGCGGACCGTAACCCTGAATCGTAGTCTTACTCGTCGAGGAAAAGTATCTGCAACATAAGACGTTCCAGCCGTGTAGGTTAGCATATTGAATATGCCGGCAAGTCACATAAGAGAGAGGTGAAAAAGTAATCATCTATTCTATATGCATATATGGCAAGTGGGGCTGTAAGTTTTTAGCGAAAAGCAAATTTTCTCCTACAACAAGAGGGGCTAAAAGCAAAATATTACTACAAGGTTGGTTGTTAACGAGATGGTTCCGCCAACCAGTTCTCTTATCCAAGTTATAAATATTACCCTCATCAAATATATATAATGGTGTTGAGAATTCCAGATACCTTCAGTTCCTTTGGCTCAAGTTGTCCATGACCGTGGACACGGCTAATCGATTAGGTTTGAGTACTCTGCAGAGTTTTGCACACGTTCCCCACAAGATTTGATCGCCTCCGTGTATGTCCTCGCACTTCAGGGTGTTTGAAGACTGGATGATCAAAACATGGTCTTTCAACGGGTCCCTCTGAATCCCTGTCGATGCCCATCCAATCCTATCGTTCTTCTACATCTGCTAGCACCGCCTGTCCAGAGTCGCCGCGTTGTCCAACCAAGCCAGAGCCCATAATGACTTGTGGCTGTGCAGGTAAGCCTTGGGTCTTGAAAGTATTCGTCCGTCTCTTTGAGCCTGGGTGAAGCTTTCCGCAAGATGTCATGACACGTCTCCAGCATCCCGGGTCATCCACTGGTTTCTCCAGGGAGCCGATCAACCGTCCTTCACCCAGAGTTGCATTGCATCACGAGGTCTTGAAAAGTCTTGACTTAATCAGTCTTGGTTATTAAATTATTCCCGCATCACTCGTGATAAACTCTCAACCAGAATCCCGTCTACTCAAGCATAGGAATATGAAATTTGTCGTCCTGAGCCAAGTAACGGGGTTGTTGGGTGCCTACCACATGATACTACAATATGTAACCATAATTTCCAAGTACCTACTCAGCATGCAATTGGGCATAGGATGGTAGAACTATGATGCATAAAACATAGGTGATACATGATCAAATGACTTGCCTTGATGATAGTTGTCTTGATCGAGCGCTTCTAAGTAACAAGCTTCGCACTCCGGGTGATCTACCGATACAAACAATTACACACCATAAGTACTACAATCATCAACAAGTAAAATACATCACTAATTCAAATTTGAAAATTTCAAACATAGACAAATTATATGTTTTTGAAAATTACAGAAAATTTTTGATCTACTGGAACAAGTTTCAACTCCATTGGAATTTTGGATCAAAAGTTATGAGCAAAAGAAAATTGAATCTGCCTCTATTTTTGAATTAAAACTAAAAATAGAAAAAATCTAATTTGTGAAGAGGGGTCCACGTGGCGCGTTGTGGTTGGCTCGGGGGTGTGAGCAGCTGAGGCTAACTAGCGAACGGCTACAAACTAAACAAAGCCTTCCCGGCTAAATAATAAGTGAAGAAAACCGTTCGGTTTTTGTTTAAAAACCGAAGGGTTATCCTACTTCTAATCGTGCGCGTAAGATCTAGATCGGACGGTTAATAACGGGAGGGGGAGCTCACAGTGTGGTGGTGGTGCTCCGACGAGGTCGCCGGCGAGGCCGAGGCGGAGCTGGTGATGGGGAGGGGCTCCGGTGGTCTCCGGCGATGCCCGAGGGTTGGAGGAGACGGCGGCGGGTCTCCGCGTCGGTTGGAGGCGGTGGAGAGGGGGTTTGGGGGCCGGGGAGAGAGCAGCAGGGCGCCGGGGTTCGGGCGGAGCTCGGCTCCGGCAAGCTCGGGCAGAGGGCGGCGGGGCTTGGGCAGGGGCGGCGACTAGGGGAACGGGGTGCGCGGGGAGGTCGGCTTATATAGGGAGAGAGGGGAGGGCTCGAGAGGGAAGGAGGAGGGAGATCGGGGCAACTCCGGCGAGGGGGGGCTCGGCCGGCTGAGAGAAAGGAAAGCGAGGGAGATCGGGGGTTGGGGGTGACCGAGGGAGGGGGCGGTCGGACGGGCGGGGCCCACTGGCAGCGAGGGGGGCGGGAGGTGGCTCCGGTCGGCTGACGAAAAGGAAAGGAGGGAGGGATCCCGGGCCACGGGGATCTGGGCCGAGCTAAATCGCGCCCAGGGCGCTTTCCATTTTTAAAAAATAACTTTCCTGATTTTGTATTTTTTCAAAAACAGCAAGTAAATAAAATCCTAAAATAGGGGTATTATATACCAAATTTTTTTAAAAAAATCTCTACACGATTAACATTTTTCCAAGGCAAAAATAAAAACTTTTAAAAAAATGTTTTTTCAGAAAAACCCCTAAGGTTTTATTTTCTTTTTGGCAATTATTTTCTCCATAAAACTTTAAAAAAAATTATTGGCTCAAATATTTTCAAAAATACCCCTGATTTGGGAGGGTCATTTTCCTCCGCTCTTTCTTGCTTGCAAGAATTGTTTTCGGGGTATTTCTCGGGGAAGAAAAATAGAGAATGCAAAAGAAAAAATTGAAAGAATTCAAATGCAAACTCCATTCAAATTCTTTATAGCTGAAGAAGTCATGTCATGTTCTCTCATTGATTTTAAATGGATGAATTTGAATTCACCGGAGAAAGGGAAAGTCAATTTATTCTCTCTCATTCAAAAGTTTTTTTTTATTTGAAAAGTTTCAAACACCACTCAAGTTTCAATCACTCAAACAAACAAACAATCATTCTAACAATTATATTAACATTCCAAAATTTGGGATGTTACAAACCTACCACGCTTAAAATGAATCTCGTCCTCGAGATTCGAAGAGGCTAGAAAGAAAAGGTTAGGGTTTGGGGGTCTTCTAACAAATCCAACCTCCGGCAAAGTGGGATGATACCACACTTAAAATGAGAGCTACTGCTCCCTCAAAATTTTAACAATCCTCTGGGGTCTTGGCTTCTGGCTCGTCACATTTTTCATCGTAACTCCTTTGGTGATGATCTTCCATTATACTCATAATGTTCCCCCAGAATCCGATGTCTTACGTGGATTTAAGCTTCTTCCGGCACTGGGTCTTCTTAAGTGACAAGTCTCGTGATCATAACATATCGATGATTCTCATGGTGGTCTACCATTTGTGGTTATCCTGCAGAGAGAGAGGTATTGTCTTCATCCTCACCGTAAAATTTCCTACGCGGGACAACAAGTGCCATGTACATGGGCTTTCATCATACCATCCTAAGGCTTAAACAAAAGCTTCAAAGAGCGTCGTCTCTCACTATGGGTAAGTCTCTCAGATTTACCATTCCGAATAGCAAGAGAATGATAATAGTAAGTCGTCATGGTGGCCAAACCATGTCGCACTGAAATCATTACCTTGTATAAGGCTTAGCGAATCTCGCATTCTAACACTTGGGCATCCTCACAAGCGTTGCAGAATTTCTCTTGTCCATGAAGTTCGGATAATACATTGGTTCTGCAAGCTGAACAAAACATCTATCGTATCTTCACAACTCTCAGGGTTTCGTATGCTCCTAAGAAAACGTTTGTTGATCCATCATAGCTTCTTCCAAGTTTCTTTCTCCAAAAAGGTAGTACTTGATTCTTATTAGTTCCGGGGTCTGTGGGTTGCAGGCATACTTGGAATCACTGCGCCTTAAATCCTATAGTGTTTCATTCCATCATACTCTTGGGGTAACCATCATATAATAATAATCCTCAGACTTATTTTTGGTACACACTCCACTCTGTGGGATGCTTTCCGCTGGTGTGTTTACCATGAAAATGTATTGGTTCGTCCATAAATCATACTCATTTCATAATCAACCCTTTATTACACCCTTAATTTCTTCTCAAAAACTCCCATTCAAAAGTACTCTATTACAAATGCTGCCATCCACATTGTTCGGTATGGTCGAGCATTTCTGCCAACATTATTCATTCGTCTCCCTTGGAGATACTTTAGTTCCACTGGAACTTTCCAATGTGCTCCTTGAAATCATCCATCCTTTGCTTTGTCATGGTGGCCCTGAGCTTCATCTCCATCATCTATGCACGTACCTCACTCAGGTATTCCTGGGTATGACGGAGTCTTGCTTCAAGTATTTCTCCAATCTGACGTACGGCTTCCATGGCAGCTTCACGAACAGCATCAAAGAAGGTTGCTCGTGGTACACGTGAAATGAAAAAGTATTGCCCCATAGTCTTTGGACAAACTCCTTTCACATGGTGGAGGTGTACTTCCACGTACCAAAGTTCTACTCCACTTTCCATGAATGGGTAGCCTTTGTAGACTACATCTCCTTCAACACGAATGTGCTTCATCATGTCCTTCAGGATTTTCGGGTAATCATGCTCACTGGTCAGGGTCATGATCGTTTCGGGGCCCTTGAGGAATGACTCGTAGAGAGTTGTCATCTGCAGGTGTCAGTAAATAGGTACTCAGAGGAATGTATGTGTCTCCTTGGTAATTGTGGTACATTCCTACTCAGTGGATCCTGTGGTTTTACCGATTACTACCACACTTAAAATGAATTATACTCATGCCTGCATAGACCATATTTTCTCTTATCCTCATAAATGTTCAGAGATCTTTGCTCGGAGAGAAAACAACGTATATAGTTTCAACATAGGCAATCATGAGACAATAAATTCCATTTATTCATGATGTTATTACAATCTCAGGGATTTCTGTTACAAAAAATTTCACTCCATGATCTCATGAAAAACAAGAGTTCTTCAGATTACACTAAATGCCGCGGTCAAAACTTAACTACTCCTTTTTAGCTTTCTTCCTTTGTGGACAATCGTTAGCAAAATGTCCTGCTTCCTTGCAACGAAAGGAAATGAGTTCTGACAAGTCTCGAGGCATCTTAGTGTTTGCTTTTGCTCCTTGGGTTTCTGGCTTCCTTCCTGAGCACATGTATTTGTGGTGGCCAAATTCCATACACTTGTAACATCTGACATAACTCAGGTCTATATCTGCAGAGATTTGGCTCTTCCGAGGGTACCTTTTTTTACTTTCCGGACTCCTTTATTTTGGCCAGTTCTTCTATTTCAAGTGGATCAAACTCCACTTTTTCCGTCGGGAAGTTTCCCAGATACTCTTTGTGAGGACCCCGACTGGTAGGTCGAGATCGCCGTGCCCAGTGATCCCAAGGATCAATGCTCACTGAACACAGATACTGAATAATAGAGTCTTACATCCATACATACCGTTTGATACAATAAAATGACCTCTTCGGTCGAGTCTTACATACATAGGGCCTTATAGGCCAAAGCACCAAACTAGACCAATAGCGGAAATATTGGTTGAAAGCGTGAACCCATGCCATCAGCCTTAACCTACAGGCATTCTGACTGGGAAGCGTCCTAGCTCGCAAGAACGTCACCGAGTTAATCTTCACCGTATCATGTCTTTCACACCTGGTCAATGAAATAACCAGTGGCAAGCCAATGAGTACTTTGAATGTACTCGCAAACAGTCCATGATACGAATAATGAAAGTGAAGGATAACAGTATCATGCATCTTTAGTGTAACTCATCTGGGTGGAATGATCAGGTATATGCAACAAGTTAAAGAATTACTATTGAAGAACAGGTTACAAATATCAACATATCTGCTAAGGGCTGAACCATCCGGGTTCATCCTATATGCCAAGTCATCGGACTTGTCATAACCTCAATGTATCAACTGAGGGCTAAACCATCCGGGTTTACCCTATATGCCAAGTCATCGGACTTGTCATAATCTCAATGTATTAATGAGGGCTAAACCATAAGGGTTTACCCTATATGCCAAGTCATTGGACTTGATCATATTATAGTGATTATCATAACAACACCTTTTTAACACCACACACACACACTTGGTTTATGCGGAAACTCAGGACGTAGTTTAAGCAACACCACCCAACTGTCCTTGACCGTGGACACGGCTATTCGAATAGTTTACACTCTGCAGAGGTAGTATGCTGGACCCACGAGAAACGGAATACTTCCGTGTCATCCACGACTCGCGGTATATAACATATACCCGAGGTAAGTACCCGATCATCATCTTTCCCCTGATGATACTAGACAAAGAGATCCACTCGATTGGTACCCAGCCCACATGTTGTACGTCTTACGAGCACCGACTCTGGACTGTATCAACCATGCAGGGACCAACGGTGTGCGTGGAACTCATAATAATGGCATAGTCGTCCTACCTGGCACGACCCCATCACGAGAGTGACACCGATCACTCCCGCCACTAGTAATGTGGCTCTTTGCTAGCACCAACCAGAGTAATCAACAAAGCCCCGTCCCATAAAGGGGTATCGTGGTCGTACTGGTATGGTTGGGACGGTCGACACATCATAAATCTAATCCATTTCCGAAACCATACTCACGCCAAAATCACCGGTGCATCACTTCACCAAAAGTGATCACCAACTCATCATCACCCTTGGGCATTAGTGGCACCCGATGGGGTTTTCATAAACTCTTTATTTAACTCATCATTATGCTTGAGATAATATGCCTTAACATTACTTGTCAACATGATAATAACATGACCCTCACGGGGTAGGGTCAAGCTCAATGCAATGATACTACTCTACTAGTCATCATGACAGTAGCATGATCCTCGTAGATGGTAGGGTCAGCTCATCATGTTTGTGCTCCGAGGAGCCATGTGAATATCATTACTATAAATGCAAGTGCTTCGAAGAAGCCTTCGATACCATCACATCAATGATGAACCGGCACTGTGATTACATGCAACGGGAAAAGGTACTTGCTATTCTAGCATGCATCATTTTAATTACTTAAGTCATGGCAAAAGGGCTTGCTTGCCTTGCTCACGCAAGTCCTCGGGGTCTTCGAGGTCTTCCGCTCCGTCCCCGAATACTCCGTGTACCGTCAACTATTGTCGGAAACAACTATAGTAAGCCATATATCCAGCAGAATAAAAGTGTTCTATAAATAGATGTTATATTTTTCTTGGACCTCTCTGGTCATAAGAAAAATACCTGAATCCTTGCCCAGGGGTTTGAATCATCAGGGGTGTCTAGATGGAAGGAAAGGAGGGATAGGTGACCTTTGAAGAGGTCAACAGAAAACATTCTGTTAAAAATGAGTGGAGGCACCCATTTAACAGAGGATGATTTTAGAAATATCTAGGAAGTGGTTTCACTGGATTTGGAGTTGAAATGAATATTCTAGGGATTTAACAATGAGGATTAAATAGCAATAGGAGCTATTTATTCATTGCAACAGAAACAAGTCACACAAAAATGTTGACCAGGGTTCTAATAATGGAGGATGATTTTAGAAGTCTCTGGGAGTTGGAATCACTCCATTTGGAGTTGAAATGAAGCCTATGGGGTTTTTGAAAGGTGGTGTTAATAATATCCAGATTTGGATTTTTATTAACACACCACAGAAACATATCTTGGAAAAATGTGCAAAGCACATGGGTGGATGGAGCTTGAATTTAGAAACCTGCAGAAATTTGAATCATGCAATTTGGAGTCAGAATGATTTTACAATGGATTTTACAAGATAGGAATAAAAGAAAAAGGAGGAAGGGTACTTATCCCTTGAGTTACAAGTGCCAGGGGCGGGAGATAGCGAATGGGCCGGCCGGCTGGCTCGGCCTGGCACGAAGGGCCACGCAGGAGACGTATTCAATAGAATACGCCTCCGGCTGGGAGGAGACGCAGAACTCCCGAGGCGTCTCCACTTATCTCGTGGGCCTTTGCTCTGGCTCACTAACGAGGGGGCCCCGCATGCAGGAGCTTCTCCTACCTCCAGCATGCGCAGAGAGGAGATGCAGGAGCCCGAGGGCTCGCTGGCTCCCGGTGTTGTGGCCACCCCTGGCGAGGCTTGGCACTCCGGCAGGCTCGGGTGGAGGCGCCGCGCCCGACGAGGAGAGGATGACGCTGGGCCCCGCCCGTCCGCTTCGTCCCTAACCCCCAGCCGATATGGGAGAGCAGCAGGGGAAGGTGGCCGCGTGGGCGCCGCGTCTCGGGCCACCCCCTGCTCGGGCGAGAGCGCCGGCGAGCTCAGGAAGCTAGGCCGCCTCCATTCCCACTCACAGCACCCGCGGAGGGCTGGCATAGGGGAGCCGGCGCGCATCTGCGGCCGACGACTCCACTGCCCTCGCCCCTCGGCAGCAGCAGCGAGGAGGAGGGGCTCGAGGAAGGTGATGCGGTGGCCTGGAAACCACCAGCAGGGAGGAGGGAGGCGAAGGGAGACCCTGCGCAGGCCATCCCGCAGAGGCCGAAGCCCTACCCCTTCGGCCATGGCTATGGCAGGAGGAGGGGGAGGCTTGGGGAGAGAGCAAGGAGGAGAAGAGATGTTCAGGAGATTGCAGGAGAAAGGAGGGAGTGAGGGAGAGCCAGAGAGCTTGGGGTGAGGGGATAAGAGAAGGAAAATAGAGAGAGATCTCGGGAGCTCTGAGAGCACGGGGTAGACATGTGTCCCAGGGACGCCTTGGAGGCTAGCTGGCGTCGGGGAGCTGCTGGACTGGTCAATTGAGATACCCCGGTGCCCTGAGACATGCTGCAACGGTTGAAAACAAGCTGCAGCAAGAGGACAAGGAGTAGAGCACCATTATTGCAGGCTGGAGTGGTGGTCACCACGGGCACCTGTGTCCTGGGGCACCCCTTGGCCAGGCCAAGGTGTCAACCGTGCAAGGCATGCTTGCCACGATGCACTGGTGAAGTCTGGACCAAGTTGGAGCTGTCTAGGTGGGGCTTTGACTGTTGTTAAGTTTCTAACAGCAAACTTGGAGCTGATAAAAGTGGGTCTTATGTGGGGAGACTTGGGGAGAAACTATGTCTCGCAGTGCTAGGCATGGAAGGACTTTAATACTGCAAAGTTTCAGCACAAACAAAGGAGTATAGACACTACTTGCTGTTCAAAGTCACATTTCAGCCAAAAATAGACTTGAAGAGGTGCTTCTCATTTTTCCTACATGAGCATGCCATCAATTGATTCCAAATGATGCCTTGGCACACAAGGGAGGCTCTGGAAAGAATTGGGGGTCTTGGGTTAAGCAGAAGTAAAACAAGAGGGTAAAAACAGTGATTCCATGGGTGAAAATGAGAGAAGTTACAAAGGGTCCTTCCCCAATAATTGACCAGTGGCCATGGGAATGTTACTGGAGGTGAAATGTAACTATGTGAGGCTGTGGTAGAAAGTTGAGCTCAAGGGTAAAAGTAGAAGGGGCAATAGAAGCCAAATTAGTGAGTGCACACAAGGTGTTTGATCTGTGGTTAGGCTACCAGACGGATTCCAATGGCTATGAAACTTAACAGGATCAAATAATAGATGAAACTAGGCTTGCACACCAAATTTGGGATTTGCTGGATGAGTTTTCCAATGTAGACTTGGAAAACCCTAGAAAGGGGCAGAAATGGGTTTCTGCTTAGAACCCTATTCAAATAAATTCCCACAAATCCAATATTTGGTGTAGGGGCATTATTTGAGCATTAAAGCATGCACAAAAAGTTTGACGTCAATTGGACAAACTTTATAATGTAAAGTTTGTCAAAGTCAGAAATCAACAGAGAGGGTTTTGAGGGTTTTAGGACAAGTTCCTCTATTCTCCTTGGTGTACCACTTGGTGTGGATGCCTCATTGGAGTACTGGAACATGTCCACAAAATTTGAGCACAATTGGAGATACTTCACAATGTAGAGTTGATCAAATTTGATTCTGGACAGATAGGGTTTTAGAGTGATTAGGGGATCCAAACCAACTTGGATTGGAATGAAACTTGGCAAGATCATCAAGAATATCATAGATGACATGCTAGAATTTTACTGGAATTTATTGAGAATATTTCTTATAGAAATATTCCAAAAGCTTGAAATAGGCAGGAATGGTTTTGAAGGGATTTGCCCAATATTTTGAACATGACCATGTGTTGAAACTCATAAATATGGAATAAATATATCCACTGAGTTTCTCTAAATTTTCTTAAATATTTTGAAAGCAATAAAAATAACTTTCCTTCATAGGAGACCATTTCTGGCCTCACAGAAAGGCTTTTAAATAAAATAATAAAATATCTTTTAAAATAATAATAAGATGGTTTTTGGAAGTCATTTTGATAATGGTTTTAAATAAAACAATTGGTGCAAAAGAAACTCCCTAAATTTAGGACTTGTAGTACAAACCTCATTTCAGGGGTTTGAAGGTTTAATTCAACGAAAAGCTTTTTGGTGAAAATAATATTTGGTAAAAATAGATATTTGTCCTAAACCCATGGCATGATCATTAGGCAGGAGATCATGGGGTGAGAGGATGATTAGGAGAGTGACAAGAATTAATGGGGATCAATCACATGCAAAACAAACAGACAGACAATAGTCACTCCAAGCATCACAAGCTTTCACAAAAATTTTAATTGGTCCCAAATTTTGAAATAAGTTACTTAGTCAGGAAAGCCAAAAACTGGGATGTAACACTCTTGGCTTCCCTTCGTGCAATCCTGTGAATAATGTCCTTCTTCTCCACGTGAGTAGCATGCATTGGAGAAAAATCTGGTCAGACCTTGTCCATCAGGGTCTTCAATATTTTCGTTCATCACCGGCTCTTGAATCTTCTTCTTAAGTGTTTCCTTCATTGCTTCTTTCTGCTGCTGGACAACTTGTTGTACCTTGGGGTAAATTTGACATTGAGCTCGGTAGTGGGTGGTTCCTTCACAAAGGAAACAAGTCACCTGACTACTTGGGCACTCCTCAACTGGGTGATTTTCTTCAAAATGAGTGCATCCATCCTTGTGTTCTTCCTGGGTGCGTCCTATTTCTCCACAGATCTTGCATGCACAAGTCTTCTCCTTCGGATTATCATAGCACTTCTGAACAAGTCGGGATCTTAACAGAGTGTTCTTGAATTCGTCCCAAGTTTCTGCTCCACCAAATCCATGTATGGCATGATGCATTTTCCACCAGATTGCAACACTTTGTGTAAAGTACTGAAGAGCGTGTTCCACTTCATACTTGCTTGAGATCAAGTTGCTCCCGAAGTGGTTCTCCATGTTTTGAATCCATATATCAGCCTCCAGCTGTGTCATTAGTCTAGAGACCACAAGTCCAGCTTCATACTCCATCTGGTAGGGTTGAGGTTTTGGGGATGAGACGGGTAAGAGAGGGAGGGGGATACACACAATACAAACAATATTTTTGAGAATAGGTTTTATTTGTGGCCGTCGGAAAACACACACCAATGACGGCTCACAAATCATCGTATCTAACGTGGGTATATAGCAGGGGTGTGGACTTCTAATGGTCATATAAATATTCGAACGCTTCAGGGTCTTCGAGTTCTTCGGGTCTTGAGAGTCTTCAATTGGTGTAGCTTCAATTCTTCAAATGCGTGGTGGGATCCTTTTTACTTTGAAGTAGAACTCCGTTGATTCTTCATGAGGTCAAAGGGTTAAGGGGATTGTATAACTATTTGAGGTGAGAGAGAATATTTGATGAAATCAGAAGAGATGAGAAGTGAAAGGTGTTCTCGAAAATAAGATTTTTCAGAGATCCTATCCTAAGAAATTTCCAATTTCTAGGGTCACGTCCTACAGTCAACATGTGCTTTGATACCATTCCTGTAGCGACCCGACTCAAATCGAGTCAAGCCTCTGTGTATCTGTGTCATCCCTGGATCAGTATGCTGGCACACACAGTACATCAATGTATATATCAAAGTGCAATCACATGTAAATAGCATAAAACTGATATATACCTTAAATATCTCAGCGGAAACAGTCAAGGGAGTGGAGTCCCAATAAACACCAACAGCAAGTTGAGTGCGGACCGTAACCCTGAATCGTACTCTTACTCGTTGAGGAAAAATATCTGCAACATAAGACGTTGCAGCCGTGTAGGTCAGCATATTGAATATGCCGTTAAGTCACATAAGAGAGAGGTGAAAAATTAATCATCTATTCTATATGCATATATGGCAGGTGGGGCTATAAGTTTTTAGCGAAAAGCAAATTTTCTCCTACAACAAGAGGGGCTAAAAGCAAAATATTACTACAAGGTTGGTTGTTAACGAGATGGTTCCGCCAACCAGTTCTCATACCCAAGTTATAAATATTACCCTCATCAAATATATATATAATGGTGTTGAGAATTCCAGATAACTTCAGTTCCTTTGGCTCAAGTTGTCCATGACCGTGGACATGGCCAATTGATTAGGTTTGAGTACTCTGCAGAGTTTTGCACACGTTCCCCACAAGATTTGATCGCCTCCGTGTATGTCCTCGCACTTCAGGGTGTTTGAAGACCGGATGATCAAAACATGGTCTTTCAACGGGTCCCTCTAAATCCTTGTCGGTGCCCATCCAATCCTACCGTTCTTCTACATCTGCTAGCACCGCTTGTCCAGAGTCGCTGCGTTGTCCAACCAAGCCAGAGCCCATAATGACTTGTGGTTGTGCAGGTAAGCCTTGGGTCTTGAAAATATCCGTCCGTCTCTTTGAGCCTGGGTGAAGCTTTCCGCAAGATGTCATGGCACGTCTCCAGCATCCCGGGTCATCCACTGGTTTCTCCAGGGAGCCGATCAACCGTCCTTCACCCAGAGTTGCATTGCATCACGAGGTCTTGAAAAGTCTTGACTTAACCGGTCTTGGTTATTAAATTATTCTCGCATCACTCGTGATAAACTCTCAACCAGAATCCCGTCTACTCAAGCATAGCAATATGAAATTTGTCATCCCGGGCCAAGTAACGGGGTTGTTGGTGCCTACCACATGATACTACAATATGTAACCATAATTTCCAAGTACCTACTCAGCATGCAATTGGGCATAGGATGGTAGAACTACGATGCATAAAACATAGGTGATACATGATCAAATGACTTGCCTTGATGATAGTTGTCTTGATCGAGCGCTTCTAAGTAACAAGCTTCGCACTCCGGGTGATCTACCGATACAAACAATTACACACCATAAGTACTACAATCATTAACAAGTAAAATACATCACAAGCATAAAGTAGCTATGGCATAAAGTGAAAGAATTCACTTCACCTAACTAAGGCAGAAATTCTTTCTGTTAAAACCCCAAGTAAAAATATTAAAAAAATCTTAAACTTATAGTACAGAAAGTTATAATCACTAGGAAGCAGTAGCACAAAGAATCAAATTAAAAGCTATTTTTAAACTCCTGGAATAAGCAAAACAAGGTTTAAATTAAATCTGATCTAATTCAAATTTGAAAATTTCAAACATAGACAAATTATATGTTTTTAAAACTACACAAAAATTGTGATCTACTCGAACAAGTTTCAACTCCATTGGAATTCTGGATCAAAAGTTATGAGCAAAAGAAAATTGAATATGCCTGTGTTTTTGAATTAAAACTAAAAATAGAAAAAATCTAATTTGTGAACAGGAGTCCACGTGGCGCGTTGTGGTTGGCTCCGGGGTGTGAGCTGCTAAGGCTAACTAGCGAACGGACGCAAACTAAACAAAGCCTTCCCGGCTAAATAATAAGTGAAGAAAACCGTTCGGTTTTTGTTTAAAAACCAAAGGGTTATCCTACTTCTAATCGTGCGCGTAAGATCTAGATCGGACGGTTAATAACGGGAGGGGGAGCTCACAGTGTGGTGGTGCTCTGGCCAGGTCGCCGGCGAGGCCGAGGCGGAGCTGGCAATGGGGAGGGGCTCCGGTGGTCTCCGGCGATGCCCGAGGGTTGGAGGATATGGCGGCGGGTCTCCCGCATCGGTTGGAGGCGGCAGAGAGGGGGTTCGGGGGCCGGGGAGAGAGCAGCAGGGCGCCGGGGTTCGGGCGGAGCTCGGCTCCGGCGAGCTCGGGCAGAGGGCGGCTGGGCTTGGGCAGGGGGCGGCGACTAGGGGAACGGGGTGCTGGGGGAGGTGGGCTTATATAGGGGGAGAGCGGAGGGCTCGAGAGGGAAGGAGGAGGGAGATCAGGGCAACTCCGGCGAGGGGGGCTCGGCCGGCTGAGAGAAAGGAAAGCGAGGGAGATCGGGGGTTGGGGGTGACCGAGGGAGGGGGCGGTCGGACGGGCGGGGCCCACTGGCAGCGAGGGGGGCGGGAGGTGGCTCCGGTCGGCTCACCGAAAAGGAAAGGAGGGAGGGATCCCGAGCCAGGGGGATCTGGGTCGAGCTAAATCGCGCCCAGGGCGCTTTCCATTTTTAAAAAATAACTTTCGTGATTTTGTATTTTTTTCAAAAATAACAAGTAAATCAAAAAAAAGGCAAGTAAATAAAATCCTAAAATAGGGGTATTATATACCAAAATTTTCAAAAAAAAATCTCTACACGATTAACATTTTTCCAAGGCAAAAATAAAAACTTTTAAAAAATGTTTTTTCAGAAAAAACCCCTAAGGTTTTATTTTCTTTTTGGCAATTATTTTCTCCATAAAACTTTGGTTTTTTTTCTTGGCTCAAATATTTTCAAAAATACCCCTGATTTGGGAGGGTCATTTTCCTCCGCTCTTTCTTGCTTGCAAGAATTGTTTTCGGGGTATTTCTCGGGGAAGAAAAATAGAGAATGCAAAAGAAAATTTTGAAAGAATTCAAATGCAAACTCCATTCAAATTCTTTATAGCTGAAGAAGTCATGTCATCTTCTCTCATTGATTTTAAATGGATGAATTTGAATTCACCGGAGAAAGGGAAAGTCATTTTATTCTCTCTCATTCAAAAGTTTTTTTAATTATTTGAAAAGTTTCAAACACCACTCAAGTTTCAATCACTCAAACAAACAAACAATCATTCTAACAATTATATTAACATTCCAAAATTTGGGATGTTACATGATAACACTTGATCTTCTTGCATTATGCCTAGCTCAAAGGCATAAAAGAAAGCGCTTGTTGGGAGGCAACCCAATTTGTTTTTACTTTCTGTTTTAGTGGTCTTGATGCTTGTTACTACTCTAGCAACATCATTGTATCTTTATATTTTAAGCTTTGTGCCAAGTAATATCTTCCGATTGCAAGAAAGTTCAAAAATTATGACATGCTGTCCAGAAACAGATTCTGCCTGCTTGACGAAAAAATTCGCCAAAACTCAGGAGATCATCTTTTTGATCTAAATGTTTTTCACAACATGCTCTATATAATTGCCTTTCTGGAATCTGTTATGAGTTTTTTTTGAGTTGCAGAAAAGCCCCGAATAAATTATTTACTACCTGTTGTTCTGTTTTTCACAGATTCTGTCATGTTTTGCGTTTTCATTGTTTTGCAAATCCTAAGCTTACTTTTTATTTGCAAAAACCTTTTGGAAATCATGAGAAACAGTAGCTATTCATGAAAATCTTTATTTCCAGCAGGTAATGAATTATTTTATTAAGGGTACTAAACACTCTAATCAGCTTATGATGAGTTTCGTATGAAGGGAGTTTTCAAGTATACGATGGGAGATGATGAAAGAAGATACAGGAGTGTCAAGCACTCAAGCTTGGGGATGCCCCCATGCACCCCAAGGAATATTCAAGGAGACTCAAGCGTCTAAGCTTGGGGATGCCCCCGTGCATCCCTTTCTCTATCAACAATCATCAGTTCGTCCATCTCCATGCTATATTTTTATCACTTCATATGTTATGTGCTATGCTTGGAGCGTCCCGCTATTTACTTTTTAGTTTGTTTTAGTTTTTCTTGTTGTTCATAACAAGTCGGAACCTACCCTACCTTGTTTGGGAGAGAAACACGCTCCATTCCACTCTAGAACACAACATAGGTTTTCATGCTTATCTTTTTTGTGTGTTCTTTATCTTTCCATAGCTACTGTCATGCTTAGCTCTTAGTTTTCATGCTTGTCTTTTTAAGAGATTTTATTTAGGTTACTTTTGGAACTCTCTTGAGTTATCATGCTTATCTTGTTTAGAGAGTTGGCTTGTTGCACTAAGTTGTGTGTCTTGCATGAGTAGGTAATTAAGATTGCTATTTAAGTATAGTAGTAACTTGCAATAGTTTTGAGGTATTGATTTGAGTAATGTTTGGACTATTGGTGCCAAGAGATTGAGCCTATTAGTGATAGTGTTGTATTTTGGGAAATCCGTGTGTTTTTCAAAAACTAAAAATTACTTGAGAACTCTAGCTACTAAATTGATCGCTAACCTCTGGAGGGGTTGGAATATATAGAGTACCCTCACGTTACCATGAGCCGAGGATGCGCAAGGATAACCAAACCCCCAAACACTCCTCATCGGGGTACTTGTCTCTTTGTGAATTTCCTAACTAGATAGAGAGTTGCCGATAATAAGTGTATGAGTTCTTCGGACTAATGTGAGTATTTGATTGTTGGCACTTCCACCATCCATATTTTGCAAGCCTCTTTGGTACCGTGCATTGCCCTTTCTCACATTGAGAGTTGGTGCAAACTCCATCGGTGCATCCAAACCCATGACATGATACGCTCTGTCATACATAAGCCTCATTATATCTTTCCTCAAAACAGCCACCATACCTACCTATTAAGGCATTTCCATAGCCTTTCCGAGATACATTTCCATGCAACATCCACCATCTCATGACTTGATCTTCATATCATACATGCTTTTGCTTGATCATAGAGTCGCATGATAGTTGGTCCTTGCCCAAATTATTGCTACATGACGCACTAGTATCATTGCATATCCTACTACACTGACAGAGGCATACATTTGCATACATCATGATAGTTTTCACTTGTCTTTATGTTGAGTACTTCTTATAAAGTCTGATGATCTTATTTTTATTCATGTAAAACATAGAGTGTTGCTCTTAAGTGAGGAAAAGATCCCAAAGAGGACAAACGAAAAGATCCCAAAGAGGACAAATCAGAGATAAAAAGAAAGAGCCAAAGAGGCCACAAAAAATAAAAAATAAAAGAAAAAGAAAAAGAGAGAAGGGGGCAACAATACTATTCCATTTGAAAGATCCACACTCGTACTCCATTGCTATATTGGTACTACATAGAGATTATCATTCATGCATAACTATGTGGGGACCCTTACACTATAGAACTTGGTTTGCGTATTCCAATGATGAGCCTCCTCAAATGAGCTCAAGGTCTTCATGAGCAAACAAGTTGGATGCACCCCCACTAGTTCCATTAGAGAGCTTACCTTAGCTCATATGTGCATCCGTTACATGGCAATCCCTACTCCTCACATCATATCTATCATTTGGCTTTCTCTCGCCTATGGTTGTCCTCATTGATGTGAGCCTTTCACACCTTCTTGTCTTCCTTCCCATCATTATTCTATTTGCCATCCTAAGTGCCAACATATCTTGCTTACGCTCATCCATTGCATGAGTGCTCAAAGTCGAAAGGGAGAGGATCATTTTGACTTGTGCCTGACTAGTGGTCTGGGGATGAGTCAAAATAAGATTCCGAAGGAGACTAAGTGTAAAGTTTAGTAGATTGAGTTCTCAATTAAAAAATATTTTATGATCTCAACCCATCTCCCACTTCTTGCACGCAAACACCATTTGGAGACATTTGAGTCACGGACAGCGAATGCTCTTGCACCTTTATGTTCTTACTTTGCTAATTTCAATACTAGATAAAGACTCTTCTTGTTATTATCTTGACTTGAATTGCATATCTTACTTGATTTACTTTGAAGTTCTTATATGTGTGTTAGCATGTCACGACAGAAATTATTGTGTTATCATTTATCTACTCGAGGATGAGCAGAAAATAAGCTTGGGGATGTTGATACGTCCCAAACGTATCTATAATTTCTGCTTGTTCCATGATCTTTTGGGTGACATTGTTATATGTTTTGCTACACTTTTATATCATTTTACAAATATTTGGACTAACCTACTAACTCAGTGCACCCAGTGCCAGTTTATGCCTGCTGATGTCTATTTTGCAGGGGCTTTTGCCCAATTTTTCGAAGCCCGAAAAATCCAGAGAAAAATATATAAAAAGTCAGCGTACCAGAAGCTTCCAGATCACCAAATATGGGCCAGAGGGGGCCAGGGGCCGCCCAGGCGACCAGTGGGCGCGGCCTACCCCCTGGCCACGTCAAGAGGCCGCCTGGGTGGGTCCCACCTCCTTCGGTGCCCTCCTTTTGCCTATATTTACCCCTTGACGAGGAAAACCCTAGAGGGGATCCAGAATCGCAAATTTCTCCATTGTTTCGCCGCCGCACCGCTTCCGAGAACAAGGCACTTACGCTGAGGCGACTGGAACAGCGATCCTCATCCGAGGCAAAGCTTTCCGAGGCTTAAGCCCACTAGGTTTGGCCACCTTGGACGGCTGGTCCGTGGGCTCGGCAGCTGCGTCCCTGGTCCTCTTCACACTCCGAGCACTCGGAGCCACGGGAGGGGCTGGCGGAGCACTCGGGGCCGCTGGAGGAGCCGACGGAGCAGCGAGATCGTGTCGGCGCTTCGTTCGGTGCTCTGGTGGTGGAGGTGGAGAGCTCTGCTCCCCAACCTCCTCCTCCTCCTCCTCTTCCGTCTCCTCCTCCATCTCCCCACGGTCGGAGACGTACTCGGTGCTATCCGTGCTGCCCTCCTGGCTACCCTCCTCTTCCTCAGCTGGATTCCCGTTCGAGACAGCAGAGTACCAGTTGGTCCACTTCTGCACAAAACATAGTCGGCAACGTCAGGCGGCGGGACAAGAAAAGCGACAAATCTAAAGAGAGTAAAAGCACTCGACAAGATGTGCTCACCTCATTCGGAGGAGGATTGTCGGCGCGGAAGGGCTTCACCCGCCGGGCTCCTTCAGGGTTATCACATGCGCGTGTGATGCCGCGGACCCACGCTCTCACAGTCTCCCCAGTCATGCACTCTGGATGAGACCGAGTGGAATCCGAAGGCCCCGCGTAGTGCCACATGGCGTGGTGTCGGGCTTGCAGCGGCTGGATGCGCCGACCCAGAAAAGTCTCCAGCAGGTCTGTGCCGGTGACTCCCTTGCGGACGACGGCTATCAAAGCGTCGACCAAAGGCTGGATCTGGATCTTTTCCCCCTTAGAGAGCGCAAGCTGCCTGGGAGGGCCCGGACGGTCTAGGCTAAAAGGTGGCAACCCGCTCGAAGCATTCAGACAAGCAATGTCCTGGCAATAGAACCAGGTCGACTGCCAGTTCCTAACTGACTCGGACAACTGGAGAGGGGGGTAGCTACTCTTTGTTTTCTTCTGGAAGCCTAAACCCCCGCAGAGTTGGAGGAGATGGGTCTTATCGTCCGACTGGCTAAGCTTTTTGACGGTTTGGGATCTAGCGGAGAAGACGTACTTAAAAAGCCCCCAGTGGGGGGGACATCCAATAAAGCACTCGCAAAGGGTGACGAATGCAGCAAGGTGGCCTATTGCGTTCAGAAGAAAATGATAGAGCTGCGCCCCGAAGTAAGTCATGATACCTCGGAAGAAGGGGTGGGGAGGCAAGGAGAAGCCTCTGAACACATGGCTGAGCAGCAGAACACGCTCCCCCTCCTTCGGCGCCGGCTCCGTCTCGCCCTCCGGTAGCCTCCACGACTTGTTGGCGATCATGTCATGCTCCACCAGCTCCACCAAGTCGTCCTCCGTCACCGTGGAGGGGAGGAAATCCCCCTGGATCCAACCTGCCGGCAGTGCCCGCTGTCGCCGCTGAGCAGGGGCCGCCCCCTTCTTCTTCTTCTTCTGCGACTCAAGTTTGCTGGTCTGCCCCTTCGTCATGGCGAAGGCAATAGATCCGCAGAGGAGGAGAGGAAGGAGGAGGCTTGGGGCGTGCACGAAGCTGCGGGAGGAGCGAGGTTAATGCGAGGAAGATGGGCAGCGCAACAAGAAACCCCCGCCGGAGGGGCTTAAATAAGCTTCCGACTGAGTCACTAACAGGTGGACCCGAAATCTTATCTCCCCGACCGGCTGCTGCGATGTTAGTGGAGAAGATAAAGGCGCGGTAATCGAGGCGGCAAAACCTACTCGATGGCGATGTCGTCATCCCCGCTGAGTGCGCGGCAACCAAAATTTGAGGATCCCGGAAAATCCACCGCTGTCAGTTTGACCCGTCACATCGAAATATTCCGCGGAAGCACTCGGTCACTGACAGTTCGTTTCACTGGTACATTCACTTGGATCACTGGTTGAAAGGATAAAATGGATCGAGGCAAACAACGCCAAAGTCACATCCATACCAGTCGGATCCATACTCCAGACATCACTTCATCGTTCCAACCCCGATCCATTCGGGGACTAATGATGGGGTTATAGTCCCAGGGTAGGGTCATAGGCCTGCCCTATAGGTCCTACCCAAGGACTACCCTTCATAGAGGACAAGGCCCTTAGACAGTTCCGACTGAACTAAGGACTCCCCCATCATCCAGACGGTGACGAGCATTCAGAGCATACTTAACATACCGACTGTATTCCACTCTGTACATCATAACCTCCCAGGAGGGCAACGGTCATACGTTTTCATACACCATTATTAACATTTAAGGCTTACGTTACCTGTAACGTAGGCACTTATTCACCGCCATTCCACCCCTGTCCACCGGGCCATTATGAAGGGCAGCGCACTCTATATAAGCCGCCCTTCCCCACTGGTGCAGGGGTTGGCATTTACTGTAATCCCATATTCCACTCGACACTAAGCTCCCAAGAGCACTAAGACGTAGGGCTTTTACCTCCACCGTAGAGGGGCCTGAACTCATACATCCTCGCCGTAGCTAAGGCTCTGCCCATCCTTTCGTACCCCACACATCTACTGTCAGACTTATACCCAGGACACTCAACAAACGATACGATCAAACTACTCACTTGAGAGTCCCCCTTGACAGTACAACAATCTATCCTAAAACAGAAAAACCTATCAAGGGCAAACCTATACATTGCACCTCGTCCTCTTGAACTAGATGACGATGATCTTGGCTTCCTCAAGATGGACTACCTTTCTTGCTTCCGTTGGCTTGATGAAGACTAGTTGATTGCTCCCCCATACACACTATGGGTGAGCCGCTCTTCAGCATATCTTCACAAGTCCATTGCCACCATCCTCCATCACTTGACGTCATCCTCCATGGGTTGTATGAGATATTCCTCTTGACGCAACCCCATGGAACGGTACATATTGTAGGCTTTGTGTGTTGATCATCTTGATTTACTCTTTGTATGACGATCTTAATCAACCTTGTGTCTCTATGACCATTCTTTGGATAATACTTTGAATACCACCTTGGTCATCATATAAACTCCTTGAACCCAACAGATGGACTTCAAGAAGTGCCTATGGACAAATCCTATAAATATAACTTAAGGCAACCATTAGTCCATAGGAATTGTCATCTATTACCAAAACTACATATGGAGATATATGCTCTAACAATCTCCCCCATTTTGGTAATTGATGACAACCACTTCAAGAGAGTTTATATAAGGAAATAAGCATAACCAAGCGCACACATACAAAGCAATAATGTATGCGTGCAAGATGTAAATGCTTACGCAATAAAAGCAAAACCCTCTAAACATATCCAAAGTAAACTCCCTAAACTTATCCCCCATTGGCATCGATTGCCAAAATGGACGAAAAGTTTAGATAGCAAATATAGTAGGTGGTCCTCCAAAAAGTGTGTACTTCTCAGCAAATGAGTGCAAAGAAATACACAAATACAATGATAAGTAGTTGGAGGAAAACAAACTATATTGAGGACCCAAAGATTGCAAAAAGAAGGATCATATGGCACAAAGACATACAAAATAGAAGCAAACAATCAAAAGATACCATATGGAACAAACAATCACATGGTCCTTCGAACCACATGAATAAAATATACTATGATAAAGGCAAAGGAGTGTTTTATCAAAACTAGAGAAGCTCCCCATGATTTGCGCACTGATAAGAGATTTTTGTATTTGATACAAGTGCACAAAATAGGATCGTTGCTCCCTCAAAATTAATAAAAACACACAACGAGTGCAAGAAGATAGATGAGACAATAAGCATATCACTTGCACAAAACAAATGGTTGAGCAACATGTAAAAGAAGCAACTTAAGAATAGGCTCAACCAAAATAATGCGTGTGAGTCATGGCAAAGCACTTGAGAAGACTAAGATAAGGATGAGAATTACTCATCAACATAGTCTTGATGAAATGAGAAACAAAGTGCAAGACATATCATTCCCACACACACATACTAGAAAATGGGTTCACAAGCTTACTAATAAACAAAATAAGAACCAATGCTTGTGACAACCCATGGTGAAGATAGGAAATAAGAACCTTGTCAAGAGTAGAAATACCAATCGAAATGGCAAAACCCTCATCAAGACAAGCATGAGGAAAAATAATCTTCACGGCCAAAGAGTGCATCAAGATGTAGGAAAACAAGATACACACTCAAGACAAATCCTTTCACGAAGCCACCAAAACTAAAAAAGGAAATGCAACGGTGGACGTGAAAGAAAAGAGGATATCAATTAGAGATGTAACTTCTCTCATGTGTAAAAGATTCTAAGTAGAAGACAATCATGATGATATATATCCACAAAGAAGGATGTACACACGAAATGGTTACAAGAAGGAACAAACAAGATATCCAAAAGGAAGTCATACATATATCAATAAGATCTTTGCTTGGAAGCATAGCACATGGCCTAATATTTTCTTATTGTATAATATGAAATTCCAACATACGAACATCAAAGACATCCCAACTAGCAATAAGACATCATCGTTTGGATGCTTTGAGACAGGAAACAAGTACCGCAAGAACGAATCAAGAGATTCATGCCATGATGCAACCTGGAAAAGAAAAGTCAGGTTTGGGCCTTTGCAAAAAATGAATGCATGAAGTAGATACTTGTTACCGAGACAACAATGGATTGATGTAGTAGATAGTTGTTCGTTGATCATCCTAACTTAGCTCCAATAATCACATGGTCTCAACACCTTCCTTGTAGGTGAGCCGAGCATCCAACGCATCTCCAATTGTTCCTGGAACAACAAAACAAAGAAAATGGTGCCCAAGCTCATTGGGACCAAAGAGTTCGAAAACCAACAATACATAGGACAAACTCCACATACATATGTGCACAAGGATATGAATTTGAATTTCATGCACACTTTAGCCAATTTATGACAAGGTGGAGTTTCCCCTATATATTGGGTCAAAGAAAGAAAGCATGCAAAAGAAGTTCTATATAGTAAATATGCATGCTCAAGGCTTCCAAGAATCAACTCAACACAGAGTTGATAATACACCAGAAGACAAGGTATCAAGTGATAATAAGATACCAAACAAAAACCTATCACTTGAAGGATATCAATTAAAAGATACCTCAAGGAATGAGATATCCAATGACACATGCCAAATAAAAGGAAACAAGATACCAATTGAAGGAAAACAAACATGAGTGTTGGGGCATAGTTTATGCCTAAGTAATTTTGGTGATTGATGACAGTACCGTATGTTGGGGAACGTCGCATGGGAAACAAAAAATTTCCTACGCGCACGAAGACCTATCATGGTGATGTCCATCTACGAGAGGGGATGAGTGATCTACGTACCCTTGTAGACCGTACAGCAGAAGTGTTAGAGAACGCGGTTGATGTAGTGGAACGTCCTCACGTCCCTCGATCCGCCCCGCGAACAATCCCGCGATCAGTCCCACGATCTAGTACCGAACGGACGGCACCTCCGCGTTCAGCACACGTACAGCTCGACGATGATCTCGGCCTTCTTGATCCAGCAAGAGAGACGGAGAGGTAGAAGAGTTCTCCGGCAGCGTGACGGCGCTCCGGAGGTTGGTGATGACCTTGTCTCAGCAGGGTTCCGCCCGAGCTCCGCAGAAACGCGATCTAGAGGAAAAACGGTGGAGGTATGTGGTCGGGCTGCCGTGGAAAAGTCGTCTCAAATCATCCCCAATACCTCCGTATATATAGGTGGGAGGGAGGGGACCTTGCCTTGGGGCTCAAGGAGCCCCAAGGGGGTCGTCCGAGTCCAAGGGGGGAAGGCTCCCCCCCCCCCAAACCGAGTTGGACTTGGTTTGGTGGGTGGGAGTCCTTCCCTTCCTTCCCACCTCCCTTTTTTTTCTTTCTCTTTGATTTTCTTTTGTATGGCGCATAGGGCCCTTTTGGGCTGCTCCACCAGCCCACTAAGGGCTGGTGCGCCACCCTCATGGCCTATGGGCTTCCCCGGGGTGGGTTGCCCCCCCCCCCCCCCCCCGGTGAACTTCCGGAACCCATTCGTCATTCCCGGTACATTCCCGGTAACTCTGAAAACCTTCCGGTAATCAAATGAGGTCATCCTATATATCAATCTTCATTTCCGGACCATTCCGGAAACCCTCATGACGTCCGTGATCTCATCCGGGACTCCGAACAACATTCGGTAACCAACCATATAACTCAAATACGCATAAAACAACGTCGAACCTTAAGTGTGCAGACCCTGCGGGTTCGAGAACTATGTAGACATGACCCGAGAGACTCCTCGGTCAATATCCAATAGAGGGACCTGGATGCCCATATTGGATCCTACATATTCTACGAAGATCTTATCATTTGAACCTCAATGCCAAGGATTCATATAATCCCGTATGTCATTCCCTTTGTCCTTCGGTATGTTACTTGCCCGAGATTCGATCGTCAGTATCCGTATACCTATTTCAATCTCGTTTACCGGCAAGTCTCTTTACTCGTTCCGTAATACAAGATCCCGCAACTTACACTAAGTCACATTGCTTGCAAGGCTTGTGTGTGATGTTGTATTACCGAGTGGGCCCCGAGATACCTCTCCGTCACACGGAGTGACAAATCCCAGTCTTGATCCATACTAACTCAACTAACACCTTCGGAGACACCTATAGAGCATCTTTATAGTCACCCAGTTACGTTGCGACGTTTGATACACACAAAGCATTCCTTCGGTGTCAGTGAGTTATATGATCTCATGGTCATAGGAATAAATACTTGACACGCAGAAAACAGTAGCAACAAAAAGACACGATCAACATGCTACGTCTATTAGTTTGGGTCTAGTCCATCACGTGATTCTCCTAATGACGTGATCCAGCTATCAAGCAACAACACCTTGTTCATAATCAGAAGACACTGACTATCTTTGATCAACTGGCTAGCCAACTAGAGGCTTGCTAGGGACGGTGTTTTGTCTATGTATCCACACATGCAAATGAGTCTTCATTCAATACAATTATAGCATGGATAATAAATGATTATCTTAATACAGGAATTATAATAATAACTATATTTATTATTGCCTCTAGGGCATAATTCCAACAGTCTCCCACTTGCACTAGAGTCAATAATCTAGCCCTCACATCATCATGTGAATTACATTGTAATAAATCTAACACCCATACAGTTCTGGTGTTGATCATGCTTTGGCCGTGGAAGAGGTTTAGTCAGCGGGTCTGCTACATTCAGATCCATGTGCACTTTGCATATATTTACGTCCTCTCCCTCGACGTAGTCGCGGATGAGGTTGAAGCATCGTTTGATGTGTCTGGTCTTCTTGTGAAACCGTGGTTCCTTTGCTAAGGCAATGGCACCCGTGTTGTCACAGAAAAAGGTTCTTGGATTCAGTGCGCTTGGCACCACTCCAAGATTCGTCATGAACTGCTTCATCCAGACACCCTCCTTGGCCGCCTCCGAGGCAGCCATGTACTCCGCTTCACATGTAGAATCTGCTACGACGCTTTGCTTGGAACTGCACCAGCTTACCGCACCCCCATTAAGAATAAATACGTATCCGGTTTGCGACTTAGAGTCGTCCGGATCTGTGTCAAAGCTTGCATCGACGTAACCTTTTACGGCGAGCTCTTCGTCACCTCCATACACGAGAAACATCTCCTTAGTCCTTTTCAGGTACTTCAGGATATTCTTGACCGCTGTCCAGTGATCCACTCCTGGATTACTCTGGAACCTACCTGCCATACTTATGGCGAGGCTAACATCCGGTCTAGTGCACAGCATTGCATACATGATAGAACCTATGGCTGAAGCATAGGGGACGGAGCGCATATACTCTCTATCTTCATCAGTTGCTGGGCACTGAGTCTTACTCAATCTCGTACCTTGTAGAACTGGCAAGAACCCTTTCTTGGACTGTTCCATTTTGAACCTCTTCAAAACTTTATCAAGGTATGTGCTTTGTGAAAGTCCTATCAGGCGTTTTGATCTATCCCTATAGATCTTAATGCCTAGAATGTAAGCAGCTTCTCCTAGGTCTTTCATAGAGAAACTTTTATTCAAGTAACCCTTTATGCTCTCCAAAAACTCTACGTTGTTTCAAATCAGTAATATGTCATCCACATATAATATTAGAAACGCCACAGAGCTCCCACTCACTTTCTTGTAAATACAAGATTCTCCAACCGCTTGTATAAACCCAAATGCTTTGATCACCTCATCAAAGCGTTTGTTCCAACTCCGAGATGCTTGCACCAGTCCATAAATGGATCGCTGGAGCTTGCACACCTTGTTAGCATTCTTAGGATCGACAAAACCTTCGGGTTGTATCATATACAACTCTTCCTTAAGGAAACCGTTAAGGAACGCTGTTTTGACATCCATCTGCCAGATTTCATAATCGAAAAATGCAGCTATTGCTAACATGATTCTCACTGACTTAAGCATCGCTACGGGTGAGAATGTTTCATCGTAGTCAACTCCTTGAACTTGTGAAAAACCTTTTGCCACAAGTCGAGCTTTATAAACGGTCACATTGCCGTCAGCGCCCGTCTTCCTCTTAAAAATCCATTTGTTCTGAATAGCCTTGCGGCCCTCAGGTAGAACCTCCAAAGTCCATACTTTGTTCTCATACATGGATCCTATCTCGGACTTCATGGCTTCTAGCCATTTGTTGGAATCTGGGCCCACCATTGCTTCTTCATAATTTGCAGGTTCATTGTTGTCTAACAACATGATTGATAAGACGGGATTTCCGTACCACTCTGGAGCAGCACGTGGTCTCGTCGACCTGCGTGGTTTGACAGAAACTTGAACTGGAGTTTCATGATCATCATCATTAACTTCCTCCTCAACCGGCGTCGCAACGACAGAGGTTTCCCTTTGCCCTGCGCCACCATCCAGAGGGATGAGAGGTTCGACAACCTCGTCAAGTTCTATCTTCCTCCCACTCAATTCTCTCGAGAGAAACTCCTTCTCGAGAAAAGCTCCGTTTTTAGCAACAAACACTTTGCCCTCGGATTTGAGATAGAAGGTATACCCAACTGTCTCTTTTGGGTAACCTATGAAGACGCACTTTTCCGCTTTGGGTTCCAGCTTTTCAGGCTGAAGCTTTTTGACATAAGCATCACATCCCCAAACTTTAAGAAACGACAACTTTGGCCTTTTGCCATACCACAGTTCGTATGGTGTTGTCTCAACGGATTTTGATGGTGCCCTATTTAAAGTGAATGCAGCTGTTTCTAATGCATAACCCCAAAATGATAACGGCAAATCGGTAAGAGACATCATGGATCGCACCATCTCTAATAGAGTACGATTACGACGTCCGGACACACCATTACGCTGTGGTGTTCCAGGCGGTGTTAACTGTGAAACAATTCCACATTGTCTTAAGTGAGCACCAAACTCGAAACTCAGATATTCACCCCCACGATCAGACCGTAGGAACTTGATCTTCTTGTTACGATGATTTTCCACTTCACTCTGAAATTGTTTGAACTTTTCAAATGTTTCAGACTTGTGCTTCATCAAGTAGACATAACCATATCTACTCAAATCGTCCGTGAAGGTGAGAAAATAACGATATCCGCCGCGTGCCTCCACGCTCATCGGACCACACACATCGGTATGTATGATTTCCAACAAGTCACTTGCACGCTCCATTGTTCCGGAGAACGGAGTCTTAGTTATCTTGCCCATGAGGCATGGTTCGCACGTGTCAAGTGAATCAAAGTCAAGTGACTCCAAAAGTCCATCAGCATGGAGTTTCTTCATGCGCTTTACACCAATATGACCTAAGCGGCAGTGCCACAAAAATATGGCGCTATCATTGTTAACTCTAACTCTTTTGGTCTCAATGTTATGTATATGCGTATCGCTATCAAGATTCAATATGAACAATCCTCTCACATTCGGTGCATGACCATAAAAGATGTTACTCATAGAAATAGAACAACCATTATTCTCTGACTTAAAAGAGTAACCGTCTCGCAATAAACAAGATCAAGATATAATGTTCATGCTCAACGCAGGCACTAAATAACAATGATTTAAGTTCATCACTAATCCTGATGGTAACTGAAGTGACATTGTGCCGACGACGATTGCATCAACCTTGGAACCATTTCCTACGCGCATCGTCACTTCATCTTTCGCCAGCCTTCGTTTATTCCGCAGTTCATGTTTCGAGTTGCAAATATGAGCAACAGAACCGGTATCGAATACCCAGGCACTACTACGAGAGCCGGTTAAGTACACATCAATAACATGTATATCAAATATACCTGATTTTTCTTTGGCCGCCTTCTTATCTGCCAGATACTTGGGGCAATTGCGCTTCGAGTGACCCATACCCTTGCAATAGTAACACTCCGTTTCAGGCTTAGGTCCAGCTTTGGGTTTCTTCGTCGGATTGGCAACAGGCTTGCCGCTCTTCTTCGAATTACCCTTCTTGCCTTTGCCATTTCTCTTGAAACTAGTGGTCTTATTCACCATCAACACTTGATGCTCTTTACGGAGTTCAGACTCTATGACTTTCAGCATCGCAAACAACTCGCCGGGAGACTTGTTCATCCCTTGCATGTTGTAGTTCAACACAAAGCCTTTATAGCTTGGCGGCAGTGATTGAAGGATTCTGTCAGTGATAGCCTCTTGCGGGAGTTCAATCCCCAGCTCAGCTAGACGGTTTGAGTACCCAGACATTTTGAGCACATGTTCACTGACAGACGAGTTTTCCTCCATTTTGCAAGCATAGAATTTATCGGAGGTCTCATACCTCTCGATCCGGGCGTTCTTCTGAAAGATAAACTTCAACTCTTGGAACATCTCAAATGCTCCATGACGCTCAAAGCGACGTTGAAGTCCCAGTTCTAAGCCATACAAGACTGCACATTGAACTATTGAGTAGTCCTCCTTACGTGCTAACCAAGCGTTCTTAACATCCTGATCAGCCGTAGCGGGTGGTTCATCTCCTAGCGCAGCATTAAGGACATAATCCTTCTTCCCAGCTTGTAAGATTAGCTTAAGATTACGAGCCCAGTCTACAAAGTTGCTTCCATCATATTTCAACTTAGCTTTCTCTAGGAACGTATTAAAATTCAGGATGACTGTCGCGTGAGCCATGATCTACAACACAAATATATTCAAAGTGGACTTAGACTATGTTCAAGATAATTAGAGTTTAACTTAATCAAATTATTCGCTAAACTCCCACTCAAAAAGTACATCTCTCTAGTCATTTGAGTGGTTCATGATCCACTTACACTAGCTCAAGTCCGATCATCACGTGAGTTGAGCATAGTTTCAGTGGTAAGCATCCCTATGCTAATCATATCATCTATATGATTCATGATCGACCTTTCGGTCTCATGTGTTCTGAGGCCATGTCTGCACATGCTAGGCTCGTCAAGCTTAACCCGAGTGTTCCGCGTGCGCAACTATTTTGCACCCGTTGTATGTGAACGTTGAGTCTATCACACCCGATCATCACGTGGTGTCTCGAAACGACGAACTGTAGCAACGGTGCACAGTCGGGGAGAACACAATTTCTTCTTGAAATTTTAGTGAGAGATCACCTCATAATGCTACTGTCGTTCTAAGCAAAACAAGGTGCATAAAAGGATTAACATCACATGCAATTCATAAGTGACATGATATGGCCATCATCACGTGCTTCTTGATCTCCATCACCAAAGCACCGGCACGATCTTCTTGTCACCGGCGCCACACCACGATCTCCATCAATGTGTTGCCATCGGGGTTGTCGTGCTACTCATGCTATTACTACTAAAGCTACATCCTAGCAAAATAGTGAACGCATCTGCAAGCACAAACGTTAGTATAAAGACAACCCTATGGCTCCTGCCGGTTGCCGTACCATCGACGTGCAAGTCGATATTTTCTATTACAACATGATCATCTCATACATCCAATATATCACATCACATCGTTGGCCATATCACATCACAAGCATACCCTGCAAAAACAAGTTAGACGTCCTCTAATTTTGTTGTTGCATGTTTTACGTGGTGACCATGGGTATCTAGTAGGATCGCATCTTACTTACGCAAACACCACAACGGAGATATATGAGTTGCTATTTAACCTCATCCAAGGACCTCCTCGGTCAAATCCGATTCAACTAAAGTTGGATAAATCGACACTTGCCAGTCATCTTTGAGCAATGGGGTTACTCGTAGCGATGAAACCAGTCTCTCGTAAGCGTACGAGTAATGTCGGTCCAAGCCGCTTCAATCCAACAATACCGCGGAATCAAGAAAAGACTAAGGAGGGCAGCAAAACGCACATCACCGCCCACAAAAACTTTTGTGTTCTACTCGAGAAGACATCTACGCATGAACCTAGCTCATGATGCCACTGTTGGGGAACGTCGCATGGGAAACAAAAAAATTCCTACGCGCACGAAGACTTATCATGGTGATGTCCATCTACGAGAGGGGATGAGTGATCTACGTACCCTTGTAGACCGTACAGCAGAAGTGTTAGCGAACGCGGTTGATGTAGTGGAACGTCCTCACGTCCCTCGATCCGCCCCGCGAACAATCCCGCGATCAGTCCCACGATCTAGTACCGAACGGACGACACCTCCGTGTTCAGCACACGTACAGCTCGACGATGATCTCGGCCTTCTTGATCCAGCAAGAGAGACGGAGAGGTAGAAGAGTTCTCCGGCAGCGTGACGGTGCTCCGGAGGTTGGTGATGACCTTGCCTTAGCAGGGTTCCGCCCGAGCTCCGCAGAAACGCGATCTAGAGGAAAAACGGTGGAGGTATGTGGTCGGGCTGCCGTGGAAAAGTCGTCTCAAATCATCCCCAATACCTCCGTATATATAGGTGGGAGGGAGGGGACCTTGCCTTGGGGCTCAAGGAGCCCCAAGGGGGTCGGCCGAGTCCAAGGGGGAAGGCTCCCCCCCAAACCGAGTTGGACTTGGTTTGGTGGGTGGGAGTCCTTCCCTTCCTTCCCACCTCCCTTTTTTTCTTTCTCTTTGATTTTCTTTTGTATGGCGCATAGGGCCCTTTTGGGCTGCTCCACCAGCCCACTAAGGGCTAGTGCGCCACCCTCATGGCCTATGGGCTTCCCCGGGGTGGGTTGCCCCCCCGGTGAACTTCCGGAACCCATTCGTCATTCCCGGTACATTCCCGGTAATTCCGAAAACCTTCCGGTAATCAAATGAGGTCATCCTATATATCAATCTTCGTTTCCGGACCATTTCGGAAACCCACGTGACGTCCGTGATCTCATCCGGGACTCCGAACAACATTCGGTAACCAACCATATAACTCAAATACGCATAAATCAACGTCGAACCTTAAGTGTGCAGACCCTGCGGGTTCGAGAACTATGTAGACATGACCCGAGAGACTCCTCGGTCAATATCCAATAGCGGGACCTGGATGCCCATATTGGATCCTACATATTCTACGAAGATCTTATCGTTTGAACCTCAGTGCCAAGGATTCATATAATCCCGTATGTCATTCCCTTTGTCCTTCGGTATGTTACTTGCCCGAGATTCGATCGTCAGTATCCGTATACCTATTTCAATCTCGTTTACCGGCAAGTCTCTTTACTCGTTCCGTAATACAAGATCCCGCAACTTACACTAAGTCACATTGCTTGCAAGGCTTGTGTGTGATGTTGTATTACCGAGTGGGCCCCGAGATACCTCTCCGTCACACGGAGTGACAAATCCCAGTCTTGATCCATACTAACTCAACTAACACCTTCGGAGACACCTATAGAGCATCTTTATAGTCACCCAGTTACGTTGCGACGTTTGATACACACAAAGCATTCCTCCGGTGTCAGTGAGTTATATGATCTCATGGTCATAGGAATAAATACTTGACACGCAGAAAACAGTAGCAACAAAAAGACACGATCAACATGCTACGTCTATTAGTTTGGGTCTAGTCCATCACGTGATTCTCCTAATGACGTGATCCAGTTATCAAGCAACAACACCTTGTTCATAATCAGAAGACACTGACTATCTTTGATCAACTGGCTAGCCAACTAGAGGCTTGCTAGGGACGGTGTTTTGTCTATGTATCCACACATGTAAATGAGTCTTCATTCAATACAATTATAGCATGGATAATAAACGATTATCTTGATACAGGAATTATAATAATAACTATATTTATTATTGCCTCTAGGGCATAATTCCAACACCGTAAAGGACTAACCGTGTGTGTTAAGGTTTCAGATAACACACGTCAACGGCACAAGACGACTCGCCTCCTCGTTCATGGAACAGAAGCACGGCGTTCTCTACGATTCTCTTTATTTGAGTCATAGGAAAGCCGTACTATTAAGAGGGGAACCGTAGTGGAAAGGTTTGGGTGGAATCAATCTTTGCACGCGCACACTTCACATATTTTCCCCTTGCCGACAAATTTGGAGTGGCTCCCGCCTTTGTGTTTCAGCGGTAGTACTGCTGGGCCTAGCGGTAGTACCGCTGTCCCCGGCGGTAGTACCGCTGGGCCTAGCGGTAGTACCGCTGGAGTGCTAGCGGTGGTACCGCTGCAGCCAGCGGTAGTACCGCTAGCTGGTGGTAGTACCGCCCCTGGTCAGCGGTAGTACCGCTCCAGGAGCTTTGTACCGCCTGCCTAGTGGTTGTGCGTGGACGGACCTTTTTGCGAAGACTTTCTTGGCGGTGGTAGTGCTTGCACTACCAGGGGCCCAGCGGTAGTACCGCTGTAGCCAGCGGTAGTACCGCTGCACCTAGCGATAGTACCGCTAGACACGGGCTGTGAGTGGAAAACGGTTGGATTTTTCCCCCACTATATAAAGGGTTCTTCTAGCTGTGGAACCTCACCTCTCATCCTCCCAAGCTCCATTGTTGCTCCCTAAGCTCAAAAGTGCCCGATCTCTCTCCCTAGCCAATCAAACTTGTTGATTCTTTAGGGATTGGTTGAGAAGGCCTAGATCCACACTTTCACCAAGAGAAAAGTTGATTCCCCCACCAATCCCTTGCGGATCTTGTTACTCTTGGGTGTTTGAGCATCCTAGATGGTTGAGGTCACCTCGAAGCCATATTCCATTGTGGTGAAGCTTCGTGGTCTTGTTGGGAGCCTCCAAGCTTTGTGTGGAGTTTGCCCCAACCTTGTTTGTAAAGGTTCGGTCGCCGCCTTCAAGGGCACCTATAGTGGAATCACGGTACCTTGCATCGTGCGAGGGCGTGAGGAGAATATGGTGGCCTTAGTGGCTTATTGGGGAGCATTGTGCCTCCACACCGCTCCAACGGAGACGTACTTCCTATCAAAGGGAAGGAACTTCGGTAACACATCCTCGTCTCCATCGGTTCCACTTGTGGTTATCTCTAACCTTTACTTTGTGTATGCTTGTGTTATTGTCTATATATTACTTGTCTTAATAGCTCTCGTTGTTAGCTTCATTAGGGTTCACCTCATTGTCGTAATATTTGTGAACCCATATGTTGTTTACCTTAACTTGCTAAGTTTAATTAAAAAGTGGTCGTTGTCTATTCACCCCCCCCCCTCTAGTCAACCATATCGATCCTTTCAATGAGGTATCTAGTTTCCAAAAGAGAGCTAGGTTCCAACACACCAAACCCTCGACAAATTTTCATGATGGCACAAAGCATCATAAAGAGCAAGACTTGCCTCCCATCAACACACACTTGGATGGGGATCAAAAGATTTTATGATGGGCGAATAAGAGAGTGTTCTAAAGAAAATAGGATAGCTCCCCCAAGGGATGTGCATTATATAGAATTTGCATTTAAATACAAAATGCACAAGATGGGATCATCACTTTCTCTATATCTATAAAAACACTAGACATGTTAAAATAGATCCACAAGAGGCAAGGAAGACAAACGAAACACAAAATCCAATGTAAAGACAATTAGCAATTCCTACCACATGATGGGAATACCAATTGTCAAGGACAAGAAGTATTTTGGAAATAATACTCATTGGTAGATCGCAAATATATCCAACATAATATTTACCCATAAAACGCAAGCAAATGACACTTGTAGAGCTAACATGCCACCTAGGAACAAGATAATTTACAATATCAATACTAAGTGGCAATACCTCAAATGTACACATTTTCTAGGCTTGTAATATGCACATAGCATATTACTCCCCCATAATGTGATAACCCAACAATATAACAAGTGGAAAATTAAAACCAACAAGAGATAATTAATGGACCATATAGAATTTGAATTACTCATGAGTAAGACATACCACATAGAAACTAGATAATCTTGAAATATCAATACTAAGTGGTATTCCCCATGTATACACATTTATAGGATTGTGAGGTGCGCAAAGCACATCACTCCCCCACAATGGGATAATCCATTAATCTCTCACAAGAGCCAACAAAGATACAAACAATATGCAAAAAGGCTCAATACAAGACTCACATGTACATGATATGCAAACCAACATACACATACTCGATTACTCAAGATAAGCAAGTTAGAAGCACAACATATACAAACACGTGCAAGGTACAAAACAAAAACATGCAAAGGGGCAAGCAACTAACAATGTAAATAGTTTAAGTACAAGTTATCGTAAGGAGGCACATTGGATATAAGATAGAAACTCGATAATCCAAATGACTTGGCTTGAGAAAATATGAATGATGAGGACCCCTTAATTCTTCATTATGTATCCAAGTACTCCACAAACACCCATTGATCAAGTTTGAGCTTGTTGGTCCCCAACCACGTTGGGTCCTAAGAGGTTAGTCACAATAGGCTTGGCAACCCAAATGGTACTTTTCTTGACACCACTTTGAGTACCAACAAACTTGGCAAACACATTGACAACCTTATCCTTCCCAAGTGAATAGATATCATCAATAATGATTGGGTTGGATAAATTACCTCTCGTGCAAGAAGAAGCAAAGTGACCCTTCTCACGACATAAGTAGCAACATCTACCCTTTAATTTCTTCCCTATTGATTTCTCAACATGAGGAGTGTTGGCTTGGGTCTTCTTGGGAAGGGGCCTTTCTTCAACTTGTAGTTGAGTATGTGAGTGCACTTGTGGCCTCTTCCCTTGTTGCTTGTGACTTTGGGGCTTCTTCTTTAGTGGGCAAGATCTAACATGGTGCCCTTCAATTTTGCACTTGAAGCAGATAATCTTGGCCGAATTCTTGACTTGTTCTTGGCCCTTCTTCTTGAAGCTTTTGGACTTATTCTTCTTGTTGGAGTTGAATACAAGTCCATATTTGTCATTTGGGGATTTTTGCCCACACAAGACATTGTTGAGTGTGGACATTCCTTCATGACTCTTTTCCAAGTCTTTATTCAAGGAAGTGATTTGGGCCTTGAGCTCTTTGATTTCCTCTACATGGTTAGTATCAACACAAGTACTAGAGGAAGTATAAGCTTCATTCTTAGAGCAACAAGGCATGGAAAGTAATTCATCACAAGATGTAGCAACATTGTGAGTAGATGAATTACGAGGACTAGCACATGGCAATATAGCTTTTTGACTAGAAGTAGTGCTAGTGTCCACATGAGGCTCACTCGATGTTACCTTGGTAGTAATAGCCTCATGAGCTAATTTTAGCACATTATGGGATAATAGAAGATCATCATGAGAGCTTGTGAGCATTACATGACTTTCTTCCAATTTCCCATAATTGCTAGATAGCAACTCGAGTTGAGCCCTTAGCTCAACATTCTCCTTTAAAATGGATGCTTCACAAGAAGTAGAACTAGTAGCACAAGCATCATTATTAACAATTAGAGGAGAAGGCAACTTGGCAAGATCTTTAGCATATGAAGCTTCAAGTTGAGCATGAGACTCGGTGAGTTCGATGAGCGAACTCTTAATAGCCTTTGAGCCATTTTCGAGGTGCTCATAGTCCTCAACGAGTTTAACATGTGCAACTTCAAGCTTATCGTTTTTAGTTCTAAAATCATTAGCCACCTCGAGAGCTCTATCATGGGATTCCTTTAATCTAGATAATTCTATAGCAAAGGTTTCCTCAAGAGATTCCTTGGTGGTTTGTTCATTTTCAAGAGCTTGAGATAGCTCCGCGATCTCGTTAGTGTATTCACGCTCATGACCTTCCATTTTCTCAATGGTGGCCTCATGCTCCTCGAGATGAGCTTCCAACTCCTCAATGTATTTCTTGCCCTCAGTGTCAATAGACATGATTTCCAAGAAGTTGGAACAAGCAAGTTTATTCTTATAAAGAGATTTAAAAATCATTTCACCCTTAATTTTTAAGGATGCAATATTATCACTCTCTTCATCATTATTCTCATCCCCATTATCATCAAAATCATCATCATGAGATATATTGGGATTCAAAGTAGGAGATACCTTTGAAGCCTTAGCCATAAGGCAAAAGTGAATCACAATAGATGATGATGTAGGATACCTTGAAGCATCATTCAAGGCCACATCTTGTTCCATGGAGTGATGAGTTTCCTCTACATTGTTAGCACAACAACTCGAGGAAATATATACATTTTTATCATGGCAACAAGATATAGGAAGCATATCATCATGAGATTTAGTCAAGCAGTTTTTACATGATATGCAAGGACTATCAACACAAGCATGTAAAACATTTAGAGTGCTCGAAGTGTTAATGCCCAAAGATGAAGCATTGCAATAATATAGTGATGAAGGATCATCAATAATAAACCCACTATCATCATTGCAATGATCACCACTACTCACCATATCATTACCTTGTGGCAATCCACATGTAGGTGAAGTAGATGAAGTTGAGAAGACCACACGATCGAAGGTGGAGGGAGAACAATAATTCACACAAATCTTGGACATACCATATTTATCTTGAAGCTTTGTCCACAACTCATGAGCATCCCGGAATGGCATGAGTTGAAATATAACTACATTGCTCAAAGCATCAAAAAGCACATTAGAAGCTTGAGCATTGAGATATGAGTTTTTCTCATCCTCTAAATATATATTTTGAGAATCCTTTGGAGGAGAAAAACCCACATCTACAATTCGCTCTAAATTTGGGTCCAAGACCCGAAAGTGATTAAGCATGTGAATTACCCAAACATCAAAATTTGTGGCATCGAAACTAAGAGTGTCACTGAATCCTAAACCCCTAGTCGACATCCTTACTTTCTAGGTGGTTAAACCTAATAAAGAGAGACCTAGCTCTGATACCAATTAAAAGGACGTGGATGTCGCCTAGAGGGGGGTGAATAGGCGCTTTAAAATAATTACGGTTTAGGCTTGAACAAATGTGAATAAAACTAACGTTTAATTTGTCAAGCACAAAACCTACAACAACTAGGCTAACCTATGTGCACCAACAACTTATGCTAAGCAAGATAAACAACTAACTGATAGCAAGATATATGACAATAAACAATATGGCTATCACAAAGTAAAGTGCATAAGTAAAGGGTTCGGGTAAGAGATAATCGAGGCACGCGGAGACGATGATGTATCCCGAAGTTCACACCCTTGCGGATGCTAATCTCCGTTGGAGCGGTGTGGAGGCACAATGCTCCCCAAGATGCCACTAAGGCCACCGTAATCTCCTCACGCCCTCGCACAATGCAAGATGTCGTGATTCCACTAAGGGACCCTTGAGGGCGGTCACCAAACCCGTACAAATGGTAAACCTTGGGGACGGTCACCGGTACCCGTACGAATTGCTCGAAGCAATCTCCACAACCTAATTGGAGACCCCGACGCTTGCCCGGAGCTTTAAACCACAATGATTGAGCTTCGAGATGCCACCAAGCTTCTAGGACGCTAAAGCATCCACGAAGAACAATATCTAGGGTACTAAGTACCAAAGGTAATAAGCTTCTCAAACTTCACTTCCATGTATCACCGTGGAGAACTCAAACCGATGCAACTAATGCAATGGCAAGGGCACACGGAGTGCCCAAGTCCTTCTCTCCCGAATCCCACCAAAGAAACTAATGCTAGGGAGGAAAATGAGAGGAAGAATGAAGAAAAACTCCAAGATCTAGACCCAAGGGGTTCCCCTCACTTAGAGGAGAAAGTGATTGGTGGAAATGTGGATCAAGATCTCCTCTCTCTTTTCCCTCAAGAACTAGCAAAAATCATTGGAGGGATTGAGAGTTAGCAAGCTCGAAGAAGGTCAACAATGGCGAAAGAACACGATCTAAAAAGATAAGATTCAATGGGGAAGAATACCCCCTTTTAAAGATGGGGAAAAATCCAACCGTTAAGCCTCACAGCCCGCACAGAGCGGTACTACCGCTCATGGAGCGGTACTACCGCTCGGTAGGTTCACCAATCATGGTGAGGCCAAAAAGGATGCAAAAATAGTCCGATGGAGCGGTACTACCGCTCCTGGAGCGGTACTACCGGTGGCACCAGGAGCGGTACTACCACTGGATACTGAAACTGCTGTAACTTTCGCATACGGACTCCGAATTCAACGAAACCAAGTTTGTTGGAAAGCTAACGACATGGGCTAACACAATATTGATAGAAATATCAATAATAAGCAAGTGAGAAAAGTCCGATAAGAAAATGGTGAGAACCCTTCTTCGAATAAGACCGGTAAAAACTCCCAACATCGAAAACATCATAGAAGATGCATACGGACTCCGTTTTCGATGAACTCGAGCGTGTCATGAAGATGACCATAAGCTCTAAAACTCACAAATAGAAATATCAAACAATAACCAAGAAGTGTGATGCAAGGATGCAAATGGTTTGAGCTCTCAACAAACGATACGATCAAGCTACTCACTTGAGATCCCCCTTGACAGTACGACAATCTATCCTAAAACAGAAAACCTATCAAGGGCAAACCTATACATTGCACCTCGTCCTCTTGAACTAGATGACGATGATCTTGGCTTCCTCAAGATGGACCACCTTTCTTGCTTGTGTTAGCTTGATGAAGACTAGTTGATTTCTCCCCCATACACACTATGGGTGAGCCGCTCTTCAGCATATCTTCACTAGTCCATTGCCACCATCCTCCATCACTTGACGTCATCCTCCATGGGTTGTATGAGATATTCCTCTTGATGCAACCCCATGGAAACACACCTAACCCCATATAGAACTCTTAAGAAGACCATGGGTTAGTACACAAATACATACTGGACAATGCTTACCATACCATGGGATCACTTGATCCCTCTCGGTACATCTTGTATGCTTTGTGTGTTGATCATCTTGATTTACTCTTTGTCTGACGATCTTGATCAACCTTGTGTCTCTATGACCATTCTTTGGATAATATTTTGAATACCACCTTGGTCATCATATAAACTCCTTGAACCCAACAGATGGACTTCAAGAAGTGCCTATGGACAAATCGTATAAATATAACTTAAGGCAACCATTAGTCCATGGGAATTATCATCAATTACCAAAAACACATATGGAGATATATGCTCTAACAGTTGGGAGCAAAGTTATTTGTTGTGTGTGCAGGTCCACGTCTTCTGCTAGACAGGGGCAACACACACCTACTTGTTCATCCTAGGAGTCCTCATGGTTTGATAAACTTTACAATCTTCGTGTGAGGGAAAACTTGCTGCTGACTACATCTCAACCTTCCACTTGGGGTAACCAACGAGGTGCGAGAAGTATATACATCATCTCGTCATCAGCTCCCAGGCAGGAGGCCTCGCCTCATTCGATCATTGTATCTTTTGTGCTAGCCTTCTCTAAGGCACCTCATGTTTCATGTCTCTACTAAGATATTTGTTGTTTCCGCTGACTCGTCTGTTTATCGAGCTTTCGTATTCTAGCCCTCGAGGCCCCTGGCTTGTAATATGAAGCTTGTATGTTTTATTTGTGTCTAGAGTTGTGTTGTGATATCTTCCCATGACTCCTTGAACTTGGTCGTACGCATTTGCGTGTATGATTAGCGTATGATCAAATCGAGGGCGTCATAGCAGTACTACCACCCTGCACTACCGCTCCACAAACCGCTCAGTCCGACACGAAAAGTGTTGAGACCCACGAGCAGCGGTACTAGCGAGCGGAACTGGGCAGAGTACTTCCGCCCAAGAGCGATACTACCGCAGCCAGGGCGGTACGACCAATCATAAGAGGTAGTACCGCTCCATGGAGCAGTACTACCGCTTGGATCTTTCCAGGTAGACTACAGGCAACAGATGAAAAGCACGAATACAATAAACTGCCATATCTTTCGCATACGAGCTCCGAATTAAGCAAACTCGAGCTTGTTGGATTCAGGACGATAAGAGTTATCCAACAGTGACCAAAGTTATCTTAAGAAGATGCAGTTATGAAAATGCCAAATATATAGAGATGTGAAACCTCTATGAATGAAGAACCGACAAAAACTCTAACATCAAAAACATCATAGAAAATGCACATGGACTCCGTTTTCGATGAACTCGAGCTTTTCACGAAGATGACCATAAGCTCAAGAACCCACATACAGAAAATCCAACCAAGAACAAAGAAACATGATGATGCCAATAATGCAATGGCTTGAGCTCTCAACGAACGATACGATCAAGCTACTCACTTGAGAGCCCCCTTGATAATATGAAAATCTATCCTATGACCCAGTCTCCCAACTACCACTGTGAGACCAGTAAAATAGAAAATCTATCAAGGGAAAACTTATGCCTTGCACATAATTCACTTGAGCTAGAAAAAGATGATCTTGACTTCCTCAAGATGGACCACCTTTCTTGATTGCTTTATCTCGATGAAGACTAGTTGATTGCTCCCTCATACTCACTATGGGTGAGCCACTCTTCAGCATATCTTCACAAGTCCATTGCCACCACAATGGACAACAAGCTTCAAGCATGATATCTTCGTGATGCTCCATTTGAACTTGCACAACCCAATCTTGATAACGATCACCACTTGATGTCATCTTCCATGGGTTGTATGAGATCTTCCTCTTGATGCAAGCCCATGGAAACACACCTAACCCCACATAGAATTCCCACTAGGACCGTGGGTTACTACACAAAGCGTAATGGACAATGCTTACCATACCATGGGATCACTTGATTCCTCCCGGTAAATCTTGCATGCTTTGTGTGTTGATCAACTTGATTCACTCTTTGACTTAGTCTTGATCAACCTTGTGTCTTTATGGCCAATCTTTAGATAATACCTTGAATACCACCTTGGTCATCATATAAACTCCTTGAAACCAACATATGGACTTCAAGAAGTTCCTATGGACAAATCCTTCAAATATAACTCAAGGAAACCATTAGTCCATAGGGATTGTCATCAATTACCAAAACCACATATGGAGAAATATGCTCTAACACTTGGCTTCAATATTTAGATGACGGGCTTCCTCAAATTCCCTATGTATTCATGAGCAAGCACGTTGTGACGCCCTCAATATAATCGTATGCTAATCATACACGCAAATGTGTACAATCAAACTCAAGGACTCACGGGAAGATATCACAACACAACTCAAGACATAAATAAAAACAATACAAGCTTCATATTACAAGCCAAGGGCCTCGAGGACTAGAATACAGAAGCTCGAGAAACACACGAGTCAGCGGAAGCAACAAATATCTGAGTACAAACATTAAACAAGGGGTGCCTTAGAGAAGGCTAGCACAAAAGATACAACGATCGAACGAGACGAGGCCTCCTGCCTGGGAACCTCCTAACTACTCCTGGTCTTCAGCGGCCTCCACGAAGAAGTCACCATTGGGGTGGCAGGCATCGGTAGGAAACTCCATCTCCTGGGCTCCATCATCTGGTCACAGCAACGGATCAAGGGGGCAAAGGGGGAGCAAAGCAACAGTGAGTACTCATCCAAAGTACTCGCAAGACTTATATCAGAACTAGCTAAGTATGCAACAATATCAAATAAGGGTTTATATGTGGACTGACTGCAACATTGTGACAAAAGGGGGAGAAGGCCTAGTCTTATCAAAGACTAGCATCTTCAGGGTCTTGCAGCAACAGACGAGAGTAGAACAAGGTAACACAATTAATAGTCATATTGTTGCAGCAATATTAATGAGAGGTCACGCCAGAGATCCTCCCTCGACTCCCTGCAAGGAAGCAATCCTGGGGCAACTATTTCGAGTTAAGTAACAATTGTAGTTGTATAAGATCAGGGCACAACTCCAAGTCGTCCTGTAACCGTGGACACGGCTATCCGAATAGTTAATTTTTATCCCTGCAAGGGTGCACCAAGTTTCCCGTCACGCTCGATAACACTCTGGCTGGACACACTTTTCTGGGTCATGCCCGACCTCGGAATATCGACACGCGCAGCCCACCTAAGCTCAGCAAAGAGGCCAACCCGCCGGTCTAACTCCTAAGCACAAAGGGGTCGTGGGCCCACTTGCCCTCCGCGCTCCTGCACGATGCGTGGGCGGCCGATGTCAGTCCTAGCACCCCTTAATACAAGAGCGATGCATCTCGGGACCACTCGGGCGCGCGCCGCTCCATCGCTGACGTCTGAAGAGCTTCGTCTAATACCGTGACGTCGAGTACCCATAATTCTTCCCGCGTAGCCGGTTAGTGCGAAAAGGTATCCGACCAACCCAGATCAAATACCCAAATCCATTATCATTTTAATTAAGTCAATGACACAACCATGCGGGAATCCACCCGCCTAACATCTATTCATCAAATATCCTAGTAACATGGCCGAGTAACTGTGTGGTTGTAACATCAGGGGGATCCAAGGTATCACCCTCGTTGGATGCCGAACAATGTAACAGTAAAGGTGGACTTAGAGGAATCACCCTCGAGGGTCCCACACTTGAGGGGTTGCGCGACAGAGACATCGTTGGGAGTGGTGAAGGAGGAATCACCCTTGATAACCACGACCGACTAGCTACACTACAGAGGTATCATCCTGAGTACTTCGCGAGGTGTCACCCTCGGTACCCGATAGTAACTCTGTAGCGCTGCACAACTAAGGGGGTGTGAGTGTTGTGTCGGATCTGGCTCGTCGATCAGGGATCAAGACTTGATGACAAAGTGGGGCAACTGGACTAAGGGGTCAGAGGGGATGACTGCTCCACCTATACTAAACGGTTTTACAGTGCGGTACTGAAAGTAGCACTTCATCAAAAATAGGCTATGCATCAGATATAGGAGCTAACTACAACAGTAGCAAAATTCTAATGCAAGCAGGAGGAAGAAAGACATAGGCGATATAGGGGTGATCAAGGGGGGTTTGCTTGCCTTGTTGCTCTGCGACAAAGGGCTGGTCGACATAGACGTAGTCATACCCGACGGCAGCGTTAGCGCAGGGGTCTACCGGAGAGAAGAGGGGGAAGAAACAATAAATAATAGCAACAAGTGCAATAACTAAGCATGACATGGCAATATGCATGCTAGGCATGAGCTAACGCAATAACATCCGTCATAGACAGGCCGGGAAAATATCAGATGATATTTCCCGGTTCTCTCGCTACTATCGGTCAGACTGAAAACGATGGAAAAGTTTCACGTTTGCTATGCTAGGGACGCGTGACACACGAACGGATGGTGTATCCTGGTTCCTCTCGTTCTGCTGATCAACTTTCATGTTGAAAATATTTTGATCTGACTTACGGTTTATTTTATATTAATTTGTAAAGGTTTATTTAATAATTAGGAGATAAAAACAGATTAAATTGATTTATTTAAATGTTATTATAACATCAGCATGATGTCAGGCTGACATCGGCAGTTGGCTGGTCAAACTGGCCAGTGGGTCCCATGTGTCATAGACATAATTTTTAATTAGGTTTAATTATTAATTAATCAGATTAATTTAGTGGGGGACCCATGTGTCATGCTCTAATAGGATAATTTAATTATCCTAATTAACAAATTATCTAATTAATCTATTTACTCTTAATCATTATCACTAATACTTATTTATCTAATTAATTAATTCAAAAATTATTTAATTAATTAACTTAACTAATTAATTAAAACAATTTACAGGGGGTGGACCCACCTGTAAGTGGCCCATCGGCCTAACGCACACACATACACAACACACATCCATACATATACATTATGTATCTTTTTCTACATACATAATACATATACATACATACATACATGCATACATGCACATTTCCATTTTCTCCTACACTACACAATCAACAAGGCTAATCCCCTCTGTCAACAGGGAGGAACCGGAGTAGGGAGAGGAAGGTGAAGGTGGGAGGAGCCCGGATGTGCTCACCGCGCGTTGCCGGGAAGAGGGGCGGCGAGGCTCGATGGAGCCGACGTGGAGGATGACGATGAGGACGATGGTGATGGCCGACGAGGGGAGCACCGGCCAGGTGGAGACGCACGGTGGAGGCGAGGCGTGACGGATCTGACGGGGGGTTTCGACCGGTGTGGATCCGGCACGGGGCCGATGCGGTTCGGTGCTGGAGAATATGACGGCGGGGCAGTGAGGGGAGGAGGTCCCCTGGCGTGGTGGCCTGCAGGGGCGGTCGGTGGCGCTGGATATGGGTGAAGGTGGGGGCATGCGGGTGCTGCTCCTGCTGGATATGGGTGAAGGTGCGATGCGGGGCGCCGGCAGCGTCGCGACGCAGGGAGGCGCTGGATCAGCGTCGACGTAGGGAGGCGCGACGGGAGGGAGCCGGTGTGGGGGCGTTGCAGGGCGCGGGCGCCGGTGGCTCGCTGGGGTGAGGAGGCCGGTGGAGGGGGTCGGCCGGATCCAGCCGAAGGTGGGTCGGAGGAGGAGGGGCCGACCGACGGGGAGATGGCCGGAGGGCGAGGAGGCGCTGGCGTCGGGCTCCGGTGGGTGGTGGTGGCGCGAGGGTGGGGAGGGCCGGCGCGGGGCGCCGGCAGCGTCGATGGATCGGCGCCGAGAGAGAGGAAGGGTGTGGGATCCAGTGGAGAGGAGGGAGTCGTTGGGAGGGGAGGGAACCAGGGGGTTCCCTCGTCGGGAGAGGTGGGAGCGACGTGAGGGTGTGTGTGGGTGTAGGGGGGGTACGGGGAGCGAGGCGTGAGGAGTTGGTGGGGGTGACGAGGGGGAGGGAACCAGCACGGTTCCCTCGTGGTTGGTGAGAGCGAGGGGAGGGTCCTGACGGCGCGGCAGGGAGCTGAGAGCGGGGTGGGTTGGCGCTAGGGTTTCCCCCTGGCGGCGCTAGGTGGGAGTGTGGCCGGCTGGGCCACTTTGGCCCAGTTGGGCCAAGCCTTTTTTTACTTTCTTTTACTATTATTTTTATATAGTTTCTGTTTTAAATATATAGGGGTTTTAAATAACTTCAAAAATGCCCGATTCACTTTTATAATTTACTAGGGAATTTTTATAATTCCTCTGACATTTTTATTTTAACATCCAAAAACTTTTCTCGTTCGACTTATTTTTAAATTTTTAATTTGACTCGGTTTCGACTAACACGAGATGAACGATAGAATTCACGACAACGTGTCATCATTAACGTGGGATCACCGTAGCTTAATTACATACATTACTGTAGCAAAAACTAAGGATGTCACACACGTTGTATGCACACTCACTTAAGAAGAGGCAGTATAAAAAATGCCAATGATATAGAGATGTGAAACCTCTATGAGCGAAAAACCGACAAAACCTCCAACATCGAAAACATCATAGAAGGTACATATGGACTCCGTTTTCGATGAACTTGAGCTTGACATAAAGATGATCATAAGCTCTAATACTCACAAAGAGAAACACCAAACAAGAACCAAGAAAGATGATGCAAGGATGCAAATGGTTTGATCTCTCAACGAATGATACGATCAAGTTACTCACTTGAGCCCCCCCCCCCTTGACAGTAAGCCAATCTAGCCTATAACCCAGTCTCCCAACTACCACCGTGGACCGGTAAAATAGAAAACCTATCAAAGGCAAATCTATACCTTGCACATAGTCCACTTGAGCTAGATGATGGCGATCTTGACTTCCTCAAGATGGACCACCTTTCTTGATTGCGTTGGCTCGATGAAGCCTAGTTGATTGCTCCCCCATACTCACTATCGGTGAGCCACTCTTCAACACACCTTCACAAGCCCATTGCCATCACAATGAACGGCAAGCTTCAAGCATAATATCTTCGTGATGCTCCACTTGAACTTGCACACCGCAATCTTGATGACGATCACCACTTGATGTCATTCTCCATAGGTTGTATGAGATCTTCCTCTTGACGCAAACTCATGGAAACACACCTAGCCCCACATAAAACTCTCACGAAGACCATGGGTAGTACACAAAGCATAATGAACAATGTTTATCATACCATGGGATCACTTGATCCCTCTCGATACATCTTGCACGCTTTATGTGTTGATCAACTTGATTCACTCTTTGACTTAGTCTTGATCAATCTTGTGTCTCTATGACCAACCTTTGGATAAAACCTTGGGTATCACCTTGGTCATCATATAAACTCCTTAAAACCAACATATGGACTTCATATGGACTTCAAAAAGTGCCTATGGACAAATCATTCGAATATAACTCAAGGCAACCATTAGTCCATAGAAATTGTCATCAATTACGAAAATCACATATGAAGAAATATGCTCTAACAACATGCATAATAGAAAAAAAATACACGAAGGTCCTAAAAGTATTTCAAGTGTGTCAAGTAGGTCCTAAAAGTTTGAAATCCTTCACCGTGAGTCTTATAAGTTTATTTTAGTAATGACTTTTAGGACCTACTTGACACACTTGAAATACTTTAGGACATGCAGTGAATGATTTACACACATTTAGGATCAATGGTGAACGGTTTTAAACTTTTATGACCTACTTAACACACTTAAAATACTTTCAAAACCTTTCAGTACATTTTACTCTACATAATACTACCCATGACCCATTACGACCAGCCTAAGGCCGGGCAAATCTCTGTTCTAAAAAAATATCCAGTTAGGGCATCTCTAACGGCTGTAAGATAGTTGTTGGTAAACTTTGCCATCTAGGATATATGATGATGTGACAATAAATAAATGAAAAGAGAAAGAAAAATTGTATGTAGATTAACAAACAGCTCTTGCACAAGCTCAAAGGTTACATAGAGAGCAACTGGATTAATTCCCTATTCTTCTATTGGATAATTTAGATGCAATTATTGAAGTAGTTGTATGATCCTTTCTTGATTAATGCCATGGATAATTTACCAACAAGACAACATACAAACTATTGAAGATGCTTTTAGTGAAACTGTTCTTCATGCTTCCTCCGTGCAAATGTCTACGGAGACGTGGCAACCCAGCCGCATCCCAGCCGTCAGCTATAGTCAAACGCATCCTAGCCGTCCACGCAGAGAGGAACGAGCACGCGAAGAAAATTTCAGAGGCGGAAAAAGAAGTTTCGAAAGGAAAACAGAGACAAATATCCCGAGAAAGGAATCATCGGGAATCAAACCAGGCACCGAAGCCAACGAAGCATTCGCACGCGCGAGAGCCTGCGAGGAAGAGAGAAGGGGAGGGAGGGATGGCGGCGGGGGCGCCGCCGCGGGGGGCGCCGACGGTGGAGGAGCAGGAGGAGGCGGCGGGGGTGGGGATCCTGCTGCAGATATCGATGCTGGTGCTGGCGTTCGTGCTCAGCCACCTCCTCCGCCGCCGCAGGGTCTACTACCTCCCCGAGGCCAGCGCGTCGCTCCTCATCGGTACGTCTGCTGTAGTACGTCCGGCGCCCGCGCCATTTTGAAGTTTTTTGGGCTGTTTTGGCGTGGCCTCTCCGGGTTACTGCTGTTTCGTGACACGTGTCGGTTGGCCGGGAAAACGGGAGGCGGTTCTACAGTACTAGCGGGTTTGCTTTGCTGGGGTTTGGGCGATCAAATGCTGGTGGTATGATGTTTAGCTGATAGCATGATGAGGCCTTGAACAATAGTCAACTTGTGAATCTGTTGCTGCACGAATTATAAACAAATCCTTGAGAAATCGATGCTTCTCCAAACAATTCTCTGTCCAACCCCAGAAATTATAGATTCATGAATCAAGAAGATAGTGGCCTGTTTAGAGATGAATCTGACCATGCTTGACCATTTGATTGTGGGCTTGCTTTAGATCACGAAGGCTCAGCTTGCAGTTGCTGAACTGTGTTGTGTTGTACTTAGTTTAATCTGCCTCAGAAAACTAGTTACAGAAGCATGAAACAACTGGTTAGACAAACGGTGTTATCATAATCCACTGCCATGCTATGGGGTCTAAGTAAACCGAACGCTTCATTTTTTTTTCCTTTTTGCACATATTCTTTTGTTTTGTATCTGTGCTGATGTTCTCATGCCTTCAAGTACTGTAACAAAATAGGAGCTACGCTTTTCTTCACGCCGCATCATTCACATGTTGTGGCTCCACCCTTCATCTCAAGGGCCATAGTGTATGGTCTTTTGGCATGGAAAACTGCTTCATGCAGAGCGGACCGTCCCACCTTTTTGAGAAAATCACATACAAATTCCGGATAAAATGTTTCAAAAAATTCTGAACAAATTCACCGATGTAGTTCACATAATGTTATGTTTAATTTCATACTAATTTGTCCCCCTGTTATCAAGGATAAAAAAGAAAGTCAAGCAGCACTGTAGCAAATTGATACATTGTTCATGACTAAGTGCTTTTCTTTTTTTATTCCCGACAAGAGAGACAATTTTGAGTATGAGATTGAGCAAGGTTTGCAATGATGAAGTATCTGCATCCATGAATTTTGTCGGCACTTTGGGAATATTGTTTCATGCAACCAAAGTTATTTCTTTGTTATGCTGAAACCTGAGTCCTGAGGTTATAAAATGATGGCAATGAAGTTTCATAAGCTATAACATACCTGCAGTATCAACTGGTTATATCCGTTTTGCATATGTGAGCATTGGGGCATTTTATCAGTGTATACCTGCAAGACCCAATGGTTTCATAATTTTGGTTGCTGGTCCCTCCTGTGATTTTGCTGCTGGTCTGCAAAAAGATGAGGACGTCTGCAAGTTACAGTTTTAGTTATACTTGGTTCAGGAATTAGATAAATCTCTTCTATTGTGACTCTGATAACCTACCATCCACTTATGGCAGGGTTGATCGTGGGAGGGCTTGCTAGCGTATCTAACGCCCAGAAAAGTACAAGGTATATACTGTCTTCTTCTCAGGAACCTAAGCGTCTCAATCTGTTCCTTGTTTACCACGCTGATATGATATCCTTTTCTTTGTGATTTCAGGAGATGGTTCAATTTCCGGGAGGAGCTCTTCTTTCTGTTCTTGCTGCCTCCTATTATATTATATCCTTTGCTATGTTTCATTTTACCTCCCTTTTCCAAAAAAATGCTTCATTTTGGTTTCCACTACGTCTTTGGTAAATCTCACACTAAATGTTTTACTTGACTGCATGCTACCCAGTCCGGCTTCAGCTTAGCACCAGTAAGTTTTGTGTTTCCCATGCCCCTATTTTTTTGAAATTCTGTTTAGCTGCAGCTAAAATATATTATCTCTGTACTTGCAGAAACCATTTTTCTCAAACTTTGGTGCTATTATTACTTTTGCAATTGTTGGAACCTTGATCGCCTGCATCGTCACGGGTGCTTTAGTGTAAGAGTCTAGACTACTTTGCTTGCATGCATATCGTATGCGAACCCTTTGGTTTCTGAACATCTGATGATGCGCTGTCATTGCAGCTATCTTGCTGGGTTAATACATCTTGTCTATAAGATGCCTCTGGTTGAGTGTATGATGTTTGGTGCCCTTGTGTCAGCAACTGATCCTGTAACTGTGTTGTCGATATTTCAGGTTTATGTCGTCAACTTAGGTACTAGCACACTATGTTTACTGGTATCCTAGAAGCGACGGTTACTTACTTTCCATTTAACTGCAGGAACTTGGCACGGATGTGAACCTCTATGCACTGGTTTTCGGTGAATCTGTGCTAAATGATGCTGTATGATTTCTATTTACATAAAATTGTTAGTATTATTGCTCTTGCTGATACTTACACCTTGCTTGATATCAATCTGATTTGTGGCGATGAAGATGGCAATCTCCTTGTACAGGTCAGCACGGCGTTTGTGATCTCCTTTATTTCATTATTTTGATTCTTCAGGATCCAACTTGATTCCCTTCCTCTTCAGGACAATGGCATCTCTGAGGACGAATGCTTCTAGCCAAAACATTTTCGTAGTTATCTTGAGGTTTCTTGAGAACTTCTTTGGATCAATGTCAACAGGTATTGTGACAAACATGTTATTCATATGGTCATTGGCTACAGATTTACTCTGCCTACAATTTTGATGTTACTGCCGTCCATCTGCCCTGGTTTTATTTTATGCTTATGCACAGGTGCAAATTGCATGGCATTTGAGAAATGACTTTCTAGTTACTTTCATCTTTGCAGGTGTCGGCGTTGGATTCATTTCTGCTCTCATATCCTTCCTTCACCCTACTTTTTGCATCGTTGGTAGAGCTATAATGGGTTTCTCCCACTAAAAGCTGCAAGTTGTATGTGATGTTTTTTTTGGCTATGCTTTCTGAAGCATTGATCACACGATATTGGTTTGTTGCTCTGCTTCAATACGAGGACACTGTGTACATACTTTTGGTGGCAAAACCAAACCTAGATGTATTCTTTTCATATCTGTATTGAATAAAAACTGACCTTGTTTCAGACAGTTAGCATGCCGCTAGGTTGTATTCTGCATTATTTTGGCATACTGACAACCATCTGTTAGTCCTTAATTCTGTAAAACCTCTTCAAGTATTCGACACTTGGTGTTGAGAAGTAAGTAACATCCCTGATCATTTATTTTTTGGCAAACAAAAGTTTACCTGGATATAATAAGCAATTTCACTGTTATTTTTTTTTTCAGCCTTTACAACCTCGAGAGCTGCTTGTTTGTAGTTTTTCCATACTTCTCGTAAGCACACCTTACTTGAATTACGAGTACTTTTTTTCAGGCTTTGAGGCTTCTAGATTCAATCATATATTTGTTTGTAGGTACATGCTAGCTGAAGGCTTTGGTCTGTCTGGCATAGTCTCAATACTCTTTACTGGAATCGTAGGTTCAACTTAAATGAGGCAGTCAGGGATTATTATTTCTGCCTGAAGTTGTTTACTTGATAGTGGAACCTTTCTTTTCAGGTGATGAAGAGATACACATTCTCAAACTTGTCAGAGGACTCCCAGCGTTTCACTGCTGCACTTTTCCATCTGCTTTCGTCATTAGCGGAAACTTTTGTGTAAGTCAACATTTAAAAGCTCCCTGTTTTGCTAAATTTACGTGCATGCTTGTCTAATCTCCCTACAGGTTCATATATATGGGATTTGATATTGCGATGGAGCGTCAAAGCTGGTCACACATTGGGTTCATATTTTTCTCAGTTGTATCCTTCACTTTGACTGGGAGATACTTTATACTGCGCATAATTTCTTCTTATGAGATACACTGCTATTTTTCCTTTTCCTTAGCATTTATTTCGTTTGATTCATGAAGATCTTCATATTAGTTGCAAGGTATGATTTCATTCGGCCTTGTTCAAATTCTATTGTTGCTATTTCATAAGGTTCGTTTGCTGAGGTTGGAGGGTTCGTTTGTATGTCTGCCAATAAGCTCGAACAATCAACAACTGAACATGAACCTCTCGATACGGCACATACTTAATAAGATCCGACAGAAACACACAAGCATTATAAAAATAGCATTGCGTTTGGTATACAATAGATCGATGCTCAAGCTGAAGCACTTGTGGCGCAGGCTCTAAATTTCTTAACTGAACTGTGCAACTGCACATTATCGTGTATATGAGTTTGCTCAAGTTGCTTGTTTTTTTCGTGTCCTCTTATTTTGAAGGGCTGCAAATGTTTTCTCGTGTGCTTTCTTGGTAAATCTGGTACGGCCACCTCACAGGCAAATATCCAGGCAATATCAACAGGCACTATGGTATAGTGGTATGTAATCTGACAAGCATGCTCGCTCAGTATAATTTTTGGCACATTAAGCAGTTCTGTCAAAGTTTTTGTGCATTTACTTGTGCAGGTCTTAGAGGTGCTATGGCTTTTGCCCTTGCTCTTCAATCTGTTCATGACCTTCCTGACGGCCATGGACAGACAATTTTGAGTGCTACCATATCTATCGTTGTTCTAACAGTAAGATATCAAACAATCAAACTACACTAGAGATGTCATTAGTGAAGAACTGCTGCAGTTTGCTGTATGGCAATCGGAAGACATGCTGGCATTGTTACTACTACTAGTATAGAGTGTGGACCATCCCGAATAATTTCTCTCATGGCGATAATCCAGGTACTTCTGATTGGAGGCTCAATAAGCACAATGCTTGAAGCTCTACATGTTGTGGGAGATGGCAATGATGGTCGTCGCCCTTCACTTGAGGCAAGTAATATGCACTTCATAAAAAATGGGCACGTTATATTCTACATTTCTGCCTATCAGATGGCATGGTTACAGATACCAATCTAGGCTTGTAATTAAACTTATCTATCAATGCATCAAAACGCACAGCTTTTGCCTTTTCCTGAGAGAAAATTGGGCACAATTGTGTTGTTCTTCACTATAAACTATGCCACAATAAGTTCCATGCTGATAACATAGAAGTTTCTTTAGAGACTTTCCAAAAACGACCTATAGTAATTTATGGTTGTGGTTGACACTGGTTCTGTCATGGTCTCATGGGATAAGATAATGCAGCCTTGTTGTGGCCCGTATATGCATACATGTGATAGGTATGAGATCTTCATGGGTTACTGGTGTATTCTTTCTTCAACTGATAAAGGCTTGTAGGTAGCTCTTGAACACCCTTTATGATTTGTAAATTTGTACTCCCTCCGTTTCTAAATATAAGTCCTTTTAGAGATTTCAATATAGACTACATACAGAGCAAAGTGAGTTAATCTACACTCTAAAATACGTCTATATACATATGTATGTAGTTCATATTAAAATCTCTAAAAAGGCTTATATTCAGAAAAGGGAGGAGTACTAGTTTGATTGATTGTTAACTTGCAGGACCAGGAGAACTATGAGGGGAACAATAGTGTGGGCAACATAGAATTGGGCAATGAGGAGGGGACTTCTACCGCAAGCAAATTCAAACAGAAACTCCAAGAAATCCAGAAAAAGTAAGCTAGCAGTTAGACTTTACTAATCAAAGGACACCACCTGCTTTTCATGGCTGCAGGAGCAGTGAAAGTTGCGGACACGCACTTTAGTAGGTTGTACCAGTTTTTTTTTTTAATGACACCAAGTTTAGTCACATGATTTTCCACAGGAATTTTTTTATGCATTTGAATCCATCTGTTTTGAATGTTCTTGCAGCACGCCTTCCTTGGCCGCGTTGGATAGAAACTACCTCACTCCATTTTTCACATCTCAAAATGCTGATAGCGATGACTACGAACATGGTCCTAGTAAGCCTGTTTTAGCTGGTTGCACCTCAGTCTTTATCTACAGCTTTCCTGTCCGTTTCTGGACTGACTTCCTCTGAATGCAAAGCAGACGGAGCTCCGCGGAGATCTAACGAGCTGCTAGACCTGGAGAGCCATGGATCACCGGCTCGAGAGACGGGCTGAAGAGCCCTCTCCATTTCGACGGGCGCCGCGCAGTAGCTTCCGTGTCGTTACCATTAGGCCAAGGCAGCATCTGACACCCCAACTAACAAACACAGAGGAAAGACATAGCAGCATCTTATGCGCCGTCGACAGTGATAGGTAGCTTGCTCCACATGTAGATGCCAGGACCTACACGTTTAAGTTACCAGGTTAGCAACGGTAGCAGATGTTCTCCCCAGAGGCGAGAGCAGCTTCTTGTAGAATTGTGCTCTTTTTTTTTCTTTACAGTTGGGTGTTGGATCGACCTGGGCGGCTGGGCCCCAGATCCCAGGGGATGGAGGGGACTGATTCTATCACCCTGCCAAGCAAGGCATCCATGTGCCTTTCTCCTTTTTATCTGGCGCATGTTCAGAGCTAAATGTGGTCGCTCGAAATCATAACTTTTCCTAACTTGTTTGCTGATTTTTCTGTATACCGTGTATGTATAGTGGAACGCTCTATGGTCTTCAGGAATGTGCATGTGTTTGCAGCTCCACCGGCTATAGCTGTCTGTTTTCGTCCCCGTCGACTTGGACCGAAGGACTGAACGGAAAATCCTATAGGACGCACATTGCGTAAGATGTCGGAGCTTCGCACAGGATGAAGAGGGAGGGACGCGATCTGGACCGGCCCATTACCGGTTGTGGGGATCCCGGTTTTGGGAACGACTTTCCCAGCTGGTTTTTTCCAGTTTTGGGAACTTTCTAGAAGGTTCCTTGAACCGGTTTTTCTTTTTGTTTTGTTTTGTTTTTTCTTTATTCATTTTTGTTTCTTTTTTTTTTCTGTTTCTGTTTCAAAAATGTTATGGATTTAAAAAAAAATGTTTTGGATTAAAAAAAATCTTTTCCAAATTCAAAAAATGCTTTTATTTTTTAGAAAAATGTTTTTGTTTTTTAGAAATTGTTTTTAGATTTTCCAAAAATGTACTTTGTTTTCAGAAAATGTTCTTCAAATTCTGAAAATGTTTCTGCTTTTTTTCGAAAAAATGTTTTGGATTTTCAATTTTTTTTTGCGGTTTTCACAAATAGTTCTTCAAATTCGAAAAATGTTTTTGCTTTTTAGGAAAATGTTCTGGATTAAAAAAACGTTCTGAAATTTCAAAAAATGTTCTGAATTTTCTGAAATGTTTTTCAAAAAAATTCTGATTTTTTTAAATGTTCTTGTTTTTCGAAATTTGTTCTCGAAATTCTAAAAACGTTCGTATTTTTAAAAAATGTTCACGTTTATGAATTTGTTCAGGGTTTTTCAAAAGTGTTATCTTTTCAAATTTTGTTCTCAAGATTTAAAAAATGTTCATTTAAAAACTTGTTCACGCTTCCAAATTTGTTCGGGGTTTTCAAAACTGTTCTCCTTTTCAAAATTATGTTCTTAAATTTTTAACAAGTTTGTGCTTTAAAAATTTGTTCACGGTCCCAAATTTGTTCTTGGTTTAAAAATTTGTTCTTAAGATTCAAAAAATGTTCGGCCATTAAAAAATTGTTCGCATTTTCAATTTTTTCCCCTGTTTTTAAAAACGTTCATGTTTTCAAAAATGATTTAAGAAATTCAACGTTTGTTCGTTTTGATAAAAAAAGAAAAAAAAGGAAAACGGGAAGGAAAACGACCCAAAAAAGAAAAAAATAGAAAAGGAAAGAAGAAGCTATGGTTGTTGCGCGCCTACTGGGCCGGCCTAGTTCGGATCGCCTTGTGTGAAGTCCCGACTGGTTGCCGCAGCGAGTGGCGACTAGGAGCTCCCGGACTGAATGCATCTAGAAAATATTACTACCGTCGTTTCCGCATACGTGCAAAATCGTTTGGCACGACGGTCTTCGTGCGTTGCCGTGTTGGCCATATTGGGTAGGATGCGTGTCCTCATTGACGATGCATTTGGTTGCATGTATTGTTTTTTGTCTATTTGTATATTTGTTCAGTTGAGCTTGATTAAACAAATGCACGAAAAAACCAATATATACATGTTAATTGAGTGCATGCATATCCCTTGTGTCGTGCATATGTCGAAACGGAAGACATGTTGTTTGGTTGTGGACTTGTTTCACGGAAAACACAAGTCCGGTTGCTTAGTTACATCCACGACAATAATATAGTAACCTTCTCGATGTGGTGAGATTACCAAAGGCACAATAGAGCAACCAAAACAAACTTAGACACACATCAAAATACTAACCACCCATGTTAACCTCACATAGAAGTTTAACATAATACAATAAGTTTTAAATGATATCGCATCATATAATATAGCCTTCAACAAACGAACGAAACGGAACTAGCAATATGAGGCTATTTAGGCGGTCACAACGAAGGCCTTGTTATGATTCTTGCAATTAGTGACCACCACCATGCTGTCATCGTTGAAGACGATCACCTTCATGGTGCTGGGGGTCAACAACTTGAACGTCATCGTGTACCCGATCCTAATATGGTGAATGGCCACGAAGGTGGCCCAACCCTGATCAAGGGTGACTCTACCATCGATCACCCTCACCGGACCCTTCATGAGTAGCTGATGTTCGTCTTGAGACTGAACTCTGTAGGCTTGGTAGGGAAGTGCTTCGTGAAGTCCACAAGCAAAGGCAGAGTCTCCAACTTCGGAGCAAAGATCACCTTGCAGAAGTGGGTTGGTTTTGCCTCTCATGGTAGTGCTTGTAGTTCCTCCGATTGACGCTTGGGTGATCCTGCATCGGCACTTCGACCAATGGCGGCACGACCTTCTTGCCCTTCTCCAATGGTGGCATGACCTCCTTGCCCTTGTCCATCTGCATTATGAACAACACGCAGTTTAAAGGTGTAACGCCCAAGATGCGATCCTATCCTTATTTTGGCACAAGGGCCTCGACATGGATAGAAGCGCATCTCGTCGTTTTGTAAGAATGGATATCGCTACAAGTACATGTACATAAGGGATGAGTATATGGAATTGGCTTACACTTGCCACAAGCTACAACATGTACAACACAATACAACAATATATTCAATCACCATGTAGAAGAGCATGGCCTCACTAAGGACGAAAACAAACGATAAAAGAACGACGTCCATCCTTGCTATCACTGGCTTCCGCCCTGGAACCCATCCTAGATCGATGAAGAAGATGAAGAAGAAGAAACTCCAAATATCACAATCATCGCGCTCACGTCAAAGTGTCGCTTTACCTGTACCTGCAACTGTTGTTGTAGTAAACTGTGAGCCACAGGGACTCAACAATCTCATTTCCAAAGTTATCAAGACTAGCAAAGCTTAATGGGTGAGGTATGGTTAAGTCGTGAGGCTGCAACAAGCAACTAAGCATTTATTTGAGGTGGCTAACCTATGATTACAAGAACAAGAGGGGGGTGATCTATGCATAAATGGACGAGAACTAATAATGATCAAGAAGTGATCCTGAACACCTACTTACGTCAAACATAACCCCACCGTGTCCTCTTTCGGATGCATAACTCACGAGAAGAGACAGTCACGGTTACACACACAGTTGGCAAGTTTTAGTTAAGTTTACTTCAAGTTATCTAGAACCGGATGTAAAACAAAGTTTTCAAGTTTGCCACATAACCGCAGGCACGGCTTTCCGAAATATTTAACCCTGCATGGGTGATCCAACTAGTCCATCACAAACTACCACCCGTTGCGCCGGAAACCTCGCCCACGGAAAACCCATGATCTCCTTGGATTCCTGGTGGAAAACCTCAACCTCAAGATAGCCCTAAGTATCCTCGTAATCCCTCGCACAAGACGTTCGAGAAAGGTAAAACAAATCCAGCAAGGCCGCCCGACGTGTTGACAATCCCGATAGGAGCCGTGTATCTCGTTCTCAGGGCACGACCGGATGGGACTAGCTGCAAGTAAAACCAATCCTCGAGTTTCCTCACGGTGACCCTGCAGGCAACCCGTTTGGGACCAACACCATGGGCACAGGCACCCTGTATTATGTTGAATTAATCCACGAGTAGTGCTAACTCCCTATGTGTTACTAATTTTGTTCAGTATTATTATGTTGGGAAATTATAGTACCAATGTTGGGCCTTGTCGAAAGTGCTTTATCACAAAACAAAAATCAAGGGGGTCCCCATAACAACCCCAAGCATGTTAGGAGCGCTCATTTATGAAACATAACACCGGTAGCCGAAACTAACGCGACAAAGATGGAACAAGACACCAGGCTAAAAGGTCATGCCTTCCACCATGTACCAACTATATCTGTGCATTAAATTAAATAGCCATAATATGGTGATATAACAAGGAACCCATGTTTTCACATGGAAGCAACTGCACCTGCAACGAGCAACGCTATAAGAAGGATGAGAAAGCAGTAACATAGACAAACAATGGTTTGCTGGGTTGTGGAAAGGTTAGAGGCTTTTCATGGCAATGCTGGGAGGCTTATTAAACAAGGGGTGGGCAGCGAGACATAACGAAGAAACGAGACAACTAACATGACAATGATAGTAATGGTATCTAGGGAAATGGTCATCTTGCATGTGATCCCGCTTGGAAGAAGAACAAATCCGTGAAGCAGACGAACCAACGTAGTCGAACGAATCCTCACAGTTTGGCACGCTTGCGGAACTCTATCGAGAAGAAGCAATCCAGAAACAACAATCAACACACAATAAAAACCACGACATATGCATGACATGATGTGAAAGAGTTATGATGCATCTCCATTTCAATTATGTAGGACATGGCAAAGCAAAACAATTAATACAACACATTAAATGAAGCTCAATATGCAACTCGTTGCATATTGACGAAATTACATATTTGAATTATTTAGTTCACTCCCATTTAGATACTCAACAATGTTAAATGTTATTAAACATGGCAAGAGGTGAAGCATAAATAAACTACACTATCTAGACATTTTAAAAGAGAACGGAAACAATATATAACATTTCCAAAATGACCCCATATGTTAATTTTGAAATCTGTCCAGACCTGTACTAAACATATTTTATATTTATTAAACAACAAAATAAAGTGGACCATGTGATTCTACACGTCATTCTAGTCGATTTGCATATATAGATCATTTAAAACGGAGCTACGGTCTAAAAGATATGATCATCACAAGATAATATGACATGGATGTAAAATGCATGCAAATGACAACCACAACATATTAAACATGGATGCAACAAGATATTATGAAACTACCTAAAATCCTAAGCAAGTTTAAATGAGGCAACGAACAACAATTCCGGAAATTCCCCATACGTAATTTTAAATTTGCTACAGATCTGCTTAAACACAATTTTAGAGTTGTTAAACCTGAAAATAAATGATATCATGTTATTCTACACATTTTTCTAGTCAAGTTACATATGTGGAACATTTTAATCGGAGCTACGGTTAATTAGTTATGACATAAATCGTTTCTACATGGCATTTATGCAAATTAATTAAAACAACAAGTTAATTTTTTTTAACATGCATGAAAATTGGATATTATTAATGTAAACAAAATTCTGGCCATTTTACATATCTAAAATATTTTCATCCGATGCACTGTTAATTAAATATGACTATATGAGCATTTAACCATATGCATTTATTTTGTAATCACTCGTTAATTAACAAAATTCGCACACAACACAAAAAAAGGATACATGCCGAATCAACACAGTGCACAGGGCGTCGGATAAAAATACTGTGCACAACACGACATATAACACGAGGGTGGGTGGCTCACCTTGCGGGCCATGGCCTAGGTTGGCGTGGGAGCAGATGGGCCGACGCCTGAGCGGCCCAAGCAGGGGGGCACGGCTGGGTCGACGGCTCGGCTGGCTGGAGGCGCGGCCCATGGCGAGGCAAGCCGGGGCGAGGCCCATGCGAGGGGGTGCTGGCGTGAGCGAGCGCCCGACAGTGTCAACGCGAGCGGTGCTCGGGGCACCGTCTATGACGGTGGGTGCAGGCGGCGGGGTGCCGCGCCGACGAGGTGGCGACCTTGGGCGATGGGGACGGACGGATCTGGGCGACGGGGACCTACTCCGGAAGTTTCCCACTGGATCCGGGCCGGCGGCGAGGCCCAGGCGGAGGGGCGCAGCGGGCATGGAGGATCTTCGACGGCCATGGCATCACCATGACGGCGCACGCTCGTGTGAGGTGGAGATGGCAAGGCAGCGACGAGGAGATGTATGGTGCGGGAGGCAGGGCTGGGGCGCGTGCGGTGCCGGCCACGGCTGTCGTGGTGTGGTGCAGCGCAGTGGAGGAGCTCGGGTGCGGGCGCTGCTGTGGTCGCCGGACATGTCCGGTTGGTGGCGTGAACATATCCGGGGTGGGATTTTGTGACATCCTCTACTTTTGCAACAGTAATTATTGTAATTAAGCCACAATGATCAACCGTTAATGATGCCACGTCATCGAATTCCCATCTCACACCCGCGTTGATTCGAGTTTGTCCGGATCCAAAATTTGAAATCAAAAGAAAAGTATTTTATAAATTCATGTTAAATATCAAAAGAATATAAGTATATAAAAAAAGGGTATTTAAGAAGAAAAATCAAATAGTAAAATAAATAATGAAAGAAAGAAAAGAAAAGAAATTCAAAAAAAAAAAAAGAAATCAGACCCTCCCCCGTGGCCCGACTAGGCCAAGGTGGCCGAGCCGGCCACTCCCGCTCAAACCCTAGCGCCCCCCTGGCGAGGGAGCCCTCCCTGGATCGCTCCCTCTCCCTCCCCTTAGCACCGCCACCCCCCACGCTCCCCCTCGGTCCCACCCCTCCCACCGACAACTCCACACGAGGGGCTCGCTCCCTCTCTCTCCCGTAACTCCCGTCGCCCCCCAGATCCCTCCTCCTCCTCCCGCCGGCGAGCCCCCACGGCCTCCCTCTCACCCGAGCCTCTCCACCTCCTCCCCTCCCCGCCGGCGGCCCCCCTGCCTCTCCTCACCGAGGACCCCCCCCCGGTCGGCCGGACCTCCAACACCTCCGGCGGCCGAGGCCCTCCCGGGGACCTCCCTGGTCGGCCGACCCTGGCCAGGGGCCTTCCCCCGTCGCGCCCCCCTTCCCCCCGCTCGGTCCAGGAGGGACCGGGCAGGGAGACAGGCCCCCTCGGCCCCTTCACCACGCCGGCGAGCCCCTCCCCCATCGGGCCTCCCCTACACCTCTTCCTCGCCGGAACCGCGCCGTCACCGTCCCCTTCACCACCGGAACAACGCCGTCACCGTCACCGCCTCGTCCGCCTCCACGCCGTCTCCTCCGCCCCTTCCCGCGAACTCCGGCTTCACCGGCCCCTCCCGTCAACGTCGGTGAGCCCCTCCTCGGGCTCCTCCCACCATGTCGTTCTCCTCGCCGTCCCGGTTCCGTTCCGGCAAACGAGGCTTCGATCAGTCGATGGTAGACTCCGGTAGGAAGGATTGAACATTTGGTTCTTCTATGTGGAGTTAGCAAAGAACCTTTGTGTTATATTTGTTAACAGAGAGAGGGAGATGAGAGTTTTGAGTGAAAATAAAAAAACAAATGTTGTATTCCGTATGTATGTATGTATTTGATACCCGTATTTATGTATGTATTTGCGTATATAGGCATGTGGAGAAATACGACATTTGTATGGTTATGTATTTGTGATTAAAAATGTGTTTTTGGCCTAGGGTCACTTACCGGTGGGGCCAACGCACCCGCTGTCTATGACAGGGAGGCCCCACGCGATAGTTAATATAAATAATAAAAAAATAATGTTTTTATTATATAAATAAATAGATATATTAGTTAAAATTAATTAATTAGAATAATTAGAGTATGACACGTGGGTCCCCCACTAAATTAATCTGATTAAATAATATTTAGTCTTAATTAAAACTTGTGCCTATGACGTTCGGGACCCGCTGGTCAGTTGACCAGTCAAATGTTGATGTCAGCATGACATCGCGATGATGTCATAATGGGATTTTATTAAAATAGCTAAATCTGTTTTTAATTCCTAAATAATTAATAAAACTTTGAAAATTAATATAAAATAATCCGTAAGTCAGATCAAATTATTTTCAACATGAAAGTTGATCAGCTGATCGAGACGAACCCGGATACACGGTCCATTCGTCTGTCACGCGTCCCTAGCATAGCAAACATGGAACTTTTCCATCGTTTCCAGTATAACCGGTAGTAGCCCGAGACCCGGAAAATATCGTCAGATATTCTTCCGACCCGTCTATGACGGATGTTGCTGCGTTAGCTCATGTCTAGCCTGCATCTTGCCATGTCATGCTTTGTGTTGCATCGGTGCTATTATTTATTGTTTCTTCTCCCTCTTCTTACCGGTAGACCCCGAGACTGACGCTGCCGCCGGGTACATCTACGACCCTGCCGATCAGTCCTTTGCCGCAGAGCAGCAAGGCAAGCAAACCCCCCTTGATCATTCCTATATCGCCTATGTCTTTCTTCCTACTGCTTGCATTAGTATTTTGCTACTGTTGTAGTTAGCTCCTATATCTGATGCATAGCCTATTTTTGATGAACTGCTACTTTCAGTCCTGTACTTTAAACCTGCTTAGTATAGGTGGAGCAGTCATCCCCTCAGACCCCGTAGTCCAGTTGCCCCGCTTGTTTTCAAATCTCGATCTCTGATCGACGAGCCAGACCCGACACAGCACATTCACCCCCCTTCGTTGTACGACGCTATAGGGATACTATCGGGTACCGAGGGTGACACCTCGCTAAGTACTCCTGATGATATCTCTGTAGTATAGCTAGTCGGTCGTGGTTATCGAGGGTGATTCCTCTTTCACCATTCCCGACGACGCCTCTGTAGTGCCACCCCGCGAGTGTGGGACCCCCGAGGGTGATTCCTCTAAGCCCACCTTGACGGGTACATCGTTCGGAATCCAACGAGGGTGATACCTCGGATTCCCCCGATGTTACAACCACATAGTTACTCGACCATGTTACTGGGATCATTGGTGATTAGTTGTAAGACGGGTGGATTCCCGTGAGACTGTGTTACTGGCCTAATTAAAATGTTAATGGATTTGGGTATTTGATCTGGGTTGGTCGGAGACCTTTTTGCACTAACCGGCTACGCGGGAAGAATTATGGGTACTCGGCGTCGCGGTATCAGCCGAAGCTTTTCAGATGCCAGCAATGTAGCGGCGCGCGCCCGAGTGGTCCCGAGATGCATCGCGCTTGTGATTAAGGGATGCTAGGACTGACGTCGGCCGCCCACGCCACGTGCAGGAGCGTGAAGGGGAACTGGGCCCACGAACCCTTTGTGCTTAGGATTTTAGCCCGGCAGGCTGGCCTCTCTGATTAGTCTTAGGTGGGGCTGCGACGTGTCGATATTCCGAGGCCGGGCAGGACCCAGAAAAGTATGTCCGGCCAGAGTGTTATCGAGCGTGACGGGACATGTGGTGCACCCCTGCAGGGATGAAAATTAACTATTCGGATAGCCGTGTCCACGGTTACAGGACGCCTTGGAGTTGTGCCCCGATCTTTTACAACTATAATTGTTACTTAACTGGAATTAGTTTTCCTCGGGGTTGCTTCCTCGCAGGGAGTCGAGGGAGGATCTTTAGGCGTGACCTCACTTTAATATTGCTGCAACAATATGACTATTAATGTGTTACCCCTGTTCTATTCTCGTCTGTTGTTGCAAGACCCTGAAGATGCTAGTCTTCGATAGGACTAGGCCTTATCTCTCTATTCTCGCATTGCTGCAGTCAGTCCACATATAAACCCCCTTCTTTGATACTGATGCATAATTAGAATAGTTCTGATGTAAGACTTGCGAGTACTTTGGATGAGTACTCACCGCTGCTTTGCTCCCCCCTTGTCCCCTTGATCCGTTTGCTGCGACCAGATGATGGAGCCCAGGAGATGGAGGTCCCCGCCGCCGACGACTGCTACCCCGACGGTGCCTACTACTACGTGGAGGCCGCTGATGATCAGGAGTAGTTAGGAGGTTCCCAGGCAGGAGGCCTCGCCTCGTTCGATCGCTGTATCTTTTGTGCTAGCCTTCTCTAAGGCACCCCATGTTTTATGTCTGTACTCAAATATTTGTTGCTTCCGCTGACTCGTGTGTTTATCGAGCTTTCGTATTCTAGCCCTCGAGGCCCCTGGCTTGTAATATGAAGCTGATGTTATTTTATTTGTGTCTAGAGTTGTGTTGTGATATCTTCCCGTGAGTCCTTGGGTTTGATCGTACGCATTTGCGTGAATGATTAGCGTACGATTAAATCGAGGGCGTCACAGATTTTTAGGTGAATGTGAGCCCCATATTTCGAATCCGAGGGGCAGAATTGGGCAGATGGCTAGGGCTGCGGGATTTGAAGGGTTTGGGGCTTGCAGGTGGGGTGTTCTAGGGGGTGGCTACAAATTTGGCTAGGGGGAAACCCTAGTGGAGTGAGAATCTCTCTCCATAAGGTGTGTTTATATAGGGAATGGACATTGGTGGGTTGGATGACGTCCGTCCGATCGCCATCCGACGACCATGAACGAAGAGAGGGGCTAGGTGGGTCTTGTGGGATGTGTAGATGGGCTAGGTGGGGATGAGAGGGAGGTTTCCAAACCGACACAAGTTTTGAAAACACCAAAACATCCAACAATTAAACCGGCTATAGTGCCGCTATAGGTTTAAGTCCGGGTATCAACCAGACTCTGATTGTGATGAAATTGGACAAGCGGTCTAACTACACTATATTAAGACCATACACCAACTGTCAACCCAATATGAGAATGTATTATACACACTTTTTTTTAAAAAAAACTAAACAATGTCGCGTGCGCGTGCGTGTGTGCTTGGTCCCGAAACGGTCAACGACAACATGAAGAGAACCAACAACTAATAATGAATGCAAGTTTTTAAAACTGACAACAATGAAGTGTCGATGCAATGTGGATGATGCGCATGATGCGATGATGAATGCGACAACCAAACGAATCACACAACGACAATGTGATAAAAGGGGAATCTTCTATAGCGTTGGTTCCGGGCTATTACAGCTCTCCCACACTAACAAGAGATCTCGCCCCGAGATCTAAGAATGAAAAGGGAATAGAAAGAACAAGAGCAATAGGTAAAACTTTGTTGCTTCTTTGACAAACGAGTGAAACAAATAAATCTTGAAAGTTGCAAAGAGATGAAGAATGACATGAGGAACAAGCAAGAATTCAAACAAAATTTCGGCAGCACTTAGGTAGGAAATGGAAGGAAAACTTGATAGATGGAAGAACTTGAAAATATTACACAACACTCCAGTTTAAATGGACAAACGAGGGAAGAACATGATCTTGACAAACCGAGATGAAGGGTTGAAGAGAGAAACATCACAAAGCCTTCAGAACCAAAGAATAGAAACTAGACCATTGAGAAGAAGAAAACAGAGAAGAAAATGATAATAGTACCCGAGTTAAATTTAAAAGCATCCTTGAGAAGAGGGATTGAACGGAGTTGTTCAAAAATCAACAACGAAAAGAAGATGCTTGTAGCGGGCTTATGAAAACCATCTCAAATAATGAGGTGACAACCGTCCACTAACGGAAACATAGATTGCTTGGAAGCAACAAGATAGGCAAACTTATTTCACCAAGAGGGTACAATGAGAGCTTGGGTCAACGATACACCATAATAGCAACAATCCTTTGGAAAATCTTTAGGTGAAATCCAAGCCAAGATAACTTCAATGGAGAAATCATGGGTTGAAAATGTCCCACGATCAAAGAATTTGTGGGTTTAACTATCTCATTGTTGAAATCAATTCCCTTCGAGATGCCTCATTAGTCAAGAATGATATAACATCACCTCAAAGGATAAAATAGAAAGAATTGCACTTTGAAATGCAAGATAAGAATATTTGAGGTTCTCCAACAAGAATCTTGAAGAACACCTCGAGAAAAAATTAAATCCTTGAAGAACCACCACAATGTGCCTTCATATACGAAAGAATGATCAAAAAATGAATGTTGAAAACAATAAGATTTAAGGCTTTGCCAAGATTAAGATGAAGCTTCACGATGGGACACTTGAGAAAAACTTGGAACTCCAGAAAAAGAAAGATGAACAACTTACAAACGAGAATTGATAACATTAGCCACTCTTGAAGAAGGATTGAAATCACTTGATGAAATAATAATAAGAATTATTTTATGCTTATCCTTCATCAAGTTAAATTGATGACAAGCAATAGATTTAGCATACCACTTATTCCACTTGAAAAGATTGAGGAGAGACATGGGCACAAACTTGAAGAAGTCTTGGAAGAAACACCGGTCAGAATTTGGAATGAAAGAGGATAATACAAATGAACTGGGCTACATGAGGACAAGAGAGCATGACTCGATAGAGAATGCTTGAAAAAGCCTCGGTTAAGAATTGCAAATGAATGAGAATACCATGAATATGAAGATACATTATAACAAAGAGATCATGATCAACATGAAGAATTTTAAACATATGGGGATATTAGAATGAACGGAATACATGAGAACAAAAAGATCTTGAGTCGCCTAACAGAAAACTTGAATGCGGCACGAGAATAATTGAGATACGAACAAAGAGACAACAATTGAGAAGAATTTGAGAATGAAAGCTGAAAGCTGAGATCGAAGAAATCTTCTGGAATGATCGCCTTCGGAGGATCGAGAAATGAACACAACACTGAAATGCACCGGATAGATATGGAAGGAATTTCTCATGATTGGAAACAATTAAGAGAGAGCACGAAGCTGAGATGACAATATTCAAAAGAATGGACAAATATTTAAGAGAAACACTTCTTCGGTCTTGAATGCTTAGAATGATGAGGAGAACACCACCAAGAATTATTGAGACACTCCGGAATAATGAAGAATGCAAAGCTGAACCAACAATGAAAATAATTTGAAGCGATCTTGGAGAAGGAATATGACTCATGAAAATCATTCTTATGTCATACTTGAAAGGATTCAAATAACTCCGGGAAAGATTAGAAGAGCCAGATAAGATCCCGTGAAAAACCTGTGGGTTATGGGCCCACTAAAAGAAACACCGTTGAATCGACTGATTAGGAAGAGAGGGATTTCACTAGTACAATGACAATTTGATGAGGTGAGGAGCTTGAAATAATTGAAGGATTTGATGATAACACGAATCTTCTATGATATCTTCAGCACTCCGGCTAGAATAGAGAGAGATGAATAAACAAGAAAGGTTTGGATAAGAATTTCCAACGTGGAAGCATTTGAATGATTAAAAGGATATGATGAACACCAAAAGCTTGAATCGAATCCACTAGAGAAGAAGACAAAAATGAAGAACGATGAACTCGAAACTCCTGATAATCTTCACAATGAACCACCAGATACAATATGGAAGAATTATAGCGGAAGCATAACTAAAGATAAAAGCACTTGGATGATAATTAAATCATTGAAGAAAAAGGGCAAGAGGGTGGGAAAAACAAAGATAACTTGGGACAAGTGATATGAACTCCAGAAAGAAATAAGAGATTGATCTTGCAGATATTAAAAATCATTGAATTATCTTGAAGTGAAGCACTTCAGTTGGAAAAGAATTGACATGACGACCCCGGTTTGAAAAGAATTGATAAGACAATTTGATTGAGCAAAATAATTAATTAGCACTCCCATAGAAATATGAGAAAACCACTCAAAAAGATATGAAATCACCACTTGACATCGAAGCAACTCAAATTACCATATTCCAACAAAACAAAGGATGAGGCTTACGAAACAAGCCACAAACAAATATATGATAGAGTTCGTCCGATATTGTCGTGGGAATGTTTGCACGGGCCCGATCGTACATTGGATTGTCATATTGAAATGACGCTCGAATATGCTCCCTAGGCATAGTGAACTACAAGGCTTGATGGAGCATATGTGATGACATATATCGAGACTGTCCCTTTGTATGAAGACCATGAGCAAACGAATCCACTAGATGTCGAACCCCAACCTCACATCATGCATCTGTTGGAATATAAACCTAGGTAACTACTTGAATTACCACCTAAGAACTCTCAAAATTTTCTGGTTATGCAATCGGGTCCACGGATACAAGGAGTAAAATGCATCACTCAACTCCTAGCAATAACACTACCCGTCGAGTGTATCACATCCGTCAACAAATAACTAGGGATCTCGAAAACTCATCTACCTCACACCCTCATAATCACAACGATACCAAGTATGTCAGTACATCCAGACGCTCTCCACCGGTACTGGGGATGCCAGACTCCTCTCGCCACTACTAGTACTTAAGCAATTTTGAACATCCTCCGTCCAGAGATACTAAGGAAACTGAACAATAGCGAGTGTGACAAGAATCCCCTGGTGCTCAACTCCTCGATAATAAGAGGCACCAAGAACAAAATCCCAGCCACAACGACATTGTAGAGGTTCCAAAATACCCGCGTGATCCTAATATTTTGTTGAGAGAGAAGAGGAGTAGAATTAAAATTCCTAAGTCGTAAACCTCACCAGAGCATAGAAGAGGAGCAAAAAGAATCCTACTCTCCGATATATAACTAGACTCAAAGTAGATTTTTACTAGACTCGACTCAGCCAAGTTCAATCAATCAAGGGGGCTCCTAGGTCGGTACTGCTCTGATACCAACTTGTAACGCGCAAGATGCGATCCATTCCTTATTTTGGCACCAGGGCCTCGACATGGATAGAAGCGCATCTTGTCATTTTGCAAGAATGGATATCGTTACAAGTACATGTACATAAGGGATGAGTATATGGAATTGGCTTACACTCGCCACAAGCTACAATATGTACAACACAATACAACAATATATTCAATCACCATGTAGAAGAGGAGGGCCCGACTACGGACGAAAACAAATGATAAAAGAACGACGTCCATCCTTTCTATCCTAGGTTGCCGGCCTAGAACCCATCCTAGATCGATGAAGAAGAGGAAGAACAAGAAACTCTAAATAGCACAATCATCGTGCTCGCGTCAAAGTGTCGCTTTACCTGTACCTGCAACTGTTTTTGTAGTAAACTGTGAGCCACAGGGACTCAACAATGTCATTTCCAAAGGTATCAATGGGTGAGGTATGGTTAAGTGGTGAGGCAGCAAAAAACAACTAAGCATTTATTTGAGGTGGCTAACCTATGAGTACAAGAACAAGAGGGGGGGTGATATACACATAAACAGAAGAGAACTAATAATGATCACAAAGTGATCTTGAACACCTACTTACATCAAACATAACCCCACCATGTCCTCTTCCAGATGCAGTACTCATGAGAAGAGACAGTCACAGTTACGCGCACAATTGACAAGTTCTATTTAAGTTTACTTCAACTTATCTAGAACCGTATGGTAAACAAACTTTACAAGTTTGCCACATAACCGCGGGCATGTCTTTTTGAAAGATTTAACCCTGCAGGGGTGCTCCAACTAGTACATCACAAACTAGCACACGTTGCGTCAAAAACCTTGACCACGGAAAACCCATGATCTCTTTGGATTCGTGGTGGAAAACCTCAACCTCGAGATAGCCCAAAATATCCTCGGAATCACTCGCACAAGATGTTCGAGAAAGGTAAAAAAATCCAGCAAGGCCGCCCGACATGCCGACAATCCTGATAGGAGCTGCGTATCTCGTTCTCATGGCACGACCGGATGGGACTAGCTACGAGTAAAACCAATCCTCGAGTTTCCTTGCTGTGGCCCCGCAGGCAGCCTGTTTGGGACCAACACTATCAGCAGTGTCCCCCCTGACCAAACTTGTTTGCAATGACAATTAGAGATTCTAGTTGTTCACGCTATGCTTAAGTAGCTAGTAGTAGATAATGATTTATCTTGGATGGCAACATGCATTAAAATGGTTGTGATGTAGTATGATGATATGGTATCCTCCTCTGAATGTTCAAGTGGCTTGACTTGGCACATGTTCATGCATGTACTTGCATCAAAAAAAGATAGCCTCCACGATATTTATGTTCATGGTGTTTATACCCTACTCATGCTAGTATGCAACGATAATTATTCATAAAGCATGTTCATGACTGTTTTCGCTCTCTAGCTGGTCGCTTGCCAACCTATTTGTTATCCTTTGCCAGTACAAAGCGGGAACACTGCTTGTGCATCAAAATCCTTGAAACAAAGTTATTCCAGATGAGTCCACTATATCTACCTATATGCGGTATTACCCCGCCGTTCCAAGTAAATTTGCATGTGCCACCTCTAATACTTCAAATTAACTTCTCTTTTGTGTGCGTGGACTACTCATAGAGCTACAGGGGACGGTTAGTATCTTCCATGCTAAGTGAGTTATTCTCATGATGAGTGTTTATTCACTCGTCCTTGCATGAGAGGGGCTGGTAAAAAGGGACTCTCAATCCCGAAATCATAAATCGCAAATAATTAAACAAAACTCCCCCTGGATTGTGGTTGGTATGGATGACACCCATGGATTCGGCTAGCCGTGGAGTGTGTTTGTTGGTGGAGGGGGACTAAACCTTTACTTTTACCGCTTGAGAACTGCCGCTAATTTGTTTAGCATGGAAGACACTGATAACTCTTGGTCGCAACATTGACAAGAAGGGTGTACCTCCCAAAATGATTTATCTCTAATTTTCGCTTTTGAGCTCTAGCACCACTGCAAATCCCTGCTTCCCTTTGTGAAGGGACTTTCTATCTACTTTCATGTTATTTTATTTTTATCTTGAGTCATTACCTCCTCGAATAAGCACCAGACTTCAGAGCACTACTGTCATCCTCATGCTTTGTGTCTAGTTAGCCATTGTTTGCAGCATGAATGGATCTATTTTACCTTGAATTATAATGTCTAGTCACTTCTTGAACTTTGGAGGTGATGTGCATTTATGTTTTGCGGTCTCAGAAAGGGCTAGCGAGATACCATTCTTGTCATATTATATCATGATTGTTTTGACAAAGTGCTGGTTTTTGAGTTATCTTATTATTGCTCGCTAGTTGATTATGCCGTTGATATGAACTAATATAGTTTCTAAAGGTTATTATCGATATGATTAGTCATGATTTATGCTGAAAACTTGGGTGCCCTCTAAGCATGTGTATGTAAACAAGAACAAAAGAGTTTGTAAAAGTTTTTCTTTATCAATTTCAGTTTGTCAACTGAATTGCTTGAGGGCAAGCAATGATTTAAGCTTGAGGGAGTTGATATGTCTCCATCGTATATACTTTTCCTAACACTTTTGCTCTTTTTTTGGACTCTAATTTGCATGATTTGATTGAAACTAACCCGGATTGATGCTATTTTCAGCAAAACTACCATGGTGGTTTTTTTGTGCAGAAATAAAATTTCTCGGAATGGAACGAAACTTTTTGGAGATTTTTATGGAATAAATGAGAAATACTAGAACCAAGACCCACCAGAGGGGAGGCCCCATGCACCCACTAGGCACGAGGGCAAGCCACCCCCCATGGCGCGACCTGGTGTCTAGTGGGGCCCATGGGGCTCCGGTGACCCTAATTCCAGCGCTATAAAATCCTATTTTTGGAGAAAAAAATCAGAGAGGATGTTTCATCACGTTTCACAATACGGAGCCACTGCCACCTCTTGTTCTTGATCGGGAAGCGTAATCCGGAGTCTGTTTGGGGCCCCGAAGAGGGGAATCTTCGGGTTTCGTCATCACCAACCCTCCTTCATCGACAATTCCATGATGCTCTCCACCGGGAGTGACTAATCCCTTCATAGGCTTGCTGGTCGGTGAAGAGATGGATGAGATTCATCATGTAATCAAGTTATTTTTGTTAGGGATTGATCCCTTGTATCCACTATGTTCGGAGATTGATGTTGCTATGACTTTTCCATGCTTATTGCGTGTCACTCGGGCCTGAGTGCCATAATTTCAGATCTGGACCGTTTATGTTTTGACCATTATATCTATGTTCTTGATACAATCTTGGAAGTTATATGCGCCTACTACGTGTTAGGATCCGCATACCCCAAAGTGATAATAATTGGGATTCTTTCCGGTGATTACCGTAGTATGAGGAGTTCATGTATCACAATGTGTTAATGCTTTGTTCTGGTTCTCTATTAAAAGGAGGCCCTAATATCCCTTAATTACCTTATGGGACCCGCTGCCATGGGAGGGTAGGATAAACGATGGCATGCAAGTTCTTTTCCATAAGCACGTATGACTATTTAGGGAATACACTTCTACATTATACCGATGAACGGGAGCTAGTTTTGTGTTTCCCTATGTTATGACTCATACATGATGAATATTTTCCAGCAATATCACCAATCCAGTGCCTACAAGTTTTCCACATATTGGTCTTGCTAAGTTACTACGGTTGCTACTCCTGTTACTACTGCTACAAAACTACTATCATTGTTACCGTTACTGTTGCTACTGCTACCATTACTGCTGCTACTGTTACCACTCCTATCAAAACTATCATATTACCGTGCTACTGATCATTGTTCTGCAGATACTAAATCTCCAAGTGTGGTTGAATTGAAAACTCAGCGGCTAATAACTGCAAATATTCTTTGGCTTCCCTTGTGTCGAATATATAAATTTGGGTTGAATACTCTACCCTCGAAAACTATTGCGGTCCCATATACTTGTGGGTTATCACTCATCAACATGCAAGTCATGATAATCTATACAAAACATGACCGTATCATACATCACATATATCAAATCATGTCTTTGGCCATATCACATCACAACATGCCCTGCAAAAACAAGTTAGATGTCCTCTACTTTGTTGTTGCAAGTTTTCGTGGCTGCTATGGGCAACTAGTAAGAACCATTCTTACCTACGCAAAGCCACAATGGTGATATTGAAGTTGCTATTTAACCTTCTACAAGGACCGCCTCTCAAATAGATTGGGAGAGACTGGCACCCGCCAGCCACCTTTATGCAACCAAGTTACATGTTAGTCGATGGAACCGGTGTGTTGTACGTGAACAACTAAGGTTGGTCTGGGCCGCTTCATCTCACAATACCGCTGAATCAAGATAATACCAAGGAAGTAAGAAATCTGAACATCAATGCCCACAAACACTTTGTGTTCTACTCATGCATATCATCTATGCATAGATCTGTCTCATGATGCCAGTGTTGGGGAACATTGCATGGGAAACAAAAAAAATCCTACGTGCACCCATGATCTATCTATGGAGATGTATATCTATGAGTTGGGAGTGCATCTACATACCCTTGTAGATCTCTAAGAGGAATCATTGAGAAATGCGGTTGATGCAGTCGAACGTCTTCGCGATCCAATCATGATGTGTCCCGATCTAGCGAACGGATGGCACCTCCATGCTCAGCACACGTCTGGCTTGATGAAGTATCCACCACCTCGATCCAGCGAGCATAGGTGGATTAGTATCTGAGTTCTCCGGCAGCACGACGGCGTGATGACGGTGGTGGTGGTGCGATCTTTGTAGGGCTTTGCTAAGTGGTGTCGTGATGTGACGGAGGAGAAGAACTACTAGATAGAGAGAGGGAGGGAGAGCTCCGCCAAGAACTTGTGTGCTGGTTTCCTCCCTCTCCTCTCATATATATAGGAGGAGAGGTGAAGGAGGGTCATTCTAGGGTTTCCCCTAGGGTGGGGCGGCCACCAAGGAGGTGGCTTGCTACCCAAGTTAGGGTGGCGCCACCCCTATGGGCTTGGCCCTCCACCATCCAGCCGCATGGGCCTAGGTGTGAGGGGTGCCCATCCCACTAGGGGCTGGTGCGCACCCCTATCAGCCCATGTGACCCCTCTGGGGCAGGTGGGTCCCTTTTGGTGGACCATGAAACCCTTCCAACACTTCCGGTACATTACCGGTGACGCCCAAAACCTTTCCGGTGACCAAAATGAAACTTCATATATATGAATCTTTACCTCCAAACCATTTCAAAGCTTCTCATCATGTCCGGGATCTCATCCGGGACTTCGAACAATCTTCAGTTACCAACATATATAACTCAACAATACTATATCATCATCGAACGTTAAGCGTGTGGACCTTGCGGGTTCGAGAACTATGCAGACATGACCGAGACACCTCTACGGTCAACCACCAATAGTGGGAACTGGATGACCATATTGGCTTCTACATATTCCATGAATATATTTATCAGTTGAACCACGATGCCAAGGATTCAATCAATCCCGTATGCAGTTCCCTTTGTTCAGTTGTATGTTACTTGCCTAAGATTCGATCATCGGTATATCCATACCTAGTTCAATCTCGTTACCGGTGAGTCTCTTTAGTCGTTCCATAATACAAGATCCCGTGACTAATTCCTTAGTTACATTTCTTGCAAGATTCTTGTGATACTATACTATCGAGTGGGCCCAAAGACACCTCTTTGTCATACGGAGTGACAAATCCCACTCTCGATCCATGCCAACCCAACATGCACCCTCGAAGATACCTGTAGAGCATCTTTATAATCACACAATTATGTTGTGATGTTTGACACACACAAGGTATTCCTCTGGTGTCAGAGAGTTGCATGATCTCATGGTCTTAGGAACAGATACTTGACATGTAGAAAGCAATAGCAATAAACTTAATGATACGATCACATGCGATGCTTACGATTGGGTCTTGTCCATCATATCATTCTCTTAATGATGTAATCCCGTTACCAAATCGTTACCAAATGACAACTCATGTCTATGGTTAGGAAACCTTAACCATCTTCGATCAATGAGCTAGTCTAGTAGAGGCTCACTAGGGACACGGTGTTGTTTACGTATGCACACATGTATGTGAGTTTACAATCAATACAACTATAGCATGGATAATAAGCGATTATCATGAACAAAGAGATATGATACTAACCAATTTATTATTGCCTCTAGGGCATATTTCCAACATTTTTCTAGGTCAAGACACACCATATAGGAGAAGAGGGGTGTCGGGAGACTTGCTGGTGGACCACGAGGCAACAGGGTGCGCCCTGTTGGCTCGTGACCCATAGGTGGCCCCCCTGTGGTATATTTTTGGCCGAATAATCCTTATATATTCCATAAAAATTCTCCGTGAAATTTCAGGTCATTTGGAGTTCAATGTTTTTTCACCCTTTTTCTTGGTTTTCAGGTCGAGAATTCCAGTTTCCAGTAATTTCCCTCTTTGTGGTGTACCTTACCTATTCAGAGAGAAGGCATAATAATTGTATAATAATGAGGAATAATGGACAATAATATCATAGATATAGATAAGAATTCATGTTGCATAATGGACGTATCAATGACCCACAAGTATAGAGGATCAATCCTAGTCCTTTCGATAAATAAGAGTGTCGAACCCAACGAGGAGCAGAAGGAAATAATAAGCAGCTTTCAGTAAGGTATTATCTACATGTGCTATGAGTAATAATGATAGATAGTTTTGTAGCAAGATAATTCATAACAAGTGACAAGTAACAATAGTAGCAAGTGTGCGGCAAGGTAGCACAATCCTTTTTATAGCAAAGGACATGTCGGAAAGTACTCTTATATGAGCCAAGTACTCCCTAGGTCTGATGACCCACAAATACAGGGGATCAATCGTAGTCCTTTTGATAAGTAAGAGTGTCGAACCCAACGAGGAGCATAAGGAAATGACAAACAATTTTCAGCAATGTATTCTCTACAAGTGTTGTAAGTAATACTGATAGATAGTTTTGTAGCAAGATAATCGTAACAAGTGACAACTAACAATAGTAGAAAATGTGCAGCAAGGTATCCCAATCCTTTTTGTAGCAAAGTATAGGCCTGAAAGTACTCTTATATTAAGCAAGGTTCCCGAGAACACATGGGAATTTCTGTCTAGTCATATTCATCATGTTGAGTTGATTCATGTTCGCTACTTTGATAATTTGATATGTGGGTGGACCGGTGCTAAAGTGTTGTTCTTACTTGAACAAACAACCCACTTATGGTTACCCTCTCTCGCAAGAATCCACAACTATGATAGAAGAATTAAGATAAATTTAACCATATCATTAAACATGTGGATCCAAATGAGCCCCTCATGAAGCAACGCATAAACTCGGGTTTAAGCCTCTGTCACTCTCGCAACCCATCATCTACTTGTTACTCTACAATGACTTCCCTTAGGCCCATAACATGGTGAAGTGTCATGTAGTCGACGTTCACATGACACCACTAAGAGAAGTAACAACATACATATCATCAAAATATCAAACGAATACCAACTTTATATGATTACTTATAAATATATTTCACCCATGTCCTCAGGAACAATAGTAACTGCTCACACCTTATCAACATGTTCAAGATCAAAGGTGTAATAATAATAATTAAGGATCTGAACATAATATATTCCACCATGTAATCCAACAAGCATAAACTACATGATGTAATCAACACAACTAGTAACCTAGAGGTACCAATCTGAGGTTTCGAGACAAAGATTAAATACAAGAGATGAACTAGGGTTGGAGATGAGATGGTGCTGGTCAAGATGTTCATGAATATTGGTCCTCCCATGAAGGAGGAAGTGTTGGTGATGACGATGGCTTAGATTTCCCCCTCCCGGAGGAGAATTCCCCCGACAAATTCTCTCTGCCAGAGAGCAAAAGGGCCTCTTCCCTGGTTTCCATCTTGAGATGGCGGTGCTTTGTCCTTAAAGATTGCTTACGATTTTTCTTGGTCACAACACACCATATAGGAGAAGATGGACATTAGAGGGCCTGTCGGGGCCCACAAGCCATCCAGGCGCGCCCCCTGCGCGTGTCGTGTTGGCTTGTGGACAGCAGGTGGCCCCCCTATCGTATATTTTTGGCCCAATAATTCTTAAATATTCCATAAAATTCTCCATGATTTTTCACGACATTTGGAGTCTGTTGATTTTTCTGCCTTTTCTCGTTTCCAAGTCAAGAATTCCAGTTTCGAGATATTTCCCTCGTTGTGATGTACCTGGCACATTCAAAGAGAAAGGGCATAAGAATTTTATGATAATAGGGAATAATGGACAAGAATAATACAAATATCAATACAGAATCATGATGCAAAATGGATGTATCAACTCCCCAAGCTTAGACCTCGCTTGTCACCAAGCGAAAGCCGAGCTCGAAAATAATGGCCACATGATTTGAGAGGCAGAAGTCGATAAAAACAAAATACGGACATGAGAGCATCATGAATAATAGTATAACAACAAGTATTTTATCATATATATCCTCATAAGGAAGTAATAATCCATTCACAATTACTGGAGTATGAAGCATGAACTTTATTGGCAATCAACAAACAATGTTCTGAGTCATTGGGACAATCATAATTCACCATATTTCAGAGGGGAGTATATGTAACAACTTTCTTATTGGCAAGTTCACATACTAAACTATCATTTAATATTCTATGATGTCTCATGCTCAAGGCATATTTTTGGAGCTCATTTTTCCATAGGACACATAGGAAGATAGGGGCTTGAATGATTTGCCACCCAACTCATTTAGGTCAAGGATATTGTCAACAATAATAAATCATGACCATCTACATCCACTTGGATATATAAGTCTGAATCTTTCCTCAACACATGACGCTTGCCACTATAGAGTTAATAGGTAGGAAGAGGAATGAACTTTATTGACGCACACACATGAATGAACTCCTGAAGATAAAAGATAGGCTCTTCGCAGAGGGGAGTAGAGGTTGTCATGCGCTTTTAAGTTTTTGGATGTGCAAACTCTTAATGCAAAAGAACGTCACTTTATATTGCCCCTTATGATAACAAACTTTATTGTGCACTCTGTTGCTTTTATTTCTTTGCCATCACAAGATCGTAGAAATCTAAGTTTCCCTTGCAATAAAAGATCATACATATTTAAGAGCAATTTTTATTGCTTGGTGCACTGATGACAACTTACTTGAAGGATCTTATTCAATCCATAGGCAGGTATGGTGGACTCTCATGGCAAGAAACTGTGTTTCATGGTTATGGATGCACAAGTAGTATCTCTACTTTGTGCGAGTTTATGGGATAGAAAAGGATCTAAAGCAAGCACCACATGTTAATGATCCCAGATCATATAACTTCTTTGTGAATATAAACTACCATGATCATTACGTTTCCTTCCATGTCCTGCATCAACACTTGATCATTTTATAATACTTAGTGAGAGCTCACAATCATAAAAGATGTCCAAGATAGTGTATTTATGTGAGAATCTTATCTCCTCTGTCATAATCTTGCTTAGATTGTAACAATGCCTAATACTATGTTTGTTTGTTCTCAACAACTTTTATCGCTTATATTCTTTTCTATGTGAAGTCATTACACATCATGAGACAAGCATATGATCTTTCTATTTATTTTATTGCCATGCTATGATTATGGGTGCACAAAAGTAAAGTACACAAACTCAACTAATATTTATTATATATCTCTCATACTCGATTACAAGGATATGTAGAACTCAAAGCAAAAAATTCTAAGCAATGTAAATATGAAATTTTATTTCTCTAAATCAAGAAAAAGCTAAAGATCAAACTAAGATAGATGGTAATGGTGGAAGTGATGGTGATACGATGATGGGGCACCTCCCCCAATTTATAACAAGCTAAGGGTGGTGCCCATACCCATGTACTCAGGTGTCCTTCTTGGGTGACGGTGGTAATGATGTGGTTGGCTTGTTCTCCGCGAAAGTTAGCAGGGCAGACTTTAATTCCTTCATATCATGAAATATCTATTGAATCATTGCAGTGTTCTTTTGTACCTCCACCATGGTATGTTTATTTTTAGGCCACCAAGAGCCTTTTCCTGCATCACTTTCACTTGGACGAGAGATGTACCGATTGGACGATATATGCGAGCGAGGAATATTCTCTACTCCATAATTGTGTATCAAATTGTGAAAGTTATTTGCATGTAACCTGCCAAGGGACCTCCTCATAGTAGATCCACCTTGCGCTTCCTGAGATAGTTGGGTTCTCCTCCCCATTTGTGGGCAAGGATTCAGAGAAGAGGATATGCCTGTTAGCGTTCCATGTTCTAAGGCCGAGGGTGCATTTCCATTGAGTCCCCAGGTTCTTCTCCCGAGATAACTTCCTCAGAGCCTTCTTGTTTGAGTTCCATCTGCAACAGCCATGCTTGGTCCTAGATGTTGTTGGAGGAGGACGGAGACATAGCTCCACGCCTTTGGCAATCTATCAAAAAAACAGCGTGAAACAAGAACGAAGGAAAAAGTCGCGATGCGGTGCACAAAATAGTTGGGAGTATATAATGATTTTTTCCAGGTAGAATACGTGCTTGGGAAGAAAACGGAGCTCCAGAGGCACACGAGGGCCCGACAAGCCATCAGGGCGCGCCCAGGGGGGTGGTTGCGTCGTGTTGGCTTGTGCCTCCCTCGTGGGCCCCCTGACTCCTTTTAATTTTATAATTTTTCTAAAATACAGAAACCAACAGAACATATTTTTTGGAATTTTTGGAGTCAGTTTTATTACCGTTTCACGTACCTACTCCTTTTCAGGTTTGTGGAGCATTCGGGAAGGTCTCTCTTATGTGCTCCTTCGGTGTTATTACTTGGATAATATTAGTTTCAACAATGGGCGCACCTAAGATGTAATGCTTAATTCTTTGCCCATTTACCACTCTCAGATTTTTGCCTCTGAAGTTACTGATCTTTATAGCACCGGAGTGATAGACCTCCTCTACAACATATGGGCCTTCCCATTTGGAGATGAGTTTACGTGCAAAGAATCTGAAATGAGAATTGTACCAAAGCACTAGATCTCCTATGTTGAATTCTCGTTTCTGGATTCTCTTAACATGCCATCTCTTAATTTTTTTTCTTTAAATAACTTGGCATTTTCATAGGCTTGTGTCCTCCATTCACCTAATGAGATAATATCAAATAACCTCTTTTCACCGGCAAGTTTCAAGTCATAATTAAGTTCTTTAATTGCCCAATAAGCTTTATGCTCTCACCGAAGAGGTAAATGACAAGCTTTTCCATAGACCATTTTTATATGGGGGCATCCCCATGGGATTTTTATAAGCAGTTCTATAAGCCCATAAAGCATCATCAACTTTTTAGACCAATCCTCTCTAGACCTATTGACAACCTTTTGCAAGATTAATTTTTTTTCTCGATTACTCAATTCAACTTCACCACTAGACTCGGGGTGAAAAGGTGATGTGATTCTATGGTTAACATCATATTTAGCTAGGAGTTTACGGAAAGCACTATGAATAAAATGCGAACGACCATCAGTCATTAAATATCTAGGGACTCCAAACCTCAGGAAAATGATATCTTTAAGCATTTTAATAGAGGTGTTATGATCAACACTACTTGTTGGAACAACTTCTACCCACTTAGTAACGTAATCAATAACAACTAAAATATAAGTATACCCATTAGAGGAAGGAAAAGGTCCCCAAAGCCCCAAGCATCAAATTTTCCAATAGCAAGTCAATAATTCATAGGCATTTCCTGACGTTTACAAATGTTACCAACTCTTTGATATTCATCACATGAAAGAATATACTTATGAGCATCTTTAAAAAGAGTAGATCAATAGAAACCAGATTCTAATACCTTGTGTGAAGTTGTGTCACCAGCGTGGTGTCCTCCCTAGGCCTCAGGGTGACATTTCCTTAGGATGTTCAAGTTCATGCTCAGGTATATAATGTCTAATAACACCATCTACTCCTTTGTAAAGATGTGGGTCATCCCAAAAGTAATGTCGTAAATCATAAATAATTTTTTCTTTTGTTGATAGGTGAATCTAGGCGGAATATATTTAGCAACAATGTAATTAGCCTAATCCGTATACCGAGGAGTACTACGTGAAGTATTTATAACATCAAGTTGTTCATCAGAAAAATTATCATCAATAGGCGGTGGGTCATCAAGAACATTTTCCATCCTAGACAAGTTATGTGCTACAGGGTTTTCTGCTCCCTTCCTATCAACGATATGCAAGTCAAATTATTGGAGTAAAAGCACACACCTATAAGTCTATGTTTAACATCTTTCGTTTCCAAAAGGTATTTCATAGCAGCATGATCGGTGTGAATAGTTACTTTAGAATCAACGATGTAAGGTCTAAACTTATCACATGCAAACACAACTGCTAAAATTTCCTTTTCAATAGTAGCATATTTTATTTGGGAACTATCTAGGGTCTTACTAGCGTAATGAATAACATTCAATTTCTTGTCTACTCTTTTCCCTAGAAAAACACCAACAATATAATCACTAGCATCACACATGATTTCAAATGGTAAGTTCCAATCAAGTGGTTGAACAATAGGTGCATAAATTAAGGATTTCTTAAGTATTTCAAAGGCTTATGCACAATCATCATAAAAAACAAAAGGAATATCTTTTCATAAAGGTGAGAGAATATAGCAGTCATACATCTTTGAAAACCTCAACAATCTTTTCATAAAGGTGAGAGAATATAACAGTCATACATCTTTGAAAGGTAGAAGGTACATTGCATAGACCAAAAGGCATAAGCCTATAAGCAGAATTTCCAAAAGCGCAAATAAAGGTAGTTTTCTCTTGGTCCTCTTTTGACATAGGTATTTGAGAGAATCCAGAATATCCATCAAGAAAACAAAAGTGTGCGTGCTTGGATAATCTTTCTAACATTTGATCAATAAAAGGCAAGGGGTAATGATCTTTTCTGGTAGCTTTATTCAATTTCCTGAAATTAGTTACCATCCTATAACCAGCTACTATTCTTTATGGAATAAGTTCATTTTTATCATTAGGAACAATAGTTATAGCAGCTTTCTTAGGAACACGATGAACATGACTCACCCATCTACTATCAACAATACGATAAATTATACATGCCTCCAAAAGTTTTAATATCCCAGTTCTTACCACAAATTTAATATTAGGATTTAGACGACTTTGATGATCAACGACAGGTTTAGCATTAGGTTCCATATTAATCTTGTGCTAATAGAGAGTGGGGATTATGCCCTTAAGATGATCAAGAGTATATCCAATAACAGCCTTGTGCTTCTTTAGAGTTTTAAGTAATCTCCTTTCTTCATGCTCTAAAAGGTTAGCACTGATAATAACATGATATGTCTTTGTTTGATCGAGATAAGCATATTTCAAAGTATCATGTAATGGCTTAAGATCAAACACGGAATCTCCCTTTGGTGGAGGACGATCCCCTAAAATATCAACTGGTAGGTTGTGTTGAAGGATAAGTTGTTTCTCAAAGAATATCTTATCTATTTCATTCCTTTCATTCATATGCATATCATTTTCATGGTCTAGCAAATATTGTTCTAGCAGATCAGTAGGAGGTACGTCAATAGAAGAAAGACCAATTATTTCATCCTTATTAGGCAATTCTTTTTCATGTGGTTGTCTACCAAACTTGGAAAAATTAAATTCGCGAGATATATCACCAAAGCTTACTTTGACCTTCTCAGTTGCACAATTAATTTGAGCATTAATGGCATTCAAGAAAGGTCAACCAAATATAACAGCAAAAAATTATCTTATTCTGAACCAAGTACTAGAAAATCAGTGGGGTACATGACTTTTCCACACAAGACTTCAACATCTCTAACAATCCCAACTGGTGAAATAGTATCACAGTTTGCAAGATTAATAGTGAGATCAATATCTTCAATCTAAGAGGGTGCATCACGCATAATTTCTTGATTAATGTATTAGGTATAGCACTAACACTAGCACCAATATCACACAAGCCATGATAGCAATGATCTCCAATTTTAACTGAAACTACAGACATACCTACAACTGGTTTATTTTTTATCAAACTCATCTAATTTATTTCTAACAGGTTTTGCAATTCTCGCGGCTTCATCACAAAGGTAAATAACTTGCCCATTAGTATTATCAACCATGATATCCTTAACTATAGAAACATTAGGCTCAACATAACTTTTATTAACCACAGTTGTAGCCTTAGCATGCTCCCTAATCCGAACGAGAAAAGGAGGTTCTCAATGTAGGCAGTAGGAACAATTGGGTCAACATGGCTAACAATTATTTATTCCTTCTTAATTTCAATAGGTTTATCATATAATTTTTCAATGGGAGGATGGTATTTAAACCACTTATGCTTGGTAATATCAACATAGGTAGCAAAAGATTCACATAAAGTAGCTACAATCTCAGAGTCAAGACCATATTTATTGCTAAACTCATGGAAAGAAGCAGTTTCCATAAAAGATTTAACACAAACAAAATTAAGCTTTATACCTGAATATTTACCTTCTCGAGTTCCCAATCTTTAGAGTTGTATTTAATTCTTTCCACTAGATCCCAATTGAATTTAATAGTCTCCTTCATATAGGAACTAGAAGCTCAAGAATCGAGTAATGATTGATCATCATGAGTAAGACGAGCATAATTTTTTTGTATAATCATCTATCGAGAGAGATCATGGTTGGGTCAAGTGTGCATCATAGATTTAAGCCCCCCAAGCTTGAGCGATACTTTCTCCTTCACTAAGCTAGTAGTTATAAATAAATTTTTCATCACGATGAATTAGATGCATAGGATAAAACTTCTGATGAAATTCCACCTTCAAACGATTCCAGTCCCATGATCCAATATCATACAATAACCTATACTAAATTAGTGCTTTTACCTCCAAAGATAAAGGCAAAACTTTCCTGGGTATGTCTGTAAGTTTAAACGATCCACAAATCTCATAGACATATATCAAATGGTAAGCGGGATGAGTTGAACCGTTATAATGATTAGCCAATAGTTTTTATACCATACCCGAAGGAATCTCATAATAAATATTTTAAGTAGGTTCAGTAGGTTGGGGAACAACTTTTCATCTTCCATTCGAGGCAAAGATGCCCCGAACAAGCCACTCAAAAGGTGACCGTTCATAGTGATAAGCAATAGTAAATTTAAGCATGTATGGAAAATGTTCCCTTACCAACTTCCACTTACTAAAGGCACTTCACTCCCCGACAACGGAGCAAGAAAAGAGTCTTGATGACCCACAAGTATAGGGTATGGATCATAGTCCTTTAGACACGTAAGAGTGTTGAACCCAACGGGGAGTAGAAGGACATTAAAAGCAGTTTTCAGCAAGGTATTCTCTGCCAGTGTTGTAAGTAACAGTGATAGATAGTTTTGTAGCAAGATAATTCGTAACAAGTGACAAGTAACAATAGTAGAAAATGTGAAGCAAGGTAGCCTAATACTTTTTGTAGCAAAGTATAAGCCTGAACGTACTCTTATATTAAGCAAGCGCTCCCGAGGACACATGGATATTCATGTCTAGTCATATTCATCATGTTGAGTTGATTCACGTTCTCTACTTTGATAATTTGATATGTGGTTGGACCGGTGCTAAGGTTTCATTCTTACCTAAACAAGCAACCCACTTATGATTATCCTCTCTCGCAAGCATTCGCAACTACGAAAGAAGAATTAAGAGAAATCTAACCATAGCATTACAAGTGTGGATCCAGATCAGTCCCTCATGAAGCAACACATAAACTGGGGTTTAAGCTTCTATCACTCTTGAAACTCATCATCTACTTGTTACTCCACATTGACTTCCCTTAGTCCCATAACATGGTGAAGTGTCATGTAGTCGTCGTTCACATGACACCACTAAGAGAAGTAACAACATACATATCATCAAAATATGGAACGAATACCAACTTTATATGATTACTTATAACAAGACTTCTCCCATGTACTCAGGAATAATAGTAACTACTCACATATCATCAACATGTTCAAGATCATAGGTTTAATAATAATAATTAAGGTTCTGAACATAGTATCTTCCGTAAAATAATCGAAAAAGCATCAACTACAAGATGTAATCAACACAACTAGTAACCGTGAGGTACCAATCTGAGGTTTTGAGACAAAGATTGAATACAAGATATGAACTAGGGTTGGAGATGAGATGGTTCTAGCGAAGATGTTGATGAATATTAGTCCTCCCACGAAGGAGGAAGCATTGGTGATGACGATGGCTTCGATTTTCCCCTCTCGGAGGAGAATTCCCTCGGTAGAATCTCTCTGCTGGAGAGCAAAAGGGCATCTTCGCAGGTTTTCACCTCGAGACGGCAGCACTTCGTACCAAAAGGTTGGTTATGATTTTTTTTTCTAGGTCAACACACATCATATAGGAGAAGAGGGGCGTCACATGGCCTGTAGGGGGCCCACAAGCCATCAAGGCGCGCCCGTTGGCTTGTGGCCAACAAGTGGACCCTCTCTGGTATATTTTTATCCCGGTAATTCTTAAATATTCTAGAAAAAAATTCCTTGAAGTTTCAGGTCATTTGGAGTTTGTTGATTTTTTTGCCTTTTTCTCGGTTTCTCGGTCGAGAATTCCAGTTTCGAGATATTTCCCTCCTTGTGGTGTACCTTGCATATTCAGAGAGAAAGGCCATAAAAATTGCATGATAATAGGGAATAATGGACAAGAATAACACATATATCAATAAAGAATCATGATGAAATGGACGTATCAAGGTCACATGGGAAATACAGTCTAGTCATGTTCATCTTGTTAAGGTCATTCACGTTCGTTACTTTGATAATTTGATATATGGGTGGAGCGGTGCTAAGGTGGTGTTCTTACTTGAACAAGCAACCCAATTATGATTACCCCCTCTCACAAGCATCCTCAACTACGAAAGAAGAATTAAGATAAATCTAACCATAGCATGAAACATGTGGATCCAAATCACCCCCTGACGAAGCAACACGTAAAGTGGGGTTTAAGCTTTTCTCGCTCTCGCAACCCATCATCTAGTTTTTACTCCACAATGCCTTCCCTTAGGCCCATACATAGTGAAGTGTCATGTAGTCGACGTTCACACGAGACCACTAAGAGAAGCAACAACATACACATCATCAAAATATCGAACGAATACCAACTTCACATGATTACTTATAACAAGACCTCTCCCATGTCCTCGGGAATAATATTAACTACTCACATCTCATAAACGTGTTCAAGATTAGAGTTATAATAATGGCGATCAAGGATCTGAACATAATATTTTCTACCAAGTAATCCAACAAGCATCAACTATGAGATGTAATCAACACTACTAGTAACCCACAAGTACCAATCTAAAGTCCTGAGGCAAAGATTGAATACAAGAAATGAACTAGGGTTTGCACGTCCAAAGTGCCTCAGAGCGCCCCAGCATGTCGTGGCATGCCAAAAATGCGCTCTGGCGCGCTACAGGGAGTCACCAAGGTGGGGGCGACGCCCTCGGCTAGTTCCAGCCACCCCCGAGATGTCCAACCTCCTCCCCGACAACCCCTCTGCATCCGGCAATCCTCAGGGCCCCTCCTCTCTCTCGCTAGAGCTCACGCGACGCGTGCCCGCGCGCTCCAGATTCGGCCAAGCTTGCGCGGCCATGAATGCTCGACTCTCCTCTCTCTCTCTCTGCAGCAGATGGATCGGGCAGTCCAAAACCACGTCCTGAGACCGTGGTTTCAACCCCAACGTCTCTCTGCACCCCCATGCGCGCCACAGTGAGTCACCGACGCTCCCGAGTCTGCTCACCGTCGCGGGCCTATAAATAGCCCTCTCCCTCGCTCTAGCACCCCTCAGATAACTTCGCCGCATCCATTAGCACCTCCCTAGCCACCCCAGCAACCGAGCAGAGCCCCGGTGCTCGAGATCGACCGTGGCCCCTCCGCCTCGGAGCTCCAGTCGATCTTCGGCTACACGACGGCTCCTGCGACCCTCGACCCACCAAACTGAATCCCCTTGACCCCAGGAAGCTTTCCCCTAACTCGCCCGAGCTTTTCCGTGTCTCTAGCCACCCCTCGGCCACTTCTCGAAACCCCTCCGCCACGGCCTCCTCGTCGCCGGCGAACCCCTGCCTCCCCGTCATTGTTTCGACCACCAGCAGGTAGGTGACAGTCAGGCGAACCCATTCCCGTGCTCATTGGAGCTTGAGGACGTCAGCAACCACGTCGGCGTCCTCCTCCTCCTCTCTGGCTGGAGGTAGGAGACGACCCCGACAGGTGTGCCCCACCTGTCGGTGGCCCAGCCTCCTCCCCTGCACTGGCCTCGGCCACTGACCGCAGGGCCCCGCGCGTCAGGTTCAATCCTGACGGCGCGCGCGCCTGGGCAGGCCGTCGGCTGGCCATGGGCCAGCCCAGCTCTGGGCCGAGCCAGGCCAGGAGTTGGCCTGTTTTCCTTTTATTTTTAAATCTGGATTTCTAAGATTTTTATAAAAACATTTAACGAGTGTAAAAATATAATTCTTCCACTGTTATTCTTCTAAAAATGTGTAGAATTCAATGATATGCTTAGATGAATTTTTCCAGCAACTAATCTATTTTGCAATATTAAAAGGGGCTAAAATGGAATAGTTTTGCTTCTGCTTGGTTGTTTTTAAAAATATTCCTTCACGGGAAAATTAAGGCAAGTATTTTTAAAATGATATCTTAGATTTATCAGTAATAGGGAACATTTTAAAAATGACTTTGTGGACTGTTTCTGTGTGAGCTATTCCTTATTTATTGTTTTATCGACGATAGAAAATCCGTGTGACGAGGGAATCGGAGCGGAAGACCTCGAAGACCCCGGATATTAAGCTGATCAAGGCAAGCAGCCCTTTGACCATGACTGAGCATATGTTACTTTGCATGTTACAATAACAAGTATTCTCGTTGCATAGGATCATAAGTGCCGGTAATCATTTGATGTGATTTTACCGAAGGCTCCTTCAGAGCACATGCATTGAGCTTGACTCTACCCCTTAGGGTCATGCTAATACCATGCTGACAAGTAAAGATAGATGTAGAAACATCATGAGCATGTTGTTGTCACAAAGTAAGAGTTTATGAAAACCCCGTCGGGTGCCACTAATGCCCGAGGGTGATGATGAGTTAGGTGGTCACTTTTGGAGAAGTGATGCACCCGGTATTTGTGTGAGTAAGGTTTCGGAAATGGGATTAGATTTATGATGTGTCGACCGTCCCAACCTTACCAGTACGACCACGTTACCCCTTATGGGAAGGGGCTATGTTAATTACTCTGGTCGGTGCTAGCAAAGAGCCGCATTACTAGTGGCGGGAGTGATTTGTGGTCACTCTCGTGATGGGGTCGTGCCGGGTAGGACGACTATGCCATTTTTATGAGTTCCAGTCACACCGTTGGTCCCCGCATGGTCAATACTATCCAGAGTTGGTGGTCGTAAGACGTACGACATGTGGGTTGGGTACCAATCGAGTGGATCTCTTTGTCTAGTATCGTCAGGGTAAAGGCATTGATCGGGTACTTACCTCGGGTATGTGATATACCGCGAGTCGTGGATGACATGGAAGTTTCCCGGATCTCGTGGGTCCAGCGTACTACCTCTGCAGAGTGTAAACTATTCGAATAGCCGTGTCCACGGTCAAGGACAGTTGGGTAATCCTGCTTTAATTACGTCCTGATATTTCCACATAAACCAAGTGTGTGTGAGTGAGTGTGTGTGGTGTTGAAAAAGGTGTTGTTATGAAAGTAATAATATGACCAAGTTCGGTGACTTGGCATATAGGGTGAACCCGGATGGTTCAGCCCTCAACTGATACATTGAGGATATGACCAAGTTCGATGACTTAGCATGTAGGGTGAACTCAGATGGTTCAGCCCTTAGCAGATAAGTGATATCTATAACCTGTTCTTCAAGAGTAATTCTTTAAATTGATGCATAATCAATTATCATTCCACCCCGATGAGTTATACTAGAAATGCATGATATTGTTGTCCTTCACTTTCATTGTTCATATCATGGGTTGTTTGCGAGTACATTCAAAGTACTCATTGGCTTGCCACTGGTTATGTTATTGAGCAGACATGGAAGGACCGGAGTTTGGAGATAAGTACGTCTTCGGCGACACCCCTGCGAACTAGGACGCTTCCGAGTCAGAATGACTGTCGGTGTAGGCTTGATGGCATGGGCACCCGCTTAGCCCCTTTGTTTTCCGCAATTAGTGTATCCGTGTGATTTGGCCTTAGGCCCTGTCTTGTGAACTTGACCCTTCGGCCACGTGTTGTAATAATCGGTACTTGGATGTAATACTCTTTATTCAGTAGCTGTGTTCGGTGAGCATTGATCTCTGGGATCACTAAGCACGTCGATTCTCGACTAGTAAGTCGGGGTCCCCACAGAGCTGGTATCAGAGCCATCCTGACTATAGGAAGCCTTAGGTAGCATGGGCGATAGCTGGACAATTAGTGCACATAGATTGACCCGAGAACCGCACCCACTATATATTTCTAACCCTCTCCTCTACACCTTGTAGATGGCCGCCGTACCCGAGACGCTTCTGGAAACAGGCTTTCCTTTGCTTTTGAGTGATAGCCTCGAGAAGTGTCAAGTGTGTAGCACACCCGTCTTTCTCTACCACGAACACTGGGTCAACGCCGACACCAAGGAGTATCACGTGGACGTGATAGTGAAGGCTAATGACTCCCCAACTAGCTGGTTCTTTGAAGGGCCACAAATGGAGGATCTGATGTTGGCTGTGGAGACTGCAGCACGAGAGGCACTCGTGCGACTTCGCGACATCCTTCCTACCCGCTACTCGTCACTTACCTTTTGTTAAGGATAAGATAGACTGAAGATGGACACTCAACCCCTCATCTGAGGACGGGATGCCATTAAGGTTTCAGACCTACTTCAGCCTCTCCTCAGACACCTTGACGCATCTTTTGATCAAGGAGTCAACTAGCATTCGCCAAGAGCTGCACCAAGTTAAGGACCTACTTCGTATGGAGAAGATGAAGAACAACAAGGTGAAGAAAGAAGGAGCACCTGTGATATCACCTGGCTTTGCTTTCCGAGGAGGAATACCCCCGCTTTAGGCTGTTCCTCTCCAAAGTCGACGCTTAACCGCAGAAGAATACACCGAGCTTTTCGCTACCTCACCAACCAAGAGACGTCGAGATGGTCTACTTCCTTCCCCTACCCCTTCGAGGAAAGGAAGCACTAATGAAGATGAAGACAAAGATGAAGATGAAGACGAAGATCCCATAGAGCCGGCTTATGAGACCGCGCAGTCGATCGCGTAGCAGCGTAGGATGTACCGAACGTAGGAGTTCTTGTATCAGTATTTTATGACCCAGATGTTGTTGGATGCAAGTCGCATTCTGCCTTGAGCAGCGTGTGAGCGACTGAATCGCTTGCTTTTAAATTAATGCAATAGTTCTTTCAAAAACCTTTGTCATAAAACCTTGCACACTAGCACACACCAGACCCCCTCTTTACTAGAACGTCATCCCTTTCGAGTGCAACCGATTCAGCAGAATGTGACCTGTCTACTCCCCTGACAAGATGGTGAATGCAACTCGCAACAGCACTTTCGGCAACCCCGGCTCTGCCTCTTCAGGACAGCAGCAGGGAACCGGAGGGGAAGCTCAAGCTGGAGATCACCATGTGCAGCAAGACAATGTACCTCCGCCACCACCTCCCCCTGAAAGCTTGACCATGGATCAGTTCCTTCAAGCTCTTCGGGAGGAGCGTCAAGCCAACAATGCTGCTATCCGGCAATTGGCTCAAACCTTGGTGAACCACCCACCGCAAAACGGGAATGGCAACGGTCGCTCAACTCTCTCTGAGTTTATGCGGACTACGTCGCCCATATTCACAGAGACGATTGAGCCCTTGGATGATGATGACTGGATCCGCGCTATCGAAGACCTTCTCGCGTTGGTCAAGTGCACTGATGACAACGAGAAAGTTCTCTATGCAACCCACTGTCTTGGAGGCACAACCAGAGCTTGGTGGGATGGATTTCAGATCATGCGAGCCGGGCAAGTCATCACTTGGGCCGTGTTCAAGGATGGATTCCATGCCGCTCACATTCCTCCGGGGATGATGCCCATTAAGAAGCGGGAATTCCGAGCCTTAAGGCAAGGTAGTGGATCAGTCAAGGAGTATTTGCAGAAGTTCAACCTTCTATCAAGGTATGCACCTGAAGATGTCAGCACTGAGGCTGCCAAAGTGGAGCGCTTTATGGAAGGACTGCAGCAATCACTCCAGTATCAACTGGTTGTTTGTGAATGTCGGACCTTCAGTGACCTGGTTAATAAGGCTCTTATGTTGGAAGACAAGCGTCGTGCAAGGGACGACACCCGTAAGCGCAAGCTAAAAAGTAGTGGAGTACCAATCAACTCGAAACCATGACCATGGCAGTCAGCCCCAGCAAGACCCAACTATCAGCAGCAGCAGTACAAGCACCCAACATTTTGCCAGAATTACCAACCTCAGCAAGTCAGCGTCAAGCCAGCAAGCACTCCGCCAAACAACGGTGGGAGCAAGACCAATCTTCGAGCGCAAGTTACTTGTTTTGGGTGTGGACAACGAGGGCACTATTCCAGGCAGTGCCCCAATAAGAAACCCGATGTTCCCCGCCCCAATGCGCCAAATCCAGGCCAAGGAGCACCAGGCAGGAACCAGGCTCCCCGCAATCAGCAGTATCATAGCAAGGGGTGGATTAATCACATTTCCGCGGAAGAGGCACAGGAAGACCCGGACTGCATTCTCGGTACGTTCCTCGTCAACTCTACCCTGGCAACAATATTGTTTGATTGTGGTGCTTCGCATTCCTATGTTACACAAAAGTTTGCGGAAAAGTGTGGATTAGAACCTACCTTGCTTTGTGGGCATATGGCAATTCAAACCCCAGGAGCAGTTTTGAGAACCAACCTAGGGTGTAGAAAGGTTGGGATAGTTATCAATGGGACGAGCTTCTCAGCGAATCTCATTGTGCTTAAGTCGCAAGACCTAGAAGTAATCCTCGGTATGGACTGGTTGGCCAAGCATTAGAGTATCTTGGACTGTGCTAACAGGGCCATTACCATGACAAGTGACCAAGGGGTCAAAGTCAAGTATGTCTCTGAGCCAGTACCCACTCGAGTGCCACGAGTTAACAACCTATCAGAGGAAGGACTCGACCAAGTGCCAATAGCCTGTGAGTACACGGATGTCTTTCCTGATGAGCTACCAGGGATGCCTCCTGACTGAGACATCGAGTTCATCATCGAACTCATGCCCGGATCAAGGCCTATCTATAAGAAGCCTTACAGGATGGAATCCAAAGAGCTAGCGGAGTTGAAGAAGCAACTGGATGAGCAACTCAGGAAGGGGTTTATTCGTCCAAGTGCGTCACCTTGGGGATCGCCTGTTCTCTTCGTGTCCAAGAAGGATGGGACAATCCGACTATGCATCGATTACCGATCACTTAATGAGGTCACGATCAAGAACAAGTATCCACTCCCCAAGGTTGAAGACTTGTTCGACCAGCTTAATGGAGCAAAAGTATTCTCCAAGATCGACCTCCGATCTGGATATTACCAACTAAAGATTCGACCCGAAGACATTCCGAAGAGGGCATTTGTGACCCGGTACGGTCTGTATGAATGCACGATCATGTCCTTCGGATTGACAAATGCCCCAGCTTACTTCATGTACCTCATGCATAAGGTCTTCATGGAATATTTGGACAAGTTTGTCGTCGTATTCATTGACGACATATTAATCTTTTCCAAGTCTGAAGAAGAGCATGAGCAACACTTGAGGTTAGTACTGGAAAAGCTTCGAGAGCACCAACTGTATGCCAAGTTCAGCAAATGCCAGTTTTGGCTGAACGAAGTTGGATTCCTAGGTCATACCATGACGACAAGTGGATTGGCAGTTGATCCCTCTAAGATTACCACGGTAACCAACTGGGAATCACCAATCGATGTGAAGGATGTCACGAGCTTTCTCAGGCTTGCAGGGTATTACCGCAAGTTCGTAGAAGGATTCTCCCGCATCGCGCGACCTATGACTGAGCTCTTGAAGATAGGCAAGAAGTTCGAATGGACGCCAGAATGTGAGGCAAGCTTCCAAGAGTTGAAGAAGAGGCTAACCACCGCCCCGGTATTGGCCACTCCAGATATCAGCAAGGAGTTCGTAATATACTGTGATGCCTCCAGGACTGGGCTAGGTGGGGGTTCTAATGCAGGATGGCAGGGTCGTGGCATACTGGTCGCGGAAACTGCGCCCGCATGAGGAGAATTATGCCACCCATGACCTCGAGTTGGCAGCAGTAGTGCATGCCCTGAAGACATGGCGACATTACCTTCTGGGGAAGCGATGTGAAATATACACCGACCACAAGAGTCTGAAGTATATTTTCACCCAAAGGGAATTGAATATGAGGCAACGAAGATGGTTGGAGTTGATCAAAGACTACGACCTCAGCATTCAATATCACCCCGGTAAGGCAAATGTAGTGGCCGACGCCTTGAGTCGGATGACCAGCACCCTAAACGCAATGCCTAAGGAAAGGCAACCCGCCTTATACGAAGAGTTGGAGAACTTCGGGTTGGAACTGGTGGAACCAGGATTCCTAGATAATCTCGAAGTCAAACCAACGCTGGAAGACGACATCAAGGAGGCCCAGAAGGGTCACAAGAGTATCGAAGGTATCAAAAAGAAGATTTCAGAAGGCAAGGCCCCAGGATTTTTGGAGGATGATCAAGGAGTGGTGTGGTTTGGGAAACGTTTATGCATACCCAACAAGGCCGAACTCAAGGAACTCATCCTAAGGGAAGCTCATGATACACCCTACTCCATTCACCCCGGTGGTACCAAGATATATCAAGATCTCCGAGAAAAATTCTGGTGGCACGGCATGAAGAAGGAAATCGCGTCGTATGTGGCCAAGTGCGATGTGTGTCAGCAAGTTAAGGCTGAGCATCAGCGACCCGCAGGACTGCTACAACCTCTCCAGGTGCCGGAATGGAAGTGGGACAAGGTAGGAATGGATTTCATTACCGGTCTACCAAGGTCTAGCAAGGGCCATAACTCGATATGGGTTATTGTCGACCATTTGACCAAGGTGGCCCATTTCATCCCTGTCAATACCACTTATGACGGGAACATGTTGGCTAGTCTCTATATTGAGCGCATAGTAAGCCTTCATGGAGTTCCCAAGGAGATTGTACCTGACCGACGCACGCAGTTCACCTCGAGGCTTTGGAGGAAACTCCAGGAAGCTCTCGGTACCAAGCTCTCTTTCAGCACCGCCTTCCACCCGCAGACGGGAGGACAAACGGAAAGGGTGAATCAGATACACAAAGATATGCTCCGCGCTTGTGTCCTAGCGCATGGAGCCAAATGGGAAGACTGTGTGCCGTTCGCTGAGTTTTCATACAACAACAACTACCAGTCTAGTCTCCAGATGGCCCCGTTCGAAGTGCTGTACAAACGGAAATGCCGCACCCTTCTCAATTGGTCAGAAACCGGTGATGGGCTCATTTTCGGACCAGAAGTTTTGCACCGGGTAGAAGAGAAGGTGCAACTAGTCCAAGAAAATCTGAAGGCAGCCAAGTCGCGACAAAAGAGTTATGCGGACTCTCGCCGCAGGAATGTGGAGTTCATTCCTGGAGATCTGGTGTACCTCCGAGTTACACCTCTTAAGCGAACCAAGCGTTTCCACGTTAAGGGGAAGCTCGTTCCAAGGTTCATTGGGCCATTCAAGATCACGGCAAGGTGTGGAGAGGTCGCTTATCAGCTGGAATTTCCTCCGGAACTTTCGGGTGTGCACAACGTTTTCCACGTGTCACAGCTTCGGAAGTGTCTCCAGACGCCAAGTCGTTCCGATCCTTATAAGGACATTGATCACCGGGCCATTGACCTTCAGTCTGATCTCGCCTATCGCGAGAGGCCAATCCGCATTCTGGATGAAGCAGAGCGATGCACTCGAAGCCGCACCATCAAGTATTTCAAGGTTCAATGGAGCAACCACACCAAAGCCGAAGCTACATGGGAGCGTGAAGACTATCTCCCGATCTGAGTTTCCAGACCTTTTTAGCACCTAGCTTAGGAATCTCTTGGACGAGATTCTTGTAAGGGGGATAGGTTTGTCACACCCTGATTTTGCTATCACTTGTCTTTATTGTAAAATTATGGGCTTGTTAAAACTTTTTCAAAACTAATGTTGTGAGTGCCATGATTGACATTGAATGCTTGTATGCTTGATCATGTGTGGTTTTAAAACCCTAAATTCCTTTTTGGTATTTTACTGATTTCCAAAAACCTTTGATAACCAAAGTAAAACCACCTTGAGATTGCACTGCATGTCTTTGATAACAAGTAGTGCTACTACCCATATTTGGTAATCTGATTTTTATCTATCTTTATATTTCAAAACCACAAAAATAGTTATTTTTGTGAGTATTTTCCTAATTAAATAACCTGTCCATTTCTAAGACCAGAATTGGTATTCCAACATGGAAAAATACTTTTCTGCTTTGGAAAAATCTGATTAAATTTAGAGATGATCAGAAGGACATATATTTTCGATACATAGGATTTTAAACCCTATTTTATATTATATTTATTGATTAAAACTATAAAAGCTAATTCTGTCTGTTTTGGCATTTTGAGATATTTCCAAAGGAAATATTCTCAATAAATTCCTAGAAAATTCCAGTGATGTCCCTAAGCCTTGTTTGGTGTCCACATAAAGTTTCACCTTGATCAAAGGTGGATAAGGACCCCAAATAACCCAAAAACCCTGTCTGTCCAGAATCAAGTTAGAGCAACTCTACATAGCAAAGTTTGTCCAATGAGGCTAAAACTTTGCAGGAGTGCCTAATACCTCAAATGAGGGTTCTACGCCAAAAATGGGATTTGTGGGACTTAGTTTGCTCACACTCCCTTTGGTAGGAACAGATCTGGTCATATTGGAGTGATTTCAAGTTTACAAAGCTAAACTTGTCCATTGGAGCTCAAATTTGGTGGAAATCCATGGTTTATCACCAAAACCAAACCTGTTAAGTCTCAGCACCAGTGGTGGGGTGCAACCCCCTGTGACCACTGTCGAACACATTCTGACAGATAGGAAAAAGCCACCTTAGCCACAACTAAACCAAACTCCTTTGCTTCAAACTCTTAGATTAAGCAGACATCACTTGTATCTAACCCCACTCAACTGGCCCCTCACTGGTTCAAAGTAGAAAGGCCAAAAACCCTAATTTAGACCTCAGTTCATGATGGACAGCAACAATATTTCTTGCCTCCTTTGACCAGCCGAAGCTCCCACTAAAACCAAACGGCTAGCCACACCCCCAGCAAGTGCCAAGACATGCTAGACACGTCCAAAGTACCTCAAAGCGCTCCAGCATGCCGTGGTATGCCAAAACTGCGCTCTGGACGCGCTACAGGGAGTCACCGAGGTGGGGGCGACGCCCTCAGCCAGTTCCAGCCTCCCCCGAGATGTCCAACCTCCTCCCCGACAAACCCTCCGCGTCGGGCAAGCCTCTGGGGCCCTCCTCTCTCGCTCTAGAGCTTGCGCGACGCGTGCCCGCGCGCTCCAGATTCGGCCAAGCTTGCGCGGCCACAAATGCTCGGCTCTCCTCTCTCTCTCTCTCTGCAGTAGATGGTTCGGGCAGTCCAAAAGCACGTCCTGAGACCGTGGTTTCAACCCCAACGTCTCTCTACACCCCCATGCGCGCCACGGTGAGTCACCGGCGCTGCCGAGTCTGCTCACCATCGCGGGCCTATAAATAGCCCTCCCCCTCACTCCAGCACCCCTCAGATAGCTTCGCCGCATCCACTAGCACCTCCCTAGCCACCCCCAACAACCCAGCAGAGCCCCGGTGCTCGAGATCGACCGAGACCCCTCCGCCTCGGAGCTCCGGTCGATCTCCGGCTACACGACGGCTCCTGCGCCCCTCGACCCACCAAACTAACCCCCTTGACCCGAGGAAGCTTTCCCCTAACTCGCCCGAGATTTTCCGTGTCTCTAGCCACCCCTTCGACCACTTCCCGAAACCCCTCCGCCACGGCCTCCTCGTCGCCGGTTAACCCCTGCCTCCCCGTCGTTGTTTTGACCACTAGCAGGTAGGCGACAGTCAGGCGAACCTATTCTCGTGCTCATTGGAGCTTGAGCACGTCGGCAACCACGTCGGCGTCCTCCTCCTCCTCTCTGGCTGGAGGTAGGAGACGACCCCGACAGGTGTGACCCACCTGTCGGTGGCTCAGCCTCCTCCCCCACGCCGGCCTCGGCCACTGACCGCAGGGCCCTGCGCGTCAGGTTCAAACCTGACGGCGCGCGCGCCTGGGCAGGCTGTTGGCTGGCCATGGGCCAACCCAGCAATGGGCCAAGCCAGGCCAGGAGCTGGCCTATTTTCCTTTTATTTTTAAATCTGGATTTCTAAGTTTTTTATAAAAACATTTAACGAGTGTAAAAATATAATTCTTCCACTGTTATTCTTCTAAAAATGTGTAGAATTTAATGATATGCTTAGATGAATTTTTCCAGCAACTAATCTATTTTGCAATATTAAAAGGGGCTAAAATGGAATAGTTTTGCTTCTGCTTGGTTGTTTTTAAAAATATTCCTTCAAGGGAAAATTAAGGCAAGTATTTTTAAAATGATATCTTAGATTTATCAGTAATAGGGAACATTTTAAAAATGACTTTTTGGACTGTTTCTGTGTGAGCTATTCCTTATTTATTGTTTTATTGACGATAGAAAATCTGTGTGACGAGGGAATCGGAGCGGAAGACCTCGAAGACCCTGGATACTTAGCTGACCAAGGCAAGCAGCCCTTTGACCATGACTGAGCATATGTTACTTTGCATGTTACAATGGCAAGTATTCCCGTTGCATACGATCATAAGTGCCGGTAATCATTTGATGTGATTTTACCGAAGGCTCCTTCAGAGCACATGCATTGAGCTTGACTCTACCCCTTAGGGTCATGCTAATATCATGTTGACAAGTAAAGATAGATGTAGAAACATCATGAGCATGTTGTTGTCACAAAGTAAGAGTTTATGAAAACCCCGTCGGGTGCCACTAATGCCCGAGGGTGATGATGAGTTAGGTGGTCACTTTTGGAGAAGTGATGCACCCGGTATTTGTGTGAGTAAGGTTTCGGAAATGGGATTAGATTTATGATGTGTCGACCGTCCCAACCTTAGAAGTATGACCACGTTACCCCTTATGGGACGGGGCTTTGTTAATTACTCTGGTCAGTGCTAGCAAAGAGCCACATTACTAGTGGCGGGAGTGATTTGTGGTCACTCTCGTGATGGGGTCGTGCCGGGTAGGACGACTATGCCATTTTTATGAGTTCCAGTCACATCGTTGGTCCCCGCATGGTCGGTACTGTCCAGAGTTGGTGCTCTTAAGACGTACGACATGTGGGCTGGGTACCAATCGAGTGGATCTCTTTGTCTAGTATCGTCAGGGGATAGGCATTGATCGGGTACTTACCTCGGGTAAGTGATATACCGCGAGTCGTGGATGACACGGAAGTTTCCCGGATCTCGTGGGTCTAGCGTACTACCTCTGCAGAGTGTAAACTATTCGAATAGCCGTGTCCACGGTCAAGGACAGTTGGGTAATCCTGCTTAAACTACGTCCTGATATTTCCGCATAAACCAAGTGTGTGTGAGTGAGTGTGTGTGGTTTTGAAAAAAGTGTTGTTATGAAAGTAATAATATGACCAAGTTTGGTGACTTGGCATATCTGGTGAACCCGGATGGTTCAGCCCTCAACTGATACATTGAGGATTGACCAAGTTCGATGACTTAGCATGTAGGGTGAACTCGGATGGTTCAACCCTTAGAAAATACGTGATATCTGTAACCTGTTCTTCAAGAGTAATTCTTTAAATTGATGCATAATCAATGATCATTCCACCTCGATGAGTTATACTAGAAATGCATGATATTGTCATCCTTCACTTTCATTGTTCATATCATGGGTTGTTTGCGAGTACATTCAAAGTACTCATTGGCTTGCCACTGGTTATGTTATTGACCAGATATGGAAGGACCGGAGTTTGGAGATGAGTACGTCTTCGGCGACACCCCTGTGAACTAGGACGCTTCCGAGTCAGAATGCCTCTCGGTGTAGGCTTGATAGCATGGGCACCTGCTTAGCCCCTTTGTTTTCCGCAATTAGTGTATCCATGTGATTTGGCCTTAGGCCCTGTCTTGTGAACTTGACCCTGAGGTCACGTGTTGTAATAATCGATACTTGGATGTAAGACTCTTTATTCTGTATCTGTGTTTAGTGAGCATTGATCTCTGGGATCACTGAGCACGGCGATTCTCGACTAGTAAGTCAGGGTCCCCACATGTTCGCATACAACGGGTGTACAAACATGGGCTCGAATACGAGAGACCGAAAGGTCGAACATGAGTCGTATGCTAGATACGATCAGCATGGAGATGCTCACCATTGATGACTAGTCCGTCTCACGTGATGATCGGACATGGGCTAGTCGACCTGGATCATGTAACACTTGGATGACTAGAGGGATGTCGATCAAAGTGGGAGTTAATTTGTGATTTGATTAGATGAACTTAATTATCATGAACTTAGTCTAAAATTGTCTTTACAAATATTGTAGATCCAGTGGCCAACGCAAATGTCCCATTCAACTTCAACACGTTCCTAGAGAAAACAAAGCTGAAAGACGATGGGAGCAACTATGCGAACTGAGCTCGTAACTTAAAGCTCATCCTCATGGCTTCCATGAAGGCATATGTCCTTGATGCACCGCTAGGTGATCCTCCCATTCCCGCGGCATACCAGGATGCCAAAAATGCTTCGCAGTCGCGAAGTGATGACTACTCTCTCGTTCAGTGCGACATGCTTTATAGTTTAGAACCGGGGCTCCAAAGGCGTTTTGAGCAACACGGAGCATATGAGATGTTCGAGGAGCTGAAACTTGTTTTTCAAGCCCATGCCTGGGTCGAGAGATATGAAGTCTCCGACAAGTTCTTTAGCTGTAAGATGGAGGAGAATAGTTCTGTCAATGAGCACATACTCAGAATGTGTGGATTGCACAACCGCTTGACTCAACTGGGAGTTGAACTTCCAGATGATGCGGTCATTGACAGAATCCTCGAGTCGCTTCCACCTAGCTACAAAGGCTTTGTGATGAATTACAACATGCAAGGGATGGAAAAGAATATTCCCGAGTTGTATTCAATGCTGAAATCTGCAGAGGTAGAAATCAAGAAAGAGCATCAAGTGTTGATGGTCAATAAGACCACCAGTTTCAAGAAGGGCAAGGGTAAGAAGAACTTCAAGAAAGACGGCAAAGCTTTTTCCGCGCCCGGTAAGCCAGTTGCCGGGAAGAAGTAGAAGAAAAAGACCTAATCCTGAGACTGAGTGCTACTACTGCAAGGGAACCGGTCACTAGAAGCGGAATTGCCCCAAGTACTTAGCGGACAAGAAGGCTGAAACGTCAAAGGTATATGTGATATATTTGTTATTGATGTGTACCTTACCAGCGCTCGTAGTAGATCCTGGGTATTTGATACCAGTGTTGTTGCTCACATTTGCAACTCTAAACAGGAACTACGGAACAAGCGTAGGCTGGCTAAGGACGAGGTGACGATGCGCGTCAGGAATGGTTCCAAGGTCGATGTGATCGCCGTCGGCACGCTACCTCTACATCTATCTTCGAGATTAGTTATAAGCCTTAATAATTGTTATTTAGTACCATCTTTAAGCATGAACATTGTATCGGGATCTCTCTTGATGCAAGATGGCTACTCATTTAAATCTGAGAATAAAGGTTGTTCTATTTATATGAGTGGTATGTTTTATGGTCATGCCCCGCTGGTTAATGGTTTATACCTAATGAATCTCGATCGTGATGTTACACATATTCATAGTGTGAGTGCTAAAAGATGCAAGGTTGATAATGATAGTCCCACATACTTGTGGCACTGTCGCCTTGGCCATATCGGCGTAAAGCGCATGAAGAAACTCCATACAAATGGACTTTTGGAGTCACTTGATTTTTGAATCATTTGACACATGCGAACCATGCCTCATGGGCAAGATGACCAAGACTCCGTTCTCCGGAACAATGGAGCGAGCAACTAACTTGTTGGAAATAATACATACCGATGTATGCGGTCCAATGAGCGTTGAAGCTTGAAGTGGATATCGTTATGTTCTCACCCTCACTAATGATTTAAGTAGATATGGATATGTGTACTTAATGAAGCACAAGTCTGAAACCTTTGAAAAGTTCAAGGAATTTCAGAGTGAGGTGGAGAGTCAATGCGACAAGAAAATAAAGTTTCTATGATCTGATCGTGGAGGAGAATATTTGAGTCATGAGTTTGGCACACACCTACGAAAATGTGGAATTGTTTCACAACTCACGCCGCCTGGCACACCGAAGCGTAACAGTGTGTCTGAACGTCGTAATCACACTTTATTGGATATGGTGCGATCTATGATGTCTCTTATCGATTTACCGCTATCATTTGGGGGTTATGCATTGGAAACTGCCGCATTCAATTTAAATAGGGCATCGTCTAAATCCGTTGAGACAACATCGTATGAATTATGGTTTGGCAAGAAACCTAAGCTGCCGGTTCTTAAAGTTTGGGGCTGCGATGCTTAAGCTAAGAACGGATCCTTTCTATAGAAAGAGTTTCTCTCGCAAAAAATAAGTGGGAGGAAAATAGAACTTGATGAGGTAATTGTACCTCCTCTCGAACCGGAGAGTAGCGCAACACGAGAAAATGTTTCTAAGGCGCCTGCACCGGCTAGAGAAGAAGTTAATGATGATGGTCATGACACTTCGGATCAAGTTGCTATTGAACCTCGAAGGTCAACAAGGGTACGTTCCGCACGAGAGTGGTACGGCAACCCTCTCATGGAAATCATGTTGTTAGACAACAATGAACCTTCAAACTATGAAGAAGAGATGGCAGGCCCGGATTCCAACAAATGGCTTGAGGCCATGAAATCCGAGATAGGATCCATGTATGAAATCATAGTATGGACTTTGGTGGACTTGCCCGATGATCGGCGAGCCATATAAAATAAATGGATCTTCAAGAAGAAGACTGACGCGGATGGTAATGTGACCATCTATAAATCTTGACTTGTCGCTAAGGGTTATCGACAAGTTCAAGGGATTGACTACGATGAGACCTTCTCACCCGTAGCGATGCTGAAGTCGGTCTGAATCAAGTTAGCGATTGCTGCATTTTATGATTATGAAATCTGGCAAATGGATGTCAAAACAACATTCCTGAACGGCTTTCTTACAGAAGAATTGTATATGATACAGATGGAAGGTTTTGTCGATCCTAGCAGTGCTAACAAGGTATGCAAGCTCTAGCGCTCCATCTATGGGCTGGTGCAAGCATCTTGGAGTAGGAACATTCGCTTTGATGAGGTGATCAAAGTGTTTGGGTTTATATACACTTATGGAGAAGCCTGTATTTAGAAGAAAGGGAGTGGGAGCTCTGTAGCATTTCTCATATTATATGTGGATGACATACTGTTGATGGGAAATGATATAGAATTATTGGAAAGCATCAAGGCCTATTTGAATAAGAGTTTTTCAATGAAGGACCTTGGAGAAGCTGCTTACATATTAGGCATCAAGATCTATAGAGATATATCGAGACGCCTCATAGGTCTTTCAGAAAGCACATACCTTGACAAGATACTGAAGAAGTTCAATATGGAGAAGGCTAAGAAGGGGTTCTTGCCTGTATTGCAAGGTGTGAGGTTGAGTGCGACTCAACGACCGACCACGATGGAAGATAGAGAAAAGATGAGTACCGTCCCCGATGCTTTAGCCATAGGCTCTATCATGTATGCCATGTTGTGTACCAGACCTGATGTGAACCTTGTCATAAGTTTGGTAGGGAGGTACCAGAGTGATCCAGGAGCGGATCACTGGACAACGGTCAAGAATATCCTAAAGTACCTGAAAAGTACTAAAGATATGTTTCTCGTCTATGGAGGTGTCAAAGAGCTTGTCGTAAAGGGTTACGTCGATGCTAGCTTTGACACAGATCCGGATGACTCCAAGTCACAAACTGGATACATGTACATTCTGAATAATGGGGCAGTTAGCTAGTGCAGTTGCAAGCAAACGTCGTGGCCGTATCTACATGTGAAGCGGAGTACATAGCTGCTTCGGAAGCAGCACATGAAGGAGTCTGGATGAAGGAGTTCATCACCGACCTATGAGTGATTCCAAGTGCGTCGGGCCCGATGAATCTGTTCTGTGACAACACTGGAGCTATTGCTATTGCAAAGGAGCCCAGGTTTAACAAGAAGACCATGCACATTAAGCGCCGCTTCAAGTACATTCGTGGATACATCCAGGATGAAGATATAGATATTTGTAAAGTACATACGGATCTAAATGTCGCAGACCCGTTGACTAAACCTCTTCCGCGGGCAAAACATGATCATCACCAGAACTCTATGGGTGTTCGATTCATCACAATGTATCTAGATTATTGACTCTAGTGCAAGTGGGAGACTGTTGGAAATATGCCCTAGAGGCAATAATAAAGTAGTTATTATTATATTTCCAATTCATGATAATTGTCTATTATTCATGCTATAATTGTATTGACCGGAAACCATAATGCATGTGTGAATATATAGATCACAATGTGTCCCTAGTGAGCCTCTAGTTGGCCAGCTCGTTGATCAATAGATGATCATGGTTTCTTGATCATGGACATTGTATGTCATTGATAACGGGATCGCGTCATTGGGGAATTATGTGATGGACAAGACCCAATCCTAAGGATAGCACTAGATCGTGTTGTTCGTCTGCTAAAGCTTTTCTAAATGTCAAGTATAATTTCCTTAGACCATGAGATTGTGCAACTCCCGGATACCGTAGGAGTGCTTTGGGTGTACCAAATGTCACAACGTAACTGGGTGATTATAAAGGTGCACTACGGGTATCTCCGAAAGTGTCTGTTGAGTTGTACGAATCGAGACCGGGATTTGTCACTCCGTGTGATAGAGAGGTATCTCTGGGCCCACTCAGTAATCCATCATCATATTGAGCTAAGTGTGACTAAGGGGTTAGCCACGGGGTGATGTGTTACGATACGAGTAAAGAGACTTGCCGTTAACGAGATTGAACAAGGTATAGGGATACCGACGATCAAATCTCGGGCAAGTATCATACCGATAGACAAAGGGAATTGCATACGGGATTGATTGAATCCTTGACATCGTGGTTCATCCGAGGAGATCATCATGGAACATGTGGGAACCAATATAGATATCCAGACCCCGCTGTTGGTTATTTGCCGGAGAGATGTCTCGGTCATGTTTGCATGTCTCCCGAACCCGTAGGGTTTACACACTTGTGGTTCAATGACGCCAGGGTTATAGGAAAATAGTGTATGTGGTTACTGAAAGTTGTTAGGAGTTCCAGATGAGATCCAAGACGTCACGAGGAGCTCCGGAATAGTCCGGAGGTAAAGATTGATATATAGGATGTGAGGTTTCGGACACCGAAGTGTTTCCGACGTCACCGGTAACGTATCGGGACTACCGGAAGGGTTCTGGGGGTCCACCATCCCCAAGAGGCTTCATGGGCCAAAAGGTGGAAGGGGCCAACCCAAAGTGGGCTGGTGCGACCTCCCCTCTCAGCCCAAGACGCAAGGAGAGGTGGATGGGGCAAAGCCTAGGCGCAGGAGGGTCCCAAGGCCCACCTAGGGCGCCGCCATCCTCTCCACCGTGGCTGTCGCCCTCCCTGGCCATCTAGGATTTCCGCCACCCCTAGGGAGGGAACCCTAGGGGTGCGCGCCCTCTATCCCTCCCTCCTATAAGTACCCAAGGTATTGGGGCTGATTTGAGACACGAAAACTGTCTCTCTCTGCGTAGCCCTACCCATCTCTCTCCTCGTCCTCCGCATAGCTTAGCGAAGCTCTACTGGAGAACCACGTAACTTCACCGCCACCACGCCGTCGTGCTGCTGGAGCTCTCTCCCTCAACCTATCCTTCCTCCTTGCTGGTTCAAGGTGTTGGAGACGTCACCGGGCTGCACGTGTGTTGAAAGCGGAGGTGCCGTAGTTCAACACATAGATCGGTATCCACCGCGATCTGAATCGCTGCGAGTACGACTCCATCAACCGCGTTCATAGTAACGCTTCCGCTTAGCGATCTTCAAAGGTATGAAGATGCTTTACAACCTCTCTCGTTGCTGGTTTCTCCATAGATAGATCCTTGTATGGCGTAGGATTTTTTTCAAAATTACTACGATCCCCAACAACAGCAACAATAGTAACTTAGCAAGATTTAGAATATGTAATGTGTACGCACGTGGATTAGCAGTGAATAATGATTTAGATGACATTGATCATATAACAGTTACACACTAGGGCGACACAGAACTAGCTCCAATTCATCAATATAATGTAGGCATGTATTCCCCATATATTAATGCTTTCTTGTGATAAGAACTTGCACGACATCTTCTGTCCGACCCACGTGTGGCAGCGCGATCCGAAATTAAGGTATATTAAGGCCTCCTTTTAATAGAGCATTAACACATAGTGAATACATGAACTCCTCAAACTACGGGAATCACCGGAAAGAATCCCAATTATAGTCACCTTGGGGTATGCGGATCAAGACACGTAATAGGTAACTATAACTTGTAAGATAGGATCCAAATCACTCTTATATTCATGAAAACGTAACAAATTTAGACATGAAATCATGGCAGTCGGGCCCTAGTGACAAGCATTAAGCATAGCAAAGTCGTAGTAACATCAATCTCAGAACATAGTGGATACTAGGGATCAAGACATATCAAATTTAACTCGATTACGTGATCAATCTCATCCAATTGCACCGTTGTCCAGCAAGCCTACAAAGGAATTACTCACTATCGGTGGTGAGCATCATGGTGGTGTTGGTGGAGAAGGGTTGGTGATGATGACAGCGTCGAATCCCCCTCTCTGGAGCCCCAAACGAACTCTAGATCAGCCCTCTAGAGGAAGAACAGGAGGTGGCGGTGGCTCCGTCTCATAAAATGCAATGAAAACTCCTTTCTTATTTTTATCTCGGAGAATATGAATTTATAGGACAGGAATTAGAGTCGGAGGAGCCTCGAGGGCCCCACAAGCCATCAGGCCGCGACCCGGGGGCGCTTCGTGATGGCTTGTGTCCCCCTGACACTTCCCCTCCAGCAGGTCTTCGCTCCATAAATCCTTATAAATCCCAAAAATAATTCACAAAAAGTTTTGTCCAATTCCGAGAACTTTTATTTCTACACAAAAATAACACCAAGGTAGATCTGTTGAAAACAGCATCAGTACGGGTTAGTTCCATTCAAATCGGGCAAATTAGAGGCCAAAATCAGAGCAAACGTGTTTGAAAAAGTAGATACGTTAGAGACGTATCAACCCCCCAAGCTTAACTCAATTCTTGTCCTCAAGCAATTCAGTTGATAAACCGAAAGTGATAAAGAAAACTTTTACAAAACCTTTTGTTCTCGATATTATACACATGCTTAGCTAGTGTTCAAGTTTTCAGCATAAATCATAAATAAACACTTCCATGATAATAGTTTAAGTATCATATCCAATCATGGCAATACATAACCAACTAGTAAGCAATAATAAGATATCTCACATGCTAATAATTTGTCAAAACAATCACGATATAATATGGTGGCATGGTATCTCGCGAGCCCTTTCTGAGACCGCAAAACATAAATGCAGAGCACCTCTCAGATTCAAGCAGTGACTAAATATTATAATTCGGAATAGAAAAGATCCTAGTCATACTCATAACCAATATTGACTAGACTCAATGCATAAAAATGAAAATAGTGCTCTCTGGTGAGGTGCTTTTAGTAAGAGGGTGATGACTCAACATAAAAGTAGATAAATAGGCCCTTTGTAGAGGGAAGCATTGATTTGCAAAGGTGCGAGAGCTCATGTCTTAAAGGAGAGTTGGAAATATAATTTAGAGTGGTGTTCCTTACTGACAATGTTACGAATTTTTTTCTTAGTATCTTCCATGTTAAACGCATTATAGGTGGTTCCCAAATGGAATTGTGAAGTTTTACTCCTATCGACCATCCATACACAACCATGGCTAGCCGAATTCACGGTTGCCCTCAAACATATCATCTTGCCCAAGGAGTTTTGTTTTGATTTAGTTTTGGTTAAGGAGGGCTGGGCACTCTTGTTACCAACCTCCCTCATGCAATGGCAACAAATAAACACCCGTCTGGATAGTAACTTACTTAGCATGGAAGATACCAATTTCCCCGTCACTCCATGAGTGGTACAAGTGCACAAAATAGATGTTTATTTGAAGGTTTTAGAGGTGCCACATGCAAATTTACTTGGAACGGCGGGGTAATACCTCATATAGGTAGGTTTGGTGGACCCTTGTGGAATAACTTGATTTCAGGATATTGGATGCACAAGCAACATTCCTGCTTAGTACAGGTGAAGGCTAGAAATAGGTTGGGAAGCGACCAGCTAGAGAGCAACAAAGGTCATGAACATGGATTGAAAATAACCAACCTTGTGCACTAGCATTAGTAGGATATGAGCACTCTGAATTCAAACATCATGAAGGCTGCATTGGTTTTGAATCAACTACATGTTTGCACATGGGCCAAGTCAAACCAATCGAATTACTCACAGGAAAATGCCATAATACCATATCACATCATAACCATTTTAATGCATGTTGACACACATGGTAAATATTATCAACTCCTAGCTATTTAAGCATGGCATGAAAATCTATGATCTCTAATTTTCATCATAAACATGTTCACCCATGATATATTGAATCAAGATCGAACGAGCCAACATACTTACAAAAACGAAAAACAAGAAGAGTTCATACCCGTTTCCTTTGCCACGATCACTTCATAAAATATCGTTATTATTGCCTTTCACTTGCATAACTGAATGATTTGATAATAATAAAAGGACAAGGGTGTTGTGGACTAAGCTGGAATCTGCATGGTGGTTTTAAACAAAGGACAAGAACTGATGATATTGCCTCTATGTTATATTGACAACAACGCATATGAGAGCCAGTCATCATTTACATCGTGGTCTTCTTCTTTCATGACTCAACAAAAAGGAAAATAAATTATGAGAAACACACTGAAATATTTTTGGAGTTTTTGTTTTTCTCAAGCAAGAAGGATAAACTAACGGAAAATAAGAACGAGAAAAACTATTTACACGGGAAAGCTCCCAACAAGAAAGAGGAAATCTTTTTGGGTTTTCTTTTAAGACTACAACTAATTGAACGGGAAAGAAAAAACAAAAAGAAGCGAGAAATATTTTTGAATTTTGTAAAGTTTTTCAAACAAATAAGAAGAAAGTGGGAAAATAAAGCTAACATGGATATACAATGAAAGAAGATGACCACTAACAATTTGTATGAAGCATGTGAACATGAATGTAATGTCAGCGAGAAATACATATTCCCCCAAGCTTAGAATTTTGCCTAGCTTGGTAATCACCACTGGTAGTCTGGAAAGTGATTGAGATGGAAGCTTGTTGGTGCATTCCTGGCTGCCTCTTGCGCTAGGCGAGCAGCTTCTACTACAGAATTGTACTCCCGTACTTCGTTCTCAAGAGGGAAGGCGCATGCAAAATAACAGGCAATGACGTGTACTTTTCAAAAATTAAGTTGTACTCATTTCTTCTAGCATAGTTTATAATAAATTCATGGTAACGCATAGCTTCAAAGTCTAAATATCTATTAGGAAAAAAGGATCATTAAATTGGGGTGTGACTCGTAATTGTGCAGCTATACGGGAGGCATAAATTCCTCCATATAAGTCTTCACTCCTAGAGTTAGAATGCAACCTTTGGGCGATAATTGCACCAAGTTATAGTGTCGCTCACCAGTCACAGCAGTGTGAATAATGCTTAAGCCAGGGGCACATAACACACTCCAATCTTGTTTCCCAACTATGCATTTTCCGTTAAATAATGCAAAGTAGCGGATAGAGGGAAAATGAATGCTTTTAATTCTAGCCTATGTTACTCCTCTATTTTCTCCAACGCAGAGGCTCTCAAGAAACATATTATAATCAGTTTGTGAATGTTTCTATAGTGAACCACAAAGAGGGAGTTTGCATGCAATGGAAAATTCTTCTAAGCTCGTGCTATAGGCTTTATCATACAGAGTAATAACACTCTGGAGGTACTAGAGAGATAACGGAATCCATTTGTGAAAGTGTGTGTAAGGTTGTAATGTTGGGCACACTTATCTTCTAGGAAGTCGGTGAGGCCAATATTGTAAATGAAACGATCAATTCCTCCTTGATACATGCACCATTCATGAACTCCTCACTTGGCCACTGACACGATTTTGCGTCAACCATGACTACTTGGTTGGCTCGAGGCTCAATTTAAGCTTGTCTTGGCGACCCTCAGTCAAAGATTCAGTAGGATTACACCTTCTCGAGGAGCTCCTCCTAAAAAAATGCATCTCCCTACACAAAATTTCTGAAATTTTTGGGCCACAAAAAACTATGTCAATAAAACCTTGCAAGATTGGTAGCAACTACTCATATGGGTACTTAGTAGTTATATCAAGCATTCATGCTACTTGGAACTCAAAGGTTTCAACATGCAAGCTCATATTCTTCAGCAGCAAGTGAAGCAATTTAAGCAAAATATAAAGTACTGAAGCAAAAACTAATTGGAGGGATGGAGGAGTCAAGCCTCGCGAGGAAGAACAGCATCAAGACCGACGGGGGCCTCCTCAGGACCCCACTGGAGCGGCGGATGTTTCGAGGCGAGACCCGCCCTCAGGAGTCAAGGATGACGTGGAGGAAGGACAGGCGAGCAGCAATCAACAAGACAATGTAGTTCCCCCGTTAGTGCAAAAGGGGCAAGGACATACACGGGTTCCCAAGGCATCTTGCAAAGGTTTCCATTCTGGTGCAACGAGGCCTCGACCGCCCGCCGGCAGGACGGACGTCATCCCTGGGCCCGTCCCTGCAGCGCTGGCAGCTACTTTGCAGGCGAAGACTACCTTTGGACAGCTAGAGCATGTTCCCCTGTCCCCCCTCAAATTTGGTCGTTGTAGGATCCCTTCCCGCTTGAACGATAAGGGAGGAGGACCCGGGCCACCGATATACATAGCAAATAGGTTACTTCGTAAGGGGGATCCATTCATTTGCTCACTTCCACCACACAAAGGCCAACAAGCCTCCGGAGGCACTCGAACATTGTACGAGTTCATCCACCAACCTCTGCTAGAGGCAATCCACCAAAGCAGGAGTAGGTTATTATGCTTCACAGCGGCCCGAACCTGGGTAAACTGTTGTGTCCTCTGTCTTCCTGACCATCGAGTGAGTTCCTTTGCCATTCTCAGTGAGTAGCAAGTTAGGTGAGGCGAGTTCACGAGAGATATTCGTACACACCCCTGAGTTTGAATCTTTAGGGTTTTACGGAGCCCGAAATCCGACAAGGGTCACCTTCAAGATAAAGAGGTTCCTGAGTCATTCTACCTCCTCTAGTCACTACTCTAATAGATGATCATTAGTGTTATTCATCTCGGCAAGCAAATCATTTTCTGACTTATATACCTCATCTAATTGGGTGTGAACCATAGAGGCATGTTTACCTAGACCTTTCACATCATTAGCAATTCTAAACATCAAGTCACTCAAACGGTCTATCATCATGGCATCATTCCTTAATTGATTCTTAACATAGTTATTAAAGTGCTCTTGCTTAACAATGTAATTATCAAATTCATCCATGCATTGATCAGGAGTCTTAGCATAAGGTATATAATTCTCATTAAAGTAATGGAGAGAGTTTACCTCCACTAGCTTTGTCGGGATATCAATCCATGTATCTTATATTTACTAATTGAATGCACCATACAAGTCTTCATGTTAGTCCACATCATTAAAGATATATTAACCGTTGATCTATGTAATTGATCTATCTTGACCCTATGATTTACGTTACTTTGTGATGAAAAAGAGAGACAATCTACACGTAACCAAATCTGGCCTAACCCACACGTATTGCTCTCCCAATTAAAATAAAACTTGATTGGAGTTATATATATTTTTAACCAAAACCATTCGTCCAACCTTTTTATTAATTATGTACAACCTACCGTTCCAAAAATTATGTACAACCTGGACGACTCTTCTATAACAGACTCATCTATACACATGTTAAAAAAATAATCATCTATATGCTACAATTTCTAAACAAGATCGCTAGAAAAATCAAGGGACTCTTTCCTTCATGATCCTGCTAACCGACGCGTCATCGTTAGATGCTCACCTTTTCTTCCTGCTTGCCGGCTGGGCATGCATAGCAGTGATGAGTTCCAATCAGCCTTGATTGATTTCCTAAAGCCAACCTAATGCCAACACGGGGATGAGAATCGCCCATGCCCAACGCAAGGGTCGCATGTCTCGCGGTGGACGAAATTCATAGGCATGTACACCAACATCATGCAACCATGGGCCCTAATAGCTTTTGCGCATCCTATGCTCTGCCCCAGTCCCCCGCGATGAATCTCACGTATATCAGGTAAGTTCCCGCTCCCCAGCAGCATGCTCTACAATTTTCCTAATAATGCTGCCACATCTTGGTCTCCAGATTGCTAATCTATGCCTTTGCTTCTCTCTTTTATCTATCTCATGTACATGCCCTAATCTGTCTCATTGACCTGAGCACAATATATTTGTACGTGCATCTGTTAATACCAAATAACAGATCCATGGACATCTTTTTCTTGGTTATGATCGAGCATGAAGTGGCTAGATTTTTTTTCTATCTGAATATATTTAGATGATTTCATCAAAGGTGATTCAGGTGGTACAGCCGACCATGCAAATGCTAGATTTGATTATTATTATTTCTAACCACTAGATAGACATATAATTTATTTGGGGTCGTATGATTAACAACAAGACAATGATCCCCACAAAGTAAACATCCCCAATTGTGTCGCTTCCTACGTGCGCATCCATAGGTTGTACATGAATGTGTGTGGAGCAGTGCAATAGTTCGCCCACTAGATTGGATTGGATCCTGAGTTCTAATTAAGCAAATATCAGCTATTTCTAGGGCTTCAGATCAGAAAAGCTTAGTTTTACTTTTGTCTATTTGGAAGCATAGATGACATGGTCGTGGATGATGTACTGGTGGGTAATAGATGACGTGGTTAACTAATTCAAAACATGGCTTCTAGATTTTTTATTTCTATATATGAAATTTCATGATTTGTGCTATCCCTTCCATTGGGGTGGATTAGGAATGTATCTAGTTGACTTTTTTGTGAATAAACTGACTGGTATATCTACTATTTTAGTTTGTATCACTTCAATTTATACTTAACACCTCTATGGTTTATCATGGTAGTTTCTTTGAAGTTTGTAGATTGGAGGCAAACATGATCAATTTCATGAGAACTTAAGCATGGACTACACCAAGATTGGAGCAGGTGGTTTTATTTCAGCGCATGAAGTAAACAGTACCAAAGGTTGAGTTGACCGTGTGCTATTTTATAGCACCCTCTCAATTTTAATATGAGAAAATATAGCAAATTATATGTGCTATGTTAGACATGTAGATGCTAATATCTTTGTTGTATAATGATTTATAAGCGTGATTGGAATATTTTGAAGTTTAAAAAACAAAGCTAAAAAAACAATTCAAAACTATTTTGATTAAATGAATAATCACTTCAATTTTTTATTGGGGAGTTCATAGGCCAATCGATAAGTTGTTCGTTAGCTTTTAGCATAACTGTAAAACTCCATGATAATTTATTTATTTATCCACGAGATAGTTATGACATAATATTCATAAATTATGTCTATCTTAAAAAAAATGTAATTATATGTTACCTACCATGGGAATACGAAGAGCTGCATTCTTTGGCACTTGATTATTAGCTTTCAGTTTTTTGATAGTCAAATAATGATACTGTTTCCATCCATTAGACATAGGTACACAATGTTATCTCTTGATTGATTGCTAATACTGGAGACTGAATTATTTTCTTCAAATAAATTAGTTATGTATTTATGTTTGTCCTATGGTAGTACTGTCGTTAATGTATTTACCAAGTCGTTGTTGCAGTCTGTCTCTTAATTATTGTTTGCCTAATATTTACATGGTGTGCACATTACTTAGGCAGATAAAGATCATTGTGAAATTCTATCGGTTGGGCACGTTGAGACACTCATATAACTGCATAAATATTGAAATACGTGCACAAATCTATTGTCATTTCCATTATTTATATTTTGGGGGTGAAAATCTTCTATTGCTTTCTTTAGACTTACCACTCGATTGGGAGGAGTGCTTAGAAATTACCATTCTAGGAGGAATCATGTTTAAAAATTAAATCAATATATTATGCTCATTATGTTACATACATGATATATGAACAATTGTTTTCAAAATTCAGGACTGAATTATAACTACAAACACGGGTATCCAAATTTTTGGTGTTGCTACGTCGTAGGTTAGAGGCTACATGGCTCCCTGGAAGTGCAATGAATTAGTCACCCTTCGCATCATTCTTAAAAGTTGAAATCATGTTCCCGTTGCATTCTGAAGTTTCTACTACATAGCAGAATTAATTTGGAATATTGACGATCCAATAATGTCAACTACATCCTCCGTTCCTACCGACTACATACGGATGTATATAAACATACAATTAAATATAGATTTACTCATTTTGCTCCGTATGTATTTCATAGTGAAATCTCTAAAAAAAACTTACATTTTGAAACAGAGGTAGTAGAAAACTATAGGCTTTGGCTCTCGTAATGGTTATTTGAAATGTTAATGGCTTTTAGTACTTACTCAAAAAGTGCGCCACAAGAAAGTCATGTGTACTTCCAGTAAAAGAAATATATTTTTTGCTTTTTCTATCTATGTGTCATGTGATAGCTCTAGCCCGTGCGGTTGCACGGGTTGATGACTAGTTTCTTCAATCGGTGGTAACTTCTTAATATCCTCAATTTTAATACTTTCTCCTTCATAGCTCTTTTTGCTTCTTGCATATCTTCAGGGATGATAAATAGAATACCTCTCTTCTTTTGGAAAGGATCAGGAGGTGGTTCAGGGAGTGCCCAATCATCAGCATTTTGCAACACATTATTTAATAGCTTTTTGGCTTGTTCAACGACTCTTTTCCTAAAACACAACAAGCACACCTATCTAGAAAATCCCTAGAAGGGTATGTTAGTCTATTATAAAAGGTATCGAGAATTTCATTTTTCTTAAGAGGACAATCAGGCAAAGCTCTTAGTAACTGGAGAAGCCTCCCCCAAGCTTGAGGGAGATTCTCTTTTTTGATTTGCGTGAAGTTAAATATTTCCTGTAAGGCAGCTTGTTTCTTATGAGCAAGAAAATATTTTTCAGAAAAGTGATAAAGAATATCTTGGGGACTACGCATGCAACGAGGAGCACGAGAAAGGAACCATTCCTTAGCCTCGACTTTAAGCGAAAAAGGAAAGATCTTAAGGATATAATAGTATCATATCTTTTCAACATTTGTAAACAAGGCAACAATATCACTCAGTTTCATAAGGTGTTCTACAACGGTTTCATTTTCATAGCCATGGAAAGGATCAAACTCCACTATAGGAATCAGTTAAGGGTCTATAGCAATTTCATAGTCTTTATTAGTAACAAGTATAGGAGAAGTAGCAAATTTAGGATCATATTTCATTTTCTCCATCATAGATTTTTCTTTTAGTTTTCTTAGTAATTTCTTCAAATCATCTCTGTCATTACAAGCAAGAAAGTCCCTGGCTACCTCACAATCCATAACATAACCTTCAGGTATATAAGGAAATTCATATCTATTAGGTGGATGAGGTGTAGCAAGTAATTCAGAGTCTTCATTAGTTTTAGCATTTTCAAGTTCACTAGCTCTAGCAATATGAGCATCAAGTAATTCTCCTAGTGGCACAGTTTCAGTGTCATCATGTGTAGCAATAGTATCATCATCAATTTTAAAAGAGATGTCAGTGCAGGTGTGCACTCGATCACCTATTGGACCTTTGGCCCCTTCATGGTTCGGTGGGGAGGTTGTGCGGCACAAAGTGCAAAAACTACAAGGCAGCACGGTGATGAGACTCACGCATTTTTACCCAGGTTCGGGCCATTGTGAAGCGTAAAACCCTACTCCTACTTTGGTCGATTGATTGCGGAAGATGAAGTTCGCACGGAGTTCTGCCGTGGCAAGGGTTACCGCGGAGAGCTATCACGTTCGTACAAAATATACTTGGTTCTAGTCCCCTGGGGGTCCGAATGTACCAAGTGTCGAATCTCCCAGTGTTTGAATCCTTTGCTATGTTGCCTTGGGCCTCCTTTTATAGCTCAAGGGGCATCCACAGTGGAAAAAAATCATGATCAGATAGCTAATAGTGCTATCGTACCTAACTCTGGCACTTAAGACAAAGCGCCATAAATGCGACCTTAGGTGGCGAGCGGGGGTGCGTTCCCAGCAAGCTCCTGCCCCCTATTATCAGGCCGTGGCTTGCTGTCTTGACACGCCACTCGATGGGTGTCGACTTGTCGTAATCTGTCTTCTCGCGTGCCGCCACGTATTTAGCGAGAGCCACCTAGCCATCTCGAAGCTCGACACCTCATCGAAAAGTGACTGGTGTAGCGCTGAGGTGGAGCTGTGGCAGCTTGACCCACGCTTGCCAGGGAGGTGTCTTGCCGGGTCTTGTCTAAGATACTTGTGCCTTCGCCCCTGGCAGGTGCCGGGGGTTCTAGTCATGTCTTGGACTGCGTGTGTAGGTCTTGCCGACGTCTAGTCCCGGATTTTTTCTTGGGTTGGTGGTTGCCCTTGACGGGTTATGCTCTTAACGTCCGTGCAAAAGTTAGGGGCACTAGGTACCCCATTACTAGTGCACCGACAGGAGCCCCCGGGCCTGGCCCATACGCACTCGCCCAGCACTGTTGGGTCAGGCCCAAAGTTTGTGCACAAGTGTTAAATGGCAAAGAGGTAACTGCCAACCCACCATTCTACACTCTCCCACCACTTCAGGAAATTTCCTCTACGCGCACTACATGCATTGCACGAATCTCGTGGCAGGTGTGTGTGGCCAAAAGTCCTGGTCATGGCAGAAGCCCCATCATCGTTGATTTGATTTATGGGGCGGTTACCTGTTCGCCCGTGATGGTGGGCAACGACATAGGCGGAGATGGGCGGCGATCCTTGGACTGTAGGAGAGCCAGCCCTCTGCATCCTCCCTATAAAAGCGGGAGGGGAGCGGTAAACGATACTCAATCATCCTTCTCCTCTCCTCCAACCTAAGGTTGCCCGGCTTGCTCTTATCTTCTTGCTCTTGAAGGTGGCTTCGGTCATTGGCTATGGCGGGGAAGCGTGGGCATCCCCCATATTCTATGGGGGCAGCAAGAGACTCTCGTTCGGATCATGCAGCCGCTTCAGTCGTGGCGACGGAGGGCAACACCAGTGCTCGAGGGGGGCGCTGGAAGGCCCCGAGGCCGCCGAGGGGCCCATGGTCGATATGGACGGAGCGTTATGCGTCACCCTCCTCCGGTGACGCCAGCGCCGCCATTGCCGGGGCACACTAAAGGCGTGGCGTTGGAGTTTGTCACCAGGCTGCACGGTCCTCCCCGCGGCCGTCTGCGCCTCCCTCGCCCTTTTTCTAGGGTGATGGAGGTTGACAAACCGCAGGGACGTTTGCCCGCCGGTGGATGCAGCGGCGGTTCTCTGGCTATCGCGGTAGGTGTTGGAAATATGCCCTAGAGGCAACAATAAATTGTTTTTTATTATATTTCCTCATTCATGATAATCGCTTATTATCCATGCTATAATTGTATTGATTGGAAACTCAAATACATGTGAGGATACATAGACAAAACACTGTCCCTAATAAGCCTCTAGTTGACTAGCTCGTTGATCAAAGATGGTTAAGGTTTCCTAGCCATAGACAAGTGTTGTCACTTGATAACGGGATCAAATCACTAGTAGAATGATGTGGTGGACAAGACCCAAACGATAAACGTAGCATATGATCGTGTCAGTTTATTGCTACTGTTTTATGTATGTCAATGTATCTGTTTCTATGACCATGAGATCATGCAACTTCCGGAGACCGGAGGAATACCTTGTGTGTATCAAACGTCGCAACGTAACTGGGTGACTATAAAGGTGCTCTACAGGTATCTGCGAAGGTGTTGGCGTGTATCGAGACTGGGATTTGTCATCCGTATGACGGAGAGGTATCTCGGGGCCCACTCGGTAATACAACATCACAATAAGCCTTGCAAGCAATGTGACTAAGGAGTTAGCCACGAGATCTTGTATTACGAAACGAGTAAAGAGACTTGACGATAATGAGATTGAACTAGGTATAGAGATACCGACGATCGAATCTCGGGCAAGTAACATACCGAAGGACAAAGGGAACAACATACGGGATTAACTGAATCCTTGACATCGAGGTTCAACCGATAAAGATCTTCGTAGAATATGTAGGAGACAATATGGGCATCGAGGTCCCGCTATTGGTTATTGATCGTAGAGGTGTCTCGGTCATGTCTGCATAGTTCTTGAACCCGCAGGGTCTGCACACTTAAGGTTCGATGACGTTTCGGTAGAGTTGAGTTATAGGTGTTGGTAACCGAAAGTTGTTCGGAGTCCCGGATGAGATCCTGGATGTCACGAGGAGCTCCAGAATTGTCCGGAGGTAAAGATTGATATATAGGAAGCCCTGGTTTGGTCACCGGAAAAGTTTCGGGCTCATCGGTAGTGTACCGGGAGTGCTGGGAGGGTACCGGGGACCATCGGGAGGGGTGTCACGCCCCGAGGGGCCTTATGGGCTGTGGGAGGATACAAACCAGCCCCTAGTGGGCTGAAATAAGCCCCCACTAAGGCCCATGAGGTTTGAAAGGTAAAAAACCCAAAGGTGGAAAAGGTGGAAAGGGTTTCCAAGTGGAAAGGAGGAATCCTATTCCTAGTAGGATTGGAGTAGGACTCCTCCATCTCCAATTTCGGCAAAACCTTGAGGGTTTGAGGCTGCCTCCTTCCCTCCCTTCCACCTATATATACTAGAGGTATTGAGGGTTTTTGAGACACAGAATTTCAGCCACGTGCTACCCTCTCCTCTAGTTTGTAGTTCTTCCTCTAGATCGGATTTATGTGGTGCTTAGGCGAAGCCCTGCAGGAATAGATCACCACCATCACCAGCGCGCCGTCACGCTGCTGGAGAACTCATCTACCTCTCCGACCCTCTTTCTGGATCAAGAAGGCGGGGATTGTCATCAAGCTGTATGTGTGCTGAACGCGGAGGTGTTGTTCGTTCGGCACTAGATCGGGATGGATCATGATGGGATCGCGGGAGGATCGTGATGAGATCGCGGGACGGGCTGCGATTTGGATCGCGAAGATGTTCCACTATATCAACCGCATTATATACGCTTTCGCTTAGCGATCTACAAGGGTATGTAGATTCACACTCCCCACTTGTAGATGATCATCACCATGGATAGGTATTGCGTGTGCGTAGGAATTTTTTGGTTTCCCATGCGACGTTCCCCAAAAGTGGCATCATGAGCTAGGTTCATGCGTAGATGATATCTCGAGTAGAACACAAAAGAGTTTGTGGGTGTTGATGTCCAATTTGCTGCCCTCCTTAGTATTTTCTTGATTCGGCGGTATTGTTGGATTGAAGCGGCCCGGACCAACTTTACTCGTACGCTTACGAGAGACCGGTTTCATCGACTGACATGCAACTCGTTGCATAAAGATGAATGACGAGTGTCTGTTTCTTCAACTTTAGTTGAATCGGATTTGACCTAGGCGGTCCTTGGATAAGGTTAAATAGCAATTTGCATATCACCGATGTGGCTTTGCGTATGTAAGATGCGATCGTACTAGATACCCATAGCGGCCACGTAAAACATGCAACAACAAATTAGAAGACATCTAACTTGTTTTTGCAGGGTATGCATGTGATGTGATATGGGCAAAGACATGATATGATATATTGGATGTATGAGATGATCATGTTGTAATAGTTAAATATCGACTTGCATGTAGATGTTACAGCAACCGGCAGGACCATAGGGTTGTCTTTAAACTAACGTTTGTGTTTGCAGATGCGTTTACTATATTGCTAGGTAGTAGCTTTAGTAGTAATAGCATAGCTAGCACGACAACCTCAATGGCGGCACAATGATGGAGATCATGATGATGGAGATCATGGTGTGGCGCCGGTGACGATGAAGATCATGCTGGTGCTTTGGTGATGGAGATCAAGAAGCACAAGATCATGGCCATATGATGTCACTTATGATTTGCATGTGATGTTAATCCTTTTATGCACCTTATTTTTCTTAGAACGACGGTAGCATTATAAGGTGACCTCTCACTAAAATTTCAAGATAAAATTGTGTTCTCCCTGACTGTGCGTCGTTGCGACAGTTCGTCGTTTCGAGACACCATGTGATGATCGGGTGTGATAGACTCAACGTTGACATACAACGGGTGCAAAACTATTGCACACGCGGAACACTCGAGTTAAACTTGATGAGCCTAGCATGTACATACATGGCCTCGGAACACAAGAGACCGAAAGGTCGAGCATGAATCATATAGTTGATATGATCAACATGGAGATGTTCACCATTGAAGCTAAACTCAACTCACGTGATGATCGGACTTGAGTTAGTGGATTTGGATCATGCGCCACTCGAATGACTAGAGGGATGTCAATTTGAGTGGGAGTTCATAAGTAATATGATTAATTGAACTCATTATCATGAACATAGTCAAAAGTTCTTTACAAACTATGTTGTACCTTGAGTTGTAGCTCTACTGTTTTAGATATGTTCCTAGAGAAAATTTAGTTGAAAGTTGATAGTAGAAATTATGCAGACTGGGTCCGTAAACTGAGGGTTGTCCTCATTGCTGCACAAGAGGCTTATGTCCTTAATGCACCGCTCGGTGTGTTGAACCTTGAGCGTCGTGTGTGGATGTTACGAACATGTGACATACACGTTTTTGATGTCTATGTGATAGTTCAGTGCATAATTCTTAACGGCTTAGAACTGAGGCGCCGAAGACGTTTTGAACGTCACGGAACATCTGAGGTGTTCCAAGAGATGAAATTGGGATTTGATGCTCGTGCCCTTGTTGAGAGGTATGATACCTCCGACAAGATTCTTTTCTACAAAGTAAGGGAGAAAAACTCAATCGTTGAGCATGTGCTCAGTTTGTCTTAGTGCTACAATCGCTTGAATCGAGTGGGAGTTAATCTTCCAGATGAGATAGTGATTGTTCTCCATAGTCACTACCACCAAGCTCCTAGAGCTTCGTGATGAACTATAAACATATCAGGGATAGATATGATGATCCTTGAGCTATTTGCAATGTTTGACACCGGGAAAGTAGAAATCAAAAGGGAGCATCAATTGTTGATGGTTAGTAAAACCACTAGATTCAAGAAGGGCAAGGGCAAGAAGGGATACTTCATGAAACGGCAAACCAGTTGATGCTCTAGTGAAGAAACCCAAGGTTGAACCCAAACCCGAAACTAAGTGCTTCTGTTATGAGGGGAACGATCAGTGAGGCGGAACTACCCTAGATACTTGGTAGATGAGAAGGTTGGCAAAGTAGACAAAAGTATATTGGATATACCTGATATTGATGTGTACCTTGCTAGTACTCCTAGTAGCACCAGGGTATTAGATACTGGTTCAGTTGCTAAGTGTTAGTAACTCGAAATTATAGCCACGAATTAAATGGATACTAGCAAGGGTGAGGTGACAATGTGTGTAATTCTAAGGTTGATGTGATCAAACATCGCACGCTCCCTCTACCATCGATATTAGTGTTAAACCTAAATAATTTTTATTTGGTATTTGTGTTGAGCATAGACACAATTAGATTGTGTTGATCAGAATACACTTATTCATTTAAAGAGAATAATGGTTACTCTGTTTATTTGAATAATACCTTCAATGGTCTTGCACATAAAATGAATGGTTTATTAAATCTCGATCGTAGTGATACACATGTTCATAATATTGATGCCAAAAGATACAAAGTAGTAATGATAATACCACCTACTTGTAGCAGTACCGCTTGAGTCATATTGGTATAAAATGCATGAAGAAGCTCCATGCTGATGGATCTTTGTACTCACTCATTTTTGAAACGTTTGAGACATGCAAACCATACCTATTGGTATAAACGCACGAAGAAACTCCATGCAGATGGATCGTTTGGACTCACTTGATTTTGAATCACTTGAGACATGCAAATCATACCACATGGGCAAGATGACTGAAGGCCTAATTTTCCAGTGAGATGGAACAAGAAAGTAACTTATTGGAAGGAATACATTTGGATGTATGCAGTCCAATGAGTGCTGAGGTACGTAGTGGATATCATCATGTTCTTACTTCACAGATGATTTGAGTAGATACTAGTGTATTTGCTTGATGAAACACACGTATGAATTATTGAAAGGTTCAAGCAGTTTCAGAGTGGAGTTGAAGATCGTCGTGACAAGAGGATAACATGTTTACGATATGATCATAGAGATGATTGTCTGAGTTGCTAGTTTGGGACACAATTAAGACAAAAGTGAAAATTGTTTCACATCTCATGCCACCTAGAACACCATAGTGTGATGGTGTGTCCGAACGTCATAGCCGCGCCCTATTTGATGTGGTGAATACTATGATGTCTCTTATCGAATTACCACTATCGTTTATGGTTAGGCATTAGAGACAACCGCATTCACTTTAAATAGGGCACCACGTATTTCCGTTGAGATGACATCGTATGAACTATGGTTTGGAGAAACCTAAGCTGTCATTTCTTAAAAGGTTGGGGCTGCGATGCTTATGTGAAAAAGTTTCAGTCTGATAAGCTCGAACCCAAAGCGGATAAATGCATCTTCATAGGACACCCAAAATAGTTGGGTATATCTCCTATCTCAGATCCGGAAGCAAAGTGTTTGTTTCTCGAAACTGGTCCTTTCTCGAGGAAAAGTTTCTCTCAAAAGAATTGAGTGGGAGGATGGTGGAAACTTGATGAGGTTATTGAACTGTCACTTCAACCAGTATGTAGCAGGGCGCAGGAAGTTGTTCGTGTGGCGCCTACACCAATTGAAGTGGAAACTGATGATAGTGATCATGAAGCTTCAGATCAAGTTGCTACAAACCTCGTAAGTCGACAAGGTCACATACTGCTCGAGAGTGGTATGGTAACCCTGTCTTGGAGGTCATCTTGTTGAACAACAATGAACCTACAAGCTATGGAGAAGCGATGGTGGGCCCGGATTCCGACAAATGGTTCGAGGCCATGAAATCCGAGAGAGGATCCATGTATGAAAACAAAGTGTGGACTTTGGAAGAACTACTTGATGGTCGTAAGACTGTTAAGTATAGATGGATCTTTAAACAAAATATAGACGATGATGGTGGAAAGTCACCATTAAGAAAGCTCGACTTGTCGCAAAGATGTTTCCGACAAGTTCAAAGAGTTGACTATGATGAGACTTTCTCACTCGTAGCGATGCTAAGAGTCTATTGGAATTATGTTAGCAGTTGTTGCATTATTTATGAAATCTTGTAGATAGGATGTCAAAACTTTGTTTCCTCGACGATTTCCTTGAGGAAAGGTTGTCTGTGCTACAACCAGAAGGTTTTGTCAATCATAAAGGATGCTAACAGGTATGCAAGTTCCAGCGATCCTTCTATGGACTGGAGCAAGCATCTCAAAGTTGGAATATACGCTTTGATGAGATGATCAAAATTTTTGGTTTTATACAAGGTTTCTGAGAAACTTGTATTTCCAAAGAAGTAAGTGGGAGCACTATAGAATTTCTGATAAGTATATTTGGTTGACATATTGTTGATCGGAAGTAATGTAGAATTTCTAGAAAGCATAAAGGATAGTTTGAAAGGATTTTTTCAAAGGAAAACCTGGATAGAGCTACTTGAACATTGAGCATGAAGATCTATAGAGATAGGTCAAAACGCTTAATAGAACTTCCAATGAAATGCATGCCTTGACAAGTTTTTGAAGGAGTTCAAAATAGATCGGCAAAGAAGGAGTTCTTGGTTGTGTTGTAAGGTGTGAATTTGAGTAAGACTCAAAACTTGACCACGGCAGAAGAAAGAGAAAGGAACAAGGTCGTCCCCTATGCATTAGTCGTAGGCTCTATACTATGCTATGCTGTGTACCGCACCTGATGTGTGACTTGCCATGAATCTGGCAAGGGGTACAGAAGTGATCCAGGAATGGATTACTGGACAACGGTCAAAAGTTATCCTTAGTAACTAGTGGACTAAGGAATTTTCTCGATTATGGAGGAGATAAAAGAGTTCGTCGTAAAGGGTTACGTCGATGCAAGCTTTGACACTAATCTGGATGACTCTCAGTAGTAAATCGGATTTGTATAGTGGAGCAGTCATTTGGAATAGTTCCAAAATGGCACGTTGGTAGCAGCACCTACATGATGACATGGAGATTTGTAAAGCACACTCAGATCTGAAAGGTTCTGACCCGTTGACTAAAACCTCTCTCACAAGCAAGACATGATCAAACCCCGGAACTGTATGGGTGTTAGAATCATCAAAATCACATAGTGATGTGAACTAGATTATTGACTCTAGTGCAAGTGGGAGACTGTTGGAAATATGCCCTAGAGGCAATAATAAATTTCTTATTATTATATTTTCTTGTTCATGATAATCATTTATTATCCATGCTATAATTGTATTGATTGGAAACTAAAACACATGTGTGGATACATAGACAAAACACTGTCCCTAATAAGCCTCTAGTTGACTTGCTCGTTGATCAAAGATGGTTAAGGTTTCCTAGCCATAGACAAGTGTTGTCACTTGATAACGGGATCACATAATTAGGAGAATGATGTGATGGACAAGACCCAAACTATAAACGTAGCATATGATCGTGTCGGTTTATTGCTACTGTTTTCTTATGTCAATGTATCTGTTCCTATGACCATGAGATCATGCAACTTCTGGACACCGGAGGAATACCTTGTGTGTATCAAACGTTGCAACGTAACTGGGTGACTATAAAGGTGCTCTACAGGTATCTCCGAAGGTGTCTGTTGGGTTGGCGTGAATGGAAACTGGGATTTGTCACTCCGTGTGACGGAGAGGTATCTCGGGGCCCACTCGGTAATAAAAAATCACAATAAGCCTTGCAAGCAATGTGACTAAGGAGTTAGCCACGAGATCTTGTATTACGGAACGAGTAAAGAGACTTGCCAATAACGAGATTGAACTAGGTATAGAGATACCGACAATCGAATCTCGGGCAAGTAATATACTGAAGGACAAAGGGAAGAACATACGGGATTAACTGAATCCTTGACATAGAGGTTCAACTGATAAAGATCTTCGTAGAATATGTAGGAGCCAATATGAGCATCCAGGTCCCGCTATTGGTTATTGACCGTAGAGGTGTCTCGGTCATGTCTGCATAGTTCTCGAACCCGCAGGGTCTGCACACTTAAGGTTCAGTGATGTTTCGGTATAGTTGAGTTATAGGTGTTGGTAACCGAAAGTTATTCGGAGTCCCGAATGAGATCCCGGACACCACGAGGAGCTCCGGAATGGTCTGGAGGTAAAGATTGATATATAAGAAGTCATGTTTGTTCTTCTCGAAGATAGGGAGAATTCCCCGTCATTGGACACTAGGGACGACCATGCTCTCTCTAAAGGATCTCGGAGAGCATGATGTCCCCTCGGCCGTGGCAAGGGATCCAGTGGCGGAGGAGGCGTCCACGCAGGTGATGGAGGCTGCGATGGCGGCGACCTTTGGTGCTTCCGGGACGGGGGAGGTGACTCCGACTCGTTGTGACCGCGGGCAGCACCATCATCAACAGCTCGCCTCGGCAGCGCCATCATCTGCACCTGCCCATTTCTTCCATGTTGGCTCCGTCCGCCCTTCCCGGGCACAGGGTCTTCTGGTCCTCACGGGGAGGCGTCCTTCCGGTCTTGGTGGGGAGGTGCCGAATCCCAGCCGGGCACCTCTTTCGCCCGCCTTCCCTCCATCATCCAGTCTCTAAAGAAAGAGGGATAAGGAAGGAGTTACGGGGCACTCACCTTTTTTATAAAGCAAAGGTTGTGTGCTCTTGCTAAATTTTTACTAGTGGAAATGTAACTTATTTTATCCATTTTGGACTGAATAATGAATAAAATGAGTGTCGTCTATCTTTCCCGAGTACTATCCCTCCGCCCTTCTATTTGCGTTGTGTTGTATGTACGTGCCGCGTAGGATCCCTAGCCGGGTTGGTGTAGGATACAAGTGTCGAAGGGGGAGGAAGCCCCTAGCAACGGACGAGCGCCGTCCCCCGACAAGCCCCCTTGCTAGTATGTGTGCGGTCCTTCCCAAGTCTAATAAGCGACAAGGGATGAAGGACGGATCGTGCCGACAAGGGTTCCCGTCGCGTGGAGAGTTCCATTGTACACAATCGAAAAGGAGCAGCAAGGTTTTCCTTAAGGAAAAGAACAGAACCGAGCTTAAGACAAGGTAGTTTAAACTTATCACTTTGGGGGGAGGCCCCTTGAAGGTACGATGGTTCGCTGTCCTTGCCCTTCCGCTATCTCCTGTTTAGCCAGAGGTCAAACACAGATCGCAAAAGAGAGGCTCTGTCCCCTCGAAGAGAGGGGAGACACGATAACAAGTATCACAAGTCCATCAAGCACTCTTAATAATTGGTAAACTAGGGTAGTAGTGACATCATAACACAAGTAAATGCGTAATGTGTGACGCATATGCAAATAATGATATGATGCAATGCCTAGGTTTATTTATGCACATGGTCTTCCCTGGCTTTGTACAAAGGGTTACATGCAACTTCGGCAAAACTTGTACAGAAGATGGTTGCCGAGGACTAGGCCTGGCAACCGTGCCTTACGAGTAGAACTTATGAAGATGCTCAATGTTCCATGAGTTAAGCACCTTGATGCCCATCTTCGGTCTCGAGACGGACTGCGCCAGGTCTGGTGACTTGCATTACCCGGTAAGGGCCTTCCCACTTCGGCGTCAACTTGTTGGAACCCTTGGCAAACTGAACGCGCCTAAGGACAAGGTCGCCTTCGTCAAAGCACCAGGCGTGGAACCTGCGGCTATGGTAGCGGCGCGGGGCCTGCTAGTAGCGTGCAACATGCAGAGCAACCCAGAGACGATTTTCCTCGAGGAGTGTGGCATCGTCATGTCGCAGCTGCTGTTGCTCCACTTCATGGTAGGCAAGCACTCGAGGTGACCCGTATATGAGTTCCGTGGGGATAACTGCTTCTGCCCCATATACTAGGGAGAAAGGTGTCTGACCGGTAGATCGATTTGGTGTTGTTCTGAGGGACCAAAGAACCACTGGCAGCTCATCAATCCAGCGCTTGCTGCATTTTTGCAGTCTATTGAAAGTTCTTGTCCCGAGTCCCCACAACACTTCAGCATTAATATTCTCGACTTGCCCATTTCTCCTTGGGTGTGCAACAAAGGCGAAGGAGACCTTGCTTCCAAGGCATTGGACAAACTGCATGAATATGCGGCTTGTGAACTAGGTGCCGTTGTGAGTGATTACTCCGTTGGGTACTGCAAAGCGGCACACCAGTCCCTTCATGAACTTGATAGCTGACCGCGCAGTCACTGATACATCTCCAACGTATCTATAATATTGATGGTTTCATGATATTGTCTTGTCAAACTTTGGATGTTTTGCATGCCTTTTATATATTTTTTGGGACTAACTTATTAACACAGTGCCAAGTGCCAGTTCCTATTTTTTCCATGTTTTGACCCCTTTCAGAGGAGATTTTGAAACAGAGTCCAAACGGAAGAAAATCCCCGAAAAGATTTTTTCCTGAACGGAAGAAGATCGGGAAGCTTGGGAGCCAAGGCAGGGGAGCCTCAGGGGCCCCACAAGCCCCCACCCCACGACCAGGGGGGTAGGCCGCGCCACCCAGGCTTGTGGCCCCCATGAGCACCCCATGACCTAGGGGTTGCGCCTATAAATTCCCTAAAAATCCCATAAAAGATCAGGAGATCATCGAAATCACTTTTCCGCCGCCGCAAGCTTCTGTCTCCGCAAGATCCCATCTGGGGCACGTTCTGGTGCCCTGCTGGAGGGGGGATTCGGACACGGAGGGCTTCTCCATCAACACCATGACCTCTCCGATGATGCGTGAGTAGTTCACCATAGACCTACGGGTCCATAGCTAGTAACTAGATGGCTTCTTCTCTCTCTTGGATCTTCAATACAAAGTTCTCCATGATCTTCATGGAGATCTATCCGATGTAATCTTCTTTTGCGATGTGTTTCTCGAGATCCGATGAATTGTGGTTTTATGATCAGATTATCTATGAATCTTATTTGAGTTTCTTCTGATCTCTCTTATGCATGATTTCATATCCTTGTAATTCTCTTCGAGTTGTGGGTTTTGTTTGGCCAACTAGATCTATGATTCTTGCAATGAGAGAAGTGCTTGGTTTTAGGTTCATACCATGTGGTGACCTCACCCAGTGACAGAAGGGGTAGCGAGGCACGCATCGTGTTGTTGCCATCAAGGGTAAAAAGAAGGGGTTTTCATCATTGGTTTGAGATTATCCCTCTACATCATGTCATCTTGCTTAAGGCGTTACTCTGTTCGTCATGAACTCAATACACTAGATGCATGCTGGATAGCGGTTGATGTGTGGAGTAATAGTAGTAGATGCAGAAAGTATCGGTCTACTTGTCTCGTACGTGATGCCTATATGTATGATCATTGCCTTAGATATCATCATGACTTTGCGCCGTTGTATCAATTGCTCGACAGTAATTGTTCACCCACCGTGATATTTGCTATTATGAGAGAAGCCTCTAGTGAACACTATGGCCCCCAGGGTCTACTCCACACCATATTTTCAGCCTTACACTTTTTACTTCGTTGCACTTTCCGCCTTCAGATCTCACTTTGCAAACAATCTTGAAGGGATTTACAACCCCTTTGAAGCGTTGGGTGCAAGCTTGTTTGTGTTTGCGCAGGTAGTTTGGACTTGACGAGGCCCTCCTTCTAGATCAATACCTTGGTTCTCAAACTGAGGGAAATACTTACTGCTCCTGTGCTGCATCACCCTTTCCTCTTCAAGGGAAAAACCGACGCAAACTAGAGAAGAAACAAGAAGAATTCCTAGCGCCAAGGAAGGACTTTTGTTGTCGCAGCAGTTACCTTTCTCACTAGCTGCACCTCAGGTCATTTCGTGAACTTTTCGATAGCTGCGTACAAGAACTCAAAACCCCCAGCAGCGCGTGGGAAGGGACCCAAGATACGAGCCCCCAGACAAAGAATGATCAGGATAAAGGGATTGTCTAGAGGGCTTGCGCTGGCTGATGAATGTTCTTGGAATGGAACTAGCAGGCTTCACACTTCGTAACTAGCTCAGTTGCATCTTGGAGGGTTGTGGACCAATAGAAACCCTGCCGTAAAGCTTTACCGGCAAGGGACCTTGATCCTATGTGCGACCCACACATGCCTCCATGAATTTCTGCCAACAGCCTTAGTCCTTCTTCTCGGCAGATGCACCTTAATCTTACACTGTTGGGTCTCCTTCTGTACAGAGTGTCGTCGACAAACTGGTACATACTAGACTGAGGGGCCACTTTTTCGGCCTCTTCTTGTTCTTAGGGAAGTTCTTATGTCTGAAGGAATTGGAGATATGTTGCGCCCAAGCTGGAGCTTATGGCTCGACAGCAAGGACTAAAGGAATCTCCTCATTCGTGGGAGCGCTTGCCTCTACCGCGAGAACCTGGGGTTCCACGAGAGGGAGCGGCTCACGAGGCGAAATGGAACTACCTCCGACAACTTCTCCATCATGGGCTTCAGGAAGCCTTGCCGGGAAATGTTTGCCAGAGTTCAACTTTCTTCTTTTTCTAGTCATCGTCGAAGGGGAGACGGACAGTTGAGTGAGGTAAAGGACAAAAACTCTTGGTTCCACAGGAAGCTTCTGCGCAACACGCTTTGTCACATGATCGGCGGTGTCGTTTTCTACATGAGACACATGTTCTGCCTGTAGCCCATCAACACATTCTTCCAACTTCCTCACTTCCTCCATGTAAGCCTCCATCAATGGACTTTGATAATCTTTATTGACCCGCTTCACCATGAGCTAAGAGTCTTCTCTCATGATCAGCTTCTTGATCCCCAAATCTACCATGATTCTGAGTCCCGCAAGGAGTCCTTCATAATCGGCGGTGTTGTTGGTAGCTTCCTCCGAGGGAAAGTGCATTTGGACCACGTACTTGAGGTGCTCTCTAATGGGGGCGATGAAGAGCACCCCCGCCCCGACACAAAGTGAGAAGGCACCATCAAAATACATAACCCATTCCTTAGGTGCTTCCTTGTTGGGAAGAATGGTTTCTTGGACCTCTTCCTCTGGTGTGAGCGTCCATTCGGCTATGAACTCTACCAGTGCTCTACTATGAATGGTGGACATGCTTTCATACTTCAACCCAAAACTTGACAGCTCCAGCGCCCACTCAACTATCCTGCCAGTGGCTTCGTGGTTCCTCAGGATGCGTTGTAGTGGAAAACGGGTGACAATCGTGATCTCATGGGCCTGGAAGTAGTGGAGCAGCTTCCTCGAGGCCATGATAAGGCCAAAGATCAGATTTTGTACTCCAGAGCACCTTGACCTAGCTCCATGTAACAGGGAGCTGACAAAGTGCACTGGCCGCTGTACCACTTTATTCTTTGCTAGCCCTTTGGTATTCTTTGTGCCAGCGTGCCGGGGTTCTGTTGAGTCCGTGTTGGGCATTGCCGTGGATGCCTTGGCTTCTTCCCCGGCAGTATCTGTCGTGCCAGCTGCGTCTGCATCTACTTCCCGCTATGCCACCAGGCCATGCTAACCACTTGATTCATTGCCGCCAGGTATAGCCGCACCGGCTCTAGCGGCTTGGGAGCAACCAAGGTGGGAGCGGAAGAAAGATATGTTTACAGATCTTGCAGCTTCGCGTCTGCTTTTGGGGTCCACTTCATCAGGCGAGCTGAAAGTGCATTATATCAACTAGAGGGGGGGTGAATAGGCGATTTTTACAAATTCCTCACTGAGGAAATTCCTAGTGAGGAAAGTCCTTAGTCATGAACTGAGTGCAGCGGAAATAGTACTAAGACAAATATGCAAAAGCGATTACAGCAAAGTACTTAGAGTGAATTGATAGGTTCGGTTTGCACAAGTCACGTATACAGGATAAGAAGGTGATGAATAACTCAGGTGAAGAATTTGAGGTGAGGAATTCAGAGAAAGTCTTCAGTCAAATTCTTCAAACAGTACCAGATGAAAGTCTACAACATGTAATTGAGGAAATGAAAATAGTTGAAGAAATAGAACCAGTAGCTCGATGAAGACAGTGGTTGATGACCCAGTTCCAACTGCTGTGACAATTGTACGTCTGGTTTGGAGCGGCTTGGTATTGAAACCAAAGGACACATAGTCCCGAGACACCCTGTCCCTACCATATTCTCCTTGAGATAAGGACACATAGTCCTCACCCCACACTCATGGTAAGTCTTCCGGGAAGACTTCCAAACCCTCACAAACTCGGTCACCCAGCGATCCACAATTGACTACTCGATGCTCTAGACCATGATACCTAACCGTCTGGAGGATGCACAGTCCTCAAAGGTAACAAGCGTCAGTTCCACTTTGGGTTTTGGGTTTTGGTTTGGATGTTTGGGGTTTTTCCTCACTTGATGATTTTCACTCAAAGTCCTCGAGGAATTGGGTTTATCTAAATAATATGTGTCAGATTCTCTAGGAGCAGCCAACCAGCTAGTGGTTGTGGGGGGCGGCTATTTATAGCCTGGGAGCATCCCGACATGATATGACATTATTGCCCCCAATGATATGACTCTTGTGTGGATAAGATTGGGGACACGTGGCGTACGGCGCGACAATGGTCGAAACTTTCAACTGTGGAAGTCATCATGTCTCTCATGTTCCTCACATGGAGGATTTGGTAGGTGTAGGTTTGAGTTGAGCATGATGAGGCAATTCTTTCCTTAGTTTTACCTCGACCCCCTTTAACAGTAGGGTGTCCTATAACTCAAGAACGAATAAAATGAAACGGAAAGGGTAAATCTTCAAGCTTCAAAGTCTTTAGAGCATTTTCTCCGGGACACACCGAATTCCTCATCTTCAATGTCTTCATGAGGAATATCAATTTCTTCGCAATTTATTCGCGATCAAAGTCTTCAAGTAATGGCCAAAGTCTTCATCCGAAGACATACATTTTTAGGGGTCGATATTCATCGAATAACTCAAACTCCTCAGCGACTTATAGACCATGTGTACACTCACAAACATACCAGTCTCTTAACCTATAATTGTTCAATCCACCAAAATCACTAAGGGGCACTAGATGCACTTACAATCTCCCCCTTTTTGGTGGTTGATGACAAATAGGTTAAGTTTTCAACGGGAACAAAAATATGAAGTGTAAGTACAGAGTTTGAGGAATTTGATTGCAAGGTATAGAGAAACTCCCCCTGAAGATGTTCATGTTTGAGGAATTTGATTTGGACTGCAAATGCACATTGATGATATATATCATGGAGATCTCCCCCTATATCTTGTAATTCATGCATGCATTTAACTATAGTATGATGAATTTGAAATGCATGATGAAAAATGGTGTCTAATGAATTTCAACATGTATGCATTTAATCAACTTGAGGAATAAGCATGCGAGGAAAAACATTCAAAAGTGTCAAACCACCATCGGGCTTAAGTTACAACTCATTACAGCAAGAACTTCAGAAGAACGAGAGTTTGTAACTTAATAAGGTTTATAATATCCCATTTATAGTAATGGTGTTCATCAAAGAATTGAGCCCTATCAAACTTTGTCCTTTTCCTTTGTTGGGTTTGATTCCATTCGGCTAAATATTTGGCTTGAAGCCGCTTCCAGGTGTTCGTGTCTTTCCTGCTGAAGGAATTTGAGCCACCACAACTTCTGTCTCAGGATTTGCAACATGTGGTTCACCAGCAGATTCTTCATTTTGTGCCGGAGCAAAGTCTTCACGCACATGTTCTTCAGTCTAAGGAATATGCTGAGTCAGTGTATCAGTTGCAGGCACAACAGTTCCTTCAACATTTTCATTTTCATCAGCTGATACAGCTGATTCCATAGCAGGAGCAGACTTCACTGGAGTGCTCTTTTTTTGAGAGCCAGTCAGAACTTTGGTGGCAGCAGGGGATTTAGGGATTTGAGGAATTGGAGGGACCATTGGTGAGTTTGCATGAGTGTGTTCCCAAAAGTCATCATGGATCACACGTGTGTTGTAGACAATGTCCACATCATCCTCCTTTTTCTTCAGCGGACATCTCAGGGTTCTCAGGAGGAGGAGTTGAGGCTTGAGGAATGTCATCAACTTGAATTTCCTCATCAACTGGTGTGGATGTTATAGACTTGTTTTCATCCATTTCCTCATCCCTTTCTTGAATGACATGTTCTTCACCAAAGGGTACAATCATGTATGATGGTGCAACACTGAGAGGAGTTGCATCAATTGGAGAAGATGATGAAGTAGGCAAATTCTTCACGCTTTTTGCCTCTGAAGACTTTGAAGGTGTTGATGCATTTCTCTTCTTGACTTGTTTCTCAGCTGCTTTTGTTTTCTTTACTTCTGATGTAGAAAGAAGTGCCACTTTCTTCACCTTTGAAGACTTTGGTGAAGGTGCATTTTCTTCACGCATTGCATATGCAATTGCAGGCCTCGCAAATTCTTCAGCAGTTTGATCAGATGCAGGTTCATCAACATCGGGTGTATCAACAACAGGTGCATCAGCTGCAAGTTCTTCATCTTCATCAGCTAGGTCTACAGTGTAGCTGGCCTGAGGAATTGATGGTTGCACTAGGACTGCAACCCTGCTGTTGTACTCAGCAATGGCTTCAGTAGAGGCCTTGACAAACCTCACTTTGACTCCCTTACTATCAACTTGAAGACTTGTGTACTTCTCAGTGAGGGTTTTCAGCTCTGCTTGAGTGGAGACAAGTTGCTCTGGCGTCAAGGTTAGAATATTTTGTTGCAAAAACTTCTCCTTTTAAACCTTTGCTTTCTGAGCTTGTTTGGCTTGCTGAGCCTTTCACTTTTCTTCGTTGATGAATGAGGCTACCATGTGACTTGGTCCATGTGGAAGCTGCAAGTCATCAATGGGTGTGTTGGGATCTTTGTACCAAAGTTCAATGAAATTCAGTATCACCTTCAGATCCAGTGCGAGAGGAATGGTGGAACCCTTAGCTTGTGCAATCCTTGCTTGTTTGTTTCTAATGATGGCTTGAAGGAGTTCCTCATCATACTCATCACTTTCCTCTGATGCAAAGGGAACATTGAGGACAACTCTGTTTGGACTGGGCCTAATTCCTCACCGAGCAGTCGTCTTTGTCTTCAGTATGCCACTTTAGGATTTGTGGGCAGTACGAGAGGCAGCCTTTGAGGGAATTCTAGTCCATCTTGGTTGCTGACTGGACTAAGGTTGCAGAGGAAGTGAAGACTTTGCTGTAGTTGAGGACTTTGGAGCCGTTGAGGACTTGGCATCCACAGTTAACTCTGCATGGGGAATTTTCTCTTTAGACAGTGTTGTTGAGGACTTTGGTTTGACACTATATTTCTTCACCAGTGCCTTCTTCGAAGGTTGTTCTATAGCAGAAGACTCAGCAGTAGAGGAGGAGGCAGCAGCAATTGCAGCAGCAGAATTCTCATTGAACTTATTCACACCTTCCTTGGCATTTTTCCTCAGTTTTGCCAAATACTTGGCCTTCTCATTAGGATAGTCTTCAATTGTGACCATGCTTGAGGGATGGGCAGTTTTTTATTATTCCAGAGGAGGTCTGGAGCAAGGAGGCTTGACGGCAAACTTGTTGGCATATTTAGGAGTGACATACATGTATCTCTTCCAGTCCCGAGCCCATCTCCTTTCAATCTTTTGAAGCCTGATCTTGCGCTTCGCATATGTTTCTTTCCCATAGTTGTTTTCATCCGGTGTGCAATAATCATCAGAGTTGTCCTCGGGAATCTCAAAGGAAGTGTTCTTTTCTGGCTTCTTGCCGCCCTTCTGTTGCTTGTCATCCTCCATTCTCTTCAGTTGAGAACTTTGCTGAGGAATTTGTATTCCGGATGAACCTGATAACACAATTATATGTTCTTCAAGGAACGTTACACATGAGTTAAGTTCATGCCAACCTAGTGATTCATTAGCTGACATTTTGTACGTGTGAACAGAGAATAGGTGCGAACAATTTGGAGAGGTCATATGCGTTCTCAGATTTGAGGAATTTGAAAAATGACTCATGGTGTAGAATTTGAACAATACTGTGTTGACGAATTTCGCTAAGCATTCTGATCTTGGGTTCCAGAGTTGTGCAGATTCGGAAATTTACACAATTGAGGAGTCTCATGAAGAATTTAGTAACTTAGATAAATTGATCAGGTGTTCTAGACATGGATGGTGATAATTTGAAAGATTTTCTGAGGAATAATAGATTTCACGGATCTAATGAAAATAAATGGATCAACAAATTATATTTTAATTACCATGTGTGAAGAACACGACGAACTGAGGAAGTGAAAACTGAAGCTCATTAGTTCAGATCTCCACTGCCCTAACTTGGCGACTGAAGACAGCTACGACGACGGTGGAGGGAGATGAACTGCAGTCAGCATGAGTCCGGCGATAGCAAAGTTGAGGCAGTGAAGCTGTTCCTCATCGGCGATGAAAATTTCCAACGGCGGCGCTAGGGTAGAGCTCGAGTGGGGGAAGATGAAAGCGAGAGGAAGAGTTTTCGGACCAAACTGCCCCTACCCTTTCCTCTGCGCATGACACGTGTTACCCACGTACGAAGCGATGGAGATAGTGGAAATCGTGATTATCCTATCATGAGTAGTGGGTGCAGTTAGAGCGATAACAGTAGCAAAATTTAAGTTTGAAAATTTTGAGGATTTTGTAGCAATGTCTTCAACTGACAAGGACTCAGCGAGGACTTTGAACAAGTGTCAATTAGAACACATATGAAGAATTGAGAATAGTTTGGGTTGAGCTTAGCATAGAGGGGAGTTGGGTCCGATCACATTCACTTAGATGAAAATCCAACTTGAAAACTTAGCAATAAGTGAATGTTGTTGAGGACATTGAAAGCTAATATATATGTATATATATAGTCATTGATGATCATCAGAAAATTTTGAAGACATTGAAAATTTTGAAACTTTTGAAGACTTTGAAAATTTTGAGGAATTTGCAAAAATTCTTAGTTTTGAAGAATTTCAACTTTGAAGAATGTCAAATTCAAAGAATTTCAAATTTCGGTGGTGGTGTGACCCACCATATAAGAATTATGATTTTAGGCGCCGCGTACAATTGTCGTAGGGCCCTGAGAATCAAATTCTTCATTAATTTCTTCACACTTAGAGTGTTATTCTTCATTGGTTGAAGAAAAACATTACTTTATGTGTTGCGCATCTAAGTCATCAATTTTGCATAAGTGTTAGGATGTGTGCATTTTTATAGAACATTCGAAGATTCTAGGATATTTAGCTCACACCGCAACTTGCAAAACCTTTTCTCATCCAAGGGCTTAGTAAAGATATCTGCTAGGTGGCCTTCAGTCTTCACATGGTCGATGATGATGTTACCCTTGAGTACATGATCACAACAAAAATGATGACGAATCTGGATGTGCTTGGTCTTAGAGTGTTGTACTGGGTTGTAGGGGATCTTGATTGCACTCTCATTGTCACAGTAGAGAGACAAATTCTTCATGTTGATGTTGTAGTCCTTGAGGGTTTGCTTCATCCACAGCAGTTGAGCACAGCAAGATCCAGCAGCAATGTATTCAGCTTTAGCAGTGGAGAGTGAGATGCATTTTTGCTTCTTTGAGGAACAGAGGACTAAGGACCGTCCGAGGAAATGACATGTCCCTGACGTTGACTTGTGATCCACACGGTCACCAGCATAATCAGAATCAGAATATCCAACGATGTGAAGATTTGAGCCCTTGGGGTACCATAATCCTAGTGTTGGTGTGTGACCTAGATATCGAAGAATATGTTTCACAGCCTTATGGTGTGATTCCTTCGGTTTTGCTTGGAAACGTGCACACATGCAAACACTAAGCATAATGTCTAGCCTAGATGCACATAGGTACAATAAAGAGGCAATCATAGAGCGATATACCTACTGATCGAAATCTATACAATCTTCGTTAGTGGAGAGGTGACCATTGGTAGGCATAGGAATTTTGACGCCTTTGCATTCATTCATGCCGAATTTGTTTAGGACATCCTTGAGGTATTTCTCTTGAGATGAAGATGCCATTGCATTGTTGACGAATTTGAAGACCTAGGAAGAATTTCAGCTCCCCCATCATAGACATTTGATATTCTTCACCCATCATGTAGGAAAATTCATCACTTTAACGTTTTTCGGTACAACCAAAGATAATATCGTCCACATATATTTGGCATACAAACAGTTCATTATCATATGATTTTGTGAGAAGAGTAGGATCGAGTGGACCGGGTTTGAAGCCTTTCTTCACAAGGAATTGCTTCAATGTATCATACCACGCCTGAGGGGCTTGCTTGAGGACATAGAGTTCCTTTTTGAGTCTGAAGACTTTGTCTGGATATAGTGTAATATTGTGATGGTTAAATGAGCTGAGCAACATGTACTTATTCCTCAAGCTTACCATTGAGGAATGCACTTTTCACATCCATTTGATATAGTGTAATATTGTGATGGTTAGCATAAGCAATCAATATACGAATAGCTTCAAGTCTAGCAATAGGTGCAAAAGTTTCATCAAAGTCTATTCCTTCAACATGTGTGTAGCCTTGGGCTACAAGTTATGCCTTGTTCCTCACAACCTGACCATCCTCATCTTGCTTGTTTTGATAGATCCACTTGGTGCTAATGATGTTGTGCTTGCGAGGATCAAGTCTTTTGACGCGTTCCCACACGTCATTTAGCTGGAGCTGAACAATTTCATCTTGCATGGGTTGAATCCACTCAGGTTCCATGAAGGCTTCATCAACTTTTGAGGGTTCTGTGATAGACACAAAGGATAAATGCCCACAAAATTTAACTAAATGTGAAGCTTTTGAGCGAGTGAGAGGACGTGGCACATTGATGTCATCAAGGATTTTGTCAATTTACAATTCATTTGCAATCCTCGGATGCGTTGGTTCAAGACTTTGGTTGGTCTGGGAAATTTGATCTCGAGCAATTTCCTCAGGTGCACCTGCTTGAATATTATCATTGTTGGGGACGACTTCTTCAACAAGAGCTGTTCCTCAGTAGGAATGATATCTTAAGTATCCATGTGCTTAATAGCTTCCTTGGGAGTCAATTTATCTGGCATAGGTGGCAATTGCTCTCTTTGTGAGCCGTTAGTTTCATCGAACCGCACATCTATAGTTTCAACAACCTTGTTGTGATAGGTGTTGAAGACTCTCTAGGTGTGCGAGTCCTTTCCGTAACCGAGCATAAAACCCTCATGTGCTTTAGGTGCAAACTTTGAGCTATGGTGAGGATCTCTAATCCAGCATCTTGCACCAAAGACTTTGAAATAACTTACATTGGGTTTCTTGTCAGTGAGGAGTTTGTATGAAATCTTCTTGCGGAATTTCTGAAGATATACCTTGTTGATGATGTGGTAAGCAGTGTTGATTGCCTCACACCAAAAGCGACACGGAGTCTGGCATTCTTCAAGCATAGCCCATGACATTGCAACCAGATTCCTATTCTTGCGCTCAACGACGCCATTCTGTTGAGGAGTATAAGGAGCAGACAATTCGTGAGTAATACCAAGTTCATCAAGACAATCATCAAGGCCTGTATTCTTGAATTTTGTCCCATTGACACTCCTGATGTGTTTGATCTTGACGCCGAAGTTCGTCGAGGCCATTGAGGAAAATCGTTTGAAGACTTCCTGCACTTCAGTTTTGAAAGTGCGTTATATCGACTAGAGGGGGTGAATAGGAGATTTTTAGAATTTCATCACTGAGGAAATTCCTTTTGAGGAAATTCCTCACTGATGACTAACTTACAGCGGAAATAGTAAAGGATTAGAAGTGCAAAGTTTCACAACAGTAGTTTTTCAGAGTGAAGAATGTGAAAACAGATTGCACAGTGAGCAGGCACGCATAATACAGATGAGGAATAACTAACGTGAAGAGTTTGGGGTTGAGGAAATTCAGAGAAAGTCTTTAGCAAATTCTTCAAACAGTCACAGTGAAAGTCATCAACACATAATACGGGGAAAGTAAAGAGTTGAGGAATTAGAACCCGTTTCTCAGTGAAGACAGTCGTTGATGACCCAGTTCCAACTGTTGTGACAGTCGTACATCTGGTTTGGAGCGGCTTGGTATTGAAACCAAAGGACACCCAGTCCCAGGACACATAGTCCCTACCGTATTCTCCTTGAGCTAAGGACACACAGTCCTCGCCCAACACTCGTGGTAAGTCTTCAGGGTAGACTTCCAAACCCTCACAAACTTGGTCACCCGACGATCCACAACTGACTGTTGGAAAGCTCTAGACCATGACGCCTAACCGTCTGGAGGATGCACAGTCCTCAAAGGTAAAAGGCTTCAGTCCCACACAGGAACAACTTCAGTGATGCTCAATCACTAGGTTTGGTTTGTGGTTTCGGTGGGTGGTGTATTTCCTCACTGATGAATTTCTCTCGAAGGCTCTGAGGAATTGGGTTGCTCTTATGACAAGTGTCAGTTTCTAACGGAGCAGCCAACCAACTAGTGGTTGTGGGGGTGTCTATTTATAGCCTGGGAGCATCCCGACATGATTTGACACTAATGCCCTTAAATAATATGACCGTTGGAGTGGATAAGACCAGTGACTTGGTGTGGCTACCGAAGCGGTCGGAACCCTCAACTGTGAGAGTCCTCATGTCACTCATATTCCTAACTTGAGGCTTTTGGTAGGATTAGGCTTGGGTTGAGCATCATGAGGAAATTCATTCCATAGTGTAACTTCGACCCTCTTTAATAGTACGGTGTTCCTATTACTCGAATGCGAAGAAAGTAAAACAGAAAGTGTAAATCTTCATGCTTCAATTCTTCAGAGTGATTTTCTTCAGGAACCACCGGACTTCTCAATATCAGTATCTTCATGAGGAATATCAATTTCATCGCAGATTCCTCGCGATTCATTTCTTCAGCTTTAGACCAATTTCTTCAACTAAAGACATATATTTTTAGGGGTCGATATTCTTCAAATATCTCAAACTCCTCAATGACTTATAGATCCTGTGTACACTCACAAACACATTAGATACTTAACCTATAAGTCTTCAAACCACCATAATCACTAAGGGGCACTAGATGCACTTACAATCTCCCCCTTTTTGGTGGTTGATGACAATTAGGTTAAGTCTTCAACAGGGATCAAAAATATGAAGTGTAAATGCTCATTTTAGGAATTTGAAATCAAGATTCAGAGAGACTCCCCCTGAAGATGTGCATATCTTGAGGATTTTGCCTTTTACAGCAAATGCACATTGATGATTTATATCATGGAGATCTCCCCCTGAGTCTTGTAAATCATGCATACATGTAACATATCATATGAAGAATATGAAGATGCATGATGACAAATGGTATCTGACGAATTCCAGCATGCGTGCATTAAAACTTGAGGAATAAGCATGCGAAGAAAAAACGTTCAAAAGCGTCAGAGTACCATCGGGCTTAAGTTACAACTCATTACATAAAAACTTCAGAAGAGCCAAGAGTTTGTAACTTAATTATAGTTCATACGCCCCAAAAATATCCCGCTTGAAGACTAACTCTCAAGTTTCTCCCCCTTTGTCATCAAGTGACAAAAAGGGACAAACTGAGGACTAACGCCCGTGAAGACTTCACTCCTTGGCGGTTGAGGAAGAGCCGTGATGCTTCTTGGGGGTAGTCTTCTTCCTTGGACCGGTAGCAGTGTCGAGCTGTTCTTCATCAGATTCAGCAGTGCGGAATGAAGAAAAGGAGTTGTCTTCAAGGTCTGGCACTGGAATAGGCCTGAACTTCTTCTTGGGAGGCCACGACCATTCAAAGTCTCGCTCAAAGTCCATTTCTTCAAGCTCAGCCTAAGTCTTCAGATGTGCAAGTGTAGCCCAGGTGCGATCGAAAACCTCATGCAGATAGTGATGGTTGACCTTCAAAGAGTTCTGTGTTTCAGTGAGGGTTTTCACAATGGCACCAAACTGGCGTTTGACCCATTTGTGGTTGTGATCCACCTTCTGGTGAAGACTGAGGAGGAGCTCTCTTTTATTCATCACGCGAGGAGGAACGGGGCTTGCCGGACGAGTCTCAGTATCGTCCCATGAAGAATAAGCTTCTGGTTCTCTGAACTGGCCATCAAGGGGCCTACTGCCTTCTTCAATCACAGATTTTCCTTTGCCTTGAATGGACTCGAAAGTCTTCTTGTTGACCCGGATAGGAGGCATATAACCAACGTGGTTTTGGCACTCAGCGAGAAAGTTGATGCCTGTCCTTGTCGTGTTGAATCTCATGACCCATGGGGCATATATTTTGTGATCAAAAGGACACATAGCATTGTCGGCCAAAGTCCTCAAGAAGAAATCATGGATGTTGATAGGAATACCATGAATGATGTTGAAGAGGATATTCTTCATGAGGCCTACAACATCTTCTTCATCGTCATGGCCTTTGATCGGTGCGAGCACACTGCAGAGGATTCTGTAGACAGACCTGGGTGTGTACTTGAGCTCGTGCACGAGGAAGGTTGTTCTCGGAGATTTTCCTTCAGCCAAAGGCTTCATGAGGACTTCCATCATTCCATTTGGCAGCTCACGCTCACCATAAAGCTTCACAGCCTCATCTAAGGGAATTGGTACGGGCAGTTCTCTGAGGAGTTCAGTAGCAGGAGCCTTGTAGTGAGTGTTTTGGGTCATCCAATCAAACACCCATGTGTTAATGTCTTCAGGGTTGCCAGATATGTGAAGAGTGGCATAGAACTGAAGAATTAACTCGCTGTTCCAGTCAGATATGTCAGAGCACATTGGTAGTAAACCTGCATCATGGAGGACACTGAGGACTGGCTCCAGGCCCGGTATTGCTTCAAGCTAAACACGAGGAATATGCCTATGCTGGAATATCTTGTTTCGTCCACAGAGCACAGAGGCATAGTAGTTCATCTGAGTCCTAGTCAAAAACTTCAGATGCCTCATTTGAGGCTTGTCATAGGGGTTCTCTCCGATGAAGTACATGCGTTCTTCAAAGAAATTTTCTTTTTGAAACTTTGGACGCTTGAAGAATGGCTGACGCTGAACTGGCTGAAGATTTTGCTGAGGAATAGGAGGGGAGACAACAATAGCAGTCTATGGGTTGAGCACGACGAATGCATTGTCTTGGGCAGGTGCATTCTCTTCAGCATTTTCCTCAGGGTGAGGAATTTCAGCAGCTGGTACTTCAGGCTGAGGAGATGGTGCTTGCTGGGCGTCAGGCTGAGGACATGGCTCTGGCTGTGCTTCAGGCTGAGGAATTTCTACTTCTTGCTCAATTGGAGGAGTTGGATCAGCCTGTTCCTCATCTTGAGGATTCTACTTAGAGTGTTGAATTTCATCAGCTTGAGGATTTTCCGTTTGTTCTTCCTTAGCTGGCTTGGTGGCAGAGGCAGTTTCATCAGCTGGTGCAGATGATGCTTGAACATTGTCTGTTTGAGGATTGAAAGGTTGAGGACTGTCGTCTATCTGAATTTCCTCATCAGTGTGTTCCTCAGAGGCGACATCTTTCATTTCCTCATCTGCCTTTTTCGCTGGATCATCAATGATGACTATTTCATAGGAAGGAGCAACATTCAGGGGCACACGGTCCAGAGGAGCAGATTCTTCAAGTGCTTTGAGGCGCTTTGCCTCTGTTTCTTCTTCTGCTGAGGAGGCCTTTCTCTTTTTGGCTTCCTTTTCAGCAGCCCTGGTTTTCTTCACGTCTGATGCAGACGGAGTCATCTTCTTCACCTTTGAAGCTTTTGGTGAAGGTGTTCTCTCTACAGTTTCTTCAGCTGGTATTGAGGAACCAGCTGGAACAGAGTCATCAGCCTGCTTTGATGAAACAGCTGGGACAGGGGCAGTCTCATCAGTGGCAGCAAATTCATCAGCTGGAGTTTCCATGATGATTTCTTCAATAGCCGGTTCATCAACACGGTGCTCTTGTTGTACTTCATCAGCTTGAGGAGTTTCCTCATCATGAGGAGATTCATCTGCTGGCTCCTCAATCAAGGGCTGAGGAGTTGGTGCTGGGGGTACGGCTCTCTTGTTGTAGTCATCAACAGCACTAGTGGCCAGCTTGATGAAATTGCTCTTGAGGCTTTTACGATCTGACAGCTTGGCGTACTTGTCAGTCAATTTCTTCAGCTCTGCCTATGTTGTCACCAGTGCATCAGGAGTCAATTTGAGGAGATTCTGCTTGAGGAATTTCTCCTTTTTAATCTTTGCAACTTTGGCCTGCTTGGCCTGCTGTTCTTTCCACTTGGCTTCATTGATGAAAGTGGCCACCATGTGGCTAATGCCAGGGGGAAGTTTCAAATCATCAAGCAGAGTGTTTGGGTCCTCATACCAGATGTTGATGTAGTCAAGGAGGACCTTGGGGTCCATGGCTAGAGGAATGGCACTGCCTGATGCTTGAGCTACTCTTTCCTGCTTGTTTCTGATGATGGCTTGCAGGGTTTGATCATCATATTCATCAGTGTCCTCTGATGCAGACGGGACGGTGATGATTTTGCTGGGGCTTGGCAGAGTTGCATGTTCAACAGTTACCAAAGTCTTCGCAGGAGGTGGTGAAGACTTTGTCTCCGAGCTGGTTGCAGCTGGGAGTGAGGAGCTGGAGCTGGCGGTCGCAGGCTTCATGACCTGCTTCTGTACTGGTTTCTCTTGAGGCTTTGGAGGTGGAGCTGAGGATTTTGGAGTTGAAGGTTTTGGTACTGAGGGTTTTGTAACTGAGGGTTTTGTGACTGAACCGTGAGCAGACTTCTCTTGAGGCTTTGGAACCCTTGGCTTTGACGGCACAGAGTGTGGTTGAGGAATTGTTGAACCAGTGGTCTCAGCGACAGAGGAAGTAGCAGCAGCTGAGGCAGCAGCTGAGGATTCATTGAATTTCCTCACTGCAGCTTCTGCCTGCTTCTTGAGCTTAGCCAGATGCTTTTCCTTCTCATCTGGATACTCATCAATGGTCTTGAGGCTTGAGGGATGTGCTACTTGATGATCCTCAAGTGGGGCCCGTCTGCCAGGGGGCTTCAGAGCGAATTTCTTCGCATACTTGGCAGTCACAAACCTGTATTCATTCCATTCCTTTGCCCATCGGCGTTCTATCTTCTGCAGTCGTATTTTTCTCTTGGCCATTGTCTCATTTTCATCTGGCGTGCAATAGTGCAAGTAAATATCCTCAGGGATATCCACAGTTGTGTTTTGCTCAAGTTTCTTTCCTCCCTTCTGTTTTCTGTCATCCTCCATTGTCTTCAGCTAAGGATTTTGCTGATGAGATTGAACTCTTGAGGATTCTGATGAGACTTGAAGATTTTCTTCCAGAAATGCTGCAAATGAGTTAATGTGATGAGAACCGAGAGATTCATCAGCTGACATGTGTGTACCTGTGAACAGAGTGTAGTTGCGAGGAATTTGGAGAGGTCATATGAGTTCTCAGATTTGAGGAAAATGAAAAAGTTTGACAGTTTGAGGAATATAACCAGTGGTTGAGGAATTTGCCTAAGCATACTGTTCTTGGGTTCTAGAGTTGTACAGATCCAAAAATTCGCAAAATTGAGGAATCTGGTGAAAATCTTAGATGCCTAGCATAGTTCATCAATGATGTGGTGATAGGCAGTGTTTGAGGAATCAAGTGCTTATCGTTTCTTGAGGAAAAACATATTTCACATAGAAGATGTAAAATTTTAGATCTAACTTGCTGTAAAAATGGGATTTATTTACCCTGGAAGGTGCGCACGAAGAACACAGAAAGTTGTGTGTGGAGAAGCTCTTCGGTCGCGTGTCCAATGCACCCTAACCCGGCGACAGAGGACGTCTACGGCGGCGGCGGACGAAGATGGTCCGACTCCGGCATGGTTCCGGCGACGAGAAGTTGAGGCAGTGAAGCTCTTCCTCACCAGCGACGAGACTACCAGCGATGGCGCTAGGGTTCGGTGGTGTATGCTGTGGCAGGAGAGCGATGGAGCGAAGAAGAGTATGCCGAGGGGGATAAGGACATATTTATAGCCAAAAGTTACTGTTGGCGTGAAAATTTTGGACCAAACCGCCCCTGCCTCTACATCTGTGCGGCACACGTGTAGCTCCCGAATAGTGTGGTGGAGATAGTGGAGAACGTGGTTATCCGATCGTGGGAAGTGGGGTTCAGTTACTGTTATTAAAGAAACAATTTTTTAAGATTTGAGGATTTTCGTCACAAAATCATCAGCTGACACGGACGAAGTGAGGATTTTGAACAAAGTTTCAAGTAGAACGCATATGAAGAATTGAATAGACTGGATGAGTATAGCATAGAGATAATGTAGGGTCCGATCACATTCACTTAGCAAAAATATCAACTTGAAGAAATAGCAATAAGTGAATGCTGTAGAGGACTTGAAATCACAGTCTATCTAGTCAAATGAAAGTCATCAAGTGTTTTTGAAGATTTTGTGATAAATCATCACACCGAAGAACAATTGTTTTGAAGAAAAACACATTTTGAGGAAATAGAACACTTGAAGAAAATCAACTTGAGGAATTTCACATTGGGCGGTGGCGTGACCCACCATATAAGAATGTTGATTACAGACGCCGCGTACAATTGTCGTAGGACCCTGAGAATCAATTTCTTCGTTAATTTCTTCACATTAAGAGTGACATTCTTCATCAGTTGAAGAAAATCAATTCATCATGTGTTGCACATCTAAGTCATCAACTTTGCATAAGTGTTAGGATGTGTGCATGTTTTTACAAAACATTTGAAGACTCTAAGATATTTAGCTCACACCGCGACTTGCAAAACCTTTTCTCATCCAAGGGCTTAGTGAAGATATCTGCCAGTTGATCATCAGTCTTCACATGGTCGATGAGGATATTTCCCTTGAGGACATGGTCCCGAAGAAAATGATGACGAATCTGGATGTGCTTGGTCTTCGGGTGTTGTACTGTGTTGTATGCAACCTTGATAGCACTCTCATTGTCACAGTAGAGAGGCACATTCTTCATGTTGATGCCGTAGTGACACTGGCAGAGATGATGGGGACGCCATTTTCCACAATATACCAGAGATCATTATCAATAGCTTGTAGATGCATTTGCATTTTGTTCTTCCAAAAGAGAAAGTTCTTTCCTTCGTATGTAGGACATGCTGCAGTCACCTTAAACATGCCTGCAGTCGACATAACTAAAACTCTAGGTGGTTAAACCAAAATCACACAGAACAAGGGAGTACCTTGCTCTGATACCAATTGAAAGTGCGTTATATCGACTAGAGGGGGGTGAATAGGAGATTTTTAGAATTTCATCACTGGGGAAATTCCTTTTGAGGAAATTCCTCACTGATGACTAACTTACAGCGGAAACAGTAAAGGATTAGAAGTGCAAAGTTTCACAACAACAGTTTTTCAGAGTGAAGAATGTGAAAACAGATTGCACAGTGAGCAGGCACGCATAATACAGATGAGGAATAACTAACGTGAAGAATTTGGGGTTGAGGAAATTCAGAGAAAGTCTTCAGCAAATTCTTCAAACAGTCATAGTGAAGTCATCAAGACATAATACGGGGAAAGTAAAGAGTTGAGGAATTAGAACCCGTTTCTCAGTGAAGACAGTCGTTGATGGCCCAGTTCCAACTGTTGTGACAGTCGTACATCTGGTTTGGAGCGGCTTGGTATTGAAACCAAAGGACACCCAGTCCCGGGACACACAGTCCCTACCGTATTCTCCTTGAGCTAAGGACACGCAGTCCTCGCCCAACACTCGTGGTAAGTCTTCAGGGTAGACTTCCAAACCCTCACAAACTTGGTCACCCGGCGATCCACAATTGACTGCTGGAAAGCTCTAGACCATGACGCCTAACCGTCTGGAGGATGCACAGTCCTCAAAGGTAAAAGGCTTCAGTCCTACACAGGAACAACTTCTTCAGTGATGCTCAATCACTAGGTTTGGTTTGTGGTTTCGGTGGGTGGTGTATTTCCTCTCTGATGAATTTCTCTCGAAGGCTCTGAGGAATTGGGTTGCTCTTATGACAAGTGTCAGTTTCTAACGGAGCAGCCAACCAGCTAGTGGTTGTGGGGGTGGCTATTTATAGCCTGGGAGCATCCCGACATGATTTGACACTAATGCCCTTGAATAATATGACCGTTGGAGTGGATAAGACCAGTGACTTGGCGTGGCTATCGAAATGGTCGGAACCCTCAACTGTGAGAGTCCTCATGTCACTCATATTCCTCACTTGAGGCTTTTGGTAGGATTAGGCTTGGGTTGAGCATCATGAGGAAATTCATTCCATAATGTAACTTCGACCCCCTTTCACAATACGGTGTTCCTATTACTCGAATGCGAAGAAAGTAAAACAGAAAGTGTAAATCTTCATGCTTCAATTCTTCAGAGTGATTTTCTTCAGGAACCACCGGACTTCTCAATATCAGTATCTTCATGAGGAATATCAATTTCATCGCAGATTCCTCGCGATTCATTTCTTCAGCTTCAGACCAATTTCTTCAACTGAAGACATATATTTTTAGGGGTCGATATTCTTCAAATATCTCAAACTCCTCAATGAATTATAGATCCTGTGTACACTCACAAACACATTAGATACTTAACCTATAAGTCTTCAATCCACCAAAATCACTAAGGGGCACTAGATGCACTTACAAGTTTTAAATAGAATAATATGCACCCAAATATAATGGAATAATCATCAACAATAACAAAGCCATATAGAGATGTTAGATTTGTTAGAGTAGCATAATGAGTAGGTCCATAGAGATCCATGTGAAGCAATTCAAATGGACGAGTAGTAGTCATGATAGTCCCCGAGTGGTGTTTGGACCTGGTCGTCTTTCCAGACTCACAAGCGCCACAGAGATGGTCCTTGAGGAATTTGACGGCTTCGATGCCAATGACATGCTTCTTCTTTGCCAGTGTGTGCAAATTCCTCATGCCTGTATGACCAAGTCGTCGATGCCATACCCAGCCTTCTGAGGTTTTTGCTAGTAGACACGTGGCTGGTTGAGAACATATAGAGAAGTCAACAATATACAAGTCTCCTCTCCTAAAGCCTTTAAAAACTTTGTATTTGTCAGATTCCATGATGACTACACATATATATTTTCCAAAGATGACAATTATATCAAGATCACAAAGCATTGAGACTGACATGAGGTTAAACCTAAGGGATTCGACAAGCATGACTTTGTCCATATGTCGATCCTTAGAGATAGCCACTTTACCAAGTCCCAATACCTTGCTTTTACCTTTGTCAGCATAGGTGATATGCTTCAGTGGTGATGGAGTCAATGGGATATTCATCAATAAGCTTTTATTACCAGTCATGTGATTTGTACATCCACTGTCAAGAACCTACTCTGTATTCTTGGGATGATCATCCTGCAGATGAATTAGTACTGCTGACCATCTCATATGCTTCAGATTGAAGAATATGATATCAATTTCATCAGACTTGAATTTCATCACAAAAATAAATTTGAGGACATAATGAGGACGTGTGAAATGATAGATCATTTCATCATGATTTAGCTTGCGTCCTATCAAGCAATTTACTAAGGTCTCCAGCAAATTCTTCAGATGATGACTTTCATCTGGAGACTTGACCTGCATAAGTAATTAGTTCGATTTCATCACCACCCACATCTGAAAGGGGTGGTAAAGAGTTCATCATCCTCCGAGCACCATCTGAGAATTGAGGCATTGAAGCTAATGCACTTCTTTTCACACAAGGGGGTTAGAGTACTCAAATGAATAGGCAGAGAAATTCTTTGAGGACTTATGAACATAGTGATTTGAGAAATAGTGCACATATTCATGTCCCTTGTAGTTTCCCTGCATATCAGAAGCATTAGTGCGAGTGCAAGAATAGTTTTGACCATTTGAGGAATTTGATCCTCATGAAGTCTTTGATCCACCTGAGGAATTTGATCTGGGGTTCCTATTCTTCACTGGTGGTGTCATAACGACATTCACGTGAAGACTTTCCAAGCAACTTTTGGGAACCCAGATTTTCCTCACGGGTGGTCCATTCCTGCAGTTAGTTCCAACATATAGAGAAAATACTTCACTAGCTTCATTTTTGAACAGTTTATAGTTGGAGTCAAATGACTCATCACAGGAATAAGACATTTCACATGCAAAGCCTGTTCGAGTGGATGGATCAATTGGGGTCCTTTTGCAGCAACCCATGAGGTTTTGGGGTACTTCTCAGATTTCCAGTATGACCCATCAACGTTCAGTTTCCTCTCAAAGGCAATGCCCTCTTTTCTCGGGTTCCTTTTCAGAATCTGCTTTTTGAGCACATCGCAAAGGGTTTGATGGCCTTTGAGACTTTTCTATATGCATGTCACATACAATTCCTTCAATCTTGCATTTTCGTCAGTGGCATTTGTGGTTTCCTCAAGTGAAGAATTAGATACCACAGAAACAGTTGAAGAATTTGTAGCGATATAAGCATTTGAGGTTTCAGGTGAAGAATTAGCAGTTTCACGTTTGATGCATTTCAGACATGGTGGAATGAATTCTTCCTGAGCGGTACTGATATGTTGAGCAAGCAATGGATCATTTTCCATTCGAAGATCACCATAGGACATCTTCAACTTCTCAATAGCTTCCTTTGAAGAAGTTCATAGGAAAGCTTCTCATGATCAGCCAAGAGTGTACCATAATGATCTTGTAGACTATCAAATCTAGACTGAAGACTTTGTGCATCTTCAATGAGGATTTGAGTACGATTCATTTCATCATTCAACATATGATTGCTTTTGTCTAGGAGTTTCTGATGCTTTTCAATAGCACTTTGTTGCTTACTGGCAATGTTGGAAAGTTTATAGTAACTGGGTTTTTGATAATCATCAGGTTCACACTCACTACAATCAGAAGAGGATGGGTGCCTTGGTACCTTTGAACCTTTTTCCATGAAGCAATAGGTGGGAGTGAAGTCATCATCATAGTCATCAGTGTTGTTGACGTTATCATTTTCTTCAAGGTTGAAGATGGACTTGATGAGGAATGTGGTAGCAAGTGCAAGACTTGCCACACCAGACTCTAACTCCACTTCAGAACCTTTGTAACATCCCAAAATTATAAATTTTGGAATGTTAATATAATTATTGGATTGATTGTTTGTTTGTTTGCTGAGTGACTGAAACTTGTGTGAAAATTGAAACTTTTCGAAACTTTTGAATGGGAGGGAATAAAATGACTTTCCCCTTCTCCGGTGAATTCAAATTCAAACTTTTAAAAGCAACGAGAGAAGATGACATGACTTGTTCAACTATAAAGAATTCGAACGGAGATATTTGCATTGAATTCTTTTGCATTTTCATTCGTTTTCTTCGTGCAACAAAATGCCGGGAAATACCTTTCCATAGAGGAGGAACATGACCCTCGAACCCACGGGCATTTTGAAAGTTATTTGAACCCTCAAACTTAGAGGATCATTTGAAAATTATTTGCAAAAAGAAATGATGCTTTTAGGGATTTTTGGAAAAACATTTTTTCTGAAGTTTTTATTTTTGCCATGGAAAAATGCCTATCATTTATATTTTATTTTTCTGATAATTTTAGTATATAAAAACTCTTTATTCCGAATTGATTTGATTTCCTTTTTAACGTTTTAGTTTCCTAGTTTTAAAAATAGGAAGGAGATCACTTTTATTAGGAAATACCCCCTGGCCCATTAAACACTTTCCAAACTTGGCCCAAGAAGATCATCTTCTTCCTCCTCCTCCTTTCACGTGACAAAGATGCTTTCCGTCCATGGAGAGGAGATCCCCTCCTCCGGGATTCGCGACGCACATACCTTCCCGGCGCCTCCCGTCGCCTCTATAAGAAGCCCCTACCTCTCCTCGTTCCATTCCCGTCGAAAAGTTCACCTCTCCTCGCCCCTAGCTCGTGCCCCACCTCGCCGGAGTCGTCACCGGAAACTCACCGGAGAGCACCAACAGGAGCTTCCCTCTCCACCTCGTCGGCCCCTCAACCTCTCCTCCCTCGCGGCACCCCCCTCATCCACCGCCGCCACCCCTCCACCTCGCCCCCCCTGCTCCTCCCCTCGCCATAACCCCTCCCCATCGCCCTTGCTTCCCCATTGCCAGGAGCAGCAGCTTCTCCCACCTCGCCCCCTACAGCCCACCCCTCCACCCTCACCCCCTCCCCTCCTAGGAGTACCCCCACCCTCGCCCCCCCTTCCCCACTCCCGCCGGCCCCTCCCCTCCCCACCGATGACCCCCCACCGGAGCACCTCCTCCCCCCATCGGCCCCCATCAGCCACGGGAGCAGCTCTCCCAGCGAGGTAACTCTCCTCCCTTTTCTTTTTTTCCTTGTTTTGTGTTGTTTTAGTTTTAGCCCTTAGCTCCTATTTAGATGGTTAGATTAGATTTACAAATACCCTTTCGGTTTAGTTCAGTAAACCGCGGTTTATTTTTCCCACTTAAAATTTAGCCAGCCCTTTTGCTAGCCTTAGGACGTTTGCTCCAAACCAAGAAACAAACGTCCACCGCAGCCAGTAGCATCTTGCCACGTGTACCCCTTTGTTAGTACTAGTTAGCTGCAGTTTTTCTGTCAAAAATAGCAAAAACAGCAACTTTCAATCTTGTTTTGGCCACAACTTTTGATCCCGAAGTCCAATGATAGTGATTCTTTTTCCAGTAGCTCACAAATTTCCTGTAGTGTTGAAAAACATATAATTTGATTTAAGTTAGAGCAGATTTAGTTTAAACACTGTTTTGCCTATTCCAGGAGTTTAAAAATAGCTTTTAATTTGATTCCTTTTGGTACTGATCACTAGTGATCCTATTTATGAGTGGTCAAAATTTCAGATTCGTTTGAGTATTTTAGCTCACTGTTTCATGTGAAACAATTTCTGTTTCACCGCTTTTAGGATTACAGCTAATCCGTTTTATACTTTTGTTTTAAAATATTTTCTTTTTTATTTCAGAAAGATTATTATTGTTTTGGTTATGTTAGTTAACAGTAGTTTTGCAACAAGTTCTTATTTTAGTTTTAATTGTTTTCATGAAATCAATTCTAGCTCCGTAGTAACGTGCAATTGTTTTCACCGTTGTTTCAAATCCCGTTTGGGAATACTTTCAAAAGGTTTTGTGAAAAACACTTTATGTTATCTTAGTTAAACTTATATATTAGTTCCTTGTTATTATTTTCTGTTAGACAAAACTATTTAGTGGTTGACGTAGTAGAAAACTCTTTAGTTCTATTTGAAGTTTCTTTCGGTTTCTCATTCGCTCTCTCTTTTGTTTGATTGCTAGAATGATTGCTAGTATGAGTGCTTATGTGAATGATATGTTTGTTATATAGATTTCATCGGAGAGTGACGAGTAGTCTATCAAGTTATTTTCTCGAGAAATTCTTCTTCGTCAACATCACAGGCAAGTCACTTTGATCATACTATCACCCATGTTTTATGCATTGTAGTTCTACCATCCTATGCCCAATTGCATGCTGCCTAGGTACTTGGAAACTTTAGCATAAGTTGTAGTATCATGTGGTAGGAACACAACAACCCCGACACTTGGCCCCGGGACGACAAATTCTTAATTCTATGCTTGAGTAGACGGGTTATCGGTTGAGTGTATACCACGAGTGATGCGAGATTGATATAATAATCAAGACCGGACTAAGACAAGATTTTCAAGACCTCGGACGCAATGCAACACTGGGTGAAGGACGGTTGATCGGCTCCCTGGAAAACCCAGTGGATGCCCGGGATGCTGGAGAGGCCATGTCATCCTGCGGAAAGCTTCACCCAGGCTCAACGAGACAGACGGATATTTTCAAGACCCAAGGCTTACCTGCACAGCCACAAGTCATTATGGGCTCTGGCTTGGTTGGACAACGCGGTGACTTTGGACAGGCGGTGCTAGCAGATGTAGACGAACGGTAGGAATGGATGGGCACCGACAGGGATTCAGAGGGACCCATTGAAAGACCATGTTTTGATCATCCGGTCTTCAAACACCTTGAAGTGCGAGGACATACACGGAGGCGATCAAATCTTGTGGGGAACGTGTGCAAAACTCTGCAGAGTACTCAGACCTAATCGATTAGCCGTGTCCACGGTCATGGACGACTTGAGCCAAAGGAACTGAAGTTATCTGGATTTCTCAACACCACTATACATATTTGATGAGGGTAATTATTGACAACTCGGGTACGAGAACTGGTTGGCGGAACCATCTCGTTAACAACAAACATTGTAGTAACATTTTGCTTTCAACCCCTCTTGTTGCAGGATAAAACTGGCTTTATGCAAAACTTAGCTCCACCGACCAAATATGCATGTAGAGATAGTTGATTATTATTTTACCCCTCTCTTATGTGACTTGCCGGCATATTCAATATGCTGACCTACACGGCTGCAACGTCTTATGTTGCAGATACTTTTCTTCGACGAGTAAGAGTACGATTCAGGGTTACGGTCTACACTCAACTTGCCGTTGGTGTTTATTGGGACTCCACTCCCTTGACCGCTTCCGCTGAGATATTTAAGGTATATATCAGTTTTACGCTATTTTACATGTGATTGCACTTTGATATATACATTGATGTACTGTGTGTGCCAGCATACTGATCCAGGGATGGCACAGAAACACAGAGGCTTGACTCGTCTTGAGTTGGGTCGCTACAACCTTCCTCTTCATCACATTCCTCGGATTCTTCTTCAGAATCCATTTCCTTGCCAATGAGTGCCAGAGCCTTTCTGAAACTGGTCTTCTTGCGCAGTGAGGACTTTGAAGATTTCTTCTTTTTCTTGAGTCATCAGAACTCTCATCCTTGTACTTCTTCTTCCTTGATTCCTTCACCCAACAAGGCCAATAAACAATGTAGTGACCAGATTTCTTGCATTTATGGCAGGTTCTTTTCTTGTAGTCCTCAGGTGAAGATTTTGATTTCCTCATATCTCTTTTTGAAGATTTTCCAAACTGGCCACGTTTTGTGAACTTCTGGAATTTCCTCACGAGCATAGCAAGTTCCTGGCCAAGTTCTTCAGGATCACCAAGACTGCAGTCAGATTCTTCTTCTTCAGATGAGGAAACAACATTTGCCTTCAGCGCACGAGGTCTTGAGTAACTTGGTACATAAAGGTCTCTCTTCTCTTATTGTTGGAATTCATGAATATTGAGTCTCCTAAGTATATGATGACGAGTTGATGGATATACTTCTCGCCCCTCGTTGGTTGCCCCAAGTGGAAGGTGGAGATGTAGTTAGTAGCACATTTCCCTTACACGGGGACTATAAGGTTTATCGAACAAGGAGTACTCCGAGGATCAACAAGTAGGTGTCCATTGCTCTGGAGCTAGCAGAAGACGTGCACCTGCACACACAACAAATAACTTTGCTCCCAACGAGTTCAGAGAGGTTTTCAATCTCTCCGGCCTTGTAGTTTGCAAAGGATAAAAACACAAGCGGGAATAGTGATAGTGATTGCAACGGAAAAAGTAAATAAAAGCAGTAAATGGTGGATATGTAAACAATGGTGGTAATATGGACCAGAGTCACATGATGTTCACTAGTGATGTCTGTCTCCCAAAATACAATAAACAACTATGCAAGGGTAAAAAAATTACAGCTGGACAATTGACAGAATTATAAATGCACCGCAATGCCAATTATGCTACTAGAAAGTTAGAGGCTCAAAAGTAATGGGCAGTACGCAAATACAAGTAGACCGTTTATTCATCAACTTCTATTTACTAATCATCCACCTTGAGATATCTATCCAAAACATATCGCTGGTATTAAATTGCGAGCCCGACCCAAAGTGTAAACTCAAAGCAATGGACAACAGCATTAATGAACTTTGCATAAAGTAAACAATCCTTGCAACCGTGGTCACAAGCACCGTTGTTTTCTCCCTGGTGGCAACAACACATCCAATAGTCTCATGTTTCTGTCACTCAAGCTAGACATCAGGGGGCATGAACCCACAATCATGCATAATGCTCCCTCTTGGAGTTACAATCTACTACTCGGCCAAAGCAATAAAAAGCAATGGAGAACATGCATGAATCACTAAAGAACATAATATAAAAGGATAATTAAATGTATAACTCATCACAATCTGAACATAATCTCATAATCCATCGGATCTCAGCAAACCGAGCATAGCAACAGCAGGTAAATTACATAGATGCCTTGATCATGTAGGGCATCTCACAAGGACTAATCATTGAAGCACAAGATTGGAGAGAATACATCACATAGCTACTGGCCATGGACCCATGGTCCAAGGAGGACTACTCACGGCACGTCCGGGAAGCTTCCATGGTGGTGGGGAAGCTCCCGGAGGTCAATCCTCCCTCGGTAGGGTGCCAGGAAGAGGTCTTCTCGCGCTCCAGATCTCAGGAGCGCTACAGCGGCCGAACGATGGAGAAATCCGCGATTCTGGATATGATGGAAGGGTTTCCTATCGGAGAGGTGAATATAGGCCGAAGGAGGGCACTATAGGAGGTGGGCCCCACCCAGGCGACCTGATGGCACGACCAGGAGGGGGGCGCGCAGGGAGGCCGTCTGGGCAGGCCCTGTCTCCCCTGTGCCCCATCTTCGTGCTTCGTGAAGCTTCCGTCAAGCTGATTTTTATATATTTTTCTCGGGATTTTTGGGACTCTATAAATTGGGGTAAAAGTCCCCGCAAAAAATACATCGGCAGACAGAAGCTGGCACTGGTGCACTGAGTTAGTAGGTTAGTCCAAATATGTGTAAAAAGGTATGAAAGTGTAGCAAAACATATAACAATGTCACCCAAAAGATCATGGAACAAACAGAAATTATAGATACGTTTGGGACGTATCAGTATATGAGCAGGATCAAGCATCTTGTAGTCTCTTTGTTCTTGGATCATTAGAACCAGTGTGTCAAATGATGGATCAAGATATCATAGCAGTTTGTTGCGGCAACAAAAGTCCTTCCTTGGCGCTAGGAATTCTTCTTGTTACTTCTCTGGTTTGCGTCGGTTTTTCCCTTGAAGAGGGAAGGGTGATGCAGCACAGGAGCAGTAAGTATTTCCCTCAGTTTGAGAACCAAGGTATCGATCCAAAAGGAGGGCCTCGTCAACTCCAAAGTACCCGTGCAAACACAAACAAGCTTGCACCCAACGCTTTAAAGGGGTTGTCAATCCCTTCAAGATTGTTTGCAAAGTGAGATCTGAAGGCGGAAAGTGCAACGAAGTAAAAAGTGTAAGGCTGAAAATATGGTGTGGAGTAGACCCTGGGGACCATAGTGTTCACTAGAGGCTTCTCTCATAATAACAAATATCACGGTGGGTGAACAAATTACAGTCGAGCAATTGATAGAACCGCGCAAAGTCATGATGATATCTAAGGCAATGATCATACATATAGGCATCACGTCCGAGACAAGTAGACCGATACTTTCTGCATCTACTACTATTACTCCACACATCGACCGCTATCCAGCATGCATCTAGTGTATTGAGTTCATGATGAACAGAGTAACGCCTTAAGCAAGATGACATGATGTAGAGGGATAATCTCAAACCAATGATGAAAACCCCATCTTTTTACCCTTGATGGCAACAACATGATGCGTGCCTCGCTACCCCTTCTGTCACTGGGTGAGGTCACCTCACGGTATGAACCCAAAACCAAGCACTTCTCCCATTGCAAGAATCATAGATCTAGTTGGCCAAATAAAACCCACAACTCGAAGAGAATTACAAGGATATGAAATCATGCATAAGAGAGATCAGAAGAAACTGAAATAAGATTCATAGATAATCTGATCATAAATCCACAATTCATCGGATCTCGACAAACACACCGCAAAAGAAGATTACATCGGATAGATCTCCATGAAGATCATGGAGAACTTTGTATTGAAGATCCAAGAGAGAGAAGAAGCCATCTAGTTACTAGCTATGGACCCGTAGGTCTATGGTGAACTACTCACGCATCATCGGAGAGGTCATGGTGTTGATGGAGAAGCCCTCCGTGTCCGAATCCCCCCTCCGGCAGGGAACCAGAACGTGCCCCAGATGGGATCTTGTGGAGACAGAAGCTTTCGGCGACGGAAAAGTGATTTTGATGATCTCCTGATTTTTTTGGGATTTTTAGGGAATTTATAGGCGCAACCCCTAGGTCAGGGGGCGCTCAGGGGGCCCACAAGCCTGGGTGGCGCGACCTACCCCCCTGGCTGCAGGGTGGGGGCTTGTGGGGCCCATGAGGCTTCCCTGCCTTAGCTCCCAAGCTTCCCGATCTTCTTCCGTTCTGGAAAAAATCTTTTCGGAGATTTTCTTCCGTTTGGACTCAGTTTCAAAATCTCCTCTGAAAGGGGTCAAAAACATGGAAAAAACAGGAACTGGCACTTGGCACAGAGTTAATAAGTTAGTCCCAAAAATATATAAAAGGCATGCAAAACATCCAAAGTTTGACAAGATAATAGCATGAAACCATCAAAAATTATAGATACGTTGGAGACGTATCAAGCATCCCCAAGCTTAACTCCTGCTCGTCCTCGAGTAGGGAAGTGATAAGGAACGATTTTTGATGTGGAATGCTACCTAGCATAGTTGTCCTTTGCAACTTCTTTCACGTGACATGAATGTTCAGATCCATAAGATACGAAACAATAGTTTGCTATTGACATGAAAACAGTAATACTTCAAGCAAACTAGCAAGGTAATCATGAACTTTCAAAATAACAAGGCCAAGGAAAGTTATCCCTACAAAATCATATAGTCCGGCTATGCTCCATCATCCTCACACAATTGATGTAAATCATGCACAACCCCGGTATTGGCCAAGTAATTGTTTTCGCACTCTTACTTTCTCAAACTTTTTAGAACTATCACACAATACATGAGCGTGAGCCATGGATATAGCACTATAGGTGGAATAGAGTGTGCTGGTGGTTGTGAGAAAAAAAGGGAGGAGATAGTCACATTGACTCGGCGTATCAATAGGCTATGGAGATGCCCATTAATAGATATCAATGTGAATGAGTAGGGATTTCCATACAAGAGATGCACTAGAGCTATAAGTATGTGAAAGCTCAAAATGAGAACTAGTGGGTGTGCATCCAACTTGCTTGCTCACGAAGACCTAGGGAAATTTTGAGGAAACCATCATTGGAATATACAAGCCAAGTTATATAATGAAGATTCCCACTAGCATATGGTAGTGACAAAGCAAGAAGCTTTCAATCATGAAGAACATGGTGCTATCATGAAGCACAAGTGTGGAAAAAGATAGTAGCATTGTCCCTTCTCTCTTTTTCTCTCTCTTTTTTCATTTGGGCTCTTAGGCCTCTCTTTTTTTTTCTTTTTTTTGGGCTCTTTGGCCTCTTTTTTTTATTTCCTCACATGGGACAATGCTCTAAAAATGATGATCATCACACTTTTATTTACTCAAAGCTCAAAGATCACAATGATGATGACTCCATAGGAAATGCCTCCGACAGTGTACCGGGATGTGTACGATCTAGCATGGCGTATGATGTTGAAACATCTCGCTAGCTATCTTACAATCATGCAATGGCAATATGAGAGTGACGTCACAAGTCATGAGACGGAACAGTGGGAGTTGCATGGCAATATATCTCGGAATGGCTATGAAAATGCCATAGTAGTTAGATATGGTGGCTGTTTTGAGGAAGGAATTTGGTGGGTTTGTGCACCGGCGAGAATTGCGCGGCACTAGAGAGGCTAGCAATGGTGGAAGGTGAAAGTGCATCTATACCATGGGCTCACATTAGTCATGAAGAACTCACATACTTGTTGCAAAAGTTTTTATTAGTAATCAAAACAAAGTGCTAAATGCATACTCTGAGGGGAAGGGTTGGTAGGTGTTAACCATCGCGCAATCCCAACCTCAACACAAAGGATGACAATCAATAGATCAATTATGCTCCGACTTCCTAACATAGCGGTTCACCATACGTGCATGCTACGGGAATCACTAACTTCAACACAAGTATCTCTAGATTCACAACACCCTACTAACATAGCTCTTAATATTACCGAATCCACGTCTCAAAACTAATTGAGAGGAATCGAAACTTTATTTTCTACTCAATGCACATGAAGATGGATGTTTTTGCATCCTCTTTAGGTATCTATCACTTTTGGGACTACTTTCATAGCATAAGCCAACTACCAAGTCGCGCACCGCCATGCTCTAAAAGATATAAGTGAAGCACAAGAGCAAAAGTATCTAGCTCAAAAGATATAAGTGAAGCACTATGAGCATTCTAGCAAAATCACGATGAGTGCATGTCTATCTCTCTCAAAAAGGTGTGCAGCAAGGATGATTGTGACACAACAAAAGGAAAAGACTCCTACGATACAAGATGCTCCAAGCAAAACACATATCATGTGGTGAATAAAAATATAGCTCCAAGTAATGTTACCGATGGATTGAAGACGAAAGAGGGGATGCCTTCCCGGGGCATCCCCAAGATTAGGCTTTTTGGTGTCCTTGAATTTGGCTTGGGATGCCTTGGGCATCCCCAAGCTTGAGCTCTTTCCACTCCTTATCTCATCATCCATGAGAACATCACCCAAAACTTGAAAACTTCACAACAGAAAACTTAAACAGAAACTCGTGATAACGTTAGTACAAGAAAACAAACTAGCACTTCTTTTGGTACTGTAGAAAACTTGAATTCCATCTATATTGATGATGGGCTATTGTATTCTCACTTTTCCATGGCTAGTACCCCCCCCCCCCCGATACTAACCATAGTTTCATCAAAACAAGCAACCAACTCAACAAAAACAGAATCTGTCAAAAACAGACCAGTCTATAGCAATCTGTATACTTCGTATACTTCTGGTACCTCAACAAATCTGAACAATTACGAAGGCCTGGGCAAAAATCATATCAACCAGCAGCAAAAAGAATCAACTCAAAATCTCTTTCTGAATAAAAATGAAAAATCATCTCGTGAGCGAAAAGTTTCTGTCCTTTTCCAGCAGGATCAAACAACCATTACCAAGACTAGTCATAAAGGTTTTGCTTGGCTCAAACACAAAAAGAAACACAAAAAACACAATCACAGCAGAATTATGATGGTGTGGACGCAACAAAACAGAAAGAAAAAGATAAATTCATTGGGTTGCCTCCCAACAAGCGCTATTGTTTAACGCCCTTAGCTAGGCATAAAAGCGATGGAATCACGTATCGTCGTCTTTGGTGCTCAAACCATAAGTGGCCCTCATCATGGATTCATAAGGAAATCTTATTTTATTTCTAGGAAAGTGTTCCATGCCCTTCCTTAAAGGAAATTGATATCTAATATTCCCTTCCTTCATATCGATGATGGCACCGATAATCCTTAGGAAAGGTCTACCGAGAATAATAGGGCAAGTAGGATTGCAATCAATGTCAAGCACAATGAAATCCAAGGGTACATAGCTCCTATTTGCAACAATAAGAACATCATTGATCCTTCCCATGGGTTTCTTGACAATTGAATCAGCAAGATGCAAATTAAGAGAACACTCTTCAATCTCATTAAAACCCAGAACATCACATAAAGACTTTGGAATCGTAGAAACACTAGCACCCAAATCACACAAAGCAATGCATTGATAGTTTTTCATTTTGATTTTTATGGTAGGTTCCCACTCATCATGAAGCTTTCTAGGGATAGAGACTTCCAATTCAAGTTTCTCTTCAAGAGATTTTATCATAACTTCGACGATATGATCGGTAAAGGCCTTGATTTGGCTATAAGCGTGTGGAGAGTTTAACATGGATTGCATCAAAGAAATGCATTCAATCAAGGAGCAACTATCATAATTGAATTCCTTGAAACCACGGTAGTAATTTCATTACTACTCAAAGTTTTAACATCTTCTACTCCACTTTCAATGCTTTTAGCATCAAGATAGATGGACTCTGAATCATTGGGGCACTTTTCAACCAAAGTGGATTTATATCCAGCCCCATAATCATTAGGTTTGACACAAGAAAACAAAGATTCAATGGGAGTCACACCAAGCACTTTAAGATCTTCGTGATTCTCATCACGAGAACACACCTTTTTAAGCCATTCATGTCTAGCACGAATTTTGGCGGTTCTTTCTTGGCTCTCAATCATGGAAACACGCATAGCTTTAAAAGTTTCATCCATGTTGATTTTGGGAGGAGCACATCTAACTTTCAAAGCATCAACATCACTAGACATTCTATCAACGCTCTTAGCTAAATCGTCAATTCTGAGTAGCTTTTCCTCTATGGACGCATTGAAAATCTTTTGAGAGTTAATGAACTCTTTGATATTACTCTCTAGATGAGAGGGTAATCTATTGTAATTTCCATGGGTATTGTTGGAGGAGTTGCCAAAGTTATTAGAGGAGTTACCAGGAAAAGGCCTAGGAACATAGTTTCCTCTGAGAGCATTGTTGTTGCCAAAGTTATTCCTACCAACAAAATTAACGTTCAATCTAGCGTTGCTACTCAAAATCAAAGAAGACAAAGGAATATCATTAGGATCCAAAGGAGCACTTATACTAGCAACCAAATTCATTAACTCGTCCATCTTAGCACTCAACGAGTTAATTTCCTCTATAGCGTGCACCTTCTTACTAGTAGGTGACCTTTCAGTGTGCCACTGAGAGTAGTTCGTCATGATGTTGTCTAAGAGCTTTGTGGCTTCTCCTAACGTGATTTCCATGAATGTTCCACCTGAGGCGGAGTGCAAGATATTTCGAGAAGCGAAATTCAAGCCAGCGTAAAAGATTTGAATAATCGTCCAAAGGCTCAAGCCATGAGCGGGACAATTACAAATCATTAATTTCATTCTCTCCCAAGCTTTTGCAACATGATCATGATCAAGTTGATTGAAATTCATGATATCATTACGGAGAGAGATGATCTTAGCTGGCGGAAAATACTTGGATATATAAGCATCTTTGCACTTATCCCAAGAATCGATACTATTTTTGGGCAAAGAAGAAAACCAAGTTTTTGCGCGATCTCGCAACGAGAAAGGAAAAAAACTTCAATTTAATCACGTCATTATCCACATCTTTCTTCTTTTGCATATCGCAAAGCTCAATGAATGTATTGATATGGGATGCGACATCTTCACTAGGAAGGCCGGAGAATTTCTCTTTCATAACAAGATTCAATAAAGCGGCATTGATTTCGTATGACTCCGCACTAGTGGCGGGAGCAATCGGAGGACTAATAAAATCATTATTATTAGTATTCGAGAAGACACTAAGTTTGGTGTTTTTGTTCTTGGTGACTTCAGCAACCAAGCAAGCACATGAGCAAACAAAGAGGAGGCGAGAAAAAGGGCGAACGAAGAGGCGAACGAAAAAAGGCAAACGAAAAAGGCAAACGAAAAGGGAAAACTGGTGAAGTGGGGGAGAGGAAAAAGAGAGGCAACTGGCAAACAAAGTAAATGCCAGGGATGAGTTTGCGACACCTACTTGGATGAGTCCTTGACTTGATCTTCCTCCCCAGCAACGGCGCCAAAATGCTTCTGCTGCGGCAACAAAAGTCCTTCCTTGGCGCTCGGAATTCTTCTTGTTACTTCTCTAGTTTGCGTTGGTTTTTCCCTTGAAGAGGAAAGGGTGATGCATCACAGGAGCAGTAAGTATTTCGCTCAGTTTGAGAACCAAGGTATCGATCCAGAAGGAAGGCCTCGTCAAGTCCAAAGTACGTGCGCAAACACAAACAACCTTACACCCAACGCTTCAAAGGGGTTGTCAATCCCTTCAAGATTGTTTGCAAAGTGAGATCTAAAGACGGAAAGTGCAACGAAGTAAAAAGTGTAAGGCTGGAAATATGGTGTGGAGTAGACCCTGGGGGCCATAGTGTTCACTAGAGGCTTCTCTCATAATAGCAAATATCATGGTGGGTGAACAAATTACTGTCGAGCAATTGATAGAACCGCGCAAAGTCATGACGATATCTAAGGCAATGATCATACATATAGGCATCACGTCTGAGACAAGTAGACCGATACTTTCTGCATCTACTACTATTACTCCACACATCGACCGCTATCCAGCATGCATCTAGTGTATTGAGTTCATGACGAACAGAGTAACGCCTTAAGCAAGATGACATGATGTAGAGGGATAATCTCAAACCAATGATGACAACCCCATCTTTTTACCCTTGATGGCAACAACATGATGCATGCCTTGCTACCCCTTCTGTCACTGGGTGAGGTCACCGCACGATATGAACCCAAAACCAAGCACTTCTCCCATTGCAAGAATCATAGATCTAGTTGGCCAAACAAAACCCACAACTCGAAGAGAATTACAAGGATATGAAATCATGCATAAGAGAGATCAGAAGAAACTCAAATAAGATTCATAGATAATCTGATCATAAATCCACAATTCATCGGATCTGGACAAACACACCGCAAAAGAAGATTACATCAGATAGATATCCATGAAGATCACGGAGAACTTTGTATTGAAGATCCAAGAGAGAGAAGAAGCCATCTAGTTACTAGCTATGGACCCTTAGGTCTATGGTGAACTACTCACGAATCATCGGAGAGGTCATGGTGTTGATGGAGAAGTCATCAGTGTCCAAATCCCCCCTCTGGCAGGGCACCAGAATGTGCCCCAGATGGGATCTTGCGGAGACAGAAGCTTGCGGCGGCGGAAAAGTGATTTCGATGATATATTGATTTTTTTGGGATTTTTAGGGAATTTATAGGCGCAACCCCTACGTCAGGGGGCGCTTAGGGGGCCCACAAGCCTGGGTGGCGCGGCCTACCCCCTGGCCACGGGGTGGGGGCTTGTGGGCCCCTGAGGCTCCCCTGCCTTGGCTCCCAAGCTTCCCGATCTTCTTCCGTTCCGGAAAAAATCTTTTCGGGGATTTTCTTCCGTTTGGACTCTGTTTCAAAATCTCCTCTGAAAGGGGTCAAAAACATGGAAAAAACAGGAACTAGCACTTGGCACTGAGTTAATAAGTTAGTCCCAAAAATATATAAAAGGCATGCAAAACATCCAAAGTTTGACAAGATAATAGCATGAAACCATCAAAAATAATAGATACGTTGGAGACGTATCACAGTTTCTTCATGACTTCATGGTTTGTGATGTGTGTGGCTCCAAGAGCCTCAAGCTCATTGGAGATGTCAGTGTGGGGATCAAAGGTATCTTGGTAGCTTTCATTATCCAGTCTCTTGAAGCGGTTGAAGAGATTGCGAAGAACATCAACTCGAGAGTCACGTTGTGTGGAGACTCCCTCATTGACTTTGGACAACCTTTCCCAGATAAGCTTCATAGAGCCCAAAGCACTCACTCTGCCATACTGACCTTTGCTTAGATGGCCATAGATGATATTCTTCACTTGCGAGTCGAGTTGCTTTAATTTCTTCACATCAACGTTCCACAATGTAAGAGAGATCATTGTCAATTGCTTAATGGTGCATTTGCATCTTGTTCTTCCAGTAGGGGAAATCATTTGCTTCAAAGGTAGGGCAACCCGCAGTAACCTTGATCATACCTACGGTCGACTAAACTAAAACTCCAAGCGGTTAAACCAAAATCACACAGAACAAGGGACTACCTTGCTCTGATACCAATTGAAAGTGTGTTATATCAACTAGAGGGTGGTGAATAGGCGATTTTTACTAATTCATCATTGAGGAAATTCCTAGTGAGGAAAGTCCTTAGTAATGAACTGAGTGCAGCGGAAATAGTAGTAAGACAGATATGCAAAAGCGATTACAACAAAGTACTCAGAGTGAATTGATAGGTTCGGTTTGCACAGGTCATGTATACACGATAAGCAGGTGATGAATAACTGATAACCCACAAGTATAGGGGATCGCAACAGTTTCCGAGGGTAGAGTATTCAACCAAAATTTATTGATTCGACTAAAGGGGAAGCGGAAGAATATTCTCAAGTATTAGCAGCTGAGTTGTCAATTCAACCACACCTAAAAGATTTAGTGTCTGCAGCAAAGCATCAGTAGCAAGGTAGTATGATAGCGGCAGTAGCAACAGTAACCAGTAGCAGCAAAGTGACAGGAGTAGCAACAGAGTAAGAGCAGCAGCAGTGACAACAGTAGCGGCAAAGTAACGTAGCAAGGACCAGTAGTAAAAGACTCGTAGGCATTGGATCGGTGTTGGATGATTATGTCGGATGCTATTCATCATGCAACAGCTATAACACGGAGAGATATGTAACTAGCTCCCGTTCGTCAATCTAATGTAGGCATGTATTCCGTATGTAGTCATACGTGCTTAGGGAAAATAACTTGCATGACATCTATTGTCCATCCATCCCGTGGCAACGGGGTTCTAATGGAAACTACGGGATATTAAGGTTCTCCTTTTAATAAACAACCGGATCAACGCATTAACACTTGGTGAATACATGAACTCTTCATACTATGGTCATCTCCGGGGGTGGTTCCGGCTATTGTCACTCCGGGGTTGCCAGGTCATAACACATAGTAGGTGACTACAACTTGCAAGATAGGATCTAAAACACACATATATTGGCGACAACATAATAGGTTCAGATCTAAAATCATGGCACTCGGGCCCTAGTGACAAGCATTAAGCATGGCAAAGTAGTAGCAACATCAATCTCAGAACATAACGGATACTAGGGATCAATCCCCATCAAAACTAACTCGATTACATGATAGATCTCATCCAACCCATCACCGTCCAGCAAGCCTACGATGAGATTACTCATGAACGGTGAAGAGCATCATGGAATTGGCGATGGAGGAAGGTTGATGATGACGATGGCAACGATCTCCCCTCTACGGAGCCCAGAACAGACTCTAGATCTGCCCTCCAGATGAAGAACAGGAGGTGGCGGCGCCTCCGTATCGTAAAACGCGATGAATCCTTCTCCCTGATTTTTTTCCGGACGAAACAGAATATATAGAGCTGAGATTGGAGGCGGTGGAGCGTCGTGGGCTCCACAAGTCTGCCAGGCGCGGCGAGGGGGGCCACGCCTGGTGGGCTTGTGGGCTTCACGCTCCACGTCCTCCGCTGATTCTTGCGCCAGTATTTTTCATTAATTCCAGAAAAATTCTCCGTAAATTTTCAGTTCATTCCGAGAACTTTTATTTCTGCGCAAAAACAACACCATGGCAATTCTGCTGAAAACAGCGTTAGTTCGGGTTAGTTCCATTCAAATCATGCAAATTAGAGTCCAAAACATGGGCAAAAGAGTTCGGAAAAGTAGATACGACGGAGATGTGTGAAATCCCCCAAGCTTAAAGCCTTGCTTGTCCTCAAGCAATTCAGTTGACAAACTGAAAGAGACAAAAGAAAAACTTTGACGAACTCTGTTTGATCTTGTTGTTGCAACTATGTCTAACTCATAACCATAATTTCAGCAAGATCACAAGCAAACCACAAAAGCAAATGACATCTAGATCTCACGGTAAACTCATATCAATGGCATAATCAACTAGAGAGCAAATATAATAAGTCTCAAACGTCAACACTTCAATCAAAACAATCATGAAGCAGTACGAACTGATGGTATCTCGCTAGCTCTTTCTGAGACCGCAAAACATAAATGCAGAGCACCTTCAAAGACCAAGGGTTGACTAAAGATTGTAATTCATGGCAAAGAAGATCCAGTCACAGTCATACTCAACACAGTTAAAAGCAAAGCATAAAAGTGACGGAGGTGCTCTCTAATTGGTGCTTTTATAAGAGGAGGGTGACTCAACAAGAACATAAAAAGACAGGCCCTTCGTAGAGGGAAGCATTGATTTGTAGAGGTGCCAGAGCTCAAGCTTTGAAAACAGAGATAATAATTTTGGGTGGCATGCTTTCATTGTCAATGCAATGACTAAGAGTTCTCACCATCTTCCACTCTACACATGCTATAGGCGGTTCCCAAACAGAAAAGTGAAGTTTTGACTCCCCCACCACCAATCAATCACACTCCACGACTAGCCGAATCCTCGGGTGCCGTCCATACCAACATCAATCCAAGGGGAGTTTTGTTTGCAATTATCTTTTCGATTTGAGTATGGAACTGGGAATTCCAATTACCAACCCCTTTCTCGTGAATGATAGTGAATAAACACATATCGAGGATAACACGCCTAGCATGAAAGATACTGATAGCCCCCTGTCACCACATGAGCGGTTCGGGCATGCAAAACAGATTATTTCTTGAAGGTTTAAAGAGTGGCACATGCAAATTTACTTGGAACGGCAGGTATATACCGCATATAGGTAGGTATGGTGGACTCATATGGAACAAATTTGGGTTTATGGAACTGGATGCAGAAGCAGTATTCGTACTTAGTACAAGTGAAGGCTAGCAAAAGACTGGGAAGCGACCAACTAGAGAGCGACAGCAGTCATCAAAATGCATTGAGATTAACCAACATTGAGTGCAAGCATGAGTAGGACAGAAATCACCATGAACATGAATATCATAGAGGCTATGTTGATTTTGTTTCAACTACATGCATGAACATGCGCCAAGTCAAGCCACTTGAATCATTCAAAGGAGGATACCATCCTATCATACTACAACACAGTCATCTCAAAATTCATGTGGGCATCCAAGACAAACCATTATAAGCTCCTAGATAAGTAAGCATGGCATAAGAAACTATGATCTCTAAGTTTTCATTGCAAACATGTTTCTCTCACAACAAAGTTGAATTAGGCACGATGAGCTAGGTATATTTAGAAAAACAAAATAGATCAAGTTCATACCAGCTTTTCCAGGCTCAGTCACTTCATCATATATCGTCATTATTGCCTTTCACTTGCACGACCGAATGATGTGAACAATAATAAGCGTGCTCGTGCATTGGACTACGCTGGAATTTGCAGGCAAACACAAAGGAGAAGACAAAGTAATGTGGCTCTTTAACAGATAAACCGATATGCATGCGAGAGCCACTAAACATTGTAACCATGGTTTTCTACCTTGACCCAAAGAAAAAGAAAACTATTTACACGGGAAAGCTCCCAACAAGCAAAAGAAGAACAAGAAAATCTTTTTGGGTTTTCTCAAACTAGACAGACACACGAAAAGAAAACGAGAAAAAGAAATAAACTAACATGGATGATACAGTGGCAAAGTGTGAACACCGACGAACAAAGTGAAAGCATAAGCAAGAATGTAAAGTCGGTGAGAAATGCGTACTCCCCCAAGCTTAGGCTTTTGGCCTAAGTTGGTATACTCCCAAGGAGGGAAATAACCAGCTCCTGGATACTCCGGAGTGGACTGTGGATGCCACCGCTGTGTGAGCTCCTCTGGCTCCCACTGATAAACTGGGTCTGGTACTCGACTAGTGGCTCGGGCATGGGCACCTGTGCTTGGGCTAAGCCCCAATATGCGTAGATGTCCGAGGGAATAATAATGTACCTCCCTGCATGAAGATTGAACAAAGAGGGAGCACGCAAAGTAATAGTCTCACGAGTACCCTGACTAAATACCAGGTTATAAATCATCCTTCTATTTATATCTCTATTAAGAAAGTCATGGCGAACCATGCTATCGTAATCTAGATATCTCTCGGGAAGAAGAATCTCTTCTTCCTCCTCCAGTCTAATAGGTATCTCAAACTGTCTAGCAAGACAAGTAGCATAGATACCTCCATAGACAATTCCTTTAGAATGGTTTGTGTTCAACCGTTGAGCTACTATGGCGCCCAAGCTATAAGTTTTATCATTATAAAGGGCTTCGCGCAGACCGCGAGATCTGGGGAACTAACTGACCCAGCTTTCCCACGACCAATCAAACATTTTCCCATAAATAACGAGAAGTACCGAAGCACGGGAAAATGAATGCTAGCAGCTCTAGCGCAAGACACTCCTCTCTCTTCTCCTATGGACATAGTATTGATGAAAGCTTCCAAGTCCCGTGGACGAGGTTCATGAATATCCCCAACGTAAGGTAATTTGCAGACATTGCAAAAATCCTGGAGTGACATGCGCTGGGGGATATCATAAAGTTTGAACTCAACCATAGGAGGATTCTTCCTCGAATAGAAGTTAAAGCTTTGTAGGAAGATATTAGTGAGGATGATGTATTGCGGACACTTATCTTCAACGAAGGCGGTAAGGCCTGCGTTTTCCACCAAGTGATAAAAGTCCTCATAAAGTCCACCGGCGCGTAAGAACACATCGCTTGGCCACTCGCACGCTCGAACTTCTGCGACTCGAGGGACCTGAAACTTGGGATTCTTCTCACTTACATCATCCTTGGGGTCACGGCTTGAAGAGCCTCTTAAGAACCTCCTCATCTTTTCCCTTTTCTATCTCTGAAAATTTCTGAAATTTTTAGTGATTCTAAGGAAAAGTGGACAAGGTTCAACAAAACTCATAGCAACTACTCCCACAAGTGCCTAGAGGCCATATTACGCATCAAAACCACTTGGGACCAGCTAGAATTAGCATGCAAAGCTCAAGAACATGGTCACCAAGGCAGCAAAAATACGCGAAGTATAAGGCACTAAAGAAAAAACTAATTGGACCAATGGAGGAGTCACTTACCAAGGAGTAATTTCCCCGAAACAGTTCGGAGAATGGTGCTTGGAGCAAAGAGATCGAAAATCCCAGCAAGACGAGCAAGAACACGGGTTTGAGCTACGAAACGATTTTTCTGGAGGTAGGAGAAGCAGATGAGAGCAAGAATGAGTCGAGGGGTGCACATGGGCCCCACAAGCTAGGTAGGCGCGGCCACGGGGTGCCCGCGCCTCAAGGGCTTGTGGCCCACTGGTGCAGCCCCCAGACAAGCTCTTTGTCTCAGTATTTTTCAAAAATTCCATAAAAAATCATACTTGATTTTCAGGACGTTCGGAGAACTTTTATTTTCGGGGTACTTTTCTCTGGGACGCTAAAATAGAAAAGGGAAAACTAAACTAATCCTATAATTTTTCTTCTAAGCAACCAAAGGTGAAAGCTTGGAACACAGGTTTGTGACTCCTCGATTCATCCATCTCATGGTCATCGAAAGAAATCCGGCAGTGAGGTTGATCAAGTCTCTTTGACAAACTTTTCCGAATCGCAAAAGAGAACGGAGAATTTTCGAATAGTCACTAGGTCACCTCAATGGGGATGTGTATCTCCCCAACAAGCAAATCATACTTCATCTTAACACGAGGTATAGGGCATTCAAAGCTCCCAATAAGTATCGATGAAGTTTTTTCGATAGCATTGACGCAATGTACTCGATATTGTTTCTTCGGAAAGTGCACCGTATGCTCATTACTGTTGACATGGAAAGTGACATTGCCTTTGTTGCAATCTATAACAGCCCCTGCAGTGTTTAAAAAGGGTCTTCTGAGGATGACCGCCATGGCATCGTCCTCTGGAATATCCAAGATAACAAAGTCTGTTAAGATAGTGACATTGGCAACCACAACGGGCACATCCTCAAAAATGGCGATAGGGAAAGCAGTTGATTTGTCAGCCATTTGCGGAGAGATTTCAGTGGGAGTCAACTTATCCAGTTCAAGTCTATGATAAAGAGAGAGAGGCATAACACTAACACCGGCTCCAAGGTCGCATAAAGCAGTTCTAACGTAGTTACCTTTAATGGAGCAAGGTATAGTGGGCACACCGGTATCACCTAGTTTCTTAGGAGTTCCACCCTTGAAGGTATAGTTAGCGAGCATGGTGGAAATATCAACCTCACGTATCCTCCTCTTATTAGTCACAATATCCTTCATGTATTTAGCATGCGGAGACGTTTTGAGCATATATGTCAAACGCATTTGCAGAAAGACATGTCTAATCATTTCAACAAAGCGCTCAAAATCCTCATCATCTTTTTTCTTGGATGGTTTGGGAGGAAAGTGCATGGGTTTCTGAACCCATGGTTCCCTTTCTTTACCATGCTTCCTAGCAGCGAAGTCATTCTTATTGTATATTCTATTCTTAGGATGTGGGTTATAAAGATCAACAGGTTCAATCTCCACATCCTTTTCATTGCTAGGTTGAGCATCTTCATGAACATCACTATTTATATTATCATTAGGCTCATGTTCATCACCAGATTGTGCTTCAGCATCAGAAACAGAGACACTGTTTGGACTCTTAGGTGTAGCAGCAACAGGGTTGCTAGCGTGCAGGTTCCTATCATCTTTCTTCTTCTTTCTAGGATGATTAGGTGCATCAGTGCTAACTCCTTGAGAATCTTGTTCAATTCTCTTAGGATGACCCTCACGATACAAAGGTTCATGGGTCATTCTACCGCCTCTAGTAACGACTCTAACGGAATTTTCATTCAACTCATTGAGCAGGTCATTCTGAGCTTTAAGTACTTGTTCTACCTAAGTAGTAACCATAGAGGCATGTTTACTCAGGAGCTTAAGATCATTGACATTTCTGTCCACACAAGCACTTAAATGACTATGCATACGAGCATTCTGTTCCAATCGTCTGCTCACATAATCATTGAAACTCTGTTGTTTGGCAACAAAGTTATCAAATTTATCCAAGCATAAGCTAGCAGGTTTATCAAAAGGAATATCACTCTCATCAAACCTACGCAGAGAATTTACTTCTACTACCTGTATCGGGTTATCAAGACTATGGATCTCTTCGATAGGTGGTAGATTTTTGACATCTTCAGATTTAATGCCTTTCTCTCGCATAGATTTCTTAGCTTCGTGCATATCTTCAGGACTGAGGAATAGAATACCTCTTTTCTTAGGAGTTGGCTTAGGAGATTGTTCGGGAATAGTCCAAGCATTCTCATTGCACAAGATGTTGTTCAATAGGATCTCAGCTTGTTCTACGGTTCGTTCCCTAAAAACACAACCAGCACAACTATCTAGGTGGTCTCTAGAAGCATCGGTAAGTCCATTATAGAAGATATCAAGTATTTCATTCTTATCAAGAGGGTGATCAGGCAAAGCATTCAGTAGCTGGATGAGCCTACCCAAGCTTGTGCGAGACTCTCTTCTCCAGCTTGAGCAAAGTTGTATATTTCCTGCAAGGCAGCTTGCTTCTTATGGGCAGGGAAATATTTTTCAGATAAGTAGTAGACCATATCCTGGGGGCTACGCACACAACCAGGAGCAAGAGAAGTGAACCAAGTCTTAGCATCATCTTTTAGCAAGAAAGGAAACAGCTTGAGGATATAGTAGTGGCGGATCTTTGCCTCACTAGTGAATAGGGTGGCTATATCATGCAGTTTGGTAAGATGGGCTACAACCATTTCAGACTCATAACCGTGAAAATGATCAGATTCAACCAGAGTGATTAACTCAGGGTCGACACAGAATTCATAATCCTTATCGGTCACAAAGATAGGCGAAGTAGCAAACTTCGGGTCGTATTTCATCCTAGTGTTCAAAGATTTTTCTTTCCACTTGAGGAGTAATTTCTCAACATCATAGCTATCCTTACATGCAAGAAAGTCCTCAGCTATATCTCCCTCCATTACATAACGCTCTGGCATAACAGGAAATTCAGGCATAGTAACAGGTTCTACTTCAATAGTATCAGCAGTTTCAGAAGTATCATCACATCTAGCAGCAACTCTAGCAATTTGTGCATCAAGGAATGCATCTAGTGGCAAAGCAGTATCAAGCATAGCATCATCAGGCAAAGCAGTATCAAGCATGGCATCATTATAAGCATCATGGGCAGCAGAAGTAGCATCATCAAGCACATGCGACATATCAAGATTTCTAGAAGGAGGCAATGTCGCATACTTACTCATAACTGAAGGTGAATCAAGTGCAGAGCTAGATGGCAGTTCCTTCCCTATCCTCGTAGTTGAGGGCAAGATTTCAGTTCTTGGATCTTTCGGATTCCTCATAGTGATTAGCAGACGTAAATCCCAAGTGACTCAGAGAATATAGTTGTGCTTCCCCGGCAACGGCGCCAGAAAATGGCACGTTGACGGGAGACTATTCTTGACTTCGTCTTCCCCGGCAATGGTGCCAGAAAAAGGTCTTGATAACACACAAGTATAGGGGATCGCAACAGTTTTCGAGGGTAGAGTATTCAACCCAAATTTATTGATTCGACTCAAGGGGAAGCAAAACAATATTCTCAAGTATTAGCAGTTGAGTTGTCAATTCAACCACACCTGAAAGATTTAGTGTCTACAGCAAAGCATCAGTAGCAAGGTAGTATGATAGCAGCAGTAGCAACAGTAACCAGTAGCAGCAAAGTGACAGCAGTAGCAACAGAGTAACAGCAGCAGCAGTGACAGCAGTAGCGGCAAAGTAACGTAGCAAGGAACAGTATTAAAAGACTCGTAGGCATTGGATCGGTGATGGATGATTATGACGGATGCTATTCATCATGTAACAGCTATAACACAGAGAGATATGTAACTAGATCCCGTTCGTCAATCTAATGTAGGCATGTATTCCGTATGTAGTCAAACGTGCTTAGGGAAAAGAACTTGCATGACATCTATTGTCCATCCATCCCGTGGCAGCGGGGTCCTAATGACAACTACGGGATATTAAGGTTCTCCTTTTAATAAACAACCGGACCAACGCATTAACACTTGGTGAATACATGAACTCCTCATACTATGGTCATCTTCGGGAGTGGTTCCGGCTATTGTCACTCCGGGGTTGCCGGGTCATAACACATAGTAGGTGACTACAACTTGCAACATAGGATCTAAAACACACATATATTGGCGACAACATAATAGGTTCAGATTTGAAATCATGGCACTCGGGCCCTAGTGACAAGCATTAAGCATGGCAAAGTAGTAGCAACATCAATCTCAGAACATAGTGGATACTAGGGATCAATCCCCGTCAAAACTAACTCGATTACATTATAGATCTCATCCAACCCATCACCGTCCAGCAAGCCTACGATGAGATTACTCACGAACGGTGAAGAGCATCATGGAATTGGCGATGGAGGAAGGTTGATGATGACGATGGCGACAATGTCCCCTCTCCGGAGCCCAGAACGGACTCCAGATCTGCCCTCCAAATGAAGAACAGGAGGTGGCGGCGCCTCCGTATCGTAAAACACGATGAATCCTTCTCCCTGATTTTTTTCGGACGAAACGGAATATATAGAGCTAAGATTAGAGGCGGTGGAGCGTCGTGGGCTCCACAAGCCTGCCAGGCGCGGCTAGGGGGCCGCGCCTGGTGGGCTTGTGGGCTCCACGCTCGACGTCCTCCGCTGATTCTTGCGCCAATATTTTTCATTAATTCCAGAAAAATTCTCCGTAAATTTTCAGGTCATTCCGAGAACATTTATTTCTGCGGAAAAACAACACCATGGCAATTCTGTTGAAAACAGCGTTAGTCCGGGTTAGTTCCATTCAAATCATGCAAATTAGAGTCCAAAACAAGGGCAAAAGAGTTCGGGAAAGTAGATACGACGGAGACGTATCAATAACTCATGAACAATTTGAGGTGAGCAATCCAGAGAAAGTATTCAGTCAAATTCTTCAAACAGTACAAATGAAAGTCTTCAACATGCAATTGAGCAAATGAAAAGAGTTGAAGAAATAGAACTAGTAGCTCAATGAAGAAAATGGTTGATGACCCAGTTCCAACTGATGTGACAGTTGTACGTCTGGTTTGGAGCGGTTTGGTATTGAAACCAAAGGACACACACTCCCTACCGTATTCTCCTTGATCTAAGGACACACAGTCCTCGCCCAACACTCATGGTAAGTCTGCACGACAGACTTTCAAACCCTCACAAACTCGGTCACCCGACGATCCACAATTGACTACTAGATGATCTAGACCATGACGCTTAACCATTTGGAGGATGCACAATACTCAAAGGTAACAAGCTTCGGTTCCACACAGGAACAATCTCTTCAGTCATGCTCAATCACTTTGGGTTTTGGGTTTTGGTTTGGGTGTTTGGGGTTTTTCCTCACTTGATGATTTTCGCTCAAAGTCCTCAAGGAATTAGAATCCTCTAAATGACAAGTGTTAGATTCTCTCAGAGCAGCCAACGAGCTAGTGGGTGTGGGGGCGGCTATTTATAGCCTAGGAGCATCCCAACATGATATGACATTATTGCCCCCAATGATATGACCGTTGTGTGGATAAGATTGGGGAGAGGTGGCGCGTGCTACGGCAACAAAAGTCCTTCCCCAGCAATGCGAGGAATTCTTCTTGCTACTTCTCTTGTTTGCGTCGGTTTTCCTTGAAGAGGAAAGGGTGATGCAGCACAGGAGCAGTAAGTATTTCCCTCAGTTTGAGAACCAAGGTATCGATCCAGAAGGAGGGTCTCGTCAAGTCCAGAGTACCTGCGCAAACACAAACGAGCTTGCACCCAACGCTTCAAAGGGGTTGTCAATCCCTTCAAGATTGTTTGCAAAGTGAGATCTGAAGGCGGAAAGTGCAACGAAGTAAAAAAGGTGTAAGGCTGAAAATATGGTGTGGAGTAGACCCGGGGGCCATAGTGTTCACTAGAGGCTTCTCTCAAAATAGCAAATAACATGGTGGGTGAACAATTACTGTCGAGCAATTGATAGAACCGCGCAAAGTCATGACGATATCTAAGGCAATGATCATACATATAGGCATCACGTCCGAGACAAGTAGACCGATACTTTCTGCATCTACTACTATTACTCCACACATCGACCGCTATCCAGCATGCATCTAGTGTATTGAGTTCATGACGAACAGAGTAACGCCTTAAGCAAGATGACATGATGTAGAGGGATAATCTCAAACCAATGATGAAAACCCCATCTTTTTACCCTTGATGGCAACAACACGATGCGTGCCTGCTTATGTGACAACAGTCCTTCCCCTGCAACGGTCACCAGAAGAATGCTGCTAGCACTCCCCGGCAACAAAACTAGAAGAATGTTGTTGATGACCCACCAGCGCGTGGGTTCGCAGCAGTTTTCGAGGGTAGAGTATTCGACCCAAATTTGTTGGTACGCCAGTCAGGAGGTGAGAGAATACTCTCGAGTATTAGCAGCTGAATTTGTCGGATTCAACCACACCTGAAAGATTAGTATCTGCAAGCAAAGTATCAGCAGCAAAGTAGTATGATAACAACGGTGTCAGAAACGATCTGTTGACGGTAGACTATTCCTAACTGTCGTATCAATGGCGCCAGAAGTTTCCCGTTGACGGAAATTGTCTTTTCCCGTCAACGCCGAGCGAACCAGAATAGTAGCAGGTAGCAGCAGTGTAACGAGTAACAAGAGTGGCAAGGAACAGGAGTAGTGACAGCAGTAGCAAGTAGCAACAGTAGCAAGTAGCAGCAACAGTAGTAACAGAAGTAGCAAGTAGCAACAGTAGTAACAGCAGTAGCAGCAAAGCAAGACAAGTAGCAGCAGCAGTGGGACGAACTCGTAGGCAATGGGTCGGTGATTCGTTTGGATGATATTCATCATGCAATAGTTATAACATGGAGAGATATGAGGCTAGCTCCCGTTTGTCAATGTGATGTAGGCATGCATTCCGTGTGTAGTCATACGTGCTTAGGGAAAAGAACTTGCATGACATCTATTGTCCATCCCTCCCGTGGCAGCGGGGTCCAAAAGGATACTACAGGATATTAAGGTTCTCCTTTTACTAAAGAACCGGAACAACGCACTAGCACTTGGTGAACACATGAACTCCTCAAACTATGGTCATCACTGGGAGTGGTTCCGGTTATTGTCACTCCGGGGTTGCCGGATCATAACACATGGTAGGTAACTACAACTTGCAAGATCGGATCTAAAACACACATATATTGGTGACAACATAATAATTTCAGATCTGAAATCATGGCACTCGGGCCCTAGTGACAAACATTAAGCATGGCAAAGTAGTAGCAACATCAATCTTAGAACATAGTGGATACTAGGGACCAATCCCCGTCAAAACTAACTCGATTACATGATAGATCTCATCCTACTCATCACCGCCCAGCGAGCCTACGAATAGATTACTCACGAACGATGAAGAGCTTCAAGGAATTGGAGAGGGAAGAAGGTTGATGATGACGATGGCGACGATTTCCCCTCTTCGGAGCCCAAAACGGACTCCAGATCTGTCCTCGAGATGAAGAATAGGATGTGGCGGCGCCTCCGTATCGCAAACGCGACGAAATCCTCTCTTGTGATTTTTTTGGGAGAAAGTGAAATTATAGATCTGAGATTGGGGCGGCAGAGCCATGTGGGCCCCACAAGCTTGGTTGCCGCGGCCAGGGGGTGGCCGCGGCAACAGGGCTTGTGGCCCACTGGACCATCCCCTCCGGTGGATCTTTGCGCACGTACTTTTCATATTTTCCAGAAAAATTCTCCGTAAAAAAATTTCAGGACGTTCCGAGAACTTTCATTTCTGCACAAATACAACACCATGGCAATTCTGCTGAAAACAACGTCAGTCCGGGTTAGTTCCATTCAAATCATGCAAATTAGAGTCCAAAACAAGGGCAAAAGAGTTTGGAAAAGTAGATACGATGGAGACGTATCAAACTCCCCCAAGCTTAAAACCTTGCTTGACCTAAAGCAACTCAGTTGACAAACTGAGAGAGAGAAAAAAACTTTGACAAACTCTGTTTGATCTTGTTGTTGCAACTATGTCTAACTCATAACCAAAATTTCAGCAAGATCACAAGTTAACCACATAAGCAAGTGACACAAAGGTCTCATGGTGAACTAATATCAATGGCATAATCAGCTAACGAGCAAATAATAATGAGTTTCAAATACCAACAATTCAATCAAAACAAGCATGAAGCAATATGAATAGGTGGTATCTCGCTAGCTCTTTCTGAGACCGCAAAACATAAATGCAGAGCACTTTCAAAGATCAAGGGCTGACTAAACATTGTAATTCATAGCAACGAAGATCCATTCATAGTCATACTCAATATCAATCAAAAGCAAAGCATAAAAATGACAGAGGTGCTCTCTAATTGGTGCTTAAATAAGAAGAGGATGACTCAACAGGAAAATGAATAGACAGGCCCTTCGCAGAGGGAAGCATTGATTTGCAGAGGTGCCAGAGCTCAAGCTTTGAAAACAGAGATAATAATTTTGGGTGGCATGCTTTCATTGTCAACGCAATGACCAAGAGTTCTCAATATCTTCCATGCTACTCATGCTATAGGCGGTTCCCAAATAGAAAAGTAAAGTTTTAACTCCCCCACCACCAATCAATCACACTCCACGGCTAGCCGAATCCTCGGGTACCGTCCATATTAACATCAATCCAGGGGGAGTCTTGTTTTACAGTTATGTTTTCGATTTAAGCGTGGAACTGGGCATTCCAATTACCAGCCCCTTTCTCGTGAATGACAATGAATAAACACATGTCGAGGATAACACGCCTAACATGGAAGATACCAATACCCCCTGTCACCACATGAGCGGTTCGGGCATGCAAAACAGATTATTTCTTGAAGGTTTAGAGAATGACACATGCAAATTTACTTGGAACGGAAGGTAAATACCGCAAATAGGTAGGTATGGTGGACTCTCATGGGAAAACTTTTGGGTTTATGGAAGTGGATGCATAAGCAGTATTCCGCTTAGTACGAATGAAGGCTAGCAAAAGACTGGGAAGCGACCAACTAGAGAGCGACAACGGTCATCAAAATGCAATGAGTTTGACTAACATGGAGTGCAAGCATGAACAGGATATAAATCACCATGAGAACGATCATAGAGGCTATGTTGATTTTGTTTCAACTACATGCATGAACATGCGCCAAGTCAGGCCACTTGAATCATTCAAAGGACAATACCATCCTATCATACTATATCATAGTCATCTCAAAATCTATGTTGGCATTCAAGACAAACCATTATAAGCTCCTAGCTAAATAAGCATGGCATCAGAAACTATGATCTCTAAGTTCTCATTACAAACATGGTTCTCTCACAACAAAGCTGAATCTCGGACGACAAGCTAGTCATATTTACAAAAACAAAATAGATAGAGTTCATACCACCTTTTCCAGTCTCAGTCACTTCATCATATATCATCATTATTGCCTTTCACTTGCACGATCGAACGATGTGAACAATAATAAGCGTGCTCGTGCAATGGACTAAGCTGAATCTGCAGGCAAACACAAAGGAGAAGACAAAGTAATATGGCTCTTTCAAACATAAACAGGTATGCATGCAAGAGCCACTAAACATTGTAACCAATATATTCTGCCTTGACCCAAAGAAAAGAAAACTATTTACACGGGAAAGCTCCCAACAAGCAAAAGAAGAAAGGAAAATCTTTTTGGGTTTTCTCAAAAGGACACAAAACAAGAAAACAAGAAAACGAAAATAAACTAGCATGGATAATACAGTGGCAAAGTGTAAACACCGGCGAACAAAGCGAAAGCGTAAGCATGAATGTAAAGTAGATGAGAACACGTACTCCCCCAAGCTTAGGCTTTTGGCCTAGCTTGGTCTACTCCCAAGGCAGGAAATAACCAGCTCTGGGATACTCCGGAGCGGACTGTGGATTCCACTGCTGTGTGAGCTCCTCTGGCTCCCACTGATAAACTGGCGTCTGGTACTCGATTGGCGGCTTGGGCACGGGTACCTGTGGTTGGGCTAAGCCCCAATATGCGTAGATGTCCGAGGGCATAATAGTGTACCTGCCTGCATGAAGATCGAACAAAGAACGAGCAGGCAAAGTAATAGTCTCTCGAGTACCCTGACTAAATACCAGGTTATAAATCATCCTTCTACTAGCATCTCTATCCAGAAAATCATGGCGAACCATGCTGTCATAATCCAGATATTTCTCGGGAAGAAGCATATCTTCTTCCTCGTGAAGTCTAATGGGTATCTCAAAGTGTCTAGCCAGACGAGTAGCATAGATACCTTCATAGACGACACCTTTGGAACAGTTTGTCTTCAACTGCTGAGCCACTATAGCACCTAGGCTATAAGTCTAAGTGCTATAAAGGCCTTCGCGCAAAACCGCAAGGTCTGGAGACCTAAGTGATCCAGCCTCCCCACGGCCAATCAAACATTTTCCCACAAATAATTAGAAGTACCGAAGCACAGGAAAATGTATGCTAGCAATTCTAGCGCGAGACACTCCTCTCTCCTCTCCAACAACAATAGTACCTATGAAGTCCTCCAAGTCCCATGGACGAGGATCATGAATATCCCCAACATAAGGTAATTTGCATGCATTGCAAAAATCCTGTAGTGTCATGCACTCGGAGATATCGTACAACATGAACTCAACCATGGGAGGATTCTTCCTCGGATTAAAGTTGAAGCTTTGAACGAAAATATTGGTGAGGAGGACGTATTGTGAGCACTTATCTTCAATGAACGCGGTAAGACCTGCGTTCTCCACCAAGTAATAAAAGTCTTCATAAAGTCCGGCGCCGCGCAAAAATTCATCACTTGGCCACTCGCTAGCTCGAACTTCCGTGACTCGAGGAACCACATACTTGGGGAGGTTCTTCTCATCCTCCTTGGAGTTACGGCTTGAAGATCCTCTCAAGAACCTCCTCATCTTTTTCCTTTTCTAGCTCTGAAAAATTCTGAAATTTTTAGAGACTTCGAAAGAAAAGTGAGTAAGGATTAACTCAACTAGTAGCAACTACTCCTACTAGTGCCTAGAGATCATATCATGCGCTAAAACTACTTGGGACCAGCTAAAATCAACATTTCAAGCTAAATAATAGGGTCACCAAGGTAGCAAGAATACGCGAAGGATAAAGCACTAGAGCAAAAACTAATTGGACCAATGGAGGAGTCACTTACCAAGGAGCAATTTCCCCAAAACGGTTCCGAGAATGATGCTTTGAGCAAGGAGATCGAAAATCACAGCCAAATGAGCAAGAACACGGGTTTGAGCTGCGAAACAATTTTTTCTGGAGGAAGAAGAAGAGGATGGGAGTTGGAGTGAGTGGAGGGGGCCCCTGTGGGCCCCACAAGCTTGCTCCCCGCGGCCAGGGGGTACCCCGCGGTGACATGGCTTGTGGCCCACTGGGGTGGCCCCCAGGCCAGCTCTGTGTCCGAGTATTTTTCAAATATTCCAGAAAAAATCATACTAGATTTTCAGGACCATCAGAGAACTTTTATTTTCGAGGTATTTTTCTCCAGGACGCTAAAACAGAAAACAGGAAAAACTAAACTAAACCTATAATTTTTCTTCTAAGCAACAGAAAGTAAAAGCTTAAAACAGAGGTATGTGACTCTTTGATTCATCCATTTCATGGTCATCGAAAGAAATCTGTCAATGGGGTTGATCAAATCCTTATGACAAAACTTTCTCGAATCACAAGAGAAAACGGAGAATTTTTTTGAATAGCCACTAAGTCACCTCAATGGGGATATGAATCTCCCCAACAAGCAATTCATACTTCATCTTGACACGAGGAATAGGGCATTCAAAGCTCCCAATAAGAATCGATGAAGTTTTTTCGATAACATTGATGCAATGTACTTGATATCGTTTCTTCGGAAAGTGCATGGTATGCTCATTACCGTTGACATGGAAAGTGACATTGCCTTTGTTGCAATCTATAACAGCCCCTGAAGTGTTTAAAAAGGGTCTTCCGAGGATGACCGCCATGGCATCGTCCTCGGGAATATCCAAGATAACAAAGTATGTTAAGATAGTGGTGTTAGCAACCACAACAGGCACATCCTCGCAAATGCCAACAGGGAAAGCGGTTGATTTGTCGGCCATTTGCAGAGAAATTTCAGTGGGTGTCAAATTATCCAGTTCAAGTCTACGATAAAGAGAGAGAGGCATAACACTAACACCAGCTCCAAGGTCACATAAGGCAGTCCTTACGTAGTTTCCTTTAATGGAGCAAGGTATAGTGGGCACTCCGGGATCACCAAGTTTCTTAGGAGTTCCAACTTTGAAAGTGTAATTGGAAAGCATGGTGGAGATCTCAAGATCTGGTATCTTCCGTTTATTGGTCACGATATCTTTCATGTACTTGGCATACACAGACATTTTGAGCATATCAACTAACCGCATCTGCAGAAAGACGGGTCTTATCATTTCAACAAAGCGCTCAAAATCCTCATCATCCTTTTTCTTGGATGGCTTAGGAGGAAATGGCATAGGTCTCTGAACACATGGCTCTGTTTCTTTACCATGCTTCCTAGCAGTGAAGTCATTCTTATCGTATTTCTTAGGTTGTGGGTTATCAGGATTAACCATAGGTTCAATCTCCACATCCTCATCATTGCTAGGTTGAGCATTATTATGAACATCGCTGTCCATATTGTCACCAGGTTCATGTTCATCACCAGATTGTGTTTCTGCATCAGACGCGGAAATATCATTTGGTTCTTCAGGTGTGATAGTATTTGGTGAACTAACATGCAGGTTTCTATCATCCTTCTTCTTCTCCTTAGGATGACTGGGTGCATCTGCATTAATTCTTTGAGAATCTTGATCAATTCTCTTAGGATGACCTTCAGGATACAAAGGTTCCTGAGTCATTTTGCCTCCTCTAGTAATGACTCTGACAGAGTTGTCATTCAGTTCATTGAGCAGGTCATTCTGAGCTTTAAGTACTTGTTCTACCTGAGTAGTAATCATAGAGGCATGTTTACTCAGAAGCTTCAGATCATTGACATTTCTGTCTACACAAGCACTTAAATGGCTAAGCATACGAGTACTTTGTTCCAAATGTCTGCTAACATAATCATTGAAACTCTGTTGTTTGGCAACAAAGTTGTCAAATTCATCAAAGCATAGGCTAGCAGGTTTATCAAAAGTAATATCACTCTCATCAAACCTACGCAGAGAATTTACTTCTACTACGTGTATCGGGTTATCGAGACCATGGATCTCTTCGATACGTGGTAGATTTTTGACAGATTCAGATCTAATGCCTTTCTCTTGCATAGATTTCTTGGCTTCTTGCATATCTTCGGGATTGAGGAATAGAATACCTCTTTTCTTCGGAGTTAGCTTAGGAGGTGGTTCGGGAATAGTCCAAGCATTATCGCTGATCAAGATGTTATTCAGTAGAGTCTCAGCTTGTTCTACAATTCGTTCCCTAAAAACACAACCGGCGCAACTATCTAGATGGTCTCTAGAAGCATCGGTAAGTCCGTTATAGAAGATATCAAGTATCTCGTTCTTCTTAAGAGGGTGATCAGGCAAAGCATTCTGTAGCTGGACGAGCCTCCCCCAAGCTTGTGGGAGACTCTCTTCTTTGAGTTGAGCAAAGTTGTATATTTCCTGCAAGGCAGCTTGCTCCTTATGGGCAGGGAAATATTTCTCACAGAAGTAATAGACCATATCCTGGGGACTACTCACACATCTAGGAGCAAGAGAAGTGAACCAGGCTTTAGCGTCATCCTTTAGAGAGAAAGGAAAGAGCTTAAGGATATAGTAGTGGCGGATCTTCTCCTCACTAGTGAAAAGGGTGGCTAAATCGTGTAGTTTGGTAAGATGGGCTACGACCGTCTCAGACTCATAACCGTGGAATGGATCAGATTCGACTAGAGAGATTATCTCAGGATCGACAGAGAATTCATAATCCTTATCGGTGATAAATATAGGTGAAGTGGCAAACTTTGGGTCGTATTTCATCCTAGCTTTCAGAGATTTTTCCTTCCACTTGAGAAGTAATTTCTCAGCGTCATAGGCATCCTTACACGTAAGGAAATCCTCAACTATCTCTCCCTCCATAATGTAACGCTCAGGTATATCAGGCAATTCATATCTAGGAGAGCTAGATCTAGCAGGAGCAAAAGCAGGTTCTATCTCAATAGTATCGGCAGTTTCAGAAGCATCACGAGCATTGGCAGTAACTCTAGCAATATGAGCATCAAGGAATAACCCTAGTGGCACATCAGGCAAAGTAGTATCTCTAGCAGTATCAAGCATAGCATCATCAGGCAAAATAGCATCTCTAGCACCATCAGGCAAAGCAGTATCAGGCATAGCATCTCTAGCAGTATCAGGCATCGCATCTCTAGGCATAGTATCAAGCATAGCATCTCTAGTAGTAGCATCATAAGCATCATCAAGCACAGGCGACATATCAAGATTTCTAGCAGGAGGTGATGTCGCAAACTTACTCATAACTGAAGGTGAATCAAGTGCAGATCTAGATGGCAGTTCCTTACCTCCCCTCGTAGTTGAGGGCAAGACTTTGGTTTTTGGATCCTTCAAATTCTTCATAGTGATCAGCAGATATAAATCCCAAGTGACTCAGAGAATATAGCAATACCTCCCCAGCAACGGCGCCAAAAAATTTTGCATCTATGACAACATACCTTCCCCTGCAATGGTCACCAGAAGAATGCTGCTAGCACTCCCCGGCAACGAAACTAGAAGAATGTTGTTGATGACCCACCAGCGCGTGGGTTCGTGGCAGTTTTCGAGGGTAGAGTATTCGACCCAAATTTGTTGGTACGCCAGTGAGGAGGTGAGAGAATACTCTCGAGTATTAGCAGCTGAATTTGTCGGATTCAACCACACCTGAAAGATTAGTATCTGCAAGCAAAGTATCAACAACAAAGTAGTATGATAACAACGGTGTCAGAAATGATCTGTTGACGGCAGACTATTCCTAACTGTCGTATCAATGGCGCGAGAAGTTGCCCGTTGATGGAAATTGTCTTTTCCCGTCAACGCCGAGTGAACCAGAATTGTAGCAGGTAGCAGCAGTGTAACGAGTAACAGCAGTGGCAAGGAACAGCAGTAGTGACAGTAGTAGCAAGTAGCAACAGTAGCAAGTAGCAGCAATAGTAGTAACAGCAGTAGCAAGTAGCAACAGTAGTAACAGCAGTAGCAACAGTAGTAACAGCAGTAGCAGCAAAGCAAGACAAGTAACAGCAGCAGTGGGACGAACTCGTAGGCAATGGGTCGGTGATTCGTTTGGATGATATTCATCATGCAACAGTTATAACACGGAGAGATATGTGGCTAGCTCCCGTTCGTCAATGTGATGTAGGCATGCATTCTGTGTGTAGTCATACGTGCTTAGGGAAAACAACTTGCATGACATTTATTGTCCATCCCTCCCGTGGCTGCGGGGTCCAAAAGGATACTACATGATATTAAGGTTCTCCTTTTAATAAAGAACGGGAACAATGCATTACCACTTGGTGAACACATGAACTCCTCAAACTATGGTCATCACCGGGAGTGGTTCCCGTTATTGTCACTCCGGGGTTGCCGGATCATAACACATAGTATGTAACTACAACTTGCAAGATTGGATCTAAAACACACATATATTGGTGACAACATAATAATTTCAGATCTGAAATCATGGCACTCGGGCCCTAGTGACAAGCATTAAGCAAGGCAAAGTAGTAGCAACATCAATCTCAGAACATAGTGGGTACTAGGGATAAATCCCCGTCAAAACTAACTCAATTACATGATAGATCTCATCCTACTCATCACCGCCCAGCGAGCCTATGAATAGATTACTCACGAGCGATGAAGAGCTTCATGGAATTGGAGAGGGAAGAAGGTTGATGATGGCGATGGCGACGATTTCCCCTCTCCGGAGCCCAAAACGGACTCTAGATCTGTCCTCCAGATGAAGAACAGGATGTGGCGGCGCCTCCGTATCGCAAACACGACGAAATCTTCTCTTATGATTTTTTTTCTGGGCGAAAGTGAATTTATAGAGCTGAGATTGGGGGCGGCAGAGCCACGTGGGCCCCACAAGCTTGGTTGCCGCGGCCAGGGGGCAGCAGAGCCACGTGGGCCCCACAAGCTTGGTTGCCGCGACCAAGGGGTGGCTACGGCAATAGGGCTTGTGGCCCACTGGCCCATCCCCTCCGGTGGATCTTTGCGGAGGTATTTTTCATATTTTCCAGAAAAATTCTCCGTAAATTTTTAGGACGTTCTGAGAACTTTCATTTCTGCACAAAAACAACACCATGGCAATTCTACTGAAAACAGCATCGGTCCGGGTTAGTTCCATTCAAATCATGCAAATTAGAGTCCAAAACAAGGGCAAAAGAGTTTGGAAAAGTAGATACGATGGAGACGTATCAGTGCCTCGCTACCCCTTTTGTCACTGGGCGAGGTCACCGCACGGTATGAACCCAAAACCAAGCACTTCTCCCATTGCAAGAATCATAGATCTAGTTGGCCAAACAAAACCCACAACTCAAAGAGAATTACAAGGATATGAAATCATGCATAAGAGAGATCAGAAGAAACTCAAATAAGATTCATAGATAATCTGATCATAAATCCACAATTCATCGGATCTCGACAAACACACCGCAAAAGAAGATTACATCGGATAGATCTCCATGAAGATCATGGAGAACTTTGTATTGAAGATCCAAGAGAGATAAGAAGCCATCTAGTTACTAGCTATGGACCCATAGGTCTATGGTGAACTACTCACACATCATCGGAGAGGTCATGGTGTTGATGAAGAAGCCCTCCGTATCCGAATCCCCCCTCCGGCAGGGCACCAGAACGTTCCCCAGATGGGATCTTGCGGAGACAAAAGCTTGCGGTGGCGGAAAAGTACTTTCAACGATCTCTTGATTTTCTGTGGAATTTTTGGGGATATATAGGCGCAAAACCTAGGCAAAGGACGTCCAGGGGGGCCACAAGCCAGTGGGCCGCGGCCTCCGCCCTGGCCGCGGGGTGGGGGCTTGTGGGGCCCCTGGGGCCCCCTGCCTTGGCTCTCAAGTCTCCTGATCTTCTTCCGTTACGGAAAAAATCTTTTTGGGGATTTTATTCCGTTTGGACTCCGTTTCAAAATCTCCTGTGAAAGGGGTAAAAAACATGGAAAAAAACAGGAACTGGCACTTGGCACTGAGTTAATAAGTTAGTCCCAAAAAATATATAAAAGGCATGCAAAACATCCAAAGTTTGACAAGATAAGAGCATGAAACCAACAAAAATTATAGATACGTTGGAGACGTATCAAGCATCCCCAAGCTTAACTCATGCTCGTCCTCGAGTAGGGAAGTGACAAAGAATGAATTTTTGATGTGGAATGCTACCTAGCATAGTTGTCCTTTGCAACTTCTTTCACGTGACATGAATGTTCAGATCCGTAAGATTCGAAAAATAGTTTGCTGTTGAGATGAAAACAATAATACTTCAAGCAAACTAGCAAGGTTATCAAGAACTTTCAAAATAACAAGGCCAAGGAAAGTTATCCCTACGAAATCATATAGTCTGGCTATGCTCCATCATCCTCACACAACTAATGTAAATCATGCACAACCCCGGTATTGGCCAAGTAATTATTTTCGCACTCTTACTTTCTCAGACTTTTTATAATTATCACGCAATACATGAGCGTGAGCCATGGATATAACACTATAGGTGGAATAGAATGTGGTGGTGGTTGTGAGACAAAAAGGAAGATATGGTCACATTGACTTGGCGTATCAAAGGGCTATGGAGATGCCCATTGATAGATATCAATGTGAATGAGTAGGGATTTCCATACAAGAGATGCACTAGAGCTATAAGTATGTGAAAGCTCAAAAGGAAAACTAGTGGGTGTGCATCCAGCTTGCTTGCTCACGAAGACCTAGGGAAATTTTGAGGAAGCCCATCATTGAAATATACAAGCCAGGTTTTATAATGAAGATTCCCACTAGCATATGGTAGTGACAAAGAAAGAAGCTCTCAATCATGAAGAGCATGGTGATATTATGAAGCACAAGTGTGGAAAAAGATAGTAGCATTGTCCCTTCTCTCTTTTTCTCTCTCTTTTTGGGCTCTTAGGCCTCTTTCCATATCTCTTTTTTTTTGGGCTCTTTGGCCTCTTTTTTTTATTTCCTCACATGGGACAATGCTCTAATAATGATGATCATCACACTTTTATTTGAACACAGCTTCAAAGCTCAAAATGATGATGACTCTATAGGAAATGCCTCCAGGAGTGTACCGAGATGTGCAACGATCTAGCATGGCATATGACGTTGAAATATCTTGCTAGATATCTTACAATCATGCAATGGAAATATGAGAGTGACGACACTAGTCATGAGACGGAACGGTGGGAGTTGCATGGCAATATATCTCGGAATGGCTATAAAAATGCCATAGTAGGTAGGTATGGTGGCTGTTTTGAGGAAGGCAATGGTGGAAGGTGAAAGTGCATCTATACCATGGACTAACATTAGTCATGAAGAACTCACATACTTGTTGCGAAAGTTTTTATTAGTAATCGAAACAAAGTGCTAAACGCATATTCCTAGGGGAAGGGTTGGTAGGTGTTAACCATCGCGCGATCCTGACCTCAACACAAAGGATGACAATCAATAGATCAATTATGCTCCAACTTCCTAACATAGTGGTTCACCATACATGCATGCTACGGGAATCACTAACTTCAACACAAGTACTTCTAGATTCACAACACCCAACTAACATAGCTCTTAATATTACCAAATCCACGTCTCAAAACTAATTGAGAGGAATCAAAACTTCTCTTTCTACTCAATGCACATGAAGATGGAGGTTTTTGCATCCTCTTTGGGTACCTATCACATTTGGGACTACTTTCATAGCATAAGCCAACTACAAGTCACGCACCGTCGTGCCCTAAAAGATATAAGTGAAGCACATAGAGCAAACGTATCTAGCTCAAAAGATATAAGTGAAGCACTATGAGCATTCTAGCAAAATCATGATGAGTGCATCTCTCTATCTCTCAAAAAGGTGTGCAGCAAGTATGATTGTGACACAACAAAAAGAAAAGACTCCTACGATACAAGACGCTCCAAGCAAAACACATATCATGTGGTGAATAAAAATTAGCTCCAAGTAATGTTACCGATGGATTGAAGATGAAAGAGGGGATGCCTTCCCGGGGCATCCCCAAGCTTAGGCTTTTTGGTGTCCTTGAATTTGGCTTGGGATGCCTTGGGAATCCCCAAGCTTGAGCTATTTCCACTCCTTATCTCTTTGTCCATGAGAACATCACCCAAAACTTGAAAACTTCACAACACAAAACTTAAACAGAAACTCGTGATAACATTAGCAAAAGAAAACAAACTACCATTTCTTTTGGTACTGTAGCAAACTTAAATTCCATCTATATTGGTGTTGGGCTACTGTATTCTCACTTTTCCATGGCTAGTACCCCCCGATACTAACCATAGTTTCATCAAAACAAGCAACCAACTCAACAAAAACAGAATCTGTCAAAAACAGACCAGTCTGTAGCAATCTGTATACTTCGTATACTTCTGTTTCCTCAAAAAATCTGAACAACTACGACTGCCTGGGAAAAAGGCATATCAACCAGTAGAAAAATGAATCAACTCAAAAGCTCCTTATGAATAAAAACTAAAAATCATCTCGTGAGCGAAATGTTTCTGTCTTTTTCCAGCAGGATCAAACAACCATTACCAAGACTAGTCATAAAGGTTTTGCTTGGCTCAAACACAAAAAGAAACACAAAAAACACAATCACAACAGAATTATGATGGTGTGGACGCAACAAAACAGAAAGAAAAAGATAAATTCATTGGGTTGCCTCCCAACAAGCGCTATTGTTTAATGCCCTTAGCTAGGCATAAAAGCGATAGAATCACGTATCGTCGTCTTTGGTGCTCAAACCATAAGTGGCCCTCATCATGGATTCATAAGGCAATCTTATTTTCTTTCTAGGAAACTGTTCCATGCCCTTCCTTAAAGGAAATTGAAATCTAATATTGCCTTCCTTCATATCGATGATAGCACCAATAGTCCTTAGGAAAGGTCTACCAAGAATAATAGGGCATGTAGGATTGCAATCAATGTCAAGCACAATGAAATCCACGAGCACATAGTTCCTATTTGCAATAACAAGAACATCATTGATCCTTCCCATGGGTTTCTTGATAGTAGAATCAGCAAGATGCAAATTAAGAGAACACTCTTCAATCTCATTAAAACCCAGAACATCACATAGAGACTTTGGAATCGCAGAAACACTAGCACCCAAATCACACAAAGCATTGCATTCATAGTTCTTGATTTTTATTTTGATGGTAGGTTCCCACTCATCATGAAGCTTTCTAGGTATAGAGACTTCCAATTCAAGTTTCTCTTCAAGAGATTTTATCATAGCTTCGACGATATGATCGGTAAAGGCCTTGTTTTGGCTATAAGCGTGTGGAGAGTTTAACATGGATTGCATCAAAGAAATGCATTCAATCAAGGAGCAACTATCATAATTGAATTCCTTGAAATCCATGGTAGTAATTTCATTACTACTCAAAGTTTTAACATCTTTTACTCCACTTTCAATGCTTTTAGCATCAAGATAGATGGACTCCGAATCATTGGGGCACTTTTCAACCAAAGTGGATTCATATCCAGCCCCATAATCATTAGGTTTGACACAAGAAAACAAAGATTCAATGGGAGTCACACCAAGCACTTTAAGATCTTCGTGATTCTCATCACGAGAACACGCCTTTTTAAGCCATTCATGTCTAGCATGAATTTTGGCGGTTCTTTCTTGGCTCTCAATGATGGAAACATGCATAGCTTTCAAAGTTTCATCCATGTTGATTTTGGGAGGAGCACATCTAACTTTCAAAGCATCAACATCACTAGACATTCTATCAATGCTCTTAGCCAAATCGTCAATTTTGAGTAGCTTTTCCTCTATGGACGCATTGAAAATCGTTTGAGAGTTGATGAACTCTTTGATATTACTCTCTAGATCAGAGGGTAATCTATTGTTATTTCGATGAGTATTGTTGTAGGAGTTGCCAAAATTAGTAGAGGAGTTACTAGGAAAAGGCCTAGGAACATATGTTCCTCTAAAAGCATTGTTGTTGCCAAAGTTATTCCTACCAACAAAATTAACGTCCAAGCTAGCGTTGCTACTCTCAATCAAAGAAGACAAGGGCATATCATTAGGATACAAAGGAACACTTCTACTAGCAACCAAATTCATTAACTCATCCATATTAGCACTCAACGAGTTAATTTCTTCTATAGCATGTGCCTTCTTACTAGTAGGTGACCGTTCAGTGTGCCAGTGAGAGTAGTTCGTCATGATGTTGTCTAAGAGCTTTGTGGCTTCTCCTAACGTGATTTCCATGAACGTTCCACCTGAGGCGGAGTCTAAGATATTTCTATAAGCGAAATTCAAGAGAGCGTAAAATATTTGAATAATCATCCAAAGACTCAACCCATGAGCGAGACAATTTCTAATCATTAATTTCATTCTCTCCCAAGATTGTGCAACATGTTCACGATCAAGTTGCTTGAAATTCATGATATCATTACGGAGAGAGGTGATCTTAGCCGGCGGAAATTACTTGGATATATAAGCATCTTTGCACTTATCCCAAGAATCGATACTATTTTTGGGAAAAGAAGAAAACCAAGTTTTTGCACGATCTCGTAACGAGAAAGGAAAAAGCTTCAATTTAATCACATCATTATCCACATCTTTCTTATTTCGCATATCGCAGAGCTCAATGAAGGTATTGAGATGTGATGCGGCATCTTCACTAGGAAGGCTGGAGAATTGCTCTTTCATAACAAGATTCAGCAAAGCGGCATTGATTTCGTATGACTCCGCACTAGTGGCGGAAGCAATCGGAGTACTAATAAAATCATTATTATTAGTATTCGAGAAGTCACAAAGTTTGGTTTTTTCATTCATGGTGACTTCGGCAAGCAGGTAAGCACACAAGTGAACAAAGAGCAAGCGAGAAAAAGGCGAACGAAAAGGAAAACGGAAAAAGGCAAACGAAAAAGGCAAATTGGTGAAGTGGGGGAGAGGAAAACGAGAGGCAACTGGCAAACAAAGTAAATGCAAGAGATGAGTTTGCGACACTTACTTGGATGAGTTCTTGACTTGATCTTCCTCCCACGCAACGACGCCAGAAATTCTTCCGCTACGGCAACAAAAGTCCTTCCCCGGCAATGCCAGGAATTCTTCTTCCTACTTCTCTTGTTTGCGTCGGTTTTCCCTTGAAGAGGAAAGGGTGATGCAGCACAGGAGCAGTATGTATTTCCCTCAGTTTGAGAACCAAGGTATCGATCCAGAAGGAGGGTCTCGTCAACTCCAGAGTACCTGCGCAAACAAAAATGAGCTTGCACCCAACGCTTCAAAGGGGTTGTCAATCCCTTCAAGATTGTTTGCAAAGTGAGATCTGAAGCCAGAAAGTGCAACGAAGTAAAAAGGTGTAAGGCTGAAAATATGGTGTGGAGTAGACCCGGGGGGCCATAGTGTTCACTAGAGGCTTCTCTCAAAATAGCAAATATCACGGTGGGTGAACAAATTACTGTCGAGCAATTGTTAGAACCGTGCAAAGTCATGACGATATCTAAGGGAATGATCATACATATAGGCATCACGTCCGAGACAAGTAGACCGATACTTTCTGCATCTACTACTATTACTCCACACATCAACCGTTGTCCAGCATGCATCTAGTGTATTGAGTTCATGACGAACAGAGTAAGGCCTTAAGCAAGATGACATGATGTAGAGGGATAATCTCAAACCAATGATGAAAACCCCATCTTTTTACCCTTGATGGCAACAACACGATGCGTGCCTCGCTACCCCTTCTGTCACAGGGTGAGGTCACTGCACGGTATGAACCCAAAACCAAGCACTTCTCCCATTGCAAGAATCATAGATCTAGTTGGCCAAACAAAACCCACAACTCGAAGAGAATTACAAGGATATGAAATCATGCATAAGAGAGATCACAAGAAACTCAAATAAGATTCATAGATAATCTGATCATAAATCCACAATTCATCGGATCTCGACAAACACACCGCAAAATAAGATTACATCGGATAGATCTCCATGAAGATCATGGAGAACTTTGTATTGAAGATCCAAGAGAGAGAAGAAGCCATCTAGTTACTAGCTATGGACCCGTAGGTCTATGGTGAACTACTCACGCATCATCGGAGAGGTCATGGTGTTGATGGAGAAGCCCTCCGTGTCCGAATCCCCCCTCCAGTAGGGCACCAGAAGTGCCCCAGATGGGATCTTGCGGAGACAGAAGCTTGCGGCGGCGGAAAAGTACTTTCGATGATCTCTTTATGTTTTGTGGAATTTTGGGGGATATATAGGTGCAAAACCTAGGGAAAAGGACGTCCAGGGGGCCCACAAGCCTGTGGGTCGCGGCCTCCCCCCTGGCCGCAGGGTGGGGCCTTGTGCGGACCCTGGGGCCCCCCTTCCTTGGCTCTCAAGTCTCTTGATCTTCTTCCGTTACGGAAAAAATCTTTTCGGGGATTTTATTCTGTTTGGACTCCATTTCAAAATCTCATGTGAAATGGATCAAAAACATGGAAAAAACAGGAACTGGCACTTGGCACTGAGTTAATAAGTTAGTCCCAAAAAATTATAAAAGGCATGCAAAACATCCAAAGTTTGACAAGATAAAGGCATGAAACCAACAAAAATTATAGATACGTTGGAGACGTATCAGCGCGCGGCGCGACAACGGTCGGAACTTTGAACTGTGAAAGTGCTCATGTCTCTCATGTTCCTCACGTGGAAGATTTGGTAGGTGTAGGTTTGAGTCGAGAATCATGAGGAAATTATTTCCTTAGTTTTACCTTGACCCCCTTTAACAGTACGGTATTCCTATGACTCAAGAACGAAGAAAATGAAACAGAAAGAGTAAATCGTCAAGCTTCAAAGTCTTCAAAGCATTTTCTTCGGGACACACCGAATTCCTCATATTCAATGTCTTCACGAGGAATATCAATTTCTTTGCAATTTCTTTGTGATCAAAGTCTTCAAGGAATGACCAAAGTCTTCACCCAAAGACATACATTTTTAGGGGTCGATATTCATCGAATAACTCAAACTCCTTAGCGACTTATAGAGCATGTGTACACTCACAAACATATCAGTCTCTTAACCTATAAATCTTGAATCCACCAAAATCACTAAGGGGCACTAGATTCACTTACACCAGCCTTCTTCAGTATTTTGAAGAGAACGGCATGGTGCGTTCAGCAGATTTGGAGATGAATCTGCTCAACGCGGCAACGCATCCGGTCAGGCATCTCACATCTTTGACTGTCTTGGGTGCTTGTATCTGCTTGATAGACTTGATGTTGTCGGGTTTGGCTTCTATCCCTCGCTGAGGAACAAAGACCCAAGGAGCTTGCTGGACGGAACACCAAACGCACATTTCTCGGGGTTGCGCTTCAAGTTGATCTTGCGTAGGTTTGCAAAGGTCTCTTCTAGGTCTTGTACAAGGGTAGCTTCATCTCTGGTGTTGACCACTATGTAATCCATATAAACTTCCACATTTCTATGTAGCTGGGGTCCAAACCCAATTTGCACAGGTCTGGAAAAGGTAGAACCAACGCTCTTTAACTAGAAGGGGATTCGTACAGAATAGTACGTGCCGCACGGAGTTATGAACGCGCTTTTTCCTCATCCTCCTTGGCCATGAATATCTGGTGGTACCCGGAGTATGCGTCGAGGAAGGAAAGCCGACGCACTCGGAAGTGGCATCAACTATCTAATCAATGTGCGGCAAGGGAAATGGGTCATTCACGCAAAGCCTCCATTTCCCATTTGCCTTGCGCACCACTACCGGGTTAGCTAACCACGTTGGATGTAGTACTCCTCGGACCAAACCAGCTGCTTCTAGCTTCTTGATCTCTTCGGCAATAAATTGTTGCCTCTCCAAGGCTTGTTTCCTAACCTTCTTCTTGACGAGTCTGGCGTGAGGGAGACAGCAAGGTGGTGCTCAATTACCTCTGTGGGAACACCGGGGATGTCAGAAGGTTGCCAGGAAAACACATCGATATTCGCCCATAGAAAGGCAATGAGCGCGCTTTCCTATTTGTCACTAAGTTTGGCACTGATGATAATGTACCATCAGAGCCATCCTCCCTTGCCGGGACCTTCTTCGTCGCAGGGTAGGAGACCTTAAACTTCTGGCTAGTGGAACTCTCCAGAAGGTCATCAGCGGGTGCAGCGCACTCCATGGAGGCGCGCATCCCAGAGTCCTTGTCGGTGTTCCTGGTAGACTTCTTTTCCTTCTTGCTTCTGGCAAGAGCGGGTCATGTTGTGGCTTAGGCTGCCACCATGTCTCGATACATCTGGTCTACACAAATGACTGCATACTTCTTGTTGGATGGGATGGAGGTTAACCCCATGGAGTCTGGCATATTCACGACGTTGTAAGCATAGTGGGATGTTGTCATGAATTTTTCCAAGGTCGGGCGACCAAGAATTCCATTGTATGACAAGGAGAGCTCGACCACATCAAATATGACCCTCTCGGTACGGTAGTTAACCTCCCCGCCAAATGTAACAGGCAAAGTTATCTTTCCCTTTGGCTGGCCTTTACTGGGGTTAATCCCTTGGAATGAACCCGTAGGCTTTAGCTCGTTGTCTGGGATCTGCAACCTCTTGACCACCTCGGGAGAAATCAGGTTCATCCCTGCCTACCATCAACTAACATCTTACTGACCTTGAGGTTGCGTACTATTGGAGAAACCAACGGCGGCAGACACCCGACCATGGTAATGCGATCAGGGTGATCCTCCCCGTCAAAGATGATAGCCGTGTGGGGCCATTCGAGTAGCCTTCGAGACTCTGTTGCAGGCTCCATGGCCTTGACTTTGCGCGTCCACTGTTTGAGCTGGCAGCGAGAGGAGTGCAAGGAAGCACCCCCGTCAATGCACATGTCATCGGTGGCCTTCTGGAATTCTCTATCGCTAGAATCCTCTCCATTGTCTTCATCGTCACTCACGTCATCTTCCATTCTCTTCTCGTGGCCTCTGACAGGTTTTTCCTTTTGCTATGAGGCCTTGCCGTGGCGGCCCGCTCTACTACCGTGGCCCTTCCTGTCAGCACTATCTTGGCCCTTCTCCTTGTCGTGCTTCTCGTACTCTCCTTTTTGCTTCTCGGCAAGCTGCTCAACTTGGCGGCATTCTTGGATATCATGGCCCTTGGTGCGATGGATCTCTCCATATGGACCGTTAGACTTTTTTGTTTTCTCTGCTACTGCGGCCTCCCGGCTATCAACGCATGAGGCAGCTCCCTTGCCGAGGGTCTTGGCTTTCGCCTTCTTGTCGACGCATAGGTCACAAGAACTTTAGACGGCCAACACTACCTTGCCCTTCTGCTTATTCTTGCACTTTCGATTCCTCCCCTTCGACCCAAGGGTATCGTCGTCGTCATCAGAGTCGACTTCGACACCTGCCTCCTCTCCAGGGAGTAGCCTTCCTTCTTCATCGCATGCACACTTGTCTGCCAACGTGTATAGATCATTGACGGTCTTGGGGAGTTTGACATTCATCTTGGCCTGCATCCTTCTGTTGCGCATGTTCGAATGGAACGCGAGAATGACGGTTGCAGGGTGTATCTCAGGAATGTTGCAGTGCACTTTACTGAATCTTCAGATGTACTTCCGCAGGGTTTCCCCCTCCTTATGTGGGAGGACCTGCAAGTCGCTGGGCTGTCCTGGCTCCTGGTGGCCGCCCATGAAGGCGCCAACGAACTCATTGCACAAGTCTGCCCAAGACGAAATGGAGTTCTCTGGTAGGTGCATCAGCCACGACCTCACGTTCGGCTTGAGTACCAAAGGGAAATAGTTGGTGAGCACCTTCTCATCTCTTCCTCCGACAGCCTAGACGGCTATCGTGTAGATGCCCAGGAACTCTCCCGAGTTAAGCTTCCTGTTATACTCTGTGTTAATTCAGGCTTGAAAGCTCAGCTTGACGGCCAGCGGACCTATCGTAGCTCGTGAGTGAAGGCGGGACACCCGGCCTCGTAAGGTAGGCATCCACCAGCACTAGGCGCGGGGTCGCTAGCGGCTACACCATTGCGCTTATCAGATTGACGACGTGCTTCCTGGCATTGTTCGATGGTGTTACGTGTGTCCTCCTTCTGTCGGTCTTCCAGGACACGTCGCTGGTCTTGCTAGTCGCATAGGCCACACAAGGCCATGGCTGCCATGTCAGGCCCGTCAGTGCGTGGAGCTTGTTGCGGCTACCCTTGTGCTGTCAAGGAGGGGACTGCCCCATCGGTGTGCCCCCCTCAACATGACCATCAGTCAGGGTCGCCGTCGTCGTCCGTGGACGAAGAGACGACCCTGCTTGTTGCAATTTGCTGGATTCTGTGAACCAATCAAACTCGAAATGGTGGCCCTACATTTGTTCATCTTGTCAGCCGCTGGTGGAAAGTTCAACAACAACTGAGCCCATGCTATTGCCTTCGCAGTTGTGTTCGGCATGGGCAGAGATGCAGAACGCAACGTTGCTCGACTCCTAGTGGAACCAAGAGGAGCGTCGTCATGCCCTTGTCGTCGTGCACCGGTCACCGTAGTGGTCTAGCGTGGGGGAGTCTGAGCTCGTTGATCTGTGGCCCCACTCAGCACTCCGTCTTGCTCTGGACGAGGCACCCGCCCAGCAGCAACGCCTGTGGCAGGTGCAGCCGGCGGATCGCGGCTTGCTTTGGACTGGGCGAGACTGTTGTGGTTGCGGTCACTCATGTGGTGGAAGCATGCAGCCTCGACGTCGCTGCCCGCAGCACCACTGACAATCTCGCCATGACGTCACTACTGCTCGCTTCCAACGTTCCTTGTTCCAGCTTCGGCCGCAAGGGACACAACGGTGGCGCCTCCTGCTCCGACTGCATCGCCTGTGGCGCCCGCATCGCCAGACACCGTCGTGGCGCAACCAGCGTCCGCAACAGCAACCATCGTGGCCTTCAAAGTAGAAGGATGAGCGTCTGTGCGAGTCTTCTTCTTGGGAGCCATGATGAAAAGAAATCAACAACGAAGATCAACACGTCGCTCGTAATCATAGGTTTGCACGAACGAAGCCCTCTGCCTGGCGTGCCAAAGATGTCGGTGCAGGTGTGCACTCGATCACCTATGGGACCTTTGGCACCTTCATAGTTCGGTGGGGAGGTCGTGTGGCACAAAGAGCAAAAACTACAAGGCAACACGATGATGAGACTCGGGCATTTTTATCCATGTTCGAGCCGCTTTGAAGCATAAAACGCTACTCCAGCTTTGGTGGATTGATTAGGAAGATGAAGTTCACATGGAGTTCTGCCCTAGCAAGGGTTGCCGCAGAGAGCTATCACGTACGTATGAATACACTTGGTTCTAGTCCCCTGGGGGTCCGTATCTACCGAGTGTCGAATCTCCCAGTGTCTGAATCCTTTGCTAGATTGTCTTTAATTATTTTGCGCTTGGTGATGCTTTGCTTTATCGCTAGTCAGTAGCCTTAGTAGTAACAGCATAGTTAGCGCGACAACCTCGATTGCAGCACAATGATGGAGATCACGGTGTGGTGCGGGTGACAATGGAATTCGTGTCAGTGCTTTGGTGATGGAGACCAAGAAGCACAAGTTCATGGCCATATCATGTCACTTACGATTTGCATGTGATGTTAATCCTTTTATGCACCTTGTTTTGCTTAGGACGACGGTAGCATTATAAGGTGATCCCTCACTAAAATTTCAAGATAAAATTATGTTCTCCCCGAGTGTGCAACGTTGCGATAGTTCGTCATTTCGAGACACCATGTGATGATAGGGTGTGATAGACTCTACGTTCACATACAACGGGTGCAAAACAGTTGCACACGCGAAACACTCGGGTTAAACTTGATGAGCCTAGCATGTACAGACATGCCCTCGGAACACAAGAGACCGAAAGGTCGAACATGAGTCATATACTGGATATGATCAACATAGAGATGTTCACCACTGAAGCCAACTTAACTCACGTGATGATCTGACTTCAATTGGTGAATGTGGATCATGTACCACTTGAATAACCAGAGGGATGTCAATTTGAGTGCAAGTTCTTAAGTAATATGACTAATTGAACTCATTATCATGAACATAGTCAAAATGTCTTTGCAAATTATGTTGTAGCTTGTGTTGTAGCTCTACTGTTTTTTTTATGTTCCTAGAGAAAACTTAGTTGAACGATGATAGTAGCAATTATGCGGACTGGGTTCGTAAACTGAGGATTATTCTCATTGTTGCACAGGAGGCTTATGTCCTTAATGTACCGCTCGGTGTGCTAAACCCCAAGCGTCGTGTGTTGATGTTGCTAACATCTGACATACACGTTTTTTGATGACTACATGATAGTTCAATGCATAATGCTTAAATGTCTTAGAATTGAGGCATCGAAGACGTTTCGAACATCACGGGACATATGAGATGTTCTAAGAGATGAAATTGGGATTTCAAGCTCGTGCCCGTGTTGAGAGGTATAAGACCTCCGACAAGATTATTTGTCTACAAAGTAAGGGAAAAAAGCTCATTCGTTGAGCATGTGCTCATATTGTCTGGGTACTACAATCGCTTAAATAGAGTGGGAGTTTATCTTCCACATAAGATAGTGATTGACATAGTTCTCCAAAGTCACTGCCACCAAGCTACAGAGCTTCGTGATGAACTATAACATATCAGGGATAGAGATGATGATCCTTGAGCTATTCGCGATGTTTGACACCATGAAGGTAGAAATCAAGTAGGAGCATCAAGTGTTGATGGTTAGTAAAACCACTAGTTTTGAGAAGGGCAAGGGTTAAACGAGATACTTCATGAAATGGCAAACCAGTTGCCACTCTAGTAAAGAAACCCAAGGTTGAATCCTAACCTGAGACTAAGTGCTTCTATTGTGAGGGGAACGGTCACTGAAGTGGAACTACCCTAGTTACTTGGTATATGAGAAGGCTGGCAAAGTTGACAAAAGTATATTGGATATACATGATATTGATGTGTACTTTACTAGTACTCCTAGTAGCACCGGGGTATTAGATACCGGTTCAGTTGCTAAGTGTTAGTAACTCGAAATAAAAGCTACGTAATAAACGGAGACTAGCTAAAGGCAAGGTGACGATGTGTGTTGGAAGTGTTTCCAAGGTTGATGTGATCACCATCGCATACCCCTCTACTTTCGAGATTAGTGTTGAACTTAAATGTTGTTTGGTGTTTGCGTTGAGCATGAACATGATTGGATTGTGTTTATTGCAATGCAGTTATTCATTTAAAGAGAATAATGGTTATTATGTTTACTTGAATAATACCTTCAATGGTCATGCACCTAATATGAATGGTTTATTGAATCTTGATCGTAGCATTACACATGTTCATAATATTTGATGTCAAAAGATTCAAAGTAGTAATGATAGTACCACTACTTGTGGCATTGCCGCTTGAATCATATTGGTGTAAAATGCATGAAGAAGCTCCATATTGATGGATCTTTGGACTCACTCATTTTTGAATCGTTTGAGACATGTGAGCCATGCCTATTGGTGTAAACGCATGAAGAAACTCCATGTAGATGGATCGTTTGGACTCACTTGATTTTGAATCACTAGAGACATGAAAATCATGCCACATGGGCAATATGACTGAAGGCCTCGTTTTCCAGTGAGATGGAACAAGAAAGTAACTTATTGAAAGTAATACATTTTGATATATGTAGTCCAATGAGTGCTGAGGCACGCAGTGGATATCATTATGGTCTTACTTCACAGATGATTTGAGTAGATACTAGTACATTTACTTGATGAAACACAAGTCTGAATTATTGAAAGGTTCAAGTTATTTTAGAGTGAAGCTAAAGATCATCGTGACAAGAGGATGAAAGGTCTACGATATGATCGTAGAGATGAATATCTGAGTTGCAAGTTTGGTACACATTTAAGACAATGTGGAAATTGTTTCAGAACTAATGCCACCTCGAACACCATACTGTGATGGTGTGTCTGAACATCGTAGCCACACCCTATTAGATATGGAGCATACGAGCTCCATATTCACTTTAATAGGGCACCGCATAGTTCCGTTGAGATGACATCGTATGAACTATGATTTGGAGAAACCTAAGTTGTCATTTCTTAAAAGTTTGGGGCTACGATGCTTATGACAAAAGGTTTCCGCCTGATAAGATCGAACCCAAAGAGGGTAAATGCATCTTCATAGGATACCCAAAATAGCTAGGTATACCTCCTATCTGAGATACAAAAACAAAGTGTTTGTTTTAGAAAACGGGTCCTTTCTGGAGAAAGAGTTTCTCTCGAAAGAATTGAGTGGGAGGATGGTGGAACTTGATGAGGTTTTGAACCATCACTTCAACCAGAGAGTAGAAGGGTGCGGGAAGTGGTTCATGTGGAGCCTACACCAGTTGAAGTGGAAGGTGATGATGGTGATCATGAAGCTTCAGATAAAGTCACTACCAAACCTTGTAGGTCGACAAGGACACGCGCTACTCCAGAGTGGTACGGTAATCCTGTCTTGGAGGTCATGTTGCCGGACAACAATGAACCTACGAGCTATGGAGAAACGATGGTTGGCTCGAATTCCGACAAATGGCTGGAGGCCATGAAATCCGAGAGAGGATCCATGTATGAAAAAAAAAGTGTGGACTTTGGAAGAACTACTTGATGGCCATAAGACTATTAAGTACAGATGGATCATTAAAAGGAAGACCGGCGATCATGGTGAATGTCACCATTTCAGAAAGCTCGACTTGTTGCAAAGAGGTTTCGGACAAGTTCAAGGAGTTAAGTACGATGAGACTTTCTCACTCGTAGCGTTGCTAAAAGTCTGTTGGAATTATGTTAGCAGTTACTGCATTTTTCAATTATGAAATATTGTAGATGGATGTCAAAACATTGTTTCCTCGACGGAGGAAAGGTTGTATGTGATACAACCAGAAGGTTTTATCGATCCTAAGGATGCTAACAAGTATGCAAGCTCCATCGATCTTTCTAAGGATTGGAGTAAGCATATCGGAGTTGGAATATATGCTTTGATGAGATGATCAAAGCTTTTGGGTTTATACAAAGTTTATGAGGAACTTGTATTTCCAAGGAAGTGAGTGGGAGCACTATAGAATTTCTGATAAATATATGTAGTTGACATATTGTTGATCAGAAATAATGTAGAATTTCTAGAAAGCATATAGGGTTGTTTGAAAAGTGTTTTTCAAATTAAAAACATGTATTAATCTACTTGAACATTGAGCATCAAGATCTAAAGAGATAGATTAAAATGCTTGATAAAACTTTCAATGAAATGCATGCCTTGACAAGTTTTTTGAAGAAGTTCAAAAAAGATCGGCAAAGAAGGAGTTCTTGGCTGTGTTGTAAGATGTGAATTTGAGTAAGACTCAAAGCTCGACCACTGCAGAAAAAGGAGAAAGGACGAAGGTCGTCCCCTATGCCTTAGCCATAGGCTCTATAGTATGACATGTTGTGTACCACACCTGATGTGTGCCTTGCCATGAATCTGTCAAGGAGTACAAAAAGTGATCCAGGAATGGATTACTAGACAGCGGCCAAAATTTATGCTTAGTAACTAGTGGACTAAGGAAGTTTTCTCGATTATGGAGGTGAGAAAAGTGTTCGTCGTAAAGAGTTACGTCGATGCAAGCTTTGACACTAATCCACATGACTCTGAGTAGTAAACCGGATTCGTATAGTGCAGGAGTCATTTGGAATAGTTCGTGGGAGACTAAAAACCTCTCTCACAAGCAAGACATGATCAAACTCCATAACTGCGTGGGTGTTGGATTCATTACTATCACATAGTGATGTGAACTAGATTATTGACTCTAGTGCAAGTGGGAGACTATTGTAAATATGCCCTAGAGGCAATAATAAATTGGTTATTATTATATTTTCTTGTTCATGATAAGCGTTTATTATCGATGCTATAATTGTATTGATTGGAAACTCAGATACATGTATGGATACATAGACAACACACTCTCCCTAGTAAGCCTCTAGTTGACTAGCTCATTAATCAAAGATGGTTAAGGTTTCCTAGCCATAGAAAAGTGTTGTCACTTGATAACGGGATCACATCATTAGGAGAATGATGTGATGGACAAGACCCAAACTATGAACGTAGCATATGATCGTGTCAGTTTATTGCTGCTGTTTTTCTGCATGTCAAAGTATTTGTTACTATGACCATGATATCATGCAACTCCCGGACACTAGAGGATACTGGACGTTGCCAAGTAACTGAGTGACTATAAAGGTGTTCTACAGGTATCTTCGAAGGTGTCTGTTGGGTTGGCATGAATCAAGACTGGGATTTGTCACTCTGAGTGACGGAGAGGTACCTCAGGGCCCACTCGGTAACACAACATCCCAACAAGCCTTGCAAGAATTGTGACTAAGGAGTTAGTCACATGATCTTTTATTACAAAACGATGAAAGAGACTTGCGAGTAACGAGATTTAACTAGGTATGGAGATACCGACGATCGAATCTCGGGCAAGTAACATACCGAAGGACAAAGGGAACAACATACGGGATTAACTGAATCCTTGACATAGAGGTTCAACCGATAAAGATCTTTGTAGAATATGTAGGAGACAATATGGGCATCCAGGTCCCTCTATTGGTTATTGATCAGGGAATGTCTCAGGTCATGTCTACATAGTTCTCGAACTCGCAGGGTGTGCACACTTAAGGTTCGGTGACATTTCTGTATTATTGAGTTATGTGTGTTGGTAACCGAAAGTTGTTCGGAGTCCCAGATGAGATCCCAAACGTCACGAGGAGCTCCGAAATGGTCCAGAGGTAAAGATTGATATGTAGGAAAGTTGCATATGGCTTCCGGAAAGTTTTCGGGCATTACCGGTAAAGTACGGGGAGTGATGAATAGGTTCTGGGGTTTTACCGGGAGGGTCCACCAACCCGGGAGAGAACCTAATAGGCCTAAATGTGGTTCACCGGCCCTTAGTGGGTTGGTGCTGCCAGCCCAAGGGGGCCTATTTCGGCCAAGGATCAAAAGAAGGAAAGAAAAGGGGAAAAGGGGAAGGAGGAGACAAGGTGGAATCCTACTGGGAGTAGGATTGGAGGTGGACTCCTCCACCTCCTCTCCACTTCGGCCAAATCAAAGGAGCCTTTTGGCTGCCTCCTCCCCTCCCTCCCTCCTATATATAATAGAGGATTTGAGGGCAGCCCTAACCCTAATTAGCCATGTGTTGCCCTCTCTCCCTCTAAATCGTTTACTCCTCTAGATTAGTTCCGAAGAGTTTGGTGAAGCCCTGCTAGATTAGTTCACCACGACCACCACCACGCCATTGTGCTCGAGAACTCATCTACCTCTCCGCCCCTCTTGCTGGATCAAGAAGGCGGTGATCATCATCAAGCTGTACGTGTGCTGAACGGGGAGGTGTCGTCCGTTCGACATTAGATCACGATGGATCGTGATGGGATCGCGGGACGGGCTGCGGTTCGAATCGTGAAGATGTTCCACTACATCAACCGCGTTATATATGCTTCCGCTTAGCGATCTACAAGGGTACGTGGATCCGATCTCCCCTCTCGTAGATGATCATCACCATGGATAGGTCTTGCGTGTGCGTAGGAAATTTTTTGTTTCCCATGCGACGTTCCCCAACACATAACAGTTGAGTTGTCAATTAAACCACACTTGGTATATCCTTCTGCAGCAAATATTTAGTAGCACAACAAGTGATAGTAGTAACAGTAACAGTGATAGCAGCAATTTTGGTAATAGTAGTAGTAGTAGCAATTTAGTAGCAGGTGTGACAGTAGCAGTAACAGTAGTAACTTAGCAAGATTCAGTATATGTAATGCGTAGGCACATGGATCAGCAGTGAATAATGATTTAGATGGCATTGATCATATGAAATTTACACACTAGGGCGACACGGAACTAGCTCCAATTCATCAATATAATGTAGGCATGCATGCCATATATAGTCATGTGTCCTTGCGATAAGAACTTGCATGACATCTTTTGTCCTACCCTCCCTTGGCAGCAGGGTCCTATTGGAAACTAAGGGATATTAAGGCCTCCTTTTAATAGAGAACCGAAACCAAGCACTAACACATGGTGAATACATGAACTCCTTCAACTACGACAATCACCGAAAAGAATCCCAATCATTGTCACCTTGGGGTATGCGGATCAAGACATATAATAGGTAAATATAAGTTGCAAGATAGGATCGAAATCACTCTTATATTCATGAAATCATAATAGGTTCAGATCTGAAATCATGGCACTCGGGCCCTTGTGACAAGCATTAAGCATAGCAAATTCATAGTAACATCAATCTCAGAACATAGTGGATACTAGGGATCAAGCCCTATGATCAATCTCATCAAATTCCACCACTATCTAGTAAGCCTACAAAGGAATTAATAACTCCGGATGGTAAACATCATGGTGGTGTTGATGGAGAAGGGTTGGTGATGACGACGACGACAAATCCCCCTCTCGGGAGCCCCAAACGGACTCCACATCAGCCCTCCGAAGGAAGAATGGGAGGTGACGGCGGCTCTGTCTCATAAAATGTGAAGAAAACTTCTCTCTTATTTTTTTCTTTGAGAATATGAATTTATAGGACCTCGATTAGGGTTGGAGGTGCCTCGACGGCGCCACAAGCCATCAGGTCGCGGCCTAGGGGGCGCCATGATGGCTTGTGGCCCCCTGACACTTACCCTCCGGCAGGTCTTCGCTCCATAAATATTTATAAATCCAAAAAATAATTCACAAAAAGTTTTGTCTGATTCCGAGAACTTCTATTTCTGTAGAAAAATAACACCAAGGTAGTTCTGCTGAAAATAGTGTTGGGGAACGTCGCATCGGAAACAAAAAAAATTCCTATGCGCACGAAGACCTATCATGGTGATGTCCATCTACGAGAGGGGATTTCCGATCTACGTACCCTTGTAGATCGCACAGCAGAAGCGCTAGTGAACACGGTTGATGTAGTGGAACGTCCTCACGTCCCTCGATCCGCCCCACGAACCGTCCCGCGATCCGTCTCACGATCTAGTGCCGAACGGACGGCACTTTCCGCGTTCAGCACACGTACAGCTCGACGATGATCTCGGCCTTCTTGATCCAGCAAGAGAGACGGAGAGGTAGATGAGTTCTCCGGCAGCGTGATGGCACTCCGGAGGTTGGTGATGATCTTATCTCGGCAGGGCTCCGCCCGAGCTCCGCAGAAACGCGATCTAGAGGTAAAACCGTGGAGTTATGTGGTCGGGCTGCCTTGGAAAAGTTGTCTCAAATCAGCCCTAATTGCTCCATATATATAGGAGGAGGGAGGGGAGGCTTGCCTTGAGGCTCAAGGAGCCCCAAGGTCTGCGCCACCAAGGGAGGAGGAGTCCTCCTCCAATCCTAGTCCCACTAGGATTGGAAAGTGGAGTCCTTCTCTCCTTTCCCACCTTTTTTTTATTTTCTCTTTGATTTTCTATCCTTGGCGCATAGGGCCCTCTTGGGCTGTCCCACCAGCCCACCAAGGGCTGGTGCGCCACCCCCAAGGCCTATGGGCTTCCCCGGGGTGGGTTGCCCCCCCCCCCCCGGTGAACACCCGGAACCCATTCGTCATTCCCGGTACATTCCCGGTAACTCCGAAAACCTTCCGGTAATCAAATGAGGTCATCCTATATATCAATCTTCGTTTCCGGACCATTTCGGAAACCCTCGTGACGTCCGTGATCTCATCCGGGACTCTGAACAACATTCGGTAACCAACCATATAACTCAAATACGCATAAAACAACGTTGAACCTTAAGTGTGCAGACCCTGCGGGTTCGAGAACTATGTAGACATGACCCGAGTGACTCCTCGGTCAATATCCAATAGCGGGACCTGGATGCCCATATTGGATCCTACATATTCGATGAAGATCTTATCGTTTGAACCTCAGTGCCAAGGATTCATATAATCCCGTATGGCATTCCCTTTGTCCTTCGGTATGTTACTTGCCTGAGATTCGATCGTCAGTATCCGCATACCTACTTCAATCTCGTTTATCGGCAAGTCTCTTTACTCATTCCGTAATACAAGATCCCGCAACTTACACTAAGTCACATTGCTTGCAAGGCTTGTGTGTGATGTTGTATTACCGAGTGGGCCCCGAGATACCTCTCCGTCATACGGAGTGACAAATCCCAGTCTTGATCCATACTAACTCAACGAACAGCTTCGGAGATACATGTAGAGCATCTTTATAGTCACCCAGTTACGTTGCGACGTTTGATACACACAAAGCATTCCTCCGGTGTTAGTGAGTTATATGATCTCATGGTCATAGGAACAAATACTTGACACGCAGAAAACAGTAGCAACAAAATGACACGATCAACATGCTACGTCTATTAGTTTGGGTCTAGTCCATCACATGATTCTCCTAATGATGTGATCCCGTTATCAAGTGACAACACTTGCCTATGGTCAGGAAACCTTGACCATCTTTGATCAACGAGCTAGTCAACTAGAGGCTTACTAGGGACAGTGTTTTGTCTATGTATCCACACATGCACTGTGTTTCCAATCAATACAATTATACCATGGATAATAAACGATTATCATGAAAAAGAAATATAATAATAACTAATTTATTATTGCCTCTAGGGCATTTTTCCAACAGTCTCCCACTTGCACTAGAGTCAATAATCTAGTTCACATCACCATGTGATTCCAACGAATCCAAGACCCATATAGTTATGGGGTCCGATCACGTCTTGCTCGTGAGAGAGGTTTTAGTCAACGGTTCTGAAACTTTCAGATCCGTGTGTTCTTTACCAATCTTTATGTCATCTTATAGATGCTGCTACTATGTGCTATTCGGAAATACTCCAAATATCTATTCTACTATACGAATTCGTTTCACTACTCATAGTTATTTGGATTAGTGTCAAAGCTTGCATCGACGTAACCCTTTACAGCGAACTCTTTAACCACCTCCATAATCGAGAAAAATTCCTTAGTCTATTTAGTTACTAAGGATAACTTTGACCGCTGATCAGTGATTCAGTCCAGGATCACTCTGTGTACCTCTTAACAGACTTGCTGCAAGGCACACATTACGTGCGATACTCAGCATGGCATACTTTAGAGTCTACAGCTAAGGCACAGAAGACGACCTTCGTCTATTCTCTTTATTCTGCCGTGGTCGGGTTTTGAGTCTTACTCAAATTCACACCTTACAACACAGTCAAGAACTCCTTCTTTGCTGATCTATTTTGAATTCCTTCAAAAACTTGTCAAGGCATGCATCTTGTTGAAACTTCTATTAAGCGTTTTGATCTATCTCCATAGATCTTGATGCTCATCGTTCAAGTAGCTCAATGCAGGTATTCCTTTGAAAAACTCCTTTCAAACAACCTTTTATGCTTCACAGAAATTCTACATTACTTCTGATCAACAATATGTCAACCACATATACTTATCAGAAATTCTATAGTGCTCCCACTCACTTCTTTGGAAATACAAGTTTCTCATAAACCTTGTACAAACCCAAAATCTTTGATCATCTCATCAAAGTGTATATTCCAACTCCGAGATGCTTGCACCAGTCCATTGAAGGATCGCTGGAGCTTGCATACTTGCTAGTATCTTTAGGATCGACAAAACCTCCTGGTTGTATCACACACAATGTTTGCTCAAGGAAACCGTCGAGGAAACAATGTTTTGACATCCTATGTGCAATATTTCATAAATAATCCAGCAATTACTAATATAATTCTAACAGACTTTTAGCATCGCTACGAGTGAGAAAGTCTCATCATAGTCAACTGTTTGATCTTGTCGGAAACATCTTTGCGACAAGTCGAGCTTTTCTTAATAGTGACTTATCACCATCATCATCTGTCTTCCTTTTAAAGATCCATCTTTACTCAATAGTACTATGACCATCTAGTAGTTCTTCCAAAGTCTACACTTTGTTTTCATACATGGATCCTCTCTCGGATTTCATAGCCTCCAGCCATTTGTCAAAATCCGGGCCCACCATTGCTTTCTTCATAACTCGTAGGTTCACTGTTGCTTAACAACATGACCTCCAAGACAGGGTTACTATACCACTCTGCAGTAGTACGCGACCTTGTCAACCTACGAGGTTTGTAGTAACTTGATCCGATGCTCGATGATCACCATCATCAGCTTTCACTTCAATTGGTGTAGGCGCCACAGGAACAACTTCCTGCACCCTTCTACACACTGGTTGAGGTGATGGTTCAATAACCTCATCAAGTTCTACCACCCTCCCACTCAATTCTTTCGAGAGAAACCTTTCCTCGAGAAAGGATCCGTTTCTAGAAACAAAGACTTTGCTTTCGGATCTGAGATAGGAGATGTACCCAACTGTTTTGGATATCCTATGAAGATGCATTTATCCGCTTTGGGTTCGAGCTTATCAGACTGAAACTTTTTCACATAAGCGTCGCAGCTCAAACTTTCAAGAAACGACGGCTTAGATTTCTCTAAACCTTAGTCTATACTGTGTCATCTCAACGGAAATACGCGGTGCCCTATTTAAAGTGAATGCGGTTGTCTCTAATGCATAACCCATAAACGATAGTGGTAATTCGATAAGAGACATCATAGTATGCACCATATCAAATAGGGCGTGGCTAAGACGTTCAGACACATCATCACACTATGGTGTTCCAGGAGGCATGAACTGCGAAACAGTTTCCACATTGTCTTAACTGCGTACCAAAACTCGTAACTCAGATATTCATCTCTATGATCATATCGTAGACTATTTATCCTCTTGTCACGACGATCTTCACTCTAAAATAGCTTTGAACTTTTCAACATTTCAGACTTGTGATTCATCAAGTAAATACTCATGTATCTACTCAAATCGTCAGTGAAGTAAGAACATAATGATATTCACTGCGTGCCTTAGCACCCATTGGACTGCATACATCAAAATGTATCACTTCCAACAAGTTACTATCTTGTTTCATCTCAATGAAAACAAGGCCTTGCTCATGTGGTATGATTTGCATGTCACTAGTGATTCAAAATCAAGTGAGTATAAAGATCCATCAGCATGGAGCCTCTTCATGCAATTTATACCAACATGACTCAAGCGGCAGTGCCACAAGTAAGTGGTACTATCATCATTACCTCGTATCTTTTGGCACCAATATCATGAACATGTGTAACACCACAATTGAGATTCAATAAACCATTGAAGGTGATTATTCAAGCAAATAGAGTAACCATTATTCTCTTTAAATGAATAATCGTATTGCAATAAACACGATCCAATCATGTGCATGCTTAACGCAAGCACCAAATAACAATTATTTAGGTTTAACACCAATCCCGATGGTAGAGGGAGTGTGCGATGTTTGATCATATCAACCTTGGAAACACTTCCAACACGTATCGACACCTCGCCTTTAGCTAGTCCCCGTTTATGTCGTAGCTTTCATTTCGTGTTACTAATCACTTAGCAACTGAACCGGTATCCAATACCCTCGTGCTACTAGGAGTACTAGTAAAGTACACATCAACATCATGTATATCAAATATACTTCTTTCGACCTTTGCCAGCCTTCTTATCTACCAAGTATCTAGAGTTGCTCCGCCTCAGTGACCGTTCCCCTCATAACAGAAGCACTTAGTCCCGTGCTTGGGTTTAATCTGCGGTCTCTTCATTAGTGCAGCAACTGCTTTGTCGTTTCACGAAGTATCCCTTCAAGCCCTTGACTTTATCAAAACTTAGTGGTTTTACTAACCATCAACTATTGATGCTCCTTCTTGATTTCTACTTTCGCAGTGTCAAACATCGCGAATCGCTCAAGGATCATTGTATCTATCCTTGATATGTTATAGTTCATCACGAAGCTCTCACAGCTTGGTGGCAGTGACTTTGGAGAACCATCACTATCTTATCTGGAAGATCAACTCCCACTTGATTCAAGCGATTGTCGTACTCAGATAATCTGAGCACACGCTCAACAATTGAGATTTTCTCCTTTACTTCGTGGACAAAGAATCTTGTCGGAGGTCTCATGCCTCTTAACAAGGGCACAAGCATGAAATCACAATTTCATCTCTTTAGAACATCTCTTATGTTCCGTGACGTTTCAAAACATCTTCGGCGCCTTGCTTCTAAGCCATTAAGTATTTTGCACTGAACTATCGTGTAGTCATCAGAAACGTGCATGTCGGATGTTCACAACATCTACAGACGACGCTTGAGGTACAGCACACCGAGTGGTGCATTAAGGACATAAGCCTTCTGCGCAGCAACGAGGACAATCCTCGGTTTTACATACTCAGTCTGCAAAGTTTGCTACTATCAACTTTCAACTAAATTTTCTCTAGGAACATATAAAAACAGTAGAGCTATAGCGCAAGCTACATTGTAATTCGCAAAGACCATTAGACTATGTTCATGACAATTAGTTCAATTAATCATATTACTTAAGAACTCCCACTCAAAAAGTACATCTCTCTAGTCATTTGAGTGGTACATGATCCAAATCCACTATCTCAAGTCCGATCATCACGTGAGTCGAGAATAGTTTCAGTGGTAAGCATCTCTATGCTAATCATATCAACTATACGAGTCATGCTCGACCTTTCGGTCTCATGTGTTCCGAGGCCATGTCTGCACATGCTAGGCTCGTCAAGCTTAACCCGAGTGTTCCGCGTGTGCAACTGTTTTGCACCCGTTGTATGTGAACGTTGAGTCTATCACACCCGATCATCACGTGGTGTCTCGAAACGAAGAACTGTCGCAACGGTGCACAGTCGGGGAGAACACAATTTCGTCTTGAAATTTTAGTGAGAGATCACCTCATAATGCTACAGTCGTTCTAAGCAAGATAAGGTGCATAAAGGATTAACATCACATGCAATTCATAAGTGACATGATATGGCCATCATCATGTGCTTCTTGATCTCCATCACCAAAGCACCGGCACGATCTTCTTGTCACCGGCGTCACACCATGATCTCCATCATCATGATCTCCATCAACGTGTCGCCATCGGGGTTGTCGTGCTACTCATGCTATTACTACTAAAGCTACGTCCTAGAAATAAGTAAACGCATCTGCAAGCACAAACGTTAGTTTAAAGACAACCCTATGGCTCCTGCCGGTTGCCGTACCATCGACGTGCAAGTCGATATTAACTATTACAACATGATCATCTCATACATCCAATATATCACATCACATCATTGGCCATATCACATCACAAGCATACCCTGCAAAAACAAGTTAGACGTCCTATAATTGTTGTTGCATGTTTTACGTGGTGACCATGGGTATCTAGTAGGATCGCATCTTACTTACGCAAACACCACAACAGAGATATATGAATTGCTATTTAACCTCATCCAAGGACCTCCTCGGTCAAATCCGATTCAACTAAAGTTGGAGAAACCGACACTCGCCAGTCATCTTTGAGCAACGGAGTTACTCGTAGCGATGAAACCAGTCTCTCGTAAGCGTACGAGTAATGTCGGTCCGAGCCGCTTCGATCCAACAATACCGCGGAATCAAGAAAAGACTAAGGAAGGTAGCAAAACGCACATCACCACCCACAAAAACTTTGGTGTTCTACTCGAGAAGACATCTACGCATGAACCTAGCTCATGATGCCACTGTTGGGGAACGTCGCATGGGAAACAAAAAATTTCCTACGCGCACGAAGACCTATCATGGTGATGTCCATCTACGAGAGGGGATTTCCGATCTACGTACCCTTGTAGATCGCACAGCAAAAGCGTTAGTGAATGCGGTTGATGTAGTGGAACATCCTCACGTCCCTCGATCCGCCCCGCGAACCGTCCCCCGAACCGTCCCGCGATCCGTCCCACGATCTAGTGCCGAACGGACGGCACCTCCGCGTTCAGCACACGTACAGCTCGACGATGATCTCGGTCTTCTTGATCCAGCAAGAGAGACGGAGAGGTAGATGAGTTCTCCGGCAGCGTGACGGCGCTCCGGAGGTTGGTGATGATCTTATCTCGGCAGGGCTCCGCCCGAGCTCCGCAGAAACGCGATCTAGAGGTAAAATCGTGGAGTTATGTGGTCGGGCTGCCTTGGAAAAGTTGTCCCAAATCAGCCCTAATTGCTCCATATATATAGGAGGAGGGAGGGGAGGCTTTCCTTGAGGCTCAAGGAGCCCCAAGGGCTGTGCCACCAAGGGAGGAGGAGTCCTCCTCCAATCCTAGTCCAACTAGGATTGGAAAGTGGAGTCCTTCTCTCCTTTCCCACCTCTTTTTTTCTTTTCTCTTTGATTTTCTATACTTGGCGCATAGGGCCCTCTTGGGCTGTCCCACCAGCCCAACAAGGGCTGGTGCGCCACCACCAAGGCCTATGGGCTTCCCCGGGGTGGGTTGCCCCCCCCCCCGGTGAACACCCGGAACCCATTCGTCATTCCCGGTACATTCCCGGTAACTCCAAAAACCTTCCGGTAATCAAATGAGGTCATCCTATATATCAATCTTCGTTTCCGGACCATTCCGGAAACCCTCGTGACGTCCGTGATCTCATCCGGTACTCCGAACAACATTCGGTAACCAACCATATAACTCAAATACGCATAAAACAACGTCGAACCTTAAGTGTGCAGACCCTGCGGGTTCGAGAACTATGTAGACATGACCCGAGTGACTCCTCGGTCAATATCCAATAGCGGGACCTGGATGCCCATATTGGATCCTACATATTCTACGAAGATCTTATCGTGTGAACCTCAGTGCCAAGGATTCATATAATCCCGTATGTCATTCCCTTTGTCCTTCGTTATGTTACTTGCCTGAGATTCGATCGTCAGTATCCGCATACCTATTTCAATCTCGTTTACTGGCAAGTCTCTTTACTCATTTCATAATACAAGATCCCGCAACTTACACTGAGTCGCATTGCTTGCAAGGCTTGTGTGTGATGTTGTATTACCGAGTGGGCCCCGAGATACCTCTCCGTCATACGGAGTGACAAATCCCAGTCTTGATCCATACTAACTCAACGAACACCTTCGGAGATACCTGTAGAGCATCTTTATAGTCACCCAGTTACGTTGCGACGTTTGATACACACAAAGCATTCCTCCGGTGTCAGTGAGTTATATGATCTCATGGTCATAGGAACAAATACTTGACACGCAGAAAACAGTAGCAACAAAATGACACGATCATCATGCTACGTCTATTAGTTTGGGTCTAGTCCATCACATGATTCTCCTAATGATGTGATCCCGTTATCAAGTGACAACACTTGCCTATGGTCAGGAAACCTTGACCATCTTCGATCAACGAGCTAGTCAACTAGAGGCTTACTAGGGACAGTGTTTTGTCTATGTATCCACACATGCACTGTGTTTCCAATCAATACAATTATAGCATGGATAATAAACGATTATCATGAACAAAGAAATATAATAATAACTAATTTATTATTGCCTCTAGGGCATTTTTCCAACAAATAGCGTCACTCTATGTCGGTGCACTAGAGACTGGGGTCCCTTTTGCCCCAGACTTGTGCACGGGCATCGACGATGCCCCCGGCAACAGTGTACCGGGAAGACAGCTGAGAGGCAATCCAAGGCCACGCCCTTCCCCTCTCCAAGTGGGGAGTGGGATGCAAGGGCTCCAGACGCAAGGCCTCGGCGGGCCCTCCTTGCCGGGATGACTCCCAAGGCCCCGGCAGGCACGCTCCACCGGGAAGAATACCCGAAAATCAGCAAGACCCCGGCAAGCCCTCCTTGCCAAGAAAGTATCCAAGCCTCCGGCAAGCCTTCCATGTTGGGAAGGTGACCAAGTCACCCGAAGGAGGCTCCTGGACAGCAAGCTCCTGTCGCTTGCCAGGTGTCCCCGCAAGTTTCTACCGTAATCCGACCGCTCCAGCACATCTCCCGTGTGCCAGCACAGAGCCGAGGTGTCGATTCACCTGGGTATGTGTCGCTACCCCCTTGCGGCAGGTCAAGGGCCAGACAAGGCATTTATTGCCCCTCACACCATCGAAGAAGTAAAGCGGTGAACATTGTTCACTATACACCCCTTGAGTGCACTGTTGGTGACCCCTTTGCCTATAAAAGGAGGCCCAAAGCTCATTCAGGGGACCTTTTTGGTTGGACTTTTGGTGGATCAGAGACTCCCTAATCACCATCTAAGTTACTGTAGCAAAATCAACCTACAATAAATCCACAATACAAACTAAGAAGGAGTAGGGTTTTATGTGCCAAGCGGCCCGAGCCTAGGTAAAAAGAACCTTGCCGGTGTTGATCGTTAGTTCCGCTCTTTGCGCCATACCTCCCTCTCCCCGCCAGACGATCAAGGGACTCCTCAAGCTTCCCATAGGTGTTGGTTTTCCCCCGACATCTTTGGCGCGCTAGGTAGGGGGAGGAGGCGATGGTTGAGAGCTTCTTCGCGGATCTAAGAAAGTTCTGCATCAGAGCTTGGGAAGTGGAACACACCACTGCAGACCCTCGAAGCTAGGCACAACAGTGGTTGCTCTACTTCGCCATGGCCTCCTGACGCCTCCGCAAGCGCCCCGCTGTGCGAATGTGGGCTAGGGAGGGCGGAGACCTCGAGCCCACAAGCACCAGGCTGATGTACCGCTCGGGGACAGTGCGCTGCAGTCGAGGGCGTGCCTGGGGGTTCCGGTGAGGCCTCCGGTACATACTCCGACCGACGAACCTCCACGGAGAGGTGCATAACCGTCGAGAATGCGCCTATGGGCCCCGGAACCTAGACGCGCACTCCAGCCGAATGCTTCGCCCCCGGAAGCGTCACATCTTTGCCAATGGTACGCTCGGGGGCTCCGCCAGCACGGCCAAGCAAAACAGGAAAAGGAGTTATACTCCGGCAACCCCCTTTCTACACGACAGTCGAGAAACTGTCGGCAATTACCTTGCAGGAGGGGAAGTTCCCGGAAGAGTATAGTCTCCTGGTTGCCGCGGATCCGAAGCCTCGGCAAAAGACCCAAGCGTCGCGGGGAGAAGTACCGCGGCACGACAGATAAGTGATAAATATTTCAAATTGAGATTTCAGAGTAGATAGGTTGTTCCCTTTCTGAAAGATCCCGCACCTTGTTTGAGAAACCTGCGCATAGATGGAACCTTGTCAGGATCAGTGCGCCTTAGCTCTATTTCGAACTAGTTCAATGACCTGAACGGCCATAGAGCACCTTCTCACTGTTTCAAACCGGTTCAACAGTCTAAGTGGCTACATGGCACCTTATTTCGCCTCGAGCCACGCTCGATGATCTAATGGTTGCACTGACTGCGGCACGAGCCTTGCCGGTAAGACCCCTCAAGCGAACTGCTAAGGATCCGTTCCTCGAAGCACTAGGGATAGGACCAGTCACGCCGGCAATCTTCCGGAAGACGCAAAAGGCATATCATACAAGGGGAAGGATCAGACACAAGGGTAAAAACATTTCATTCATTTGTTTGGAACAAACTCAGGCATATTACATGACTGATTTTTGCTACTCTAACCTATTGCACTGTCTTTTGGCGAGGGACATGCTCGGCGGACAGAAGTTCAAGAAGACAAAAAGAGGCAAGGCCCCCAGCGCAACCAGTGCTCGCCCATCCTGGACCTCCATTGCGCAGCCGAGAACGGGACCCGAAAGGACGACGGGAACAAAGACTAGGCGATCCCGTGGTATGCGGCAGCGTCAGTTCTTCCGTCTCATCAGCCCGGGCCAAGGAGGAGGAGGATCATGGACTGACGGTGATGGTTCGACCGACGGCCAGTCCGAGGTCAGGTCCTCGTACCCAGGCTTAGCCTACCGAGGGTCTGACCCATACTCGCTGTCACTACCATCCGACCCATCCTCGTTGCTCTCGCGCAAGGAGGGGTTGTCAGTCCCGCTCGAGCTCTCTTCGCAACAGCCGAGGCACGCACCCGAGCTCCCGTAAATCTTGACGGAGAGCAGGTTGTCCGCCATCAGCTTGAAGCGAAGAACGTGCCCATCCAAGAGGTTATGGGCACGGGCGAAGCACTTCCACCCACGGCCGAGAAACAGAAGCCGAGGTCCCGGCTGCTCCATGGCCACTAGGACTGCGGCGTTGCCGCAGCCGTGCACCTCAAGCCGCAACATCGGGGCCTTCTCTTCGCTCATCACCTTGGCGAAGGTGGTGGGGAGTTGAAGCCGGGTCCTGATGTGACCTTGCAGCCTGACAAGAAACTCCAACGGAGTCCTTTCAACACGAGTCCCCGCGTGAACAAGCCCAGGAGAAGACGGAGATGCTGGAGTGGTACTCCGCCTCCCCCGGCCATTGCCTCCACGGCGACCGCCGCTCCTCGTCCCTCCGCCACCACGAGCGCTCGTGCCGGCCTCCGCAGCTGCACCCCCTGAAGCTGTTGCATGATTCGAGTGGGATCCCCTTGCCGCCCTGGCGGCCGATGGTGGCCTCCCTCGTACCCTAGCCATGGTTAGGGGCGAGTCCGAGCTGAAGCTAGAAAAGATTCTACAGATCTAAGGCTAGGAGTGGTGATGTTCCGGGAGCTAATGGATGAGCAAAACCCCCTCGCAAACTCCCTAATTTATAGGGCAAGGCGCGAGGGGATAACACCCCTCACTCCAGAAACCGCCACCCCATCCGCCCTCTCTCCCATGATCACAGGCAACAGGGAACCGCCCCGCCGCACCAATGCATGCAGGGGCGGGTCCTGCCATGACTGCGGCCATTATGGCCACGAACGCCACTTGCCCAACCTTTATTGTGCATGCTTCACGCATGGAAGTAACGCGTCAGGGAGGTGGGGAGGCTACTGTACGCCCACTTCTCCACCTCCCGCCCTTGATGCGCGCCGTGGGGAAGTGCCGCCTCCAATGGCTTCAAGACTCCAGAGTTCCTTGATAGGGGAGCCCGTGCACTACTTTGAGCTTGGCCCAGCAACGCCCCGCGTGCGTGCGTGGCCCAGGTCCGGGGGCTCCTATCGGTGCACTGGAGACTTGGGTCCCTAGTGCCCCAGACTTGTGCACGGGCATCGACGACGCCCCCGGCAACAGTGTACCAGGAAGACAGCAGAGAGGCAATCCAAGGCCACGCCCTTGCCCTCTCCAAGTGGGGAGTGGCATGCAAGGGCTCCCGACGCAAGTCCCTGGCGGGCCCTCCTTGCCGGGATGACTCCCAAGGCCCCCGGCGGGCATGCTCTGCCGGGAAGAATACCCGAAGATCAGCAAGACCTCGGCAAGCTTCCCTTCCCGGGAAGACTCAAGGCCCCTGGCAAGCCCTCCTTGTCGGGAAAGTATCAAAGCCTCCGGCAAGCCTTCCTTGCCGAGAAGGTGACCAAGTCACCCGAAGGAGGCTCCAAGCCAGCAAGCTCTTGTCGCTCGCCACGTGTCCCCGCAAGTTTCTACCATAATCCGTCCGCTCCAGCACATCTCATGTGTGTCAGTGTAGAGCACAGGTGTCGATTCCCATGGGTACGTGTCGCTACCCCCTTCCGGAGGGTCACGGGCCAGAGAAGGCATTTACTGCCCCTGACACCACCGAAGAAGTAAAGCGGTGAACACTGTTCACTGTACACCCCGTGAGCGCACTGTTGGTGACACCTTTGCCTATAAAAGGAGGCCCAAAGCTCATTCAGGGGACCTTTTTGGTTGGACTTTTGGGGGATCAGAGACTCCCTAATCACCATCTAAATTACTATAGAAAAATCAACCTACAGTAAACCCACAATAAAACTAAGCAGGAGTAGGGTTTTACGCGCCAAGCGGCCCGAACCTGGGCAAAAGAACCTTGCCGGTGTTGATCGTTAGTTCCGCTCTCGACGCCATACCTCCCTCTCCCCGCCAAACGATCAAGGGACTCCTCGAGCTTCCCATAGGTGTTGGTTTTCCCCGACACTCTAGGTTAGTTCCATTTAAATGATGCAAATTAGAGGCCAAATCAAAGCAAAAGTGTTTGGAAAAGTAGATACGTTGGTGACATATCAAGCAGCAAGTTGCTCATCGGGAAAACTATCATCAATAGGTAGTGGGTCATCAAGAACATTTTTCATCCTAGATAAGTTACCTGCTACACAGTTTTCATCTCCCTTCCTATCGATAATATGCAAGTCAAACTCTTCAAATAAAAGTACCCACCTGATAAGTCTAGGTTTAGCATTTTCTTTTCCATGAGGTATTTAATAGTAGCATGATCAGTGTGAATAGTAACTTTGGAATCAACAATGTAAGGCCTAAATTATCACATGCAAACACAACTGTTAAAAATTCCTTCTCAGTGGTAGCGTAATTTATTTGAGTATTGCGTGGGGTCTTACTAGCATAATGATTAACATTTAATTTCTTGTCTACTATTTCCCCTAGAACAACACCAACGACACAATCACTAGCATCACACATAATTTCAAATGGTAGATTCCAATTGGGTGGTTGAATAATAGGTGCGGAAATCAATGCTTTCTTAAGTATTCCAAAGGCTTCTACACAATCATCATAAAACAAAAGGAATATCTTTTGGAAAAATATTAGTTAGTGGCCTAGAAATCTTTGAGAAATCTTTAATGAAACGCCTATAAAAACTAGCATGACCGAGTAAACTTCTTATACCTTTGATATCTTTTGGACATTGCATTTTCTCTATTGCATCAACTTTAGCTTTGTCTACCTCAATGCCTCATTCAGAACTTTTATGCCTCAGTATTATACCTTCATTCACCATAAAGTGGCACTTCGCCCAGTTCAAGACAAGATTAGTTTCTTCACATCTGTGCAAAACTCGATCAAGGTTGCTCAAGAAAGATCAAAAGAAGTCCCGTAAATGGAAAAATAATACATGAAAACCTCAACAATATTTTCACAAAATTCATATAATATAGCACTCATGCATCTTTGAAAGGTAACAGGTGCAGTGCATAAACCAAAAGGCAGACGTCTATAAGCATAGGTTCCAAAAGGGCATGTGAAAGTAGTTTTCTCTTGGTCCTCTTTTGACACATGTATTTGAGAGAAACCACATTGTCCATAATGGCGACAATAAATCCATTCAATATGAATAAACCCTATCGTTTTATCCTTAATGGCAACAATACAAATACGTGCCTTGTCCCCTTCTGTCATTGGGATATAGAGCACCACAAGATTGAACCCGCTACAAGGCACCACTCCCAATGAAGATAAATCAATCTAGTTGGTCAAACCAAACGGATAGAGCAGAAAGAAATACGAAACTATAGCAATCATGCATAATAAAAGAACAAAAATGACGCAATTATTTAAATGAATAATCTTATCATAAACCAACAATTCATCGATCCCAACACACACACCGCAAAAGAAGATTACATCGGGTATATCACCCCGGGAATCATAGAGAACATGGTACTGAAGATCAAAGAGAGAGAAGAAGCCATGATCAAAGAGAGAGAGAACTAGGTACTAGATATCTACCGGTAGGTATGTGGTGAACTACTCACACATCATCGTGGAGGTAGCAAGGTTGATGTAGATGGCCGCCATGATCGATTCCCCCTCCGACATGGTATCAAAAAAGGTCTATAGATGGGATCGCACTAGAACACAGGCTTGCGACGGAGGAAAAAATGTTTCGAGTGGCTCTCTGGTGTTTGTGGAATATTTGAGGATTTATAGAAGTGGAATTAGGTTAGGATGATGTATGGGTGGGCCACGAGCTCGGGGGCGCGCCCTACCCCCTAGGGCGTGCCCCTTGAGATGGTCGCTCACCTGTGCTTCTTCTGGTCTCCCCCCAAAGCTTCTAGGGTCTCTTTTTATGTAGAACAAATCACTGTAAAGTTTCATCCTGTTTGGACTCTGTTTGGTACTGATTTTCTGCAAAAGTCAAAAAACACGCAAAATACAAGAACTAGCATTGGGTATTGGGTTAATAGGTTAATTCCCAAAAATGATATAAAACAACATATAAAGTATTCAAGATTGATAATAAAATAGCATGAAACAATAAAAAATTATAGATATGTTTGAGACATATGAGTAGATCGCATGAGCGGTTGTGGTTGAAGCATCGGTGCCGAGGCGTATAGGACTCTTGTGGACATGCTAATTATTTCTACATTGTTGTTATTGTTTGATGATTCCTACAGAAGAGAAATGTCGAAGAATGTGACAGCCCGATGCCGACGTTCCAGAAGATTCCCCCCTTTATTCCGTTTCCGTCGTGTGGATTCATTTATTTGTCGCATCATCATCGCATCATGCGCATCATCCGCATTGCATCGACATCCCGTTGCCGCCAGTTTTCAAAGTTGCATCCGTTGTTAGTTGCCGGTTCTCATCGTTGTCCGTTCTAAGCCCGACCGCACTTGCACGCGCCCGCGACATCGTCGAAACCTTGTTTTAAAAGTGTGTGTAAAACTTTCTCTCATTGGGTTGATATTTGACGTGCAGTCTTATTTTAATATAGGTAGGCCGTCTGTCAGATTTCCTCGCAATCGGAGTCCGTCTGGTACCCGAACGGTCGACCGTAGCGGCACCGTATCCGGTCTATCGTCGGACGTTTTATCGGTGTTTTAAAACTCGTTGCCGGGTCGCCCGTTTTCCCTCTCGTCTCCGGCTAGCCACTCTACACAGCGCACCTAATCTAACCGTAACCCGCCTCTCCGATCGGACCGTTCGATCGCGATCGGAGGGTCGAAAACCCCCAAAATCCCCTAACCCTAGCGCTCTGTCTATATATAGACAACCTAACCCTAGTATCCCCTAGGATCCGTGCCCAGCCGCCAACCCCACCTCTCCATGCTCTCTCCTCCCACCTCCAGCCATCGGGCCCGCCCGAGCCCGGGTCAGGCCCACAAAGCCCATCTGGCGAGCTCCTCTTGAGCCAGCCAGCGCCTCGCTCCCCCCAAGCCTTCCGAAGCGCTACCGAATGGCCCTCGCGTCGCCGACGCCCATCGACCGCTGGTCGCCGCCATCGGCAAGCTGCAGGAGCCCCCTGTCGCCAATGCTGTCCTGCCCCGCCATGGATCCGTCGCCGGCCGCCGCAGAACGCCGCTCCCCGCAGGCGCGTTGTCGTCCTCGAGCTCCTCCCAAGCCAACCGCACAGACCTCGTCGCCCAAGTGTCGCCGACGCCATTCCGCTCCAGATCCGGCAGGCCCGAGGCCAGATCCGCCGCCAGGGAGTCCATCCCAGCTCCGGCCGCAGGCCCCGCGCCGTCGCTGGAGATCGCCCGACGAGAGCGCCTCGCCCCCCCCCCCCCTCCCCCCCCCCCCCCCCCGCGTTGACCGACCCAGGCGGCCTCTACCTTGCCCGACAGCCCAGCTGGGCCTCGCCAGCGCCAGGCGCGCCCCCGGCCCAGTCCGCCCTGTTTGCAGCACCCGAGCCGGCCTAGCTCCACCCCGACGCCTCCCTCGGCCCAGCTCCCTCTCCTCCAGGCGTGCCGGCCCGAGGTGAGCACCTCCCCTGCCCTCTATCCTTCGCCCAAGCGCTCTATAGTTAGATTGCGCAACAGATTAGGCCCGGTAGCACACACACACACACACATACACACACACACATACACACACACACACACACACACACATATATATATATATTAGGGATTTTTCCGGATTAATTTAATTCCAGAAAATTTGACGAATATTAAAACACTCGTAGATTCTTAACCGTAAGTCGGATCGATGCGAGTTGTATATGGTTGTTGTGTAGTTTTGCACGTAGATTCGTAATGTATAACTTGCATGCATGTTTGACGTAGTTTGGCTTGCATTATGCCTAGTTTAGCGTGTTGTCCTAATAGGTGCTTGCCCCGTATTTATTTTCGCGCGTGTCCGGATTGCCCGAACCCCGTAGATAAAATGTTCATGTTTTAGGAACCCTTTCGCCATGTATTTTAGAGTAGTCGTTGGTATTTTTGCATGTAGGATTCCGTAGCTAGTTTGCTATACCGTGTTTAGGACATATTCTCGCATATATGTGTGGCGTTGTTTTTTATTTTGCAACCCCTCATGTTATATATGTTTTCAGGATAGAAAAAAATCCATAGGATTTAACCGTGTATTTAGTTTTAGCTTTTGAGCAAGTTAGTTCGCGTGATATTTTGTCGTGTGGCCCTTTTGTTTATTTTGTGGGATTTATTTCGTGCATCATTTGAAGGAGTTGTCAACTAGAGATATGCTCTTGGATGTTTAGTCTAGCCCCTCGTAATGTTGGTTGCAATAGAAGTCCATGTTTAGGTGTGGTTTGTTTGTTCTTTACTTGCTAGGAAATAGTGTAGTTTTAGAGATGCTGAAATATTTCTAAGTCTGAATCTGTTATATTTTGTTGCTGTCTTGTCTTGATTGTATCTGGTGTTCTGTAGCTCTTTTGAGGTTGATGCAATGGAGTTAGTTGTAGACTTTAGGATTCTCTAGCATGCTATGAATTTTCATGCCATTTGGAGTCCTGTAGATTATGGTTTTGATGTTATCAACATGCCTTCAGATCAAAAACTGCAGTTTCATAAACTGTTATTTTCACTAAGTCTGAAACTGTGTGTGAGATGCCTTTTGTGACTTCTTTTCCTAGTGATCCATGCTTTCATGATAGGTGGTATAAGTTGTATATTGTAGTGCTTCTTGCCCTTTATCGTGTCATGCCTTGTTTGAGCATATTGGATTTGTGTAGCTCATAGTTGTGGGGTGTAGAAAATGCTATGTGGCTGATTTTGGCAGATTGTAGTGATTTCTTGTTTAGCTCGTAGTAGTTCAACCGTTGCTCCATTTTGGTCGTGTCCTATATGAAACTTGCTTAGAATCTCGTGTAGTTTCATATTATCTTGCTGGTTGTGTGTTTTGAAAGGTTGTGGATGCCATTTGCACACATATTGCATTCATGCCATCATATCTTGCGGTGTTCGTATCTTTTGAACCGTAGCTCCGTTGGAGATGTTCTCTATGTGGAAATTGCTTGTAACAACGCATAAAATCACGTGAAACTATTTTTTTGCTGTTTAACAAACATTTAAATGTGTTAGTTCAGATCTGGACAGAATTGCAAATTAACATGTGAGGTCATCTCAGAGATGCTATATGTCATTTCTGACCTCATTTAAAATGCCTAGATAGGTAGTTTAATTATGCTTCACCTCTTGCCATGTTTAACCACATTTAATATTACTGTGTACCTAATCGAGAGTGAACTAAATAATTCGTATGTGGAGTTTCGTCAATATGCAACTCGTTGCATATTGAACTTCACTTAATGTGTAGTGTTTGAGTGTTGTGATTCGTCGTGCCATATGTCATCATATGTGGGATGCATCTTGTCATGCATACCCCGTGGTGAATATCTTGTGTTGATTCTTGTTTCCGGTTTCCTCCGTCTCGATAGAGTTCCGCAAGCGTGTCGGAAAGTGAGGACCCGTTCGACTACATCGGTTCGTCTGCTTCACGGAGTCATTATTCTTCCAAGCGGGATCTCAGGCAAGATAACCATCTCCCCAGATACCATTACTATCATTGTCATGCTAGTTTTACCATTTCTTCGATTATGTCTTGTTGCCTACGACATGTTAAATATCAGCCTCTCGACATTGCCATGAAAATCTTCAACATGTTCACAACCTAGCAAACCACTGATTGGCTATGTTACCGCTTGCTTAACCATGTGTTAGCGTTGCTAGTTGCAGGTGCAGTTGCTACCATGTGAAAACATGGGTTCCTTGTTATATGACCATATTAATGCTATTTAATTTAATGCACCTATATACTTGGTAAAAGGTGGAAGGCTTAGCCTTTCTAGCCTGGTGTTTTGTTCCACCTTTGCCCCCTTAGTTTCGGCTATCGGTGTTATGTTCCATAACTGAGCGCTCCTAACACGATCGGGGTTGTTATGGGGACCCCCTTGATAATTAGTATTAGATTAAAGCTGGTCTGGCAAGGCCCGACATTGGTACTACATTTTCCCAACATAATAACTTTGTTAATACTGAAAGCATAGGGCGTCATGAACCCGAGGAGTAATTTTACATAATACAGGGGGCAGTGCTGATGGTGCTCGTCCAAAACAGAGTCGTTTGCGGGGCCAACCCGGGGCAACTCGGGAGATGTCTATCAGGCCACCGTACGCTGTGCTTATCCGTCGTGTCCTGAGAACGAGATACGCGGCTCCTATCGGGATCGTCGACACGCGGGGCGGCCTTGCTGGATTAGTTTTACCTTTGACGAATGTCTTGTGCATCGGGATTCTGGTGATGCTTTGGGTAATCTCAGAATTGAGGTTTTCCACTAAGGAGTCCGGCGAGATGGCGAGCTTCGTGATCGAGGATTTCTATGCGGCTTGTGGTAATTTGTGATGGATTAGTTGGAGCACCCCTGCAGGGTTAAATCTTTCGGAAAGTCGTGCCCGCGGTATGTGGCAACGTGGAAACTTTGTTTAACACTGGTTCTAGATAACTTGAAGATAACTTAATTAAAATATGTCAACCGTGTGCGTAACCGTGACCGTCTCTTTCGCGAGTTCCTTCTCCGATCGAGGACACGGTGGGGTTATGTCTGACGTAGGTAGGTGTTCAGGATCATTCATTTGATCATCAGTAGTTCACGTCCGATAAGCGTAGATCATCCCCCTCTTTATTCGTGTACTCGTAAGTTAGCCACATCATATAATGCTTAGTCGCTTGCTGCAGCCTCACCACTTAACCACACCTCACTTATTAAGCTTTGCTAGTCTTGATACCTTTGGAAATGAGATTGCTGAGTCCCCTGTGGCTCACAGATTACTACAACACCAGTTGCAGGTACAGGTAAAGGTTACTTGATGCGAGCGCGTTGATTGTTCATTTGGAGTTGCTTATTATTCTTCTTCTTCATCGATCTAGGATGGGTTCCAGGACGGCAGCCTGGGATAGCAAGGATGAATGTCGTTTTCTTTTCTCGTTTGTTTTCGCCTGTAGTCGGACCCTTCTCTTCTTCATGATGTTTATATATTGTACTGATGTGACTCTGATGTAGCTTGTGGCGAGTGTAACCCAATTCCATATATCACTTCTTTTCAGTACATGTACTTGTAACGATAACCATTCTTGCGAAACGACGAGATGCGCTTCTATCCCTGACGAGGCCCTCGTGCCAAATTGAGGATGGGATCGCATCTTGGGCGTTACAAAGAATCTCCTCGAAGTTCCATGTGTGGGTGTGGAAGGTTGTAGGATTGGGGGGAGTAGATAGTAGTTGGAAGAGGACTAAGGTGTTTTATTTATCTGTAAAAAATGACAATGTTACTTCAAGGATATTTTGTTAGGAAGCCGCATGCGAATTCTGAAGATATATGTTTGTCAAGATCTTTTGAAAATATATGTTTGTCAATATCGGTGTTCAGTCATTGAAATATTTATGCTCCCCTTGTAATTCACGTGCAATTAGGTAGTCTTCAGTAAATTTTCTCAACATTTTCAATAGGACTAACCTAGAACCATTTTCAGGATTTTCTCATGGCGGCAGGCTGGGAACGACCCATGAGGATAGCGAGTATATAACATGCATTTTGTTCTAGAAGTTAATATTTATTTGAACGTATCCTATTATGTTGAGTGTGATAAACAATTGCTATGTACTTAAATTATGTCGTTATTGCTATTTGGATTTGGATTTTCAAGTGAATATAATATAGTACTTTTCTTGATGCAAAGGTTCACAAGTTATACATATTTGCAGTCATGTTTGAATGCATGCCTTGCATACTTGATTTTCCTCTTTAAGTGTCGGTATGTAGTCTGTCGTGGAATCTCTAGAAAAACTTACATTTAGGATGAAGGGAATAGATGTATGATGTAAGCTCTTAACTTCGAAATTTACTACATATCTTGCCGATGTTATTCATTCAGATTTCTCATCAATCTAGCATACATTTATTGGTGTGCATATCACCTATGGTAGATCTTAAAATTTCCAGATCTTCATTTTCACCTTCAGAATACCAAACTCCATATGTACACCACTTTACTTTTCAAAAATTCACAGCATTGTAATTGCATCATAATGAGTAATAAGGGTAATATGGAGTCTGTGCTCGAATATTGTATTTGGAGTCCGAACTCCATGGAGCTCGGTTTTGAAAATTTGAACTTCATCAAATTTCATATTTTCTACATTCCAAAAAATTCTAAAAAAACACATATATACATGAAGGCATAACACACATGTGTGTAAATATTGAGAGCAAAATATGTTGAAATGAGAGTTATATAAAAAGACAAATCTAAGACTTTTTAACACATGGTACTATTCATCCTCCCATGTCATGAATTTGTCTTTTACACACATACACATAACATTATTGTTTAATTGCACTATCTTTTTCAGATTTTTTAAAAACCGGAAAATTTGAATTTTGTTTTTTCTTTAGAAAAAGGCCTCCATAGAGGGCGAGTGACAAACGTATATTCTTGTCCTCGCTCCACTTTTTAACAAATGTAATTTACTACCACTCACATATCAGAAGGTGAATTATGTGATAGCACAAAGTAGTGTTCAAACTATCCATAATGAAGGTAACTTAGACTAGAAACATAAGCATGTTACTAGTCTATGTTGTAAGGAGTACCACTATAACGGAGAATAACATATGTATGATATAATGCAACACTTCATTATTAGCTTGTAGACTCATTTTGTAGTAATATCAAATAGTACGAGAGCTCAGGAACTACCTTTTTGCGGAAGACGACGTCAAGGCATCTCCGAGGCGAATGCATCGCTCTTTCCATTGACATGCAGGCGGCTCGCAATGACGTCGATGGGTTCATGATGGTCGGACGCCTCCTTTCGCCCTTCCATGTCAAGCCACATGTCATCGTTGATGAGCTTCGTGCCACGACGTGGAAGCGCCAAGGGGTAGTCACCGTCGAAGAAGTGTCAAGCGATGACGGGAGGTTTTTCCTCAATTTTTTTCTGAAGGAGATAGACGGTTTGTGCTTAAGGCACAACCGTAGCATTATAGGCGGGATGGTTTCATTTTTGCCGAGTTCGACGACAAAGGCGACCCGGCGGAGGTCGCCCTTGGCGTCATGGCCATTTGGGCCCACGTACGCGGCCTCCCTTTCAAGCTCAAGACCGAGAGTATGGGCTGGACTCTCGGGGATCAAATGGGGGAGGTTCTCGAGGTCTCACACCGTAATCATATCATCATCGAATTTTTTGTGTGTGTGCGTGTAGATATTATGTTACATGAGCCTCTAAAGAGTATTGTAGGCTTCACTCCTTTTGGTAGTTCAAAGCAACTTAAATTTGATGTACGTTATGAGAAACTACCCTTGTATTGCTGAGAGATTTTGTAATATCCCTAGTGAGAAAAGAATAGCCACCTATCCAAAAAAACTTAGTGTTGAAGAATATTGGAAGGGTCAAGGCGCAAGCAAGAGACCTCTTAAATTTGGTAGCCTCTCTCGTGCTGAGAAGTTTCCAAGTGCCAGCATCGACAGCAACAACACTGATGGGATTGTCATCAAGGTGGCCACGGTCGTGAGCAGTCTCTTGGTGGCCGAAAAGGATACTGCAACTTTTGCCAAGATGGCCGCCTCGACAACGGTGCCGGCAACTGCGTCTACAACGGCGATGATCGTTGCAGCGACAACGGAGGGTACAATACATGCTACTCCCATGACTGGCCAGGAGGGTAGGGCTTGGGCGACATCGTTGTCTATAGGTGGCGAGGCACTCTGTCAGGAGGACCGACTGCTGGTGCAGGCTGCGCCCGCTAGACTCGGCCCAGGAGGGCCGGGGGCTGGTGGACATGGGTTTCCCTGGTTACCAGGAGGACCTGGGAAAGCTACAGCTGGTACAGTCTAGCGAGGTGCCCACGGCTGTTGTGGAAACTAGTAACCAACTTCAGTTCCAGCCAAGTATTTTGGAGGCGCTATCTGGTGTTATGGTTGCACGACTTGCTTCTGCTAGGGATGATAAGGCTAATGATGGTACGTTCTTCACATTTAGTGCTGCTAAGGATACAATGCAGGGCCCTGCGCGACTTGCTTCTGCTGGGGATGATAAGGCTAATGATGGCACGTGCTTCACATTTAGTGGTGCTAAGAATACAATGCAGGGCCTACATAAAAAAGAAAGGAAAGAAGGACAAGAAAAATAGGGAGGCTGACAGAGGTGAGGAAGCACGTAGGAAGGTCCTAGGTAAAAAAGGAAGACTTTTTTCTCATGCCCATCCAACGGGTAGTGAGTCAGAGTTTTATTTTGAGAAATCTTTGGATAGTTATGAATGCATGTTGTATGGTGACGTAATAGTCTCGTTCAAGCGGGTGTGCATGGGTAGAGTTGAAGTTGTGCAGGATGTGGAGGGTGTTGTCTCACATGTTGCAAAGGAGATAGATGAGGAGGATGAAGAGTACGCGCAAAAGGGGGCAGAATTTGTTGGAGACGAGAAGCGAGTCTATGGCGCATCGGAGGACCGCCATGCCAAATGAAAATCCTGGGATGAAACTGTCGTGGTATGCTCTCAAACACGGCAGTTCGAGAGCTCCTCGACCTCCAAGGGAGCATAAAGGTGGATTTAGTTCTTCTTTCAGAGTCGCATTTGAATAAATGTAACGCCGATTAGCTGTGTCGCGTCTTAAATTTTGATTCCATGTTTGTAGTGGAAAGTGATGGTCGGGCTGGTGGCCTAGTTTTGTTTCATCAAAATATGAATAAAGTTGTGTTGGACTATGCATCGTCTCATTTTATTGATATTTTGTTCATGTATGAGGATATTGTACAGTGGCGGTTCACATGTTTCTATGGTTACCCCGACTGGAATAATCACAATTTATCTTGGGATGATATCCGTAACTTGCACAGTAAAGGTGATCGCCCTTGGATAGTTATGAGAGATTTTAATGAAAAAAAAAATCTTCGGAAAAAGAGGGTGGTAACGCCAGACCTAATGCAATAATAAGAGCATTCCGTGAGTGTCTAATGGATTGTGGACTTGAGGATTTAGGCTGCATTGGTGATCCTTTTACTTGGAGTAGAGGTGAAATAAGAGAGCGCCTCGATCGAGTTGATTGCAATGTTAGGTGGGCAAACAAATTTCCTCAGGCGGCGGTTATTAATGAAGAACATGTTCATTCTGACCATCTTCCATTGGTTGTGGACACGGGTTATATGGATGAAAACATTTTTAGGCGTCTAGAGGGGCGTGTGAAACAGTTTGAAGCAAGGTGGTTAAAGAAAGAGACTGACACTGAAATTGTGAAATTGTGAAAGCATCTTGGGAAAAGGCCAAATTAGTTGCGATCATGAGATCCTTAAGGGGCTCAAGCGGAGAATTCAAAAATAAAAAAAGGAGTTGGAGAAATTGAGGTGTGGGCCGTTGAATGCAGAATCCTTGTCCTCATAGAAGGAAATCATAGTATTAGTTGAGAACCATTTGGATCAAGAGGAAATGTTTTGGCTACAGAGAGGTCAAGCAAACTGGTTGATGCATGGGGATCATAATACTTCTTTCTTCCATAACGCTGCAACAGCTAGGAAAAAAATATATAAAGAAACTTCTCGATGACTCTCGAACTTGGCGCAAAGATGGAGAATTGAAGGATCACATAACAAATTATTTTTCTGAACTCTTCACGTCGGAGATTTTGCATTTGAGTCAAGAAGTTTTGTCCCTTGTTTGCAGGAGAGTGTCTACTGAAATGAACATTTCTCTTCTTGCTCCTTATACTGCGGAGGACGTTCGTAAGGCTTTGTTCGATATTGGGGATTTAAAAGCTCGAGGACCAAATGAACTCCATGCTATATTCTATAAAATATTTTTGCCCATGCCTGGAGATGACTTAGTTGAAGAGATCCTGCAAGCAATCAATACATGCACTATCCCAAAGGGCTGGAATGATACTAAAATTGTGATGACCCCTAAGGTTAATACACCAGAAAGGGTAACCCAGTTTAGCCAACCAGTCTATGTAATGTGGTTTATAAGATAATTGCTAAAATGGTAGCTTCTCGACTGAAGGTTTTTGTTCCCGATATTATTAGTCCTATGCAGAGTACTTTTGTGCCCGGTAGATTGATAACAGATAACATTTTAGTGGCTTATGAGTGTTTTCACACCATCAAGAACAAAAGAGAAGGTAAAGAGGGATTGTGTGCTATTTAAGCTTGATATGCATAAAGCTTACAATAGAGTTGAGTGGCCTTTATTGAAGGAGATTATGTTGACACTTGCCTTCCATCAAGATTGGGTAAATCTTATTATGCAATGTGTCTCGACTGTCGAATACAAGGTACGAATTAATGGGGACGAAAGTGAATGTTTTAAAACAACAAGGGGTTTATGGCAGGGTGATCCGTTGTCACCTTACCTTTTCTTATTATGCATAGAAGGTTTGAATGCATTACTAGTTCATGCTCATGCTGAGGAAAGCCAACCCATCACAAACCTTCTCTTTGCGGATGATTCGTTGATTCTTATGAAAGCCAACAAACAAAGCGCGGTAGCTCTCAAATCAGCACTTGATTCATACTGTGCGGCTTCAAGACAATTAGTTAGCGTTGAAAAATCTAGCATTTTTTCAGTCCTAATACAAAGGTGGAAATTAGGGAACAATTATGTACTACTCTAAATATTTTTACTGAGGCCCTCAATGATAAATATCTGGGCTTGCCAGCAAATGTGGGATTAGATAAAACAAACTGCTTTCAATTTGTGATTGAGATAATAGTTAAAAAAATAAGTGGTTGGAAGGAAAAGCTACTTTCTGCTGGAGGGAAGGAGATCCTGCTCAAGGCGGTTATCCAAGCCATACCCGCCTATGCAATGTCGGTCTTTAAAATTCCTAAAAAATCTGTAAAGGAATTATTGACGCGATGGCGCATTTCTGGTGGGGAGACGAGGAGAACCAGATAAGGATGCATTGGATGGCCTAGTGGAAGATGTGTATCCCAAAAAATCAAGGAGGAATGGGATTTCGTAATATTCACTATTTTTAATTTAGCAATGCTCGCTAAACAGGCATGGCGCCTTCTTGATAGACCTAATTCCTTGTGTGCTACTATTCTTAGGGCCAAGTACTATCCTGATGGTGATCTACTGGACACTAAATTAAAGAAAGGCTCTTCCTTCACGTGGTAGAGTATTATGGCTGGGGTGAACTCTCTAAAAATGGTTATATTTGGCGAGTGGGGAATGGACAAAACATCAATATTTGGGATGACGCTTGGATTCCAAATTGTGCTAATAGGAATATTGTAACGCCAAAGGGAAGACTTTTGTCATCTAAAGTGGCTGATTTGATTGATCATGTTATGAATAACTGGGATGAATACCTTATTAGACAAACAATGTGGCCCATTGATGTTCAACGGATTCTTTCAATTCCATTATCACAACATGACATGCCAGATTTCATGGCCTAGAGTTATACGAAGAATGGTATGTTTTCGGTACGGTCTGCTTACTCGATGGAGTGGGACCATCAGTATGGAAGTAAACTGAGACATTCTAATGGGATGGGACGATCTACAACTAACCCTATCTGGAGTAAGTTATGGAGGTTATCTTGCCCGACAAAGGTTAATTTTTTTATCTCGCGTACGCTACATGGCACCCTTTCTTGTCGTGTAACGCTTGCGAATAGACATATGGAAATTTCACCAATTTGTCCCACTTGCTCTCAGGGTCTTGGAGATACTAAGCATTTACTTTTCTGTGTTCTAAAGCAAAGGAAGTTTGGGAAAGATTAGGGGATGGATGATATAATTGCAAAAGCTTGTGAGGTTGATCATGCTGGAGAGGCGGTGTCGGAGTACTTAATTCTTCTCCCAGAACAAGAATTGAGGATTATGGGACGCCACAATGTGCGTGAAATGATTGCTATCTTAACATGGATCTATGGTGGGAAAGACAAAAATTGGTGCATAAGGAGAAAACTCAGAATGCTCATATGATTTTTGTGGAAATTCTAGCCCTAACAACAAACTTTATCAATGCATCATCCCCAAAGGCCTCAATGAGAAGGGAGGGATGGTCTTGTCCCCCCAGGGATTTGTGAAACTTAATGTAGATGCTTCTTTTGACCATAATCTGCTACGGGGCACGATGAGGCAGTCCTTAGAGATGATAAAGGAAGATTTATTGCAGGAGGAAACAACAAGATTGGCTATTGTGCTGACGTATTGATGGCTGAAGCATTGGCGTTCAAATTTGGCCTAACACTGGCGCAAAGGGCGTGTTGCGATCGTCTTATTATTAACTCGGACAATATGGAGGTTATTGAGACAATAAAGGATGGAGGACGATCTGCAGGTTCGACGACGGCAATATTCGATGACCGTTTTCATTACGCGTGTGATTTTGTAGTTACTAGAATCGAACATTGTAATGGAGAAGCAAATAAAGTTGCTCATGAGCTCGTTAGACTAGCAAGATTTTCTCAGATTTTTGAATGGTGTGAAGAACCATTAGATGGAATTGTAATGTTACTCATAAACAATGTTTTGGTTGTTTCTAATGAATAAAGTTCTTGTTTTCCTAAGAAAAAGGTTGTAGACTCATTTTATTTTGGTATGTGTGATGTTACTTATAGTGTGAGTAATTACCAGCTATATTATTCAATTTATCTTTCTTCTCGTTAATTAGCTGTCACATCATCTTTTTTCCTTAAGTGACATCCATGAGCATGGTTAATAGTATAGCCAATTGTCGACTATATGATGTTGATGTGTCATATATACTCACTATTTATTGCCACACATACAACAATATTAGCTATAAGGTTGGCCATAAGAATAGTACTTTTTTCCACCTTATGCCCATCTCTTTCTTCGTATTTATTGCATTTGATTAAAAGTACGTATATACCTAGGCTCTTGCATGAAAGTCCACTATATTTACTTTTTCATCCCTCTTCTTCATATAGACGAAAATGCCATGTAAGCAGGCTATAAGGCGAAAGTGCATAAAAGCTCTCGGGTGCTAGGCCCCCCAATATTTTAAAATAATTTAGTAATTCAAAAAATTCAAAAATACATGAAACTTTTTATGAAATCAAACATAATTAAGTATTACACTCGTATAAAAATATTAAACGGGGAATGACTTTCATTGCATCCCAAGTCAAAGATTTTCCAAAAAAGGCTAGATAAAATACTATTCATGTCATATTGTCGTCATATTTTTTTTTACCTTGAAGTCAATGGAAATAATTCCTTGATGATTTTTTATATGAGTACATTACCTAGTCATATTGAATTTTAAAAAAGTTTTAAGATTTTTTTACCTTTTTTGAATTGCTAAATTATTTTTAAATATAGGGGTTGGAGCACCCGAGTGCTCCTAATCCGCTCCCGGTTATAAGACAATTATTGTACTTGTTCTATGTTCCTGCCACTATGAATAGTCTTAGGTTTAAAATAAAATAAAAAAGTCTGCATGGAATTCATACAGACCTGCAATAAAATTAACAGATTAGCAAGAAAAATTAGTCAGTGTGACCTGCTCGGTGTGCTAAATATGGAGTCCTTTTTCTACGGCTATAATAATCATGAACTATTGGGTCCTGTATTAAACTCACTCCCTCCGATCTCCGGAACCTTCCAGAGTACTACCGCAGGAGCACAATAAAAAAATAAAACGACAAGGCGCCTAAACCCAGCCAACTGACATGCGGACCAAACCATCCTATTAGCCGGCCCCACAGCCCCGTCGTCCCGAGCCCCCAACCCCCGTCGTCTCCCCTTCACGCACCTGGTAGAACGTTCGAGAGCCCCTCCTCCGACTATATAACCTTCCCCACCGCGCCCGCCTTCTCCATCCTCGCGACCCAGAGCCCGAGAACCCCGCTCCAAAGCCCTAACCCTAGGCCATCCCCTCTCCCTCCCCTCAACCCTCGTCGACTCCGCGCGCGCCTGCGTTCCAGGAGCTTCCGCTGCCGGCGGCGCCATGGCCTCAGAGACCGAGACCTTCGCCTTCCAGGCGGAGATCAACCAGCTGCTCTCGCTCATCATCAACACCTTCTACTCCAACAAGGAGATCTTCCTCCGCGAGCTCATCTCCAACGCCTCCGATGTAAGCTTCCCCGCTCCCGCTCCCGCCCTCCGTTCCCTTTCCCCTGTAATGCTCTGATTCGCGGCTCTGTTTAGATCCGTGCGCGATACGGCCCTTCGCCTTGCCGATGTTCAGTAGATCGCGTGTGTTTGTCGGTTCGCGACGGTTAGTGGAAGGGATTTCAAATCCATCGACGAATCCGCGGTTTATGCGATATTCTGTCCTGTCGCACTTCCGATACTCTGTGAGTGGAGCGTAGCCACACATTTGTTTGTTCTCTGTCCTGTCGCACGTGCGAATCTCCATGATTAGTGCTAATCGACTGTCATAAATCTACATTGATTAGTGTTAGTTGACTGTTATAATAGCTTAGGGAACATCATTACTTCCATCGTAAATTTTCCTATACGAGGTAGTAGTGAGTAGAACGTAGCTATACCTTTGTTTAATCCCTGTATGTACTGTCGCACGTGCGGAACTCAGATACCAGAGCTAATTAGACTGTTATAAAAGCTTTGGAAGCGCTGCACTTGCATTATAAATTCTCCTATATGCGGCTAGGCTTTATAAATTGTAAAACAGTCTCAAGGCTTGGTTGCCCCTGGTGTCCTAATTCTCCTATATACTGTCACCTGCATACCAGAGCTTTAAATTCGAATTCCCATGTACTTTACTCCCTCCGTCACAGTTTATAAGGTGTGCACGTGTATCTAGGTTGTCAATTTAACTTATATAAAATATATTGTTTAACATAAAAATTATATCATTACAAAATAGAATATCTAAAGTTTTTAATGATATATTTTTTGCAATATATGCCTTTCATTAAGTTGGTCAAATTGACAACCTAGATATACGTACATGCCTTAACTTATATAAAATATATTGTTTAACATAAAAATTATATCATTACAAAATAGAATATCTAAAGTTTTTAATGATATATTTTTTGCAATATATGCCTTTCATTAAGTTGGTCAAATTGACAACCTAGATATACGTACATGCCTTATAAACTGTGATGAAGGGAGTACATGGCTGGTAGCATGATTTTTTGACTTTTTTTTTTGCTAAATATGGTTTTGTGTTACTGGGTTAACCCTTGAAAAGCATGTACTCCCTCCGTTCCTAAGTCTTTTAAGATGTTTCACTAAAAGGACTACATACGGATGTATATAGATATAATTTAGAGTATAGATTCATTCTTTTTGCTCCGTATGTAGCCCTCTAGTGAAATGTCTAAAAAGACTTATATTTAGGAACGGAGAGAGTACTTACACTTATGATTCAAACTAGATTTTGGATGGTTGCTAGGTTATTGCATATATGTAATCTACATCTATGATAAATAAAAGTAAAGGCTGATACTCCTGTAATGCATTAGCTGTCTCAAAACTTTGATTTATGTCCATTATTTACTGGTTAATCTGTGATACTAAATTGCGTATTTGGGTGCTCTGATGTGCAGGCGTTGGATAAGATCAGGTTTGAGAGCCTCACTGACAAGAGCAAGCTGGATGCTCAGCCAGAGCTGTTCATCCACATTATCCCTGACAAGGCCACCAACACACTCACCCTTATCGACAGTGGCATTGGTATGACCAAGTCAGACCTCGTGAACAACCTTGGTACCATTGCAAGGTCTGGCACCAAGGATTTCATGGAGGCATTGGCTGCTGGTGCCGATGTGTCCATGATTGGTCAGTTTGGTGTTGGTTTCTACTCTGCTTACCTTGTTGCTGAGAGAGTCGTTGTGACCAGCAAGCACAACGATGACGAGCAGTATGTGTGGGAGTCCCAGGCTGGTGGCTCCTTCACTGTGACACGTGATACTACTGGAGAGCCCCTTGGAAGGGGTACTAAGATCACCCTCTACCTCAAGGACGATCAGGTACATCAAGTTATAAGAGTCTCAACACAATTTACTTGCTACCTGTTCTGTTCACAGATTAATATGTTCTGGGTGCACTTGGTAGTTCTTGCGAGTCTTACTTTGGTTCAGAATTTCCATGGTTCCACAATTAGATTGAAATGCTGTTCATTACTTCTGTTCAGAATTTCCATGTTTCTGCAAGGGTGCTGTTAGAAAAGCTGTCCATGTCTTCTGTTCAGAATTTCTATGATTCTGCAAGTGTACTGTTTGATTGAAATGCTGTTGATGTCTTGCGTCTGTTTAGAATTCTGTTAGATTGAATGCTGTTCATGTCTTACTTTTGTTCAGAATTTCCATGATTCTGCAAGTGTACTGTTAGATTGAATTGCTGCTCATGTCTTGTTTCTGTTAAGATTTCTGTTAGATTGAATGCTGTTCATGTCTTAATTTTGTTCAGAATTTCCATGATTCTGCAAGTGCACTGTTAGATTGAATTGCTGTTCATGTCTTGCTTTTGCATCTATGCTCTTGAGGTTGTAAATGCAAGAATTTGCCTCGTCCTGTTGATTAATGATACTCAGTTGTTGATTATACTCAGTTTGGGGAGGGTTCTGTAGAGAAATTCAGTTATATGCTGGTCTTGTTGATTAATGTGCTTCTGCAAGGGTTGCATGCTGAAGGTTGCTAAGTTCTTGTTGTGATCATGTATGGCTGTTGCCGTTTACCATTGTTGTTATAGATTCAGTTAGTATAATTGTTGGCATGGATCCCTTGAAGTTGGAGTCATTAATGTTACCATTGCATGAAATTGGATCAGTATAGTTTGTGCCATCCTAGATTGTTGTTGCTAATTAGTTTCTAGTAATGAGTTTGTTAGTACTGCATTTTGGCCAAGTGACTTGGTCCATGTGGACTGACCTGGATTGCTGTTGCTATTTTGTGTAGTTACTTCTGGTCATTGAAAATTGGAGTGCTATGTTTTTGGCTGTTGCAGTTCTGCCTTCCATTGATAATTTGTGGCATGTGACTTGTCCATGACAGTTTTTACTATTGTTCTCTGCAGTTGGAGTACCTTGAGGAGCGTCGCCTTAAGGATCTGGTGAAGAAGCACTCCGAGTTCATCAGCTATCCCATCTCCCTCTGGACGGAGAAGACCACTGAAAAGGAAATTTCTGACGATGAAGATGAGGATGAGAAGAAGGATACTGAGGAGGGCAAGGTTGAGGAAATTGATGAAGAGAAGGAAGAAAAGGAGAAGAAAAAGAAGAAGATCAAGGAGGTTTCTCACGAGTGGAACCTGATCAACAAGCAGAAGCCTATCTGGATGAGGAAGCCTGAGGAGATCACCAAGGATGAGTATGCTGCCTTCTACAAGAGCCTGACAAACGACTGGGAGGAGCACCTTGCCGTCAAGCACTTCTCTGTGGAGGGTCAGCTTGAGTTCAAGGCCGTCCTCTTTGTTCCCAAGAGGGCCCCCTTTGACCTCTTTGACACGAGGAAGAAGCTCAACAATATCAAGCTCTACGTGCGCCGTGTCTTCATCATGGATAACTGTGAGGAGCTGATCCCAGAGTGGCTGAGCTTTGTCAAGGGCATTGTTGACTCTGAGGATCTTCCCCTGAACATCTCCCGTGAGACACTCCAGCAGAACAAGATCCTCAAGGTGATCCGCAAGAACCTTGTGAAGAAGTGCATCGAGCTCTTCTTCGAGATTGCCGAGAACAAGGAGGACTACACCAAGTTCTATGAGGCTTTCTCCAAGAACCTCAAGCTCGGCGTCCACGAAGACTCCACCAACAGGACCAAGCTTGCGGAGCTCCTGAGGTACCACTCCACCAAGAGTGGTGATGAGCTTACCAGCCTCAAGGACTATGTGACGAGGATGAAGGAGGGCCAGAACGACATCTACTACATCACCGGTGAGAGCAAGAAGGCTGTGGAGAACTCTCCCTTCCTTGAGAAGCTGAAGAAGAAGGGCTACGAGGTGCTGTACATGGTTGACGCCATTGATGAGTACTCCATTGGCCAGCTCAAGGAGTTTGAGGGAAAGAAGCTGGTCTCTGCCACCAAGGAGGGCCTCAAGCTTGACGACAGCGAGGAAGAGAAGAAAAGGAAGGAGGAGCTCAAGGAGAAGTTTGAGGGGCTCTGCAAGGTGATCAAGGATGTGCTGGGTGACAGGGTCGAGAAGGTTATTGTCTCTGACCGCGTCGTTGACTCTCCATGCTGCCTCGTCACGGGCGAGTACGGCTGGACTGCCAACATGGAGAGGATCATGAAGGCCCAGGCCCTGAGGGACACGAGCATGGGCGGCTACATGTCGAGCAAGAAGACGATGGAGATCAACCCTGAGAACGCCATCATGGAGGAGCTGCGCAAGCGCGCCGACGCGGACAAGAACGACAAGTCGGTCAAGGACCTGGTGATGCTGCTGTTCGAGACCTCGCTGCTCACCTCTGGCTTCAGCCTCGACGACCCCAACACCTTCGGCACCAGGATCCACCGCATGCTCAAGCTGGGCCTGAGCATCGACGAGGATGACGAGCCTGCTGAGGCTGACACGGACATGCCGCCGCTGGAGGAGGACGCCGGCGAGAGCAAGATGGAGGAGGTCGACTAGGCGTGTGCATTTGCTGCTATCCAAGTCGTAGAGCTAGCTCATCTTTTGGTTACTGTCGCGTGGTCGGTTTGTCTTTGTGGTTTACTGTGCCTAGCCTGGACTGATGGGGCTAGGGGATGCTGGTCTATGGAGTGCCCGGAACTGCGTATCGTAATCGTTGCTTATATATATCATCGTAGTATCTACCAGCTTAATTGATTAAGCTATTTCTGTTTAATCTGGCTGGTTTCTCTGTTCAGTTGTTTCTGGAGTTTGGTAAGGACGAAGTCTTTAAACTAATCTGAGAGATCCTCTCGTTGCTGTTCATAAGTTAGTTTGCTGGTTAGAATGCTACATCTGCATCCTGGAGCATCTGTTGTACAGCACTGGCTCTACATGTCCTTTGGGGCCGGTGTCGACGCTGAAGATCTGAAAAAGGGGGTTTTAGTTGTATGTCTTTATTCATTACTCGGGAGAAGCTAAGTATCCCCATTGCTCCTCACAATGTAGGGACACGTGGGAGTTTATTCGTCTGGTTCTTTTCAATCCTGCTGAAAGCGCAAAATTTGCAAGTTGCCCTGGCAGCCTGGCTTGACGCCAGAAAGGCTGCAGACACAAATGGCTAAAATAACATCAACTGGAAGTTGGAAATGTTGTTGAGAAGCAAGATCTGCAAAGAAGAGATACATGTCCTGTTTATTCGGATATAAATTCCAATATGAAATGGCTTTAGGACTTTTGCAATAAATCCAAAGCTGAATGATCGCGGCGATTTTCAGATTGCCCACTTCTGAAGAGCTCCTTGCATCTAAAGCCAAGTCTGGACCTGAAAACTTCTATTTTTTTTCACAAAGTGGTGGTGCCTGAGCTTTATTTTAAGAATCCCCAGCTCCAACTGAGCCAACTTTTGAGCCATCGTTGCAATTTAAGAAATGACCCTGAGCTGTGCAGTTATGTGCCCTGATGTTGAACTTCTTTTCTTTCCAGAAAAGAAAGCAACGGGTAAATATGGGTTCACCAAGGTCAGTTTTGATGAACATCAATGGTAGAAACTAGGGTTCTACCGGCCTTCTGCCTTAGGTTGTAGGGGAAGGAGGGGATCAGCTGTGGTCGCCGGCGCAGGGGCGCCGTCTCGCACGGATGGAGGCGGCGGCGCGATGGAAGAGGCAGCTAGGGTTAGGGCACTGGCTCCTTGGAGCCGATCAAAATAGATTGATCTTTTGCTTAATCTTAAAAGTGTTAATTACATGACCATATATAAGTTTTCTAGGCTATAATAAAGTGGACCAACGCCCCTAATATTATTAAGATAACTGGGTCAGTTTGGCTAACTGGGCCTCTGGTCATAACATTTCTCCTTGCCTGCGCAAACAACTTGTCCTCGAGCTGGACGTCTAGAAAATGTTGGCGGAACTCCTTGAGCTGCTCCCAAGGTGCCTTCGAAGGGTTGAGCTGGTCCGAAGTACGTCGTGCATCAAGGCCTGGAATATCGCCGGCGTATTGGAGAGACCGAAAGGCATCATCAAAAACTCGAAGTGATCGTGATGGTAACCAGAACGCAAGTCGAGCGTAGGGAACAAGCGTGGCCTTAGCGGCTCTTCCCGGAGCTCCTTCACGTCCGGTATAGGAAAATTGACTCTCGTCGTCGTGACAGTGAGAGCACGGTAATCGAGGCAGAAACGCCACGAGCCCTCGGGCTTGTGAACAAGGAGCATCGGTAAAAGGTCGTCGTACCGCTGCAGGAGATGAGCCAATAGGGGTGGCTCGAAGGTTGCTATGGCGGTCGACAGCTGAGAGGGAACTACTGGAGAAGTGCCACCCTCGCCCTTCCACTGCACCATGCGCCCTTGACGCTAGAAAGTCATGGTCAGTGCGTCGAAGTTTCAAAGGATGGGTTCGAGCGTCCGCAAGAAGTCGACGCCGAGGATGAAGTTGTAGTCGCCCAAGTCGATGCCGACGCATGTGATGGCGAAGGACTCGTCGCCGATGCGGATGGGAACCTGCTGCGCAATTCCGTGGCAGCGGAGACGATCACCATTAGCCACGGTAACTCGGAGCTGCTCGCCGCTCGTCGGCTGGCGGGCCAGGCGACGCATAGTAGATGCGGGCAGGAAGTTGTGCGTAGAGCTCGTGTTCAGGAGAGCTAAGAGGCGCTCCCATTAACCATCACTGGCAACAGCATCGTTGTTTCCGCTCGTATGCCGGCAAGGGCATGGAGGGAGACCACGAGAGCGGTGGCGGACGTCGGGGCCGCCGCCTCGACAAGCTCGGAGGGAGTTGTATTCTCCGCGACATAGTCGTCTGTCTCCAGGTAGAAGAGGCGCGGGCAGACGTGGCCTGGCACGTAGGGCTCATCGCAGTTGAAACATAACCCATGTCGACGACGCTCGTGTTGTTCGGCCGGGGTTAGCCGACGGAACGGTCGAGTTGCTGCCGTGGCGGGAGTCCCTGTCGCCGACTGGGTGCAGACATAGCCGACTGAAAGTGGGCAAGGTGCCTGAGCCAGGAATGCCCTGCTACATAGCAACTGCCCGCTGCTCGAACGTGTGGGTATAGTACATGGCCGTCTGGATGTCCTGTGGTCCGCGCATCTCGAAGTCCACGCGGATGTGGTCAGGAAGGCCCCCGACGAAGAGCTCGGCCCGCTGGCGAGTCGTCATGCCAGGGGCGTGACACGCCAGGGCCTGGAAGCGATCGGCGAAGTCCTGCACCGTGGAGGTGAAGGGTAGGCGGCCAAGCTCCGCCAACCGAATCCCTTGGATCGGAGGCCCAAAGTGTAGGAGGCAGAGCTCGCGGAAACGCTCCCATGGAGGCATGCCGCCCTCGTCCTGCTCGAGAGCGTAATACCACGTCTGTGCAGCGCCTCGGGGGTGATATGAAGCGAGCCAGGTGCGATCCGACACTGGCGTTCGTTGCCCCCAAAAAAACTGGTCACATTGGTTGAGCCAGCTCAGGGGTCCTCAGTGCCGTGGCGAAGTCCAGTTTGGCGAAGCGCGGCGGCGTGTGGGTAGGGCCGCCCTGGCGGTACGGCTCGTCGGCGCGGAGTAGTGCAGGGGTCCGTCGGGGTCGGCGAAGCTGGAGGGCCCGCTGCACTGCGGGGGTGGCGCCTGGATGTGCGGCGGCGCCGAGGCCGTCGTGTACACCGGCTGTGACGACTCGGTCACCCAGGCCGGTAGCGGCGACGGCGAGGGGGGAAACTGGAGTTGGTGGATCGACACCCCCGGCGCAGAGGTAGGGCCCGACCAGGAGGTGGTTTGTGGCGGCGGCGGCGGCTGCAGGGTCAGCTGCAGCGGCCCGGCCGAGGGTGGCGGAGGCAGCTGCAGTGTTGGCTGCAATGGCCAGGCGAGCGCGGCGGTTGCCGCCAGCTGTGGCGGCTACCAGGGCAGCCACGACGGCCCGACGCGGTCTGGTGGTGGCGCGACCAGCTGCGGCCCGTCACTTTGACTGTGATCTAGATTGTCTGAGCTTCTGCCAGGAAGGGGAGCCTGAATGAATAATTGAAATTGCCTTCTTGTTGCTGTCCTCTTTCAAGTTGAACAAATATGCCAATTCCTTCTGTTGTTTCTGCTGACAGGGAGTTAGTTGCTCCATTCTGCGAGTAAGTTGCATGAAGATTCAGAAATCCCAACCCCACTTTGACTCCTTTCTTTGAAATAGCTCGTGGTGGTGCCAGCACTGGCTCCATGGGCCCTTCAACATTTGAGGCTGGTGTTGACTCTGAAGATCTGAACAATGAAGAACCAGTTTAGTACTGTATAACTTGCAGTACCTTAATATGACAACACGCTACACTTCTCATACTTTTATTGATGCTCAGATTGTGTCTGTTAGCATTCGTCCTGAATATTCTTGGAAAAATTGTAGTTCTAGATATAGCACTAAAGGAATGGGAGTTTTGCTAGAAGAAATACAAGAAGAATCTGCAGTTTATACAGTTAAAAGAATTGTGTGCTATTGAACATTGCAGGAATTTCTCAGTTGGAAAGTACAATTCTGAGTGAATATGTCCTATATTTTCTCAAATGTATTTCGTGGCCAGTATTCAAAAGTCCATCTCCCCTTAGAGTCAATAGAATCATAGAAAAATATCTTTAGGAAAATTCAATGATTTGCCCACAGACATCCACATGAGTATATATGTGCTTAAGTATATTCCTCGGACGTCTTGGCGTGATCCTCCAATTAACCATATGACATTTGTGTTTGCAGCTTTCCTATTTCTTCTGGCATCAGTCAGGATAACTCACTAATTTTCTGCTCAGAATTCAGCAGGATTGAAAAGAACCAGATCATGTTCACATTAACATCAGCTGAAATTTGGATTTTTTGTTGTATAGATTGCCAGGGTGATACAACCAAATCTTGAGAAGCTAATCTCATAATCGAAATTTGGTAAGTTGAGGTCCTACTCTACGAGAATTAGGGATCGCCAATATTACAGAACAGAGAACAGTTATCTGCAAGAAGACACAAGCATATTCTCTGTTTGATCTCAAATTCAGATATGAAGCCATATGAGATGGTTTAGGCTTTTGCAATAAATTCAAACCTATCGCATCGAGCTGGATGATCCCGGCAATTTCCTGATTGTGCATTTCTGAAGAACACGCCTTGCGTCTAAAGCTTCTCCCCATTTCCCAGCAGCAGCATAAACGTCTGATATCAAGACATGGCAGCCAGCCTGCCGTGTGTTGAGACCACTAATTTCACTCTGGACTCTTTCAGCCACATCAAATCTCTTGTGCATTCGACAGGCACCTAGTAGAGCACCCAAAATCATGACATCTGGGGCCATCGGCATGCTCCTTATCAGCTCCTCTGCCTCTTCAAGAAGCCCTGCCCGGCCTAACATGTCAACCATGCAGCCATAATGCTTTGCCTCTGGCTGCACTCCACAACAAGATGACATGCTCTGAAAGAACCGTCGACCCTCATCCACCAGCCCGCTGTGGGCACAAGCAGTCAGCACACCAACAAACGTGATGTCGTTCGGTTTCTCTCCCAACCCCTTCATCTGCTCAAACACACTGATGCAATCCTGAGCATCACCATTTACTGCCAACCCAGTGATGAGCGCATTCCAGGCGGAGACATTCTTCTGGTCCAAGGAGTGGAAGATTTTGACAGCTATGTCAATTCTCCCACACTTGGCATACATGTCAATGAGAGCAGCACCAAGATTGAACTCATTGTCGAGCACCATCTTGTGCTTGTCAATGTAAGTGTGAGCCCACCTCCCTTCTTCCAGAGCTGTTAAATGTGCGCATGCTGAGAGCACGCTCACCATGGTCACCTCATTAGGGCGGGCACTTCTCTCGCTCTGCATTTCCCTGAACAGCTCAAGGGTTTCCATGTAGCGTCCAGCCTGTGCATACCCAGAGATCATGCACGTCCAGGAAACCACATCTTTCACCGGCATCACATCAAACAGCTTCCGTGCACCATCCATCTCACCGTTCACTGCATATCCCCGGATCATTGTGTTCCACGATACCAGATTACGTACCGGCATCTCATCGAACATCTTCCTAGCCAGTGGCAGTAGCCCATGCCGCGCGAATCCTGTTATCATCGAGTTCCATGTCACAATGTTCCTCCCAATGGCTGGCATCTCATCGAACATTTCCCTGGCCACATCCAACTCGCCAGAACCGGTGTATGCCCCCACCATCGCGCTCCAGGACACCCCATTCCTCTGCGGCATTTCTTCGAACACCACCCTGGCGTTCCCGATGTCCCCGCACTTCACATAGCCACCGAGCACCGCGTTCCAAGACACCACGTCGGTGACCCCTGCGCACGAATCGAACACCTCCCGCATGGATACCGTGTCTCGGAAGGAGGCGTACATCGCGAGGAGCGCATTGACGACAAAGACATCGATCAAGAAGCCGCGCCGGACGGCCTGTGCGTGCACCTGCGCGCCCGTGCGCGGGAAAGAAGCGAGCCTGGATGCCGACTTGAGGAGGGAAGGGAAGGTGAACCGGTCGGGTATATCGCCGGAGCGGAGAATGGAGGAGAAGGCGGCGAAGGCGATGCGAGGAGACGGGGAGGTTGCAGAGGCTCGGATGAGCAGGTTGTGGAGGAAGACGCATGAGGAGGGGAAGAGCGGGAAGAAGAGGCTGGAGAGGGAGGCGGCGAGGTGGGGGTGGGAAGGGAGGAGGGGTACGATGCGGCGGAGGTGGGCGGTGTTGCGGAGGAGGTCGCCGGAGACGAGGAGGCGACCGAGGAGGAGAGGGAGGAGGCGAGGCGGTGGTGCCATTCCGTTTTGAGTTTGGTCGCGCAGGGGAGTTTTTGTACCATCTGACGGCGGGGAGTAGGTCTGTAAGCCTCGTTTGGTTAGAGCATATCTAGGAGAGCCCTCAAACCCTTAAAAATAATCGTTTTTTTTACAGTTTTCATCAAAAAAACGATGTAGACTAGAACCCTTAAACCCTTAAACCCGTAAAAAAAATTATAGGTCCAACTCTTAAACCCCTTCCTAACCTGTAGAAGTAAGGTTGGGAGGGAAAACTGCCCCCAACCCATACTCCACTTCCACCTCGCGCGGGAGGCAGTTGGTTCCCCGCGCGCGCGAGGAAGTCGCCTCGGCCGCCGCCGCCCCGCCTCCTCCCGCGCCCCGGCCGCCGCCCTGCGCTTCCTCCGTGCCCCGGCCGCCGCCCTCCTTGCCCCGGCGCCCTCCCATCTCGGTCGCCGCCCACCGCGCTCCGGCCGCCGCCCCGCCGCCCCCGCGCCCCGGCCGCCGCCACGCCGCCGCTCCGCGCCCCGCCGCCCTTCGCATCTCGGTCGCCGCCCACCGCGCCCCGGCCGCCGCCCCGCCCGCCCACCGCGCCCCGGCCACCGCTCCGCCTCCCGGGAATATTCCGTTATAAGGGTTGGATTTGAGGGTTCTAGTCTTTGCCCCTGTTTTTCAACCCTTAAAAGTGTTAAAAATGGGCAATTTTCAACCCTTAAAACTGGTTTTAGATTTAAGGGTTTGAGGGTTCTACTAGAGATGCTCTTAAGGGGGATTTGAGAGGTTTTGAGAGGGAGCGATTTCAGGGGATTGGGTGAATCCCTTTCTTTCACACAATCCTCTCAAATCCCCGGGACTTTGCTTCCACTAGTCCCTTCAAGGGGGTTTTGAAACACATGGATAGGAAGGGATTGAAGGGGAACATAGGGGATTGGGCTAACCAAACCCCTCCTATCAAATGGACGCCCGAGGATTTGTGGGGTTTTTGGCCCTCCCGTGGATTTTCCTCTTTAAACCTCCCCAATCCCCCTTAACCAAATGAGGCCTAAGGGGGACAACCGGACAAGTAACCCGTTGCTACACAGTATGGGTTCACGAAAAAAAACTTTTAAAAATGCCTAAGCCCATATAGTCTCTCTGTAACCAAGAAAAAAAATATACTCTCTCCAGACTTAAATAATTGTAGTTGAGAAGAATAATACTATTTTTTTCTAACTATAATTATTTAGATACAAAGAAAGTATTAACTATCACATGACTTTACAAGCGCACCCATATAAAAAATGTAAAATCACAATCAAATCCTTCGAAGTGTTGAAGTTTTTCATCCATCGACGACGGATCGTAAGCATAGCTTAATGCCATTTCTAGGCCAAGATTTTTTCTCTCTCGAATACGCACGAGAGTACGTATCATTCATTAAAGAAAAAGGAGAAAGACTCCCCCAAATCCACAAGTTTACATCATATTTACATGCGGGCCTCTCGCCGACAATACCTTGCCATCTCACTTCCTTACACGAACTACTCATGTTCGTCCCACGCCATGCCCTCCTCTTGAAGGCCCTTTCGGCCGCCCTCAAATAGGACCGCCTTCATCCACAACACCCCTTTCTCCTTGGTTCTCTTGATAGTTTTTATAAACCCAGGAGTTTGTGGAAGCAGCGATTCGTAAGTCGTCAATGCAGATCAAGAGATGTAGACAACCACTATCTGTGAAGCAAATCACCATCTTGGAGAAGAAAATCTGAAAACTACGAACGCCAACCAAATCTTGATGGATCCACCAAATCATGTAATCGAGTTAGTTTTGATGGGGTTTGATCCCTAGTATCCACTATGTTCTAAGATTGATGTTGCTACTACTTTGCTATGCTTAATACTTGTCACTAGGGCCTGAGTGCCATGATTTCAGATCTGAACCTATTATGTTTTCATCAATATATGTGTGTTCTTCATCCTATCTTGCAAGTTGTAGTCACCTACTATGTGTTATGACCCGACAACCCCGGAGTGACAATAGCCGGAAACAGTCCCGGAAATGACCATAGTCTGAGGAGTTCATGTATTCACTATGTGCTAATGCTTTGTTTCGTTCTCTATTAAAAGGAGACGTTAATATCCCTTAGTTTCCATTAGGACCTCACTGCCACGGAAGGGATGCACAATAGATGTCATGCAAGTTCTTTTCCATAAACACGTATGACTAAATACGTAATAGATGCCTACATTACATTGACGAACTGGAGATAGTTACATATCACCCTATGTTATAACTGTTACATGATGAATGTCATCTGAAATAATTATCCATCACCGATCCAGTGCCTACGAGTCTTTTCCTACTGGTCCTTTCTAAGTTACTTTACCGCTATTGATGTCACTGCTGCTATCGTTACTATCACACTACTTTGCTACTGAAACTTTGCTGCAGATACTAAGTCTTTCAGGTGTGGTTGAATTGACAACTCAACTGCTAATACTCGAGAATGTTCTTTGGCTTCCCCTTGTGTCGAATCAACAAATTTGGGTTGAATACTCTACCCTCGAAAACTGTTGCGATCCCCTATACTTGTGGGTTATCAAGACCTTTTTCTGGCGTCGTTGCCGGGGAAGCGTAGCTCTATTCTGTGAGTCACTTGGGATTTATGTCTATTGATCACTACGAGGAATCCGAGAGATCCAAAAACTAAAGTCTTGCTGTTAGAGCATATATCTCCATAAGCGGTAGTACCGCTCTGTGCGGGATGTGAGGCTTAATGGTTGGATTTTTCCCCACCTATAAAAGGGGGCCTTCTTCCCCATTGAACCTTATCTCTTTAGCTCGTGTTCTTCCCCCATTGTTGACCTTCGAGCTTGCTAACTCTCAATCCCTCCAATGATTCTTGCTAGTTCTTGAGGGAAAAGAGAGAGGAGATCTAGATCCACATTTCCACCAATCACTTTCTCCTCTAAGTGAGGGGAACCCATTGGGTCTAGGTCTTGGAGTTCTTCGTGTTCTTCTTCATTCTTCCTCTCATTTTCCTCCCTAGCATTAGTTGCTTTGGTGGGATTTGGGAGCGAAGGATTTGGGCACTCCGTGTGCCCTTGCCATTGCATTTGGTGCATCGGTTTGAGTTCTCCATGGTGATACGTGGAAGTGAGAAGTTGAGAAGCTTATTACCTTTGGGTACTTGGTACCCCTAGAAGCTTGGTGGTGTCTCGGAGCTCAATCATTGTGGTGTAAAGCTCCGGGCAAGCGTCGGGGTCTCCAATTAAGTTGTGGAGATTGCCCCGAGCATTTGTGGTCACCTCGAAGCCATATGCCATTGTGGTGAAGCTTTGTGGTGTTGTTGGGAGCCTCCAATTAAGTTGTGGAGATTGCCCCAACCTTGTTTGTACGGATTCGGTGACCGCCCTCAAGGGTCCCTTAGTGGAATCACGACATCTTGCATTGTGCGAGGGTGTGAGGAGATTACGGTGGCCTTAGTGGCATCTTGGGGAGCATTGTGCCTCCACACCGCTCCAACGGAGATTAGCATCCGCAAGGGTGTGAACTTTGGGATACATCATCGTCTCCGCGTGCCTCGGTTATCTCTTACTCGAACCCTTTACTTATGCACTTTACTTTGTGATAGCCATATTGTTTCTTGTCATATATCTTGCTATCACTTAGCTGTTTATCTTGCTTAGCATAAGTTATTGGTGCACATAGTTGAGCCTAGTTGTTTTAGGTTTTGTGCTTGACAAATTAAACGTTAGTTTTATTCCGCATTTGTTCAAGCCTAAACCGTAATTATTTTAAAGCGCCTATTCACCCCCCTCTAGGCGACATCCACGTCCTTTCAATTGGTATCAGAGCTAGGTCTCTCTTTATTAGGTTTAACCACCTAGAGAGTAAGGATGTCGACTAGGGGTTTAGGATTCTCTAACACTCTTAGTTTCGATGACACAAATTTTGATGTTTGGGTAATTCGCATGCTTAATCACTTTAGGGTCATGGACCCAAATTTAGAGAGAACTGTAGACATGGGTTTTTCTCCTCCAAAGGATTCTCAAAATATATCGTTTGAGGATGAGAAAAACTCTTATCTCAATGCTCAAGCTTCTAATGTGCTTTTTAATGCTTTGAGCACTATAGTTATATTTCAACTCATGCCATTCCGGGATGCTCATGAGTTGTGGACAAAGCTTCAAGATAAATATGGTATGTCCAATATTTGTGGGAATAATTGTTCTCCCTCCACCTCCGGTCGTGTGGTCTTCTCAACTTCATCTACTTCACCTACATATGGATTTCCACAAGGTAATGATATGGTGAGTAGTGGAGATCATTGTAATGATGATAGTGGGCTTATTATTGATGGTCCTTCATCACTATATCATTGCAATGCTTCATTTTTGGGCATTAACACTTCGAGCACTCTAAATGTTTTACATGCTTGTGTTGATAGTCCTTGCATATCATGTAAAAACTGCTTGACTAAATCTCATGATGATATGCTTCCTATATCTTGTTGCCATGATAAAAATGTATATGTTTCCTCGAGTTGTTGTGCTAACAATGTAGAGGAAATTCATCACTCCATGTAACAAGATGTGGCCTTGAATGATGCTTCAAGGGATCCTACATCATCATCTATTGTGACTCACTTTTGCCTTATGGCTAAGGCTTCAAAGGTATCTCCTACTTTGAATCCCAATATATCTCATGATGATGATGTTGATGATAATGGGGATGAGGATAATGATGAAGAGAGTGATAATATTGCATCCTTAAAAATTAAGGGTGAAATCATTTTTAAATCTATTTATAAGAATATAAACTTGCTTGTTCCAACTTCTTGGAAATCATGTCTATTGCCACTGAGGGCAAGAAATACATTGAGGAGTTGGAAGCTCATCTTGAGGAGCATGAGGCCACCATCGAGACAATGGAAGGTCATGAGCGTGATTACGCTAATGAGATCGCGGAGCTATCTCAAGCTCTTGAAAATGAACAAACCACCAAGGAATCTCTTGAGGAAACCTTTGCTCTAGAATTATCTAGATTAAAGGGATCCCATGATAGAGCTCTCAAGCTAGCTAATGATTTTAGAACTAAAAATGATAAGCTTGAAGTTGCACATGCTAAACTCCTTGAGGACTATGAGCACCTCGAAAATGGCTCAAGGGCTATTAAGAGTTCGCTCATCGAACTCACCGAGTCTCATGCTCAACTTGAAGCTTCATATGCTAAAGAGCATGCCAAGATGCCTTCTCCTCTTATTGCTAATGATGATGCTTGTGCTACTAACTCTACTTCTTGTGAAGCATCCATTTTAAAGGAGAATGTTGAGCTAAGGGCTCAACTTGAGTTGCTATCTAGCAATTATGGGAAATTGGAAGAAAGTCATGTTACTCACTGAAAGAGCATGCTATGCCCCTAATTGTCTTTTGGTGTTAATGACAGCACATACATAGGAAACTAATCCTATTTGTTGAGTGTATCTCAGGACGGCAAGTACTTTAGTAGATTAAGATTTTTGTGCCAAAGGCTGCCTGAAAAGATTGGTGAGTTATATTTCGAGAAGACTCGGGATTAAGAAGAGATGCTGTAGAATAGTCTTTTGAGTTTACTGATATTGAGTATAGGGATCCCGCACTATTAAGAGGGGATCACAGGCTTTGCGAGAAACTTGCTCATACCACATCTCTACAATCATATCAAACATTACATAATATCCACTCTCTACAATTCAACATATGTCCAATCTCCTCGGACATCCGGCTCCCTCCGGACTTCCGGTTGGCTTCGGAAATCCGCAGCCAGACACCAGTAGTTTGTACACACTATAACTCGGATATCCGGCTCCCTCCGGACGTCCGAGGGCCGGGCATCCGGCCAAGCTCCGGAAATCCGGAGGCCAACACCAGTAGTTTGTGTGCACTATATCTCGGACATCCGGCCTCCTCCGGACGTCCGAGCTCCGGATGTCCGACCCCCGTCGGAAATCCGGAAGCCACCACCAGAAGAAATTGTGTTGTATAATACGGACTTCCGGGCCACTTCCGGACGTCCGGCTGCTGATGTATTCGAATAGGTTCAGGCTCACCTACAGGCCTCGGACGTCCGTCCGCTGATAAATTCAGTTGAGCCCCAGTCATGCCTACAGGTCTCGGACGTCCGACTCCCTCCGGACGTCCGGCTCCTCGCGGACGCCCGGACGTCCGGCAAGTTTCGGACGTCCGGACCCTGTGTGACTTATTGCACCTCCAACGGCTGGATTTCACTCCACACTATATATACTCTTCTCCCACCTCGTGAAAGGGTGTTCAACACAGCCAAGATACATCCAAGAACACCTTTCCTCTCACTCACTCTTGTCTACACTAAATCCTAGATCCCAAGAGCATTTGTGAGTCCTTTAGAGTGTTGTTCAAATCAAAAGAAAGATCGTCTCCCTCTCCTCCTTCCCACCAAAGTGATTTGTGATTTGAGCAAGTTTTGAGCAATCCCCGTGATCTTGTTACTCTTGGAGGTTGGAGACTCCTAGGCAGTAGGAGTCTTCGGAGAGGAATCAAACCATTGTGATATCCCCCGGAAAGTTTGTGAAGGTTTCGAAGCCACCTCAAGGCTTACCACTAGTGGTTGAGAAACGCCTTCGTGGAGTTATCTCAAAGGGAGAATAGGGTGAGCCTTCGTGGCGTTGGTGTGCCTTCGTGGTAACATCCGCCCCTCTAACGGTGACGTAGCTTCCCTCCAAGGAAGTGAACATCGAGATACATCCTTGTCTCTCTCGGAGTTTCGGTTATTCCTAACCCTAACTCTCTACTTGTGTTAATCCTTATTACATACTTGTATTTGCTTATTGTTTACCGCTTGCCTTGCTTCACTCCTAATAGCTTACTCTTTGTCATAGAAATTATTAGGCTTACACTTATATTCCGCACTTTAGCCTATAATTGCTAAGTAATTGTTAAAATTTGGATTTGTACTTATTCACCCCCCCTCTAGGTCCATCTCGATCCTTTTCAATTGGTATCAGAGCCTCGTGCTCTATTTCTGTGGCTTAACTGCCCTAGAGCGAGATGGACATGGATCCAGCTGCAGTAGCTCCAGTGCAGAGGGACGGGACTTCCGCGGAAGTCAAGTCTTTCACCTCTGAGGACCTGGAACGGGCCCTTGCCAAGCAAAAAGGGGAGCATGATGCTTCTCTTGAGTCCATAATTCAAATGAGACTAGCAGCACTAACCACGGGGACAACCACGTCCCCGAGGGCCTCAGGGCCCCACGTGCATGGTACTTCATTTGGCCAACCTCCTCCGGAGAGGAACCAAACCAGTGTTCCATGGCTTTATGCTAAGTCTCAAATTGAGAAACCTAAGTACAATCCTGGAGGAAAACCTCCCTTGCTTGATGACAATTCCGATTTTGCTTTGTGGAGAGTTGGTATGCAGGATCATCTTAGGTACGCCAATGATGAGATGCTGGACATCCTCGAGCATGGGTACAATCCTGTTGATCCAAGATGCCTCACGCCCAGAGAAACTTATGACAAGCATCTCAATGACACTGCAATCATGTGCATAAGAAAGGGGATGAATGACAAGCAACGAAGACCTTACATTCACATCACAAGTGCCAAGGAGTTGTGGGACAACATCATAAGGACCAAGACCGGTACCTCCACTCTTCGACTTGCTCAATATGAAATTGCCAAGGGGCAATTACAGAATTTCTGTATGGAAAAGGGTGAATCTCCCAAGCAACTACTAGAATGGCTCATGACTCTCGCCGCAGATATTGAGTCATGTGACTGTGACAAGACGCAAGATGGTTTCAATTTGACCAAGAGATTTCTTGTGGACAAGTTACTTCACGCTCTTGCTCCATATCACCATCAAATGGTATGGGACATGAGACAACATCATGCCTTCAAAGAAATGACTCTGGATGACATCATATCCACTTTCCAACTATTTGAAGAGTCAAAGGCAAATGCAACAAAGCACCTAGCCATGCATGGCACTTCAACATCAAAGATCAACCTTGCTTTGAAAGCCAAGCATGAGTATGACGAAGAAGAAAGTGAAGAAGAAGAAGGTGATGATGACTGTAAAGATGGTGATGATGTTGATGTTGGGGAACGTCGCATGGGAAACAAAAATTTTCCTACGCGCACGAAGACCTATCATGGTGATGTCCATCTATGAGAGGGGATGAGTGATCTACGTACCCTTGTAGACCGTACAGCAGAAGCGTTAGAGAACGCGGTTGATGTAGTGGAACGTCCTCACGTCCCTCGATCCGCCCCGCGAACAATCTCGCGATCAGTCCCACGATCTAGTACCGAACGGATGGCACCTCCGCGTTCAGCACACGTACAGCTCGACGATGATCTCGGCCTTCTTGATCTAGCAAGAGAGACGGAGAGGTAGAAGAGTTCTCCGGCAGCGTGATGGCGCTCCAGAGGTTGGTGATGACCTTGTCTCAGCAGGGCTCTGCCCGAGCTCCGCAGAAACGCGATCTAGAGGAAAAACCGTGGAGGTATGTGGTCGGGCTGCCGTGGAAAAGTCGTCTCAAATCAGCCCCAATACCTCCGTATATATAGGTGGGAGGGAGGAGACCTTGCCTTGGGGCTCAAGGAGCCCCAAGGGGGTCGGCCGAGTCCAAGGGGGGAAGGCTCCCCCCCAAACCGAGTTGGACTTGGTTTGGTGGGTGGGAGTCCTTCCCTTCCTTCCCACCTCCCTTTTTTTTCTTTCTCTTTGATTTTATTTTGTATGGCGCATAGGGCCCTTTTGGGCTGTCCCACCAGCCCACTAAGGGCTGGTGCGCCACCCTCATGGCCTATGGGCTTCCCCGGGGTGGGTTGCCCCCCCCGGTGAACTTCCGGAACCCATTCGTCATTCCCGGTACATTCCCGGTAACTCCGAAAACCTTCCGGTAATCAAATGAGGTCATCCTATATATCAATCTTCGTTTCCGGACCATTCCGAAAACCCTCGTGATGTCCGTGATCTCATCGGGGACTCCGAACAACATTCGGTAACCAACCATATAACTCAAATACGCATAAAACAACGTCGAACCTTAAGTGTGCAGACCCTGCGGGTTCGAGAACTATGTAGACATGACCCGAGAGACTCCTCGGTCAATATCCAATAGCGGGACCTGGATGCCCATATTGGATCCTACATATTCTATGAAGATCTTATCGTTTGAACCTCAGTGCCAAGGATTCATATAATCCCGTATGTCATTCCCTTTGTCCTTCGGTATGTTACTTGCCAGATTCGATCGTCAGTATCCGCATACCTATTTCAATCTCGTTTACCGGCAACTCTCTTTACTCGTTCCGTAATACAAGATCCCGCAACTTACACTAAGTCACATTGCTTGCAAGGCTTGTGTGTGATGTTGTATTACCGAGTGGGCCCCGAGATACCTCTCCGTCACACGGAGTGACAAATCCCAGTCTTGATCCATACTAACTCAACTAACACCTTCGGAGATACCTGTAGAGCATCTTTATAGTCACCCAGTTACGTTGCGACGTTTGATACACACAAAGCATTCCTCCGGTGTCAGTGAGTTATATGATCTCATCGTCATAGGAATAAATACTTGACACGCAGAAAACAGTAGCAATAAAATGACACGATCAACATGCTACGTCTATTAGTTTGGGTCTAGTCCATCACGTGATTCTGCTAACGACGTGATCCAGTTATCAAGCAACAACACCTTGTTCATAATCAGAAGACACTGACTATCTTTGATCAACTGGCTAGCCAACTAGAGGCTTGCTAGGGACGGTGTTTTGTCTATGTATCCACACATGTAAATTAGTCTTCATTCAATACAATTATAGCATGGATAATAAACGATTATCTTGATACAGGAATTATAATAATAACTATATTTATTATTGCCTCTAGGGCATAATTCCAACAGTCTCCCACTTGCACTAGAGTCAATAATCTAGCCATCACATCATCATGTGAATTACATTGTAATAAATCTAACACCCATACAGTTCTGGTGTTGATCATGCTTTGGCCGTGGAAGAGGTTTAGTCAGCGGGTCTACTACACTCAGATCTGTGTGCACTTTGCATCTATTTACGTCCTCTCCCTCGACGTAGTCGCGGATGAGGTTGAAGCGTCGTTTGATGTGTCTGGTCTTCTTGTGAAACTGTGGTTCCTTTGCTAAAATGGCACCCGTGTTGTCACAGAACAAGGGTATTGGATTCAGTGCGCTTGGCACCACTCCAAGATCCGTCATGAACTGCTTCATCCAGACACCCTCCTTAGCCGCCTCCGAGGCAGCCATGTACTCCGCTTCACATGTAGAATCTGCTACGATGCTTTGCTTGGAACTGCACCAGCTTACTGCACCCCCATTAAGAATAAATACGTATCCGGTTTGCGACTTAGAGTCGTCCGGATCTGTGTCAAAGCTTGCATCGACGTAACCTTTTACGGCGAGCTCTTCGTCAACTCCATACACGAGAAACATCTCCTTAGTCCTTTTCAGGTACTTCAGGATATTCTTGACCGTTGTCCAGTGATTCACTCCTGGATTACTCTGGAACCTACCTGCCATACTTATGGCCAGGCTAACATCCGGTCTAGTGCACAGCATCGCATACATGATAGAACCTATGGCTGAAGCATAGGGGACGGAGCGCATATGCTCTCTATCTTCATCAGTTGCTGGGCACTGAGTCTTACTCAATCTCGTACCTTGTAGAACTGGCAAGAACCCTTTCTTGGACTGTTCCATTTTGAACCTCTTCAAAACTTTATCAAGGTATGTGCTTTGTGAAAGTCCTATCAGGCGTTTTGATCTATCCCTATAGATCTTAATGCCTAGAATGTAAGCTGCTTCTCCTAGGTCCTTCATAGAGAAACTTTTATTCAAGTAACCCTTTATGCTCTCCAAAAACTCTACGTTGTTTCCAATCAGTAATATGTCATCCACATATAATATTAGAAACGCCGCAGAGCTCCCACTCACTTTCTTGTAAATACAAGATTCTCCAACCACTTGTATAAACCCAAATGCTTTGATCACCTCATCAAAGCGTTTGTTCCAACTCCGAGATGCTTGCACCAGTCCATAAATGGATCGCTGGAGCTTGCACACCTTGTTAGTATTCTTAGGATCGACAAAACCTTCGGGTTGTATCATATACAACTCTTCCTTAAGGAAACCGTTAAGGAATGCTGTTTTGACATCCATCTGCCAGATTTCATAATCGAAAAATGCAGCTATTGCTAACATGATTCTGACGGACTTAAGCATCGCTACGGGTGATAAAGTTTCATCGTAGTCAACTCCTTGAACTTGTGAAAAACCTTTTGCCACAAGTCGAGCTTTATAAACGGTCACATTGCCGTCTGCATCCGTCTTCCTCTTAAAGATCCATTTGTTCTGAATAGCCTTGCGGCCCTCAGGTAGTACCTCCAAAGTCCAAACTTTATTCTCATACATGGATCCTATCTCGAACTTCATGGCTTCTAGCCATTTGTTGGAATCTGGGCCCACCATTGCTTCTTCATAATTTGCAGGTTCATTGTTGTCTGACAACATGATTGATAAGACGGGATTTTCGTACCACTGTGGAGCATCACGTGGTCTCGTCGACCTGCGTGGTTCGACAGAAACTTGAACTGGAGTTTCATGATCATCATCATTAACTTCCTCCTCAACCGGCGTCGCAACGACAGAGGTTTACCCTTGCCTGCGCCACCATCGAGAGGGATGAGAGGTTCGACAACCTCGTCAAGTTCTATCTTCCTCCCACTCAATTCTCTCGAGAGAAACTCCTTCTCGAGAAAAGCTCCGTTTTTAGCAACAAACACTTTGCCCTCGGATTTGAGATAGAAGGTGTACCCAACTGTCTCTTTTGGGTAACCTATGAAGACGCACTTTTCCGCTTTGGGTTCCAGCTTTTCAGGCTGAAGCTTTTTGACATAAGCATCACATCCCCAAACTTTAAGAAACGACAACTTTGGCCTTTTGCCATACCACAGTTCGTATGGTGTCGTCTCAACGGATTTTGATGGTGCCCTATTTAAAGTGAATGCAGCTGTTTCTAATGCATAACCCCAAAATGATAACGGCAAATCGGTAATGGACATCATAGATCGCACCATCTCTAATAAAGTACGATTACGACGTTCGGACACACCATTACGCTGTGGTGTTCCAGGAGGTGTTAACTTTGAAACAATTCCACATTGTTTTAAGTGAGCACCAAACTCGAAACTCAGATATTCACCCCCACGATCAGACCGTAGGAACTTGATCTTCTTGTTACGATGATTTTCCACTTCACTCTGAAATTGTTTGAACTTTTCAAATGTTTCAGACTTGTGCTTCATCAAGTAGACATAACCATATCTACTCAAATCATCAGTGAAGGTGAGAAAATAACGATATCCGCCGCGTGCCTCCACACTCATCGGACCACACACATCGGTATGTATGATTTCCAACAAGTCACTTGCACGCTCCATTGTTCCGGAGAACGGAGTCTTAGTCATCTTGCCCATGAGGCATGGTTCGCACGTGTCAAGTGAATCAAAGTCAAGTGACTCCAAAAGTCCATCAGCATGGAGTTTCTTCATGCGCTTTACACCAATATGGCCTAAGCGGCAGTGCCACAAAAATATGGCGCTATCATTGTTAACTCTAACTCTTTTGGTCTCAGTGTTATGTATATGCGTATCGCTATCAAGATTCAATATGAACAATCCTCTCACATTAGGTGCATGACCATAAAAGATGTTACTCATAGAAATAGAACAACCATTATTCTCTGACTTAAAAGAGTAACCGTCTCGCAATAAACAAGATCCAGATATAATGTTCATGCTCAACGCAGGCACTAAATAACAATGATTTAAGTTCATCACTAATCCTGATGGTAACTGAAGTGACACTGTGCCGACAGCGATTGCATCAACCTTGGAACCATTTCCTACACGCATCGTCACTTCATCTTTCGCCAGCCTTCGTCTATTCCGCAGTTCCTGTTTCGAGTTGCAAATATGAGCAACAGAACCGGTATCGAATACCCACACACTACTACGAGAGCCGGTTAAGTACACATCAATAACATGTATATCAAATATACCTGATTTTTCTTTGGCCGCCTTCTTATCTGCCAGATACTTGGGGCAATTGCGCTTCGAGTGACCCATACCCTTGCAATAGTAACACTCCGTTTCAGGCTTAGGTCCAGCTTTGGGTTTCTTCGTCGGATTGGCAACAGGCTTGCCGCTCTTCTTCGAATTACCCTTCTTGCCTTTGCCGTTTCTCTTGAAACTGGTGGTCTTATTCACCATCAACACTTGATGCTATTTACGGAGTTCAGACTCTACGACTTTCAGCATCGCAAACAACTCGCCGGGAGACTTGTTCATCCCTTGCATGTTGTAGTTCAACACAAAGCCTTTATAGCTTGGCGGCAGTGATTGAAGGATTCTGTCAGTGATAGCCTCTTGCGGGAGTTCAATCCCCAGCTCAGCTAGACGGTTTGAGTACCCAGACATTTTGAGCACATGTTCACTGACAGACGAGTTTTCCTCCATCTTGCAAGCATAGAATTTATCGGAGGTCTCATACCTCTCGATCCGGGCGTTCTTCTGAAAGATAAACTTCAACTCTTGGAACATCTCAAATGCTCCATGATGCTCAAAGCGACGTTGAAGTCCCGGTTCCAAGCCATACAAGACTGCACATTGAACTTTTGAGTAGTCCTCCTTACGTGCTAACCAAGCGTTCTTAACATCCTGATCAGCCGTAGCGGGTGGTTCATCTCCTAGCGCAGCATTAAGGACATAATCCTTCTTCCCAGCTTGTAAGATTAGCTTAAGATTACGAGCCCAGTCTACAAAGTTGCTTCCATCATCTTTCAACTTAGCTTTCTCTAGGAACGTATTAAAATTCAGGATGACTGTCGCGTGAGCCATGATATACAACACAAATATATTCAAAGTGGACTTAGACTATGTTCAAGATAATTAGAGTTTAACTTTAATCAAATTATTCGCTAAACTCCCACTCAAAAAGTACATCTCTCTAGTCATTTGAGTGGTTCATGATCCACTTACACTAGCTCAAGTCCGATCATCACGTGAGTTGAGCATAGTTTCAGTGGTAAGCATCCCTATGCTAATCATATCATCTATATGATTCATGATCGACCTTTCGGTCTCATGTGTTCCGAGGCCATGTCTGCACATGCTAGGCTCGTCAAGCTTAACCCGAGTGTTCCGCGTGCGCAACTGTTTTGCACCCGTTGTATATGAACGTTGAGTCTATCACACCCGATCATCACGTGGTGTCTCGAAACGACGAACTGTAGCAACGGTGCACAGTCGGGGAGAACACAATTTCGTCTTGAAATTTTAGTGAGAGATCACCTCATAATGCTACCGTCGTTCTAAGAAAAACAAGGTGCATAAAAGGATTAACATCACATGCAATTCATAAGTGACATGATATGGCCATCATCACGTGCTTCTTGATCTCCATCACCAAAGCACCGACACGATCTTCTTGTCACCGGCGCCACACCATGATCTCCATCAACGTGTTGCCATCGGGGTTGTCGTGCTACTCATGCTATTACTACTAAAGCTACATCCTAGCAAAATAGTGAACGCATCTGCAAGCACAAACGTTAGTATAAAGACAACCCTATGGCTCCTGCCGGTTGCCGTACCATCGACGTGCAAGTCGATATTTTCTATTACAACATGATCATCTCATAAATCCAATATATCACATCACATCGTTGGCCATATCTCATCACAAGCATACCCTGCAAAAACAAGTTAGACGTCCTCTAATTTTGTTGTTGCATGTTTTACGTGGTGACCATGGGTATATAGTAGGATCGCATCTTACTTACGCAAACACCACAATGGAGATATATGAGTTGCTATTTAACCTCATCCAAGGATCTCCTCGGTCAAATCCGATTCAACTAAAGTTGGAGAAACCGACACTTGCCAGTCATATTTGAGCAACGGGGTTACTCGTAGCGATGAAACCAGTCTCTCGTAAGCGTACGAGTAATGACGGTCCAAGCCGCTTCAATCCAACAATACCGCGAAATCAAGAAAAGACTAAGGAGGGCAGCAAAACGCACATCACCGCCCACAAAAACTTTTGTGTTCTACTCGAGAAGACATCTACGCATGAACCTAGCTCATGATGCCACTGTTGGGGAACGTAGCATGGGAAACAAAAATTTTCCTACGCGCACGAAGACCTATCATGGTGATGTCCATCTACGAGAGGGGATGAGTGATCTACGTACCCTTGTAGACCGTACAGCAGAAGCGTTAGAGAACGCGGTTGATGTAGTGGAACGTCCTCACGTCCCTCGATCCGCCCCGCGAACAATCCCGCGATCAGTCCCACGATCTAGTACCGAACGGACGGCACCTCCGCGTTCAGCACACGTACAGCTCGACGATGATCTCGGCCTTCTTGATCCAGCAAGAGAGACGGAGAGGTAGAAGAGTTCTCCGGAGCGTGATGGCGCTCCAGAGGTTGGTGATGACCTTGTCTCAGCAGGGCTCCGCCCGAGCTCCGCAGAAACGCGATCTAGAGGAAAAACCATGGAGGTATGTGGTCGGGCTGCCGTGGAAAAGTCGTCTCAAATCAGCCCCAATACCTCCGTATATATAGGTGGGAGGGAGGAGACCTTGCCTGGGGCTCAAGGAGCCCCAAGGGGGTCGGCCGAGTCCAAGGGGGGAAGGCTCCCCCCAAACCGAGTTGGACTTGGTTTGGTGGGTGGGAGTCCTTCCCTTCCTTCCCACCTCCCTTTTTTTTTCTTTCTTTTTGATTTTCTTTTGTATGGCGCATAGGGCCCTTTTGGGCTGTCCCACCAGCCCACTAAGGGCTGGTGCGCCACCCTCATGGCCTATGGGCTTCCCCGGGGTGGGTTGCCCCCCGGTGAACTTCCGGAACCCATTCGTCATTCCCGGTACATTCCCGGTAACTCCGAAAACCTTCCGGTAATCAAATGAGGTCATCCTATATATCAATCTTCATTTCCGGACCATTCCGGAAACCCTCGTGATGTCCGTGATCTCATCCGGGACTCCGAACAACATTCGGTAACCAACCATATAACTCAAATACGCATAAAACAACGTCGAACCTTAAGTGTGCAGACCCTGCGGGTTCGAGAACTATGTAGACATGACCCGAGAGACTCCTCGGTCAATATCCAATAGCGGGACCTGGATGCCCATATTGGATCCTACATATTCTATGAAGATCTTATCGTTTGAACCTCAGTGCCAAGGATTCATATAATCCCGTATGTCATTCCCTTTGTCCTTCAGTATGTTACTTGCCCGAGATTCGATCGTCAGTATCCGCATACCTATTTCAATCTCATTTACCGGCAACTCTCTTTACTCGTTCCGTAATACAAGATCCCGCAACTTACACTAAGTCACATTGCTTGCAAGGCTTGTGTGTGATGTTGTATTACCGAGTGGGCCCCGAGATACCTCTCCGTCACACGGAGTGACAAATCCCAGTCTTGATCCATACTAACTCAACTAACACCTTCGGAGATACCTGTAGAGAATCTTTATAGTCACCCAGTTACGTTGCGATGTTTGATACACACAAAGCATTCCTCCGGTGTCAGTGAGTTATATGATCTCATGGTCATAGGAATAAATACTTGACACGCAGAAAACAGTAGCAACAAAATGACACGATCAACATGCTACGTCTATTAGTTTGGGTCTAGTCCATCACGTGATTCTCCTAATGACGTGATCCAGTTATCAAGCAACAACACCTTGTTCATAATCAGAAGACACTGACTATCTTTGATCAACTGGCTAGCCAACTAGAGGCTTGCTAGGGACGGTGTTTTGTCTATGTATCCACACATGTAAATGAGTCTTCATTCAATACAATTATAGCATGGATAATAAACGATTATCTTGATACAGGAATTATAATAATAACTATATTTATTATTGCCTCTAGGGCATAATTCCAACAGTTGACTCTGATGAAAGCCCATCTTTTGAGGACATTGCCCTCTTTGTGAAGAAGTTCAGTGCAGGGAAGTTCAAGGGAAGATTTCCAAAGAAGAAGGTAAAGAAATGCTATAACTGTGAGGAAACCAACCACTTCTCCAACGACTGCCCTTATGAGAAGAGAGAAGACAAACCAAGGTTTCCAAAGACCTTCGTAAAGAAGAAGTTACCAAACCCTATGAACTCCATGTACAAAAGAACAGATGGAAGAGCAATGGTTTCTCAAGAAGAATCAGATCCAGAAGATGTTGGTGGAGTTGCCGGAGTAGCTCAAGATACACAGAGTACTTTGAGGCTAGTCTACAAAAGTGGGGATGTTGTTCACTACAACTATATGAAGGACTACAAGGGCAACGCTCACAAGTGTCTGATGGCAAAGACTGCCATGGGAGATGGGGAAGACCAAAGCTCCCATGATAAGGTTAAGGTAACCCCACGGCTAAACTCCTTCAGTCTAGCTTCTACCCCTTCTAATGAGTATCTTGATGCGGAAGATCATTATGAGGACAACGATTTAGATCATCCCATGTTTGCTAAAACGAACAAATTTATGGGCTCTCTCAAAGGAAAGAAGCTCACTATGTTTCGCATACTTATGGAAATGGTGAGTAAGCACACCAATACCATCAAGGAACTCGAAACCCTCGTCACTGAGGAGAAGGAGAAAAATGAACTCCTTGAGCAGAAAGTCCTTTATGAGGAAGCACAAAATGATGCATTATGTTCAAAAATAGGTGAAAACCTTGATAAACATGCTAATGATCTTGCCTCCTTGAAAAAGGCTGGAAATGTGTGCAGAGAATTACTAAATGATAAAGACCGACTTGTGAACTCTCATGCTTCTCTTTCTAAGGACTGTGAGCGTCTATCCTTGTCTCTCAAAGACAAGGAAGACAAACTCACTGCTCTTACAAAGAGCTTTGAGGCACTTAAGGTCACTTATCTTGACACTCTAGCTAAGGCCTACTCCTCACCTATTATCAATGTTGATACCTGCACTACTAACCCTAGTAGTGAACTGACATCTATCCGTGAGGAAAACTGTTCATTAAGGGCACAGCTAGACAGAGGTCTCATGACATGTGCACAAGGACAAAAGACTCTCAATGAGATCTTAAGTCGACACAATGGAGGTGTCGCAAAGGAAGGGCTTGGGTTCAACCCAAGTACTGCCAAGAAAAGTGCATCTCCTCTGAATTGTACCACTCCTCTTAAGGAAATATTTGTACCAGAGGGACACACGGAGAAAGGTAAGGTTGTGAGTGGATCGGCCACTAGGGGTCCGTCTGCTCACAACAAGACAACCGAATTCATGCCGCCATCCTATGTACTACGCAAATCAAAGGAAGGAGAGGTCTATGCTAAATTCCTTGGTCCCCATAATGCATTTTGATTCTATGCTATTTGGGTCCCTAAGACTCTTGTAACTAATGTGAAAGGCCCCATGACAAAATGGGTACCTCAAACCAAGTCTTAATTCTTTACAGGCTATTTTCTCCGGTGGAGCAAAATGGGTGATCGACAGTGGATGCACCAATCATATGACCGGAGATAGTAACTTGCTCTATGACTTCATGCAAGCTATTCGACCATACATGAGCATTGTATTTGGTGGAGGGTCGAAAGGGGAGGTAATTGGGTTGGGCAAGGTGGCAATCACTAATGACATGTCTATTGCAAACGTCATGCTTGTTCAATCTCTTCAATATCATTTACTTTCAGTTCGCCAATTGGCTTCCGTCGGTTATGACACACTATTTGGACTAACGGATGCGAAAGTCTTTAAGAGAGACACTCTCGAAGTGGCTTTTGTTGGAGAGTTGGATGGCAACCTTTACACGGTTGATTTCTCGAAAGAGAGCACTTTCCATACAACTTGTCTAATGGCCAAGGACGACATGGGATGGCTGTGGCATCGCCGGCTCGCCCATGTTGGCATGAAAAATCTTCAAAATCTCTTAAACGGTAATCACATCCTTGGACTAACAAATGTATCTTTTAAGAAAGATCGTGTGTGCAGTGCATGCATAGCTGGGAAGCAACATCAATCAAGACATCCACCCAAGAACGTTGTATCCACTTCGAGGCCATTAGAGCTCCTTCATGTGGATCTATTCGGGCCTCCTTCATGGGAAAGTCTTGGAGGGAAAAAGTATGGCCTAGTCATTGTTGATGATTACTCAAGATATACATGGGTGTTCTTTCTCAAGTCCAAGGACGAGACAAAGGTCACTTTCATTGATTTTGCCAAACAAGCCGAGCGGAAGTTTGACAAGGACATTAAGGCAGTAAGAAGTGATAATGGCTCTGAGTTCAAGAACTACACCCTAGAAGAATTTCTGAGTGATGAGGGGATTGAACATCAGTACTCCGCACCCTACACTCCCCAACAAAATGGTGTGGCAGAAAGGAAGAACCGGACACTTGTGGAAATGGCAAGGTCCATGTTAGATGAATACAAGTCACCACATAGCTTTTGGGCTGAGGCCGTCAACACAGCATGCCATGCATCAAACCGGCTCTTCCTCTGATCAATATTGGAGAAAACTCCGTATGAGCTCCTAACTGGGAACAAGCCCAATGTTAAGTACTTTCGTGTGTTTGGATGCAAATGCTTCATCCTCAACAAACGGGAACGGTTAGGCAAATTTCAATCCAAAACAACTAAGGGGATTTTTGTTGGCTATGGATCAAACTCTCACGCCTACAGAGTCTACAACAAATCCACTGGATGTGTTATAGAAACCTGTGACGTGACGTTTGATGAATTTAACCGCTCCCATGGGGAGCAAGTTGATCTAAATGATGCAGGTGAAGAAGACTCCCCACAAGATATCTTAAACATGGGTGTAGGTGCACTTTTGCCTATGGAACAAATACCCCATGATGTTGATTAAGATGATGAGAACATCTCGCATCCTCAAGATGGTTCACTACCCGTACCTCCACAAGATACTAGCACACCCATCATGCCAGTTGTTGAGGATCAAGTAGGAGATGACACTCAAGAACAAGTTGATCCTCAAGAGGTAGACCAAAGTATGGGTATGCTTGATGATGAACCTCAACAGGTGCAACGCGAAGAGGAATATCTTCCTCCGCACATAAATGATCCATATGTTGAGGACATTGATGATGGAAACGAAGTTGAACCTCGTGAAACCTTGACGTCCATCATGCCACGTGTGGCCGGTCATGTTGATATTGATCAAATCCTCACAGGCGTATCGGAAGGTAGAGTGACTCGTAAACAATTAACAAACTTTTGTGCTCACTTTTCGTTTGTCTCTAGTACCGTGCCACACAGGGTTCAGGATGCACTATGTGACAACGACAGGTTACTTGCTATGCAAGAAGAGCTAAACAGTTTCACACGCAATGAAGTATGGTCATTGGTAGAACGACCAACTGAAGAACATAATGTTATTGGAACTAAATGGATCTTCAAGAACAAGGAAGATGAGAACGGGACTGTTCTACGCAACAAGGCAAGGTTAGTAGCACAGGGGTACTCCCAAGTTGAAGGTTTGGACTTTGGTGAAACTTTCGCCCCTGTTGCTCGTCTTGAGTCCATTCGCATTTTATTGGCCTATGCTGCTTTGAATGGTTTTACCTTGCATCAAATGGATGTGAAAAGTGCTTTTCTTAACAGTCCTCTACAAGAAGAAGTATATGTATCACAACCACCTGGGTTTGTTGACCCTCATCACAAAGACCATGTATATAAACTTCACAAGGCACTTTATGGTCTTAAACAAGCACCCCGTGCTTGGTACGATCATCTTAAGAAGTTCCTACTCGATGATGGCTTTGTGGTAGGGGTGATCGATCCCACTCTTTTTACTAAGAGGGAAAATGGTGATTTGATCTTATGCCAAATCTATGTAGATGACATCATTTTTGGTTCTCCTAACATCCATTTGTGCAAGAAATTTGCGGCCTCCATGACCAAGACCTTTGAGATGTCACTCAACACGGACTTGAAGTTCTTTCTTGGTTTTCAAATACAACAATTTCAAGAAGGGATTTTCTTGTCTCAAACTAAGAATCTCAAGGACATTCTTGAGAAATTTGATATGACAAATGCTAAACCAATGAAGACACTCATGGCCACTGATGTAGTTCTAAATGAAGACTCAAACGATATTCCTTTTGACCCATCTACTTATCGCTCCATGATTGGTTCGCTGCTTTACCTTTGCGCATCTAGACTGGACATCATGTTAAGTGTAGGAATATGTGCTAGATTTAAAGCTTCCCCTATGGAAAGCCATCACACGACGGTTAAGCACATTCTTAGATACCTTGTTCACACCCCAAAGTTAGGCTTATGGTACCCTAAGGATGCAAAGTTTGATCTTATTGGGTATTCTGATGCGGATTGGGCTGGTGATAAAGTGGGACGGAAATCCACTTCGGATGCATGTCAGTTTCTTGGACGCTCGTTGGTAAGTTGGTCCTCAAAGAAGCAGAACTGTGTTTCTCTCTCCACGGCCGAGGCCGAATATATTGCAGCCGCAAGCTGTGCTACTCAATTGCTATGGATGAGGCAAACACTGAAGGATTATGGTATCATGTATCGACACGTTCCTCTTCTCTGTGATAATGAAAGTGCCATAAAGATCTTCGTAAACCCCATTGATCACCCTCGCACAAAACATATTGATATTAGGTATCATTTCTTGAGAGACCATGTGCAAAAGGGTGACATTGATATTACCCATGTGGGTACCGACATGCAGTTAGCCGACATTTTCACCAAGCCACTTAGCGTAGCTAGGTTCTGTCAACTTAGGCATGAACTTGGTATCTTGGAGCTTGACAACATATCTTGAAATCTTGCACACATACATACACTCACATTATGGTTGTGTCTTGATGTGCGCATATATTTAGGGGGAGGGCGTCGTAATTCTATGTGTTTTTAAGCTTACAACGTACGCACAGATCATTTCATGCATGTAATGCTTCTAGAAAACCAATGCTCATAGTTTGTTTTATATATATATACCATGAAAGTCATCATCATCACAACAAAATTACCAGAACCCCCCCTCCTCTCTCTCTCTCTCGGACGTCCGGCTCCTCCCGGACGTCCGGCGCGAGAAAACCCTCCGGACGTCCGACGCCTCTCGGACGTCCGGCGCCAGAACACTCTCCGGACGTCCGAGGCCTCTCGGACGTCCGAAGCCTCGGGGCCCCTATATAAAGCTGGGCGCGGGGCTGGGCCTTTAACCCTAATCCCCTGCGCCCCATTTTCCCCAGCCGCCGCTGCCAGCCCTGGGAGCAGCCCGAGGAGCTCCTCCCCACAGCCGCCCTCCTCAAGATCGAACCGATCTCTTTCGCGGATCCCCTACTCCTCCATCCGTACCCTTCACGGGATCCATCTCAGGTTGCTCCTCCGTCTCTTCTCGCGTGGATTTGATTTATCCTTGTCTCTCCTTGTTCGTTCCTCATTTGGGGATTCTTCATCCGCGTAGGGCTCCATGGGCAAGACCAAGCACACCGCTCGAAAGAACGTGGCCGGCTCATCCTCTCGCATCCCTATGAACACGGGGTCGGAATCGGATGAGCCACACCGTCCCTTCAAACGGGCTGCCCGACGTTCTCCGCCCCGGCGGTCGCCGTCTCCATCACCGTCGGATGATGCTAACCCCGACTTCGAGGAGGAGCTTGCAGCCGAGGAACTTCCTCAACCCGTCGCTCGCAGGTCCAAGCTCGGGTCTCGCCGGGCCTCCTACATGCCACAACCGCCTCCTGCCCAGCCTGAAGGTGAAGCTCGCCGCATCTCTTTAGAGCCCCCTGCCACGTTAGGTCGTGATATCACCAACTTTACCACTCTTGGGGCTGCTTCCTATTTTACTTTCCGCCGCGACGTAAATCAATACGAGGTCGGCAGTGATTCTACGGATTCATGTTTTCGCACAAACGTCCAGGCTGACGTCTTTTCCGAGGTCATAGTTCCTAAGGGCTTATCTAATCATCTTTACATTGATATAGAGCATATTCGCAAGCACTCGGCGAAATATCCGGGTGCCATTGAGCTTATTGAGTCTTCGGGGCTTGCCGCCCCGTTTGCTTTTCCTTACGACTATAATGCTGCTGCCATCCACCAATTCTATGCCACATGTCATTTTGGCTCCGACAACACTGTCACCTGGATGACCTCTGACGTGCGCCTCAAAGCCACTTATGCTACTTTTGTTGCCGCTCTGGGTTTTCCCCATACTGGTCATAAAATTCATAAGGATGCTCCTAACCATGCACCTAAGAATATTGAAGTGTGTGGACACCTCCTCAAACCACTCCGTGAGCTTGATGAGGATGAGCACCAGAAGGACCTTAACCAGGTATCCATCTGGCGCTCACCTTTCTTCATTATCTTTCAGTGTGTCATCTGCACCATCTATCCCAAGATGGGTGATAAGGGTTCTTGCAGTGGCTGTTGTATCGATATCATGTACCACTTGTTCGAGAACCCCAAGACCAAAATCAATGTGCCCCATTTCCTATGGCATGAGATTCGGCTTGCTAGCTTTCAGTTCATGCGAGCCTTTCCTCATGCTCCTTTCATTCAGGCACTTATTAACCACGTTGCTGATTTCTCTGTGGCTACCACTCACATCCATTGCAAGTGGACCATTCCCTCTCACATGGCGAATGATTTTGCTCCCAAGCACGCCCCTTCTTCCTCTACTACCACTCGCCGCACTGCTGCACGTGCCGCCACCCCTTCATCTAGCTCCGCGTCTCTCAGTCGCATTGCCAAATTCCTTGGAAAAGCTCACTCTGCTTTGATGAAGGTTGTCTCCTTTCAGTGTGGTCAAACCCATGATGTGGTTTCCCGCTTAGTTTCCTCTCAGAATGCCCTCAAGGCTCGTCTGAGAGCCTCGGGCGATCTTACTGTGAGTGATGATGAGGCCCCTCCTGCTGCTCCTTCCATTGATTTTGGCTTCCCTTCTGGTCCTGAGTGGTCTGAGTTCTTTGACGAGGCTGGGGGCAGTGGTTTGGATGATGATGCTACTAATGATGATGAGCTCTGAGCTTGGTTGGTGTTATTGATGGCTCCCTTTTTGGTCCTTGGTGACAAAGGGGGAGTAATGTATCGTAGTTAAAATTTTACTCTCGTCATTTTTAGTCTTTGGAGATTTAATGTAATGGATACAATTCATGTATGGCTACTTATGAATGGTTGTGATTTGCTATGATATCATCATAGACTATTATGTCTTGCTCTTTTATTTCTATGATGATCTATTATTCTTCCATGATTGATCCATTTGGAGCTTCGATTTCCTTATCATGCATATCCTAAGGGGGAGCTCCGTACTAAAATATCTCCTAGACTATAATGTATGGTTAATATTTTTGAGACCTATGTATATGTTGTCATCAACTACCAAAAAGGGGGAGATTGAAAGAGCATGCTATGCCCCTAATTGTCTTTTGGTGTTAATGACAGCACATACATAGGAAACTAATCCTATTTGTTGAGTGTATCTCAGGACGGCAAGTACTTTAGTAGATTAAGATTTCTGTGCCAAAGGCTGCCTGAAAAGATTGGTGAGTTATATTTCGAGAAGACTCGGGATTAAGAAGAGATGCTGTAGAATAGTCTTTTGAGTTTACTGATATTGAGTATAGGGATCCTTCACTACTAAGAGGGGATCACATGCTTTGCGAGAAACTTGCTCATACCACATCTCTACAATCATATCAAACATCACATAATATCCACTCTCTACAATTCAACATATGTCCAATCTCCTCGGACATCCGGCTCCCTCCGGACGTCCGGTTGGCTTCGGAAATCCGCAGCCAGACACCAGTAGTTTGTACACACTATAACTCGGAAATCCGGCTCCCTCCGGACGTCCGAGGGCCGGGCATCCGGCCAAGATCCGGAAATCCGGAGGCCAACACCAGTAGTTTGTGTGCACTATATCTCGGACATCCGGCCTCCTCCGGACGTCCGAGCTCCGGATGTCCGACCCCCGTCAAAAATCCGGAAGCCACCACCAGAAGAAATTGTGTTGTATAATACGGACTTCCGGGCCACTTCCGGACGTCCGGCTGCTGATGTATTCGAATAGGTTCAGGCTCACCTACAGGCCTCGGACGTCCGGCCGCTAATAAATTCAGTTGAGCCCCAGTCATGCCTATAGGTCTCGGACGTCCGACTCCCTCCGGACGTCCGGACCCTGTGTGACTTATTGCACCTCCAACGGCTGGATTTTACTCCACACTATATATACTCTTCTCCCACCTCGTGAAAGGGTGTTCAACACAGCCAAGATACATCCAAGAACACCTTTCCTCTCACTCACTCTTGTCTACACTAAATCCTAGATCCCAAGAGCATTTGTGAGTCCTTTAGAGTGTTGTTCCAATCAAAAGAAAGATCGTCTCCCTCTCCTCCTTCCCACCAAAGTGATTTGTGATTTGAGCAAGTTTTGAGCAATCCCCGTGATCTTGTTACTCTTGGAGGTTGGAGACTCCTAGGCGATAGGAGTCTTTGGAGAGGAATCAAACCATTGTGATATCCCCTGGAAAGTTTGTGAAGGTTTGGAAGCCACCTCAAGGCTTACCACTAGTGGTTGAGAAACGCCTTCGTGGAGTTATCTCAAAGGGAGAATAGGGTGAGCCTTCGTGGCGTTGGTGTGCCTTCGTGGTAACATCCGCCCCTCTAACGGTGACGTAGCTTCCCTCCAAGGAAGTGAACATCGGGATACATCCTTGTCTCTCTCGGAGTTTCGGTTATTCCTAACCCTAACTCTCTACTTGTGTTAATCCTTATTACATACTTGTATTTGCTTATTGTTTACCGCTTGCCTTGCTTCACTCCTAATAGCTTACTCTTTGTCATAGCAATTATTAGGCTTACACTTATATTCCGCACTTTAGCCTATAATTGCTAAGTAATTGTTAAAATTTGGATTTGTACCTATTCACCCCCCCTCTAGGTCCATCTCGATCCTTTTCACTCACAAGCTCTCATGATGATCTTCTAGCATCCCATAATGCGCTAAAATTAGCTCATGAGGCTATTACTACCAAGGTAACATCAAGTGAGCCTCATGTGGACAATGGCACTACTTCTAGTCAAAATGCTATATTGCCATGTGCTAGTCCTCGTAATTCTTCTACTCATAATGTTGCTACCTCTTGTGATGAATTACTTTCCTTGCCTTGTTGCTCTAACAATGAAGCTTATACTTCCTCTAGTACTTGTGTTGATACTAACCATGTAGAGGAAATCGAAGAGCTCAAGGCCCAAGTCACCTCTTTGAAGAAAGACTTGGAAAAGAGTCATGAAGGGATGTCCACACTCAACAATGTTTTGTGTGGGCAAAAATCCCTGAATGACAAAGATGGGCTTGGATTCAACTCCAACAAGAAGAAGAAGTCCAAAAACTTAAATAAGAAGGGCCAAGAACAAGTCAAGAATTTGGCCAAGATTATTTGCTTCAAGTGCAAAATTGAAGGGCACCATGTTAGATATTGCCCACTAAAGAAGAAGCCCCAAAGTCACAAGCAACAAGGGAAGCGGCCACAAGTTCAATCACATACTCAACTACAAGTTGAAGAAAGACCCCTTCCCAAGAAGACCCAAGCCAACACTCCTCATGTTGAGAAATCAATAGGGAAGAAATTAAAGGGTAGATGTTGCTACTTATGTCGTGAGAAGGGTCACTTCGCTTCTTCTTGCACGAGAGGTAATTTATCCAACCCAATCATTATTGATGATATCTATTCTCTTGGGAAGGATAAGGTTGGCAATGTGTTTGCCAAGTTTGTTGGTACTCAAAGTGGTGTCAAGAAAAGTACCATTTGGGTTGCCAAGCCTATTGTGACTAACCTCTTAGGACCCAACGTGGTTGGGGACCAACAAGCTCAAACTTGATCAATAGGTGAATGTGGAGGACATTAGAGACTTGGATACATAATGAAGAATTAAGGGGTCTTCATCATTCATATTATCTCAAGCCAAGTCATTTGGGTTATCGAGTTTCTATCATATATCCAATGTGCCTCCTTACGGTAACTTGCACTTAAACTGTTTACATTGTTAGTTGATTGCCCCTTTGCATGTTGTGGTTTTGTACCTTGCATGTGTTTGTATATGTTGTGCTTCTAACTTTCTTATCTTGAGTAATCGAGTATGTGTATGTTGGTTTGCATATCATGTACATGTGAGTCTTGTATTGAGCCTTTTTTGCATCTTGTTTGTATCTTTGTTGGCTCTTGTGAGAGATTAATGGATTATCCCATTATGGGGGAGTGATTTGCTTTGCACACCTCACAATCCTATAAATTTTTATACATGGGGAATACCACTTAGTATTGATATTTCAAGATTATCTAGTTTCTATGTGGTATGTCTTACTCACGAGAAATTCAAATTCTATATGGTCCATTAATTATCTCTTGTTGGTTTTAATTTGCCACTTGTTAATATTGTTGGGTTATCACATTATGGGGGAGTAATATGCTATGTGCATATTACAAGCCTAGAAAATGTGTACATTTGAGGTATTGCCACTTAGTGTTGATATTGTAAATTATCTTGTTCCTAGGTGGCATGTTAGCTCTACAAGTGTCATTTGCTTGCGTTTTATGGGTAAAGATTATGTTGGATATATTTGCGATCTACCAATGAGTATGATTTCCAAAATACTTCTTGTCCTTGAAAATTGGTATTCCCATCATGTGGTAGGAATTGCTAATCGTCTTTACATTGGATTTTGTGTTTCGTTTGTCTTCCTTGCCTCTTGTGGATCTATTTTAACATGTCTAGTGTTTTTATAGATATAGAGAAAGTGATGATCCCATCTTGTGCATTTTGTATTTAAATGCAAATTCTATATAATGCACATCCCTTGGGGGAGCTATCCTATTTTCTTTAGAACACTCTCTTATTCGCCCATCATAAAATCTTTTGATCCCCATCAAGTGTGTGTTGATGGGAGGCAAGTCTTGCTCTTTATGATTCTTTGTGCCATCATGAAAATTTGTCGAGGGTTTGGTGTGTTGGAACCTAGATCTATTTTTGAAAGTAGATACCTCGTGTTTGTTTTCCTTCAATTGGTATCTTGTTTCCTTTTATTTGGCATGTGTTGGAACCTAGCTCTCTTTTGGTTTTCCAACTCTTTGGTCCCAATGAGCTTGGGCACCATTTTGTTTGTTTTGTTGTTCCAGGAACAATTGGAGATGCGTTGGATGCTCGGCTCACCTACAAGGAAGGTGTTGAGACCATGTGATTATTGGAGCCAAGTTAGGATGATCAATGAACAACTATCTACTACATCAATCCAATGTTGTCTCGGTAACAAGTATATACTTCATGCATTCTTTTCTTGCAAAGGCCCAAACCTATCTTTTCTTTTCTAGGTTGCATCATGGCATGAATCTCTTGATTCGTTCTTGTAGTACTTGTTTCCTTTCTCAAAGCATCCGAACGATGATGTCTTATTACTAGTTGGGATGTCTTTGATGTTCGTATGTTGGAAGTTCATATTGTACAATAAGAAAATATTAGGCCATGTGCTATGCTTCCAAGCAAAGATCTTATTGATATATTTATGACTTCCTTTTGGATATCTGGTTTGTTCCTTCTTGTAACCATTTCGTGTGTACATCCTTCTTTGTGGATATATATCATCATGATTGTCTTCTACTTAGAATATTTTACACATGAGAGAAGTTACATCTCTAATTAATATCCTCTTTTCTTTTACGTCCACCGTTGCATCTCCTTTTTCAGTTTTGGTGGCTTCGTGAAAGGATTTGTCTTGAGTGCGTATCTTATTTTCCTACATCTTGATGCACTTTTGGCCGTGAAGATTATTTTTCTTCATGCTTGTCTTGATGAGGGTTTTGCCATTTCGATTGGTATCCCTCTTCTTGACAAGGTTCTTATTTCCTATCTTCACCATGGGTTGTCACAAGCGTTGGTTCTTATTTTGTTTATTAGTAAGCTTGTGAACCCATTTTCTAGTATGTGTGTGTGGGAATGATATGTCTTGCACTTTGTGTCTCATTTTATCAAGACTATGTTGATGAGTAATGCTCATCCTTATCTTAGTCTTCTCAAGTGCTTTGCCATGACTCACACACATTATTTTGGTTGAGCCTATTCTTAAGTTGCTTCTTTTACATGTTGCTCAACCATTTGTTTTGTGCAAGTGATATGCTTATTGTCTCATCTATCTTCTTGCACTCGTTGTGTGTTTTTATTAATTTTGGGGGAGCAACGATCTTATTTTATGCACTTGTATCAAATACAAAAATCTCGTATTAGTGCACAAATCATGGGGAGCTTCTCTAGTTTTGATAAAACACTTTGTTGCCTTTATCATAATATCTTTTATTCATGTGGTTCGAAGGACCATATCATTGTTTGTTCCATCTGGTATCTTTTGATTGCTTGCCTTTATTTTATTGTATGTCTTTGTGGCGTACGATACTTTTATTTGCAATCTTTGGGTCCTCAATATAGTTTGTTTTCCTCCAACTACTTATCATTGTATTTGTGTATTTCTTTGCACTCATTTGCTGAGAAGTACACACTTTTTGGAGGACCACCTACTATATTGGCTTTCTAAACTTTTCGTCCATTTTGGCAATCGATGCCAATGGGGGAGAAGTTTAGAGAGTTTACTTTGGATATGTTTAGAGGGTTTTGCTTTTATTGCGTAAGCATTTACATCTTGCACGCATGCATTATTGCTTTGTATGTGTGTGCTTGGTTATGCTTATTTCCTTATATAAACTCTCTTGAAGTGGTTGTCATCAATTACCAAAATGGGGGAGATTGTTAGAGCATATATCTCCATATGTGGTTTTGGTAATTGATGACAATTCCTATGGACTAATGGTTGCCTTAAGTTATATTTATAGGATTTGTCTATAGGCACTTCTTGAAGTCCATCTGTTGGGTTCAAGGAGTTTATATGATGACCAAGGTGGTATTTAAGGTATTATCCAAAGAATGGTCATAGAGACACAAGGTTGATCAAGATCGTCAGACAAAGAGTAAATCAAGATGATCAACACACAAATCGTACAAGATGTACCGAGAGGGATCAAGTGATCCCATGGTATGGTAAGCATTGTCCAGTACGTATTTGTGTACTAACCCATGGTCTTCTTGAGAGTTCTATGTGGAGTTAGGTGTGTTTCCATGGGCTCGCGTCAAGAGGAATATCTCATACAACCCATGGAGGATGACGTCAAGTGATGGAGGACGGTGGCAATGGACTTGTTAAGATATGCTGAAGAGCGGCTCACCCATAGTGTGTATGAGGGAGAAATCAACTAGCCTTCATCAAGCCAACGCAAGCAAGAAAGGTGGTCCATCTTGAGGAAGCCAAGATCATCATCATCTAGCTCAAGAGGACGAGGTGCAAGGTATAGGTTTGCCCTTGATAGTTTTTCTGTTTTAGGATAGATTGTCCTACTGTCAAGGGGGCTCTCAAGTGAGTAGCTTGATCGTATCGTTCGTTGAGAGCTCAAACCATTTGTATCCTTGCATCATACTTATTGGTTCTTGTTTGGTGTTTCTCTTTGTGATTTTTAGAGCTTATTTCATCTTCATGACAAGCTCGAGTTCATCGAAAACGGAGTCCATATGCATCTTCTATGATGTTTTCGATGTTGGGAGTTTTTACCAGTCTTATTCCAAGAAGGGTTCTCACCATTTTCTTATGGGACTTTTCTCACTTGCTTATTATTGATATTTCTATCAAGATTGTGTTAGCCCATGTCGTTATCTTCCCAACAAACTTGGTTCCGTTGAATTCGGAGTCCGTCTGCGAAAGTTACAACAGTTTCAGTATCCAGCGGTAGTACCGCTCCTGGTACCAGCGGTAGTACCGCCTCCGGAGAGGTAGTACCGCCCCCGGAGCGGTAGTAATTTTTTACTACCGCTCCAGGAGCGGTAGTACCGCTCCGTCGGACTGTTTTTTGCATACTTTTTGGCCTCAGTATGGTTGGTGAACCTACCGAGCGGTAGTACCGTTCCATGTGTGGAGATCGACGCCGTCGTCATCATCAACTATCCTTCATTGCCAATTCCATGATGCTCTTCACCGTTGGTGAGTAATCTCATCGTAGGCTTGCTGGACGGTGATGGGTTGGATGAGATCTATCATGTAATCGAGTTAGTTTTGATGGGGTTTGATCCCTAGTATCCACTATGTTCTGAGATTGATGTTGGTACTACATTGCTATGCTTAATGCTTGTCACTAGGGCCCGAGTGCCATGATTTCAGATCTGAACCTATTATGTTTTCATCAATATATGTGTGTTCTTGATCCTATCTTGCAAGTTGTAGTCACCTACTATGTGTTATGACCGGGCAACCCCGGAGTGACAATAGCCGGAACCACTCCCGGAGATGACCATAGTATGAGGAGTTCATGTATTCACTAAGTGCTAATGCTTTGTTCCGGTTCTCTATTAAAAGGAGACCTTAATATCCCTTAGTTTCCATTAGGACCCCGCTGCCATGGGAGGTATGGACAATAGATGTCATGCAAGTTGTTTTCCATAAGCACGTATGACTATATACGGAGTGCCTGCCTACATTACATTGACGAGCTGGAGCTAGTTACATATCTCCCCATGTTATAACGGTTACATGATCAATGTCTTCCGACGTAATTATCCATCACCGATACAATGCATACGAGCTTTTCCTACTGGTCCTTGCTACGTTACTTTACCGCTACTGTTGTCACTACTGCTACTGTTACCGCTGCTACTGTTACTATCATGCAATTTGCTACTGAAACTTTGCTGCAGATACTAAGTCTTTCAGGTGTGGTTGAATTGACAACTCAACTGCTAATACTCAAGAATATTGTTTAGCTTCCCCTTGTGTCTAAGCAAAAAATTTGGGTTGAATAATCTACGCTCGAAAACTATTGCGATCCCCTATACTTGTGGGTTATCAAGACTATTTTCTGGCGCCGTTGCCGGGGAGGCCTAGCTCTATTCCCTGAGTCACTTGGGATTTACATCTGTTGATCACTATGAGGAATCTGAGATATCCAAAAACTAAAGTCTTGCCCTCAACTACGAGGACAGGTAAGGAACTGCCATCTAGCTCTGAACTTGATTCACCTTCGTTATGAGTAAGTTTGCGACACCACCACCTGCTAGAAATTCTGATATGTCGCCTGTGCTTGATGATGCTACTTCTGCTATCCATGATGCTTATGATGATGCTTTGCTTGATACTGCTTTGCCACTAGGTGCATTCCTTGATGCACAAATTGCTAGAGTTGCTGCTGAATGTGATGATACTTCTGAAACTGCTGAAATTATTGAAGTAGAACCTGTTATTTCACCTGTTAGAACTAGCTCTCTTAGATATGAATTGCCTGATATACCTGAGGGTTATGTTATGGAGGGAGAGGTAGTTGAGGACTTTCTTGCTTGTAAGGATAGCTATGATCTTGAGAATTTTTTGCGCAAGTGGAAAGAAAAATCTCTGAATGCTAGAATGAAATACGACCCTAAGTTTGCTACTTCACCCATCTTTGTGACTGATAAGGATTATGAATTCTCTGTCGATCCTGAGTTAATCACTTTGGTCGAATCTGATCCTTTTCATGGTTATGAGTCTGAAACGGTTGTAGCACATCTTACTAAGTTGAATGATATAGCCACCCTATTCACGAGTGAAGAAAAGATTCGCCATTACTATATCCTTAAGCTGTTTCCTTTCTCTCTAAAGGGTGATGCTAAGACTTGGTTTACTTCTCTTGCTCTTGGTTGTGTGCGTAGTCCCCAGGATATGATCTACTACTTCTGTGAGAAATATTTTCCTGCCCATAAGAAACAAGCTACCTTGCAGGATATATATAACTTTGTGCAAGTTGAAGAAGAGAGTCTCCCACAAGCTTGGCGGAGGCTTGTCCAGTTACTGAATGCTTTGCCTGATCACCCTCTTGAAAAAAATGAAATACTTGATATCTTTTATAATGGACTAACAGATGCTTCTAGGGACCACCTAGATAGTTGTGCTGGTTGTGTTTTCAGGGAACGAACTGTGGAACAAGCTGAAATTCTATTGAATAATATCTTGAGCAATGATAATGCTTGGACTATTCCTGAACCACATCCGAAGCCAACTTCGAAGAAAAGAGGTATTCTATTCCTCAGTCCTGAAGATATGCAAGAAGCCAAGAAATCTATGCAAGAGACAGGTATTAAATCTGAATATGTTAAGAATCTACCACCTATTGAAGAAATACATGGTCTTGATAACCCGACACAGGTAGTAGAGGTAAATTCTCTTCGTAGATACAATGAGAGTGATATTCCTTTTGATAAACTTGCTAGCTTATGCTTAGATTAATTTGATAACTTTGTTGCCAAACAACAAAGTTTCAATGATTATGTTAGCAGACAATTGGAACAAAATGCTCGCATGATTAATCATTTAAGTGCTTGTGTGGATAGAAATATCAATGATCATAAGCTTTTGAGTAAACATGCCTCTATGGTCACTACTCAAGTAGAACAAGTACTTAAGGCTCAAAATGACTTGCTCAATGAATTGAATGACAATTCTGTTAGAGTCGTCACTAAAGGTGGTAGAATGACTCAGGAACCTTTGTATCCCGAGGGCCATCGTAAGAGAATTGAACAAGATTCTCAAGGAGTTAACACTGAGGCACCTAGTCATCCTAGTAACAGGAAGAAATGGAAAGATGATAGGAACTTGCATGCTAGCGAACCTGCTGTGTTACACCTGAGAATCCAAATGATATCTCTGTTTTTGATGCCGAAACACAATTTGGTGATGAACATGAGCCTAGTGATAATATCGATAGTGGTGTTCATGATGATGCTCAACCTGTTGGGGAACGTCGCATGGGAAACAAAAATTTTCCTACGCGCACGAAGACCTATCATGGTGATGTCCATCTACGAGAGGGGATGAGTGATCCACGTACCCTTGTAGATCGTACAGCAGAAGCGTTTAGAGAACGCGGTTGATGTAGTGGAACGTCCTCACGTCCCTCGATCCGCCCCGCGAACAATCCCGCGATCAGTCCCACGATCTAGTACCGAACGGACGGCACCTCCGCGTTCAGCACACGTACAGCTCGACGATGATCTCGGCCTTCTTGATCCAGCAAGAGAGACGGAGAGGTAGAAGAGTTCTCCGGCAGCATGACGGCGCTCCGGAGGTTGGTGATGATCTTGTCTCAGCAGGGCTCCGCCCGAGCTCCGCAGAAACACGATCTAGAGGAAAAACTATGGAGGTATGTGGTCGGGCAGCCGTGAGAAAGTCATCTCAAATCTGCCCTAAAAGCCCCATATATATAGGAGGAGGGAGGGGGACCTTGCCTTGGGGTCCAAGGGATCCCCAAGGGGTCGGCCGAGCCAGGGGGGAGGACTCTCCCCCCCTAAACCGAGTCCTACTTGGTTTGGTGGGAGGGAGTCCTTCCCCCTTCCCACTTCTTCCTTTTTTTTTCTTTCCTTTGATTTTTTCTCTCTTGGCGCATAGGGGATTGGTGGGCTGTCCCACCAGCCCACTAAGGGCTGGTGTGACCCCCCCAAATACCTATGGGCTTCCCCGGAGTGGGTTGCCCCCCTCCGGTGAACTCCCGGAACCCATTCGTCATTCCCGGTACATTCCTGGTAACTCCGAAAACCTTCCGGTAATCAAATGAGGTCATCCTATATATCAATCTTCGTTTCCGGACCATTCCGGAAACCCTCGTGACGTCCGTGATCTCATCCGGGACTCCGAACAACATTCGGTAACCAAACATATAACTCAAATACGCATAAAACAACGTCGAACCTTAAGTGTGCAGACCCTGCGGGTTCGAGAACTATGCAGACATGACCCGAGAGACTCCTCGGTCAATATCCAATAGCGGGACCTGGATGCCCATATTGGATCCTACATATTCTACGAAGATCTTATCGTTTGAACCTCAGTGCCAAGGATTCGTATAATCCCGTATGTCATTCCTTTTGTCCTTCGGTATGTTACTTGCCCGAGATTCGATCGTCAGTATCCATATACCTATTTCAACCTCGTTTACCGGCAAGTCTCTTTACTCGTTCCGTAATACAAGATCCCGCAACTTACACTAAGTTACATTGCTTGCAAGGCTTGTGTGTGATGTTGTATTACCGAGTGGGCCCCGAGATACCTCTCCGTCACACGGAGTGACAAATCCCAGTCTTGATCCATACTAACTCAACTAACACCTTCGGAGATACCTGTAGAGCATCTTTATAGTCACCCAGTTACGTTGCGACGTTTGATACACACAAAGCATTCCTCCGGTGTCAGTGAGTTATATGATCTCATGGTCATAGGAATAAATACTTGACACGCAGAAAACAGTAGCAACAAAATGACACGATCAACATGCTACGTCTATTAGTTTGGGTCTAGTCCATCACGTGATTCTCCCAATGACGTGATCCAGTTATCAAGCAACAACACCTTGTTCATAATCAGAAGACACTGACTATCATCGATCAACTGGCTAGCCAACTAGAGGCATGCTAGGGACGGTGTTTTGTCTATGTATCCACACATGTAAATGAGTCTTCATTCAATACAATTATAGCATGGATAATAAACTATTATCTTGATACAGGAATTATAATAATAACTATACATTTATTATTGCCTCTAGGGCATAATTCCAACAGTCTCCCACTTGCACTAGAGTCAATAATCTAGCCCTCACATCACCATGTGAATTACATTGTAATAAATCTAACACCCATACAGTTCTGGTGTCGATCATGTTTTGGCCGTGGAAGAGGTTTAGTCAGCGGGTCTGCTACATTCAGATCCGTGTGCACCTTGCATATATTTACGTCCTCCTCCTCGACGTAGTCGCGGATGAGGTTGAAGCGTCGTTTGATGTGTCTGGTCTTCTTGTGAAACCTCGGTTCCTTTGCCAGGGCAATGGCACCAGTGTTGTCACAGAACAAGGTTATTGGATCCAGTGCACTTGGCACCACTCCAAGATCCGTCATGAACTGCTTCATCCAGACACCCTCCTTAGCCGCCTCCGAGGCAGCCATGTACTCCGCTTCACATGTAGAATCTGCTACGACGCTTTGCTTGGAACTGCACCAGCTTACTGCACCCCCATTAAGAATAAATACGTATCCGGTTTGTGACTTAGAGTCGTCCGGATCTGTGTCAAAGCTTGCATCAACGTAACCCTTTATGGCGAGCTCTTCGTCACCTCCATACACGAGAAACATCTCCTTAGTCCTTTTCAGGTACTTCAGGATATTCTTGACCGCTGTCCAGTGATCCACTCCTGGATTACTCTGGAACCTGCCTGCCATACTTATGGCCAGGCTAACATCCGGTCTAGTGCACAACATCGCATACATGATAGAACCTATGGCTGAAGCATAGGGGACGGAGCGCATTTGCTCTCTATGTTCATCAGTTGCTGGGCACTGAGTCTTACTCAATCTCGTACCTTGTAACACTGGCAAGAACCCTTTCTTGGACTGTTCCATTTTGAACCTCTTCAAAACTTTATCAAGGTATGTGCTTTGTGAAAGTCCTATCAGGCGCTTTGATCTATCCCTATAGATCTTAATGCCTAGAATGTAAGCAGCTTCTCCTAGGTCCTTCATAGAGAAACTTTTATTCAAGTAACCTTTTATGCTCTCCAAAAGCTCTACGTTGTTTCCAATCAGTAATATGTCATCCACATATAATATTAGAAACGCCACAGAGCTCCCACTCACTTTCTTGTAAATACAAGATTCTCCAACCACTTGTATAAACCCAAATGCTTTGATCACCTCATCAAAGCGTTTGTTCCAACTCCGAGATGCTTGCACCAGTCCATAAATGGATCGCTGGAGCTTGCACACTTTGTCAGCATTTTTAGGATCGACAAAACCTTCGGGTTGCATCATATACAACTCTTCCTTAAGGAAACCGTTAAGGAACGCCGTTTTGACATCCATCTGCCAGATTTCATAATCGAAAAATGCAGCTATTGCTAACATGATTCTGACAGACTTAAGCATCGCTACAGGAGAGAAAGTCTCATCGTAGTCAATTCCTGGAACTTGTGAAAAACCCTTTGCCACAAGTCGAGCTTTATAAACGGTCACATTACCGTCAGCGTCCGTCTTCTTCTTAAAGATCCATTTGTTCTGAATAGCCTTGCGGCCCTCAGGCAGTATCTCCAAAGTCCATACTTTGTTCTCATACATGGATCCTATCTCGGATTTCATGGCTTCTAGCCATTTGTTGGAATCTGGGCCCACCATTGCTTCTTCATAATTTGCAGGTTCATTGTTGTCTAACAACATGATTGATAAGACGGGATTACCGTACCACTCTGGAGCAGCGCGTGATCTCGTCGACCTGCGTGGTTCAACAGAAACTTGAACTGGAGTTTCATGATCATCATCATTAACTTCCTCCTCAACCGGCGTCGCAATGACAGAGGTTTCCTCTTGCCCTGCGCCACCATCCAGAGGGATGAGAGGTTCGACAACCTCGTCAAGTTCTATCTTCCTCCCACTCAATTCTCTCGAGAGAAACTCCTTCTCGAGAAAAGTTCCGTTCTTAGCAACAAACACTTTGCCCTCGGATTTGAGATAGAAGGTGTACCCAACTGTCTCTTTTGGGTAACCTATGAAGACGCACTTTTCCGCTTTGGGTTCCAGCTTTTCAGGCTGAAGCTTTTTGACATAAGCATCACATCCCCAAACTTTAAGAAACGACAACTTTGGCCTTTTGCCATACCACAGTTCGTATGGTGTCGTCTCAACGGATTTCGATGGTGCCCTATTTAAAGTGAATGCAGCTGTTTCTAATGCATAACCCCAAAATGATAACGGCAAATCAGTAAGAGACATCATAGATCGCACCATTTCTAACAAAGTACGATTACGACGTTCGGACACACCATTACGCTGTGGTGTTCCAGGCGGTGTTAACTGCGAAACAATTCCACATTGTTTTAAGTGAGTACCAAACTCGAAACTCAGATATTCACCCCCACGATCAGACCGTAGGAACTTGATCTTCTTGTTACGATGATTTTCCACTTCACTCTGAAATTGCTTGAACTTTTCAAATGTTTCAGACTTGTGCTTCATCAAGTAGACATAACCATATCTACTTAAATCGTCAGTGAAGGTGAGAAAGTAACGATATCCGCCGCGTGCCTCCACGCTCATTGGACCACACACATCGGTATGTATGATTTCCAACAAGTCACTTGCACGCTCCATTGTTCTGGAGAACGGAGTCTTAGTCATCTTGCCCATGAGGCATGGTTCGCACGTGTCAAGTGAATCAAAGTCAAGTGACTCCAAAAGTCCATCAGCATGGAGTTTCTTCATGCGCTTTACACCAATATGACCCAAGCGGCAGTGCCACAAAAATATGGCGCTATCATTGTTTACTCTAACTCTTTTGGTCTCAATGTTATGTATATGCGTATCTCTATCAAGATTCAATATGAACAATCCTCTCACATTCGGTGCATGACCATAAAAGAGGTTACTCATAGAAATAGAACAACCATTATTCTCAGACTTAAAAGAGTAACCGTCTCGCAATAAACAAGATCCAGATATAATGTTCATGCTCAACGCAGGCACTAAATAACAATGATTTAAGTTCATCACTAATCCCGATGGTAGTTGAAGTGACACTGTGCCGACGGCGATTGCATCAACCTTGGAACCGTTTCCTACGCGCATCGTCACTTCGTCTTTCGCCAGCCTTCGTCTATTCCGCAGTTCCTGCTTCGAGTTGCAAATGTGAGCAACAGAACCGGTATCGAATACCCAGGCACTACTACGAGAGCTGGTTAAGTACACATCAATAACATGTATATCAAATATACCTGATTTTTCTTTGCCCGCCTTCTTATGTGCCAGATACTTGGGGCAATTGCGCTTCGAGTGACCCATACCCTTGCAATAGAAGCACTCTGTTTCAGGCTTAGGTCCAGCCTTGGGTTTCTTCGGCGGATTGGCAACAGGCTTGCCGCTCTTCTTCGAATTGCCCTTCTTGCCTTTGCCGTTTCTCTTGAAACTAGTGGTCTTGCTCACCATCAACACTTGATGTTCTTTACGGAGTTCAGACTCTGTGACTTTCAGCATCGCAAACAACTCGCCGGGAGACTTGTTCATCCCTTGCATGTTGTAGTTCAACACAAAGCCTTTATAGCTTGGCGGCAGTGATTGAAGGATTCTGTCAGTGATAGCTTCTTGCGGGAGTTCAATCCCCAGTTCAGCTAGACGGTTTGAGTACCCAGACATTTTGAGCACATGTTCACTGACAGACGAGTTTTCCTCCATCTTGCAAGCATAGAATTTATCGGAGGTCTCATACCTCTCGATCCAGGCGTTCTTCTGAAATATGAACTTCAACTCCTGGAACATCTCAAATGCTCCATGACGCTCAAAGCGACGTTGAAGTCCCGGTTCTAAGCCATACAAGACTGCACATTGAACTATTGAGTAGTCCTCCTTATGCGCTAACCAAGCGTTCTTAACATCCTGATCAGCCGTAGCGGGTGGTTCATCTCCTAGCGCAGCATTAAGGACATAATCCTTCTTTCCAGCTTGTAAGATTAGCTTAAGATTACGAGCCCAGTCTACAAAGTTGCTTCCATCATCTTTCAACTTAGCTTTCTCTAGGAACGTATTAAAATTGAGGATGACACTTGCGTGAGCCATGATCTACAACACAAATATATTCAAAGTGGACTTAGACTATGTTCAAGATAATTAGAGTTCAACTTAATCAAATTACATGCTAAACTCCCACTCAAAAAGTACATCTCTCTAGTCATTTGAGTGGTTCATGATCCACCTACACTATCCCAAGTCCGATCATCACGTGAGTCGGGAGTAGTTTCAGTGGTAAGCATCCCTATGCTAATCATATCATCTATATGATTCATGATCGACCTTTCGGTCTCATGTGTTCCGAGGCCATGTCTGCACATGCTAGGCTCGTCAAGCTTAACCCGAGTGTTCCGCGTGCGCAACTGTTTTGCACCCGTTGTATGTGAACGTTGAGTCTATCACACCCGATCATCACGTGGTGTCTCGAAACGACGAACTGTAGCAACGGAGAACACAATTTCGTCTTGAAATTTTAGTGAGAGATCACCTCATAATGCTACCGTCGTTCTAAGCAAAATAAGGTGCATAAAAGGATTAACATCACATGCAATTCATAAGTGACATGATATGGCCATCATCACGTGCTTCTTGATCTCCATCACCAAAGCACCGGCACGATCTTCTTGTCACCGGCGCCACACCATGATCATCCATCAACGTGTTGCCATCGGGGTTGTCGTGCTACTTATGCTATTACTACTAAAGCTACATCCTAGCAAAATAGTAAACGCATCTGCAAGCACATATGTTAGTATAAAGACAACCCTATGGCTCCTGCCGGTTGCCGTACCATCGACGTGCAAGTCGATATTTCTATTACAACATGATCATCTCATACATACAATATATCACATCACATCATTGGCCATATCACATCACAATCATACCCTGCAAAAACAAGTTAGACGTCCTCTAATTTTGTTGTTGCAAGTTTTACGTGGTGACCAAGGGTATCTAGTAGGATCGCATCTTACTTACGCAAACACCACAACGGAGATATATGAGTTGCTATTTAACCTCATCCAAGGACCTCCTCGGTCAAATCCGATTCAACTAAAGTTGGAGAAAACGTCACTTGCCAGTCATCTTTGAGCAAAGGGGGTTACTCGTAACGATGAAACCAGTCTCTCGTAAGCGTACGAGTAATGTCGGTCCAAGCCGCTTCAATCCAACAATGCCGCGGAATCAAGAAAAGACTAAGGAGGGCAGCAAAACGCACATCACCGCCCACAAAACCTTTTGTGTTCTACTCGAGAAGACATCTACGCATGAACCTAGCTCATGATGCCACTGTTGGGGAACGTCGCATGGGAAACAAAAATTTTCCTACGCGCACGAAGACCTATCATGGTGATGTCCATCTACGAGAGGGGATGAGTGATCCACGTACCCTTGTAGATCGTACAGCAGAAGCGTTTAGAGAACGCGGTTGATGTAGTGGAACGTCCTCACGTCCCTCGATCCGCCCCGCGAACAATCCCGCGATCAGTCCCACGATCTAGTACCGAACGGACGGCACCTCCGCGTTCAGCACACGTACAGCTCGACGATGATCTCGGCCTTCTTGATCCAGCAAGAGAGATGGAGAGGTAGAAGAGTTCTCCGGCAGCGTGACGGCGCTCCGGAGGTTGGTGATGATCTTGTCTCAGCAGGGCTCCGCCCGAGCTCCGCAGAAACACGATCTAGAGGAAAAACTATGGAGGTATGTGGTCGGGCAGCCGTGAGAAAGTCATCTCAAATCTGCCCTAAAAGCCCCATATATATAGGAGGAGGGAGGGGGACCTTGCCTTGGGGTCCAAGGGATCCCCAAGGGGTCGGCCGAGCCAGGGGGGAGGACTCTCCCCCCCTAAACCGAGTCCTACTTGGTTTGGTGGGAGGGAGTCCTTCCCCCTTCCCACTTCTTCCTTTTTTTTTCTTTCCTTTGATTTTTTCTCTCTTGGCGCATAGGGGATTGGTGGGCTGTCCCACCAGCCCACTAAGGGCTGGTGTGACCCCCCCAAATACCTATGGGCTTCCCCGGAGTGGGTTGCCCCCCTCCGGTGAACTCCCGGAACCCATTCGTCATTCCCGGTACATTCCCGGTAACTCCGAAAACCTTCCGGTAATCAAATGAGGTCATCCTATATATCAATCTTCGTTTCCGGACCATTCCGGAAACCCTCGTGACGTCCGTGATCTCATCCGGGACTCCGAACAACATTCGGTAACCAACCATATAACTCAAATACGCATAAAACAACGTCGAACCTTAAGTGTGCAGACCCTGCGGGTTCGAGAACTATGCAGACATGACCCGAGAGACTCCTCGGTCAATATCCAATAGCGGGACCTGGATGCCCATATTGGATCCTACATATTCTACGAAGATCTTATCGTTTGAACCTCAGTGCCAAGGATTCGTATAATCCCGTATGTCATTCCCTTTGTCCTTCGGTATGTTACTTGCCCGAGATTCGATCGTCAGTATCCATATACCTATTTCAACCTCGTTTACCGGCAAGTCTCTTTACTCATTCCGTAATACAAGATCCCGCAACTTACACTAAGTTACATTGCTTGCAAGGCTTGTGTGTGATGTTGTATTACCGAGTGGGCCCCGAGATACCTCTCCGTCACACGGAGTGACAAATCCCAGTCTTGATCCATACTAACTCAACTAACACCTTCGGAGATACCTGTAGAGCATCTTTATAGTCACCCAGTTACGTTGCGACGTTTGATACACATAAAGCATTCCTCCGGTGTCAGTGAGTTATATGATCTCATGGTCATAGGAATAAATACTTGACACGCAGAAAACAGTAGCAACAAAATGACACGATCAACATGCTACGTCTATTAGTTTGGGTCTAGTCCATCACGTGATTCTCCCAATGACGTGATCCAGTTATCAAGCAACAACACCTTGTTCATAATCAGAAGACACTGACTATCATCGATCAACTGGCTAGCCAACTAGAGGCATGCTAGGGACGGTGTTTTGTCTATGTATCCACACATGTAAATGAGTCTTCATTCAATACAATTATAGCATGGATAATAAACTATTATCTTGATACAGGAATTATAATAATAACTATACATTTATTATTGCCTCTAGGGCATAATTCCAACAGTCTCCCACTTGCACTAGAGTCAATAATCTAGCCCTCACATCACCATGTGAATTACATTGTAATAAATCTAACACCCATACAGTTCTGGTGTCGATCATGTTTTGGCCGTGGAAGAGGTTTAGTCAGCGGGTCTGCTACATTCAGATCCGTGTGCACCTTGCATATATTTACGTCCTCCTCCTCGACGTAGTCGCGGATGAGGTTGAAGCGTCGTTTGATGTGTCTGGTCTTCTTGTGAAACCTCGGTTCCTTTGCCAGGGCAATGGCACCAGTGTTGTCACAGAACAAGGTTATTGGATCCAGTGCACTTGGCACCACTCCAAGATCCGTCATGAACTGCTTCATCCAGACACCCTCCTTAGCCGCCTCCGAGGCAGCCATGTACTCCGCTTCACATGTAGAATCTGCTACGACGCTTTGCTTGGAACTGCACCAGCTTACTGCACCCCCATTAAGAATAAATACGTATCCGGTTTGTGACTTAGAGTCGTCCGGATCTGTGTCAAAGCTTGCATCAACGTAACCCTTTATGGCGAGCTCTTCGTCACCTCCATACACGAGAAACATCTCCTTAGTCCTTTTCAGGTACTTCAGGATATTCTTGACCGCTGTCCAGTGATCCACTCCTGGATTACTCTGGAACCTGCCTGCCATACTTATGGCCAGGCTAACATCCGGTCTAGTGCACAACATCGCATACATGATAGAACCTATGGCTGAAGCATAGGGGACGGAGCGCATTTGCTCTCTATGTTCATCAGTTGCTGGGCACTGAGTCTTACTCAATCTCGTACCTTGTAACACTGGCAAGAACCCTTTCTTGGACTGTTCCATTTTGAACCTCTTCAAAACTTTATCAAGGTATGTGCTTTGTGAAAGTCCTATCAGGCGCTTTGATCTATCCCTATAGATCTTAATGCCTAGAATGTAAGCAGCTTCTCCTAGGTCCTTCATAGAGAAACTTTTATTCAAGTAACCTTTTATGCTCTCCAAAAGCTCTACGTTGTTTCCAATCAGTAATATGTCATCCACATATAATGTTAGAAACGCCACAGAGCTCCCACTCACTTTCTTGTAAATACAAGATTCTCCAACCACTTGTATAAACCCAAATGCTTTGATCACCTCATCAAAGCGTTTGTTCCAACTCCGAGATGCTTGCACCAGTCCATAAATGGATCGCTGGAGCTTGCACACTTTGTCAGCATTTTTAGGATCGACAAAACCTTCGGGTTGCATCATATACAACTCTTCCTTAAGGAAACCGTTAAGGAACGCCGTTTTGACATCCATCTGCCAGATTTCATAATCGAAAAATGCAGCTATTGCTAACATGATTCTGACGGACTTAAGCATCGCTACAGGAGAGAAAGTCTCATCGTAGTCAATTCCTGGAACTTGTGAAAAACCCTTTGCCACAAGTCGAGCTTTATAAACGGTCACATTACCGTCAGCGTCCGTCTTCTTCTTAAAGATCCATTTGTTCTGAATAGCCTTGCGGCCCTCAGGCAGTATCTCCAAAGTCCATACTTTGTTCTCATACATGGATCCTATCTCGGATTTCATGGCTTCTAGCCATTTGTTGGAATCTGGGCCCACCATTGCTTCTTCATAATTTGCAGGTTCATTGTTGTCTAACAACATGATTGATAAGACGGGATTACCGTACCACTCTGGAGCAGCGCGTGATCTCGTCGACCTGCGTGGTTCAACAGAAACTTGAACTGGAGTTTCATGATCATCATCATTAACTTCCTCCTCAACCGGCGTCGCAATGACAGAGGTTTCCTCTTGCCCTGCGCCACCATCCAGAGGGATGAGAGGTTCGACAACCTCGTCAAGTTCTATCTTCCTCCCACTCAATTCTCTCGAGAGAAACTCCTTCTCGAGAAAAGTTCCGTTCTTAGCAACAAACACTTTGCCCTCGGATTTGAGATAGAAGGTGTACCCAACTGTCTCTTTTGGGTAACCTATGAAGACGCACTTTTCCGCTTTGGGTTCCAGCTTTTCAGGCTGAAGCTTTTTGACATAAGCATCACATCCCCAAACTTTAAGAAACGACAACTTTGGCCTTTTGCCATACCACAGTTCGTATGGTGTCGTCTCAACGGATTTCGATGGTGCCCTATTTAAAGTGAATGCAGCTGTTTCTAATGCATAACCCCAAAATGATAACGGCAAATCAGTAAGAGACATCATAGATCGCACCATTTCTAACAAAGTACGATTACGATGTTCGGACACACCATTACGCTGTGGTGTTCCAGGCGGTGTTAACTGCGAAACAATTCCACATTGTTTTAAGTGAGTACCAAACTCGAAACTCAGATATTCACCCCCACGATCAGACCGTAGGAACTTGATCTTCTTGTTACGATGATTTTCCACTTCACTCTGAAATTGCTTGAACTTTTCAAATGTTTCAGACTTGTGCTTCATCAAGTAGTCATAACCATATCTACTTAAATCGTCAGTGAAGGTGAGAAAGTAACGATATCCGCCGCGTGCCTCCACGCTCATTGGACCACACACATCGGTATGTATGATTTCCAACAAGTCACTTGCACGCTCCATTGTTCCGGAGAACGGAGTCTTAGTCATCTTGCCCATGAGGCATGGTTCGCACGTGTCAAGTGAATCAAAGTCAAGTGACTCCAAAAGTCCATCAGCATGGAGTTTCTTCATGCGCTTTACACCAATATGACCCAAGCGGCAGTGCCACAAAAATATGGCGCTATCATTGTTTACTCTAACTCTTTTGGTCTCAATGTTATGTATATGCGTATCTCTATCAAGATTCAATATGAACAATCCTCTCACATTCGGTGCATGACCATAAAAGAGGTTACTCATAGAAATAGAACAATCATTATTCTCAGACTTAAAAGAGTAACCGTCTCGCAATAAACAAGATCCAGATATAATGTTCATGCTCAACGCAGGCACTAAATAACAATGATTTAAGTTCATCACTAATCCCGATGGTAGTTGAAGTGACACTGTGCCGACGGCGATTGCATCAACCTTGGAACCGTTTCCTACGCGCATCGTCACTTCGTCTTTCGCCAGCCTTCGTCTATTCCGCAGTTCCTGCTTCGAGTTGCAAATGTGAGCAACAGAACCGGTATCGAATACCCAGGCACTACTACGAGAGCTGGTTAAGTACACATCAATAACATGTATATCAAATATACCTGATTTTTCTTTGCCCGCCTTCTTATCTGCCAGATACTTGGGGCAATTGCGCTTCCAGTGACCCATACCCTTGCAATAGAAGCACTCTGTTTCAGGCTTAGGTCCAGTCTTGGGTTTCTTCGGCGGATTGGCAACAGGCTTGCCGCTCTTCTTCGAATTGCCCTTCTTGCCTTTTCCGTTTCTCTTGAAACTAGTGGTCTTGCTCACCATCAACACTTGATGTTCTTTACGGAGTTCAGACTCTGCGACTTTCAGCATCGCAAACAACTCGCCGGGAGACTTGTTCATCCCTTGCATGTTGTAGTTCAACACAAAGCCTTTATAGCTTGGCGGCAGTGATTGAAGGATTCTGTCAGTGATAGCTTCTTGCGGGAGTTCAATCCCCAGTTCAGCTAGATGGTTTGAGTACCCAGACATTTTGAGCACATGTTCACTGACAGACGAGTTTTCCTCCATCTTGCAAGCATAGAATTTATCGGAGGTCTCATACCTCTCGATCCGGGCGTTCTTCTGAAATATGAACTTCAACTCCTGGAACATCTCAAATGCTCCATGACGCTCAAAGCGACGTTGAAGTCCCGGTTCTAAGCCATACAAGACTGCACATTGAACTATTGAGTAGTCCTCCTTACGCGCTAACCAAGCGTTCTTAACATCCTGATCAGCCGTAGCGGGTGGTTCATCTCCTAGCGCAGCATTAAGGACATAATCCTTCTTTCCAGCTTGTAAGATTAGCTTAAGATTACGAGCCCAGTCTACAAAGTTGCTTCCATCATCTTTCAACTTAGCTTTCTCTAGGAACGTATTAAAATTGAGGATGACACTTGCGTGAGCCATGATCTACAACACAAATATATTCAAAGTGGACTTAGACTATGTTCAAGATAATTAGAGTTCAACTTAATCAAATTACATGCTAAACTCCCACTCAAAAAGTACATCTCTCTAGTCATTTGAGTGGTTCATGATCCACCTACACTATCCCAAGTCCGATCATCACGTGAGTCGGGAGTAGTTTCAGTGGTAAGCATCCCTATGCTAATCATATCATCTATATGATTCATGATCGACCTTTCGGTCTCATGTGTTCCGAGGCCATGTCTGCACATGCTAGGCTCGTCAAGCTTAACCCGAGTGTTCCGCGTGCGCAACTGTTTTGCACCCGTTGTATGTGAACGTTGAGTCTATCACACCCGATCATCACGTGGTGTCTCGAAACGACGAACTGTAGCAACGGTGCACAGTCGGGGAGAACACAATTTCGTCTTGAAATTTTAGTGAGAGATCACCTCATAATGCTACCGTCGTTCTAAGCAAAATAAGGTGCATAAAAGGATTAACATCACATGCAATTCATAAGTGACATGATATGGCCATCATCACGTGCTTCTTGATCTCCATCACCAAAGCACCAGCACGATCTTCTTGTCACCGGCGCCACACCATGATCATCCATCAACGTGTCGCCATCGGGGTTGTCGTGCTACTTATGCTATTACTACTAAAGCTACATCCTAGCAAAATAGTAAACGCATCTGCAAGCACATATGTTAGTATAAAGACAACCCTATGGCTCCTGCCGGTTGCCGTACCATCGACGTGCAAGTCGATATTTCTATTACAACATGATCATCTCATACATCCAATATATCACATCACATCATTGGCCATATCACATCACAATCATACCCTGCAAAAACAAGTTAGACGTCCTCTAATTTTGTTGTTGCAAGTTTTACGTGGTGACCAAGGGTATCTAGTAGGATCGCATCTTACTTACGCAAACACCACAACGGAGATATATGAGTTGCTATTTAACCTCATCCAAGGACCTCCTCGGTCAAATCCGATTCAACTAAAGTTGGAGAAAACGTCACTTGCCAGTCATCTTTGAGCAAAGGGGGTTACTCGTAACGATGAAACCAGTCTCTCGTAAGCGTACGAGTAATGTCGGTCCAAGCCGCTTCAATCCAACAATGCCGCGGAATCAAGAAAAGACTAAGGAGGGCAGCAAAACGCACATCACCGCCCACAAAACCTTTTGTGTTCTACTCGAGAAGACATCTACGCATGAACCTAGCTCATGATGCCACTGTTGGGGAACGTCGCATGGGAAACAAAAATTTTCCTACGCGCACGAAGACCTATCATGGTGATGTCCATCTACGAGAGGGGATGAGTGATCCACGTACCCTTGTAGATCGTACAACAGAAGCGTTTAGAGAACGCGGTTGATGTAGTGGAACGTCCTCACGTCCCTCGATCCGCCCCGCGAACAATCCCGCGATCAGTCCCACGATCTAGTACCGAACGGACGGCACCTCCGCGTTCAGCACACGTACAGCTCGACGATGATCTCGGCCTTCTTGATCCAGCAAGAGAGACGGAGAGGTAGAAGAGTTCTCCGGCAGCATGACGGCGCTCCGGAGGTTGGTGATGATCTTGTCTCAGCAGGGCTCCGCCCGAGCTCCGCAGAAACACGATCTAGAGGAAAAACTATGGAGGTATGTGGTCGGGCAGCCGTGAGAAAGTCATCTCAAATCTGCCCTAAAAGCCCCATATATATAGGAGGAGGGAGGGGGACCTTGCCTTGGGGTCCAAGGGATCCCCAAGGGGTCGGCCGAGCCAGGGGGGAGGACTCTCCCCCCCTAAACCGAGTCCTACTTGGTTTGGTGGGAGGGAGTCCTTCCCCCTTCCCACTTCTTCCTTTTTTTTTCTTTCCTTTGATTTTTTCTCTCTTGGCGCATAGGGGATTGGTGGGCTGTCCCACCAGCCCACTAAGGGCTGGTGTGACCCCCCCCCAAATACCTATGGGCTTCCCCGGAGTGGGTTGCCCCCCTCCGGTGAACTCCCGGAACCCATTCGTCATTCCCGGTACATTCCCGGTAACTCCGAAAACCTTCCGGTAATCAAATGAGGTCATCCTATATATCAATCTTCGTTTCCGGACCATTCCAGAAACCCTCGTGACGTCCGTGATCTCATCCGGGACTCCGAACAACATTCGGTAACCAACCATATAACTCAAATACGCATAAAACAACGTCAAACCTTAAGTGTGCAGACCCTGCGGGTTCGAGAACTATGCAGACATGACCCGAGAGACTCCTCGGTCAATATCCAATAGCGGGACCTGGATGCCCATATTGGATCCTACATATTCTACGAAGATCTTATCGTTTGAACCTCAGTGCCAAGGATTCGTATAATCCCGTATGTCATTCCCTTTGTCCTTCGGTATGTTACTTGCCCGAGATTCGATCGTCAGTATCCATATACCTATTTCAACCTCGTTTACCGGCAAGTCTCTTTACTCATTCCGTAATACAAGATCCCGCAACTTACACTAAGTTACATTGCTTGCAAGGCTTGTGTGTGATGTTGTATTACCGAGTGGGCCCCGAGATACCTCTCCGTCACACGGAGTGACAAATCCCAGTCTTGATCCATACTAACTCAACTAACACCTTCGGAGATACCTGTAGAGCATCTTTATAGTCACCCAGTTACGTTGCGACGTTTGATACACACAAAGCATTCCTCCGGTGTCAGTGAGTTATATGATCTCATGGTCATAGGAATAAATACTTGACACGCAGAAAACAGTAGCAACAAAATGACACGATCAACATGCTATGTCTATTAGTTTGGGTCTAGTCCATCACGTGATTCTCCCAATGACGTGATCCAGTTAGCAAGCAACAACACCTTGTTCATAATCAGAAGACACTGACTATCATCGATCAACTGGCTAGCCAACTAGAGGCATGCTAGGGACGGTGTTTTGTCTATGTATCCACACATGTAAATGAGTCTTCATTCAATACAATTATAGCATGGATAATAAACTATTATCTTGATACAGGAATTATAATAATAACTATACATTTATTATTGCCTCTAGGGCATAATTCCAACACAACCTAGTAATGATAAGGATGTGGAGATTGAACCTAGTGTTGATCTTGATAACCCACAACTTAAGAACAAGAGATACGATAAGAACGACTTTATTGCTAGCAAGCATGGTAAAGAAAGAGAACCATGGGTTCAGAAACCCATGCCCTTTCCTCCCAAACCATCCAAGAAAAAGGATGATGGAAATTTTGAGCGTTTTTTTGAAATGATTAGACGTGTCTTTCTGCAAATGCGTTTGACAGATATGCTCAAAATGTCTCCTTATGCTAAGTACATGAGCGCTTTGTTGAAATGATTAGACCTGTCTTTCTGCAAATGCAAACCATCCAAACTGCTTTTCCTATCAGCATTTGCGAGGATGTGCCTGTTGTGGTTGCTAATGTTACTATCTTAACGGACTTTGTTATTTTGGATATTCCCGAGGATGATGCCATGGCGGTCATCCTTGGATGACCCTTTTTAAACACTACAAGGGCTGTTATTGATTGCAACAAAGGCAATGTCACTTTCCATGTTAATGGTAATGAGCACACGGTGCACTTTTCGAAGAAACCATCTCGAGTACATTGCATCAATGCTATTGAAAGAACTTCATCAATTCTTATTGGGAGCTTTGAATGCCCTATACCTACTGTCAAGATGAAGTATGATTTACTTGTTGGGGATATGCACATCCCCGTTGAGGTAACCTAGTGATTATTCGAAAATTCTTTGGTTTCATGCGAGTCGAAAAAAGTTTGTCAAGGAGACTTGATCAACCTCATTGACGGATTTCTTTTGATGACCATGAGATGTATGAATCTAGGAGTCACAACCCTCTGTTCCGAACTTTTACTTTTTGTTGTTTAGAATAAAAATGATAAATTTAGCTTTATTTTCCCGTTTTCTGCTTTTTGCGCCCCTTAGAAAAGTGTCCCAAAAATAAAAGTTCTTCAAATGCCCTGAAAATCAAGTATGATTTTTTCTGGAATTTTTGAAAATTTCTGAGATAGAGAGCTGGTCAGGGGGATGCACCAGTGTGGGCCACAAGCCCAGGAGGTGCGGGCACCCCCCTGGCCGTGCCTGGCAGGCTTGTGGGCCCCATGTGGCCCCCCTCCACTTATTCCAGCTCCCATCTCCTTCTCCTACCTCCAGAAAAAATCATTCCACAGCTCAAACCCGTGTTCTTGCTCTTCTTGCTGCATTTTTCGATCTCCTTGTGCAAAGCCCCATTCACCAAACTGTTTTGGGGGGATTGTTCCTTGGTATGTGACTCCTCCATTGGTCCAATTAGATTTTGCTCTAGTGCTTTATTCGTTGCATATTATTGCTGCCTTAGTGACCCTGTTCTTGAGCTTTGCATGTTAATTTTAGTTGGTCCCAAGTAGTTTTGATGCATGATATGGCCTCTAGGCACTTGTAGGAGTAATTGCTATGAGTTTTGTTGATCCTTGTTCACTTTTATTTTGAGTCACTAAAAATTTCAGAAATTTTCAGAGAAAGAAAAAGGAAAAGATGAGGAGGTTCCTAAGAGGCTCTTCAAGCCGTGACCCTAAGGAAGAGTCCTCCTATGGTTGAGTTCAAGTTATATGATATCCCCCAGCGCATGTCACTTCAGAATTTTTGCAATGTTTGCAAATTACCTTATGTTGCGGATATTCATGAACCTCGCCCACGGGACTTTGAGGCTTTCATTGATACTATTACTGTAGGAGAGGAGAGAGGAGTGTCTTGCGCTAGAGTTGTTGGAATTATGCCCTAGAGGCAATAATAAATGTATAGTTATTATTATAATTCCTGTATCAAGATAATAGTTTATTATCCATGCTATAATTGTATTGAATGAAGACTCATTTACATGTGTGGATACATAGACAAAACACCGTCCCTAGCATGCCTCTAGTTGGCTAGCCAGTTGATCGATGATAATCAGTGTCTTCTGATTATGAACAAGGTGTTGTTGCTTGATAACTGGATCACGTCATTAGGAGAATCACGTGATGGACTAAGACCCAAACTAATAGACGTAGCATGTTGATCGTGTCATTTTGTTGCTACTGTTTTCTGCGTGTCAAGTATTTATTCCTATGACCATGAGATCATATAACTCACTGACACCGGAGGAATGCTTTGTGTGTATCAAACGTCGCAACGTAACTGGGTGACTATAAAGATGCTCTACAGGTATCTCCGAAGGTGTTAGTTGAGTTAGTATGGATCAAGACTGGGATTTGTTACTCCCTGTGACGGAGAGGTATCTCGGGGCCCACTCGGTAATACAACATCACACATAAGCCTTGCAAGCAATGTAACTTAGTGTAAGTTGCGGGATCTTGTATTACGGAACGAGTAAAGAGACTTGCCGGTAAACGAGATTGAAATAGGTATACGGATACTGACGATCGAATCTCGGGCAAGTAACATACCGAAGGACAAAGGGAATAACATACGGGATTATACGAATCCTTGGCACTGAGGTTCAAACGATAAGATCTTCGTAGAATATGTAGGATCCAATATGGGCATCCAGGTCCCGCTATTGGATATTGACCGAGGAGTCTCTCGGGTCATGTCTACATAGTTCTCGAACCCGCAGGGTCTGCACACTTAAGGTTCGACGTTGTTTTATGCGTATTTGAGTTATATGGTTGGTTATCGAATGTTGTTCGGAGTCCCGGATGAGATCACGGACGTCACGAGGGTTTCCGGAATGGTCCGGAAACGAAGATTGATATATAGGATGACCTCATTTGATTACCGGAAGGTTTTCGGAGTTGCCGGGAATGTACCGGGAATGACGAATGGGTTCCGGGAGTTCACCGGAGGGGGGCAACCCACTCCGGGGAAGCCCATAGGTATTTGTGGGGGTCACACCAGCCCTTAGTGGGCTGGTGGGACAGCCCACCAAATCCTATGCGCCAAGGAAGAAAAAATCAAAGGAAGAAAAAAAAAGAGGGAGAAGTGGGAAGGGGGAAGGACTCCCTCCCACCAAACCAAGTAGGACTCGGTTTGGGGGGGGGGGGAGAGTCGTCCCCCCTGGCTCGGCCGACCCCTTGGGGTTCCCTTGGACCCCAAGGCAAGGTCCCCCTCCCTCCTCCTATATATATGGGGCTTTTAGGGCAGATTTGAGACGACTTTCTCACGGCTGCCCGACCACATACCTCCATAGTTTTTCCTCTAGATCGTGTTTCTGCGGAGCTCGGGCGGAGCCCTGCTGAGACAAGATCATCACCAACCTCCGGAGCGCCGTCACGCTGCCGGAGAACTCTTCTACCTCTCCGTCTCTCTTGCTGGATCAAGAAGGCCGAGATCATCGTCGAGCTGTACGTGTGCGGAACGCGGAGGTGCCGTCCGTTCGGTACTAGATCGTGGGACTGATCGCGGGATTGTTCGCGGGGCGGATCGAGGGACGTGAGGACGTTCCACTACATCAACCGCGATCTCTAATCGCTTCTGCTGTACGATCTACAAGGGTACGTAGATCACTCATCCCCTCTCGTAGATGGACATCACCATGATAGGTCTTCGTGCGCGTAGGAAAATTTTTGTTTCCCTTGCGACGTTCCCCAACAAGAGTTGCTAGTGTACATTTTCCCGTTCTTCGGTATCTCTCATTATTTGTGGGAAAATGTTTGATTGGCCGTGGGAAAGCTGGGGCTCTTAGCTCCCCATATCTTGCGGTTTTGTGTGAAGCTCTTTATAATGATAAAACTTATAGCTTCGGCGCTATAGTGGCTCAACGGTTGAACACGAACCGTACTAAAGGCGCTGTTTATGGAGGTACCTATGCTACCCGTCTTACTAAACATTTTGAGGTACCTATTAGACTGTACGAGGAAGAAGAGATGCTTCTTCCTGAAAGATATCTAGATTATGATAGCACGGTTCGCCATGACTTTCTTGATAAAGATATAAATAAGAGGATGATTTATAACTTGGTATTTAGTCAGGGTACTCGTGAGACTATTACTTTGCCTGCTCCTTCTTTGTTCATTCTTCATCTAGGCAGGTACATTATTATGCCCTCGGACATCTACGCATATTGGGGCATAGCGCCACCACAGGCGCCCGTGCCCGAGCTACTAGTCGAGTACCAGTCGCCAGTTTATCAGTGGGAGCCAAAGGAGCTCACCCAGCAGTGGCACCCTCAGTACACTCCGCAGTACCCCGGAGATGGTTATTTCCCTCCATGGGAGTAGACCAACTTGGGCCAAAACCCTAAGCTTGGGGGAGTACGTGTTTCTCACCGACTTTATATTCATGCTCACACATTCACTTTGATAGTCGGTGTTCACACCTTGCCATTGTATCATCCATGCTAGTTTATTTCTTTTTCTCGCTTTCTTCTCGTGTGTCTGTTTGAATTTGAGAAAAACAAAAAAATAGTTGTAAGTTTACTTTCCAGCTTGCTTAGTGGTGTTTAAAAAGAAAACCCAAAAAGATTTCCCGTTCTTCTTTTGCTTGTTGGGAGCTTTCCCGTGTAAATAGTTTTCTTTTTCTTTGGGTCAAGGTAGAAGACCATGGTTAAAATGTTTAGTGGCTCTCACTTGCATATCTGTTTATTCGTCAAAGAGTCGTATTACTTTGTATTCTCCTTTTTGTTTGCTTGCAGATTCCAGCTTAGTCCAATGCAAGAACACTCTCATTATTCACATCATTCGGTCGTGCAAGTGAAAGGCAATAATGACGATATATGATGAAGTGACTGAGCCTGGAAAAGCTGGTATGAACTCGATCTATTTTGTTTTTGTAGATATGACTAGCTCATCGTTCCTAATTCAGCATTGTTATGAGAGAAACATGTTTGCAATGACAACTTAGAGATCATAGTTTCTAATGCCATGCTTAATTAGCTAGGAGCTTATAATGGTTTGTCTTGGATGCCAACATGAATTTCAAGATGATTATGATGTAGTATGATAGGATGGTATCCTCCTTTGAATGGTTCAAGTGGCTTGACTTGGCGCATGTTTACGCATGTAGTTGAAACAAAATCAACATAGCCTCTATGATATTCATGTTTATGGTGATTTATGTCCTGCTCATGCTTGCACTCAATGTTGGTTAATTTCAATGCATATTGATGACCGTTGTCGCTCTCTAGTTGGTCGCTTCCCAGTCTTTTGCTAGCCTTCACTTGTACTAAGCAGGAACACTGCTTGTGCATCCACTTCCATAAACCCAAAGTTGTTCCATATGAGTCCACCATACCTACCTATATGTGGTCTCTACCTGTCGTTCCAAGTAAATTTGCATGTGCCACTCTCTAAAACTTCAAGTAATAGTCTGTTTTGCATGCCTGAACCGCTCATGTGGTGACAACGTGCGGTCAGTATCTTCCATGCTAGGCGTGTTATCCTCGATATGTGTTTATTCACTATCACTCACGAGAAAGGGGCCGGTAATTGGAATGCCCAATTCCATTCTCAAATCGAAAAGATAATTGCAAACAAAACTCCCCCTGGATTGTTGTTGGTATGGACGGCACCCGAGGATTCGGCTAGTCGTGGAGTGCGATTGATTGGTGGTGGGGGAGTCAAAACTTTACTTTTCTGTTTGGGAACCGCCTATAATATGTGTAGCATGGAAGATGGTGAAAACTCTTGGTCATCGCGTTGACAATGAAAGCATGCCACCCAAAATTATTTATCTGTGTCTTCAAAGCTTGAGCTCTGGCACCTCTGCAAATCAATGCTTCCCTCTGCGAAGGGCCTATCTATTTATGTTTCTGTTGAGTCATCCGCTCCTTATAAAGGCACCAATTAGAGGGCACCTCCGTCATTTTTATGCTTTGCTATTAATTGTTATTGATTATGACTGTGACTGGATCTTCTTTCCCATGAATTACAATGTTCAGTCAACCCTTGGTCTTTGAAGGTGCTCTGCATTTATGTTTTGCGGTCTCAGAAAGAGCTAGTGAGATACCACCTGTTCATATTGTGTTATGATTGTTTTGATTGAAGTGTTGACGTTTGAAACTCATTATTATTGCTCGCTAGTTGATTTTGCCATTGATATGAGTTTACCATGAGACCTAAATGTCATTGCTTATGTGGCTAGCCTATGATCTTGCTGAAAATCTGAATATGGGTTAGACATAATTACAACAACAAGATCAAACTGAGTTCGTAAAAGTTTTTCTTTTGTCGCTTTCAGTTTGTTAACTGAAGTGCTTGAGGGCAAGCAAGGCTTTAAGCTTGGGGGAGTTGATACGTCTCCATCATATCTACTTTTCCAAACTCTTTTGCCCTTGTTTTGGACTCTTATTTGCATGATTTGAATGGAACTAACCCGGACTGACGTTGTTTTCAGCAGAATTGCCATGGTGTTGTTTTTGCACAGAAATGAAAGTTCTCGGAATGACCTGGAAATTTACGAGGATTTTTTGTGGAATATATGAAAAATACTGGCGCAAGAATTACCTGGAGGGGCGGAGCCAGGAGCTCAGGCTTGTGGGCTCCTGGCTTCGTCCCTCGAGGTAATTCTTGCGCCAGTATTTTTTATATATTCCATAAAAAATCCTCGTAAATTTCCAGGTCATTCTGAGAACTTTCATTTATGCGCAAAAACAACACCATGGCAATTGTGCTTAAAACAACGTCAGTCCGGGTTAGTTCCATTCAAATCATGCAAATTAGAGTCCAAAACAAGGGCAAAAGAGTTTGGAAAAGTAGATACGATGGAGAAGTATCAGCCACCACCCTGCGCCACCGCCGCCCCTTCTCCTCCTCTCTATCCCGCTGGGCCGTCACATCTCGACGCCTCCCATCCCAGCCATCATGCTCCTGCGTCGTCGGGCCACCACCTTGTGTCCTCGGGCTGCCAGATCTTGATGCTTCTCCACCCGACCACCCAGCTCCTGTGCCGCCACCGCCCCTTCTCCTCCTGTCCATCCCGTTAGGCCGCCTCATCTCGACGCCTCCCCATGCGGCCACCCTTCTCTTACGTCGCCAGACCGCCACCCTGCGCCGCCGCCGCCCCTTCTCCTCCCCTCCTTCATGCTGGGCCGCCACATCTTGATGCCTCCCCGCCCGACCACCGTGCTCCTGTGCCGCGGGGTCGTCACCCTGCACTGCCGCTGCCCTTTCTCCATTTAAATCTAGGTGCGTTTTAGACATTTCAACAGACTATTCATACAACAATCACATGCTAGAATTACAGAAAATAACTGGAGAGACAATTCTGTGGCCAGACGATTCTGTGGGCAGTCTCACAATTATGATTCTGAAGAATAATGAGGTGAAAAGAACTGCCTCTAAGTATGATGTTGAGCTCGCCTACGTCCAGGATTGTGCGCTGACGCACTCTTCTCGGGTGACCTAGCCATCCCGGGTCGGCGTTGGATAACACCATGCTAGATCCTCCGATCGACACCGGCTTCACCAATGCCATCGTCTAGCACCACTTACCACAGATCACTCGAACACGTGTCTCCATCGCCATCTGGCAACAAACCTCTAAGCCTTCATAGCGGCCCGCCTCAAAAAGGATCTCCTTGCCTGCGTCGGCATCATGCAGATTTTTCCTGATGACGCGCCTAAACGGCTAGGGAGGGAGAGAATCTAGGTGACGACAATGGTTTCCTGGTCGCCACACAACCGCCTCTCTCACAGAGGAAAATGTTTCACGTTGGTTAGGACAAATATTATCTCTATCATCTTGTGTAGTGCAACTCATGTCTAAACTATCTTGTGTACCGATTCTCATTGCTATCATTTTTGTCCCTTCGTTTTTAAGCTTTCCAGGTTTGTTAGTGGGCTTAAATTGTCCCAACTTCATATAATTTTTGACTCATACTCCCTCCTTTCCGGTTTATATGACTCATCTCAAAAATTTCAGATCTTCATTATATTAGGCTCACTTTGAGTCCAGTTGAGTTAAAGTGCTTTGAGTTCTATGCCATATTTAATTCATAGAGATAAGAAAAAGAAAATTAGTGGTCATGCATGCATCTTTTTCTACATACATCATGCTGGTCCAATGAAAGCGAATGTGCTACACTTATTGCTCCAGGAATACAAATGTGAAAATAATTCACCTTGGTTGATGAGATTTCAGATTTGAGCTCTATAAACCGGAGTAGCTTCTTATTGCCTCTCCATTACATGTTTGTTTTTGTATGGCATGCCTTAATCTGTTGATAAGGTAATATAAGATGGTGGCTCAATAGCTCACCTATTTATACCTTATTATCCCCTCTCGTTGATGCTAGAGATTATGTGAATTTCAAATTGAGAATTCTAAATGAAGAAATTATGAATCTATGAAAATGAAGTAATAAATATAGAAAATAGACTTGGCAGAATTCAGAGTTGGAAAGGTGGAAAATTATTTCACAAAACATGTAACCATACATGCATTGCACATTTTTGTTAGCATCAATTAGCATGCACCATGTAAAATGATGTGGGTCGAATAAATTGTTCCTAGAGACTTCACACATGTGCATAGCAAATTAATCGATAGGTACGCATGCTAGTAATAGACAACCATGAATGCGACAAGATTTTTGTATGGCTTAAAATATCAAAACTAAAATGGAGTATCTACTCTTGATAACAAAACAATTTGATTTTCTAGAGTGTTTAGACGTGCAGGATAAGGCCACTGTTCTCCACTCTTGAACGTGGATGGTTCAATCATTCGAGCGATGATGGTCGAGCTACAATGTTATAATTGTGAAATTTGTTCAAGACATTGTTCTTCCTTTGATCTCAACCTAGTCCCAAACATACCCGATGGTCTGGTGTGTTGCTTAGGAAATCCATGTTGAACCATCAGTACGATGATTTTAAAGTGAATATATGATCAATATACATATATGTATTTTCCTCCTAGGGGTTGTCACTCATAGTTTCCTTGGATATATATTTTCCCATATGTTTGTCCCTCCATCTACATAATTGCGTATATGCTTCGGGATTTGAATACTAAATTACTTATAGAACAGTGGATCTATACACATTTTCTTTCTAAAGATAATGGCCTATATACATCTAGGTTTTGCTCATATAAGATATGTAGAATCATGGGCTAATCATTTTTTTTCATTTGTAATGGTACAACTCATGTTTGATGTACCTTGTGCATCAATAAATTAGCACTTCTCTCTTCTTTCCCCATTGTTCTGTAATTTTTTCAAGTTAAATTAGTGGGTTTCATTTCTCCAAGTTCACATTATTTTGAAGTCATAACTTCTTATTACTACATATTTTGATACTTTATAAATGCATGGCCTCAAACAAATATTTTGTAGTAGCTTTATATATGGGAAATATGGTAAGTAAAAGAGATCTTCATGCACATGCTCTATAATAATAGTAGACGTGCTCCAAATCAATAGTACATGAGAATTGGACAAGGCTTGATTATGCGGTCCCTCTAGCATTGATAGTACAAGGGTGCTCCCATGCACTATGTCTCCTCATTCCTTACTACCCTAAGTCTCTCCATATAGTACACTGCACATTATTTGTACCTCAAAGCTAGAATGACTTGCCCAACAATAAAGATGTGTTATTTGAGAATTTGTTTTTGATTTGTATGCGCTGAGACTAAGTTATGAAGAGCAATAAAGAGAGTGCATAAGAGCACTGAGAATGGGAACATGGAGGAAAACCCCGCTTGTTTGCTTGGGCGCTTTCTTGATGCCTCTCATTCCTATCGTTCTTGTGCACTCCTTCCTCTTTCGTTTGGCTTATGAAATATCATTGAGGAAGAAACCTTAGACATATGTACCCATATTTAGATAGCATGATACCTCAAAGGCGAGCCGGGAAGCGAAAGAAAGAGGGCACAAGAGTAGTGAGAATAGGAACATGGAGGAAAGCCTAACTTGCTTTGGTTTCATCTCTAGTGTTGGAGATGAGACCTTGATTTGGTGTTTCCCGATGCCTCCCATTCCTATTGTTCTCAATCACTCCTTCCTCTTCCTTTTTTGGCTTGCTTTGTTGCTTTAGATTAGAAACTAGATACTTGTGTGCACATATTCAATGTGAGGGAAAATGCGAGCTAGGAAGAGTAAGATAGAGAGAGCATAAGAGTAGTGGGAATGAGAACATGGAGGAAACCATAACTTATTGGTATCCATGTCTTTTCTTGAGGTAGAAATCAAGTTTGGTGTTTCCCGATGCCTCTCATTCCTATTATTCTTATGCGCTCCTTCCTCTTCCTTTTTGTTTACTAAATATCTTTAGCATGAAAAACAAATATATCTGCATATATTTAGGTGATATGAGATGTCCACTATGAGATATGAAAGGGAAAAAGAGGGTCTAAGAGCAGTGGGCGTGGAAACATGATGGAAGGTTAAGGACCTCAGTTTGTAGTCTAACTATAAAAAATGATTTTGTTCCGAGTATTCCTCATGTCTCCCATGCCTATTTTTATTTGGTGCTCCGTCATATTCTTTTTGTGTGAGAGAATACAAAAAGAAACACACTTTTAAACTTACCAACATGAGACAAACAAGTTTAACACACAGAATAGTACAACTGTTCACTAGTTTCCTTACGTTGAACTCATGTTGTAGACATAAATCGCATCAATGATACAACTTTGTCGACCATATAGTGAAGAGTCTTAATAGAAACCAGAGTTAGAAATGTGGAAATTAGCTCACAAAACTTGTAAACATACATGCATTCTAGATTTTGTTAGCATCAATTAGCATCTACCCTTTAGATGATCTAAATCAAATAAATTGGTCCTAGAGACTTCAGACATGCACATAGAAAACTAATGGATATGTACTCATGCTAGCAATAAACGACCATGAATGCAACAAGTATTATGGGCAGGTTAAATAAAATCAAAACTCAAGTGAAGTATGTACACTTGATAATAAAATAATTTATTTTTCTAGATTGTTTAGACGTGCGAAATAAGGTCCCTTTCCTCCATTCTTGAATGTGGGTGGTGATACGTCCCAAACGTATCTATAATTTATGTTTGTTCCATGCTCTTTTGGGTAACATTGTTATGTGTTTTGCTACACTTTCATACCTTTTTACACATATTTGGACTAACCTACTAACTCAGTCCACCCAGTACCAGTTTCCGTCTATTGATGTATTTTAATTGCAGGGACTTTACCCTAATTTCCAGAGCCCGAAAAATCCCAAGAAAAATATATAAAAATTAGTGTGACAGAAGCTTCAGGAAGCACCAAGGTGGGACAAAGGGGAGCCAGGCCTCACCCAGACGGCCACCTGGCACGACCCCCCTCCTGGCCGCGCCACCAGGTCGCCTGGGTGGCGCCTTCCTTTGGCCTATATTTACTTCCGGAAGCGAAAACCCTAAAGATGTATCCCGCACCACAAATTTCACCACCGTTCCGCCGCCGTAGCGCTTCCGAGATCGGGAGTGCAAGGAGACCTCTTCCCGGCACCCTGTCCGAGGGAGGATTGACCTCCGGGAGCTTCTCCACCATCATGGACGCTTCCGAGATGTGCCGTGAGTAGTCCTCCTTGGACCATGGGTCCGTGAAGAGTAGCTATGTGATGTCTTCTCTCCAATATTGTGCTTCAATGCTTAGCCCTTGTGAGCTGCCCTACATGATCAAGGCATCTATGTAATTTACCTGTTGTTGCTATGGTGAGTTTTCTGAGATCCGATGGATTATGATATTATGTTCAGATTGTGATGAGTTATATATTTGGTTCTTGAGTAATTCATGCATGTTCTTCGTTGCTTTATATTGCTTTGGCCAAGTAGTAGATTGTAACTCCAAGAGGGAGGGTTATGCATGATTGTGGGTTCATGCCCCCTGATGTCTAGCTTGGGTGACATAAACATGAGACTAGGGGATTTGCTGTTGCCACCAGGGAGAAAACAATGGTGCTTGTAACCACGGTTGCAAGGATTGTTACCTTATGCAAAGTTTGTTAATGCAGTTGTCCGTTACTTTGAGTTTACACTTTGGGTGGGGCTTGCAACTTAATACCAGCGAGATGTTCTGGATAGATATCTCAAGGTGGATGATTAGTGAGTAGATGTTGATGGATAAACGGTCTACTTGTCTTGGCGTACTGCCCATACTCATGAGCCTCTAACTTTCTTGTAGCATGATTAGTGTCGTGGGTATAAGTCTGATAGTAGATGTGTAGGGTACGAAAGGATGGGCAGAGCCTTAGCTACGGCGAGGTTGTATGAGTTCAGGCCCCTCTACGGTGGAGGTAAAAGCCCTACGTCTCAATGCTCTTGGGAGCTTAGTGTCGAGTGGAATATAGGTTACAGTAAATGCCAACCCCTGCACCAGTGGGGAAGGGCGGCTTATATAGAGTGCGCTGCCCTTCACAACAGCCCGGTGGACAGGGGTGGAGTAGTGGCGATTAAATGCCTACGTTATAGGTAACATATGTCTTAAATGCTAATAATGGTGTATGAAAACGTATGACCGTTGCCCTCCAGGGAGGTTACGATATACAGAGTGGAATCCAGTCGGTACGTTTAATATGCTCCGAATGCTCGTCACCGACTGGATGATGGGGGAATCGTCACCGACTGGATGATGGGAAGTCCTTAGTTCAGTCGGAACTGTCTAAGGGCCTTGTCCTTTATGAAGGGTAGTCCTTGGGTAGGACCTATAGGGCAGGCCTATGACCCTACCTGGGGACTATAACCCCATCATTAGTCCCCGAATGGATCGGGGTTGGGACGACTAAGTGATGCCTGGAGTACGGATCCGACTGGTATGGATGTGACTTTGGCGTTGTTTGCCTCGATCCATTTTATCCTCTCGACCAGTGATCCGAGTGAATATATCCGCGAAACGAACCGTCATGGACCGAGTGCTTCCGCGGAATTTTTCGATGTGACCGGTCAACTGACAACGGCGGATTTTCTGGGATCCTCAAATTTCGGTTGCCGCGCGCTCAGCGGGGATGACGACATCGTCATCGAGTAGTTTCTGCTGCCTCGATTACCGCGCCTTTATCTTCTCCACTAATATCGCAGCAGCCGGTCGGGGGATAAGATTTTGGGGCCACCTGTTAGTGACCCAGTCGGAAGCTCATTTAAACCTCTCCAGCGGGGGTTTCTCGTTGCGCTCCCCTGGTTACTCGCACTCGCCTCGCTTCTCCCGTAGCTCCCTGTGCGCTCCAAGCCTCCTCCTTCCTCTCCTCCTCTGCGGATCTGCTGCCTCCACCATGACGAAGGGGAAGACGAGCAAGCTCGAGTCGCAGAAGAAGAAGAAGAAGAAGGCCCCTGCTCAACGGCGACAGCGGGCACTGCCGGCGGGTTGGATCCAGGGGGATTTCCTCCCCTCCACGGTGACGGCGGACGACCTGCTGGAGCTGGTGGAGCAAGGCATGGTTGCCAACAAGTCGTGGAGGCTCCCGGCGGAGGGCGAGACGGAGCCGGCGCCGCAGGAGGGAGAGCGCGTCTTGCTGCTCAGCCACATGTACAGGGGCTTCTCTCTGCCTCCTCACCCCTTCTTCAGAGGTATTATGAACCACTTCGGGGCGCAGCTCCATCATTTTCCTCCAAACGCGATAGCCCATCTCGCCGCATTCGTCACCCTTTGCGAGTGTTTTATTGGATGTCCCCCCCATTGGGGGCTCTTTAAGTACATCTTTCCGCTAGGTCCCAGACTGTCAAAAAGCTTAGCCAGTCGGACGACAAAACCCATCTCCTCCAGCTGTGCGGGGGCTTAGGCTTCCAAAAGAAAACGAAGAGTAGCTACCCCTCTCTCTAGTTGTCCGAGTCAGTTAGGAACTGGCAGTCGACATGGTTCTACTGCCAGGACATAGCTTGTCCGAATGCCGCGACTGGGTTGCCACCCTTTAGCCTAGACCGTCCGGCCCCTCCCAGGCAGCTTGCGCTCACAAAGGTGGAGAAGATCCAGATCCAACCTCTGGTCGACGCACTGATTGCTGTCGTCCGCAAGGGGGTCACCGGCATGGATTTGCTGGAGACTTTCCTGGGTCGGCGCATCCAGCCGCTGCAAGCCCGACACCACGCCATGTGGCACTACACGGGGCCTGAGGACTCCACTCGGACTCATCCAGAATGCATAACTGGGGAGGTTGTGACGGCGTGGGTCCGCGGCATCACAGGCGCCTGCGATAACCCCAGAGGAGCCCGGCGAGTGAATCCCTTCCGCGCTGACAATCCTCCTCCGAACGAGGTGAGCACATCTTGTCGAGTGCTTTCAATCTTCTTAGATTTATCGCTTTTTCTTGTTCCACCGCCTGACGTCTGATGTTGTCGACTGTATTTTGTGCAGGAGTGGACCAACTGATATTCTCCCGTCTCGAACGGGAATCCAGCTGAGGAAGAGGAGGGCAGCCAGGAGGGCAGCGTGGACAGCGCCGAGTACGTCTCCGACAGTGGGGAGATGGAGGAGGAGACCGAAGAGGAGGAGGGGGAGGCTGGGGAGCAGAGCTCGCCACCTCCACCATCAGAGCCTCGAACCAAGCGCCGTCACGAACCTGCGACTCCGTCGGCTCCTCCAGCGGCTCCGAGTGCTCCGCCAGCTCCTCCCGTGGCTCCGAGTGCTCGGAGCATGAAGAGGACCAGGGACGCTGCTGCCGAGTCCACAGACCAACCGTCCAAGGTGGCCAAACCGAGTGGGTCCAAGCCTCGGAAAGCTTTGCCTCGGATGAGGATCGTTGTTCCAGTTGCCTCAGCGTAAGTGTCTTGTTCTCCTATCTTCTTTCAGTATTTGATTGAACTCATGCTTATCAGTCGAGTGGATTTTACTCGACAGAGCCGCTACCTCCGCCACCTCTCTGCCACGCCAGGACGATGATCCCATGGATACGGATAACGCTGCCACATCCCAGCAAGGTACGTTGTGACGACTCCGAGAGTTCGCATTATTGTTTCGCGAGTGTTGTATTTAATCTTGCCCTTTTTCTGTAATCTCATGTTGTTCAGTCGGGCTTCCTTCGGAGGCGATTCATCTGGAGGAGGACGACCGAAGGGGTCAGGGCAAACTTTGGCGCCTGTCCTTGAGGCTGTTCCATCTGCTGCTGCTCCCACCATGGACGCGCCGCCGACCGAGATGATGCCATCGACTGAGGCGGTGCCCCTCGCGGCGGAACCGACTGGAGCGGGACTTGGGATGCCCAAGGAGTCTCTTGTCGTGCCGGGTCCGTCGACCGTCCAGTACGACACCCGACACCTCCCGGAAGACCAAGTGGCAGCCGCCAAGGAGGCCATGGTGCAGGTGGAGTTGATGGTGGGTGATGCCAAGGGAGCGTACGACTCCATCGCATCTTTGTACAAGAGAAGCTTGGAGCTCCGGGACGATATCCGAGTAAGTGCGCTAGTAAGTGTTTACTTTCCTCTTGTAACCCACTGGGGGTTTAATGGATATACTTGGATACAGTAGGATTATTTTGCAGTGGGTTCACTCCGAGTGAACCCAGTGGGTGTAGTCCCCGTGACTTCTGTCGAGTGCTTGCACCGGCAGTTGTCTTTATATACATTTTCCATGACTTGATCGGATCAGAGCTGATCTGGCCGAATGGTACCAGTGGGGGCACTCCGAGTGCACCCACTGGAAGTAGTCCCCGAGAGTAGTTTTACTCAGGTCGGGTAATAGTAGTCTCCTAGGCTTGTCTGTTTGTCATGTAGCTCAATAGGGCGGACCTGTTCAAGCTTCATGCCAGTGGGGTCACTCTTAGTGAACCCACTGGGTGTAGTCCCCGAGACTGCTGTCGACTGCTTGCGTCGGCAGGGGTGTGAAGAACTTTGAGCTTTTATTGTTTTCCTTGTTGAATGTGTCTGATCTTCCCTTCGCGCTGATTTGCAGAAGACTTGCGAAATGGGATCCACGTACAATGCTCTGAAGGCTGAAAAGATTCAGCTTGCTGCGGAATTGGAGGCGGCCGTGAATGACTTAGCTGGTGTGAAGGGGACTCTTGCTGACCGAGAGAAGTCTTTGGAGGAGTCCCGGGATACCAACAAGGCATTGGTGGCCGAAATTGAGAAAATGGGCAAGCAAAGAACTGAACTGATGGGTCAGATGAAGTTGATGAACAGTCGGTGCATTTCGCAGGAGAAGTACGTCAGCGACTGGGCAAGGAAGATGAGTGCGCTGCTCGGTGGTAAGCTTTTTGCCGAGTGTTTCCTGAATTTGTAGTTCGTTCTGCGCTTACTTTCTGCTCGTCTTGTCTTTGCAGATTTTTGTATGGACGCTGAGGCTGAAGCAGCTGACGTTGAGCGGTCGGTTATTCCGAACATTCCACTCGGCGACGAAGCCAATCGGGACATGCTCCGAGCGCATATTCGCCTTGGCAGAGTGGGGCCTTTCATCGGTCGCCTGGGAGAAGTCATCGCCGGATGGACAAGGAGCTGTGGCCCAAAGACGATTCCCGGCGGGAAATAGAAGGGTTGATGACTCGGCTGGAGGATGTCCCGAACAGAGTGCAGGCATGGAAGAAGTCTGCCGCTCGTTGTGGTGCGGACGTGGCGCTATCGCTAGTCCGAGTGCACTGCAAGGAAGCTCGTGAAGAAAAGTTGAAGGCGTTGCAGGTCGCCAACACCAAGAAGCTTCGATTCGAAGATTTCATGGAGACCTTCCTTGAGACCGCCACTCGCATCGTAGATCGGATCGACCTTGACACTTTTGTGGAGCCTGCCAGTCCCGGTGCCAGTCCTGGTGACGCTTGAAAAACTTTACCTCGGTATGCCGAGTGGTATCTGTATCAAACTTTGGCCACTGTTGTTGGCCGTCACATTCATGGTTCAGTGTGGATAAGCTTGATCCACACCAAGCCGACTATCGTTGAACCAACTTTGGATTCAAATCGAATATTTTGCTCTTCATTCGCCCAAAAAAATTGACACGATTTTGGCTCGTGGTTTTTGTTTGGCGTTTCTTGGTGAAGCCAGTGGCAAACATGCGGAGCATGTAGTTGTCAGTTGTCTTCACATCCACATGAGCCTCAATGAGGGTCTGCCAAGTCCCCGAGTGCGCACTCGGAGCGAGCTTTTACTTAGGCGACTCTTCGTCGCGGCTAAGTCTCCGAGTGCGAGTTTTTAGTGCACACTCAGAGCGAGTTGTTGCTCATGTAGTTTTCAGTTGTCTTCACATCCACATGAGCCTCAATGAGGGTCTGCTAAGCCTCCGAGTGGATCTCTAGGATACACTCGAAGGAAGCTTTTTACTTAGGCGATTCTGGATCGCAGCTAAGTCCCCGAGCGTGACTGTAAGTTTGCACTCGGAGCGAGTTGCTACTCATGTAGTTGTCAGTTGTCTTCACATCCACATGAGCCTCAATGAGGGTCTGCTAAGCCTCCGAGTGGATCTCTAGGATACACTCGAAGGAAGCTTTTTACTTAGGCGATTCTGTGTCGCAGCTAAGTCCCCGAGTGCGATTTTTAGTGCGCACTCGGAGCGAGATTTTACTTAGGAGACTCTGGGTCGCAGCTAAGTCCCCGAGTGTGACTTTTAGTGCACACTCGGAGAGAGTTTGTACTTAGGCGATGCTGGATCGCAGCTAAGTCCCCGAGTGCGACTTTTAGTGCACACTCAGAGAGAGTTTGTACTTAGGCGATGCTGGATCGCAGCTAAGTCCCCGAGTGCAACTTTTAGTGCATACTCGGAGAGAGTTTGTACTTAGGCGATTCTGGATCGCAGCTAAGTCCCCGAGTGCGACTTTTAGTGCACACTCGGAGAGAGTATGTACTTAGGCGATTCTGGATCGCAGCTAAGTCCCCGAGTGCGACTTTTAGTGCACACTCGGAGAGAGTTTGTACTTAGGCGATGCTGGATCACAGCTAAGTCCCCGAGTGCGACTTTTAGTGCACACTCAGAGAGAGGTTGTACTTAGGCGATGCTGGATCGCAGCTAAGTTCCCGAGTGCGACTTTTAGTGCACACTCGGAGAGAGTTTGTACTTAGGCAATTCTGGATCGCAGCTAAGTTCCCGAGTGCGACTTTTAGTGCACACTCGGAGAGAGTTTGTACTTAGGCGATTCTGGATCGTGGCTAAGTCCCCGAGTGCGACTTCTAGTGCGCACTCGGAGCGAATTTTTTATTTTTTAGACCGGAGTCTGCCAACGCGGAAGAATTTTGAATTTGCAAGAAATCAATCTGCTTTGTATTACTTCAATGATACTTGTTCTTTACATTGCCTCCGTCGGCGGTCACGTGTAGAAGCACTTCAGGAGATCTCCTTTCCATGCTCGCGGCTCGTCCTTTTCCCTGTCGAGGTTGTAGAGTCGATATGCTCCATTGTTCAGCACCTTGGAGATGATGAAGGGTCCTTCCCACGCGGGAGCCAACTTGTGAGGTCTCTGCTGATCCACTCGGAGCACCAGGTCGCCTGCTTGGAATGTACGACTCCTGACGTGCCGCGCGTGAAAACGCCGCAGGTCTTGTTGATAAATTGTTGAGCGAGTTAGTGCCATCTCGCGCTCTTCTTCTAGAAGATCCACTCTGTCTTGCCTGGCTTGCTCTGCTTCGGCTTCGGAGAAGAATCGGACTCGTGGAGAGTTGTGAAGCAATTCACTCGGAAGGACTGCCTCTGCTCCATAAACGAGGAAGAACGGGGATCACCCTGTAGATCTATTTGGAGTTGTGCGGAGGCCCCACAACACCGAAGGCAGCTCGGTGACCCATGCACCGACAGCATGTCCAACTTCTCGCAAGAGTCGAGGTTTCAACCCTTGAAGAATAAGTCCATTCACCCACTCTGCTTGCCCGTTTGTTTGGGGATGCGCCACAGATGCAAAATCCACTCGGATACCTTGGCCTGTGCAAAAACCTTTGAATCTGTTCGAGTCAAAGTTTGTGCCATTGTCAGTGATTATGTTGTGCGGTACCCCGAATCTGGCGATGATGTCTCTGACAAACTTGATGTCCGTAAGGGCGTCGAGCTTCTTGATGGGCTTGGCTTCAATCCACTTGGTGAACTTGTCGACTGCCACCAACAGATGAGTGAATCCCCCTTGGCATGTTCTGAATGGACTGACTGTATCTAATCCCCACACTGCGAACGGCCAAACAAGAGGGATTGTCTTCAGCGCAGATGTTGGCTTGTGGGACTTGTTCGAGTAGAATTGACAGGCTTCGCATCAGTCGACCATATCCTTCGCCATTTCATTCGCCTGCAACCAGAAGAAACCAGCTCTGAATGCTTTGGCGACGATTGCTCTTGAGGAGGCATGATGGCCATAGGTTCCTGAGTGAATTTCTTCCAGGATTAATTGTCCCTCCTCAGGGGAGATGCATCGCTGAAGGACACCTGAAACACTTTCCTTGTACAACTGGCCATCAATGACGATGAAGGACTTTGACCTGCGGACGATCTGCCTCACTTGGACTTCGCCTTCCGGTAACTCTTGCCTCAGGATGTACGCAATGAACGACACAATCCAATCGGGGATGAGAGCAAGAATCTCCATGATCAAATCAACCACAACGGGGACCTCGACTTCAGTCGGATCTGTTGAGCTCTTTGGTTGTACTGGTTCCTCTGTGAAAGGATCTTCTTTTACTGAGGGAAGGTGTAGGTGCTCGAGGCAGACATCACTCGGGACTGGTCCCCGAGTGGATCCAAGTTTCGCCAATTCATCAGCTGCTTGGTTTTTCAGTCGCGGAACATGGTGAAGTTCCAGACCTTCAAACTTCTTCTCGAGCTTCCTCACTGCGTTGCAGTATGTAGTCATGGTGGGGTTCCTTACATCCCACTCCTTCACCACTTGATTAACCACCAAATCTGAATCGCCATAAACCATGAGGCGACGGACGCCGAGTGTGATGGCCATGCGCAATCCATAAAGGAGAGCTTCATATTCTGCCTCATTGTTGGAGGAATCGAAATGTATCTGCAACACATACTTAAGTTTATCACCTTTTGGCGATATGATCACTACGCCAGCGCCGGAGCCATTCAACATCTTGGACCCATCGAAGAACATTATCCAATGAGCCGAGTAGATGTGAGTCGGTTGCTGTTGTTCTACCCATTCTGCTATGAAGTCAGCCAGAGCTTGAGACTTTATAGCCTTCTTGGCTTCGAACTTGATGTCGCAGTATAACATCTCCATTGCCCACTTCGCCACTCGGCCTGATGCGTCCCGATTGTGGAGGATTTCCGACAACGGAGCATCAGAAACGACAGACACCGAGTGGTCTTGGAAATAATGAGCCACCTTCTTCGCAGTCATGTAGATCCCGTAAATAAGCTTTTGATAATGGGGATACCTCTGCTTGGAAGGAGTCAGGACTTCGGAGACATAATATACTGGCCGCTGAACCTTGTACGCTTTGCCTTCTTCTTCGCGTTCGACTGTGAGAACAGTGCTGACGACTTGATTTGTAGCCGCGATGTACAAAAGAAGGGGTTCTTTACTGAGCGGGGCAGTAAGAACCGGCTGGGTGGAGAGCAGGGCTTTGAGGTCGTCGAATGCAATTTGGGCTTCGTCTGTCCACTCGAAAGTATCTGATTTCTTCATGAGTCGGTACAGAGGTAGCGCCTTCTCGCCGAGTCGACTGATAAACCTGCTCAAAGCCGCTAGGCAATCTGTGAGCCTTTGAACATCATGTATTCTGACCGACCGCTCCATTCGGACGATGGTCCCGATCTTTTCGAGGTTGACATCGATTCCTCGTTCGAAAACGAAGAAACCGAGTAACTTTCCGCTGGGAACACCGAATGAACACTTGGCAGGGTTGAGCTTGATATCATACCTACGAAGGTTGGCGAATGTTTCTGCCAAGTCAGTCAGCAGGTCCGAACCTTTGCGTGACTTGACTACGATATGATCCATATACACCTCCACATTTCGACCGATCTGGTCAAGGAGGCATTTTTGGATCATGCGCATAAAAGTTGCTCCTGCATTCTTCAAACCGAATGGCATAGTGATGTAGCAGAAGCACCCGAATGGGGTGATGAAGGCTGTTTTTAATTCATCGGGACCATGCAGACGGATCTGATGATAGCCCGAGTAGGCATCAAGGAATGACAAACGCTCGCAACCCGCAGTCGAATTAACAATTTGATCAATGCGGGGGAGCGGGAAATGGTCTTTCGGGCAGACCTTATTGAGATGCTTGAAGTCGATGCACATTCGGAGAGACTTGTCCTTTTTGGGCACCATGACAACATTGGCGAGCCACTCGGAGTGGTGTACCTCGCGAATGAAGTTGGCTGCCAAAAGTTTAGCCACCTCCTCTCCGATTGCCTTCCTCTTGTGCGCGGCGGACCGACGCAGGCGTTCTCGGATGGGCCGAGCAGCATGATCCACATGCAGTCGGTGCTCAGCCAACTCCCTGGGTACACCTGGCATGTCAGCGGGCTTCCATGCGAAAATGTCCCAGTTCTCACGGAGGAATTGGATGAGCTCGGCTTCCTATTTTGGATCAAGGGTGGTGGAGATGTTCGTCGGGGCAGCAGTGTTGTCCGTCGGGTGGATGCTGACCTTCTTCGTGTCTCCCGCCGACTGGAATGCGGACTCCTAAGCTGGCTTCTTCGAACGCATCAAGTCAGCCGGGTCGGCCGTCTTCTTGTACTCGTCCAGCTCGAGGATAGCCATCTGTTGATCGACGATTCTTGACCCCTACTGCAGACACTCCTCGGCCCGCTGCCGATTGCCTGTGACAGTGATCACACCCTTTGGACCCGGCATCTTCAGCTTCAGATACACGTAACATGGACGGGCCATGAAATGCGCATACGCCGGACGGCCCAGAATCGCATGGTATGCACTCTGGAAGTCCACCACCTCGAATGTCAGCTTTTCCTTGCGGAAGTTCTTGTCGGAGCCAAAAACGACGTCCAACGCGATCTAGCCGAGTGACTTGGCCTTTCGTCCAGGGACGACTCCGTGGAACTGCATGCTGCTCTCGCTAAGTTTGGACATCGGAATGCCCATCCCCTTGAGAGTGTCGACGTACATGATGTTCAAGCCGCTGCCGCCGTCCATGAGGACTTTGCGCAGTCGGACTCCTTCCACCACCGGGTCGACGACCAGAGCCTGCCTCCCTGGGGTGGGCACGTGTGCTGGATGATCCGACTGATCAAAGGTGATCGCAGTCTGAGACCATTTGAGGAACGTGGGGTTGGTTGGGGTGGCCATGTTCACCTCCCTGTTCACCAGCTTCAGTCGACTCTTGCTTTCCACGTCAGCAAAAATCATCAATGTTGCATGGACTTGGGGGAACGGATCCTCCTTGTCCTCATCATCCTGCTCGTTGTCCTTTTCACTCGGCTGCCCTTCGCCGAACCCTTGGATCAGGAGGCGACATTGCCGAGTGGTGTGCTTCGGGAATATGGCGTTGCCTTCTTCGTCCATCTTCGTGTGGATTGGACATGGCTGATCCAAGATGGAGTTTCCGAACTGCCTCTTCTTGGGGGTGTACTGAGCTTTCCCCTTGCCCTTGAACTTGGCATTGGTAACGGCTGCTGCCTCTGCGTGTGGAGTGGACAGAGCTTTCTGCTTCTGCTTCCGATTGTTCTTCCCATCTGCATCGGCGACTGCCTTATGCTTGCCGCTACGAATGCGGTCCTCTTCTTCGCCATTTGCATAGCGTGCGGCTATCTCCATCATCTTGCTCATGGAGATGTCGCATGTCCAACAAAACTTCAGGTACAAATCTCTGTACCGCACGCCTACCTTGAAGGCGCAGACTGCTTGGTGCTGTGTGACGTTCTCCACCGTGTGGTAGAGGGTCGTCCAACGCTGGATGAAATCGCGCAGGGGCTCATTCCGCTTCTGGACACAGTGCTGGAGCTCCACGAGACCAGCAGGGCGTTTGCACGTGCCCTCGAAGGTCCTGATGAAGACTCGGGCCAGATCTGCCCAGTCGTAGATTCTTGAAGGGGCCAACTGGTTCAGCCACGCTCGTGCCGAACCGTCGAGCATCAGGGGGAGATGTTTCATGGCGACCTGGTCATCTCCGCCACCGATCTGGACCGCCACTCGATAGTCGTCCAGCCACGTTTCTGGCTTGGATTCCCGTGTAAACTTGCTGATCCCCGTCGCCAATCGGAAGTTGGGAGGGATGTCAGCTCAACGGATGGCCCGACTGAAGCACTCGGGGCCAGAGACGATGGTCCTGCTTCCACTCGGACGGTCTCTATCGTGACCATCGCAGTGGGCTCGACTCCTGTCGACCTTCCTCTGGGCGATGTATCCTCTTGCGTCGGGCCTTGGATCATACGTGTCACCGACTGAACGCCGATCATCATGATGTCGGGGCTCGTAAGGCCCGCCCGGCGGAGGGGTGCGTGAACGGCGACGATCTTCGGGATTCATGGAACGGCTGCCTCCTCTGCGTCGCTGATGAGAATCGGGGCTGTAAACCGACCGATGCGTGTTCGCGTGAACAAAACTGTTGTGGATCCTGTTGTGCGACTGGGAGACCGCCGAATTCTGCTGCTGCACAGTGTGCAACAGGGCACGGATCTGCTCGATCCCTCTACCAGCCTCTGAATCAGTCGGTTGGAGGGAGTCGGTTATCTTGGCAGCGACAGCCAGGTTGAGGATGGGTGTGCGGAACACCTCCACATTGCTCTGACGAGTGCGTCGACTCGCAGAACGGTGGGGCTGACGGCGAGTGCCGGATGACTCGCCGACCTCGTGCTTGTTCCGACCAGTCTGGCGGGGACTTTCATGGGAATTGGCCATGAGAACTTCGGCTGTAGGCCCGCGACCCAAGTACTCGGAAGGCAACTCAGTCGGAACTGAGTCCAAGCACTAGGACGGCGGCGCGACCACAACCGACTCGAGGACCGCCACTTGAGAGGATGCGTTCTGGCGCGCCTGGGCGTGTCGCACCCAACGCTGGAGCCGTGGACGGCGGGACCGCTTGTTGCGGCGCGTGACGGGGGCGAAGATCGACACTGGAGCCGATTGCTGGAGAAGAAGGACGCCGCGGGCACCGGCACGGAAGTGTGTGGCCCCGCGACTGGGGAGCGCCTCGACGTCGAGAGGTGCATCCCGATGCCATGCCGAATCGTCGACGATGAAGGAGAGTGCGCGGAAGAGGATCTCATGACCCATGCACAAATCTCCACCGGACGACATGATGAAAAGATGAAGTCGCAAACTCGCCGGAAGTCGCTTAGACGCCTGCCCCAAGGTGGGCGCCAACTGTCGTGGGTATAAGTCTGACAGTAGATGTGTAGGGTACGAAAGGATGGGCAGAGCCTTAGCTACGGTGAGGTTGAATGAGTTCAGGCCCCTCTACGGTGGAGATAAAAGCCCTACGTCTCAGTGCTCTTGGGAGCTTAGTGTCGAGTGGAATATAGGTTACAGTAAATGCCAACCCCTGCACCAGTGGGGAAGGGCGGCTTATATAGAGTGCGCTGCCCTTCACAATGGCCCGGTGGACAGGGGTGGAGTAGTGGCGATTAAATGCCTACGTTACATGTAACGTATGTCTTAAATGCTAATAATGGTGTATGAAAACGTATGACCGTTGCCCTCCAGGGAGGTTACGATATACAGAGTGGAATCCAGTCGGTACGTTTAATATGCTCCGAATGCTCGTCACCGACTGGATGATGGGGGAATCGTCACCGACTGGATGATGGGAAGTCCTTAGTTCAGTTGGAACTGTCTAAGGGCCTTGACCTTTATGAAGGGTAGTCCTTGGGTAGGACCTATAGGGCAGGCCTATGACCCTACCTGGGGACTATAACCCCATCAATTAGCATTCCGGTGCGTTTATAATTCTGTCAATTGCCCAGCTGTAATTTGTTTACCCAGCATAGTTGTTTATCATCTTTTAGGAGAGAGACAACACTAGTGAACATCATGTGACTCTGGACCATATTTCCACCATTGTTTACAGCTCCATCATTTACTGCTTTTATTTCCTTTTCCGTTGCAATCACCATCGCTATTCCCGCTTGTGTTTGATCCTTTGCAAACGACAAGGCCGGAGAGATTGACAACCTCTCTGAACTCGTTGGGAGCAAAGTTATTTGTTGTGTGTGTAGGTCCACGTCTTCTACTAGCGCAAGAGTAGCAAACACCTACTTGTTGATCCTTGGATTCCTCCTGATTCGATAAACCTTACAGTCCTCGTGTAAGGGAAATCTGCTGCTGACTATATCTCAACCTTCCACTTGGGGTAACCAACGAGGGGCGAGGAGTATAGTTCCGTCAACTCGTCATCAGGTGGTTTGATCCTTCGAGTGATGACGACCGAGCTACAAAGTTATAATTGTGAAATTTGTTCAACACCTTGTTGTTCCTTTGTGTCTGAACCTAGTCCCAAAAATAATAGGTTATTCAACATGTTGCTTAGGAGATCCATGTTGCACCATGAGTACAATTATCTTGAAGTGAATATATGACCAATATTCATATATGTATTTTCCTCCCATATTTCTGTCGTTCCATGCACATAGTTGTGTATATGCTTCGAGATTCGAATACTAAATTATTTATGGATTAGTAGGCTTATGCACATTTTCTTTCTGAAGATAATGGTCTATATACATCTAGGTTCTGCTGATATGAGATCTTTAGAATCATGGTCTAATAAAAAAATCATCTCTAATAGTGCAACTCATCTTTGATGTACCTTGTGTATCAAAAATTCATCTCTAATAGTGCAACTCATCTTTTCTTGTTGTTATGTAAAAAAATCAAGTGAAATTAGCAGGTTTAAATTTTCCAAGATTATATTATTTTAAGTCATAATTTCTTATTTTCTAAATATTTTGATACTTTATAAATGCATAGCCTCATACCATGTACTAGTTTTAGACACATGCGATAGGGTAAGGAAGATGGATCTTCATGCCCGTGCTCCAAAATAATAGCAGACATGCTCCAAAACAATAGTAGAGGAAAATTGTACACGGCTTGTGATTATGTGGTCCCACTATCATTGATAGTACAAGGGTGCCCCATCCACTATGTGACTTCATTCCTTACTTCCCTAAGTTTCTCCATATAGTGTAATACCCATTATTTATACCTCAAAGCTAGATCACTTTGCCCAGGAATTTAGGTGTGTTATTTTAGAAATTTTATTTTTTGGATGTGTAGGCATTGAGAGTAATTTGTGAAGATCAAGAAATAGAGAGTGTAAGAGAACTGGGAATAGGAACATAGAGAAAAGCCCACTTGTTTCTTTCCACCTGTATTGTTGGAGGAGCAAATATTTTGCTTGGGTGCTTTCCTGATGCCTCCCATTCTATCGTTGTTGTGCATTTCCTCCTCTTCCATTTCACTTATTGTATACAATTTATGGAGAAACCATAGATATTTGTACACATATCCAGATAGCATGAGACCTCAAAGGCAAGTCGGGAAGAGGAAGAAAAGAGGGCATAAGAGCAGTGGGAATGGGAACATGGAGGGAAACCAAACTTGCTTTGGTTTCACCTCTAGTGTTGGAGGTCACGAGGTGAGAAGTTGATTTGGTGTTTCCCGATGCCTCCCATTTCTATTGTTCTCAAGCACTCCTTACTCTTCCCTTTTTGGCTTGTTTGGTTGTTTTAGATTAGAAAATAGATACATGTGTGCACATAGTCAATGTGAGTCAAATGTGAGCTAGGAAGAGGTAGATGGAGAGAGCATAATATTAGTGGGAATGAGAACACCGAAGAAATCCTGACTTATGGGTTATCCTCCTCTTGTGTTGAGGTGGAAATCCAGATTGGTGTTTCGAGTGCCTCTCATTCCTATCGTTCTTATGTGCTCCTTCCTCTTCATTTTTGGTTGTTACACATCCTTATCATAAAAAACAAAATATATGTGCATATATTTAGGTGATACGAGATGTATAATGTGACACACGAAGAGTAAGAAAACAGAGCCTAAGAGCGGTGGGAATGGAAATATGATGGGAGGCTAAGGACCTTAATTCGTAGTCTTATAGTAGAAAAGGATTTCTTCTTAGTTTTTTGATGACCCACAAGTATAGGGTATCAGTCATAGTCCCTCGATAAATAAGATTGTCGAACCCATCGAGGAGTAGAAGGAAATGACAAGTGGTTTTCAGCAAGGTATTCTCTGCAAGTACTGAAAGTAGCGGTACCAAATAATTTTGTAGCAAGGCAATTCAGAACAGGTAATAAGTGGCAATGGTAACAAAGGTGCAGCAAGGTGGCCCAATCCTTTTTATAGCAAAGTACAAACCGGAAATTTCTCTTATATCAAGCAAAGAGTTCTTGAGGACACATGGGAATTCTAATCTAGTCACGTTCATCATGTTTAGTTGATTTTCGTTGGTTACTTTGATAATTTGGTATGTGGGTGGACCGGTGCTAGGGTGGTGTTCTTACTTGAACGAGCAACCCTCTTATGATTACCCCCACTCGCAAGCATCTACAACTAAGAAAGAGGAATTAAGATAAATCTAACCATAGCATGAAACATATGGATCCAAATCACACACTTACGGAATAATGCATAAACTATGGTTTTAAGATTTTATCACTTTCGCAACCCATCATCTACTTATTAATCCCCAATTATTTCCCTTAGGCGCAAGTATGATGAAGTGTCATGTAGTTGACATTCACATGACAGTATGACACCACTAAAGAAAGAGCAACATACATATCATCAAAATATCAAACGAATACCAACTTCACATGATTACTTATAGCAAGACTTCTCCCATGTCCTCAAGAACAAAAGTAACTACTCACAAATCGTATCCATATTCAAGATAAGAGGTGTATTGAATATGCTTGAGGATCTGAACATATAATCTTCCACCAAATAAACCAACTAGCATCAACTACGAGATGTAATCAGCACTACTAGCAACCTAGAGGTACCAATATGAGGTTTTGAGACAAAGATTGAATACAAGAGATGAACTATGGTTTGATATGAGATGGTGATGGTGAAGATATTGATAAAGGTTGGTCCTCCCATGATGGAGGAAGCATTGGTGATGATGATGGCTTCCATTTCTCCCTCCCGGAGGGAAGTTTCCCCAGAGAAAGCTCCACCGGTGAGCAAAAGTGCTCCTCCTAGGTTCCGCCTCGATATGGCGGCGCATCATCCCTAAAGTCCTCCTTTAATTTTTTTTCTAGGGCAAATAACATATTATAGGAAAAGATGGGCCCTGGAAGCATGTTGGTGGAGCCACGAGCTTGCATGGCGCGCCTAGGGCGGTAGGGAGCCCCCTGAGCTCGTGACTCCATGGTGGGGCCCTCTATGGTAATTCTTCCGCCATTATATTTTATATATTTCAAAATAATGTTCCGTAAATTTTCAGGTCATCTCGAGCTCCAGAGAATATCCAACTCTTCTATAGCCTTTTTCCGTCTAGAATTCCAGCTAGCGGCAATCTCCCTCTTTGTATGAGACTTGGAAATTAAGAGAGCAAATGTATTAGGATTGCATCATAAAATGAAGTAACTCAAAACATAATAAATATTAGTAGAAAAACATGATGCAAAATGGACGTATCATTTTCCTCTTGCTTATTTTTCTTCTGTGCTCCTTGACATTCCTTTTGTGTGTAGAACACAAAAAGAAACACACTCTTAAACTTATGAACATGAGACAAACAACTTTAACACCTAGAATAGTTAAACTGTTCACTAGTTTCCTCATGTTGAACTCATGTCGTAGACGTAAATCAAATCAATAACACAACACCACCTACCATATTGCTAATAGTCTTAGCAGAAATGAGAGTGAGAAAGCTAGAAATTAGCTCATAAAACATGTAACCATACATGCATTGCAGAGTTTGTTAGTGTCAATTTGCATCAACCCTGTAAAATGACCTGAATCGAGTAAATTGTTCCTAGAGACTTCACACATGCGCATAGAAAACTAATGGATAGGTATGCATGCTAGCAATAAACGACCATGAATGCGACAAGATTTATGTGCATCTTACAAAATTCAAAACTTAAACGGAGTATGTACACTTGATAATAAAACAATTTGTTTTCTAGATTTTTCAACGTGCGAGATAAGGCCGCTTTCCTCCACTCTGAACGTGGATGGTTCGATCATTCGAGCGATGATAGCCGAGCTACAAGGTTGTAATTGTGAAATCTGTTGAAGACCTTGTTCTTCCTTTGTGTCTGACCCTAGTCCCAAAAATAATAGGTGATTCAGCATGTGGCTTAGGATATCCATGTTGAACCATGAGCACAATGATTCTAAAGTGAATGTATGATCAGTATACATATATGTATTTTCCTCCTAGAGGTTGTCGCTAATAGTTTCGTTGGAGATATATTTTCTCATATTTATGTCCTTCCATGTACATAGTTGTGTGCATACTTCAAGTTGAATACTGAGGTTGTGTTTGGTTGGGCTGTGGATTACTAAAAGCAGTTGTGGAAAATCTGCTATGAGGAAACAGGTGTGGAAAATCTGCTGTGAAGAAACAGGTGTGGAAAATCAGCTGTGAGAAATCTGTAGGCCATTTGGCAAACTACCTGTATAAGTTGTGGCTGCGAAGGTAAATGTCTGAAATACCCTAAGAGCTGATAATAACACCATTATAGATTTATTTACTGCACTAACAAAACATATTAATTACAAAGGAACAAACCCACTTGCAGACGCTGACATGGCATCAATTTCTCATTAATAACAAAGGAATCCCTATTGTTTTGCAAGAAATCCCCTCACACATAGAAAAGAAAAAGCAATCAGATCCTTCTTCTCCAAAGCCGGCTGAGCACCAGCCCAACCCCATCACTGTCCATCTGAGATCCTGATGTGTCGTATGCTCGTCATCATGGCGATGGCCAGTACCCGGAAACCGGGGAAGGAACCGGGAGACAAGGCCTCCCCGAAATGGATCTAGCAGGCCACCGCTTGGATCCAGCAGGCCTTGACCGGATCCACAGGCTAGGAGGAGATGCAGGACAGGAAGACGTTGATCCGTTCTTACCCTCGCCGTTGATGTCGACGCCAAGGTGCGGTGGTGGCTGATCTGTTGCCTCCTCAGGTGGTTGCCCGACAATGAAGGAGCACTGATGCGCTATGGGTATTCGTGTGTCGCTCGGGAAGAGGATAAGAAGAATTGAACCAATATGACTAGTGAATGGTAAGGTGAGTAATTTCATTTCAAGTGGAGGGGTAGGCTCGAGGAAGCATGCGGCCGAAGCGAAGGAAGCACCTTGACCGATGCTTTCACGTGTACGTGCATTTTCATGGTGGCTTTCACAGAATCACGGTCATGCAGTTTGGTGTTTGGTTGAGATTTTGCTGCGACCCAGCGAAATCTGGTAAGAAAAGCTAAACCAAAGAGGGCATGAATTACTTAGAGCTCAGTAGGCCCATACACATTTTGTCTGTGAAGATACTAGCCTATATACATTTAGGTTTTGCTGATATGAGATCTTTAGTACATGGACTAATCACATTTTTTTCATGTGTAATAGTGAAACTCATGTTTGATGTACCTTGTGTATCAATAAATTGGCACCTTCGTCTTGTTTCCCAATTATTCTATAATTTTTCAAGTTAAATTAGAGGGTTTAATTTGTCCAACTTCATATTACTTTTAAGTCACAACTTTTTATTGCTATACATTTTGATACTCTATAAATGCATGGCCTCGTACAGATATTATGTGCCACTTTTATATACGGGTAAAAGGGTAAGCAAAATAGATCTTCATGCACGTGCTCCAAATCGACATTAGATGTGCTTCATATCAATAGTAGAGGGCAATTGCACCAGGATTGGTGATTAGGTGGGCCAACTATCATTAATAGTACAAGGTTGCTCCCATGCACTATGTGTCTTCATTCCTAATGCCCTAAGGTTCTCCATTTAGTGCACAGGCCAATATTTATACCTCAAAGCTAGAACACTTTGCCCGACAATTCAAATGTGTTATTTGAGAAATTTTCTATTTTTCCAGATTTTTAGGCATTGAGAGTAAGCTGGGAAGAGAAAGAAAGAGAGCGTAAGAGCATTAGGAATGGGAACATGAAGGAAAACACTGCTTATTTGTTTCCACATCTTTTGTTGGAGGTGCAAATATTTTGTTAGGATGCTTTCCTGATGCCTCTCATTCTTATCGTTCTTGTGCACTCCTTCCTCTTCCTTTTGGCTTATGAAATATCATTATTGGCTAAACCATAGACATTTTCAACACATTTAGATAGCATGAGACCTCAAATGCGAGTCGGAAAGAGAAAGAAAAGAGGGCCTAAGAGCTGTGGGAATGGGAACATGAAGGAAAGCCTAACTTAGCTTTGTTTTCACCTCTAGTGTTGGAGGTGAGAACTCAATTTAGTGCTTCCCGATGCCTTCCATTCCTATTGTTCTCAAGCACTCCTTCCTCTTTCCTTTTTGACTTGCTTGGTTGTTTTAGCATAGAAACTAGGTACATGTGTGCATATATTCAATATGTGTCAAACAACAGCGGAGTTTGGTGGGGGCCAACCTGGGCCATGGCCCCCCAGCTCAAAAAAAAAAAGTTAAGGCTATATACATTTGTATTAGACTTATTTTTCATTAAAATCAATTGAAGATAATTATGTTTGCCCCTCCTCAAGTCCATTGCCCCTCCATGTTTTCGTCTCAAGCTCCGCCGCTGGTGTCAAATGCGAGCTAGGAAGAGTAACATAGAGAGGGCATAAGGGCAGTGAGAATAAGAACATAAAGGAAAGACTACCTTATCGGTTCTTCACCTCATGTTTAGGTGGAGCTTTTCGATGCCTCCCATGCCTCCCATGCCTATTGTTCTTCCTTGTATAGTTGGATTGCATTTTTTGGTGTTTGTTTTTGTTTGGCATGCCTTAATCTATTGGTAAGGTAATATAAGATGGTGGCTTAATAGTCTAACTTGTTTATACTCCCTCCGTCCTAAAATAAGTGTCTTAACCTTAGTATAACTTTATACTAAAGTTAATAGAAAGCTGAGACACTTATTTTGAGACAAATGAAGTACTCCCTCCGTCCCAAAATAAGTGTCACAACTTTTATACTAAGTTAGTGCAAATTTAGTACTAAAGCAGTGACACTTATTTTGGGATGGAGGGAGTACTTTATTATCCTCTCCGATTGATGCTAGAGATTACACGAATCTCAAATTTCAAATTTCAAATTTTGAATGAACGAGTGACGAATCTGAGAAAATTCAATACTCACTTCGACCCATATTACTCCGTATCTAGTAATATGCAGCGAAGGGAGTAATACATAGGTATCAGTGAAGTATATAACACACTTAGTAAAGTATATAACACACTTGTCAACGATTGTTTGTCACGTAGAAACTGCGCTGCTAGTTTTCATTTTCCGTCAAGTTGAGTACCATTCCATTTCATATAAGAGAAGTGTTCATATAAATAGCTAAAATATGAGTACTCTTGAGTACCATTCCATTTCATATAAATGGTTAACATATACTCCCTCCGCCAAATTAGTTGACCTAGATTTGTCTAGATCTAACACTAAAATATGTCTAGATATATCCGTATATAGACAAGTCTGAGACAACTAGTTGACGGAGGTAATACTCTCCCCGTCATAGTGCTAGATACATATATTTGAGCAACAAGCAATTCCAGACAGAGGTAGTATTAGAGACTGTGTTGACTGAACGGAATGAAAGTTGAGAATAGAGATAATACTACATCAGAATTCAGAAGTAGATAAATATAACAGAGAAAACTGGAGCCTATAAGAATGTACTCCTTCTGTCCTGAATTAGTTGTCTTAGATTTGTCTAGATACAAATGTACCTAGATACGTTAGTAATTTCGGACCAAGGTAATATATAATTGCAGCAAAGTGTCCTTGGAAAATAATTAGGTGTGAGACTCGACTGCTTTGCATATTTGATCTAACAGGATTGCTATCTACTTGTCCTATTGAGCAACTGCATGATACCATAACAAAGGGAGGCTTCAGCCTATTCGACTTCGCAGCAGGAAGCAAAACATTACCCTTATTTACCATGTTAGCTAGATGCTAAGCCAACTCCCATCTCTATAATCAGATATCCTTGTTTGTTGCTTGCAAACTTCAAAGTTTGATGCCCTTCGCCTTTACATTTGCCATGCTAGCCAGCCCACTCGCTGTCTCTGAACCCACCATGGTCGGCGTCTCAACAGGATCCATGAGGTCAACCCCCCTGTGCGGCTTCCTCCTTGTGTATGTGTAAGGGAACCTATGTCCTTCAACTCTTCTAGCAGGGTTCATCAAAGGAGGTGCCTTCGTCTTCAGTCCATCATGATGCTGTATGTGCATGGTTTCAGACTTCATCGGGAAGTTATAAGGTGGGTTTGCACTTGCACCAAGGGTCAGCATCTCAGAAATAATGTCAGGATTTCCTGGGTTGGGGACTTTCGTCAATCCGTTCATTTCATTGCCAATGGCGGTTCTCATATACAGACCAGGAGAACTTTCAGGAACCATGGCACCCAGCCGGCCAAAGTTCTTCAAAAGGTTCTTCTCATGGAAAGATTCTCTTGTGTCGTTTCCTTCATCTGAATATACTGTGATAGGTTTAGCTGCTGACTGATACCCACTTAACGCTGCAGAATGGTTGCCTGTTTTGAGATCCTCTAAAACAGCATGCTGGACTCCAAATGGACCTTTGACCAAGATAGGGTAAGTTTCTAGTGCACCCTCTGACTGCCAGGCTTTTGAGCTTGAACTGCCTAAACAACTTCTCCTTGTGTTTATGTATAAAGGATAAGATGAATTCACAGCAAAATTATGTACATGCTGTGAAAAAGGATAAGGAGAAAAGGTGGAGACCTGCACTCCCAGCTGCGTGAGTGGGATCAGTCCTGGTGTATGATGTATTCCTGCATTGCCATCAGCAATGGAATCACTGTCGGCATTTGTTTTAAGCACAACTTTTGGTGTTTTGCTACATTTTTTACCAGACTTATCTTGAAGGTGAAAAATGTGACTATTTGATGAGCTAATTTCCACTGGTTTTCCTCCATGGACTATCTCCTTGTATTCGGCTGACCAATTGGTACTTGATGTCCCTTCCATAAGTTTAGCTCGCTTCAATGGTGCAAAACTGGCAGCTTGAGCCTCACCAATATTTGATAGTCTCAAAGGAGAACTGTTTGGATCTGCAATTGTGAGAAGCTTCTCTTGCATCCAGTTGTGCCAAATGTGAATCTTCTCCTTGAGACTAGTATCCGCAACACTTCTTCTCCACAGCTTGTCCATGCATGCAAACTTCCAAACAATGCCATCATGATACAACTTCAGAAAATGATAATACCTTCGTCTCTGAAAGTTCATCAGTAATTCTCTTGCCCGAGAAACTTCTGGAGAATAAAATCCACCGTTCAATCTGTCAAAAAAACCTCTAAGTGGACTCCCAAAGAACATAGCACTGCCACTGAAGAGCTCAGTCATTGTTGTAAACAAGTCATGTTGGTCCATGTCCGGGAGGTACGCTGCTAGACGGAATCTATCGTCTTCCGTTAGACATGAGTTCCACGTCTCCAGAGACAGTAAGTCCTTTAACTCAGGCAGATCATAAAGCCCATAAGGCACATTGCACAGCTTGCCTCCATATATTGCAAGCTCACAATCGACCTCCGCATGTTCGCACTCATCAGTAGATTCACGACTAGGAAAGCTCTCAAGGAGTAATCTCTCCTCTTGCGTAAGGTCCTCATTTTCACGGCTGTAACCACTCTTCGCTATAGGCACACCACTTGCAACCTTCACAATGCCCATTGATGAAGAAGAGGCCCAATATGTCAATCAGTATCAGAGACAATCACAGAAGAGAGTCCACGGTGATTTCAGCACAATACCACACTATCCAGTAGAAGACCCCTCTGAAAAAAAAGGAGCAAACAAGCACATATCAGCAAGATAGCACCCAAGATTAACCAATAGTTCAACTTGGAAAACACTGTTCATGAGTTGGCATACAGAAAATGATGCATGCTGAACTAAAACCACTGAAATATAAAAGCCTGCATTACTGTATTGTATATGCCAGAAGTATGAACAACACAACATATTGGATAAATCATTCCTTCTAGCCCTTCTCTTGCAGACAGTAAAACGTATCACATCTTCTCTAACATTTTTGTTTCTGTTGGCCTAACTTATACAGTGACATCTTCTCTAACATTTTTGTTTCTGTTGGCCTAACTTATACAGTCACATAGACAGTAGACAAATCCCATCAGCGAAAAATCTAAAAAAAAAACGACCTAAAATTCGGACCTCCTAAAACCGGATCGCACATTACACGAACTGAAGCACAAACTGAAGCCCCGAGACACGCATGCACCGCATGCGATTCCGGGAAGCACAAGCGCCCCCACACGGCCACCACGAAGTCACACGCACAATTTAGCAATAATCGAAGCAAACAAGCCACCAACCTGCCCACCGTGCGATCCCCCCGCCGATCCTCCCCGCAAATCCGAGCGAGCTACGTGCCCACACCCAGCGAACCGGGCCCGGTCGGATCGGCCGCCCCACCGCGCGGAATCGCGGCAGGAGACGGCGAACTGGCCGGCGAAGCGGGGGATCGAGGGGGTGACGCTGCGCCGAGGGAGAGGAGGCGGCGGAGGAGAGGGGAGGGGAAAGGCGAGTGGAGGAGCCTCCAGGGCTGGGGGCGAGATGGACTGGTGTTGATGGCGCAGTCTGTGCCGCGGTACTGTTTCCGCCGCGCTGGTGCTTTGCCCCCATTTTGTGTCATGTGGAAATAGGAGCGACGTTTACTGCTGTCACCAGCAACAACTGCTTTCCTTCACTGTTTCCCTGGTTTTCCGCTTCTTTATTTTATGAAAAGGGGGCTGATAGGCGCGGACGCGCCGGCCCTAAATTTGGGCCGATCGTTGCGCAGCTGTGCGATCCAGCGAGTAAAATGCATTGGACCTGTTTTAATACTCTAACTTGGTTAGAGGTTAGATTTTACCTCTAGACTAACACTGAACTAACTCTAATCAAAAAGGTAATTGGATGAAAGGGTTAGATTGTTAATAAATGCATTTTTTCAATCATTTGGCTCATTCATCTAAAATTTTGTGTGGCGGAGGGAGAGAGAAAAGTAACTTTTTCTGGACCTCATCTAACTCTAACCCAAAAAAGCACCTCTTGGGTGGGTTAGATTTTTTGGATGGGTTAGATCCATCTAACCAACTCTAACCCACCTGTTTGGATTTTTGAGAGTTAGATGAGTTCAATCTAACCAACTCTAACTCTAACCCTAGCATCCAAACAGGGTCATTGCCCCCAAACTTGTTGGCTAGGTCCAAAACGGTCCTCAAACTCAGAAAATGTATCAGTACAATTCCAGTACTTGTTAATATGTGTCAATACGGTCCTCAAACTTGTTATGCCAGTCCTGACATATGGTCACACATACTATTCACGTATACTACTACTACGTACCGAGCGTGACACGTCAACATTTATTAAGGTCCCACCTGTTGGCGCGAGAAAGATTAAGAGAGTGCAAAGTGTGGAAGGAAATCATGATGGTTCTTGTTCAAATAAAGGTGCAGTCTTTATTATCTATGCTTTCAATCTAAGTCCTTCATCACCGGCGAGCGTCAACGGACCGGCGTCATCCTAAATATTCTTTGCCACCAGCGAGACAGTGAAACAACACATGCAGCAACCGACATCGGCGTTGTCTTCCGTATCTTCGGTTTGTAGCAAGTCCTCACCACGAATGCATGAAGTATATTAGTAGCACGTTCTAGTGCTCCACCGCTTATTGAAGAACGACGTTGAGGCGACGACCGCTTGATCGAAATCACATGTTATACGAACGAAAATGTAGTACCATGTACTCCTTTCGTTTTTAAATATAAGTCTTTTAAGAGATTTCATTGAAAATTAAAAAATAAAGTAAAATAAGTAAATCTATACTCTAAATTATGTCTATATACATCCGTATGTAGTTCATAATGAAATCTCTTAAAAGACTTATATTTAAGAATTGAGGGAATACTTCATAGTGTACTTTTCTGTTATACTCCATACTATTTTTTTAGATATACTCCATACTGCTTTTTATAGATACCGAAAAAGGCTTTTGTCTAGCTTTATAAATAAAGAAAATCGCCAGATCACAACATATGATACACGTTCAGCACACACACACGCACACACATAAATATCACAAAACACCACCAAAGGGTTTTGGTGAGGGCACAACTCAACAAGCCTCAAGAAACAAACACACCCACACCCAAACCCAATAACGGTGTCGTGAAAGCAACTCCAGAGGAATTGAGGAGTGCGCAAGTGAAGAAGATGTGATTGGAGTCCTCCACCACGTCGCACTGAGGAAAGATCCCATCTCCAGGGCCATTGCGTTTGAGCACCTCCACCCCAGAGGCGTACCCGGCCCCGGATCCATTGCCACAAGAAGATTCTGATTTTTAGTAGTAATCTAATGCCCCACACATCAGTGAGGGCTTCCGAGGCAATCGACGGGGCGATGGCCCGCTACACCCCAGCCCTGTAGCTGGCGACCACAACGCGAGCGCGGCAAAGGCTTGGGCTTGTCGTGCGGGGTGCTACCGCGTCAAGCTCGGGGGGCCGACCGCACCAGCTGAGAGGCACTCCCACCCTGGAAGCACCGTAAGAGCCAGCGGCGGCGACGGCAACGCGAGACGACCGGGGGAGCCGCCGAAGACCGGGGCTGTAATGCCTAAGATTCTGATTTTTAGTAGTAATCTAATGCCCCACACATCAGTGAGGGCTTCTGGGGCAATCGACGGGGCAATGGCCCGGTACACCCCAGCCCTGTAGCTGGCGACCACAATGCGAGCGCGACAAAGGCTTGGGCTTGGCGTCCGGGGCGCTACCGCGTCAAGCTCGGGCGGCCGACCGCACCAGCCGAGAGGCACTCCCACCCCTGGAAGCACCGTAAGAGCCAGCGGCGGCGACGGCAACGCGAGACAACCGGGGGAGCCGCCGAAGACCGGGGCTGTAATCCCCCGGACACACCCCCGGCGGTTGTTACTCCTGGCGAGATCTAGACTGGCCCCACATATCAATACTAGTCTTTTCTACGCACTTTGTCCTCACTCATGCGCACCTGAGATCAACTTCTCGGTCGGTCACCCATCGTAGAACTACTCCAAGCCAAGCACGCTTAACCTCGGAGTTCTGTTCGAATGGGCTCCCGAAAAAGAAGGAATTCCTTATTGATATGAGTAGTCTATCATCCGTAATAAGCCAGGCTATCACATACACCACCACTCAGAGGAACCAACGTCCTCGTCGGGACACAGTACTAGTCTTTTCTGCGCATTTTGTCCTCGCTCGTGCGCACCCGAGATCAACTTCCCGGTCGGTCACCCATCCTAAAACTACTCCAAGCCAAGCACGCTTAACCTGGGAGATCTGTTCGACTGGGCTCCCAGAAAAGAAGGAATTCCTTATTGATATGAGTAGTCTATCATCCGTAATAAGCCAGGCTATCACAGGGGCAGCGCCTCCAAGGTGTCCTCCCCCGCCTAGTCGTCCTCCTCCATCAGATCCGCCCACGAGAAGGGAAACGGTGAGGAGAGGGACGAGGGGGAGGGAGGGTGGCAGGAGCTGCGGACGGGGCATCGACAGGGATCCCGGTCAAGGCGTCGGAGAGGGACGGTGGCGGGGAAGGGCCCTGGTCGCCCGGAGCGTCGCGAGGAGCGAGAGGGGTTTCAAACTCCATCTCCTCGGCTGGATTTTCGATTTTTATAGATATACTCCATAGTTCGTGCAAAATAAGAAATACTCAATATTAATATGTAAGATATATTTTTCTTCAATACATTCCATATTACAGTTATATTTTTATTCAAGCTAGCAAACTACGAGCAGACTGTCGTGGCTTAATTGATGTGATGGTTCATTAGTAGTCGTGTACGTTACAACCAGCCGGAGATCCCTGATGCGGCACACCCGGTACGCTGCTGTATGTGCGGCCGTATGTCAGGACCGGTGCAACAAGTTAAGGACTATATAGACACCATATTAATAAGTATTGGGACCGTATTGATACACTTCTTAAGTTCGAGGGCTGTTATAGACCTAGCTAGCGAATTCAGGGGGCAAAGCTGCATTTTACTCTGATCTAGCAGCCAATAACAGTTTGATTCCTCCCTCACGTCATCTTCTTCTTTCACCATTTTTCAATTTCAGATCACACGTTTGACGTGGGATGTCTCTACCCTAGCCACCGCATGCGTGTGCCCCTGGTGAGGCGCGGGAGCACACACGTCCTTCTCCACGCCGCCACTCGGCACAGCACCAGCAGCTTATCGTCGGCACCCTCCCTCGTGCACCACCAGCCGCTCGTTGTCGCCTTTAGCTGGTTGAAGCTTTCCCAGTCAACGGTTGAAGCTTTCTATGCCGCTGGTTGCAGCTTAGATGCGGAGTGCCCGGCGACGAGCTTCTTCGTCTTTTTGGTTGAAGCTTTCCTGTAGCTGGTTGAAGCTTTCTATGTCATCGGTTGTAGCTTTTGTTGCGGGGATGCCTCGACAACCAACTTCTTCGTTCTTCTTTGAAACTTTTTACAACGCCGGTTGCAACTTCACCATAGCTAGTTGAAGCTTTGTCCATTCGACAGTAGCATATGTCACCTCGAGTTGAATCTTTTCTTTCGCCAGTTGTAGCTTTTTGTAAACAACGGTTGTAGCATCTCAGGTGTTGGTTGCAGCTTTCATGGGTACCTGCCCCAGCTTTCGTGTATCTTGGCTGAAGCTTTTTCTTTCACCGGCGGTAGCTTTTCCCGAAAACGGTTGTAGCATCTCAGGCACCGGTTGCAGCTTTCATATGTACCCGCTCCAGCTTTCGTGTATCGTGGTTGAAGACTCTCTTCTCACCGGCTATTCTTAGGTGCCCATTGAAACATCTGTTGTTGTCATCTTTAGCTCTGGCTGGTGCTGGTTGCAGCACCGTCGTTGGGTGGCACCGCTATAGCTTACAGAGCTATAGAAAGGAGATAAAAAGAACCAAGAAAACGGCTCCAAGATCCTCTAGGGATCCATGGCAGTTTAATGTGGGGAGAGGAGAAACGAAGCCGTGGCCGCGGTGAGCTAGCCGGAGTGGAGCTAGGGCTGTGTGGGTTTCGGCACACTCGCCAATGGGGATCAGAGAAACAGGGAAGTGGATGCGGGACTGGCTGAGTTCTTGGTTCGATGGAGACGTGAAAGGAAGATTTGATGGAGACGAAATAAGAACTGGTCAAGGAAAAAGATAAGGAGAAGTGGGATTAGCGGTTCATGGGCCCCACCACATATGGACCCGCGGGAGGACGTGTGGTGTGTTGGATCAAGTTAGATCCAACTGTTAGAGCATATTTCTCCAGATGTGGTTTTGGTAATTGATGACAATCCCTATGGACTAATGGTTGCCTTAAGTTATACTCGAAGGATTTGTCCATAGACACTTCTTGAAGTCCATCTGTTGGTTTCAAGGAGTTTATATGATGACCAAGGTGGTATTCAAGGTATTATCCAAAGAATGGTCATAAAGAAACAAGGTTGATCAAGACTAAGTCAAAGGGTAAATCAAGTTGATCAACACACAAAACGTACAAGATGTACCGAGAGGGATCAAGTGATCCCATGGTATGGTGAGCATTTTCCATTACGCTTTTGTGTACTAACCTATGTTCTTCGTGAGAGTTCTATGTGGGTTTAGGTGTGTTTCCATGGGCTTGCGTCAAGAGGAAGATCTCATTCAACCCATGAAGGATGACATCAAGTGGTGATCGTCATCAAGATTGTGATGTGCAAGTTCAAGTGAAGCATCATGAAGATATCATGCTTGAAGCTTGTCGTCCATTGTGGTGGCAATGGACTTGTGAAGATGTGCTGAAGAGTGGCTCACCCATAGTGAGTTTGGGGGAGCAATCAACTTGTCTTCATCAAGCCAACGCAATCAAGAAAGGCGGTCCATCTTGAGGAAGTCAAGTTCGTCATCATCTAGCTCAAGTGGACTATCTGCAAGGTATAGGTTTGCCCTTGATAGGTTTTTCTATTTTAGGACAGATTGTCGTACTTTCAAGGGGGGCTCTCAAGTGAGTAGCTTGATCATATCGCTCATTGAGAGCTCAAAGCATTTGCATCCTTGCATCATATTTATTGGGTCTTAATTGGTGTTTCTATTTGTGTGTTTTAGAGCTTATGGTCATATTTATGACAAGTTCGAGTTCATCAAAAACGGAGTTCGTGTGCATTTTCTATGATGTTTTTGATGTTGGAGCTTTTGTCGGTTCTTCATTCATAGAGGTTTCACATCTCTATATCATTAGCATTTTCATAAATGCATGTTCTTAATATAACCATTCATTGTTTGGGTAGTACTCGTCGTGTGCTATCCAACAAGCTTGAGTTTGCTCAATTCGGAGCTTGTATGCGAAAGTTATGGTAGTTCTCGATAGGTTTTCTCTCTCAAGCGGAAGTACCGCTCGGGTTGAGCGATAGTAACGCTCTGGCAGTACTGCCGCCCTCCCCTTCCGGCCTCTCTTCCACTTATATTTTCTTTGTGGCTTCATCGGTGCGTTTTTCCACTTTGAGCAGAAGTACCGCTTGGGGGGAGCGATAGTACCGCTCGAGCGGTACTGTCGCCCTCCCCTTTCGTCCCTACTTCCGTTTGTTTTTTCTCTCTGGCTTCCGATGACATGTTGCCCTTTTTTAGCAGAAGTACCGCTTGGGTTGGAGTGGTAGTACCGCTCGGCCCAGCGGTAGTACCGTTTGTGCACGACCAGTGCACACAATGGTTGGATTTGGGGAGCACTAGAAAAGGAGGTCTTCTTCCCCATTGCTCCCCAACTCTTGAGCTCGTGTTCTTCCCCCATTATTTACCTTCTTAGAGCTTGCTAACTCTCAATCCCTCCAATGATTCTTTCTAGTTCTTGAGGGAAAAGAGAGAGGAGATCTAGATCCACATTTCCACCAATCACTTTCTCCTCTATGTGAGGGGAACCCCTTGGATCTTGATCTTGGAGTTCTTTGTGAGCTCCTTGTTCTTACTCTCATATTCCTCCATAGCTTTTGTTGTTGTGGAGGGATTTGAGTGTGAGGGACTTGATCACTTCGTGTGTTCTTGCCATTGCATTGGTTGCATCGGTTTGAGTCCTCGGTGATACGTGGAAGTGAAAAGTTTGAGAAGCTTATTACCCTTCGGTGCTTGGTACCCTAAAGATTGTCCTTCGTGGATGCTTTGGCGTCCTAGAAGATTGGTGGTGCCTTGGAGCTCAATCATTGTGGTGTAAATCTCCAGGCAAGTGTCGGGGTCTCCAATTAGGTTGTGGAGATTGCTCCGAGCATTTGAGGTTACCTCGAAGCCACTTCCGTTGTGGTGAAGCTTCATGGTGTTGTTGGGAGCCTCCAATTAAGTTGTGGAGATTGCCTCAATCTTGTTTGTAGGGGTTCGGTGACCGCCCTCAAGGTTCCCTTAGTGCAATCACGACGTATTGCATTGTGAGAGGGCGTGAGGAGATTACGGGGACTTAGTGGCATCTTGGGGAGCATTGTGCCCCCACACCGCTCCAAACAAAGATTAGCATCCACAAGGGTGTGAACTTCTGGATACATCATTGTCTCCGCGTGCCTCGGTTATCTCTCACCCCAACCTTTTACTTATGCACTTTACTTTGTGATAGCCATATTGTTTCTTGTTATATATCTTGGTATTGTTGGGTAACGTAGCATAAAATCAAAATTTTCCTACGCCATATTCAGATCTTCCTATGGAGAGACCAGCAACGAGAGAGGGGTGAGTGCATCTTCATACCTTTGAAGATCGCTAAGCGGAAGTGTTGCAAGAACGCGGTTGATGGAGTCGTGCTCGCGGCGATTCAGATTGCGGTGTGATTCCGATCTAGTGCCGAACCACGACACCTCCGCGTTCAACACACGTGCAACCCGGTGACGTCTCCCACACCTTGATCCAGCAAGGAGGAGGGAGAGGTTGGGGAAGATCTCCGGCAGCACGACGACGTGGTGTCGATGGAGAGACCAGGTCTCCCCGCAGGGCTTCGCCAAGCACCGTGGGAGAGGAGGAAGGATGGAAGCAGGGCTGCGCCGAGGGAGATGGAGAATTGTGTGTAAAACAGCCCCAAAACCCTGTCTATATATAGGAGGAGGGGAGGGGGTGTGCCACCCCTAGGGTTCCCACCCTAGGTGGTGCGGTAGCCCAGATGGGAGAGGGGGGCGGCGGCCACGACAGGGAGAGGGGGGTGCACCCCTAGGTGGGCATTAGGCCCACCAGCGCCTAGGGTTTCCCTCCCTCCCTCTTTGGTGCGCATGGGCTGGGTGTGGGGGGCACACCAGGCCACCTAGGGGCTGGTTCCCTCCCGCACTTGGCCCACGTAGCCCTCCGGGGCTTGTGGCCCCTCCCGGTGGGCCTCTGGAACCCTTCCGGTGGTCCCGACACTTTGTCGGTGGTGCCCGAAACATTTCCGGCGTCCAAACCCATCCATCCTATATATCATTCTTTACCTCCGGACCATTCCGGAGCTCCTCGTGACGTCCGGGATCTCATCCGGTACTCCGAACAACCTTCGGTAACCTCGTATAACAATTCCCTATAACCCTAGCGTCATCGAACCTTAAGTGTGTAGACCCTACGGGTTCAGGAATCATGCAGACATGACCGAGACACTCTCCGGCCAATAACCATCAGCGGGATCTAGATACCCATGGTGGCTCCCACATGTTCCATGATGATCTCATCGGATGAACCACGATGTCAAGGATTCAATTAATCTCGTATACAATTCCCTTTGTCTGTCGGTACAGAACTTGCCCGAGATTCGACCGTCGATATACCTATACCTTGTTCAATCTCGTTACCGGTAAGTCTCTTTACTCGTTCCGTAGCACGTCATCCTGTGACTAACTCCTTAGTCGCATTGACCTCATGATGATGTTCTACCGAGTGGGCCCAGAGATACCTCTCCGTCACACGAGTGACAAATCCCGATCTCGATTCGTACCAACCCAACAGACACTTTCGGAGGTACCCGTAGTGCACCTTTATAGTCACCCAGTTACGTTGTGACGTTTGATACACCCAAAGCACTCCTACGGTATCCGGGAGTTGCACAATCTCATGGTCTAAGGAAAAGACACTTGACATTAGAAAAGCTTTAGCATACAAACAATACGATCTAGTGCTATGCTTAGGATTGGGTCTTGTCCATCACATCATTCTCCCAATGATGTGATCCCGTTATCAATGACATCTAATGCCCATGATCAGGAAACCATGATCATCTATTGATCAACGAGCTAGCCAACTAGAGGCTTTCTAGGGACACATTGTGATCTATTTATTCACACATGTACTTTTGTTTCCTATTAATACAATTATAGCATGAACAATAGACGATTATCATGAACAAGGAAATATGATAATAACCATTTTATTATTGCCTCTAGGGTATATTTCCAACAGTCTCCCAGTTGCACTAGAGTCAATAATCTAGTTACATTGTGATGTATCGAACACCCATAACATTATGGTGTTGATCATGTTTTTCTCGAGGAAGAGGTTTAGTCAATGGGTCTGCAACATTCAGATCCGTGTGTACTTTACAAATATCTATTACTCCACTCTGGACATGGTCCTGGATGGAGTTGTAGCGGCGTTTGAGGTGCTTGGTCTTCAGATGAAACCTGGGCTCCTTGGCTATGGCAATGGCCCCAGTGTTATCACAGAAGAGTGTCATTGGACCCGACGCGCTTGGAACCACTCCAAGGTCGGTGATGAGCTCCTTCATCCAAATTCCTTCATGAGCCGCTTCTGAAGCAGCTATGTACTTTGCTTCACATGTAGATGCTGCCACGACTTCTTGCTTGCTGCTGCACCATCTCACTGCCCCACCATTCAGAACATACACGTATCTGGTCTGTGACTTAGAGTCATCCGGATCTGTGTTGAAGCTAGCATCGACGTAACCCTTTACGACGAGCTCTTTGCCACCTCCATAAACGAGAAACATCTCCTAGTCCTCTTCAGGTACTTAAGGATATTCTTGACCGTTGTCCAGTGTTCGATACCAGGATCAGTTTGGTACCTCCCTACCAAACTTATGGCAAGGTTTATATCAGGTCTGGTATACAGCATGGCATACATTAGAGAGCCTACGGCTGAAGCGTAGGGGACAGTACTCATCTTCTCTCTATCTGCTGCCGTGGTCGGTGACTGAGTCTTACTCAATCTCATACCTTGCAAAATTGGCAAGAACCCCTTCTTTGAGTTTTCCATATTGAACTTCTTCAATATCTTGTCAAGGTATGTACTTTGCGAAAGACCTATGAGGCATCTCGATCTATCTCTATAGATCTTGATGCCTAATATGTATGCAGCTTCTCCAAGGTCCTTCATCGAAAAACCCTTGTTCAAATAGGCCTTTATGCTCTCCAACATCTCTATATTATTCCCCATCAATAATATGTCATCCACATATAGTATGAGGAAAGCTACAGAGCTCCCACTCACTTTCTTGTACAGACATGCTTCTCCATAAACCTGTATGAACCCCAACGCTTTAATCACCTCATTAAAGCGAATGTTCCAACTCCGTGATGCTTGCACCAGCCCATAGATGGAGCGCTGGAGCATGCACACTTTGTTAGCACCCTTAGGGTCGACAAAACCTTCTGGTTGCATCATATACAACTCTTCCTTAAGATTCCCGTTAAGGAACGCTATTTTGACGTCCATTTGCCAAATTTCATAATCATGAGAAGCGGCAATTGCTAACATGATTCGGACTGACTTCAGCTTCGCTACGGGAGAGAAAGTCTCTTCGTAGTCAACTCCTTGAATTTTTTGAAAACCCTTTGCGACAAGTCGAGCTTTATAAACGGTCACATTACCGTTTGCATCAGTTTTGTTCTTGAAGATCCATTTATTCTCTATGGCTCGCCGATCATCGGGCAAGTCCACCAAAGTCCATACTTTGTTCTTATACATGGATCCTATCTCGGATTTCATAGCCTCAAGCCATTTGTTGGAATCCGGGCCCGCCATTGCTTCTTCATAGTTCGAAGGTTCACCGTTGTCTAACAACATGATTTCCATCACAGGGTTGTCGTACCACTCTGGTGCGGAGCGTACCCTTGTGGACCTTCGCGGTTCAGTAGCAACTTGATCTGAAGCTTCATGATCATCATTATTAACTTCCTCTTCGATTGGCGTAGGCCACAGGAACAATTTCCCATGCTGCGCTACTCTCCGGTTCGAGAGGGGGTGTAATTACCTCATCAAGTTCTACTTTCCTCCCACTTACTTCTTTCGAGAGAAACTCTTCCTCTAGAAAGGATCCGTTCTTGGCAACAAAGGTTTTACCTTCGGATCTAAGATAGAAGGTATACCCAATAGTTTCCTTAGGGTATCCTATTAATACACATTTCTCCGCTTTGGGTTCGAGCTTCTCTGGTTGAAGTTTCTTCACATAAGCATCGCAGCCCCAAACCTTAAGAAACGACAACTTAGGTTTCTTGCCAAACCATAGTTCATACGGTGTCGTCTCAACGGGTTTAGACGGTGCCCTATTTAAAGTGAATGCTGCAGTTTCTAATGTGTACCCCCAAAATGATAGCGGTAAGTCAGTAAGAGACATCATAGATCGTACCATATCTAATAAGGTGCGATTACGACGTTCACACACTCCGTTGCGTTGCAGTGTGCTAGGCGGCATCAGTTGTGAAACGATTCTGCACTTCCTTAGGTGTGTGCCAAACTCGTGACTCAAATATTCTCCTCCACGATCAGATCGTAGACACTTCATTTTCCTGTCACGTTGATTCTCAACCTCACTCTGAAATTCCTTGAACTTTTCAAACGTCTCACATTTGTGCTTCATCAAGTAGATATACCCATACCTACTCAAATCATCGGTGAGAGTGAGAACATAACGGTAGCCACCGCGAGCTTCAACGTTCATTGGACCACACACATAAGTATGTATTATTTCCAATAAGTCGGTCGCTCTCTCCATTATTCCTGAGAATGGAGTCCTAGTCATCTTGCCCATGAGGCACGGTTCGCATGTGTCAAATGATTCAGAGTCAAGAGACTCTAATAGTCCATCGGTATGGAGCTTCTTCATGCGCTTAACACCGATATGACCAAGGCGGCAGTGCCACAAGTATGTTTGACTATCATTATCAACTTTACATCTTTTGGTACTCACACTATGAATATGTGTAACATCACGATCGAGATCCATCAAGAATAAACCATTCACTAGCGGAGCATGACCATAAAACATATCACTCATATAAATAGAACAACCATTATTCTCTGACTTAAATGAGTAGCCGTCTCGCATTAAGCAAGACCCTGATACAATATTCATGCTCAAAGCTGGTACTAAATAACAATTATTAAGGTTTAAAACTAATCCTGACGGTAGATGTAGAGGCAGCGTGCCAACGGCGATCACATCGACCTTGGAGCCATTCTCGACGCGCATCGTCCCTCGTCCTTGGCGAGTCTCCGCTTATTCCGCAGTTCCTGCCTTGAGTTGCAAATGTGAGCAATAACACCGGTATCAAATACCCAGGAGCTACTACGAGCGCTGGTAAGGTACACATCAATAACATGTATATCACATATACCTTTAACGTTGTCGGACTTCTTGTCTGCTAAGTACTTGGGGCAGTTCCGTTTCGAGTGACCTTTCCCCTTGCAATAGAAGCACTCAGTCTCAGGCTTGGGTCCATTCTTTTTCTTCTTCCCGGTATCTGGCTTACCGGGCGCGGCAACGGCTTTGACGTCTTTCTTGAAGTTCTTCTTGCCCTTGCCCTTCTTGAAACTCGTGGTATTATTGACCATCAACACTTGATGCTCTTTCTTGATTTCTACTTCTGCAGACTTGAGCATCGAGTACAACTCGGGAATGGTATTTTCCATCCCTTGCATGTTGTAGTTCAGCACAAAACCTTTGTAGCTTGGTGGGAGAGACTGGAGGATTCTGTCAATTATAGCATCATCCGTAAGTTCGACTCCAAGTGAAGTCAGACGACCGTGTAACCCAGACATTTTGAGTATGTGCACACTGACAGAACTGTTCTCCTCCATCTTACAGCTAAAGAACTTGTCAGAGACTTCATATCTCACGACACGGGCATGAGCTTGAAAAACTAGTTTCAGCTCTTGGAACATCTCATATGCACCGTGTTGCTCAAAACGCCTTTGGGGCCCCGTTTCCAAACTGTATAACATGCCACACCTAACGAGAGAGTAGTCATCACTCCGCATTTGCCAGACGTTCAGAATGTCCTGGGCTGCTGCAGGAGCAGGAGGGTCACCTAGCGGCGCATCAAGGACATAAGCCTTTTTAGCTGCTTCAAGGATGAGCTTCAAGTTGCGGACCCAGTCCGCATAGTTGCTACCATCATCTTTCAGCTTGTTTTTCTCTAGGAATGACGTTGAAACTGAGGTTGACGTTGGCCATCTACAATATTTATAAAGACAACTTTTAGACTAAGTTCATGACAATTAAGTTCATTTAATCAAATTAAGTTTGAACTCCCACTTAAATCGACACCCCTCTAGTCATCTAAGTGATACATGATCCATGTTGACTAACCCGTGTCCGATCATCACGTGAGATGGACTAGTCGTCATGGTGAGCAACTTCATACTGATCGTATTCAACCATACGACTCATGTTCGACCTTTCGGTCTCTTGTATTCGAGGTCATGTCTGTACATGTTAAGCTCGTCGAGTCAACCTAAGTGTTTGGCATGTGTAAATCTGGCTTACACCCGTTGTATCACACCCGATCATCACGTGGTGCTTTGAGACAACGATCCTTCGCAACGGTGCACACTTAGGGGAATACATTCTCGATTTTTTTTAAGAGGGATCATCTTATTATGCTACCGTCGTTCTAAGCAATAAGATGAAAAACATGACAAACATTACATGCAATCATATAGTGACATGATATGGCCATTATCATCTTTGCTCTTTCGATCTCCATCTTCAGGCATCGAATGATCATCATTGTCACCGGTGTGACACCATGATCTCGATCATAATGATCACCATCATCGTGTCTCCGTGAAGTCATCACGCCAACTACTACTACCACTACTACTATAGCTAACGGTTAGCAATGAAGTAAAAGTAGTAAACACATGGCGTTGCATCTCATACAATAAATTTAGACAACTCCTATGGCTCCTGCCGGTTGTCTTGCTCATCGACATGCAAGTCGTGAATCCTATTACAATGGCATGATCATCTCATACATCACACATGCAACATCACAACTTTGGCCATATCACATCACATGTCAAACCCTGCAAAAACAAGTTAGACGTCCTCTAATTGTTGTTGCATGTTTTACGTGGCTGATTTGCGTTTGTAGCAAGAACGCCTTCTTACCTATGTGACAGCCACAACGATGATATGCCAAAGCTATTTACCCTTCACAAGGACCCTTTTCATCAAATCCAATCCGACTAGAGTGGGAGAGACAGACACCCGCTAGCCACCTTTATGCACGGTGTGCATGTCTGTTGGTGGAACCTGTCTCACGTAAGCGTACGTGTAAGGTCGGTCCGGGCCGCTTCATCCCACAATAACGCCGGAAAAGAATAAGACTAGTAGCTGCAAGAAATTGACAAATCATCGCCCACAACCTTTTGTGTTCTACTCATGCATAGAATCTACGCATAGAAAACCTGGCTCGGATGCCACTTTTGGGTAACGTAGCATAAAATCAAAATTTCCCTACGCCATATTCAGATCTTTCTATGGAGAGACCAGCAACGAGAGAGGGGTGAGTGCATCTTCATACCTTTGAAGATCTCTAAGCGGAAGCGTTGCAAGAACGTGGTTGGTGGAGTCGTACTTGCGGCGATTCAGATCGCGGCGTGATTCCGATCTAGTGCCGAACTACGGCACCTCCGCGTTCAACACACGTGCAACCCGGTGACGTCTCCCGCACCTTGATCCATCAAGGAGGAGGGAGAGGTTGGGGAATATCTCCGGCAACACGACGGCGTGGTGTCGATGGAGAGACGAGGTCTCCCGGCAGGGCTTCGCCAAGCACCGTGGGAGAGGAGGAAGGAGGGAAGCAGGGCTGCGCCGAGGGAGATGGAAAACTCTGTGTAAAACAGCCCCAAAACCCTCTCTATATATAGGAGGAGGAGGGGAGGGGGGGTGCACCACCCCTAGGTTTCCCACCCTAGGTGGCGCGGCAGCCCAGATGGGAGAGGGGGGCGACGGCTAGGGCAGGGACACGGGGGGGGGGGGGTGCACCCCTAGGTGGGCCTTAGGCACACCAGCGCCTAGGGTTTCCCCTCCCTCCCTCTTTGGTGCGCATGGGCTGGGTGTGGGGGGCACACTGATGAACCAAAAGTATAGGGGATCAATCGTGGTCCTTTCGATAAGTAAGAGTGTCGAACCCAATGAGGAGCAGAAGGATCTGACAACTAGTTTTCAGCAAGGAAAAATCTGCAAGCACTGAAATTGTCGGTAACAAGTGATTGTGTGGTGAGATGATTCATAGCAAGCAACAAGTAACAAAAGTAGCAACGGTGCAGCAAAGTGGCCCAATCCCTTTTGTAGCAAGGTACAAGCCTGGACAAAGTCTTATAGGAGGAAAAACGCTCCCGAGGACACACGGGAGTTTCTGTCATGCTAGTTTCATCATGTTCATACGATTCACGTTCGTTACTTTGATAGTTTGATATGTGGGTGGACCGGTGCTTGGGTACTGCCCTTACTTGGACAAGCATCCCACTTATGATTAACCCCTCTCGCAAGCATCCGCAACTACGAAAGAAGAATGAAGACAAAGTCTAACCATAGCATTAAACTAGTGGATCCAAATCAGCCCCTTACGAAGCAACGCATAAACTAGGGTTTAAGCTTCTGTCACTCTAGCAACCCATCATCTACTTACTACTTCCCAATGCCTTCCTCTAGGCCCAAATAATGGTGAAGTGTTACGTAGTCAACGTTCACATAACACCACTAGAGGAAAAACAACATACAAGATATCAAAATACCGAATGAATACCAAATTCACATGACTATTATTAGCATGACTTATCCCATGTCCTCAGGCACAAAAGTAACTACTCACAAAGCATAATCATAATCATGATCAGAGGTGTAATGAGTAGCATCAAGGATCTGAACATAAACTCTTCCACCAAATAATCCAACTAGCATCAACTACAAAGAGTAATCAACACTACTAGCAACCTTACAAGTACCAATCGGAGTCGCGAGACGAAGATTGGTTACAAGAGATGAAATAGGGTTTGGAGATGAGATGGTGCTGATGAAGATGTTGATGTAGATGAGTCCCCTCCGATGAGAGGAGTGTTGGTGATGATGATGGCGACGATTTCCCCCTCCGGGAGGGAAGTTTCCCTGGCAGGATCGTCCTGTCGGAGCTCTAGACTGGTTCTGCTCAAGTTCCGCCACGTGGCGGCAGCGAAACCACGAAAAGCTCCCTTCAGATTTTTTCTGGACGAAACCCTCCATATAGCAAAAGAGGGGGGCAAGTGGGCCAACAGGGTGCCCACAAGCCCCCATGGCGCGGCCTGGGGGGTGGCCGCGCCGTGCAGGCTTGTGGCCACCCCCTGGCCCTCCTCCGGTACTTCTTCGGCCTAGTATTTCTTATATATTGGGAAAAAAATCTCCGTTGATTTTCACGGCGTTTGGAGTTGCGCAGAATAGGTATCTAAACTTTGCTCCACTTTCAGGCCAGAATTCCAGTTGCCGGTATTCTCCCTCTTCATGTAAACCTTGCAAAATAAGAGAGGAAAGGCATGAGAATAGTACAGTGAAGTGAAATAACAGCCAAGGAAGCGACAAATATCAACGTGAAAACATGATGCAAAATGGACGTATCAACTCCCCCAAGCTTAGACCTCGCTTGTCCTTAAGCGAAAGCCGAGCTCAATAAATATGTCCACATGTTTAGGGAGAGAGGTTTCAAAAAAACAAGATACGAACATGCATGCATCATGATCATGATCAGAACAACAATACCAACATATAATCTCTCATGCTAAAGTGATAATTCCTTCACAAAGTAAAGCATGGATCAAGAACCTTACCGAGAAGTAACAACCGGTAGCCTTTAGTCATTGAAGCAATTGCAATTTATCACAACATCAGAAAGAGTCAAGTAAGAGCTTGTAAAGCAAATCCACATACTCAACCATTCTTTCGTTCTCTACAATTGCTACAACTCACGTGGTACTCATGAGATCAAAGTTTCAGCTGAACACAAAGAAAGATAGGGGCTTATATTTGCCTCCCAACTGCGTACCTCAAGGGTAATGTCAACAATAATAATTCATGAATGCCTACCTCCAAGTTGACATATGAATATAGATCTTTCCCAAGCATATGACGGTAGCCAAGACAAAGGCAAAAAAGGGAATTGGTGAAGATCACCATGACTCTTTCAAGGGTAAAAAGTAAAGGTACAAGATATGCCCTTCGCAGAGGGAAGTAGAGGTTGTCATGCGCTTTTGAGGTTTGAATGTGTGTCCTCTTAGTGCAGATGAACGTCACTTCATATTGCCCCCTGTGATAAAGAACTTTATTATGCAGTCTGTCGCTTTTATGTCTTCCTCATCACATGTCCGTATAAAGCTTATTTTCCACACACTAATAGATCATACATATTAGAGAGCAATTTTTATTGCTTGCATCGATGACAACTTACTTGAAGGATCTTATTCAATCCATAGGTAGGTATGGTGGACTCTCATGGCAAAACTGGTTTGAAGGTTTATGGATGCACAAGTAGTATATCTACTTTGTGCGGGAGTTTTGGCTAATATGAGGTGGAAGCAATCGTCACATGCTAAGGGATCTCTAATCATATAACATTGTTCAGAGCTAAGAAAACACAATTCATTACATTGTCTTCCTTGTCCAACATCTACTTCTAGGCATGCAATAATTTAGTGAGTGTTCACAATCATAGATGGTGTCAGAGATGATATATTTATAGGTGAACCTCTCCTTACTTATCGCTTCCTATTAATTGCAACAATGACCAAGGTCTACGTTTGTCTACCCTCAACAAGTCTCAATCATCATCCCTTTTATATGTGAAGCTATCACTTCTCATAAGATCATTACATGATCTTTCATGCTTTTGTTCTATTCTCACTCTTTTGATCATGGCAAGAGGCAAAGCCCTTCAACTAAGACACTCGTTATTATATGGCTCACGAGAAAGAATACATCGGGGGTGACACAAAGCAAAACTCAAGACTAAAACACTAAGACTTTACTCAACTAGAAAAAGAGAAAACTGAAAAGGAAAACTTAAAACAAAGGTAAAGGCAAAAGATGTGATGGTGATACGATACCGGGGCAACTCCCCCAAGCTTGGCACAAGCCAAGGGGATTGCCCATACCAATGCTCAGTTGTCTTCCTTTGGTGGTGATGGTGGTAGAGTTGTTGAAGAGGTCTTGAGTTTGTTTAATTTCCACTTGAGCATAAAATTCTGCTCTCTCAGATCATCATTTTCCTCCTCAAGCTTCAACACCCTTTGACAAAGTTCCTGCTTACTCTCCTGAAAGAAACGAGAAGGAATAAACAAGTTCTTAGGCTTCTTCCTTGAGTCAGGGAGGCTCGACTTCTTGAACTCCACATGAGTGCGTCCAGGTTGAGGTAGAGGAGCCTCCTCTTCATCGGAACTCGTTTGTTCCTTCCCCTTGGGATCATAGTCCTCTTCCTCATCAGTGGTCCAGCCATATGGTTCCAAGTCCCCATAGACCTTGGGGTTAGCAAGGTAATTAGCCACATAGCTCTCCCCCTCTGAATCGTGAGAAGACATCTTGACCTAGATCTGCGGCAGAAAACAGGCTCGAAATGAAAAACAGAGGAAATCTGCGTGATACGGGGTCAGACCAAACGAAAGTATATATAATGATTTTTTAGACCAAAAGGAGTCCCGTGCACGAAAACGGAGTCCGGGAGGCGCACGAGGTGGCCACAAGCCCTCACGATGCGGCCAGGGGGTGGGCCCGCACCGTGCAGGCTTGTCGCCTCCTCGCGCACTTTCCAGACTACTTCCAATTTTTGTATTCTTTCAAATATTCCAAAACAGACAAAATTTCCTATGGGGAACATTTTGGACTCTGTTTTCTTACCGAATCTCATACCTCTTCGTTTTCGGAGTCTCAAACAGGCTCATAAATGTCCCTTAGGTATTCTTCCGTTGTTATGGTATTGATGATATTGCTTTCAACATTTATGGGAGTACCTGAGATATAATGCTTGATTCTTTGCCCATTTACCACTCTCGGACAATTACCTTCCGTGTTGTTGATCTTGATAGCACCTAAACGATATACTTCCTGAACAACATAGGGACCTTCCCATTTAGAGAGAAGCTTGCCTGCAAAGAATCTTAAACGAGAGTTATATAGCAAGACATAGTCACCTGCATTGAACTCACGCTTTTGTATCCTCTTATCATGCCACCTCTTAACCTTCTCTTTGAAAAGCTTGGCATTCTCATATGCCTGAGTTCTCCACTCATCAAGCGAGCTAATATCAAATAACCTCTTCTCACCGGCAAGTTTGAAATCAAAGTTGAGCTCTTTGCTTGCCCAATAAGCTTTATGCTCTAGCTCAAGAGGTAAGTGACATGCTTTCCCATACACCATTTTGTACGGAGACATGCCCATGGGATTCTTATAGGCAGTTCTATAAGCCCACAGACAGTGCATCATCGAGCTTCTTAGACCAATTCTTTCTAGACCTGTTGACAGTCTTTTGCAGAATCAGTTTAATCTCTCTATTACTTAGCTCTACTTGACCATTGGACTGAGGGTGATAGGGAGACACAATTCTATGGTTGACATCGTACTTAGCAAGCGTTTTGTGGAAAGCACCATGAATGAAGTGTGAACCACCGTCGGTCATTAGATATCTAGGGACTCCAAATCTAGGGAAGATAACTTCTTTCAGCATCTTGATAGAGGTGTTGTGATCAGCACTACTAGTGGGGATAGTTTCTACCCACTTAGTGACGTAATCAACAACAACTAAGATGTGAGTATACTCATTGGATTTTGGAAAAGGTCCCATATAATCAAAGCCCCAGACATCAAATGGTTCAATGACAAGTGAATAGTTCATAGGCATTTCCTGACGTTTCCTAATATTACCTATTCTTTGACATCCTTGAAGAGAGTGGGCCAATATAAACCTGATTGCAATACCTTGTGTGCAGTTCTATCTCCCGCATGGTGTCCTACGTAGGCCTTGGAGTGACACTTCTGTAGGATCTGTCCTTGTTCATGTTCAGGTACACAACGTCTACTAACGCCACCTACTCCTTCCTTATAAAGGTGAGGATCATCCCAAAAGTAGTGTCTCAAGTCAAAGAAGAATTTCTTCTTTTGCTGGTACATGAAACTAGGTGGTATATATTTGGCAACGATATAATTTGCATAATCAGCATACCACGGTGCACTACGTGAAGCATTGATGACATTCAATTGCTCATCGGGAAAGCTATCATCAATAGGTTGTGGGTCATCAAGAACGTTCTCCAACCTAGACAAGTTATCTGCTACTGGGTTATCAGCACCCTTCCTGTCGACAACGTGCAAATCAAATTCTTTTAGCAAGAGAACCCATCTGATAAGTCTAGGTTTAGCGTCCTTCTTCTCCATGATATACTTAATAGCAGCATGATCAATGTGAATAGTGACTTTGGAATCAACTATGTAAGACCTGAACTTTTCACATGCAAACACGACTGCTAAAAATTCCTTCTTCGTAGTGGCATAGTTTCTTTGGGCACTGTCTAGAGTTTTACTAGCGTAGTGAATAACATTCAACTTCTTATCGACTCTTTGCCCTAGAACATCACCAACATCATAATCGCTAGCGTCACACATGATCTCCAAAGGTAAGTTCCAGTTTGGTGGTGGAACAATAGGTGCGGTTATCAAAGCCCTCTTAAGTATTTCGAAGGCTTCCTCACAATCCTCGTCGAAGACAAAAGGAATATCCTTTTGCAAGAGGTTGGTAAGAGGCCTAGAAATCTTAGAGAAGTCTTTGATGAACCTTCTATAGAAACCAACATGACCAATGAAACTTCTTATTCTTGTGATATCTGTGGGGTACGGCATTTTCTCGATTGCATCAACCTTAGCCTTATCGACTTCAATACATATTTCATAAATTTTATGTCCTAAGACGATGCCTTCATTAACCATAAAGTGGCACTTCTCCCAATTCAAGACAAGGTTGGTGTATTTACATCTCTGTAAGACTCGATCAAGGTTGCTGAGGCAATCATCAAAGGAAGACCCGTAAATGGAGAAGTCATCCATTAAAACCTCAACAATCTTTTCACAAAAGTCACAGAATATAGCCAACACACATCTTTGAAAGGTGGCAGGTGCATTACATAAGCCAAAAGGCATACGTCTATAGGCAAAGGTACCGAAAGGGCAGGTGAAAGTGGTTTTTTCCTGATCTGATTGTGCAACTGGTATTTGGGAGAAACCAGAATAACCGTCTAGAAAGCAGAAGTGTGTGTGTTTGGACAACCTTTCTAGCATTTGGTCGATAAAAGGCACAGGGTAATGATCTTTCCTGGTGGCTTTATTCAATTTCCTAAAATCAATCACCATCCTATAGCCAGTAATAATCCTCTATGGGATCAACTCATCCTTATCATTAGGGACAACAGTAATGCCTCCTTTCTTAGGAACGCAATGCACCAGACTCACCCAATCGCTATGAGCAACAGGATAGATAATACCCGCTTCCAGGAGCTTTAGTATTTCTTTTCTTACTACTTCTTTCATCTTAGGATTCAATCTCCTTTGATGATCAGCAACTGGTTTAAATTCAGGATCAGTTTTAATCTTGTGCTCGCATAGGGTAGGACTAATGCCATTAAGATCATCAAGAGTATATCCAATAGCAGCACGGTGCTTCCTGAGAGTTTTTAGTAACTTCTTTTCTTCATGTTCTGAGAGGCTAGCACTAATAATAACATGATATATCGCCTTTTCATCAAGATAGGCATACTTAAGAGTATCATGCAACTGTTTAAGCTCGAACACAGGATCACCCTTTGGTGGGGGTGGATCCCCAAGCAGTACAACATGTAAGTTATTCTTAAGGATAGGATATTGTTCTAAGACAACTTTATCTATTTCATCTCTTTCATCCATATGCATATCATTTTCATGCTCAAGCAAGTATTGCTCTAAGGGATTAGTAGGAGGCACGACAATAGAGGCTAAGGCAATAGTTTCATCCCTATTAGGCAACTCCTTTTCATGAGGTTGTCTACCAAACTTAGAGAAATTGAACTCATGTGACACTCCTTCAAAGCCAACGGTGACAGTTTGCTTCTCACAATCAATATGAGCATTGACGGTATTGAGAAAAGGTCTACCAAATATGATGGGACAAAAGCTGTTTTTTGCGGTAGCAAGAACGAGGAAATCAGTAGGACACTTCGTTTTACCACACAAGACTTCAACATCCCTAACAATTCCCACAAGGCAGATAGTATCTCTATTGGCAAGCAGAATAGTGACATCTATAGGTTCTATCTCAACAGGTGCAACCTCATCTTGGACTTCATCATATAAGGATTGAGGTATTGCACTAACACTAGCACCCAAGTCACATAAACCATGATAACAATGATCTCCTATCTTAACAGAAACCATAGGCATGCCAACAACAGGCCTATGTTTGTCTGTAGCGTGAGGTTTAGCAATTCTAGCAGCATCTTCACAAAAGTGAATATTATGTCCCTCAACTTCTTCAGACAGAAGATCTTTGATAATAGCAATGCTAGGTTCAACTATAATTTGCTCAGGGGGTTTAGGTGTTCTAATATAGACTCTACGTATCACAGTTGAAGCTTTAGAATGATCCTTTATCCTAACAGGGAAAGGTGGTTTCTCAATGTAAGCACTGGGTACCACAGGATCATTATAGGCAACGACTCTCTCTTCAACTGGAGTGGGTTTAACTACGTTGACTTCTAAAGGAGGATGAAATTTAAACCACTTCTCTTTGGGGAGATCAATATGAGCAGCAAAAGATTCACACAATGAAGCTACTATCTCAGAGTCAAGTCCATACTTAGCGCTAAAGTCACAAAAAGTATTTGTCTCAACAAAGGATTTAACGCAATCAAAAGTGAAATTCATACCTGACTCCTTACCTTGTTCAAGCTCCCAATCTTCAGAGTTGCGTTTAATTCTCTCCAATAAATTCCATTTGAAGTCAATATCTCTCTTCATAAAAGAACCGGTACAAGAAGTGTCAAGCATGGTGCGATCATCATGAGAAAGCCGAGCATAGAAGTTCTGAATGATAATTTCTCTCGAGAGCTCATGACTGGGGCATGAATATAGCATTGATTTAAGCCTCCCCCAAGCTTGAGCGATGCTTTCTCTGTCACGAGGCCAAAAATTGTAAATATAGTTTCGATCACGATGTACTAAATGCATAGGATAAAACTTTTGATGAAATTCCAATTTCAACCGATTGTAGTCCCATGATCCAGTATCATCACATAGCCTATACCATGTGAACGCCTTGTCCTTCAAAGATAAAGGAAAGACCTTCTTATTGACCTCAACCTCGGGCACACCTGCAAGCTTAAATAAACCACAAACCTCATCTACATAGATCAGATGCAAGTCTGGATGTGATGTTCCATCTCGTGTAAAATGATTAGCGAGCAGTTTCTCAAGCATACCCGAAGGAAATTCAAAGAAAATATTTTCAGTAGGTGGGAGCAACTCTTTGTGCTTCCGTTCGAGGTGAAGATACCCCGAACAAGCCCCTCAAAGGATTAGTATCCATAGTGACGAGTGAAAATAAATTTCAGCACACTAAATGAATGTTTCCTTACCAAGTTCCACTTACCAAAGGCGCTTCACTCCCCGGCAACGGTGCCAGAAAAGATTATTGATGACCCACAAGTATAGGGTATCCATCGAAGTCCTTTTGATAAGTAAGAGTGTCGAACCCAACGAGGAGCAGAAGGATCTGACAACTGGTTTTCAGCAAGGAAAAATCTGCAAGCACTGAAATTGTCGGTAACAAGTGATTGTGTGGTGAGATGATTCGTAGAAAGAAACAAGTAACAAAAGTAGCAACGGTGTAGAAAAGTGGCCCAATCCCTTTGTAGCAAGGGACAAGCCTGGACAAAGTCTTATAGGAGGAAAAACGCTCCCAAGAACACACATGAATTTCTGTCATGCTAGTTTCATCATGTTCATACGATTCACGTTCGTTACTTTGATAGTTTGATATGTGGGTGGACCGGCGCTTGGGTACTGCCCTTACTTGGACAAGAATCCCACTTATGATTAACCCCTCTCACAAGCATACGCAACTACAAAAGAAGAATTAAAACAAAGTCTAACCATAACATTAAACTAGTGGATCCAAATCAGCCCCTTACGAAGCAACGCATAAACTAGGGTTTAAGCTTTTGTCACTCTAGCAACCCATCATCTACTTACTATTTCCCAATGCCTTCCTCTAGGCCCAAATAATGGTGAAGTGTTATGTAGTCGACGTTCACATAACACCACTAGAGGAAAAACAACATAGAACATATCAAAATACCGAACGAATACCAAATTCACATGACTATTATTAGCATGACTTATCCCATGTCCTCTGGAACAAAAGTAACTACTCACAAAGCATAATCATAATCATGATCAGAGGTGTAATGAGTAGCATCAAGGATCTGAACATAAACTCTTCCACCAAATAATCCAACTAGCATCAACTACAAAGAGTAATCAACACTACTAGCAACCTTACAAGTACCAATCGGAGTCGCGAGACGAAGATTGGTTACAAGAGATGAGCTAGGGTTTGGAGATGAGATGGTGCTGATGAAGATGTTGATGTAGATGAGTCCCCTCCGATAAGAGGAGTGTTGGTGATGACGATGGCGACGATTTCCTCCTACGGGAGGGAAGTTTCCCCGGCAGGATCGTCCTGTCGGAGCTCTAGATTGGTTTTGCTCAAGTTCCGCTTGTGGCGGCGGCGAAACCAGGAAAAATCTCCCTTCTGATTTTTTTCTGGACGAAACCCTCCATATAGCAAAAGAGGGGGGCAAGTGGGCCAACAGGGTGCCCACAAGCCCCCATGGCGCGGCCTGGGGGGGGGGGGGTGGCTGCGCCGTGCAGGCTTGTGGCCACCCCCCGGCCCTCCTCTGGTACTTCTTCGGTCCAGTATTTTTTATATATTGGGAAAAAAATCTCCGTTGATTTTCACGGTGTTTGGAGTTGCGTAGAATAGGTATCTCAACTTTGCTCCACTTTCAGGCCAGAATTCCAGTTGCCGGTATTCTCCCTCTTCATGTAAACCTTGCAAAAATAAGAATAATATAGTGAAGTGAAATAACAGCCAAGGAAGCGATAAATATCAACGTGAAAACATGATGCAAAATGGACGTATCACACACCAGCCCACCTAGGGTCTTGTTCCCTCCCGCACTTGGCCCACGTAGCCCTCCGGGGCTTGTGGCCCCTCCCGGTGGGCCTCTGGAACCCTTCCGATGGTCCCAACACTTTGCCGGTGGTGCCCGAAACATTTCCGGCGTCCAAACCCATCCATACTATATATTGATCTTTACCTCCGGACCATTCCGGAGCTCCTCGTGATGTCCGGGATCTCATCCGGGACTCTGAACAACCTTCGGTAACCTCGTATAACTATTCCCTATAACCCTAGTGTCATCGAACCTTAAGTGTGTAGACCCTACGGGTTCGGGAATCATGCAGACATGACCGAGACACTCTCCGACCAATAACCATCAGCGGGATCTGGATACCCATGGTGGCTCCCACATGTTCCACGTTGATCTCATCGGATGAACCATGATGTCAAGGATTCAATTAATCTCCTATACAATTCCCTTTGTCTGTCGGTATAGAACTTGCCCGAGATTCGATCGTCGGTATACCTATACCTTGTTCAATCTCGTTACCGATAAATCTCTTTACTCGTTCCGTAGCATGTCATCCTGTGACTAATTCCTTAGTCACATTGAGCTCATGATGATGTTCTACCAAGTGGGCCCAGAGATACCTCTCCGTCACATGGAGTGACAAATCCCGATCTCGATTCGTACCAACCCAATAGACACTTTCAGAGGTACCCGTAGTGCACCTTTATAGTCACCCAGTTACGTTGTGACGTTTGATACACCCAAAGCACTCCTACGGTATCCGGGAGTTCCACAATCTCACGGTCGAAGGAAAAGACACTTGACATTAGAAAAGCTTTAGCATACAAACAATACGATCTAGTGCTATGCTTAGGATTGGGTCTTGTCCATCACATCATTCTCCCAATGATGTGATCCCGTTATCAATGACATCTAATGCCCATGATCAGGAAACCATGATCATCTATTGATCAACGAGCTAGCCAACTAGAGGCTTGCTAGGGACACATTGTGATCTATTTATTCACACATGTATTACTGTTTCCTGTTAATACAATTATAGCATGAACAATAGACGATTATCATGAACAAGGAAATATGATAATAACCATTTTATTATTGCCTCTAGGGCATATTTCCAACAAGTATCACTTAGTTGTTTATCTTGCTTAGCATAAGTTGTTTGTGCACATAGGTGAGCCTAGTGCTTTTAGGTTTTGTGCTTGACAAAGTAAACGTTAGTTTTATTCCGCATTTGTTCAAGCCTAAACCATAATTATTTTAAAGCGCCTATTCACCCCCCTCTATGCGACATCCACGTCCTCTCACCAATGCCACATGCACGTCCGGCTGAAAGCATCCATCGGGAACGTTTACCTTAGGAAAAATGCTTCGTTACAGCCGGATGCAGGTGACCTCATGAGTGAGCGTCTCGTGTGTCGTCCGACCTCCCGAGATCAGACGGGCCTAGTCTGTCATGATCAGGTGCCCATCGGGTCTATTTTATGGTTTTTCCAGCATCTAGTTTTGTTTCGAGACCAACTTAGTTCTTCCAGCATCTATCCTTCACCTCGCGACGGAGGCAATGTAGGCGATAGAGTTTAATTTGGAATCGTGGTGGGGGCAAGGGAGACGAATGCCGCAGGGACGGCAAGGAAACCAGATGTTCAGTCGAGGACAAGTATCCTTGGCCACAACGACGAGCAACACAACCCGTCGATAGGTACGATCCCATGCGCTTCGCCATTTCTCTCCCCCCACCAGCATGACCTCCTCCATTTCATGGAAAATCATAGTAGCTCCTAGTGTTGGATGAGTAGATCCGGGAGGAAATCTGTAGTTTACGTGATTTTTGCTTGATTTTATGTAGTGGGTTTCACTTGAGCCTCTACCCCCTTCATTGCCCCAATTGCTGCAGAGTTTCACCTAGGATTTGTTTGTTAAATCTCATGATTTTGATTCCCGGTTGTTTCTAGGGTTTATATCAAGATTTTGGTAGTAGGGGCGAGATTTTAGAGATGTTGTTGAGTTTTTAGAGGCGGGGGTGATTTTCTCAGTTCTGATGCTACTATTTGGTTAGCCAAGTCATGTTGGATCATGCATGCTGCAATGTGATTTAAATCATGAATTTGTAGTTGGAAGGCAGGGTAGTTAGATGTTTATTGTTTGTTATATTTCTGTATTCACACAAGATTTTTATCTTACTGTATTGTGTTCCACTGCATTTGTTCAACTATTTTGAACTAAATCGAATTGGCGATCATATATGTAGTAATTGTTGTTGCATACTCTAATGGTTGTTTAGAAACTTGTTTTTTGTTTATACATTAAGTCTTTTGCCATTTTACTAACATCTATTTTTGTTTGACCTGCTAGTTTTATGCATTTTTCTGTTGTATCCAATACATTTTTTAAAATTTTGTAGCTACCTGCGAGACTGAAAGGATCGAGATGGACCTAGAGGGGGGGGGGGTTGAATAGGTACAATTCCAAATTTAATTTTTACTTAGGAATTTTAGGCAATATTGTGAAATATGAAAGTAATTCTAACAATTGCTAAGGTGATAATGGTGCAAAGTAGACTACCAAATCAACAAGTAATAAGATAAGAAAGCACAATGTAATACGAGTAAGTGCAAGAGACAAGTAACCACAAGTAGGGAGTTAGGCTCACGAATAACCGCAACTCCGAAAGACGAGGATGTAATCCGATGTTCACTTCCTTGGAGGGAAGCTACATCACCGTTTAGAGAGGTGGATGTTACCACAAAGTCTCACCCTATTCTGTCCTTGAGACAACACCACGAAGACGCTTCTCAAGTGCTAGCGGTAGACCTTGGGGTGGTCTCCAAACCCTCACAAACTTTCCAGGGGTAATCACAATGGTTGATTTCTCAACGAAGAACTCCTACCGCCTAGGAGTCCCCAACCCCCAATAGTAACAAGAACGATGGGGAAAAGATCAAGACTTGCTCAACTCACAAAGGCAGCGTAGTCAAATGTGTATTGTTTGTTATATTGTTGTATTGACACAAGATTTTTATCTTATTGTATTTTGTTGCATGCATTTGTTCAGCTATTTTGAACTGAATCTAATTGAGCACCATATATGTAGTAATTGTTGTTGCGTACTCTAATGGTTATTTAGAAACTTGTTTTTTTTATCCACTAGGGCTTTTGGCATTTTCACTGTTGAAAGGACGTGGATGTCGCCTAGAGGGAGGGGGGTGAATAGGCGCTTTAAAATATTACGATTTAGGCTTGAACAAATATGGAATAAAACTAATATTTAATTAGTCAAGCACAAAGCCTAAAACAACTAGGCTCACCTACGTGAACCAACAACTTATGCTAAGCAAGATAAACAACTAAGTGATAGCAAGATATATAACAAGGAATAATATGGCTTTCACAAAGTAAAGTGCACAAGTCAAGGGCTCGGTGTAGGATCCGAAGTGTTTAAAGGTGGGTGATTATACTACTTTACCAAATTAAAACTTAGCCTTTTCCCAATTTTAGTTGTGGGCCAGTTTTAGCAACTGTAACTAGTCAAGCACACCCACACATGCAAGTCTAAGATTATTGCAGTGGAAAGTAATGACATGCATATGTAAGTAGAGGGTAGGGATAGTAAGAGCAAATGCAAAGGTTGACATGGAGATTTTTGGCGTGGATCCAATAGGTGGTGCCATCGTACATCCACGTTAGTGGAGACTTCAACCCACAGAGGGTAACAACTACGAGAGTCCACGGAGGGTAACAACTACGAGAGTCCACAGAGGGCTCCACCCACAAGGGGTCCACGAAGAAGCGGTCTTGACTATTCCATCGTGGCTTACATCCAGGAAGGACTAGCCTCACTCGGGGTAGATCTACATGAAGTATGCGATCTCCTTGCCCTTACAAACTTCTTGGTTCAACTCCACAACACGAAGTAGGAGGCTCCCAAGCGGCACCTAACCAATCTAGGAGTCACCACCCTTCGAAAGGTAATAGATGCGGTAGAACGATGAACTCCTTGATATTGTGCTTCAAAAGATAGTCTCCTCAACACCGAATTACTCTCGCATAGATTTGGCATGGGTAGAAGAGATTGATTGGGTGGAAAGGAACTTGGGGAGGCTAGAGATCAAGTTTCAAATGGATGGATTGGAATATATCTATCTCAACACATGAGTAGGTGGATCTCTCTTAGAAAAATGAATATCGCAAGTGTATGTGTGTTCTGAGTGCTTTCTCTACAAATGAGAGGTGGTGGAGTGGTATATATAGACATCACACAAAATCCAACTGTTACAATATTATTGCCCAACTCGATGAAACCGAATTGAATGTCGGTGGCACTGATTTGCACAAAATGTGGCAACTTTCGAATTCTCGGCGAGACCGATATAGGAATCTCAGTGGTACCGGTATGGTGACCTACAACAGTCCCCAAATCTTGGTGAGATCGATTCCAAGACTTGGAATTTCTGATTCTTGAAAACGACTAACCAGAAAATTGGTCACTGATTTTTGGTGGCACCGAACGGAATGTTGGTGGTACCGAGATTCTAGGGTTTGGCAAAGGTTCTGTCCCTGAAAAAATCGGTAGGGCCGAAATGGAATTCTTCGTGGCACTGATTTTGATGTGTAGGCATTGGAGAGAGAACTTTGTGAGAGAAATGTTGAGTATTTTAGGTGGCTATCTCTAAGCACTTGAGCAACCAATTCATCATAAATACCTCACCCCCTTTTAATAGTATTGGCTTTCCTATGGACACAAAAGTGATTTCTTACAAATATTAAACGTAGAGTCTTGTAGCTTGAAGTTTGTCCAATCCTATTCCTTTGCTTGCACCAAAGGGTTTCTCCTCACAATCCTTAGCTAATCATCTTAGTGGACTATACTTGAAATATAATAGGTAGAAGTGTTAGTCCAAGAGACAATGTATGTTGTCATGAATTATCAAAACCAGCAAGGGAGCATATGTGCTTTCAATCCCCCCTTTGAAAGGTACATGACAACATACAATAAAAGCTTCAAAATAAAATAAGCAGTGGAATATGACAACTTTGAAAGGTACATGACTAATACATGCTCCCTCTAAATGTGTGCAATCCCTTTTAAGAGATGTTTGCTTTGGACTGCATGAGCACACACATAGTAGAAGGGATAGGACAAGTCATGTGAATCTTGGCTATATGCATCAAACATATGTGAAGGAAAGATTTCCCCGTTCAAGACTCACTCTTGCAAACAATATGTGCAAGAGACAAGAGATCATCTTGAGCAAGGATATGATGCATATACTTACCTTGAGGTTCTTGAGCATCTTAGTAGTAGGAGTACACTTGGGAAAACAAATGTTAGATAAAACAAGAGTATAATATTGTAAAGATGCAAAGAGCTCCAAAAGTACCAAGATATGGAAGATATATGAGAAATATGATTTGATGGTAGATATGTCACCAAAGGTATTTACAACTTTCTCCCCTAAGAATGAATATGTAAGATTACCTCTCTCGCTGAACCATAGCATGTAGATATTGGAGTAGGTGGGGGAGACAATTTCAATCAAAAGTAGGCAATAAAACTCAGATAAAACTTTCTAGATCTATCCCCCTTAATGGTAACTCTCCCCCGGAATGTGTAAGGTTTTATATATCTCTCCCTATGTCAGATCTCCCCTTTTGTAGATCTCCCCTTTTGGTATAAGCATTTAGAAGCTTTGATATATCTCCCCCCTTTGGCATTAATTTCCAAAAAGGTGAGAGGTTAAGGGTTCACTGAGACTAAGGGATCCTAGATTCTTCTCTCTCGGATAAGTGTTCCTTGATTTTTTCTCCCCCTTGACTATAGATAAGAGTTCCTTGAATTTTTCTCCCCCTTGAGTATAGATAAGAGTTCCTTGAATTTTTCTCCCCTTTTTGTTAGGGATCATAGATGTTTCTCCCTCTTATATTGTGGGATCACTAAAGTTTTCTCCCCCTTTGAAGTTTTCTCCCCCTTGTGAATTATGGGTAAACAAGATTATGTCCCCCTTTGGCATAAATAGAAATGATTGATAAGAGCTCGGGAGGTAATAAATTTTGGGATCACTCAGAAGTTCCTCCCCCCATGGCAAAAATCCAGAAATGCACAAAGATCTTAGGCAGTTATAAAATTCAGAGTCTTCGAGGCAATATGGTTCGGTAGGACTGAAACTGATCTTAGGCCTCTCGCAGAAATTGGTTAGACCGAGTTTCCTAGTTCGGAGAGACCGAATTGCAATTAAAATTAAACTTCTCAGCTCAAATAGACTGAAAATATGCAAAAGTTTGATTTTTTATATATACGTACATTCATATAAATGAGAATTGAATGGTTCCAAGAAAGCATACAACAAAAATATGAACCATACAAGCATCTTCATCTAGATGTTGGGCGGTGACTAGGTCACATGTATTATAGTATATTGACTTGAGGAGTCAAACAAGAATGCTTGATCATAGGTCATAGTCATCGTTAAGCACAAAATGGGGTTGCCATTTTTCGATTAAGCATTTTAGTGTATTCATATCACTTGTGTTGCTTTACCTAATTACTTGGTGTAAAGCTTTATCAAGGATACGAGTACATACCTTCGAATGATGTTGATGACTTGGCATGTAGCTGAACTTGTTGTGGATGCTCAATGTTGATGAAGATCATCTTGAGTTGGGAGATATCCTTGTCGTTTTGGTTTAATTTTCACCTACATTTCTTATTCACGCAAGGAAGAACATAATATACCCAATTGACAAGAGTGAATTTATTCATCAAATAGTTGTCAAGGATATGATTTTATTGTATTCTTCCTTCATCATTGAAGAAGTGGTTGTTGATACTTGTCGATGACAAGATTGCTTTTGATGTGAGTTGATGGCAATCTTGTGGAGTGTAGTTCTTCCAAGTACCTACAAAAGGTTAGATGCAATACAAGGGAGAATAGTTTTCCAAGATATAAGATAGTGTCATATCAATAGCATCATGGAATAATCAAGTAAGATCATCCCCTTGCATGCATCCGAGTGAGTCTAACTCAAGTTTGAAGCATCAATGATCTTCAATTCACTCCTCAAATGACAAAACACTTTATCATCAAGTGGTTTGGTAAAGATATCATCCAATTTTTTGTTGATACGGACAATCTTAAGATTAATATCTCTTTTACCAACATGATCACGAATAAAATGATGTTGCAATTGTATATGTTTAGTTCGTGAATGTTGGATGGGGTTACAGGAAATTTTAATAGCACTTTCATTGTCACAAAACAATGGAACATGTTTCACATGAATGCCATAATCCTCACGAGTTTGCGTCATCCATTGTAGTTGCGCACAACATGATCCGGCGGCAATGTATTCCACTTCGGCAGTAGATACAGATACCGAGTTTTGCTTCTTGGATGACTAAGACACAAGAGATCTCCCAAGAAATTGACATCTACCTAAGGTGGATTTTCTATCAACCTTGTCTCTGGCATAGTCCGAGTCGGAATAGCCAACAAGATTAAAAGTGGATCCCTTGGGATACCATATGTCAAAGTTTGGTGTATGTATCAAGTATCTCACAATTGTTTTCACAGCCTTTAGATGACACTCCTTAGGTGCCGCTTGATATCAGGCACACATGCAAACACTCAACATGATATCTAGACAGGAGGGTTCTACGTCTCTGTCATATCTATAATTTTTTTATTGTTCCATGCCAATATTATACAACTTTCACATATTAGGTGCCAGTTCCTGTTTATTGCATGTTTTTTGTTTCATAGAATATCCATATAAAACAAAGTCAAAATGCGATAAAAATTTATGGAGAATTCTTCTGAAATATATGTGATTTTTGGGAGGTGGAATCAACGTAAACAGAGGCCCACGACCTCCACCACCCACCAGGGTGCGACCCATACCCCCTGGCGCGCCCTGCCCTCTAGTGGCCACACCATGAGTCGGTTGGGGCTCTCCGGGAATTTAAGAAATGGTGAAGGGCCATAAAAGAGGAACGCAAAACAGAAGAGAATGAAGAGGGAGATCCAATCTCGGAGGGGATCCTACCCCTCCACCACCATGGAGGCCATGGACCAGAGGGGGAACTCTCCTCCCATCTAGGGGGAGGCAAAGGAAGAATAAGAAGTAGGGGTCTCTCTCCCCTCTCTCCCGATGAGTGCCGCTAGGGCAAGGAGCATGACGGCGATCTACATCAACAATCTTGCCGCGGTCAACACCAACTCTCTCCCCCCTCTATGCAGCGGTGCAACACCTCTTTTCCTGCTATAACTCTCTACTTACACATGGTGCTCAACATTACATACCATTTTCCAATGATATGTGGCTATCCTATGATGTTTGAGTAGATCTGTTTTGTCCTACGGGTTAATTGTGATATGAGTTGTGTGTTGATATGGTGTTGTCCTAAGGTGCCTCTATGAGGCGCACACATGAAGGATACACGATGGAGAGTTTGCAATATGTTCATGATTTGCTTATAATGGGTGGCGAGAGTGAAAGAAACTCACACCCAAGTAAGGGAGTTGTGCGCGTACGGGAGTAAAGAGGACTTGATGTTTAATGTTATGGTTGGGTTTACCTTAATGATTTCTACTAGTTGCAGAAGTTTTCTAGAGGTCTAATCATAAGTGCATATGATCCAAGTATGGAAAGTGTGCTAGCGTATGCCTCTCCCTCATTGCACATGATAAGTATCTATCATGTTATATTCTATTGCCTATGGACAATCTTTTTCTTGCGTTACACAAAAAGATTTCTACTAAACAGTCCCTAACTTTTATTTCCACACTCTTTATTTTCTTGGAAAACAACACCTAACTTTTATTTACTTGTTATTTATTATCTTGTTAACCTATCTATTACAGCTACTAAGCACTTCTAGTTTTATTCTTGTTTTACGTAAAGCAAACGTTAAGTGTGCGTAGAGTTGTATCGATAGTCGATAGAACTTGAGGGAATATTTGTTCTACCTTTAGCTCCTCGTTGGGTTCGACACTCTTATTTATCGAAAAGGGCTACAAACGATCCCATGTACTTGTGGGTTATCAGAGGCACATAGATATAGCAATGAACCGATCATTGATCGATAAACCTTTTAATCAACCAGTTCGTCCTCCTTGGTAAGATCAACCTGTCCACTAGTAGGCATGGGATTTTTCATACCTTTGCACTCTTGCATGTTGAATTTTTTTGTTAAGTCCTTGGTGTACTTGGTTTGAGAGATAAACATACCTTCTCTCATTTTTTTGATTTGCAAACCAAGGAAGAATTTCAAATCACACATCATAGACATCTCATACTTTTCTGACATCAACCTTCCAAACTTCTCACTAAAGTGTGGGTTAGTAGATCCAAATATATTATAATCCACATAAATTTGACACATGAATAATTTTCCATTAACTCTTTTAGTGAATAAGGTTGCAACAATTTTTCGAATCTCAAAACCCTTTTCAATAAGAAACTTTGTTAGGCATTTATACCAATCATGAGGGGCTTGTTTAAGACCATATAAAGCTTTACGAAGTTTTTAAACATTATTAGGTTTCTTAGGATTCACAAAGCTGGGAGGTTGTTTGACATAAGCTTCCTCCTCAATTTCACCATTTAGAAAAGCATTTGTGATATCCATTTGGCAAAGAGTAATATCATGGTGATTGTCATAAGCGAGAAGAATGTGAATGTCTAATATGTCTCAAACGTATCTATAATTTTTGATGGCTTCATGCTGTTATCTTGTCAACTTTGGATGTTTTATATACCTTTTATATCTTTTTTGGGACTAACTTATTAATTCAGTGCCAAGTGCTAGTTCCTGTTTTTCTGTGTTTTTGACTCTTTTCATATCTGATTTTGGAACGGAGTCCAAAAGGAATAAAATCCCCGAAATAATTTTTTCCAGAACAGAAGAAGATCGGGGGACTTGAGGGCCAAAGCAGGAGATCCACAGGGGGCCCACAAGCCCTGTAGCCGCCACCAGGGGGGCGGCGACTACCAGGCTTGTGGCCCCCCTGGAGCTCCTCTGCCCTAGATCTTTCGCCTATATATTCCCTAAAATCCCAGAAAAAATCAGGGCATCCACGAAAACACTTTTCCGCCGCCGCAAGCTTCCGTTTCCGCGAGATCTCATCTGGAGACCCTTCCCGGTGCCCTCCCGGAGGGGACTTTGGAGTTGGAGGGCTTCTACATCAACATCATCGCCTCTCCAATGACTCGTAAGTAGTTCACTTCAGACCTACGGGTCCGTAGCTAGTAGCTAGATGGCTTTCTCTCTCTCTTGGATCTTCAATACAAAGTTCTCCATGATCTTCATGGAGATCTATCCGATGTAATCCTCTTTGGCGGTGTGTTTGTCGAGATCCGATGAATTGTGGATTTGTGATCAGATTATCTATGAATTATATTTGAGTCTTTGCTGATTTCTTATATGCATGATTTGATATCCTTGCAAGTCTCTCCGAGTCTTGGGTTTTGTTTGGCCAACTAGATATATGATTCTTGCAATGGGAGGAGTGCTTGGTTTTGGGTTCATACCGTGTGGTGACCTTTCCCAGTGACAGAAGGGGCAACAAGGCACACATCATGTTGTTGCCATCAAGGGTAACAAGATGGGCTTTTATCGTAGATATGAGATTGTCCATCTACATCATGTCATCTTGCTTAAGGCGTTACTCTGTTCTCATGAACTTAATACACTAGATGCATGCTGGATAGCGGTCTATGTGTGGAGTAATAGTAGTAGATGCAGAAAGTATCGGTCTACTTGTTTTGGACGTGATGCCTATAGATATAATCATTGCCTTAGATAACGTCACGACTTTGCGCGGTTCTATCAATTGTTCGACAGTAATTCGTTCACCCACCGTCTACTTGCTTTCATGAGAGAATCCACTAGTGAACACTACGGCCCCTGGGTCTATTCACCGCTATCGTATCCACTTTCACTTTTACTTTGCTTTGTTTCCTTTTTCCTTCCAGTTCTCACTTTGCAAACAATCTATAAGGGATTGACAACCCCTTCATAGCGTTGGGTGCAAGCTCTTTGTGTTTGTGCAGGTACTTGTGACTTGACGCAATCCTTCACTGGTTCGATACCTTGGTTCTCAAAACTGAGGGAAATACTTACCACCGCTGTGCTACATCACCCTTTCCGCTTCGAGGGAACACCAACGCAAGGCTCCAAGGCCATGGGGGAATCCTTTGCATACTTGCCAAGGAAGTTCCTAAAGGCGTAGCCGTAGCACAAGGATTCCTGGCGCCGTTGCTGAGGAGTATCAAGACAAGAAAAGTCTCCCATCAAGACGCTTGTTTCTGGCGCCGTTAGAAGGTCTTTTGTTGCAGTAGCAAAAGTATTTCTGGCGCCGTTGCCGGGGAAGGAGAGATCAAGTCAAGATTTATCCAAGTAGGTGTCACAAACTCATATCTTGCATTTAACTTTTTTTGCCAGTTGCCTCTCGTTTTCCTCTCCCCCACTTCACATTTGCCGTTTTCATTTGCCTTTTTTCCTTTCTCCTTTGTCGTTTTCTTTTGCCTTTGCCGTTTTCCTTCGCCGATTTTCTTGCTTGCTTGGGTGCTTGTTTGTCTGTTGAAGTCATCATGGCTGAAAACACCAAACTTTGCGACTTCTCGAGTACCAATAATAATGATTTTATTAGTACTCCGATTGCTCCCACCACTTGTGCGGAATCGTATGAAATCAACGCAGCCTTGCTGAATCTTGTTATGAAAGAGCAATTCTCTGGCCTTCCTAGTGAAGATGCCTCATCCCATCTCAATACCTTCATTGAACTTTGCGATATGCAAAAGAAAAGAGATGTGGATAATGACGTGATTAAGTTGAAGCTTTTTTCCTTTCTTGTTGCGAGATCGCGCAAAAACTTGGTTTTCTTCTTTGCCTAAAAATAGTATCGATTCTTGGGATAAGTGAAAAGATGCTTACATATCCAAGTATTTTCCGCCGGCTAAGATTATCTCTCTACGTAACGATATCATGAATTTCAAGCAACTTGATCATGAACACGTTGCACAATCTTGGGAGAGATGAAGTTAATGATTAGAAATTGTCCCGCTCATGGCTTGAGTTTGTGGATGATTATACAAATCTTTTACGCTGGTTTGAATTTTGCTTCTCGCAGTATCTTGGACTCCGCCTCAGGTGGAGCGTTCATGGAAATCACGTTAGGAGACGCTACAAAACTCCTAGACAATATCATGACCAACTACTCTCAATGGCACACTGAAAGGTCACCTGCTAGCAAAAAGGTACACGCTATAGAAGAGATTAACTCGCTTAGTGCTAAGATGGACGAGTTGATGAATTTGGTTGCTAATAGAAATGCTCCTTTAGATCCTAATGACATGCCACTATCTTCCTTGATTGAGAGTAGCAACGCTAGTTTGGACGTTAATTTTGTTGGTAGGAACAGTTTTGGCAACAACAATGCTTTTAGAGGAAACTACGTTCCTAGGCCTTTTCCTAGTAACTCCTCTAACAATTATGGCAATTCCTACAACAACACTTATGGAAATCACAAAAAATTACCCTCTGATTTAGAGAGTAATATCAAAGAGTTCATCAACTCTCAAAAGATTTTCAATGCGTCCATAGAGGAAAAACTACTCAAAATAGACGATTTGGCTAAGAGCGTTGATATGATGTCTTGTGATATTGATGCTTTGAAAGTTAGATGTGCTCCTCCCAATGTCAACTTGGATGAAACTTTAAAAGTTATGCGTGTCTCCATGAATGAGAGCAAAGAAAGAACCGTCCAAATTCGCGCTAGGCATGAATGGTTTAAAAGGGTGCGTTCTAGTGATGCAAATCACGAAGATCTTAAAGTGCTTGGTGTGACTCCTCTTTAATCTTTGTTTTCTCGTGTCAAACCTATTGATGAAGGGGCTGGTTATGAATCCACTTTGGTTGAAAAACGCCCCAATGATTCGGAGTTCACCTATCTTGATGATAAGGGTGTGGAGAGTGGAGTAGAAGAAATCAAAATATTGGGTAGTAATGAAACTCCCACTTTGGATTTCAAGGAATTCAATTATGATAGTTGCTCCTTGTTTGAATGCATTTCTTTGATGCAATCCATTGCAAACTCTCCACATGCTTATAGCCAAAGCAAAGCCTTTACCGCACATATCGTAGATGCTATGATGAAATCTCTTGAAGAGAAGCTCGAACTAGAAGTCTCTATACCTAGAAAACTTCATGATGAGTGGGAACCTACTATAAAAATCAAAATCAAAAACTACGAATGCAATGCTTTGTGTGATTTGGGTGCTAGTGTTTTCGCGATTCCAAAGTCTTTATGTGATATTCTTGGTTTTGATGAGATTGAAGAGTGTTCTATTAATTTGCATCTTGCGGATTCTACTGTCAAGAAACCCATGGGAAGGATCGATGATGTTCTTATTGTTGCAAATAAGAACTATGTACCCGTGGATTTCATTGTACTTGACATAGATTGCAATCCTTCATGTCCCATTATTCTTGGTAGACCTTTCCTAAGGACTATTGGTGCTATCATCGATATGAAGGAAGGGAATATTAGATTTCAATTTACCCTAAAGAAGGGCATGGAGCATTTTCCTAGAAAGAAAATAAGATTGCCTTACGAATCTATGATGAGGGCTACTTATGGTTTGAGCACCAAAGATGACTATACGTAATTCCATCACCTTTTGCCTAGCTAAGGGCGTTAAACAATAGCGCTTGTTGGGAGGTAACCCAATGAATCTATCCTTTTTCTTTCTGTTTTGTGTTTTCCATACTTTCATAATTCTGTTATGATTGTGTTTTTTGTGTTTCTTTTTGCGTTTGTGCCAAGTAAAACCGTTATGATTAGTCTTGGGGATGATCGCTTGGTCATGCTGGAAAAGACAGAAACTTTCTTCTCATGAAAATAAGTTTCATTTTTTTTTTCTGTAAGAGCTTTTGAGTTGATTCTTTTTGCTGCTGATTTCTACGCAAATTATTCAGACCGTCGTAATTTTTAAGAATTTTTGAAGTACCATAAGTATACGAAGTATACAGATTGCTACAGACTGGTTTGCTTTTAATAGATTCTATTTTTTTAGTTGGTTTCTTATTTTGATGAAACTATGGATAGTATCGGGGGGTATTAGCCATGGAAGATTGAAAATACAGTAACCGAACATCAACATAAGTAGAATTTAAGTTTGCTACAGTACCTAAGGAAATGGTGGTTTGTTTTCTTATACTAATGTTATCACGAGTTTCTGTTTAAGCTTCGTGTTGTGAAGTTTTCAAGTTCTGGGTGAAGTTCTTATGGACAAAGAGATAAAGAGTGGCAAGAGCTCAAGATTGGGGATTCCCAAGGCACCCAAAGTTGATTCAAGGATGCCGTAAAATCCTAAGCTTGGGGATACCCCGGGAAGGCATCCCCTCTTTCGTCTTCAATCCATCGGTAACGTTACTTGGGGCTATATTTTTATTCACCACACGTTATGTGTTTTGCTTGGAGCTCTTGTATCGTAGGAGTCTTTTATTTTTTGTTGTGTCACAATCTTGCTTGCTTCACACCTAGAGAGAGACACATGCACTCACCGTGATTTTGTCGAGCTTCACTTATATCCTTTGGTTAGACAATTCCGCTCACTTGTGTTTCACTTATATGTTTTGAGCTAGTTGATTTTTCTCTATGTGCTTCACTTATATCTTTTAGAGCACGGAAGCGCGTGGCTTGGTAGTTGATCTATGCTATAAAAGTAGTCTCAAAAGGGGTAGTTATCCAAAGGGATATGAAAACTTCCACCTTCATGTGCATTGAATAGTTAGAGAAGTTTGATTCATCTCAATTAGTTTTGAGTTGTGGTTGTGGTAATATTGAAGTTATGCTAGTAAGGTGTTGTGGATCTAGAAATACTTGTGTTGAAGTTAGTGATTCCCATAGCATGCACGTATGGTGAACCTCTATGTGATGAAGTTTGAGCATGATTAGTTTATTGATTGTCATCCTTTGTGTAGCGGTCGGGATCGCACGATGATTTATACCTACCAACCCTTCCCCTAGGAGTATGCGTTGAATGCTTTGTTTCGATTACTACTAACACTTTTGCAACAAGTATATGAGTTCTTCATGACTAATGTTGAGTCCATGGTTTAGATGCACTTTCAACTTCCACCATCATTATCTTCTTTAGTGCCGTGCAACTTTCACCGGTGCACAAAACCCACCAATAGCCTCCCTCAAAACAGCCACCATACCTACCTACTATGGCCTTTTCAAAGCTATTCCGAGATATATTGCCATGCAACTACCACCATGACATGTACCACCACTCCTACATTGCCATTGCATGATCGTAAGATAGTTAGGATGATGTTTCCATTGATGTCTATGCCATGCTAGATCATTATCACGGTACACTACCGAAGGCATTCCATATAGAGTCATCATTGCTCTAAGTTTTGAGTTGTAAGTGTGATGATCATCATTGATGGAGCATTTTCCCATGTGAGGAAATAAAAGAGGCTAGCGAAGCCCATATACAAAAAGAGGCCAAAGATGCCCACCAAAAAAATAATTAAAAAAAGAGGCCAAAGAGCCCACCAAAAAAATGAGAGAAAAAGAGAGAAGGGACAATGCTACTATCCTTCCACACTTGTGCTTATTAAGCACCATGATCTTCATGATTGAGAGTCTCTCGTTTTGTCACCACCATATAGCTAGTGGGAAATTTTCATTATATAACTTGGCTTGTATATTCCAATGATAGGCTTCCTCAAAATTGCCTTAGGTCTTCGTGAGCAAGCAAGTTGGATGCTGATGACCCACAAGTATAGGGGATCAATCGTAGTCCTTTCGATAAGTAAGAGTGTCGAACCCAACGAGGAGCAAAAGGCTCTGATAAACGGATTTCAGCAAGGTAATAACCGCAAGCACTGAAAGTAGCGGTAACAAGTGATTGTGTAGCGAGCAAAAAGTAACAAGTAACAAGTAGTAGCAACGGTGCAGCAAGTGGACCAATCCCTTTTGTAGCAAGGGACAAGCCTAAACAAAGTCTCATAGGAGGAAAAACGCTCCCGAGGACACACGTGAATTTCTGTCATGCTAGTTTCATCATGTTCATATGATTCGCGTTCGTTACTTTGATAGTTTGATATGTGGGTGGACCGGCGCTTGGGTACTGCCCTTACTTGGACAAGCATCCAACTTATGATTAACCTCTCTCGCAAGCATCCGCAACTACAAAAGAAGAATTCAGACAAAGTCTAACCATAGCATTAAACTAGTGGATCCAAATCAGCCCCTCACGAAGCAACGCATAGACTGGGGTTTAAGCTTCTGTCACTCCAGCAACCCATCATCTACTTACTACTCCCCAATATCTTCCTGTAGGCCGAAATATGTGAAGTGTTATGTAGTCGACGTTCACATAACACCCCTAGAGGAAAAACAACATACATCATATCAAAATACCGAACGAATATCAAATTCACATGACTAGTATCAGCATGACTTATCCCATGTCCTCAGGAACAAAAGTAACTACTCACAAGACATAATCATAATCATGACCAGAGGTGTAATGAATAGCATCAAGGATCTGAACATAAACTCTTCCACCAAATAATCCAACTAGCATCAACTACAAAGAGTAATCAACACTACTAGCAACCTTACAAGTACCAATCGGAGTTGCGAGACGAAGATTGGTTACAAGAGATGAACTAGGGATTGGAGAGGAGATGGTGCTGATGAAGATGTTGATGAAGATGCCTCCCCTCCGACGAGAGGAGTGTTGGTGATGACGATGGCGACGATTTCCCCCTTCGGGTGGGAAGTTTCCCCGGCAGGATCGTCCTGCCGGAGCTCTAGATCGGATCTGCTCAAGTTCCGCCTCGTGGCGGCGGCAAAACCACAAAAAAGCTCCCGATTGATTTTTTTCCACACCAGGACGCTTCATATAGCAAAAGAGGGGGGCTAGTGGGTCTTTAGGAAGCCCACAAGCTTGCCCACCGCCACCAGGGGGGTGGTGGCGGATTGGGGGCTTGTGGGGCCCTGGTGGCCCCCCTCCGGTAGTTCTTTCGCCCACTATTTTTAATATATTCCAGAAAAAAATCCACGTAAATTTTCAGGGCATTTGGAGATGTGCAGAATAGTGGACTATGATTTGCTCCTTTTCCAGTCTAGAATTCCAGCTGCCTGAATTCTCCCTCTTCAAATAATCCTTGCAAGATAAGAGAGAAAAGGCATAAATATGGTACCACAAGTAATATAACAGCCCAGAAAGCAATAAATATCAACATGAAAGCATGATGCAAAATGGACGTATCAACTCCCCCAAGCTTAGACCTCGCTTGTCCTCAAGCGAAAACCAAGTTCCATAAACATGTCCACATGTTGAGGGACGAAGGTGTCGATAAAACATAATACGGACAAGAGGGCATCATGACCACACATAGAATAGCAATATATCATAAAGATTCTTATGGGAAAGTGACAAATCCTTCACAAAGCAAAGCATGAATAAAAAACCTTACCGAGAAGTAACCAACAATAGTCCATAGTCATTGAAGCAATTGCAATTTATCACAACATCAGAAAGAGTCAAATAAGAGCTTGTAAGGCAAACCCACATGCTCAATCATCTCTTTTGTTTTCCACAATTGTTACAACTCACGTGGTACTCATGGTGTCAAAGTTTCAGCTAGACACACAGGAAAATAGGGGCTTATAGTTTGCCTCCCAACGGTTTACCTCAAGGGTAAAGTCAACAACAATAAAGCATAAATACTCAACTCCAAATTGATATATGAATATAGATCTTTCCCAAACATGTGACGGTAGCCAAGACAAAGGCAAAAAGGGAATTGGTGATGATCACCATGACTCTTTCAAGGGTAAAAAGTAAAGGTACAAGATAGACCCTTCGCAGAGGGAAGCAGAGATTGTCATGCGCTTTTGAGGTTTCAATGCGTGTCCTCTTAGTGCAGAGGAACGTCACTTTATATTGCCTCCTGTGACAAAGAACTTTATTATGCAGTCTGTCGCTTTTATGTCTTCCTCATCACAGATTCGTACAAAGCTTATTTTCCACACACTAATAGATCATGCATATTAGAGAGCAATTTTTATTGCTTGCACCGATGACAACTTACTTGAAGGATCTTATTCAATCCATAGGTAGGTATGGTGGACTCTCATGGCAAAACTGGTTGGAGGTTTATGGATGCACAAGTAGTATCTCTACTTGGTTGGGGAGTTTTGGCTAATATGAGGTGGAAGCAATCGTCACATGCTAAGGGATATCTAATCATATAACATTGCTTGGAACCAAGCAAACACAATTCATTATGTTGTCTTCCTTGTCCAACATCTACTCCTAGGCATGTAATAGTTTGGTGAGTGCTCACAATTGTAAAAACTGTCTAAGATGATATATCTATATGTGAACCTCTCTTTCCTTATTACTTCTTATTAATTGCAACAATGACTGAGGTTTATGTTGATTTATTCTCAACAAGTTTCAATCATCATACGTGTCATAAGTGAAGTTATCACTTTCCATAGGATCGTCTCATGATCTTTCATGCTATCGTTCTTTTCATACTTTGGATCATGGCACAAAGCAAAGCCCTTGACTATGACACTCTTTATTATATAGCTCGTAAGCTCGAATACATCGGGGGAGAGACAAAAGAAAAAGACTCAAACTAAAAACTAAAGACTTTTTCCTCTAAAAGAAGAAATAAAAACTGAAAAGGAAAGAACTAAAACAAAGGTAAAAGCAAAAGATATAAAGGTGATACGATACCAGGGCAACTCCCCCAAGCTTGGCAAAATCCAAGGGGATTGCCCATACCAATGTTTAGTTGTATTCCTTTGGTGGTGATGGTGGTGCAGTCTTGAGCTTGTCTAATTTCCACTTGAGCAAAAAGTTTTGCTCCCTTAGATCGTCATTTTCCTCCTCAAGTTTCAAAACTCTATGGAAAAGCTCCTACTTACTCTCCTGCAAGAAACGAGAAGGGATAAAAAAGGTCTTAGGCTTCTTCCTAAGGTCAGGGAGGCTTGACTTCTTGAACTCCACATGGGTGTTTGCAGGTTGAGGTAGAGGAGCCTCCTCTTCATCGGAACTCGTTTGCTCCTTCCCTTTGGGCTCATAGTCCTCTTCCTCATCAGTGGTCCAGCCATATGGTTCCAAGTCCCCATTAATCCTAGAGTTAGCACCATCATCGGCCGCATAGATCTCTTCTTCTGAATCTTGAGAAGACATCTTGACCTAAATCTGCGGCAGACAACAAGCTCGAAAAGAAAACAGAAGAAAACTGCGCGATACGAAGATCAAAACCTTCGGGCGACTATATATTGATTTTTTCTGGGCCAGAAGGAGTCCTCCACAAGAAAACGGAGTCCGGGAGGCACACGAGGTGCCCACAAGCTTGCCCACCGCCACCAGGGGTGGTGGTGGTGGCGGAGTGGGCCCTTGTGGCTGCCTCGTTTGCTCTCTGGACTGCTTTTTTATTTTTGTAATTTTCCAAAAATTCCAAAACTGAGGAAATTTCCTATTGGAAAAGTATCGGAGTCCAATTTCTTGCCGACACAGATACATCTTCGTTTTCAAGGTCTGAAATAGGCTGATAAACATCCCTTATGTACTCCTCTGGAGTTATGACATTGATGATATTGGTCTCAACATTTATGGGAGTACCAGAGATGTAATGCTTGATTCTTTTCCCATTTACTACTCTAGGAAAATTTCCTTTCGTGTTATTGATTTTGATGGCACCGGAACGATATACTTCCTCGACAACATAGGGACCTTCCCATTTAGAGAGAAGCTTGCCTGCAAAGAATCTCAAACGAGAATTGTATAGCAAGACATAATCACCTACATTGAACTCTCGTTTCTGTATTCGTTTGTGGTGCCATCTCTTAACCTTCTCCTTGAACAACCTGGCATTCTCATATGCCTGGGCTCTCCATTCATCTAACGAGCTAATATCAAACAACTGCTTCTCATCGGCAAGTTTGAAATCAAAGTTGAGCTCTTTGATTGCCCAATAAGCTTTGTGTTCCAGCTCAAGAGGTAAATGACAGGCTTTACCATAAACCATTTTATACGGTGACATGCCCATGGGATTCTTATAAGCAGTCCTATAAGCCCATAGTGCATCGTCAAGTTTGCTTGACCAATTCTTTTGAGATCTATTGATGGTCTTTTGTAAGATCAACTTGATCTCCCTATTACTCAAGTCAACTTGACCACTGGACTGAGGATGATAAGGAGATGCAACTCTATGGTTGACATCATACTTAGCTAGCATCTTGCGGAAAACACCATGAATGAAGTGTGAACCGCCATCAGTCATCAGGTATCTAGGGACTCCAAATCTTGGGAATATGACTTCTTTAAGCATCTTAATAGAGGTGCGGTGATCAATATTTTTAGTGGGGATAGCTTCTACCCACTTACTAACGTAATCCACAGCAACTAATATGTGAGTGTACCCATTGGAACTCGGGAAGGGTCCCATATAATCAAAGCCCCAAACATCAAATGGTTCAATGACAAGTGAATAGTTCATAGGCATCTCTTGACGCTTACTGATGTTCCCTATCCTTTGGCATTCGTCACAAGACAAGACAAACTTACGGGCATCCTTGAAGAGAGTGGGCCAATAGAAACCTGATTGCAATACCTTATGGGCAGTTCTATCTCCAGCATGGTGTCCTCCGTAGGCTTCGGAATGACACTTCTGCAGGATCTGTCCCTGTTCATGTTCAGGCACATAACGTCTAGTAACACCATCTACTCCTTCCTTATAAAGGCGAGGATCATCCCAAAAGTAGTGTCTCAAATCAAAGAAGAATTTCTTCTTTTGTTGATATGTGAAACTGGGTGGTATGTATTTGGCTACGATATAGTTTGCATAATCGGCATACCACGATGCACTAAGTGAAGTGCGGATGACATTTAATTTCTCATCAGGAAAGCTGTCATCAATTGGTAGTGGGTCGTCAAGGACATTCTCTAGCCTAGACAAGTTATCTGCTACAGGGTTATCAGCACCCTTTCGGTCAATGACGTGCAAATCAAATTCCTGTAGCAGGCGAACCCATCAGATCAGCCTAGGCTTAGCGTCCTTCTTCTGCATAAGGTACTTAATAGCAGCATGATCAGAGTGAATAGTGACTTTGGAGTCAACTATGTAAGATCTGAACTTTTCACATGCAAACATGACTGCTAAAAATTCCTTTTCCGTAGTGGCATAGTTTCTTTGGGCACTGTCTAGAGTTTTACTAGCGTAGTGAATGACATTCAACTTCTTGTCAACTCTTTGTCCTAGAACAGCACCAACAGCATAATCACTGGCATCACACATGATTTCAAAGGGCAAGTTCCAGTCAGGTGGTTGAACAATAGGTGCGGTTATCAAAGCCTTCTTAATATTTCAAAGGCTTCCTCACAATCCTCATCAAAAACAAAAGGAACATCCTTCCGCAAGAGGTTGGTAAGAGGCCTAGAAATCTTAGAGAAGTCTTTAGTGAACCTTCTATAGAAATCAACATGAACTAGGAAACTTCGTATACCTTTGATATCTATGGGGCAAGGCATTTTCTCAATTGCATCAACCTTAGCCTTATCAACTTGAATGCCTCTCTCAGAAATTTTGTGTCCTAAAACGATACCTTCATTAACCATAAAGTGGCACTTCTCCCAATTCAAGACAAGGTTGGTTTCTTCGCATCTCTGTAAGACTCGATCAAGGTTGCTGAGGCAATCATCAAAGGAAGACCCGTAAACGGAGAAGTCATCCATGAAAACCTCGACAATCTTTTCACAGAAGTTAGAGAATATAGCCATCATACATCTTTGGATGGTGGCAGGTGCATTACATAAGCCAAAAGGCATACGTCTATAGGCAAAGGTACCGAAAGGGCAGGTGAAAGTGGTTTTCTCTTGATCAGATTGTGCAACAGGTATCTGTGAGAAACCTGAATCACCGTCTAGAAAGAAGAAGTGTGTGTGCTTTGATAGCCTTTGTAGCATTTGGTCGTTGAACGACAAAGGATAATGATGTTTCCTGGTTGCCTTGTTCAGTTTCCGGAAGTCTATCACCATTCTATAGCCGGTAATAATACTTTATGGGATTAGTTCATCCTTATCATTAGGAATGACGGTGATACCTCCCTTCTTAGGTACGCAATGTACTGGACTTACCCAATCACTATGAGCAACAGGACAAATGATTCCTGCTTCCAGAAGCTTTAATATTTCTTTTCTAACGACCTCTTTCATCTTAGGAATTAATCTCGTTTGATGATCAACAACTGGTTTAAAGTCAGGATCGGTTTTAATCTTGTGCTCACATAGAGTAGGACTAATACCCTTAAGGTCATCAAGAGTATATCCAATAGCAGCGCGGTGCTTCCTCAGAGTTTTTAGTAACTTCTTCTCTTCGCGCTCTCAGAGGAGAGCACTAATAATGACAGGATATATCTCCTTCTCATCAAGATAGGCATACTTAAGAGTATCAGGCAATTGTTTAAGCTCGAACACAGGATCACCCTTTGGTGGGGGAGGATCCCCAAGCAGTTCAACAGGCAGATTATTCCTGAGAATAGGATGTTGTTCTAAGACAATTCTATCTATCTCATCTCTCTCCTTCATATGCATATCATTTTCATGCTCAAGCAGATATTGCTCTAAAGGATCCGTAGGAGGTATGGCAATAGAGGCAAGAGCAATGATTTCATCCCTACCTGACGACTCTCTTTCATGGGGTTGTCTTCCAAACTTGGAGAAGTTAAATTCGTGAGACACACACTCGAAACTTACTGTGACAGTCTGCTTAATGCAATCAATGTGAGCATTGACAGTGTTGAGAAAGGGTCTACCAAATATGATGGGACAAAAGCTATCTTGTGCAGTACCAAGGACGAGGAAATCAGTAGGATACTTCGTCTTACCATCAGTAGGATACTTCGTCTTATCACAATTCCCAGAGGGCAGATAGTGTCTCTATTAGCTAGCGTAATAGTTACATCAATGGGTTCTAACTCAGCAGGTACAATCTCATCTTTGATTTCATCATATAGAGAACGGGGTATTGCACTAACACTAGCTCCCATATCACATAAACCATGGTAACAGTGATCTCCTATCTTAACAGAAACAACGGGCAGGCCAACTACAGGTCCGTGCTTGTCTTTCGCGTGAGGTTTAGCAATTCTAGCGGAGTCCTCACAGAATTTGATAACATGCCCGTCTATGTCTTCGGCTAAGAGATCTTTGATAATAGCAACACTAGGTTCAACTCTAATCTCTTCAGGGGGTGCAAGTGGTCTAATGTAACCCCTACGTATCACAGTTGGAGCTTTAGAATAATCCTTCATCCTAGCAGGGTATGGTGGTTTCTCAGTGTAAGCACAAGGAACAACAGGATCACTAAAAGCTATGATTTTCTCCTCAACTAGATTGGTTTTGGCTATGTTGCTTTCTATAGGAGGATGATATTTAAACCACTTCTCTTTGGGAAGATCAACATGAGAAGCAAAAGATTCACATAGAGAAGCTACTATCTCAGAGTCAAGTCCATACTTAGCGCTAAAATCTCTAGAAGTGTTTGTCTCAACAAAAGATTTAACGCAATCAAACTGGAAATTCATACCTGAGTCCTTACCTTCATCCAGCTCCCAATCTTCAGAGTTGCGTTTGATTCTCTCCAATAAATTCCACTTGTGATCAATATCCTTCTTCATAAAAGAACCGACACAAGAAGTGTCAAGCATGGTACGATCTTCATGTGAAAGCCGAGCATAAAAGTTTTGAGTGATGATTTCTCTCGAGAGCTCATGATTGGGGCATGAATATAGCATTGATTTAAGCTTCCCCAAGCTTGAGCTATGCTTTCCCTATGACGAGGCCAAAAGTTATAAATAAAGTTCCGATCACGATGTACTAAATGCATAGGATCGAACTTTTGATGAAATTCCAATTTCAACCGATTGTAGCCCCATGATCCAGCATCATCACATAGCCTATACCATGTCAACGCCTTATCCTTCAAAGATAAAGGAAAGACTTTCTTCTTTACCTCATCCTCAGGCAAACCTGCAAGCTTAAATAAACCACAAACTTCATCTACTAGATTAGATGAAAGTCTGGATGTGAAGATCCATCTCGTGTAAAAGGATTAGCCAGCACAAACTCGTGCAGAAGGAAGAGTTTCCATCTACACAAACCTCGTGCTTCCGTTCGTGGTGAAGATACCCCGAACAAACTCCTCAAAGGAAGAGTTTGTATAGTGGCAAGTGACAATAAATTTCATCACAATATATAAATGTTTCCTTACCAATTTCCACTTACCAAAGGCGCTTCACTCCCCGGCAACAACGCCTGAAAAGAGTCTTGATGACCCACAAGTATAGGGGATCAATCATAGTCCTTTCGATAAGTAAGAGTATCGAACCCAACAAGGAGCAGAAGGCTGTGATAAACGGATTTCAGCAAGGTAATAACTGTATGCACTGAAAGTAGCGGTAACAAGTGATTGTGTAGCGAGGTGAAACATAGCGAGCAAAAAGTAACAAGTAACAAGTAGTAGGAACGGTGCAGCAAGTGGCCCAATCCCTTTTGTAGCAAGGGACAAGCCTGAACAAAGTCTTATAGGAGGAAAAACGCTCCCGAGGACACACGTGAATTTCTGTCATGCTAGTTTCATCATGTTCATATGATTCGCGTTCGTTACTTTGATAGTTTGATATGTGGGTGGACCGGTGCTTGGGTACTGCCCTTACTTGGACAAGCATCCCACTTATGATTAACCTCTCTCGCAAGCATCCACAACTACAAAAGAAGAATTAATACAAAGTCTAACAATAGCATTAAACTAGTGGATCCAAATGAGCCGCTCAGGAAGCAACACATAGACTGGGGTTTAAGCTTCTGTCACTCCAGCAAGCCATCATCTACTTACTACTATCCAATGCCTTCCTCTAGGCCCAAATATGGTGAAGTGTTATGTAGTCGATGTTCACATAACACCACTAGAGGAAAAACAACATACAACATATCAAAATACCGAACGAATATCAAATTCACATGACTATTATCAGCATGACTTATCCCATGTCCTCAGGAACAAAAGTAACTACTCACAAGACATAATCATAATCATGACCAGAGGTGTAATGAATAGCATCAAGGATCTGAACATAAACTCTTCCACCAAATAATCCAACTAGCATCAACTACAAAGTGTAATCAACACTACTAGCAACCTTACAAGTACCAATCGGAGTTGCGATATGAAGATTGGTTACAAGAGATGAACTAGGGATTGGAGAGGAGATGGTGCTGATGAAGATGCCTCCCCTCCGAAGAGAGGAGTGTTGGTGATGAAGATGGCGATGATTTCCCCCTCCGGGAGGGAAGTTTCCCCGACAGGATCGTCCTGCCGGAGCTCTAGATTGGATCTGCTCAAGTTCCGCCTCGTGGTAGCGGCGAAACCACGAAAAAGCTCCCGATTGATTTTTTCCAGACCAGGACGCTTCAGATAGCAAAAGAGGGGGGCTAGTGGGCCTTCAGGCAGCCCACAAGCTTGCCCACTGCCACCAGGGGGGTGGTGGCAGAGTGGGGGCTTGTGGGGCCCTGGTGTCCCCCCTCCGGTAGTTCTTTCGCCCAATATTTTTAATATATTCCAGAAAAAATCCACGTAAATTTTCAAGGCATTTGGAGATGTGCAGAATAGTGGACTAGGATTTGCTCCTTTTCCAGTCCAGAATTCCAGCTACCTGAATTCTCCCTTTTCAAATAATCCTTGCAAAATAAGAGAGAAAAGGCATAAATATGGTACCACAAGTAATATAACAGCCAAAAAGCAATAAATATCAACATGAAAGCATGATGCAAAACGGACGTATCAGATGCACACGCACTAGTTTTCTTTAAGAGCTTCCACATACTCTTAGCTCTAGTGCATGATTTGTATGGCAATCCCTACTCATTCACGTTGATATCTATTGATGAGCATCTGCACAGCTCATTGATATGCCTAAGTCAATGTGACCATCTTCTCCTTGTTTGTCTTGCAACCTCCACCACACTCCACACCACTTATAGTGCGAAAACCATGGCTCACGCTCATGTATTGCGTGAGAGTTGAAAAAGTTTGAGAAAGTAAAGGTGTGAAAACAATTACTTGGCCAATACCGGGGTTGTGCATGATTTAAATTCGTTGTGCAAGGATGATACAACATAGCGACACTATATGATTTTGTAGGGATAACTTTCTTTTTGCCTTGTTATTTTGAAAGTTCATGATTACCTTGCTAGTTTGCTTGAATTATTATTGTCTCCACGTCAATAGCAAACTATTGTTTTGAATCTAATGGATCTGAACATTCACGTCACATAAGAGGAGTTACAAAGGACATCTATGCTAGGTAGCATGAAAGCATAAAAAATTCATTCTTTATCACTTCCCTACTCGAGGACGAGCAGGAGTTAAGCTTGGGGATGCTTGATACGTCTCAAACGTATCTATAATTTTTGATGGTTTCATGCTGTTATCTTGTCAACTTTGCATGTTTTATATACCTTTTATATATTTTTTGGGACTAACTTATTAATTCAGTGCCAAGTGCCAGTTCCTGTTTTTTCTGTGTTTTTGACTCTTTTCAGATCGGATTTTGGAATCGAGTCCAAATGGAATAAAATCCCCGAAATAAAATTTTCCAGAACAGAAGAAGATCGGGGGACTTGAGGGCCAAGGCAGGAGAGCCACACGGGGCCCACAAGCCCTATAGCTGCCACCAGGGGGGTGGCGGCTACCAGGCTTGTGGCCCCCTAGAGCTCCTCTGCCCTAGCTCTTTCGCCTATATATTCCCTAAAATCCTAGAAAAAATCAGGGCATCCACGAAAACACTTTTCCGCCGCCGCAAGATTCCGTTTCCGTGAGATCTCATCTGGAGACCCTTCCCGGTGCCCTGCCGGAGGTGACTTTGGAGTTGTAGGGCTTCTACATCAACATCATCGCCTCTCCAATGACTCGTGAGTAGTTCACTTCAGACCTACGGGTCCATAGTTAGTAGCTAGATGGCTTCCTCTCTCTCTTGGATCTTCAATAAAAAGTTCTCCATGATCTTCATGGAGATCTATCCGATGTAATCCTCTTTGGCGGTGTGTTTGTCGAGATCCGATGAATTGTGGAGTTGTGATCAGATTATCTATGAATTATATTTGAGTCTTTGCTGATTTCCTATATGCATGATTTGATATCCTTGTAAGTCTCTCTGAGTCTTGGGTTTTGTTTGGCCAACTAGATCTATGATTCTTGCAATGGGAGAAGTGCTTGGTTTTGGGTTCATACCGTGCGGTGACCTTTCCCAGTGATAGAAGGGGCAGCAAGGCACGCATCGTGTTGTTGCCATCAAGGGTAACAAGATGGGCTTTTATCATAGATATGAGATTGTCCATCTACATCATGTCATCTTGCTTAAGGCGTTACTCTCTTCTCATGAACTTAATACACTAGATGCATGCTGGATAGCGGTCGACGTGTGGAGTAATAGTAGTAGATGCAGAAAGTATCGGTCTACTTGTTTTGGACGTGATGCCTATAGATATAATCATTGCCTTAGATAACGTCACAACTTTGTGCTGTTCTATCAATTGCTCGACAGTAATTCGTTCACCCATCGTCTACTTGCTTTCATGAGAGAAGCCACTAGTGAACACTATGGCCCCCGGGTCTATTCACCACTATAGTATCCACTTTCACTTTTACTTTGCTTTGTTTCCTTTTTGCTTTTAGTTCTCACTTTGCAAACAATCTATAAGGGATTGACAACCCCTTCACAGCGTTGGGTGCAAGCTCTTTGTGTTTGTGCAGGTACTTGTGACTGACGCAATCCTTCACTGGTTCGATACCTTGGTTCTCAAAACTGAGGGAAATACTTACCACCGCTGTGCTACATCACCCTTTTCTCTTCGAGGGAACACCAACGCAAGGCTCCAACGCCACGGGGGAATCCTTTGCATACTTGCCAAGGAAGTCCCTAAAGGCGTAGCCGTAGCAGAAGGATTCCTGGCGCCATTGCTGAGGAGTATCAAGACAAGAACAGTCTCCCGTCAACACGCTTGTTTCTGGCGCTGTTGGAAGGTCTTTTGTTGCAGTAGCAATGGCTTCAAGTCTAGCAACACGGGCATAGGTCTCACCGTAGTCCAGACCTTCGACTTGCGTGCAACCTTGAGCTATGAGACATGCCTTGTCGCGTACAACTTGACCATCTTCATCTTGCTTGTTTTGAAACACCCATTTTGTAGCAATGATGGTGTGCTCGTCCTTGGTCTTTTCCACGAGTGTCCAGACTTTATTCTCCCGGTTGGTATGTGCTACGGCAACAAAAATCTCGTGTCGTCTCTTGAGCTTGCGTTGGTTTTTCCTTTGAAGAGGAAAGGGCGATGCAGCACACGAGCAGTAAGTATTTCCCTAAGTTTGAGAACCAAGGTATCAATCTAGTAGGAGAATCTCGTCAAGTCCAGAGTACCTGCATAAACACAAAAGAGCTTTGATACGGCTCCATCGTATCTACTTTTCCGAACTCTTTTGCCCTTGTTTTGGACTCTAATTTGCATGATTTGAATGGAACTAACCCGGACTGACGCTGTTTTCAGCAGAATTGCCATTGTGTTGTTTTTGTGCAGAAATAATTGTTCTCGGAATGTCCTGAAAATTTACGAAGAATTTTTCAGGAATAAAAGAAAAATACTTGCGCAAAGATCCACCGGAGGGGGCGTGCCAGTGGGCCACAAGCCCACAGGCCACGACCTCCCCCCTAGGCCGCACCGTGAGGGCTTTTGGGGCCCACGTGGCACCACCACCCCCAAACTCAGCTCGATATCTTCCGTCTCGCCCGGAAAAAAATCAAAGAGAAGGTTTCATCGCGTTTTACGATACGGAGGCGCCGCCACCTCCTGTTCTTCATCTGGAGGGCAGATCTGGAGTCCGTTTTGGGCTCCGAAGAGGGGAAATCGTCGCCATCATCATCATCAACCTTCGTCCATCGACAATTCCATGATGCTCTTCATCGTTCATGAGTAATCCCATCGTAGGCTTGCTGGACGGTGATGAGTTGGATGAGATCTATCATGTAACCGAGTTAGTTTTGACGGGGATTGGTCCCTAGTATCCACTATGTTCTGAGATTGATGTTGCTACTACTTTGCCATGCTTAATGCTTGTCACTAGGGCCCGAGTGCCATGATTTCAGATCTGAACCTATTATGTTGTCGCCAATATATGCGTGTTTTAGATCCTATCTTGCAAGTTGTAGTCACCTACTATGTGTTATGACCCGACAACCCCGGAGTGACAATAGCCGGAACCACTCCCGGAGATGACCATAGTATGAGGAGTTCATGTATTCACCAAGTGTTAATGCGTTGGTCCGGTTCTTTATTAAAAGGAGAACCTTAATATCCCGTAGTTTCCATTAGGACCCCGCTGCCATGGGAGGGATGGACAATAGATGTCATGCAAGTTCTTTTCCCTAAGCACGTATGACTACATACAGAATACATGCCTACATTAGATTGACGAACGAGAGCTAGTTATATATCTCTCCGTGTTATAGCTGTTACATGATGAATAACATCCGTCATACTCATCCATCACTGATCCACTACCTACGAGTCTTTTACTACTGGTCCTTGCTACGTTACTTTGTTCAGGCTTGTCCCTTGCTACAAAAGGGATTGGGCCACTTTGCTACTACTGTTGCTACTGCTGTTACTCTGCTGCTGCTGCTACTGCTGTTCCTTGCTACTTCGTTGTTACTTGTTGCAAGATCATTTTCCGACACCGTTGCCGGGAAAGAATAGTTACTTGTCCACGTGGAACTTACTGGCGCCATTGATACAACAGTTAGGAATAGTCTACCGTCAACAGATCTTTTTCGGACACCGTTGCTATCATACTACTTTGCTACTGATACTTTGCTTGCAGAAACTAATCTTTCAGGTGTGGTTGAATCTGACAAACTCAGCTGCTAATACTTGAGAATATTCTTTTGTTTCCCCTCGAGGCGAATCAACAAATTTGGGTCGAATACTCTACCCTCGAAAACTGTTGTGATCCCCTACACTTGTGGGTTATCAAGACCTTTTTCTGGTGCTGTTGCCGGGGAGGCACAACTATATTATCTGAGTCACTTGGGATTTATATCTGCTGATCACTATGAATAATCCAATAGATCCAAGAACTAAAGTCTTGCCCTCAACTACGAGGATAGGTAAGGAACTACCATCTAGCCCTGCACTTGATTCACCTTCAATTATGAGTAACTTTGCGACATCACCTCCTGCTAGAAATCTTGATATGTCGACTGTGCTTGATGATGCTGCTTTTGCTGCCCATGATGCTTATGATGATGCTATGATTGATACTATGCTTGATACTATGCCTCATGATGCTATGCTTGATACTATGCCTGATTATGCTATGCTTGATACTGCTTTGCCACTAGGGGCATTCCTTGATGCACAACTTGCTAGAGTTGCTGCTAGATGTGATGATACTTCTGAAACTGCTGGTACTATTCAAGTAGAACATGCTATTTTGCCTGCTAGAACTAGCTCTCCTATGCGTGAATTGCCTGTTATGCCTGATACGCGTTATGTTATGGAGGGACAGATAGCTGAGGATTTTCTTGCATGTAAGGATAGCTATGATGTTGTGAATTTACTGCGCAAGTGGAAAGAAAAATCTCTGAACGCTAGGATGAAATATGGCCCGAAGTTTGCTACTTCGCCTATCTTTGTGACCGATAAGGATTATGAATTCTTTGTCGACCCTGGGTTAATCACTCTGGTCGAATCTGATCCTTTTCATGGTTATGAGTCTGAAACGGTTGTAGCCCATCTTACCAAACTGCACGATATAGCCACCCTATTCATGAGTGAGGAAAAGATCTGCCACTACTATATCCTCAAGCTGTTTCGTTTCTCGCTAAAGGATGATGCTAAGACCTGGTTCACTTCTCTTGCTCCTAGTTGTGTGTGTAGCCCCCAGGACATGGTCTATTACTTCTCTGAGAAATATTTCCCTGCCCATAAGAAGCAAGCTGCCTTGCACGAAATATACAACTTTGCTCAAGCTGAAGAAGAGAGTATCCCACAAGCTTGGGGGAGGCTCATTCAGCTACTAAACGCTTTGCCTGATCACCCTCTTGAGAAGAATGAAATACTTGATATCTTCTATAATGGACTTATTGATGCTTCCAAATACCACCTAGATAGTTGTGCTGGTAGTGTTTTTAGGGAACGAACCATAGAACGAGCTAAGATTCTATTGAATAACATCTTGTGCAATGAGAATGCTTGGACTATTCCCGAACCACCTCCTAAGCCAACTTTGAAGAAAAGAGGTATTCTATTCCCCAGTCCTGAAGATATGCAAGAAGCCAAGAAACCTATGTGAGAGAAAGGCATTAAATCTGAAGATGTCAAAAATCTACCACTTATCGAAGAGATCCATGGTCTCGATAACCCGATACAGGTAGTAGAAGTAAATTCTCTGCATAGGTTTGATGAGAGTGATATTCCTTTTGATAAACCTGCTAGCCTATGCCTGGATGAATTTGATAACTTTGTTGCCAAACAACAGAGTTTCAATGATTATGTTAGAAGACAATTGGAACTAAATGCTCGTATGCTTAGTCATTTAAGTGCTTGTGTGGACAGAAACGTCAATGATCTTAAACTTCTGAGTAAACATGCTTCTATGGTTACTACTCGGGTAGAACAAGTACTTAAAGCTTAAAATTACTTGCTCGATGAGTTGAATGATAATTCCGTCAGAGTCGTCACTAGAGGCGGTAGAATGACCCAGGAACCTTTGTATCCTGAGGGTCATCCGGAGAGAATTGAACAAGATTCTCAAGGAGTTAGCACCGATGCACCTAGTCATCCTAGAAAGAAGAAGAAAGATGATAGGAACCTGCACGCTAGCAACCCTATTGCTGCTACACCTGAGAGTCCAAACGATGCCTCTGTCTCTGATGCTGAAACACAATCTGGTGATGAACATGAGCCTAATGATAATATCAGTAGTGATGTTCATGTTGATGCTCAACCTAGCAACGATAAGGATGTGGAGATTGAACCTGATCTTGATAACCCACAACCTAAGACTAAAAGATACGATAAGAATGTCTTCGCTGCTAGGAAGCACGGTAAAGAAAGGGAACCATGGGTTCAGAAACCCATGCCCTTTCCTCCCAAACCATCCAAGAAAAGGGATGATGAGGATTTTGAGCGATTCATTGAGATGATCAGACCTGTCTTTCTGCAAATGCGTTTGACGGATATGCTCAAGATGTCCCCGTATGCTAAGTACATGAAAGATATTGTGACTAATAAGAGGAGGATACCTGAGGTTGAGATTTCCACCATGCTTGCTAACTATACCTTCAAGGGTGGAACTCCTAAGAAACTAGGTGATCCCAGTGTGCTCACTATACCTTACTCCATTAAAGGCAACTACGTTAGAACTGCGTTATGCGACCTTGGAGCCGGTGTTAGTGTTATGCCTCTCTCTCTTTACCGTAGACTTGAACTGGATAAGTTGACACCCACTGAAATCTCTCTGCTAATGGCCGACAAATCAACTGCTTTCTCTATCAGCATTTGCGAGGATGTGCCTGTTGTGGTTGCTAACACCACTATCTTAAGAGACTTTGTTATCTTGGATATTCCCGAGGACGATGCCATGGCTGTCATCCTCGGAAGACCCTTTTTAAACACCGCAAGGGCTGTTATAGATTGCAACAAAGGCAATGTCACTTTCCATGTCAACAGTAATGAGCATATGGTGCACTTTCCGAAGAAACAATATCGAGTACATTGCATCAATGCTATCGAAAAAACTTAATCGATTCTTATTGGGAGCTTTGAATGCCCTATTCCTCGTGTTAAGATGAAGTATGATTTGCTTGTTGGGGAGATACACATCCCCATTGAGGTGACCTAGTGACTGTTCGAAAATTCTCCGTCTTCTTTTGCGATTCGAGGAAGTTTTGTCGAGGGGAGTTGATCAACCCCATTGACGGATTTCTTTCGATGACCATGAGATGGATGAATCAAGGAGTCAGAAACCTGTGTTCCAAGCTTTCACTTTAGGTTGCTTAGAAGAAAAATGATAGATTTAGTTTAGTTTTCCCTATTTTCTGTTTTAGCGTCCGGAAGAAAAGTACCCCGAAAATAAAAGTTCTCCGAACTTCCTGAAAATCAAGTTTGATTTTTTCTCGATTTTTTGAAAAATACTGAGACAAAGAGCTTGTCTGGGGGCTGTACCAGTGGGCCACAAGCCGTGACGGCGCGGGCACCCCCTGGCTGCGCCACCCAGGCTTGTGGGGCCCACAGGCACCCCTCCACTCATTCTTGCTCTCATCTGGTTCTCCTACCTCCAGAAAAAATCGTTTCTCAGCTCAAACCCGTGTTCTTGCTCCTCTTGCTGGGATTTTCGATCTCTTTGCTCAAAGCACCATTCTCCGAACTGTTTTGGGGAAATTACTCCTTGGTAAGTGACTCCTCCATTGGTCCAATTAGTTTTTGCTCGAGTGCCTTATACTCTGCATATTTTTGCTGCCTTGGTGACCATGTTCTTGAGCTTCGCATGTTGATTTTAGCTGGTCCCAAGTATTTTTGATGCGTAATATGGCCTCTAGGCACTCGTGGGAGTAGTTGCAACAAGTTTAGTTGAGCCTTGTTCACTTTTCCTTAGAATCACTAAAAATTTCAGAAATTTTCGGAGATAAGAAAGGGAAAAGATGAGGAGGTTCTTAAGAGGCTCGTCAAGCCGTGACCCCAAGGATGATGGGAGTGAGAAGAAGCCCAAGTATCCGGTCCCTCGAGTCGCAAAAGTTCGAGCGTGCGAGTGGCCAAGCGACGTATTCTTACACGACGCTGGAATTTATGAGTTCTTTTACCACTTGCTGGAGAACGCAGGCCTTACCGCCTTCGTTGAAGATAAGTGTCTGCAATACCTCCTCCTCACTAATATCTTCGTACAAAGCTTTAACTTCTATCCGAGGAAGAATCCTCCTATGGTTGAGTTCAAACTTTATGATATCCCCCAGCGCATGTCACTCTAGGATTTTTGCAATGTTTGCAAATTACCTTACGTTGGGGATATTCATGAACCTCGTCCAAGGGACTTGGAAGCTTTCATCGATACAATTGCTGTAGGAGAGGAGAGAGGAGTGTCTTGCGCTAGAGCTACTAGCATTAATTTTCCCGTGCTTCAGTACTTCTCATTATTTGTGGGAAAATGTTGGATTGGCCGTGGGAAAGCTGGGTCCCTTAGTTCCCCAGATCTCGCGGTCTTGCACGAAGCCCTTTATAATGATAAAACTTATAGCTTTGGCGCTATGGTAGCTCAACGGTTGAACACGAACCGTTCTAAGGGAATTGTCTATGGAGGTATCTATGCTACTCGTCTTGCTAGACACTTTGAGATACCTATTAGACTCGAGGAGGAAGAAGAGATTCTTCTTCCCGAGAGATATGTAGATTACGATAGCATGGTTCGCCATGACTTTCTTGATAGAGATATAAATAGAAGGATGATTTATAACCTGGTATTCCGTCAGGGTACTCATGAGACTATTACTTGGCCTGCTCCTTCTTTGTTCAATCTTCATGCAGGCAGGTACATTATTATGCCCTCGGACATCTACGCATATTGGGGTTTAGCCCAACCACAGGTGCCCGTGCCCGAGCCACCAGTCGAGTACCAGACGCCAGTTTATCAGTGGGAGCCAGAGGAGCTCACACAACAGTGGCATCCTCAGTCCACTCCGGAGTACCCCGGAGCTGGTTATTTCCCTCCATGGGAGTAGACCAACTTAGGACAAAAGCCTAAGCTTGGGGGAGTACGTGTTTCTCACCGACTTTACATTCTTGCTTATGCTTTCACTTTGTTAGCCGGTGTTCACACTTTGCCACTTTATCATCCATGCTAGTTTATTTTCTTTTTCTCGTTTTCTTTTCGTGTGTGTGTCTAGTTTGAGAAAACCCAAAAATATTTTCTTTTTTTGCTTGTTGGGAGCTTTCCCGTGTAAATAGTTTTATTTTTCTTTGGGTCAAGGTAGAAGATATTGGTTACAATGTTTAGTGGCTCTTGCATGCATACCTGTTTAGCTTTCATAGAGACATATTACTTTGTCTTCTCCTTTGTGTTTGTCCAATGCATGAGCACTCTTATTATTGTTCACATCATTCGGTCGTGCAAGTGAAAGGCAATAATAACGACATACGATGAAGTGACTGAGCCTGGAAAAGCTGGTATGAACTCGATCTATTTTGTTTTTGTAAATATGACTAGCTCATCATGCCTGATTCAGCTTTGTTGTGAGAGAAACATGTTTGCAATGACAACTTAGAGATCATAGTTGCTTATGCCATGCTTACTTAGCTAGGAGCTTATAATGGTTTGTCTTGGTGGCCAACATGAATGTTGAGATGACTATGATGTAGTATGATAGGATGGTATCCTCCTTTGAATGTTTCAAGTGGCTTGACTTGGCACATGTTCACGCATGTAGTTGAAACAAAATCAACATAGCCTCTATGATGTTCATGTTCATGGTGATTTATGTCCTACTCATGCTTGCACTCAATGTTAGTTAATCTCAATGCATTTTGATGACTGTTGTCGCTCTCTAGTTGGTCGCTTCCCAATCTTTTGCTAGCCTTCACTTGTACTAAGCGAGAATACTGCTTGTGCATCCACCTCCATAAACCCAAAGTTGTGCCATATGAGTCCAGCATACCTACCTATGTGCGGTATCTACCTGCCGTTCCAAGTAAATTTGCATGTGCCATTCTCTAAACCTTCAAGAAATAATCTGTTTTGCATACCCGAACCGCTCATGTGGTGACAGGGGGCTATTAGTATCTTCCATGCTAGGCGTGTTATCCTCGATATGTGTTTATTCACTATCATCCATGAGAAAGGGGCCGGTAATTGGAATTCCTAGTTCCATGCTCAAATCGAAAAGATAATTGCAAACAAAACTCCCCCAGGATTGATGTTGGTATGGACGGTACCCGAGGATTCGGCTAGCCGTGGAGTGTGATTGATTGGTGGTGGGGGAGTCAAAACTTTACTTTTCTGTTTGGGAACCGCCTATAGCATGTGTGGCGTGGAAGATGTTGAGAACTCTTGGTCATTGCGTTGACAATGAAAGCATGCCACTCAAAATTATTATCTCTGTTTTCAAAGCTTGAGCTCTAGCACCTCTGCAAATCAATGCTTCCGTCTGCGAAGGGCCTGTCTATTTATGTTCCTGTTGAGTCATCCTCCTCTTACAAAAGCACCAACTAGAGAGCACCTTTGTCATTTTTATGCTTTGCTTTTAACTGTGTTGAGTATGACTGTGACTGGATCTTCATTGCCATGAATTACAATGTTTAGGTAGCCCTTGGTCTTTGAAGGTGCTCTGCATTTATGTTTTGCAGTCTCAGAAAGAGCTAGCGAGATACCATCTATTCGTACTGCTTCATGTTGTTTTGATTGAAGTGTTGACACTTGAGGCTTATTATTATTTGCTCGCTAGTTGATTATGCTATGGATATGAGTTTACCATGAGACCTAGATGTCATTTGCTTATGTGGTTTGCTTGTGATCTTGCTGAAATTCTGGTTATGAGTTAGACATAGTTGCAACAACAAGATCAAACAGAGTTCGTCAAAGTTTTTCTTTTGTCTCTTTCAGTTTGTCAACTGAATTGCTTGAGGACAAGCAAGGCTTTAAGTTTGGGGGAGTTGATACTTCTCTCTCGTATCTACTTTTTTGAACTCTTTTGCCCTTGTTTTGGACTCTAATTTGCATGATTTGAATGGAACTAACCCGGACTGACGTTGTTTTCAGCAGAATTGCCATGGTGTTGTTTTTGTGCAGAAATAAAAGTTCTCGGAATGTCGCGAAAATTTACGGAGAATTTTTCTGGAATAAAAGAAAAATACCTGCGCAAAGATCCATCGGAGGGGGCGTGCCAGTGGGCCACAAGCCCACAGGCCGCGGCCACCCCCTAGCCCGCGCCGTGAGGGCTTGTGGGGACCACGTGGCACCACCGCCCCCAAACTCAGCTCTATATCTTCCGTCTTGCCCGGAAAACAAATCAGAGAGAAGGTTTCATCGCGTTTTACGATACGGAGGCGCCGCCACCTCATATTCTTCATCTGGAGGGCAGATCTGGAGTCCGTTTTGGGCTCCGGAGAGGGGAAATCGTCGCCATCGTCATCATCAACCTTCCTCCATCGACAATTCCATGATGCCCTTCATCGTTCGTGAGTAATCTCATCGTAGGCTTGCTGGACGGTGATGAGTTGGATGAGATCTATCATGCAATCGAGTTAGTTTTGACGGGGATTGATCCCTAGTATCCACTATGTTCTGAGATTGATGTTGCTACTACTTTGCCATGCTTAATGCTTGTCACTAGGGCCCGAGTGCCATGATTTCAGACCTGAACCTATTATGTTGTCGCCAATATATGTGTGTTTTAGATCCTATCTTGCAAGTTGTAATCACCTACTATATGTTATGACCCGGCAACCCCGGAGTGACAATAGCCGGAACCACTCCTGGAGATGACCATAGTATGAGGAGTTCATGTATTCACCAAGTGTAAATGCGTTGGTCCGGTTCTTTATTAAAAGTAGAACCTTAATATCCCATAGTTTCCATTAGGACCCCGCTGCCACGGGAGGGGTGGGCAATAGATGTCATGCAAGTTCTTTTCCCTAAGCACGTATGACTACATACGGAATACATGCCTACATTAGATCGACGAACGAGAGCTAGTTACATATCTCTTCGTGTTATAGCTGTTACATGATGACTCACATCCGTCATACTCATCCATCACCGATCCACTACCTACGAGTCTTTTACTACTGGTCCTTGCTATGTTACTTTGTTCAGGCTTGTCCCTTGCTACAAAAGGGATTGGGCCACTTTGCTACTACTATTGCTACTGCTGTTACTCTGCTGCTGCTGCTACTGCTGTTCCTTGATACTTCGCTGTTACTCGTCCACGTGCAACTTACTGGCGCCATTGATACAACTGTTATGAATAGTCTGCCGTCAACAGATCTTTTTCTGACACCGTTGCTATCATACTACTTTGCTACTGATACTTTGCTTGCATACACTAATCTTTCAGGTGTGGTTGAATCTGACAAACTCAGCTGCTAATACTTGAGAATATTCTTTCGTTTCCCCTTGAGGCGAATCAACAAATTTGGGTCGAATACTCTACCCTCGAAAATTGTTGCAATCCCCTACACTTGTGGGTTATGAAGCTTGAACCCAACGCTATAAAGGGGTTGTCAATCCCTTCAAGATTGATTGCAAAGTGAGATCTGAAGGCGGAAAGTGCAACGAAGAAAAAGTGTAAGGCTGAAAATATGGTGTGAAGTAGACCCGGGGGCCATAGTGTTCACTAGAGTCTTCTCTCAAAATAGCAAATATTACGGTGGGTGAACAAATTAGTGTCAAGCAATTGATAGAACCGCACAAAGTCATGACGATATCTAAGGCAATGATCATACATATAGGCATCACGTCTGATACAAGTAGACCGATACTTTCTGCATCTACTACTATTACTCCACACATCGACCGCTATCCAGCATGCATCTAGTGTATTGAGTTCATGACGATCATAGTAATGCTTTAAGCAAGATGATATGATGTAGAGGGATAAACTCAAACCAATGATGAAAACCCCCATCTTTTTACCCTTGATGGCAACAACATGATGCGTGCCTTGCTACCCCTTCTGTCATTGGGTGAGGTCACCGCACGGTATGAACCCAAAACCAAGCACTTCTCCCATTGCAAGAATCATAGATCAAGCTGGCCAAACAAAACCCACAACTCGTAGAGAATTACAAGGATATTAAATCATGCATAAGAGAGATCAGAAGAAACTCAAATAAGATTCATAGATAATCTGATCATAAATCCACAATTCATCGGATCTCGACAAACACACCGCAAAAGAAGATTACATTGGATAGATCTCCATGAAGATCATGGAGAACTTTGTATTGAAGATCCAAGAGAGAGAAGAAGCCATCTAGCTACTAGATATGGACCCGTAGGTCTATGGTGAACTACTCACGCATCATCGGAGAGGTCATGGTGTTGATGAAGAAGCCTTCCGTATCCGAATCCCCCTCCGGCAGGGCGCCAGAATGTGCCCCAAATTTGATCTTGCGGAGGCAGAAGCTTGCAGCGGCGGAAAAGTACTTTCGGTGATCTCTTGATTTTTCTGGAATTATTGGGAATATATAGGCAAAAGACCTAGGGTAGAGGTGGCCTAGGGAGCCCACAAGCCTGGGAGGCGCGGGCCCCCTGGCCGCGGCTAGGGGGCTTGTGGGGTCCCTGGTGGTCCCCTGCCTTGGTTCTCAAGTTTCCCGATCTTCTTCTGTTTCGGAAAAAATATTTTGGAAGTTTCGTTCCGTTTGGACTCCATTTAAAATCCTCCTCTGAAAGGGGTTAAAAACACGGAAAAAATAGGAACTGGCACTTGGCACCGAGTTAATAAGTTAGTCCCAAAAAGATATAAAAGGCATACAAAACATCCAAAGTTTGACAGGATAATAGCATGAAACCATCAAAAATTATAGATACGTTGGAGACGTATTAGTATGTCACCAAAGATTTGATTTAGCGGGTGATCCTTGTCCACTCTTGCTCGAACTCATGACAACCTTTTCTTATTGGATGGTGGATCTTCCTCATCTTCTTCTTCTTCGTCGTCCACTCTTGCTCGAACTCGTGACAACTTTTTCTTGTTCGATGGTGGAGCTTCCTCATCATGTTCTTCTTTGTTGTCACTGACGGTGTCATCTCCTTGAGGTGGTGGTGAGGAAGGTTGAGGTGGATCATCATGATGTACTTATTCCTCCTCTTCATCATGTCGTGTACCGCTTGTGGATGCCTTCATGTCATTTTGTAGTTTGCCTTGATGCGAAGTAGGAGCTTCTACTTGTGTTGACGAAGTACTTTCCTTCACCTCCATGGGACGAACCTTGCCGATAGGTAGATCTTGGATGGCTTCCGAAGGTTCCTTATCTCCTACATCATTTGGCAATTGTTCGACTTGCGAACCATTAGATCCATCAAACTTCACATCTACCGTCTCTTCAACTTTTTGAGTGAAGTTGTTATAGACACGGTAAGTGTGAGAGTTTGATCTGTAACCAAGTAGGAAACCTTCAGGAGATTTGGGAGCAAATTTAGAACGATGATGCTTACCAAGAATGTAGCACTTAGAGCCGAATACTCGAAAGTTTCCAACTTGGGATTTCTTACCACTTAGTAGATCGTATGTTGTTTTACTGAGAAGCTTGTGTTGGTAGAGTCGGTTTGTGACATGACAAGCTATTTCCATGGCTTCTTCCCAAAAGTGTCTTGGCGTATTATATTCGTCAAGGATCGTTCTAGCCATCCCTATGTGAGTCTGGTTCTTCCTCTCAACAATTCCATTTTGTTCAGGTGTGTACATAGCCGAGAAATCATGTGAGATACCCTCTTCGTCAAGAAAAGTACCAAGATTTGTGTTCTTGAACTCCGATCCGTTGTTGCTCCAAAGTTTCTTGATCTTCACTTTAAACTGATTTTCGGCTTTCCGAGCGAAGTTCTTGAAGATCCTTTGTACCCGTGACTTATTATCAAGAAATAACACCCACATAAATCTGGAAAAATCATCAACAATGACTAAACCATAGGAATTTCCATCGAGGCTCTTGTAAGCATTGGGACCAAAGAGATCCATGTGAAGCAGCTCGAGTGGGCTTCTTGTAGTCATGATGTTCTTCACGTGATGACTTCCACCGACTTGTTTTCCTACTTGACAAGCACTACAAAGTCTATCTTTATCAAATATAACATATTTAACACCAATAATATGATCACCTTTGATAAGCCTGTGAAGATTACACATACCAACATGTCCTAGCCTTCTATGCCATAACAACCTTTATAAGATTTTGCAATAAGACATGTACGAGGTTTGGATTTTTTTAGTGAAATCGCTAGAAGGGATGTCTAGAGGGGGGGGGGGGTGAATAGACTACTTGCATAAATTAAAATCCTAGCCTTTTCCCAATTTTAATGGTTGTCAGATTTTAACAATTCTAACAAGTCTGGTGCACCCTACACATGCTAGTCAACATATATGGCAACGGAAAGTAAAGGCATTGCACATGGAAGAGTAAACGAAAGGACACATTGATTTTTGGCATGGTTCTGATAGGTGGTGCTATTCTACGTCCTCATTAGTGGAGACTTCAATCCACGGAGGGTAACGACTGCGAGAGTCCATGGAGGGCTCCACCCACAAGGTGTCCATGAAGAAGCATCCTTGTCTATTCTACCATAGCTTACATCCACACAAGACTAGACTCACTCGGGTTAGATGTTCATGAAGTAGGAGACCTCCTTAGCCTTACAAACTTGTTGGTTCAACTCCACAACACAAAGTAGGAGGATCCCAAGAGACACCTAACAAATCTAGGAGGGACCACCCTCCAAAAGGTAATAGATGCGGTAGAACGAAGAACTCCTTGCTCTTGTGCTTCAGAAGATAGTCTCCTCAACACTCAATCACTCTCTAGTAGATTTCGCATGGGTAGGAGAGATTGATTTGGTAGAAAGCAACTTGGGGATGCTAGAGATCAACTTTCTAATGGATGGATTGGAATCGAATGATCTCAAGACATGAGTAGGTGACTCTCTCTCAGAAAAATGGATATGGCAAGTGTGTGTGTGTGTGTGTTCTAAGTGCTTCCTCTGCGAATGCGAGATGGTGCAGGGGTATATATAGGCATCTCCCAAGATCCAACCATTACAACATTATTGCCCAACTTGGTAGCACCAAAATGAATATCAATGGTACCGAGTTGCACTAAATGGGGCAACTTTGCAAATCACGGTGATACCAATTTGGTGACCTAGGACAATTTCCAAATGTTGGTGAGACCAATTTCAAAACTCAAAAATTTCGATTCTTGAAATCAACAAACCATAAAGTTGGCCAGTGACTTTCGGTGGCACTGATATGGATGTTGCTGGTACCGAGAGATTAGGGTTTGGCAAAGGTTTTGTCTCTGAAAAATCGGTAGGGCCAAAATGGAATTCTTGGTGACACCGATTTTGATGTGTATGCTTTAGATAAAGAATTTTGTGAGAGAAACGCTGAGTATTTTTGTGGCTATCTCTAAGTACTTAAGCAAAAAATTCATCATAAATACATCACCCCTTTTAATAGTATTGGCTTTCCTATGGACTCAAAACTGATTTCTCACACATATCAAATGTAGAGTGTTGTAGCTTCAAGCTTGGTCAATCCTATTCCTTTCCTTGCATCAAAGGGTTTCTCGTCACAATCCTTAGCCAATCATCTTAGTGAACTATACCTGAAATATACTAGGTAGAAGTGTTAATCCAAGATACAATGTATATTGTCATGAATTATCAAAACAACCAAGGGAGCATATGTGCTTTCACTTAGTCTTGATCAACCTTGTATCTTATCTTCTCTCTTCATAAAGATATATCTTGAAGGTAAACATGAATGCTCACACAATCTTCTTCTTCAAGATATTCTTGCAATAATCTGAACTCCCATATGACCAATCTTTGGATAAAACCATGAATACTACCTTGGTCACCATATAAACTCCTTGAAACCAATAGATGGACTTCAAGAAGTGACTATGGAAAAAATCCTTCGAATGTAACTCAAGGCAACCATTAATTCATAGAGATTGTCATCAATTACCAAAACCACGCATGGAGAAATATGCTCAACAACTGTCATCTATTTTTTGTTTGACCTCCTAGTTTTTTTGCATTTTTGTGTTGTATCCAAAACATTTTTTAAAAATTCGCTACCTGCGAGACTGAAAGGACCGAGATGGACCTAGAGGGGGGGGTATGAATAGGTACAATTCCAAAGTTAATTTTTACTTAGCAATTTTAGGCAATATTGCGAAATATGAAAGTAATTCTAACAATTGCTAAGGTGATAACGGTGCAAAGTAGATTACCAAAGCAACAAGTAATAACATAGGAAAGCATAATGCAATACAAGTAAGTGCAAGAGCCAAGTAACCACAAGTAGGGAGTTAGGGTGAGGAATAACCACAACTTCGAGAGACGAGGATGTATTCTGATGTTCACTTCTTTGGAGGGAATCTATGTCACCGTTTAGAGGGGTGAATGTTACCACAAAGGAACACCAACGCCATGAAGGCTCACCCTATTATCTCCTTGAGACAACATCACTACTTGTGGTAGACCTTGGGGTGGTCTCCAAACCCTCACAAAATTTCCGGGGGTAATCACAATGTGTTAGAGCATATTTCTCCATATGTGGTTTTGGTAATTTATGACAATCCCTATGGACTAATGGTTGCCTTAAGTTATATTTGTAGGATTTGTCCATAGGAACTTCTCGAAGTCCATCTTTTGGTTTCAAGGAGTTTATATGATGAGCAATGTGGTATTCAAGGTATTATCCAAAGAATGGTCATAAAGACACAAGGTTGATCAAGACTAAGACAAATATTAAATCAATTTGATCAACACACAAAGCGTACAAGATGTACCGAGAGGGACCAAGTGATCCCATGGTATGGTAAGCATTGTCCATTACGCTTTTGTGTACTAACCCATGGTCTTCGTGAGAGTTCTATGTGGGGTTAGGTATGTTTCCATGGGTTTGCGTCAAGAGGAATATTCCATTCAACCCATGAAGGATGACATCAAGTGGTGATCATCATCAAGATTGCGGTGTGCAAGCTCATGTGGAGCATCACGAAGATATCATGCTTGAAGCTTGCTGTTCATTCTGGTTGTAATGGACTTGTGAATATGTGCTAAAGAGTGGCTCACCCATAGTGACTATGGGGGAGCAATCAACTAGTCTTCATCAAGCCAACACAATCAAGAAAGGTTGTCCATCTTGAGGAATTCAAGATCGTCATATTCTATCTCAAGTGGACTATGTGCAAGGTATAGGTTTGCCCTTGATAGGTTTTTCTATTTTAGGATAGATTGCTGTACTGTCAAGGGGGGTGTCACGCCCAAGATGTGACCCTATCATCAATTTGGCACGAAGGCCTCGTCAGGGATAGAAGCGCATCTCGTCGTGTCGCAAGAATGGATATTGTTACAAGTACATGTACTGAAAGGAAGAGATATATAATAGCATTGGCTTACACTCGCCACAAGCTAGATCAGAGTCACATCAGTACATTACATAATCATAAAGAGTATGTTGAGGAACGTCGCATGGGAAACAAAATGTTTCCTACGCGCACGAAGACCTATCATGGTGATGTCCATCTACGAGAGGGGATGAGTGATCTACGTACCCTTGTAGACCGTACAGCAGAAGCGTTAGTGAACGCGGTTGATGTAGTGGAACGTCCTCATGTCCCTCGATCCGCCCCGCGAACCGTCCCGCGATCAGTCCCACGATCTAGTGCCGAACGGACGGCACCTCCGCGTTCAGCACACGTATAGCTCAACGATGATCTCGGCCTTCTTGATCCAGCAAGAGAGACGGAGAGGTAGAAGAGTTCTCCGGCAGCGTGACGGCGCTCCGGAGGTTGGTGATGATCTTGTCTCAGCAGGGCTCCGCCCGAGCTCCGCAGAAACGCGATCTAGAGGAAAAACTATGGAGGTATGTGGTCGGGCTGCCGTGGAAAAGTCGTCTCAAATCAGCCCTAAAACCTCCGTATATATAGGTGGGAGAGGGGAGCCTTGCCTTGGGGCTCAAGGAGCCCCAAGGGGGTCGGCCGAGCCAAGGGGGGAAGGTCTCCCCCCAAACTGAGTCCTACTTGGTTTGGTGGGTGGAGTCCTTCTTTCCTTTCCCACCTCCCCTTTTTTTTCTTTTTCTCTTTGATTTTTCTTCCAATGCGCATAGAGTCCTTTTGGGCTGTCCCACCAGCCCACTAAGGGCTGGTGCACCACCCTCAAGGCCTATGGGCTTCCCCGGGGTGGGTTGCCCCCCCGGTGAACTCTCGGAACCCATTCGTCATTCCCGGTACATTCCCGGTAACTCCGAAAACCTTCCGGTAGTCAAATGAGGTCATCCTATATATCAATTTTCATTTCCGGACCATTCCGGAAACCCTCGTGATGTCCGTGATCTCATCCGGGACTCCGAACAACATTCGGTAACCAACCATATAACTCAAATACGCATAAAACAACGTCGAACCTTAAGTGTGTAGACCCTGCGGGTTCGAGAACTATGTAGACATGACCCGAGAGACTCCTCGGTCAATATCCAATAGCGGGACCTGGATGCCCATATTGGATCCTACATATTCTACGAATATCTTATCGTTTGAACCTCAGTGCCAATGATTCATATAATCCCGTATGTCATTCCCTTTGTCCTTCGGTATGTTACTTGCCCGAGATTCGATCGTCAGTATCCGCATACCTATTTCAATCTTGTTTACCGGCAAGTCTCTTTACTCGTTCCGTAATACAAGATCCCGCAACTTACAATAAGTCACATTGCTTGCAAGGCTTGTGTGTGATGTTGTATTACCGAGTGGGCCCCGAGATACCTCTTCGTCACACGGAGTGACAAATCCCAGTCTCGATCCATACTAACTCAACTAACACCTTCGGAGATACCTGTAGAGCATCTTTATAGTCACCCAGTTACTTTGCGATGTTTGATACACACAAAGCATTCCTCCGGTGTCAGTGAGTTATATGATCTCATGGTCATAGGAACAAATACTTGACACGCAGAAAACAGTAGCAACAAAATGACACGATCAACATGCTACGTCTATTAGTTTGGGTCTAGTCCATCACATGATTCTCCTAATTATGTGATCCCGTTATCAAGTAACAACACTTGCCTATGGCCAGGAAACCTTTTCCATCTTTGATAAATGAGCTAGTCAACTAGAGTCTTACTAGGGACAGTGTTTTGTCTATGTATCCACACAAGTATTGTGTTTCCAATCAATACAATTATAGCATGGATAATAAACGATTATCATGAACAAAGAAATATAATAATAACTAATTTATTATTGCCTCTAGGGCATATTTCCAACAGTCTCCCACTTGCACTAGAGTCAATAATCTAGTTCACATCACCATGTGATTCCAACGAATCCAACACCCATATAGTCACGGGGTCTGATCACGTCTTGCTCATGAGAGAGGTTTTAGTCAACGGTTCTGAAATTTTCAGATCCGTGTGTTCTTTACAAATCTTTATGTCATCTTATAGATGCTGCTACTATGTGCTATTCGGAAATACTCCAAGTATCTACTCTACTATACGAATCCGTTTCACTACTCATAGTTATTCGGATTAGTGTCAAAGCTTACATCGACGTAACCCTTTACGACGAACTCTTTAACCACCTCCATAATCGAGAAAAATTCCTTAGTCCATCAGTTACTAAGGATAAATTTTGACCGCTTCTAGTGATTCAATCATGGATCACTCTCTGTACCTCTCAACAGACTTGCTGCAAGGCACACATCAGGTGCGGTACTCAGCATGGCATACTTTAGAGTCTACGGCTAAGGCATAGAAGACGACCTTCATCTATTCTCTTTATTCTGCCGTGGTCGGGTTTTGAGTCTTACTCAAATTCACACCTTACAATGCAACCAAGAACTCCTTCTTTGCTGATCTATTTTGAACTCCTTCAAAACTTGTCAAGGCATGCATCTTGTTGAAACTTCCGTTAAGCGCTTTCGATCTATCTCCATAGATCTTTGATGCTCAATGTTCAAGTAGCTCAATCCAGGTATTCCTTTGAAAACTCCTTTCAAACAACCTTGTATGCTTTACAGAAATTCTACATTACTTCTAATCCACAATATGTCAACCACATATACTTATCAGAAATTCTATAGTGCTCCCACTCACTTCTTTGGAAATACAAGTTTCTCATAAACCTTGTACAAACCCAAAATCCTAGATCATCTCATCAAAGTGTATATTCCAACTCCGAGATGCTTGCACCAGTCCATTTAAGGATCGCTGGAGCTTGCATACTTGCTAGTATCTTTAGGATCGACAAAACCTCATGGTTGTATCTCATACAATGTTTGCTCAAGGAAACCGTCGAGGAAACAATGTTTTGACATCCTACATGCAATATTTCATAAATAATGTAGCAACTACTAACATAATTCTAACAGACTTTTAGCATCGCTACGAGTGAGAAAGTGTCATCATAGTCAACTGTTTGATCTTGTCGGAAACATCTTTGCGACAAGTCGAGCTTTTCTTAATAGTGACTTATCACTATCACCGTCTGTCTTCCTTTTAAAGATCCATCTTTACTCAATAGTCCTATGACCATCAAGTAGTTCTTCCAAAGTCTACACTTTGTTTTCATACATGGATCCTCTCTCGGATTTCATGGCTTCCAGCCATTTGTCGGAATCTGGGCCCACCAGTGCTTTCTCCATAACTCGTAGGTTCACTGTTGCTCAACAACATGACCTCCAAGACAGGGTTACCGTACCACTCTGTAGTAGTACGCGACCTTGTCAACCTACGAGGCTTGTAGTAACTTGATTCGATGCTCAATGATCACCATCATCAACTTTCACTTCAGTTGGTGTAGGCGCCACAGGAACAACTTCCTGCGCCCTGCTACACACTGGTCGAAGTGATGGTTCAATAACCTCATCAAGTTCTACCACCCTCCCACTCAATTCTTTCGAGAGAAACCTTTCCTCAAGAAAGGATCCGTTTCTAGAAACAAACACTTTGCTTTCGGATCTGAGATAGGAGATGTACCCAACTGTTTTGGATATCCTATGAAGATGCATTTATCCGCTTTGGGTTCGAGCTTATCAGACTGAAACTTTTTCACATAAGTGTCGAAACCCCAAACTTTCAAGAAACGACAGTTTAGTGTTCTCTAAACCTCAGTCTATACTGTGTCATCTCAACGGAAATACGTGGTGCCCTATTTAAAGTGAATGCGGTTGTCTCTAATGCTTAAGCCATAAACGATAGTGGTAATTCGATAAGAGACATCATAGCATGCACCATACCAAATAGTGCGTGGCTATGATGTTCAGACACATCATCACACTATGATGTTCTAGGTGGCATGAACTGCGAAACAATTTCCAAATTGTCTTAACTGCGTACCAAAACTCGTAACTCAGATATTCATTTCTATGATCATATCGTAGACAGTTTATCCTCTTGTTACGACGAACTTCACTCCGAAACAGAATTGAACTTTTCAATATTTCAGACTTGTGATTCATTAAGTAAATACTCCAGTATCTATTCAAATCGTCATTGAATTAAGAACATAATGATATCCACTGCGTGCCTTAGCACCCATTGGACTGCATACATCAAATGTATCACTTCCAACAAGTTACTATCTTATTTCATCTCAATGAAAACAAGGCCTTGCTCATGTGGTATGATTTGCATGTCACTAGTGATTCAAAATCAAGCGAGTATAAAGATCCATGGAGCCTCTTCTTGCAATTTATACCAACATGACTCAAGCGGCAGTGCCACAAGTAAGTGGTACTATCATCATTACCTTGTATCTTTTGGCACCAATGTTATGAACATGTGTAACACTACGATCGAGATTCAATAAACCATTGAAGGTGATTATTCAAGCAAACAGAGTAACCATTATTCTCTTTAAATGAATAATCGTATTGCAATAAACACGATCCAATCATGTTCATGCTTAACGCAAGCACCAAATAACAATTATTTCGGTTTAACACGAATACCGATGGTAGAGGGAGCGTGTGACGTTTTGATCATATCAATCTTGGAAACACTTCCAACACGTATCGTCACCTCGCCTTTAGCTAGTCTCCGTTTATGCCGTAGCTTTCATTTCGTGTCACTAATCAGTTAGCAACCGAACCGGTATCTAATACCCTCGTGCTACTAGGAGTACTAGTAAAATACACATCAACATCATGTATATCAAATATACTTCTTTCGACTTTTGCCAGCCTTCTTATCTACCAAGTATCTAGAGTTGCTCCGCCTCAGTGACTGTTCCCCTCATTACAGAAGCACTTAGTCTCGGGTTTGGGTTTAATCTTGGGTCTCTTCATTAGTGCAACAACTATTTTGCCATTTCACGAAGTATCCCTTCTAGCCCTTGCCTTCATCGAAACTTAGTGGTTTTACTAACCATCAACTATTGATGCTCCTTCTTGATTTCTACTTTCGCAGTGTCAAACATCGCGAATCGCTCAAGGATCATTGTATCTATCCTTGATATGTTATAGTTCATCATGAAGCTCTCATAGCTTGGTGGCAGTGACTTTGGAGAACCATCACTATCTCATCTGGAAGATTAACTCCCACTTGATTCAAGTGATTGTCGTACTCAGACAATCTGAGCACACGCTCAACGATTGAGATTTTCTCCTTTACTTTGTGGACAAAGAATCTTGTCGGAGGTCTCGTACTTATCAACAAGGGCACGAGCATGAAATCACAATTTCATCTCTTTAGAACATCACTTATGTTCCGTGACGTTTCAAAACGTCTTCGGTGCCTTGCTTCTAAGCCATTAAGTATTTTGCACTGAACTATCGTGTAGTCATCAGAAACGTGTATGTCGGATGTTCACAGCATCCACAGACGACGCTCGAGGTGCAGCACACCGAGTGGTGCATTAAGGACATAAGCCTTCTGCGCAACAACGAGGATAATCCTCTTCAAAGTTTGCTACTATCAACTTTCAACTAAATTTTCTCTAGGAACATATAAAAACAGTAGAGCTATAGCGCAAGCTACATCATAATTCGCAAAGACCATTAGACTATGTTCATGACAATTAGTTCAATTAATCATATTACTTAAGAACTCCCACTTAAAAAGTACATCTCTCTAGTCATTTGAGTGGTACATGATCCAAATCCACTATCTCAAGTCCGATCATCACGTGAGTCGAGAATAGTTTCAGTGGTAAGCATCTCTATGCTAATAATATCAACTATACGATTCATGCTCGACCTTTCAGTCTCATGTGTTCCGAGGCCATGTCTGCACATGCTAGGCTCGTCAAGCTTAACCCGAGTGTTCTGCGTGTGCAACTGTTTTGCACCCGTTGTATGTGAACGTTGAGTCTATCACACCCGATCATCACGTGGTGTCTCGAAACGAAGAACTGTCGCAACGGTGCACAGTCGGGGAGAACACAATTTCGTCTTGAAATTTTAGTCAGAGATCACCTCATAATGCTACCGTCGTTCTAAGCAAGATAAGGTGCAAAAAGGATTAACATCACATGCAATTCATGAGTGACATGATATGGCCATCATCATGCGCTTCTTGATCTCCATCACGAAAACACCGGCACGATCTTCTTGACACCGGCGTCACACCATGATCTCCATCATCATGATCTCCATCAAGGTGTCTCCATCGGGGTTGTCGTGCTACTCATGCTATTACTACTAAAGCTACGTCCTAGCACTATAGTAAACGCATCTGCAAGCACAAACGTTAGTTTAAAGACAACCCTATGGCTCCTGCCGGTTGCCGTACCGTCGACGTGCAAGTCGATATTAACTATTACAACATGATCATCCCATACATCCAATATATCACATCACATCGTTGGCCATATCACATCACAAGCATACCGTGCAAAAACAAGTTAGACGTCCTCTAATTTTGTTGTTTCATGTTTTACGTGGTGACCATGGGTATCTAGTAGGATCGCATCTTACTTACGTAAACACCACAACGGAGATATATGAATTGCTATTTAACCTCATCCAAGGACCTCCTCGGTCAATTCCGATTCAACTAAAGTTGGAGAAACTGACACCCGCCAGTCATCTTTGAGCAACGGAGTTACTCGTAGCGATGAAACCAGTCTCTCGTAAGTGTACGAGTAATGTCGGTCCGAGCCGCTTCGATCCAACAATACCGCGGAATCAAGAAAAGACTAAGGAGTGCAGAAAAACGCACATCACCGCCCACAAATTGTTTTGTGTTCTACTCGAGAAGACATCTACGCATGAACCTAGCTCATGATGCCACTGTTGAGGAACGTCGCATGGGAAACAAAAAATTTCCTACGCGCACGAAGACCTATCATGGTGATTTCCATCTACGAGAGGGGATGAGTGATCTACATACCCTTGTACACCGTACAGCAGAAGCGTTAGTGAACGCGGTTGATGTAGTGGAACGTCCTCACGTCCCTCGATCCGCCCCGCGAACCGTCCCGCGATCAGTCCCACGATCTAGTGCCGAACGGACGACACCTCCGCGTTCAGCACACGTACAGCTCGACGATGATCTCGGCCTTCTTGATCCAGCAAGAGAGACGGAGAGGTAGAAGAGTTCTCCGGCAGCGTGACGGCGCTCCGGAGGTTGGTGATGATCTTGGCTCAGCAGGGCTCCGCCCGAGCTCCGCAGAAACGCGATCTAGAGGAAAAACCCTGGAGGTATGTGGTCGGGCTGCCGTGGAAAAGTCATCTCAAATCAGTCCTAAAAACTCCGTATATATAGGTGGGAGAGGGGGAGCCTTGCCTTGGGGCTCAAGGAGCCCCAAGGCGGTCGGCCGAGCCAAGGGGGGAAGGTCTCCCCCCCAAACCGAGTCCTACTTGGTTTGGTGGGTGGAGTCCTTCTTTCCTTTCCCACCTCCCCTTTTTTTTTTCTTTTTCTCTTTGATTTTTCTTCCAATGCGCATAGGGTCCTTTTGGGCTGTCCCACCAGCCCACTAAGGGCTGGTGCGCCACCCTCAAGGCCTATGGGATTCCCCAGGGTGGGTTGCCCCCCCGGTGAACTCTCGGAACCCATTCGTCATTCCCGGTACATTCCCGGTAACTCCGAAAACCTTCCGGTAATCAAATGAGGTCATCCTATATATCAATTTTCGTTTCCGGACCATTCCGGAAACCCTCGTGACGTCCATGATCTCATCCGGGACTCCGAACAACATTCGGTAACCAACCATATAACTCAAATACGCATAAAACAACGTCGAACCTTAAGTGTGCAGACCCTGCGGGTTCGAGAACTATGTAGACATGACCCGAGAGACTCCTCGGTCAATATCCAATAGCGGGACCTGGATGCCCATATTGGATCCTACATATTCTACAAAGATCTTATCGTTTGAACCTCAGTGCCAAGGATTCATATAATCCCGTATGTCATTCCCTTTGTCCTTCGGTATGTTACTTGCCCGAGATTCGGTCGTCAGTATCCGCATACCTATTTCAATCTCGTTGACCAGCAAGTCTCTTTACTCGTTCCGTAATACAAGATCCCGCAACTTACACTAAGTCACATTGCTTGCAAGGCTTGTGTGTGATGTTGTATTACCGAGTGGGCCCCGAGATACCTCTCCGTCACACGGAGTGACAAATCCCAGTCTCGATCCATACTAACTCAACTAACACTTTCGGAGATACCTGTAGAGCATCTTTATAGTCACCCAGTTACATTGCGACGTTTGATACACACAAAGCATTCCTCCGGTGTCAGTGAGTTATATGATCTCATGGTCATAGGAACAAATACTTGACACGCAGAAAACAGTAGCAACAAAATGACACGATCAACATGCTACGTCTATTAGTTTGGGTCTAGTCCATCACATGATTCCCCTAATGATGTGATCCCGTTATCAAGTAACAACACTTGCCTATGGCCAGGAAACCTTGGCCATCTTTGATCAACGAGCTAGTCAACTAGAGGCTTACTAGGGACAGTGTTTTGTCTATGTATCCACACAAGTATTGTGTTTCCAATCAATACAATTATAGCATGGATAATAAACGATTATCATGAACAAAGAAATATAATAATAACTAATTTATTATTGCCTCTAGGGCATATTTCCAACAGAGTAAGAGCAGGGTCCGACTACGGACGAAAACAAACGATAAAAGAAGAACGACGTCCATCCTTGCTATCCCAGGCTGCCGGCCTGGAACCCATCCTAGATCGATGAAGAAGAAGAAGAAGCAACTCCAAATGAGCAATCAACGCGCTCGTGTCAAGTAACCTTTACCTGTACCTACAACTGGTGTTGTAGTAATCTGTCAGCCACAGGGGACTCAGCAATCTCATTTCCAAAGGTATCAAGACTAGCAAAGCTTAATGGGTGAGGTATGGTTAAGTGGTGAGGTTGCAGCAGCGACTAAGCATATATTTGGTGGCTAACTTACGAATACCAGAAATAAGAGGGGGAAGATCTGCGCATAACGAACGTGAACTACTCATGATCAAATGAATGATCCTGAACACCTACCTACGTCAGACATAACCCCACTGTGTCCTCGATCGGAGAAGGAACTCACGAAAGAGACAGTCACGGTTACGCACACAGTTGGCAAGTTTTAATTAAGTTAACTTCAAGTTATCTAGAACCAGTGTTAAACAAAGTTTCCACGTTGCCACATAACCGCGGGCATGGCTTTCCGAAAGATTTAACCCCGCAGGGGTGCTCCAACTAGTCCATCACAAATTTCCACAAGCCGCATAGAAATCCTCAATCACGAAGCTCGCGATCTCGTCGGATTCCCTAGTGGAAAACCTCAACTCTGAGATTACCCAAAGCATCACCGGAATCCTAATACACAAGATGTTCCGTCAAAGGTAAAACTAACCCAGCAAGGCCGCCCGACGTGTCGACGATCTCGACAGGAGTCGCGTACCTCGTTCTCAGGACACGACGGATGGGTCACACTAGGAGAACCAAACCTCGGGTTGCCCCGCGGTGGCCTTGTAGTCTGCCAATTTGGATCAACACTCATGAGGAGCACTGGCCCGGGGGTTGATTAAATTATCCTCGGGGTCCGGAAAGTCCCTATGCAATTTTATTAGGTGTTTAGGTAAATGTAGTACCAAAGTTGGGCCTTGCCAGACCAGTCTTAATCTAAAACAAATTATCAAGGGGTCCCCATAACAACCCCGATCATGTTAAGAGTGCTCATTTATGGAACATAACACCGGTAGCCGGAAACTAAGGGGGCAAAGGTGGAACAAAACACAAGGCTAGAAAGGCCGAGCCTTCCACCTTTTACCAAGTATATAGGTGCATTAAATTAAATTAAATTAAAAGAGCCAGGAAAGATCCTTGGAAAAAACCTATGGGTTATGGGCCCACTCAAAGAAAACACCATTGAAAAGATTGCTAGAACGAGAGATATTGCACTGGTATGAAGAGAACTAGACGAGGTTGAGAACCTCGAAATAATTGAAAAGACTGGAAAGAAGAACTACAAAGATAACTTCAACGCTCCGGATAGAAAGAGAAGAATGAATAACAAGATAGACTGAAAAGAATTTCCGACATGGGAAATAATTACAAGGATGAAAAGGATATGATGAACACGGACAACTGAATTAAATTCACCGGGTAAGAGAGAAAAGAACAGAAAGCGGAAGCACCATGAAAAGAAAACTCTTGGATGAAAATTGAATCACTGAGAAAAAGGGCGGGAGGGCGGGGAAAAACAAAGACAACTTGGGCTAGATGAGACAACTCCGGAAAGAATTCAGAGAATGATCTTGCAAAATAGGAGAGGATGGAATTCACTTGAGGAGAAGCACACCGGTTGGAAAAGAATTAACATGACGACTCCGGTTGACCAGAATTGATAAGACAACTGACTGAGCAAAAGAATTAGCATTCACATAAAAATATGAGAACACCTCTTAGGAAAGATCTGAAACCACCACTTGACATCGAAGCAACACAAATTACCATATTCAGCAAAACAAAGGGATGAGGATTTTGTTGGAAGATTGTCCTATAAGCCACTACTTGAATTCCCACCTATGAATTCCCAAAATATCTGGTCATGCAATCTGGTACACAGATACAAGGAGTAATATCACACAACTCCTATACTAACTCGTCACCTGTATCACATCCGTCAACACACGACTAGAATCTCGGACCTTCATCTACAACAGACCCTCGTGATCACAACGATACAAAGTATGGCAGTACTCCCGAACAATCTGCACCAGTACTGGGGACATCGGGGTTATCTCGCCACTACTAGTATTGAAGCAATTACGAACATCCTTCGTACTGAGATACAAAGAAATCTGAATGATAACGATGTGCTCAAGAATCCCCTGGAGATCAACTCCCCTGAGACTTAGAGCAGATAGGAGGCACCAAGATAGAACACCATCACATCGGCATCATATAGATCTCAAAAATATCCGTGTGATCCTAAAATTTTTTTGAGTGAGAAGAGGAGTAGAATAAATTATTACGTCAAGATTCCTCACTAGAGCATAGAAGAAGAGAAAAAGAATCCTACTCTCCGATATATAACTAGACTCAAAGTATTTTTTTCACTGGACTCGACTCGGCCAAGTTCGATCAATCAAGGGGGCTCCTAGGTCGGTACTGCTCTGATACCAACTTGTCACGCCCAAGATGCGACCCTATCCTCAATTTGGCACGAAGGCCTCGTCAGGGATAGAAGCGCATCTCGTCGTGTCGCAAGAATGGATATCGTTACAAGTACATGTACTGAAAGGAAGAGATATATAATAGAATTGGCTTACACTCGCCACAAGCTACATCAGAGTAACATAAGTACATTACATAATCATCAAGAGTAAGAGCAGGGTCCGACTACGGCCGAAAACAAACGATAAAAGAAGAACGACGTCCATCCTTGCTGTCCCAGGCTGCCGGCCTGGAACACATCCTAGATCGATGAAGAAGAAGAAGAAGAAGAAGAAGAAGCAACTCCAAATGAGCAATCAACGTGCTCGCGTCAAGTAACCTTTACCTGTACCTGCAACTGGTGTTGTAGTAATCTGTGAGCCACAGGGGACTCAGCAATCTCATTTCCAAAGGTATCAAGACTAGCAAAGCTTAATGGGTGAGGTATGGTTAAGTGGGGAGCTTGTAGCAGCGACTAAGCATATATTTGGTGGCTAACTTACGAATACCAGAAATAAGAGGGGGAAGATCTACGCATAACAGACGTGAACTACTCATGATCAAATGAATGATCCTGAACACCTACCTACGTCAGACATAACCCCACCGTGTCCTCGATCGGAGAAGGAACTCACGAAAGAGACAGTCACGGTTACGCACACAGTTGGCAAATTTTAATTAAGTTAACTTCAAGTTATCTAGAACCAGTGTTAAACAAAGTTTCCACGTTGCCACATAACCGCGGGCACGGCTTTCCAAAATATTTAACCCTACAGGGGTGCTCCAACAAGTCCATCACAAATTTCCACAAGCCGCATAGAAATCCTCAATCACGAAGCTCGAAATCTCGTCGGATTCCCTAGTGGAAAACCTCAACTCTCAGATTACCCAAAGCATCATCGGAATCCCGATGCACAAGATATTCCGTCAAAGGTAAAACTAACCCAGCAAGGCCGCCCGACGTGTCGGCGGTCCCGATAGGAGTCGCGTACCTCGTTCTCAGGACACGACGGATGGGTCACACTAGGAGAACCAAACCTCGGGTTGCCCCGCGGTGGCCCCGTAGTCTGCCAATTTGGACCAACACTCATGAGGAGCACTGGCCCGGGGGTTGATTAAATTATCCTCGGGGTCCGAAAAGTCCCTATGCAATTTTATTAGGTGTTTAGGCAAATGTAGTACCAAAGTTGGGCCTTGCCAGACCAGTCTTAATCTAAAACGAATTATCAAGGGGGTCCCCATAACAACCCCGATCGTGTTAAGAGCGCTCATTTATGGAACATAACACCGGTAGCCGGAAACTAAGAGGGCAAAGGTGGAACAAAACACCAGGCTAGAAAGGCCGAGCCTTCCACCTTTTACCAAGTATATAGGTGCATTAAATTAAATAGCATTTAAATATGGTGATATAACAAGGAACCCATGCCTTCACATGGAAGCAACTGCACCTGCAACTAGCAATGCTAACACAGGGTTAAGCAAGCAGTAACATAGCCAATCAGTGGTTTGCTAGGTTGAACAGGTTGAGGGTTTCAAGGCATTGTTGAGAGGCTGGTAGTTAACATGTGGTAGGCAACGAGACATAAATGATAGCATCGAAATAACTAGCATGGCAATGATGGTATCTGGGGAAATGATCATCTTGCCTGAGATCCCGCTTGGAAGAAGAATGCCTCCGTGAAGCAGACGAACCGACGTAGTCGAACGGGTCCTCACATCCGACACGCTTGCGGAACTCTATCGAGACGGGGAAAACCAGAAACAAGCATCAACACACGGGATTCACCACACGATGCACAACACATATGATGCATGGACAGGCTGAATGCAAACTAGTCATGGCAAGACAATTCACCCAATCAAACACTACACATTAAGTGAAGTTCAATATGCAACGAGTTGCATATTGACGAAACTCCACGTTAATTTATTTAGTTCTATCCCGAGTAGATACACGGCAATATTAAATGTGATTAAACATGGCAAGAGGTGAAGCGCAATTAATCTACCTATCTAGGCATTTTAAATGAGGTCGGAAATGACATATAGCATCTCCGAGACGACCTCACATGTTCATTTACAATTCCGTCCAGATCTGAACTAATTCATTTAATTAGTTGTTAAACAGCAAAACAAATAGGTTCACGTGATTCTACGCGTCATTACAAGCAATCTACACATAGAGAACATCTCCAACGGAGCTACGGATCAAAAGATACAAGCACCGCAAGATATGATGGCATGAATGCAATATGTGTGCAACGACTGCTACGAGCACCTCCAATCATGCAACCAGCAAGAGAAAATGAAACTACACGAGATTCTAAGCAAGTTTCATGTAGGACACGATCAAATCGGAGCTACGGTTCAAAAACTGCGAGCAAAACAAGAAATCACTACAATCTGCCAAAATCAGCCACATAGCATTTTCTACGCCCCACAACTACGGCTACACAACTCCGATATGCCCAAGCAAGGCATGGCACGGAAGAGGGCAAGACGCACTACTACAAACAACTAACAACAACTAGTGTAGCAGCAAGGAGCACTAGGAAAAGAAGGCACAAAATGGCATCTCACACACTATTCAGACTTGGTGAAAATTACGCCTCATGAAAGTGCAGTTTTCGATCTGAAGCTATATTTACAGTAGGAAAACCTATAGATACAGGACTCCAAATTTCATGAAAATTTACAGCATGCTAGAGAAACACAAGGGGTACAACTAACTCCATTGGACCAACCTCAAAAGAGCTACAGATCACAAGATACAAGCAAGACAAGACAGCAACAAAATATAACAGATTCCAGACTTAGAAAAATTTTCAGCTCCTCCAAATCAGCACTATTTCTAGCAACTTGAGGGCAATCAAAACACACCTAAACATGCATTTCTATTGCAACTAAAAATAGTAGGGGCTAAACAAAACGTCCGAGATCAACTCTCTAGTTGACAACTCCGCCAAACGACGCACGGAATAAATCCTACGAATTAAACAAAAAGGCAACATGGCAAAATATCTCGCGAACTAATTTGCTCAAAAGCTAAAAATAATTGCACATAAAAATCCAAAGGATTTTTCTACCCCGGAAACATAAAAAATATGTGGGGTTGCACAACAAAATAAAGCCTCACATAAATGCGGGAAAATAACCTATATACGGGAAAATAAACTAGAGGAAATTGCCTACACGCAAAAATACAAATGATCGCTCTAAAATGCATGGAAAAATGGTCCCTAAAACATGGGCATTTTACCTAAGGCACTCGAGCAATCCGGGCCGCAAGAAAAATAAATACGGGACGTTCCCCTATTGGGACAGCATGCTAAACTAGGCGTTTGGCACGCTAAAACACGTCAAACAAATATGCAAGTTGTGGAATCGCATTCTATGCGAGAAACTACACGAAGTCCATATCTGAATCATCGCGATCCGATGCACGAATAATTAAGTACGGTCGTTTGAAAATAACTATTTTACTAAAATCCTAATCACAGAAAGAAACAAACTAAAAAAAATCTACGGGCCGAATTGGCCAAGGCCTCACCAGATCTCTGGGCTCACCAAGCCTAATCTACGCACAGGCGGGACTAGTGGGGCGGTGCTCACCTCAGGCCCATGGCCCATGTCGGCTTGGGAGGTAGCAGGAGGGCGCTGGCAGTTGGGCCGAAGGGCGCTGGGAGGCCCAGGACAGGGAGCACTGTGCTCGTCTCCGCTCGTCCTCGTTCCCGAGCTGGTAGCGCTCAGCGGCGGCTACAGGCTCCGGCACGGGAGGAGATGCCGGGGCGAGGAACCGGCAGGGGAGGCCGAGATCCGGCGGCGGAGGCAGCTAGTCGGTGGCCCCCGGCGAGATCTACGGCGCTGGTGGAGATGGCCGGAGCTTCGGGCTGCGGGCGACCTCCGGCGACAGGGAGGCGGCCGGCTCGGGCTCTTCGGTGAGCTGGGGCGCAAGGCGGCAGCGAAGGAGCGGTCAGCAGAGGGCGGCACGCCGGCTCGGGCTGCAGGAGGGTCGGGGCGAGTGCGGGCTGACGGAGAGGAGCAAGGAGGCGCGGTTGCACGGCGAGGCGACGGCGGATGGGCTCGGCCGGGCCCGATCTGGGCTCAGCAGGCCCGTGGCGGCTGGGGGAGGAGAGAGAGGAGAGAGAGTGGGGGGAATTAGGGTTTGGTGCGGATTTCGAGGCACAGGGGGGGTATTTATAGAGGATAGAGGGGCTCGGTTAACCGCAATCGCGCTTCGGATCCAACCGTGCGGTCGGATTCGGACGATTCCGAACGCGGGTATGGGTACATGGCCGTGTAGAGGGGATAATCGGAGACGAGAGGGAGAACGGGCGGTGGGGCGACACAATTTAAAACACCGGAACACGTCCGACGGTAGACCGAATACGGTGCCGCTACGGTCGACCGTTCGGGTACCAGACGGCGGCCTAGCCATATTAAAATAAGACCGCACGTCAAATCTCAACCCGATCAGAGAAAGTTTTACGCACACTTTTAAAACAGGGTTTCGAACGATGCCGCGGGCGCGTGCGAGTGCGGTCGGGCTCAGAGCGGACAACGACGAGAACCGGCAACTAACAACGGATGCAAGTTTTGAAAACGGGGGTAACGGAGACGCTGATGCAATGTTGATGATACGCATGATGCGAGGATGATGCAACAAATAAAAATAGACACATGACGAAAACGGAAAGAAGGGGGAATCTTCTGGAACGTCGGTCTCGGGCTGTCACAGGGGGCTCTCAAGTGAGTAGCTTGATCATATTATTCGTTGAGAGCTCAAACTGTTTGCACCCTTGCATCATATTTCTTGGTTCTTCATTGGTGATTCTCTTTGTGAGTTGTATAGCTTATGGTTATCTTCATGACAAGCTCGAGTTCATCGAAAAAGGAGGCAATATGCATCTTCTATGATGTTTTCGATGTTGGGAGTTTTTGTCGGTTCTTCATTCATAGATGTTTCACATCTCTATGCCATTGGCATTTTTATACTGCCTCTTCTTAAGATTTCCTGTTGGATAGCTCTTGTTTTGCTGAATCCAACAAACTTGAGTTTCCTAAATTCAGAGCTCGTATCCGAAAGTTATGGAAGTTCAGGGCAGGTTTCTCTCTCAATCGGAAGTACCGTTGGGGTAGAGCGGTAGTACTGCTGTGGTGGTACTACCGCCCTACGCTGCAAGCCTCTCTTCCTCTTATATTTTTTTTCTTGCTTCTTCGGGGTCTTTTTTCCATTTTGAGAGGTAGTACCGCCGAAGTGGTAGTACCGCTGTGGCGAACGGTAGTACAGCTACGGCGGCACTACCGCTCCGAGATCTCTTCCGTTTGCACATTTTTCCTTGAAACTTACATTCGAGCGGAAGTACCGCTCGCCTAAGTGGTACTACCGGTTGTGCACACGCTGAGTGCATCATGGTTCGATTTCGAGGGACCTATTTAAGGGGGTCTTCTTCCCCAATGGTCCCTATCCGTAGAGCCCGTGTTATTCCCCCATTCTTGACCTTCTTAGAGCTTGCAAACTCTAAATCCCTCCAATGATTCTTGCTAGTTCTTGAGGGAAAAGAGAGAGGAGATCTAGATCCACATATCCAGCAATCACTTTCTCCTCTATGTTAGGGGAACCCCTTGGATCTTGATCTTGGAGTTCTTTGTGAGCTCCTTGTTCTTCCTCTCATATTCCTCCATAGATTTTGTTTTTGTGGAGGGATTTGAGTGCGAGGGACTTGACCACTTCTTGTGTTCTTGCCATTGCATTATTTGCATCGGTTTGAGTTCTCCACGGTGATACGTGGAAGTGAAGTTTGAGAAGCTTATCACCCTTTGATACTTGGTACCCTAGAGATTGTTCTTCGTGGATGCTTTGGCGTCCTAGAATCTTGGTGGTGCCTTGGAGCTCAATCATTATGGTGTAAAGCTCTGGGCAAGCATCGGGGTCTCCAATTAAGTTGTGGAGATTTCCACAAGCATTTGAGGTCATCTCCGAGCCACAATCCATTGTGGTGAAGCTTCGTGGTGTCGTTGGGAGCCTCCAATTAAGTTGTGGAGATTGCCCCAACCTTGTTTGTACGGGTTCGGTGACCGCCCTCAATGGTCCCTTAGGATAATCACAACGTCTTGCATTGTGCAAGGGCATGAGGAGATTATAGTGGCCTTAGTGGCATCTTAGGGAGCATTGTGCCTCCACACCACTCCAAACGGAGATTAGCATCCACAAGGGTGTGAACTTCGGGTTCCATCATCGTCTTCGCGTTCCTCAATTTTTCTTACCCGAGATCTTTACTGATGCACTTTACTTTGTGATAGCCATATTGTTTCTTTTTATATATCTTGCTAGCACTTAGTTGTTTATCTTTCTTAGCATAAGTTGTTGGTGCACATAGGTGATCCTAGTTGTTTTAGGTTTTGTGCTTGACAAATTAAACGTTAGTTTTATTCCACATTTGTTCAAGCCTAAACCATAATTATTTTAAAGCGCTTATTCACCCCCTCTTGGCGACATCCATGTCCTTTCACAATGGTCGATTCCTCACCGAAGAACGCCTACCGCCTAGGAGTCTCCAACCTCCAAGAGTAACAAGAACAATGGGGAAAGCTCAAGGCTTTCTCAACTCACAAATTCCTTTGGTCAAGAGAAGGGAAAGGAGTGTGTATATCACCTGATTGGAGAACTTCTCACAAATACACTCAAATGCCTTTGGGATCTTGGATTAGGTGTATGAGGATGTGTGAGAGAGAGATATGTTTTCTAGTGTTACCTCATAGTGAATGGTCAACCTTATCTTGAGGTAGGGGAAAGATATATATAGTGGTAGTGAGATATGGTTGTTGTGGAGTAAGTGGCTGGCACTAGCTGGACATCTGGGCCATGGCCCATGGGCCGGACATCCGACATGGAGATAACATCACACGGGTAAAACAGAGTTCAAGTAGGAAATAAGAGGAGTCAGACATCCGCCCCTCCAGTGAAGACCGAGACATCCCGCGTACCAGTCCATCATGACAACACATTTCTAGTGTAGGGAGGTCAGATTTCCACTCGAGACCCGGACATCCTGCGGTTTGCTGGACATCCAGATCATATTAGGTGAGCATCAAATGCTCTATGGATAGCAGGGGGCAGATATCTGGGGCATCGCTGAAATCAGGGGGGGTAGACATCTGGCTTATATTAGGTGAGAATAAGATGTTGTCTGGATAACATAGTACAGATATCTGGGGTACCGCTTGAAAATTCAGCGACTGTTGAATGCCCGGACATCCGACACACGGGCCAGACATCCGGCTATCACAGGAAAACATAATTTCTTGTGAACAGTGGGTGCAGTTTAGAAGAGCTAAGGAGTTTGAATTGATTTGAGCTTGTCTTTTACTAACCCTATCAATCCCCTCTTAATAGTGAAATATCCCTATTCTCAAGAACAAAAGAAAACGGGATGTGTAAACCTCTTTGTTCCTTCTTTCTCAAGTCATATTAATTCCACGCGTCTGTGAACCATGCCCATTGTCATTTGAGGGCTAATACGTGAGATTTACTTCACAAACACCATTACTCCTCTACATGTACATTGTCATCAACATCAAAATATGATATATGGGCATGATTTCACTTTCAATCACCCCATTTTTGTTTGTTGATGACAATCATACATGTAGTATAAAAGATGTTGCAACATATTTCATAAGAGCACAAGTCATATGATAATTTTGACTGAGCTCCCCCTCAATGTGTGCATCTTTGGATTAGCAATAATTCAATCCACATATTTTATGTTTGCACATGGGAGCGTCTTTGAAACATAAGCAAGTCATAGTAAACCCATGAACAATAGCTCATATAATAGAGAGATATGATAACACATTAGATAGTACTTGAGATAGATTATACCATAATCTCACAATTAAAGTCTTACAACCCAATAGACATAACACAAATATATGGTTCACTCATAGTAAAGCCAATATATGATTCACATTATAGCATAGAAAACATAGATACTACTTCTCCTCCTTTAAAAGGAACACAAAAAAGGGCGAAGATACTACTACACGAAGTGGAATCACTCTTGGCACATGTCATCGTCATAGACCACTGATACTTCTCAAATGTATCTATAATTTTTGATTGTTCCGTTCTATTATATTATCATTCTAGGATGCTTTTTAAGCATTTAATTTCTATTTTATATTGTTTTGAGCACTAACCTATTAACCTAGTGACAACTGTCAGTTGTTGTTTTCTACATGTTTGTCGCTCTTCGCGAATATTGTACCAAGAAAATCCCAAATACCCTGAAACTTTTTATCAATTTTTTCTTGAAAAAATAAGGACATGAAAGCTTCGGAAGGGTACGAGAGGCCCCACGAGGTGGCACCAAGCCAATAGGGCGCGCATAGGGGGGTGGTCGCGCCCTGATGGGTTGGAGCCACCTCCCTTGGCCTCTAATCCTCCTTGTGTTGGAAATATGCCCTAGAGGCAATAATAAAATGGTTATTATCATATTTCCTTGTTCTTGATAATCGTCTATTGTTCATGCTATAACTGTATTAAAAGGAAACAGTAATACATGTGTGAATAAATAGATCACAATGTGTCCCTAGCAAGCCTCTAGTTAGCTAGCTCGTTTGTCAATAAATGATCATGATTTGCTGATCATGGGCATTAGATGTCATTGATGACGGGATCACATCAGTGGAGAATGATGTGATGGACAAGACCCAATCCTAAGCATAACACTAGATCGTATTGTTCGTATGATAAAGCTTTTCTAATGTCAAGTGTCTTTTCCTTCGACCGTGAGATTGTGCAACTCCCGGATACTGTAGGGGTGCTTTGGGTGTATCAAATGTCACAACGTAACTGGGTGACTATAAAGGTGCACTACGGGTATCTCTGAAAGTGTCTGTTGGGTTGGTACGAATCAAGATCGGGATTTGTCACTCCGTGTGACAGAGAGGTATCCATAGGACCACTCGGTAGAAAATCATCATGAGCTCAATGTGACTAAGGAGTTAGTCACACGATGACGTGCTATGGAACGAGTAAAGAGACTTACGGGTAACGAGATTGAACAAGGTATTGGTATACCGACGATCGAATATCGGGCAACTTCTATACCGACAGACAAAGGGAATTGTATACGGGATTGATTGAATCCTTGACATCGTGGTTCATCCGATAAGATCATCATAGAGCAAGTGGCAGCCACCATGGGTATCCAGACCCCACTGATGGTTATTGGCCAGAGAGGTGTCTTGGTCATGTGTGCGAGAGAGACACACTTAAGGTTCGGTGACGCTAGGGTTATAGGGAATTGTTATATAAGGTTACCGAAAGTTGTTCGGAGTCCCGGATGAGATCCCGGATGTCACGAGGAGCTCCGGAATGGTCCGGAGGTAAAGATTGATATATAGGACGGATGGTTTCGGACAGCGAAAGTGTTTCGGGCATCACTAGTAATGTACCGGGACCACCGGAGGTGGCCCCAGGGGTCCACCGAAGGGGGCAACAACCCCGGGATGTAAGGTGGGCCAAGTGTGGGAGGGAACCAGCCCCTAGGTGGGCTGGTGCGCCTCCCCACTCAGCCCAATGCGCAGGGGAGAGGGAAGGGGGGCAAACCCTAGGCACAGGTGGGCCTTAGGCCCACCAGGTGGTGCGCCACCCCCTCCCACCCTAGCCGCCGCCCCTTTCCCATCTGGTGGCTGCCGCACCACCTAGGGGGGAACGCTAGGGGTGGCGCACCCCCTCCCCTCCTCCTATAAATAGAGAGGGGTTTTGGCCCTTGGGAGACAGACTTCTCCCTCTCCCTCGGCGCAGCCCTGCCCTTCTTCCTCCTCCTCTCTAGCGGTGCTTGGCGAAGCCCTGCCGGGAGACCTCGTCTCTCCATCGACACCACGCCGTCGTGATGCTGGAGTTCTTCCCAACCTCTCCCTCCTCCTTGTTGGACCAAGGTGTGGGAGACGTCAGCGGGCTGCACGTGTGTTGAATGCGGAGGTGCCGTAGTTCGGCACTAGATCGGAATCACACCGCGATCCGAATCGCTGCGAGTACGACTCCATCAACTGCGTTCTAGTAACGCTTCCGCTTAGCGATCTTCAAAGGTATGAAGATGCTTTTACCGCTCTCTCGTTTCTGGTCTCTCTATAGGAAGATCTGAATATGCGTAGGAATTTTTTTAATTTATGCTACGTTACCCAACAGTGGCATCCGAGCCAGGTTTTCTATGCGTAGATTCTATGCATGAGTAGAACACTAAAGTTGTGGGCGATGATTTGTCAATTTGCTTGCCGCTACTAGTCTTATTTTTTTCCAGCGGTATTGTGGGATGAAGCGGCCCGGACTGACTTTACACGTACGCTTACGTGAGACTGGTTCCACCGACAGACATGCACACCGTGCATAAATGTGGCTAGCGGGTGTTTGTCTCTCCTACTCTAGTCGGATTGGATTTGATGAAAAGGGTCCTTATGATGGGTAAATAGCTTTCGCATATCATCGTTGTGGTTGTCACGTAGGTAAGAAGGCGTTCTTGCTAGAAACCCAAATTAGCCACGTAAAACTTGCAACAACAATTAGAGGACGTCTAACTTGTTTTTGCAGGGTTTGACATGTGATGTGATATGGCCAAAGTTGTGATGTTGCATGTATGATGTATGAGATGATCATGTTATTGTAATAGGTTTCACGACTTGCATGTCGATGAGTATGACAACCGGGAGGAGCCATAGGAGTTGTCTTAATTTATTGTATGAGATGCAACGCCATGTGCTTACTACTTTTACTTCATTGCTAACGGTTAGCTATAGTAGTAGTGGTAGTAGTAGTTGGCGTGACGACTTCATGGAGACACGATGATGGAGATCATGGTGTCACGCCGGTGACGATGATGATCATGTGATGCCTGAAGATGGAGATCGAAAGAGCAAAGATGATAATAGCCATATCATGTCACTATATGATTGCATTGTGATGGTTATCATGTTTTTCATCTTATTGCTTAGAACGACGGTAGCATAATAAGATGATCCCTCTTAAAATTTCGAGAACGTATTCCTCTAAGTGTGCACCATTGCGAAGGATCGTTGTCTCGAAGCACCACGTGATGATCGGGTGTGATAGATTCTAACGTTCGCATACAACGGGTGTAAGCCAGATTTACACACGCGAAACACCTAGGTTGACTCGACGAGCTTAGCATGTACAGACATGACCTCGAATACAAGAGACCGAAAGGTCGAACATGAGTCGTATGGTTGAATACGATCAGCATGAAGTTGCTCACCATGGTGACTAGTCCGTCTCACGTGATGATCAGACACGGGTTAGTCAACATGGATCATGTATCACTTAGATGACTAGAGGGATGTCGATTTAAGTGGGAGTTCATACTTAATTTGATTAAATGAACTTAGTTGTCATGAACTTAGTCTAAAAGTTGTCTTCATAAATATTGTAGATGGACAACGTCAACCGCAATTTCAACGCATTCCTAGAGAAAAACAAGCTGAAAGATGATGGTAGCAACTATGCGGACTGGGTTCGCAACTTGAAGCTCATCCTTGAAGCAGCTAAAAAGGCTTATGTCCTTGATGTGCCGCTAGGTGACCCTCCCGCTCCCGCAGCAGCCCAGGACATTCTGAATGTCTGGCAAACGCGGAGTGATGACTACTCTCTGGTTAGGTGTGGCATGTTATACAGTTTAGAAACGGGGCCCCAAAGGCGCTTTGAGCAACACGGAGCATATGAGATGTTCCAGGAGCTGAAGCTAGTTTTCCAAGCTCATGCCCGTGTCGAGAGATATGAAGTCTCCGACAAGTTCTTTAGCTGTAAGATGGAGGAGAACAGTTCTGTCAGTGAGCACATACTCAAAATGTCTGGGTTACACGGTCGTCTGACTTCACTTGGAGTCGAACTTCCGGATGATGCTATAATTGACAGAATCCTCCAGTCTCTCCCACGAAGCTACAAAGTCTTTGTGCTTAACTACAACATGCAAGGGATGGAGAAGACCATTCCCGAGTTGTACTCGATGCTCAAGTCTGCAGAAGTAGAAATCAAGAAAGAGCATCAAGTGTTGATGGTCAACAAGACCACTAGTTTCAAGAAAGGCAAGGGTAAGAAGAACTTCAAGAATGACGACAAAGCTGTTGCCGCGCCCGGTAAGCCAGATGCCGGGAAGAAGAAAAAGAATGGACCCAAGCCTGAGACTGAGTGCTTCTATTGCAAGGGAAAGGGTCACTAGAAGCGGAACTGCCCCAAATACTTAGAGGACAAGAAGGCCGGCAATGTTAAAGGTATATGTGATATACATGTTATTGATGTGTACCTTACAAGCGCTCGTAGTAGCTCCTGGGTATTTGATACCGGTGCAATTGCTCACATTTGCAACTCAAAGCAGGAACTGCGGAATAAGCGGAGACTGGCCAAGGACGAGGTGACGATGCGCATCGGGAATGGTTTAAAAGTCGATGTGATCGCCGTCGGAACGCTACCTCTACATCTACCGTCAGGATTAGTCTTAAACCTTAATAATTGTTATTCAGTACCAACTTTAAGCATGAACATTGTATCAGGGTCTTGCCTAATGCGAGACGGCTACTCATTTAAGTCAGAGAATAATGGTTGTTCTATTTATATGAGTGATATGTTTTATGGTCATGCTCCGCTGGTGAATGGTTTATTCTTGATGAATCTCGATCGGATGTTACACATATTCATAGTGTGAGTACCAAAAGATGTAAAGTTGATAATGATAGTCCCACATACTTGTGGCACTGCCGCCTTGGTCATATCGGCGTTAAGCGCATGAAGAAGCTCCATACTGATGGACTATTAGAGTGTCTTGATTTTGAATCATTTGACACATGCGAACCGTGCCTCATGGGCAAGATGACTAAGACTCTATTCTCAGGTATAATGGAGAGAGCAACCGACTTATTGGAAATAATACGTACTGATGTGTGTGGTCAAATGAACGTTGAAGCTCGCGGTGGCTATTGTTATGTTCTCACTCTCACCGGTGATTTGAGTAGGTATGGGTATATCTACTTGATGAAGCACAAATCTGAGACATTTGAAAAGTTCAAGGAATTTCAGAGTGAGGTCGAGAATCAACGTGACCGAAAAATCAAGTGTCTACGATCTGATCGTGGAGGAGAATATTTGAGTCATGAGTTTGGCACACACCTAAGGAAGTGTGGAATCGTTTCACAACTGACGCCGCCTGGCACACCGCAACGCAACGGAGTGTCTGAACGTCGTAATCGCACTTTATTAGATATGATACGATCTATGATGTCTCTTACTGACTTACTGCTATCGTTTTGGGGATACGCATTAGAAACTGCAGCATTCACTTTAAATAGGGCACCGTCTAAATCCGTTGAGATGACACCGTATGAACTATGGTTTGGCAAGAAACCTAAGTTGTCGTTTCTTAAAGTTTGGGGCTGCGATGCTTATGTGAAGAAACTTCAACCAGAAAAGCTCGAACCCAAAGCGGAGAAATGCGTATTCATAGGATAACCTAAGTAAACTATTGGGTATACCTTCTATCTTAGATCCGAAGGTAAAACCTTTGTTGCCAAGAACAGATCCTTTCTAGAGAAAGAGTTTCTCTCGAAAGAAGTAAGTGGGAGGAAAGTAGAACTTGATGATGTAATTACACCCCCTCTCGAACAGGATAGTAGCGCAGTGCGGGAAGGTGTTCCTGTGACGCCTACACCAACTGAAGAGGAAGTTAATGATGATGATCATGAAGCTTCGGATCAAGTTACTATTGAACCGCGAAGGTCCACAAGGGCACGCTCTGCACCAGAGTGGTATGGCAACCCTATGATGGAAATCATGTTGTTAGACAACGGTGAACCTTCGAACTATGAAGAAGAGATGGCGGGCCCAGATTCCAACAAATGGCTTGAAGCTATGAAATCCGAGATAGGATCCATGTATGAGAACAAAGTATGGACTTTGGTGGACTTGCCCGATGACCGGCGAGCCATAGAAAATAAATGGATCTTCAAGAAGAAGACTGATGCAAACGGTATTGTAACTGTTTACAATGCTCGACTTGTCGCAAAGGGTTTTCGACAAATTCAAGGAGTTGACTACGAAGAGACTTTCTCTCCCGTAGCGAAGCTGAAATCAGTCTGAATCATGTTAGCAATTGCCGCCTTTTATGATTATGAAATTTGGCAAATGGACGTCAAAACAGCGTTCCTTAACGGGAACCTTAAGGAAGAGTTGTATATGATGCAACCAGAAGGTTTTGTCGACCCTAAGGGTGCTAACAAAGTGTGCAAGCTCCAGCGCTCCATCTATGGGCTGGTGCAAGCATCTCGGAGTTGGAACATTCGCTTTAATGAGGTGATTAAAGCGTTTGGGTTCATACAGGTTTACGGAGAAGCCTGTCTCTACAAGAAAGTGAGTGGGAGCTCTGTAGCTTTCCTCATACTGTATGTGGATGACATATTATTGATGGGGAATAATATAGAGATGTTGGAGAGCATAAAGGCCTATTTGAACAAGAGTTTTTCAATGAAGGACCTTGGAGAAGCTGCATACATATTAGGCATCAAGATCTATAGAGATAGATCAAGACGCCTCATAGGTCTTTCGCAAAGTACATACCTTGACAAGATATTGAAGAAGTTCAATATGGAAAAATCAAAGAAAGGGTTCTTGCCAGTTTTGCAAGGTATGAGATTGAGTAAGACTAAGTCGCCGACCACGGCAGCAGAAAGAGAGAAGATGAGTTCTGTCCCCTACGCTTCAGCCATGGGCTCTCTAATGTATGCCATGCTGTGTACCAGACCTGATATAAACCTTGCCATAAGTTTGGTAGGGAGGTACCAAAGTGATCCCGGTATGGAACACTGGACAGCGGTCAAGAATATCCTTAAGTACCTGAAAAGGACTAAGGAAATGTTTCTCGTTTATGGAGGTGACGAAGAGCTCGTCGTAAAGGGTTACGTCGACACTAGCTTCGACACAGATCCGGATGACTCTAAGTCACAAACCGGATACGTATATGTGTTGAATGGTGGGGCAGTGAGCTGGTGCAGCAGCAAGCAAGAGGTCGTGGCAACATCAACATGTGAAGCAGAGTACATAACTGCTTCAGAAGCGGCTCATGAAGGAATTTGGATGATGGAGCTCATCACCAACCTTGGAGTCTTTCCAAGCGCGTCAGGTCCAATGACACTCTTCTGTGATAACACTGGGGCCATTGCCATAGCCAAGGAGCCAAGGTTTCACCGGAAGACGAAGCACATCAAACGCCGCTACAACTCCATCTAGGACCATGTCCAGAGTGGAGTAATAGATATTTGTAAAGTACACATGGATCTAAATGTTGCAGACCCGTTGACTAAACCTCTTCCACGAGAAAAACATGATCAACACCATAATGCTATGGGTGTTCGATACATCACAATGTAACTAGATTATTGACTCTAGTGCTAGTGGGAGACTGTTGGAAATATGCCCTAGAGGCAATAATAAAATGGTTATTATCATATTTCCTTGTTCGTGATAATCGTCTATTGTTCATGCTATAATTGTATTAAAAGGAACCAGTAATACATGTGTGAATAAATAGATCACAATGTGTCCCTAGCAATCCTCTAGTTAGCTAGATCGTTAGTCAATAGATGATCATGGTTTCCTGATCATGGGCATTAGATGTCATTGATGACGGGATCACATCATTGGAGAATGATGTGATGGACAAGACCCAATCCTAAGCATAACACTAGATCGTATTGTTCGTATGCTAAAGCTTTTCTAATGTCAAGTGTCTTTTCCTTCGACCATGAGATTGTGCAAATCCCGGATACCGTAGGAGTGCTTTGGGTGTATCAAACGTCACAACGTAACTGGGTGACTATAAAGGTGCACTACGGGTATCTCTGAAAGTGTCTGTTGGGTTGGTACGAATCAAGATCGGGATTTGTCACTCCGTGTGATGGAGAGGTATCTCTGGGCCCACTCGGTAGAACATCATCATGAGCTCAATGTTACTAAGGAGTTAGTCACACGATGACGTGCTACGGAACGAGTAAAGAGACTTACCGGTAACGAGATTGAACAAGGTATTGGTATACCGACGATCGAATATCGGGCAACTTCTATACCGACAGACAAAGGGAATTGTATACGGGATTGATTGAATCCTTGACATCGTGGTTCATCCGATGAGATCATCGTGGAGCAAGTGGGAGCCACCATGGGTATCCAGACCCCGCTGATGGTTATTGGCCAGAGAGGTGTCTCGGTCATGTCTGCCAGAGAGACACACTTAAGGTTCGGTGACACTAGGGTTATAGGGAATTGTTATATGAGGTAACCGAAAGTTGTTCGGAGACCCGGATGAGATCCCGGACGTCACGAGGAGCTCCGGAATGGTCCGGAGGTAAAGATTGATATATAGGACGGATGGTTTCGGACACCGGAAGTGTTTCGGGCATCACCGGTAACGTACCGGGACCACCGGGACCACCGGAGGTGGCCCCGGGGGTCCACCGAAGGGGGCCAACGACCCCGGGAGGTAAGGTGGGCCAAGTGGGGGAGGGAACCAGCCCCTAGGTGGGCTGGTGCGCCTCCCCACTCAGCCCAATGTGCAGGGGAGAGGGAAGGGGGGGGGGCAAACCCTAGGCACAGGTGGGCCTTAGGCCCACCAGGTGGTGCGCCACCCCCTCCCACCCTAGCCGCCACCCCCTTTCCCATCTGGTGGCTGCCGCACCACCTAGGGGGGAACCCTAGGGGTGGCGCACCCCCTCCCCCTCCTCCTATGAATAGAGAGGGATTTTGGCCCTTGGGAGACAGACTTCTCGCTCTCCCTCGGTGCAGCCCTGCCCTTCTTCCTCCTCCTCTCTGCTGGTGCTTGGCGAAGCCCTGCCTGGAGACCTCGTTTCTCCATCGACACCACGCCATCGTGCTGCTTGAGTTCTTCCCCAACCTCGCCCTCCTCCTTGCTGGATCAAGGTGCGGGAGACGTCACCGGGCTGCACGTGTGTTGAACGCGGAGGTGTCGTAGTTCGGCACTAGATCAGAATCACACCGCGATCCGAATCGCTGCGAGTACGACTCCATCAATTGCGTTCTAGTAACACTCCCGCTTAGCGATCTTCAAAGGTATGAAGATGCTCTTACCGCTCTCTCGTTGCTGGTCTCTCCATAGGAAGATCTGAATTTGCGTAGGAAAATTTTGAATTTATGCTACGTTACCCAACACCTTGTCCTATAAATTCATAAATATCCTAAAATCCTAAGGAGACTCCCAAAACACATTTTCTACCACCGCAAGTCTCTCTTCCGCTGTGTGCCCATCTAGAGCCCTGTTTCGGTGCCCTGTCGGAGGGGGGTCAATAATGGAAGGGCTCTACATGAACCTTGTTGCTACCATGGTGATATGTTAGTAGTTCACCACAGACCTATGGGTTGGTAGTTAGTACCTAGATGGCTATCTCTCTCTATGTTCTTCGTTGCCATGATCACCATGATTCTTGCGGTGATCTATCTTATGTAATCACTTTGTGCCGTGCATTTGTTGGGCTCCGATGAATTGTGGGTTTATGTTCATATTATTCATAAAATGTATTTAAGTCTTTTATGAATTCTTATATGTATGATTGTGATAGCTTCATAATCCTCTCTGATCTATTGATTTGGTTTGGCCAACTAGAATGATCTATCTTCAGTGAGGGGTGCATTGTAGTGGGTTCAATCTTGCGGTGTTCAATCTAGTGATAGGAAGGGACATGAAACATATTGTATTGTTTCCAATAAATGTGAAACAATGGGGTTGATTCATAATAATTGGATTTACTTTATCTACATCATGCCATTATTCTCCAAGCACCACTCTATTTCACTTACTCTAGATGCATGATGGATATGGGTAGATGTGTGGAGTAATAGTGGTAGATGCAGACATGAGTCGGTATACTTGCTTATGGACATGACGCCTAAATGTAATGATCATTTCCGTGAATTTATATTGCATAACTATGCGCTTTTCTATTAATTGCCCAACAGTAATTTGTTTACCCACGTATGCTTTCTACGAGAGAGATGCCTCTAGCGAAAACTATGCCCCCCGCATCTATTCACAAATATATTTACAAAAATACTAAATACCTTCTTATATTTTATTTTTTGTATTTACTTTTTATATTTAATATATTTCAACTATCTACCTATCACTACTTATCGCTTGCAAGTAACGAGTTCAAGGGGATTGACAACCCTCCTGCCCGCTTGGGTGCAAGTGTGTGCTCTTTTGTGTGTAGGCACTGAAGACGGGAAGTTTCTTGGTCCTCCTATTACTTTGATAACCTTGGTTCTCACTAAAGGAAATACTTATCTACACTGTGTTGGATCATCCCCTCCTCTTTAGGGAAAAACCAATGCAGATCACAAGTATCACGAAGGATTTCCGACGCCATTGGTGGGGAGTGTCATCAATTTCCTATCAAGTATCTTCTCACAAATTGTCATTCACTTGTTCTACTTTTTATTTGTTGTTATATTTTGCTTGGTATAAAAATAACAATTAAATTCATCTTTGATAGTTTACTTGTTAGCTTGTTACACTTGCTAGTTTACTCGTTTTGCTTGTTACTTTGCTTGCTTGGTCAACATGTCTAAAGATAGATTCTATAATATTTATCATTACCAAAGGATGGCTGAAATTGAAAGCTCCATGAAAACTTTTATGACTACTCTACATGAGCACAATAAACTCTTTGCTACCGATATTAAGGAACACTCAACCTTGCTAGATTCTATTAGTAAGCAACTTGATGAAGTTAATTGGGAATTATCTAGTCTCCAATCACAATTTTCCCAAACTAAAGAGTTTATAGGAAAGATATCTCATAAGCAAACTACTCTAGTAGATAGGATAGTCGCTAAACTATAATCTTTCCCTATTGTTAATCATGATGAAGATCTTAAACTGATCGGTACTTCTCTCATTGAATCCTTGTTTACTAATCTGAAAATAGATGATAATGGGACTGGAGATGAGTCAACCTTAGCTAGAAGGCGTCCTGTTTGTTCGGAGGGTGATGATTCTAATGATAAAAATGAAAAAAAGTGGGTTTGAAGAGGTCAAAACTTAAAATAGTGATGTTCCCGCTATCTTGGATTACAAGGACTTTAATTATGAAAGTTTCTCTTTAGTAGAATGTATTTCCTTGCTGCAATCTATTATTAGGTTACCCAATTCTTATGAACAGAATAAAACTTTTACTAAACATATTGTAGAAGCAACGTAAAAGTGTATGATGAGAAACATGAGTTAGAAGTCCTTATACCTAGAAAGTTGCATGATGAATGGGAATCTACTATTAAAATTAAGCTCAAATATTATGAATGCAATGCTTTATGTGACCTTGGTGCTAGTGTTTCAACTATACCTAAATCTCTATGTGATGTACTTGGTCTCACCGGTATACATGAGTGTTCCCTTAACTTGCATTGCATCTTGCAGATTCTACCATCGAGAAACCTTGGGGTAGAATAAATGATGTGCTTATACTTGATAATATAAATTATGTTCCTGTATATTTCATTGTTCTTGATATTGAATGCAATGCGTATTGTCCAATAGTACTTGGAAGACCTTTTCTACGAACTATAGGCATACTTATTGATGTGAAAGAGGGAAAAATAAGGTTCCAACTCCCATTAAAGAAAGGGATGGAACACTCTCATAGGAAGATAATTAAACCACCTTATTAATCTATCACGAGGGATACTTATGGGTGGAGTGTCAAAGATGACAACACTTGAAACTATGTAGTATGCCTAGCTAGGGGCTTAAGACGATAGCGCTTGTCGCGAGGCAACCCAATAATTATCTTAGTTTTCTTGTTTTACTTTATGTTTGTGTGATATAAAATGATAATTTCTTCTGTAATGATTGTGTTTTTATCTTTAAATTAGTATTTGTTCTATGTAAAGCCTTTGTGACAATTTGAATAATAAGTAGAATCGATACGGTGCAAAAATAAAAAACTTTTGCATCCAGTGCAGAATATCTCCAATTTTACTAGAATATATTCTTGATATTATTAGTTTTATGGAGTATTGCTATAAAAATTCCTCAAGTTATCCTAATTTTTCAGAATGTTTTGAGATCACGAAGTATGGCGTTTTTGCTGATCACTACAAACTGTTTTGTTTTAGATATATTCTGTTTTTGCTTAGTTAGTTTGCCTGTTTTGATGATGCTATGGACTATATCAAGGGGTATAAGTCATAGGTAAGTTAGAATACATTACCTTATGAAATAATAAATATGAATCAATTTATAAAAGTACCTAATGTTTATGGTTCGCCTATCATACTAACGGATCTCATGAGTTTTTTGTTGAGTTTTGTGTGCTGGAGTTTTTAATTTTGTGGTGTTATCACAATGGATGAAGGAATAATGAGTGGCAAAGATCCTAAGATTGAGAATTACCAAGGCACCCTAAGTCAAATTCTAGGAAGACTGGAGTGTCTAAGATTGGGGATGCCCTGAAAGGCATCCCCTCTTTTGTCTCAATCCATTAATATGTCACTTGGAACTATATTTTTTATTCATCACATGATATGAATTTTGCTTGGAGCGTCGTATATTATATTTGCTTTTGTTTTAGTTTTCACAATCATTTTTTTCTGACACACCCACTTGATAGAGACACATTTTTTCACCATGATTTGTTAGAATACTCTATGTGCTTCACTTATATCTTTTGAGCTAAGAACTTACTCTAGTGCTTCACTTATATCTTTTAGAGGATGGTGGCATATAGATTTTATAGAAATAATTGCACTCTCATTCTTAACTTAAAATTTGTTTGGGAGTTAATAAGTAGTGATGGTAATTTGCATGGGTTATAAGACTAGTCCAAAATAATAGGTATTGAAAGAGTGCATAATCAAAACTTTCATGTAACACACAAAAGAGAAATTGCGAGTTAATGATATTGATGTGGTAATATGAAAGGGCGTGAGTGCATGGTTGTTGGTTAGTAAAAATATATATAGTTAAAGGGTGTTAATTTGTTGTTCATCAAAATATTGGTTATGGCATGATGATGTTGTGTGAGCATTCTTATTCCTCGTTAAAATCCTAGTGTTGTTTAGGTCGGGGGCACGCGATGGTTAACTCCTACCAACCTCCTCCCAAGGGGCATGCGAGTAGTACTTTGCTTTGAGTGAGAAAATAAAACCTTGAAATAAGTTTGTGAGTCCTTTATGACTAATGCGAATCCATGGATGTGCGCAATCTCACCACCTCATATTTGCTAGCCTCTTCGGTACCGTGCATTGCCCATTCTCAACTAGAGGATCGATGCGAACTTCACGAGTGCATCCAAAACCCGCGGCATGATACACTCTATTGCACATAAGCCACCTTATATCTTCCTTAAAACAGCCACCATACCTACCTATCACGGAAATTCCATAGCCATTCCGAGATATATTGCCATCCAACTTCCATTGCTACATCATATGACCAGTACACTCATTGTTATATTGCTTTGCATGATCACGTAGCTGACATAGTATTTGTGGCAAAGCCATCGTTCATCATTATTATACATGTTATGCTAGATCATTGCACATACTGGTACACTATCGGAGGCATTCATATATGGTCATATTGTTTAACAGGTTTACATATTGAGTTATAAGTAAATAGAAGTGTGACACTTTTCATTATTAGGTTACCGTATCACTTAAGAAAGAATGATGGAGACAATGATTCCACCACAAGTTGGGATGACACTCCAGACGAAAAAGATATATTAAAAAAATAAAAAGAAAAAATGAGAGAAAAGAGAGAAGGGACATTGCTAGTATATCCTTTTCCATACTTGTGCTTCAAAGTAGCACCATGTGTTTCATATAGAGTGTCTCATGTTTTCTGACTTTCCTATGCTAGTGGAATGTTTTCATTATAGAACTTGTGAGGGAGTCCAGGATTAAGGGGTCCTCACGTATTCGGCTTACTATGAAGAGGTCGGCATAATGGGTCGTGCCTATGATGGGTCGGGCTGTGCGATTGTCTCGTATTCAAGAAGGAGAACCCTGAAGACTGGCATGGCGACTAAGTAAAGTAGGCTAGGTCGGTTGCATGGAACCCTAGCCCCCCGATGACTATTTAAACTGGGGGTCCTCGTCCATATATAGGGGGATTGTTCCACCTAGGGTTTAGTATACACGATCTCGAGGTAGACTCTGTAATTATCATCCACCTCAATATAATCAAGCAAGACGTAGGGTTTTACCTCCTCAAGAGGTCCCGAACCTGGGTAAACATTGTCTCCCCCTCTCTCCTGCAACCCATTGATCTAAGGTCCACAGGTCAGGATCCCTACCCAAGATCTGCCGGTTTGGACACCGACATTGGATCTTTCATTGAGAGTTCCACTGATTGGATCATCGAAAGATCGATGGTGCGCCTAGTCATCAGCGAAGAGATCATTAACAAGGATTTCTTCGTCCCCGGACAAATCTTCGCCTTTGGAAGCGTGGTTCTGCACGCCAATCCGATCGGCCACCTCGGCCTGGTCGAGAACTTTGCCCCTGGTGAGGAAGTTAGGTTCGGGAACCTGGAGTTCACCACTGACCCCCGGGGAGATCTTGCGTTAACAAAACTCTTAGCTCCTCTCGAGGAACTCGCGGCCCCCGACACTTCGGTGTGGAAAGCCGCAGACCTCACCACCGGGACGACCTTCGTCCCCACCTCGGCCTTAGAGCTCGGCGCAATGAACACACCGGAGTGTAGCTTGACCAAGAACACTCTAGGAGCGACTTCAAGTGCCACCAGGAGATCGGCAACACGGGTTGAACCCGAACAAGAAAGTTGTGCGTGCCCCACTGAAATCCCCATGCTACACAAGCTACTCGATTAAATGCAAGTCATGGGGATGACAAATGTCCAACTTACGGTCTATGACCAGATCGGGCTTAGACCCGACGACAAGGAAATCTACATCCCACCCATTACTCATCTGACAAAGATCGTCGAGTGCCCACTCACAGGCTCCCCGCACCAATCACCTAAGATGAGGATGGTCTACATCCCGATCAGTGATCTTCCGGACTCATCCAACAGTTCGGAAAATCTATCTCGCCCTGAAAATGCGTCAGGGCCAGCAGCAGGCCCAGCGCGCGACCTAGTCGGGAACGCAACCATTGAGGTTTCGTGCCTGCAAATCACAGTAATCCAAAATCTTTCCCCACCCACCACCCATACCAAGCATAAGCCGGAAAAGTGCGGCTCTCCGGGCATGTACGAAGTCACGTAGAAGCCAGGAAAATCGGTACACCACTTTTTGGCTAGATTCGTCCCCGGCAACAGGACCGGAGGCCGCAACGAGTGGGAGCTTATTCACGCTTTTCAGCAGCATTGCCACGATGAGGGTATCCTCAACGCCCTCTTGCGTCGCTAGATTCACTCCTTCATCGTGTTGTCGAGCATACTTCTTAAATAATGCACCAAAGAAAGTACTTTGCAAATTCAGCAAATGTGCAATAACCCGCCTCGCCAGACCAATCCGTATAAGACGCACACCCTCGGTTATGGGGCCGGTCGCAAATCGGAAACTCAACTGAAAGAACTCGGAAACGGGCTAAATTGGTCCTTGACGTACTACTGGATGAGCCATGCCCCATACAACCCGCCCAACCTGAATCAAGCTCCACCCATAGCCTTAGAGCATGTTGGGTCCTCAGGTAGGTCGCAAAAAGTGGAGAAACTATCCTCATTGCACCACCATTGGAGCGCCGGCCAATGGCACCACCGAATACAACCAAAGAGATCTTAACGATCTATGCGACGTTTACCTCAAAAAACCACACGAAGAGAGCCTTTCGAGAGCTCCATCAAATCCATCATATAGCACCGACAAACCCATGGTCGAACACACCTATCACGTTCTACCAGGGCTACGAGCCGATGGCCAGTTGTAAGTGCATATAGTGCCCCTTAGTGATTTTGGTGGATTGAAGACTTATAGGTTAAGAGACTGATAAGTTTGTAAGTGTACACATGCTCTATAGGTCACTGAGGAGTTTGAGTTATTCGATGAATATCGACCCCTCAAAATGTATGTCTTCGGGTGAAGACTTTGGTCATTCCTTGAAGACCTTGATCGCGAAGAAATTGCGAAGAAATTGATATTACTCATGAATACATTGAAGATGAGGAATTCGGTGTGTCCCGAAGAAAATACCGTGAAGAATTTGAAGCTTGAAGATTTACTCTTTTTGTTTAATTTTCTTCATTCTTGAGTCATAGGAACACCGTACTGTTAAAGGGGGTTGAGGTAAAACTATGGAAATAATTTCCTCATGATGCTCAACTCAAACCTACACATACCAAATCCTTCAAGAGAGGAACGTGAGGGACATGAGGACTTTCAAAGTTGAAAGTTCCGACCGTTGGCGCACCGCGAGCCACCTGCGCCAAATCTTATACACCCAACAGACATGTCATTAAGGGCATTAACATCAAATCATGTTGGGATGCTCCGAAGCTATAAATAGCCGCCCCCACAACCACTAGCTAGTTGGCTACCGTGAGAGAAACTAACACTTTTCATTTTGAGCAACCCAATTCCTCGAGGACTTTGAGCGAAAATCATCAAGTGAGGAAAAACCCAAACACCCAAACCAAAACCCAAACCCAAAGTGATTGAGCACCACTTAAGAGATTGTTCCTGTGTGTAACCGACACTTGTTACCTTTGAGGACTGTGCATCCTCTAGACGGCTAGGAGACATGGTCTAGAGCATCGAACAGTCAATTGTTGATCGTTGTGTGACCCAGTTTGTGAGGGTTTGGAAGTCTTCCCTGAAGACTTACCACGGGTGTTGGGCGAGGACTGTGTGTCCTTAGATCAAGGAGAATACGGTAGGGATTGTGTGTCCCAGGACTATGTGTCCTTTGGTTTCAATACCAAGCCGCTCCAAACCAGATGTACAACTTTCACAACAGTTGGAACTGGGTCATCAACCATTGTCTTCACCGAGCTACGAGTTCTATTTCTTCAACTCTTTTCAATTGCACGTTGAAGACTTTCATCTGTACTGTTTGGGGAATTTGACTGAAGACTTTCTCTAAATTACTCACCCCAAATTCTTCGCCTGCTTATCCTGTGTACATGACGTGTGCAAACCGAACCAATCAATTCACACTGAGTACTTTGCTGTAGTCGTTATTGTACTTCTATCTAAGTACTATTTCCACTACACTTAGTTCATAACTGAAGACTTCCCTCACTAGGAATTTTCTCAGTGATGAATTTGTAAAAATCACCTATTCCCCCCCTCTAGTCGATATAACGCACTTTCAATTGGTGTCAGAGCAAGGTACTCCCTTGTTCTATGTGATTTTGGTTTAACCGCCTGGAGTTTTAGTTATGTCGACCGCACGTATGATCAAGGTTACTGCAGGTTGTCCTACCTTCAAAGGAAAGGACTTCCCCTACTAGAATACCAAGATGCAAATGCATCTTCAAGCAATTGACAATGATCTCTCGGACATTGTGGAACATGGTGTTCCCTCCATCACTGCAACTATCTTTGCCGCTGATATGAAGAAGTTCAAGCAACTCGACTCGCAAGTGAAGAATATCATATGTGGCCATATGAGCAAAGTGACGTATGGCAGAGATAGTGCTTTGGGCTCAGCGAAGCTTATCTGGGATAGTGTTGGGGAACATAGTAATAATTCAAAAAAGAATTCCTACGTGTTACCATGATCAATCTACGAGATGCTAGCAACGAGAGGAAGAGAGTGCATCTTGATACCGTTGAAGATGGCTAAGCGGAAGCGTTACAAAGAACACAGTTGATGGAAGTCGTACTCGCGGTGATTCAAATTGCGAAAGATCCGATCCAAGCACTGAATGAACGACGCCTCCATGTTCAACACACGTATAGCCCAGGGAGGAGAAGTTGAGGGAGAGCTCCGGCAGCACGACGGCGTGGTGGCGGTGGAGCTTGTGGTTCTCCGGCAAGGCTTCGCCAAGCGCTACAGAGGAGGAGGTGTAGGGGGTAGGGCTGCGCCAGGGAGAGAGGGTTCAGGTAGTGCGCAACCCTCTCACCCCATCTATTTATAGGGGGAAGGGGAGAGGGGTCCAGCCACCCTACATGGCCTAGGAGGGGCGGCAGCGGCCAAGGGGGGAGGCTTGCCTCCCAAGTTGGTGGGAGGCGCCCCCCACACCCTAGGGTTCCCAGCCCTAGGCGCCTTGGGCCCTTGGGTGGTGCGCACAAGACCATGAGAGAGCTGGTTCCCACCCACCTTCAGCCCACGTGGCCTCTCCCGATGGACCCCCAAAACTCTTTTGGCGGTCCCGGTACAATACCGATAAACACCGAAACCTTTCCGGTGACTGAAACTGGACATCCCTTATATAAATCTTCACCTCCGGACTATTCCGAAACTCCTCGTGACGTCCGGGATCTCATCTGGGATTCTGAACAACTTTCGGTAACCACATACAATTCCCATTACAACTCTAGCGTCACCGAACCTGAAGTGTGTAGACGCTACGGGTTCGGGAACCATGCAGACATGACCGAGACACCTCTTCGTCCAATAACCAATAGCGGGATCTGGATACCCATATTGGCTCCCATATGTTCCACGATGATCTCATCGGATGAACCACGATGTCGGGAATTCACTTAATCCCGTATACAATTCCCTTTGTCCATCGGCATGTTACTTGCCCGAGATTCGATCGTCGGTATCCCTATACATTATTCAATCTTGTTACCGACAAGTCTCTTTACTCGTTCCGTAACACATGATCCCGTGGCTAACTCCTTAGTCACATTGAGCTCATTATGATGATGTATTACCGAGTGGGCCCAGAGATACCTCTCCGTCACACGGAGTGACAAATCCCAGTCTCGAGTCGTACCAACTCGACACACACTTTCGGAGATACCTGTAGTGCACCTTTGTAGTCACCAAGTTACGTTGTGACGTTTGATACACCCAAATTATTCCTACGGTATCCGGGAGTTGCACAAACTCACGGTCTAAGGAAATGATACTTGACATTAGAAAAGCCCTAGCAGATGAACTACATGATCTTGTGCTATGGTTAGGATTGGGTCTTGTCCATCACATCATTCTCCTAATGATGTGATCCTGTCATCAACGACATCCAATGTCCATGGTCAGGAAACCATGACCATCTATTGATCAACGGGCTAGTCAACTAGAGGCTCACTAGGGACATGGTGTGGTCTATGTATTCACACATGTATTACGATTTCCGGTTAATAAAATTATAGCATGAACAATAGACAATTATCATCAACAAGGAAATATAATAATAACCATTTTATTATTGCCTCTAGGGCATATTTCCAACAGTCTCCCACTTGCACTAGAGTCAATAATCTAGTTACATTGTGATGAATTGAACACCCATAGAGTTCTGGTGGTGATCATGTTTCGCTTGTGGAAGAGGTTCAGTCAACATATATGCGACATTCGGATCCGTATGTACTTTAAAAATATCTATCTCTCCATCCTTAATGTAACCACGTATGGAGTTGAAGCGTCGGTTGATGTGCTTGGTCTTCTTGTGAAACTTGGGCTCCTTGGCAATGCCAATAGCTCCAGTGCTGTCACACAAGAGAGTCATCGGGCTCGACGCATTGGTAATCACTCCTAGGTCGGTGATGAACTCCTTCATCCAGACTCCTTCCTACGCTGCTTCCGAAGCAGCTATGTACTCCACTTCACATGTAGATGCCGCCACGACGCTTTGCTTGCAACTGCACTGGCTGACTGCCCCACTATTCAAAATATACACGTATCCGGTTCGTGACTTGGAGTCATTCAGATCAATGTCGAAGCTAGCATCGACGTAACCCATTACGATGAGCTCTTCGACACCTCCATAAATGAGAAACATATCTTTAGTCCTTTTCAGGTACTTAAGGATATTCTTGACCGCTGTCCATTGATCCATTCCGGGATCACTTTGGTACCTCCCTACCAAACTTGTGGCAAGATTCACATCAGGTCTGGTACACAACATGGCATACATAATAGAGCCTATGGCTGAAGCATAGGGGTCGACACTCATCTTTTCTCTTTCTTCTGCCGTGGTCGGGCATTGAGGTGTGATGAATCTCACACCTTGCAATATAGGCAAGAACCCCTTCTTGGACTTATTCATATTGAACTTCTTCAATATCTTGTCAAGGTATGTGCTTTGTGAAAGACCAATGAGGCGTCTCGATCTATCTCTATTGAACTTGATGCCTATTATGTAAGGAGCTTCTCCAAGGTCCTTCACTGAAAAACACTTATTCAAGTAGGCCTTTATGCTTTCCAAAAGTTCTATATCATTTCCCATCAACAATATGTCATCCACATATAAAATGAGAAATGCTACAGAGCTCCCACTCATTTTCTTGTATATACAGGCTTCTCCATAATTGTGTACAAACCCAAACGCTTTGATCACCTCAGCAAAACGAATGTTCCAACTCCGGGATGCTTGCACCAGCCCATAGATGGAGCGCTAGAGCTTGCATACCTTGTCAGCATTTTTGGGATCGACAAAACCTTCCGGCTGCATCATATACAATTCTTCCTTAAGAAAGCCGTTAAGGAATGCCGTTTTAACGTCCATTTGCCAGATCTCATAATCATAAAATGCGGCAACCGCTAACATGATTCAGATGGACTTCAGCATCGCTACGAGTGAGAAAGTCTCATCGTAGTCAACTCCTTGAACTTGCCGATAACCCTTAGCCACAAGCCGAGACTTATAGACGATCACATTACCGTCCGCGTCAGTCTTCTTCTTAAAGATCCATTTATTTTCTATGGCTTGCCGATCATCGGGCAAGTCCACCAAAGTCCATACTTTGTTCTCATACATGGATCCTATCTCGGTTTTCATGGCTTCAAGCCATTTGTTGGAATCCGCGCCCGCCATGGCTTCTTCATAGTTCAAAGGTTCACCGTTGTCTAACAACATGATTTCCAGGACAGGGTTGTCGTACCACTCTGGTGCGGAACGTGTCCTCGTGGACCTATGAAATTCGGTAGTAACTTGATGTGAAGTTTCATGATCTTCATCATTAACTTCCTCTCTCGTCGGTGCACACACCCCAGAAACATTTTCCTACGCCGCGCTACTCTCCGGTTCGAGAGGGGGTACAATTACCTCATCAAGTTCTACTTTCCTCCAACTCATTTCTTTCGAGAGGAACTCTTTCTCTAGAAAGGATCCATTCTTGGCAACAGAGATGTTGCCCTCGGATCTAAGATAGAAGGTATACCTAGTAGTTTCCTTAGGGTATCCTATGAAGACACACTTTTCCGATTTTGGTTCGAGCTTTTCAGGTTGAAGTTTCTTGACATAAGCATCGCATCCCCAAACTTTTAGAAACAACGGCTTAGGTTTCTTCCCAAACCATAATTCATATGGTGTCATCTCAACGGATTTAGATGGTGCCCTATTTAAAGTGAATGCGGCAGTCTCCAATGCATATCCCCAAAATGATAACAGTAAATCAGCAAGAGACATCGTAGATCGCACCATATCTAATAGAGTGCGATTAAGACGTTCATACACAGCATTACGCTAAAGTGTGCCAGGCGGCGGGAGTTGTGAAACAATTCTACATTTCCTTAAGTGCGTGCTAAACTCGTGACTCAAATATTCTCCTCCACGATGAGATCGTAATAACTTTATTTTCTTGTCATGTTGATTACCCAACTCTGAAATTCTTTGAACCTTTCAAAGGTCTCGGACTTGTGTTTCATTAAGTAGACATACACATATCTGCTTAAGTCATCAGTGAAGGTGGGAACATAACGATAGCCACCGCGAGCCTCAACGCTCATTGGACCGCATACATCGGTATGTATTATTTCCAACAAGTTTGTTGCTCGCTCCATTGTTCTGGAGAACGGAGTCTTAGTTATCTTGCCCATGAGGCATGGTTCGCACATGTCAAATGATTCATAATCAAGAGACTCCGAAAGTCCATCTGCATGGCGTTTCTTCATGTGCTTGATACCGATATGACCAAGGCGGCAGAGCCACAAGTATGTGGGACTATCATTATCAACCTTACATCGTTTGGTGCTCACACTATGAATATGTGTAACATCATGTTCAAGATTCATTAAGAATAAACCATTGACCAACGGGGCATGACCATAGAACATATCTCTCATATAAATAGGACAACCATTATTCTCAGATTTAAATGAGCAGCCATCTCGCATCAAACGAGATCTAGATACAATGTTCATGATCAAAATTGGTACTAAATAACAATTATTGAGGTTTAACACAAATACCGAAGGTAGATGTAGAGGTAGCGTGCCGACGGCGATCACATAGACCTTGGAACCATTCCCGACGCGCATCGTCACCTCGTCCTTCGTCAATCTCCACTTATTCCTCACCTCCTGTTTTGAGTTACAAATGTAAGCAACTGCACCGGTATCAAATACCCAGGAGCTACTACGAGCGCTGGTAAGGTACACATCAATAACATGTATATCATATATACCTTTGACGTTACTGGCCTTCTTATTTGCTATGTACTTGGGGGCAGTTCCGCTTCCAGTGACCGGTTCCCTTGCAATAATAGCACCGAGTCTCACGCTTATGGTCCATTCTTGGGCTTCTTCCTGACAACTGATTTACTCGGCGCGACAACTGCTTTGTCGTCCTACTTGAAGTTCTTCTTACCCATTCCTTTCTTGAAACTGGTGGTCTTATTCACCATCAACACCTGGTGTTCCTTTTTGATTTCCACCTCCGATGATTTAAGCATCGAATATAACTCAGGAATGGACTTCTCTATCCCTTGCATATTGTAGTTCATCACCAAGCTCTGGTATCTAGGTGGAAGAGACTGGAAGATTCTGTCAATAACCAAGTCATCCGGAAGATTAGCTCCGAGCCGAGATAAGAGGTTGTGCAACCCAGACATTTTGGGTATGTGCTCGCTGAGAGAACCATTTCCTCCATCTTACAACTGAAGAACTTGTCGGAGACTTCATATATATCGACCCGGGCATGAGCTCGGAAAACCATTCTCAACTCTTGGAAGATATCATAAGCTCCATGTTGCTCAAAACGCTTTTGGAGCCCCGGTTTTAAACTGCAAAGCATGCCGCACTGGACCAGGGGTAATCATCACTACGCGACTGCCGGGCATTCATAATGTCTTGAGCTGCTGGGAATTGAGGTGCGTCACCTAGCGGTGCATCAATGATATATATTTTCTTGGAAGCTATGAGGATGAGCCTCAAGTTACGGACCCAGTCCGTATAGTTGCTTCCATCGTCTTTCAGCTTGGTTTTCTCTAGGAACGCGTTGAAGTTGAGGGGAACATTAGCGTGGGCCATTGGATCTACAATATATATTGTAAAGACAATTTTATACTAAGTTTATGATAATTAAGTTCATCTAATCAAATTGTTTAATGAACTCCCACTCAGATAGACACACCTCCATATCGACTAAGTGATATATGATCCATATCGACTAAGCCGTGTTCGATCATCACGTGAGACAGACTAGTCATCAATGGTGAAGATCTCCATGTTGATCGCATCTACTATACGAATCATGTTCGACCTTTTGGTCTCTCGTGTTCCGAGGCCATGTGTGTACATGCTAGGCTCGTCAAGTCAAACTAAGTCTTTTGCGTGTGTAAATCTGGCTTACACCAATTGTATGCCAACGTTAGAATTTATCACACCCGACCATCACGTGGTGCTTTGAGACAACGATCCTTCGCAACGGTGCACACTTAGGGGGAACACATTTCTTGAAATTTTAGTGAGGGATCATCTTATTTATGCTACCATCGTTCTAAGAAAATAAGATGTAATAACATGATAAACATCACATGCAAATCATAAAGTGACATGATATGGGCAATATCATCTTGCACCTTTCATCTCCATCTTCGGGGCGCGACATGATCACCATTATCACTGGCATGACACCATGATATCCATAATCAGGATCTCCATCATCGTGTCTTCATGAAGTTGTCTCGCCAACTATAACTTCTACTACTATGGCTAAGGTTAGCAATAAAGTAAAGTAATCATATGGCGTTTTTGATTGACACGGAGATCATACAATAAATTAAGACAACTCCTATGGCTCCTGTCGGTTGTCATACTCATCGACATGCAAGTCGTGATTCCTATTACAAGAACATGATCAATCTCATACATCACATATATTTCATCACATCCTTTTGGCCATATCACATCACATAGCATACCCTGCAAAAACAAGTTAGACGTCCTCTAATTGTTGTTGCAAGTTTTACGTGGCTGCTATGGGTTTCTAGCAAAAACGTTTCTTACCTACGTCACAGCCACAACGGTGATATGCCAATTTCCATTTACGCTTCATAAGGACCCTCTTCATCGAATTCGATCTGACTAAAGTGGGAGACAGAGACACCCGCTAGCCACCTTATGCAACAAGTGTATGTCAGGCGGTGGAACCTGTCTCAGGTAAGCGTACGTATAAAGTCGGTCCGGTCCGCTTCATCCAACAATGTCGCTGAATCAAGATAGGATTAGTAATGGTAAGAAAATTGACCAAATCATCACCCACAACTATTTGTGTTCTACTCGTGGATAGAATCTACGCATAGACCTAGCTCGTGATGCCACTGTTGGGGAACGTAGTAATAATTCAAAACAGTATCCTACGTGTCACCAAGATCAATCTAGGAGATGCTAGGAACGAGAGGGAGGGATGCATCTTCATACCATTGAAGATCGCTAAGCGGAAGCATTACAAAGAACGCGGTTGATGGAATCGTACCCGCGGCGATTAAAATCATGGAAGATCCTATCCAAGCACCGAACAAACGGAACCTCCGTTTTCAACACACGTACAACCCTCTATTCCCGCCACAGAGTTATGAATAGAAATAGTAGACCTGATTCAAGACAATAGGGGGACATATCCTCCTTCATCCTGCACGGGGGAGGAGAAGTTGAGGGAGATCTCCGGCAGCACGACAACGTGGTGGCGATGGAGCTTGTGGTTCTCCGGCAGGGATTCGCCAAGCGCTACATGGGATGGGGTGTAGGGGTAGGGCTACACCAGGGAGAGAGGGTTCAGGTGGTGCGCAACCCTCTCACCCCATATATTTATAGGGGGAAGGGGAGAGGGGGTCGTCCACCCTAGATGGCCTAGGAGGGGCGGCGACGGCCAAGGGGGTAGGCTTGCCTCCCAAGTTGGTGGGAGGCGCCCCCACGACCTAGGGTTCCCATCCCTAGGCGCCTTGGGCCCTTGGGTGGTGCGCACGAGCCCACCAAGGAGCTGGTTCCCACCCACCTTCAGCCCACGTGGCCCTTCGGGACAGGTGGCCCCTCCCGGTGGACCCCCGAAACCCTTTCGGTGGTCCCGATACAATACCGATAAACACCAAAACCTTCCCGTTGACCGAAACTGGACATCCCATATATAAATCTTCACCTCCGGACTATTCCAGAACTCCTCGTGACGTCTGGGATCTCATCCGGGACTCCAAACAACTTTCGATAACCACATACAATTCCCATTACAACTGCAGCATCATCGAACCTTAAGTGTGTAGACCCTACGGGTTCGGGAACCATGCAGACATGACCGAGACACCTCTCCGGCCAATAACCAATAGTGGGATCTGGATACCCATATTGGCTCCAACGTGTTCCATTATGATCTCATTGGATGAACCACGATGTTGGGGATTCACTTAATCCCGTATATAATTCCCTTTGTCCATCGGGATGTTACTTGCCCGAGATTCTATCGTCGGTATCCCTATACCTTGTTCAATCTCGTTAACGACAAGTCTCTTTACTCGTTCCATAACACATGATCCTGTGGCTAGCCCCTTAGTCACATTGAGCTCATTATGATGATGTATTACCGAGTGGGCCCAGAGATACCTCTCCGTCACACGGAGTGACAAATCCCACTCTCGATTCATACCAACCCAACAGACACTTTCGGAGATACCTGTAGTGCACCTTTATAGTCACCCAGTTAAGTTGTGACGTTTGATACACTCAAAGAATTCCTATGATATCTGGAAGTTGCACAAACTCATGGTCTAAGGAAATGATACTTGACATTAGAAAATCTCTAGCAGACGAACTACACGATCTTGTGCTATGCTTAGGATTGGGTCTTGTCCATCACATCACTCTCCTAATGATGTGATCCCGTTATCAACGACATCCAATGTCCATGGTGTGGAAACCATGACCATCTATTGATCAACGAGCTAGCCAACTAGAGGCTCACTAGGGACATGGTGTGGTATATGTATTCACACATGTATTACGGTTTCCGGTTAATACAATTATAGCATGAACAATAGACAATTATCATGAAAGAGGAAATATAATAATAACCATTTTATTATTTCCTCTAGGGCATATTTCCAACAGATAGGCCGTCCAAAGTCAATGAGGGAGTCTCCACAATTGTGACTCTCGTGTTGATGTTCATCGCAATCTCTTCAACTGTTTCAAGAGGCTTGATAATGAAAGCTGCCAAGATACCTTTGATCGCCTCACTAACATCTCAAATGAATTGCAAGCTCTGGGAGCTGGAGACATAACTGACCATGAAGTTGTGAAGAAACTGCTACGATCTCTTGATCCATCGTTTGAGACACTGGTTTTGATGATCCAAGAACGAAGAGACTACAAGATGCTTGATCTTGCTGATATACTTGAAAGACTCAATACTCATGAATTCCAACAAGAAGAAAAGATATATCTATATGGATCAAGATATTCAAGACGTTGTGCGCTGAAGGCAAAGGTTGTTTCCTCATCTGAAGAAGAAGAATCCGACTGCGGTCTTGGTGATCCTGAAGAAGTTGGCCAGGAACTTGCTATGCTTGTTAGGAAATTCCAGAAGTTCACAAAGCGTGGATAGTTTGGAAAATTCTTCAAGAAAAGATATGAGGAAAATAGAATCTTCATCTGAGGACCGTAGGAAAAGAACGTGCCACAAATGCAAGAAATCTCTTCACTACATTGTTAACTGTCCTCGCTGGGTGACGGAATCAAGAAAGAAGAAATACAAGGATGAAAGTTGTGACGACTCGGAGAAAAAGTATAAATCTTCAAAGTCCTTATCTTCAAAGTCCTGATCGCACAAGAAGACCAGTTTCAGAAAGGATTGGGCACTGATTGGCAAGGAAATGGATCCTGAAGAAGAATCAGAGGAATGTGATGAAGAGGAAGGTTCTAAAGTGGAGTCAGAGTCTGGTGTGGCAAGTCTTGCACTTTCTACCACATTCTTCAACAAGTCCATCTTCAACCTTGAACAAAATGACAATGTCAACAACACTGATGACTATGATGATGACTTCGCTCCCACCTATTATTTCATGGAAAAATGTTCAAAGGTACCAAGTGACACATTGATGACCCACAAGTGTAGGGGATCTATTGTAGTCCTTTCGATAAGTAAGAGTGTCGAACCCAACGAGGAGCAGAAGGAACTGACAAGTGGTTTTCAGCAAGGTATTATCTGCAGGCACTGAAATTATCGGTAACAAATACTTGTGTGATAAGATAATTCATAGCGAGTAGCAAGTACCAATAGTAACAAAGGTGCAAAAAGATGTCCCAATCCATTTTGTAGAAAGGGACAAGCCTGGAAAAACTCTTATATGAGGTGAAGCGCTCCCGAGGACACATGGGAATTTCTGTCAAGCTAGTTTTCATCATGTTCATATGATTCGCGTTCGCTACTTTGATAGTTTGATATGTGGGTGGACCGGTGCTTGGATGCTGCCCTTACTTGGACAAACATCCCACTTATGATTAACCCCTCTCGCAAGCATCCGCAACTACGAAATAAGAATTAAGACAAAGTCTAACCATAGCATTAAACTAGTGGATCCAAATCAGCCCCTTACGAAGCAACACATAAACTAGGGTTTAAGATTCTGTCACTCTAGCAACCCATCATCTACTTATTACTTCCCAATGCCTTCCTCTAGGCCCAAGTAATGGTTAAGTGTTATGTAGTCGACGTTCACATAACACCACTAGAGGAAAGACAACATAGATCGCATCAAAATATCGAACGAATACCAAAATCACATGACTACTTATAGCAAGACTTATCCCATGTCCTCAAGAACAAAAGTGACTACTCACAAAGCGTAATTATGTTAATGACCAGAGAGGTATTGAATAGCATTAAGGATCTGAACATATGATCTTCCACCGAGTATTCCAACTAGCATCAACTACACAGAGTAATTAACACTACTAGCAACCTTACAAGTACCATAGGGAGTCGCGAGACGGAGATTGGTTACAAGAGATGAACTAGGGTTTGGAGATGAGATGGTGCTGATGAAGATGTTGATGGAAATGAGCCCCCTATGATGAGAGGAGTGTTGGTGATGACGATGGCGATGATTTCCCCCTTCGGGAGGGAAGTTTCCCCGGCAGGAGGGCCGTACCGGAGCTCTAGATAGGTTGTGCTCAAGTTCCGCCTAGTGGCAGCGGCGTCTCTTCCGGAAAGCCTCCTCCTATTTTTTTCTGGGACGAAACCTTCCTTATAGAAGAAGATGGGAGTCGAAGGGGCAACAGGGGGCCCACAAGCCACCCAGGCACGGCCAGGGGGGTAGGCCGCGCCTGGCAGGCTTTTGGCCTCTTGGTGGCTCCCCTTCGGTACTTCTTCTGCCCAGTATTTTTTATAAAATCCAAAATAATTCCTCGTTGATTTTCACGACTTTTTGGGTTGCGCAGAATAGGTATCTCAAACTTGCTCCCTTTTCAGACCAGAATTCCAGCTGCCGGCATTCTCCCTCTTCATGTAAACCTTATAAAATAAGAGAGAAAAGGCATAGGTATTGTACCGTGAAGTGTAATAACAGCCCATAAAGCGATAAGTATCAACATAAAAGCATGATGCAAAATGGACGTATCAACTGCCCCAAGCTTAGACCTCGCTTGTCCTCAAGCGGAAGCCGAGATCAATAAATACGCCCACATGTTTAGAGATAGAGGTGTCGATAAAACAAAATACGGACATGCAGGCATCATGATCATATTTATAACAACAATATCGTCATTTAATCTCTTATGCTAAAGTGATAATTCCTTCACAAAGTAAAGTATGGATCAAGAACCTTATCGAGAATTAACAACCAATAGCCTTTAGTCATTGAAGCAAATGCAATTTATCATAACATCGGAAAGAGTCAAATAAGAGCTTGTAAAGCAAATCCACATACTCAATCAGCCTTTCGTCTTCTACAATTGCTAAAACTCATGTGGTACTCATGAGATCAAAGTTTCAGTTGGACACAGAGAAAGATAGGGGCTTATAGTTTCGCCTCCCAACTACTTACCTCAAGGGTAATGTCAACAATAATAATTCATGAATACTTACTTCCAAGTTGACATATGAATATAGATCTTTCCCTAGCACATGACGCTTGCCAAGATAATGTCGAAATAAGGAATTGGTGTCGATCACCATGACTCTTTTAAGGATAAAAAGTAAAGGTACAAGATAGGCCCTTCGCAGAGGGAATGAGAGGTTGTCATGCGCTTTTGAGGTTTGGATGTGTGACCTCTTAGTGTGGAGGAACATCACTTTTTATTGCCTCCTGTGATAAAGAACTTTATTATGCAGTCTGTCGCTTTTATGTCTTCCTCATCACAGGTTCGTACAAAGCTTATTTTCCACACACTAATAGATCATACATACTTAGGGAGCAATTTTTATTGCTTGCACCGATGACAACTTACATGAGGGATGTTATTCAATCCATAGGTAGGTATGGTGGACTCTCATGGCAAAACTGGGTTGAAGGCTTATGGATGCACAAGTAGTATCTCTACCTAGTGCGGAAGTTTTGGATGATATGAGGTGGAAGCAAGCGTCATATGCTAAGGGATCTCTAGTCATATAACATTGTTCGTGAAAGGATCGATATGGTTGGCTAGAGGGGGGGGGGGTGAATAGACAACGACCACTTTTTAATTAATCTTAACAAGTTAAGGTAAACATTATACGGGTTCACAAATAATATGACAAAGAGGTGACCCCTATAGAAGCTATCAACAAGACCTATTAAGACAAGTAAGATATTGTAACAAGGAAAAGCAACTACAAAGTAAAGGTTAGAGATAACCACAAGTGGAACCGATGGAGACGAGGATGTGTTACCGAAGTTCCTTCCCTTTGACAGGAAGTACGTCTCCGTTGGAGCGGTGTGGAGGCACAATGCTCCCCAAAAAGCCACTAAGGCCACCGTATTCTCCTCACGCCCTCGCACGATGCATGGTACCGTGATTCCACTATAGGTGCCCTTGAAGGCGGCGACCGAACCTTTACAAACAAGGTTGGGGCAACTCCACACAAAGCTTGGAGGCTCCCAACAAGACCACGAAGCTTCACCACAATGGAATATGGCTTCGAGGTGACCTCAACCGTCTAGGATGCTCAAACACCCAAGAGTAACAAGATCCGCAAGGGATAGGTGGGGGAATCAACTTTTGTCTCGGTGGAAGTGTGGATCTAGGCCTTCTCAACCAATCCCTAAAGAATCAACAAGTTTGATTGGCTAGGGAGAGAGATCGGGCACTTTTAAGCTTGTGGAGCAACAATGGAGCTTAGAGAGGTAAGAGATTAAGTTCCTCAGCTAGAAGAACCCTTTATATAGTGGGGGGAAACTTCAGACCGTTTTCCCACTCTCTGCCCGAGATCCAGCGGTACTACCGCTGGGAAGGAGCGGTACTACCGCTGCCTGGCGGTACTACCGCTGCATGCAGCGGTACTACCGCTGGGGCCTCCAGCGGTACTACCGCTGGGGCTTCCAGCGGTACTACCGCTGGAACCAGCGGTACTACCGCTGGCCCTTGGTAGTGTATAAACACTACTACCACCGAGAAAGTCTTCGCAAAAGGGTCCGTCCACGAACTACCGCTAGGTAGGTGGAACAGGGCACCTGGAGCGGTACTACCGCTGACCAGGGGCGGTACTACCGCTGGCCAGCGGTACTACCGCTGAACAGGGGTGGTACTACCGCCAGCCAGCGGTACTACCGCTGGATACAGCGGTACTACCGCTGGGACCAGCGGTACTACCGCTGGGGACCATTTTGCCGAGACGCAAAGAACAAACAGGCGAGGGCCGCTCCAAGGATAAAGGAAAGGGAGAAAATAGAGGTGTGCGTGTGCAAAGATAGATTCCACCCGAACCTTTCCACTACGGATCCCCTCTTAATAGTACGGCTTTCCTATGACTCAAATGAAGAGAATCTAGGATAGCGCCGTGCTTCCGTTCCCGAAGAGAGGAGTCGTGTCGTCTTGTGCCGTTGACGAATGTTGCCTGAAACCTTGACACACACGATTAGTCCTGTATGGTAGTGTCATCAATCACCAAAATTACTTACGCATAAATTATGCCTCAACAATCTCCCCCTTTTTGGTGGATTGATGACAATACCGGATTTGCATGGATAATAATATGAGAATAAAAAGGATGGAGATATATGACATATGACTCACAGCATATGATGGAAATAAATCTAAACTCACATAGGGTAGATCATGTCTCACACACGATAGCAAACAAAGCAAACCAAGTTCAAAGCAAATCAGCAAAGCAATGCAAAGTTCGAATGAAATCAAATCCCTAGACTCTCCCCCTTTGGCACAAGACACCAAAAAGGGGCACACCTAATGTCACAGGTAGCTACTCCTCGTCCTCAGGATCACCAGACTCGTCGGTCCCCTCCTGGTCAGTCTCCTCCTCATCTTCCGCCTCATCACCCGACCACTGGTACCCCTGAGCCTGCATCCAGGTGGCCTCCGGCGTGATGTCGTCCTCTGTGCCACTGGAGATGTCCACATCCAAGGTCCTGAGAACACGCTTATGCCTCTGGCGGCTCTGCTTCTCAGCCACGTGTGACTGATACTGACCCTTGGCCTGCATACAGAAGAGAGTCTTCATCTTGTCCTGCAACTTGATAGCCCAAGATGGCATGGCAGACGAGCGGGGCTGAGAGGCAGGTCCTCTACCAGCAGCGGTCTCTGTATCTGTGTCCATTTGCTGAGAGGAGGAAGATGGGTTGGTCCACTTATCCTTGATGCGCAGCTTGATTGGGTCATGCACAATATAGTCAGACTGTGCGTAGAGCACCTCACCCGGAAACGCCTGTTGCCACTTGTGGCAGATTTAAGCAAACAGGTAAGGCCCGTAGATAGGGACCTTACGGTTGATAATGCAGTTCCATAGTTCTGTGAACATCACATCTGCAATATCCAATTGAGCAGACTCCACAGACATAGCCTCCTCACATAGTAACAACATCTCAGCCAAGACGCCATGGACCTCATCGAAGTTACCACTCCGAGGGAAGAGGGTGTTCCGAAAGATGCGGTGCATAATGTCCAGGTGCTTGGGAAGCACCCCCTTCCTCAGATATAGTTGCTGCAGTCTGTCCTTTGCAAGGCCCTTATCAGCGGGGACTGGAGCGTGAGGACGCAGCCCAAGAGGGGTGTCAGCACCCTGAAAATCAATGTGCAAGAACTGCATGAACTCTGACCAGGAACCAGTCATCTTCTGTGACCCAGTCATCCAAATCATGGAGCGCTGTTCATCATGGGAGAAATGAACAGTGATGTGGAACTGAGCAACTGCCGTGGGATCAAAACCTGTCTTGAAGGTGATGATGTTTTTGAGCCCCATCTTGTCAATCAAAGCAAGAGCATCACCAAAGTAATCTGTATGCCGCTGAAGATGTGCCAAATCAATCCACTGGACAGAGATGTAATTCTTCTTGAAGTTTCCAATGACATCTCGATATATCCTGCAATGGTCCTTAACCCAGACATTTTCAACTCCCTCGATCGTCTCCCTCTCCTGGAGATAGTGGTTCTTGGTGCGAAACTGCAGAAACTCTTTAGGAGACATTGCTCGGATGTTCACCCTCTTGTCCTTGTGGGCAACCTTCTTGAAGGACTTCTTCTTAGGGGGGAGACCAGACGTGGCAGACCCCTCGGGCGCCTCTGTGTTGCGAAACTGTTTGGATGCCGTGTCCCGTGGGGGGTTCGAACGGCGAGCAGAGCCACCTGTGACACAGACCACAAAGCGAAAAAAGAGGCAACACGAAAAGTCAAGGCAATGGATCTTGAAAGTGCAGACAAAAGAAACAAAAGAAAACATGCATTGCTAAGCCCAAGAAGAAAACACCGTGAATGCTCCTGGCGGTAGTACCGCCACACCTGGCGGTAGTACCGTCAGCCCTGGCGGTAGTACCGCCACACCTGGCGGTAGTACCGCTGGGAGTCCTGGCGGTAGTACCGCTAGCCCTAGCGGTAGTACCGCTGGGGGTTTGACTGTCAGATCTAGACATATAAAACTCGTATTCTAGGGCATGGACTGAATATATAATCATTAATACGTATACATCAGCCCTATTGTCAAACGGAACACATAGTAACACGAGGTACAAACATGCATAGGCAAGAGAGAGCACGTTTTAGATCTAATCAAAAAGGTTCAAATATCCGATCTAAGACGATGAAACCCTAAACCACGGCAGCAATCTTAGCAACAAGCCATTGGATCAACAAGATGAATGCAATCCCCAATGCTCCTAACCCTAGAACACGAAAAACAACCAAATAGAAGAGGGGAGGAGCTTTTGTTACCGGGATTCATGGCTTTGGAGGAGGAAGAAGAAGTAAATCAGCCCTTCCACACCAACGGGAAGAGAGGGCTCCTCCAAGAAAGATCCAAACAGCGGGTTTTCGGGGTAGGGGAGGGAGGAGCCGCGAGGAAGAAGAAACAGATTGAAAATCGGGCTCCCCCTCCCTTTATATAGCCCAAGGGGTATGGGCAGCGGTAGTACCGCTGGGTCCAGCGGTAGTACCGCTGACCTGGCGGTAGTACCGCTGGACTACAGCGGTAGTACCGCTACCTAGCGGTAGTACCGCTGGAGTGCAGCGGTAGTACCGCTGGCGGTCCTGGCGGTAGTACCGCTCCCCCTGGCGGTAGTACCGCTCCCCTCGAAATCCTAGAAATATTCCGGCCGGCCGAGTTAGATTTTGAACTCTGGCGGTAGTACCGCTACCCATGGCGGTAGTACCGCTGGGGTCCTGGCGGTAGTACCGCTACCCCTGGCGGTAGTACCGCTGGGGTCCTGGCGGTAGTACCGCTACCCTGGCGGTAGTACCGCTGTACATGTTTCAGCACGGCCAAGGAAAGCGGGAAAAACTTGGGCACATGACAAGTGAGTAAAAAGGGATGACTTCTAAGAAAAGGTATCGACTTGTCATTGTATATCCTCTCCTTTATACGCAAGAGAGGATGGAGGGGCGGTGGCCGAGGCCACCTATGTTTGAGACAATGGTATGACACCGCGAAGAATTATCCTTGGGTTCATGACCAATGCTCGTCTTTGAGGCACAAGTGCCATTTGACAATGGCTAAAGTGAAAGACTAGATTGATTTACGCATAATGGGGGGAGGGAGAGTTCATTGAGAGAACAACACTCCCCCTATGTCCATGCCTACATCTAGACCAAGATGGAATGTGAAGTGAGGAGCAATATGCCTAGTTTCAATCCACATTACTCGAATCAATGATATTTAGCTCATGCCTTAACTCCCGGAACCTTGCTTCATCAAGTGGCTTGGTGAAAATATCTGCAAGTTGCTCTTCAGTGTGAATGAAGTGAACCTCAATATCACCTAGCTTGATATGTTCACGGATGAAGTGATGACGAATATCAATATGTTTGGTTTTGCTATGTTGCACTGGCTTGAGGGAGATCTTGATGGCGCTTTGATTGTCACATAGAAGAGGCACTTTGTCACAAGTGACACCATAATCCTTTAAAGTTTGCCTCATCCACAACAATTGTGCACAACAACTTGCAGCTGCCACATACTCAGCTTCGGTGGATGATAAGGAGACACAGTTCTGCTTCTTTGACGACCAACTTACCAAAGAGCGACCAAGGAATTGGCACCCTCCAGATGTTGACTTCCTCTCCACACAATCTCCAGCCCAGTCTGAGTCAGAATAGCCAACTAGATTGAAGTTTGCTCCTTTGGGATACCAGAGGCCAAAGTTTGGGGTATGAGCCAAATATCGAAAGATTCGTTTGACAGCCATGTAATGACTTTCTTTTGGTGCGGATTGAAACCGTGCACATATCCCTACACTCAACATAATATCCGGTCTAGATGCACAAAGGTAAAGGAGGGATCCAATCATGGAGCGGTATACCTTTTGATCCACTGCTTTACCATTGGGATCACTGTCAAGCTTGCATCTGGTTGGCATGGGAAACTTGACCGGTTTGACATCTTCGAGCTCGAACCGTTTGAGCATGTCTTGAGTGTACTTGGCTTGTTTGATGAATGTCCCTTCTAGACCTTGCTTAATCTCGAACCCGAGAAAAAACTTCAACTCTCCCATCATGGACATCTCAAACTTCTCAGTCATTAGCGCGGCAAATTCTTCATTGAATGAAATGTTAGGAGAGCCAAAGATAATATCATCAACATATAGTTGGCATATGAACAAATCCCCTTTAACCCTCTTAGTAAAAAGAGTGGGATCAATCTTCCCAATTTCAAACCCACGATCTTGTAACAACTCAGTAAGGTACTCATACCACGCGCGTGGGGCTTGTTTAAGACCATAGAGTGCCTTATTGAGTTTGTACACATGATTTGGGAGCTTGGGATGTTCGAATCCCGGGGGTTGTTTGACATATACCAACTCATTTAAAGGACCATTAAGAAATGCACTTTTCACATCCATTTGCTGTAATTTGAAGTTATGATGAGAGGCAAAAGCAAGTAGCATGCGAATAGATTCTAGACGAGCGACAAGGGCAAAGGTTCCACCGTAGTCGATACCCTCGACTTGGGAGTAGCCTTGAGCCACCAATCTTGCCTTGTTTCGAATCACAATTCCATTTGCATCTTGCTTGTTCTTGAATATCCATTTGGTCCCGATGACATTATGTTCCTTCGTTGGTCGTGGCACTAGATCCCATACGTGGTTGCGCTCGAAGTTGTTAAGTTCTTCGTGCATGGCCATAAGCCAATCCTCATCATCGAGCGCTTCCTGTACCTGTTGAGGTTCACAATACGAGACAAACGCGTGATGCTCACAATAATTCCAAAGTTGTTGACGGGTAGATACTCCCCGTTTTAAACTACCAAGAACATTCTTCATAAGATGTGACTTGGCTTTCAGCTTGTTCGCATTCTTGGCTGCTCGACGCTCCAAGAGTTCTTCATTAGATAACAGAGGAGCATCGACTTGTATCTTTTGTTTGCCCTTGCGTCTTGAGCCGGTTGTTTGAGCTCCAGAAGGGAATTGTGAGACAGTCTCCTGATCACTTTGTCCTTCGACTTGAGCAGGTTCACTAGTTTGATCTTGTATTAGTGGTTGCTCTTGATCTTGATCTCGTGTTGGTTCAAGGTCTTGGGGCAGTGCTTGAGTGGGCATATCACCATTGTTAGACAATTGATCTTGACCGAAAGCTTGATCAACTTGTTGAGAGTCTTCTCTTTGTTCATCGGAAGCGTGTGGGGCTTGTGGGGGTGATGGCTCCACTTGAGTAGAGCATTGTCCTTCTCCTTCGGCCATAAGGGGTTCCTCAATGGGGAGTATTTGACCAATCCCCATTCTTCTTATGGCTTCGGGAGGAATTTCATCACCTATATCACAAAGACCACTTTGCTCCACTTGGGAGCCATTATTTTCGTCAAACTCCACGTTACACGTCTCCTCAATTAGTCCGGTGGACTTGTTGAGGACACGGTAAGCATGAGAGTTTGTAGCATAACCAACAAAGATACCCTCATGTGCTCTAGAGTCAAATTTAGCTAACCGAGCTCCCTTTTTAAGAATGAAACACTTACAACCGAATACCCGGAAGTACTTGAGATTGGGTTTGTTTCCAGTTAGAATCTCATACGGAGTCTTGTTCAAGCCTTTGCGGATGTAGAGCCGATTGGACGCATGACATGCTGTGTTGATGGCCTCTGCCCAGAAGTTGTATGGAGATTTGAATTCTGCCATCATTGTTCTTGCAGCGTCTATCAAGGTCCGGTTCTTCCTTTCTGCCACGCCGTTTTGCTGAGGGGCATATGGTGCAGAATATTGGTGCTTTATTCCCTCATCACCTAGAAACTCATCTAGGGTATAGTTCTTGAACTCGGTGCCGTTGTCACTCCTAATCATCAAAATCTTTGCTTCATGTTGACGTTGCGCTTCATTGGCAAAGTTGATGACCGTTTGTTGAGTTTCACTCTTCCTTTTGAAGAAATATACCCAGGTATATCTTGAGTAGTCGTCAACAATTACTAAGCAATACTTTCTGCCTCCAAGACTATCGAATGTTGGAGGACCAAACAGATCCATGTGAAGAAGTTCCAATGGCCTCTTAGTGTAGATAAGAGTTGATGGACGATGAGCAGTTTCATGAATCTTTCCTTCAATGCAAGCACTGCAAACACGATCTTTAGCAAAGCTCACATTTGTTAGTCCACGAACATGGTCCCCTGTCAGAAGACTTTGCAAAGACCTCATATTGACATGAGCTAAACGGCGATGCCAAAGCCAGCCCACGTCAACTTTAGCCATTAGACATGTCGCAGTCTTAGTGGGTCGCTTTGAAAAGTTTACCACATAGAGACCATTTTCGACATGTCCAACATAGGCTACTTTAAGAGTCTTGCTCCTTAGGAGGACCACAGTGTCAATATTAAAGAATGTGGAAAAACCCATGATTGCAAGTTGACGAACGGAAAGTAAATTGTAGGCAAGAGACTCAACAAGCATGACCTTATCAATAGACAAATCTTGAGAGACGACCACCTTACCAAATCCCAATACCTTTGACGAGGATGCATCAGCGAATTGGACATGGGTAGGCATAGATGGAGAAGGGTGCACATCCACCACTAAGTCCTTGCTTACGGTCATATGATTTGTTGCTCCACTATCGAGCAACCATGACACCCCACCGGAAGCAAACTCCTGCAATAGATCAAGGCTTGGTTTTAGGTACCCATTTTTTAATGGGTCCTTTCATGTTAGAGACAAGGGTCTTAGGAACCCAGATAGCCCATTCAATATCTTCATCGTAGGAACCAATAAATCTGGCATAAACATGCCCATCACTAGCACAACATAACACATAAGAGGAATTGAGTTTGCCGGCTGTGTTAGTAGGAGCGGCTTTGCCCTTCTTGAGGTTCCCATAGTCCACCTTGTTCCTGTTCACCTTCTGAGTACCCTCACCCTCCTTGACAAAGATGTCCATGAGGGTGAGAGATCGTTTGCTCTTGTTCTTCCTTTTACCTTTTGACTTGGAGGTAAGTCCAATTCCTTCCTTTCCTACGACACCCTTTTGAGTGCTCAAGAGATCGTTCAGACTCTTCTCACCTTGTCTGCATGACACAAGGCCCTTCTCAAGTTTCTCCTTTAACTTGGCATTTTCTTCCACAAGATGAACATGCTCACAACAAGGGTTAGTTGCACAAGTATTATCAATTAGCACAAAGGGAGGACAAGTAGAGATCTCCTTGGTAAGCTTTGCTTGGAGTTGATCATGAGACTCTTTCAGAGCGAAATGAACACCTTTCAAGGCTTTGTGGGCCTTGTCAAGTATGTCAAACTCTTCTTTGAGTCTGTCACGGCCAACCTCAAGAGCATACTTTTCAGATTTAAGCATGCGAGTAAGAACAACATCATGATCCAGTTTCTTTTGCATTTTAGTGCAGTCATCGTTATATGACTCCTCAAGAGCCAGACGAAGAGTGCGCTCTTCTTCAAGAGTACTAGATAATTCGGCAATTTCATCGGCATAGCCACGACTATGTCCATGAAGCTCGGAGATGGTCTCCTCATGAGACTCAATAAGGTCAGTGGCCTCACCCAATTGTTCCAAGAGAGCAACAAAATGCTTGTTGGTTTCTCCCTTAATAGTGCATAGAAACTTATCAAGATCATGTTCATTAAGTTCTCCAACATCACTATCTTCTACACAATTTAACAATGAAGGAGTAGAAGTAATGTTGGTCTTAATGATAGAAGTTACCTGATTGGTACCTTTTGCCATGAGGCACTTGGTGATGTGGTTCTCGTTGGGGGCGTTGAAAAGAGACACCTTCTGGGAAGGGGTAGTGGCTATAGCAACAGTTGCCGTTGCCACTGTATCATCATCATCATCATCATCACAAGGATACTCCTCTAGGGCCACCATTCCTTTTGGGTGAGGTTTCTTCACAAAGTTGTTCTTGATTGGAAATGATTTGGTTTTGTCTTTGCGAATGAGCTTGCCTCCATTGTCTTCTCTCTTCTCATATGGACATTCTGCCACGAAGTGACTCACGTTGCCACAGTTATAGCATGTCCTTACTCGTTGTTTGTGTTTGAAACCACTTGAGTTGTTCTTGTTGAAGGTTGGTCTTGAGTTCCTTTTATTTCCCCAGAATTGCCTGGATGCAAGAGCCATGTGCTCATGATAGGCATACTTTGTGTCTTCCGGGCAGCTCTCCTCTTCCTCATCTTCTTCTTCTTCTTCCAGCATTACTCTTGCTTTCAACGCAAGTTTGGGTGAAGTGATTTTTGATCGGACACGAGCAAGTGCATTGTCGGCAGTTTCGTTCATGATTGACATTGCAATGAACTCATCCAACACTTCACTGGAAGACAAAGAGTGAAAGTCTGGCCGCTGACGAATGACAGATGACATGGCTTTGTTGAAAGGCATGATGGCTTTGAGAAACTTGCGTTTGACCTAAGTGTCATCCACATCCTTACTTCCATGATCCTTTAGTGCCACGGCAATAGCAGTCACCCTCCGATAGAGATCACAAGGGTCCTCTTCTTCCTTCATCACAAACTCATCGGCCTGATCAAGTATCACTTCATAGTTGGATCGTTGAATACTTGAGCTTCCCTTATACAACACCATAATATGCTCCCAACAATCCTTGGCCAATGTGAAGGGACGTAAGTGGGGAAGATCTTCAGGTGGCACAGCAGACTGAAGGATAAACAGCGCAGAGTGATTATATTGATTGTCTGCATCTTCTCTTGGAGTGAGGTTGCTTGGGTCATGGGGGTAATATCCTTGCTCGATAATTCTCCACAAGTTTGTTGAGTTGTGATTCAAATGAGACTTAATAGAAAATACCCAGTTAGCAAAGTCACCTTTCACAAGTTTAGGAGGAGGACCAACAGGATTAAGACGAGGTGCGAGAACGGGTCCTCCATAAGTCATGGGAGGTGGAACAGAGGCATGTGTTCCAGTCCCATCCTTTTCGTGAGGTGAAGCAGGTTGCATACCTTTAGCCGCTTCCTTAGAGGAGTTGGCCTCCGAATCGGAAATGGTGGGTTTAACCACTAAAGCCGGTTCGGGTGAACTTCTAAGACCGTCAATTAATTCCTTAAGCATGGTTTTGACTTCGCTCGTCAAGGACGTCTTGAGGGCTGCCATAGCCGTATTCAAGTCGTCCCTTGTGACCGAAGTCAAGTCCATGCCCTCGGGTTGCCCATGGTTCACTTCCTCTTCGCCTTCCATACTCTTCGGGTGGTTAAACCCTTAATAAAGAGACGTGGCTCTGATACCAATTGAAAGGATCGATATGGTTGGCTAGAGGGGGGGGGTGAATAGACAACGACCACTTTTTAATTAATCTTAACAAGTTAAGGTAAACATTATACGGGTTCACAAATAATATGACAAAGAGGTGACCCCTATAGAAGCTATCAACAAGACCTATTAAGACAAGTAAGATATTGTAACAAGGAAAAGCAACTACAAAGTAAAGGTTAGAGATAACCACAAGTGGAACCGATGGAGACGAGGATGTGTTACCGAAGTTCCTTCCCTTTGACAGGAAGTACGTTTCCGTTGGAGCGGTGTGGAGGCACAATGCTCCCCAAAAAGCCACTAAGGCCACCGTATTCTCCTCACGCCCTCGCACGATGCAAGGTACCGTGATTCCACTATAGGTGCCCTTGAAGGCGGCGACCGAACCTTTACAAACAAGGTTGGGGCAACTCCACACAAAGCTTGGAGGCTCCCAACAAGACCACGAAGCTTCACCACAATGGAATATGGCTTCGAGGTGACCTCAACCGTCTAGGATGCTCAAACACCCAAGAGTAACAAGATCCGCAAGGGATAGGTGGGGGAATCAACTTTTGTCTCGGTGGAAGTGTGGATCTAGGCCTTCTCAACCAATCCCTAAAGAATCAACAAGTTTGATTGGCTAGGGAGAGAGATCGGGCACTTTTAAGCTTGTGGAGCAACAATGGAGCTTAGAGAGGTAAGAGATTAAGTTCCTCAGCTAGAAGAACCCTTTATATAGTGGGGGGAAACTTCAGACCGTTTTCCCACTCTCTGCCCGAGATCCAGCGGTACTACCGCTGGGAAGGAGCGGTACTACCGCTGCCTGGCGGTACTACCGCTGCATGCAGCGGTACTACCGCTGGGGCCTCCAGCGGTACTACCGCTGGGGCTTCCAGCGGTACTACCGCTGGAACCAGCGGTACTACCGCTGGCCCTTGGTAGTGTATAAACACTACTACCGCCGAGAAAGTCTTCGCAAAAGGGTCCGTCCACGAACTACCGCTAGGTAGGTGGAACAGGGCACCTGGAGCGGTACTACCGCTGACCAGGGGCGGTACTACCGCTGGCCAGCGGTACTACCGCTGAACAGGGGTGGTACTACCGCCAGCCAGCGGTACTACCGCTGGATACAGCGGTACTACCGCTGGTAGTCCAGCGGTACTACCGCTGGGACCAGCGGTACTACCGCTGGGGACCATTTTGCCGAGACGCAAAGAACAAACAGGCGAGGGCCGCTCCAAGGATAAAGGAAAGGGAGAAAATAGAGGTGTGCGTGTGCAAAGATAGATTCCACCCAAACCTTTCCACTACGGATCCCCTCTTAATAGTACGGCTTTCCTATGACTCAAATGAAGAGAATCTAGGATAGCGCCGTGCTTCCGTTCCCGAAGAGAGGAGTCGTGTCGTCTTGTGCCGTTGACGAATGTTGCCTGAAACCTTGACACACACGATTAGTCCTGTATGGTACTGTCATCAATCACCAAAATTACTTACGCATAAATTATGCCTCAACAGTTCGGAACCAAGCAAACATAATTCATTATGTTGTCTTCCTTGTCCAACATCTACTTCTAAGCATGTAATAGTTTAATGAGTGCTCACAATCATAGATGGTACTGATACGTCTCAAACGTATCTATAATTTTTGATGGTTCCATGCTATTATCTTGTCAACTCTAGATGTTTTGTATGCATGAATATGCTATTTTATATATTTTTTTGGGACTAATCTATTAACTCAGTGCCAAGTGCCAGTTCCTGTTTTTTCCGTGTTTTTGACCCTTTTCAGAGAAGAATATTAAATGGAGTCCAAACGGAATAAAACCTTCGGAAAGATTTTTTCCGTAACAGAAAATACGCAGGGAACTTGAGAATGAAGGAAAAGGACCCCGGTGGAGGCCATAAGCCCCCTAGCCGCGGCCTCGGGGGAGCCTACCAGGCCTGTGGGCCCATCGTGGCTCCTTTGCCCTACTTCTTCCGCCTATAAATTCGCTAAAAATCCAATAGTGCCGGAGAGAGCCACGAAAATACTTTTCCGCCGCCGCAAGCTTCTGTCTCTGCAAGATCCCATCTGGGGAGCGTTCTGGTGCCCTGCCGGAGGGGGATTCGGACACGGAGGGCTTCTTCATCAACACTATTGCCTCTCCGATGATGCGTGAGTAGTTCACCACAGACCTTCGGGTCGATAGCTAGTAGCTAGATGGATTCTTCTCTCTCTTGGATCTTCAATACAAAGATCTCCATGATATTCATGGAGATCTATCCGATGTAATCTTCTTTTGCGGTGTGTTTGTCTAGATCCGATGAATTGTGGATTTATGATCAGATTATCTATGAATATTATTTGAGTCTCCTCTGATCTCTTATATGCATGAGTTTGTATCCTTGTAATTCTCTTCGAGTTGTGGGTTTCGTTTGGCCAACTTGATCTATAATTCTTGCAATGGGAGAAGTTCTTGGTTTTGGGTTCGTACCGTGCGAAGTCCTCACCCAGTGACAGAAGGGGTAGCGAGGCACGCATCATGTTGTTGCCATCAAGGGTAAAAAGATGGGGTTTATATCTATTGCATGAATTTATCCCTCTACATCATGTCATCTTGCTTAAGGCGCTATTCTGTTCGTTATGAACTCAGTACACTAGATGCATGCTGGATAGCGGTCGATGTGTGGAGTAATAGTAGTAGATGCAGACAGTATCGGTCTACTTGTCTCGGACGTGATGCCTATATGTATGATCATTGCCTTAGATATCATCATAACTTTGCGCGGTTCTATCAATTGCTCGACAGTAATTCGTTCACCCACCGTAATACTTGCTATCATGAGAGAAGCCTCTAGTGAACACTATGGCCCCCGGGTCTACTTCACATCATATTTTCAGCTCTACACTTTTACTTTGTTGCACTTTCCACCTTCAGATCTCACCTTGCAATTAATCGTGAAGGGATTGACAACCCCTTTATAGAGTTGGGTGCAATTTTGTATGTTTTTGCGTAGGTACATTGGTGACTTGTGTTGATACTCCTACTGGATTCATACTTTGGTTCTCAAACTGAGGGAAATACTTACTGCTACTGTGCTTCATCACCCTTTCCTCTTCAAGGGAAAAACCAACACAAGCTAAAGAGGTAGCAAGAAGAATTTCTGGCGTCGTTGCCGGGGAGGATCAAGTCAAGAATAGTCTCCCGTCAACGTGCCAATTTTTGGCGCCGTTGCCTGGGAGTATCAAGTCAAGAATAATCTCCATTCAACGTGTCAATTTCTCGCACCGGGGACTATTCTAAGTGAAGCTTATCCAAGTAACTATCGCAAACTCATCTCTTGCATTTACTTTTTTGCCTTTTGCCACTCGTTTTCCTCTCCCCCACTTATGAAAAACAAAAAATTACAAAAATAATTTCCTTTTTTGTTTGCCTTTGCTTTGCTTGTGTGCTATGTGCCTTCAATATGCTTGCATCTTCGCTTGCTGAAAATCTATTGATATGGATCCTCATCCACTTACTAATCTCTTTAAGAGATCCAATTATGTTGATCCAATTGCTAGTGAGCTGAGTGCACTTGACTATCTTTATGAATTTTTGCTTGAGATGCGTGAATCTGAAAATTGTGATGAAGAAATTTATGAAATGATTCACGAGGGCTCCTGGAATGAAAAGCATGATTGTAATGGTTTCACTATGAATTCTATTAATGTCAATCATGCTAAAAATTTCCAAAACCCTAAGCTTGGGGATGCTAGTTTTGCTATGTCCACTACTTGTTGCAATGATCATGATTGGGGTAATGATTTTTCTTATGATCTTGAAAATTTGTTTAAGCCTCATGATGAATATGATATTTGCAATACTATTGAAAGTGGGTTTAGAGAAGTCATGACTTTAGTTGATGATAATCCCACTATTTTTGAAGAGCGTCAACTTTGCATGCATGTGGATCATGAAAATAATATCCTATGTGATAGCTATATTGTTGAATTTGAATATGATCCCACATGTAATTGTTATGAGAGAGGAAACTATTGTGGTAGAAACTTTCATGTTACTAAATCAGCTCTCGTTATGTTGAGATTGTTATTGTCTCTTTCTTCTTCCTTGCATTTGGTAGCTATTGGTTGTCTTGATAATTTGTTTTCCTATAAAATGCCTATGCATAGGAAGTATGTTAGACTTAGATGTGATTTTCACATGCTTTATGATGCTCTCGTTGTGCTTCAATTCTTGTCTTTTGTGTGAGCATCATTGAATTATCAATGCCTAGCTAAGGGCGTTAAACGATAACGCTTGTTGGGAGGCAACCCAATGAATTTATTTTTGCTTTTTTCTTTCTGTTTTGTTGTGTCCATACCATCATAATTCTGTTATGATTGTGTTTTTTATGTTTCTTTTTGTGTTTGTTCCAAGTAGAACCTTTATGACTAGTTTTGGTGATGGTTGTTTGATCATGCTGAAAAAGACAAAAACTTTGCGCTCACGAAATTATTTTTAATTCCTATCCAGAAAGCGCTTTTGAGTTGACTTTTTTGCTGCTGGTTGATATGCAAATTTCCCTAATTGTCATAATTGTTCAGAATTTTTGGTATACCAGAAGTGTACAAAGTATACAGATTGCTACAGACTGGTCTGTTTTTGACAGATTCTGTTTTTTGTTGTGTTTATTGCTTATTTTGATGAAACTATGGATAGTATCGGGGGGTACTAGACATGGAAAAGTGAGAATACAGTAATCTAACGTCAATTTAGATAGAAATCAAGTTTACCACAGTACCTAAAGAGTTGGTAGTTTGTTTTCTTATGCTAATGATATCACGAGTTTCTGTTTAAGTTTTGTGTTGTGAAGTTTTCAAGGTTTGGGTGATGTTCTCATGGACAATGGGATAAAGAGTGGAAAGAGCTCAAGCTTGGGGATTCCCAAGGCATCCCAAGTCAAATTTAAGGACACAAAAAAGACTAAGCTTGGGGATGCCCCGGGAAGGCATCCCCTCTTTCGTCTTCAATCCATCATTAACGTTACTTGGAGCTATATTTTTATTCACCACATGATATGTGTTTTGCTTGGAGCATCGTGTATTATAGGAGTATTTTATTTTTGTTGTGTCACAATCATCCTGTCTGCACACCTTTTTGAGAGAGACATGCACTCATCGTGAATTTGCTTGAATACTCATTGAGCTTCACTTATATCTTTTGAGTTAGGCAATTTAGCTCGCATGTGCTTCACTTATATCTTTTGAGCTAGATAATTTTACTCTAGTGCTTCACTTAGATCTTTTTAGAGCATGGCGGTGTCATATTTTGAAGAAATAAAAAACTCTCGATCTTCACTTATATCTTTTTGAGAGTGCTCTCTCTAAGTAACTTGGCAATTGGTTTGTGCTATGAAAGTAGTCCTAAAGATGATAGGCATCCAAAGAGGATATAATAAAAACTTCCATATTCAATTGCATTGATTAGTAAGAGAAGTTTGATTCCTCACAATTAGTTTTGATACATGGATTTGGTAATATTAGAGTTATGTTAGTAGGGTGTTGTGAATCTAGAAATACTTGTGTTGAAGTTAGTGATTCCCGTAGCATGCACGTATGGTGAACCGCTATGTTAGGAAGTCGGAGCATAATTGATTTATTGATTCTCATCCTTTGTGTGGCGGTCGGGATCGCGCGATGGTTAACACCTACCAACCCTTCCCCTAGGAGTATGCGTTTAGCACTTTGTTTTGATTACTATTAAAACCTACGCAATAAGTATATGAGTTTTTCATGACTAATGTGAGTCCATGGTATAGATGCACTTTCACCTTCCACCATTGCTAGCCGCTCTAGTACCGCGCAACTTTCTCCGGTGCACAAACCCACCATATACCTTCCTCAAAACAGCCACCATACCTACCTATTATGGCATTTTCATAGCCATTCCGAGATATATTGCCATGCAACTCCCACTGTCCCGTCTCATGACTTGTGCCATCACTTTCATATTGCCATTGCATGATTGTAAGAGAGCTAGCAAGATGTTTCAACGTCATACGCTAAGCTAGATCATTGCACATCCTGGTACACTACCGGAGGCATTTCCTATAGAGTCATCATTGCTCTAAGTGTTGAGTTGTAAGTAAATAAAAGTGTGATGATCATCACTATTAGAGCATTGTCCCATGTGAGGAAATAAAAAAACAAAAGAGGCCAAAGATGCCCACCAATTTTTTTTGTTTGAAAAGAGGCCAAAGATCCCAAAAAGAGAGAGAGAGAGAGAAAAGGAGAGAAGGGACAATGCTACTATATTTTTCCATACTTGTGCTTCACAATAGCACCATGTTCTTCATGATTGAGAGTCTCTTGTTTTGACACTTCCATATAATAGTGGGAATTTTCATTATATAACTTGGCTTGTATAATCCAATGATGGGCTTCCTCAAAATTGCCCCAGGTCTTCATGAGCAAGCAAGTTGGGTGCACACCCACTAGTTTTCCTTTTGAGCTTTCACACACTTATAACTCTAAGTGCATCCGTTGCATGGTAATCCCTACTCATTCACATTGATATCTATTGATGGGCATCTCCATAGCCCGTTGATACGCTGATTTGATGTGACCATCTCCTCATTTTTGCCTAACAACCTGCACCATGCTCTATTCCACCTATAGTGCTATATCCATGGCTCACGCTCATGTATTGCGTGAGAGTTGAAAAAGTTTGAGAAAGTAAGAGTGCGAAAACTATTACTTGGCCAATACCGGGGTTGTGCATGATTTAAATTTGTTGTGTGGGGATGATGGAGCATAGCCAGACTATATGATTTTGTAGCGATAACTTTCTTTGGCCTTGTTATTTCAAAAGTTCATGATCACTTTGCTAGCATGCTTGAGGTATTATTGTTTTCATGTTAATAGCAAACTATTGTTTTGAATCTTACGGATCTGAACATTCTTGCCACAAGAAAGAAGTTACGAAGGACAAATATATTAGGTTTACGAAGGACAAATATATTAGGTAGCATTCCACATAAAAAATTCAGTCTTTATCACTTCCCTACTCGAGGACGAGGAGGAGTTAAGCTTGGGGATGCTTGATCCGTCTCCAACGTCTCTATAAGTTTTGATGGTTCCATGCTATTATCTTGTCAACTTTGGATGTTTTGTATGCATGAATATGCTATTTTATATATTTGCTGGGACTAACCTATTAACTTAGTGCCAAGTGCCAGTTCCTGTTTTTTCCGTGTTTTTGGCCCTTTTCAGAGAAGAATATTAAATGGAGTCCAAACAGAATAAAACCTTCGAAAAGATTTTTCCGAAACAGAAGATACGGAGGGAACTTGAGAACCAAGGCAAAGGAGGCCACAAGCCCCCTAGGCGCGGCCTGGTGGGGCGTTCCTACCAGGTTTGTGCCCCCCCGGTGGCTCCTTTGCCCTACTTCTTCTGCCTATAAATTCGCTAAAAATCCAAAACTGCCGGAGAGAGCCACGAAAATACTTTTCCACCGCAAGCTTCTTTCTCCGCAAGATCCGATCTAGGGACCGTTCTGGTGCCCTGTCGAAGGGGGGAGTCGGACACAGAGGGCTTCTTCATCAACACCATTTCCTCTCCGATGATGCGTGAGTAGTTCACCACAAACCTTCGGGTCCATAGCTAGTAGCTAGATCGCTTCTTCTCTCTCTTGGATCTTCAATACAAAGTTCTCCATGATCTTCATGGAGATCTATCCGATGTAATCTTGTTTTGCGGCGTGTTTGTCGAGATCCGATGAATTGTGGATTTATGATCAGATTATCTATGAATATTATTTGAGTCTCCTCTGATCTCTTATATGCATGATTTTGTATCCTTGTAATTCTCTTCGAGTTGCTGGTTTCGTTTGGCCAACTTGATCTATAATTCTTGCAATGGGAGAAGTGCTTGGTTTTGGGTTCGTATCGTGCGGTGTCCTCACCCAGTGACAGAAGGGGTAGCGAGGCACGCATCATGTTGTTGCCATCAAGGGTAAAAAGATGGGGTTTATATCTATTGCATAAATTTATCCCTCTACATCATGTCATCTTGCTTGAGGAGTTACTCTGTTCATTATGAACTCAATACACTAGATGCATGCTGGATAGCGGTCGATGTGTGGAGTAATAGTACTAGATGCAGACAGTGTCGGTCTACTTGTCTCCGACGGGATGCCTATATGTATGATCATTGCCTTAGATATTATCATGACTTTGCGCGGTTCTATCAATTGCTCGACAGTAATTTGTTCTCCCACCATAATACTTGCTATCATGAGAGAATCCTCTTGTAAACACTATGGCCCCCGGGTCTACTTCACATCATATTTTCAGCTCTACACTTTTACTTTGTTGCACTTTCCACCTTCAGATCTCACCTTGCAATTAATCGTGAAGGGATTGACAACCCCTTTATAGCGTTGGGTGCAAGTTTGTTTGTTTTTGCGCAGGTACATTCATGACTTGTCTTGATACTCCTACTGGATTGATATCTTGGTTCTCAAACTGAAGGAAATACTTACTGCTACTGTGCTGCATCACCCTTTCCTCTTCAAGGGAAAAACCAACACAAGCTCAAGAGGTAGCAAGAAGAATTTCTGGCGCCGTTGCCGGGGAGGATCAAGTCAAGAATAGTCTCCCGTCAACGTGCCAATTTCTGCCGCCGTTGTCGGGGAGTATCAAGTCAAGAATAGTCTCCCTTCAACGTGTCAATTTCTGGCGCCGGGGACTATTCTAAGTGAAGCTTATCCAAGTAACTATCGCAAACTCATCTTTTGCATTTACTTTTATGCCTTTTGCCTCTCGTTTTCCTCTCCCCCACTTCAGAAAAACAAAAATTTACAAAAATATTTGCCTTTTTCATTTGCCTTTCCTTTGCTTGTGTGCTCTGTGCCTTCAATATGCTTGCATCTTTGCTTGCTGAAAATCTATTGATATGGATCCTCATCCACTTGCTAATCTCTTTAAGAGATCCAATTATGTTGATCCAATTGCTAGTGAGTTGAGTGCACTTGACTATCTTTATGATGTTTTGCTTGAGATGCGTGAATCTGAAAATTGTGATGAACAAATTTATGAAATGATTCACGAGGGCTCCTTGAATGAAAAGCATGATTGCCATGGTTTCACTATACATTGGGGGTGACACAAAGAAAAAACTCAAGCCTAGAACATACTAAGAACTTTATTCTACTAGAGAAAGATAAAACCAAAAAGGATCGAACTAAGAAAAAGGTAAAGGCAAAAGATGTGATGGTGATATGATACCGGGGCAACTCCCCCAAGCTTGGCACAAACCAAGAGGAGTGCCCATACCTGTGCTTAATTGTCTTCCTTCGAAGGTGATGGTGGTGGAGTTGTTGCAATCTGGGGTTGATTCTCCATCTTCCAAGGCATAGGTGCTCCATCATGGAAAGATGATCGAGTCTCCGGAATCCTCAAATCTACATCCAACCGTATTGATTTAAATCTATGCTCATACTCACAGTTTTGGTTCTACAGGTCGTAGATCTGGGCTTGGAGGTGATCAATTCTGTCGTAGAGCCTGGAGAGGTGCTTCCCGATGTCATTGGCATCGATCTTGTGCTTGTTGGTGAACTCCGTGATCATCATGTGGTTGGCGTTGAGTCCGCGTTCCACCATCCCTTGGCACTTGAAGACTTGCTGCTCCATTGCTTCGAGCCTCGCCTCCACGCTTCCGGTCTTCTTGGGCCCCTCAACATCACGGATGTGCAGCACCCCCTCATGCATCTCGATAGATTGAGGGTGTTGCAGCAGTCCTGCGAGGTAGGGATTGATGACCTTCTCGAAGAACTTGTCCTTCAGAACCTTTGGGGCCATAGCGATCTAGATCTGTCTACACACTAGCTCGAAACGAAAACATAGGATATTGGCGCGATACGAGGGTCAGACCTTTCGGGAGAATATATAATGATTTTTTCCTGACCAAAAGGAGTATTCCACATGAAAACGGAGTCCGGGAGGCACACGAGGTGCTCACAAGCCACCCTGGCGCGACCATGGGGGTAGGCCATGCCTGGCAGGCTTGTCGCCTCCTCGTGCGCTTTTCGGACTACTTTAAATTTGTCTATTTTTGTAAAAATTCCAAAACGGAGAAAAATTGCTACTGGAAAAGTTTTGGAGTCGGTTTACTTACCGAATCACATACCTCTTCGTTTTTTGAGTCTCAAACAGGCTAATAAATATCCCTTATGTACTCCTCCGGAGTTATGGTATTAATAATATTGCTTTCAACATTTATGGGAGTACCTGAGATATAATGCTTCATTCTTTGCCCATTTACAACTCTCGGAAAATTTCCTTCTGTGTTGTTGATCTTGATGGCACCGGAACGATACACTTCTTCGACAATGTAAGGACCTTCCCATTTAGAGAGAAGCTTGCCTGCAAAAAATCTTAAACGAGAATTGTATAGAAAGACATAATCACCTACATTGAACTCACGTTTTTGTATCCTTTTATCATGCCACCTCTTAACTATTTCTTTAAACAACTTGGCATTTTCATATGCCTGAGTTCTCCATTCATCAAGTGAGCTAATATCAAATAACCTCTTCTCACCAGCAAGTTTGAAATCAAAGTTGAGCTCTTTGATTGCCCAATAAGCCTTATGCTCTAGCTCAGGAGGTAAATGACATGCTTTATCGTAAACCATTTTGTACGGAGACATGCCCATGGGATTCTTATAAGCAGTTCTATAAGCCCACAGTGCATCATCAAGCTTCTTAGACCAATTCTTTCTAGACCTATTAAGAGTCTTTTGCAGAATTAGTTTAATTTCTCTATTACTTAGCTCTACTTGACCACTGGACTGAGGATGATAGGGAGATGCAATTCTATGGTTGACATCATACTTAGCAAGTGTTTTACGGAAAGCACCATGAATAAAATGTGAACCACCATCAGTCATTAGATATCTAGGGACTCCAAATCTAGGGAAAATAACTTCTTTAAGCATCCTAATAGAGGTGTTATAATCAACACTACTAGTTCGGATATCTTCTACCCACTTAGTAGCATAATCAATAGCAACTAGGATATGAGTATACGCGTTGGACTTTGGAAAAGGTCCCATATAATCAAAACCCCAAACATCAAATGGTTCAATAACAAGTGAATAATTCATAGGTATTTCCTGACGTTTACTCATATTACCTATTCTTTGACATTCATCACAAGACAAGACAAACTTACGACCATCCTTGAAGAGAGTAGGCCAATAAAAACCGGATTGCAATACCTTGTGTGCAGTTCTATAGCCCGCATGGTGTCCTCCGTAAGCCTCGGAGTGACACTTCTGTAGGATCTGTCCTTGTTCATGCTCAGGTACACAACCTCTAATAACACCATCTACTCGTTCTTTATAAAGGTGAGGATCATCCCTAAAGTAATGTCTCAAATCAAAGAAGAATTTCTTCTTTTGCTGGTATATGAAACTAGGTGGTATATATTTGGCAACAATATAATTTGCATAATCAGCATACCAAGGTGTACTATGTGAAGTATTGATGACATTCAATTGTTCATCTGGAAAGCTATCATCAATGGGTTGTGGGTCATCAAGAACATTCTCCAACCTAGACAAGTTATCTGCTACGGGGTTCTCAGCACCCTTCCTATCAACAACATGCAAATCAAATTCTTGTAGCAAGAGAACCCATCTGATAAGTCTAGGTTTAGCATCTTTATTTTCCATGAGATACTTAATAACAACATGATCAGAACTTTTCACATGCAAAATGGACTGCTAAAAATTCCTTTTCAGTAGTAGCATAGTTTCTTTGGGCACTGTCTAGAGTTTTACTAGCATAGTGAATAACATTCAATTTAGTATCAACTCTTTGTCCTAGAACAACACCAACAGCATAATCACTAGCATCACACATAATTTCAAAAGGTAGGTTCCAATCAGGTGGTTGAACAATAGGTGCAGTTATCAAGGGCTTCTGAAGTATTTCAAATGCTTCTTCACAATCATCATAAAAAACAAATGGAATATCCTTTTGCAAGAGATTCGTGAGAGGCCTAGAAATCTTAGAGAAGTCTTTAATGAACATTCTATAGAAACTAGCATGACCAAGGAAACTTCTTATACCTTTGATTTCTGTAGGGCATGGCATTTTCTCGATCGCATCAACTTTAGCCTTATCGACTTCAATACCTCTTTCAGAAATTTTATGTCATAAGACGATGCCTTCATTAACCATCAAGTGACACTTCTCCCAATTCAAGACAAGGTTGGTATCTTTAAATCTTTGCAAAACTCGATCAAGGTTGCTGAGGCAATCATCAAAAGAAGACCCGTAAACGGAGAAGTCATCCATGAAAACCTCAACAATCTTTTCACAAAAGTCAGAGAATATAGCCATCATACATCTTTGAAAGGTAGCAGGTGCATTACATAAGCCAAAAGGCATACGTTTGTAAGCAAAGGTACCGAAATGGCAGGGAAAAGTGGTTTTCTCCTGACAGATTGTGCAACAGGTATTTGGGAGAAACCAAAATAACCATCTAGAAAGCAGAAGTGTGTGTGTTTAGACAATCTTTCTAGCATTTGGTCAATAAAAGGCAAAGGGTAATGATCTTTCCTAGTGGCTTTATTCAATTTCCTAAAATCAATTACCATCCTATAACCAGTAAGAATTCTCTGTGGGATCAATTCATCTTTATCATTAGGGACAACGGTAATACCTCCCTTCTTAGGGACGCAATGCACCGGACTTACCCAATCACTATGAGGAACATGATAGATAATACCTGCTTCCAGGAGCTTTAGTATTTCTTTTCTTACTTCCTCTTTCATCTTAGGATTTAATCTCCGTTGATGATCAACAACTAGTTTGGAATTATTATTGATTTTAATTTTATGCTGGCATAGAGTGGGACTAATGCCCTTAAGATCATCAAGAGTATATCCAATAGCAGCACAGTGCTTCCTCAAAGTTTTCAATAATTTCTTTTCTTCATGATCTGAAAAGCTAGCACTAATAATAACATGATATATCTCTTTTTCATCAAGATAAGCATACTTAAGAGTATCAGGTAATTGTTTAAGTTCAAACACAGGATCACCCTTTGGTGGGGGTGGATCTCCAAGCAGTTCAACAGGCAAATTATTCTTAAGGATAGGATGTTGTTCAAAGATAACTCTATCTATCTCATTCCTTTCATCCATATGCATATCATTTTTATGCTCAAGCAAGTATTGCTCTAAAGGATCAGTAGGAGGCACAACAATAGAAGCTAGGGCAATAATTTCATCCTTACTAGACAATTCTTTTTCATGAGGTTGTCTACCAAACTTGGAGAAAAAGAATTCATGTGACACACCTTCAAAGCCAACAGTGACAGTTTGCTTCTCACAATCAATATGAGCATTGACAGTATTGAGGAAAGGTCTGCCAAATATGATGGGACAAAAGCTATCTTGTGTGGTAGCAAGATAGAGAAAATCAGCAGGATACTTAGTTTTACCACACAAGACTTCAACATCTCTAACAATTCCCAAAGGGCAGATAGTATCTCTATTGGCAAGCTGAATAGTAACATCAATAGGTTCCATCTCAACAGGTGCAATCTCGTCTTTAATTTCATCATATAAAGATTTTGGTATTGCACTAACACTAGCACCCACGTCACATAAACCATGGTAAAAATGATCTCCTATCTTAACAGAAACAACAGGCATGCCAACAACATGCCTTTGTTTGTCTCTAGCATGGGGTTTAGCAATTCTAGCAGCATCTTCACAGAAGTGAATAATATGCCCATCAACATTGTCGAACATGAGATGTTTGAGAATAGCAATGCTAGGTTCAACTCTAATTTTCTCAGGGGGTGTAGGTGTTCTAATGTAGCCCTTACGTATCACCGTTGGTGCTTTATCATGATCCTTTATTCTAACAGGGAAAGGTGGTTTCTCAATGTAAGCACTGGGAACAATAGGATCATTATAAGCAATGACTTTCTCTTCAACTGGATTGGGTTTAACTACATTGACTTCTATGGGAGGATGATATTTAAACCACTTCTCTTTAGGGAGATTAATATGAGCAGCAAATGATTCACATAATGAAGCCACTATCTCAGAGTCAAGTCCATGTTTAGCGCTAAAATCACAAAAAGTGTTTGTTTGAACGAAGGATTTAACGCAATCGAACTTAAGATTCATACCTGACTCCTTACTTTCATCAAACTCGCAATCTTCAGAGTTGTGTTTAATTCCTTCCAATAAATTCCATTTGAAGTCAATATCTCTTTTGATAAAAGAACCGGTAGAAGAAGTGTCAAGGATGGTGCGATTATCTTGAGAAAGCCGAGCATAGAAGTTCTGAATAATAATTTCTCTCGAGAACTCATGGTTGGGACATGAATATAACATTGACTTAAGCCTCCCCCAAGCTTGAGCGATACTTTCTCTATCACGAGGCCAAAAATTATAGACATAATTCTGATCACGATGTACCAAATGCATAGGATAAAACTTTTGATGAAATTCCAATTTCAACCGGTTGTAGTTCCATGATCGAGTATCATCACATAGCCTATAACATGTCAATGCTTTATCCCTCAAAGATAAGGGAAATACCTTCTTCTTGACCTCATCCTCGGGCAAACCTGCAAGCTTAAATAAACCACAAACTTCATCTACATAGATTAGATGCAAGTCGGGATGTGATGTTCCATCTCCTGTAAAAGGATTAGCCAACAGTTTCTCTAGCAGACCTAAAGGATTTTGATAACAAATATTTTCAGTAGGTGCAGTAGGTTGAGGAGCAACTCCTTGTGCTTCCGTTCGAGGTGAAGATACCCCAAACAAGCTCCTCAAAGGATTAGTTTCCATAGTGAAAAGTGACAATAAATTTCAGAACATTATATAAATGTTTCCTTGCCAAATTCCACTTACCAAAGGCGCTTCACTCCCCGACAACAGCGCCAGAAAAGAGTCTTGATGACCCACAAGTGTAGGGGATCTATCGTAGTCCTTTCAATAAGTAAGAGTGTCGAACCCAACGAGGAGCAGAAGGAACTGACAAGTGGTTTTCAGCAAGTTATTATCTGCACACACTGAAATTATCAGTAACACATAGTTATATGATAAGATAATTCATAGCGAGTAGCAAGTAACAATAGTAACAAAGGTGCAGCAAGATGGCCCAATCCTTTTTGTCGAAAGGGACAAGCCTGGGAAAACTCTTATATGAGGTGAAGCGCTCCCGAGGACACATGGGAATTTATGTCAAGCTAGTTTTCATCATGTTCATATGATTAGTGTTCGCTACTTTGATAGTTTGATATGTGGGTGGACCGGTGTTTGGGTGCTGCCCTTACTTGGAAAACATCCCACTTATGATTAACCCCTCTCGCAGGCATCCGCAACTACGAAAGAAGAATTAAGACAAAGTATAACCATAACATTAAACTAGTGGATCCAAATCAACCCCTTACGAAGCAACGCATAAACTAGGGTTTAAGCTTCTATCACTCTAGCAACCCATCATCTACTTATTACTTCCCAATGCCTTCCTCTAGGCCCAAGTAATGGTGAAGTGTTATGTAGTCGATGTTCACATAACACCACTCGAGGAAAGACAACATACATCGCATCAAAATATCGAACGAATACCAAATTCACATGACTACTTATAGCAAGACTTTCCCATGTCCTCGGGAACAAAAGTGACTACTCACAAAGCGTAATTATGTTCATGACCAGAGAGGTATTGAATAGCATTAAGGATCTGAACAGATGATCTTCCACCGAGTAATCCAACTAGCATCAACTACAAAGAGTAATTAACACTACTAGCGACCTTACAATTACTAATCGGAGTCACGAGACGGAGATTGGTTAGAAAAGATGAATTAGGGTTTGGAGATGAGATGGTGCTGATGAAGATGTTGATGGAGATGAGTCTCCTCCGGTGAGAGGAGTGTTGGTGATGACGATGGTGACGATTTCCCCCTCCGGGAGGGAAGTTTCCCCGACAGGACGGCCCTACCGGAGCTCTAGATTGGTTCTGCTCAAGTTCTGCCTCATGGCAGCTGCGTCTCTTCCCGAAAGCCTCCTCCTGATTTTTTATGGGATGAAACCCTCCTTATAGCAGAAGATGGGAGTCGGAGGGGCAACAGGGGGCCCACAAGCCACCCAGGCTTGTGGCCTCCTTGTGGCTCCCCTCCGGTACTTCTTCCGCCCAGTATTTTTTATAAACTCCAAAATGATTCCTCGTTGATTTTCACGGCTTTTGGGGTTGCGCATAATAGGTATCTCAAACTTGCTCCCTTTTCAGACCAGAATTCCAGCTGTCGGCATTCTCCCTCTTCATGTAAACCTTATAAAATAAGAGAGAAAAGGCATAAGTATTGTACCGTAAAGTGTAATAACAGCCCATAAGGCGATAAATATCAACAAAAAAGCATGATGCAAAATTGACGTATCACACATCCTCCTGTGATTCTAGTGACTGTGAACCTGATGATTTACAAAAACCCAGTTACTATAAACTTGCCAACATTGCCCCTAAGCAACAAAGTGCCATTGAAAAGCTTTAGAAATTGCTAGACAAAAGCGATGATCTGTTGAACGATGAAATGAATCGTACTGAAGTTCTCACTGAAGATGTAGAAAGTCTTCAGTCTAGATTTGATGTTATTCAAGATCATTATGACACACTCTTGGCTGATCATGAGAAACTCTCCTATGAATTTCTTCAAAATAAGCTTGATCTTGAGAAGTTAAGAATGTCTCATGATGATCTTTGAATGGAAAATGATTAATTGCTTGCTCAACAGATCAGTACCACTCAGGTTGACTTCATTCCACCATGTCTGAAATGCATCGAGCGTGAAACTGCTAATTCTTCACCAGAATCATCAAATGCTTCTATCGCTAGAAATTTTTCAACTGTTCCCGTGGTATCAAATTTTTCACTTGAAAAAACCATAAATGCTACTGACGAAAATGCAGGGTTGAAGGAATTATATGTGACAGGCCTATTCAAATGTCTCAAAGGGCATCAAACCCTTTGCGATGTGCTCAAAAAGCAGATTCTGAACAAGAACCCGAGGAAAGAGGGCATTGCCTTCGAGAGGAAATTGAATGCTGATGGATCGTACCGGAAACCTGAGAAATATCCCAAAACTTTATGGGTTGCTGCTAAAGGACCTTCCATTGATCCATCCACTCTAACAGGCTTTGCATGTGAAATTCCCTATTCCTCTGATGAGTCATTTGACTCCAACTATAAACTGTTCAAAAATCAATCTGGTGTAGTATTTGCTCGATATGTTAGAACTAACTGAAGGAATGGACCACCCGTGAGGAAAATATGGGTCTCGAAAAGTTGCTTGGAAAATCTTTAGTTGAATGTACTCATGACACCACATGTGAAGAACCAGAACCCAGATTGAATTCCTTAGGTGGAGCAAAGTCTTCACGAGGATAAAATTCCTCAAATGGTCAAAATTATGCTCATACTCGCACTAATCCTTCTGATATGCAGGGAAACTACAAGGGACATGAATATGAGCATTATTCCTGAAATCATTATGTTCATAAGTCCTCAAAGAATTTCTCTGCCTATTCATTTGAGTACTCTAACCCCCTAGTGTGAAAAGAAGTGCATTAGCTTCAATGCCTCCATTCTCATATGGTGCTCGTAGGATGATGAACTATTTGCCACCCCTTCAAATGTGGGTGGTGAAGAAATTGAACTAATCACTTCTACAAGTCAGGTCTCCAGATGAAAGTCATCATCTGAAGAATTTGTTGGAGACCCGAGGAAATTGCTTGATTGGACGCAAGCTAAAAATGATGAAATAATAACATTTCACTCGTCCTCAAATTTACTTTTTACAATGAAGTTCTTATCTGATGAAAGTGATATCATATTCTTCAAGTCTGAAGCATATGAGATGGTAAGTGATATCATATTTGTGGTGTCCTCACTGAAGATGTTCAAAGTCTTCAGTATAGATTTGTTAGTCTTCAAGATCGTTATGGTACACTCTTGGATGATCATGAGGAGCTTTCCTATGAATTTATTCAAAGGAAGCTTGATCTTGAGAAGTTGAAAATGTCCTATGATGATCTTCGAATGGAAAATGATTCATTGGTTGCTCAACAGACCAGTACCGCTCAGGAAGAATTCATTCCATCATGTGTGAAATGCATCGAACGTGAAACGCCAAATTCTTCACCTAAAACCTCAAATGCTTCTATTGCTAAAAATTCTTCAACTATTCATGTGGTATCAAATTCTTCACTTGAGGAAACTACAAATGCTATTGATGAAAATACAGGATGGTAGGAATTGTATGTGACAAACTTATACAAAAGTCTCAAAGGGCATTAAACGCTTTGCGATGTGCTCAAAAATTAGATTCTGAAAAGGAACCTGAGGAAAGAGGACATTGCGTTCGAGAGGAAACTGAACGTTGATGGGTCATACTAGAAACCTGAGCAGTACCCCAAAACCTCATGGGTTGCTACTAAAGGACCTCCATTGATCCATCCACTCTAACAGGCTTTGCACATGAAATGTCTTATTCCTCTAATGAGCATTTGACTCCAACTATAAACTGTTCAAAAATCAATCTAGTGAAATATTTGCTCGATATGTTGGAACTAACTGCAGGAATGGACCTCCCGGGAGGAAGATCTGGGTTCCCAAAAGTTGCTTGGAAAGACTTTAGGTGAATGTCCTTATCACACCACCAGCGAAAAACAGGAACCCGAGATAAAATTCCTCAGGTAGACCAAAGTCTTCACGAGGATCAAATTCCTCAAATGTCAAAATTATGCTCGTACTCGCACTAATCCTCCTGACATGCAGGGAAACTACAAGGAACATGAATATGTGCACTATTCTTCAAATCACTAGGTTCACAAGTCCTCAAAGAATTTCTCTGTCTATTCATTTGAGTACTCTAACCCCCTACTGTGAAAAGAAGTGCATTAGCTTCAATGCCTCCATTCTCGTATGGTGCTCGCAGAATGATGAACTCTTTACCACCCCTTCAGATGTGGGTGGTGAAGAAATCAAACTAATCAGTTCTGCAGGTCAGGTCTCCAGATGAAAGTCATCGTCTGAAGAATTTGCTGGAGACCTGAGGAAATTGCTTGATAGGACACAAGCTAAAACATGATGAAATGACCTATCATTTCACTCATCCTCATTATGTCCTCAAATTTACTGTTTGTGATGAAATTTAAGTCTAATGAAATTGATACCATATTCTTTAAATCTGAAGCATATGAGATGGTAAGGTGTACTAATTCATTTGCAGGATGATCAACCCAAGAACATAGAGTGGGTTCTTGACAGTGGATGTAAAAATCACATGACTGGTGATAAAATATTATTGATGAATATCCCACTGACTCTATCACCACTAAAGCATAGCACCTACTCCGACAAAGATAAAGCAAGGTATTGGGACTTGGTAAAGTGGCTATCTGTAAGGATCGACACATGGACAAAGTCATGCTTGTTGAACCCCTTGGGTTTAACCTCATGCCAGTCTCAATGCTTTGTGACCTTGATATGATTGTCATCTTTGGAAAATATAGATGTTTAGTCATCATGGAATCTGACAAATCTAATGTCTTCGAAAGCTTTAGGAGAGGAGACTTGTATATTGTTGACTTCACTACAGGTCCTCAACCAGATACATGTCTACTAGCAAAAATCTCAGAAGGCTGGCTATGACATCAACGACTTGGTCATGCAGGCATGAGGAATTTGCACACACTTGTGAAGAAGAAACATGTCATTAGCATCGAAATCATACAATTCCTCAAGGACCATCTGTGCGGTGCTTGTGAGTCTGGAAAGATGACCAGATCCAAACACCCCTCGAAGGCTATCATGACTACTACTCGTCCGTTCGAATTGCTTCATATGGATCTCTTTGGACCTACTCATTATGCTACACTAACCAATGCGTCAACTTTATATGGCTTTGTGATTGTTGGTGACTATTCTCGATATACATGGGTGCATATCATTCTGTATAAAACTGAAGTACAAGAAGTCTTCAAACGATTTTCCTCAAGGGCCTCGACGAACTTCGGCGTCAAGATAAACACATTAGGATTGAGAATGGGACAGTGTCGGGGGGATAACCCCGGGGTAGGCTCATCGAGCCTGTTCCTTTATCTCCTGCCCAAAAGGAATGACCAAGTATAATTCTCCAAGGCCCAAGTCCTTTGGCCGGCTAGGCTGCACCTACCGGCTAGAGGACGAGACAGTCAACTCTCTGGCCGGCCAGGCAACACCTGCCTGCTGGAGGCAAGACGGCTACCTCTTCCTGACCACCTAGGCCGAGCCATCCGGCTAGGAATGAGGCGGCCATCCCCAAAGCCGGCTAGTCATGATGAGAACCTACGGTTAAAGGTGGCTACGCATCAGTAAAGGTACTGGATCGGAGCGCACGACAGGTACGAGCGTCGGCGGCCACGCCGCTGACCTACCCCGGCTCTGATCCATCACCCAGCATAGTGTCGGCCCTCAAACTCCCACTCCATTACTGCACTCAGCGTGGGAACAGTGGAGGCGACCGTACCGTCTGCCCATGACGAATCTCGCTGGACGACGCCAGACGTACCGCGCGTGCCCTGCGTCAACCTTACGCGAGAGCTCCATTGGCTAGCTGGCGGGTCCCACACCCAGACGGGACCTCGCAGCCGGCGGGCCCCTCAAGCAACAAGACAAGACCCTCGTGGCCCCCCTGGCTAGCCGGGTCCCACTCTTGTACCCTTTATCCATATTGTAGGCCGGTGGGTTTGTCTATAAACCCCCCCCCCCCCGGTCCCCTCCATGCAGAGGGTCGGTCAAAAGATTACACACACACACACTCACCAACTACATAGGAGAGGCAGAGACGAGCCGGCTGCTCCCCTCTTCCTCCTCCGCAATACAGCTCCACGAGCAACCTTGTAATCCATCCATATACATCATACACTCCGGCAGGACTAGGGTATTATTTCTCTGGAGAGCCCTGAACCTGGGTACATCATGCGTTCCATGCTTGTACCAACCTCGCCCCCAGCGCCCTCCGTTGTCCCTTCGGTTCTCACCGACTTTAGCCTACCTATGGCATATGTTGTGAGTATTCACCGACATTTGGCGCCCACCGTGGGGCCGATCGTGGCATCGGCTGGCTTTACGCGTCCCGATCAATCTGCATGCCCGTGGAGCCCGCCTTCGATGAGGCAACACCGATGCTGATCGACGTCCCGCTCCGCCATGCAGATTCGGATGAAGATTCTGATGACGAGGCGCCTCCTAGTGTCGTCGTCGCTGCTATGGAGAACCTCAGCGTTCTCTTTAGCGACCCGCGTCTCAACGATGGTCCTCGCTACTTCGGCGAGGACTTCGATGTCGAGGCGCTGTGCGCCAGCTTTAGTAGGCTCTCTATCGTTGAGACGCCTACACATGACGTGTACCCCAGCAACGTACTCGTCTTCGACGGCCCTCCGCCGTTGGTGGGGTTCTTCACCCCATACCATGTCGCCACCGTCTCAAACATCGTGGAGGTGATGGTCATCGGCGCTGGCACCAGCACGACTCATGGCAAGGCGTCATCAGACGCTCGTGAGCCTGCTGCTGTCACCGCTGACACTCTTCAGGATGCACTCACCGGCCTGAAGATGCCCATCGCCGCCTCTACAAACCCTAACGATGCCCGAGCCTCGCTGGAGGAGGCTCTCAAGCAGATCTTGGAGGAGGGCATTGCTGTCGCCTCGGGAAAGCGCCAGATGGAGGCCACGCAGCGCGAGTATAACTCCGCATATGGTCTCACTCCGATTTCTGAGGCCCCTAGCCGGCTTCGATCGGTCCGCGGCCGCGGCCGGTTCATTGCCGAGATCCTAGGCGGCAACCAACCCGTCTACGAGACCCCTGCGGCCAACTTGCGGGCGGCGCAGGCGGCCATGGCAGAAATGCTGATCTTGGAGGGCGAGGAGCGCGCCTTCCAGGAGAAGCGGGTCAAGGATCTACTTGACGCCGCTAACAAGCAGCAGACACGGCCTGACCCCGGTCAGGCCCAATCAGAGTCTCCGGGACCCAACCCCGGAGCACGCCACAATCCTAGCGGTCATCACCATGCGGAGGGATCTTCCTTGCATCGCACCTCCGGCCGGAGGGGCAAGGGAAGTCAAGAGAGGCGCTCCCAGCGCTAGAGCGAGCATACTTCGAGCAGGCATCGCGGAGGCGATGAAAGCGACTCGGTGTATGAGGTTCCTCGTCCGGGGAGGACCCATGCCACCGGTTCGCAGGGTGCACTTTCGATCGCAGCTCAGATCAGCGCTCGCGTTCCCCGGTGCGACTAGGACGCCCGCAGGCGCCTCAACGCCCTGGCCTAGTCAACCCTCCTGGAGGAGGACGGTCCCATTGGTCCGGCCTGCTTCGGCCCCCGGATCCGAGGGGAGCCGTTTCCCCGGCTTCACCTAGCCTCGGGACACTCCCAAGTACAACGGCACCGCCAAGCCAGAGGACTGGTTGATCGACTACACCACCGCCGTTGGCATTGCCAGGGGCAATAAGCGCATAGCGGTCCGCTACGTGCCACTCATGTTGGCCGGCTCGGCTCGGACTTGGCTGAACAACCTTCCAGCCGACAGCGTCAACTCATGGGTGGATTTCGAGGAGGCGTTCGTCCGCAACTTCACCGGGACATACAAGCGCCCTGGCCGGCCTCACGAGCTGGTCATGTGTGTCCAGAGGCCCGATGAACCCCTTCGCGACTACGTCACTCGCTGGAAAGAGCTTCGCAACTCCTGCGAGGGGGTGCATGAGGTACATGCCATCCAGTACTTCATCGACGGTTGCCGAGAGGCACCCTCCTCAAGCACAAGCTCATGTGTTCCGAGCCCACATCCCTGGCAGTGCTCATGGCCAATGCGCACAAGTACGCCACGGCCGACTCCGCGATGCGGGTCAAGGTGACTGCTATCACAGAAACAACAGCGCCAGAAGTTGACACGTTGACAGAGGCTGGGGTTGCGTTGGTTCTTCCCTTGAAGAGGAAAGGGTGATGTAGCACAGGAGCAGTAAGTATTTCCCTCAGTTTGAGAACCAAGGTATCGATCCAGAAGGAGGGTCTCGTTAAGTCCAGAGTACCTGCGCAAACACAAACAAGCTTGCACCCAACGCTTCAAAGGGGTTGTTAATCCCTTCAAGATTGTCTGCAAAGTGAGATCTGAAGGCGAAAAGTGCAACGAAGTAAAAAGTGTAAGGCTGAAAATATGGTGTGGAGTAGACCCTGGGGGCCATAGTGTTCACTAGAGTCTTCTCTCAAAATAGCAAGTATTATGATGGGTGAACAAATTACTGTCGAGCAATTGATAGAACCGCGCAAAGTCATGACAACATCTAAGGCAATGATCATGCATATATGCATCACATCCGAGACAAGTAGTCCGATACTTTCTGCATCTACTACTATTACTCCACACATCGACCGCTATCCAACATGCATCTAGTGTATTGAGTTCATGATGAACAGAGTAACGCTTTAAGCAAGATGACATGATGTAGAGGGATAATCTCAAACCAATGATGAATACCCTATCTTTTTACCCTTGATGGCACCAACACGATGCGTGCCTCGCTACCCCTTCTGTCACTGGGTGAGGTCACCGCACGGTATGAACCCAAAACCAAGCACTTCTCCCATTGCAAGAATCATAGATCTAGTTGGCGAGACAAAACCCACAACTCGAAGAGAATTACAAGGATAAGAAATCATGCATAAGAGAGATCAGAAGAGACTCAAATAACATTCATAGATAATCTGATCATAAATCCGCAATTCATCGGATCTCGACAAACACACCGCAAAAGAAGATTACACCGGATAGATCTCCATGAAGATCATGGAGAACTTTGTATTGAAGATCCAAGAGAGAGAAGAAGCCATCTAGTTACTAGCTATGGACCGTAGGTCTATGGTGAACTACTCACGCATCATCGGAGAGGTCATGGTGTTGATGGAGAAGCCCTCCGGGTCCGAAGCCCCCCTCCGGCAGGGCACCAGGACGTGCCCAAGATGGGATCTTGCGGAGAGAGAAGCTTGCGGCGGCGGAAAAGCGATTGCGATGATCTCTCAATTTCTTCTGGAATTTTTGGGATTATATAGGCAAAAGACCTAGGTCAGGGGACCTCCAGGGGGCCCACAAGCCTGGATGGCGCGCCCCCCTGGCCGCAGGGTCGGGGCTTGTGGGGGCCCCTAGGGCTCCCCTGCCTTGGCTCCCAAGTTCTCTGATCTTCTTCCGTTCCAAAAAAAATCTTTTCGGGGATTTTATTCCATTTGGACTCCGTTTCAAAACCTCCTCTGAAAGGGGTCAAAAACATGGAAAAAACAGGAACTGGCGCTTGGCACTGAGTTAATAAGTTAGTCCCAAAAAATATATAAAAGGCATACAAAACATCCAAAGTTTGACAAGATAATAGCATGAAACCATCAAAAATTGTAGATACGTTGGAGACGTATCAAGCGTCCCCAAGTTAACTCCTGCTCGCCCTCAAGTAGGGAAGTGATAAAGAATGATTTTTTGATGTGGAATGCTACCTAGCATAGTTGTCCTTTGCAACTTCTTTCACGTGACATGAATGTTCAGATCCGTAAGATTCAAAACAATAGTTTGCTATTGACATGAAAACAGTAATACTTCAAGCAAACTAGCAAAGTAATCATGAACTTTCAAAATAACAAGGACAAAGAAAGTTATCCCTACAAAATCATATAGTATGGCGATGCTCTATCATCCTCACACAACTAATGTAAATCATGCACAACCCCGGAATTGGCCAAGTAATTGCTTTCGCACTCTTACTTTCTCAACCTTTTTATAACTATCACGCAATACATGAATGCGAGCCATGGATATAACACTATATGTGGAATAGAGTGTGGTGGTTGTTGTGAGACAAAAAGGAGGAGATGGTCACATTGAATCGGCGTATCAATAGGCTATGGAGATGCCCATTAATAGATATCAATGTGAATGAGTAGGGATTGCCATACAAGAAATGCACTAGAGCTATAAGTATGTGAAAGCTCAAAAGGAAACCTAGTGGGTGTGCATCTAACTTGCTTGCTCACGAAGACCTAGGGCAATTTTGAGGAAACCCATCATTGGAATATACAAGACAAGTTATGAAATGAAGATTCCCACTAGCATATGGTAGTGACAAAGCAAGAAGCTCTCAATCATGAAGAACATGGTGCTAACATGAAGCACAAGTGTGGAAAAAGATAGTAGCATTGTCCCTTCTCTCTTTTTCTCTCCCTTTTTTCATTTGGGCTCTTAGGCCTCTTTTTTCTTTTCTTTTCTTTTATCTTTTTTGTTTTTGGGCTCTTTGGCCTTTTTTTTAATTTCCTCACATGGGACAATGCTTTAATAATGATGATCATCACACTTTTATTTACTCACAGCTCGAAGATCACAATGATGATGACTCCATAGGAAATGCCTCCGGCAGTGTACCGGGATGTGCAACGATCTAGCATGGTGTATGACGTTGAAAACATCTCGCTAGCTATCTTACGATCATGCAATGGCAATATGAGAGTGACGGCGCAAGTCATGAGACAGAACGGTGGGAGTTGCATGGCAATATATCTCGGAATGGCTATGAAAATGCCATAGTAGGTAGGTGATACGTCTCGAACGTATCTATAATTTTTGATGGTTTCATGCTGTTATCTTGTCAACTTTGGATGTTTTATGTACATTGTATATCTTTTTGGGACTAACTTATTAATTCAGTGCCAAGTGCCAATTCCTGTTTTTTCTGTGTTTTTGACTCTTTTCAGATCTGATTTTGGAACGGAGTCCAAATGGAATAAAATCCCCAAAATAAATTTTTCCAGAACAGAAGAAGATCGGGGGACTTGAGGGCCAAGACAGGAGAGCCACAAGGGGGCCGGCGGCTACTAGGCTTGTGCCCCCCTGGAGCTCCCCTGCCCTAGCTCTTTCGCCTATATATTCCCTAAAATCCCAGAAAAAATCAGGGCATCCATGAAAACACTTTTCCGCCGCCGCAAGCTTCCGTTTCCGCGAGATCTCATCTGGAGACCCTTCCCGGTGCCCTGCCGGAGGGGACTTTGGAGTTGGAGGGCTTCTACATCAACATCATCGCCTCTCCAATGACTCGTGAGTAGTCCACTTCAGACCTACGGGTCCGTAGTTAGTAGCTAGATGGCTTCTTCTCTCTCTTGGATCTTCAATACAAATTTCTCCATGATCTTCATGGAGATCTATCCGATGTAATCCTCTTTGGTGGTGTGTCTGTCGAGATCCGATGAATTGTGGATTTGTGATCAGATTATCCATGAATTATATTTGAGTCTTTGCTGATTTCTTATATGCATGATTTGATATCCTTGTAAGTCCCTCCGAGTCTTGGGTTTTGTTTTGCCAACTAGATCTATGATTCTTGCAATGGGAGAAGTGCTTGGTTTTGGGTTCATACCGTGTGGTGACCTTTCCCAGTGATAGAAGGGGCAGAAAGGCACGCATAGTGTTGTTTCCATCAAGGGTAACAAGATGGGCTTTCATCATAGATTTGAGATTGTCCATTTACATCATGTCATCTTGCTTAAGGCGTTACTCTGTTCTTATGAACTTAATACACTAGATGCATGCTGGATAGCGGTCGACGTGTGGAGTAATAGTAGTAGATGCAGAAAGTATCGGTCTACTTGTTTTGGACGTGATGCCTATAGATATAATCATTGCCATAGATAACGTCATGACTTTCCGCGGTTCTATCAATTGCTCGACAGTAATTCGTTCACCCTCCGTCTACTTGCTTTCATGAGAGAAGCCACTAGTGAACACTACGGCCCCCGGGTCTATTCACAACTATCATCTCCACTTTCACTTTTACTTTGCTTTGTTTAATTTTTGCTTTCAGTTCTCACTTTGCAAAAAATCTATAAGGGATTTACAACCCCTTCATAGCGTTGGGTGCAAGCTCTTTGTGTTTGTGCAGGTAATTGTGACTTGACGCGATCCTCCCACTGGATCGATACCTTGGTTCTCAAACTGAGGGAAATACTTACCGCCGCTTTGCTACATCACCCTTTCCTCTTCAAGGGAACACCAACGCAAGGCTCCAAGGCCGCGGGGAAATCCTTTGCATAATTGCCAAGGTAGTCCCTATAGACGTAGCCCGTAGCAGAAGGATTCCTGGCGCCGTTGGCACGGAAGGTCTGTTGACGCAGTAGCAGAAGGATTTCAGGCGCCGTTGCCAGGGAAGGTCTGTTGACGCAGTAGCAGAAGGATTTCTGGCACCGTTGCCGGGGAGGATAGATCAAGTCCAGATCTATCCAAGTAGGGTCACAAACTCATCTCTTGCATTTACCTTTTTTTCCAGTTGCCTCTCGTTTTCCTCTCCCCCATTTCACATTTGCTATTTTCATTTGCCTTTCTCCTTTGGCTTTTTCGTTTGCCTTTTTCGTTCGCCTTTTTCTCTCGCTTGCTTTCTGTTCGCTTGTGTGCCATGTGCCTTCAATATGCTTGCATCTTCGCTTGCTGAAAATCTAGTGATATGGATCCTCATCCACTTGCTAATCTCTTTAAGAGATCCAATTATGTTGATCCAATTGCTAGTGAGTTGAGTGGACTTGACTATCTTTATGGAGTTTTGCTTCAGATGCGTGAATCTGAAAATTGTGAGGAAGGAATTTATGAAGTGATTCACGAGGGCTCCTTGGATGAAAAGCATGATTGCAATGGTTTCACTATAAATTCTATTAGTTACAATCATGCTAAAAATATGCAAAACCCTAAGCTTGGGGATGCTAGTTTTGCTATGTCCACTACTTGTTGCAATAATCATGATTAGGGTGATGATCTTTCTTATGATCTTGAAAATTTGTTCAAACCTCATGATGAATATGATATTTGCAATAATATTGCAAGTGGATTTGGAGAAGTCATGACTTTATTTGATGATAATCCCACTATTTTTGAAGAGCGTCAACTTTGCATGCATGTGGATCATGAAAAGAATATCCTATGGGATAGCTATATTGTTGAATTTGAATATGATCCCACATGTAATTGCTATGAGAGAGGAAAATATTGTGGTAGAAACTTTCATGTTACCAAATTACCTGTCGGTATGTTAAGATTGATATTGTCTCTTTCTTCTTCCTTGCATTTGGTAACTATTGGTTGTCTTGACAATATGTTTTCCTATAAAATGCCTATGCATAGGAAGTATGTTAGACTTAGATGTGATTTTCACATGCTCTATGATGCTCTCGTTGTGCTTCAATTCTTGTCTTTTGTGTGAGCATCATTGAATTATGAACGCCTAGCTAAGGGTGTTAAACAATAGCGCTTGTTGGGAGGCAACCCAACGAATATATCCTTTTTCTTTCTGTTTTGGGTTTTCCACACTTTCATAATTCTGTTATGATTGTGTTTTTTGTGTTTCTTTTTGCGTTTGTGCCAAGCAAAACCGTTATGATTAGTCTTGGGGATGATCGTTTGGTCATGCTGGAAAACACAGAAACTTTCTGCTCACGAAAAGAATTTTCATTTTTTTATGTAACAGCTTTTGAGTTGATTCTTTTTGCTGCTGATTGCTACGCATATTCTTTAGACTGTCGTAATGTTTCAGAAGTTTTGAAGTACCATAAGTATACGAAGTATACAGATTTCTACAGACTGGTCTGCTATTAACAGATTCTGTTTTTGTTGAGTTGGTTGCTTATTTTGATGAAACTATGGATAGTATCGGGGGTATTAGCCATGGAAGATTGAAAATACAGTAAACCAACATCAACATAAGTACTCCCTCCGTCCCAAAATAAGTGACTAAAAAATGACTCAATTTTGTACTAAAGTTAGCGCAAAGTTGAGTCACTTTTGAGTCACTTATTTTGGGACGGAGGGAGTAGAATATAAGTTTGCTACAGTACTTAAGGAAGTGGTGGTTTGCTTTCTTATATTAATGTTATCACGAGTTTCCGTTTAAGTTTCGTGTTGTGAAGTTTTCAAGTTTTGGGTGAAGTTCTTATGGACAAAGAGATAAAGAGTGGCAAGAGCTCAAGCTTGGGGATGCCCAAGGCACCCCAAGTTGATTCAAGGATGCCGTAAAAGCCTAAGCTTGGGGATGCCCTCTTTCGTCTTCAATCCATCGGTAACGTTACTTGGGGCTATATTTTTATTCACCACATGTTATGTGTTTTGCTTGGAGCGTCTTGTATCGTAGGAGTCTTTTATTTTTGTTGTGTCACAATCTTCCTTTCTGCACACCTAGAGAGACTGACATGCACTCACCGTGATTTTGTCGAGCTTCACTTATATCCTTTGGTTAGACAAGTCAGCTCACATGTGCTTCACTTATATCTCTTGAGCTAGTTGATTTTGCTCTATGTGCTTCACTTATATCTTTTAGAGCACGGAAGCGCGTGGCTTGGTAGTTGATCTATGCTATGAAAGTAGTCTCAAAAGGGGTAGTTATCCAAAGGGATATGAAAACTTCCACCTTCATGTGCATTGAGTAGTTAAAGAAGTTTGATTCATCTCAATTAGTTTTGAGTTGTGGTTGTGGTAATATTGAAGTTATACTAGTAAGGTGTTGTGGATCTAGAAATACTTGTGTTGACGTTAGTGATTCCCGTAGCATGCACGTATGGTGAACCGCTATGTGATGAAGTCTGAGCATGATTAGTCTATTGATTGTCATCCTTTGTGTGGCGGTCGGGATCGCGCGATGGTTTATACCTACCAACCCTTCCCCTAGGAGTATGCGTTGAATGCTTTGTTTCGATTACTACTAAAACTTTTGCAACAAGTATATGAGTTCTTCATGACTAATGTTGAGTCCATGGTTTAGATGCACTTTCACCTTCCACCATCACTATCTTCTTTAGTGCCGTGCAACTTTCGCCGGTGCACAAAACCCACCATTAGCCTCCCTCAAAACAGCCACCATACCTACCTACTATGGCTTTTTCAAAGCTATTCCGAGATATATTGCCATGCAACTACCACCATGACATGTGTCACATCTTCTACATTGCCATTGCATGATCGTAATATAGCTAGCATGATGTTTCCATTAATGTCTATGCCATGCTAGATCATTGTCACGGTACACTACCGAATGCATTCTATATAGAGTCATCATTGCTCTAAGTTTTGAGTTGAAAGTTTGATGATCATCATTGATGGAGCATTATCCCATGTGCGGAAATAAAAGAGGCAAGCGAAGCCCATATACAAAAAGAGGCCAAAGATGCCCACAAAAAAAGGCCAAAGAGCCCACCAAAAAATGAGAGAAAAAGAGAGAAGGGACAATGCTACTATCCTTCCACACTTGTGCTTATTAAGCACCATGATCTTCATGATTGAGAGTCTCTCGTTTTGTCACCACCATATAGCTAGTCGGAAATTTTCATTATATAACTTGGCTTGTATATTCCAATGATAGGCCTCCTCAAAATTGCCTTAGGTCTTCGTGAGCAAGCAAGTAGGATGCACGCCCACTAGTTTTCTTTAAGAGCTTTCACATACTCTTAGGTCTAGTGCATCATTCGTATGGCAATCCCTACTCATTCACGTTGATATCTATTGATGAGCATCTCCATAGCTCGTTGATATGCCTCACTACTGGAAATCAGTATTTTGCCATCAGCCTAGTCTTTGCCGTCTGCGAGCTGATGGCAAAGATTGTCTTTGCCGTCAGCTTCAGCAAAACAGACGGCAAAGCACAGGCTGATGGCATACAGTCTTTTTGCCACCTGTCACCTCTTTGCCGTCTGCTAGCGGATGACAAATAGTCCAGAGGCAGATGGCAAAGATGTAGACAGGCCCACCTGACCGCGGGGTGGCTAGGTCAAACAGGAGTCGGACCTTTGCCGTCTGCTAGCGGACGGCAAAGAGTCCAGAGGCAGACGGCAAAGAGTCTAGACTCTTTGCCGTCCGTCGGCAGACGCCAAAGCGCTAACTCCGTTAACGGCTCCTTCCCCCCACCCCGCCCCTCTCTCTCTGTAACGGCTCATCCCCGCGCGCCCCTCGCTCTCTCTCCCCACCCCGCGCGCTCCTCTCTCTGTAACGGCCGCCAGGACCACCGTCGTGCCGCCGTCCCCGTCGCGTCGCCGCCCCTGTCACGCCCCACTGCCGCCCCTGTCGGCCCTGTCGCCCCCGCCGCCGCCCCTGTCGGCCCCGTCGCCCCCGCCACCGCCCCTCTCTCTCTCCCCACCTCGCCCCCGCTGCCGCTGCCCCTGCCGTCGCCCCCGTCGCGTCGCCGCCCCTGCAGCCGCCCCTGCCGCCGCCCCTCTCTCTCTCCCCACCTCTCCCCCGCTGCCGCTGCCCCACCACCGTCGCGCCGCTGCACCTGGCGCCCCCGGCGCCGCCCCGCCACCCCCGCCACCCCGGCCCCTCCACAGCCGTCCCTCTCGGTGAGCCCCCACACCCCCACCCCCATCCCCCACCCGCATGATTTTTTACTAGTTTTATTATTTTTTAGTAGTTTTAGTAGTTGTTATTGTTAGTAGTTTTAGTGGTAGATTTAGTTAGGTTAGTAGTCTTAGTTAGGTTAGTAGATTTAGTTAGGTTAGTACTTTTAGTTAGGTTAGTAGATTTAGTTAGGAGGAGAAGAGGAGAAGAGGAGGAGGAGGAGGACAAGAAGAGGAGGAGAAGAAGAGGAGTAGGAGGAGGAGGAGGAGAAGAAGAAAAGGAAGAAGAAGAGGAGAAGAAAAAAATAAGAAGGAGAAGAAGAAGAAAAAGAAGAAGAAGAGAAGAAAAAAATAAGAAGGAGAAGAAGTAAAGAAGAAGAGAAGAAGAGAATAAGAAAAAAATAAGAAGGAGAAGAAGAGAAAAAAGAAGAAGAAGTTGATTTTTTATTGTTTGGTATTTAGTGGTAGCTAGATTCTTTTTTAGTTACTTAGTGGTAGATTCTGTTTTTGTTATAGTGGTAGATTATGTTTTTGTTATTTTTTTGCTGTTTTGTGCTATGTAGGTTTAGCGATACCTTTAGTTAGCTTGGTTAGTTAGGTTAGTTAGTTAGTTAGCTTACTAGAAAGAATAGGAAGAAGAAGAAGAAGAGGAGGAGGAGAAGAGGAGAAGAGGAGGAGGAGGAGGAGGAGAAGAAGAAGAAGAAGAATAGGAGGAGGAGAAGACAAAAAGAAGATCACATGTTTGGTATTTAGTTTTTTGGAATTAATTAGTAGTTTTAGTGGTAGATTCTGTTAGTTAATTAGTAGATTTAATGGTAGATTCTGTTAGTTTATTCGCCCATCATTATTGCTTAGGTTCAAGACTACTTCAAAGAAGATCACATGTTCTTTTGTTGAAATCAAGTCTGTCAAAATAATGTATCGTCTATATTTATTGGTACCGGAGCAAAACAGGACAACTAAAATAATATTGCCATCCTCAAATGTAGAAAATATCGAAAAGTTTTATATAAACTGAAAAGTAGTATAGGTAACCTGGAAAGTCATGTGGACCAAAAGGGCAACTTCTGGACCTGCGAACTTTGCGTGGTAGGTGCATGTCCATGCAGCAGGGTAATTTCCCCAACAATGACATAATTAGTCCATTTAGCTCCAAAATACCATAATAAGCTTAAAATGGCATAAGAACCTTGGTTAGCTCATTAATATTATATACTTAGCTTGTTTTCCACTAAAATGGGATAATTAGCCCATTTAGCTCAAAAAAGACATAATTAGGTAATTTAGCTCCAACAAGAGGAGAAGAGGAGAAGAAATAGGCAAAATGAAAAGAAAGAAGAAGAAGAAGAAGAAGAAGAAGAGAAGAAGGAGAAGGAGGAGGAGGAGGAGGAGGAGGAGAAGGCCAAGGACCTTCTATCCTTCTCCTCCTCCTCCTCCTCCTTCTTCTTGATTTCTTCTTCTTCTCCTCCTCCTCCTCTTTATTCTCCTCTTTCATATGATCCTTGCTTTAATTAACCCAACAATGACATAATTAGCCCATTTAGCTCCAAAATACCATAATAAGCTCAAAATGGCACAAGAACCTTGGTTAGCTCATGAATATTATATACTTAGCTTGTTTTCCTCTAAAATGACATAATTGGAATATTTGTGTTGATCGGGTGGATTTACATGTGATAGTTGTCTCGTCGTTGTGAGGTCTGCTGTGCGAAGACCTGCCCGTGCGTTGTACGAGCTCCGCCCCTGCATTCGTGGGTCAGTACAAATTTCATCTCCTCCCTGCCCCTTCATTTACTATGGCTCGGTTTCCGGATGAAACTTTCTAGATTTAGGTAATTCAATTAATTTATCAGTATGCGTGACCAGTATGCGTCTCCCGTTTGAAAGGGCGACATCTATAAATATGCATGTCTTTGCATATTTATAACCGCCATCCTTTCGAATTGTCCAACATTATCCATGGATAGCCCGAGTATGTGTAGATTGGGTTCGTTTTCCCGTATGCTGTGCTCTGGATCCGATGCGGAATTTCGTCAGTGCCTCCCTGTTGTTCTCCGGATGCACATCCTCTCTGTTTATTGCGGAGACGTGTATCAGGAGAACAGCGGGGAGGTGCTGCCGAAATTTTGCGTTGGATCTGGAGCAGAGCATGGGAAAACGAACCCAATCTACCTATTAGCTTGTAGGTTGCCTGGACGTAATAAAAATGGGGAACCTGATTAACCGATGAATATAAATGCTAAATTATATATAAATATATTTCTTCTGTCTTTAGTAGCTATGCAAGATGAGTGATCATGTGTGGATGTATACCGGTCACCCTAGTCAGAAAGAGATGACGAAAGAATGGTTTTTAAAAACAAAGGAATTTGTGAAAGCCGCATTCGAAAATGGCCAGGAAAGAAACTATTGCCCCTGTCCTGGATGCGACAACTATAAAAAGACGACAGAGGCTGTAATGATTAAACACCTGCAGAGGAGGGGTTTTAAGCCTAATTATACGGTGTGGACATTTCATGGTGAGTCTATACAATGCACAAGAGCTGAGGTGGTCCGTCGTCGCACGGACGAGCATGGTACTAGGATCGAAGACATGGTGCAAGACTTTGATGATGCTCGGGATTCGGAAGATGAGATGGAGGAATCTGCAAAGGCCTTTTATGAAATGTTGGAGTCTTCAAAACGTCCTCTCCATGAGCACACTCAGCTCTGTCAGCTGGATGCAATTGCACAAGTAATGGCTCTGAAGGCTCAGTTCAACTTGGGAAGAGAATGCTACGACGCGATGATGACACTATTTGGACGTTTCCTACCCAAAGGCCATGTCATGCCTGCAAACCTGTACCAGTCGGACAAAATACTTCGTGTACTTAAGATGCCCTATGAGAAGATAGATGCATGTGAGAAAGGATGTGTCTTATTTAGGAAGGAGTATGCACACTTGGACTATTGTCCCAATTGCGAGTCTTGCAGGTATCTTCTGGTAGACAACGGTATGGGTGAGAAGAGGCAGACCAAAATCGCAGTGAGTGTTCTTCGGTATATGCCAATCGTACCAAGACTTCAACGTCTTTTCATGGTTGAAGAGACAGCCAGACATATGACATGGCACAAATTGGGCAAAAGAACTGAACTAGATGCGGATGGGAATAAGACGATGGTACACACATCGGATGGGGAAGCGTGGAAACATTTCGATGGATTGCATCAGGATAAAGCGGCAGATCCAAGGAATCCTCGAGTCTGCACCGCCACAGATGGTTTTAATCCCTTCGGCATGACGGCAACCCAATACAGTTGTTGGCCTGTATTTTTCATTCCACTCAATCTCCCGCCCGGGCAGATTATGCAAAGAAAGAACATATTTCTGACGTTGATAATTCCAGGGCCCAATTATCCGGGGAAGAATATGAATGTGTACCTGCAACCGCTTAAGGATGAATTGGAAGAAGCTTGGGAAAATGGGGTCAAGACATACGATGCCGCTAGAAAAGAAAACTTCAAAATGCATGTGTGGTACATGTACTCTATGCATGACTTGCCAGCGTATGCGCTATTCTCTGGATGGTGTGTGCATGGAAGGTTCCCGTGCCCCCAATGCGAGGCAGCAATTCAGTTTCATTGGTTGCAGGAGGGTCGGAAGTATTCTTGCTTTGACTTGCATAGACAGTTCCTGGATCCTCACCATCAGTTCAGAAAAGACAAGAAGAACTTTACCAAAGGTAAAGTTGTCAAAAACTTGGCACCACCCGCGTTCACAGGCCAACAGATCCTGGATAAGTTAAACGCCCTCGAGCCTGATCCAGAGCGTCCAGGGTATTTCGAGGGGTATAATTCAAAACATGCCTGGACTCACAAGCCATGCTTCTGGGATCTGCCTTACTTCAAAGACCTCCTTCTTCCACACAATATCGACATGATGCACACTGAAAAGAATATCGGAGAGGCTATTTTTGGTACATTGTTCGACATAGATGGGAAGACAAAGGATAATATTAAGGCTAGAGTCGATCAAGAGACATTATGTCATAGACCGTTACAAAACATCCGAGAAGGCAAAGGAAAGCAGAAGTGGTCGAAGCCAAAGGCCTGGTTCAATCTTGGAAGGCCATCTATGAGGGAAATTATCTTGTGGGTCAAAATGCACTTGATGTTCCCCGATGGGTATGGAGCGAATCTAAAGAGGGGAGCGAGTCTTGAAAAATTAAAAATCTTTGGTCTCAAGAGTCATGATTGGCACATATGGCTAGAGCGGGTAATGCCGGTGATGTTACGTGGCTTTATTCCTGAGGATGAATGGCTAGTACTGGCGGAGCTGAGCTATTTCTTCCGTGTTCTTTGTGCGAAAGAATTGTCGCCTGGCGTGGTAGAAGACATGGAGGAGTTTGCACCGGAGTTGTTGTGCAAGTTAGAGAAGATCTTTCCACCGGGCTTCTTTAATCCAATGCAACATTTGATTTTACATCTACCGACCGAGGCAAGATTGGGTGGGCCCGTGCAAGATCGTTGGTGCTATGCAACTGAGAGGATGCAGAAGACCCTTCGAGCTAAATGTAAAAATAAGCGTAGAATTAAAGCATCGATGGCTGAGGCATTCATTACTGAGGAGGTGGCAAACTTTGTGATAACACACTACGAAGCCAAAAATCATCATTTGCATAATCCGAAGCCTCAGCACAATGATGGAGACCCTAAAAAAGCTGGGTCCAACCTCATCCTATTCAAAGGGAAGCTCGCACCAGCTGGTGCTTTGAAACCAATAACGTTGGATATCAAAGAATGGCGGAACATTTCGTTGTATATCTTCAACAACCTAACAGAAGTGCGGCCGTACATCGAGTGAGTTCTTGACACATTTTCCCGTAACTTCTAATTCATTTGAACAGCTCTTATTCCCGGATATTTCAAACAGCCGTTACGTCGTCAAATTCTCGGATGGAGCGGTGATCAAAAATGATTCGGTCGAAGAGTATGAGCTTCTGTCAAAGACAGGAGGCGGCTATCCCGGTTTCATCTCTCGGTTCAAACAAACGGTAATTATCAATAATGGACCATTTCATTCTTGGTCTAACTTGCGGCTAATGCAACAACCGTTTTGTATTAAACTTGTAGGCTAATTCAGAGTCTATGGACGCCGAATTGAGACAAGTCGCTAATGGTTTTGACTATAAGGTCCGTTCATTTGAGAAATACAACATCAACGGGTATCGCTTTCGTACCTTTGGCAAAGAGCTATCTATGCCCGACCGGAAATCTAAAAATTGTGGTGTCTCTGCTATCGGCGAAGGTGTTATCGAGTATTATGGAAGAATTGAAGCAATTTATGAACTTCAATTCTATGGTGAAAACCCACCGAACGTCGTAGTCTTCAAATGTTATTGGTTCCAGCCGAAACAGACTAGAAGGACTCATGAACATATAGGACTAGTCGAAATCAATCCAAACACACATTTAGATGTTCCCGATGTCTATATTATGGCTCAACAGGCGACCCAAGTTTTCTATCTACCGTGGGCATGCCAAACGGATAAGAATCTGGTAGGTTGGTATGTTGTTTATGAAGTGCCGCCACATGTCAGACCACCTCTCCCAAATGAACAGGATTATGAACCTCACATTAACCCAGACACATATGATGGAGAATTCTTCCAAGAAGCACGTCTTTCCAAGAAACGTTTCAAGAACCGACGTGCTTCGTCCAAGAACATGGAAGTAGACAGCGACAATGAATCCGACTCCAGCCCTGAGCCGGAACCAGAAGACCTGGAATTCGTAGAGGTTACTGATGCGGATGACCTGTCAATGCTTCAACGATTAAAGGAAGGCCTTTCACAACTTCACGCCGTTGAAGTCGATGAGCACGTCATTCATGAAGACATGCATGATAGTGATGATGATGATGCATTTATTATTGATGATTATTAGTTTGTAAGATTCACAACTTAAATTATATATATTTTAATCTTTATTATTCATGTACATATTATTATTCATGTTAGTCATTCAATTTTTTTATGTTGTACTAATTTATTTTAATCTTTATCATGGCAGGTGTTGAAAGATGGTGGGCGCGGGTCCAGAGCGCTCGACGGGTTCTTCCCAGGCGCCCCGCACGAGGGGTGGTACTTCCCTTCCACCCCTATCTCTCCGTAGAGCCTTGGCAGACAGTCTTTCGACACCAGCCGGGGGTTCTTCTTCGTTGGCGGCATTGCCCACTTGGAGAGGTGCTGGTCGGGTAGGGAGGAAGGGGAAGGGTACAGGGAGAGGTGGTGGCCGCGGAAGATCCAGGAGGACTGTTGAGCCGTCCTCGCCACCACCACCAGCTCATTCACCCGAGCATAGGACTAGAATGGTCGACCCGTTTGCGGAGGAGGCTACGGGGACTCCGGTCTAGGAGCCTGGTGTTCACGGGCATTCGTCCCATGAGACTCCGGTCCAGGAGCAGCCTCAGGTCGAGGTGCATTCGGCCCAGGAGCAGCCGGAGGAGATTACGGTTCCGGAGGCTTCACCCGACGTGGAGAGGCCCGGATGGGAGCCTTGGTCGGATCGTACCGAGTTGCCGGATTGGACCGAGGGTCCGGGTGGCTCAGGGGGCGGGGATGGCGGGGATGAGCTTACGGATAGTGAGGGCGATGTGCAGGTGGACGGGGCCACCATGTACAAGCGTGGTAGTACACGTCTCCCGGTCGCCCCGGCTACCCGCGAGCAGAGGCCGGTGATTAAACCTGAAGGAGATAGGTAAGTACATTTACCCTTTTCTTAGCTTTTGCCTTCAAGTTTGTTCAAATATCTAATGCGCTGACCTTATCATACTGCAGGGGATGGGTACACCCTTTTGGAGTGCGCAGGCCCAACTCCGTCCTTGGTGTGCTTTGCGAGACAAATTTCCCGGGGTTTGTCACGTTGCCTGGTGAGGGTCAGGTTCCTACACTAGGATTTACCTGGGAGCACTACCAGGCTGCGCAGGCCCCGTCGGAGGAGATTATAGATGGTGTCTTGTGCCACACGAGGGCCGAGATGGTGATCAGGAGATTTTGGGTATATTATCCTTTTACAGAATCTAAAATTAACAGTATACCTAATTATTGTATTAATCGGTGTTTTCACGTTTGACTGCAGACCTTCTATAGGTGTGAGGATGGATATGAGGAGGAGGCGGCCAGGGTTCTCGAGGTCGAGTGTAGGCGGTTACTACAGAACTTGCGCCACGAGGCTCGGCCGCAGGCTATTCGAGATTACTACGCCACGCGTGGTATTAAGAAGGAGAAGAAGGATTGCCGCGGAAAGTTTGTGAAGAAGGAGCAATACATGAAGGTAATTACCTATTCTTAAGTCCTTCTACGTAGTTTTCTTGATTTCATTCATAGGCGTAGCACTGAAAATTCTTTCTAATAACTTACAGGTGCCCCCGAGATGGTGTGCGGATAAGATGGATTGTTGGGAGGCGTTGGTTGATGAGTGGTGCATAGGCAGCTGGCAAGCCGTCCACGAGAATGCGAAGGATCGGCGTAGCCAAATGGTTGGCGTGCCACACCATCAAGGCAGCGCCAACTTACTTCAGTTTGGACGAAACGGGGTATGTGATTTGCTTCATGATTCATGCAATTCATTCTTGATGCTAATATTTTGTTCCTCTCTTTTAGGCGCATCACAATAAGACTGAGATGCCACACTTGTACGACATTTATGGCATGGCCCATACTGCCTCGTACAAGAAGGCGAAGGCATTCTCTGAGTCTGACCTGGATGATCCCAGTAACTTCACCAACATATCATCCCACCAGAAACTCGTGGCATACAGGGACGCGGGGAAGGCTACGAAAGGGGATGACTTTAACACTAGACAGGAACCTTTGGATCCAGAGCTGGTGATGATATCTGGTGGCGGGAGGCCCCATGGCTCGATATCCATTGGAGATGGGATAATACGTTGTCCACTCACTCTTCCGGAGATCAAGGCGCGCCAGTCGAGCAGATGTCCTGAGATAACGCCTCGTCCACGGCCAGTCGAACTTGCCATCGAGGTTAGTTGTACGGACTAAGAACACTTTCATCCATTTCATTATGTGTGTCACCATAGATCATTACTGTGGTAACGAGGAATGGTTTTTTAGGCTGCTCTTCGGAAAGAGAGAGCGGCAAACCAGGCTGCTCTTGAGAAAGAGAGATTGGCAAGCCAGGCTGCTCTTCAGGCTGCTCTTGATGAGAGGGACCAGACCACGACACGATTGCTTGAGGAGGAGAGGGCCCGGAATGAGGCGGGTCAACGGGCCCTGTACAAGCTTTTTGTGCTATGTTTTTTTCACATTAGCTAAGTCATGTGTGTAATGTTTGTTTCAATACTAACTAATATGACCCACTCTTCAGGGTCTGTGCGAGAAGAGCGGTCAAGTCCCTCTGCCGATGCCCGTCTTCTCTTCGATTGGCACGGTGAGTTTCATTGTAAACTAGTATTAATAATTGAGTGTCATCATGCTAACTGATACATTGCAAAATATCTTTTCTGCAGAATAACTCCCGAGCGGCATCGCACGACCCTTATCCAGGGCAACCGTCTCCAAACAAAGCCGACGCGAGCAACCGTGGTGTTTCTCCTCCTTGATGACCACTACGGTAAGTTTCTCCTCCAAACATAGCTTGTTTTCCTCTAAAATGAGATAATTAGCCAATTTAGCTCCGAGAAGACATAATTAGGTAATTTAGCTCCAACAAGAGGAGAAGAGGAGAAGAAATAGGCAAAATGAAAAGATAGAAGAAGAAGAAGAAGAGAAGAAGAAGAAGAGAAGAAGGAGAAGGAGGAGGAGGAGAAGGAGGAGAAGGCCAAGGACCTTCTAGTCCTTCTCCTCCTCCTCCTTCTCCTTCTCCTCCTTGATTTCTTCTTCTTCTTCTCCTCCTCCTCTTTCTTCTCCTCTTTCATATTATCCTTGCTTTAATTTCCCCAACAATGACAAAATTAGTCCATTTAGCTCCAAAATACCATAATGAGCTCAAAATGGCATAAGAACCTTGGTTAGCTCATGAATATTATATACTTAGCTTGTTTTCCTCTAAAATGGGATAATTAGTCCATTTAGCTCAAAAAAAGACATAATTAGGTAATTTAGCTCCAACAAGAGGAGAAGAGGAGAAGAAATAGGCAAAATGAAAAGAAATAAGAAGAAGAAGAAGAGAAGGAGAAGGAGGAGGAGGAGGAGGAGGAGGAGGAGAAGGCCAAGGACCTTCTATCCTTCTCGTCCTCCTCCTCCTTCTTGATTTCTTCTTATTCTCCTCCTCCTCCTCTTTCTTCTCCTCTTTCATATTATCCTTGCTTTAATTAACCCAACAATGACATAATTAGCCCATTTAGCTCCAAAATACCATAATAAGCTCAAAATGGCACAAGAACCTTGGTTAGCTCATGAATATTATATACTTAGCTTGTTTTCCTCTAAAATGACATAATTGGAACATTTAGCTCAAAAAAGACATAATTAGGTAATTTAGCTCCAACAAGAGGAGAAGAGGAGAAGAAATAGGCAAAATGAAAAGATAGAAGAAGAAAAAGAAGAAGAGAAGAAGAAGAAGAGAAGAAGGAGAAGGAGGAGGAGGAGGAGGAGGAGAAGGCCAAGGACCTTCTAGTCCTTCTCCTCCTCCTCTGTCTCCTCCTCCTCCTCCTCCTCCTTCTTGATTTCTTCTTCTCCTCCTCCTCCTCCTCTTTCTTCTCCTCTTTCATATTATCCTTGCTTTAATTAACCCAACAATGACATAATTAGCCCATTTAGCTCCAAAATACCATAATAAGCTCAAAATGGCATAAGAACCTTGGTTAGCTCATGAATATTATATACTTAGCTTGTTTTCCTCTAAAATGACATAATTAGCCCATTTAGCTCAAAAAGAAGGAGAAGGAAGAAGAAGAAGAAGAAGAAGAAGAAGAGAAGAAGAAGAGAAGGAGAAGGAGAAGAATAAGAAGGAGGAGCAGAAGAAGAGAAGAAGAAGGAGAAGGAGGAGAAGAAGGAGAAGGTGCCCTCCTTCTTCTTCTCTCCTTCTTCTCCTCCTTCTTCTCCTTCTTCTTCTCCTTCTTCTTCTCTTCTTTTTCTTCTTCTCCTCCTCCTTCTCCTTCTCCTTCCCCTTCCCCTCCTCCTCCTCCTCCTCCTTCTTGTTTTTCTTCTCCTTGTTCTCTTCTTGCTTGTTCTCTTTCTTCTTCAATTTAGCTTATTTGTCATATATATGTTGTTGTTCTTCTTCTTCTGACTTTCTTATTCCCATTTTGCAGATTGGATGTACTACATGCATGGAAGCTGGCGTTGGAGTGCTTTAGTTTCCGTTTTTATTTCAGTTGATGAACAATGTGGAACTATATGTATATGTATATATGGATGAACAATATATGTGCAACTATATGCATGTATATATGGATGAAACATTGTATGTGTTGGTTCTTTTGATATATGGGATGTACGTTGATGAACAAATGGCATTGATGAGATTTATATGTATATCATATACGTGTTGTGACCTACTTATGATATATGTGCTATGAATTATATGTATATGTGCTGTGAAATAGAAAAAATAAAAAAAATGTGACAATATAGGCTCTTTGCCGTCTGCCAGCTGATGGCAAAGGCCTTTGCCGTCAGCTGACCGACGGCAAAGGTGCCACGTGGCGCCTAGCTGTGCAACCTGGGCAGTAGCAGCTGGCCATATAGTCTCTTTGCCGTCTGCTTCCTGGGGAGCAGACGGCAAAGAAGAGGGCACATAGGAGGGGGGAGGAAGAGGAAGACGACAAAGAGTGGAAAGAGGGGGGAGGGGAGGACCCGGCAGACGACAAAGATGGACGGGGAGGCAGACGGCAAAGATGGAGGGGGAGGGGAGGGGAGGAGAAGGCATACGACAAAGATGGGCGGGGAGGCAGGCGGCAAAGATGGAGGAGGAGGCAGACGGCAAAGCCTCCGTTAACCCCTAACGGAGGCAACGTCTGTCGGTTGCCGTCTCAAGCGCTTTGCCGACTGCTCCTAAGGAAAGCGGACGGCAAAGTGCTTTGTCGTCCGCTTTTGGGGGGCAGACAGCAAAGAAGGTCCTATGCCGTCGTAGGCTGACGCAGAAATTTTGCCAGCCGTGACAATCTTTGCCGTGTGTGGTATTGTCTTTGCCGTTCGGGATATTGTGTTTGCCGTCTGTGATGGCAGACGACAAAGAAGGTGATTCCTGTAGTGCCTAGTCAATTTGACCATCTTCTTCTTGTTTGCCTTGCAACCTCCACCACACTCCATTCCACTTATAGTGCTAAAACCATGGCTCACGCTCATGTATTGCGTGAGAGTTGAAAAAGTTTGAGAAAGTAAAAGTGTGAAAACAATTACTTGGCCAATACCGAGGTTGTGCATGATTTAAATTCATTGTACAAGGATGATAGAGCATAGCCAGACTATATGATTTTGTAGGGATAACTTTCTTTTGGCCTTGTTATTTTGAAAGTTCATGATTACCTTGCTAGTTTACTTGAAGTATTATTGTCCCCACATCAATAGCAAACTATTGTTTTGAATCTAACGGATCTGAACATTCATGTCACATAAGAGGAGTTACAAAGGGCATCTATGCTAGGTAGCATGAAAGCATAAAAAATCATTCTTTGTCATTTCCCTACTCGAGGACGAGCAGGAGTTAAGCTTGGGGATGCTTGATACGTCTCAAACGTATCTATAATTATTGATGATTTCATGTTGTTATCTTGTCAACTTTGGATGTTTTATGTACCTTTTATATCTTTTTTGGGACTAACTTATTAATTCAATGCCAAGTGCGAGTTCCTGTTTTTTCTGTGTTTTTGACTCTTTTCAGATCTGATTTTGGAACGGAGTCCAAACGGAATAAAATCCCTGAAATAAATTCTCCAGAACACAAGAAGATCGGGGGACTTGAGGGCCAAGGCAGGAGATCCACAGGGGGCCCACAAGCCCTGTAGCCGCCACCAGGGGGCGGCTACCAGGCTTGTGCCCCCCTGGAGCTCCCCTGCCCTAGCTCTTTCGCCTATATATTCGCAAAAATCCTAGAAAAAAATCAGGGCATCCATGAAAACACTTTTCCACCGCCGCAAGTTTCCGTTTCCGCGAGATCTCATCTGGAGACCCTTCCCGGTGCCCTGCCGGAGGGGACTTTGGAGTTGGACGGCTTCTACATCAACATCATCGCCTCTCCAATGACTCGTGAGTAGTCCACTTTAGACCTACGGGTCCGTAGTTAGTAGCTAGATGGCTTCTTCTTTCTCTTGGATCTTCAATACAAAGTTCTCCATGATCTTCATGGAGATCTATCCGATGTAATCCTCTTTGGCGGTGTGTTTGTCGAGATCCTATGAATTGTGGATTTGTTATGAGATTATCTATTAATTATATTTGAATGTTTGCTGATTTCTTATATGCATGATTTTATATCCTTGTAAGTGTCTCGGAGTCTTGGGTTTTGTTTGGCCAACTAGATCTATGATTCTTGCAATGGGAGAAGTGCTTGGTTTTGGGTTCATACCGTGCGGTGACCTTTCCCAGTGACAGAAGGAGCAGCAAGGCACGCATCATGTTGTTGCCATCAAGGGTAACAAGATGGGCTTTTATCATAGATTTGAGATTGTCCATCTACATCATGTCATCTTGCTTAAGGCGTTACTCTGCTCTTATGAACTTAATACACTAGATGCATGTTGATAGCGGTCGACGTGTGGAGCAATAGTAGTAGATGCAGAAAGTATCGGTCTACTTGTTTTGGACGTCATGCCTATAGATATAATCATTGCCATAGATAACGTCATGACTTTGCGCGGTTCTATCAATTGCTCGATAGTAATTCGTTCACCCTCTGTCTACTAGCTTTCATCAGAGAAGCCACTAGTGAACATTACGGCCCCCGGGTCTATTCACAACTATTGTCTCCACTTTCACTTTTACTTTGCTTTGTTTACTTTTTGCTTTCAATTCTCACTTTGCAAACAATCTATAAGGGATTGACAACCCCTGCATAGCGTTGGGTGCAAGCTCTTTGTGTTTGTGTAGGTACTTGTGACTTGACGCGATCCTCCCACTGGATCGATACCTTGGTTCTCAAACTGAGGGAAATACTTACCGCCGCTATGCTACATCACCCTTTCATATTGAAGGGAACACCAACGCAAGGCTCCAAGGCCGCGGGAAAATCCTTTGAATATTTTCCAAGGTAGTCCCTATAGGCGTAGCCCGTAGTAGAAGGATTCCTGGCGCCGTTGCCAGGGAAGGTCTGTTGACGCAGTAGCAGAAGGATTTTTAGCGCCGTTGCCAGGGAATGTCTGTTGACGCAGTAGCAGAAAGATTTCTGGCACCGTTGCCGGGGAGGAGATATCAAGTCTAGATCTATCCAAGTAGGTGTCACAAACTCATCTCTTGCATTTACCTTTTTTGCCAGTTGCCTCTCATTTTCCTCTCCCCCACTTCACATTTGCCGTTTTCATTTGCCTTTCTCCTTTGCCTTTTTCGTTTGCCTTTTTTGTTCGCCTTTTTCTCTCGCTTGCTTTCTGTTCGCTTGTGTGCCATGTGCCTTCAATATGCTTGCATCTTCGCTTGCTGAAAATCTAGTGATATGGATCCTCATCCACTTGCTAATCTCTTTAAGAGATCCAATTATGTTGATCCAATTGCTAGTGAGTTGAGTGCACTTGACTATCTTTATGGAATTTTGCTTGAGATGCGTGAATCTGAAAACTGTGAGGAAGAAATTTATGAAGTGATTCACGAGGGCTCCTTGGATGAAAAGCATGATTGCAATGGTTTCACTATAAATTCTATTAGTGACAATCATGCTAACATTATGCAAAACCCTAAGCTTGGGGATGCTAGTTTTGTTATGTCCACTACTTGTTGCAATAATCATGATTGGGGTGATGATCTTTCTTATGATCTTGAAAATTTGTTCAAACCTCATGATGAATATGATATTCGCAATAATATTGAAAGTGGGTCTGACGCCGTTGCCAGGGAAGGTCTGTTGACGCAATAACAGTAGGTATGGTGGCTATTTTGAGGAAGGAATTTGGTGGGTTTGTGCACCGGCGAGAATTGCGCAGCACTAGAGAGGCTAGCAATGGTGGAAGGTGAAAGTGCATCTATACCATGGGCTCACATTAGTCATGAAGAACTCACATACTTATTGCGAATGTTTTTATTAGGAATCGAAACAAAGTGCTAAACGCATACTCCGAGGGGAAGGGTTGGTAGGTGTAAACCATCGCGCGATCCCGACCTCAGCACAAAGGATGACAATCAATAGATCAATTATGCTCCGACTTCCTAACATAGCGGTTCACCATATGTGCATGCTTCGGGAATCACTAACTCCAACACAAGTATCTCTAGATTCACAACACCGTACTAACATAACTCTTAATATTACCGAATCCATGCCTCAAAACTAATTGAGAGGAATCGAAGATGGAGGTTTTTGCATCCTCTTTGGGTACCTAGCACATTTGGGACTACTTTCATAGCATAATCCAACTACCAAATCACGCACCGCCGTGCTCTAAAGATATAAGTGAAGCACAAGAGCAAAAGTGTCCAGATCAAAAGATATAAGTGAAGCACTAGAGCAAAAGTATGTAGCTCAAAAGATATAAGTGAAGCACTATGATCATTCTAGCAAAATCACGATGAGTACATGTCTCTCTCTCTAAAAAATGTGTGCAGCGATGATGATTGTGACACAACAAAAGGAAAAGACTCCTATGATACAAGACGCTCCAAGCAAAACACATATCATGTGGTGAATAAAAATATAGCTCCAAGTAAGGTTACCGATGGATTGAAGACGAAAGAGGGGATGCCTTCCCGGGGCATCCCCAAGCTTAGGCTTTTTGGTGTCCTTGAATTTAGCTTGGGATGCCTTGGGCATCCCAAAGCTTGAGCTCATTCCACTCCTTATCTCTTTGTCCATGGGAACATCACCCAAAACTTAAAAACTTCACAACACAAAACTTAAAAGAGAAACTTGTGATAACATTAGTACAAGAAAACAAACTACCACTTCTTTTGGTACTGTGGCAAACTTGAATTCTATATATATTTATGATGGGCTACTGTATTCTCACTTTACCATTGCTAGTACCCTCCGATACTAACCATAGTTTCATCAAAACAAGCAACCAACTCAACAAAAACAGAATCTGTCAAAAACAGACCAGTCTGTAGCAATCGGTATACTTCGTATACTTATGGTACCTCAAAAAATCTGAACAAATACGACGGCCTGGGAAAAAAGCATATCAATCAGCAGCAAACAGAATCAACTCGAAAGCTCTTTGTTAATAAAAATGAAAAATCATCTCGTGAGCGAAAAGTTTCTATCTTTTTCCAGCAGGATCAAACAACCATTACCAAGACTAGTCATAAAGGCTTTGCTTGGCTCAAACACAAAAATAAACACAAAAAACACAATCACAACATAATTATGAAAGTGTGGACGCAACAAAACATAAAGAAAAAGATAAATTCATTGGGTTGCCTCCCAACAAGCGCTATTGTTTAACGCCCTTAGCTAGGCATATAAGCGATAGAATCACGTATCGTCGTCTTTGGTGCTCAAACCATATGTGGCCCTCATCATGGATTCATAAGGCAATCTTATTTTCTTTCTAGGAAAGTGTTCCATGCCCTTCCTTAAAGGAAATTGAAATCTAATATTCCCTTCCTTCATATCGATGATAGCACCAATAGTCCTTAGGAAAGGTCTACCAAGAATAATAGGGCATGTAGGATTGCAATCAATGTCAAGCACAATGAAATCCACGGGTACATAGTTCCTATTTGCAATAATAAGAACATCATTGATCCTTCCCATGGGTTTCTTAATAGTAGAATCAGCAAGATTAAAGTTAAGAGAACGCTCTTCAATCTCATTAAAACCCAGAACATCACATAAAGACTTTGGAATCGCAGAAACACTAGCACCCAAATCACACAAAGCATTGCACTCATAGTTTTTGATTTTGATTTTGATGGTAGGTTCCCACTCATCAAGAAGCTTTCTAGGGATAGAGACTTCCAATACAAGTTTCTCTTCGAGAGATTTTATCATAGCTTTGACGATATGATCGGTAAAGGCTTTGTTTTGGCTATAAGTGTCTCGAGAGTTTAACATGGATTGCATCAAAGAAATGCATTCAATCAAGGAGTAACTGTCATAATTGAATTCCTTGAAATCCACGGTAGTAATTTCATTACTACTCAAAGTTTTAACATCTTCTACTGCACTTTTAATGCTTTTAGCATCAAGGTAGATGGACTCCGAATCATTGGGGCACTTTTCAACCAAAGTGGATTCATATCCAGCCCCATAATCATTAGGTTTGACACAAGAAAACAAAGATTCAATGGGACTCACACCAAGCACTTTAAGATCTTCGTGATTCTCATCACGAGGTTCGGGTTTAGCAGCCATTTTATTGACTAAAGTAGCTTGCTTATCAGAAATCTGGCCCACTAGCTTTTCAAGACGAGCAAACTGAGAATTTATCGCAAGGAATTCTTTGGCCATATCATCAACTTCTCTACTCATAAAAGCCACAAAATAATTTTGCTCCTTCAGCTCTCTACGGAAGTAACTATTATATTCAAACTGTGTAGACATGAAGCCTTTAACACTAGTTTCAATCTCTTCTATCTTCGCAAAGTGAGGATCAAAATCCCTTAGTGGGGCCATTCGGGTCGTAGCAGGCAAGCAAGCACACAAGCAAACAAAAAGCAGGCGAGAAAAAGGGCGAACGAAAAGGGCGAATGAAAAGGCGAACGAAAAAGGCAAATTGGTGAAGTGGGGGAGAGGAAAACGAGAGGCAACTGGCAAACAAAGTAAATGCAAGAGATGAGTTTCTGACACCTACTTGGATGAGTTCTTGACTTGATCTTCCTCCCCGGCAACGGCGCCAGAAATTCTTCTGCTATCCCACAAACAACAGTTCCAGAAGTTGACACGTTGATAGAGGCTGGGCTTGCGTTGGTTCTTCCCTTGAAGAGGAAAGGGTGATGCGGCACAGGAGCAGTAAGTATTGCCCTCAGTTTGAGAACCAAGGTATTGATCCAGAAGGAGGGTCTCGTCAAGTCCAGAGTACCTGCGCAAACACAAACAAGCTTGCACCCAACGCTTCAAAGGGGTTGTCAATCCCTTCAAGATTGTTTGCAAAGTGAGATCTGAAGGTGGAATGTGCAACGAAGTAAAAAGTGTAAGGCTGAAAATATGGTGTGGAGTAGACCCTGGGGGCCATAGTGTTCACTAGAGGTTTCTCTCAAAATAGCAAGTATTACGGTGGGTGAAAAAATTACTGTCGAGCAATTGATAGAACCGCGCAAAGTCATGACGATATCTAAGGCAATGATCATGCATATAGGCATCACGTCCCAGACTAGTAGACCGATACTTTCTACATCTACTACTATGACCTCACACATCGACCGCTATCCAGCATGCATCTAGTGTATTGAGTTCATGACGAATAGAGTAACGCTTTAAGAAAGATGACATGATGTAGAGGGATAATCTCAAACCAATGATGAAAACCCCATCTTTTTACCTTGATGGCAACAACATGATGCGTGCCTCGCTACCCCTTCTGTCACTGGGTGAGGTCACCACACGGTATGAACCCAAAACCAAGCACTTCTCCCATTGCAAGAATCATAGATCTAGTTGGCCAGAGAAAACCCACATCTCGAAGAGAATTACAAGGATATGAAATCATGCATAAGAGAGATCAGAAGAGACTCAAATAAGATTCATAGATAATCTGATCATAAATTCACAATTCATCGGATCTCGACAAACACATCGCAAAATAAGATTACATCGGATAGATCTCCATGAAGATCATGGAGAACTTTCTATTGAAGATCCAAGAGAGAGAAGAAGCCATGTAGTTACTAGCTATGGACCCGTAGGTCTATGGTGAACTACTCACGCATCATCGGAGAGGTCATGGTGTTGATGGAGAAGCCCTCTGTGTTCGAATCCCCCCTCCGGCAGGGCACCAGGACGTGCCCAAGATGGGATCTTGCGGAGACAGAAGCTTGCGGCGGCGGAAAAGCAATTGTGACGATCTCTCGATTTTTTCTGGAATTTTTGTGATTATATAGGCAAAAGACCTAGGTCAAGGGACCTCCAGGGGGCCCACAAGCCTGGATGGCGCGCCCCCCTAGCCGCGGGGTGGGGGCTTGTTCATGACAATTAGTTCAATTAATCATATTACTTAAGAACTCCCACTCAAAAAGTACATCTCTCTAGTCATTTGAGTGGTACATGATCCAAATCCACTATCTCAAGTCCGATCATCACGTGAGTCGAGAATAGTTTCAGTGGTAAGCATCACTATGCTAATCATATCAACTATACGATTCATGCTCAAACTTTCGGTGTCATGTGTTCCGAGGCCATGTCTGCACATGTTGGGCTCGTCAAGCTTAACCCGAGTGTTCCGCGTGTGCAACTGTTTTGCACCCGTTGTATGTGAATGTTGAGTCTATCACACCCGATCATCACGTGGTGTCTCGAAACGAAGAACTGTTGCAATGGTGCACAGTCGGGGAGAACACAATTTTGTCTTGAAATTTTAGTGAGAGATCACCTCATAATGCTACCGTCGTTCTAAGCATGATAAGGTGCATAAAGGATTAACATCACATGCAATTCATAAGTGACATGATATGGCCATCATCATGTGCTTCTTGATCTCCACCACCAAAGCACCGGCATGATGTTCTTGTCACCGGCGTCACAACATGATCTCCATCATCATGATCTCCATCAACGTGTCTCCATCGGGGTTGTCGTGCTGCTCATGCTATTACTACTAAAGCTACGTCCTAGCAATATAGTAAACGCATCTGCAAGCACAAACATTAGTTTAAAGGCAACCATATGGCTCCTGTCGGTTGCCGTACCATCGACGTGCAAGTCGATATTAACTATTACAACATGATCATCTCATACATCCAATATATCACATCACATCGTTGGCCATATCACATCACAAGCATACCCTGCAAAAACAAGTTAGACGTCCTCTAATTGTTGTTGCATGTTTTACGTGGTGACCATGGGTATCTAGTAGGATTGCATCTTACTTACGCAAACTCCACAACGGAGATATATGAATTGCTATTTAACCTCATCCAAGGACCTCCTCGGTTAAATCCGATTCAACTAAAGTTGGTGAAACCGACACTCGTCGGTCATCTTTGAGCAACGGAGTTACTCGTAGCGATGAAACCAGTCTCTCGTAAGCGTACGAGTAATGTCGGTCCGAGCCGCTTCGATCCAACAATACCGCGGAATCAAGAAAAGACTAAGAAGGGCAGAAAAACGCATATCACCGCCCACAAAAACTTTTGTGTTCTACTCGAGAAGACATCTACGCATGAACCTAGCTCATGATGCCACTGTTGGAGAACGTCGCATGGGAAACAAAATTTTTCCTACGCGCACTAAGTCCTATCATGGTGATGTCCATCTACGAGAGGGGATTTCCGATCTACGTACCCTTGTAGATCGCACAGAAGAAGCGTTAAGAAACGCGGTTGATGTAGTGGAACGTCCTCACGTCCCTCGATCCACCCCGCGAAATGTCCCACGAACCGTCCCGCGATCCGTCCCACGATCCGCTCCGATCTAGTGCCGAACGGACGGCACCTCCGCGTTCAGCACACGTACAGCTCGAGGATGATCTCGGCCTTCTTGATCCAGCAAGAGAGACGGAGAGGTAGATGAGTTCTCCGGCAGCGTGACGGTGCTCCGGAGGTTGGTGGTGATCTAATCTCAGCAGGGCTCCGCCCGAGTTCCGCAGAAACGCGTTCTAGAGGAAAAACCGTGGAGGTATGTGGTCGGGCTGCCGTGGCAAAAGTTTTTCTCAAATCAGCCCTAATAGCTCCATATATATAGGAGGAGGGGAGGGGAGGCTTGCCTTGAGGCTCAAGGAGCCCCAAGGGCTGCGCCACCAAGGAGGAGTTGGAGTCCTCCTCCAAGCCTAGTCCAACTAGGATTGGAAGGAGGAGTCCTTCTCTTCCTTCCCACCTTTCCCTTTTTTTCTCTTTCTCTTCTTTTGGTTTTTCTTTCTCTCGTGCGCAAGACAGCCTTGGGCTGACGCCACCTACTTGGTGCGCCACCCCCAAGGTCCTGGGGCCCTCCCGGGTGGGTGGTCCCCCCTCCCGGTGAAGATCCGGAACCCATTCGTCATTCCCGGTACATTACCAGTAATGCCCGAAAACCTTCCGGTAACCAAATGAAGTCATCCTATATATCAATATTCGTTTTCGGACCATTCTAGAAACCCTCGTGACATCCGTGATCTCATCCGGGATTCCGAACAACATTCAGTAACCAACCATATAACTCAAATACGCATAAAACAACGTCGAACCTTAAGTGTGCAGACCCTGCGGGTTCGAGAACTATGTAGACATGACACGAGTGAGTCCTCGGTCAATATCCAATAGCGGGACCTGGATGCCCATATTGGATCCTACATATTCTACGAAGATCTTATCGTTTGAACCTCAGTGCCAAGGATTCATATAATGTCGTATGTCATTCCCTTTGTCCTTCGGTATGTTACTTGCCCGAGATTCGATCGTCAGTATCCGCATACCTATTTCAATCTCGTTTATCGGCAAGTCTCTTTACTCGTTCCGTAATACAAGATCCCGCAACTTACACTAAGTCACATTCCTTGCACGGCTTGTGTGTGATGTTGTATTACCGAGTGGGCCCCGAGATACCTCTCCGTCACACGGAGTGACAAATCCCAGTCTCGATCCATACTAACTCAATGAACACCTTCGGAGATACCTGTAGAGCATCTTTATAGTCACCCAGTTACGTTGCGACGTTTGATACACACAAAGCATTCCTCTGGTGTCAGTGAGTTATATGATCTCATGGTCATAGGAACAAATACTTGACACGCAGAAAACAGTAGCAACAAAATGACACGATCAACATGCTACGTCTATTAGTTTGGGTCTAGTCCATCACATGATTCCCCTAATGATGTCATCCCGTAATCAAGTGACAACACTTGCCTATGGTCAGGAAACCTTGACCATCTTTGATCAACGAGCTAGTCTACTAGAGGCTTACTAGGGACAGTGTTTTGTCTATGTATCCACACATGCACTGTGTTTCCAATCAATACAATTATAGCATGGATAATAAACGATTATCATGAACAAAGAAATATAATAATAACTAATTTATTATTGCCTCTAGGGCATATTTCCAACAGTCTCCCACTTGCACTAGAGTCAATAATCTAGTTCACATCACCATGTGATTCCAACGAATCCAACACCCATATAGTTATGGGGTGTGATCACGTATTACTCGTGAGAGAGGTTTTAGTCAACAGTTCTGAAACTTTCAGATCCGTGTGTTCTTTACAAATCTTTATGTCATCTTATAGATACTGCTACTATGTGCTATTCGGAAATACTCCAAATATCTACTCTACTATACGAATCCGTTTCACTACTCATAGTTATTTGTATTAGTGTCGAAGCTTGCATCGACGTAACCCTTTACGACAAACTCTTTAACCACCTCCATAATCGAGAAAAATTCCTTAGTCCATCAGTTACTAAGGATAAATTTTGACCGCTACTAGTGATTCAATCATGGATCACTCTCTGTACCTCTCAACAGACTTTGAGTCAAGGCACACATCAGGTGCGGTACCCAGCATGGCATACTTCAGATTCTACGGCCAAGGCATAGAAGACGACCTTCATCTATTCTCTTTATTCTGCCGGGGTCGGGTTTTGAGTCTTACTCAAATTCACACCTTACAACACAACCAAGAACTCCTTCTTTGCTGATCTATTTTGAACTCCTTCAAAAACTTGTCTAGGCATGCATCTTGTTGAAACTTCTATTAAGCGCTTTCGATGTATCTCCATAGACCTTTGATGCTCAACGTTCAATTAGCGCAATCCAGGTATTCCTTTGAAAAACTCCTTTCAAACAACCTTGTATGCTTTACAGAAATTCTACATTACTTCTGATCCACAATATGTCAACCACATATACTTATCAGAAATTCTATAGTGCTCCCACTCACTTCTTTGGAAATACCAGTTTCTCATAAGCCTTGTACAAACCCAAAATCTTTGATCATCTCATCAAAGTGTATATTCCAACTCTGAGATGCTTGCACCAGTCCATTGAAGGATCGCTGGAGCTCGCATACTTGCTAGTATCTTTAGGATCGACAAAACCTCCTCGTTGTATCACATACAATGTTTTCTCAAGGAAACCGTCGAGGAAACAATATTTTGACATCCTATGTGCAATATTTCATAAATAATGCAGCAACTACTAACATAATTCTAACAGACTTTTAGCATCGCTACGAGTGAGAAAGTCTCATCATAGTCAACTATTTGATCTTGTCGGAAACATCTTTGTGACAAGTCGAGCTTTTCTTAATAGTGACTTATCACCATCATCGCCTGTCTTCCTTTTAAAGATCCATCTTTACTCAATAATCCTATGACCATCAAGTAGCTCTTCCAAAGTCTGCACTTTGTTTTCATACATGGATCCTCTCTCGGATTTCATGGCCTCCAGCCATTTGTGTGAATACGGGCCCACTACTGCTTTCTCCATAACTCGTAGGTTCACTGTTGCTCAACAACATGACCTCCAAGACAGGGTTACCGTACCACTCTGCAGTAGTACGCGACCTTGTCAACCTACGAGGTTTGTAGTAACTTGATCCGATGCTCGATGATCACCATCATCAGCTTTAACTTCAATTGATGTAGGCGCCACAGGAACAACTTCCTGCGCCCTGCTATACACTGGTTGAAGTGATGGTTCAATAACCTCATCAAGTGCTACCACCCTCCCACTCAATTCTTTCGAGAGAAACCTTTCCTCGAGAAAGGATCCGTTTCTAGAAACAAACACTTTGCTTTCAGATCTGAGATAGGAGATGTACCCAACTGTTTTGGATATCCTATGAAGATACATTTATCCTCTTTGTGTTCGAGCTTATCAGACTGAAACTTTTTCACATAAGTGTCGAAGCCCCAAACTTTCAAGAAACGATAGTTTAGATTTCTCTAAACCTCAGTCTATACTGTGTCATCTCAACGGAAATACGCGGTGCACTATTTAAAGTGAATGCGGTAGTCTGTAACGCATAACCCATAAACGATAGTGGTAATTCGATAAGAGACATCATAGAATGCACCATACCAAATAGTGCGTGGCTATGACGTTCAGACACATCATCACACTATGATGTTCTAGGTGGCATGAACTGCGAAATAATTTCCACACTGTCTTAACTGCGTACCAAAACTCGTAACTCAGATATTCATTTCTATGATCATATCATAGACAGTTTATCCTCTTGTTATGACGAACTTCACTCCGAAACAGAATTGAACTTTTCAATATTTCAGACTTGTGATTCATTAAGTAAATACTCTTGTATCTACTCAAATCGTCATTGAAGTAAGAACATAATGATATCCACTGCGTGCCTCAGCACCCATTGGACTGCATACATCAAAATGTATCACTTCCAACAAGTTACTATCTTGTTTCATCTCAATGAAAACAAGGCCTTGCTCATGTGGTATGATTTGCAGGTCACTAGTGATTCAAATCAAGTGAGTATAAAGATCCATTAGCATGGAGCCTCTTCATGCAATTTGTACCAACATGACTCAAGCGGCAGTGCCACAAGTAAGTGGTACTATCACCATTACCTCGTATCTTTTGGCACCAATATCATGAACATGTGTAACACTACGATCGAGATTCAGTAAACCATTGAAGGTGATTATTCAAGCAAATAGAGTAACAATTATTCTCTTTAAATGAATAATCGTATTGCAATAAACACGATCCAATCATGTTCATGGATAACGCAAGCACCAAATAACAATTATTTAGGTTTAACACCAATCCCGATGGTAGAGGGAGCGTACGACGTTTGATCATATCAACCTTGGAAACACCTCCAAGACGTATCGTCACCTTGCCTTTAGCTAGTCTCCGTTTATGCCGTAGTTTTTATTTCGTGTTACTAATCACTTAGCAACCGAACCGGTATCCAATACCGTCGTGCTACTAAGAGTACTAGTAAAGTACACGTCAACATCATGTATATCAAATATACTTCTTTCGACTTTTGCCAGCCTTCTTATCTACCAAGTATCTAGAGTTGCTCCGCCTCAGTGACCGTTCCCCTCATAACAGAAGCACTTAGTCCCGGGCTTGGGTTTAATCTCGGGTCTCTTCATTAGTGCATCAACTGCTTTTCCATTTCATGAAGTATCCCTTCTAGCCCTTGCCTTTCTCGAAACTTAGTAGTTTTACTAACCATCAACCATTGATGCTCCTTCTTGATTTCTACTTTCGAAGTGCCAAACATCGCGAATCGCTCAAGGATCATTGTATCTATCCTTGATATATTATAGTTCATCACGAAGCTCTCACAGCTTGGTGGCAGTGACTTTGGAGAACCATCACTATGTTATCTGGAAGATCAACTCCCACTTGATTCAAGCGATTGTCGTACTCAGATAATCTGAGCACACGCTCAACGATTGAGCTTTTCTCCTTTACTTCGCAGACAAATAATCTTGTCGGGAGGTCTGATACCTCTTAACAAGGGCACAAGCATGAAATCACAATTTCATCTCTTTAGAACATCTCTTATGTTCCGTGATGTTTCAAAACGTCTTAGACGCCTTGCTTCTAAGCCATTAAGTATTTTGTACTGAACTATCGTGTAGTCATCAGAAACGTGTATGTGAGATGTTCACAACATCTACAGACGACGCTCGAGGTGCAGCACACCGAGTGGTGCATTAAGGACATAAGCCTTCTGCGCAGCAACGAGGACAATCCTCGATTTTACAAACTCAGTGTGCAAAGTTTGCTATTATCAACTTTCAACTAAATTTTCTCTAGGAACATATAAAAACAGTAGAGCTATAGCGCAAGCTACATCGTAATTCGCAAAGACCATTAGACTATGTTCATGACAATTAGTTCAATTAATCATATTACTTAAGAACTCCCACTCAAAAAGTACATCTCTCTAGTCATTTGAGTGGTACATGATCCAAATCCACTATCTCAAGTCCGATCATCACGTGAGTCGAGAATAGCTTCAGTGGTAAGCATCTCTATGCTAATCATATCAACTATACGATTCATGCTCGACCTTTCGGTCTCATGTGTTCCGAGGCCATTTCTGCACATGCTGGGCTCGTCAAGCTTAACCCGAGTGTTCCGCGTGTGCAACTGTTTTGCACCCATTGTATGTGAACGTTGAGTCTATCACACCGGATCATCACGTGGTGTCTCGAAACTAAGAACTGTCGCAACGGTGCAAAGTCGGGGAGAACACAATTTCGTCTTGAAATTTTAGTGAGAGATCACCTCATAATGCTACCATTGTTCTAAGCAAGATAAGGTGCATAAAGGATTAACATCACATGCAATTCATAAGTGACATGATATGGCCATCATCATGTGCTTCTTGATCTCCATCACCAAAGCACCAACACGATCTTCTTGTCACCGGCGTCACACCATGATCTCCATCATCATGATCTCCATCAACGTGTCTCCATTGGGGTTGTCGTGCTGCTCATGCTATTACTACTAAAGCTACGTCCTAGCAATATAGTAAACGCATCTGCAAGCACAAACGTTAGTTTAAAGACAACCCTATGGCTCCTGCTGGTTGCCGTACCATCGACGTGCAAGTCGATATTAACTATTAAAACATGATCATCTCATACATCCAATATATCACATCACATCGTTGGCCATATCACATCACAAGCATACCCTGCAAAAACAAGTTAGACGTCCTCTAATTGTTGTTGCATGTTTTACGTGGTGACCATGAGTATCTAGTAGGATCGCATCTTACTTACGCAAACACCACAACGGAGATATATGAATTTCTATTTAACATCATCCAAGGACCTCCTCGGTCAAATCCAATTAAACTAAAGTTGGAGAAACCAACACTCGCCGGTCATCTTTGAGCAACGGAGTTACTCGTAGCGATGAAACCAGTCCCTCGTAAGCGTATGAGTAATGTCGATCCGAGCCGCTTCGATCCAACAATACCGCGGAATCAAGAAAAGACTAAGGGGGGTAGCAAAACGCACATCACTGCCCACAAAGACTTTTGTGTTCTACTCGAGAAGACATCTACGCATGAACCTAGCTCATGATGCCACTGCTGGGGAACGTCGCATGGGAAACAAAATTTTTCCTACGCGCACGAAGTCCTATCATGGTGATGTCCATCTACGAGAGGGGATTTCCGATCTACGTACCCTTGTAGATCGCACAACAGAAGCGTTGAGAAACGCGGTTGATGTAGTGGAACGTCCTCACCTCCCACGATCCGTCCCGCGAACCGTCCCATGAACCGTCCAGCGATCCATCCCACGATCCGCTCCGATCTAGTGCCGAACGGACGGCACCTCCGCGTTCAGCACACGTACAGCTCGAAGATGATCTCGGCCTTCTTGATCCAGCAAGAGAGATGGAGAGGTAGATGAGTTCTCTGGCAGCGTGGCGGTGCTCCGGAGGTTGGTGGTGATCTAATCTCAGCAGGGCTCCGCCCGAGCTCGCGATCTAGAGGAAAAACCGTGGAGGTATGTGGTCGGGCTGCCGTGGCAAAAGTTTTTATCAAATCAGCCCTAATAGATCCATATATATAGGAGGAGGGGAGGGGAGGCTTGCCTTGAGGCTCAAGGAGCCCCAAGGGCTGAGCCACCAAGGAGGAGTTGGAGTCCTTCTCCAATCCTAGTCCAACTACGATTGGAAGGAGGAGTCCTTCTCTTCCTTCCCACCTTTCCCTTTTTTTCTCTTTCTCTTCTTTTAGTTTTTCATTCTCTCTTGCGCAAGACAGCCTTGGGCTGACCCCACCTACTTGGTGCGCCACCCCAAGGTCCTTGGGCCCTCCCGGGTGGGTGGTCCCCCCTCCCGGTGAAGATCCGGAACCCATTCGTCATTCCCGGTACATTACCGGTAATGCCCGAAAACCTTCCGGTAACCAAATGAAGTCATCCTATATATTAATCTTCGTTTCTGGACCATTCCGGAAACCCTCATGATGTCCGTGATCTCATCCGGGACTCCGAACAACATTCGGTAACCAACCATATAACTCAAATACGCATAAAACAACGTCGAACCTTAAGTGTGCAGACCCTGCGGGTTCGAGAACTATGTAGACATGACCCAGTGACTCCTTGGTCAATATCCAATAGCGGGACCTGGATGCTCATATTGGATCCTACGTATTCTACGATGATCTTATCGTTTGAACATCAGTGCCAAGGATTCATATAATCCCGTATGTCATTCCCTTTGTCCTTCGGTATGTTACTTGCCCGAGATTCGATCGTCAGTGTCCGCATACCTATTTCAATCTCGTTTACCGGCAAGTCTCTTTACTCGTTCCGTAATACAAGATCCCGCAACTTACACTAAGTCACATTGCTTGCAAGGCTTGTGTGTGTTGTTGTATTACCGAGTAGGCCCCGAGATACCTCTCCGTCACATGGAGTGACAAATCCCAGTCTCGATCCAGACTAACTCAATGAACACGTTCGGAGATACCTGTAGAGCATCTTTATAGTCACCCAGTTATGTTGCGACGTTTGATACACACAAAGCATTCCTCTGGTGTCAGTGAGTTATATGATCTCATGGTCATAGGAACAAATACTTGACACGCAGAAAACAGTAGCAACAAAATGACACGATCAACATGCTACGTCTATTAGTTTGGGTCTAGTCCATCACATGATTCTCCTAATGATGTCATCCCGTTATCAAGTGACAACACTTGCCTATGGTCAGGAAACCTTGACCATCTTTGATCAATGAGCTAGTCAACTAGAGGCTTACTAGGGACAGTGTTTTGTCTATGTATCCACACATGCACTGTGTATCCAATCAATACAATTATAGCATGGATAATAAACGATTATCATGAACAAAGAAATATAATAATAACTAATTTATTATTGCCTCTAGGGCATATTTCCAACAGCTTGTGGGGCCACTGGGTCTCCCATGCCTTGGCTCCCAAGTTCTCCGATCTTCTTCCGTTCCAAAAAAAATCTTTTCGGGGATTTTCTTCTGTTTGGACTCCGTTTCAAAATCTCCTCTGAAAGGGGTCAAAAACATGGAAAAAATAGGAACTGGCGCTTGGCACTGAGTTAATAAGTTAGTCCCAAAAAATATATAAAAGGCATACAAAACATTCAAAGTTTGAGAAGATAATACCATTAAACCATCAAAAATTATAGATACGTTGGAGACGTATCAGTGACCGCCTCGGACAAGGCTGTCCCCACGCCGGCTACTCCCAAGCGGGCTGGAGAGAGTCGAGGCGGCTAGAACAACAAGAAGCGCAAGGCGGATCAACTAGATTCACGCTCCAACAACAAGTTGGTAGCCAGCATGGAGGGTGAGGCGTCGGTTCTCAAGCCGGCCCTCAACGGAAGCGGCCCAATAGGGGCAATACGAACTGGTTGCCCAAGCAGACTTTCGAGCAGCTGCTTGACGCCCCCTGCAAGATACATTACGGGGCACAACCTTCTACCCACACCCTTCGACAGTGCAGTTTCACACGACGGCTGTCGCAAGGGGAGGGCATGTCGGCTGCCCCAGGTGCACAGGCTGCGCCTCAAGCCCCGGGTCCTGGTCCTGCTCCGGCTCCATCGCCGCCACCTCACGACAACGGCCGCCTCCACGACGACTACCCCCATCAAGACGGTGCATTCGTCGTCTTCACCAGTGAAGGCGACGACAAGCATAGCCTACGCCAGAGACGGCGTGAGGTGAATGCCACGGTTCCCCCGGTTCCCCAATACATGCATTGGTCCGACAGACCAATTACATGGAGCCGGGTGGACCATCCTCCGGTGATGCCCAACCCGGGCTCATACGTGGTCGTCCTCGACCCCACCTTCGCCTCCAAGAGGCTCACCTGTCGGTTCTCGCAGGTGCTAGTGGATGGCGGCAGCAGCATCAACATCCTCTACCTCGACACTCTCCGCAAGCTCGGGCTCAAGGAGACGGATGTCCTGCCGACCAGCACTATCTTCCACGGCATCGTGCCTGGGCAGTTCTGCTCGCCTATCGGCAAAATCCAGCTGGACGTCCTCTTCGGCAACAAGGCTCACTTCCGCCGCGAGGCCATATGGTTCGAGGTAGTTGACCTCAGCAGTCCGTATCACGCGCTGCTGGGCAGACCGGCTCTGGCTAAGTTCATGGCTATCCCGCACTACGCCTACCTAAAGATGAATATGTCGGGTCCGAAGGGCATCATCACCATTGCTGGCGACTACAAGAAGTCGCTCGAGTGCGCCCAAGACAGCAGCCGCCTGGCCGACGCCATGGTGATTGCTGAGGAGAAGAGACAGATCAACCGGCTCGTGGCCCAGGCTACCGAGCAGCTGGTGATCCCTTCTCCTCCGTCTCAGTCGGCCGGCGAAGGCTCCTTCAAGCCGGCCAAAGAGACCAAGCAGGTGCCAGTCGACCCTGCAAACCCCAAGCAGTGTGTAACCATCGGGGCTGGCCTCAGCTCCAAATAGGAAGGTAAGCTCGTCGACTTCCTCCGTGAGAATCGGGACATCTTCTTATGGTCCCCCAAAGACATGTCGTGTGTTCCGAGGAAGTACGCCGAGCACAAACTTCACGCGCGATCGGATGCAAAGCCGGTAAAACAACCTTTGCGCCGCTTCGTCTAGTGGAAGCGGCGCACAATTGGAGAAGAGATTACCGGCTCCTTGGAGCCGGCTTCATCATGGAGGTTTTCCACCCGGACTGGTTAGCTAATCCAGTCCTGGTGCTGAAAAACAACAATACCCGGCGAATGTGTATCGACTACACTAGCTTGAATAAGGCCTGTCCGAAAGACCCTTTCGCGTTGCCTACGATAGATCAAGTGATCGACTCCACTACAGGCTGCGAAATGCTGTCATTTCTGGATGCTTATTCAGGCTACCATCAAATCAAGTTGGATCCAGCTGATCGCCTGAAGGCCTCCTTCATCACGCCCTTCGGGGCCTACTGCTACACCACCATGACGTTCGGAATGAAGAACGCTGGTGCGACGTTCCAGTGCTGCATGCAGCAGTGCTTACTCATACGTCTCCGTCGTATCTATAATTTTTGATTGTTTCATGCCAATATTCTACAACTTTCATATACTTTTGGCAACTTTTTACACTACTTTTGGGACTAACATATTGTTCCAGTGCCCAGTGCCAGTTCCTGTTTGTTGCATGTTTTTTGTTTCACAGATTATCCATACCAAACAAAGTCCAAACGCAATAAAAAACCCACGGGGATTTTTTTTGGAATATTTATGATTTTTGGGAAAAATAATCAACGCGAAATGATGCCCGAGGAGGTCACAAGCCCCCTAGCCGTGGCCTGGGGGTAGGGCCGCGCCTGGAAAGCTTGTGACCAATGCCAAAGGCAGTTGGGCCCCTTCTTTCTCCGCAAGAAATATAATATCCGGAAGAAACAGAAGGACACACAGAGAGAGATCCAATCTCGGAGGGGCTCTAGCCCCTCCACCGCCATGGAGACCATGGACTAGAGGGGAAACCCTTCTCCCATCTAGGGAGTAGGTCAAGGAAGAATAAGAAGAAGGGGGGCTCTCTCCCCCTCTCTCCCGGCGGCGCCAGAACGTTGCTCGGGACATCATCGTGTGACGGCGATCTACACCAACACCTCTGTTATCTTCACCAACACCTCCATCACCTTCCCCCATCTATATTCAGTGGTCCACTCTCCCGCAAACCGTTGTACCATCTACTTGAACATGGTGCTTTATGCTTCATATTATTATCCAATGATGTGTTTCCATCCTATGATATCTGAGTAGATTTTCGTTGTCCTATCGATGAATGATGAATTGCTATGATTGGTTTAATTTGCTTGTGGTTATGTTGCTGTCCTTTGGTGCCAATCATATGAGCGCGCACGTGGATCACACCATAGGGTTAGTAGTATGTTGATAGGACTATTTATTGGAGAGCAAGGGTGACCGAAGCTTCAACCTAGCATAAAAATTGATGCATACGGGATTGAAGGGGGGACCAATATATCTTATTGCTATGGTTGGGTGTTAGCTTAATGAATCTTAGTAGTTGCGAATGCTTTCTAATAGTCCAATCATAAGTGCATAGAATTCCAAGTAAGGGATGACATGCTAGCAGTGGCCTCTCCCACATAAAACTTGCTATCGGTCTAGTAATGTAGTCAATTGCTTAGGGACAATTCCGCAACTCCTACCACCACTTTTCCACACTCATTAAACTAACGTAATTGTTGCTTTATCTAACCAGCCCCTAGTTTTTATATACGTGTTCTTTCTTTTCTTGCAAACCTATCCTATCACTCCTACAAAGTACTTCTAGTTTCATTCTTGTTCTAGGTAAAGTAAACGTAAAGTGTGCGTAGAGTTGTATCGGTGGTCGATAGAACTTGAGGGAATATTTGTCCTACCTTTAGCTCCTCATTGGGTTCGACACTCTTACTTATCGAGAAAGGCTACAATTGACCCCCTATACTTGTGGGTTATCAAGACCTTTTTCTGGCGTCGTTGCCGGGGAGCAATAGCGTGGGGTGAATATTCTCGTGTGTGCTTGTTTGCTTTATCACTAAGTAGATTTATTTGCTGTTCTAAGTTGTTCTCTATCTTTAGTTATGGATACGGAACACGAAATACCAAAAAAAAATTAGGTGTACTTGCTACTCATGGAGATGGGGAATCTCCTAAAACCCTCGATGCTCGTTATATGGAAAATATTATGCACTTCTTTAATAACCCTGAGAAAACCCCATTAAATTATATAATGGATACACATTGGATCAATGTGAATACTTTAGGGATTATCGCTTGACTCAAAAAAGAAACTATTATGGGATCAAATTCATATGTTGAAATGGTATGCTTGGGAGCTATGCTCAAGATATGATATTACTTGTTGCTCTAGGATGAAGAATAAACACCTTCCCTTTTCTTGCAAATTTAATGCTAATGAAACCTTGGCTTCTTATGCTAATGATATCTATAATTACTATGATGTGGAACAAATAGAAGAGTTTGTTGCTTTTAAGGGTGCTTATGAAATTGAAGCTCTATTTAAAGGGTGTGATGATAATGTGATGCTGCTTACCGATCTGAAAATTTGGTTATTCTTCGTTATTGTTATACTAATTATGATTATAATGCCCATATTTATCGATTTATGGAGAAATTCTACGCTGCCCAAGAAGAGACTAATATTTTGCAGGAAACTATGGAACAAGAAAATGCTGAAACTGTGAGATCATTAGATGAAAAAGATGACGAGGAGAGCGAAGAACAAAAGGAGGAAGAGCGGACTAGCTACCCATGCCCACCTTCTAATGAGAGTAAAGCTTCCACTCGTAAATTGTTTAATTTCCCTTCATTCTTACCGAAGGATGAATGCTATGTTGATTGCTATGATCCCTTGGATTCGTTTGAAATATCCCATTTTGATGAACTTGATGCTTGCTATGCTTGTGACCATGATGACAATATGAATGATGCTTATGAAGATGAACTTGCTATAGTTCCTTATGTTAAATATGAAATTGTTGCTATCGCACCCACTTATGATAGTCCTATTATCTTTTTGAACTCTCCCAACTACACTATATTGAAGAAGTTTGCTCTTAAGGGATTACATAGATGGGTTGACTTCTACTATTACACATGATGATTTTGATGAATATAATATGCATGTGCTTGCTGCTCCTACTTGCAATTATTATGAGAGATGAACTACATCTCCACCTCTCTATGTTTCTAATACGATAAAATTGCAAGAAACCGCTTATGCTATGTATTGGCCTTTACTTGATGTGCATGAATTTTTCTTTTATGACATGCCAATGCATAGGAAGACAGTTAGACTTTGTCATTGCATGATATATGTTACCTTGTGCTCACTACTAAATTACAAATCATTGTTAATTAAAATTGGCTTTGATATACCTTGGGATCCGGGTGGATCCATTACTTGAGCACTTTATGCCTAGCTTAATGGCTTTAAAGAAAGCGCTGCCTAAGAGACAACCCGGAAGTTTTAGAGAGTCATTTATTTCTGTTGAGTGCTTTTATATAGTTTAAAAACAAAAAAATATAGAGGGGAACTTAAAACTTTTTCAAAAAGAGAAGCGATTGAAAGGTGATGCATTGCGGAAGTGAGGGTCGACCTTGAACACTTGTGTTCATGTTCATGGAAACATTGTAGAATTTTTCATGGAAGTTTCTCGCAAAAATAATTACCCCCTTATACAATTCCATTGTATTATAAAAATAATGTGCCAAGTACAGCCTTTATGATTAGTTTGGGTTATAGTTGTTTGATCATGCTAAAAAAGACAGAAAATTTGTGCTCACAAAATTATTTTTAATTTCTATAAAGAGAGTGCTATTGATTTGATTCTTTTTGCTGCTGATTGATATACAAATTTCCTTAACCTATACCTATACTAATTCCAGACTCCCAAGAAATTCCCAGGTTAATTAGATTTTACGGACCATTCATCTAGTGGGAGCAAATTATTACGGTGAAGATTCAATCATGAGATCCTAAGCAGAAAAAGTTTCTTTTTTTGTAAAAACAAAAAAAGAGTCCCTTAAGAAGTCCTCACACTTTATCCCACTTCCAACGTGAAGACTTCTCCCTAGGACGCAAAAGAAAAAAACCACTTTATTCCACCTCCCACGTGAAAAGCACATGTCTCTCTCTCTCTCAATATCTCTCACGACTCCCTCCAGGAAGAGGCTCTAGGTAAACAGAAGGAAAGAAAACAACTCCCGATCTCACAATTGGATCCCTCCACGGCGACGAGCGTGATCTCACATCAAGCCCTCTCGGACGGCAAGCGTGATCTCACATCGAGTCCACCCTGGCGGTCACCGTCCCCTCACGACCCTGCTAGGCCTAACACGCCGGCGGAGACGATGAAGACATATTGTAGGAGCGCTCATGGACTTCCAAGATGCTGACTGGCCGGCCATGGGAAAGGAACGAAGTGCAGAAGATAGAGCAGGGGCAAGGTGTTGCTGCTCCCCCTGCCACCAACCATCATCTTCCGTAGTGGGTCATCGTTAGAAGGCTAGGGCGAGTCTCCCGGACCTTGTTCTTTGCAAGATACAGAAGTAAGAACGTTTTGCTTGCAACAAGATTATTGTTAATCTGTTCTGGTGCCTTACATACATATTTGTTCCCGTCAACCCTTCATCAGATCTCCTCTCCTTTTCCGTGATTTTTTTGATGAATGCCAAAGCATCTTCAAAAATATCATATCTGATCTGAAAAGTGCTATGTTCAACTTCAGCCTATTCCCAATCCCTTCTCCAACCTGCTAATCACTACCGTTTTCAGGTTTGAACCACGCAACAATGAAGCATCTATTCTGGGTCAATTAGTGAATAATTCTCACAATGTTTAATGCAGCAGTTTATCAGGTCTATTGGTGGCAAAGTGAAGGGGATTGGGCAGCGGACACCATAAGTAATGTTAATGACTACAATAAGCCTGACACAAGAATTTGGCTAATCTGCAGTACAACTCATTGGTAGAATTTTCTTAGACATGTTGAATCATTCCTCTATCCCATGAAGGCGGAAATAGTTATAAACAACATTTCCGCAAGAAAGCTTACTTTGGAGTGGAGCTGATATGTATGTAGCATAAATAGCAACATTTTGATGCATTTTTCTCCTCCATGCACAGCTCTCATAATCATAGTACGAGCTTTCATTCCATGTAGATGTTGATGGCTATGGATGCATTAGGATATAGCACATTATATGCTTTCATTCCGAGTAGATGTTGAAGGTTATGGATGCATTAGGATATAGCACATTATATTTCTATGCCTTCTGTTTTAACTGATTCTCAACCTAATAAATTGCTTGGTCTCTAGAAGAAACCAGTGAGGGAGTTTGTCCAACAAGAGAAATATAGACAAGAGATAGAAGTGTCTGATACTCTTCACTCACCGTAGCAAATCATTTATGCTTCATGGAAGCAAAAATATTGGTATTATTACTTTGCATTAAAATTGGTATGCCAGGTAACAGATATTTATACATGGCTATTTTTTTAAGTCCAAGATTTTTGTTTCTAAAAACACAGTTAGGTTTTACTTTCTCTATGGCACTAAGAAAAAAACTATGATTGCAAGTTTGCAACCCGAAATTGCTTTGTAAAATCAAGATTCCTCTCAGTTTATAGCTCTGACTTTTTTGTCTTTATTTTTCTCTTCACACAAGCATGACCCCTGCTGGTCTTTCAGGTGATGGCAGGTACATGCGTGCAGCTATGGTAGATGCATATATAGTAAACAAGATATCCAAGCTCTAGTAGAAAGGAAGAGGTCAGATGCCACCGTAAAAAGGTATGTATGTCATTCATTTCATCCATCTAATTTTGGGTTCGAAAGACAGATGTCATGGGTCATCGCGCCATCCTACTACTATGCGACTTCCATCTCCTTTCCTGCAGTCACGCAACCGTACATGATGCCTCCACACTTTTACTGGATGTCCTGCATGGCCTCTCTTAGTCTCTGTCTATCTCATAACCTTGATTGTTTCAAGAAAACTCCTACCACCCTAAAATCCTAGGAGACTGGCCAATTGGTGAGCAATCCATTGCCCACAAGGCCACCGTGCTTCAGATATTACGTGGTTGGTGATGAGTAGATCGATCCATCAAGCGTAAGTTCATGGCAGTCACGTACATACACCAGATTGTGGTAGCATGTGTGATCTTGGACTAGGAAAAAAGGTAAACACTTATTATTACTAGAGGATATACCCTAAAAGTTCATGACGGTTCTAATAAACATACAATGTTCAATGGTTAGCGGAGTTAGGAGTAGAGCTATTCAAAAATATTTACTCCTACCTATATGTTTATTCTACATCTACTTCTGACATTATACATATGTTGTACTATAAAGGGGTCTAAATAATAGCGTGATTGGGAGAAGCAGGCAATCTAAAACAAAACGAGACTGAATGAATAATATGTTATTTCAAAAAAAGAAGTATATCTTAGATATAGATATAAATATTTATTAATCTTCTGTACGGTCAGAGTAAGGGTCGCTTCAGTATTATTCCCTCCGATTCTAAATATATGATTTGTTAGAGATTTCATTAAGGACACATACGGATGTATATAGACAGAATTTAGAGTGTAGATTCATTCATTTTGCTCCGTATGTTGTCCATAGTGGAATCTCTGAAATGTCTTGTATTTAGAAATGGAGAGAGTATGCATGTTTTTTCTCATAGCTTATTGCTACTCAGAGTCATATTATTTCTAAGTTCTCACTCTGAACCAAGGGTCAGTAAAATCTTCTTATGACCAGCTTTTGCTGGATAGGAGCTAACAATCGTAGTTTATTTAACAAATTGACTAAATTGTGCACTGTTAATTTCTTTTGTACAATTGCAATTTCTTATGAAAAAAGAAACTCCTTGCTTCGACCAATAAACAAAGACCTAACTGCTACTGATGGACAATTTTATTGCCCCTGCCACCTTGCGTAGAAAACACATTATGTTGGCCAAGGACAACATTAGAGAACTACACTGAGGAATTTGGGTTGATCGTTGAATAATAATATTACTACTAATAAGAAATGCTCTTTTGGTCCTATATACAACATCAGTGGCCAATTGATATGTATATTTCAGTTCACCTATGAGAATACATATTCGAAGTGCAATATCTGTCATATATGGAATTTAGAATTTTCCCACTTTAAGGAAGAAAAAGGTAGCTATCTAAGTCATCTATATCTTGTATCTGATATATACATTGGTTATATATAGAAATGTGCATCCCATGCATACCAAGATATAACTATAATAATATAAGTTTATACCAATAACCAGGAAATATTACATCACTATGCAACAATCTCTCAATTGAAAATCATGGGTACTATGCTCTCACATTACAAACGTCATGTTGGTAAAATATATAATGATTTCCTAGGTTAATTAATTGCCAGCCCGAGAAAGTGCATGTTTGTAATTGCACCACTTCCTAATGTACTGTTGTAAATGCTTGAAATGTTACCATTATATATTAATATTGTATTGTTGTATTCATAGTTCAGTGTGTCTTAGGTTTGGCCAAATTTCCATATATTTGTAGACAATCGCTGTGTCTGAACTGAAGAGCACAACATTAATATACTGATATATGTTTTTACCAAAAAGTTATAGAAATATTCACATGTAATCTGGTAGAGATAAAAGCACATAAATAGCTCTGTTGTATGTTATGAGAAATAGTTTTGGATGGTTGATGAGAAATATTTAGTTGGTAACGAGTTCTTTTTACCCCATTTATTTTATAGCCATTACGTTTATTACACAACTAGGTTGTACCGTGTTGACACCTTTTTTATTAACTTTCAAAAAAGGAGTCGCTATATGTATAAAATGTTGGATGTAGCTATCTTTTGTACCTTTTAAGTTAAAATGTATCATATCATTGACTTGTGGAAATATAGTGTATATTGTGTGTCTTCCATGTCAATAAGAGAGAACATAATGCAGCAATGATATGTGGAAATATAGGATCAGATAATACAGGTTGACCATGGAGTTTTTCGCTACTAACTATAAAATATACATGTTTTGAAAGTAAATTTTCAGATGCATAACCAGTTATTTACTTTTAATATATTTCTATTCCTATAAATTGAAGAAAAATTTCATCAAAAACTAGCCTGTGCAGCTGCACGGGTTAATGACTAGTTATCGTAAATTTTTATAATTTTTGGAGTATCAGAAGTATGGTATAAGTTCAGATTACTACAAACTATTCTGTTTTTGACAGATTCTGTTTTCTATGCATTGTTCTCTTATTTTGATGAATCTATGGGTAGTATCGGGGGGTATGAACCATGGTGAAGTTGGATTACAGTAGATGTAATGCTAATATGAATTTGGAATGAGTTCACAACAGTACTTAAAGTGGTGATTTACTTTATTATACTAATGGATCTCACGAAGGTTTGTTGAGTTTTGTGCAATTGAAGTTTTCAAGTTTTGGATGAGACACGGTGGATGAAGGAATAAGGAGAGGCAAGAGCCTAAGCTTGGGGATGCCCGAGGCACCCCAAGGTAATATTCAAGGAAGACTCAAGCGTGTAAGCTTGGAGATGCCCCGGAAGGCATCCCCTCTTTCGTCTACAATCTATCGGTAATTTTACTCGGAGCTTTATTTTTATTTGTCACATGATATGTGCAAATGCTTCGAGCGTCTTTTGCGTTTATTTATCCTTTTTCTTTTATGCACCATCCTGGTATGAGATAGTCCTTGGTGGCTTTATAGAATGCTTCATGTGCTTCACTTATATCATTTGAAGTTTGGATTGCCTGTTTCCCTACACATAGAAAACCACCATTTGTAGAATGCTCTTTTGCTTCACTTATATTTGTTAGAGCGGGGCATATCTTTTGTAGAAAGAATTAAACTCTCATGCTTCACTTATACCTATTTAGAAAGTTAATAGGAGTTGGTCATTCACATGGTTAGTCATAAAATCCTGCATAAAACATGTAGATCACTGAATATGATATGTTTGATTCCTTGCAATAGTTTTGCGACATGAAGATGTGATATTAGAGTCATGCTAGTAAGTAATTGTGTATTCGTAGAAATACTTGTGTTAAGGTTTGTGATTCCCGTAGCATGCACGTATGGTGAACCGTTATGTGACGAAGTCGGAGCATGATTTATTTCTTGATTGTCATCCTTTGTGTGGAGGTCGGGATCGCGCGATGGTTAACTCCTACCAACCCTTCCCCTAGGAGCATGCGTGTAGTACCTTGTTTCGATGACTAATAGACTTTTGCAATAAATATGTTAGTTCTTTATGACTAATGTTGATTCCGCGGATTATACACACTCTCACCCTTCCACCTTGCTAGCCTCTCTAGCACCGCAGAACTTTCGCCGGTGCATTACACCCACCATATACCCTTCCTCAAAACAGCCACCATACCTACCTATTATGGTATTTCCATAGCCATTCCGAGATATGTTGCCATGCAACTTCCATCATTCCGTTTATTATGACACGCACCATCATTGTCATATTGCTTTGCATGATCGTAAGATAGCTAGTATGATGTTTTCATGGCTTGTCCGTTTTTTGATGTCATTGCTACGCTAGATCATTGCACATCCCAGTACACCACCGGAGGCATTCATATAGAGTCATATTTTGTTCTAAATTTCGAGTTGTAAGTAAATAAAAGTGTGATGATCATCATTATTAGAGCATTGTCCCATGTGAGGAAGTAATAAAAGAGGCCAATGAAGCCCAAATAAAAAAAAGAGGCCAAAGAAGCCCACCAAAAAAATTAAAAATAATAAAAAAAAAATGAGAGAAAAGAGAAAAGGGACAATGCTACTATCATTTACCACACTTGTGCTTCAAAGTAGCACCATGATCTTCATGATAGAGAGTCTCCTATGTTGCCACTTTCATATACTAGTGGGAAATTTTCATTATAGAACTTGGCTTGTATATTCCAATGATGGGCTTCCTCAAATTGCCCTAGATCTTCGTGAGCAAGCAAGTTGGATGCACACCCACTAGTTTCTTTTTGAGCTTTCATACACTTATAGCTCTTGTGCATATGTTGCATGGAAATCCCTACTCACTCACATTGATATCTATTGATGAGCATCTCCAAGCCCATTTATACGCCTAGTTGATGTGAGACTATCTCCTCCTTTTTGTCTTCTCAACAACCACCATATTCTATTCCACCTATAGTGCTATGTCCATGGCTCATGCTCATGTATTGCGTGAAAGCTGAAAAAGTTTGAGAACACTAAAGTATGAAACAATTGCTTGGCTAAAACCGTGGTTGTGCATGATTTAAATACGTTGTGTGGGGAAGATGGAGAATAGCCAGACTAATGATTTTTTAGGGATAACTTTCTTTGGCCATGATATTTTGAGACAACATGATTGCTTTGTTAGTATGCTTGAAATATTATTGTCTTTATGTCAAATGATAGACTATTGCTTCGAATCACTCGTGTTTTAGTTTTCATGCCATGATTAGATTATATGATCAAGATTATGCTAGGTAGCATTCCACATCAAAAATTATATTTTTTATCATTTACCTACTCGAGGACGAGCAGGAATTAACCTTGCGGATGCTGATACGTCTCCGTCGTATCTATAATTTTTTATTGTTTCGTACCAATATTCTACAACTTTCATATACTTTTGGCAACTTTTTATACTACTTTTGGGACTAACATATTGATCCTGTGCCCAGTACCAGTTCCTGTTTGTTGCATTTTTTTTGTTTCGCAGATTATCCATACCAAACGAAGTCCAAACGCAATAAAAACCCATGGCGATTGGTTTTGGAATATTTATGATTTTTGGGAAGAAGAATCAACGCGAAACAATGCCCGAGGGGGTCACAAGCCCCCTAGCCGCGACCTGGGGGTGGGGCCGTGCCTGGCAGGCTTGTGACCGATCCCTAAGGCGGTTGGGGCCCTTCTTTCTCCACAAGAAATATAATATCTGGAAGAAAATCGTGTTAAAATTTCAGCCCAATCGGAGTTATGGATCTCCGAGAATTTAAGAAACGGTGAAAGGCAAAATCTGGGAGCGCAGAAACAGAAGGACACAGAGAGAGAGATCCAATCTCGGAGGGGCTCTCCCTCCTCCACCGCCATGGAGACCATGTACTAGAGGGGAAACCCTTCTCCCATCTAGGGAGGAGGTCAAGGAAGAATAAGAAGAAGGGGGCTCTCTCCCCCTTTCTCCCGGCAGCGCCAGAACGCTGCCCGGGACATCATCGTGTGACGGCGATCTACACCAACACCTCTGTCATCTTCACCAACACCTCCATCACCTTCCCCCATCTATATTCAGCGGTCCACTCTCCCGCAACCCGTTGTACCATCTACTTGAACATGGTGCTTTATGCTTCATATTATTATCCAATGATGTGTTGCCATCCTATGATGTCTGAGTAGATTTTCATTGTCCTACCGGTGAATGATGAATTGCCATGATTTGTTTAATTTGCTTGTGGTTATGTTGCTGTCCTTTGGTGCCCATCATATGAGCGCGCACGTGGATCACACCATAGGGTTAGTAGTATGTTGATAGGACTATGTATTGGAGGGCAAGGGTGACAGAAGCTTCAACCTAGCATAAAAATTGATGCATACCGGATTGAAGGGGGACCAATATATCTTATTGCTATGGTTGGGTTTTAGCTTAATGAATGTTAGTAGTTGCGAATGCTTGCTAATAGTCCAATCATAAGTGCATAGAATTCCAAGTAAGGGATGACATGCTAGAAGTGGCCTCTCACACATAAAACTTGCTATCCGTCTAGTAACGTAGTCAATTGCTTAGGGACAATTCCGCAACTCCTACCACCACTTTTCCACACTCATTAAACTAATGTAATTGTTGCTTTATCTAACCAGACCCTAGTTTTTATTTACGTGTTCTTTCTTTTCTTGCAAACCTATCCTATCACTCCTACAAAGTACTTCTAGTTTCATACTTGTTCTAGGTAAAGCGAACGTAAAGTGTGCGTAGAGTTGTATCAGTGGTCGATAGAACTTGAGGGAATATTTGTCCTACCTTTAGCTCCTCGTTGGGTTCGACACTCTTACTTATCGAGAAAGGCTACAATTGATCCCCTATACTTGTGGGTTATCACCTACTTCCATAGATCGGTAGAAACATCCACGTCCATGTGGATGACATCGTCGTCAAGACGAAGCAGCATTTCAGCCTCCTCGATGACTTGTGGGAGACGTTCGCCAACCTGCGCGAATACAAGATCCCGCTCAACCTAGAGAAGTGCGTATTTGGGGTTCTAGGCGGCAAGCTCTTGGGGTTCTTCGTGTCCGGTCGTGGCATCAAGGCGAACCCAGAGAAGATCGGCACCATCGAGCGGATGATGCGGCCGGCTCAGATCCTAGACGTCCAGAAGTTCGCTGGCTGCCTGGCATCCCCTAGCCGGTTCGTCAGCCGGCTCGGCTAGAAGGCCCTTCCACTCTACCAGCTCATGAAGAAGACGACGAAGTTCGAGTGGAACGACCAGGCGGACGAAGCATTCCGCGACCTCAAGCGGGTCATCTCGAGCCTGCTAATCTTAGGAGCGCCTGCTGAAAGGGAACCAATACTCATATACATTGCAGCGACCACTCGCGTGGTTAGTGTAGTGCTGGTAGTTCAACGCAAGGAGGAGGGCAAGGTACTGTTAGTGCAGCGCCCTGTCTACTACCTTAGCGAGGTCTTGTCCGCCTCCAAGCAGAACTATCCGGACTACCAAAAAATGTGTTATGGTGTTTACCTTGCTGCAAAGAAGTTGAAGCAATACTTCCAAGATCATGCTATCACCTTGGTGAGCACTGCTCCGCTTCCAGAAATCATGGGCAACCGTGATGCAACTGGCAGGATCACCAAGTGGTCCATCGCCATGGCGGACCACGATATCCACTACGAGCCTAGCACCGCCATCAAATCTCAGGTGGTGGCCGACTTCTTGGTCGACTGGGCCGAAACCCAGTTCGAGCCACCACCTCCAGACTCTATGCATTGGCGGATGCACTTCGACGGCTCAAAGATGTAGACGGGTCTGGGAGCCGGCATCGTCTTGACGTCTCCGAAAGGAGACCAGCTCAAGTATGCTCTCTAGATCCACTTCGCCGCCTCCAACAACGTCGACGAGTACGAAGCGCTCGCTCATGGCCTCCGGCTCGCCAAGGAGATTGGCATCCGACGGCTCATCTGCTTTGGCGACTCAGACTTGGTGGTGCAGCAAGTTTCTGGCGAATGGGACGCCAGGGACGCCAACATGGCAAGCTACCGCTTCCTCATCTAGCAGCTTAACGGCCCCTTCAAGGGTTGCGAGTTCCACCAAGTTCCCAGGGCAGACAACGAGGCGGCTGATACATTGGCCAAGATTGGCTCCATGAGACAAGCTATCCCAGCCGGCGTCTCCCTCGAGCAGCTCCACAAGGCGTCTATCAGGCCGTCTCTAGAGTCGGCATCGATCTTCGTGCCGGCTGATTCTTTGGTGCAAGCGTCGTCGGCTCCAACAGCTACGCTGGCTACAGCTCCTGTGCCGGCTACGCTGGCTCTGCCGACTCAGTTAGAGCATATATCTCCATATGTGGTTTTGGTAATTGATGACAATTCCTATGGACTAATGGTTGCCTTAAGTTATATTTATAGGATTTGTCCATAGGCACTTCTTGAAGTCCATCTGTTGGGTTCAAGGAGTTTATATGTTGACCAATATGTTATTCAAGTTATTATCCAAAGAATGGTCATAGAAACACTAGGTTGCTCAAGATCTCAGACAAAGAGTAAATCAAGATGATCAACACACAAAGCGTATAAGATGTACCGAGAGGGATAAGTGAGTGATCCCATGGTACGGTAAGCATTGTCCATTACGTGTTTGTGTACTAACCCATGGTCTTTGTGAGACTCCTATGTGGGGGTTAGGTGTGTTTCCATTGGGCTTGCGTCAAAAGGAAGATCTCATACAACCCATGAAGGATGACGTCAAGTGGTGATCATCATCAAGATTGTGATGTGCAAGTTCAAGTGGATCAGCACGAATATATCATTGAAACTATTGTCAATGATCATGTGCTAACAAGGACAAGATCAAGATAAGCATTCCTGAGCACTACATGCTTGATTCTTGTGGATGTTCACATGGTGGATAGGACAAGATCAAGATAAGCATTCTTGAGCACTACATGCTTGATTCTTGTGGATGTTCACACATGGTGGACAAATGAAGATAAATACATAAGCTAGGCTTTCCGCATTGTGTATGGGAAAGCTACCTGAAGACTTCATCATGTCTTGCTTTCAACTTGAGCCAAGAAGGAAAAACAACATCAAGCTCAGGTGAAAGGGCTAACTCAAAGGTACCAGTTCCTTTGACGTTAGTTGTGCGGAGTGATGATCAGCGAATAAAAGTATACACTCAAGTATGGATCATCAGTACTCTTTTATGATTCTTGAGTCCTTAGGGATCTCGCACTATTAAGAGGGGATCACAGATTTTGCGATCAACTTGCTCAAACTACATCATCACTTTCTGCTCAGACCACATCTCCACTGTTTTGTTGTTATCTGAAAACAGAACCAGTGCCTCGGACATCCGGCTTTCTCCGGACGTCCGAAGACCGAACGACTGACTAGTTCGGAAATCTGGAATCCTATACGAGAGAAATCAGAGCCATATAACTCGGACTTCCGGCTACCTCCGGACGTCCGAGGCCCGGATGTCCGGCCAAGTCCCGGAAATCCGGAAGCCTGCACCAGTAGAAGTTGAGTTCTATATCTCGGAAATCCGGCTCCCTCCGGACGACCGAGCGCCGGACGTCCGACACCCGTCGGAAATCCGGAATCTACCACCAGTAGAAGTTGAGCTGTATAACACGGACATCCGGGCCACTCCGGACGTCCGTATGCTGATGAATTCAAATATGTTCAGGCACATCTACAGGCCTCGGACGACCGACCCCTGTCGGACGTCTGGCCGCTGATGAATTCAGAAGAGTTCCAGTCATGCCTAAAAGTCTCGGACGTCCGACCCCGGTCGGACGTCCGGCCCCTCACGGACGCCCGGACTTCCGACAACTGTCGGACGTCCGGACCCTGTGTGACTTAAAGTGTCCCCAACGGCTCTTTTTCTCTCCACACTATAAATACCCCCCTCCCACTTCGTGAGAGGGTTGCCTAACACAGACTTATCCTCATAAGAACACATTTACACCTCACACACATTTGCTCACTCCAAATCTTAGATCCCAAGAGCATTTGTGAGCCCCTTTGAGAGTTGTTCCAATCAAAAGATAGATCGTCTCCCTATCCTTCTCTCAACCCAAGCTATTTGTGATTTGAGCAAGTTTTGAGAATTCCCCGTGATCTTGTTACTCTTGGAGGTTGGAGACTCCTAGGCGGTAGGAGTTCTTCGGAGAGGAATCAATCCGTGTGATTTCCCCCGGAAAAGTTTGTGAGGGTTTGGAAGCCACCTCAAAGGCTTACCACTAGTGGTTGAGAAACGCCTTCGTGGTGTTATCTCAAAGGGAGAATAGGGTGAGACTTCGTGGCGTTGGTGTGCCTTCGTGGTAACATCCACCTCTCTAACGGTGACTAGCTTCCCTCCAAGGAAGTGAACATCGGGATACATCTGTTGGGGAACGTCGCATGGGAAACAAAAATTTTCCTACGCGCACGAAGACCTATCATGGTGATGTCCATCTACGAGAGGGGATGAGTGATCTACGTACCCTTGTAGATCGTACAGCAGAAGCGTTAGAGAACGCGGTTGATGTAGTGGAACGTCCTCACGTCCCTCGATCCGCCCCGCGAACAATCCCGCGATCAGTCCCACGATCTAGTACCGAACGGACGGCACCTCCGCGTTCAGCACACGTACAGCTCGACGATGATCTTGGCCTTCTTGATCCAGCAAGAGAGACGGAGAGGTAGAAGAGTTCTCCGGCAGCGTGACAGCGCTCCGGAGGTTGGTGATGACCTTGTCTCAGCAGGGCTCCGCCCGAGCTCCGCAGAAACGCGATCTAGAGGAAAAACCGTGGAGGTATGTGGTCGGGCTGCCGTGGAAAAGTCGTCTCAAATCAGCCCTAAAACCTCCGTATATATAGGTGGGAGGGAGGGGAGGAGGCAGCCTCAAAACCTAAAGGTTTGGCCGAAATTAGAGGTGGAGGAGTCCTACTCCAATCCTACTTGGAGTAGGATTCCACCTTCCCACTTGGAAACTCTTTCCACCTTGTGTTTTTTCCTTCTCAAACCTTATGGGCCTTAGTGGGAACTTATTCCAGCCCACTAGGGGCTGGTTTATCTCTTCCCATAGCCCATGAGACCCCTTGGGGCGTGACACCCCTCCCGATGGTCCCCGGCACCCCTCCCGGCACTCCCGGTACACTACCGATGAGCCCGAAACCTTTCCGGTAATGCACGAAAACCTTCCGGTAACCAAATGAGGTCATCCTATATATCAATCTTCGTTTCCGGACCATTCCGGAAACCCTCGTGACGTCCGTGATCTCATCCGGGACTCCGAACAACATTCGGTAACCAACCATATAACTCAAATACGCATAAAACAACGTCGAACCTTAAGTGTGCAGACCCTGCGGGTTCGAGAACTATGTAGACATGACCCGAGAGATTCCTCGGTCAATATCCAACAGCGGGACCTGGATGCCCATATTGGATCCTACATATTCTACGAAGATCTTATCGTTTGAACCTCAGTGCCAAGGATTCGTATAATCCCGTATGTCATTCCCTTTGTCCTTCGGTATGTTACTTGCCCGAGATTCGATCGTCAGTATCCGCATACCTATTTCAATCTCGTTTACCGGCAAGTCTCTTTACTCGTTCCGTAATACAAGATCCCGCAACTTACACTAAGTCACATTGCTTGCAAGGCTTGTGTGTGATGTTGTATTACCGAGTGGGCCCCGAGATACCTCTCCGTCACACGGAGTGACAAATCCTAGTCTTGATCCATACTAACTCAACTAACACCTTCGGAGATACCTGTAGAGCATCTTTATAGTCACCCAGTTACGTTGTGACGTTTGGTACACACAAAGCATTCCTCCGGTGTCAGTGAGTTATATGATCTCATGGTCATAGGAATAAATACTTGACACGCAGAAAACAGTAGCAACAAAATGACACGATCAACATGCTACGTGTATTAGTTTGGGTCTAGTCCATCACATGATTCTCCTAATGATGTGATCCCGTTATCAAGTGACAACACTTGCCTATGGCCAGGAAACCTTGACCATCTTTGATCAACGAGCCAGTCAACTAGAGGCTTACTAGGGACAGTGTTTTGTCTATGTATCCACACAAGTATTGTGTTTCCAATCAATACAATTATAGCATGGATAATAAACGATTATCATGAACTAAGAAATATAATAATAACTAATTTATTATTGCCTCTAGGGCATATTTCCAACAACATCTTCGTCTCAGTGACCTTGGTTATCCTTAACCCTAACTCCTTACTTGTGGTTTACTTGTGTTATTTGAGCATACATACATTGCATATTGCTTGTGCTCATTATATTGTCTTGGCCATTTCTTGTACAAGATTAATCATTCAAGCATACCTTCTATATCCACACGTTCATACTTGCAGACCTTTGATATATCGTGTTGATATAGTGTGATCTAGTATCTTGTGTTGTTCACCTACTTGTCGTGTGATATAGCTCAAGTAAGTTTGTGTAACTTACTTGTGCTTGTTAGTAACTGTATTGTGTCCATCTTGGTAGATTGTGTTGTTGATACACGTTGCAGTGCTTAGTGCATTTAGGATTTGTGCTTGACAAGTACCCTCTTAGTTTATTTCCGCATTAGGTTCAAGCCAAATCTGAAGAAGTTTTTAAATAGCCTATTCACCCCCCCCCCCCTCTAGGCGTCATCGAGGTCTTTTCAATTAGTATCAGAGCTAGGTCTCTCTTTAATTAGGTTTCACGACCTAGAGAGTATCGATGTCGACTATTGGATTAGTGCACAATGGCATCTTTGACTTTGATGGCACAAATTATACCCTATGGAGAATTCGTATGCTTCATCACTTTCGGGCCATGGGCCCAAATACTTTACGAATTGTTCTTGTAGGGATTGCCGACAAAAAGGATGATGCATCTTCATCTACTAATGAAATGTATCTTCATTGTGAGGCCTTTCTTGCCATTCATCGAACCATAAGTCCTGAAGTGTTCAAGTCTATCTCGACTTGCAAGTCAGCTCATGAAGTTTGGACTAAACTTGAAGATATATATGGTGGGTCCAATCTTGATGAAGACGGTATTATGATGAAGGAGTTGGTGCATGAGCTCTTCACTCTTTTCGATCTTAAAGAGTCCACCACTACTCCCATATCCGATTGCTTGCACACCTCAGCATCTTCAATCTCACAAGGTAATGACATGGTGAGTGAAGAAATATATGTTGATGAAAATGGCATAGCCTCTATGGACACGAGCATATCTAGCACCACACATAGTGTAAATTATTGTGCTGATAGGTCATGCATTTCACCTAAAGATTCCTTGACAAATGTCTGTGGTGATATGCCTGCTTCCTCGTGTCCTCTTGATCAAAATATCTTGTTTACCCCTAGTTTCTCTATGACTAATCATTTAGGGGAAATCAAGAAATATGAAGTACTTTTGACTAATGAAGAATCTGATTCACCAAAAGAATCATCATCAACTCCTCCAGTTCACATGTGCCTCATGGCAAGAGGTAATAATGAGGTATCATCTTCCCTGTGCAATAACGATAATATTTGCGATGAGGATTATGATGATGACTTCACTGAAAATATCTATGTGATCAGTAAAATTCTTCATAAGGCTAAAAATAACTCTCTTCAAAGGTTCCAAGATGTTCTTGCTTACTTTGAAAACTGTAATGATTCACTTAATCATGAACAAGCTAAAAGTGAACAACTTGAACATGAACTTGAGAAGAGTCATCAAGCATGTAGAGACTTAAGATCTTCAAAAGGAGAGATTGAAGTTGCTCATGATAAACTTAAAAGGGATTTTGAGGTCCTTCTCCTTGAATGCAATAATGTCAAGGGAGAGCTCATCAAAACCTCTAAGATCTATAAGGAGCTTCAATCTACTCATGAGAAGTCTCTATTCGCTACTTACTCCTCTCATATTGTTGATGATACTTGTACATCTAAATCTACCTCTTTTGAAGTATCAACATTGAAGGAGAATGTTGAGCTACGTGCTCAACTTGATTTACTAACTAGCAATTATGGGAAGCTGGAAGAAAACCATGTAATGCTCACAAGATCTCATGCCGATCTTCTAATATCCCATAATGTGCAAAAGTTAGCTCATGAGGCTATCATCACCAAGGTAACATCAAGCGAGCCTCATGTGGACAATGGCACTACTTCTAGTCAAAGTACTATATTTCCATGTGCTAGTCCTCGTAATTCGTCTACTCATAATGTTGCTACCTCGCGTGATGAATTACTTTCCTTTCCTTGTTGCTCTAACATTGAAGCTTACACTTCCTCTAGTACTTGCATTGATACTAACCATGCAGAGGAAATCAAAGAGCTCAAGGCCCAAGTCACTTCTTTGAAGAAAGACTTGGAACAGTGTCATGAAGGGATGCCCACACTCAACAACGTCCTGTGTGAACAAACATCTCCGAATGACAAAAATGAGTTTGGAGTAAACTCAAACAAGAACAAGAGGGGCCTAGAATAAGTCAAGAATTCGGCCAAAATCATTTGCTTCAAGTGCAAAGTTAAAGGGCACCATGTTAGATCTTGCCCTCTGAAGACGAAGTCTCAAAGTCACAAGCAACAAGGGAAGCGGCCACAAACTCAATCACATATTCAACTACAAGTTGAAGGAAGGCCCCTTCCCAATAAGACCCAAGCCAACACTCCCTGAGGTGAGAAATCAACTTGGAAGAAAGAAAAGGGTAGATGTTGCTACTTATGTCGTGAGAAGGGTCACGTCGCTTCGTCTTGCACAAGAGGTAACTTATCCAACCCAATCACTATTGATGATATCTATTCCCTTAGGAAGGATAAGGTTGTCAATGTGTTTGCCAAGCTTGTTGGTACTCAAAATGGTGTCAAGAAAAGAACCATTTGGGTTGCCAAGCCTATTGTGATTAACTTCTTAGGACCCAACGTAGTTGGGGACCAACAAGCTCAAACTTGATCAATAGGTGACTATGGAGGACACTAGAGACTTGGATACTAATGAAGAATTAAGGGGTCTTCATCATTCATATTATCTCAAGCCAAGTCATTTGGATTATCAAGTTTCTATCTTATATCCAATGTGCCTCCTTACGGTAACTTATACTTAAACTGTTTACATTGTTAGGTGCTTGCCCCCTTTTGCATGTTGTGATTTTGTACCTTGCATGCGTTTGTATATGTTGTGCTTCCAACTTGCTTATCTTGAGTAATCAAGTATGTGTTGCTTTGCACATCATGTACACGTGAGTTTTGTATTGAGCCTATTTGCATCTTGTCTGTATTTTTGTTAGCTCTTGTGAGAGATTAATGGATTATCCCATTGTGGGGGAGTGATGTGCTTTGCACACCTCTCAATCGTATAAATGTGTATACATGGGGAATACCACTTAGTTTTGATATTTCAAGATTATCTAGTTTCTATGTGGTATGTCTTACTCATGAGAAATTCAAATTCCATATGGTCCATTAATTATCTCTTGTTGGTTTCAATTTGCCACTTGTTAATATTGTTGGTTATCACATTATGGGGGAGTAATATGATATGTGCATATTACAAACCTAGAAAATGTGTACATTTGAGGTGTTGCCACTTAGTGTTGATATTGTAAATTATCATGTTCCTAGGTGGCATGTTAGCTCTACAAGTGTCATTTGCTTGCGTTTTATGGGTAAAGATGATCTTGGATATATTTGTGATCTACCAATGAGTATCATTTCAAAAATACTTCTTGTCCTTGACAATTGGTATTCCCATCATGTGATTGGAATTGATAATCATCTTTACATTGTATTTTGTGTTTCGTTTGTCTTTCTTGCCTCTTATGAATCTATTTTTTTAACATGTCTAGTGTGGTTATAGATATAGAGAAAGTGATGATCCCATCGTGTGCGTTTTGTATTCAAATGCAAATTCTATATAATGCACGTCCCTTGGGGGAGCTATCCTATTCTCTTTAAAACACTCTCTTTATTCACCCATCATAAAATCATTTGATCCCCATCAAGTGTGTGTTGATGGGAGGCAAGTCTTGCTCTTTATGATGCTTTGTGCCATCATGAAAATTTGTAGATGGCTTTGTTTGTTGGAACCTAGCTCTCTCTTGGAAACTAGATACCTCGTGTTTGTTTTCCTTCAATTGGTTTCTTGTTGCCTTCTAATTGGCATGTGTCAATGTATATCTCATTCCTTGAGGTATCTTTTAATTGATATCCTTCAAGTGATAGTTCTTTTTGTTTTAGGATCTTATTATCACTTGATACCTTGTCTTTTGGTGACTTATCAACTTTGTGTTGAGTTGATTCTTAAGAGTCTTGAGCATGCATATCATATCTACTATATACAACTTCTTTTGCTTGCTTTCCTTCTTTGACCCAATATATAGGGGAAATTCCACCTTGTCATAAATTGTCTAAAGTGTGCATGAAATTCAAATTCATATCTATATGCACATATGTGTGTGGAGTTTGTCCTATGTACTGCTGGTTTTCTAACTCTTTGGTCCCGATGAGTTTGGGCACCATTTTGTTTGTTTTGTTGTTCCAGGAACAACTGGAGATGCATTGGATGCTCGGCTCACCTATAAGGAAGATGTTGAGACCATGTGATTATTGGAGCCAAGTTAGGATGCTCAAAGAACAACTATCTACTACATCAATCCAATGTTGTCTCGGTAACAAGTATCCACTTCATGCATTCTTTTTTTGCAAAGGACCCAACCTGTCTTTTCTTTTCCAGGTTGCATCATGGCATGAATCTCTTGATTTGTTCTCGTAGTACTTGTTTGCTTTCTCAAAGCATCCGAACGATGATGTCTTACTGCTAGTTGGGATGTCGTTGATGTTCGTATGTTGGAAGTTCATATTATACAATAAGAAAATATTAGGCCATGTGCTATGCTTCCAAGCAAAAGATCTCATTGATATATTTATGACTTCCCTTTTTGGATATCTAGTGTTCTTCCTTCTTGTAACCATTTCGTGTGTACATCCTTCTTTGTGGATATATATATCATCATGATTGTCTTCTACTTAGAATCTTGGTCACATGAGAGAAGTTACATCTCTAATTGATATCCTCTTTTCTTTCACGTCCATCGCTGCATTTCCTTTTTCGGTTTTGGTGGCAACGTGACAGGATTTGTTTTGAGTGCGTATCTTATTTTCCTACATCTTGGTGCACTCTTTGGCCGTGAAGATTATTTTTCCTCATGCTTGTCTTGATGAGGGTTTTGCCATTTTCAATTAGTATCCCTCCTCTTGACAAGATTCTTACTTCCTATCTTCACAATGGGTTGTCACAAGCGTTGGTTCCTATTTTGTTTATTAGTAAGCTTGTGAACCCATTTTCTAGTATGTGTGTGTGGGAATGATATGTCTTGCACTTTGTATCTCATTTTCATCAAGACTATGTTGATGAGCAATGCTCATTCTTATCTTAAGTCTTCTCAAGTGCTTTGCCATGACTCACACACATTACTTTGGTTGAGCTTATTCTTAAGTTGCTTCCTTTACATGTTGCTCAACCATTAGTTTTGTGGAATTGATATGCCTATTGTCTCATCTATCTTCTTGCACTCATTGCGTGTTTCTATTAATTCTGGGGGAGCAACGATCCTATTTTGTGCACCTGTGTCAAATACAAAAATCTCATATTAGTGCACAAATCATTGGGAGCTTCTCTAGTTTTTGATAAAGCACTATGTTGCCTCTATCATAATATCTTTTTGTCATGTGGTTCGAAGGACCATATGATTGTTTGTTCCATCTGGAATTCTTTGATTGCTTGCTTCTATCATAATATCTTTTATTCATGTGGTTCGAAGGACCATATGATTGTTTGTTCCATCTGGAATTCTTTGATTGCTTGCCTCCATCTTTGTATGTCTTTGTGACATACGATCCTTTTTATTTGCAATATTTGGGTCCTCAATATAGTATGTTTTCCTCCAACTACTTATCATTGTATTTGTGTCTTTTTCTGCACTCATTTAATGAGAAGTACACACTTTTTGGAGGACCACCTACTATTTTGGCTTTCTAAACTTCTCGTCCATTTTGGCAATCGATGCCAATGGGGGAGAAGTTTAGAGAGTTTACTTTGGATATGTTTAGAGGGTTTTGCTTTTATTGCGTAAGCATTTACATCTTGCACACATGCATTATTACCTTATATGTGTGCGCTTGGTTATGCTTATTTCCTTATATAAACTCTGTTGAAGTGGTAGTCTTCAATTACCAAAATGGGGGAAATTGTTAGAGCATATATCTCCATATGTGGTTTTGGTAATTGATGACAATTCCTATGGACTAATGGTTGCCTTAAGTTATATTTATAGGATTTGTCCATAGGCACTTCTTGAAGTCCATCTGTTGGGTTCAAGGAGTTTATATGTTGACCAATATGTTATTCAAGTTATTATCCAAAGAATGGTCATAGAAACACTAGGTTGCTCAAGATCTCAGACAAAGAGTAAATCAAGATGATCAACACACAAAGCGTATAAGATGTACCGAGAGGGATAAGTGAGTGATCCCATGGTACGTTAAGCATTGTCCATTACGTGTTTGTGTACTAACCCATGGTCTTTGTGAGACTCCTATGTGGGGGTTAGGTGTGTTTCCATTGGGCTTGCGTCAAAAGGAAGATCTCATACAACCCATGAAGGATGACGTCAAGTGGTGATCGTCATCAAGATTGTGATGTGCAAGTTCAAGTGGATCAGCACGAATATATCATTGAAACTATTGTCAATGATCATGTGCTAACAAGGACAAGATCAAGATAAGCATTCCTGAGCACTACATGCTTGATTCTTGTGGATGTTCACATGGTGGATAGGACAAGATCAAGATAAGCATTCTTGAGCACTACATGCTTGATTATTGTGGATGTTCACACATGGTGGACAAATGAAGATAAATACATAAGCTAGGCTTTCCGCATTGTGTATGGGAAAGCTACCTGAAGACTTCGTCATGTCTTGCTTTCAACTTGAGCCAAGAAGGAAAAACAACATCAAGCTCAGGTGAAAGGGCTAACTCAAAGGTACCAGTTCCTTTCACGTTAGTTGTGCGGAGTGATGATCAGCGAATAAAAGTATACACTCAAGTATGGATCATCAGTACTCTTTTATGATTCTTGACTCCTTAGGGATCCCGCACTATTAAGAGGGGATCACAGATTTTAAGATGAACTTGCTCAAACTACATCATCACTTTCTGCTCAGACCACATCTCCACTCTTTTGTTGTTATCTGAAAACAGAACCAGTGCCTCGGACATCCGGCTTTCTCCGGACGTCCGAGGACCGGACGACTGACTAGTTCGGAAATCCGGAATCCTATACCAGAGAAATCAGAGCCATATAACTCGGACTTCCGGCTATCTCCGGACGTCCGAGGCCCGGATGTCCGGCCAAGTCCCGGAAATCCGGAAGCCTGCACTAGTAGAAGTTGAGTTCTATATCTCGGAAATCCGGCTCCCTCCGGACGACCGAGCGCCGGACGTCCGACACCCGTCGGAAATCCGGAACCTACCACCATTAGAAGTTGAGTTGTATAACACGGACTTCCGGGCCACTCCGGACGTCCGTATGCTGATGAATTCAAATATGTTCAGGCATATCTACAGGCCTCGGACGACCGACCCCTGTCGGACGTCCGGCCGCTGATGAATTCAGAAGAGTTCCAGTCATGCCTAAAAGTCTCGGACGTCCGACCCCTCACGGACGCCCGGACTTCCGACAACTGTCGGACGTCCGGACCCTGTGTGACTTAAAGTGTACCCAACGGCTCTTTTTCTCTCCACATTATAAATACCCCCCTCCCACTTCGTGAGAGGGTTGCCTAACACAGCCTTATCCTCATAAGAACACATTTCCACCTCACACACATTTGCTCACTCCAAATCTTAGATCCCAAGAGCATTTGTGAGCCCCTTTGAGAGTTGTTCCAATCAAAAGATAGACCGTCTCCCTCTCCTTCTCTCAACCCAAGCTATTTGTGATTTGAGCAAGTTTTGAGCATTCCCCGTGATCTTGTTACTCTTGGAGGTTGGAGACTCCTAGGCGGTTGGAGTTCTTTGGAGAGGAATCAATCCGTGTGATTTCCCCCGGAAAAGTTTGTGAGGGTTTGGAAGCCACCTCAAAGGCTTACCACTAGTGGTTGAGAAACGCCTTTGTGGTGTTATCTCAAAGGGAGAATAGGGTGAGCCTTCGTGGCGTTGGTGTGCCTTCGTGGTAACATCCACCTCTCTAACGGTGACTAGCTTCCCTCCAAGGAAGTGAACATCGGGATACATCTTCGTCTCACTGACCTTGGTTATCCTTAACCCAAACTCCTTACTTGTGGTTTACTTGTGTTATTTGAGCATAGATACATTGCATATTGCTTGTGCTCATTATATTGTGTTAGCCATTTCTTGTACAAGATTAATCATTCAAGCATACCCTCTATATCCACAAGTTCATACTTGCAGCCCTTTGATATATCGTGTTGATATAGTGTGATCTAGTATCTTGTGTTGTTCACCTACTTGTCGTGTGATATAGCTCAAGTAAGTTTGTGTAACTTACTTGTGCTTGTTAGTAACTGTATTGTGTCCATCTTGGTAGATCGTGTTGTTGATACACGTTGCAGTGCCTAGTGCAGTTAGGATTTGTGCTTGACAAGTGCCCTCTTAGTTTATTTCCGCATTAGGTTCAATCCAAATCTGAAGAAGTTTTTAAATAGCCTATTCACCCCCCTCTAGGCGTCATCGAGGTCTTTTCAGACTCCAATTGCGGCACTGGCTGAATCTTTGGTGCAAGCGCCGTCGACTCCACCGGCTACACCGGTTACATCTCATGTGCCGGCTACGCTGGCTCTGTCGACTCCAATTACGGCACCGGCTGAATCTTCGGTGCAAGCGTTGTCTGCTCCACCAGCTACACTGGCTACAGCTCCTGTGCCGGCTACGCCGACTTTGGCGACTCCAATTGTGGCACCGACTACAACAACTCCGGCTCTGCCCTGCCTCGAATCATGTCGTCTCGACACCCAGTGGGTGCACGTCATGGAGGTAGACGGCGAGCCAGCCGCCAGGACAGCATCAGAGACACCTCGTCTCGAGGCCACGAATACTGCTTCATCAAGTGCGGGGGCTGCGGAAGCCCCTGACAGTCAGGTCGAGACGGAGCCAGCCCTCGTGTCGGCTCCGTCATGGGCTCAACCCATCATGGCCTTCCTCCTTCGCGGCGAGCTTCCTCAAGACGAGGCGGAGGCGAGGCAGATCCAGCGCAGATCTGCAGCCTACGCCATCATCAATCGCGAGCTAGTTCGGCGTAGCGTGACTGGCGTGTTCCTCAGAGACATTCACCAGGGGGAGTGCGGGCATCATGCCACCTCTAGAACCCTGGTGGTCAAGGCGTTCCGCCACGGATTCTACTGGCCCACGGCTCTCGAGGAGGTCGTGGACTTGGTCAACAAATGTGTGGGCTGCCAGTTCTTTGGCACACAGAGCCACATGCCGCCTTCGGCCCTCAAAACCATCCCCTTGTCATGGCCTTTCACCGTCTGGGGACTGGACATGGTGGGGCCTTTCAAGACGGCCCGCGGTGGCATGACTCACCTCTTGGTGGCCGTTGACAAGTTCACCAACTGGATCGAGGCTAGGCCCATGAAGAAGCTTGATGGTTCCACGGCTGTCAAGTTCATCACAGACATCTCTGTTCGATATTGCGTCCTTCACAACATCATCACCGACAACGGCACCAACTTCGCCAAAGGGCACTCTGGCGCTCTACTGCTCTAAGGTGGGCATCCGGCTCGACTTGGCGTCAGTGGCACATCCCCAGTCCAATGGCCAGGTGGAGAGGGCCAACGGCCTGATCCTGGCCAGCATCAAGCCAATACTGATGGCACCACTCATCAGGTCAGCCGACTGCTGGGTCGAAGAACTACCGGCTGTATTGTGGAGTCTCGGCACCACGCCCAACCGGTCAACCGGCTTCACTCCATTCTTCCTTGTATACGGGTCCGAGGCCATTATTCCTACGGATATCGAGTTCGACTCACCTCGGGTCACCTTATGCACGGAAACGAAGGCAAAGGAAGCAAGAGAAGATGGTGTGGATCTCCTCAAGGAAGCAAGGGACTTGGCTTTGAGCCGGACGGCCATCTATCAACAGAAGCTGAGATACTACCACACCAAGAGATCAAGCCTCTCTCTTTCAGAGAGGGAGACTTGGTGCTCAGAAGAATCCAGCGCACCGCCGGCCAACACAAGCTCTCATCCCCATGGGAGGGACCCTTCATCGTCAGTAGGGCATTGCACAACGACGCATACTAATTGATCGATGCCCAGAAGCCAAGGAAGCGCAAGAGGGACGACTCCGGCCAGGAGACGGAACGTCCATGGAACACGGCGTTGCTTCGCCCATTCTATTGCTAGAAGGCAAGTATCAAACATGGAAAGAGCATGCCATATGTATCTTTCTCCCTCTTCAGGGATTTCTAATGAATGCAATGAAAAGAGCATACCTGATGCTTATTTTTAAGTTCATATCTAGAGTGCTCACTCTGTGAAGCCCCTTGCTGGCTTCAATATGCTCGGGGGCTCGCTAGCCGCCCAGACGCCTTCCTTATGTTGTAGAAAAACACATAGTGTACGCCGGACCGATCCCTGGTCACCTCGTAATAGCTACAGACCGGCTCCCGGTTGTCCGGCTAGCGAGGCGACACCAGGTAAGGCCGGATGCATGCAAAGTTTGACTACATAAAGGTTGCCGGCTTGGGTTGGCTTGATCTATTTTACGATCTCATTCAAGCCGGCCTCTGCTGGTTTATGTCTGAATCTTTAAGTATTGATGTCTTCGAAAAATCTAAGTCTTATATTCTCGAAGTCAGAAACCTCGACCCAGTCATAGACCGGCTCCCGACTGTTGGGCTGGCGGGGTGGAAACTTGGGGGGTACAGGAACTGGAGAAAAAGAAGTCAAACAAGAATCAAAAGATGAAGATATAAAACATCACGCATGGCAATACGAATATAATGTTGAATCCATACATTCAAAATACATTGGCCCACGGCCGAAGTTCATTACACCCCCAGTGGGTGGAACTGTTGGACTGACAATACAATTGCAGACAACAAAAAGAAAAAGCAGGATCGGCTAAGGGGTTGCAGCCTCATCGGTCGCCCCGGCTACTGCTCCTGAAGTGGTGGCTTCACCATCGCCGGCTGCCGGCTCCGTCCGCACTGGAGTCGTCGTACACTGCATCGCTGGAAGCGGCAGCATTCTCCACCTCGTGGGACGCCTCATTGAAGCTTCCATCGGCATCATAGGGCTAAAGGCCAAGCAGATCCTTAGGGATCACATTGCCCCCTTCGCCCCGCTCCAAGTTGAGCTCACCCCAGGCGGCGTACGAGGCGATGTCGCTGGCCCTCACGCGCAGCTCCTCCTCTACGGCCTGCAGCTCCACCTCCGAGTCGTCGCTCTGAGCGAGGAGCTTGCCCAAGTCCAGGTTTCAGTACCAGGACTTGGCCAAACACAGGGCCATGTAGGCTCGAGCGTGCGTAGCCGAAGCGCGCCAGGCGTCAAGATGGTCCTCGCCAGCCGCAAGCCAGCGGGAGATCTGGCTCATCGACGCCAGCTCCACGCCATCAGGCCACAGGGACGCCACCATTGATGAGCCTGCGATCTAGAGCCGAGCCACGGACTCGCCCAGGCCGCGCAGGCGGGCCCTGAGGCCCACTCCGATCTCTTCCACACTCCAGCCGGAGGTAGCGTCTACCTCTTGCACGGCCGCGCGGCGCTCCTCACGGCTCACCTCGACGGCCGTGTCGGTCGCGTCCTGTGTCTCAAGGAAGAGGCGTGAGATAGCGTAGGGAGCGCAAAAGGGAGTAAGAAGAGGAGACGGCAAATAAAGTTCAAGACGAAACAAAAAGAAGACTCACGGTGGAAGTCGCTATTGGTCTCATGGACGCTCTCGAGGGCCTCGAGCTCCCGCACCTTGCTCGCTTGAGTAAGGCGAGCGACTTCCTCCTAGAGGGCCTCCGCCGCATCCATGGCCTTGGCCAGCTGTGTCTGCTTCTGGACCAGGGCGTCCTCCTTCTTCTTCAAGGCGGCTGATACGTCCATTTTACATTATGTTTTCATGTTGGTATTTATCGCTTCTTTGGCTGTTATTTCACTTCATGGTACAATTCTTATGCCTTTTCTCTCTTATTTTGCAAGGTTTACGTGAAGAGGGAGAATGCCGGCAACTGGAATTCTGGCCTGAAAGTGGAGCAAAGTTGAGATACCTATTCTGCGCAACTCCAAACACCGTAAAAATCAATGAGGATTTTTTTCCCGATTTATCAAAAATACTGGGCCAAAGAAGTGCCATAGGGGCACCAGGGCGTGCCCACAAGCCTGCACGGCGCCACCACTCCCTAGGCCACGCCATGAGGGCTTGTGGGCAGCCCACTGGCGCACTGCCCCCCCTCTTTTGCTATATGAAGGGTTTCGTCCAGGAAAAAATCGAGGGAGGAGCTTTTTCGTGGTTTCGCCGCCGCGACGAGGCGGAACTTGAGCAGAACCATTCTAGAGCTGTGGCAGGACGATCCTACCGGGGAAACTTCCCTCCCGGAGGGGGAAATCATCGCCATCGTCATCACCAACACTCCTCTCATCGTAGGGGACTCTTCACCATCAACATCTTCATCAGCACCATCTCATCTCCAAACCCTAGTTCATCACTTGTAACCAATCTTCGTCTCGCGACTCCGATTGGTACTTGTAAGGTTGCTAGTAGTGTTGATTACTCTTTGTAGTTGATGCTAGTTGGATTATTTGGTGGAAGAGTTTATGTTCAGATCCTTGATGCTACTCATTACCTCTCTGGTCATGAATATGATTATGCTTTGTGAGTAGTTACTTTTGTTCCTGAGGACATGGGATAAGTCATGCTAATAGTAGTCATGTGAATTTGGTATTCGTTCGGTATTTTGATGTGTTGTATGTTGTTTTTCCTCTAGTGGTGTTATGTGAACGTCGACTACATAACACTTCACCATTATTTGGGCCTAGAGGAAGGCATTGGGAAGCTTAAACCCTAGTTTATGCGTTACTTCGTAAGGGGCTGATTTGGATCCACTAGTTTAATGATATGGTTAGAATTTTTGTTAATTCTTCTTTCGTAGTTGCGGATTCTTGTGAGAGAGGTTAATAATAAGTGGGATGCTTGTCCAAGTAAGGGCGGTACCCTAGCGCCGGTCCACCCACATATCAAACTATCAAAGTAACGAACGCAAATCATATGAACATGATGAAAACTAGCATGACAGAAATTCCCGTGTGTCCTCGGGAGCGTTTTTCTCCTATAAGACTTTGTCCAGGATTGTCCCTTTCTACAAAAGGGATTGGGCCACTTTGCTGCACCGTTGCTACTTTTGTTACTTGTTGCTCGCTACGAATAATCTCACCACACAATCACTTGTTACCGACAATTTCAGTGCTTGCAGATATTTCCTTGCTGAAAACCTCTTGTCAGATCCTTCTGCTCCTTGTTGGGTTCGACACTCTTACTTATCAAAAGGACTACGATTGATCCCCTATACTTGTGGGTCATCAAGACTCTTTTCTAGCGCCGTTTCCAGGGAGTGAAGCGCCTTTGGTAAGTGGAACTTGGTAAGGAAACATTCATATAGTGTGCTGAAATTTATTGTCACTTGTCACTTTGGATACTAATCCTTTGAGGGGCTTGTTCGGGGTATCTTCACCTCGAACGGAAGCACCAAGAGTTTCTCCTCAACCTGCTGCACCTACTAAAAATATTTGCTTTGAATTTCCTTCGGGTATGCTTGAGAAACCGTTGGCTAATCCTTTTACAAGAGAGGGAACATCACATCCCGACTTGCATCTAATCTATGTAGATGAAGTTTGTGGTTTATTTAAGCTTGCAGGTGTGCCCGAGGATGAGGTCAAGAAGAAGGTCTTTCCGTTATCTTTGAAGGATGTGGCGTTGACATGGTATAGGCTATGTGATGGTACTGGATCATGGGACTACAATTGGTTGAAATTGGAATTTCATCAAAAGTTTTATCCTATGCATTTAGTACATCGTGATCGGAATTATATTTACAATTTTTGGCCTCGTGACATAGAAAGCATCGCTCAAGCTTGGGGGAGGCTTAAATAAATGCTATATTCATGCCCCAATCATGAGCTCTCGAGAAAAATTATCATTCAGAACTTCTATGCTCGGCTTTCTCATGATGATCGCACCATGCTTGACACTTCATGTACCAGTTCTTTTACGAAGAGAGATATTGACTTAAAATGGAATTTATTGGAGAGAACTAAACGCAACTCTGAAGATTGGGAGCTTGAAGAAGGTAAGGAGTCAGGTATGAATTTCACGTTTGATTGCGTTAAATCCTTTGTTGAGACAAATATCTTTAGTGATTTTAGCGCTAAGTATGGACTTGACTCTGAGATAGTAGCTTCATTGTGTGAATCCTTTGCTGCTCATATTGATCTCCCCAAAGAGTAGTGGTTTAAATATCATCCTCCTTTAGAAGTCAATGTAGTTAAACCCACTCTAGTTGAAGAGAAAGTCATTGCATATAATGATCCTCTTGTTCCCAGTGCTTACATTGAGAAACCACCTTTCCCTGTTAGGATAAAGGATCATTCTAAAGCTTCAACTGTGATACGTAGAGGCTATATTAGAACACCTACACCCCCTGAGAAAATTAGAGTTGAACCTAGCATTCCTATCATCAAAGATCTTCTATCCGACGATGTTGAGGGACATAATATTCACTTCTGTGAAGATGCTGCTAGAATTGCTAAACCTCACGTTAGAGAGAAACATAGGCCTGTTGTTGGCATGCGTGTGGTTTCTGTTAAGATAGGAGATCATTGTTATCATGGCTTATGTGACTCGGGTGCTAGTGTTAGTGCAATACCTCAATCCGTATACGATGAAATCAAAGATGAGATTGCACCTGTTGAGATAGAACCTATTGATGTCACTATTCATCTTGCCAATAGAGATACTATCTGCCCTTTGGGAATTGTTAGGGATGTTGATGTCTTGTGTGGTAAAACGAAGTATCCTGCTGATTTCCTCGTTCTTGGTACTGCACAAGATAGCTTTTGTCCCATCATATTTGGCAGACCTTTTCTCAATACCGTCAATGCTCATATTGATTGTGAGAAGCAAACTGTCACTGTTGGCTTTGAAGGTGTGTCACATGAGTTCAATTTCTCTAAGTTTGGTAGACAACCTCATGAAAAGGAGGTGCCTATAGGGATGAAACTATTGCCTTAGCCTCTATTGCCGTGCCTCCTACTGATCCCTTAGAGCAATACTTGCTTGAGCATGAAAATGATATGCATATGGATGAAAGGGATGAGATAGATAGAGTTGTCTTAGAACAATATCCTATCCCTAAGAATAATTTGCTTGTTGAACTGCTTGGGGATCCACCCCCACCAAATGGTGATCCTGTGTTCGAGCTTAAACAGTTGCCTGATACTCTTAAGTATGCCTATCTTGATGAAAAAGAGATATATCATGTTATAATGAGTGCTAGCCTCTCAGAACATGAAGAAAAGAAGTTACTAAAAACTCTAAGGAAGCACCATGCTGCTATTGGATATACTCTTGATGATCTTAAGGGCAGTCCTACCCTATGCCAGCACAAGATTAAAACTGATCCTGATTTCAAACCAGTTGATGATCATGAAAGGAGATTAAATCCTAAGATGAAAGAAGTAGTGAGAAAAGAAATACTAAAGCTCCTGGAAGCAGGTATAATTTATCCTGTTGCTCATAGCGATTGGGTTAGTCCGGTGCATTGCGTCCCTAAGAAGGGAGGCATTACCGTTGTCCCTAATGATAAGGATGAATTGATCCCACAAAGGATTATTACTGGCTATAGGATGGTGATCGATTTTAGGAAATTGAATAAAGCCACTAGGAAAGATCATTACCCTTTGCCTTTTATCGACCAAATGCTAGAAAGACTGTCCAAACACACACACTTCTGCTTTCTAGACGGATATTCTGGTTTGTCCCAAATACCAGTTGCACAATCTGATCAGGAGAAAACCACTTCCACCCGCCCTTTTCGGTACCTTTGCTTATAGACGTATGCCTTTTGGCTTATGCAATGCACCTGCCACCTTTCAAAGATGTATGATGGCTATATTCTCTGACTTTTGTGAAAAGATTGTCGAGGTCTTCACGGATGACTTTTCCATTTACGGGTCTTCTTTTGATGATTGCCTCAACAACCTTGATCGAGTCTTGCAGAGATGTAAAGACACCAATCTTGTCTTGAATTGGGAGAAGTGCCACTTTATGGTTAATGAAGGCATAGTCTTAGGACATAAAATTTCTGAAAGAAGTATTGAAGTCGATAAAGCTAAGGTTGATGCAATAGAGAAAATGCCATACCCCACATATATCAAAGGTATAAGAAGTTTCCTTGGTCATGCTGGTTTCTATAGAAGGTTCATCAAAGACTTCTCTAAGATTTCTAGGCCTCCTACCAATCTCTTGCAAAAGGATATTCCTTTTGTCTTTCACGATGATTGTGTGGAAGCCTTCGAAATACTTAAGAGGGCTTTGATAACTGCACCTATTGTTCAACCACCTCATTGGAACTTGCCTTTTGAGATCATGTGTGACGCTAGTGATTATGCTGTTGGTGCTGTTCTAGGGCAAAGAGTTGATAAGAAGTTGATTGTTATTCACTACGCTAGTAAAACTCTAGATAGTGCCCAGAGAAACTATGCTACTACGGAGAAGGAGTTTTTAGCAGTCGTGTTTGCATGTGAAAAGTTCAGGTCTTACATAGTTGATTCTAAAGTCACTATTCACACTGATCATGCTTCGATTAAGAACCTCATGGAGAATAAAGACGCTAAACCTAGACTTATCAGATGGGTTCTCTTGCTACAAGAATTTTATTTGCACGTTGTCGACAGAAAGGGTGCTGATAACCCAGTAGCAGATAACTTGTCTAGGTTAGAGAATGTTCTTGATGACCCACAACCTATTGATGATAGCTTTCCCGATGAGCAACTGAATGTTATCAATGCTTCATGTAGTGCACCGTGGTATGCTGATTATGCAAACTATATCGTCACCAAATACATACCACCTAGTTTCACATACCAGCAAAAGAAGAAATTCTTCTTTGACTTGAGACATTACTTTTGGGATGATCCTCACCTTTATAAGGAAGGAATAGATGGTGTTATTAGACATTGTGTACCCAAACATGAACAGGGACAGATCCTACAGAAGTGTTACTCTCAGGCCTACGGAGGACACCATGCGGGAGATAGAACTGCACACAAGGTATTGCAATCAGGTTTCTATTGGCCTACCCTCTTCAAGGATGCCCGTAAGTTTGTCTTGTCTTGTGACGAATGTCAAAGAATAGGTAATATTAGCAAACGTCAGGAAATGCCTATGAACTATTCACTTGTCATTGAACCATTTGATGTCTGGGCTTTGATTATATGGGACCTTTTCCAAAATCCAATGGGTATACTCACATCTTTGTTGGTGTTGATTATTTCACTAAGTGGGTAGAAGCTATCCCCACTAGTAGTGCTGATCACAACACCTCTATCAAGATGCTGAAAGAAGTTATCTTCCCTAGATTTGGAGTCCCTAGATCTATGACCCGCAGAACCATAACTGTGAGTATGAGTATAGATTTAAATCAATACGGTTGGCTACAAATTTGAGGATTCCGGAGACTCGTTCATCTTTCCAGGATGGAGCACCTACGCCTAGGAAGACGGAGGATCAAACTCATGTTGCAACAACTCCACCTTCACCACCAAAGGAAGACAACTGAGCATTGGTATGGGCAATCCCTTGGCTTGTGCCAAGCTTGGGGGAGTTTCCCCGGTATCGTATCACCATCACATCTTTTGCCTTTACCTTTGTTCTAGTTTTCCTTTTTAGTTTTCTTTTTCTCTAGTAGTTTAAAAGTCTTAGTGTTTTAGTCTTGAGTTTTGCTTTGTGTCACCCCCGATGTATTCTTGCTCGTGAGCCATATAATAAAGAGTGTCTTAGTTGAAGGGCTTTGCCTCTTGCCATGATCAAAAGAGTGAGAATAGAACAAAAGCATGACAGATCATGTAATGATCTTATGGGAAATGATGTCTTCACATATAACAAGAATGAGGATTGAAACTTGTTGAGGGTAGACAAACGTAGACCTTGGTCATTGTTGCAATTAATAGGAAGTGATAAAGAAGGAGAGGTTCACATATAAATATATCATCTCTGACACCATCTATGATTGTGAACACTCACTAAACTATTACATGCCTAGAAGTAGATGTTGGACAAGGAAGACAACGTAATGAATTGTGTTTTCTTGGCTCTGAACAATGTTATATGATTAGAGATCCCTTAGCAAGTGACGATTGCTTCCACCTGATATTAGCCAAAGCCTCCCGCACCAAGTAGAGATACTACTTGTGCATCCATAAACCTTCAAACCAGTTTTGCCATGAGTGTCCACCATACCTACCTATGGATTGAATAAGATCCCTCAAGTAAGTTGTGATCGGTGCAAGCAATAAAAATTTCTCTCTAATATGTATGATCTATTAGTGTGTGGAAAATAAGCTTTGTACGAACCTGTGATGAGGAAGGCATAAAAGCGACAGATTGCATAATAAAGTTCTTTATCACAGGAGGCAATATAAAGTGACGTTCCTCCGCACTTAGAGGACACACATCCAAACCTCAAAAGCACATGACAACCTCTGCTTCCCTCTGCGAAGGGCCTATCTTTTACCTTTACTTTTTGCCCTTGAAAGAGTCATGGTGATCTTCACCAATTCCTTATTTCGCCTTTATCTTGGCTACCGTCATATGCTTGGGAAAGATCTATATTCATATGTCAACTTGGAGGTAACCATTCATGAATTATTATTGTTGACATTACCCTTGAGGTAAACAGTTGGGAGGCAAAACTGTAAGCCCCTATCTTTCTCTGTGTCCAGCTGAAACTTTGATCTCATGAGTACCACGTGAGTTGTAGCAATTGTAGAGAACGAAAGAATGATTGAGTATGTGGATTTGCTTTACAAGCTCTGATTTGACTCTTTCTGATGTTGTGATAAATTTCAATTGCTTCAATGACTAAAGGCTATCGGTTGTTACTTCTCGGTAAGTTTCTTGATCCATGCTTTACTTTGTGAAGGAATTATCACTTTAGCATGAGAGATTATATGTTGGTATTGCCGTTCTGATCTTGATCATTATGCATGCATGCCTCTCTCCCTAAACATGTGGACATATTTATTGAGCTCGGCTTTCGCTTGAGGACAAGCGAGGTCTAAGCTTGGGGGAGTTGATACGTCCATTTTGCATCATGTTTTCATGTCGATATTTATCGTTACTTTGGCTGTTATTTCACTTCACGGTACAATTCTTATGCCTTTTCTCTCTTATTTTGCAAGGTTTACATGAAGAGGGAGAATGCCGACAACTGGAATTCTGGCCTGAAAGTGGAGCAAAGTTGAGATACCTATTCTACGCAACTCCAAACACCGTAAAAATGAACGAGGATTTTTTTCCCGATTTATCAAAAAGACTGGGCTGAAGAAGTGCGAGAGGGGCACCAGGAGATGCCCACAAGCCTACACGGCGCGGCCACCCCCCAGGCCGCGCGATGAGGGCTTGTGGGCAGCCCACTGGCCCACTGGCCCCCCTCTTTTGCTATATGAAGGGTTTCGGCCAGGAAAAAAAATCGAGCGAGGAGCTTTTTTGTGGTTTCGCCGTCGCCACGAGGCGGAACTTGAGCAGAACTAATCTAGAGCTCCGACAGGACGACCCTGCCGGGGAAAATTCACTCCCGGAGGGGGAAATCGTCACCATCGTCATCACCAACACTCCTCTCATCGGAGGGGACTCGTCACCATCAACATCTTCATCAGCACCATCTCATCTCCAAACCCTAGTTCATCACTTGTAACCAATCTCCATCTCGCGACTCCGATTGGTACTTGTAAGGTTGCTAGTAGTGTTGATTACTCTTTGTAGTTGATGCTAGTTGGATTATTTGGTGGAAGAGTTTATGTTCAGATCCTTGATGCTACTCATTACCTCTCTGGTCATGAATATGATTATGCTTTGTGAGTAGTTACTTTTGTTCCTGAGGACATGGGATAAGTCATGCTAATAGTAGTCATGTGAATTTGGTATTCGTTCGGTATTTTGATGTGTTGTATGTTGTTTTTCCTCTAGTGGTGTTATGTGAACGTCGACTACATAACACTTCACCATTATTTGGGCCTAGAGGAAGGCATTGGGAGCGTTTTTCCTCCAGGCTTGTCCCTTGCTACAAAAGGTATTGGGCCACTTTGCTGTAGCGTTGCTACTTTTGTTACTTGTTGCTCGCTACGAATCATCTCACCACACAATCACTTGTTACCGACAATTTCAGTGCTTGCAGATATTTCCTTGCTGAAAACCACTTGTCAGATCCTTCTGCTCCTCGTTGGTTTCGACAATCTTACTTATCGAAAGGACTACGATTGATCCCCTATTCTTGTGGGTCATCAGCGGCGTCCTTGAGCTTCATCTCCCCGAGATGAAGCGTCTCAAGACGTTCCACGTCGGAAGTATGGGAGGCGTCCTTCTCCTGCAGAGAGGCGCGCAGCTGCTCCAGCTCGGCCCGGCTGGCCGCCTCGAGCTCCTTCTCCTCCGTCTGGAGAAGAGTCAGCTGCTCCTGGAGCCGGCCGTCCACGTCACGCAGGGCGTCCCGCTCCACGACAACCTCGCCCAGCCGGGCTTGAAGCTCGGCAACCTGGCCATCAGCCGCCTGGTTCTGAGCCCGCAGCGTGTTGTAGGCCTCCACCTGGGCATCATAAAGATCCTACAAAGCAATGAAAAAGCAGAAGTAAGATTCGGCCTGGTTAAATCATAACTAGCCCGATTCACGAGGGTTACACCCAGTGGGTGCGCTAGCGCGCTCCCACTAAAGAAGCAAAGCAAGAAAAGAAACTCAAAGAGATTCAGCCCGGCCGATGCTCGGCCGGCCCGACTCTCGGGGGCTAGACCGAGTGGGTGCGCTGGCGCGCCCCCACTGATTCAAGAAGAAGAAAAGAAAAACCGAAGACAGGGATGAGGCACTTACCCTGGTGCGCTCCTGCAAGCGCTCCAGATCGCCGCCTACCACGCGGGCCGGCTGGTCCACCTTGAACCGGTTGCTGGCAAACATCGACACCAGCTCCAAGACGCCGTGGAGCGCGGTCCCTACGGGCAGCTTCGAGCGTGCCAGGTTGGCCGCTCGCCAAGTCTTCATGGGCTGACTCCCGACCCTGGCACCGGCTCCTGGAGCAGCCGGCCCATGGTGGGAGATGATGACGGTGTCGTCTCCAGGTGCTGGCCTGGCGGCCGGCTCCGCCGACGTCCCAGCCGACGCCTCCTCATCAGCAGGAGGTGGATGGGCCACGTCCGGCGCATTCAAGTTCACCCCTGGCGCATCAGGGGCCACGTCTGGCGCGTCCAGGATAAGTTCCGGCGCGTCGGGCGCCGCCTCGGCCCTAGGAGAATCTAGGATCACCTCAAGTTCCACCGGCGCAGAGGCGTCCGGCTCGGAGGGACGGGCCTCCTCGGTCCTCGGGGCGCGCCTCGGGGTCGCCTTGCTTGCTGGCTCCTCCACGCGAGCACGCGTGGAGGGGTCATGTATAGCCTTCGTACGCTTCTCCGCCGGCTTCTCGGCCCGGCTGGTGCAAGACTGGCCCTCGGCCGTCTTCCCCGCGGCCGCATCCCACCGGCGGGTGGACTGCTCCTCGAGCTCCTTCTAGGCAGCGTCAGCCGCTGTCCATCCGACTCGCTCGGCTGCGGAGGCGGTGTCTTCCTCCATGTCTTACGCCTCCCTGCGGGGCAACGTTTTGAGGAACGAAGCTCCACACAAGACAAAATAAAAAGAAGGTAGAAAAGCCTTACCCTGCGACGATGGGCACCTGCCTCCTGCCGCCACCAACACGGCGCTTCTTAGCGCCGCCTGCTCGTGCTCCGGCTGGAGGACCCATCGCAGGTTGCTTCGGAGCCGGCCTCGATGCTATGGCACCCTTGCCCTTCTTCCTGGCCGCTTCGTCAGGTCCGACCGCCTCGGTCCATGACGCCGTGCGCGCGTCAGAGGTGTGCTGGTGACCTCCTCCACCCCGTCGGAGTCTTCCTCGAAGGCTGCATCAGATAGGGAGGATGGAGTCTGGTCATCGTCCGTCCAATCTACGATGTAGGGCCACAGATGCTCACCAGACGGCTCCGTCCCTTCCGACTCCAGCGCGTTCTCCGAACCTTCAGGGGAGGCAGAGCGGGACTCGATCATGCCCTCGTCCTCGGTCTCCGAGGCGTCAGATGTCGCCACGTCAGGGGCAGGCGGGTTGAGTGTTGCCTGCAGCTTCTCGAACACCTGCATGAAGGAGTTGACGACCGGCTCAACAAGGCGGCCGGTCACGAGACAAACAACAAGAATAGAGTAACAAAGAATGCTTACCACCGGAGGCGGACGGCACCTGCTGTAAGGGATCATCCCCCATGCCCAATTTCCACTGTCGTCCATGCGGGCGGTGGAAATCAGGTTCACCTCCCGCGCCACCGCACTAGGGGTGAATATCTTGGTGGATGTCCGGCAAGGGTAGTGCCGACGGCTCATGTGGCAGACCAGATGGGGCCGCCTCTGCAGCGGCAGAATACTGCGGGTAACCATGGTGGTAAGCAGGTCGCGGCCAAGGAGGTCGCGTTTCTCCAAAATGTCAAGGTGGGCGTCAATCTGCGCTACCTCGGGAATCGGCTTTGGGAACTTCGCCCCTAGTTCAACTTCGTCGGAGGACTAATGTTGAACGAGGGCATGTTGAGGGTGTTGTGTGCAGGGTCGGCATTCTTCACGTAGAAGAAGCCCTTCTGCCACTGCTTGATGGACTCCTGTAGTGGCATCTGGGGGAAGCGGAACTTCGAGCAATGATGCACGAGTGCGGCTCCGCACGACGTCATCGGGCGTGGACCCATGTGCTTCTCCAGCGCGGCCGTGTGCATCGCAATGGACTGCTACTTGAAGGAAAACAGGCTTCGCCAGCGATCGAGGCGGGGCTCGATCCCCGGGAAGCCCTCGCACAAGACTACGAAGGATGACAGCTGCAAGATAGCGTTCGGCGCCAGGTGGTGCGGCTGCAGGCCGAAGAAGTGGAGCCATTCAAAGAAGAAGGGGCTCACCGGGACCCCAAAGCCCCTGTAGATGTGCTCGTCGAAAACGACGATCTCTCCCTCTGCCGGTGTTGGGGCGGTCTCGGCGCCAGGGATCCGCACCAGCACCTAGGAGGCCGGGGGCAACAGCCGGCGATGGCGGAGTGCCTCGATGTGGCCTTCGCATATCTCACTACCAAGCCAAGCTCCCTGCGACGAGGTCTTCTTCGAGGAGGAGCCGCCGGCCATGACTGCGGGCGGCAGAAGCTCGGGAAGGTTGGTGGCTCGACGGTGACGATGAAGAAGAAGACGAAGAGGACGGGCTCTTTCTCTCTGGGCTCAGGGAGGAAGAAGGTATCAATGCGGGGCGAGAAGGGGGCGAGTGGCCTCCTCGGAACCCCCGCATCCCATTTAAACCCCACGAAGCGTCGTGGGGAGGGGATCCGATGCGCGCGGATCCCCAATACCCTGTGTATTACGGGCGGTGGCGCTTCCCGAAACCCAACCGTCACGGAGTAAATCCGTAGAGGATCTTCCGCACGGAGGCCGAGGGGGCGTCGTGGCGGGACCGAGGGCCCAGGCTTGGTCCCGTCACCAGTAATAACCATCATTACGTCAGGACGGGCCTGACGCGTGGCGCACTCTGTGCGGCCTACGAGGAAGCCGAGGCGTCTCTTCGAAGCCAGCCGGTTTCGGAGCCGGCGTTCCTTGCCACGGTTGGCGGCCGGAATACAAAGACAAAAAATCAAGTCGGTGCGGCCACCCACCCACAGGCGGTGGGCCTCTCCAGCTTCGGGGACTACTGTCGGGGGGATAACCCCGGGGTAGGTTCATCGAGCCTGCTCCTTCATCTCCTGCCCAAAAGGAATGACCAAGTATAATTCTCCAAGGCCCAAGTCCTCTGGACGGCTAGGCTGCACCTACCGGCTGGCGGACGAGACATTCAACTCTTTGGCCGGCTAGGCTGCACCTACCGGCTGGCGGACGAGACATTCAACTCTCTGGCCGGCCAGGAAACACCTCCCGGGTTGAGGCAAGACGGCTACCTCTTCCTGACCGCCTAGGCCGAGCCATCCGGCTAGGAACGAGGCGGCCATCCCCAAAGTCGGCTAGCCAAGCGGGCTAGCCGGCCGAGGACCTCAAGTCACATCAGATCGTAGGTCATGACGAGACCCTAAGATTAAACGTGGCTACGCGTCAGCAAAGGTACTGGATCGGAGCGCACGACAGGTACGAGCGTCGGCGGCCACACCGCTGACCTACCCCGGCTCTAATCCATCACCCAGCATAGTGTCGGCCATCAAACTCCCACTCCATTACTGCACACGGCGTGGGAACAGTGGAGGCGGCCGTACCTTTTGCCATGACAAATCTCGCTGGACGACGCCGGACGTGCCGCGCGTGCCCTGCGTCAACCTTACGCGAGAGCTCCATTGGCTAGCCAGCGGGTCCCACAGCCAGACGGGACGTCGCAGCCGGCGGGCCCCTCAAGCGACAAGCCAAGACCCTCGTGGGCCCCCTAGCCAGCCGGCGAGGCTGCCAGCCGGGTCCCACTCTTGTACCCTTTATCCATATTGTAGGCCAGTGGGTTCGTCTATAAAACCCCCGGCCCCCCTCCATGCAGAGGGTCGGTCAACAGATTACACACACACACACACACTCACCAACCACATAGGAGAGGTAGAGACGAGCCGGCTGCTCCCCTCTTCCTCCTCCGCAATACAGCTCCACGAGCAACCTTGTAATCCATCCATATACATCATACACTCCGGCAGGACTAGGGGTATTATCTCTCCGGAGAGCCCTGAACCTGGGTACATTGTGCGTTCCATGCTTGTACCAACCTCGCCCCCAGTGCCCTCCGTTGTCCCTTTGATTCTCACCGACTTTAGCCTACCTATGGCATATATTGTGAGTATTCACCGATAGACAGTATTCAAGAACACTGGCCTTGATGACTATCTTGATGTACTTGGTATTACTCATGAATTGTCTGCTCCTTATAATCCTCAACAGAATGGCGTCGTTGAGCGCAAGAACATGACTCTAGTTGAAATGGCATGGACTATGCTTGAAGAATATCAGACTCCTCGCCGCTTTTCTCCTGAGGCAATCAACACTGCTTGCCACATCACCAATAGGGTATATCTTCAAAAATTTCTTAAGAAAACTTCATACGAACTCCTAAGTGACAAAAAACCCAATGTAAGTTACTTCAAAGTCCTCGGTGCAAGATGTTGGATTAGAGATCCTCACCATAGTTCAAAATTTGCACCTAAAGCACATGAGGGTTTTATGCTTGGTTACGGAAAGGACTCGCACTGCTACATGGTCTTCAACACCTATCACAACAAGGTTGTTGAAACTGTAGATGTGCGGTTCGATGAAACTAATGGCTCGCAAAGAGAGCAACTGCCTCCTGTGCCAGATAAACTGACTCCTCGGGAAGCTATTAAGCACAAGGATACTGAAGATATCATTCCTACTGAGGAACAACTCCTTGTCGAAGAAGTCCTCCCCAACAATGACGAAATTCAAGCGGGTGCGCCTGAGGAAAATGCTCCAGATCAAATTCCTCAGCCCAACCAAAGTCTTCAACGAACACATCCGAGGATTGCAAATGAAGTGGAAATTGACAAAATCCTCGATGATATCAATGCGCCAGGTCCTCTCACTCACTGAAAAGATTCACATTTAGTTAACTTTTGTGGGCATTCCTCCTTTGTGTCTATCACAAAACCCTCAAAAGTTGCTGAAGCCTTCTTGGAACCTGAGTGGTTTCAAGCCATTCGAGATGAACTTCTTTAGTTCAAGCTAAATGACGTACGGGAACTCGTCAAAAGTCCTCGTCCTCGCAAGCACGATATCATTGGCACCAAGTGGATCTACCGAAACAAGTAAGATGAGGACCGTCAGGTTGTGAGGAACAAGGCACAGCTTGTAGGCCAAGGCTACACACAGGTTGAAGGAATTACTTTGATAAAACTTTTGCACCTGTTGCTAGACTTGAAGCTATTCGTATATTGCTTGCTTATGCTAATAATCACAATATTACTCTCTATCAAATGGATGTGAAAAGTGCATTTCTCAATGGTAAGCAGATAAAGAAGTATATGTTGTTCAGCCCCCAAGATTTGAAGATCCGAGGCATCCAGACAAAGTCTTCAGACTCAAAAAGGCGCTCAAGCAAGCCCCTCTGGCATGGTATGATATGTTGCAGGAATTCCTAGTGAAGAAAGGCTTCAAACCTGGTTCGCTACCCCTTGATGGCAACAACACGATGCGTGCCTCGCTACCCCTTCTGTCACTGGGCGAGGTCACCGGACGGTATGAACCCAAACCAAGCACTTCTTCCATTGCAAGAATCATAGATCAAGTTGGCCAAACAAAACCCACAACTCGAAGAGAATTACAAGGATATGAAATCATGCGTATAAGAGATCAGAAGAAACCCAAATAAGATTCATAGATAATCTGATCATAAATCCACAATTCATCAGATCTCGACAAACACGACGCAAAAGAAGATTACATCGGATAGATATCCATGAAGATGGTGGCCCCCTGCCTTGGTTCTCAAGTTCCCCGATCGTCTTTTGTTTTGGAAAAAATCTTTTTGGCAGTTTCGTTCCGTTTGGACTCCGTTTATAATCCTCCTATGAAAAGGGTCAAAAACACAGAAAAAACAGGAACTGGCACTTGGCACTGAGTTAATAAGTTAGTCCCAAAAAAGATATAAAAGGCATACAAAACATCCAAAAATTGACAAGATAATAGCATGAAACCATCAAAAATTATAGATACGTTGGAGACGTATCAAGCATCCCCAAGCTTAACTCCTGCTCGTCCTCGAGTAGGGAAGTGATAAAGACTAAATTTTTGATGTGGAGTGCTACCTAGCATAGTTGTCCTTTGTAACTTCTTTCATGTGACATGAATTTTCAGATCCGTAAGATTCAAAACAATAGTTTTCTATTGACATGAAAACAATAATACTTCAAGCAAACTAGCAAGGTAATCATGAACTTTCAAAATAACAAGGCCAAGGAAAGTTATCCCTACAAAATCATATAGTCTGGCTATGGTCCATCATCCTCACACAACTAATTTAAATCATTCACAACCCCGGTATTGGCCAAATAATTGGTTTCGCACTCTTACTTTCTCAAACTTTTTATAACTATCACGCAATACATGATCGTGAGCCATGGATATAGCACTGTAGGTGGAATAGAGTGTGGTGGTGGTTGTGAGACAAAAAAGGAGGAGATGGTCACATTAACTCGGCGTATCAAAGGGCTATGCAGATTCCCATTAATAGATAACAATGTGAATGAGTAGGGATTGCCATACAAAGGATGCACTAGAGCTATAAGTATGTGTGCATCCAACTTGCTTGCTCACGAAGACCTAGGGAAATTTGAGGAAGCCCATCATTGGAATATACAAGCCAAGTTATATAATAAAGATTCCCACTAGCATATGGTGGTGATGAAACGAGAGGCTGTCAATCATGAAGAACATGGTGCTATTATGAAGCACAAGTGTGGAAAAAGATAGTAGCATTGTCCCTTCTCTCTTTTTCTCTTTTTTTATTTGTGCTCTTGGGCCTCTCTTTTTTTCTCTTTTTTTATTTGGGCTCTTTGGGCTCTTTTTTTTATTTCCTCGCATGGGACAATGCTCTAATAATGATGATCATCACACTTTTATTTACTCACATCTCAAAGCTCAGAACGATGATGACTCTATAGGAAATGCCTTCGGCAGTGTACCGGGATGTGCAATGATCTAGCTTGGCGTATGACGTTGAAACATCTCGCTAGCTATCTTACGATCATGCAATGGCAATATGAGAGTGACGACACAAGTCATTAGACGGAACGATGGGAGTTGCATGGCAATATAGCTTGGAATGGCTATGAAAATGCCATAGTAGGTAGGTATGGTAGCTGTTTTGAGGAAGGCATATGGTGGGTTTGTGTACCAGCGAAAGTTGTGCGGTACTCAAGAGGCTAGCAATGGTGGAAGGTGAAAGTGCATCTATACCATGGACTCACATTAGTCATGAAGAACTCACATACTTGTTGCAAAAGTTTTTATTAGTAATCGAAACAAAGTGCTAAACGCATACTCATAGGGGAAGGGTTGGTAGGTGTTAAACATCGCACGATCCCGACCTCAACACAAAGGATGACAATCAATAGATCAATTATGCTCCGACTTCCTAACATAGCGGTTCACCATACATGCATGCTACGGGAATCACTAACTTCAACACAAGTATTTCTAGGTTCACAACACCCTACTAACATAACTCTTAATATTACCAAATCCACGTCTCAAAACTAATTGAGAGGAATCAAAACTTCTCTTTCTATTCAATGCACATGAAGATGGAGGTTCTTGTATCCTCTTTGGGTACCTATCACCTTTGGGACTACTTTCATAGTACAAGCCAACTACCAAGTCACGCACCGCCGTGCTCTAAAAGATCTAAGTGAAGCACATAGAGCAAAATTATCTAGCTCAAAAGATATAAGTCAAGCACGATGAGCATTCTAGCAAAATCACGATGAGTGCATGTCTCTCTCAAAAGGTGTGCAGAAAGGATGATTGTGACACAACAAAAAGAAAAGACTCCTATGATACAAGACGCTCCAAGCAAAACACATATCATGTGGTGAATAAAAATATAGCTCCAAGTAATGTTACCGATGGATTGAAGACGAAAGAGGGGATGCCTTCCTAGGGCATCCCCAAGCTTAGGCTTTTTGGTGTCCCTGAATTTGGCTTGGGATGCCTTGGGAATCCCCAATCTTGAGCTCCTTCCACTCCTTATCTCTTTGTCCATGATAACATCACCCAAAACTTGAAAACTTCACAACACAAAACTTAAACAGAAACTCGTGATAACATTAGCACAAGAAAACAAACTACCACCTCTTTAGGTACTGTAGCAATCTTGATTTCTATTTATATTGGTGTTAGATTACTATATTCTCACTTTCCCATGTCTAGTACCCCCCGATACTATCCATTTTGCATCAAAACAAGCAACCAACTCAACAAAAACACAATCTGTCAAAAACATACCAGTGTGTAGCAATTTGTATACTTCGTATACTTCTGGTACCTCAAAAATTCTGAAAAATTACGACTGCCTAGGCAAAAGGCATATCAACCAGAAGCAAAAAGAATAATATCAAAAGATCTTTCTGAATAAAAACGAAAAATAATATCGTGAGCGAAAAGTTTCTGTCTTTTTCCAGCAGGATCAAACAACCATCACCAAGACTAGTCATAAAGGTTTTACTTGGCTCAAACACAAAAAGAAACACAAAAGAAACTATCATAACAGAATTGTGATGGTGTGGACTCAACAAAACAAAAATAAAAAGATAAATTCATTGGGTTGCCTCCCAACAAGAACTATTGTTTAACGCCCTTAGCTAGGCATAAAGCGATAGAATCACGTATCGTCGTCTTTGGTGCTCAAACCATAAGTAGCCCTCATCATGGACTCATAAGGCAATATTATTTTATTTCTAGTAAAATGTTCCATGCCCTTCTTTAAAGGAAATTGAAATCTAATATTCCTTTCCTTCATATCGATGATAGCACCGATATTCCTTAGGAAAGGTCTACCAAGAATAATAGGACATGTAGGATTGCAATCAATGTCAAGCACAATGAAATCCACGGGTACATAGTTCCTATTTGTAATAATAATAACATCATTGATCCTTCCCATGGGTTCCTTGACAATAGAATCCGCAAGATGCAAATTCAGAGAACATTCCTCAATCTCATTAAATCCCAGAACATCACATAAAGACTTTGGAATCGCGGAAACACTAGCACCCAAATCTCACAAAGCGTTGCATTCATAGTTTTTTATTTTGATTTTGATAGTAGGTTCCCACTCATCATGAAGCTTTCTAGGGATAGAGACTTCCAATTCAAGTTTCTCTTCAAGAGATTTTATCATAGCTTCGACGATATGATCGGTAAAGGCCTTCTTTTGGCTATAAGCGTGTGGAGAGTTTAGCATGGATTGCATCAAGGAAATGCATTCAATCAAGGAGCAACTATCATAATTGAATTCCTTGAAATCCAAAGTAGTAATTTCATTACTACTCAAAGTTTTAATATCTTCTACTCCACTTTCAGTGCTTTTAGCATCAAGATAGATGGACTCCGAATCATTGGGGCGTTTTTCAACCAATCTGGATTCATATCCAACCCCATTATCATTAGGTTTGACACAAGAAAACAAAGATTCAATGGGAGTCACACCAAGCACTTTAAGATCTTCGTGATTCTTATCACGAGAACACGCCTTTTTAATCCATTCATGTCTAGCACGAATTTGGGCGGTTCTTTCTTTGCTCTCACTCATGGAAACACGCATAGCTTTCAAAGTTTCATCCAAATTGATCTTGGGAGGAGCACATCTAACTTTCAAAGCATCAATATCACTAGACATTCTATCAACGCTCCTAGCCAAATTGACAATTTTGAGTAGTTTTCCTCTATGGACGCATTAAAAATCTTTTGTGAGTTGATAAACTCTTTGATATTACTCTCTAGATCAGAGGGTAATCTATTAGAATTTCCATAAGTATTGTTGTAGGAGTTGCCAAAGTTATTAGAGGGGTTACTAGGAAAAGGCCTAGGAACATAGTTTCCTCTGAAAGCATTGTTGTTGCCAAAATTATTCCTACCAACAAAATTAATGTCCAAGCTCGCATTACTACTCTCAATCAAGGAAGATAAGGGCATATCATTAGGATCTAAAGGAGCACTTCTACTAGCAACAAAATTCATTAACTCGTCCATCTTAGCACTCAACAAGTTAATTTCTTCTATAACGTGTACCTTCTTACTAGTAGGTGACCTTTCAGTGTGCCACTGAGAGTAGTTCGTCATGATATTGTCTAGGAGTTTTGTGGCTTCTCCTAACGTGATTTCCATGAACGTTCCACCTGAGGCGGAGTCCAAGATATTTCTAGAAGCGAAATCCAAGCTAGCGTAGAAGATTTGTATAATCATCCAAAGACTCAAGCCATGAGCGGGACAATTTCTAATCATCAATTTCATTCTCTCCCAAGATTGTGCAACATGTTCATGATCAAGTTTCTTAAAATTCACGATATCATTACAGAGAGAGATAATCTTAGCCGACGGAAAATACTTGGATATGTAAGCATCTTTGTACTTATTCCAAGAATCAATACTATTTTTGGGCAAAGACGAAAAGCAAGTTTTTGCTCGATCTCGCAATGAGAAAGGAAAAATCTTCAATTTAATCACATCATTATCCACATCTTTCTTATTTTGCATATCACAAATCTCAATGAAGGTATTAAGACGGGATGCGTCATCTTCACTAGGAAGGCCGGAGAATTGCTCTTTCATAACAAGATTAAGCAAGGCGGCATTGATTTCGTATGACTCCGCACTAGTGGCGGGAGCAATCGAAGTACTAATAAAATCATTATTATTAGTATTCAAGAAGTTACAAAGTTTGGCGTTTTGAGTCATGGTGACTTCAGCAAGCAAGCAAGCACACAAGCGAACAAAGAGCAAGCGAGAGAAAAGGCGAACGGAAAAGGCAAACAAAAAAGACAAACAAAGAAAAGGGCAAATATTTTTGTAAATTTTTGTTTTCCAGAAGTGGGGAGGAGGAAAACGAGAGGGAAAAAAGTAAATGCAAGAGATGAATTTGTGACACTTACTTTGATGAGTTCTTGACTTGATCCTCCCTAGCAACGGCGCCAGAAATCCTTCTGCTACTTCTCAAACAACAACACCAGAAATTGACACGTTGACGGAGACTTCCTTGCGTTGGTTTTTCCCTTGAAGAGGAAAGGGTGATGCAGCACAGGGGCAGTAAGTATTTCCCTCAATTTGAGAACCAAGGTATCAATCCAGTAGGAGAATCGCGTCAAGTCCAGAGTACCTGCGCAAACACAAAAGAGCTTGCACCCAACGCTATAAAGGGGTTATCAATCCCTTCAAGATTGATTGCAAAGTGAGATCTGAAGGCGGAAAGTGCAACGAAGTAAAAGAGTAAGACTGAAAATATGGTGTGAAGTAGACCCGGGGGCCATAGTGTTCACTAGAGGCTTCTCCCAAAATAGCAAATATTACGGTGGTGAACAAATTACTGTTGAGAAATTGATAGAACAAAGTCATGACGATATCTAAGGCAATGAGCATACATATAGGCATCACGTCCGAGACAAGTAGACTGATACTTTCTACATCTACTACTATTACTCCACACATCGACCGCTATCCAGCATGCATCTAGTGTATTGAGTTCATGACGAACAGAGTAACGCCTTAAGAAAGATGACATGATGTAGAGGGATAAACTCAAACCCATGATGAAAACCCCATCTTTCTACCCTTGATGGAAACAACACGATGCGTGCCTCGCTACCCCTTCTGTCACTGGGTGAGGTCACCGCACGGTATGAACCCAAAGCAAAGCACTTCTCCCATTGCAAGAATCATAGATCAAGTTGGCCAAACAAAACCCACAACTCGAAGAGAATTACAAGGATATGAAATCATGCATATAAGAGATCAGAAGAAACCCAAATAAGATTCATAGATAATCTGATCGTAAATCCACAATTCATCGGATCTCGACAAACACACCGCTAAACAAGATTACATCAGATAGATCTCCATGAAGATCATACAGAACTTTGTATTGAAGATCCAAGAGAGAGAAGAAGCCATCTAGCTACTAGCTATGGACCCGTAGGTTTATGGTGAACTACTCACGAATCATCAGAGAGGTCATGGTGTTGATGAAGAAGCCCTCCGTATCCGAATCCCCCCTCTGGCAGGGCACCAGAACGTGCCCCAGATGGGATCTTGCGGAGACAGAAGCTTGCGGTGGCGGAAAAGTACTTTCGATGATCTCCTAATTTTTTCTGGAATTTTCGGGAATATATAGGCGGAAGACCTAGGGTAGAGGAGGCCCAGGGAGCCCACAAGCCTAGGAGGCGCGCCCCCTGGCCACGGCTAGGGGGCTTGTGGGGTCCCTGGTGGCCCCCTGCCTTGGTTCTCAAGTTCCCCGATCGTCTTCTGTTTCGGAAAAAATGTTTTTGGAAATTTCGTTCCGTTTGGACTCCGTTTAAAATTCTCCTCTAAAAAGGGTAAAAAACACGGAAAAAACAGGAACTGGCACTTGGCACTGAGTTAATAAGTTAGTCCCAAAAAAGATATAAAAGGCATACAAAACATCCAAAGTTTGACAAGATAATTGCATGAAACCATCAAAATTATAGATACGTTGGAGACGTATCAGGTAGCACGTGTGATGCGGAGACAATTTATCCAAATATTTTGCTTCAGACCGTTTTGGCCTCAGCTATAAATAGCCCCTTTCGCCTTCAGTAAAAACTCTTCTCTCGCTCTCCTCTTCTCCTCTCAAGCTCAAACCTAGCGCCACCACTAGAAATCTTCGCCGCCGGCGAGGAACAACTTCACTGCCTCGACCTCACTGTCGCCGGACTCACGCCGACTCCAGATCATCTCCCTCCGCCGCCGCCGTAGCTGTCTTCAGTCGCCAAGTTAGGGCACTGAAGATCTGAACCGACGAACTTCTGTTTTCACTTACAGAGTTCATCGAGTTCATCAAACAGGGTAATGAAAATTTTATTTTACTGTCCTTGTTGATCCATCTATTTTCTTTAGATGTGTGAAAGTTGTTATTCCTAAGAAAATCCTTTAGCTGTGCACACCCATGTCTAGAACACTTGATGAATTTCACTAAGTTACTAAATTCTTCACGAGATTCCTGAGTCGTGCGAATTGCCGAATCTGCACAACTCTCAAACCCAATATCAGAATGCTTAGTGAAATTCCTTAACATTGTATTGGTCAAATTCCTCAACACTGTACCGGTCAAATTCCTCAACTTGAGTCATTTTTCAAATTCCTTAAATCTGAGAAAGCATATGACCTCTCCAAACTCTTCGCACCTATACTCTGTTCACAAGTACAAAATGTCAGCTGATGATCACTAGGTTCTCATCAGCTTAACTCATTTGCAGTGTTTCTTGAAGAAAATATAGCCATGTCATCAGATTCCTTGAGAATACAAATTCCTCAGCAAAAACCTCAACTAAAGAAAATGGAGGATGACACGAAACACAAGGGTGGTAAGAAGCTAGAACTAAACACTTCCTTTGAGATTCTGTAGACATCTATGCTGATTAGTGTACACCAGATGAAGAGAATCATGGGAAGGAAACCACTACAAAATGCAAGATCAGGCTTCAGAGGATTGAAAGAAGATGGGCTCAGGAGTGGAAGAAATACAAGTATGTCACTCCCAAGTATGCCAAGAAGTTTGCCCTCAAACCTCCTTGCAAAAAACTGCCTATGGGAGATCAACAAAGTGCCCATCCCTCCGGCATGGTCACAGTTGAAGAATATCCTGAAGAATAATCCAAGTATTTGGCCAAGGAGAGAAAAACGCAAACGAGTTTGTAACAATGTTCAATGAGGATTCTACTGCTACTCCAGCAACTGCTGCATCCTCCTCTGTTGCTGAGGCTTTTGCTATAGAACAACCTCCCAAGAAGACACTAGTGAAGAAATATGGTGTCAAATCCCAGTCCTCCATAACATTATCAAACGAGAAAATTCCTCACACAGAAACAACAACGGCTGCTAAGTCCTCAATTGCAGCACAATCTTCACTTCCTATGCGGCCACAACCCAGACAACATCCAACAGGGTCTCCAATTCACTCAATGCCATCTGCCTCTGGCTCAGCTCACAAATCTTGAACTAGCGTACCGAAGAAAAAGATGACAGCTGGGAGAGGAACAAGGCCCGACCCAAACAAACAAGAGGAAAGTGAGGAATATCATGATGATGCTCTTCAAGCCATTATCAGGAACAAACAAGAATGGGTTGCACAAGCTACAGGTACCACCATTCCCCTCGCACTGGATCCGAAAGTAGTACTAGACTTCATCGATCTTTGGTACGAAGATCCCAACACACTCATTGATGATTTGAAGCTTCCACCTGGACCCAGCCACATGGTAGCCTCATTCATAAATGAAGCAAAGTGGAAGGAACAACAAGCCAAACAAGCTCGAACATCAAAGGTTCAAAAGGAGAAGTATTTAAAACAAAATCTTCTCACCTTGACGCTAGAGAAACTTGTATCTACTCAAGCCGAGGTGAAAACCCTCACTGAAAAATAGACAAGTCTTCATCCAGACCGAAAGGGAGTCAAAGTGAGGTTTGTCAAGGTCGCAACTGAAGCCATTGATGAGTACAACAATAGGGTTGCTGCCCCAAAGCAACCAGCTATTCCTCAAGCCAACTACAATGTACAACTAGTTGATGAAAATGAAGAACCTACTGCTGATGAATCTGCTCATACTGTAAATACCGAAGAACCTGCAAGGCCTGCAACTGCCTATGAAATGCCTGAATAAAATGTTGCTTCACCAAAATCTTCAAAAGTGAAGAAAGTGGCAGTTCTTTCTACCTTAGAAGTGAACAAAACAAAAGCTGCTCAGAAGGAAGCCAAGAAGAGAAAGGCATCAACACCTTCAAAGTCTGCAGAGGCAAAACGGCTGAAGACTTTGCTTACTTCATCATCGGCTCAAGTTGATGCTATCGGATTTCGGCCTCCGTAAAACCCCAAAGATTCGAGCTCACGAGGGTGTACGAAGATCTCTCACAGGCTCGCCTCACCTTACTCGCTACTCGATGAGGATGGCAGAGAACTCACTCGATGGTGAGGAAGAAACAAAACACGATAGTTTACCCAGGTTTGGGCCGCTGGGAAGCGTAATACCCTACTCCTGCTTTGGTGGATTGCCTCTCGTGGAGGTTGGTGGATGAACTAGTACAATCTTCGAGGGCCTCCGGAGTTTGGGTGGTCTTTGCGTCGTGTCGGTGTGTGAATGAATGGATCTCCCCCTCAACGAAGTAACCTACTCTCTATATATAGTGACGGCCCTAGTCCTCTTCCCTCATTGTTTCGGCGGGAAGGGATTCCACAATGACCAATTTTCAAGGGGGAACAGGGGAACATGCTCCCCTGCCTAAAGGCGATCTTCGCCTGCAAAGTGGCTGCCAGCGCTGTAGGGACGGGTCCAGGGATGACGTCCGTTGTGCCGGCGGGCGGCAGTGGCCTTGTTGCACCAGAATGGAAACCTTTGGGAGATGCTTTGGAAACCTGCGTGCGTCCTTGCCCCCTTTGCACTAAAGGGAAACTGCTCATCCTGCTGTCTGCTGCTCGCCTGTCCTTCCTCCGTGTCATCCTTGACTCGTGAGGCCGGGTCTTGCCTTGGAATGTCCGCCGCTCCGAAGGGGTCCCGAGGAGGCCCCCTGCGGGTCTATATGTTGTTCCTCCTCGCGAGGCTTGCCTCCTCACGAGGGCCTTGTCTCGGGTGGTGCCGGGCCTCTTGGTTTTTGGTTGATGAAGTGGGCAGCCCTGGGTCGCGGGCAGGCAGGTCCAGGAACCCCCATTCCCAGAACGCTGATAGTAGCCCCCGGGCCCAAGGCGCACCTGGGCTAGCTTCTCGGCGAAGCCTTAATGGCGGCCTGAAGAGTCGTGGGCCCTAATTGCCCGCGGGCCAGGCGACACACGTGTCCAGCCACCATGCGGCGACACTCTCGCTCCTCGAGGCGTTTGGGGCGCGCCATACCATGATGGCACGATCTCCAAGGGTCGCATCGGCCATCATTTTTTCTCATTGAATGGCATCGGCACGGCCAGCCCACGCCCAACTTTTAGCCTTTTTAAAGGAGGCAAGTTCTTTAGTGTGCATATCAATGTTTGCACCAATCTTTAAGAACAATTCATCATTACGTTCTTCCTCATATAGGACTTTTCTCTCAAAGATTTCACATTATTCCTTTTCCTCGGTGACGAGGATTTTGAGTTTTTGAATGGTGATGGTGTGCTTACTCACTATATCCATAAGTATACGAAACATAATGATCTTCTTTCCTTTGAGATAACACATGACTTTCTCCACTTTAGCAAACATAGCATCCTTCATTTCACATTCATGATCTTGATCATGTGCATTAAGATATTCACCACTAGATGCGGTAGGCATAAATAGAGGAGGGTTCAGACGTGGAGTTACCTTCACCTTGTCAGGAGAGGCTTGACCCTCATCATCATCTACCATGGCCTTTGCCATGAGACATTTGTGTGCATTGCCCTTGTAGTCTTTCTTGTAGTTGTATGTGACAACATCACCACTTGATAACCCATAAGTGTAGCGGATCATTTGTAGTATTTTTCGATAAGTAAGAGTGTGGAACCCAACGAGGAGCTAAAGGTAGAATTAATATTCTCTCAAGCTCTATCGGACACTGATAAAACTCTACGCATGCTAACACTTACTTTACCTAGAACAAGTATGAAACTACTTTGCGGGAAGTAAACTAGAAGTACTTAGTAGGTGTAATAGATAGTTTTGCAAGATAATAAAGAACACAAAAATAAAATTTAGATACTATTTTAGATAAATATTTATTTAGTTAGTTGTTTAGTAAAGAGCTTTTTGTAACACAAGAGAAGATTGTCCATAGGTAATTGAATATAACATGATAGATACTTGTCATATGCAATGACGGACACACATACGCTAACACACTTTCCATAGTTTCTCGCATACGCAAATAATCCACTTACTTGGATTTAAGCTTTTGTCACTCTAGCCACCAACTATAAGAAAATTATGAACATATTGCAAACCCTCCAGCGGATTTCCTCATGTGTGCACCTCATGGAGGCACCTTAGGATAGCACCATATCAACATACAACTCATATCAATAACATCATACCATAGTTAACCCATAGGACACAAGAAATCTATTCAAATATCATAGGACAACCACACATCATTGGAGAATAATATATAGCATTAAGCACCATGTTTAAGTAGATATTACATCGGGAGACCATGGTTTACACCATTGCATATATGGGGAGAGAGTTGGTAGTGACGACGCGAAGTTATTGGTGTAGACCGTCGTCATGATGGTTGCCCCGGCGGCACTCCGACGCCACCGGGAGAGAGAGAAAGAGAGCCCCCTCCTTCTTCTTCTTACTTGGCATCCTCCCTAGGTGGGAGGAGCGTTTCCCCTCTCTTCCATGTCCGCCATGGCTCCTGTAGGGCAGGAGCCCCTCCGAGATTGGATCTATCTATCTGTTTCTCTTCTCTTTTGTCTATTGTTTTGTGGCCCTTCACCGTTTCCTAAATACCCGGAGATCCGTAACTCCGATCGGGCTAAAATTTTGAGGGTTTTTTATCACGAAAATATGTTTCTTGCAGCGAATGTAGGGCCCCAACCGCGTTAAGAAGGATCCACAAGCCATCAGGGCAAGACCAGCCCCCCTGATCGCGCCCTGTTGGCTTGTGCCTCCCTCGGGAACCGTGTTGCGTTTATTCTTCTTTCAAAAATTCATGTATATTCCAAACAAAATCACCATAATTTTTATTGTGTTTGGACTTTGTTCGATATGGAATTTCTGTGAAACAGAAAACACACTAAAAACAAGAACTAGCATTGGTCACTCGATAAGTAAGTTAGTCCCAAAAATAAGATAAGATGTTACCATAAGTATATGAAAGTTGTAGAGCATTGTCATGAAACAATGAAAAATTATCAAGATAATAAAGAACATGAAAATAAAATTTAAGTACTATTTTTGATAAATATTATTTTAATTATTTGTTTAGTAGAAAGCTTTTTGTAACGCAAGAGAAGATTGTCCATAGGTAATTGAATATAACATGATAGATAATTGTCATATGCCATGAGGGAGAGGCATACGCTAACACAATTTCCGTACTTGGATCATATGCACTTATGATTGGAACTCTAGCAAGCATCCGCAACTACTAAAGATCATTAAGGTAAAAACCAACCATAGCAATAAACATTAAGTCCTTTTAACTCCCATAAGCAAACAATCCCCTTGCTCGGGTGTAAGCATCTGCCACTCTAGCTACCCACTATAAGTGAATTTTGAACACATTACAAACCCTCTAGTGGGATTCCCTCATGTGTGGGCCTCATGGAGGACACCTTAGGACAACACGATATGAACATACAACTCACATAAATAACATCATACCACAATTAACCCATAGGGCAAAACAAATCTACTCAAACATCATAGGATAGCCTCACATCATTGGATAATAATATATAGCATTAAGCACCATGTATAAGTAGATATTACTGTGGGGATGATAACCCAAAAGTGTAGGGGATCATAAACGTTTTTGAGGGTAGAGTATTCAACCCAAATTTATTGATTCGACTAAGGGGAAGCGAAAGAATATTCTCAAGTATTAGCAGCTGAGTTGTCAATCCAACCACACCTGAAAGATTAGTATCTGCAAGCAAAGTATCAGTAGCAAAGTGGTATGATAGCAATGGTGCCAGAAAAAGGGTTTGTTGACGGCACACTATTCCTAACTTGTTGTATCAATGGCGCCAGAAAAGTCTTGCAACAGGTAACAGCAAAGTAGCAAGTAACAGCAGTAGTGACAGCAGTAGCAAGTAACAGCAGTAGCGACAAAGTAACATAGCAAGGACCAATAGTAAAAGACTCGTAGGCATTGGATCGGTGATGGATGATTATGCCAGATGTGATTCATCATGTAACAGCTATAACACGGAGAGATATGTAACTAGCTCCCGTTCGTCAATCTAATGTAGGCATGTATTCCGTATGTAGTCATACGTGCTTAGGGAAAAGAACTTGCATGATGCAACGGTAACAAAAGTCCTTCCTTGGCGCTAGGAATTCCTCTTGCCACTTCTCTTGTTTGCGTCGGTTTTTCCCTTGAAGAGGAAAGGGTGATGTAGCACAGGAGCAGTAAGTATTTCCCTCAGTTTGAGAACCAAGGTATTGATCCAGAAGGAGGGTCTCGTCAAGTCCAGAGTACCTGCGCAAAAACAAACAAGCTTGCACCCAACGCTTCAAAGGGGTTGTCAATCCCTTCAAGATTGTTTGCAAGGTGAGATCTGAAGGCGGAAAGTGCAACGAAGTAAAAAGTGTAAGGCTGAAAATATGGTGTGGAGTAGACTCGGGGGGCCATAGTGTTCACTAGAGGCTTCTCCCAAAATAGCAAATATCACGGTGGGTGAACAAATTAATGTCGAGCAATTGATAGAACCGCGCAAAGTCATGAAGATATCTAAGGCAATGATCATACATATAGGCATCACATCCGAGACAAGTAGACTGATACTTTCTGCATCTACTACTATTACTCCACACATCGACCGCTATCCAGCATGCATCTAGTGTATTGAGTTGATGACGAACAGAGTAACGCCTTAAGCAAGATGACATGATGTAGAGGGATAATCTCAAACCAATGATGAAAACCCCATCTTTTTACCCTTGATGGAAACAACACGATGCGTGCCTCGCTACCCCTTCTGTCACTGGGTGAGGTCACCGCACGGTATGAACTCAAAACCAAGCACCTCTCCCATTGCAAAAATCATAGATCTAGTTGGCCAAACAAAACCCACAACTCGAAGAGAATTACAAGGATATGAAATCATGCATAAGAGAGATCAGAAGAAACTCAAATACTATTCATAGATAATCTGATCATAAATCCACAATTCATCGGATCTCGACAAACACACCGCAAAAGAAGATTACATCGGATAGATCTCCATGAAGATCATGGAGAACTTTGTATTGAAGATCCAAGAGAGAGAAGAAGCCATCTAGATACTAGCTATGGACCCGTAGGTCTATGGTGAACTACTCACGCATCATCGGAGAGGTCATGGTGTTGATGAAGAAGCCCTCCATGTCCGAATCCCCTTCCGGCACGGCACCAGAACGTGCCCCAGATGGGATCTTGCGGAGAGAGAAGCTTGCGGCGGCAGAAAAAGTACTTTCAATGATCTCCTGATTTTTTTGGGATATTTAGGGAATATATAGGCGCAACCCCTAGGGCAGAGGGCGCCCAGGGGGCCCATAAGCCTATGGTCCCCGGCCTCCCCCCTGGCCACGGGGTGGGGGCTTGTGGGGGGCCCTGAGGCCCCCTGCCTTGGCTCTCAAGCTTCCCGATATTCTTCCGTTACGGAAAAAATCATTTCGAGGATTTTCTTCCGTTTGGACTCTATTTCAAAATCTCCTCTGAAAGGGGTCAAAAACATGGAAAAAACACGAACTGGCGCTTGGCACTGAGTTAATAAGTTAGTCCAAAAAAATATATAAAAGGTATGCAAAACATCCAAAGTTTGACAAGCTAATAGCATGAAACCATCAAAAATTATAAATACGTTGGAGACGTATCACATGATATCTATTGTCCATCCCTCCCGTGGCAGCGGGGTCCTAATGGAAACTACGGGATATTAAGGTTCTCCTTTTAATAAAGAACCGTACCAACGCATTAACACTTGGTGAATACATGAACTCCTCATACTATGGTCATCTCCGGGAGTGGTTCGGGATATTGTCACTCCGGGGTTGCCGGGTCATAATGTTGGAAATATGCCCTAGAGGCAATAATAAAATGGTTATTATCATATTTCCTTGTTCATGATAATTGTCTATTGTTCATGCTATAATTGTATTAACAGGAAACAGTAATACATGTGTGAATAAATAGATCACAATGTGTCCCTAGCAAGCCTCTAGTTGGTTAGCTCGTTGATCAATAAATGATCTTGGTTTCCTGATCATGGACATTAGATGTCATTGATAACGGGATCACATCATTGGGAGAATGATGTGATGGACAAGACCCAATCCTAAGCATAGCACTAGATCGTGTTGTTCGTATGCTAAAGCTTTTCTAATGTCAAGTGTCTTTTCCTTCGACCGTGAGATTGTGCAACTCCCGGATACCGTAGGAGTGCTTTGGGTGTATCAAACGTCACAACGTAACTCGGTGACTATAAAGGTGCACTACGGGTACCTCTGAAACTGTCTGTTGGGTTGGTACGAATCGAGATCGGGATTTGTCACTCCGTGTGACGGAGAGGTATCTCTAGGCCCACTCGGTAGAACATCATCATGAGCTCAATGTGACTAAGGAGTTAGTCACACAATGACGTGCTACAGAACGAGTAAAGAGACTTACCAGTAACGAGATTGAACAAGGTATAGGTATACCGACGATCGAATCTCGGGCAAGTTCTATACCGACAGACAAAGGGAATTGTATACGGGGTTGATTGAATCCTTGACATCGTGGTTCATGCGATGATATCTTCGTGAACGTGTGGGAGCCACCATGGGTATCCAGATCCTACTGATGGTTATTAGCCGGAGAACGTCTCGGTCATGTCTGCATGCTTCCAGAACCTGTATGGTCTACACACTTAAGGTTCTATGACGCTAGGGTTATAGGGAAATAGTATATGAGGTTACCGAAAGTTGTTTGGAGTCCCGGATGAGATCTCGGACGTCACGAGGAGCTCCGGAATGGTCCGGAGGTAAAGATTGATATATAGGATGGATGGTTTTGGACACCAGAAATGTTTCGGGCGTCACCCGTAGCGTACCGGGACCATCGGGACCACCGGAAATGGTCCCGGGGGTTCACCGGGAGGGGCCACCAGGCGCAAGAGATAGCATGGGACAAAAGGGGGAGGGCAACCAGCTCAAAGTGGGCTGGTGCGCCTCCCACAAGAGGCCCAAGGCGCAGGAGGGAGAGAAGGGGGGAACCCTAGGCGCTGGTGGGCCTAAGGCCCACCTAAGGGGTGCGCCACCCCCTTCCCCTACCGTAGCCGCCGCACCTCCCATCTGGGGGGCTGCCGCACCACCTAGGGGGGAAACCCTAGGGGTGGCACCTCCCCTCCCCTCCTCCTACAAATACCTAGGGGTTTGGGGCTGTTTCGGACACAGTTTCTTCTCCTCTCGACGCAGCCCTGCTCCCCTCCTTCCTCCTCCTCCCACGGTGCTTGGCGAAGCCCTGCCGGGAGACCTCGTCTCTCCATCGACACCAGCCGTCGTGCTGTCAGAGATCTTACCCAACCTCTCCCTCCTCCTTGCTGGATCAAGGTGCGGGACACGTCACCGGGCTGCACGTGTGTTGAACGCGGAGGTGTCGTGGTTCGGCACTAGATCGGAATCTCACCGCGATCTGAATCGCCGCGAGTACGACTCCATCAACCGTGTTCTAGCAACGCTTCCTCTTAGCGATCTTCAAAGGTATGAATATGGACTCACCCCTCTCTCGTTGCTGATCTCTCCATAGAAAGATCTGAATATGCATAGGAATTTTTTTGAATTTATGCTACGTTACCCAACACATAACACATAGTAGGTGACTACAACTTGCAAGATAGGATCTAAAACACACATATATTGGCGACAAAATAATAGGTTCAGATCTGAAATCATGGCACTCGGGCCCAAGTGACAAGCATTAAGCATGGCAAAGTAGTAGCAACATCAATCTCATAACATACTGGATACTAGGGATCAATCCCCGTCAAAACTAACTCGATTACATGATAGATCTCATCAAACTCATCACCGTCCAGCAAGCCTACGATGAGATTAGTCACGAACCGTGAAGAGCGTCATGGAATTGGCGATGGAGGAAGGTTGATGATGACGATGGCGACGATTTCCCCTCTCCGGAGCCTAGAACGGACACCAGATCTGCACTCCAGATGAAGAACAGGAGGTGGCGGTTCCTCTGTATCGTAAAACGCGATGAATCCTTCTCTCTGATTTTTTTCCGGGCGAAACAGAATATATAGAGCTGAGATTGGAGGTGGTGGCGCCACGTGGGCCTCACAAGCCTGGTTCGTGCGCCTGGGGGTGGCCGCGCCCCCTGGGCTTGTGGCCCACTAGTTCACCCCCTCCAGTGGATCTTTGCGCTGGTATTTTTCATTAATTCCAGAAAAATTCTGCGTAAATTTTCAGGACATCCCGAGAACTTTTATTTCTGCACAAAAACAACACCATGGCAATTCTGCTGAAAACAGCGTTAGTGCGGGTTAGTTCCATTCAAATCATGCAAATTAGAGTCCAAAACAAGGGCAAAAGAGTTCGGAAAAGTAGATACGACGGAGGCGTATCAACTCCCCCAAGCTTAAATCCTTGCTTGTCCTCAAGAAATTCAGTTGACAAACTGAGAGAGACAAAAGAAAAACTTTGACGAACTCTGTCTGATCTTGTTGTTGTAACTATGTCTAACTCATAACCAGAATTTCAGCAAGATCACAAGCAAACCACATAAGCAAATGACATCTAGGTCTCACGGTAAACTCATATCAATGGTATAATGAACTAGCAAGAAAATAATAATAAGTCTCAGACGTCAACACTTCAATCAAAACAACATGAAGCCGTACGAATAGATGGTATCTCGCTAGCTCTTTCTGAGACCGCAAAACATAAATGCAGAGCACCTTAAAAGACCAAGGGCTTACTAAACATTGTAATTCATGGCAAAGAAGATCCAGTCACAGTCATACTCAACACAGTTAAAAGCAAAGCATAAAAATGACAGAGGTGCTCTCTAATTGGTGCTTTTGTAAGCGGAGGATGACTCAACAGGAACATAAATAGACAGGCCCTTTGTAGAGGGAAGCATTGATTTGCAGAGGTGCCAGAGCTCAAGCTTTGAAAACAGAGATAATAATTTTGGGTGGCATGCTTTCATTGTCAACGCAATGACTAAGATTTCTCAACATCTTCCATGCTACACATGCTATAGGCGGTTCCCAAACAGAAAGTAAAGTTTTGACTCCCCCACCACCAATCAATCACACTCCACGGCTAGTTGAATCCTCGGGTACTGTCCATACCAACATCAATCCTGGGGGAGTTTTGTTTGCAATTATCTTTTCGATTTGAGCATGGAACTGGGAATTCCAATTACCGACCCCTTTCTCGTGAATGATAGTGAATAAACACTTATCGAGGATAACACGCCTAGCATGGAAGATACTAATGGCCCCCTGTCACCACATGAGCGGTTCGGGCACGAAAAAAAGATTATTTCTTGAAGGTTTAGAGAGTGGCACATGCAAATTTACTTGGAACGGTAGGTAGATACCGCATATAGGTAGGTATGGTGGACTCATATGGAACAACTTTGGGTTTATAGAGGTGGATGCACAAGCAGTATTCCCGCTTAGTACAAGTGAAGGCTAGAAAAAGACTGGGAAGCGACCAACTAGAGAGCGACAACAGTCATCAAAATGCATTGAGATTAACTAACATTGAGTGCAAGCATGAGTAGGACACAAATCACCATGAACATGAATATCATAGAGGCTATGTTGATTTTGTTTCAACTACATGCGTGAGCATGCGCCAAGTCAAGCCACTTGAATCATTCAAAGGAGGACACCATCCTATCATACTACATCATAGTCATCTCAACATTCATGTTGGCAACCAAGAAAAACCATTATAAGCTCCTAGCTAAGTAAGCATGGCATCAGCAACTATGATCTCTAAGTTGTCATTGCAAACATGTTTCTCTCACAACAAAGCTGAATCAGGCATGATGAGCTAGTCATATTTACAAAAACAAAATAGATCGAGTTCATACCAGCTTTTCCAGGCTTAGTCGCTTCATCATATATCGTCATTATTGCCTTTCACTTGCACGACCGAGCGATGTGAACAATAATAAGCGTGCTTGTGCATTGGACTACGCTGGAATATGCAGGCAAACACAAAGGAGAAGACAGAGTAATATGGCTCTTTGAAAGCTAAACAGGTACGCATGCAAGAGCGAGTAAATATTGTAACCATGGTCTTCTACCTTGACCCAAAGAGAAAGAAAACTATTTACACGAGAAAGCTCCCAACAAGCAAAAGAAGAAAATAAAATCTTTTTGGGTTTTCTCAAACTAGACAGACACATGAAAAGAAAACGAGAAAAAGAAAATAAACTAGCATGGATGATACATTGGCAAAGTGTGAACACCGACGAACAAAGTGAAAGCATAAGAAAGAATGTAAAGTCGGTGAGAAACACGTACTCCCCCAAGCTTAGGCTTTTGGCCTAAGTTCTTCTACTCCCATGGATGGTCCTGGCGACACCCAAAATCATAATGTGGGTTATACGGGAGCGCTGCAGCCACTGCCTGAATAGCTGCCTCACGGAGACAAGCAACCTTTGCCTCCCTCTCATACTCCTCTGCCTCTCCTCTAGTTATGTAATATCTCCGTTTTACCTGAAAGTCAAAAACAACACGAGCAGGAAGGGTAATATGGAAAACATGCTGCCGGTTAAATATCAAATGGTATAGGAGGGATTCCTCATCCCTCTCAAGGAACTGGTAGCGTGTCAAAGTGACGCGGTCAAGGAAAGCTGTATGGAGCGGGGGATCTCCTTCGCGGATAGGTATTCCAAGAAAATTTGCTATGCGGGTGGCATAGATCCCATCAAAGAAATCCCCTGCATTAGCATTGTTATTCAGCCGCCTTGCTATAATAACTCCCATGTTGAAACTCTTGTCACCCGTCACTGCGCTCTTAAGGATACTAAGGTCGGATGCGCAGAGGTGACAATGCTCAATCTTGCCATTAATGCATCTTCCTACGAAGAGGGCAAAGTAATTCAAGGCAGGAAAATGAATACTCCCCATGGTAGCTTGCGTAATGTCTCTAGTTTCTCCAACAGTAATACCAGAGAAAAAATCTCTAACCGAGGATTTAGGAGGATCACTGAGGCTACTCCAAATAGGTATTCTGCAAATTCTATTAAATCCTCTAAATCCATGGTATACGATTTATCATAGAGATCAATCAGTACCGATGTGTCACGGCCAACTGAAAATTTGAATCTATGAACAAAAGAGGCAGTGAGAGTAACATACTGTTCACATTTGTCGGAGATGAATTCTTCGAGTCCGACGTTGCGAACAAGTGCATTAAACTCGTCTTCAAAACCTGCCTCAATCATAAATTCATCAGAAGGCCATTCACATGGTTGTACCTGCGCGTCCCTTGGTTGGTAAGGATCAGGCTCCCGAATCGCAAGACGGGGACCTCTCTTGCTTGAGGAACCACCATGATAGTTTCTCTTGAACATCTTCCTTTTCTGAAATTTTCAGTGACTCTAAGGAAAAGTGAACAAGCCTCAACTAAACTCGTAGAAACTACTCCAACTAGTGCCTAGAGGCCATATTACGCATCAAAACTACTTGGGACCAGCTAAAATTTGCATGCGAAGCTCAAGAACATGGTCACCAAGGCAACAAAAATACACGGAGTATAAAGCACTAGAGCAAAAACTAATTGGACCAATGGAGGAGTCGCTTACCAAGGAGTAATTTCCCCAAAACAGTTCGGAGAATGGTGCTTTGAGCAAAGAGATCGAAAATCCCAGCAAGAGGAGCAAGAACACGGGTTTGAGTTGCGAAACGATTTTTTCTGGAGGTAGGAGAACCAGATGACAGCAAGAATGAGTGGGGGCTGCCTGTGGGCCCCATAATCCTGGGTGGCGTGGCCAGGGGGGTGCCCGCGCCACCTGGCTTGTGGCCCACTGGTGCAGCCCCCAGACAAGCTCTTCATCTCAGTATTTTTCAAAAAATCCAGAAAAAAATCATACTTGATATTCAGGACGTTCGGACCCTTTCTACCGGACGCTAAAAGAGAAAACAGGGAAAACGAAACTAAATCTATCATCTTTCTTCTAAGCAACCGAACGTGAAAGCTTGGAACAGAGGTTTGTGACTCCTTGATTCATCCATCTCATGGTCATCGAAAGAAATCCGTCAATGGGGTTTTTCAAATGCCCTCGACAAAACTTTTCGAATCGCAAAAGAGAACGTAGAATTTTTGAACAATCACTAGGTCACCTCAATGGGAATGTGTATTTCCCCAACAAGCAAATCATACTTCATCTTGACACGAGGAATAGGGCATTCAAAGCTCCCAATAAGAATCGATGAAGTTTTTTCGATAGCATTGATGCAATGTACTCGATATTGTTTCTTCGGAAAGTGCATCGTATGATCATTACCGTTGACATGGAAAGTGACCTTGCCTTTGTTGCAATCTATAACAGCCCCTACAGTGTTTAAAAAGGGTCTTCCGAGGATGAAAACCATGGCATCGTCCTCGGGAATATCCAAGATAACCAAGTCTGCTAAGATAGTGACGTTAGCAACCACAACAGACACATCCTCGCAAATGCCGATAGGGAAAGAAGTTGATTTGTCGGCCTTTTGCAGAGATATTTCAGTGGGTGTCAACTTATCCAGTTCAAGTCTACGATAAAGAGAGAGAGGAATAACACTAACACCGGCTCCAAGGTTGCATAACGCAGTTCTAACGTAGTTTCCTTTAATGGAGCAAGGTATAGTGGGCACACCGGGATCACCTAGTTTCTTAGGAATTCCACCCTTGAAGGTATAATTAGCGAGCATGGTGGAAATCTCAACCTCAGGTATTCTCCTCTTATTAGTCACAATATCTTTCATGTACTTAGCATACGGAGACATCTTGAGCATATCTGTCAAACGCATCTGCAGAAAGATAGGTCTGATCATTTCAACGAATCGCTCAAAATCCTCATCATCCTTTTTATTTTATGGTTTGGGAGGAAAGGGCATGGGTTTCTGAAGCCATGGTTCTCTTTATTTATCGTGCTTCCTAGCAGCGAAGTCATTCTTATCATATCTCTTAGTCTTAGGCTGTGGGTTATCAAGATCCACAATAGGTTCAATCTCCACATCCTTATCATTGCTAGGTTGAGCATCAACATGAACATCACTATTGATATCGTAATTAGGATCATGTTCATCACTAGATTGTGTTTCAGCATCAGAGACAGAGACATCATTTGGACTCTCAGGTGTAGCAGCAACAGGGTTGCTAGCGTGTAGGTTCCTATCATCTTTCTTCTTCTTTCTAGGATGACTAGGTGCATCAGTGCTAACTCCTTGAGAATCTTGTTCAATTCTCTTCGGATGACCCTCAGGATACAAAGGTTATTGGGTCATTCTACCGCCTCTAGTGACGACTCTGACAAAATTGTCATTCAACTCATTGAGCAAGTCATTCTGAGCTTTAAGTACTTGTTCTACCTGAGTAGTAACCATAGAGGCATGTTTACTCAGAAGCTTAACATCATTGACCTTTCTTTCCACACAAGCACTTAAATGACTAAGCATACGAGCATTCTGTTCCAGTTGTCTGCTAACATAATCATTGAAACTCTGTTGTTTGGCAACGAAGTTATCAAATTCATCCAGGCATAAGCTAGCAGGTTTATCATAAGAAATATCACTCTCATCAAACCTACGCATAGAATTTACTTCTACTACCTCTATCGGGTAATTAAGACCATGGATCTCTTCGATAGGTGGTAGATTTTTTACATCTTCAGATTTAATGCATTTCTCTCGCATAGATTTCTTGGCTTCTTGCATATCTTCAGGACTGAGGAATAGAATACCTCTTTTCTTCAGAGTTGGCTTAGGAGGTGGTTCGGGAATAGTCCAAGCATTCTCATTGCACAAGATGTTATTCAGTAGAATCTCAGCTTGTTCTACGGTTCGTTCCCTAAAAACACAACCGACACAACTATCTAGATGGTCTTTGGAAGCATTAGTAAGGCCATTATAGAAGATATCAAGTATTTCGTTCTTCTCAAGAGGGTGCTCAGGCAAAGCATTCAGTAGCTGGATGAGCCTCCCCCAAGCTTGTGGGAGACTCTCTTCTTCAGCTTGAGCAAAGTTGTATATTTCCTGCAAGGCAGCTTGCTTCTTATGGGCAGGGAAATATTTTTCAGAGAAGTAGTGGACCATGTTCTGGGGGCTACGCACACAACCAGGAGCCAGAGAAGTGAACCAGGTCTTAGCCTCATCCTTTAGCGAGAAAGGAAACAGCTTGAGGATATAGTACTGGCGGATCTTTTCCTCACTAGTGAATAGGGTGGCTATATCGTGCAGTTTGGTAAGATGGGCTACAATCGTTTCAGACTCATAATCGTGAAAAGGATCAGATTCGACTAGAGTGATTAACTCGGGGTCGACAGAGAATTCATAATCCTTATAAGTCACAAAGATAGGCGAAGTAGCAAACTTCGGGTCGTATTTCATCCTAGCGTTCAGAGATTTTTCTTTCCACTTGCGCAGTAATTTCTCAACATCATAGCTATCCTTACACGCAAGAAAATCATCAACTATCTCTCCCTCCATAACATAACGTTCAGGAATAACAGGCATAGGAGATCTAGTTCTAGCAGACAAAATAGCAGATTCTACTTCAATAGTATCAACAGTTTCAGATGTATCATCACATCTAGCAGCTACTCTAGCAATTTGTGCATCAAGGAATGAACCTAGTGGCAAAGCAGTATCAAGCATAGCATCATCAGGCATAGTATCAAGCATAGCCTCATCAGGCATAGTATGAAGCATAACATCATCAGGCATAGTATCATGTATAGCATCATCAGGCATAGTATCAAGAATAGCATTATCAGGTATAGTATCAAGCATAGCATCATCAGGCATAGTATCAAGCATAGCATCATCATAAGCATCATGGGCAGCAGAAGTAGCATCATCAAGCACATGCGACATATCAAGATTTCTAGCACGAGGTGATGTCGCAAACTTACTCATAACTGAAGGTGAATCAAGTACAGAGCTAGATGGCAGTTCCTTACCTGTCCTCGTAGTGGAAGGTAAGACTTTAGTTCTTGGACCTATCGGGTTCCTCATAGTGATCAGCAGACGTACATCCCAAGAGACTCAGAGAATATAGTTGTCCTTCCCCGGCAACGGCGCCAGAAAATAGTTTTGATAACCCACAAGTGTAGGGGATCGCAACAGTTTTCGAGGGTAGAGTATTCAACCCAAATTTATTGATTCGACTCAAGGGGAAGCGAAAGAATATTCTCAAGTATTAGCACCTGAGTTGTCAATTCAACCACACATGAAAGATTAGTATCTGCAAGCAAAGTATCACTAACAAAGTGGTATGATAGCAACAGTGACAGAAAAAGGGTCCATTGATGACACACTATTCCTAACTTGTTGTAACAATGGCGCAAGAAAAGTCTTGCAACAGGTAACATCAAAGTAGCAAGTAACAACAGTAGTGACAATAGTAGCAAGTAACAGCAGTAGAGACAAAGTAACGTAGCAAGGACCAGTAGTAAAAGACTCGTAGGCATTGGATCGTTGATGGATGATTATGCGAGATGTGATTCATCATGTAACAACTGTAACATGGAGAGATACGTAACTAGCTCCCGTTCGTCAATCTAATGTAGGCATGTATTCCGTATGTAGTCATATGTGCTTAGGGAAAATAACTTGCATGACATCTATTGTCCATCCCTCCCATGGCAGCGGGGTCCTAATGGAAACTACAGGATATTAAGGTTCTCCTTTTAATAAAGAACCGGACCAACGCATTAACACTTGGTGAATACATGAACTCCTCATACCATGGTCATCTCCGGGAGTGGTTCCGGCTATTTTCACCCCGGGATTGCCGGGTCATAACACATAGTAGGTGACTACAACTTGCAAGATAGGATCTAAAACACACATATGTTGGCTACAACATAATAGGTTCAGATGTGAAATCATGGCACTCGGGCCCTAGTGACAAGCATTAAGCATGGCAAAGTAGTAGCAACATCAATCTCAAAACATAGTAGATACTAGGGATCAATCCCCGTCAAAACTAACTCGATTACATGATAGATCTCATCCAACTCATCACCCTACTCACGAACGGTGAAGAGCATCATGGAATTGGCGATGGAGGAAGGTTGATGATGGCGATGATTTCCCCTCTCCGGAGCCCAGAACGGACTCCAGGTCTGCCCTCCAAATGAAGAACATGAGGAGGCGGCGCCTCCGTATCGTAAAACGCGATGAATCCTTCTCTTTGATTTTTTTTCCGGGCGAAACGAAATATATAGAGCTGAGATTGGAGGCGGTGGCGCCATGTGGCCCCCACAAGCCTAGTTGGTGCGGCCTCGGCGGGTGGCCACGCCCCCTGGGCTTGTGGCCCACTGGCTCACCCCCTCCGGTGGATCTTTGCGCAGGTATTTTTCATTAATTCCAGAAAAATTCTTCGTAAATTTTCAGGACATTTCGAGAACTTTTATTTCTGCAAAAAAACAACACCATGGCAATTCTGCTGAAAACAACGTTAGGCCGGGTTAGTTCCATTCAAATCATGCAAATTAGAGTCCAAAACAAGGGCAAAAGAGTTCAGAAAAGTAGATACGACAGAGGCGTATCAGGGGACAAGAGGGTTTACACCGCTGCATGGAGGGGGAGAGAGTTAGTGGTAATGACGGCAAAGTTGTTGGTGTAGATCGCCGTCATGATGGTTGCCCTGACGGTGCTCCGGCGCCATCGGGACAGAGGGGGAGATCCCCCTCCTACTTCTTCTTCCTCCTTGGCCTCCAACTGCGAGGAGGGTTTCCCCTCTAGTCGATGGCTGCCATGGCTCCCAGACGGTAGGAGCCCCTACGAGATTGGATCTATGTCTTTGTTTCTCTTCTCTTTTTGCTACTGTTTTCTCACCCTTCACCGTTTCTTAAATATTCGGAGATCCGTAACTCCAATCAGGCTGAAATATTTAGGTTATTTTATCACAAAAATGTATTTCTTGTGGCGAAATTGGGCCCCAAGCGACTTAAGGGGAGCCACAAGCCATCACGGCGTGGCCAACCTCCTAGCCACGCCCCATTGGCTTGTGCCTCGGGCACCGTGTTGCGTTGATTCTTCTTCCCAAAATTCACATATATTCCAAAAAATATCCATATTTTTTTATCTCTTTCGGACTTCATTTTATATGGAATTTATGAGAAACAAAAAATAGGACCTGGAACTTGGCATTGGATATGTAAGTTAGTCCCCAAAATAATATAAAATGTTGCCAAAAGTACATGAAAGTTGTAGAACATTGGCATGAAACAACCAAAAATTGTAGAACATTGGCATAAAATGTCACCACTCTTGTTGAAAAGTCTCAATGCGGTTAGAGTGTCTTGAGCTACACCTGCAACGCCTCCAACTGTAGGGGAACGTTGCATGGGAAACAAAAAATTTCCTACGCACACGAAGACCTATCATGGTGATGTTCATCTACGAGAGGAGATTTGGATCTATGTACCCTTGTAGATCGCACAACAGGAAGCGTTAAGAAACGCGGTTGATGTAGTGGAACGTCTTCACGTCCCTCGAACCGCCCCACGAACCGTCCCGCGATCCGTCCCACGATCCGTTCCGATCTAGTGCCGAACGGACGGCACCTCCGCGTTCAGCACACGTACAGCTCGACGATGATCTCGGCCTTCTTGATCCAGCAAGCAAGACAGAGAAGTAGATGAGTTCTCCTGTAGTGTGACGATGCTCCGGTGGTAGTGATGATCTACTCCTGCAGGGCTTCGTCCGAGCTCCGCCCGAGCTCCGCAGAAATCCGATCTAGATGTCGAACTATGTGGTCTAGGGTTGAGTTGCACGTGGCAAGAGTTGTCTCAGATCAACCCAAAAATACCACTATATATAGGAGGGAGGGGGAGGGGCTTGCCTTGAGGGCCAAGCCCTCAAGGGGTGCACCGGCACTAGGAGGAGGAGGACTACTCCAATTCGGTTTGGGGAAGGAGGAGTCCTCCTCTTCTTCCCACCTCCCCTTTTCCCTTTTTCTTTTTCTTTTCTTTTGGAATTTCTTTATGTGGCGCCATGGGCCCTTGGGCTGACTCCACCAGCCCACTAGGGACTTGTGGCGCCACACTATGGCTTTGGGCTCATTCCCGGGTGGGTGGGCCCCTCCCGGTGAACTCCCGGAACCCATTCATCACTCCCGGTACACTGCCGGAATTGCCCGAAACTTTCCGATAACCAAATGAAACCATCCTATATATCAATCTTCGTTTCCGTACCATTTTGGAAACCCTCGTGATGCCCGTGATCTCATCTGGGACTCCGAACAACATTCGGTAACCACACATATAACTCAACTATGCTAAAACATCATAGACCTTAAGGGTGCAGAGCCTGCGGGTTCGAGAACTATGTAGAAATGCCCCAACGCACTCATCGGTCAATATCCAATAGCTAGACCTGGATGCCCATATTGGATCCTACAAATTCTCTGAAGATCTTATCGGTTGAACCTGAGTATCAAGGATTCATATAATCCCGTATGTCATTCCCTTTGTCCTTCGATATGTTACTTGCCCGAGATTCGATCGTTGGTACCCGCATACCTATTTCAATCTCGTTACCAACAAGTCTCTTTACTCGTTCCGTAATACAAGATCCTGTGACTTACACTTAGTCACATTGCTTGCAAGGCTTGTGTGTGATGTTGTATTACCGAGTGGGCCCTCAGATACCTTTCCGTCACACGGAGTGACAAATCCCAGGCGTGATCCATACTAACTCAATGGGCACCTTCGGAGATACCTGTAGAACACCTTTATTGTTGCCCAGTTATGTTGCAACGTTTTATGCACACAAGGTATTCCTCCGGTGCCAGCGAGTTATATGATCTCATGGTCATAGGAACAAATATTTGACACTCAGAAAACAATAGCAATAAAACGGCATGATCAATATACTACGTTCATAGTTTGGGTCTAGTCCATCACATGATTCTCCTAATGATGTGTTCCAGTTATCAAGTGACAACACTTGCACATAGCCAGAAAACCTTGACTATCCCTGATCATTTCGCTAGCCAACTAGAGGCTTGCTAGGGACATTGTTTTGTCTATGTATCCACACATGTATCTATGTTTTCATTCAATACAATTATAGCATGGATAATAAATGATTATGTTTAAACAAGAAATATAATAATAACTATTTATCATTGCCTCTAGGGCATATTTCCAACACCAACATCATCTAGGTCGGAATCATCTTGGGCAACTATTGCCTCCCCCCTTCTCTTTTCTTGAACTTGGAGTTCGATGGGTTGGGAAACTTCTTATTTTTAGAAGTCTTTGGAAATCTTGGTTTGTCTTTTCTCTTCTCATACGTGCACTCATTTTAGAAGTAATTGGTTTATTCACAATTGTAGCAAGTCCTTACTTTCTTGTTTGGAAATCTCCCCTTGAATTTTCCCGCACTAAAATTCTTCACAAGGAAAGTCGTGTCTTCATATGCGGGCCCCTCATCCGAGTCAATTTCATAACCTTCTTCATCATCATCTTCTTCTTCTTCACTAACATCATCATCCTTACATGCTTGGCCTTCAAGGCAAGGTTTTTCTTGGGTGATGAGGAACCATGCATGGCATGGTGTCTTGTAGCATTGTTCTTGGATTTTTCAAATACTTGGAAGGTTGAAATGACATCATCAGGAGACATGTCCTTGAAACCATGCTCTCTTCATATGTCACATACCATTCGATGGTGATATGGAGCAAGTGCATTTAGCAGTTTATCCACAAGAAACCGTTTGGTCAAGTTCAATCCATCTTGGCTCTTGTCACAATCATATGTCTTAATGTCGACAATTAGTGTCATCAATCGCTCAAGGAGATGCTTGGGGTTTTCACCTTTATACTTGCAAATATTGTCATGCCCCTTTTGTAATCTCCTACTGTCGGGGAAATCGACACCTATGGGAAGCTTTAAGGGTCCCTTGATCATTCGGCGGAGGGAGAGAGGCGGCGCGGAGAGCGGAGCTAGCAATCAGCACTGGTAACGTCCTTTACCTAGGTTCGGGACGCTTGGCGCGTAACACCCTACTCCTGCTTAGTTTTGTATTGGGGGCTTACTATAGGGTTATGTGCTACAGTAACTTAACTGGTGATAAGGGAGTCTAAAAACCCAAAAAGGTCAAACCCCTAGAAATGAGCCTTGGGCCTCCTTTTATAGGCAAAGGGATCACCAACAGTGCGCTCACGGGTTGCATAGTGAACAGGGTTCACCGCTTATCTTGCTACTGTGTTGTCAGAGGCAGCAAATGCCTTGTCTGACCCGTGACCTGAAGCAAGGTGGCTTCGACACGTACCCAGGTGTATTGACACCTGGGCTTTGTGCTGGCGCATGAGGGATGCACTGGAGCGGTGGCGGTCGGTGGCGTTGTGGCAGGAGGGACATCTGGCGGGCGGAGGGAGCTTGCCGACCTGGCGCCCTTGCCCATGGCCTCACCCATCTTCCAGGCAAGGATGGTTTGCTGGGGTCTTGGATATCTACCCGACAAGGAGGGTTTTCCTGGGTCTTGCAAGTCTTTCCGACGAGGAGGGCTCACCGGGGCCTTGTGAGTCTTCCCGGCAAGGAGGGCTCGTCGGGGTCTTGTATCCTGGGCTGGTTCTTCACACCTCTTGTGGGGCGTGGTATCGGCAAGCCTTGGATTTACCTTCCCGTCGGCTGTCTAGGTGTGCTGCCGCCAAGTGTGTTGATGGTGCCCGTGACAAGTCTGGGGCGCAGGAGACCCCAGTCTCTAGTGCACCGGCACATACTATACAAGAAGAAATGACGATCTTCTCGTCTTGGTCATCACAATGTCGTCCCATAGATCCTTTGGACTGGAGAGTTGAATGCAGGGCCTTTTTTGCTTGTCACACATGCCCTTTCTTATGAGCGTAATTGCGGTGTCATTTAGGTGCTTGTCATATTCTTCACCCAGTGTGAGATTCTTGGGGTTCACAGGGTTGCAAACCTAAGATGATCCGGCATACCAATTCCCAATGAAGCAAAAGCCGCAGTGTCATCTAGTAAAGGGGTGTTGCCCCCAGCATTATACTTTGGTTTATTCACTCTAGATTTTACATATAACCATCGAACACTGGTGTTATCACCACCTTGAGGTTGTTCACCAAAAGTAGTAAGAGGGGCCATTGGTTGCTTTGTCACACCCAATGGGTTCTCAGGTGATGGAATTTTTGCAGCCAACGCATCCAACCTCATTTTGACCAATGCATCAATAGAAGGTTCATCTTCCTAATTTTTCTTAGCAAGGGACCTTTATAAATCCTCACAAATGAAGGATTTGTGCACTTCCGAAGAATATGTACCTTCATCAAGAGGAAGTGCAACCAAGGGGTTCCCATCCATATCCATCTCACTCTAGGGTGGTTAAGCCACAAGACTGGAGCACGAAGCTCTGATACCAATTGAAAGGATTGAGATGGACCTAGAGGGATGAGGGTGAATAGGTATAATCCCAAATATTCATTGTTACTTAGCAATTTTAGGCAGTATTGCACAATATGAAAGTCATCCTAACTATTGTTAAGGTGCTAACAGTACAAAGTAGATTACGGAAGCAACAAGTAATAAGATAGGAAAGCAAAATGTAATACAAGAAAGTGCAAGAGACAAGTAACCACAAGTAGGGAGTTAGGGTTAGGAATAACCGCAACACAAAGAGACTAGGATGTATTCCGATGTTCACTTACTTGGAGGGAAGCTACATCACCACTTAGAGAGGTGGATGTTACCACAAAGGCACACCAACGCCATGAAGGCTCACCCGATTTTCTCCCTGATACTGCACCACAAAGGAATTTCTCAACCACTAGTGATAGATGTTGTGGTGGTCTCCAAACCCTAGCAAACTTAGTGGGGGTAATCACAATGGTTGATTCTCACCGGAGAACTCCTACCACCTTGGATTATCCAACATCCAAGAGTAACAAGAACGATGGGGCAAAGCTCAAGACTTTCTCTACTCACAAATTTCTTTGGTCAAGAGAAGGGGAAGGAGTTGATCTATCACTTGATTGGAGAACTTCTCGCAATACTCTCAAATGCCTTTGGGAACTTGGATTTGGTGTATTATGGTGTGTGAGAGAGAAATGTATGTTCTAGGGTTAGCTCAAATTGAATGGTCAACCTTATCTTGAGGTGGGAGAAAGCTATATGAAGTGGTAGTGAGAATATGGCCGTTGTGGAGTAAGTGACTGGCACTGGTTGGACATTCGGTCCATGGACTGAACATCTGAAATGGAGATAATATCACACGGGTAAAACAGAGCCAGAGTACGGAAGCACAGGAGTGATGCATCCGGGGGTGGCCCGGACATCCAGCCCTCCAGTGAAGACCCAAACATCCGGCGTACCAGTCCATAATTACCACACATTTTTGGTGTAGGTAGGTTAGATTTCCGGAGGGAGCCTTGGATATCTCGGGGCCCACACATCCGGCAGGGTGCCGGACATCTGGCTCATATTACGTGAGAATTATATGTTGTGTGGATAACATGGGGGCAGATATCCAGGGCACCACCCAGAAATCGGGGGGGGGGGGGAGTGTCGGACATCCATCTCATATTAGGTGAGAATCTGATGGTCTATGGATAGCATGGGGCCAGATATCTGGGGCACCACACGCATTGCTAGCGAATGTTGAACGCCTGGACATCTGTCCATCATAGAAAAACATCTTTTGCTATGAATAGTGGGTGCGATTTAGAAGAGGTAAGGAGTTTGAATTGACTTCAGCATGTCTTTTACTAACCCTATCGACACCCTCTTAAAAGTGTTGGATCCCTATCCTCAAGAATAAAAGGAAACGAGATCCGTAAACTTCTTTGTTCCTTCTTTCTCAAGTCAGATTAATTCCACACGTGTGTGAGCCATACCTATTGTCATTTGAGGGCTAATACATATATTTACTTGACAAACACCATTAGTCCTATACATGTACATTTAAATATCCATCAACATATGATATAAGGGCACGATTGCACTTTTACAGACGAAGAAGTAGTTGAGTTTGATGGTGCATTCACGTAATGTTTCACAACAAAACATTTGCATGAAATTGCCAACACGAAACGTAATCCTAGCAAGAGGCGATACATAGATGAAACTGGCTTTGGAGATCTCATGAGCATCTCACCTTTCACAACGCCACATGATGTGATGGAGTGGTTAACAATGAACATCCATATTGGCAAAAATGAGCTTGGGTATTGCACCCACCTTATCTTTTTTTTATCTCGCATCATGTACTTTCTTCAGATCATGTTTTAACAACAACAATTTAACACATTTTTGGGGTTTCAGGTTGAGCCAGAATAAGGTTATTATTTTTACAAGATACCTGGTGAAGAAGGTTTTCAATATCCCATCAGGCAAGAGAACAACTAAGCTTTTCAAGATACATGAACAGTGTGACCTTCGCAACATTTATCAAAAGAATGCCAGGGCTCCAATTGCGTATATAGTGGATGTGATTCACAATGCAAGGAATGATGATGGACATACTACCAGGAGGTCATGGGTGCTCTTGGCGGTCGCGTTAGTTTTAACCCAATGCATTGGGAACATGGTTCCCTTAGAGTACTTGAAAATCCTTGAAGAAATGGACAAGGTTACTGAATTTGCTTGGGATTAGTGTTTTTTAAGATTTGCGGTGAACGAGGTCAAGAAGTGCTAGGACAAGATTAAATCACTTGCTAGAACCTCATTCTAGGTTGGGGGCTGCTTCCCTATGTTAGCGTAATACGTCTTTATTTCTATAATTAATCAATCACCTCACAAACCTCACAATATGTTTTTGTTTTTTATAATCACAATTATTTTTGTTTGAGATATTATGTATTGTGTTGTTATCTGGTTATTTACATGGATCATTTGATATTCCCTCAAGTTGCAATCAACGATCACTATCGTGGTTTTGTCACGACAGATGTCCTCATGAAAGGACTTAGTGATGGGGTCATCGCAACTATGTGGTGACCCAAAGGATTTAATTGGGAGCGAGAGACGATTTTACCCAGGTTCAGCCCCTCTGATCGAGGTAAAAGCCTACATCATGCTCTGTGTATATTGATGTGGAAATGGATTACAAGGGTGCTGATTCGTGTGACCTAGCCCTCGATTGGTGATAACTTAAGTCTATCATCCCTAGAGATTCGCCTTTATATACAGGTCGAGACCCTAGGGTTAAAAGAGTCCAGGTCACGTATGATTCGTGACCTGACATGTCTCTAATTGGCCTTACTTCTATCACAAGGAAACTTCTAAGACCCTTCTTCTATATGGGCCATAAGTCGTCATCTTTGTGTCTCGGGCTACAACTAGTTCTTATGGCTCCGCCTTATGCCTTCTACTTCTTATGTCATGGCCCATCTTGAACATCAATGTTGAGCCGCCATCATCTTGACCCGGCCTCTTGGGGCGGGTCTCATGGCAGGATAATATCCCCAACATTAGGCCCCAGATTGACTTGAATTTGTTCACATCAATAAACCTTTCTCGTAATCTTGGCGGCTCACACACAACCCAAGTTTGTCCTCCAATGGAAGAAACGCTGGCTTGCAGTGTCCTTCTGAACTTCTGCTCCATTTCTTAATGATGTCAGCCACCCCGAGATTTTAGGGATCTTTATGACGTCATTCCAACGACTCCTTTAACTTATCCGTTTGGCCCGTCAATCGAGGTGCCATCAACTCCGAAATTTACTGTGTCTCCTAGATTCCCGCGCCTGCCATTTCCATTTTTGCCTCGGCCTTTAAATATCGACAAGGATACCTATTTTACTTCTACCCTGCTCCTATTCTCCATCTTCTACCTTGAGCCCGAGCCTGCATCGCGCCGCCGCTGTGTTTCCCATCATCAAGCGCTCCGGTATGAGGGCTCTGTCGCCGCGCGCCTTCTACTCCGAACCACAAGCCTTCTTTGCCTCCATCAACGCCAGCACGCAAGATTTTTGTTTCTTGTCCTCGATCTTCTTAGGTCATCCGATGTAGTTCAATGTAGTTCATAGGGTTCGTATTGTGTTCATCACCATTATAAATCTGTTTAATTCTTCAACGAAAACCTTCGCCACCGATAGGTTGCGGGAAAAGTAGGAATCGCGTTCTCGTATAAACCTCCCTGGATGATGTGTGGGAACCTTATGAATACTAGTTGTTGCTGCCCCATATTTTCCAGTCGTCTAGGACTACTAAATTCCTTTTTCACGTACCATTGGTAGATCCGTTTTTCCGCACACTTTGGTAGAAAACTGTTTGTCCAGTACTTAGTGGAATCTGACATCACGGTTCCTTCGTAAGTCATTTTCACCCTCACACCGACTTCTTTGATATTTTGTAACTCGCCATCTCTGTGAACCGCCCTCACATTAAGGCGACTCAAACATTTGCGAACTTTCTCAGTATTTGTGTCTTGAACTCCTCGCTTCCTCAAGCAATTTTTGTTCATTGAAATAACCCACCAAATGTACTTATGCAGCCCATTTCCTTCCTGGATCTGTCGGTATGTCGAAACTATCAAAATGTGACTGGTTGCCATCATAAATTGGCGATGCCGCCATCTAGCGATGCTTGTTAGTAGGAGTTTTGTGTGTAAGGAGATGATCAGATGGAGAGCCGCCACTCGAGAGGTACGACCTCAGCCCGCCGAAGGAGAAGTTGTGGTGTTCACTAATCATCTAGAACGAGGCTTTTCTCGCATGGTTCAAAATTCTTTCGAGACGCTGTAAACTTCTACAACCATCACGCTCAAGACCTAGGTCCCAACTCAATTAGTAATTTATGTCAGTTTCAAGTCTTCTGCGAAGCGTACCTCGGGATACAACCCATTGTTCCCTTATTTACGGAGTTCTTCCATTTAAACTGCTAGACATAATGGGCTGATGCTCCTAGCTTAAAGCTCGGTGGAGTCACAATCTAGAGGCGGTGCGAGTGTGGTTTTCCTGATGCCACCTTGCCCAGTCACCCCAAGGGCTGGGGAAAAACTTCGTTTAATTGCAAGAATACCGCACCTGCTGAAGAAAATCCTCTGCCGGGATTCAGAGAAGAGTGCCTTCCAATGGCTTTCCAGCTTCCCGGTGCATTGACCTCGCAAGAACAAGCCGCCCATACTTTTATCTGGTCAAAACTTAGAGCTTTGAACGCCAATGGCTTGACCGGAGTTGAATTGATCCGATGCTGGGTGGAATGGCGTATCATGCGCTTAAGCCGCCGAGATGGACTGATGTGCCATTATGACAGCGACTTAAACAATGCTCAACGCTTCACAAATGTAATGCTTGATTCTGAAGAAGTTAATAGCATTGTGAAGAAGCTATGTGGTGATCCCAAGAAAGTATGTTCTAAAACTAGTTTGAAACCATTCTGCATCCAGAATCCGGCTCCTGAGGTAAATATATTTAACCATCACCCGCCTTACTTGGTATTTCGTTTATTCCTTGGAGAACTTCCCCCATTTTTATACTGCTGTACAAAAACGGGCCCTTCTGGAAGCGTAGACCAGCGAAGCCAGAAGTTAAAAAGGTCAAAACCGCTGCGAAGAAGAAGAAGAAAACCAAAATAGCTGTGGCTGATTCATTTGTTGTGGGCGAGTCACAGAACATTGAAGAACTATATGAGGTAAATGTCTAGTCTATCCCCTTAGTGTGTCACGTGTTGTTCTAACCATTCAATTTAATCTCAAGGGGGATGACGTTGAAAGTAATGCTGAAGATGCCGAGGTAATTTCAATATCTTGTGACTCAAATATTTCCTTGGAAAGGTCTCCAAGGTTGGTTTGTAGGAAAGTTCCTATGAATCATCCAGTTACTTATTTGGATCCTAACTTCCTTTTGAAGAAGGCTTTATATACTCCAAAGCTCCACACCCGTAGCTCCTCAGGTGATCTTATGGCGGGTCTGCCTGAGAAATCCTCTGGTCGTAAATGACGCACTGAGGTGTCTCTTGTTTCTTTATCAACTGTATCAGGTTTGTTAATTGCTCAAACACACAAGATTTTTCACCTTAATAGGTGTCTCCTCCTTCATTTGGTGATTCAGCGTCTTCAAAATTGCCACCCCTTGTTCATCTCCCATGGTACATTATTATTTGTCTATACAACACTAGCTTCCGTGCTTCATATTTCATTATATATACCTCAACCTTTCATTCCTTAGGTCTCAAGAAAAGAAAAGGAAAACCGACGGGTCAGTCCCAAATAGTGAAGCACCTGAAGTGGGGGAAGCAAATGTTTCTATCCTGATGCTCCAGTTGAACTAGCTGAAACTCATGATGAACCTCCTGAGAGCAATGTTATGGATGATGTCCCTGATGTTCAAGTTGACCCAACAGAAATTGACAATACGGCCATGGAGGCGAGTCAGAGAGAAAATCTCAACCTGCCAAGTCCTCTGAAGACAACCAAAGATGCTATGCTCCAAGAAGAAGTTGTCGTCATTATTGGGACGGTCACACGATGCCGGTCTTTAATGTGCTCGCTAAACATACTGCCAAGGATGTCTCAACCGAAATAGATAAAGGGAAAACTAAACTTGACCTTCCCAATATTGAGAAACTAAACTTTTAAGAACTACATGCGGGATATCTGAACCATCTCTCCATGAGCCGGGACATGGAAGCCAGCCTGGTAAATATGATGAAGAAGAGATACGAGGTACGGTGTTGTGTAATAAATTACCCCATATATCGCTTTGTAGCCCCCAAGGGCCGGGTCATATTCTTGAAGATGAGCCAGGTCTTGTTAATAACTTCAAAACTTCAACCTCTAGCACCCAAGAGCTGGGACATCTTCTTGAAGATGAGCCGGATCATGTAAATAACTTGAAAACCTTAACCTGTAGCCCCCAAGGGCCGGCTCATCTTCTTGAAGATGAGTCGGGTATTGTAAATAATCTTGAAAGCTTCAACCTGTAGCCCCCAAGGGCCGGGTCATCTTCTTGAAGATCAGTCGGGTCTTGTTTAATAACTTAAAATCTACTACATTAGCCCCAAGTGTCAAGTACATTGCTTGCAATCTGCTTGAGACTTGATACCAAATGATCAATCCGTCTAGGTAGCTTCGAGCTAACTTATCCGGCTTGCTTGATTATCTAGGAAACTATAAGCTAGGCTGACTCATCCTTAAGTGGCATGAAGAAAAGTTTGGCACGTCAACAAGACGCCAGGGCTGCAACTGACGAAATACTTTGAGTCTCTCTGACAAAACTTGAAAAAGCCAAGGCTGAGCACATATTATACAGAGAGTCGGTTGAAGCTGACAAAGCCGCTCTGTTGAACCATGCTGAAAATGCCGAGGGTTAGCTCAAACTAGTTACGGAAGAATTGACAAGTCAACGACGACACATCTCCAAGATGACCAGTGCTGTCTTTGGTAAGTATTTTGTATATTGTCCATTGCAACCATTGTAAAGGACACAAAGCGCCAAACGACTTATGTTTCATTTTTTTCTTGTGGGCCCTCGATCCGCCAATCTTCAAGATGACTGTGTGTTGAAGATGAAAGTGCTAAATACCCTGATAGAGCAACTCTATGATGGCGGCTTATTCACCATCAAGGCTGTGTGGGGTGACAAAGAGCCAATAAAATTCATTAGTGATATGTTGAGGCGGATCTTGACCATACCCAAGCATATAGAGGAAATAAAGAAATCAGCTGCACAGAAAGGGCTAATCACGGCTATGAGCCGGTCTTTCGCTTATGCTCCAGAACTCAAGCCGGACGAAATGCCAGACGGGTTTCCTGAGTATAAAGATGATGGCTCAGAGTTTACTCAAGAAGACTACGCCCACTGCATAAGGGATGTTCGTCCTGCAGCAAGCCGGCTTGCCGAATGTCTTGACCTATCCAAGTAGCAGGAGGCTTATGATGACAACCATAAGCATGTGCCACCTCCCAGTTTTGCACCAATGGACCTTACTTCTCTGCGTCGTAAGCATCTTTTTGCCTCTGATGCTGATCCGTCAACCATATTGACACATGAAGTTGAATTTTATGCTTTAATCAATTGCACGTTTGATATGGACAACTTCTAGATCCAAGACCCCGAAAGCTCGGAATAGGGTAACCCGGAGGTGGCTTAAACGAGGCGAGTCCCGAAGCTTCAACCTCGAGAAAAATACTAAACCTGGAGGGAACTTGCCACTGGGTTAATATGGAAAAAACTTTGGCCTTCGTGAGCCATGTAATATTTTTAAATGTACTTAAACTACTATATATTTGCATGAGTATGGATGCCGAAACTTTCTGGCGTTAGCTTTTAATACAAGTCGCCTGTTTGAGCTGTCATTGTCTAGGAAATGTGTTTCCTTCCCCTCTTTGAAAAGGACTTTAGAGTCACCAAACTTTGGATGAGTCAGTAAAGCTATTGGATCTCTCCCTGACAAAGACAACACCATATAAGGTGACAAATAAGCTGGCTCAATGAGTCGCAGCGGTAGACGGACTTGCAATGCTCTAGTCATACGCTAAGTGGTTTTTGCAAAAACCTTTATGTTTTTACACTGGCCGACCACGCTCAAGACAAGCTTCCGTGAAGCAGGTTCTGTGAACCCATGGTTTGTCTATTTACCATATGCTAGCTCTCACAAGCACCTCAATGTTTTAACTTTGGGAAGTTCAGGGTCAAAGATTGGATTGACTCGCCAAGAGTACACGAGGCCTATAGGGCGAGTCGCAAAACATACAGTCCAGTATAACCATTGTAATGTGTTAATTTTTCACTAGCCAAGAGGTATTAAGGCGGAAATCTATGAGTTAGAAGCACCCAAGTTACCTATGATCAAGGAAAAACGGGCATATGATTGCAGAAGAAAATTCTATTACTGCTAAACAACCTAGGGACTAGTCGTCCCCCAAGTAAGCCGGTTTTATTGTTCATGATCATAAATTGGCCCCTATGTTTGAACAGTGCATCATGGCACTTGGTCCTCTTTGGCTTATTAGTATCTATGTTTGAACGATCGCAACATGGCGGCTCGTCCTCTTTGATACTAATAGCGTCCATGTTTGGATGAGCTCCTTGGCGGCAACTCATCCTCTTGGGGGCTTATGTAAACAATAAAGACTCATGCTCAATATATAGCCTGAAATTGCAGAGACCAAGAATTTCGTGGGCGTTGGCTTTATTGTTGTGATGTAAATAGAACAAAATACAAAACTATGTACATGAATAAGGAGCAATAGCTATAAGTGTAGTAAGGCTGCAGGTGAGCAATGTTCCATGAGCGAGTCATCTCTTCCTCCGAGGTTGGCCTATCAGGACGAAGATCGATCAAGTAGTAAGAACAATTTAACAAGGCTTTTTCTTACAATGAAGGGTCCTTCCCATGTAGGCGATAGCTTGTGCATGCCTGTGTGATCTTGAATCATTCAAAGCACTAAGTCGCCATCCTGGATGATCCGACTCTTGACCCATCGACTGTGATAGCGATGCAAGTCTTGTTGGTAGATAGCCGATTGTGCCGCAGCTAAATCACGTGCTTCCTCCAGAGCATCCAAGGAATCTTGACGCACTCGCTCATTGTATCCTTCCATGTACACGGCGACTCTGGGAGAATCATGCCTTATATCGCTTGGAAGAACCGCCTCAGCCCCATAGACAAGGAAAAAGGGAGTATAACCAGTGGATATGTTTGGTATTGTTCTGATGCTCCAAAGACTAAGGGGAGTTCTTTGACCCAACAACCCGGAGTGCGCTGTAAAGGAACCACGAGCCATGTCTTGTAAATAATCTTGAAAGCTTAAACATGTAGCCCCCAAGGGCCGGAGCATCTTCTTGAAGATGAGCCGGGTCTTGTTTAATAACTTAAAAGCTAGTGCATTAGCCCCCAAGTGTCAAGTATATTGCTTGCAATCTGCTTGAGACTTGATACCAAATGATCAATTCGTCCAGGCAGCTTCGAGCTAACTTATCCATCTTGCTCGATTATCTAGGAAACTATAAGCCAGGCTGACTCATCCTTAAGTGTCATGAAGAAAAGTTTGGAACATCAACAAAACCCCAAGGCTGCAGCTGAGGAAAAACTTTGAGTCTCTTCGATAGAACTCGAAAAAGCCAAGGCCGAGCACATATTACACAGAGAGTCGGCCGCAGCTGACAAAGACACTCTGTTGAAACATGCTGAAAACACCGAGGGTCAGCTAAAACTAGTTATGCAAGAATTGAATGGTCTACGGCGAGAAATCTCCAAGATGACCAGTGTTGTCTTTGGTAAGTATTTTGTATATTGTCGAGTGCAACCATTGTAAAGGACACAAAGCATCAAACTACTTATGTTTCATTTGTTCCTTCCCGGCCCTCGATCCGCCAATCTTCAAGACGACTGGGTGTTGAAGCTGAAAGCGTTATATACCCTGACAGAGCAATTCTATGCTGGCGGCTTATTCACCATCAAGGCTGTGTGGGGTGACAAAGAGCCGGTAAAATTCATCAATGATATGTTGAGCCGGCACTTGACCATACACAAGCATATATAGGAAATAAAGAAATCAGCTGCATGGAAAGTGCTAATCACGGCTATGAGCCGGTCTTTAGCTTATGCTCCAGAACTCAAGCGGGACAAAATAGCAGGCGGGTTTCCTGAGTATAAAGATGATATCTCAGAATTTACTCAAGAACACTACGCCCAGTGCATAAGGTGTTGGAAATATGTCCTATAGGCAATAATAAATTGGTTATTATTATATTTCCTTGTTCATGATAATCGTTTATTATCTATGCTAGAATTGTATTGGTTGGAAAGTCAAATACATGTGTGGATACATAGACAACACAACGTACCTAGTGAGCCTCTAGTTGACTAGCTCGTTGATCAAAGATGGTCAAGGTTTTCTGGCCATAGGCAAGTGTTGTCACTTGATAATGGGATCACATCATTAGTAGAATGATGTGATGGACAAGACCCAAACTATAAACGTAGCATATGATCGTGTCAATTTATTGCTACTGTTTTTCTGCATGTCAATGTATTTGTTCCTATGACCATGAGATCATGCAACTCCCGGACATCGGAGGAATACCTTGTGTCGTGGTTTTGTCACGGAAGATGTCCTCATGCAAGGACTTAGGTGTGAGGCCATCGCAACCATGTGGCGGCTTGAGAGGGGTTGGTCAGAATTGAGAGACGTGAGTTTACCCAGGTTCGGCCCCTCCGATGGAGGTAAAAGCCTACGTCCTGCTTGTGTTTCATTGATGAAGTTGATGATCTCGAATACAAGGGTGCAGACTCGGCACCTCTAATCTCGTGGGTGTCTAATCTATCTATCTCATGATTTGTCTTGTCTTGACCTAAGTTGTCAATCTTGTCCCTCTTGGGGCGCCTTTCCCCTCCTTATATAGGTGGAAGGGGTAGGTTTATATGTAGAGTCCTAATAGGAGTAGGAATAGGACTAGTCACTCTTGAATCCTAATCCGGGTCTTGTTTCCTTCTTGTGGGAGTCTTTCCTCTTCTTGGGCCTTCTCTTGTGAGCCGGCCTTCTTGGCCTCTTTATGAGTCGCCTTATGCCAGGGTGCACGCCTGGCCTTGGGCCTTTGTCGTTTGCGTGAGTCGCCCACCGGGTCACTGTTGAGTCGCTGGTGAGTCGCCAAGTCCTTGGTGGGTCATACTTCAAGTCGGGTTACACTCCGGGGTATATCCACGACATTAGCCCCCAGGTTAGCTTGAATTTATTCATGGTAAGCTCCTGAAATAAGAATAATAAATATGTTAAGGGACCGGCTTGGTCCTCTGGCCGGCTTGATGTACTGAAGTGGCTCCTTGAAAAATCCGGGTTTGTCGTTTGAACTGTCCTCAATCATTTCGCAGGTACGTGTCCTCCATAATAAAATACATATGACATTGAATCAACCTCCAATGCTTTGGCTTGATGAAAATTTGGGGAATAAGAAATCCACACAATGTTGTACCGACTTCTCTTGCTTCGACGGGTTATGATTGACAATGGCGGGTCATGATTGCTAATTGCAGGTCATAATTGCTAATGGCGGGTCATGACTATTGCTAATTCCCCGTCAAACAATTGAACTCCAATTGACTATATCGAATTATTGGGGATAAAGAAATTCGTGTGATGTTGAGCCGGTCTTTCAATGCTTCAACTAGATAAAAATATACTGAGCCGGTCTCCCAATACTTCACCTCCATGACGAAATGTAATGTGCTCTTCAACTTTTTGATATATCTATATTACCTATAGCCCCAAAACTCCAATTTTATCAGTTTATGATGACCTGGTGTTTTGCAATAATATCTTTGACCATGTAGCCCCCAAGTGTCGGGTTGTCTTCCTTGCAGCAGCCTGGGACTTTTAATCATCTTACAATATAAAGCTTCAGCTAGTGTAGCCCCCAAGGGCCGGGTCATCAGTGTGTGATGGTCCTGGTCTTCAATTTGAACCTTGAATCGTCTCCAACGTATCTATAACTTTTGATGGTTCGATGCTATTATCTTGTCAACTTTGGATGTTTTATATGCATGAATATGCTATTTTATATCTTTTTTGGGACTAACCTATTAACTCAGTGCCAAGTGCCAGTTTCTGTTTTTCCGTGTTTTTGACCCTTTTTCAGACGGAGTCCAAATGGAATAAAACTTTAGGATGATTTTTTTGGACTAAAAGGGACCCCCGAAGGTTTGGAAGAAGGCCAGAAGACCACGAGGGAGTCACAAACCCGGGAGGCGCGACCACCCACGTAGGCCACACCTACCAGGCTTGTGACCTCCTCGTGGGCCCAACCGACGTAATTCCACCGCCATAAATTCCTATAAATTCAGAAACCCCCAGAAAGAAACCTAGATCGGGAGTTCCGCCGCCGCAAGCCTCTATAGCCACCAAAAACCAATCTGGAGCCCGTTTCGGCACCCTGCCGGAGGGGGAATCCATCTCCGGTGGCCATCTTCATCATCTCGGCGATCTCCATGACAAGGAGGGAGTAGTTCTCCCTCGGGGCTGAGGGTATGTACCAGTAGCTATGTGTTTGATCTCTCTCTCTCTCGTGTTCTTGCGATGTCTTGATATCGATGTACCGTGGGCTTTGCTACTATAGTTCGATCTTAGGATGTTCTTCCCCCTCTCCCTCTTGTAATGAATTGAGTTTCCCCTTTGGAGTTATCTTTTCGGATTGAGTCTTTGAGAAAACTTGATGTATGTCTTGCACGTGTCTATCTGCGGTGATCAACTTGCAGGTTCGTGACATTGGGAACCTATGCATATGGGTTGGCACACGTTTGATTCATGTGAGTACTCGATGTATGTTTTGGTGATCAACTTGTGGTTTCGTGACATTGGGAACCTATGCATAGGGGTTGTCACATGTTTTGACTCTCTGGTAGAAACTTTGGGGCACTATTTGACGTTCTATGTGTTGGTTGAATAGATGATTCTGAGATTATGTGATGCATATTTTATAATCATGCCCACGGATACTTGAGGTGACAATGGAGTATCTAGGTGACGTTAGGGTCTTGGTTGATATGTATCTTAAGGTGTTATTCTAGTACGAACTCTATGATAGATCGATCAGAAAGAATAACTCTGTGGTGGTTTCGTATCTGACAATAATCTCTTCATTTGTTCTCCGCTATTAGTGACTTTGGAGTGACTCTTTGTTGCATGTTGAGGGCCAGTTATAGGATCTAGTTATGTTATAATTGTTGAGAGAACTTCACTAGTGAAAGTATGAACCCTAGGCCTTGTTTCCACGCGTTGCAATACCGTTCGTGCTCACTTTTGTTACTAGTTACCTTGCTGTTTTTGTAATTTCAGATTACAAAAACCTATATCTACCATCCATATTGCACTTGTATCACCATCTCTTCGCCGAACTAGTGCACCTATACAACTTACCATTGTATTGGGTGTGTTGGGGACACAAGAGACTCTTTGTTATTTGGTTGCAGGGTTGCTTGAGAGAGACCATCTTCATCCTACGCCTCCCACGGATTGATAAACCTTAGATCACCCACTTGAGGGAAAATTGCTACTGTCCTACAAACCTCTACACTTGGAGGCCCAACAACGTCTATAAGGAGAAGGTTGCGTAGTAGACATCAAGCTCTTTTCTGGCGCCGTTGCCGGGGAGGCTAGGTAAGCGGCACTCACCTCCCGTCAACGAAGCTCTTTTCTGGCGCCGTTGCCGGGGAGGTTAGAGCTTGAAGGTATATCTTTAGATCTTGCAATCGAATCTTTTTGTTTCTTGTTCTTTCTCTAGAAAACTACAAAAAATGGAATTGAGGATGCCTCATATGCTCCATCTTTTCAATGTCTTTCGTGAACATGATGGGAAGGAAAATTGTGCTCAAGTGCTGAAAGAAGAATTACATAGAATGCTTGGCATAGAATATGTGAATGGTGAGCATGATTGCAATGTTGTTAGCATGAATTCTTTGAATACCCATGATGCTAATCATATGCAAAGCCACAAGCTTGGGGATGCTATATTTGATGAAGATGATCTTTTTAGTTCTTCCACTTTGAATGATCAAAATCATTTTGATGAAAGCATGCCCCCTATCTATGATGATTATTGTGAGGATACTTATGCTATAAAGAAGATGGATGATAAAACTTGTCATACTCTCGAGAACCCATTTTCTAAACCTTCTTTTTCATTGTGGACACAATTTGTAGTGCTCAAGTCTTTTACGATACTCCCACTACTATTTTTGAGAATAGATTTCCTTATGTGGAGAGTAGTAAAATTCCTATGCTTGTAGATCATGAAAAGAAAGCCTTTGGTGCTGGTTATATTGTTGAATTCATTCATGATGCTACTGAAAATTACTATGAGAGAGGATCATATGATTCTACTTATTGCAATAGTATCAAGCTTCCTCTCCATGTGTTGAAATTTTTGAAGCTATGCTTGTTTTGCGTTCCTATGCTAGTTGATTCTTGCTCCAACAAGTTGTTTGTTCAAAAAATACCTATGCATAGGAAGTGGGTTAGACTTAAATGTGTTAGCCATATGCCCCATGATGCTCTCGTTGTGCTTAAATCCTTATCTTTTATGTGAGCATCACTGAAATAATCATGCCTAGCTAAGGTCGTTAAACAATAGCGCTTGTTGGGAGGCAACCCAATAAATTTATTTTTGATTTTTTTCTTTATGTTTTGTTTTGTCCATACCATCATAATTCTGTTATGATTGTGTTTTTTGTGTTTTAATTAGTGTTTGTGCCAAGTAAAGCCCTTATGATTAGTTTGGGTGATAGCTGTTTAATCATGCTTACAAAGACAGAAACTTTCTGCTCACGAAGTTATTTTTAGTTTCTATCCAGAGAGAGATTTTGAGTTGATTCTTTTTTCTGCTGATTTATACAAAAATTGGCCTAATTTTCATAATTTGTCAGAATTTTTGGAGGTGCAGAAGTATGGTTCTCATTCATATCATTACATACTGTTCTGTTTTTGACAGATTCTGTTTTCAATACATAGTTTGCTTGTTTTGGTGTTTCCATAGATTATTTTGAGTAATATAAATTGTGGAAATAGTAAGATACATTAGGCATTGTGTGAAAATAATTATGAGTCTGGTTTTGACAGTACCCAAGTGAATGATTTGCTCGTTATCATACTAACCCATCTCACAAAGCTCCGTTAAGTTTTGTGTTGTGAAGTTTTCAAGTTTTGGGTAGAGTTTTGATGGACTATGGAACAAGGAGTGGCAAGATCCTAAGCTTGGGGATGCCCAAGTCATCCCAAGCCATATTCAAGGATACCAAAAATCCTAAGCTTGGGGATGCCCCGGGAAGGCATCCCCTACTTGGGGCTATATTTTTATTCACCACATGATATGTTTTTGCTTGGAGCGTCATTTTATTTTGTTAGAATAAGGTACTTAGGATCTGAAATTCTTAGATGGGAGAGTCCCCACATAGCCAAATAGTTGTTCAACTACTCATTGATCTTCACTTATAGCCAAATAGTTTGTCTTTTGCTCTAGTGCTTCACTTATATCTTTGTAGAGCATTGCAATGGTTCTATTTTATAGAACTAGTTGAACTCTAGTGCTTCACTTAGATCATTTTGAGAGTCTTAAACAGCATGGTACCTTCCTTAGGTTATGAAACTAGTCCTAATATGATAGCATCCAAAGAGGATAAAAACCTTCATATTCATGTGCATTGATTAGTAAGAGAAGTTTTGATTCCTCTCAATTGGTTTTGAGATATGGATATGGTAATATTAGAGTTATGCTAGTGGGGTGTTGTGAATATAGAAATACTTGTGTTGAACTTAGTGATTCCCATAGCATGCACGTATGGTGAACCGCTATGTTAGGAAGTCGGAGCATAATTGATTTATTGATTGTCATCCTTTGGGTGGCGGTCAGGATCTCGCGGTGGTTAACACCTACCAACCCTTCCCCTAGGAGTATGCGTTTAGCACTTTGTTTCGATTACTAATAAAAACTTTCGCAATAAGTATGTGAGTTCTTCATGACTAATGTGAGTCCATGGTATCGATGCACTTTCACCTTCCACCATTGCTAGCCTCTCTAGTGCCGCGCAACTTTCGCCGGTGCACAAACCCACCATATGCCTTCCTCAAAACAGCCACCATACCTACCTACTATGGCATTTTCATAGCCATTTCGAGATATATTGCCATGCAACTCCCACCGTTCCGTCTCATGACATGTGCCGTCACTTTCATATTGCCATTGCATGATCGTAAGATAGCTAGAGAGATGTTTCAACGTCATACGCTAAGCTAGATCGTTGCACATGCCGGTACACTGCCTGAGGCATTTCCAATAGAGTCATCATCGTTCTGAGCTTTGAGCTGTGAGTAAATAAAAGTGTAATGATCATCATTATTAGAGCATTGTACCATGTGAGGAAAAAAATAGGCCAAAGAACCCAAATAAAAAAAGAGAAAAAAAGAGGCCCAAGAGCCCAAATAAAAAAAGAGAGAAGGGACAATGCTACTATCTTTTTCCACACTTATGCTTCATAATAGCACCATGTTCTTCATGATTGAGAGCCTCTCGTTTTGTCACCACCATATGCTAGTGGGAATCTTCATTATATAACTTGGCTTGTATATTCCAATGATGGGCTTCCTCAAAATTGCCCTACGTCTTCGTGAGAAAGCAAGTTGGGTGCACACCCACTAGTTCTCCTTCTGAGCTTTCACACACTTATAGCTCTAAGTGCATCTGTTGCATGGTAATACCTACTCATTCACATTGATATCTATTGATGGGCATCTCCATAGCCCGTTGATATGCCGAGTCGATGTGACCATCTCCTCCTTTTTTTCCTCACAACCTCCACCACACTCTATTCCACCTATTGTTCTATATCCATGGCTCACGCTCATGTATTGCGTGAGAGTTGAAAAAGTTTGAGAAATAAGAGTGCAAAAACAATTACTTGGCCAATACCAGGGTTGTGCATGATTTAAATTCGTTGTGTGGGGATGATGGAGCATAGCCAGACTATATGATTTTGTAGGGATAACTTTCTTTGGCCTTGTTATTTCGAAACTTCATGATTACTTTGCTAGTTTGCTTGAAATATTATTGTTTCCATGTCAATAGTAAACTATTGTTTTGAACCTTACGGATCTGAACATTCATGCCACCAGAAAGAAGTTACAAAGGACAAATATGTTAGGTAGCATTCCACATCAAAAATTCACTCTTTATCACTCCCCTACTCGAGGACGAGCGGGAGTTAAGCTTCGGGATGCTTGATACGTCTCCAACGTATCTATAATATTTGATGGTTCCATGCTATTATCTTGTCAACTTTGGATGTTTTATATGCATGAATATGCTATTTTATATCTTTTTTGGGACTAACCTATTAACTCAGTGCCAAGTGCCAGTTTCTGTTTTTTTCGTGTTTTTGACCCTTTTTCACACGGAATCCAAATGGAATAAAACTATACGATGATTTTTTTTTGGACCAAAAGAGACCCCCGAAGGTTTGGAAGAAGGCCAGAAGAGCCACCAGGGAGTCACAAGCCCGGGAGGCGCGATCACCCTCCTAGGCCGCACCTACCAGGCTTGTGTCCTCCTCGTGGGCCCAACCGACGTAATTCCACCGCCATAAATTCCTATAAATTTAGAAACGCCCAGAAAGAAACCTAGATCGGGAGTTCCGCCGCCGCAAGCCTGTGTAGCCACCAAAAACCAATCTGGAGCCCGTTTCGGCACCCTGCCGGAGGGGGAATCCATCTCCGGTGGCCATCTTCATCATCCCGGCGATCTCCATAACGAGGAGGGAGTAGTTCTCCCTCGGGGCTGAGGGTATGTACAAGTAGCTATGTGTTTGATCTCTCTCTCTCTTGTGTTGTTGAGATGTCTTGATCTCGATGTACCGTGGGCTTTGATACTATAGTTGGATCTTATGATGTTCTTCCCCCTCTCCCTTCTTGTAACGAATTGAGTTTCCCCCTTGTAGCGACCCGACTCAAGACGAGTCAAGCCTCTGTGTTTCTATGCCATCCCTGGATCAGTATGCTGGCACACACAGTACATCAATGTATATATCAAAGTGCAATCACATGTAAAATAGCGTAAAACTGATATATACCTTAAATATCTCAGCGAAAGCGGTCAAGGGAGTGGAGTCCCAATAAACACCAACGGCAAGTTGAGTGTAGACCGTAACCCTGAATCGTACTCTTACTCGTCGAAGACAAATATCTGCAACATGAGACGTTGCAGCCGTGTAGGTCAGCATATTGAATATGTCGGCAAGTCATCAAAGAGAGGGGTAAAAATAATAATCAACTATCTCTACATGCATATTTGGCAGGTGGGGCTATAAGTTTTGCATAAAGCCAATTTTATCCTACAACAAGAGGGGCTAGAAGCAAAATATTACTACAAAAGTTGGTTGTTAACGAGATGGTTCCGCCAACCAGTTCTCGTACCCGAGTTGTCAATAATTACCCTCATCAAATATATATAATGGTGTTGAGAAATCCAGATAACTTCAGTTCCTTTGGCTCAAGTTGTCCATGACCGTGGACACGGCTAATCGATTAGGTTTGAGAACTCTGCAGAGTTTTGCACACGTTCCCCACAAGATTTGATCGCCTCCATGTTTGTCCTCGCACTTCCGGGTGTTTGAAGACCGGATGATCAAAACATGGTCTTTCAACGGGTCCCTCTGAATCCCTGTCGGTGCCCATCAATTCCTATCGTTCGTCTACATCTGCTAGCACCGCGTGTCCAGAGTCGCCGCGTTGTCCAACCAAGCCAGAGCCCATAATGACTTGTGGCTGTGCAGGTAAGCCTTGAGTCTTGAAGTCTCCGTCCGTCTCTTTGAGCCTGGGTGAAGCTTACCGCAGGATGACATGGCCTCTCCAGCATCCCGGGCATCCACTGGGTTTTCCAGGGAGCCGATCAACCGTCCTTCACCCAGAGTTGCATTGCGTCCGAGGTCTTGAAAATCTTGTCTTAGTCCGGTCTTGATTATTATATCAATCTCGCATCACTCGTGCTATACACTCAACCGATAACCCGTCTACTCAAGCATAGCAAATATAACATTGTCGTCCCGGGGCCAAGTATCGGGGTGTTGTGTTCCTACCACATGAATACTACAACTTACACTAAAGTTTCCAAGTACCTAGGCAGCATGCAAAATTGGGCAAAGAAGGTGATCTACCATGCATTGAAAACATAGGTAAAATAACATGATCAAAGATGACTTGCCTGTGATGTTGACGAAGAAGAATTTCTCGAGAAAATAACTTGATAGACTACTCGTCACTCTCCAATGAAATCTATATAACAAACATATCATCCACATAAGCACACATACTAGCAATCATTCTAGCAATCAAACAAAACAGGGAGAGCAAATGAGAAACCGAGAGAAACTTCAAATAGAACTAAAGAGTCTTGTACTACGTCAAACACTAAATAGTTTTGTCTAACAGAAAATAATAACAAAGAACTAAGTTATAAATCTAACTAAGATAAAATAAAGTGTTTTTCACAAAACCTATGAAAGCATTCCCAATACGGGATTTGAAACAACGGTGAAAACAATTGCAAGTTACCAACAAACTAGAATTGATTTCATTAAAACAAATAAGCATAAAACAAAGACTTGTTGCAAAAATACTGTTAACTAACATAAACAAACAATAATAATCTTTCTGAAATAATAGAGAAAATATTTTAAAACAAAAGTAGAAAATGAATTAGCCGAAATCCTAAAAGCGGTGAAACAGAAATTGTTTCACAAGAATAATGAGTTAAAATACACAAATAACTCTGAAATTTTTACCACTTATAAATAGGATCACTAGTGATCAGTACCAAAAGGAAACAAATTAAAAGCTATTTTCAACTCCTGGAATAGGCAAAACAGTGTTTAAACTAAATCTTCTCTAACTTATGTTTAAATATTTCACACATAGACAAATTATATGTTTTTAAAAACTACAGGAAATTTGTGAGCTACTGGAAAAAGAATCACTATCATTGGACTTAGGGATAAAAAGTTGTGGCCAAAACAAGATTCAAAGTTGTTGTTTTTGCTATTTTTGACAGAAAACTGCAGCTAGCTAGTACTAACAAAGGGGTACACATGTCCTGCTACGGTTGGCTGCGGGGAACGTTTGTTTCTACGCTTCGGGCAAACGGCCGAAGGTTAGCAAAACCTACTGGCTAATTCTTAAGTGAACTAAAAACCGTGGGTTTTCTGAATTAGACCGAAGGGTTACCTAGTGCTCTAATCTAGGCCTTATATCAAGATCTAACGGCTAAAAACACAGAGAGAGAATAACAAAGAGGACGAAGGAGGGAGTACCGCGCTGGGGTGGCTGGGCAGTGCTCCGGCGAGGCACGTCGCCGGCGAAGGGGGAAGGGGGGCTCCGGGGCGGTGAGGAAAATGGGGAGGCGGCGGCGGGGTCCTTCTCCTCCGCGGGGTGGCGCTCGGGGGACTCAGGGCAGCTCGGGGTGGCGCTCCAGGGCGAGGCCGAGGGGTGGCAGAAGCTGCTGCTGCTGCTTCGGCGAGCGGGCGGCGAGGGGAGATGGGGAGGCGGCGGCGGCGTGGGAACGGGGCGGCGGTGGAGGGGCCGAAGGTGGGGTGCAGGGGTGGTGACGGGTGGCGCTGGGGCTGCCCCTGTAGGAGTAGATGGGGCAGTAGGGCTACTCCGGCGGGCAGCGGTGGCGGCGTTGCGGTGGCGGGGAGGCGGCGGCGGGGGTGGGAACGGGGTAGGCTCGGGATGGGGAGTATATATAGGCTAGTAGGGGCTCGGGTTAAGGAAGGAGAGGTGGGATACGGGAAGGGAATCGAGAGGGAGGAGGGGTCGGTTTGGTCTGCAGAAAAGAAAGGAAGGGACGAGGGAGGAAGAAGAGAGGAGGTGACGTGGGAGAGAGGGGCTCGGCCAGGGGTGGTCCACCCGCAGAGAGAGGGGGCAGGGAGAGGGAGAGTTAAGGGAGGAGGAGGAGATCAGGGAAGGAATCGCTGGTTCCCTGGTCGGTCTTGGTGCAGAGAAAGAAATAAGGAAAGAGAGGAGAGAGGTAGGGGAAGGGTGCGGTGGCACTTAAGGGATCTAGGAGGGAAATCGGCCCAGGCTAAGATACGCCCAGGGCGGCGGCAAGACAAAAAATAATAATAATAATCCCTTTCCTTTTTTTCTAACATTTTCCAAAACAGAAAACAAAAGCTAAAAAAGAAAATAAATAAAAATATCTATATATGGTATTATATTACAAAAAAAATCAGAAAATAAATCTCTACCCAAATAACATGTTTTTAAAGCCAAAATAAAAACTTTTAAAAAAATGTTTTTTTCAGAAATTCCCAATTTTCTTTATTTCTTTTTGCAATTATTTTTGCAAAAGAATTTTGGGTTTTTCTTTGCTCAATTATTTCAGAGACTTGCCCGCACTTTTGGAGTGTCATTTTCCTCCTCTCTCTCTCTTGCGTGCAAGAGAGTTTTCTCCGGACATTTCTTGCGCGATGGAAAAATGGAAAAGCAAAAGAATTCAACGCAAATATCTCCGTTCAAATTCTGTATAATTGAAGAAGTCATGTCATCTTCTCTCGTTGCTTTTTAAAAGCTTTAATTTGAATTCACTGGAGAAGGGGAAAGTCATTTTATTCCCTCTCGTTCAAAAGTTTCGAAAAGTTTTCAAATTTCACACAAGTTTCAATCACTCAGCAAACAAACAAACAAACAATCAATCTAATAATTATATTGACATTCCAAAATTTATAATTTTTGGATGTTACACCCTTTGAAGTTATCTTTTGGGATTGAGTCTTTGAGAACACTTGATGTATGTCTTGCACGTGTCTATCTGCGGTGATCAACTTGCGGGTTCGTGACATTGGGAACCTATGCATATGGGTTGGCACACGTTTGATTCATGTGAGTACTCGATGTATGTTTTGGTGATCAATTTGCGGTTTCGTGACATTGGGAACCTATGCATAGGGGTTGGCACACGTTTTGACTCTCCGGTAGAAACTTTGGGGCACTCTTTGAAGTTCTATGTGTTGGTTGAATAGATGGTTCTGAGATTATGTGATGCATATCATATAATCATGCCCACGGATACTTGAGGTGACAATGGAGTATCTAGGTGACATTAGGGTCTTGGTTGATATGTATCTTAAGATGTTATTCTAGTATGAACTCTATGATAGATCGATCAGAAAGAATAACTTTGGGGTGGTTTCGTACACGACAATAATCTCTTCGTTTGTTCTCCGCTATTAGTGACTTTGGAGTGACTCTTTTTTGCATGTTGAGGGCTAGTTATATGATCCAATTATGTTATCATTGTTGAGAGAGCTTCACTAGTGAAAGTATGAACCCTAGGCCTTGTTTCCACGCATTGCAATACCGTTCGTGCTCACTTTTGTTACTAGTTACCTTGCTGTTTTTGTAATTTCAGATTACAAAAACCTATATCTACCATCCATATTGCACTTGTATCACCATCTCTTCGCTGAACTAGTGCACCTATACAACTTACCATTGTATTGGGTGTGTTGGGGACACAAGAGACTCTTTGTTATTTTGTTGCAGGGTTGCTTGAGAGAGACCATCTTCATCCTACGCCTCCCACAGATTGATAAACCTTAGGTCACCCACTTGAGGGAAAATTGCTACTGTCCTACAAACCTTTGCACTTGGAGGACCAACAACGTCTACAAGGAGAAGGTTGCGTAGTAGACATCAAACCTCATGATCTGTTAAACAACTTAGTGGTGTAGCCCCCAAGTGCCGGGTTGTCTTGCCTGCAGCAACCTGGGACTTCAGAAATTATGATCTGAATAGTGTAGCCCCCAAGTGCCGGGTTGTCTTGCCTGCAGCAACCTGGGACTTCAGAAATTATGATCTGAATAGTGTAGCCACCAAGGGGCAGGTCGATTTCTTGCGACGACTCAGAACTTCCACGTTCTTATCCTTTGAAAATAAAACATCAGGCCGGGTCATTATGCAATATTGAGCAGGGAGTTTGTAAATATGATGATGTAACCTTGAGCAACTATGTGTAGCCCCAAGGGCTGGGTCATTATAAAAATGATAAGCCGATTCTTCCTTGAATCCATACTTGGATAAAGAGCGACCTGTAGCCCCCCAGGGCCGGCTTATCTCCTTGAAATAGCCGGGTCTATTGATGATGTGATGATTTGAAAAGCGGATTGCATTAGCCCCCAAGTGTCATGGTGCATGCTTAGAGCGACATGGGACTTTCATACTTTGATGTAATCTTGATTTGAATAAGGTAGCCCCCAAGTGCCGGGTTGTGTGCCTGCAACAACTCGGGACTATTCCTTCCATTGTAGAATAAAATCATATCCACTCGGTGAGCTGATGATGCCTTTGTGATAAAAGAAATCCTTGACCATGGTTGCAATGTAACCCAACAAATATATCCTTGAGAAATCCATAAGTGTTGTAGTTTACTACAAAGCACAAGTTGAAGAAATCCAAGGGCCCGTCAATTAGATGACTCGGCATTATATGTGATAGGGTGGCTCTTCGACAATAGTCAATTCTTCCGAGCTGGCTTAAAAACCCCAATCATTTAACACTAGTTATGATAAACCATGACGAAAATCCAGCCAAATTGGCTATTCAAAGATTTATTTGCACCTGCAAGAATTTATGCTTTGACCCGGTATGAAGACCGGCATGATATGTATGTATGATACATGATGCAATGCAAGATGATGCATGATGCAATGCAAGATGATGCATGTATATGACAGAATAGTGATGGTTTATGAGATTTGAAACATACTTCAACGAAACTAGCTTGATAGCCACTGGTTTATCCTCGCTCTTTGTAAGTCGGCCCTCACTACCCAATCAATGTTTTAACCTGGAAGTCAGGGCCAAATGGATTGACTTATCGAGAGTACACGGGGTTCGGAGTAGCATCATGCAAACATGCATGTTTGACCAATCGATGTTTTAACTTGGATAGTTCAGGGTCCAACTGGATTGACATATCGAGAGTACACGGGGTTCGGAGTAGCATCATGCAGATAGGCAGGTTTGACCAAGAAGGCGGCTTAATGGCACATGGAGTATCCTCGCTTTCTGTAAGCCGGATAAGTGCAGGGTCCATACGGATTGACTTATCATGAAACGGAGTACACGGGGTTCGATTTAGCATCACGCAGACAGGCAGGTTTAACCATGATTTTTTGCCATTAAGCCAGGCACCCATGTTTGAACTGTGCATCGTCGCGACTCGTCCTCTTGGGCGACTTATAATGCCTGCCAATGAAGCAGGGCACCCATGTTTGAACGGCGCATCGTGGCAACTCGTCCTCTTGGACGATTTTAAAATGTCTGCCAATGAGGCAATAGCCCTCAGGGTCGGGTTATCTTCCCTGCAATGACCCGGTGTTTTGAATTATTCAGCCTCGTTGGATTTGGCGAGCCATGTATGTGTAGCCCCCGAGTCTTAAGTCGACTCAAGGAGGTGGCTTGAGAATATCCATACTTAACTTCGGAATAAGCCAGTGGAGAAATATGATGGTACCCGCTCCCTCTCCGAGATATAAAAACACTTTTTGTAATGAAGAATTCCCCTATAAAGAAATTAAAAAATAATGCAGCCCAAAGTAATTGTTCTTGGACAAATAACATGTACTAAAAAGTATATAAAATGAATAGCACGTGATGTGTTGATGTAGATGTGGAAGTCAACCGTGGTGTTTGAAACCAGCTTGGTAGCACAACTGAGAGAATAGTTTGCGGCGTTGTAAGCCGTCTTGGTTGCGCGTACGTGAGAGTTGAGCGCATCATTGTAAGTCGTCTTGGTCGCACGGATGTGATGGTTGGCCGCATCATTTGTAAATAGGCGTGGGCGATGAGTCGTCCGTCAATTATAAACCGGTATGGATGGCGAGTTGGCCACGATATTGTAAACCGGCGCATGAGTCCGTTGAGCAATGCCAGTAATATTATATCACATTTGTAGTGAGTACTTGTCCTGCGTAGAAAAATAATGTAGACAAAGTAATTGTCTTTTTGACAGAATTATACATACTAATAAAATATACTAGATGAATATCACCTGATATATTTAACTTAGCCTGTTTAGCTGCCCCATTGTAGATGATTACGGGTAGCACTTGATGATTACGCACAGGGGAGGATCCATCCATCAGCCATCCACCATCTAACCACACACACAATTTATGCACGGGGAAAGATTCATCAAGGACCCATGTAGCCAAGGGAGCCGCGCTCATCAGTCGGACACGAGGCCAGCGGGAATAACGCAGTAGCAGGAACTGGGCACGGATGGAGGCGAGGCAGTGATGATGCAGGGTGGAGTTGACTACGGCGTGGCGGGTCATGATGTATCGGGCCAGGCGAGGCAAAGCCGACCGACTCGTTGCGTGGCGACAATGGATTGTGCAGCGGCGACCATGGGCACAACGGCGTGTTGCGGCGGCAGTGGGCTGGCAAGACGAACGTGGCAAGGTGTGGTGAGCCGGATGGAGGACGGGCGCGCGGGCGCTGGCGGTTGGTAGGAGAGGCGAAGCCATCTCGGATGCGCGGCAGCGAAGGTGAACGAGGCAAAGAGAAGCCGACTCGGTGTGGACGGTGAGTCTGACTTGTGGTAAGGCCGTACGAAGGCGAGCATGCGGTGCAGCGAGCGCGGCGAGGCGGAGGGGAGCCACGGCGCCGACAACTGGTTTGGCGAAGTGCGGCCGTGGCAAAGACCTGGCTCTGGGAGAGGCCAGCAGGAAATGCGTGCCATGGTGGGTGATGGTAAGCGAGGCGATGCAAGGATAGCTCGGGGCGCGAGGCGGACAGCTGCTGACGCGACAAGGCTAGACCGGCTCGAACTCGAGTCCAAGGCCGAGTTTGTGTCTGTTGCTTCTTCCGGGTCGTGCACCATTGCTACTGCAACAAAAGACCTTCCAACGGCGCCAGAAATAGGCACGTCGACAGGAGAATACTTGGCTTGATCTTTCTGCTGCGGCTACGCCTTAAGGGACTTCCTAGGCAAGTGTGCAAAGGATTTCCCCCGTGGCCTGGGAGCCTTGCGTTGGTGTTCCCTCGAAGCAGAAAGGGTGATGTAGCATAGCGGTGGTAAGTATTTCCCTCAGTTTGAGAACCAAGGTATCAATCTAGTGGAGGAGTATCTCAAGATCCTGCACAAACACAAAAACTTGCTCCCAACGCTATAAGGGGTTGTCAATCCTTTATAGATTGTTTGCCAAGTGAGAACTTAAAGCAACAAAGTAACAAAGCAAAGTAAAAGCGGAGATGTAAACGATGGATGTGAATAGACCCGGGGGCCGTAGTGTTTACTAGTGGCTTCTCTCATAAAAGCAAGTAGACGGTGGGTGAACAAATTACTGTCGAGCAATTGATAGAACCGCGCAAAGTCGTGACGATATCTATGCAATGATTATTTCTATAGGCATCACGTCCAAAACAAGTAGACCGATACTGTCTGCATCTACTACTATTACTCCACACGTCGACCGCTATCCAGCATGCATCTAGTGTATTAAGTCCATAAGAACAGAGTAACGCCTTAAGCAAGATGACATGATGTAGAGGAATAATCTCAAACCAATGATAAAAACCCCATCTTTTTACCCTTTATGGAAACTACTTGATGTGTGCCTTGCTGCCCCTACTGTCACTGGGAAAGGTCACCACATTGCAGAACCCAAAACCAAGCACTTCTCCCATTGCAAGAATCATAGATCTAGTTGGCCAAACAAAACCCAAGACTCGGAAAGACTTACAAGGATATCAAATCATGCATATAAGAAATCAGCAAAGACTCAAATATATATCATAGATAATCTGATCACAAATCCACAATTCATCGGGTCTCGACAAACACACCGCCAAAGAAGATTACATCGGATAGATCTCCATGAAGATCAGGGATAACTTTGTATTGAAGATCCAAGAGAGAGAAGAAGCCATCTAGCTACTAACTACGGACACATAGGTCTGAAGTGAACTACTCACGAGTCATTGGAGGGGCGATGATGATGATGAAGAAGCCCTCCAACTCCAAAGTCCCCTCCGGCATGGTGCCGGGAAGGGTCTCGAGATGATATCTCGCGGAAACGGAAGTTTGCGGCGGCGGAAAAGTATTTCCGAGGACCCCCTAATTTTTTGCGGAATATTTGGGAATTTATAGGCCAAAGATCTAGGTCAGGAGGCGGCCAGGGAGGCCACAAGCCTGCCCACCGCCGCCTCCCCCCTAGTGGCGGAGTGGGGGCTTGTGGGCTCCCTTGAGCCCACCTGGCTTCGCCCAAAGGCCCCCTGATCTTCTTCTGTTCGGGAAAAAATCATTTCGGGGTTTTTCTTCCGTTTGGACTCCGTTCCAAAATCAGATCTGAAAAGAGGAACTGGCATTTGGCACTGAATTAATAAGTTAGTCCCAAAAAGATATAGAAGGTACATAAAACAACCAAAGAAGACAAGATAACAACGTGAAACCATCAAAAATTATAGATACGTTTGAGACGTATCAAGCATCCCCAAGCTTAACTCCTGCTCATCCTCGAGTAGGGAAGTGGTAAGAATGAATTTTTGATGCTTTCATGCTACCTAGCATAGGTGTCCTTTGTAATTCCTCTTATGTGACGTGAATGTTCAGATCCATTAGATTCAAAACAATAGTTTGCTATTAACGTGGAAACAATAATAATTCAAGCAAACTAGCAAAGTAATCATGAACTTTCAAAATAACAAGGCCAAAAGAAAGTTATCCCTACAAAAGCATATAGTATGGCTATGCTCTATCATCATTGCACAATGAATTTAAATCATGCACAACCCTGGTATTGGCCAAGTAATTGTTTCACACCTTTACTTTCTCAAACCTTTTCAACTCTCACGCAATACATGAGCGTGAGCCATGGTTATAGCACTATAGATGGTGTGGAATGTAGTGGAGGTTGCAAGACAAAAAGGAGAATATAGTCACATTAGCTAGGCATATCAATGAGATGTGGAGATGCTCATCAATAGATATCAATGTGAATGAGTAAGGATTGCCATACAGTTGATGCACTAGAGCTATGAGTATGAGAAAGCTCTTAAAGAACACTAGTGGGTGTGCATCCAACTTGCTTGCTCATGAAGACCTCAGGCAATTTTGAGGAAGCCTATCATAGGAATATACAAGCCAAGTTATATAATGAAAATTTCCCACTAGCTATATGGTGGTGACAAAACGAGAGACTCTCAATCATCAAGATCATGGTGCTTAATATGCACAAGTGTGGAAAAAGTGGTAGCATTGTCCCTTCTCTCTTTTTCTCTCATTTTTTTGGTGGGCTCTTTGGCCTCTTTTTTTGGTGGGCTTCTTTGGCCTCTTTTATTTCCTCACATGGGAAAATGCTCCATTAATGATGATCATCACACTTTCAACTCAAAACTTAGAGTAACGATGACTCTATATGGAATGCCTTCGGTAGTCTACCGTGGCAATGATCTAGCATGGCATAGACATCAATGGAAACATCATGCTAGCTATCTTACGATCATGCAATGACAATGTAGACGTGGTGGCACATGTCATGGTGGTAGTTGCATGGAAATATATCTCGGAATGACTTTGAAAAGGCCATAGTAGGTAGGTATGGTGGCTGTTTTGAGGGAGGCTAATGATGGGTTTGGTGCACCGGTGAAAGTTGCATGACACTAAGAAGATAGTGATGGTGGAAGATGAAAGTGCATCTAAACCATGGACTCAACATTAGTCATGAACAACTCATATACTTGTTGCAAAAGTTTTATTAGTAATCTAAATAAAGCATACAACACATACTCCTAGGGGAAGGGTTGGTAGGTATAAACCATCGCGCGATCCCGACCGCCACGCAAAGGATGACAATCAATAGACTAATCATGCTCAGATTTCATCACATAGCGGTTCACCATACGTGCATGCTACGGGAATCACTAACTTCAACACAAGTATTTCTAGATCCACAACACCTTACTAGCATGACTTTAATATTACCATAACCACAACTCAAAACTAATTGAGATGAATCAAACTTCTCTAACTATTCAATGCACATGAAGGTGGAAGTTTGTGTATCCCTTTGGATAACTAACCCTTTTGAGACTACTTTCAAAGCATAGATCAACTACCAAGCCACGCACCTCTGTGCTCTAAAAGATATAAGTGAAGCACATATAGCAAAAGTATCTAGCTCAAAAGATATAAGTGAAGCACATGTGAGCTGAATTGTCTACCAAAAGATATAAGTGAAGCTGGACAAAATCACGATGAGTGCATGTCTCTCTCTCTAGGTGTGCAGCAAGTATGATTGTGTTACAACAAAAATAAAGGACTCTTACGATACAAGACGCTCCAAGCAAAAACACATAACATGTGGTGAATAAAAATATAGCCCCAAGTAACGTTACCGATGGATTGAAGACGAAAGAGGGGATGCCTTCCCGGGGCATCCCCAAGCTTAGACTTTTACGGCACCCTTGAATCTCTTGGGGTGCCTTGGGCATCCCCAAGCTTGAGCTCTTGCCACTCTTTATCTCTTTGTCCATAAGAACTTCACCCAAAACTTGAAAACTTCATAACACGAAACTTAAACAGAAACTCGTGATAACATTAGTACAAGAAAGAAAACCACCACTTCCTTAGGTACTATAGCAAACTTAAATTTTACTTGTGCTGATGTTGGGTTACTGTACTTTCAATCTTCCATGGCTAATACCCCCCGATACTATCCATAGTTTCATCAAAATAAGCAACCAACACAACAAAAACAGAATCTGTTAACAGCAGACCAGTCTATAGCAATCTGTATATTTCGTATACCTCTGTTACTTCAAAAATTCTGAAAAATTACGACAATCTGAAGAATTTGCGTACAATCAGCAGCAAACAGAATCAACTCGAAATCTCTTACATAAAAAAATGAAAATTCTTTTCATGAGCAGAAAGTTTCTGTGTTTTCCAGCATGACCAAACGATCATCCCCAAGACTAATCATAACGGTTTTGCTTGGCACAAACGCAAAAATAAACACAAAAAACACAATCATAACAGAATTATGAAAGTGTGGAAAACTCAAAACATAAAGAACAATGATAGATTTGTTGGGTTGCCTCCCAACAAGCGCTTTCGTTTAACGCCCTTAGCTAGGCGAAAGTTATGGAATCACGTATAGTCATCTTTGGTGCTCAAAACATAGGTAGCCCTCATCATAGATTCATAAGGCAATCTTATTTTCTTCCTAGGAAAGTACTCCGTGCCCTTCTTTAAAGGAAATTGAAATCTAATATTCCCTTCCTTCATATCGATGATAGCACCAATAGTCATTAGGAAAGGTCTACCAAGAATAATGGGACATGAAGGATTGCAATCTATGTCAAGTACAATGAAATACACGGGTACATAGTTCTTATTTGGAACAATAAGAACATCATCGATCCTCCCCATGGGTTTCTTGACAGTAGAATCCGCAAGATGCAAATTAAGAGCACACTCTTCAATCTCATGAAAACCAAGAATATCACATAAAGACTTTGGAATTGTGGAAACACTAGCACCCAAATCACACAAAGCATTGCACTCATAGTTTTTGAACTTGATTTTGATAGTAGGTTCCCACTCATCATGAAGTTTTCTAGGTATAGAGACTTCTAGTTCGAGCTTCTCTTGAAGAGATTTCATCATAGCATCTACGATATGTGTGGTAAAGGCTTTACTTTGGCTATAAGCATGTGGAGAGTTTGCAATGGATTGCATCAAAGAAATGCATTCAAACAAGGAGCAATTATCATAATTGAATTCCTTGAAATCCAAAGTGGGAGTTTCATTACTACCCAAAATTTTGACTTCTTCTACTCCACTCTCCACACCTTTATCATCAAGATAGGTGGACTCCGAAGCATTGTGGCGTTTTTCGACCAAAGTGGATTCATATCCAGCCCCTCCATAAGTAGGTTTTACACGCGAAAACAAAGATTCAAGAGGAGACACACCAAGCACTTTAAGATCTTCGTGATTTGCATCACTAGAACGCACCCTTTTAAACCATTCATGTCTAGCGCGAATTTGGGCGGTTCTTTCTTTGCTCTCATTCATGGAGATACGCATAGCTTTCAAAGTTTCAGCCAAGTTGACCTTGGGAGGAGCACATCTAACTTTCAAAGCATCAACATCACAAGACATCCTATCAACGCTCTTAGCCAAATCGTCTATTTTGAGTAGTTTTTCCTCTATGGACGTATTGAAAATCTTTTGAGAGTTGATGAACTCTTTGATATTACTCTCTAAATCAGAGGGTAATTTGTTGTGATTTCCATAAGTGATGTTGTAGGAATTGCCATAATTGTTAGAGGAGTTACTAGGAAAAGGCCTAGGAACATAGTTTCTTCTAAAAGCATTGTTGTTGCCAAAATTGTTCCTACCAACAAAATTCACGTCCAAACTAGCGTTGCTACTCTCAATCAAAGAAGATAGTGGCATGTCATTAGGATCTACGGTAGCGTTTCTACTAGTAACCAAATTCATCAACTCGTCCATCTTAGAACTAAACGAGTTAATCTCTTCTATAGCGTGCACCTTTTTGCTAGCAGGCGACCTTTCAGTGTGCCACTGAGAGTAGTTGGTCATGATATTGTCTAGGAGTTTTGTAGCGTCTCCTAACGTGATTTCCATGAACGTTCCACCTGAGGCGGAGTCCAAGATATTGCGAGAAGCGAAATTCAAGCCAGCGTAGAAGATTTGTATAATCATCCACAAACTCAAGCCATGAGCGGGACAATTTCTAATCATAAGCTTCATCCTCTCCCAAGATTGTGCAACGTGTTCATGATCAAGTTGCTTGAAATTCAAGATATCGTTACGTAAGGAGATGATCTTAGCCGGTGGAAAATACTTGGATATGTAAGCATCTTTGCACTTATCCCAAGAATTGATACTATTTTTAGGCAAAGAAGAAAAGCAAGTTTTTGCGTGATCTCGCAACGAGAAAGGAAAAAAGTTTTAACTTAATCACGTCATTATCCACATCTCTTTTCTTTTGCATATCACAAAGCTCAATGAAGGTATTGAGATGGGATGCGGCATCTTCACTAGGAAGGCCAGAGAATTGCTCTTTCATAACAAGATTCAGCAAAGCTGCGTTGATTTCATACGATTCCGCACTAGTGGCGGGAGCAATCGGAGTACTAATAAAATCATTATTATTAGTGCTCCAGAAGTCGCAAAGTTTGGTGTTTTCAGCCATGATGACTTCAACAAGCAAACAAGCACACAAGCAAGCAAGAAAACCGGCAAAGGAAAACGACATAGGCAAAAGAAAACGGCGAAGGAGAAAGGCAAATGAAAACGGCAAATGTGAAGTGGGGGAGAGGAAAACAAGAGGCAACTGGCAACAAAAGTAAATACAAGAGAAGGGTTTGTGAGACCTACTTGGATAGATCTTGATTTCTCCTCCCCGGCAACGGCCCCAGAAATACTTCTGCTACTGCAACAAAAGACCTTCCAACGGTGCCAGAAATAGGCACGTCGACGGGAGAATACTTGGCTTCATATTTCTGCCGCGGCTACGCCTTAAGGGACTTCCTAGGCAAGTGTGCAAAGGATTTCCCCCGTGGCCTTCCCCGTGGCCTTGGAGCCTTGCGTTGGTGTTCCCTCGAAGTGGAAAGGGTGATGTAGCGTAGCGGTGGTAAGTATTTCCCTCAGTTTGAGAACCAAGGTATCAATCCAGTGGAGGAGTATCTCAAGATCCTGCACAAACACAAAAACTTGCTCCCAACGCTATGAATGGGTTGTCAATCCCTTATAGATTGTTTGCCAAGTGAGAACTGAAAGCAACAAAGTAACAAAGCAAATTAAAAGGGGAGATGTAAACGATGTATGTGAATAGACCCGGGGGCCGTAGTGTTTACTAGTGGCTTCTCTCATGAAAGCAAGTAGACGGTGGGTGAACAAATTACTGTCGAGCAATTGATAGAACCGCGCGAAGTCGTGACGATATCTATGCAATGATTATTTCTATAGGCATCACGTCCAAAACAAGTAGACCGATACTGTCTGCATCTACTACTATTACTCCACACGTCGACCGCTATCCAGCATGCATCTAGTGTATTAAGTCCATAAGAACAGAGTAATGCCTTAAGCAAGATTACATGATGTAGAGGGATAATCTCTTACCAATGATAAAACCCCCTTCTTTTTACCCTTGATGGCAACTACTTCATGTGTGCCTTGCTGCCCCTACTGTCACTGGGAAAGGTCACCACATGGCAGAACCCAAAACCAAGCACTTATCCCATTGGAAGAATCATAGATCTAGTTGGCCAAACAAAACCCAAGACTCAGAGAGACTTACAAGGATATCAAATCATGCATATAAGAAATCAGCAAAGACTCAAATATATATCATAGATAATCTGATCACGAATCCACAATTCATCGGATCTCGACAAACACACCCCCAAAGAAGATTACATCGGATAGATCTCCATGAAGATCATGGCGAACTTTGTATTGAAGATCCAAGAGAGAGAAGAAACCATCTAGCTACTAACTACGGACCTGTAGGTCGGAAGTGAACTACTCACGAGTCATTGGAGGGGCGATGATGATGATGAAGAAGCCCTCCAACTCCTAAGTCCCCTCCGGCAGGGTACCGGGAAGGGTCTCCAGATGAGATCTCGCGGAAATGGAAGCTTGCGGCGGCGGAAAAGTATTTTCGAGGCTCCCCTGATTTTTTGCGGAATATTTGGGAATTTATAGGCCAAAGATCTAGGTCAGGGGGCGGCTAGGGAGGCCACAAGCCTGCCCACCGCCGCCTCCCCCCTGGTGGCGGAGTGGGGGCTTGTGGGCTCCCTGGAGCCCACCTGGCTTGGCCCAAAGGCCCCCTGATCTTCTTCCGTTCAGGAAAAAATCATTTCGGGGTTTTTCTTCCGTTTGGACTCCGTTCCAAAATCAGATCTGAAAAGAGTCAAAAACACGGAAAAAATAGGAACTGGCATTTGGCATTGAATTAATAAGTTAGTCCCAAAAAAGATATAAAAGGTACATAAAACAACCAAAGAAGACAAGATAACAGCGTGAAACCATCAAAAATTATAGATACGTTTGAGACGTATCAAGCATCCCCAAGCTTAACTCCTGCTCGTCCTCGAGTAGGGAAGTGATAAGAATGAATTTTTGATGCTTTCATGCTACCTAGCGTAGGTGTCCTTTGTAATTCCTCTTATGTGACGTGAATGTTCAGATCCATTAGATTCAAAACAATAGTTTGCTATTGACGTGGAAACAATAATAATTCAAGCAAACTAGCAAAGTAATCATGAATTTTCAAAATAACAAGGCCAAAATAAAGTTATCCCTACAAAAGCATATAGTCTGGCTATGCTCTATCATCATTGCACAATGAATTTAAATCATGCACAACCCCGGTATTGGCCAAGTAATTGTTTCACACCTTTACTTTCTCAAACCTTTTCAACTCTCACACAATACATGAGCGTGAGCCATGGTTATAGCACTATAGATGGTGTGGAATTGGTGGGCTTCTTTGGCCTCTTTTATTTCCTCACATGGGACAATGCTCCATTAATGATGATCATCACACTTTCAACTCAAAACTTAGAGTAACGATGACTCTATATGGAATGCCTTTGGTAGTGTACCGTGGCAATGATCTAGCATGGCATAGACATCAATGGAAACATCATGCTAGCTATCTTACGATCATGCAATGGCAATGTAGACATGGTGGCACATGTCATGGTGGTAGTTGCATGGCAATATATCTCGGAATGACTTTGAAAAAGCCATAGTAGGTAGGTATGGTGGCTGTTTTGAGGGAGGCTAATGGTGGGTTTGGTGCACCGGCGAAAGTTGCATGACACTAAGAAGATAGTGATGGTGGAAGGTGAAAGTGCATCTAAACCATGGACTCAACATTAGTCATGAACAACTCATATACTTGTTGCAAAAGTTTTATTAGTAATCTAAATAAAGCATTCAACGCATACTCCTAGGGGAAGGGTTGGTAGGTATAAACCATCACGCGATCCCGACCGCCACGCAAAGGATGACAATCAATAGACTAATCATGCTCAGATTTCATCACATAGCGGTTCACCATATGTGCATGCTACGGGAATCCGTTCATATTTCGGGCTTTTTCTTCCGCTTGGACTCTGTTCCAAAATCACATCTAGAAAGAGTAAAAAACAATAAAATACAGGAACTGGCATTTGGCACTAAATTAATATGTTAGTCCCAAAAAAGATATAAAAGGTACATAAAACAACCAAAGAAGACAAGATAACAGCGTGAAACAATCAAAAATTATAGATACGTTTGAGACGTATCAACCACCCCCTTTTTTTTTCCTTTTTTGACATATTGATCAGTCCATTGTGGCCAGGTTTCCTTTGCGTAGCAACTTCTGGTGAATAAAATACTTGGACTATTGACGAGCCTTCACGTGATGCATACACTAGCACTTTGATGATGTGTAAACCAACGATTGACTTATTAACTCGTGGAGATGCAGTCGTGTGAACACGGCGACTCGGCCAATGTGTGAATTGCTTGCTTCACGAGCCTCGGGACTTGATCATGTAACAATCAAATTTGATGGCTTCAATGGATTGAACAAACATCGGCTGTAGCAGAACTCTTGTCAATTTTGGCTTGCTGCGGCGGCGTACCGAAAGACAATTTGGTTTTAGGTCAGACGGCTTGCTGGAGACGCGTGCAGCGACGCACACATCGAAACCTAATTTCTTGTCTCAAATCTCGTATCTTTTACCCACAGTTACCAACTGCTCATCCATGACGTATATCCTCTCACCCGATTCTTCTTCATGTGGTAAATCACAAGCATCTCGATCCCTATAGATATCCCTCCAAGAACACAATACCACCGTACGATCATCCCCATGGTGGGCGCCAACTGTCGTGGTTTTGTCACGACAGATGTCCTCGTGCAAGGACTTAGGTGTGAGGCCATCGCAACCATGTGGTGGCCTGAGAGGGGTTGGTCGGAATCGAGAGACGCGAGTTTACCTAGGTTCGGCCCCTCCGATGCAGGTAAAAGCCTACGTCCTGCTTGTGTTTCATTGATGAAGATGATGATCTCGATTACAAGGGTGCAGACTCGGCACCTCTAATCTCGTGGATGTCTAATCTGTCTATCTCATGATTTGTCTTGTCTATACCTAAGTTGTTAATCTTGTCCCTCTTGGGGCGCCTTACCCCTCCTTATATAGGTGGAAGGGGTAGGTTTACATGTAGAGTCCTACTAGGAGTAGGAATAGGACTAGTCTCTCTTGAATCCTAATCCGGGTCTTGTTTCCTTCTTGTGGGAGTCTTTCCTCTTCTTGGGCCTTCTCTTGTGAGCCGGCCTTCTTGGCCTCTTTATGAGCCGCCTTATGCCAGGATGCACGCCTTGCCTTGGGCCTTTGTCGTTTGTGTGAGTTGCCCGCCGGGTCACTGTTGAGTCACTCGTGAGTCGCCAAGTCCTTGGCGGGTCATACTTCAAGCCGGGTTACACTATGGGGTATATCCCCAACACCTTGTGTCTATCAAACATTGCAACGTTACTGGGTGACTATAAAGGTGCTCTACAGGTATCTCCAAAGGTGTTTGTTGGTTTGGCATGGATCAAGACTGGGATTTGTCACTCCGTGTGACGGAAAGGTATGTTGGGGCCCACTCGGTAATACAACATTACAACAAGCCTTGCCAGAAATGTGACTAAGGAGTTAGTTATGGGAACTTGTATTACGGAACGAGTAAAGAAACTTGCCGGTAACGAGATTGAACTAGGTATGGAGATACCGATGATCGAATCTCGGGCAAGTAACATACCGAAAGACAAAGGAAATAACATACATGCTTAACTAAATCCTTGACATAGAGGTTCAACCGATACAGATCTTTGTAGAATATGTAGGAGCCAATATGGACATCTAGGTCCCGCTATTGGTTATTGAACATAGAATGTCTCAGGTCATGTCTGCATAGTTCTCGAACACGCAGGGTCTGCCCACTTAAGGTTCGGTGACGTTTTGGTATTGTTGAGCTATAGGTGTTGGTAACCAAAAGTTGTTCGGAGTCCCGGGTGAGATCCCGGATGTTACGAGGAGCTCTGGAATGGTCCGGAGGTAAATATTGACATATAGGAAGTCCTGTTTTGGTCATCGGAAAAGTTTCTGGTTCATCGGTAGTGTACCGGGAGTGCCGGGAGGGTACCGGGAACCATCGGGAGGGGTGTCATGCCCTGAGGGGCCTTATGGGCTGTGGGAGTATGCAAACCAGCCCCTAGTAGGCTGACATAAGGTCCCACTAAGGCCCATGAGGTTTGAGAGGCAAAAAACCCAAAGGTGGAAAAGGTGGAAAGGGTTTCCAAGTGGAAAGGAGAAATCCTACTCCTAGTAGGATTGGAGTAGGACTCCTCCACCTCAAATTTCGGCCAAACCTTGAGGGTTTGAGGCTGCCTCCTCCCCTCTTTCCCTCCTATATATACTAGTAGGATTGAGGGTTTTTGAGACACACAATTTCAGCCACGTGCTACCCTCTCCTCTAGTTTGTAGTTCTTCCTCTAGATCGGATTTCTACGGTGCTTAGGCCAAGCCCTGCAGGAATAGATCACCACTCACTAGCGCGCCATCACGCTACCAGAGAACTCATGTACTTCCTCGTATCTCTTGTTGGATCGAGAAGGAGGGGGTCGTCATCGAGATGTACGTGTGCTGAACATGGAGGTGTCGTGCGTTCGGCACTAGATCGGGATGGATCGTGATGGGATCGCGGGACAGATCATGATGAGATGACAGGATGGGCTGCGGTTTGAATCACGAAGATGGTCCACTACATCAACCGCGTTATATACGCTTCCGCTTACGATCTACAAGGGAATGTAGATGCACTCTCCCCTCTCGTAGATAATCATCACCATGGCTAGGTACTGCGTGTGCATACGAATTTTTTTGTTTCCCATGCGACGTTTCCCAACATAACGGATGTTCGTCCTGCAGCAAGCCCGCTTGCCGAGGGTCTTGACCTTTCCAAGTATCAAGCGGCTTATGATGACAACCATAAGTGTGTGCCACCTCCCAGTTTTGCACCGATGGACCTTACTCCTCATTGTCGTAACCATCTTTTTGCCTCTGATGCTAATTTGTCAACCATCTTGACAGAGGAAGCTGAATTTTATGCTTTAATCAATTGCACCTAGGATATGGACAACTTCCAGATCCAAGACCCCGAAAGCTAGGCATAGGGAAACCCGGAGGTGGATTAAACGAGGGGAGTCCCGAAGCTTCAACCTCGAGAAAAAGACGGAACCCAAAGGAAACTTGCCACTAGGTTAATATGGAAAAAACTTTGGCCTTCGTGAGCCATGTAATATTTTTTAGTGTACTTCAACTGCTATATATTTTCATGCGTATGGATGCTGAAACTTTCTAGCGTTACCTTTTAATACAAATCGCATGTTTGAGCTGTCATTGTCTAGGAAATGTGTTTTCTTCCTCTCTTGGAAAAGAAGGACTTTAGAGTCACCAAACTTTGGATGAGTGAGTAAAGCTATTGGATCTCTGCCTAAAAAACATAACACCATATAAGGTCACAAATAAGCCGGCTCACTGAGTCGCTGCGGGTAGACGGTCTTGCAATGCTCTAGTCGTACCCTAAGAGGTTTTTGCAAAAACATTTATGTTTTTAGACTGCCGGATCAGGATCAAGTCAAGCTTCAGTGAAGCAGGTTCTGTGAGCCCATGGTTTTCTACTTATCTATATGCTGGCTCTCAAAGCACCTCAATGTTTTCACTTTGGGAATTTCGGGGTCCAAGATTGGATTGAGTCACAAAGAGTAGACGGGGCCTATAGGGCGAGTCGCAAAACATACAATCCAATATAACCATTGTAATGCATTAATATTCCGCTACCCAAGAGGGTATTAAGGCGGAACTCTATGAGTTAGAAGCACCCTAGTGACCCATGATCAAGGAAAAATGGGCATATGGTTGTAGAAGAAAATGCTATTACTGCTAAACAACCCAGGGACTAGTAGCCCCCAAGTAAGCCAGTTTTTATTCTTCATGATCATAAATTGGAGCCTATGTTTGAATCGTGCATCATGGCACTTGGTCCTCTTTGGCGTATTAGTATATATGTTTGAACGATCGCAACGGGGAGGCTCGTCCTCTTTGATACTAATAGCATCGATGTTTGGATGACCTCCTTGGTGGCGACTCATCCTCTTGGCCGGCTTATGTAAACAATAAAGACTCACGCTCAATATATAGGCTGAAATGGCAGAGACCCCGAATTTCGTGGGTGCCGGCTTTATTGTTGTGATGTAAATAGAACAAAATACTAAACTATGTACATGAATAATGTTCCACAAGCGAGTCGTCTCTTCCTCCGAGGTTGGCCTATGCGGACAAAGATCGATCAAGTAGTAAGAACCTTTACGGAGGTGTTTGCTTACGATGAAGGGTCCTTCCCATGGATGCGATAGCTTGTGCATGCCTGTGTGATCTTTAATCATTCAAAGCACTAAGTCACCCTGCTGGAAGATCCGGCTGTTGACCCATCGATTGTGATAACGATGCAAGTCTTGTTGGTAGATAGTCGATCGTGCTGTAGGAAAATCACGTGCTTGCTCCAAAGCATCCAAGGAATCTTGACGTGCTCGCTCATTATCTTCTTCCACGTACGTGGCAACTCTGGGAGAATCATGCCTTATATCGCTTGGAAGAACCGCCTCAGCCCCATAGATGAGGAAAAAGGGAGTATAACCAAAGGATATGTTTGGTGTTGTTCTGATGCTCCAAAGACTAAGGGGAGTTCTTCGACCCAACAACCCGGAGTGTGCTGTAAAGGAACCATGAGCCAAGTCTTGTAAATAATCTTGAAAGCTTCAACCTGTAGCCCCCAAGGGCAGGAGCATATTCTTGAAGATGAGCCAGGTCTTGTTCAATAACTTAAAAGCTAGTGCATTAGCCCCCAAGTGTCAAGTATATTGCTTGCAATCTGCTTGAGACTTGATACCAAATGATCAATTCGTCCAAGCAGCTTCCAGCTAACTTATCCGTCTTGCTCAATAATCTAGGAAACTATAAGCCAGGCTGACTCATCCTTAGGTGGCATGAAGAAAAGTTTGGAACATCAACAAGACGCCAGGGCTGCAACTAAGGAAAAACTTTGAGTCTCTTTGATTGAACTTGAAAAAGCAAAGGCTGAGCACATATTACACAGAGAGTCGGCCGAAGCTGACAAAGCCACTGCATTGAAACGTGCTGAAAACACCGAGGGTCAACTAAAACTAGTTACGGAAGAATTGACTGGTCTACGGCGACACATCTCCAAGATGACCAGTGTTGTCTTTGGTAAGTATTTTGTATATTGTCCATTGCAACCATTGTAAAGGACACAAAGCGCCAACCGATTTATGTTTCATTTGTTCCTTGCAGGCCCTTGATCCTCCAATCTTCAAGATGACTGTGTGTTGAAGCTGAAAGCGCTATATACCATGATATAGCAACTCTATGTTGGCGGCTTATTCACCATCAAGGCTATACAAAGAGACGGTAAAATTCGTCAGTGATATGCTGAGGCGGCTCTAGACCGTACCCAAGCATATATAGGAAATATAGAAATCAGCTGCACGGAAAGGGCTAATCACGGCTATGAGCTGGTCTTTAGCTTATGCTCCAAAACTCAAGCCGGACGAAATAGCAGGCGAGTTTCCTGAGTATAAAGATGATGGCTTAGCATTTACTCAAGAAGACTACGCCCAATGCGTAAGGGATGTTCGTCCTACAGTAAGATGGCTTGCCGAGGGTCTTGACCTATTCAAGTATCAGGCGGCTTATGATGACAACCATAAGCGTGTGCCACCTCCCAATTTTGCACCAATGGACCTTACTCCTCAACGTTGTAAGCATATTTTTGCCTCTGATGTTGATCCGTCAACCATCTTGACAGAGGAAGCTGTATTTGATGCTTTAATCAATTGCACCATGGATATGGACAAATTCCATATCCAAGACCCAAAATCTCGGCACAGGGTAACCCAGATGCGGCTTAAACAAGGCGACTCCCGAAGCTTCAACCTCGACAAAAAGACTGAACCGGGAGGAAACTTGCCACCGAGTTAATATGGAAAAAAGCTTTAGCCTTCGTGAGCCATGTAAAAAATTTAAGTGTACTTAAACTGCTATATATTTGCATGAGTATGGATGCCGAAACTTTCTGGGGTTACCTTTTAATACAAGTCGTATGTTTGAGATGTTATTGTCTAGGAAATGTGTTTTCTTACCCTCTTTGAAAAGAAGGACTTCAGAGTTACCAAACTTTGGATGAGTCAGTAAAGCTATTGGATCTCTTCCTCAAAAAAAACACCATATAAGGTGACAAATAAGTCGGCTTAGTGAGTCGTGGTGGGTAGACATGATTGCAATGCTCTAGTCATACCCTAAGAGGTTTTTGCAAAAACTTTATGTTTTTAGACACGCGGATCAGGCTCAAGACAAGGTTCACAGACTTTGAATTATTCTCTTCCAAGGGCTTGCTTCATGCATGAGAGTGACTTTGATCTTGTGTTGGACTTTGACAAGAATAATGTAGCATTGGGAAAAGCCTCATTTGAGAAGTGTCATGTGAGTTTTCTCCCCTCATCCTTTTGCAAAAATAATCCATTTACATTTTTATCTTGGTTATGTCCTAATGGTTTTTATTTGGCTTCTTTACTGTGTGACGTCTAGTTTCTCCATTTGTGAGAGACAATGTAAGCATGAAAGCGCAATTGCTCCCTAAGGTGGTTTTGGTAATTAATCACAACATATGCATCATTGGACTAATGACTTCATTCAAGTACATTTTAGAAAAGTTCAAACATGATTTTGTTATAGGATTGTGTGTAGATGCCCCTTTGATGCAAGGAAGGAATAGGATTGGCTAAAGCTTCAAGAAAGAAGACTCTTCATTTTATATTTGTGAGAAATCACTTTGAGTCCATAGGAAATCCAATACTATTAAAAGGGAATGGGGTATTATGATGAATTGGTTGCTCAAGTGCTTAGAGATAGCCACCAAAAATACTCAGCTACTTCCCCACAAAATATATCTTTCCCAAGCCACATATGCAAAATCGGTGCCACCAGCATTTCCTACTCTGCCACACCGATTTTTTACTTAGACGGATCCTATGCCGAACCCACCATCTTGGTACAACCAACATTCCTATCGGTGCCACCGAGATTTGGTGACCAGCATTTTGTTGAGGTGATTTCCGAGTATGAAATAGGTATCACCGTGTTTGGAAACCAGTCTTGGTCATCATATCGGTACCACCGAGATTCCTATATCGGTCTCACCGAGAATTCAAAAGTTGCCACATTTAGTGCAACTCCGTACCATCGAGATTCATTTTGGTGTCATTGAGTTGGGCAATAATGTTGTAATGATTAGATTTTGGGAGATGCCTATATATACCCCTCCACCTACCTCTCATTCGTAGAGGAAGCACTCAAAACACACTTACACTTGCCAGATCCATTTTTATGAGAGAGAGCCACCTACTCATGTGTTGAGATCAAGAGATTCCATTCCAACCATTTGAACCTTGATTTCTAGCCTCCCCAAGTTGCTTTCCACAAGATCAATCTCTCCTACCCCTGCCAAATCTGAGAGAGAGTGATTGAGGAGACTATCTTTAGAAGCACAAGAGAAAGGAGATCATTGTTCTACCACATGTATTACCTTTTTGAGGGTGGTGCCTCCTAGATTGGTTAGGTGTTGCTTGGGAGCCTCCTACTTCGTGTTGTGGCATTGAACCAAGAAGTTTGTAAGGGCAAGGAGATCGCCTACATCATGAAGATCTACCGTGAGTGAGGCTAGTCCTGTGTGGACGGAGGCCATGGTGGAATAGACAAGGCCGCTTCTTCATGGACCCCTTGTGGGTGTAGCCCTTTGTGGACCCTCGCATCCATTACCCTCCATGGGTTGAAGTCTCCATTAACATGGACGTACGATAGCGCCACCTATCGGAACCATGCCAAAAATAGCCGTCTCAACCTTTGCGTTCAATATCCCTACCTTACCCTCTACTTTACACTTGCATGTTTAACTTTCCGCTTCTATAATCTTAGATATGCATGTGTAGGGTGTACTTGACTAGTCATAGTTGCTAAAATTGGCCCAGACTTGAAATTAGGAAAAGGCTAAGTTTTTATCTTGTCAAGTAGTCTAATCACCCCCTCTAGACATACTTTCAATTCTACAAGTGATATCAGAGCTTTGGTCTCCGTTGCATTGGTTTCACAACCTATGAGAGTATGGTGTCTGCTGACGGAAATTATCACCGTAGAGGTCCATATTTCGACGGCACTAATTTTGCTAGTTGGAAGCATAAAATGAAAATGCATATTCTTGGTCATAATCCTGCTGATTGGGCTGTTGTTCGTGTTGGTGTGCAAGGTGATTTCTTTGGAGAAGGAAGAGGACTGGATCGTTATGCCATAGCAGAAGAGCTGAAAATGTTGCAATTCAATGCTCAAGCCTGTCACATCATGTTAAACTGCTTGTGTCCCGAAGAATACAACAAAATCAGAACCTAAGTTGGATGTGCTTCAAAGTCAGCTTGACAAGTTCAAAATGAAGGATGGTGAAAGAGTCGCTTAGATGTATTCTAGGCTAGCTCTCATGACAAATGAGATTGTCGGCTTAGGAAGCAAAGAGATGACCAACAAATTCATCATTAAGAAGATACTTAGAGCTTTGGATGGAAGATACGAAACCGTGTGCACATTAATCCAAATGATGCCCAACTACAAGGATCTCAAGCCTATTGAATTCATTGGAATGACTGTTGCTCATGAAATGTCTCTCAAAGACAAAGATGAGTTTCACAAAAAGTCAAGTGGTGCTTACAAAGCTTTAGTCGATGCTCCCGCTACTTCAAGTCACAACCTTGTTACCAATGAAGAGATCAGCCTCATGGTCAGAAAATTCAACAAGTTCTACAAGAGTACAGGGAAAGAAACTCAAGCTCAAGATATGATGAGAAGCATTCGTCTAGTCGTGACCAAAAGTGCTACAACTGTGGAAAGCTCAGACAGTTTTCCAATGAGTGCTCGGATCCCCACAAACGAAGAGAAGAGTTCCCTAGAAGACAAAGCTCAAGAGACGAGTCACCTCGTAGAGAGAGAAGGATTAGAGAAGATTATTATGAAAGAGGACACTCCCAGAGAGGCAAAGAATCGGAGGAGAAGTACAAGTACACAAAGAGCAGTTCAAGAAGAAGACATCAAGCTCATGTTGCTGAATGGGTTTCTGGCTCCGAGTCTGACAACCACTCCGAGAGAAGTTATCACTCCAACTCTGACTACAGTCAAGATGAAGGTATTGCCAACATTGCACTTGTTTCCTCCAACTCCTACGACTTATTTGATTCACCAAATGAAGGGATTGGAAACTGCTTCATGGCAAAAGGCCCCAAGGTATCACACCCCGAGTATTTTGACTTTCATAGTGATGAGGATGATTTGTTAGGAGAAGATTACTTTCTCATTGATAAGACTAGTGATAACATTAAAAATGAACTTGCTAATATTCATGCTAGTCAAGAGAAATCGAATGATGATAATAAGAAAGAGATTGAATGACTAACTAAAGAATTAAACACTCTTAAGTTAGCTCATGAAACTACTCTAGAAGATCATAGAGACCTTGCAAGAACTCATGAGAAGCTACGCTTCGACAAGGTAAATTTAGAGCAAGAGCATGAGTTTCTAAAAGTAATCAATGCTGATCTTCGAAAGAAGAGTTCCTCTTATCTAGACAAATAATTACTCTTGTGTACTTTTGTTCCACAAGTTAAACCTAAGAACACTAGTAACAAAGGCAGGAAAGTTTCGTCATCTAGTAACAACAATGCTAAAGCTAAATCAAATGATATTGTTGCTAGTAGCTCTCTTGATTCCACTAATGATTCTATTAGCCAAGTTACACATGAGAAAGAAAACAATTTGTTGAAAGGAAATATAGAGAGAGGTGTCTGCAAGTTTCTTGCCGGAAGTAAGCAATTTGAAGAAATTGTGCGCACACAAGGAGAACATCGGAAGAAGCAAGGTGTTGGCTACTTCAACGTAAACGGAGATGTTTGGTAAGAAGGTCCATATCTCATTCCCAAGTTTGTTTCTCAAGAGGAGAAGTATGGTCCTACTCCTCCCAAGGGAACAAGCTCTTAAGATGGCCTTCTACCACAAGACCACAAGAGCAAGGGGAATCTTCAATAGGATATTGACTCATTTGAAGAAGAGCCTCAAGCCAAGGTTGAGTGGGTTACCAAGGATACTTCTAGCATTACCTCATCTAGTTCTACCACAACTCCAAGGATCCCCATCAAGGTGATGTGGATCCCCAAAAGGAAGTACTAGAAAGTTCTTGAGGGGTGGCTCCGCCAATGAAATTCACTCTTATTCATTTTAGCAAAAACTACGTGCAATCAACCTCAACCATATACATTAGTTCAAGGAGTAACACATTCCCTCAAAGCTGATCAAAGGACAAGGTAATTAATGCATCTTTGGACATCACCTCCCATGTATTTCACTCCATGTCCATAGATATCTTTGCATTTGTTCCTTTTTCTTTGGGACTAACCCATGTAGGTGAGAATAGTAAGAAACAACAAGGATTGCTCCCAACTCAAGATGATCTTCATCAACAATGAGCATCCACCACTACTTCACCTACTTGAAGTCTTCTACGACAAAACCCAAGGTTAGTCGATCCGTCTTAGGGGGGATGTCACATCTCGGGGTAGCTTTACTCTAAGACTTGAGTACAAGCGTCTCCTAAATGATGTGATAAAGTGCTTGATAGATGCTAGAATGTTTGTGCATGTTCACCATGTTTTGTTTGACATCTTATTGTGTGAGAATTTTGGTATGCATATTTTGCTCATTTGAGGATATCCTATTGTTGTTATTTGGCTTTCTATTTATTTTGGCCAATTGGATTTACAAGAATACCTAAGTACCCTTCTCTAGCTATCTATGCATTCTCGTCTCCCTATTCATGCTACATCACAAAATTTGAGCAAGAACTTTAGGGACACTCTTTGTGAGGAGCACTCGGAGATCCATCTCGACAAGGGCTGAATTACAAAACCTCCCAAAGTTCATCTCGGTGTGACCAACCTCAAAATCTCTGTCCCACCAAAGCCTAGGGTTGATCAATTTTATTCATCTTGGTACCACCAAGTCTTGCTTTTTGGCCTCACGGAGTTTCCCTGTCAATTGATAGTTATGGCACTCGATGTCACCGAAAATCACAACTGAGTGTCACTGACAGTGAGGGGATATAAATACCAGCAGTCTCGACTATTTAAAAATTTCTTTCAAACGTAGCCTATCCGCACCCCTTGTTATCGGGCCCTAGTCCCTTGGACATCAATCTTGATCCTCCCGTGCGCCGTCGCCATTGGAGTCCCCGCTGCTGACGGAATCTTCACCACCGTCACCGCCGTAGCAGATCCACACCAAGTTAGAGTATGGATCCAATCACTTTTTGTGCTCCCCTTCTGATTCTTGCGCAAATTAAGTTCTGCCTATATCAATCCACGATTGCAAGTATTCTATCAAGAAGAAAAATCCTTTAGAATAGAGAGCAATGAAGGTTTTAGGTTTAACAGTCCGTCAGATAGAATCTCGGTGTCACCGAGTTGAAGAAGTCGGTAGTATCGATTTTAGTTTTAGGATTGCTGAGAATGGTCTGGGTCGAACCGAGTTCTTCTTTTTGGTGAAACCGAAAATGGGTGCCAAGTTTCTATAAAATAGATCATGTGTCTCCATGGCTCCAGAATTTTTAACTCGGTGCAATGGAAATCTAATTTTGCTAAAAGTTAAAACTAAATTTTTCAAAGTTGAAATTTGACAAAACTTCTGCAATTTTGTGATGTTTACCTTTTCAAGCTCTTCTATATCTTTTCACAGGGTCACCTAGTATGTGTGTGAGCTTGTCTGTTTGGTTTGCAAGATGTTAGGTTCCGATGACAGTCACAGCAACTTCAGTGAGCCCCATGCTCAATCTGATTCAAGCAGTAGTCATGAGAGGACCCCTTCTGATCCAGGTGCCCCAAGCTCCCATGGCATGCTCAAGGCAGCCAACAGGTCCAGGAAGAAGCTAAATTCTGATGAAGAAGATTCTGATTTTGTTCCTGAAGTACGTGCTCCCCAGAAGTAGAAGGAGAAGTCTGCTGTGAGGAAGGTAGTAAGGAAGGGGTATACCAAACCTTTTGAGGCTAAGCTTACTAAGAAGCTAGGTGTAAACATAGCCAGGAAGAGGATTGTCCATGTCATTGGTAGACAAACCTCCATGTATGAAGATCCAGCAGAAACTACTGATGTCGATGATGAGGAGGAAGAAACACCAGGTGTGGTCCCTCCTCCAAAGAAGAAGAAGCTTATGGCTGATGCCATGCCCAAGAAATCTGCACCAAAGCCTTCAGCTCCTAAGAAGCCTGTAGCTCCCAAGAGGACTACAAAGGACATACCTGCAACTGTTAAAGAGAAAGGCACTGCTTCCAGAGCCTTTGCTGCAGAGGAAGAAGATGACGATGCACATATTCTCATGAAGCTAAGACCTCATCTGCCACTACACAATGATGCTCATCCGATTACCGAGGACATGAATAAGAGGAGAGATGCAGGTTTGAGAAAGTGGAGAGCCATTGATCCATATGCTGTGAGAAGAAGAATTGTCGTTGATCCCCGCTTTCACACTAGGGAACAACATGATTTCTATGAGACAATCTTGTTTGACAAGAGTCCAGCCGTCAGCAACATGAGATATGTAGACTAGGAATACATCAAATCCAATGAAGATGTATTTCCCCATGTGAGAGAAAACTTCAATCTTGTTTTACATTGAAGAGTTTGTTGGCAGAAAGATGATTGCATGGAATGATGAGATGATTATGCAATTCTACTCAACAGTTCATTACTATGCAGATGACACAATTGTCTGGATGACTGATGGTCATAGATATGAAGCCACAGTTGAAGAATGGGCCACTATAATTGGTTCTCCAAAAGCACAAGAAGAAGACTTGGATGTGTATTTAGATCCTAAGATGAATCACAACTCCATGGCCAACATGTACAAGCCAGTGCCAATTACTATGTGTCGTCTCACAAGCTTGGGTCTCTCTATTTCTTGCAAGCAGGGATTACCACTACAAACACTATTTTGAGACACACCCTGATGCCCAAGTCAGGTGATGATAAAATGATTAGAGGCTATTCCATCAATATGCCGAAACATCTAGACACCCACACTCGCTTCAAGGTGATGGATTTGATTGCTGATACTATGAAGAGGACTACTACAGACCAGAAGAGATCATGTGGATATGCACCATACATTCAGATGCTCATAAATGTCGAGATTTGCAAGCATGCATATCAGCTTGATCATCCTTATTTTCCACTTCAGCCAGAGTTTGAGGATAATATATTTGTGATGGATGACAGCCATCCTAGCACAGGCACAGCCAGAGAAATAGAAGAGGTAGCAGTCGCAGAAACTGCTAGGAATGCTCCACATCAACTCCCACCGCTCAAAACCAGAGATGAGCAGATGCCTTTCTAGGTCAGCACCACCCAAGGGATGCAGAAGAATATTTCACATATTTTGCTGAACCATTAGAGTTTAGAGAGGATCGTGGAGACAACATTCCATGACCTGGATATGAAGGTAACAGAGTTGACCACTACTGTTGAGCAGCTTCAGCATGAAGTTGACTCAGTGAAGATTCCACGCTTAGATGATGAAGATGATGACGATGATGATGATGATTCACCTATTTGTACTACCACGGAATTCACGACCCAGGATAGGTCAGCAGTTGTGCCGGCACCGGAAGAAAGAACGTCTTCATCATCTCAAGCTTCAGCTCTTGCTCCAGCACCTCTAGTGTCTACACCTCTAGCACCAGCTCCAACGACATCTGCAGAAGCTTGTGTTGATGCTCTCTTGTCTACTCCAACTTATGATACCGGAGGAGATCGTGCCCAGAGAGACACTTAGACTAGACCTTTGAACTTTTTGGTACTTGTTGCCAAAGGGGGAGAAGTGTATAGATCAATAGGGCTTCGATAGAGAGAAAGATTTTGACTTTCTTTGCCATCACTTGGTTTTTCAAAAACTTTTGGTCGCTTGGAAGACTTTATCTGTTTATATGTGTGTTTGATCATACGCTTTGATTGGTTGATGCTACCACGTTATTACCTTGGATCTATCTTCATGATGATAATTCACTTGCTTGTTCGTGTTATGAGCATTGCTATTCGTTCATATCATTTATGCACACCACCAAGTTGTACGTGACATGGAAGAGTAACCCATGATCCTAATCAATTATGCATTTGACTTCACACGCAAATTTAAAATAATGGACAAATTTAGGGGGAGCTCTTGCTTTTCACATACTTCTCAAAGCATCTATGTTAATCATTGATTATATCTTTTGTCGAAGCTTTGATCTATAGGTTGTCATCAAGTACCAAAAAGGGGGAGATTAAAAGCACAATTGCTCGCTAAGGTAGTTTAGGAAATTAATCACAACATATGCATCATCGGACTAATGAGATTATTCAAGTACATTTCAAAAGTTTCAAAGATGCTTTGGCTATAGGATTGTGTGGAGATCCACCTTTGATGCAAGGAAGGAATACGATTGGCTAAAGCTTCAAGCAAGAAGACTCTTCATTTTATATTTGTGAGAAATCACTTTGAGTCCATAAGAAAGCCAGTACTATTAAAAGCGGATGAGGTATTATGATGAATTGGTTGCTCAAGTGCTTAGAGATAGCCACCAAAAATACTCAGCCACTTTCCCACAAAATACATCTGTCCTAAGCCATATATGCAAAATCGGTGCCACCAACATTTCCTACTCGGCTATACTGATTTTTCACTTAGACAGATCCTATGCCAAACCCACCATCTTGGTACAACCAACATTCCAATCTGTGCCACCGAGATTTGGTGACCAACATTCTGTTGAGATGATTTCAAGTTTCGGAATTTCTTAGTTTGAAATCGGTCTCACCGAGTTTGGAAACCAGTCTAGGTCATCGTATCGGTACCAACAATATTCCTATATCGGTCTCACCGAGAATTCAAAAGTTGCCACATTTAGTGCCACTCGGTAACACCAAGATTCATTTCGGTGTCACCGAATTGGGCAATAATGTTGTAATGGTTGTATTTTGGGAGATGCCTATATATACCCCTACACCTACCTCTCATTCGTAGAGTAAGCATTCAGAACACATTTACACTTGCCAGATCCTTTTTTCTGAGAGAGAGCCACCTACTCATGTGTTGAGATCAATAGATTCCATTCCAACCATTTGAACCTTGATTTCTAGCCTCCCCAAGTTGCTTTCCACAAGATCAATCTCTCCTACCCCTGCCAAACCTGAGAGAGAGTGATTGAGTGTTGAGGAGACTATCTTTAGAAGCACAAGAGCAAGGAGTTCATCGTTCTACCACATCTATTACCTTTTTGAGGGTGGTGCCTCCTAGATTGGTTAGGTGTTTCTTGGGAGCCTCCTACTTCGTATTGTGGAGTTGAACAAAGATTTTTGTAAGGGCAAGGAGATCGCCTACTTCGTGAAGATCTAGCATGAGTGAGGCTAGTCCTGTGTGGACAGAAGCCATGGTGGAATAGACAAGGCCGCTTCTTCATGGACCCCTTGTGGGTGGAGCCCTCCGTGGACTCTCGCAGCCGTTACCCTTTGTGGGTTGAAGTCACCACTAACATGGACGTACGCTAGCGCCACCTATCGGAACCATGCCAAAAATCGCCGTGTCAACCTTTGTGTTTGATCTCCCTACCTTATGCTCTACTTTACACTTGCATGTTTTACTTTCCACTGCTATACTCTTAGATATGCATGGTAGGGTGTACTTGACTAGTCATAGTTGCTAAAACTGGCCCACACTAGTCTAAGTTTTTACCTTGTCAAGTAGTCCAATCACCCCCCTCTAGACATACTTTCGACCTTACAAAGCAATATTGTGTGCCCAAGGCACGGTCACACGTGTTGCTGTAGGCAACATCAGTGGAGCTGCTCAAGATGATCATGTTTCGAAGAGTCTGGATTGTGATGATACTCAAATTTGTGGGGCTGAAGATGTCAACATTAATGAAAACCAAGACGATGTTGGTGCAGAACACAACCCTATAGAAGATAGCAATCCAATGGAAAATGTGAAAAGTACAGAAGAACATGTGTGTGGTTCACTTGATGAGTGGTTTCAGAACTCAGTACCATTTGTGGTAGAGCTTGAGGTGAGGTTCTTTTTATTTATGTGTCTTTATTTCTCTTTTTAATTTTGTCAAATACCTTTCCATCATATAGTAAGTTGCACACCCACTCACCATTGCCACTTCCATTTTCCTATACTTGTTCATCTCCCATCACATATGCTGCAATCTACGACAAACACACAAAACTCTATGTTGCATAGTTAAAAGGGGCTCTAAGTTCTTGCGGTCAAGTGTTGCAAGCAATAGATTGTAGGCAAATGGGATAGCTTCTCAAAAATGTTCACGTTGCTTTGTCAAGTACTCAGGAAGCAACATATGTTACTTTTGATGTTCTGCCACCTTGCAGCAGTGATATAGACAAGCAAAGTTCTAGAAGGAAGGCCGCAGATGAGCCAACAACTGACGAGGTGGTGGTTGAGGTGGCTGCAGGAGCTCTAAGCAACCGTGCTAGTAGCAGGGCTCATCAGCCTAACAGAGGCAATGCAGTTGAGCTGCATGCAAGAACTAGTGCTAGTGTTAATGAGGCCAATGCAGACTATTACGAGAATGAAAAGAAGCAAGTGTCTTGTGGTGAAGATGTTGAGCATGGTCCCCAGCTAAGTCATCTCAATCACTGTGTGACCACTAGTGTGGCTAGAGATTGGAGTGATGTACCATCAAAGAGTTTGTTCCAAGACGGCACTAAGGAATACAATTAGTTGATCAGTGTGCCAAACGTAGCTGCGGACACCAATGCTTCAAGCCATGGCAACACTACTGCAACACCAAAGTCTTGTGTTGTTTTTGATACCACTCCTCAGGCTCCAAGCTCAACAAGAATAAAAGTTCTCGTGTTTGATGTCAAACCAATTGCCATTGCTCCATTTTCAAGCGGTACTATAGGTATGCATTGTCATGTTTATTTGAACAAATCTATCCTCGAAACATTTATAGAAAATCACATTGTTACTAATTTTCCGGATTTCTTCTTAGATGGACCACAAAGACCACAAGAGGAGCCACTTATTCTGGATAGCAGCAGGGAACCAAGTACGAACCGTGATAAGGAGAAGTTGAGGAGCAAGGATGAGAAGAAGCGCAAGAGCAAGAAGAGAGTAGGGATTCCAATGTCGATCGGACCAAAGTACAAGAAAATCAAGACAGATCGAAGATGGAAGCAATGTACCCGTACTTTGTCATGAAGAGGTACAAGATGAAGATGATGAAAAGGGGTAAATTGAGTAAGTGGCATGCTTTCATTCTTGCTTCCATCATTTTTTATCTCGTATTATTACATGTTTCATGTGTGTCGAATGCTACTCATTCCTATGGGTTTCACCCCCCTTGTTGTAGGCATCCTTTCATTAGGATTGGTGTTTTCCACATAACTTATAGCAACTTTCAGAAGCCTTTGAAGCCACACACTCAAATGTGCAATGAAGTCATGTCTTTATTCATTGAAAACTTCAACATTGAGCAGTTGTCATCTTCACATAAATAGAAGAAATTTGCTTTCCCCGTTTTAATCAGCGTTAGTTCATCTATTTTGCTCACTTCTACGGACATTATTTAGCTATTTCCATGTCTGCCCTGTTGCAATACTTATCCATAAAGTTTTCTTATCTTTTACATGTCGATATGTGTTATAGCTTCAACTTTCTGTCCATCTAGAAGTTTTTGATCCAATTATTTGTGCCAAAGAGTTGAGGAGGGCATGCCAAACTTTCAGATTGTAGAGTTTGACCTTGTAAGTTTGATCCCAACAGTTTTACTCAATATATGTGTCTTCCTCTTTCTTGAATGCTTTAAAGTTTATTCAATTTAACTTCTTTCCTCTATTTAATGCTTTTTTCTAGCTTTTCTTCAACATCGTCCGGGATGGTCATTGGATTGTTTGTGTTGCTAACCTCTTGCACAAGGAGTTTACCTTGATTGACTCGTTGGATATTTTTTTGGATATTGCTGCAAGGAATCTGGAAAGTGACATTTATCTTTTATTTTAAGTTTTCGTTGTTCTTTAATGAAAAAAACAAATCACAAATGTACATGTTGCGACATCTTGAAAGAATCTGAAATCTCTAAAGTTATAATGGTTGTAGCAATCTCTTGGTTACTTTTGTGTGTGAAAAAAGCTCTGCATTTTTGCTACTGTTTCCTATAATTTCTTGTTTACCAACTTCAAGAGGATTTCTACCGAAGATCCACACTTCACTATGGACTTATCTTCTTTGAAACTACACTGGCCCTTGCTTGACTACCCGCAACAATCAACTCAGTAAGCTCTAATTGTACACCACCTCCATAAATATTGTGTTTTCATCTCATTTTCTATAGACATATTAACATTTTTTCTATTTCATTCCTGTTCACCCTGAAAAATAACTTTTATTGTGGATATTTTGGAGTTCTATACTTTGACAATTTTGACAGTAAGAGGACGCAAGATTTTAAAAAGGTAAACAAAGATAATCATGTATTTTGGTACCTTTTTTATGTGTTGCGTGTCTGATAAATGCTTGCCCTCTTTTTCTTGTAGCAAAATATGCTTGATGTGTGGAAGTACCTTTCTTTGAAGCTTTTTTACCATCCGCTGGACAAGGTCTGCCCTGATGATGTGCTTAAGGCTTTTGTAGCTGCATGAAGATGGAAGTGTCATTTTGGAAATGCATTTTGGCCAGGACCTGGTGTGTAAATCAGCTTCTATTTTGTAGCTCACGCTATCGTGTGTTTTGTTCTCATTGCGGCGGATGAAAACTTGTTGTAAACTAAATTAGTTTGGGCCTGTGCCTGTTGTAAGGAGACTTGGTAGTTTGTAGCAATGAAACGTAATTATGTGACCAAGCTTAAGTTATGTTGTAACAATTTGTTCTTGGTGCTCAACATTCAAGTTCATGAAAATGCTTGCTTTTGTTTATAAACAGGCTTCATGTGTGTTCTATCTTGTTTTGTCTCCTAGGAGCGATATCATTGTTAATGTGTATTCGTAGCATATGTTGCCATATTTTTGTCACAATTTATCTCAGACGCATTCTTGCGGCAACAAGCAACTTTGAAACATTCATTGGCACACAAAAATTGCTGGTAGAAGCATTCTCTTTATATTTTTGAAAATTGGTCCAATGATTTTGAGCATGAGCACATTCTTGAGAAACATTCATTTTAATGACTGAAATTCTAATGTTTTTCATAATAGATGTTCTCAATTCGCCACAAAATTAATATAACTTTAATTTGAATTGCTCCTTTCAATTTGAGTTCACCTTATCCCTCTGTTCTTTGCCCCTCCCTGTAAGGTATTCAACTTGACAAATAATGCTTCATTTTTCACCATGTTTGCAACAGCAGTATCACATTTCAAGTATATGTGGTTTAATGAACCAACATCATGACCCAAATTTTCATATAAAGTTCACAACGAATTCAGAAAAACTACACAGTACCATTATCTCTTTTTTCAAATCTAGGCTACAAGTTACTAATATATGAATTCCCATATAACGTTCTACATGAAGTACACTAGCATAATCTAACCATTTTGAGCATGTCCCTCGACTTTCATCATCTTAACTTTAATGCATGATTGCATTGTGTGTCCTTCCTCAAATAAAAATTAACACTTTGTTGCAAGAATAGCAGCCATCATAGCCTTGTACTCAAGGAATGACTCACATGTTTTGATTGTGTGTTCTTCTTCACAACAAAACGAACAGGTAATTTTCGCTCTAGGTTTAGGCTTGCTTGCTCACTCCACATTTGAGTCTTTTTTGCTTTCTTTCTCGGCTCCTTTTTTGCATTCTTTCTGAAGCTTCTTCTTATGCTCATCTTCTCGCTGCTCCAATAATGTTTGCCTTCTCTTTGCACACTTAGATGGTCGACCTTGTTTTGGCACATGAGCTAGATTTTTGTAGCGGGGCTGTTGATTGTGGGTTTGCTCGAGTTGCAACATTGACTTCACTTTCCTGAGGGCCTAGTTGCTGCTGCACAATGATACGTCTCCAACATATTTATAATTTTTTATTGTTCCATGCTATTATATTAGCATTTTAGAACACTTTTTAGGCACTTATCTACCAATTTATATTATTTTTGAGCACTAACCTATTGACCCAATGCCAAGTGCCAGTTGTTGTTTTCTGCATGTTTTTCCAATTTTCAGGTTTGAGTACCACACAAAGCCCAATTAACCTGAAAATTTCTATGAATTCTTTGTAGACCAAAATAAGAGCATGGAGCATTCGAAGAAGGCCGTAGGGTGCACAAGGACCCACAAGCCATCAAGGTGCGGCCTAGGGGTCTGATGGCTTGTGGCCATCTCATGGCTCCCCTGACCCCGTTCTCTGGCCTATAAATTCTTATTTACCCTAAAACTCCCAAAACACTTTTTACGCTACCGCAAGTCTCTGTTCCAATAGGAGGCCATCTAGAGCTCTGTTTTGGCACTCTGTCGGATGGGGGATCAATCACAGAGGGCTTGTTCATCAACCTTGTTGCCCTCATGATGATGTGTGAGTAGTTCACCATAGTCCTATGGGTCCATAGCAGTACTTATATGGCTATCTCTCTATCTCTTTGATCTTCAATAAAATGATCATCGCATCTTCCCTTTGATCCATATGATGTAACTCTTTTATACGATGCGTTTGTTGGGATCCGATGAATTGTGGGCTTATGTTTATATGATACATGATAAATATTTGAGTCACTCTGATATATAATATGAATATTATGTGCATGATTATGATAGCTTCATGATTCTCTCTGATTTGTTGAAATATTTTGGCCAACTAGATTGATATTTCTTCGATGAGAGAGGTGCATTGTAGTAGGTTCAACCTGGCGAGTTTCTATATCTCAAACGTATCTATAATTTTTGATGGTTTCATTCTGTTATCTTGTCTTCTTTGGATGTTTTATGTACCTTTAATATCTTTTTTGGGACTAACTTATTAATTCAATGCCAAATGCCAGTTCCTGTTTTTTCCGTGTTTTTGACTCTTTTCAGATCTGGTTTTGGAACGGAGTCCAAACGGAAGAAAAACCCCGAAATGATTTTTTCCCGAACGGAAGAAGATCAGGGGGCCTTTGGGCCAAGCCAGGTGGGCTCCAGGGAGCCCACAAGCCCCCACTCCGCCACAGGGGGGAGGCGGCGGTGGGCAGGCTTGTGGCCTCCCTAGCCGCCCCCTGACCTAGATCTTTGGCCTATAAATTCCCAAATATTCCGCAAAAAATCAGGGGAGCCTCGAAAATACTTTTCCGCCGCCGCAAGCTTCCGTTTCCGCGAGATCTCATCTGGAGACCCTTCCCGGTACCCTGCCGGAGGGGACTTAGGAGTTGGAGGGCTTCTTCATCATCATCATCGCCCCTCCAATGACTCGTGAGTAGTTCACTTCCGACCTACGGGTCCGTAGTTAGTAGCTAGATGGTTTCTTCTCTCTCTTGGATCTTCAATACAAAGTTCTCCATGATCTTCATGGAGATCTATCCGATGTAATCTTCTTTGGGGGTGTGTTTGTCGAGATCCGATGAATTGTGGATTCGTGATCAGATTATCTATGATATATATTTGAGTCTTTGCTGATTTCTTATATGCATGATTTGATATCCTTGTAAGTCTCTCTGAGTCTTGGGTTTTGTTTGGCCAACTAGATCTATGATTCTTGCAATGGGATAAATGCTTGGTTTTGGGTTCTGCCATGTGGTGACCTTTCCCAGTGATAGTAGGGGCAGCAAGGCACACATGAAGTAGTTGCCATCAAGGGTAAAAAGAAGGGGGTTTTATCATTGGTAAGAGATTATCCCTCTACATCATGTAATCTTGCTTAAGGCATTACTCTGTTCTTATGGACTTAATACACTAGATGCATGCTGGATAGCGGTCGACGTGTGGAGTAATAGTAGTAGATGCAGAAAGTATCGGTCTACTTGTTTTGGACGTGATGCCTATAGAAATAATCATTGCATATATATCGTCACGACTTTGCGCGGTTCTATCAATTGCTCGACAGTAATTTGTTCACCCACCGTCTACTTGCTTTCATGAGAGAAGCCACTAGTAAACACTACGGCCCCCGGGTCAATTCACATCCATTGTTTACACCTCCGCTTTTACTTTGCTTTGTTACTTTGTTGCTTTCAGTTCTCACTTGGCAAACAATCTATAAGGGATTGACAACCCCTTCATAGCGTTGGGAGCAAGTTTTTGTGTTTGTGCAGGATCTTGAGATACTCCTCCATCGGATTGATACCTTGGTTCTCAAACTGAGGGAAATACTTACCACCGCTATGTTACATCACCCTTTCCGCTTCGAGGGAACACCAACGCAAGGCTCCAAGGCCACGGGGGAAATCCTTTGCATACTTGCCTAGGAAGTCCCTTAAGGCGTAGCCGTAGCTGAAGGATTCCTGGTGCCGTCGACACGACAATTTCCGGCGCCGTTGCCGGAGATCTTTTTGAGGTAGCAGAAGTATATCTTGCGCCGTTGCAAGGGAAGCAGAACTGACATCACAAGTATTTCTGGCGCCGTTGCTGGGGAGGAGAAATCAAGATCTATCCAAGTAGGTCTCACAAACTCTTCTCTTGCATTTACTTTTGTTGCCAGTTGCTTCTCATTTTCCTCTCCCCCACTTCACATTTGTCGCTTTCATTTGCCTTTCTCCTTCGCCGTTTTCTTTTGCCTTTGTCGTTTCCCTTTGCCGGTTTTCTCGCTTGCTTGTGTGCTTATTTGTTTGTTGAAGTCATCATGGATGAAAACACCAAACTTTGCGACTTCTCGAGCAGTAATAATAATGATGTTATTAGTACTCCGATTGCTCCCGCCACTAGTGCGGAATCGTATGAAATCAACGCAGCTTTGCTGAATCTTGTTATGAAAGAGCAATTATCTGGCCTTCCTAGTGAAGATGCCGCATCCCATCTCAATACCTTCATTGAGCTTTGCGATATGCAAAATAAAAGAGATGTGGATAATGACGTGATTAAGTTGAAACTTTTTTCCTTTCTCGTTGCGAGATCGCGCAAAAACTTGGTTTTCTTCTTTGCCTAAAAATAGTATCGATTCTTGGGATAAGTGCAAAGATGCTTACATATCCATGTATTTTCTTCCGGCAAAGATCATCTCCTTACGTAACGATATCATGAATTTCAAGCAACTTGATAATTAACACGTTGCACAATCTTGGGAGAGGATGAAGTTTGTGATTAGAAATTGTCCCGCTCATGGCTTGAGTTTGTGGATGATTATACAAATCTTTTACGCTGGCTTGAATTTCGCTTCTCGCAATATCTTGGACTCTGCCTCAGGTGGAACGTTCATGGAAATCATGTTAGGAGACGCTACAAAACTCCTAGACAATATCATGACCAACTACTCTCAGTGGCACACTGAAAGGTCGCCTGCTAGCAAAAAGGTGCACGATATAGAAGAGATTAACTCGCTTAGTGCTAAGATGGACGAGTTGATGAATTTGGTTGCTAGTAGAAATACTACCGTAGATCCTAATGACATGCCACTATCTTCTTTGATTGAGAGTAGCAACGCTAGTTTGGATGTGAATTTTGTTGGTAGAAACAATTTTGGCAACAACAATGCTTTTAGAGGAAACTATGTTCCTAGGCCTTTTCCTAGTAACTCCTCTAACAATTATGGCAATTCCTATGGCAAAACTTATGGAAATCACAACAAATTACCCTCTGATTTAGAGAGTAATATCAAAGAGTTCATCAACTCTCAAAAGATTTTCAATGCGTCCATAGAGGAAAAACTACTCAAAATAGACGATTTGGCTAAGAGCGTTGATAGGATGTCTTGTGATATTGATGCTTTGAAAGTTAGATGCGCTCCTCCCAAGGTCAACTTGGATGAAACTTTGAAAGCTATGTGTATCTCCATGAATGAGAGCAAAGAAAGAACCGCCCAAATTCGCGCTAGACATGAAATGTTTAAAAGGGTGCGTTCTAGTGATGCAAATCACGAAGATCTTAAAGTGCTTGGTGTGTCTCCTCTTGAATCTTAGTTTTCGCGTGTCAAACCTACTTATGGAGGGGCTGGATATGAATCCACTTTGGTTGAAAAACGCCCCAATGATTCGGAGTCCACCTATCTTGACGATAAAGGTGTGGAGAGTGGAGTAGAAGAAGTCCAAAATTTGGGTAGTGAAGAAACTCCCACTTTGGATTTCAAGGAATTCAATAATGATAATTGCTCCTTGTTTGAATGCATTTCTTTGATGCAATCCATTGCAAACTCTCCACATGCTTATAGCCAAAGCAAAGCCTGTACCGCGCATATTGTAGATGCTATGATCAAATCTCTTGAAGAGAATCTCGAACTAGAAGTCTCTATACCTAGAAAACTTCATGATGAGTGGGAACCTACTATCAAAATCAAGATTAAAAACTATGAGTGCAATGCTTTGTGTGATTTGGGTGCTAGTGTTTCCGCGATTCCAAAGTCTTTATGTGATATTCTTGGTTTTAATGAGATTGAAGAGTGTTCTCTTAATTTGCATCTCGCGGATTCTACTATCAAGAAACCCATGGGGAGGATCGATGATGTTCTTATTGCTGCAAATAAGAACTATGTACCCGTGGATTTCATTGCACTTGACATAGATTGCAATCCTTCATGTCCCATTATTCTTGGTAGACCTTTCCTAAGGACTATTGGTGCTATCATCGATATGAAGGAAGGGAATATTAGATTTCAATTTCCTTTAAAGAAGGGCATGGAGCACTTTCCTAGAAAGAAAATAAGATTGCCTTATGAATCTATGATGAGGGCTACCTATGGTTTGAGCACCAAAGATGACTATACGTGATTCCATCACGTTCGCCTAGCTAAGGGCGTTAAACAAAAGCGCTTGTTGGGAGGCAACCCAACGAATCTATCCTTTTTCTTTTTATTTTGTGTTTTCCAAACTTTCATAATTCTGTTATGATTGTGTTTTTTGTGTTTCCTTTTGCGTTTGTGCCAAGCAAAACCGTTATGATTAGTCTTGGGGATGATCGTTTGGTCATGCTGGAAAAGACAGAAACTTTCTGTTCACGAAAAGAATTTTCATGTTTTTTATGTAAGAGCTTTTGAGTTGATTCTTTCTGCTGCTGATTTCTACGCAAATTATTCAGACTGTCGTAATTGGTCATAATTTGTTAAGTACCAGAGGTATACAAAACATACAGATTCCTACAGACTGGTCTGCTGTTAACAGATTCTGTTTTTGTTGTGTTGGTTGCTTATTTTGATGAAACTATGGATAGTATCGAGGGGTATTAGCCATGGAAGATTGAAAGTACAGTAACCCAACATCAGCACAAGTAGAATTTAAGTTTGCTACAGTACTTAAGGAAGTGGTGGTTTGCTTTCTTGTACTAATGTTATCACGAGTTTCTATTTAAGTTTCGTGTTGTGAAGTTTTCAAGTTTTGGGTGAAGTTCTTATGGACAAAGAGATAAAGAGTGGCAAGAGCTCAAGCTCGGGGATGCCCAAGGCACCCCAAGAGATTCAAGGATGTCGTAAAAGCCTAAGCTTGGGGATGCCCCGGGAAGGCATCCCCTCTCTCGTCTTCAATCCATCGGTAACGTTACTTGGGGCTATCTTTTTATTCACCACATGTTATGTGTTTTTGCTTGGAGTGTCTTGTATTGTAGGAGTCTTTTCTTTTTTTTTGTCACAATCATCCTTGCTGCACACCTAGAGAGAGAGACATGCACACACCGTGATTTTGTCGAGCTTCACTTATATCTTTTGGTAGACAATTCAGCTCACATGTGCTTCACTTATATCTTTTGAGCTAGTTACTTTTGCTCTATGTGCTTCACTTATATCTTTCAGAGCACAGCGGTGCGTGGCTTGGTAGTTGATCTATGCTTTTAAAGTAGTCTCAAAAGGGGTAGTTATCCAAAGGAATACGAAAACTTCCACCTTCATGTGCATTGAATAGTTAGAGAAGTTTGATTGATCTCAATTAGTTTTGAGTTGTGGTTATGGTAATATTGAAGTCATGCTAGTAAGGTGTTCTGGATCTAGAAATACTTGTGTTGAAGTTAGTGATTCCCGTAGCATGCACGTATGGTGAACCGCTATGTGATGAAATCTAAGGATGATTAGTATATTGATTGTCATCCTTTGCGTGGCGGTCGGGATCGCGCGATGGTTTATTCCTACCAACCCTTCCCCTAGGAGTATGCGTTGAATGCTTTGTTTCGATTACTAATAAAACTTTTGTAACAAGTATATGAGTTCTTGATGACTAATGTTGAGTCCATGGTTTAGATGCACCTTCACCTTCTACCATCACTATCTTCTTAGTGCCGTGCAACTTTCACCGGTGCACAAAACCCACCATTAGTCTCCCTCAAAACAGCCACCATACCTACCTACTATGGCTTTTTTCAAAGTCATTCCGAGATATATTGCCATGCAACTACCACCATGACATGTGCCACCACGTCTACATTGCCATTGCATGATCGTAAGATAGCTAGCATGATGTTTCCATTGATGTCTATGCCATGCTAGATCATTACCACGGTACACTACCGAAGGCATTCCATATAGAGTCTTAGTTGCTCTAAGTTTTGAGTTCAAAGTGTGATGATCATCATTAATGGAGCATTGTCCCATGTGAGGAAATAAAAGAGGCCAAAGAAGCCCACCAAAAAAAAGGCCAAAGAGCCCACCAAATAAAAAAATGAGAGAAAAAGAGAGAAGGGACAATGCTACCACTTTTTCCACACTTGTGCATATTAAGCACCATGATCTTCATGATTGAGAGTCTCTCGTTTTTTCACCACCATATAGCTAGTGGGAAATTTTCATTATATAACTTGGCTTGTATATTCCAATGATAGGCTTCCTAAAAATTTCCTTAGGTCTTCGTGAGCAAGCAAGTTGGATGCACACCCACTAGTTTTCTTTAAGAGCTATCACATACTCGTAGCTCTAGTGCATCATTTGTATGGCAATCCCTACTCATTTACATTGATATCTATTGATGAGCATCTCCACGGCTCATTGATATGCCTAGTTAATGTGACTATCTTCTCCTTTTTGTCTTGCAACCTCCACTGCATTCCACACCATCTATAGTGCTATAACCATGGCTCACGCTCATGTATTGTGTGAGAGTTGAAAAGGTTTGAGAAAGTAAAGGTGTGAAACAATTACTTGGCCAATACCGGGGTTGTGCATGATTTAAATTCGTTGTGCAATGATGATAGAGCATAGCCAGACTATATGCTATTGTAGGGATAACTTTCTTTTGGCCTTGTTATTCTGAAAGTTCATGATTACCTTGCTAGTTTGCTTGAATTATTATTGTTTCCACGTCAATAGCAAACTATTGTTTTGAATCTAATGGATCTGAACATTCACGTCGCATAAGAGGAATTACAAAGGACACCTATGCTAGGTAGCATGAAAGCATCAAAAATTCATTCTTTATCACTTCCCTACTCGAGGATGAGCAGGAGTTAAGCTTGGGGCTGCTTGATACGTCTCAAACATATCTATAATTTTTTAGGGTTTCATGTTGTTATCTTGTCTTCTTTGGATGTTTTATGTACCTTTTATATCTTTTTTGGGACTAACTTATTAATTCGGTGCCAAGTGCCAGTTCCTGTTTTTTCCGTGTTTTTGACTCTTTTCAAATCTGATTTTGGAATGGAGTCCAAACAGAAGAAAAACCCCGGAATGATTTTTTCCCGAACAGAAGAAGACCAGGGGGCTTTTGGGCCCAGCCAGGTGGGCTCCAGGGGGCCCACAAGCCCCCACTCCGCCATCAGGGGGAGGCGGCGGTGGGCAGGCTTGTGGCCTCCCAGGTCGCCCCCTAACCTAGGTCTTTGGCCTATAAATTCCCAAATATTCCGCAAAAAATCAGGGGAGCCTCGAAAATACTTTTCCGCCGCCGCAAGCTTCCATTTCCGCGAGATCTCATCTAGAGACCCTTCCCGGCGCCCTGCCGGGGGGGACTTTGCAGTTGGAGGGCTTCTTCATCATCATCATCACCCCTCCAATGACTCATGAGTAGTTCACTTCGGACCTACGGGTCCGTAGTTAGTATCTAGATGGCTTCTTCTCTCTCTTGGATCTTCAGTACAAAGTTCTCCACGATCCTCATGGAGATCTATCCGATGTAATCTTCTTTGGCGGTGTGTTTGTCGAGATCCGATGAATTGTGGATTTGTGATCATATTATCTATGATATATATTTGAGTCTTTGCTGGTTTCTTGTATGCATGATTTGATATCCTTGTAAGTCTCTCCGAATCTTGGGTTTTGTTTGGCCAACTAGATCTATGATTCTTGCAATGGGAGAAGTGCTTGGTTTTGGGTTCTACCATGTGGTGACCTGTCCCAGTGACAGTAGGGGCAGCAAGGCACACATCAAGTAGTTACCATCAAGGCTAAAAAGATGGGGGTTTTATCATTGGTTTGAGATTGTCCGTCTACATCATGTCATCTTGCTTAAGGCGTTACTCTGTTCTTATGGACTTAATACACTAGATGCATGCTGGATAGCGGTCGACGTGTGGAGTAATAGTAGTAGATGCAGACAGTATCGGTCTACTTGTTTTGGACGTGATGCCTATAGAAATAATCATTGCATAGATATCGTCACGACTTTGCGCGGTTCTATCAATTGCTCGACAGTAATTTGTTCACCCAGCGTCTACTTGCTTTCGTGAGAGAAGCCACTAGTAAACACTACGGCCACCCCCGGGTCTATTCACATCCATCGTTTACACCTCTGCTTTTACTTTGCTTTGTTACTTTGTTGCTTTCAGTTCTCAGTTGGCAAACAATCTATAAGGGATTGACAACCCCTTCATAGTGTTGGGAGCAAGTTTTTGTGTTTGTGCAGGATCTTGAGATACTCCTCCATCGGATTGATACTTTGGTTCTCAAACTGAGGGAAATACTTACCACCGCTGTGCTACATCACCCTTTCCGCTTTGAGGGAACACCAACGCAAGGCTCCAAGGCCACGGGGGAAATCGTTTGCATACTTGCCTAGGAAGTCCCTTAAGGCGTAGCCGCAGCTGAAGGATTCCTGGTGCCGTCGACACGATAATTTCCGGCGCCGTTGCCGGAGATCTTTTTGAGGTAGCAGAAGTATATCTCGCGCCGTTGCAAGGGAAGCAGAGCTGACATTAGTGACAAGTTGCGTATTTTTATTGTTGCTACAAAGGGTAAAATTATGTGGTTTATTCAAAATGGTTGAGTTTACTTTGTGTGCATCATGTGATCTTACTCCAAGCATTACTTCGTTTGTCATGAACTTAATACGTAGAGAGGCAAGCATAGAACCGCTCTTGAAGTGAAGTAATAGTAATAGGTGCAGGAAGGAGTCATCCTATTTGTCTATGGACGTGATTACAATACTTACATGATCATTGTCGTGAAAATCGCAAAACTATCCACTCTTTTATCAATTGCCCAACAGTAATTTGAACCCACCGTGTGCTATTTTTATGAGAGATGCCATTAGGGAAAGCTATGTCCCCTAGGTCTATTCAAAACATATTGCTAAAACCTCCAATACTTTGCTACCATTTATTTTCTTTTATTTTATTTTCTATTTTACAATTATGTGCAATTATCTACACACCTCATTGCGTGCAAATAACGAGACTAAGGGGATTGACAACCCTCTTGCCCGCGTTGGGTGCAAGTTATTTGTTCTTTTGTGTGCATCCGCTGAAGATGTTTGTGGTTGATATCCTATTGGTTCGATAAACCATGGTTTCATAACTGAGGTAAATACTTACCCACTTTGTGATGCGATAACCCATTCCTCTTCACGGAAAACCTAACGCAGATCACAAGTATCACGCAGGATTTTTGGTGCCCTTGCCGGGGGATATCATCACCAACTATCAAGTAGCTCCACACAAAATTTCATTCACTTTTTCCTCTTTTTATTTGCTGGTATATTTATTTTGTTTCCTATGAAAAATAAAAATAGTAAAATATTTATCTTTGCTTGCTTAGCTTGTCACTAGATTGCATCTTCGCTCTCTAGTTTGCTTTTTACTCTTCTTACTTTGCTCTCGTAGTCACCGTGTCTCAAGATACTACTACGATGTTTTACTTTTGAAATACTAATAATAATGATTTTATTAGCACTCCTATACCACCCGCCACTAGTGTGGATGTGTTTGATATTGATGCTTCATTGCTAAGTCTTGTCATGAAATATCAATTTTTGGGAAGTCCTAATGAGGATCCCGCTTCACATCTCCATACTTTTGTGGAACTTTGTGATATGCAGAAGAAAAAGGATCTGGACAATGATATTGTGAAATTGAAGTTATTTCCTTTTTCACTTAGAGATAAAGCAAAATCTTGGTTTTCATCCTTGCCACGTAATAGTATTGGAACATGAGATAAGTGTAAAGATGCTTTCATTGCCAAGTACTTTCCTCCTACTAAGATCATCTCCCTAAGAAATCAAGTAATGAATTTTAAACATCAAGAACATGAACATGTTGCTCAAGCTTGGAAGAGAATGAAGTTGATGATAAGAACTTGTCCAAGTCATGGTTTAAACTTATGGATGATTATTCGAATTTTCTATGCGGGACTAAACTTTTCATCCATAAATATTCTATATTCTGCCACAAGTGGTACCTTCATGGAGGTGACCCTAGAAGAGGCCAATAAATTCTCGACAATATCATGGCCAACTATTCTCAATACCACACCGAACGAGATCCAACAGGTAAGAAGGTAAATTCTGTTGAGGAAATTGCTACTTTGAGTAAAAAAGTCGATCCTCTTATGAACTTGGTTCCCAATAAAAATGCTCATGTTTATCCCAATGATATACCTGTGTCTACCTTTATTGAACAAAATAATTATGCTATTGTTGATAACTTTGTCTCTTGAAATAATTTTAACAACAATGCTTATAGAGGTAATTTCAAGCAAAGGTCGTATCTTGGAAATTCTTCCAACAACTATGGAAATTCTTATGGTAATTCTTATTGCAATTCTTATAAAAATTCAATAGGATATCCTATGATCTTGAGAACACAATTAAGGAATTGATTATTTCTCAAAAAGTTTGCAATACTATGGTAGACGAAGAGTTGCATATTGTTAATACTTTGGCTAAGAATGTGGATATAATTGTTGTTGATGTAGAAACTCTTAAAAAATAAAACTTTGCCTCCTAAGCATTATTTTAATGAGACTATCAAATATATCCAAGTTTCAATCAATGAGAGTAAGGAGAGGACCCCCTAAGTTGAAAGCTAAGCGAAAATTCCTAAAAAGGGATCTTCAATCCGTTTTTACCATAATCATGATGAAGACCTTAAAATGATTGGTACTTATCCTATTGAATTTTTGGTTACTTATCTGAATGTAGATTGGTCAGCTTTAGTTAAGGAGCGCCCCGTTTGCTTGGAGGGTGATGATCCTAATGAAAAAAATTGAAAAAGTGGGTTTGGAGAGGTCAAAACTTTAACTAGTGATGTGCCCACTATGCTTGGTTACAAGGACTTTAATTATGATAATTGCTCTTTAGTACAATGTATTCCCTTTTTTCAATCCATTATTAGCACACCCAATGCTAATGAACAAAATAAAGCTTTTACTCAACATATAGTAGAAGCCATGCTAAAAGCTCATTATGAGTAACTTGAGCTTGAAGTTTCTACTCCTAGAAAGTTGCATGATGAGTGGGAACCTACTATAAATATATATATAAATAAATATTAATTCAATGCTTTGTGTGACCATGGTGCTTGTGTTTCAACTATACCTAAAGCTTTGTGTGTTATGCTTGGTCTCACCAATATGAATAATGTTCCCTTAACTTGCATCTTGCAAATTCTACCATTACGAAACCCTTAGGTATAATTAATGATGTGCTTATCATTGAAATAAAAATATATGTTCCTTTAGATTTTATTGTGCTTGATATTTATTGCAACCTTACTTCTCCTATTATACTTGGAAGACCTTTCCTATGAACTATAGGTGCAATCATTGATATGAAAGAGGGTAACATAACATCTGCATTCCCATTAAAGACAGGGATGGAACACTTCCCTAGAAAGAAAATAAAACCACCTTATGAATCTATCATGAGGTCCACTTATGGATTAAATGTCAAGTATAAAAACACTTGAAACTATGGAATATGCCTAGCTAGGGGCGTTAAACAATAGCACTTGTTGGGAGGCAACCCAATAGTTATCTTTATTTTTTTTACTTTACTTTATGTTAGTTTGTGATACGATGATTATTGACTCTATAATGATTTTTTTATGTTTTAATTAGTGTTTTTGCCAAGTAAAATCTTCGGGGTGATTTGCATAATGAGTAGAATTCATACAATGCAAAAATAGAAACTTTGACGCCTAGTGTAGAATTTTTGTGATTTTACTGGAATGTCTTTCTAACATTAATTTTCTACACATTACTTATACAGAAATATTTCAGGACATCCTAAATTTTAAGAAGTTTTGGAGTTACATAAGTATGTAAATTGAATATATTACTACAGACTATTCTGTTTTAAACAAATTCTGTTTTTGCATGAATAGTTTGCTTGTTTTGATTATCCTATATATTATATCGGGGGGTATAAGCCATGGATAAGTTAGAATATAGTACCTTATGCTAAAATAAACAAAGAATAAATTTATAACAGTACCTAAAAGTGTTTATTATGTTGCCTATGCTAACGGATCTCACAAAGTTTTGTTGAGTTTTGTCTGATTGGAGTTTTCAAGTTTTGGGTATTATCTCGATGGCAAAGGAATGAGAAGTGGCAAGAGCCTAATATTGGGGATTCCCAAGGCACCACCACTTAATATTATAGGAAGACTCAAGAGTCTAATCTAGGGGATGCCCCAGGAAGGTATCGCCTCTTTCGTCTCAATCCATCAATATGTTACTTGGAGCTTCATTTTTATTCATCATATGATATGAGTTTTGCTTGGAGCGTCATTTTCTTTGGTTTACTTTTATTTTCAGTTTGCCACAACCATTTTTTTCTGGACACACCTATTTGAGAGAGTTACACAATCATCATGTTTTTTTAGAATACTATATGTGCTTCACTTATATATTTTGAGCTTAAGAGTTGTTTAGTACTTGACTTATATCTTTTTAAGCACGTTGGCATGTAGATTTTATAGAAATAATATGTTCTCCTTATTCACTTATATTTGCTTGAGAATTAGTAAATAGTGGCGGTAATTTTTATGGGTCATAAGACTAGATCAAAAAAATGAGTTTTCAATAAGTGATTATTAAAACCATCATGTAGCACATATAGAGAATTTGTGGTCAACGATATTGATGCGGTGATATGAAAAGGTGTGAGTGCATAATCATTAAGTTAGAGAGGTGTTGATATTAAGATATGTTTAAGCTTCTTTAACATGTGAAAAATTAAAAGGGCATGGTGATGATGTGTAAGCATTTGTATTCCTCGTTGTAAACCTAGTGTTATTTCGAGTCGGAGTCGCACGATGGTTAATTCCTACCAACCCTCGCCCTTGGGGCATGCAAGTAGTACTTTGATTTATGATAGGACTAATAAAACTTTGCAATAAGTATATGAGTTCTTTATGACTAATGTGACACCAAGTACATACGCAATCTCACCTCATATTTGCTAGCCTCTCTAGTACCGCGCATAGCCCATTCTCACATCAAGGATTAGTGAAACTTTCGCGGGTGCATCCAAACTCCGTGACTTGATATGCTCTGTTGCACATAAGCCTTATTATATCCTCCTCAAAACAGCCACTAAACCTACCTATTATGGCATTTCCATAGCCATTCCGAGATATATTGCCATGCAAATTCCATTATCACTTCACATGACTAGTTCGTTCATCATCATATTGCTTTGCATGATCATATAGAGATGACATTGTATTTATGGAAATCCACCATTCATAATAGAATTTGTGGCAAAGCCATAAAATATCATATGCTGAATACATGTCATGCTAGATCATTGAACATCCTGGTACACTGCCAGAGGCATTCATATTGGAGTCATGTTGCTTCATTCATCATATCGAATCATCCATGAGTTGTAAGTAAATAAATGTGTGATGATCATCATTATTAGAGCATTGTCTGAATGAGGAAACAAAGATGGGGGAGTCCAAATGAGCCCACCATAATGAAAAAATTAGAGAAAAAGAGAGAAGGGACTTTGCTACTATCCTTTCCCACACTTGTGCCTCAAAGTGGCACCATGTTCATCATGTAGAAAGTTTCATGTTATATCATTCATATGCTATTGGGAATAGAAACTTTTATAAACTTGGCTTGTATATTCCGATAACATGCTTCCTCAAATGCCCGAGGTCTTCATGATCAAGCACGTTGAATGCACACCCCACCTAGCTTTAGTGGAGCTTTCATACACTTATAGCTCTAGTGCATCATTTTCATGGCAATCCCTACTCCTTGTGTCAATATATATCAATGGGCATATCCATAACCCGTTGGTACGTGTTAGAGCATATATCTCCATATGTGTTTTGGTAATTGATGACAATTCCTATGGACTAATGGTTTCCTTAAGTTACATTTATAGGATTTGTCCATAGGCACTTCTTGAAGTCCATCTGTTGGGTTCAAGGAGTTTATATGATGACCAAGATGGTATTCAAGGTATTATCCAAAGAATGGTCATAGAGATACAAGGTTGATCAAGATCTCAGACAAAGAGTAAATCAAGATGATCAACACACAAAGCGTACAGGATGTATCGAGAGGGATCAAGTGATCCCATGGTATGGTAAGCATTGTCCATTACGTGTTTGTGTACTAACACATGGTCTTCGTGAGAGTTCTATGTGGGGGTTAGGTGTGTTTCCATGGGCTTGCGTCAAAGGGAAGATCTCATACAACCCATGAAGTATGACGTCAAGTTGTGATTGTCATCAAGATTGCGGTGTGCAAGTTCAAGTGGATCAACACGAAGATATCATGCTTGAAGCTTTCCGTCCATTGTGGTGGCAATGGACTTGTGAAGATATGCTGAAGAGTGGATCACCCATAGTGAGTATGGGGGAGCACTCAATTAGTCTTCATCAAGCCAACGCAATCAATAAAGGCGGTCCATCTTGAGGAAGCTAAGATCATCATCATCTAGCTCAAGAGGTCGAGGTGCAAGGTATAGGTTTGCCCTTGATAGGTTTTCTTTTTAGGATAGAATGTTGTACTGTCAAGGGGGCTCTCAATTGATTAGCTTGATTTAATCGTTCGTTGAGAGCTAAAACCATTTGCATCCTTGCATCATACTTCTTGGTTCTTATTTGGTGTTTCTCTTTGTGAGTTTTAGAGCTTATGGTCATCTTCATGACAAGCTCGAGTTCATCGAAAACGGAGTCCATGTGCAACTACTATGATGTTTTCGATGTTGGAGTTTTTGCGGTTCTTTATTCATAGAGGTCTCACATCTCTAGATCATTGGCATTTTAATATCACCATGGTCGCTGTTTGGATTGCTCTTGTCGTTCTGAATCCAACAAGCTTGGATTTGCTCGATTCGGAGCTCGTATGCGAAAGTTATGGTTGTTTCAGTGCCGAGCGGTAGTACCGCTCGACGTAGCGGTAGTACCGCTAGATCTGGCGGTAGTACCGCTGGCCCTAGCGGTAGTACCGTTAGAGCTCGTGGTGGTACCGCTGGCCCAGCGGTAGTACCGCCTCTGGTTAGCGGTAGTACCGCTCCAGGACTTTTAGTACCGTCATCTTTGCGGTTGTACTGCGTCGGACTTTTTGCGAAGACTTTCTTGGCGGTGGTTGGCCCGGTAGTTTCTTTGCGCTACCATGGGCTCAGCGGTAGTACTGCTGCAGCCAGCGGTAGTACCGCCGGAGGGTCAGCGGGAGTACCGCTGGGCTCGGGCTGTAAGTGGGGGTAACGGTGTGATTCCTTCCCCCACTATATAAAGGTGGTCTTCTTCTCCTTGGTCTAATCCATCTGTTGAGCTCTTGTTCTACCTCCATTGTTGACATTCTTAGAGCTTGCTAACTCTCAATCCCTCCAATGATTCTTGCTTGTTCTTGAGGGAAAAGAGAGAGGAGATCTAGATCCACATCTCCACCAATCACCTTCTCCTCTATGTGAGGGGAACCCCTTGGATCTAGATCTTGGAGTTCTTTGTGAGCTCCTTGTTCTTCCTCTCATATTTCTCCATAGCTTTCGTTGTTGTGGAGGGATTTGAGTGTGAGGGACTTGACCACTTCATGTGTTCTTGCCATTGCATTAGTTGCATCGGTATGAGTTCTCCATGGTGATACGTGGAAGTGAGAAGTTGAGAAGCTTACTACCTTTGGTACTTAGTACCCTAGATATTGTTCTTCGTGGATGCTTTGCCGCCATAGAAGCTTGGTGGTGTCTAGGAGCTCAATCATTGTGGTGTGAAGCTCCGGGCAAGTGTCGGGGTCTCCAATTAAGTTGTGGAGATTGCCCCGAGCAATTTGTACGGGTACCGGTAACCGCCCCCAAGGGTTGCCACGTGTACGGGTTCGGTGACCGCCCCCAAGGTTTGCCATTTGTACGGGTTCGGTGACCGCCCTCAAGGGTCCCTTAGTGGAATCACGGCATCTTGCATTGTGCGAGGGCGTGAGGAGATTACGGTGGCCTTAGTGGCATCTTGGGAAGCATTGTGCCTCCACACCGCTCCAACGGAGATTAGCATCCGCAAGGGTGTGAACTTCGGGATACATCATCGTCTCCCCGTGCCTCAGTTATCTCTTACCCGAACCCTTTACTTATGCACTTTACTTTGTGATAGACATATTGTTTATTGTAATATATCTTGCTATCACTTAGTTGTTTATCTTGCTTAGCATAAGTTGTTGGTGCAGATAGGTTAGCCTAGTTGTTTGTAGGTTTTGTGCTTGACAAATTAAACGTTAGTTTTATTCCGCATTTGTTCAAGCCTAAACCTTAATTATTTTAAAGCGCCTATTCACCCCCCCCCTCTAGGCGACATCCACGTCCTTTCAGTACGCCTAGTTGATACGAGACTATCTTCTTCACTTTTCAACCCCTTTGAAACCTACCACCTTACTCTATTCCACCTATATACTATGTCCAATTTTTCATGCTCATGTATTGCGTGAAGAATAAAAAGTTGATGCATATTGAAAAGGTATGATCCAATTGCCTGACTTGGGCACCATTGTGCTAGACATTTGTAGTTATGTGGTGAAGATGGATCCATGCCTTGCTAATATAATAAAGATGGAAATAGTTGAAACAATCTTTACGGATTGTACACCTTGAAAAAAATAATTGTTTTGCTGCTTATACTTATGAATATTGTTGTGTTAATATTTGTTAATTCATAGTTTCTCAATGAGCATACATGCATAAGAATACATCATGGATAGCATGTCACATCAAAATTTCGGTTTTTATCATTTATCTACTCGAGGACTAGCAAGAATTAAGCTTGGGGATGCTTGATACGTTTCCAACTTATCTATAACTTTTGATTGTTCCATGCTATTATGATATCATTTTATAACACTTTTTAGGCACTTATATACCAATCTTGTATTATTTTTTAGCACTAACCTATTGACCCAGTGCCCAGTGCTAGTTGTTGTTTTCTACATGTTTTTCTACTTTTCAGGTTCCAGTACCAAATGAAGCCCAAATGACCTGAAACTTTTTGTGAATTTTTTCTGGACCAAAACAAGACCGTGGAGCATGGGAAGAAGGTCGGAGGGCGCACGAGGCCACCACAAGCTATCAGGGCACAACCTAGGGGCGCAGCCTGATGGCTTGTGGCCGCCTCATGGCTCTCCACACCCCATTCTATGTCCTATAAATTCTTATTTACCCTAAAACCTTCACAAGAGGTCCCAAAACACTTTTTATGCCGCCGCAAGTCTCTGTTCTGATGGTAGGCCATCTATAGCTTTGTTTCGGCACTCTGTCGAAGGGGGGATCGATCATGGAGGGCTTCTTCATCAACCTTGCTGCCCTCATGATGATGTGTGAGTAGTTCACCACAAACCTATGGGTACATAGCAATACCTAGATGGTTATCTATCTCTCTTTGATCTTCAATACAATGATTGCCACATCTTCGCTTTGATCCATATGATGTAACTCTCTTGTACGGTGTGTTTGTTGGGATCCGATAAATTGTGGGTTTCTGTTCAGATTATTCATGATAAATATTTGATTCTCCTCTCATATATAATATAATTATTATGTGAATGCATTATGATAGATTCGTAATTCTCTCTGATCTATTGAAATAGTTTGGCCAACTAGATTGATATTTCTTCAGTGAGAGAGGTGTGTTTTAGTAGGTTCAACCTGGCGAGTTTCTATATCCCAGTAACAGAACAGGACTAGTAGCATCTTTGTGTTGCTTCTACTAAGGGTAAAACGATGGGGTTATTCATATGGGTTTAGTTTAATTTGTCTACATAATGTCATCTTACTCCAAGCATTACTTTGTTTGTCATGAACTTAATACGTAGAGAGGCAAGCATAGAAGCGCTCTTGAAGTGAAGTAATAGTAATAGGTGCACAAGGATTCGGCCTATTTGTTTATGGATGTGATTCCTATAATTACATGATCATTGTCCTGAAAATCGCATAAATATCTGCTCTTCTATCAATTGCCCAACAGTAATTTGTTTACCCACTGTGTACTATTTTTATGAGTGATGCCACTAGGGAAAGCTATGTACCCGGGTCTATTCACAACATATTGATAAAACCTCCAATACCTTGGTGCCACTCATTTTCTTTTATTTCATTTTGCATTTTACAAATATCTACATACCTCATTCGCTTGCAAATAATGAGACCAATGGGATTGATAACCCTCTTGCCCGTGTTGGGTGCAAGCTATTTGTTCTTTTGTGTGCAGCCGCTAAAGACGATTGTGGTTGATATTCTTATTGGTTCAATAAACCTTGGTTTCATAACTAAGGGAAATACTTACCCACTTTGTGATGCGATAACCTGTTCCTCTTGAAGGAAAAACCAACACAGATCACAAGTATCACACAACCTCCTCCCTTGGTAATTGCTCTCTTTTCATCGAAGCAACTATTGGCTAGAGCTGCTTGATTACATCTAAGACAAAGTTGTAAGATGGATGAGAAGAGCATGCTTCTATTACGAGTGCATTCATATTTATGGACAATAAGTTGTATTTCAAGATATTTGTTTTTAGTATTCCAAAGTCACTTCTAACCAGTTTCCAACAAGTATCTACTTGAAATTTCTTGCATGTTAAGTTGTATCATCACCCTTATAATGTGTGATCAAAGCACACCATTCATCTCCAAGTAATGGCAACTGCAAGATTATAGCTCCTCCTCCAACACATCATGCACCCGATACAATTTTGGATTCTCATACAAGCTTGAGTAAAGCTCGAACAATTGGGGAACAAAGCATGGAAAAAATCCTATGAACACCCAAGATATACCTATGGAGATGCATAGATACAAGAGGGGAGAGTGCATCTACGTACCAGTGTAGACATTAAGAAAAAGCATTTATAATGTGTTTGATGTAGTCGCATGTCTTCACGATCCAATCGCGATCCATCCCGATCTATTGTTGAACATACGACACCTCCACGTTCAGCACACGTCCAGCTCCATGATGTCTCCGCCTATTCGATCCAGCGAGCAAGGGCAGAGTAGTAGATGAGATCTCTGACAGCACGATGACATGGTGGAGGTGTTGGTGGAGGTACTTTAGCACGGCTTCGCTAAGCGCTACTAAAGGAAGACAGAGGAGAAATGGGAGAGAGAGATGTCGTCGAGGTGTGGGGAAAAGATGCAAGGCATCCCTCCCACCTCTCCTCTATTTATAGGAGCAAGGGGGGTGGGCACCAACCCTCAACTCCTCCTCCAAGGAGGGGGCATCGATCTGGAGGAGTGGAGTGCCCCCAAGTTAGGGGGGCATCTAGGGTTCCCTCCCCACCAACCCTAGCTGCATGGGCCTAATGCAGAAGGGGTACCCAGCCCACTAGGGGCGGGTGCGCCTCCCTCTCAGCCCATGTGGCCCTCCGAGATGGGTAGACCCCTTCCGGTGGATCCCCGAAACCTTTCCTGCACTCCCGGTACACTGATGGTAATTCCCTAAATCCTTCTGGTGACCAAAATGTAACTTCCCATATATATATATATTTATGGTATGGTGTGCGGAAACATCCTACGCAAATGATAACAAGATCGGTAATCATTCTTCCAAATTTATATGAGCGAGAGGCATGAGCTAACATACTTTCTATACTTAGATAATATGAACCATGAGCTCCAAAGACTAAGGGGAGTTCTTCGACCCAACAACCCAGAGTGCGCTGTAAAGGAACCATGAGCCGAGTCTTGTAAATAATCTTGAAAGCTTCAACCTATAGCCCCCACGGGCCGGAGCATTGATACGTCTCCAACGTATCTATAACTTTTGATGGTTCCATGCTACTATCTTGTCAACTTTGGATGTTTTATATGCATGAATATGCTATTTTATATCTTTTTTGGGACTAACCTATTAACTCAGTGCCAAGTGCCAGTTTCTGTTTTTTCCGTGTTTTTTACCCTTTTCCAGACAGAGTCCAACTGGAATAAAACTTTGCGATGATTTTTTTTGGACCAAAAGAGACCCCCGAAGGATTGGAAGAAGGCCAGAAGAGCCACGAGGGAGTCACAAGCCCGGGAGGCGCGACCCCCCCCCCCTAGGCCGCACCTACCAGGCTTGTGACCTCCTCGTGGGCCCAACCGACGTAATTCCACCGCCATAAATTCCTATAAATACAGAAACCCCCAACAAGAAACCTAGATCGGGAGTTCCACCGCCGCAAGCCTCTCTAGCCACCAAAAACCAATCTGGAGCCCGTTCCGGCACCCTGTCGGAGGGGGAATCCAACTCTGGTGGCCATCTTCATCATCTCGGCGATCTCCATGACGAGGAGGGAGTAGTTCACCCTCAGGGCTGGGGGTATGTACCAGTAGCTATGTGTTTGATCTCTCTCTCTCTCTCTCTCTCTCGTGTTCTTGAGATGTCTTGATCTCGATGTCCCATGGGCTTTGCTACTATAGTTGGATCTTATGATGTTCTTCCCCCACTCCCTTCTTGTAATGAATTGAGTTTCCCCTTTGTAGTTATCTTATCGGATTGAGTCTTTGAGAACACTTGATGTATGTCTTGCACGTGTCTATCTGCGGTGATCAACTTGCGGTTTTGTGACATTGGGAACTTATGCATATGGGTTGGCACACGTTTGATTCATGTGAGTACTCGATGTATGTTTTGGTGATCAACTTGCGGGTTCGTGACATTGGGAACCTATGCATAGGGGTTGGCACACGTTTTGACTCTCCAGTAGAAACTTTGGGGCACTCTTTGAAGTTCTATGTGTTGGTTGAATAAATGATTCTGAGATTATGTGATGCATATCGTATAATCATGCCCACGGATACTTGAGGTGACAATGGAGTATCTAGGTGACATTAGGGTCTTGGTTGATATGTATCTTAAGGTGTTATTCTAGTACGAACTCTATGAAAGATTGAACGGAAAGAATAGCTTCGTGCTATTTTACTACGCACTCTTGAATAGATCAATCAGAAAGAATAACTATGTGGTGGTTTCGTACCCGACAATAATCTCTTCGTTTGTTTTCCGCCATTAGTGACTTTGGAGTGACTCTTTGTTGCATGTTCAGGGCTAGTTATATGATCCAATTATGTTATCATTGTTGAGAGAACTTCACTAGTGAAAGTATGAACCCTAGGCCTCGTTTCCACGCATTGCAATATCGTTCGTGCTCACTTTTACTACTAGTTACCTTGCTGTTTTTGTAATTTCATACTATAAAAACCTATTTCTACCATCCATATTGCACTTGTATCACCATCTCTTCGCCGAACTAGTGAACCTATACAACTTACCATTGTATTGGGTGTGTTGGGGACACAAGAGACTCTTTGTTATTTGGTTGCAGGGTTGCTTGAGAGAGACCATCTTCATCCTACGCCTCCTGCGGATTGATAAACCTTAGGGTACCCACTTGAGGGAAAATTGCTACTGTCCTACAAACCAATACACATGGAGGCCCAACAACGTCTACAAGGAGAAGGTTGCGTCGTAGACATCAAGCATCTTCTTTAAGATGAGCCTGGTCTTGTTTAATAACTTAAAAGCTAGTGCATTAGCCCCCAAGTGTCAAGTATATTGCTTGCAATCTGCTTGAGACTTGATACCAAATGATCAATTCGTCCAGGCAGGTTCGAGCTAACTTATCCGTCTTGCTCAATTATCTTGGAAACTATAAGCCAGGCCGACTCATCCTTAATTATCATGAAGAAAAGTTTGGAACATCAACAAGACACCAAGGCTGCAGCTGAGGAAAAACTTTGAGTCTCTTTGATAGAAATTGAAAAAGCCAAGGCTAAGCACATATTAAACAGAGAGTTGGCCGCAGCTGACAAAGACACTCTGTTGAAACGTGCTGAAAACGCCGAGGGTCAGCTGAAACTAGCTACGCATGAATTGAATGGTCTACGGCGACAAATCTCCAAGATGACCAGTGTTGTCTTTGGTAAGTATTTTGTATATTACCGAGTGCAACCATTGTAAAGGACACAAAGCGCGAAACTACTTATGTTTCATATGTTCCTTCCAGGCCCTCGATCCGCCAATCTTCAAGATGACTGGGTGTTGAAGCTGAAAGCGCTATATACCCTGACAGAGCAATTCTATGTTGGCGGCTTATTCACCATCAAGGCTGTGTGGGGTGACAAAGAGCCGGTAAAATTCATCAATGATATGTTGAGGCGGCACTTGACCATACCCAAGCATATATAGGAAATAAAGAAATCAGCTGCACAGAAAGGGCTAATCACGGCTATGAGCCGGTCTTTAGCTTATGCTCCAGAACTCAAGCGGGACAAAATAGCACGCGGGTTTCCTGAGTATAAAGATGATGGCTCAGAATTTACTCAAGAAGACTACGCCTAGTGCGTAAGGTGTTGGAAATATGTCCTAGAGGCAATAATAAATTGGTTATTATTATATTTCCTTGTTCATGAGAATTGTTTATTATCCATGCTCGAATTGTATTGGTTGGAAACTCAAGTACATGTGTGGATACATAGACAACACATTGTCCCTAGTGAGCCTCTAGTTGACTAGCTCGTTGATCAAAGATGGTCAAGGTTTCCTGGCCATAAGCAAGTGTTGTCACTTGATAACGGGATCACATCATTAGGAGAATGATGTGATGGACAAGACCCAAACTATAAACGTAGCATATGATCGTGTCAGTTTATTGCTACTGTTTTTCTACATGTCAATGTATCTGTTCCTACGACCATGAGATCATGCAACTCCCGGACACCGTAGAAATACCTTGTCTCGTGGTTTTGTCACGACATATGTCCTCGTGCAAGGAGTTAGGTGTGAGGCCATCACAACCATGTGGCGGCTTGAGAGGGGTTTGTTGGAATTGGAGAGACGCGAGTTTACCCAGGTTTGGCCCCTCCGATGGAGGTAAAAGCCTACGTCATGCTTGTGTTTCATTGATGAAGATGATGATCTCGATTACAAGGGTGCAGACTCGACACCTCTAATATCGTGGGTGTCTAATATGTCTATCTCATGATTTGTCTTGTCTAGACCTAAATTGTCAATCGTGTCCCTCTTGGGGCGCCTTACCCCTCCTTATATAGGTGGAAGGGGTAGGTTTACATGTAGAGTCCTACTAGGAGTAGGAATAGGACTAGTCTCTTGAATCCTAATCCGGGTCTTGTTTGCTTCTTGTGGGAGTCTTTCCTCTTCTTGGGCCTTCTCTTGTGAGCTGGCCTTCTTGGCCTCTTTATGAGCCGCCTTATGCCAGGGTGCACGCCTGGCCTTGGGCCTTTGTCGTTTGTGTGAGTCGCCCGCTGGGTCACTGTTGAGTCGCTGGTGAGTCGCCAAGTCCTTGGCGGGTCATACTTCAAGCAGGGTTACACTCCGGGGTATATCCCCGACATTAGCCCCCAGGTTAGCTTGAATTTATTCATGGTAAGCTCCTGAAATAAGAATAATAAATATGTTAAGGGACCGGCTTGCTCCTGTGGCCGGCCCGATTTACTGAAGTGGCTTCTTAAAAAATCCGGGTTTGTTGTTTGAACTGTCCTCAATCATTTCGCAGGTACGTGTCGTGCCATTGAATCGGCCTCCAATGCTTTGGCTTGATGAAAATTTGGGGAATAAGAAATCCACACAATGTTGAACAGACTTCTCTTGCTTCGGTGGGTTATGATTGACAATGGCGGGTCATGATTGCTAATGGCGGGTCATAATTGCTAATGGCGGGTCATGATTATTGGTAATGCCCCGTCAAACAATTGAACTCCAATTGACTATATCGAATTCTTGGGGATAAAGAAATCCGTGTGATGTTGAGCCGGTCTTTCAATGCTTCAACTAGATAAAAATATACTAAGCCGGTCTCCCAATACTTCACCTCCATGACGAAATGTAATGTGCTCTTCAACTTTTTGATATATCCATATTACCTGTAGCCCCCAAACTCCAAGTTTATCAGTTTATGGTGACTTGGTGTTTTGCAATAATATGTAGCCCCCAAGTGTCGGGTTGTCTTCCTTGCAGCAGTCTGGGACTTGTAATCATCTTACATTTATAAAGCTTCATCCGGTGTATCCCCCAAGGGCCGGGTCATCAGTGTGTGATGGTCCAGGTCTTCAATTTGAACCTCATGATCTGTTAAACAACTTAGTGTTGTAGCCCCCAAGTGTCGGGTTGTCTTTCCTAGAGCAACCTGGGACTTCAGAAATTATGATCTGAATAGTGTAGCCCCCAAGTGACGGGTCGATTGCTTGCGGCGACCCAGGACTTCCACGTTCTTCTCCTTTGAAAATAAAACATCGGGCCGAGTCATTATGCAATAATGAGCGGGGACTTTGTAAATCTGATGATGTAACCTTGAGCAACAATGTGTAGCCCCAAGGGCCGGGTCATTAGAAAAATGATGAGCTGATTCTTCCTTGAATCCATACTTGAATAAAGAGCGACCTGTAGCCCCCCAGGGCCGGCTTATCTCCTTGAAATAGCCGGGTCTATTGATGACATTATGATTTGAAAAGTGGATTGCATTAGCCTCCAAGTGTCATGGTGCATGCTTGCAGCGACATGGGACTTTCATACTTTGATGTAATCTTGATTTGAATAATGTAGCCCCCAAGTGCCGGGTTGTGTGCCTGTAGCGACTCGGGACTATTCATTCCATTGTAGAATAAAATCATATCCACTCTGTGAGCTGATGATGCCTTTGTGATAAAAGAAATCCTTGACTATCGTTGCAATGTAACCCGACAAATATATCCTTGAGAAATGCATAAGTTTGAGAAATCCATAAGTGTTGTAGTTTACTACAAAGCACAAGTTGAAGAAATCCAAGGGCCGGTCAATTAGATGACTCGGCATTATATGTGATAGGGCAGCTCTTCGACAATAGTCAATTCTTCCGAGCTGGCTTAAAAACCCAATCCTTTTAACACTGGTTATGATAAACCATGATGAAAATCCAGCCAAATTGGATATTCAAATATTTATTTGCACTTGCAAGAATTTATGCTTTGACCCGGTTTGAAGACCGGCATGATATGTATGTATGATGCAGGATGCAATGCAAGATGATGCATGATGCAATGCAAGATGATGCATGTATATGACAGAATAGGGATGGTTTATGAGACTTGAAACATACTTCAATGAAACTAGCTTGATAGCCACTAGTTTATCCTCGCTCTTTGTAAGTCGGCCCTCACTACCCAATCAATGTTTTAACCTGGAAGTCAGGGCCAAATGGATTGACTTATCGAGAGTACACGGGGTTCGGAGTAGCACCATGCAAACAGGCAGGTTTAACCAAGTTTCAAAGAAGGTGGCTTAATAGCCCATGGAATATCCTCGCTTTCTATAAACCGACACTCATGACCAATCGATGTTTTAACCTCGATAGTTCAGGGTCCAACTCGATTGACATATCGAGAGTACACGGGGTTCGGAGTAGCATCATGCAGACAGGCAGGTTTGACCAAGAAGGCGGCTTAATGGCACATGGAGTATCCTCGCTTTCTGTAAGCCGACACTCACGACCAATCGATGTTTTAACCAAGGTAAGTTCAGATTCCATATGGATTGACTTAACATGAAACAGAGTACATAGGGTTCAGAGTAGCATCACGCAGACATGCAGGTTTAACCATGAATTTTTGCCATTAAGCCGGGCACCCATGTTTGAACTGCGCATCATCGCGACTCGTCCTCTTGGGCGACTTATAATGCCTGTCAATGAAACACGGCACCCATGTTTGAACGGCGCATCGTGGCGACTCGTCCTCTTGGGCGATTTTAAAATGCCTGCCAATGAGGCAATAGCCCTCGGGGCCGGGTTATCTTCCCTGCAATGACCCGATGTTTTGAATTATTCAGCCTGGTTGGATCTGGCGAGCCATGTCTGTGTAGCCCTCGAGTCTTAAGTCGACTCAAGGAGGTGGCTTGAGAATCTCCATACTTGACTGCGAAATAAGCCAGTGGAGAAAGATGCTAGTACCCGCTCCCTCTCCGAGATATAAAAACACTTTTTGTAATGAAGAATTCCCCTGCAAAAAATAAAAAAATAATGCAGCGCAAAGTAATTGTTCTTGGACAAATAACATGTACTAAAAAGTATATAAAATGAATAGCACCTGATGTGTTGATGTAGAAGTGGAAGTCAGCCGCCGTGTTTGAAACCAGCTTGGTAGCACATTTGAGAGAATAGTTTGCGGCGTTGTAAGCCGTCTTGGTTGCGCGGACGTGAGAGTTGGACGCGTCATTGTAAGTCGTCTTGGTCGCGCGGATGTGACAGTTGGCCACATCATTTGTAAATAGGCGCAGACGACGAGTTGTCCGTCAATTATAAACCGGTATGGATAGCGAGTTGGCCATGATATTGTAAACCGGCGCATGAATCTGTTGAGCAAGGCCAGTAATATTATATCATATTTGTAGTGAGTACTTGTCCTGCGTAGAAAAATAATGCAGACAAAGTAATTGTCTTTTCGAAAGAATTATACATACTAATAAAATATACTGGATGAATATCACCTGATATATTTTACTTAGCCTGTTTAGCTGCCCCATTGTAGATGAATTACGGGTAGCACTTGATGCAAGCACAGGGGAGGATCCATCCATCAGCCATCCACCATCTATCCACGCACACAACTTATGCACGGGGAAAGATTCATCAAGGACCCATGTAGCCAAGGGAGCCGCACTCATCAGCCGGACACGAGGCGAGCGGGAATAACGCAGTAGCAGGAACTGAGCACGGATGGAGGCGAGGCCGTGATGATGCAGGGTGGAGTTAACTACGGCGCGGCGGGTCATGATGTATCGGGCCAGGCGAGGCAAAGCCGGCCGACTCGTCGCGTGGCGATGGTGGATGGTGCAGCGGCGACTATGGGCACATCGGCGTGTTGCGGTGGCAGTGGGCTGGCCCGGCGAACGTGGCGAGGTGTGGTGAGCCGGATGGAGGATCGGCGCACAGGCGCTGGCGCTAAGCGGGGCGCACGGAGGCGAGGCGGTTGGTAGGAGAGGCAAGGCCGGCTCAGATGCGCAGCAGCGAAGGCGAGCGAGGCAAAGAGAAGTCGACTCGGTGTGGACGGTGAGTCTGACTTGTGGTAAGGCCGTACGAAGGCGAGCATGCGGTCCAGCGAGCGCGGCAAGGCGAAGGGGAGCCACGGCGCCGGCAACTGGTTTGGCGAAGTGCAGCCGTGGCAAAGACCTGGCTCTGGGCGAGGCCAGGAGGAAACGCGAGCCACGATGGGTGATGGTAAGCGAGGCGATGCAAGGACAGCTCGGGGCCCGAGGCGGACAGCGGCTGACGCGGCAAGGCTAGACCGGCACGGACGAGAGTCCAAGGCCGAGTCTGTGTCTGTTGCTTCTTCCGGGTCGTGCACCACCCCCTTTTTTTTTTTCCTTTTTTGACATATTGATCGGTCCGTTGTGGCCAGGTTTCCTTTGCATAGCAACTTCTGCTGAATAAAATACTTGGACTATTGACGAGCCTTCACATGATGCATACACTGGCACTTTGATGATCTGTAAACCAGCGATTGACTTTTTAACTCGTGGAGATGCAGGAGTATGAACACGGTGACTCGGCGGCAAAATTGACAAAAATAATCCTGGAAAAGAACTCACGTAGTGACCCGTCAGGGAAAATATTTCACTCGGCTCATCCTTTTGTGTGGCGTCCGACATCTAGGCGCCACACTACACTGTGTGACGCCTAGCCGTTCGGCGCCACACCCCCCACCACCTGGCAGGGAGGGCCCATCCCCCAGGCCGTGTGACGCCTAAGCCTCAGGCGTCACACATTATAATGTGTGGCGCCGAACGCTTAGGCGACACACATTGACTTAACTGGCCACGGGTCAGCCCCCCTCCCACCCCCTCCTCATTCCCCTCCACCAGCCCCCTCTCCCAGCCACTGCCCCTCCCTCAAATCCTTCTCTAAATCACCAAATCTGAAGGTTTGGACCGGGCATTTGTTGTCCAATCACTCCCCTAAGGTAATCCCCACCTCTCCCCTCATTCTCATCCAAAGAAAAATCTTTTGTGGTCTTTTTTTTTTGCAAATTGGAGGAAACCCTAGTTTTTCATGAAATGTGGGATGTATATGATATTGTTGTATTTGTTTGTATGTTAGGATAAGGGGTATGATGGGGTTAGGATTAGGATTGTTTGGATGTTTGCATTATGGTTGTTTTAGGGTTAGGCTAGGGTTAGGCTATGGTTAGGCTAGGATTAGGGATGTTTGGTTGTGTTAGGGTTATGATGGGGTTAGGGTTATTTGGAAGTTAGGCTAGGGTTATTGTAATTGTATGATTGCTTATAAAAAAGGTTCTATGTTTTGTTGTTTAGGTATGGGAAGAACATGTGTTTATGTTCATCACGTGGACAAGGATGCCTTTTTAAAAGGCAATATTGATCCGGACCCGGATGATCTTGACATGGTGTTCGATTTGTGTCCTAGCTATGGTGAATTATTGGAACAAGTCCGAAAGGATTTGAATTGGATGGACCCTAGTGATGTAGTTGAGTTTGATGGTAGGCATAATGTGGGATTCGGAATGCACATTCGTTGGAAGACTATGCATGTCAACTCCGAGCAACGTTGGCTTGCATACAAGGATACGGTGACCGAATCACTAGGCAAGGCTCTAGAGTTATTTGCCATCAAAACAAATGTTCCTAACTTGTTAGATTTGAACCGGGTTGCCTCTTCGATTGCTGAAGCTATTCCTGCACCCATCAACGAAGAGGCCAACATTGAACCTCTTTCTTGTGTCGATGAGGCCAACGAAGAGGTCAACATTGAACATGAACCATTGGTAGAGGCTAATGATGAGCACGATGATGACGAGAATGATGGTAATGTTCTTCATGACAACAATCTTGGTGATTTGGACAAATATAATTTGCAAGAGACAATGGACCATTCTATTCCGTACTCACGTGGCTATGCCTCTGAGTCTGACGATGAGAGTCCCGATGAAGAAGTCGATGAGGAAGGGTTCACGACAAAGGAGGCTGAACCTTTCACGAAGGTATTAAAACGTGATCACCGGACACCATTGTTCGAGGATCTTAGCCTTGCGGATGAAGTCGTGGTTGACGGAGGCGAAGGCATATTGTTTGGAGTTAGGCCACCTTCTCATCGGGATACACACGGGAAGAATATTATTTTGCCGGGGTCAAAGTTTGAAACATTCTTTGAACTGAAGATGTGGTTGGATGAATATTCTGTTACGCATTATAGGCCACACAAAGTTGTTCATTCAAACATGAAGCTGCGTTACACGGTTGCATGTGAGGATAGAGGGTGTCCTTGGATTGTCCGTGCAAGACCATGGATAGGAGGGCCAGGATGGAACATTGTCAGTTGTATGCCTCACATGTGTCGAGGCAAGAGGGTTGATGGTGCCCTTTCGTCGCAAAGCCATAGACAACTCACCTCCGAGTTCATCACTTATAGGCTTTCCAACTCCATCTCCTCTCTTCCTACAGTGAGCATAAAAAGCGTACACGACCTTGTGAAAGCCCTCTTTCACTACGAGGTAAAATATGGTAAGGCATGGAAAGCAAAGCAAGCCGCATTCAAGATGTTGTATGGTGATTGCGAGGAAGCATACAACCGCATACCTAGGTTGTTGGGACCTATTGCCCACACTAACCCGGGCATGGTTCATGTGGTCGAGCCGTATGGGGAGAAAACAAGGATTCTGAATGGAAATAGGGTCCGCGTATTTGGCCGTGCATTTTGGGCATTTGAGCAATGTGTGAGGGCTTTCGAGCACTTCGTCCTGTCATCTACATCGATGGAACGTTTTTGAACGGACAATTCAAGGGCACTTTGTTGGTTGCAATAGCAAGTGATGCCAATAACCGGTTGATGCCTTTGGCTTTTGCTTTGGTTGAGGCAGAGAACAGTGTTAACTCGGAATGGTTCTTGCATATTTTGAGAACCAAAGTATTACTGTTTGAGAGGGAAATATGTTTCATATCGGATCGCCATCAAGGCATACTTAACGCGGTTGACATTGTCATTCCCGGCCATGCTCCTTTGCATCATCGATGGTGCATGAGGCATTTCTGTGCAAACTTCTACCGGGCATGTGGTAGCAAGGAGTTGGCGGATGATCTTCAAGATTGTTGTCAAGCATTTTTGGACGAACGATTTGCAAGATTGTACAATGCTTTGCTTGTAAACAAAAAACTTGATGCAGGTGGGCTTGAGTTTCTGAACAGGCACATTGAACTTCGGGCCAAGTAGGCACGAGCTTATGACGAAGATGGCCGAAGATATGGTCAAATGACAAGTAATATGGCACAATAGGTTCACTTCGCTTGCCACCTCCGATACCAAGTCCCACTTGTAAGCCCATGTAGGTTGCCGTACAGGGTTGCCGTGGTCATCCCAGGTATTCCACTGTGAGCTTTTAGGGCGTCCAACAAGTAGGCATTCCCAGCTCCATACTGAAAGTAGGAGCATACAACCACCAACTCCACCGTCCTTTGTGGTCCTGCGACAAGCATCGTCCAACTAGAAGTAACAACAAACATGCATCAGTTTAGCAGAAAAAGATAACAGAGAGTACTTAATACTAACAATTTATTACCTGCCGATACAAGTAAGCCAGTGCGGCCGAGCCCCAGCTGAACTTGTTGTCGAAAAGAGTCAATGCCTTCAGCCACATCCATGGAGCATTCTTGCCAGTGCCGTCAGCAAAGATAGTCCTAGAGATGACGTACCACATGTACACGCGAGCATACCTCTGGATCACCTCGTCATCTGCGTCCTCAGGACAATGAGCAAAGTTCGCGGCAATCCAAGTGAAAGGAGCGTCGGCCGGGACTCTATCTTTCTTCCCTCCATCTTCTACCTCCGGCTCCTGCGGCGACATACCAATAAGAGCCTCCATTTGTTGCCGCCATCCCTCGGAATCAGTGCTCATACAAAGAGGCTTCCCCTCGATCGGAAGTGCGGTGATCATGGAAACATCTTGAAGAGTAACCGTCATCTCTCCGGTCCGGAGGTGAAAACTATGTATCTCCGGCCTCCAACGATCAATAAGTGTTGTGACTGTCGCAGCGTTCAGATTGGGCGTTGACCGACTCACAAGCTGCACGAATGGAAGGAGTCCTGTCATCTCGATGTATGGGGTGTACCGCTCATCGTACTGCATTACAGACGATGCCCCATGAGACCGGATCTTCAAGGGCGTAAGCTCCTACAAACAGATAGGAGAAGAAGATATCAAGTGCTTATTACATTTTCAAAAAATTACTCATCTACTAATCATTTTCTACTTACCATTTTCTTCTCCGACATGAAATAGGCCCGGTGTTCAACGGCATAAACATTATTCAGAAGCCACACCATCCTACAAATCACAAAAAAATACTCATATTCAAAAAATTACTCATCTACTAATCCACTAATCTACATATCCTAACTACTCAAATCCTAAGAACTCATATGAACTACTACTACTCATATACTCATATACTAACTACTAATATGAACTACTACTACTCATATACTCATATACTAACTACTAATACTAACTACTAATACTAACTACTAATACTAACTATTAATACTAACTACTAATATGAACTACTACTACTCATATACTCATATACTAACTACTAATACTAACTACTAATATACTAACTCCTAATACTCATATACTAACTGCTAATATACTAACTACTCAAATCCTAAGAACTCATATCCTAACTAGTCAAATCGTAAGAACCTACTCAAATCAATCTACTCAACAGAAACCTATTCCACTTGGATAGAAGGATGGGAAACGGAAGGAGATGGGGGAGGAGATTGCCTTGGCGGATCAATCCAAGGAAGAAATCACCAGATCTGAAGGAGATGGGGGAGGGGATTAGGGATTCGAAGAGAGCCAGCCGCCGCCGTTGCTGTTTCTGTTCGAATGAGGGAGGGGAATGGGGAGGGGGACTGGCCCGTGGCCAGTTAAGTCAATGTGTGGCGCCTAAGCGTTCGGCGCCACACATTACAATGTGTGACGCCTGAGGTTTAGGCGTCACACGGCCTGGGGGTGGGCCCTCCCTGCCAGGTGGTCGGGGGGTGTGGCGCCGAACGGCTAGGCGTCACACAGTGTAGTGTGGCGCCTAGGTGTCGGGCGCCACACAAAAGGGTCAGCCGGGTGACATATTTTCCCCGAGGGGTCACTCCGTGAGTTCTTTCCCCCCATGGGTCATTTTTGTCAATTTTGCCTGACTCGGCCAATGCGTGAATCGCTTGCTTCAGGAGCCTCGGGACTTAATGATGTAACAGTCAAATTTGATGGCTTCGATGGATTGAACAAACAGCGGCTGTAGCAGAACTCTTGTCGATTTTGGCTTGCTGCAGCGACGTACCGAAAGACAATTTGGTAATAGGTGAGACGGTTTGCTGGAGACGCCTGCAGTGACGCACACATCGATACCTAATTTCTTGTCTCAACTCTCGTATCTTTTACCCGCAGTTACCAACTACTCATCCATGACGTATATCCTTTCGCCCGATTCTTCTTCATGCGATAAATCACAAGCATCTCAATCCCTATAGATATCCCTCCAAGAACACAATACCACCGTACGATCATCCCCACGGTGGGCACCAACTGTCGTGGTTTCGTCACGACAGATGTCCTCGTGCAAGGACTTAGGTGTGGGGCCATCGCGACCATGTGTCGGCTTGAGAGGGGTTGGTTGGCATCAAGAGACACGAGTATACCCAGGTTCGGCACCTCCGATGGAGGTAAAAGCCTACGTCTTTCTTGTGTTTCATTGATGAAGATGATGATCTCGATTACAAGGGTGCACACTCGGCACCTCTAATCTCGTGGGTGTCTAATCTGTCTATCTCATGATTTGTCTTGTCTAGACCTAAGTTGTCAATCTTGTCCCTCTTGGGGCGCCTTACCCCTCCTTATATAGGTGGAAGGGGTAGGTTTACATGTAAATTCCTACTAGGAGTAGGAATAGGACTAGTCTCTCTTGAATCCTAATTTGGGTCTTGTTTCCTTCTTGTGGGAGTATTTCCTCTTCTTGGGCCTTCTCTTGTGAGCCGGTCTTCTTGGCCTATTTATGAGCCGCCTTATGCCAGGGTGCACGCCTGGCCTTGGGCCTTTGTCGTTTGTGTGAGTCGCCCGCCGGGTCACTGTTGAGTCGCTGGTGAGTCGCCTAGTCCTTGGCGGGTCATACTTCAAGCCGGGTTACACTGCGGGGTATATCCCCGACACCTTGTGTGTATCAAACGTGGCAACGTTACTGGGTGACTATAAAGGTGCTCTACAGGTATCTCCAAAGGTGTATGTTGGGTTGGCATGGATCAAGACTGGGATTTGTCACTACGTGTGACGGAAAGGTATCTTGGGGCCCACTCGGTAATACAATATCACAACAAGCCTTGCAAGCAATGTGACTAAGGAGTTAGTTACGGGATATTGTATTACGGAACGAGTAATGAAACTTGCCGGTAACGAGATTGAACTAGGTATGGAGATACCGACGATCGAATCTCGGGTAAGTAACATACCGAAGGACAAAGGGAATAGCATACGGCATTAACTGAGTCCTTGACATAGAAGTTCAACCGATAGAGATCTTCGTAGAATATCTAGGAGCCAATATGGACATCTAGGTCCCGCTATTGGTTATTGACCGGAGAATGTCTCAGGTCATGTCTGCATAGTTCTCGAACCCGCAGGGTCTGCACACTTAAGGTTCAGTGACATTTCGGTATAGTTGAGTTATAGGTGTTGGTAACCAAAAGTTGTTCGGAGTCCCGGGTGAGATCCCGGATGTTACGAGGAGATTTAGAATAGTCCATAGGTAAATATCGATATATAGGAAGTCCTGTTTTGGTCACCGGAAAAGTTTCGGGCTCATCGGTAGTGTACCGGGAGTGCCGGGAGGGCACCGGGAACAATTGGGAGGGGTGTCACGCCCCGAGGGGCCTTATGGGCTGTGGGAGGATACAAACCAGCCCCTAGTAGGCTTACATAAGCTCCCACTAAGTCCCATGAGGTTTGAGAGGCAAAAAACCCAAAGGTTGAAAAGGTGGAAAGGGTTTCCAAGTGGAAAGGAGGAATCGTACTGCTAGTAGGATTGGAGTAGGACTCCTCCACCTCAAATTTCGGCCAAACCTTGAGGGTTTGAGGCTGCCTCCTTCCCTCTTTCCCTCCTATATATACTAGAGGTATTGAGGGTTTTTGAGACACACAATTTCAGCCACGTGCTACCCTCTCCTCTAGTTTGTAGTTCTTCCTCTAGATCGGATTTCTACGGTGCTTAGGTGAAGCCCTGCAGGAATAGATCACCACTCACCGGCGCATCGTCACGCTGCCGGAGAACTCATCTACTTCCTCGTCTCTCTTACTGGATCGAGATGGCGGGGGTCTTCATCGAGATGTACGTGTGCTAAACGTGGAGGTGTCGTTCGTTCGGCACTAGATCGGGATGGATCATGATGGGATCGCGGGACGGATCATGATGAGATCGCAGGACGGTCTACAATTTGAATCGCGAAGATGTTCCACTACATCAACCACATTATATACGCTTCCACTTAGAGATCTACAAGGGTATGTAGATGCACTCTCCCCTCTCGTAGATGATCATCACCATGGCTAGGTATTGCGTGTGCGTACGAAATTTTTTGTTTCCCATGCGACGTTCCCCAACATAAGGGATGTTCGTCCTATGATGTCTACTACGCAACCTTCTCCTTGTAGACGTTGTTGGGCCTCCAAGTGCAGAGGGTTGTAGGCCAGTAGCAATTTTCCCTCACGTGGGTGACCTAAGGTTTATCAATCCGCGGGAGGCATAGGATGAAGATGGTCTCTCTCAAGCAACCCTGCAACCAAATAACAAAGAGTCTCTTGTGTCCCCAACACACCTAATACAATGGTAAGTTGTATAGGTGCACTAGTTCGGCGAAGAGGTGGTGATACAAGTGCAATATGGATGGTAGATATAGGTTTTTGTAATCTGAAATTACAAAAACAGCAAGGTAACAAATGGTAAAAGTGAGCACGGTATTGCAATGCGTGGAAACAAGGCCTAGGGTTCATACATTCACTAGCGAAGTTCTCTCAACAATGATAACATAATTGGATCATATAACTAGCCCTCAACATGCAACAAAGAGTCACTCCGAAGTCACTAATAGCGGGGAACAAATGAAGAGATTATTGTCGGGTACGAAACCACCACAAAGTTATTCTTTGTGATCGATCTATTCAAGAGTTCGTACTAGAATAACACCTTAAGATACATATCAACCAAGACCCTAATGTCACCTAGATACTCCATTGTCACCTCAAGTATGCGTGGGTATGATTATACGATATGCATCGCACAATCTCAGAATCATCTATTCAACCAACACATAGAACTTCAAAGAGTGCCCCAAAGTTTCTACCACAGAGTCAAAACATGTGCAACCCCTGTGCATAGGTTCCCGATGTCACGAACCCGCAAGTTGATCACCAAAACATACATCAAGTACTGACATGAATCCACGTGTGCCAACCCATATGCATAGGTTCCCAATTGTCACAAACCCGCAAGTTGATCACAGCAGATAAACACGTGCAAGACATACATCAAGTGTTCTCAAAGACTCAATCCGATAAGATAACTCCAAAGGGGAAACTCAAGTCATTACAAGAGGGAGAGGGGGAAGAACATCATAAGATCCAACTATAGTAGCAAAGCCCATGGTACATCGAGATCAAGACATCTCAAGAACACGAGAGAGAGAGAGATCAAACACATAGCTACTGGTACATACCCTCAGCCCCGAGGGAGAACTACTCCCTCCTCGTCATGGAGATCGCCAGGATGATGAAGATGGCCACCGGAGATGGATTCCCCCTCCGACAGGGTGCCAGAGCAGGCTCCAGATTGGTTTTTGGTGGCTACAGGGGCTTGCATCGGCGGAACTCCCGATCTAGGTTTCTTTCTAGGGGTTTCTGAATTTATAGGAATTTATGGCGGTGGAATTGCGTCAGTTGGGCCCACGAGGAGGTCACAAGCCTGCTCGCCACCACCGGGGGGGTGGTGGTGGCGGCATGAGGGCTTGTGACTCCCTCGTGGCCCATCTGGCCTTCTCCCAACGCTTCGGGGGTCTCTTTTGGTCCCAAAAAAATCACCGTAGAGTTTCATTCCATTTGAACTCCGTCTGAAAATGGGCCAAAAACACGGAAAAAACATAAACTGGCACTTGGCACTGAGTTAATAGGTTAGTCCCAAAAAATATATAAAATAGCATATTCATGCATATAAAACATCCAAAGTTGACAAGATAATAGCATGGAACCATCAAAAATTATAGATACATTGGAGACGTATCAAGCATCCCCAAGCTTAACTCCTGCTCGTCCTCGAGTAGGGAAGTGATAAAAAATGAATTTTTGATGTTGCATGCTACCTAGCATAGTTGTCCTTTGTAACTTCTCTCACGTGACATGAATGTTCAGATCCGTTAGATTCAAAACAATAGTTTGCTATTGATGTGGAAACAATAATAATTCAAGCAAACTAACAAGGTAATCATGAACTTTCAAAATAACAAGGCCAAAAGAAAGTTATCCCTAAAAAAGCATATAGTCTGGCTATGATCTATCATCATTGCACAATGAATTTAAGTCATGCACAACCCCGGTATTGGCCAAGTAATTGTTTCACTCCTTTACTTTCTCAAACTTTTTCAACTCTCACGCAATACATGTGCGTGAGCCATGGTTTTAGCACTATAGGTGGTGTGGAATGTGGTGGAGGTTGCAAGGCAAACAAGGAGAAGATGGTCACATTGACTAGGCATATCAATGAGCTATGGAGATTCTCATCAATAGATATCAACGTGAATGAGTAGGGATTGCCATACAAATGATGCCCAAGAGCTAGGAGTATGTGAAAGCTCTTAAAGAAAACTAGTGGGTGTGCATCCAACTTGCTTGCTCACGAAAACCTAAGGCAATTTTTAGGAAGCCTATCATTGGAATATATAAGCCAAGTTATATAATAAAAATTTCCCACTAGCTATATGGTGGTGACAAAACGAGAGACTCTCAATCATGAAGATCATGGTGCTTAATATGCACAAGTGTGGAAAAGTGGTAACATTGTCCCTTCTCTCTTTTTCTCTCATTTTTTTTGTGGGCTCTTTGGCCTCTTTTTTTGGGTGGGATTCTTTGGCCTCATTTATTTCCTCACATGGGACAATGCTCCATCAATTATGATCATCACACTTACAACTCAAAACTTAGAGCAATGATGACTCTATATGGAATGCCTTCGGTAGTGTACCGTGACAATGATCTAGCATGGCATAGACATCAAATGGAACCATCATGCTAGCTATCTTATGATCATGAAATGCCAATGTAGACGTGATGGCATATGTCATGGTGGTAGTTGCATGGCAATATATCTCGGATTGACTTTGAAAAAGCCATAGTAGGTAGGTATGGTGGCTGTTTTGAGGGAGGCTAATGGTGGGTTTTGTGCACCGGTGAAAGTTGCACGGCAATAAGAAGATAGTGATGGTGGAAGGTAAAAGTGCATCTAAACCATGAACTCAACATTAGTCATGAAGAACTCATATACTTGTTGCAAAAGTTTTATTAGTAATCGAAACAAAGCATTCAACGCATACTCCTAGGGGAAGGGTTGGTAGGTATAAACCATCGCGCGATCTAAACCGCCACGCAAAGGATGACAATCAATAGACTAATCATGCTCAGATTTCATCACATAGCGGTTCACCATACGTGCATGCTACGGGAATCACTAACTTCAACACAAGTATTTCTAGATCCACAATGCTTTACTAGCATGACTTCAATATTACCACAACCACAACTCAAAACTAATTGAGATGAATCAAACTTCTCTAACTATTCAATGCACATGAAGTTGGAAGTTTTCGTATCCCTTTGGATAACTACCCCTTTTGAGACTACTTTAAAATCATAGATCAACTACCAAGCCACGCACCGCTGTGCTCTAAAAGATATAAGTGAAGCACGTAGAGCAGACGTATCTAGCTCAAAAGATATAAGTGAAGCACATGTGAGCTGAATTGTCTACCAAAAGATATAAGTGAAGCTCAACAAAATCACGATGAGTGCATGTCTCTCTCTAGGTGTGAAGCAAGGATGATTGTGACACAAAAAAATAAAAGACTCCTACGATACAAGACGCTCCAAGCAAAAACACATAACATGTGGTGAATAAAAATATAGCCCCAAGTAACGTTACCGATGGATTGAAGACGAGAGAGGGGATGCCTTCCCGGGGCATCCCCAAGATTAGGATTTTACGACATGCTTGAATCTCTTGGGGTGCCTTGGGCATCCCCAAGCTTGAGCTCTTGCCACTCTTTATCTCTTTGTCCATAAGAACTTCACCCAAAACTTGAAAACTTCACAACACGAAACTTAAACAGAAACTCGTGATAACATTAGTATGAGAAAGCAAACCACCACTTCCTTAGGTACTGTAGCAAACTTACATTCTACTTATGCTGATGTTGTATTACTGTATTTTCAATATTTCATGGCTAATACCCCCCGATACTATCCATAGTTTCATCAAAATAAGCAACCAACACAACAAAAACAGAATCTGTTAACAGCAGACGAGTCTGTAGCAATCTGTATATTTTGTATACCTATGTTACTTCAATAATTCTGACAAATTACGACAGTCTGAAGAATTTGCGTAGAAATCCGCAGCAAAAAGAATCAACTCAAAAGCTCTTTCAGAATAAAAATGAAAATTATTTTCTTGAGCAGAAAGTGTCTGTCTTTTTCCAGCATGATCAAACAATCATCACCAAGACTAATCATAATGGTTTTGCTTGGCACAAACACAAAAAGAAAGACAAAAGACACAATCATAACAGAATTATGATGGTGTGGAAAAAAAACAGGAAGAAAAAAAGCAAAGAAAAATTTATTCAGTGGGTTGCCTCCCAACAAGCGCCATCGTTTAACGCTCTTAGCTAGGCATTGATTTCAATGATGCTCACATAAAAGGTAAGGATTGAAACACAACGAGAGCATCATGGAGCAAATGGCTAGCACATTTAAGTCTAACCCACTTCCTATGCATAGGGATTTTGTGATCAAACAATTTATTGGAGCAAGAATCAACTAGCATAGGAAGGCAAAACAAGCATAGCTTCAAATATTTCAACACCTCGAGAGGAAGCTTGATACTATTGCAATAAGTAGAAGCATATGATCCTCTCTCATAGTAATTTTCAGTAGCATCATGAATGAATTCAACAAGATAACCAGCACCTAAAGCATTCTTTTCATGGTCTACAAGCATAGGAATTTATTGCTCTCCACATAAGGAAATCTTTCTCAAGAATAGTAGTGGGAGTATCGTAAAAGACTTGAGCACTACAAATTGTGTCCACAATGAAAAAGCAAGGTTTAGCAAAGGGGTTTTCGAAAGTATGACAAGCTTTATCATCCCTCTTCTTCAAAGCATAAGTATCCTCACAATAATCATCATAGATAGGGGGCATGCTTTCATCAAAACGATTTTGATCATTCAAAGTGGAAGAACTAAAAAGATCATCTTCATCAAATATAGCATCCCCAAGCTTGTGTCTTTGCATATCATTAGCATCATGGGTATTCATAGAATTCATGCTAACAACATTGCAATCATGCTCATCATTCACATATTCTATGCCAAGCATTCTATGTAATTCTTCTTTCAGCATTTGAGCACAATTTTCCTTCCCATCATGCTCACGAAAGACATTGAAAAGATGGAGCATATGAGGCATCCTGAATTCCATTTTTTTTAGTTTTCTAGCAAAATAACAAGAAACAAAAAGATTCGACTACAAGATCTAAAGATATACCTTCAAGCGCTAACCTCCCCGGCAACGGCGCTAGAAAAGAGCTTCGTTGACGGGATGTTAGTGCCGCTTACCTAGCCTCCCCAGCAACGGCGCCAAAAAAGAGCTTGATGTCTACTATGCAACCTTCTCCTTGTAGACGTTGTTGGGCCTCCAAGTGCAAAGAGTTGTAGGACAGTAGCAATTTTCCCTCAAGTGGGTGACCTAAGGTTTATCAATCCGCGGGAAGCGTAGGATGAAGATGGTCTCTCTCAAGCAACCCTGCAACCAAATAGCAAAGAGTCTCTTGTATCCCCAACACACCTAATACAATGGTAAGTTGTATAGGTGCACTAGTTCGGCAAAGAGATGGTGATACAAGTGCAATATGGATGGTAGATATAGGTTTTTGTAATCTGAAATTACAAAAACAGCAAGGTAACAAATGGTAAAAGTGAGCACGAACGGTATTGCAATGCGTGGAAACAAGGCCTAGGGTTCATACTTTCACTAGCGAAGTTCTCTCAACAATGATAACATAATTGGATCATATAACTAGCCCTCAACATGCAACAAAGAGTCACTCCAAAGTCACTAATAGCGGGGAACAAACGAAGAGATTATTGTCGGGTACGAAACCACCACAAAGTTATTCTTTCTGATCGATCTATTCAAGAGTTCATACTAGAATAACACCTTAAGATACATATCAACCAAGACCCTAATGTCACCTAGATACTCCATTGTCACCTCAAGTATCCCTGGGTATGATTATACGATATGCATCACACAATCTCAGAATCATCTATTCAACCAACACATAGAACTTCAAAGAGTGCCCCAAAGTTTCTACCACAGAGTCAAAACATGTGCCAACCCCTGTGCATAGGTTCCCAATGTCACGAACCCGCAAGTTAATCACCAAAACATACATCAAGTACTCACATGAATCCACATGTGCCAACCCATATGCATAGGTTCCCAATTGTCACAAACCTGCAAGTTGATCACAGCAGATAGACACGTGCAAGACATACATCAAGTGTTCTCAAAGACTCAATCCGATAAGATAACTCCAAAGGGGAAACTCAATTCATTACAAGAGGGAGAGGGGGAAGAACATCATAAGATCCAACTATAGTAGCAAAGCCCATGGTACATCGGGATCAAGACATCTCAAGAACACAAGACAGAGAGATCAAAACATAGCTACTAGTACATACCCTCAGCCCCGAGGGAGAACTACTCCCTCCTCGTCATGGAGATCGTCAGGAAGATGAAGATGGCCACCGGAGATGGATTTCCCCTCCGACAGGGTGCCAGAACGGGCTCCAGATTGGTTTTTGGTGGCTATAGAGGCTTGCGGCGGCGGAACTCCCGATCTAGGTTTCTTTTTGGGGGGTTTTGAATTTATAGGAATTTATGGCGGTGGAAGTGCGTCAGTTGGGCCCACGAGGAGGTCACAAGACTGCTCGCCACCACCGGGGGTGGTGGCGGCGTGAGGGCTTGTGACTCCCTCGTGGCCCATCTGGCCTTCTCCCAAAGCTTCGGGGGTCTCTTTTGGTCCAAAAAAAATCAGCGTAAAGTTTCATTCCATTTGGACTCGTTTGAAAATGGGCCAAAAACACGGAAAAAACAAAAACTGGCACTTGGCACTGAGTTAATAGGTTAGTCCCAAAAAATATATAAAATAGCATATTCATGCATATAAAACATCCAAAGTTGACAAGATAATAGCATGGAACCATCAAAAATTATAGATACGTTGGAGACGTATCATCCTGCAACAAGCGGGCTTGCCGAGGGTCTTGAACTTTCCAAGTATCAACCGGCTTATGATGACAACCATAAGTGTGTGCCACCTCCTAGTTTTGCACCAATGGACCTTACTCCTCATCGTCGTAAGCATCTTTTTTGCCTCTGATGCTAATCCGTCGACCATCTTGACAGAAGAGGCTGAATTTTATGCTTTAATCAATTGCACCTGGGATATGGACAACTTCCAGATCCAAGACCCCGAAAGCTCGGCACAGGGTAACCCGGAGGCGGATTAAACGAGGCGAGTCCCGAAGCTTCAACTTGGAGAAAAAGACTGAACCCGGAGGAAACTTGCCACTAGGTTAATATGGAAAAAACTTTGGCCTTCGTGAGCCATGTAATATTTTTTAGTGTACTTAAACTGCTATATATTTGCATGCGTATGGATGCTGAAACTTTCTAGCGTTACCTTTTAATACAAATCACATGTTTGAGCTGTCATTGTCTAGGAAATGCATTTTCTTCCCCTCTTTGAAAAGAAAGACTTTAGAGTCACCAAACTTTGGATGAGTGAGTAAAGCTATTGGATCTCTGCCTAAAAAACATAACACCATATAAGATCACAAATAAGTCGGCTCAGTGAGTCGCTGCGGCAAGACGGTCTTGCAATGCTCTAGTCGTACCCTAAGAGGTTTTTGCAAAAACCTTTATGTTTTTAGACTGTCGGATCAGTCTCAAGTCAAGCTTCAGTGAAGCGGGTTCTATGAACCCATGGTTTGCCTATTTTCCATATGCTGGCTCTCACAAGCACCTCAATGTTTTCACTTTGGGAATTTCGGGGTCCAAGATTGGATTGACTCACCAAGAGTACAGGGGGCCTATAGGGAGAATCGCAAAACATACAATCTAGTATAACCATTGTACTGCGTTAATTTTTTGCTAGCCAAGAGGGTATTAAGGCGGAACTCTATGAGTTAGAAGCATTCAAGTGACCTATGATCAAGGAAAAATGGGCATATGGTTTTAAGAAGAAAATGTTATTACTGCTAAACAACCTGGGGACTAGTAGCCCCCAAGTAAGCTGGTTTTTATTGTTCATGATCATAAATTGGCGCCTATGTTTGAACCGTGCATCATGGCACTTGGTCCTCTTTGGCTTATTAGTATGTATGTTTGAACGATCCCAACGAGGCGGCTCGTCCTCTTTGATACTAATAGCATCCATGTTTGGATGACCTCCTTGGCAGCGACTCATCCTCTTGGCCGGCTTATGTAAACAATAAAGACTCATGCTCAATATATAGGCTGAAATGGCAAAGACCCTGAATTTCGTGGGCGCCGGCTTTATTGTTGTGATGTAAATAGAACAAAATACTAAACTATGTACATGAATAATGTTCCATGAGCGAGTCATCTCTTCCTCCGAGGTTGGCCTATGCGGACAAAGATCGATCAAGTAGTAAGAACCTTTACAGAGGCGTTTGCTTACGATGAAGGGTCCTTCCCATGGAGGCGATAGCTTGTGCATGCGTGTGTGATCTTTAATCATTCAAAGCACTAAGTCACCCTCCTTGAAGATCCGGATCTTGACCCATCAACTGTTAACGATGCATGTCTTTTTGGTAGATAGTCGATCGTGTTGCAGCAAAATCACGTGCTTCCTCCAGAGCATCCAAGGAATCTTGACGCGCTCGCTCATTATCTTCTTCCACGTACGCGGCGACTCTAGGAGAATCATGCCTTATATTGCTTGGAAGAACCGCATCAACCCCATAGATGAGGAAAAAGGGAGTATAACCAAAGGATATGTTTGGTGTTGTTCTGATGCTCCAAAGACTAAGGGAAGTTCTTCGACCCAACAACCCGGAGTGCGTTGTAAAGGAACCATGAGCCGAGTCTTGTAAATAATCTTGAAAGATTCAAATTGTAGCCCCCAAGGGCCGGAGCATCTTCTTGAAGATGAGCCGGGTCTTGTTTAATAACTTAAAAGCTAGTGCATTAGCCCCCAAGTGTCAAGTATATTTCTTGCAATCTACTTGAGACTTGATACCAAATGGTCAATTCATCCAGGCAGCTTCGAGCTAACTTATCCGTCTTGCTCAATTATCTAGGAAACTATAAGCCAGGTTGACTCATCCTTAGGTGGCATGAAGAAAATTTTGGAACATCAACAAGACGCCGGGGCTGCAATTGAGGAAAAACTTTGAGTCTCTTTAATAGAACTTGAAAAAGAAAAGGCTGAGCACATATTACATAGAGTGTCGGCCGAAGATGACAAAGCCACTCTGTTGAAACATGCTGAAAACGCCGAGGGTCAACTGAAACTAGTTACGGAAGAATTCACTGGTCTACGGCGACACATCTCCAAGATGACCAGTGTTGTCTTTGGTAAGTATTTTCTATATTGTTCATTGCAACCATTGTAAAGGACACAAAGCGCCAACCGACTTATGTTTCATTTGTTCCTAGGAGTCCCTCGATACGCCAATCTTCAAGATGATTGTGTGTTGAAGCTGAAAGCGTTATGTACCATGATAGAGCAACTCTATGCTGGCGGCTTATTCACCATCAAGGCTGTGTGGGTTGACAAAGAGACGGTAAAATTCATCAGTGATATGCTGAGGCGGCTCTAGACCATACCCAAGCATATATAGGAAATATAGAAATCAGCTGCACAGAAAGGGCTAATCACAGCTATGAGCCGGTCTTTAGCTTATGCTCCAGAACTCAAGTCGGACGAAATAGCACGCGAGTTTCCCGAGTATACACATGATGCCTCAGAATTTACTCAAGAAGAATACACCCAATGCGTCAGGGATATTCGTCCTCCAGTAAGACGTCTTGCCGAGGGTTTTGACCTATTCAAGTATCAGGAGGCTTATGATGACAACCATAAGCGTGTGCCACCTCCCAGTTTTGCACCAATGGACCTTACTCCTCAGCGTCGTAAGCATATTTTTGCCTCTGATGCTGATCCGTCAACCATCTTGACAGAGGAAGCTGAATTTTATGCTTTAATCAATTGCGCCATGGATATGGACAACTTCGAGATCCAAGACCCCAAAATCTCGGCACAGGGTAACCCGAAGGCGGCTTAAACAAGGCGACTCCCGAAGCTTCAACCTCGAGAAAAAGACCGAACCTGGAGGAAACTTGCCACCGAGTTAATATGGAAAAAAAGCTTTGGACTTCGTGAGACATGTAATATTTTTAAGTGTACTTAAACTACTATATATTTGCATGAGTATGCATGCCGAAACTTTCTGGCGCTACCTTTTAATACAAGTTGTATGTTTGAGCTGTCATTGTCTAGGAAATGTGTTTTCTTACCCTCTTTGAACAGAAGGACTTCAGAGTTACCAAACTTTGAATGAGTTAGTAAAGCTATTGGTCTCAGCCTGAAAAAGATAACACCATATAAGGTGACAAATAAGTCGGCTCAGTGAGTCGTGGCTGGTAGACGGGCTTGCAATGCTCTAGTCATATCCTAAAAGGTTTTTGCAAAAACCTTTATGTTTTTAGACTGGTGGATCAGGCTCAAGACAAGGTTCACTGACTTTGAATTATTCTCTTCTAAGGGCTTGCTTCATGCATAAGAGTGACTTTGATCTTGTGTTGGACTTTGACAAGAATAAGCTATCATTGGGAAAAAGCCTCATTCGGGAAGTGTCATGTGAGTTTTCTCCCCTCATCCTTTTGCAAAAAAAAGTCCATTTACATTTTTTATCTTGGTTATGTCATAATTGTTTTTATCTGGCTTCTTTACTGTGTGACGTCTAGTTTCGCCATTTGTGAGAGACAATGTAAGCATGAAAGCACAATTGCTCCCTGAGGTGGTTTTGGTAATTAATCACAACATATGCATCATTGGACTAATGACTTTATTCAAGTACATTTTAGAAACGTTCAAACATGCTTTGGTTATAGGATTGTGTGTAGATGCCCCTTTGATGCAAGGAAGGAATAGGATTGGCTAAAGCTTCAAGAAAGAAGACTCTTCATTTTATATGTGTGAGAAATCACTTTGAGTCCATAGGAAAGCCAATACTATTAAAAGGGATGGGGTATTATGATGAATTGGTTCCTCAAGTTCTTCGAGATAGCCACCAAAAATATTAAGCCATTTCCGCACAAAATATATATTTCCCAAGCCACATATGCAAAATCGGTGCCACCATCATTTCCTACTCTGCCATACCGATTTTTTACTTAGATAGATCCTATGCCGAACCCACCATCTCGGTACAACCAACATTCCTATCGGTGCCACTGAGATTTGGTGACCAACATTTTGTTGAGGTGATTTCAAGTTTCGGAATTTCCGAGTATGAAGTCAATCTCACTGTGTTTGGAAGCAGTCTTGGTCATCGTATCGGTACCACCGAGATTCCTATATCGGTCTCGCCGAGAATTCAAAAGTTGCCACATTTAGTGCAACTCCGTACCATCGAGATTCATTTTTGTGTCATTGAGTTGGGCAATAATGTTGTAATGGTTAGATTTTGGGAGATGCCTATATATACCCCTCCCCCTACCTCTCATTCGTAGAGGAAGCACTCAGAACACACTTACACTTGCCAGATCCATTTTTATGAGAGAGAGCCACCTACTCGTGTGTTGAGATCAAGAGATTCCATTCCAATCATTTGAACCTTGATTACTAGCCTCCCCAAGTTGCTTTCCACAAGATCAATCTCTCCTACCCCTGCCAAATCTAAGAGAGAGTGATTGAGGAGACTATCTTTAGAAGCACAAGAGCAAGGAGTGCATCGTTCTACCACATCTATTCCCTTTTTGAGGGTGGTGCCTCCTAGATTTGTTAGGTGTCGCTTGGGAGCCTCCTACTTTGTATTGTGGAGTTGAACAAAGATGTTTGTAAGAGCAAGGAGATCGCCTACTTCGTGAAGATCTACCATGAGTGAGGCTAGTCGTGTGTGGACAGAAGCCATGGTGGAATAGACAAGGCCGCTTCTTCGTGGACCCCTTGTGGGTGGAGCCCTCCGTGGACTCTCACAACCGTTACCCTCCGTGGGTTGAAGTCTCCACTAACATGGACGTACGCTAGGTCCACCTATCGGAATCATGCCAAAAATCGTCGTGTCAACCTTTGCGTTTGATCTCCCTACCTTACGCTATACTTTACACTTGCATGTTTTACTTTCCACTGCTATACTCTTAGATATGCATGTGTAGGGTGTACTTGACTAGTCGTAGTTGTTAAAACTGGCCCACACTTAAAATTAGGAAAGTCTAAGTTTCTACCTTGTCAAGTAGTCTAATCACCCCCCTCTAGACACACTTTCGATCTTACAAAGCAACATTGTGTGCCCAAGGCGCGGTCACAGGTGTTGCTGTAGGCAACATTAGTGGAGGTTCTCAAGATGAGCATGTTTCGAAGAGTCTGGATTGTGATGATACTCAAATTTGTGGGGCTGAAGATGTCAACATTAATGAAAACCAAGACGATGTTGGTGCAGAACACAACCCTATAGAAGATAGCAATCCAATGGAAAATGTGAAAAGTACAGAAGAAGATGTGTGTGGTTCACTGGATGAGTGGCTTCAAAACTCAGTACCAGTTGTGGTAGAGCTTGAGGTGAGGTTATTTTTATTTTTATGTCTTTATTTCTATTTTTAATTTTTTCAAATACATTTCCATCATATAGTAAGTTACACACCCACTCACCATTGCCACTTCCATTTTCCTATACATGTTCATCTCCCATCACATATGCTGCAATCTACGACAAACACACAAAACTCTATGTTGCATAGTTAAAAGGGGCTCTAAGTTCTTGCGGTCAAGTGTGGCAAGCAATCAATTGTAGGCGAACGGGATAGCTTCTCAAAGATGTTCATGTTGCTTTGTCAAGTACTCAGGAAGCAACATATGTTACTTTTGATGTTCTGCCACCTTGCAGCAGTGATATAGACAAGCAAAGTTCTAGAAGGAAGGCCGCAGATGAGCCAACAACTGACGAGGTGGTGGTTGAGGTGGCTGCAGGAGCTCTAAGCAACCGTGCTAGTAGCAGGGCTCATCAGCCTAACAGAGGCAATGCAGTTGAGCTGCACGCAAGAACTAGTGCTAGTGTTAATGAGGCCAATGTAGACTATTACGAGAATGAAAAGAAGCAAGTGTCTTGTGGTGAAGATGTTGAGCATGGTCCCCAGCTAAGTCATCTCAATCACTGTGTGACCACTAGTGTGGCTAGAGATTGGAGTGATGTACCATCAATGAGTTTGTTCCAAGACGGCACTAAGGAATACAATTAGTTGATCAGTGTGCCAAACGTAGCTGCGGACACCAATGCTTCAAGCCATGGCAACACTTCTGCAACACCAAAGTCTTGTGTTGTTTTTGATGCCACTCCTCAGGCTCCAAGCTCAACAAGAATAAAAGTTATCATGTTTGATGTCACACCAATTGCCATTGCTCCATTTTTCAAGTGGTACTATAGGTATGCGTTGTCATGTTTATTTGAACAAATATCTCCTCGAAACATTTGTAGAAAATCAACTTGTTACTAATTTTCCGGATTGCTTCTTAGATGGACCACAAATACCACAAGAGGAGCCGCTTATTCTAGTTAGCAGCAGGGAAACAAGTACCAACCGTGATGAGGAGAAGTTGAGGAGCAAGGATGAGAAGAAGCTCAAGAGCAAGAAGAGAGTATGGAGTCCAATGTCGACTGAACCAAAGTACAAGAAAATCAAGACAGGTCGAAGATGGAAGCAATGTACCCGTACTTTGTCGTGAAGAGGTACAAGATGAAGAAGATGAAAAGGGGTAAATTGACTAAGTGGCATTCTTTCGTTCTTGCTTCCATCATTTTTATCTCGTATTATTACATGTTTCATGTGTGTCGAATGCTACTCACTCCTATGGGTTTCACCCCCCCCCCCTTGTTGTAGGCATACTTTCATTAGGATTGGTGATTTCCACATAACTTATAGCAACTTTCATAAGTCTTTGAAGCCACACACTCAAATGTGCAATGAAGTCATGTCTTTATTCATTGAAAGCTTCAACATTGAGCAGTTGTCGTCTTCACATAAATAGAAGAAATTTGCTTTCTCCGTTTTAATGAGCGTTAGTTCATCTATTTTGTTCAGTTCTACGGACATTATTTAGCTATTTCCATGTCTGCCCTATTGCAATATTTCTCCATAAAGTTTTTTTATCCTTTCCATGTCAATATGTGTTAGAGATTCAACTTTCTGTCCATCTAGAAGTTTTTGATCCAATTGTTTGTGCCAAAGAGCTGAGGAGGGCATGCCAAACTTTTAGATTGTAGAGTTTGATCCCAACAGTTTTACTTAATATATGTGTCTTCCTCTTTCTTGAATGCTTTAAAGTTTATTCAATTTAACTTCTTTCCTCTATTCAATGATTTTTTCTAGCTTTTCTTCAACATCGTCCGGGATGGTCATTGGATTGTTTGTGTTGCTAACCTCTTGTACAAGGAGTTTACCTTGATTGACTCGTTGGATAATGTTTTTTTGGATATTGCTGCAAGGAATCTGGCAAGTGACATTTATCTTTTATTTTAAGTTTTCATTGTTCTTTAATGAAAAAACAAATCACAAATGTACATGTTGCGACATCTTGAAAGAATCTGAAATCTCTAAAGTTATAAGGGTTGTAGCAATCTTTTGGTTACTTTTGTGTGTGAAAAAAGCTCTGCATTTTTGCTACCGTTTCCTATCATTCCCGTTTACCAACTTCAAGAGGATTTCTACCGAAGAGCCAGACTTCACTATGGACTTATCTTCTTTGAAAACAGACTGTCCCTTGCTTGACTACCCGCAACAATCAACTCAGTAAGCTCTAATTGTACACCACCTCCATAAATATTGTGTTTTCATCTCATTTTCTGTAGACAGATTAACATTTTTTCTATTTCATTCCTGTTCAGCCTGAAAAAATAACTTTGATTGTGGATATTTTGGAGTTCTATACTTTGACAATTTTGACAGCAAGAGGACGCAAGATTTTTAAAAGGTAAACATAGATAATCATGTATTTTGGTACATTTTTCATGTGTTGCGTGTCTAATAAATGCTTTCCATCTTTTTTCTTGCAGCAAAATATGCTTGATGTGTGGAAGTACCTTTCTTTGAAGCTTTTTTACCATCCGCTGGACAAGGTCTGCCCTGATGATGTGCTTAAGGCTTTTTTAGCGCATGAAGATGGAAGTGTCATTTTGGAAATGCATTTTGGCGAGGACCTGGTGTGTAAATCAGCTTCTATTTTGTACCTCACGCTATCGTGTGTTTTGTTCTCATTACGGCGGATGAGAACTTGTTGTAAACTAAATCATTTTGGGCCTCTGCTTGTTGTAAGGAGACTTGGTAGTTTGTAGAAATGAAACATAATTATGTGACCAAGCTTAAGTTATGTTGTAACAATTTGTTCTTGGTGCTCAACATTCAAGTTCATGAAAATGCTTGCTTTTGTTTATAAACAGGCTTCATGTGTGTTCTATCTTCTTTTGTCTCCTAGGAGCGGTATCATTGTTAATGTGTATTTGTAGCACATGTTGGCATATTTTTGTCACAATTTATCTCAGACGCATTCGCGGCAACAAGCAACTTAATTCGCCACAAACGCATTTGTGGCAACAGGCAACATTCATTGGCACAAAAAAAATTGCTGGTAGAAGCATTCTCTTTATATTTTTGAAAAATTGGTCCAATGCTTTTTAGCATGAGCACATTCTTGAGAAACATTCATTTTAATGACTGAAATTGTAATGTTTTTCATAATAGATGTTCTCAAATCACCACAAACTTAATATCACTTTAATTTGAATTGCTCCTTTCAATTTGAGTTCACCTTTTCCCTCTGTTCTTTGCCCCTCCCTGTAAGGTATTCAACTTGACAAATAATGCTTCATTTTTCACCATGTTTGCAGCACCAATATCACATTTCAAGTATATGTGGTTTAATGAACCAACATTATGACCCAAATTTTCATATAAAGTTCACAACAAACTTAGAAAAACTACACAGTACCAATATCTCTTTTTTCAAATCTAGGCTACAAGTTACTAATACATGAATTCCCATATAACGTTCTACATGAAGTACACTAGCATAATCTAACCATTTTGAGCATGTCCCTCGACTTTCATCATCGCAACTTTAATGCATGATTGCATTGTGTGTCCTTCCTCAAAGAAAAATTAACACTTTGTTGCAAGATTAGCAGCCATCATACCCTTGTACTAAAGGAATGACTCACATGTTTTGATTGTGTGTTCTTCTTCACAACAAAACGTACATGTAATTTTTGCTCTAGGTTTATGCTTGCTTGCTCACTCCACATGTGAGTCTTTTTGCTTTCTTTCTCGGCTCCTTTTTTGCATTCTTTCTGAAGCTTCTTCTTATGCTCATCTTCTCGCTGCTCCAATAATGTTTGCCTTCTCTTTGCACACTTAGATGGCCGACCTTGTTTTGGCACACGAGCTGGATTTTTGTAGCGGGACTATTGATTGTGGGTTTGCTCGAGTTGCAACATTGGCTTCACTTGCTTGAGGGCCTAGTTGTTGTTGCACAATGATACGTCTCCAACATATCTATAATTTTTTATTGTTCCATGCTATTATATTATCATTTTAGAACACTTTTTAGGCACTTACATACCAATTTATATTATTTTTGAGCACTAACCTATTGACCCAGTGCCCAGTGCCAGTTGTTGTTTTCTGCATGTTTTTCAAATTTTCAGGTTTGAGTACCACACGAAGCCCAATTAACGTGAAACTTTCTATGAATTTTTTGTGGACCAAAATAAGACCATGGATCATTCGAAGAAGGCCGTAGGGCGCACGAGGCCCCACAAGCCATCACGGTGCGGTCTAGGGGTCTGATGGCTTGTGGCCACCTCATGGCTCTCCTGACCCCGTTCTCTGGCCTATAAGTTCTTATTTACCCTAAAACTCCCAAAACACTTTTTACGCCACCGCAAGTCTCTTTTCCAATAGGAGGCCATCTAGAGCTCTGTTTTGGCACTCTGTCGGATGGGGGATCAATCACAGAGGGCTTCTTCATCAACCTTGTTGCCCTCATAATGATGTGTGAGTAGTTTACCACAGTCCTACGGGTCCATAGCAGTACTTATATGGCTATCTCTCTCTCTTTGATCTTCAATACAATGATCATCGCATCTTCACTTTGATCCATATGATGTAACTCTTTTATACGATACGTTTGTTGGGATCTGATGAATTGTGAACTTATGTTTAGATGATTCATGATAAATATTTGAGTCTCTCTGATATATAATATGAATATTATGTGCATGATTATGATAGCTTCATGATTCTCTCCGATTTGTTGAACTAGTTTGGCCAACTAGATTGATATTTCTTCGATGAGAGAGGTGCATTGTAGTAGGTTCAACCTGCCGAGTTTCTATATCCCAGTGATCGAAGGTGACAAGTTGCGTCTTTTTTTTATTGCTACTAAGGGTAAAATGATGGGGTTTATTCAAATTGGTTGAGTTTACTTTGTGTGCATCATGTCATCTTACTCCAAGCATTACTTCGTTTGTCATGAACTTGATACGTAGAGAGGCAAGCATAGAAGCGCTCTTGAAGTGAGGTAATAGTAATAGGTGCAAGAAGGAGTCATCCTATTTGTCTATGGACGTGATTCCAATATTTACATGATCATTGTCGTGAAAATCGCAAAACTATCCGCTCTTTTATCAATTGCCCAACAGTAATTTGAACCCACCGTGTGCTATTTTTATGAGAGATGCCATTAGGGAAAGTTATAGCCCCTAGGTATATTCACAACATATTGATAAAACCTCCAATACTTTGCTACCATTTATTTTATTTTATTTTATTTTTTACTTTACAATTATGTGCAATTATCTACACACCTCATTGCCTGGAAATAACGAGACCAAGGGGATTGACAACCCTCTTGCCCGCGTTGGGTGCAAGTTGTTTGTTCTTTTGTGTGCATCCGCTGAAGACGTTTGTCGTTGATATCCTATTGGTTCGATAAACCATGGTTTCATAAGTGAGCTAAATACTTACCCACTTTGTGATGCGATAACCCATTCCACTTCACAGAAAACCGAACGCAGATCACGAGTATCACGCAAGATTTTTGGCGACCTTGCCGTGGGATATCATCACCAACTATCAAGTAGCTCCACACAAATTTTCATTCACTTTTTCCTCTTTTTATTTTCTGGTATATTTATTTTGTTTCCTATGAAAAATAAAAATACAAAAATATTTATCTTTGCTTGCTTGGGTTGTCACTAGATTGCATCTTCGCTCTCTAGTTTGCTTTTTACTCTTGTTACTTTGCTCTCGTAGTTACCATGTCTCAAAATACTACTAAGATGTTTTACTTTTGAAATACTAATAATAATGATTTTATTAGCACTCCTATACCACCCGCCACTAGTGTGGATGTGTTTGATATTAATGCTTCATTGCTAAATCTTGTCATGAAATATCAATTTTTGGGAAGTCCTAATGAGGATCCTGCTTCACATCTCCATATTTTTGTGGACCTTCGTGATATGCAGAAGAAAAAGGATCTGGACAATGATATTGTGAAATTGAAGTTATTTCCTTCTTCACTTAGAGATAAAGCAAAATCTTGGTTTTCATCCTTGCCACGTAATAGTATTGGAACATGAGATAAGTGTAAAGATGCTTTCATTGCCAAGTACTTTCCTCCTGCTAAGATCATCTCCCTAAGAAATCAAGTAATGAATTTTAAACATCAAGAACATGAACATGTTGCTCAAGCTTGGGAGAGAATGAAGTTGATGATAAGAACTTGTCCAACTCATGGTTTAAACTTATGGATGATTATTCGAAATTTCTATGCGGGACTAAACTTTTCATCTAGAAATCTCCAAGATTCTTCCACAAGTGGTAACTTCATGGAGGTGACCCTAGAAGAGGCCAATAAACTTCTCGACAATGTCATGGCCAACTATTCTCAATGGCATACCGAACGAGATCGAACAGGTAAGAAGGTAAATTTTGTTGAGAAATTGCTACTTTGAGTAAAAAAGTCGATCCTCTTATGAACTTGGTTCCCAATAAAAATGCTCATGTTTATCCCAATGATATGCCTTTGTCTACCTTTATTGAACAAAATAGTTATGCTATTGTTGATAACTTTGTCTCTTCAAATAATTTTAACAACAATGCTTATAGAGGTAATTTCAAGCATATATCGTATCCTGGCAATTCCTCCAACAACTATGGAAGTTCTTATGATAACTTTTATTGAAATTCTTATAACAAGTCTAATAGGATATTCTATGATCTTGAGAACACAATTAAGGAATTGATTATTTCTGAAAAAGTTTTCAATACTATGGTAGAGGAAAAGTTGCATATTGTTAATACTTTGGCAAAGATTATGGATATAATTGTTGTTGATGTAGAAACTCTTAAAAATAAAACTTTTCCTCCGAAGCATTATTTTAATGAGACTATCAAATCTATCAAAGTTTCAATTAATGGGAGTAAGGAGAGGATCCCTAAGTTGAAAGCTAAGCGAGAATTCCTAAAAAAGGATCTTCACCCCGTTTTTACCATAATCATGATGAAGACCTTAAAATGATTGGTACTTATCCTATTGAATTTTTGGTTACTTATCTGAATGTAGATTGGTCAGCTTTAGTTAAGGAGCGCCCCATTTGCTTGGAGGGTGATGATCCTAATGAAAAAAAAATGAAAAAGTGGGTTTGGAGAGGTCAAAACTTTCACTAGTTATGTGCCCACTATCTTTGGTTACAAGGACTTTAATTATGATAATTTCTCTTTAGTACAATGTATTCCCTTTCTTCAATCCGTTATTATCACACCCAATGCTTATGAACAAAATAAAGCTTTTACTCAACGTATAGGAGAAGCCATGCTAAAAGCTCATGATGAGAAACTTGAGCTTGAAGTTTCTACTCCTAGAAAGTTGCATAATGAGTGGGAACCTACTATATATATTAATGCAATGCTTTGTGTGACCTTGGTGCTTGTGTTTCAACTATACCTAAAGCTTTGTGTTGTGTGCTTGGTCTCACCAATATGAATAATGTTCCCTTAACTTGCATCTTGCAAATTCTACCATTAGGAAACCATTAGGTATAATTAATGATGTTCTTATCATTGAAAAAAAATATGTTCCTTTAGATTTTATTGTGCTTGATATTTATTGCAACCTTACTTCTCCTATTATACTTGGAAGACCTTTCCTATGAACTGTAGGTGCAATCATTGATATGAAAGAGGGTAACATAACATTTGCATTCCCATTAAAGACAGGGATGGAACACTTCCCTAGAAAGAAAATCAAACCACCTTATGAATCTATCATGAGGTCCACTTATGGATTAAATGTCAAGGATGAAAACACTTCAAACTATGGAATATGCCTAGCTAGGGGCGTTAAACAATAGCACTTGTTCGGAGGCAACCCAATAGTTATCTTTATTTTTTTACTTTACTTTCTGTTAGTGTGTGATACGATAGTTATTGACTCTATAATGATTCTGTTTTTATGTTTAAATTAGTGTTTTTTCCAAGTAAAATCTTCGGGATGATTTGCATAATGAGTAGAATTCATACAATGCAAAAATAGAAACTTTGACGCCTAGTGTAGAATTTCTATGATTTTACTGGAATGTCTTTTTAACATTAATTTTCTACACAATACTTTTACTGAAATAATTCAGGATATACTAAATTTTCAAAAAAATTGGAGTTACATAAGTATGGAAATTGAATATATTACTACAAACTATTCTGTTTTAAACAAATTCTGTTTTTTGCATGCATAGTTTGCTTGTTTTGATTATGCTATATATTATATCGGGGGGTATAAGCCATGGATAACTTAGAATATAGTACCTTATGCTAAAATAAACGAATAATAAATTTATAACACTACCTAAAAGTGTTTATTATGTTGCCTATGCTAACGGATCTCACAAAGTTTTGTTGAGTTTTGTGTGATTGGAGTTTTCAAGTTTTGGGTATTATCTCGATGGACAAAGGAATGAGAAGTGGCAAGAGCCTAATATTGGGGATTCCCAAGGCATCCCCGGTTAATATTATAGGAAGACTCAAGCGTCTAATCTAGGGGATGCCCCGGGAAGGTATCGCCTCTTTCGTCTCAATCCATCGATATGTTACCTAGAGCTACATTTAAATTCATCACATGATATGAGTTTTGCTTGGAGCATCGTTTTCTTTGGTTTACTTTTATTTTCAGTTTGCCACAACCATTTTTTTTGGACACACCTATTTGAGAGAGTTACACAATCATCATGATTTTTTAGAATATTGTATGTGCTTCACTTATATCTTTTGAGCTTAAGAGTTGTCTAGTACTTGACTTATATCTTTTTGAGCATGTTGGCATGTAGATTTTATAGAAATAATATGCTCTCGTTATTCACTTATATTTGTTTGAGAGTTAGTAAATAGTGGCGGTAATTTGCATGGGTCATAAGACTAGATAAAAAATAATGAGTGTTCAATAAGTGATTATTAAAACCATCATGTAGCACATATAGAGAATTTGTGATCGATGATATTGATGCGGTGATATGAAAAGGTGTGAGTGCATAATCATTAAATAAGAGAGGTGTTGATATTAAGAGATGTTAAAGCTTCTTTGACATGTGAAAAATTAAAAGGGCATGGTGATGATGTGTGAGCATTTGTATTCCTCGTTGAAAACCTAGTGTTGTTTCGAGGCGGAGTCGCGCGATGGTTAATCCTACCAACCCTCTCCCTTGGGGCATGCAAGTAGTACTTTGATTTATGATAGGACTAATAAAACTTTGCAATAAGTATATGAGTTCTTTATGACTAATGTGACACCAAGTACATACGCAATCTCACCTCATATTTGCTAGCCTCTCTAGTACCGCGCATAGCCCATTCTCACATCAAGGATTAGTGAAACTCTCACCGGTGAATCCAAACTCCGTGACTTGATATGATCTGTTGCACATAAGCCTTATTATATCCTCCTCAAAACAGCCACCATACCTACCTATTATGGCAATTCCATAGCCATTCTGAGATATATTGCCATGCAAATTCCATTGTCACTTCACATGACTAGTTCGTTCATCATCATATAGCTTTGCATGATCATACAAAGATGAAATTGTATTTATGGAAAGCCACCATTCATAATAGAATTTGTGGCAAAGCCACAAAATATCATATGCTGAATACATGTCATGCTAGATCATTGCACATCCTGGTACACTGCCAGAGGCATTCATATTGGAGTCATGTTGCTTCATTCATCATATGAATCATCCATGAGTTGTAAGTAAATAAATGTGTGATGATCATCATTATTAGAGCATTATCTGAGTGTGGAAACAAAGATGGGGGAGTCCAAATGAGCCCACCATAATGAAAAAATGAGAGAAAAAGAGAGAATGGACTTTGCTACTATCCTTTCCCACACTTGTGCCTCAAAGTGGCACCATGTTCATCATGTAGAGAGTCTCATGTTATATCATTCATATGCTATTGGGAATCAAAAAAAAAATATAAACTTGGTTGTATATTCTGATAACACGCTTCCTCAAATGCCCGAGGTCTTCATGAGCAAACACGTTGAATGCACACCCCCACCTAGCTTTAGTGGAGCTTTCACACAAGTTTTCATGCTCATGTATTGCGTGAAGAATAAAAAGTTGATGCATATTGAAAAGGTATGATCCAATTGCCTGACTTGGGCACCATTGTGCTAGACATTTGTAGTTATGTGGTGAAGATGGATCCATGTCTTGCTAATATAATAAGGATGGAAAGAGTTGAAACAATCTTTATGGATTGTACACCTTGAAAAAAATAATTGTTTTGTTTCTTATACTTATGAATATTGTTGTGCTAATATTTGTTAATTCATGGTTTCTCGATGAGTATACATGCATAAGAATACATCATGGATAGCATGTCACATCAAAAATTCTATTTTTATCATTTATCTACTCGAGGACTAGCAAGAATTAATCTTAGGGATGCTTGATACGTTTCCAACATATCTATAATTTTTGATTGTTTCATGCTATTATGATATCATTTTAGAACACTTTTTAGGCACTTATATACCAATTTTGTATTATTTTTTAGCTCTAACCTATCGACCCAGTGCACAGTGCTAGTTGTTGTTTTCTTCATGTTTTTCTACTTTTCAGGTTCCAGTACCAAATGAAGCCCAAATGACTTGAAACTTTTTGTGAATTTTTTTTGGACCAAAACAAGACCGTGGAGCATGGGAAGAAGGTCGGAGGGCGCACGAGGCCACCACAAGCTATCAGGGCGGAACCTGGGGGCGCAGCCTGATGTCTTGTGTCCGCCTCGTGGATCTCCTGACCCCATTCTATGGCCTATAAATTCTTATTTACCCTAAAACCTTCACGAGAGGTCCCAAAACACTTTTTACGCCGCCGCAAGTCTCTGTTTTGATGCTAGGCCATCTAGAGCTCTGTTCTGGCACTCTCTCGAAGGGGGATCGATCATGGAGGGCTTCTTCATCAACCTTGCTGACCTCAAGATGATGTGTGAGTAGTTCACCAAAAACCTATGGGTACATAGAAATACCTAGATGGTTATCTATCTCTCTTTGATCTTCAATACAATGATTGCCACATCTTCGCTTTGATCCATATGATGTAACTCTCTTGTGCGGTGTGTTTGTTGGAATCAGATAAATTGTGGGTTTCTGTTCAGATTATTCATGATAAATATTTGATTCTCCTCTCATATATAATATAATTATTATGTGAATGCATTATGATATATTCGTAATTCTCTCCGATCTATTGAAATAATTTGGCCAACTAGATTGATATTTCTTTAGTGAGAGAGGTGTGTTGTAGTAGGTTCAACCTCGCGAGTTTCTATATCCCAGTAACAGAACAGGACTAGTTGCATCTTTGTGTTGCTTCTACTATGGGTAAAACGATGGGGTTATTCATATGGGTTTAGTTTACTTTGTCTACATAATGTCATCTTACTCCAAGCATTACTTTGTTTGTCATGAACTTAATACGTAGAGAGGCAAGCATAGAAGCGCTCTTGAAGTAAAGTAATAGTAATAGGTGCAGGAAGGATTCGTCCTATTTGTTTATGGATGTGATGTCTATATTTACATGATCATTGTCGTGAAAATCGCATAAATATCTGCTCTTCTATCAATTGCCCAACATTAATTTGTTTACCCACTGTGTGCTATTTTTATGAGTGATGCCACTAGGGAAAGCTATGTCCCTGGGTCTATTCACAATATATATATTTATGGTATGGTGTGCGGAATCATCCTAGGAAAATGATAACAAGATCGGTAATCATTCTTCCAATTTTATATGAGGGAGAGGCATGAGCTAACATACTTTCTGTACTTAGATAATATGAACTTATGATTGGATCTCTAGCACGCACCCACAACTACTAGAAATCATTAAGGTAAACCCAACCATAGCATTAAACATCAAGTCCCCTTTACTCCCATACACCAATAACTCCCTTACTCGGGTGTAAGATTCTATCACTCTAGCCACCCACTCTAAGTGAATCATGAACATATTTCAAACCCTACAACGAGAATTCCCTCATATGTCTGCGGCACGAAGGGAACTATAGGACAACACCAAAATAAAACATACACTCAAATCAATCAAGAGCATCAATCAACCCGAAGGACAACATAAATCTACTCAAACATCATAGGATAGCAGCACATCATTGATTAATAATATGTGGCATGAAACACCATGCTAAACAGGGGGTTACAACGGGAGGTGGGAGAGTGGTCCACCATTGATGGATGAGGGAAGGTGATGGAGACGGTGATGTTGATGAAGACAATCATCGCGGTGATGGTTCCCCTGGCGACAGTCCAACGCCATCGGAATAGAGGGGAGAGAGTCTCCCCACTTAGGCTTTCTCATCCATGGCCTCTCCCTAGATGGGGAGATGTTCTCCCCTCTGGTCATTGGCTGCCATGGCTCCTGGAGGGATGAGAGCCCCTCCGGGATTGGATCTCTCTCTTTGTTTCTCTCCTGTTTTCTCTATTGTTTTCTCTCTAGATTGGTTTTTCATCGATATAGAGAGTTGCATCAGCGAGGCGGAGAGTCTCTCCTAATTTATGAGGGTTTCTCTATTTATAGGATTTTTTGGCGTAGGAATCGTGCAACGAAGAGATAACATGGCCCTTTGAACCCCCCTGGACACCCCCTATTGCGTGGTGCCCAACATGGTGCCCCCTTTGGTGGTTCTTCACTCCAATGTTGCTCATATGTTCCAAAAAAACATTAGAAAAATCGGGTGATTCCGAGAACTTTCATTTTCTGTACACAAAAGTGACGCCACGATAGTTCTGCTAAAAATAGCGTCACTCTGGGTTGGTTCTAATTAAATCATAAAAATTGCATCATAGCCATATAAGTGTATTGTAAAAATAGATGAATATGACATAAATACTTCATAAATTATCGATACGTTGGAGACGTATCAACATCTCGAAGCTTAATTCCTACTCGTCCTCGAGTAGGAAATGATAAAAGAAATAATTTGTGAAGTGTGAATGTTAGCATAATATATAAGTTTGATCAATGTTACTTCCAATCACTTTTTTCTAGCATCATAAACAACAACTCTTTTCTCATAGAACTTCTCATGATCAAGAAACAAGCTATTCACATGTTAAAGTATAGAGCATAAACTTTCTTGAAAATTAGCGAACTATATTTTCAGTCATCAAACAATTGAAATTCATCTTGTTCTGAGTAAGGGTCTATGTAAGAGCTTTGATTTAGAAAATTCCACATACTCAACTATCATTTAGTCTTCCATGACTGCTGACACTCAAAGCATATTTTTAGAACACGTAATTTCAATAAAACACGTGAGATAAGGTGTAACATCCTAAAATTTTAAATTTTGGAATGTTAATATAATTATTAGATTGATTGTTTGTTTGTTTGAGTGATTGAAACTTGAGTGGAATTTGAAACTTCTCAAAAAAAATAAGAGGGAATCAAAGGACTTTCCCAAAATTTTCTATTTTGAATCCCTTTTCAATTTTGAATTTGAATATTTTCAAAATCCTTTGATTAAAAAAAATCAAACGAGAGGATAAAAATGACCCTCCAAAATGAGAGACTATGTCTTGATTCAAATTTTAAGTATTTGCAATTTATTTGAAATATAAATTCCTTTTCATTTTAAAGTTATTGCAAAAAAATAATTTTTTTAAAAAATATTTTTTTGGTTTTAAAAATATGTTCATGTTTTAGAAAATTTTATTCTGAAAATTTTGATATATAATATGCCTATATAAAATGTTCTCTCTTTTTCATTTATACGTTTTTCTTCTTTATTTTTTTTAAAAAAAATTGTTCGTTCGCAAAAAAAAAAAAAAAAAAAAACAAAGCTGGCTGAATTGCCTTGTGAGGTCGGCCGAGTTGAATTTGGCCCATACGGCACCTTTGTCCGTCTTCTTTCTATTTTCTCCACACTACGTATATGTTTAGTCCCACATTATTTACCTATGGACCATTAGACCTCCCTTCCACCTATAAATATAGATCCATAAGAGCATCCAAAAATCATCTATTTCGGGTTAAATCAATCTTTTGGTTTAACTAGATTTATTAAATAAAAATATTCTTTTCTCTTCGGCAGGATTTCTCGAAGTCGTCTCCTCGTTGGAATTAATTCTTAGTCTACATTCTAAAGGTATTTTTCTTCGTATTTTTTTTACTCCCCTAGTTTATTATTTCTAGACTAGTATTCATACACTAGTATACGGTAGAGTAATTAGATATATTAATTAGTCTTTGTATTTACACATTAGTACTAGAATTCGTTTAGACATAGCACTTTTCTTCCGTAAAACAGTTTGGCTCTGATTTTTCAAATAGCCATAACTTTTTACTCGTTTATCCGAATTAGATGAAACCAACGCCTAGAGTTTCGTCTTGATCCCACCTATCTGATGAACCTATCATATCAACTTTTTTGAAATTTTGAAATTTCGAAATTTGTTCTTATTCATATTCAAACTTCTTTTGATCATATCTTTTTATCCGTAGCTCCGTTTTAGATGAATCCAATTGCGTCGGATTCGTATCAAAGTAATCTTCCTGTTTGTATCATTAGTTTTAACTTTTCAACTTATAATTTTGATCAAATCAGATTTATCTATTAGTGCCCAAAAATGTTCACATCGTTCTAAGCCGATTCAATGTTATATTGACGTATTTGTATCTTTTGATCCGCTATTTTCAATCTAGTAATTCTTTTTTCTACACGCTCATATTGATCTACTATATTCAATAGCATCATTAGTTTCGACCTTTGAACCTTACAAATTTGAGCGATTCAAATTTGTATTCGAACATTCATTTGATCTTATCTTGCAAATCATACCACCTTTTCAATTGATTCATTTCACCCCTAAACACTCATGTCATATATTTTTGTACATAACCATCGTACTTCAGTTCAACTTCTCTTGACCTTTTTAATGCAAATTTAATTCATACTTCAATTCGCTATAACTTGCGTTGTAGTGCTCCATTTCAAGAAATTCTTTCTACAAATAAATTCTTATGCCTTATACTATTTGTCAAACAACATTCATGTTGTTCTCCCAATATTTTTGATCATCTCCCATAGTGTATGCAAGTCGAGCTTATATAGCAATGGTTCCTCGTCCATTAACTCTTTTGATCTCATTCATGCACCTTCACTTTACAACACACTTAGGACTTTTTTATTAAACCTTAGTACGTTGTTATTTTGCACCAAGACATGCTTTGTTCTTATGTTCTCTTGGTTCTTCCTTTGGCATGAATGTTTATTGAATGCTATTCATTTACGATAGATTGCTCGGAATGTGCTGAGTAGAATCATCAGGATTTTGAGAGCGACTATCTTCATCAAGTAATACCAGGCAAGTCACTTTGATCATACTATCACCTATGTTTTATGCATCGTAGTTCTACCATCCTATGCCCAATTGCATGCTGCTTAGGTATTTGGAAATTTTAGTATAGATTGTAGTATCATGTGGTAGGCACACAACAACCCCGATACTTGGCCTCGGGACGACAAATTTCATATTGCTATGCTTGAGTAGACGGGATTTCGGTTGAGTGCATAACACGAGTGATGCGAGGTTGATTAAATAATCAAGACCGGTTAAGACAAGATTTTCAAGACCTCGGACGCAATGCAACTCTGGGTGAAGGACGGTTGATCGGCTCCCTGGAGAACCCAGTGGATGACCCGGGATGCTGGAGAGGCCATGACATCCTGCGGAAAGCTTCACCCAGGCTCAAAGAGACGGACGGATATTTTCAAGACCCAAGGCTTACCTGCACAGCCACAAGTCATTATGGGCTCTGGCTTGGTTGGACAACGCGGCGACTCTGGACAGGCGGTGCTAGCAGATGTAAAAGAACGGTAGGATTGGATGGGCACCGACAGGGATTCAGAGGGACCCGTTGAAAGACCATGTTTTGATCATCCAGTCTTCAAACCCCCTGAAATGCGAGGACATACACGGAGGCGATCAAATCTTGTGGGGAACGTGTGCAAAACTCTGAAGAGTATTCAAACCTAATCGATTAGCCGTGTCCACGGTCATGGACAACTTGAGCCAAATGAACTGAAGTTATCTGGATTTCTCAACAACATTAAATATATTTGATGAGGGTAATTATTGACAACTCGGGTATGAGAACTGGTTGGCGGAACCATCTCATTAACAACCAACTACGTAGTAATATTTCGCTTTTAGCCCCTCTCTTGATGTAGGAGAAAACTTGCTTTTCGCTAAAAACTTATAGCCCCACCCGCCATATATGCATATAGTATAGAAGATTACTTTTCACCCCTCTCTTATGTGACTTGCCGGCATATTCAATATGCTGACCTACATGGCTGCAACGTCTTATGTTGCAGATATTTTTTCTTCGACGAGTAAGAGTACGATTCAGGGTTACGGTCTACACTCAACTTGCCGTTGGTGTTTATTGGGACTCCACTCCCTTGACTGCTTCCGCTGAGATATTTAAGGTATATATCAGTTTTATGCTATTTACATGTGATTGCACTTTGATATATACATTGATGTACTGTGTGTGCCAGCATACTGATCCAGGGATGGCACAGAAACACAGAGGCTTGACTCGTTTTGAGTCGGGTCACTACAGAAATGGTATCAGAGCACATGTTGACTGTAGGACGTGACCCTAGAAACTGGAAATTGCTTAGGAAAGGATCTCTCAAAATTTTTATTTTCAAGAACACCTTTCACTTCTCATCTCTTCTGATTTCATCAAACGTTCTCTCTCAGCTCCAATAGTTAGACAATACCCTTACCCCTTCGACCTCATGAAGAATCAGCGGAGTTCTACTTCAAAGTAAAGAGGATCTCACCACGCATTTGAAGAATTGAAGCTACACCAACAGAGGACTCTCAAGACCCGAAGAACTCGAAGACCCTGAAGCGTTTGAATAATTATATGACCATTAGAAGTCCAAACCCCTGTTATATACCCACGTTAGATACGATGATTTGTGAGCCGTCATTGGTGTGTGTTTTCCGACGGCCACAAATAAAACCTATTCTCAAAAATATTGTTTGTATTGTGTGTATCTCCCTCCCTCTCTTACCCGTCTCATTCCCAAAACCTCAACCCTACTAGATGGAGTATGAAGCTGGACTTGTAGTCTCTGGACCAATGACCCAGCTGGAAGCTGAGATATGGATTCAGAACATGGAGAACCACTTCGGGAGCAACTTGATCTCAAGGAAGTATGAAGTGGAACATGCTCTCCAGTACTTTACCCAAAGTGCTGATATCTGGTGGAAAATGCATCATGCCATACAAGGATTTAGTGGAGCAGAAACTTGGGACGAATTCAAGAAGACTCTGTTAAGATCCCGTCTTATTCAGAAGTGCTATGATAATCCGAAGAAGAAGACTTGTGCATGCAAGATCTGTGGAGAAATAGGACACGCCCACGAGGAACACAAGGATGGATGCACTCATTGTGAAGAAAATCACCCAGCTGAGGAATGCCCAACTAGTCAGGTGACTTGTTTCTTGTGTGAAAGAACCACCCACTACCCAGCGGCGTGTCACATTTACCCCAAGTATGCCTGAAACCCACAGACCCCGGGACTAACAAGGATCAAGTACTATCTTTTTGGAGAAGGAAACTTGTATCAGCAAACGTTTTCTTAGGAGCATACGAGTACTTGAGAGTGATGAAGAAACGATAGATGTTTTGTTCAGCTTGCAGAACCAATGGTTTATCCGAACTTCGTTCGTGGACAAGAGAAACTCTGCAACGCTTGTGAGGATGTCCAAGTGTTAGAATACGAGATTCACTAAGCCTTATACAAGGTAATGATTTCAGTGCGACATGGCTTGGCCACCATGACGACTTACTATTGTCATTCTCTTGCTATTCGGAATGCTAAATCTAAGAGACTTACCCATAGTGAGAGACGACGTTCTTTGAAGCCTTTTTTGAAGCCTTAGACTGGTATAAGAAAAGCCCATGTACATGGCACTTGTTGTCACGCGTAGGAAATTTTACGGTGAGGATGAAGCCAAGACCCTTCTCTCTGCAGGATAACCACAAATGGTAGACCACCATGAGAATCATCGATAGGTTATTTAGAATGGTCACGAGACTTGTCAGTTAAGAAGACCCAGTGACGGAAGAATCTTATATCAACAGAAGAACCCTCGATTTTGATGGAAACATTATGAATATAATGGAAGAACTTCACATAAGGTTTGAGTCCAAGATTTGTACATATGAGTCGGGTCGCTACATAAGGTTTGTACATATGAGAATAAATCAACACTTCGTGTAATTCCAAGATAAGTTGCATAATAACTTTAAAACATTAGGTCCTATATACTATCATTTCCATAATCTATATGTACCAATATAAGCCATGAAAACTCTAGGATAAGTAGATAACAAAACTATGAGAGCAATCTGTCTAAACAGAACAATCTGTAGCAATTCATTTAAATAGTGTACTTATGTATCTCTAAAAAATTTAAAATTTTAGGGCAACCTAAATAATTTGCCTTAAAGTACTGTATAAAATTATTATAAACTTTCCATGTTCCAATAAGATCTCATAAATCAAATACTGTATCAAAAGTTTCTGTTTTCATACATCACACCTCACACATGCATTTCGAGCATTCTACAGGCAATTCTTGGAAATCTTTATTGAAAAACAAGATTATAAATAACATAAAGAAAATACTAACAAAATAAAAGGATTCTCCAATCAAAACATGTATTATGTGACGAATAAAATATAACTCCAAGTAAGATATACCCATAGTGTTGAATACGAAAGAGGGGATTACATCCGGGGCATCCCCAATCTTAGACGCTTAAGTCTTCCTTGGATATTACCTTGTGGTGCCTCAGGTATCCCCAAGTTTAGGGTCTTGATGCTTCTTATTCTCCTCATATCCGTATCTCACCCAAAACTTGAAAACTTCAATCACACAAAACTTGACACAAACCTCGTGAGATTCGTTAGTATAATAGGCAAATCATATACTTTAGGTACTGTTATACATTGATTCATGTTTAATTCTTGCATAAGGTACTATATTCTAACTTCTCCATGGTTTATACCCCCGGAAAAAATCCATAGCATCATCAAAACAAGCAAACTATGGAAGCAAAAATAGAATCTATCTGTAACAGAATAGTTTGTAACGATTAGCACAAACACCATACTTACGTAACTCAAACAAATCTGAACGACTTGGAGAACCTCAGGAATTTTTATATTAATGCCTTCTAAAAAAATCACACCAAAAATACATTCGGGTGAAATCACAGAAATTCTTCACTAGACGTCAAAGTTTATGTTTTTGCATCGTATCAACTCTATTTATTATCCAAATCATCCCGAAAGCTTTACTTGGAACATTACTGAAATAAAAGAGACAAAACATGATTACTAAAGTAGCTTAATAATGTGAACAAAAAAAATAAAAATAGATAAGTGGTGGGTTGTCTCCAGAGAAGCGCTTTTCTTCGAAGCATTTTAGCTTGGCATGATGATTTCAATGATGCTCATATAAGAATAGTAGATGAAACATGCAAACGCGCATCATGAATATTATGAAAAGCACATTGTTTTGATGGTACAGTGGTATACACAAGGGTATAATTATTTTTATGAGAAACTTCCATGAAAAATTCTACATTATTTCCATGAGCATGAACACAAGTGTTCAAGGTCGACCCTCACATCTTCAATGCATAACTTTCAAATCGCTTATGTTATAAAAGGCAAGTAATTTTTTGTGTTTTTAATTTTTCAATTTTTTGGTTGTTTCACCCACAAATAAAAAAATCAAACAAGAAATCATATACAATATGAAAAAAATCTAGTTAGTGATAGAAGCAAACAAGCATACACAAAAATATTGACCCCACACTATTGCTCCCGAGCAACGGCGCGAGAAAAGAGATTGATAATCCCCAAGTGCAAGGAATCATCATAGCACATCAAAAATGGAAGTGATATGTACAGAGTGTCGAACCCACAAGGAGCTAAAGGTAAGATCAATATTATCTCAAGTCCTATCTACCACCAATACGACGGTACATACACCGAACGTTTGCTTCTATCTACTAACAAGAAATAAAACTACATCGTGGGTATAAAGTGGATAGATTTGCATGATGTTGCAGAACAAAAATATGAAAATAGTTGCTGCCTAAACAAAGTTAGAATATAGTACAACATATTACAAATAGCTAGTGTAGAATAATGATGGTATGGTGTGCGGAATCATCCTAAGCAATTGATAATAAGATCGGGAATCATACTGGCAATTATGTATGAGGGAGAGGCATGAGCTAACATAGTTTTCATCCTTGGATCATATGAACATATGATTGGATCTCTAGAAAGCATCCACAATTACTAGAAATCATTAAGGTAAACCCAAACATAGCATTAAACATCAAGGCCCGTTTACTCCCATACACAAAAAAACCCTTACTCGGGTGTAACATTATGTCACTCTAGCCACCCACTATTAGAGAATCATGAACATATTGCAAACCCTACAGCGAGTATTCTCTCACGTCTGCGCAGCGCGAAGGTCACCATATGACAGCACAAAAATAGAACATACACTCAAATCAATCAAAATCACCAATCAACCCAAAGGACAACATGAATCTACTCAAAAATCGTAGGATGTCAACACATCATTGATTAATAATATGTGGCATGAAACACCATGTTCAAGTAGGGGATTGCAGCGGGGTGCGGGAGAGTGGACCGCCATAGATGGATGGGGGAAGGTCATGGAGATGGTGATGTTGATGAAGACAATAACCCGATGATGGTTCCCCCAGCAGCACTCCGGCGCTACCTGAAGAGAGGGGAAGGGAGTATCCCCCATTAGGTTTCCTCCTCCATGGCCTCTCCCTAGATGGGGAGAGGTTCTCCCCTCTCGTCCTTGGCCACCATGGTTACCGGAGGGGCGAGCCCTCCGGGATTAGATCTCTCTCTCTCTGTTTTTCTCTTGTTTTCTCTCCAGAATTGTTTTCATCGATAGAGAGAGTTATGGCGGTGATGTGGAGAGTCTCTACTAATTTCTGAGGGTCCCTCTATTTATAGTATTTTTGGCGCTGGAATCATGCAAAAAGGAGTTACGAGGGGACCGTGAGATAACAATGCCCTTTGACCCCCCCCCTCGGTGCACCCTGTTGCGCGCTTCCCAACAGGGGGGCTTTGGTGGTTCTTCGCTCCAATGTTTCTCATATGTTCCATAAAAAATCATAAAATAATTCAGGCTATTTCGAAAACTTTCATTTTCTACACAAAAAAACGACACCACGACAATTCTAGTGAAAACAACGTCAACTTGGTTTAGGTATAACTAGCAAAATGGCCCGTGCGTTGCCACGGAAGAAAAAAAAATAATCTCCAATGATGGTGACCATATTATGTTCACATATCATCGCTTAATTTAAAAAATTTGTGCACAAATGGAAGAAAATATTTCTTCTTTTAAATTTATTCACAAGTTGAAGCAATTTTTACATTTTCAAAAAATATATATCATGGTTGTCAAAAATCTTGGTAACTCAAAGATTTATTCTGAATTTCAAGAATTTTTTTTAGAAAACATACAATAATAATCCGATCCATCCAACAGTTAATTCTTCAAAATTCGCACACGTATGTTGTCACAAAGACTTACAGGCATTAATGTTTAACTACATACATTAGATCTTTTGTGAACAATTTTACAAATATGGGAATAATTTTAAAATCGAGAACAGTTTTACAATTCACAAACATTTACTAAAAATCATGAATATTTTTTATATTTCGAACGGGTTTAAATATTTTCTATTGAAATGGCGACCAATTCAAGAAAAGACGAACATAATTTTTGATATTGGAGGATTTTATTTTAAATTCACAAGCATTTTTTGAAACGCAAGAAGTTTTTCTGAATAAACAAACATTTTTATAAATCAGTCATATATTTATTAAATTCATTGACATTGTTTTGGAATTTGCAAAAAAATATAAAATCCGGCGCTTTTTTGAATCCTATTTTTAATTCAGAATAAAAAGTTGTCAGCATTTTAATTCAAAATTCATATTTTTTAATATGCAAATGTTTTTGTAATTCTAAATTATTTAAATTATAAATTAAAAAAATGGAACGGAAAATTATAAATAAAAAAAGAAACCATCAACACAGGCAGTATCTATTTTTAAAATTTTAGGACATTTTTTAAATGCATTAACATATTTTGAATTAGAAATCATTTTGTTAAATGCCTTTAATAATTTTTAATACATGGAATTGTATTTGACATCATGGACTTGTCTTATTGTAGAAACATTTTTTTCTAAAATTGCAAACATTTTTAAAAAAATTGCAAATAGTTTATTGTATATGCGAGCATTTTTTTACAAAATTTCGAGCAGTTTTTGAAGTCACAAACATTTTAATTTTTTGAATATGTTAATTTATAATTTTTAGTTTATTAAAATTTTAAAAATTATTTGAAATTTTAAATTATTTAAAATAGAAAAATAAAATGAAACTAAAAATAAATAAATAAACGGAACTAAAAGCAGGCGCCTGTGCATGGGCCGGCCCATACGGTGTGCTGAATATTCTCCTAGCGTGCATAGCGTAATATAGGAGGTTTTTACATGGGCCGGCCCAGTCCAAGATTTTTCGCTTTGTGAAACGTTTTCTATTACTTACCGGTGGCATGGTGGGTAATTTGTGCAAACTTTAAGGATAATTTCCAAAACGGATGACCAGAAACCGTATTTGCTTTATTATAGCAAAAGGGCCCGTGCGTTGCGACGGGAGAAAAAAATACCACACGCTTTTAATTGATTTATTAAAATAATAAACTAACTAACTAATGTAGTCAGTCCTATCCTATTTTGTTGAGAAATCAACCCATCCATTGTTAATTCCACCATGATGAGAAATTGTGCGGGACAAGCAAAGCAAAACAAAGAGGCTACGTGAATTGATCATTGCACTGTTATCTTATTTCACTCATGGGGTAGAGAATGTGGGATCAGATGACAAACTGAAGGTGGTGTTCCATTCTCTGTCTCTACAACAATACAATCTTACATTCAATACATTCATTCATCAGCAAACAAATCTCCACAAAACAAAATTTCTTGCCGGTGCTTGGCACACGGTTGGAGGCATGGGGAGGGGATCTTACCAGATGATGAGTTCCTGCTTGAGGAGGGGATACGATGAGGGGAGCAAGGGTTAGGCGCCTCTATCTGGCCATAAGGAGTCGTCGTTGCCGCGCCATAACCTCGGAGTTCCCCGTGTGAGCCATGGAGGCCCGCCTCCACCTGCAAGTACTTCGCTCCGCCGCGCCTTATTCGTGCGCCGTCGCCGTTCTGCATCGAGCAGACGCATCATCCCCAATCACTGTAGCTGTCGCCTTGATTTGATCCAGAAGCTGTGCTCGAGCGGCAAAACGGTGGTGGATGGGTTGAGATCGACAACAGTGGTGGTTGAGGTCGGCCGCGGCAGCGAGTGGTGTGACAGCGGCCTGGGCACATGCCAGGGTGGACCAGGGTCGACGCGTTGCGCTCGAGCGCCACAACAGGGGCAGTGAGAGGGAAGAGGTACGGCCGCGGAGGCGGGTGGGTTGAGATCGGCAGCGGTGGCGGTTGAGGTCGACCGCGGCGGCGAGTGGTGTGGTGGCGGCTATATGTGTTGGTTGTGATGTACGTACCAGTGCATAGCTCTCGGCTGGGCGTGTGGGACGTGTGTAAGAGAGAACTCATCCTGCCTGATTTCGCGGACGTGCATACGCATGATAGCGGGCGAGCGTCATGCATCTATGTTTACCTGACAATGAAGAACTGCAAGAAAACATGGAGCATGTATTACGCACAAAAAAAGGAGCCGTGTTATATTTCAGGCCGGGCTTCATGTTCTCCGCCATATCACTGAGCATCATGGCCTGCTAATGACGCCAGTCAGCGGGACAGATGGATGTGTACGCAGGTGGTCGCCGGATGGCTGCGTACGTAGGGAGTCCCCACGACTTAGCGTCAGCCAACTGCACATCTTGTAGTTTGTGAGTCCTCGCATTCTCTGCTAGAGTGCTGACTATTATATGAAGGGCGTGATGACCTGTTAATGGCGCCAGTCATCGGATGGTCACTCGGCTACCTAGCTCATATGCAGAAGGGTCTTCGCCACCAATTGCCAGGCTCTGTACCGATGAATATTATATAATTTTTGCAGCGAATCATTTTTTCCTTTTGCGTTGCAGATAAATGATAGAGCTTGAGTTGAATAACAAAAATTACAGGGGCTTTTTTATAAAAATGCCGCGGTGGGTTTTCTGACGGAAGCAATAGCCGCTTTATTATTAGGTATAGATTAAATCTTAAAAGGTGCATCAAATCATATAAAAGTATTGTAAACATAGGTGAATATGGCATGAATACTTCATAAATTATCGATATGTTGGAGACGTATCGAGCACCTTTGTGATCACCCAGTTACAAAGTGATGTTTTATAGAACATAAGGCATTCCTCTGGTGTGAGGGAGTTGCATGATATTATGGTCTTAGGAACATATACTTGACATGAAGAAAGAAATATCAACATACTAAGTAACATGATCAAATGCTATGCTTATGGTTGGGTCTTGTCCATCACATCATTCGCCTAATGACTTGATCTCGTTATCAAATGACAACTCATATCTAAGGTTAGGAAACCTTAACCATCTTTGATTAACAAGCTAGTCTAGTAGAAGTTTACTAGTGACACGGTGTTGTTTATATATCCACACATGTATTTAAGTTTCAGCCTTTGAGGTCAATACAATTCTAGCATGTATAATAAATGATTATCATGAACAAGGAAATATGATAATAACCACTTTATTATTACCTCTAGGGCATATTTCCAACAATCTCTCACTTGCACTAAAGTCAATAATTTAGCTTACATTGTAATGTATCTAACACATATAGAGTTGTGGCGCTGATCATGTTTTGCTCGTGAGAGAGGTTGAGTCAACGGTTCTGCAACATTCAGATCCGTATGTACTTTGCAAATGTCTATGTCTTCCTCTTTGATGTAATCGCAGATGGAATTGAAGCTTCGCTTTATATGCTTGGTCTTATTGTGAAACATGAACTCCTTTCCAAAGTCAATGACACTAGTGTAGTCACGAAGGAGATTCATCGGGCCCAGTGCACTCGACAAAACTCCTAGATCCGTCATGAATTGCTTCATCCACACTCCTTCCTGCGTTGCTGTCGAAGCAGCTGTATATTTCGCCTCATATGTAGATGCTGCTACCACATTTTGCTTGAGACTGGCCCCAACTTTTAGAATAAATATCTCTTATTTACTAATTGCAGGCACCTTTAAAGCCTTCTCATTAATCCACACCATAGAAATTAATCACACCGTTGGATTAAATAATTAACGTTAGAGATAAAACGAAAACTTGAGTAACACGGGTCACATAAAAAAGACATCTGACACGTTCAACGTTGGTGAAACAAAAAAAAATAGCATCCATCTTTTTTTAAGAACTCCATCGATGAAAAAGGACAAAAAATAATAGATCTGTTCGATTGCCCTTGAAACTCCATTATTAAAATCTTCTCCCGCGAAGCAAAAGAAAAATATCCATTGGTTCTTTAAAAAATAGGATATTCGTGCTTTAGCATGTGTCTCCACACTAAAGAAAAGAGTCCATGTATGCTACGATTTTTCCCCATTGGCAGATACTGTGCAAGTCAAACGTGATTTAATTCCAACATAGTACGTATAAGTCATACCACATGTACATGATCTAAGGCCAATTTGAGAAGTTTTTATTTGAAGTCCAACGATAGAAAAAAACAGTACTACTCCGAGGAGGGCTTTAGCAGGTATCTGCACGCAAGTTTGACAGTCCATCTATGTTACAAGTCATACCACATGTACGTGATCTAAGGCCAATGTGAGAAGTACTACTCCTGTGGATGTACGTGTATAAAAGAAAACAAAGACACATACAAATGAGAAGTCCCCAAGTCTGGCGTTGAAAAGGGTCCACACCCTAAATGCAACACATTAGAAAAAGTCACATACATGCTCCCATAAATAAATAGGAAAGGAACGTACAAATAAATTCTCCGCCAACATCATACGTTACAAAAAAAAAAAGAGTCCCAAGACCCACACTCAAATTCCAAGCTAAAAAAAGCTTGCCTTCAAGTTGGAAGCAACAAATTGAATTCTTGCTTCATAATGAAAAAATAGACACGTACTAAAGAAATGTCCTCAAGCTCCACACTAGAATAAGAGTCCACGTTTCAGTTCAATGATTAGAAAAAGTGTCCATTTTACCTTATATAAAATGTCCACGTCCCAATCGTCCCCAAAAGAACATGTTCATGTTCCATTCAAAAATAAAAAAGGGACATGTACAAATAAATACTACTCAAGCGTCACGTTACAAAAACAAGACGCACTGCGTGCTCGAAAAAAAATCTTACCTTACGAAATCTCCTAATTGTAACATGACCAAATGTATTGGTTTAAGATGTGAAATCATGTAACTGTAACATGATCTAATATATTAGCTTAATATGTGCAATTACATAATTATAAAATAATTAGGAAACTATACACTAATTTTGACGCATGGAAAAAACATATTAAATTTTGTTTAATTATTTTAAATAGGATTATTTCACAACCTCATCCACTACAATTTAGGTAGAACTTTTTTTCACGTGTAATGATGTACGATACCCGGGAGATAAATTCTCAAGTAAATATAAATTGTTTTCTAAAATTAGACAAAGAGCACTTCCAAACGGACCAGCAGGAGATTACGTTCACACAACAAACTGTAAAGGAAACAACATCCCTATTTTCTAGGAAGAATATATTCGTCGGATCTCCAAAGAGGGAACAACTAATTTGCATATGCTGAAACACATATTATTTGTACTGCACACTATACACAATATTTCTACATTATTAATGTAATTATGTTAAGAAAGCAATTGGCTAAGAGTAAGAGTATGAATGCGGATGTGCTCATAATCTTATCAAAATTTGAAGTATATACTACGATTACGTTTAAACCGCTTATTAATCTATTCCATACATGTAACATCGAGTATCATTCTTTACCTAATAATAAAGAGGCTACCGCTTCTGTCGGAATTTCCGCCGCAGCATTTTTACAAAAAAGTTCCTATCGTTTGGCTGAATAAACCCGCGATCCGCGTATTAAGTGAACCTGAAGCGGTACGTGCAAGAAAAAAAAACAGCAGCACAACCCTTCCTCTCGATCCCATCTGGACTCCAACGGTCCAACCCCGCCTCGCCCCACCCCTCCTCACAGACGTGCGCCGCCGTTCGCCACCGCACCGCCGCCGCCCACTTCGCTGCTCCCTCCGCCGCTCCGCCCGGCCGTCTGGACCGACCGCCTCATCGACCGGCCGCGGAGGTTCCCGCACCTCCCGCTCCGCCGCGGGCTCAACCTCCGCCGCGCGACCGGGACTACCTCCTCTGGTTCCACAGCCTGCCCGAGGCCTTCCCGTTCGAGCCGTTGGAGGAGGGCGCGAGCGCGGAGACGGCGGAGCGGCGGGCATGCGCGGTGGGGGGTTCGTTCCAAACAAACTTAGGCGTGTTCTCATTCCAGGTGAAAAATTACTGTTTACAAGGCTGCATTTGCCATACAGAACCAGGAGTTGAGGTTGTTCCGTTGAGCGCTCTGACAAAAGTGGATATCGTCAACTACTTAGGGACTCCAGCTCAACTTTATGTTGTCGAACAGCTATTGGCAAGGGGGCCGAGGATTAGATTGATGAGAATAATAATCTCGGAGGCTGATGATCCTTCAATAGGCACCATCGAAAGCTTATGCCCTGCAGGTTGTCTGCTTGAGCTGGTATGGTGTTAGAAGAGTAGACCTGTAGAGGAATAGGTGACCTGATACCTGACTGCTATTAGAGCTGTGAAGAATACATTTTTTGTTTTGTTTTGTTTTGAGGGATGCACACATCTATCCGTGAGAGACCGAAGATGAATGCATACATATGCTCAGCATCATTGTATACAGTGGGTATATACGGAATCATGAATGATGACTGAAATAAAAGAATCACATATACTGGAATTATTCATATAATGGATGTGACCAGTTCAATGTACGTATTTGTTTGTTGCTGCATTTGTTGTCTTGGAGATGGACCTATCTCCCCTAATAATAAAGCGTGCAACGCTTCTGTCGTCCATCGCGACATTTTTACAAAAACACCCCTCGCTTTTCCGGTATTCAACCCACAGTACGTTTATAAGTTAAAAACGTTTCGGTTTTACATAACCCCCTTCATCTCCCGCACCCACGAGCAGCCCTTGATCTTCTCCCCGCCCTGCTCCTTCCGTCGGTCGCCGGCCCCGATCCACGTCGGATCCCGCCGCCGGCGAGCTACCGAAGACGTCGCCCCCAGCCCAGCCTCCTCTGGAGCTCCGCCCAGGTCCGGAGCGCCGCCCCCGCGAGCAGCCGCGCTGCCCTGCCTCCTGCGCCTCCCCGCTCTCCCTGCCTCTCCTTGCGCCGCCGCCTCGCGCCGCCGCAGCTCGCGCTGGCAGCCGCCCCCGCCGCGCGCCTCGCCTGCCAGTCCCTACAGACGCCGCAGCCGCCTGCTCGCCAAGCACCTCCGCCCCGTCGCGCCCTGGTCCGGATCTAGATCGACCTGCCGCTGCCCTGGCGTTGACCGCCTCTGTTTTGTGCCTGTGCCATGCGGCTGTAGGTCCTCCCAGCTCAAGCGTTCGGCTCGATTCGGTCCGTGTCCGTGACGGCAACCGGCGTTTGGTTTCGCCGGCAGTGCAAGGGCGGGCACGTGGCCTGCGGCCGCTGCCTCGCGGAGCCCTGCGCGGAGTGCGGCGGCGCCTTCGACGCCCGCAACGCGGCGATGGACACCGTCGTGTCCTCGACCACGGCCGACTGCGACCACGCCGGCTGCGGGAGCTACGTCACCTACCACGACCTCGCCGGCCACCGCGGCGAGTGCCCGCACGCGCCCTGCGCATGCACGGTCCCCGCCGGCGCTCCTCGGCCACCTGACCACCCCTTCACTCGATGCCCGTGCACAGGGTCCAGTACGGCAAGGTCCTCGTGCTCCAGGTGCCGGCGACGTTGGAGCCGCGGGGCCTGCTGCTCGGGGACGAGGACGGCCGCACGTTCCTCATCGTCGGCAGCGCGCTCGGCGCCGGCGCGGCTGTGTCGGCGGTGTGCGTCAGGGCGGAGGCGGTGGTGTGGCCGCGATACACGCTCAAGGTGTGGGCGAGCGGGCCGGCACCGGCGCCGAACCGGAAGGGCAAGGCCGACACCGTCATGGCGGAGATCGAGGTGACAAGCAGCACGGCGCCAGGCGCCGTCGCCGTCGAGGAGCTGGCGTACCTGGCAGTGCCGCCCAAGTTGCTAGTTGGGGCAGGGGCGTCCCGCCAGATGTCTCTCAAGATTCGCATAGACAAGTTCACCTCCTGATGACGCTTAGTCCGCTGGTACTTTTTACTAATGCAGGGTTTAGGTTAGTTTGGAAAGGATCTCGTGCATTGAAATTTGAAGATGATGGAATTTGGTTGCAGTTCAGTATAGTACATTAGTACTTCAACATCAGACCAGGTGCTTTGCAAACTTCTAACGGTGAAAACTGTTTCGTGGCCGTTGGGTTCGATGTCTAGATGTTTGAAATTGTAGAATTTCTTAATACAGTTGTGCATTGTGTGAGGGTTCATAACTTTTGTGCTCCAAGAATTTACATTTGCATTTGTGATCTGGGTCTTACTGTAGGTCAAGCAGAAATTATGATTTGTGGTCTTTTGAGTCACTTATTTCGTGACAGAGGGGGTACATATTAGTACCTGCATATGAAATGAATAGCCAAATGTTTAATTTGATAGGTGTTTCAAAAACTAAATAAAAAATATGCAGCCTAAATTAGTGGACGCGGTCTTGAATCATGGTTATTGGGTTAAGAGCGTGTTTTGTTTTTCTGCCGTTGCAACGTACGGGCACTTTTACTAGTAAATAACAATAGAAACACGAGGGTTACTTTAAAGGAAGACTATCCTAAGGGCGAGAGGGTGATGAAGTACTCAGAGTAGTAGTTTTCATTAAGCCGATGCAGATCATTCTTATGTTTTAAAGTTGAATAGTTTTACACAAATATCCTAAGCAGTACCAACTATTTTTAGGCGATATTATTTTTCAAGAAACCGTTACACTTGCAAATGTCATTGCAAGGTAATATTCTGATATATACAAACTGGACATCGTTTCACATAAATGGGGTTCTATATATTTTATTAATCTAGGCTTTGTTAATTAATATAAATGATATTTTAATATGAAAATATAACATATGCAGTAATTTTGTCAAAATATAAATTATGCGTTGTTTATTTGTACATATTATCAACTAATTTATTAAAAATGCACTATTAAAATAATTATAAATGACACAATAATTTTAAGATAGAGATTTTTCTAGCCCGTGTGAACACACGGGTTGACGACTAGTGTATCTAGTTTGAGACTTAGATTCATCCGTATTAGTGTCAAAGCTAGCATCGACGTAACCCTTCATGACGAGCTCTTGATAACCTCCATAAACAAGAAACATTCTTAATCCTCGTTTGGTACTTAAGGATATTCTTAACCGTTGTCTAGTGTTATATTCCTAGATCACTTTGAAACCTTCTAGTCAAACTTATGGCAAGGCACACATACGATCTTGTGCACAACATTGCATACATGATAGAGCCTATGACTGAGGCATACGGGATGACACTCATCTTTTCTCTATCTTCTATAGTTGTTGGGGATTGACTCTTACTCAACCTTATAACTTGTAAAATAGGCAAGAATACCTTCTTAGACTAATCCATTTTGAACTTCTTCAAAATCTTATCAAGGCATGTGTTGTGTAAAAGTCCTATTGAGTGTCTCGATCTATCTCTACAGATTTTGATGCCTAATATGTAAGCAACTTCTCCAAGGTCTTTGATTGAAAAACTCTTATTCAAATATATCTTCATGCTTTCGAAAAAATATATATTGTTTCCAATCACATATGTCATCCACATATAATATTAGAAATACTATAGACCTCTCACTCAATTTCTTGTAAATACAAGCTTCTTCATAAACTTGTATGAACCCAAAAGCTTTGATCACCTCATCAAAGCTAAGATTCCAACTTTGAGATGCTTGCACTAGTCGATAAATGGATCGCTGGAGTTTGCATACTTTGTCAACATTTTTAGGACCGGCAAAACCTTCTGCTTGCATAATATATCACTCTTCCTTAAGGAAACCATTAAGGAAAATCATTTTGACATCCATCTGCCAGATTTCAGAATGAATAATGCAGATACTGCTAACATAATCTTGACAGACTTAAGCATCTCTACGGGTGAGAAAGTCTCATCGTAGTGAACTCCTTGCACTTGCGAAAATCCTTCTGCGACAAGTCGTGCTTATAGACAGTGACATTATCGTTCGCGTCCGTCTTTTTCTTAATGATCCATTTGTTCTGAATGGCCTTACGATCAACAAGTAAGTCTAACCATAGCATTAAACTAGTGGATCCAAATCAGCCCCTTGCGAAGCAACACATAAACTAGGGTTTAAGCTTCTGTCACTCTAGCAACCCATCATCTACTTACTACTTCCCAATGCCTTCCTCTAGGCCCAAAATAATGGTGAAGTGTTATGTAGTCGACGTTCACATAACACCACTAGAGGAAAAACAACATACAACATATCAAATTACCGAACGAATACCAAATTCACATGACTACTATTAGCATGACTTATCCCATGTCCTCAGGAACAAAAGTAACTACTCACAAAGCATAATCATATTCATGACCAGAGAGGTAATGAGTAGCATCAACGATCTGAACATAAACTCTTCCACCAAGTAATCCAACTAGCATCAACTACAAAGAGTAATCAACACTATTAGCAACCTTAGAAGTACCAATCGGAGTCGCGAGACGGAGATTGGTTACAAGTGATGAACTAGGGTTTGGAGATGAGATGGTGCTGATGAAGATGTTGATGGTGACGAGTCCCCTCCGGTGAGAGGAGTGTTGGTGATGATGATGGCCACGATTTCCCCCTCCGGGAGGGAAGTTTCCCCAGCAGGATCGTCCTGCCGTAGCTCTAGATTGGTTCTTCTCAAGTTCCGCCTCGTGGCGGCGGCGAAACCACGAAAAAGGTCCTCCCTGATTTTTTTTCCAGACGAAACCCTTCATATAGCAGAAGAGGGGGGCAAGTGGGCCAGCGGGCTGCCCATAATCCCTCATGGCGCGGCCTGGGGGGTGGCCGCGCCGTGCAGGCTTGTGGCCATCTACACGCGCCCCTCTGGCACTTCTTTGGCCCAGTATTTTTTATAAATCCGGAAAAAAAATCCTCGTTGATTTTTACAGCATTTGGAGTTGCGCAGAATAGGTATCTCAACTTTGCTCCACTTTCAGGCCAGAATTCCAGTTGCCGGCATTCTCCCTCTTCATGTAAACCTTGCAAAATAAGAGAGAAAAGGCATAAGAATTGTACCATGAAGTGAAATAACAGCCCAAGAAGCGATAAATATCAACATGAAAACATGATGCAAAATGGACGTATCAACTCCCCCAAGCTTAGACCTCGCCTGTCCTCAAGCGAAAGCCTAGCTCAATAAATATGTCCACATGTTTAGGGAGAGAGGTGTCGACAAAACAAGATACGAACATGCATGCATCATGATCATGATCAGAACAGCAATACCAACATATAATCTCTCATGCTAAAGTGATAATTCCTTCACAAAGTAAAGCATGGATCAAGAACCTTACCGAGAAGTAACAACCAATAGCCTTTAGTCATTGAAGCAATTGCAATTTATCACAACATCAGAAAGAGTCAAATAAGAGCTTGTAAAGCAAATCCACATACTCAATCATTCTTTCGTTCTCTACAATTGCTACAACTCACGTGGTACTCATGAGATCAAAGTTTTTGCTGGACACACAGAAAGATAGGGGCTTACAGTTTTGCCTCCCAACTGCTCACCTCAAGGGTAATGTCAACAATAATAATTCATGAATACTTACCTCCAAGTTGACATATGAATATAGATCTTTCCCAAGCATATGCCGTTAGCCAAGACAAAGGCGAAATAGGGAATTGGTGAAGATCACCATGACTCTTTCAAGGGAAAAAAGTAAAGGTACAAGATAGGCCCTTCGCAGAGGGAAGCAGAGGTTGTCATGCGCTTTTGAGGTTTGGATGCGTGTCCTCTTAGTGCGGAGGAACGTCACTTTATATTGCCTCCTGCGATAAAGAACTTTATTATGCAGTCTGTCGCTTTTATGTATTCCTCATCACAGTTTCGTACAAAGCTTATTTTCCACACACTAATAGATCATACATATTAGAGAGCAATTTTTATTGCTTGCACCGATGACAACTCACTTGAGGGATCTTATTCAATCCATAGGTAGGTATGGTGGACACTCATGGCAAAACTGGTTTGGCGGTTTATGGATGCACAAGTAGTATCTCTACTTAGTGCGGGAGGTTTGGCTAATGTGAGGTGGAAGCAATCGTCACATGCTAAGGGATCTCTAATCATATAACATTGTTCGGAGCCAAGCAAACACAATTCATTATGTTGTCTTCCTTGTCCAACATCTACTTCTAGGCATGTAATAGTTTAGTGAGTGTTCACAATCATATATGGTGTCAGAGATGATATATTTATATGTGAACCTCTCCTTCTTTATCACTTCATATTAATTGCAACCATGATCAAGATCTATGTTTGCCTACCCTCAACAAGTTTCAATCCTCATTCCTTTTATATGTGAAGCCATCACTTCCCATAAGATCATTACATGATCTTTCATGCTTTTGTTCTATTCTCACTCTATTGATCATGGCAAGAGGCAAAGCCCTTCAACTAAGACACTCTTTATTATATGGCTCACGAACTCGAATACATCGGGGGTGACACAAAGCAAAACTCAAGACTAAAACTACTAGAGAAAGAGAAAACTGAAAAGGAAAACTAAAAACAAAGGTAAAGGCAAAAGATGTGATGGTGATACGATACCAGGGCAACTCCCCCAAGCTTGGCACAAGCCAAGGGGATTGCCCATACCAATGCTTAGTTGTCTTCCTTTGGTGGTGATGGCAGTGGAGTTGTTGCAACATGAGTTTGATCCTCCGTCTTCCAAGGCATAGGTGCTCCATCATGGAAAGAAGAATGTGTCTCCGGAATCCTCAAATCTACAGCCAACCGTATTGATTTAAATCTATACTCATACTCACAGTTTTGGTTCTGCAGGTCATAGATCTGGGCCTGGAGTTGGTCAACCCTGTCATAGAGCCTGGAGAGGTGCTTCCCAATGTCATTGGCATCAATCCTGTGCTTGTTGGTGAAATCCGTGATCATCATGTGGTTGGCGTTGAGTCCATGCTCCACCATCCCTTGGCACTTGAAGACTTGTTGCTCCATTGCTTCGAGCCTCGTCTCCATGCTTCCGGTCTTCTTAGGCCCCTCAACATCACGGATGTGCAACATCCCCTCACGCATCTCGATAGATTGAGGGTGTTGCAACACTCGTGTGAGGTAGGGATTGATGACCTTCTCGAAGATCTTGTCCTTCGGAGCTTTTGGGGAAGTCATAGCGATCTAGATCTGCAACACAAACAGGCTCGAAACGAAAAACAGAGGAAATCTGCATGATGCAGGGGTCCGACCAAACGGGAGTATATATAATGATTTTTCATACCAGAAGGAGTACCCTGCACGAAAACGGAGTCCGGGAGGCGCACGAGGTGGCCACAAGCCCTCACGGCGCGGCCAGGGGTGGGCCCGCGCCGTGTAGGCTTGTTGCCTCCTCACGCACTTTCCGGACTACTTCCAATTTTTGTATTTTTTCAAATATTCCAAAACAGAGAAAAATTCCTACTAGAAAAGTTTTGGACTTTGTTTTCTTACCGAGTCACATACCTCTTCGTTTTCGGAGTCTGAAACGGGCTGATAAACATCCCTTGGGTAGTCCTCCGGAGTTATGGTATTGATAATATTGCTTCCAACATTTATGGGAGTACGTGAGATATAATGCTTGATTCTCTGCCCATTTACCACTCTCGGACAATTACCTTCCGTGTTGTTGATCTTGATAGCACCGGAACGATATACTTCCTCAACAACATAGGGACCTTCCCATTTAGAGAGAAGCTTGCCTGCAAAGAATCTTAAACGAGAGTTATATAGCAAGACATAATCACCTACATTGAACTCATGCTTTTATATCCTCTTATCATGCCACCTCTTAACCTTCTCTTTGAATAGCTTGGCATTCTCATATGCCTGAGTTATCCACTCATCAAGCGAGCTAATATCAAATAACCTCTTCTCACCGGCAAGTTTGAAATCAAAGTTGAGCTCTTTGATTGCCCAATAAGCTTTATGCTCTAGATCAAGAGGTAAATGGCATGCTTTACCATACACCTTTTTGTAGGGAGAAATGCCCATGGGATTCTTATAGCCAGTTCTATAAGCCCACAGTGCATCATCGAGCTTCTTAGACCAATTCTTTCTAGACCTGTTGACAGTCTTTTGCAGAATTAGTTTAATCTCTCTATTTCTTAGCTCTACTTGACCACTAGACTGAGGGTGATAAGGAGACGCAATTCTATGGTTGACATCATACTTAGCAAGCGTTTTATGGAAAGCACCATGAATGAAGTGTGAACCATCGTCGGTCATTAGATATCTAGGGACTCCAAATCTAGGGAAGAGAACTTGTTTCAGCATCCTGATAGAGGTGTTGGATCAGCACTACTTATGGGGATAGCTTCTACCCACTTAGTGATGTAATCAACAACAACTAGGATATGAGTATACCCGTTGGATTTTGGAAAAGGTCCCATATAATCAAAGCCCCAAACATCAAATGGTTCAATGACAAGTGAATAGTTCATAGGCATTTCCTGATGTTTACCGATATTACCTACTCTTTGACATTCGTCACAAGACAAGACAAACTTACGGGCATCCTTGAAGAGAGTGGGCCAGTAGAAACCTGATTGCAATACCTTGTGTGCAGTTCTATCTCCCGCATGGTGTCCTTCGTCGGCCTCGGAGTGACACTTCTGTAGGATCTGTCCCTGTTCATGTTCAGGTACACAACGTCTAATAACACCATCTACTCCTTCCTTATAAAGGTGAGGATCATCCCAAAAGTAGTGTCTCAAGTCAAAGAAGAATTTCTTCTTTTGCTGGTACGTGAAACTAGGCGGTATGTATTTGGCAACGATATAGTTTGCATAATCAGCATACCACGGTGCACTACGTGAAGCATTGATGACATTCACTTGCTCATCGGGAAAGCTATCATCAATAGGTTGTGGGTCATCAAGAACGTTCTCCAACCTAGACAAGTTATCTGCTACTGGGTTATTAGCACCCTTTCTGTCGACAACGTGCAAATCAAATTCTTGTAGCAAGAGAACCCATCTGATAAGTCTAGGTTTAGCGTCCTTCTTCTCCATGAGGTACTTAATAGCAGCATGATGAGTGTGAATAGTGACTTTGGAATCAACTATGTAAGACCTGAACTTTTCCCATGCAAACACGACTGCTAAAAATTCCTTTTCTGTAGTTGCATAGTTTCTTTGGGCACTGTCTAGAGTTTTACTAGCGTAGTGAATAACATTCAACTTCTTATCGACTCTTTCCCCTAGAACAACACCAACAACATAATCACTACACATGATTTCAAAAGGTAAGTTCCAATCAGGTGGTTGAACAATAGGTGCAGTTATCAAAGCCCTTTTAAGTATTTCAAAGGCTTCGTCACAATCATCGTCAAAGACAAAAGGAATATCCTTTTGCAAGAGATTGGTAAGAGGCCTAGAAATCTTAGAGAAGTCTTTAATGAACCTTCTATAGAAACCAGCATGACCTAGGAAACTTCTTATACCTTTGATATCTGTGGGGTATGGCATTTTATCGATTGCATCAACCTTAGCCTTATCGACTTCAATACCTCTTTCGGAAATTTTATGTCCTAAGATGATGCCTTCATTAACCATAAAGTGGCACTTCTCCCAATTGAAGACAAGATTGGTGTCTTTACATCTCTGCAAGACTCGATCAAGGTTGCTGAGGCAATCATCAAAGGAAGACCCGTAAAGGAGAAGTCATCCATGAAAACCTCAACAATCTTTTCACAAAAGTCAGAGAATATAGCCATCATACATCTTTAAAAAGTGGCAGGTGCATTACATAAGCCAAAAGGCATACGTCTATAGGACAGGTGAAAGTGGTTTTCTCCTGATCAGATTGTGCAACTGGTATTTGGGAGAAACCAGAATAACCGTCTAGAAAGCAAAAGTGTGTGTGTTTGGACAGCCTTTCTAGCATTTGGTCGATAAAAGGCAAAGGGTAATGATCCCGAAGAACATGGACAACACCTAAGGATTGTATTGGGAGAACTGCGTTAGCATCAATTGTATGCCAAGTTCAGCAAATGTGAGTTTTGGCTGAAAAAAGTCGGATGGTTGGGACATGTAATGACCCAAGAAGGTATAGCCGTGGATCCTGAGAAGGTCCACGCCGTAAGCGGATGGCCGCAACCAACTAGCGTGACACATATACGAAGTTTCCACGGAATGACGGGTTATTACCAAAGATTTATTGAGAATCTTTCCACTCTCGCCAAACCCATGACCTAGCTACTAAAAAAGAACAAGAAGTTTGAATGGACTCAAGCCTGTGAGAATAGCTTTCAAGAGCTGAAGAAGAGGCTGACCACGGCACCAGTGTTGATTGTACCAGACTTGAATAAGGATTTTGAGGTATATTGTGACGCCACAAGGAAAGGCCTCAGATGCGTACTTATGCAAGAAGGGAAAGTCGTGGCTTACGCCTCAAAGACAACTACGGCGACACGAAGAAAATTACCCCACTCGTGATTTGGAATTGGACGTAGTGATACACGCTCTCAAGGAGTGGATGCACTTCCTACTTGGAAATCGCTCTGAGATATATATAGATCATAAGAGTCTCAAGTATATTTTGACACAGCTTGATCTCAACCTACACAACGCCGTTGGCAGAAATTAATGAAGGATTACGACGTGGGTATTCATTACCATCCTGGTAAGGCTAACGTGGTAGCCGATGCTCTCAGCAGGAATCCCACCTGACAGAAAGACCGGGTACCAAAATAAGACCCGAAATTGCTAGAGAGTTCGCTGTGCTAAACCTACTTCTCGTCCAGAAGGCACCGTGGCACAACTAGAAGTGCAACCCACTCTGGATGAGAATATCAAGAAGGCACAGAAGGAGCACCCCAGCATTCAAGGCATAAAGAGAAAGGTGGACATTGAGAATGCACCAGATTTTATTATAGATGAAAATGGAATATTATGGTACACAGACCAACTATGCGTACCAGGCAAAGAGGAACTCAAAGTTCAAATTTTGGAAGAAGTTCACAATGTGCCATACTCAATCCATACGGGAGGTACAGAAATGTTCAAGGATCTACATGCAAAATATTGGTGGCACGGGATGAAAAGGGATATTGCTTCTTTCATTGCCCGCTGTGATTCATGCCAACGAATCAAGGCAGAACACTAGAAGCCAGCAGGACTATTGCAGCCTATGAAGGTACCTGAGTGGAAGTGGGATGAGGTAGGCATGGACTTCATTGTCGGACTACCCCAGTCACGACACGGACACGATTCTATATGGGTTATCACAGATCGACTCACCAAGGTGGCTCACTTCATTCCAGTAAAGACTAATTACTCCAGTGAGAAGATGGCTAGATTATACCTCACCCACATCGTTTGCTTACATGGGATACCTAAAACTATTATATATGATAGAGGCACCCAGTTTACATCAAGGTTTTGGGATTATTTGTAACAAGCATTGGGAACCCAGTTAGTGTTCAGCATGGCATATCACCCTCAAACTGGAGGACAGACCGAATGTGTAAATCAGATTCTGGAAGACATGCTCAAGGCTTGTGTACTCACATAAGGGAACAATTGGGAGGACAGTTTGCCTTACGCCGAATTCTCGTACAACAGCAGCTATCAGGCAACCCTACAAATGTCGCCTTTTGAAGCCTTATATGGGAGAAAATGCCGTACGCTTCTAAATTGGTCAGAAACTGGAGATAGCCGTATCTTCGGCCCGCAATTGCTTCAAGAGGCCGACGACAAGGTAAATATCATAAGGGACAGACTCAAGACAGCCCAAAGCCATCAGAAGAGCTATTACTAGCAAAAAACATGACGCTGACTTCGATCCAAATGATAATGTGTATCTCAAGGTATCACCAATGAGAGGACTACAAAGGTTCAATATCAAGGGCAAGCTGCGCCCTGCTTCATCGAACCATTTCGGATAATTGCTCGAAGGGGCCAAGTTGCCTATCAACTCGACCTACAAGCGGAACTCTCAGATGTGCACAACGTGTTCCGTATTTCTGAACTAAGGAAGTGTGTAAGGAACCCCGATCAATGGCTAGCCCATGAGAGTATAGAAGTGCAACCACACCTATCCTATCAGGATCACCCCATGAGAATATTAGAGGAGGCAGAAAGGAGGACACGCCAAAAATTCACCAACATATTCAAATGGGGCAACCATTCAGAGGATGAGCCCACTTGGGAAAGAGAAGGTTTTCTGTAGAAAGAACACCCACACCTTCTTGAGGACTCGCTGAAATCTCAAGGACAAGATTTTTCTTAAGGGGTAGGTATTGTCACACCCACAATTTTTAAAATTGGATTTCTTTGACTTTGAGTTGTTTTAAAATGGATTTAAAATTTTGGCTTGATAAAAACTCTTGAGTTTCCTTGAAAACCTTTTAAGAAAATCTTTTGAGCTTTCTTTCCCAACATGTCTAGTTTAAGGACTTTTGTTTGCCTCTCTTCTAAATGATTTGGTTTGAAACTCCTATTTATTCTTTTAACAAACCTTTGGAATATATTTCCATAGGTTCCTTTGTCCCCCTTCCTCAATATGTAGCGACCCGACTCAGAACGAGTCAAGCCTGTGTGTATCTGTGCCATCCCTGAATCAGTATGTTGGCACACACAGTACATCAATGTATACATCAAAGTGCAATCACATGTAAATAACGTAAAATTTGATATATACCTCAAAATCTCAGCGAAAACAGTCAAAGGGAGTGGAGTCCCAATAAACACCAACGACAGGTTGAGTGCAGACCGTAACCCTGAATCGTACTCTTACTCGTCGTAGAAAATATCTGCAACATAAGACGTTGCAGCCGTGTAGGTCAGCATGTTGAATATGCCGGCAAGTCACAAAAGAGAGGGGTGAAAAGTATCATCTATACTATATGCATATATGGCAGGTGGGGATGTAGTTTAAGTTTTGCGTAAAGAATTTTTTTACTACATCAAGAGAGAAAGTAAAAGAAAAATTTACTATATTGTTGGTTGTTTAATGAGAAGGTTCCACCAACCATTTCTCACACCCAAGTTATCAATATCACCCACAACAAATAGATTAATGGTGTTGAGAATTCCTGATAGCTTCAGTTCCTTTGGCTCAAGTTGTCCATGACAGTGGACACGGCTAATCGATTAGGTTTGAGTACTCTGCAGAGTTTTGCACACGTTCCCCGCAAGATTTGATCGCCTCCATTGGAGTCCTCACACTGCATGGTGTTTGAGAACCGGATGATCAAAACATGGTCTTCCAAAGGGTTCCTCTGAGCCACTGTCGATGCCCATCCAATCCTACCGTTCTTCTACATCTCATAGCACCACCCGTCCAGAGTCACCACAATGTCCAACCAAGCGAGAGCCCATAATGACTTGTGGCTGTGCAGGTAAGCCTTGGGTCTTGAAGTATCCATCCATCTCTTCGTGCCTGGGTGATGCTTTCCGCAAGATGTCATGGCGCTTCCCCATGCATCCCGGGTCATCCACTGGTTTCCCCAGGGAGCCCATCAAAACCGTCCTTCACCCAGAGGTATATTTCATCATGAGGTCCTGAAAGTCTTGAAGTCTTCAGGTCTTGATTATTAAGTTCTCACAACACTCATGGTAAACAGTCAACCAGACCCCGTCTACGAGGAGCATAGCAAATTAATGTCCCGGCCAAGTACCAAGAGTTTATGAGTGCCTAGCACATGATACTACATCAAGAACCAAAATTTTCAAGTACCTACTTGCATGCAATGGGTGAAGAAGGTTGATCTAATGCAATAAAACCATAGGTAAATTATGAACAAAGTGAACTTGCCTGGTAAGGTTCTTGAAGATAGATATCGCTCACAGGAAAAACTTGATAGAACTAGTCGTCACTCTCCGATGAAATCTATATAATCAAACATAGTATTCATATAAGCAATCATACTAGCAATCTTCCTAGCAATCAATATCACAACATCAAGTAGAATTTATCCAATAAATCAAATCAAACGAGAATCCAAAAGAAACCTCAAAGAAAAACTCTCGAGCCTTCTACTATAACAATCCCTAAATAGTTTTTGTTCTAATTAAACTTAACAGAAAATAAAACACTAAAATAGTAAAATAAAAGATAATAAAATATAAAATTAACTAAGATAACAAAAAGTATTTTTCATAACAATATTATTTTGAAAGTATTTTCAAATAGGGAATCAAACTAGCAATGAAATCAATTTGAAAGTTATTACAGAACTAGAATTGATTCCATGCAAACAGATAAGAATAAATAAAATAAAATTTTGTTGTTGTTGAAAAGTTACTGGTAAATATCAGAAAACAAAATATAACTTCTTATAATTACAAAAGAAAATAAATTAAGAACAATTAATACAAAAAAATAGCAAGAAAACTAAACGGAGCTACAACAGAATCTGTTTTGCTTAAAACCGTAATTTAAGATATTCTAAAAATTCTGAAATTTTACCTACTGATAAATAAGATCACCAGTGATTAGTAGCAAAAACAATCACCTCAAAACCTATTTTTAAACATTAGATAATCACAAAACAAGGTTTAACTCAAATTTATTTAAACTCAACATTTAAATATTCAAACATGGACAAATTTTATATCTAGAGAAACTACATACAATTTGTGATCCAATGCAAAAAGAATCATATAATTTGGAGATATAGAAAAAAAGTTAAAGCAAAAACAAAATAGAAAGTTTCTGGTTTTTAAATAATAGCACAAAAAATAAAATTTCAATCTAGTGAACGAGGTGCTACGTGCAAGATTTCCATTGGCTGACAGCTGTGTGCGATTTAGCCTAACTAGCGGACAGACGCAAAATGAATAAAAACCCTTCAGCTAAAATAACTTAACAGAAAAATGTGTTTTTTCTTATCTAAACCGAAAGGTACCGTTACTCTAATCTAAACCGTAGCTATAGGATCCGACGGATGAGAAGAAAGTGAGCAAGCTCACCATGGTTGGCAGGGACTCCGGCGAGTCGTGGCTCCATCCGAAGGTGGAGATGGACGGGGAGGCGGCTCCGGTGGCTGGCCGAGGCGGCGGAGGGGCTCAGCCGGTGGCGGAGCTCCGGTGGCGTTCACTCGTGATGTCGGAGGAGGCTCGGGGGCGACGGGAGGAGCACCAGGAGCTCCGGTTGAGCTCGGGTTGGGCGGAACTCCGGCGAGGCGGGTGCTACGTTTTGGTGTAGGAAACTCGGGGGTTTGTGGCGGAACGGAGAGAGGGGGTCGAGGGGAGTTTATATAGAGGCTCGGGAGGGTCTGAGAAGGAAGGAGCAAGGAGATCGGGCTCCGGATTCGAATCCTCCATTGAAGGCACGAAGAGCATGTACACGAAGGAAGGAGATTGCTTGGAGGAAGAATAAAGAAATTTGGGCCAGATTCAGTACGGGCCCATGTTACTTTCCTAATAAAAAACGATTTATTTCCTATTATACAAAAACAAGAAAGAAAAATAAATAAAAGAAATTCTATAATACTTTTATATAGACATATTATATATCAAAATTTGCAAAAAAAGATTTCCTACGAGATGAACATATTTTCAAGGCCGAACAAAAATCTCACAAAATCAGAAAATTCAAACAGTGTTGCTGGTTTAAGAAAAATGCAAAGAAAACATTTTTAGAATATTAAAATGGATTCAAATTAATTTCTCTCCATTTTTAAATTGAAGGGAATCATTTTAACCTATTTTCCATGTATTGTATTTTTGGAGAAAAATAAATTTGAAAACCACTTCAAAAATTATTTTTGAAACATAATATAAAACATTTTCAAAACAGTCTTGTGAGTTTCATAAGATCAAATAAAATTTCAAATGGCGCCTCGTTTGGAGCCTCATATTGCTCCTCTCAAGATTTTGAATTTTGGGTAAGGGGATTTGAATTCATTTAAACTTTCAAATAGGACCAAATATGAAATAGATTGCAAAAGCAATTATTTTCACAAAGCACTTTTTCTCCAAGTCCGTTATTTTTAAGAAGTCATGTTATCTTCTGTGAGTGATTTTATTGGATGGAATTGGAATTCAAAAGAAAATGGGGAAGTCATTTTATTCCCTCTCATTCAAAAGTTTTAAAAAAGTTTCAAATTTCACTCAAGTTTCAATCACTCAAACAAACAATGAATCATTCTAGTAATTATTATAACATACCAAAATTTGGGATGTTACACAATATTTCTCCTTCCTCCATCCCTTTTGATTTCTATCATATGACACCTCTCCATCATCAAGGTTTTCATCATAGGTGAGTTCTCAAAGTTTTAGAAGGGTTTAACCACCTTTCTTATTTCATTTCAATTAAAAGGGTTTTGTGTAATCAGTTTTGACCCCGGCAAATTTTCAAACTAACTCATAGTTTCCTTTAGACTTTGAGACCCAAACTCCTATACTTACAAGACCTGAGTCACTTAAACCCATTTTGCCAAAAACCTTGGGTTCCCAAGTTTGAAATTTTCAAATTTGATTTGACTCAAGTTTGACCAAAATATTTTGTTTTTATTAAGAACCTGCCTTAAACATTTTCAAAAAATTCTGAAAATTTACAGACTGTCTCTGTACCCAATGAGAGGTCATCTCATAAATTTTCAGCTCCAACAACCTTTTCCACGTGCCATTTACAATTGATCAAGCACCTGGTGTGCATTGGCAAAAGTTTGTGAATCAAATTCACTCAAAGCTTCATAGTTTCAGTGTTTTGCCGTTTCATCCTGTCACCTCGTCAATCTCAGCAGTATCGACGGGGATGACTCGCCCTAGTACTCGAGCCTATCCACCTGTTGCATGCTATTTTGGACGCATGCTAGCGTCGGTGGTGAGATGGCACGAACCAACCAGCTCCCACAGCAGCACCAGCAGCGGTTGCCACGGCCACCAGAGCCCCCATGATGCAACCCTCATCGTTTCAGCACCGCCCATCGCCCGTGTGAGCTCCGCGTGTCCCTGGCTTGCAGTACATGTCGCGTTTGTCGTCGCCATGCCCCGGGCACCGCAGAGCATGACCTCTGCCGCCGCCGTGCATAGAGAGAACCGCAACGTCGAGCTGCATCTTGCGCTAATGATAGATCAAGCTTTGACCGAAAATGGATTCCATGTGCTGAGTAGGTACTAACCCAACCACCTAACCACGTGATTAAGCCCCTGGATCACCAGAATTTATCGCCGGAGATAAGCTCCACGGCACTCCTCTCCGGGTTCTATAAGTAGAGCTCCTCCTTTGCTGTCGGACCCCTCATCAGCTTCACCTCCTCCTTCCCTCACTGTGAAACCTTGCCCAAGCCAGAGAAGGGCCTCAGAGAGGCCTTCTTCTCCATGTCCGGCCACTTCGATCCGCTCATGTTCTCGACGGTGCTCGAGCAAGGTAAGTAGAGAGGTGAGCCCCCGAGCCTCTCAGTAGCTCCCTGGTGAGCTCCTCTTCCTAAGCCGCTCTCCAATTTGGTCGCAGGCCATTCCTTCGGTGAGGTTCGATGGTGACCAATGTCGTCGTCCGCCGGAGCTAGGTCGTTGTTGACACAGAGCACCCCTTTCAGTCCAATCCACCTCCCCTTTCAGTCCAATCCACCTCCCATCAACGCACATGAACTCAGTGAGTGCATAGGTGACCTCAGCTTGTCCTTCAACTTCTTCTATCGCCGCTGACGACCACCACATGCCTGTGGCGCCGGTGAGATTCGAACCCGACAGGGTGGGACCCCCTCGTCAGAGTTCTATTCTTTTCTGAATCATTTTCATCGAAGACACATTCTCGAGAAGTATTTTGGCTGCGGGTTGGCGCATAACCCTTCGGGCATTTTGAGTTTTCTCATACCAGCCCATAGATAGATTCTGTTTTATTACAAAATGGTCCTTGATCTTGTTTTGCTTATAACTATTAATTTATAACATCATTTGAATTGATTGTTTTTGCAAAATCTTGCTCTAAGGGACTAGTTTATTTACATATTTATTTGAAAATTATTTGGAGATAGTAGATAGGCCTCAACTCTTACGACGTTAGGTGTTGTATGACGTAGATTCCGACGAAGGAAACACCGACGTTAACTTCACCGAGCTCGATCCCGACTACGTTGAACGAGGCAATCATGTTTGAAGTTTTGATGTGTTGTTTGCGCACTAACATAATTTAACATTCATCCATTGCAATAAGAAAGCCTATTGCATCTCTCATAAACAAAGTTAAAACATGATTATGGAAAGTGATGGTTGTGAGAGGTCGTGGATAACCTAGTCACGCAGGACGTAATAGGTTATGGCCTCGTCATGACAAGTGCATGATAGTGATGGAAAGAAAGTAATAACTCTAGTATCGACCTAGATCGAGTCTTGTCAGTGTCTTACTTTCATTATCGTGCTGCCACAGTTTCCTGAATGTGGATTCGTATGGTCGGTCGTAGGCCTATTATTAGTTACACACCAAGTAGAGGGGCCGGGATGACGGTATCCATGGCCGTGGACTAAATCTAGTCATCCGGGCAGGGGGCACGGGTGTTCCCGGTCTAGGGACGAGAGGGAGGGCACTCTCTTGTAGCACGTGATATAAATTTGATCCCATGCTAGTCGAGGTCGGAGCCTTCCCGTCTTATGGTTTTTCCCTGGCAGTGTAATCCAGGTGAAGCCAGGCTTCACGGGGGTAAAATGGGTGTGAGATGATTTTGAGTGTCAGCTTCTAAAATACCGCACGCGGGATTAGTCATATGGACTATCGGAACCAGCGAGATATGGGTAAGGAGTACATCCTTTGCAGAGTCAAAATTATTTGAGTAGCCGTGTCCATGGTTAAGGATGGTCAATTGATAGGTCAAGTGTCGGTTTTAGAGTCGGTCCTTGGAGCACAAGTATGGTTAAGTGATGATGGTTATGGATATCTAACGGTGTTGTGGAAAAATTTATTTTTAACATTTTTGTTCTGAAATTATCATGAAGGTTGGTTGTACCACCCGGATAATCCCTTTTTTATTTTTATGCCCTTTCCGTGGTGTCGCTAAGATGCCTGAGTGTGGTTGTTATTTATTTGTATGCCCTTTCTGAGGTGTCGCTAAGACGCCCGACTGCAGCTTGTTATTTATTTTTATAAACTTTATGTGGTGTCGCTAAGATGCCCGACTGTGTCTTGTTATTTATTTTTATGCCCTTTTTATGGTGTTGTTAGACGCCAAACTTCGGCTGGTTATTTAATTTTATGCCCTTTCTCTGGTGTCGCTAGACGCCCGACTGCGGCTGGTTATTTATTTTTATGCCCTTTCGATGGTGTCGCTAAGACGCCTGACTGCGGCTTGTTATTTATTTTTATACCCTGTATGAGGTGTCGCTTAGACGCACGACGGTGGTAACTTCTTTACCGTTAACCTTTCGAGGCGTCGCTCGAGACACCCGATCGGTGCATCTTATTTTTCTGTTTGGATATCTCGGGAGGATTAGTGCCCGATTTATCCACTAACTTAAACTATTTCTAACATCTCTATTATGATAACTTATGATTTGAACCACGCATATTAACAATTAACTGCATGCATCTCATCTTTTTTGCAAACTGTTTGCGAGTACTTTTTGAAGTACTCGTTGGCTTGTTGATGTGGCCAGATATGGATAAAGGAGACCTCATGGATGAAGAGCTTGATGGCGAGTCTGATTTCTAGAGGAGTCCCAGTCAGTCTTGCGATCTTGTAGTCTGCCGCTGTATTATTTCACCGCTTCCGCCACCACGAAAAAAATCGTCAAGCCTCATTCTGACGCTTGGCGCGTAGTAGTACTTGTCCTGTAACATTACGCTGATGTGACGTGCCCCTTTATTACGAGCAGTAGAGTTATCCCATTACCACTATAACATATTCGTTTGTGTGAGACTTGTGCATGTTGTAATAATTTGTAGGGCGACCTCCGCTCTACTCTGTTTAATATTAATTTCTACTGATATTCTGTATCAAGATGAGTCTATCACTGGGAAATATTTTACGACACTGGTGACTTTCATGGCTGATTTCCAATAAATTATTCTATTCGGAAACTGGTCCTCACAAGTTGAGGCTTGAGGAATGTCATCAGCTTGAATTTACTCATCTATCGGTGTGGATGCAGCAGACCAATTTTCATCCATTTACTCATCCCTTTCTTGAATGACATGATCTTCACCAAATGGTACGATCATGTATGATTGTGCAACACTCAGAGGAGTTGCATCAAGTGAAACAGATGACGAAGTAAGCAGAGTCTGCAGGTGTCTTGCCTTTGAAGACTTTGAAGGTGTGATGTCAACTGTTCTTCCCCTTTGCAATGGCACCAGAAGAATGTTGTTAGCACTCTCCGGCAATTGAAACTAGAAGAATGTTGTTGACGCCCACCAGCGCGTGGTATCGTAGCAGTTTTCGAGGGTAGAGTATTCGACCAAAATTTGTTGATTCAAATGACGGGAGGTGAGAGAATACTCTCAAGTATTAGCAGCTGAATTTATCAGATTCAACCACACCTGAAAGATTAGTATCTGCAAGCAAAGTGGTAACAGCAAAGTAGTGAGTAACGGCAGTGGCAAGGAACAACGGTAGTGACAGCAGTAGCAAGTAGCAACAGTAGCAAGCGACAGTAGTAGCAACAGTAGCAGCAGAGCAAGACAAGTAACAGCAGTAGCAACAGTAGTAGCAGCAGCAGTAGAGAAAGACAAGTAACAACAGTAGCAACAGTAGTAGCAACAGCAAAGCAAAACAAGTAACAGCAGTAGCAACAGTAGGAAAAACTCGTAGGCAATGAGTCGGTGATTTGTTTGGATGATATTCATCATGCAACAGCTATAACACGGAGAGATATTTGGCTAGCTCCCGTTCGTCAATGTGATGTAGGCATGCATTCCGTATGTCGTCATGCGTGCTTAGGAAAAAGAACTTGCATGACATCTATTGTCCACCCCTCCCGTGGCAGCGGGGTCCAAAAGGAAACTACGGGATATTAAGGTTCTCCTTTTAATAAAGAACCGGACCAACACGTTAGCACTTGGTGAACACATGAACTCCTCAAACTATGGTCATCACCGGGAGTGGTTCCGGTTATTGTCACTCCGGGGTTGCCGGATCATAACACATAGTAGGTAACTACAACTTGCAAGATCGGATCTAAAACACACATATATTGGTGACAACATAATAATTTCAGATCTGAAATCATGGCACTCGGGCCCTAGTGACAAGCATTAAGCATGGCAAAGTAGTAACAACATCAATCTCAGAACATAGTGGATACAAGGGATCAATCCCAATCAAAACTAACTCGATTACATGATAGATCTCATCCTACTCATCATCGCCCAGCGAGCCTACGAATAGATTACTCACGAACGACGAAGAGCTTCATGGAATTGGAGAGGGAAGAAGGTTGATGATGACGATTTCCCCTCTCCGGAGCCCAAGACGGACTCCAGATCTGCCCTCCAGATGAAGAACAGGTGGTGGCGGCACCTTCGTATCGTAAACGCGGCGAAAACTTCTCTTTTTATTTTTTTGGGACGAAAGGGGACTTATAGACCTCAGGTTGGGGGCGGCAGAGCCGTGTGGGCCCCACAAGTCTGCCCACCGCAACCAGGGGGTGGTGGCGGAGCCAGGGCTTGTGGCCCACTGGCCCACCCCTCAGGTGGAACTTGGCGCAGATATTTTTTATATTTTCCAAAACTGCTCCCCGTAGATTTTCAGGACGTTTGGAGAACCTTGATTTCTGCACAAAAATAACACCAAGGCAATTCTGCTGAAAACAGCGTCATTCCAGGTTAGTTCCATTCAAATCATACAAATTAGAGTCCAAAACAAGGGCAAAAGAGTTTGGAAAAGTAGATACGATGGAGACGTATCAACTCCCCCAAGCTTAAAACCTTGCTTGTCCTCAAGCAACTCAGTTGACAAACTGAGAGAGAAAGAAAAACTTTGACAAAGTTTGTTTGATCTTGTTGTTGCAAGTATGTCTAACTCATAACCAGAATTTCAGCAAGATCACACGTTAACCACATAAGCAAATGACACAAAGGTCTCACGGTAAACTAATATCAATGGCATAATCATCTAACGAGCAAATAATAATAAGTTTCAAATACCAACACTTCAATCAAAACAAGCATGAAGCAATATGAATAGGTGGTATCTCGCTAGCTCTTTCTGAGACCGCAAAACATAAATGCAGAGCACTTTCAAAGATAAAGGGCTGACTAAACATTGTAATTCATAGCAACGAAGATCCAGTCATAGTCATACTCAATATCAATCAAAAGCAAAGCATAAAAATGACACATGTGCTCTCTAATTGGTGCTTAAATAAGAGGAGGATGACTCAACAGGAAAATAAATAGACAGGCCCTTCGCAGAGGGAAGCATTGATTTGCAGAGGTGCCAGAGCTCAAGCTTTGAAAACAGAGATAATAATTTTGGGTGGCATGCTTTCATTGTCAATGCAATGACCAAGAGTTCTCAATATCTTGCATGCTACTCATGCTATAGGTGGTTCCCACACAGAAAAGTAAAGTTTTAACTCCCCCACCACTAATCAATCACACTCCACGGCTAGCCGAATCCTCGGGTACCATCCATACTAACATCAATCCGGGGGGAGTCTTGTTTTACAATTATGTTTTCGATTTAAGCGTGGAACTGGGCATTCCAATTACCGGCCCCTTTCTCATGAATGACAGTGAATAAACACATGTCGAGGATAACACTCCTAGCATGGAATATATCAATAGCCCCCTGTCACCACATGAGCGGTCCGGGCATGCAAAACAGATTATTTCTTGAAGGTTTAGAGAGTGGCATATGCAAATTTACTTGGAACGGCAGGTAGATACCGCAAATAGGTAGGTATGGTGGACTCTCATGGAAAAACTTTTGGGTTTATGGAAGTAGATGCACAAGCAGTATTCCGTTCAGTACAAGTGAAGGCTAGCAAAAGACTGGGAAGCGACCAACTAGAGAGCGACAACAGTCATCAAGATGCAATGAGTTTGACTAACATTGAATGCAAGCATGAACAGGATATAAATCACCATGAACACGAACATCATAGAGGCTATGTTGATTTTGTTTCAACTACATGCATGAACATGCGCCAAGTCAAGCCACTTGAAACATACAAAGGAGAATACCATCCTATCATACTACATCATAGTCATCTCAAAATCTATGTTGGCATTCAAGACAAACCATTATAATCTCTCAGCTAAATAAGCATGGCATCAAAAACTATGATCTCTTAGTTGTCATTGCAAACATGGTTCTCTCACAACAAAGGTAAATCTGGGTCGACAAGCTAGTCATATTTACAAAAACAAAATAGATAGATTTCATACCAGCTTTTCAGTCTCAGTCACTTCATCATATATCATCATTGTTGCCTTTCATTTGCACGATCGAACGATGTGAACAATAATAAGCACATTGGACTAAGCTGAATCTGCAGGCAAACACAAAGGAAAAGACAAAGTAATATGGCTCTTTGAAAGCTAAAGAGGTAAGCATGCAAGAACCAATAAACATTGTAACCAATATCTTCCACCTTGACCCAAAGAAAAAGAAAACTATTTACATGGGAAAGCTCCCAACAAGCAAAAGAAGAAAGAAAAATCTTTTTGGGTTTTCTCAAAAGGACAAAAAACAAGAAAACGAAAATAAGCTAGCATGGATAATACAGTGGCAAAGTGTAAACACCGGCTAACACAGTGAAAGCATAAGCATGAAGGTAAAGTCGGTGAGAACACGTACTCCCCCAAGCTTAGGCTTTTGGCCTAGCTTGGTCTACTCCCAAGGTGGGAAATCACCAGCTCCAGGATACTCCGAAGCAGACTCTGGATGCCACTGCTGTGTGAGCTCCTCTGGCTCCCACTGATAAACTGGCGTCTGGTACTCGACTGGTGGCTCGGGCACGAGCGCCTGTGGTTGGGCCAAGCCCCAATATGCGTAGATGTCCGCGGGCATAATAGTGTACCTGCCTGCATGAAGATCGAACAAAGAAGGAGCAGGCAAAGTAATAGTCTCTCGACTACCCTGACTAAACACCAGGTTATAAATCATCCGTCTACTAGCATCTCTATCTAGAAAATCATGGCGAACCATGCTGTCATAATCCAGATATTTCTCAGGGAGAAGCATCTCTCCTTCCTCTCCCAGTCTAATGGGTATCTCAAAGTGTCTGGCAAGACGGGTAGCATAGATACCTCCATAGACGACTCCTTTAGAACGGTTCAGGTTCAACCGTTGAGCTACTATAGCGCCCAAGCTATAAGTCTTATTGTTATAAAGTCCTTCGCGCTAAACCGCAAGGTCTGGAGAACTAAGTGATCCAGCCTCCCCACGGACAATCAAACATTTTCCCACAAATAGTGAGAAGTACCGAAGCACAGGAAAATGTATGCTAGCAATTCAAGCACGAGACACTCCTTTCTCCTCTCCAACAGCAATAGAACCAATGAAATCCTCCAAGTCCCGTGGACGAGGGTCACAGATATCCCCAACATAAGGTAATTTGCATACATTGCAAAAGTCCTGCAGCGTCAGGCACTGGGCACATCGTAAATCATGAACTCAACCATGGGAGGATTCTTCCTCGGATAAAAGTTGAAGCTTTGAACGAAAATATTGGTGAGGAGGAGGTATTGTGGGCACTTATCTTCAACGAACGTAGTAAGACAAGCGTTCTCCACCAAGTAATAAAAGTCTTCATAAAGTCTTGCGGCGCGCAAAAATTCATCACTTGGCCACTCGCACGCTCGAACTTCTGTGACTCGAGGGACTACGTACTTGGGGTGGTTCTTCTCATCCTCCTTGGGGTTACGGCTTGAAGAGCCTCTCAAGAACCTCCTCATCTTTTCTTTTTTCTAGCTCTGAAAAATTCTGAAATTTTTAGAGACTTCGAAAGAAAAGTGATAAGGATTAACCCAACTTGTAGCAACTACTCCTACTAGTGCCTAGAGACCGTATCACGCGCTAAAACTACTTGGGACAACCTAAAATCAACATTTCTAGCTCAAGAACAGGGTCACCAAGGTAGCCAGAATACCCGAAGGATAAAGCACTAGAGCAAAAACTAATTGGACCAATGGAGGAGTCACTTACCAAGGAGTAATTTCCCCAAAACGGTTCAGAGAATGGTGCTTTGAGCAAGGAGATCGAAAATCACAGCCAAATGAGCAAGAACACGGGTTTGAGCTGCGAAACAATTTTTTCTAGAGGTGGAAGAAGAGGCTGAGAGCTGGAATGAGTGGAGGGGGTTCCTGTGGGCCCCACAAGCTTGCACCCCGCCACCAGGGGGTAGGTGGCGGTGGCAGGGCTTGTGGCCCACTGGTCTGGCCCCCAGGCCAGCTCTCAGGCCTAGAAATTTTCAAAAATTCCAGAAAAAATCATACTAAATTTTCAGGACCATCGGATAACTTTTATTTTTGAGGTATTTTTCTCCGGGACGCTAAAACAGAAAACATGAAAAGCTAAACTAATTCTATCCTTTTTCTTCTAAGCAATAGAAAATGAAAGCTTAAAACAGAAGTATGTGACTCTTTGATTCATCCGTTTCATGGTCATCGAAAGAAATCCTTCAATGGGGTTGATCAAGTCCTCATGACAAAACCTTCTCGAATATCTAGAGAGAACGGAGAATTTTCAAATAGCCACTAAGTCACCTCAATGGGGATATGTATCTCCCCAACAAGCAAATCATACTTCATCTTGACACGAGGAATAGGGCATTCAAAGCTCCCAATAAGAATCGATGAAGTCTTTTCGATAGCATTGATGCAATGTACTTGATATCGTTTCTTCGGAAAGTGCACTGTGTGCTCATTACCGTTGACATGGAAAGTAACATTGCCTCTGTTGCAATCTATAACAGTCCCTGTAGTGTTTAAAAAGGGTCTTCCGAGGATGACAGCCATGGCATCGTCCTCGGGAATATCCAAGAAAACAAAGTCTGTTAAGATAGTGGTGTTAGCAACCACAACATGCACATCCTCGCAAATGCCGATAGGGAAAGCAGTTGATTTGTCGGCCATTTGCAGAGAAATTTGAGTGGGTGTCAACTTATCCAATTCAAGTCTACGATAAAGAGAGAGCGACATAACACTAACACCGGCTCCAAGGTCACATAAGGCAGTTCTTACGTAGTTTCCTTTAATAAAGCAAGGTATAGTGGGCACTCCGTGATCACCAAGTTTCTTAGGAGTTCCACCTTTAAAAGTGTAATTGGCAAGCATGGTGGAGATCTCAAGATCTGGTATCTTCCGTTTATTAGTGACGATATCTTTCATGTACTTGGCATACGGAGACATCTTGAGCAGATCAGTTAACCGCATCTGCAGAAAGACGGGTCTTATCATCTCAACGAAGCGCTCAAAATCCTCATCATCCTTTTTCTTGGATGGCATAGGAGGAAAGGGCATAGGTCTCTGAACCCATGGCTCTCTTTCTTTACCATGCTTCCTAGCAGTGAAGTCGTTCTTATCGTATCTCTTAGGTTGTGGGTTATCAGGATTAACCGTAGGTTCAATCTCCACATCCTCATCATTGCTAGGTTGAGCATTATTATGAACATCACTGTCCATATTGTCACGAGGTTCATGTTCATCACCAGATTGTGTTTCTGCATCAAAACCAGAAATATCATTAGGTTCTTCCGGTGTGACAGTATTTGGTGAACTGCATGTAGGTTTCTATCATCCTTCTTCTTCTCCTTAGGATGACTGGGTGTATCAACACTGATTCCTTGAGAATCTTGATCAATTCTCTTAGGATGACCTTCAGGATATAAAGGTTCCTGAGTCATTTTGCCTCCTCTAGTAATGACTCTGACAAAGTTGTCATTTAATTCATTGAGCAGGTCATTCTGAGCTTTAATTACTTGTTCTACCTGAGTAGTAATCATAGAGGCATGTTTACTCAGAAGCTTCAGTTCATTGACATTTCTGTCTACACAAGCACTTAAATGGCTAAGCATACGAGTACTTTGTTCCAAATGCCTGCTAACATAATCATTGAAACTCTGTTGTTTGGCAACAAAGTTGTCAAATTCATCAAAGCATAGGCTAGCAGGTTTATCAAAAGGAATATTACTCTCATCAAACCTACGCAGAGAATTCACTTCTACTACTTGTATCGGGTTATCGAGACCATGGACCTCTTCGATAGGTGGTAGATTTTTGACATCTTCAGATCTAATGCCTTTCTCTTGCATAGATTTCTTGGCTTCTTGCATATCTTCGGGACTGAGGAATAGAATACCTCTTTTCTTCGGAGTTGGCTAAGGAGGTGGTTCGGGAATAGTCCAAGCATTATCGTTGATCAAGATGTTATTCAGTAGAGTCTCAGCTTGTTCTACAGTTTGTTCCCTAAAAACACAACCGGCACAACTATCTAAGTGGTCTCTAGAGGCATCAGTAAGTCCGTTATAGAGGATATCAAGTATCTCGTTCTTCTTAAGAGGGTGATCAGGCAAAGCATTCTGTAGCTGGACGAGCCTCCCCCAAGCTTGTGGAAGACACTCTTCTTGGAGTTGAGCAAAGTTGTATATTTCCTGCAAGGCAGCTTGCTTCTTATGGGCAAGGAAATATTTCTCACAGAAGTAATAGACCATCTCCTGGGGACTACTCACACATCTAGGAGCAAGAGAGGTGAACCAGGCTTTAGCATCATCCTTTAGAGAGAAATGAAACAACTTAAGGATATAGTAGTGGCAGATCTTCTCCTCATTAGTGAAAAGGTTGGCTATTTCGTGTAGTTTGGCAAGATGGGCTATGACCATCTCAGACTCATAACCGTGAAAAGGATCAGATTCGACTAGAGAGATTATCTCAGGATCGACAGAGAATTCATAATCCTTATCGGTGATAAAGATAGGCGAAGTGGCAAACTTTGGGTCATATTTCATCCTAGCTTTCAGAGATTTTTTCCTTCCACTTGAGAAGTAATTTCTCAGCGTCATAGGCATCCTTACACGCAAGAAAATCCTCAGCCATCTCTCCCTCCATAACGTAACCATCAGGTATATCAGGCAATTCATATCTAGGAGAGCTAGATCTAACAGGAGCAAAAATAGGTTCTATCTCAATAGTATCGACAGTTTCAGAAGCATCACGAGCATTGGCAGTAACTCTAGCAATATGAGCATCAAGGAATACCCCTAGTGGAACAGTAGGCAAAGTAGTATCTCTAGCAGTATCAAGCATAGCATCTCTAGCAGTATCAGACATAGCATCAATCATAGTATCATCAGGCATAGTATCAAGCATAGCATCTCTAGCAGTAGCATCATAAGCATCATCAAGCACAGGCGACATATCAAGATTTCTAGCAGGAGGTGATGTTGCAAACTTACTCATAACTGAAGATGAATCAAGTGCAGAGCTAGATGGCAATTCCTTACCTCCCCTCGTAGTTAAGGGCAAGACTTTGGTCTTCGGATCCTTCAGATTCTTCATAGTGAACAGCAAATATAAATCCCAAGTAACTCAGAGAATATAGCAATACCTCCCCGGCAACGGCGCTAGAAAAATGCTTGATGTCAACTATTCTTCCCCTTTGCAACGGAACCAGAAGAATGATGTTAGCACTCTCCGGCAATCGAAACTAGAAGAATGTTGTTGACGCCCACCAGCGCATGGGATTGTAGCAGTTTTCGAGGGTAGAGTATTCGACCCAAATTTGTTGATTCGCACGACGGGAGGTGAGAGGATACTCTCAAGTATTAGCAGCTGAATTTATTAGATTCAACCACACCTGAAAGATTAGTATCTGCAAGCAAAGTAGTAACAACAAAGTAGCGAGTAACGATAGTGGCAAGGAACAACGGTAGTGACAATAGTAGCAAGTAGCAACAGTAGCAAGCGACAGTAGTAGCAACAGTAGCAGCAGAGCAAGACAAGTAACAGCAGTAGCAACAGTAGTAGCAGTAGCACCAGAGCAAGACAAGTAACAACAGTAGCAACAGTAGTAGCAGCAGCAGAGCAAAACAAGTAACAGAAGTAGCAACAGTAGTAGCAGCAGTAGCAACAGTAGGACAAACTCGTAGGCAATGGGTCGGTGATTTGTTTGGATGATATTCATCATGCAACAACTATAACATGGAGAGATATGTGGCTAGCTCCCGTTCGTCAATGTGATGTAGGCATGCATTCTGTGTGTCGTCATGCGTGCTTAGGGAAAAGAACTTGCATGACATCTATTGTCCATCCCTCCCGTGGCAGCGGGGTCCAAAAGGAAACTACGGGATATTAAGGTTCTCCTTTTAATAAAGAGCCGAACCAATGCATTAGCACTTGTGAACACATGGACTCCTCAAACTATGGTCTTCACCGGGAGCGGTTCTAGTTATTGTCACTCGGGGGTTGCCGGATCATAACACATAGTAGGTAACTACAACTTGCAAGATCGGATCTAAAACACACATATATTGGTGACAACATAATAATTCAGATCTGAAATCATGGCACTCGGGCCCTAGTGACAAGCATTAAGCATGGCAAAGTAGTAGCAACATCAATCTCAGAACATAGTGGATACTAGGGATCAATCCCCATCAAAACTAACTCGATTACATGATAGATCTCATCCTACTCATCACCGCCCAGCGAGCCTACGAATAGATTACTCACGAACGACGAAGAGCTTCATGGAATTGGAGAGGGAAGAAGGTTGATGATGACGATGGCGACGATTTCCCCTCTCCGGAGACCAAGACGGACTCCAGATCTTCCCTCCAGATGAAGAACAGGTGGTGGCGGCGCCTCCGTATCGTAAACACGGCGAAAACTTCTCTTTTTGTTTTTTCTCGGACGAAAGGGGACTTATAGACCTGAGGTTGGGGCGGCATAACCGTGTGGGCCCCACAAGCCTGCCCACCGCCACCAGGGGGGTTGTGGCGGAGCCAGGGCTTGTGGCCCACTAGCCCACCCCCTCACGTGGAACTTGGCGCAGATATATTTTATATTTTCCAAAACTACTCCCCGTAGATTTTCAGGATGTTTGGAGAACTTTGATTTCTGCACAAAAATAACACCTAGGCACTTCTGCTGAAAACAGCGTCAGTCCAGGTTAGTTCCATTCAAATCATGCAAATTAGAGTCCAAAACAAGGGCAAAAGAGTTTGGAAAAGTAGATACGATGGAGACGTATCAAGGTGTTGATGCCTTTTGTAGGATCGAAAGTATGTCTAGAGGGGGGCGATTAGACTAATTGATAAGATAGTTTTTTTGCCTTTTCCCAATTTTACTTGAGAAACAGCTATGGCAGTTATAACAAGTCAAGTACACCCTACACATGCAGTTCTAATAGTATAGCAGCGGAAAGTAAACATGCAAGTGTAAATAGAGGAGTAAGGAAGGGAGATCAAACACACGAGGTCGACACGGTGATTTTTGGCATGGTTTCGATAGGTGGCGCTATCGAACGCCCATGTTCGTGGAGACTTCAAGCCACGGAAGGTGATGGTTGAGAGAGTCCACAGAGGGCTCCACCCAGGGAGGGTCCACAAAGAAACGGCCATGTCTATCCCACCACGGCTTTCGTCCATGGAGGACTAGCTTTACTCACGGTAGATCTTCACGAATTAGGCGATCTCCTTGCCCTTACAAACATCTTGGTTCTCCACAACACGAACTAGGAGGCTCCGAAGCGACACCTAACCAATCTAGGAGGCACCACCCTCCAAAAGGTAATAGATGGGGTAGATCAATGAACTCCTTGCTCTTGTGCTTCTAAAGGTAGTCTCCTCAACACAAATCACTCTCTCATAGAATATGCATGGGTAGGAGAGGATGATTTGGTGGAAAGCAGTTTGGAGAGGCTACAGATCACGTTTCAAATGATTGGATTGGAATATATTTGTATCAACACATGAGTAGGTGGTTCTCTCAGAAAATGGATCTGGAAATGAAGTGTGTGTTCTGAGTGCTTCTCCCACGAATGAGAGGTGGGTGAAGGGGTATATATAGGCAGCAGCCAAAATTGTTGCACACAAAAGAGAAACTCGGTGACACCGAAGTTGGAAACTCGGTGGTACCGACCAACACTAAAGGTGTGAACTTTTCAATCTCGGTGAGACCGATATTTAAAACTCGGTGGCACTGAAAAGGTGACTAACGGCCAGATTGCCAAACTCGGTGGCACCGATACTCAAACTCGGAAATTCCGATTTTGTGTATGTTGGCAACAGAATGTTGGTCACACTCAAATCGGTAGCACCGATGCAGTTTCGGTTGCACCAATTTGGTGGGAATGGCTAGGGATGTGTGTGAGGTTCAAGCTCGGTGGGTCCGATGTGGCAATGTTGGTGACACCGAATTTGTGAATGTGGAACTTGACAGAGTGGAAATGTGGGGAAAATGACTGAGTGTTTTGGTGGCTAACTTTGAGCATTTGAGCAATTAGTTCATTTTACTACCTCACCCCCTTTTAACAGTATTGGCTTTCCTATTGACTCAAAAGTGGTTTCTCACAAATATAAAATGAAGAGTCTTCTAGCTTGAAGCTTGAGCCAATATTAGTCATTTCCTGCATCTACCGGCATCTCCACATAAACCTTAAGCCATAGCATCTTTTGAACTTTTCTGAAATATACTTGGAAAACACATTAGTCCAATGATGCATATGTTTTGATCAATTATAAAAACCACCCTAGGGAGCAATTGTGCTTTCAATCTCCCCCTTTTTTGTAATTGACGACAACATAGATCAAAGCTTCGACAAAAGATATAATCAATGATTAGCATCGACGCTTTGAGAAGTACGTGAAAAGCAAGAGATCCCCCTAAATTTGTGCATTATTTAGAATTTGCATTTGAATGCAAATGCACAATTGATTAGGATCATGGTTTACTCTCCCATGTCACATACATCTTGATGGTGCGTAAAAATAATAGCAATGCACATGACACCAACAAGATAACTGAGTGATCATCACAAGGATAGCTAAGAGATGATACCGTAGCATCACACAGGATAAAGCATATGATCAATCATACAGATAGGATAAAGTCATCCAACAACCAAAGTTTTTAAAACCAAATGAGAGAAATTAAAGTCAAAAGATCTCTCTCACACGAAGTCTATGATCTATACCTTTCTGCCCCTATGGCAACAAGTTACCAAAAGTTCAAAAGTATAGAACTACTCGTCTCTTTGGGAAGCTGATGATGGACTCAATAGAACAAAGTCTTTGAAGTCATCTACTGAAGTCCCTGGAGCTGGAGGAGTTGATACTGGAGGTGCTTGAGCTAGAGGTGGTGTTGAAGGTGTTGTAGCTTGTGCTGAAGATGTCTGACCTGTCTCCTGAGCCGGAACAACAGCTGACCAAGGCTGGTGTTGAACCTAGTAGTAGTGGGAGGAGGAGACTCATCCTCGTCATCATCATCATCTTCATCTTCATCATCATCCTCTGAGCGTGGAATCTCCATTGAGTCAACTTCATGTTGAAGTTGTCTGACAATGGTGGTCAACTCAGTTGCCTTCACATCCATGTTCTGTAATTTTGTCTCCACAACTCTCTCAAGACTCTTCTGATTTTGCATGATCTCCTGATTGTTCTTCTCCATGCCTTGGACAGTGCTCACTAGAAATGCCATTTTCTCAGCTTGAGTTTTGAGCTGTGGAACTCATGGTGGCCTATTTCTAGCAGCCTCAGCTTGTGCTGCCTCTGCAGCCATTCTTGTTGTAGCTGAGTTGGGATCGTTGTTGTCCATTACCACTTCATTGTCTTCAAAATCTGGCTAAAGAGGTAGATGGGGATGATCATGTAGATATGCATGATTTCCTAGCTTGGCATTGATAAGCATCTGAATGTAAGGAGTAGATTCACATGATCTCTTCTAATTCGCAGAAGTTCTCCGCATAGTCTCTACTATCAAATCCATCATTGTGAATCTGGTATGGGTGTCTAGCAGGTGCAGCAGGTTGATAGAATATCCTCTGATCATCTTCTCATCTCCTGACTTAGGCATGAGGGTGTATCGCAGTATAATGTTCGTCATGGGAATGCCAGCTTGAAGAAAATACACTGAACCAAACTTGTGACTGGCCAAGTACTGTTGTGGAATGGTCTTGTACATATTGGCCATGGATTTGTGATTCTGCTTAGCTTTTGCATACACATCTACATCTCGATCTTCCTGCTTGGGGGCACCAATGATAGCAATCCATTCAACAATTGTAGCTTCGTACTTGTGACCATCGGTCATCGAGACTAAAGAGTCATCATAGAAATGAACAGTTGCATAGAATTGCATGTTCAGCTCGTCATTCCATGGGGTCATCTTATTGCCAACAAATTTCTCAATGTCCACTGCCTTGAACTTCTCTCGGACATGTGGAAAGAAATCTTCATTATCCTTAATGTATACCCAATCGACATACCTCATATCACTAATAGCAGGACTCTTGTCCAATAAGATAGTCTTATAAAAATCTTGTTGTTCCTTGGTGTGAAACCTTGGATCAGCAGAATTTCTTCTTTTGACAGCATATGGATCATGGGATCTCCACTTTCTTAGTCCGGCATCCTTCCTCTTTTTCATATCCTCTGCTATAGGATGAGCAGCATTGTGGAGTGGAAGGAATGGTTTGAGCTTCCTCAGAACCGGAGCATTCTCATCTTCTTCTTCCTCTACATCAAGGGCACTCGATGCACGGCCTTTTTCCTTGGTTGTTGCAGGTATGTCTTTGCTGGTCTTCCTGGAAGCTGGAGACTTCTTTGCTTTAGCAGCAGGCTTAGGAGCACACTTCCTTGCGTCAGCCGTCAACTTGTTATTCTTGGGAGGAACTAGGATCTCCTCAGGAGCTTCTTCCTCATTAGCTTCTGGTTCAAACATGGAAGTTTTTCTGCCAACAAGATGGACAGTTCTCTTCCCGGGCCTCTTCACACCATCTTTTTTTGCAGGTGCATCCTTGGAAAGCTCAGCTCTCTTCCTGGCATACTCATGTGCTCTCAGTTCAGCTGGAGTAGCAGTGATTTTCCTCACATCCTTCTTAGGAGGGGCCTCTGAAGGAGCTGAAGTCTCTTCAAGCACAAAGTATGGATCCTCCTCATCAGAACTTTGCTTCCGCCTGTGCCTAGTGGCTGTCTTGGGCAAGCCATGGGAGCTGGGAGAACTTGGGTCTGAAACGGACTTCTCACGTGAAAGTGCGTTATATCGACTAGAGGGGGGTGAATAGGCGATTTTTAGAATTTCATCGCTGAGGAAATTCCTAGTTAGAAAATTCCTCAATGATGAATTAAGTGCAACGGAAATAGCGCAGGTTCAGAAGTGCCAAGACTACCACAACACATTACTTGGTGAAGATTATGAGAATCGGTTTGCACAGTACGCAGGTACAAAGAACGCACGTGAAGATTAACTCGAGTGAAGAATTTGAGGCTGAGGAAATTCAAGGTCTTCAGACAAATTCTTGAAATGGCACATATGAAAGTCGTCAACATACAATTTTGAGGAAATGAAAGATTGAAGAAATAGAAACAATAGCTCGATGAAGACAGTAGTTGATGATCTAGTTCCAATTGTTGTGACAGTTGTACGTCTGGTTCGGAGCGGCTTGGTATTGAAACCAATGGACACACAGTCCCGGGACACACAGTCCCGGGACACACAATCCCTACCATATTCTCCTTGAGTTAAGGACACACAGTCCTCGCCCAACACTCGTGATAAGTCTTCAGGGCAGACTTCCAAACCCTCACAAACACGGTCACCCGGCGATCCACAATTGACTACTGGATGCTCTAGACCATGACGCCTAACCGTCTGGAGGATGGACAGTCCTCAAAGGTAAAAGGCTTCAGTTTCACACATGAACAAATTCTTCAGTGATGCTCAATCACTTGGTTTTTGGTTTGGGGTTCGGTGTTTGGGGTATTTCCTCACTTGATGGTTTTCTCTCGAAGACTCTGAGGAATTTGGGTTGCTCTAAATGACAAGTGTCAGTTTCTCTCGGAGCAGCCAACCAGCTAGTGGTTGTGGGGGAGGGGGGGCTATTTATAGCCTCGGAGCATCCCGACATGATTGATATAAATGCCCTTAAATAATGTGACTGTTGTGTGGATAAGATCAGTGAGGTGACGCGTGTCTCGGCAACGGTCAGAACTTTCAACTGTGAAAGTACTCAGGTCTCTCATATTCCTTTGAGGCTTTGGTAGGTTTAGGCTTGGGTTGAGCATCACGAGGAAATCCATTCTGTAGTATTACTTCGACCCCCTTTAACAGTACGGTGTTCCTATGACTCAAGAGTAAAGAAGATGAAACAGAAAGAGTAAATCTTCATGCTTCAAAGTCTTCACACAGTTTTTCTTCAGGACACACCAAATTCCTCATCTTCAATATCTTCATGAGGAATATCAATTTCATCGCAATTTCTTTGCGATCAAAGTCTTCAAGGTAAGACCAAATTCTTCAGCCGAAGACATTCATTTTTAGGGGTCGATATTCATCGTATAACTCAAAGTCCTTAGCGACTTATAGAGCTTGTGTACACTTACAAACACTTTAGTGGCTTAACCTATAAGTCTCCAAACCACCAAAATCACTAAGGGCACTAGATGCACTTACAATCTCCCCCTTTTTGGTGGTTGATGACAATTATGTTAAGTTTTCAACGAGGATAATAATATGAAATTTAAGTATGGAGTTTGAGGAATTGGAATCAAGATACCGAAAGACTCCCCCTGAAGATGTGCATATTTTGAGGAATTTGCTTTGCACAGCAGATGCACATTAATGATTTATATCATGGAGATCTCTCCCTCTATCTTGTAAATCATGCATATATTAGTATATAAGATGAGGAATTGAAAATGTATGATGAAAAATGGTGTCTGACGAATTTCAGCATGCCTGCATTAATAGGCTTTTAGGAATAAGCATGCGAAGAAAAACGTTCAAAAGAGTCAGAGCACCATCGGGCTTAAGTTACAACTCATTACATCAAACACTTCAGAAGAGCCAAGAGTTTGTAACTTAATAAGGTTTATAAGCCCCAAAATAGATTCCGCTTGAAGACTAACTCTTAGATTTCTCCCCCATTGTCATCAAGTGACGAAAAGGAACAAAACTGAGGACAAACACCCTTGAAGAAATTCACTTCTTGGTTGATGTAGAGGCATGAGGATTCTTGGAGACATGACTCTTCCTTGGACCAGTCGCAGTGTCTTCTGGTTCTTCATCTGATTCAGCAGTGCGAAATGAAGAAAATGAATTGTCCTCGAAGTCAGGAACTGGAATTGGCTTGAATTTCTTCTTTGGAGACCACGACCAGTCAAAGTCTTGAGTGAACTCCAATTCCTCAAGTTCCTCTTGTGTCTTCAGATGAGCCAAGGTGGCCCAAGTGCGATCAAACACGTCATGAAGATAATAGTGATTTTTCTTCGTTGCATTCTGAGTTTCGTTGAGGGTTTTCACAATGGCACCAAACTGGCGTTTTACCCACTTGTGATTGCGATCGACCTTTTGATGAAGATTGAGGAGTAGCTCTCTGCTATTCATCACTCTAGGGGCAGTTGAGCTTGGAGGATCTTGAGTAGCAGTGTCATGATATGAAGAATAGGAATCGGCCTTGCGAAATTGGCCATCAAGGGGCCAATTTCCTTCATCTATCACAGACTTGCCTTTGCCTTCAACAGGTTCAAATGATTTCTTGATGACTTTGATTGGCGGCAGATAGCCGAGGTGATTCTAGAAATCAGCTTGATAGTTGATGCCTGACCTGTTCCTGATGAATCTCGTGATCCAAGGGGCATATATCTTCAACTGAAATGGTGACAAGGCATTGTCAGCCAAAGTCCTCAAGAAGAAATCATGAAGATTCATAGGTATGCCATGAATGACATTGAACAGGATATTCTTCATGATGCCTACGGCATCTTCTTCATCGACATGCCCTTTGATAGGAGCAATGGCATAAGACAGGATTCTGTACACTGTTCTGGGTTCATACTTCAAGTCCTATACCAGAAATCGAGTCCTTAGGGGTTGTCCCTTGGCCAAAGGCTTCATGATGACTTCCATCAACTTGTTGGGAAGCTCTCGTTCATCATACATCACAACTGCATCCTTCGAGGGAATTGAAATTGGGAGAGATCGAAGCAATTCAGTGGCAGGAGCTTTGTAGTGCATGTGCCGAGTCATCCAATCCAATACCCAAGTGTTGACATCCTTTGGGTCACCAGAGATGTGTAGTGTGGTGTAAAATTTAAGAATAATGTATGTGTTCCAATCTCCGATGTTAGTACAGAAAGGCAGTAACCGAGCTTCGCGAAGAACGTTGAGGACTGAAGCAAAGAAAGGTATTTCCTCCATATCACAGTGAGGAATATGGGTATGTTGATATAACTTGTCTCTCCCACAGAGCAGAGAAGCATAGTAGTTGAGCTGATTTCTTGTCCAGAACTTCCTGTGTCTGATGCGAAGCTTGTCATATGGATTTTCGCCAGTGAAGTACATGCGTTCTTCATAGAATGCCTCTTTCTGAAACTTCGGTCTTTTGGAGAAAGGTTGTTTTTTCTAAAGGTGAAGATTATCCTGCTGTTCTTGACAAGTAGCCACCACCATTGTTGTTTCTGTGTTCACCACAACAATGGCAGTTTCAGTGTTAGATGAAGGAGCATTTTCTTCAGTTTGAGGATTCTCTTCAGCTTGAGGAGTTTGCTTGTTGGAGGAAGCAGTTGCAGTATTTGATGCTGCATTTTGTTCAGCTGATGCAACTGATTCTTGAGCATTTTCTGCTCGAATGCTCTTTCCATCAGAACCGGTAAGAATCTCAGTTGCAGCAGGAGTTGGAGGGATTTGAGTTAACCTTGGTGAGCGTGGATGAGTTTCTTCCCAGAAATCATCATGGATTACAGGTGTGCTGCATCCAATGTCATCATCACCCACTTGTTCTTCAGTTGTCTTCGGGGGAGTGGTGAACTGAGGAATATCATATATTTGTATTTCCTCATCCAGTACTTCTTCTTCTTCAGCGTCATTCATTTCTTCATCTTCTTCAGGAATGACATAGTCAACTCCGAAGGGAACCATCATGTATGATGGTGCTACATTGAGAGGAGTAGCATCTACTGGGGCTGATGAAGATTCTGACTAAGTAATCTTCAGACGTTTGGCCTTTGAGGATTCTGGGGCCAATGAAGCTTTTCTCTTTTTTGCTTCTTTCTCAGCCGCCTTGGTTTTTTTCTTCACGTCTGATGCAGACGGAGTCACTTTCTTCACCTTTGAGGGTTGCGGTAAAGGGACAATTTCATCAGGCACTGGTTCAGTGTCAGGCCTGGCAGTTTCTTCAGCAGGAGCAGTTTCTTCAGCTGGAATATTTTGAGGAATTTCCTCAGTAGCTGGTTCATCAGTTTAATCTTCCTCGGGTAGCTGAACAGTATAGCTTGGCTGAGGTGGTGTTTGCTGCTTTGGAGGGGCAGTTCTCTTGTTGTATTCATCAATAGGAGCTGTTGCAACCTTGATCAATTTCACTTTGACGCCATGACGATCAGAGTGAAGACTTGTATACTTGTCTGTGAGGGTTTTGAGTTCAGCCTGAGTTGATACAAGTGCTTCTGGCAAAAGGTTGAGGAGATTCTGCTTGAGGAATTTCTCCTTTTTGATTTTAGCAGCCTTTGCTTGCTTATCTTGCCGCTCTTTCCACTTTGCTTCCTTTATGAAAGTAGCCACCATATGGCTGACACCAGGGGAAGCTTCAAGTCATCAACCGGCGTGTTTGGATCTTCATACAAAAGGTCGATGAAATCCAGCAATACCTTCGGATCCATAGCAAGAGGAATGGAACTGCCACACACTTGTTCAACACGTTCCTATTTGTTTCTGATGATTGTGTTGGAAATATGCCCTAGAGGCAATAATAAATTAGTTATTATTATATTTATTTGTTCATGATAATCGTTTATTATCCATGCTATAATTGTATTGATTGGAAACACAATACTTGTGTGGATACATAGACAAAACACTGTCCCTAGTAAGCCTCTAGTTGACTAGCTCGTTGATCAAAGATGGTCAAGGTTTCCTGACCATAGGCAAGTGTTGTCACTTGATAACAGGATCACATCATTAGGAGAATCATGTGATGGACTAGACCCAAACTAATAAACAGAGCATGTTGATCGTGTCATTTTGTTGCTATTGTTTTCCTGCGTGTCAAGTATTTATTCCTATGACCATGAGATCATATAACTCACTGGCACCGGAGGAATACCTTGTGTGTATCAAACGTCGCAACGTAACTGGGTGACTATAAAGATGCTCTGCAGGTATCTCCGAAGGTGTCCATTGAGTTAGTATGGATCAAGACTGGGATCTTGTATTACGGAACGAGTAAAGCGACCTGCCGGTAAACAAGATTGAAATAGGTATGCGGATACTGACGATCGAATCTCGGGCAAGTAACATACCAAAGGACAAAGGGAATGACATACGGGATTATATGAATCCTTGGCACTGAGGTTCAACCGATAAGATCTTCGGAGAATATGTAGGATCCAATATGGGCATCCAGGTCCCGCTATTGGATATTGACCGAGGAGTCTCTCGGGTCATGTCTACATAGTTCTCGAACCCGCTGGGTCTGCACACTTAAGGTTCGACGTTGTTTTATGCGTATTTCAGTTATATGGTTGGTTACAGAATTTTGTTCAGAGTCCCTGATGAGATAATGGACGTCACGAGGGTTTCCGGAATGGTCCAGAAACGAAGATTGATATATAGGATGACCTCATTTGATTACCGAAAAGTTTTCGTCATTACCGGGAATTTACTGGGAGTGACGAATGGGTTCCGGATGTTCATCGGGGGGGGGGGGGGGCAGCCCACCCCTGGGAAGCCCATGGGCCTTAGGGGTGCCGCACCAGCCCTTAGTGGGCTGGTGGGACAGCCCAAGAGGCCCTATGCGCAGGAGAGAAAGAAATCAAAGAGAAAAGAAAAAAAAGGGGAAGTGGGAAAGTGGAGAAGGACTCCACCTTCCAATCCTAGTTTGACTAGGATTGGAAGGGGAGGACTTCCCCCTTTGGTTCGGCCGACCCCTAGATACCCATGGCATCTATATACCCATGGCAACCACGTAAAACATGCAACAACAATTAGAGGACGTCTAACTTGTTTTTGCAGGGTATGCTTGTGATGTGATATGGCCAACGACGTGATGTGATATATTGGATGTATGAGATGATCATGTTGTAATAGTTAATATCGACTTGCACATCGATGGTATGGCAACCGGCAGGAGCCATAGGGTTGTCTTTAAACTAACGTTTGTGTTTGTAGATGCGTTTACTATATTGCTAGGAAGTAGCTTTAGTAGTAATAGCATAAGTAGCATGACAACCCCGATGGCGACACGTTGATGGAGATCATGATGATGGAGATCATGGTGTGGCGCCGGTGACAAGAAGATCGTGCCGGTGCTTTGGTGATGGAGATCAAGAAGCACATGATGATGGCCATATCATGTCATTTATGAATTGCATGTGATGTTAATCCTTTTATGCACCTTATTTTGCTTAGAACGACAGTAGCATTATGAGGTGATCTCTCACTAAAATTTCAAGATGAAATTGTGTTCTCCCCGACCGTGCATCGTTGCTACAGTTCATCGTTTCGAGACACCACGTGATGATCGGGTGTGATAGACTGAACGTTCACATACAACGGGTGCAAAACAGTTGCACACGCGGAATACTCGAGTTAAACTTGACGAGCCTAGCATGTGCAGACATGGCCTCAGAACACAAGAGACCGAAAGGTCGAGCATGACTCATATAGTTGATATGATTAGCATAGAGATGCTTACCACTGAAACTATTCTCGACTCACGTGATGATCGGACTGGAGATAGTGGATTAGGATCATGTACCACTCAAATGACTAGAGAGATGTCTTTTGGAGTGGGAGTTATTAAGTAATATGATTAATTGAACTAATTATCATGAACATAGTCTAATGGTCTTTGCGAATTAAGATGTAGCTTGCGCTATAGCTCTACTATTTTTATATGTTCCTAGAGAAAATTTAGTTGAAAGTTCATAGTAGCAACTTTGGAGACTTAGTCCGTAAAACTGAGGATTGTCCTCGTTGCTGCGTAGAAGGCTTATGTCCTTAATGCACAACTCGGTGTGCTGCACCTCGAGCGTTGTCTGTGGATGTTGTGAACATCCTACATACACGTTTCTGATGACTACGCGATAGTTCAGTGCAAAATACTTAATGGCTTAGAAGAAAGGCACCGAAGACGTTTTGAAACGTCACGGAACATAAGAGATGTTCTAAAGAGATGAAATAGCGATTTCATGCTTGTGCCCTTCTTAAGAGGTATGAGACCTCCGACAAGATTCTTTATCCACGCAGTGAAGGAGAAAAACTCAATCGTTGAGCGTGTGCTCAAATTGTCTGAGTACTACAATCACTTGAATCAAGTGGGAGTTAATCTTCCAGATGAGATGGTGACGGTTCTCCAAAGTCACTGCCACGAAGTTGTGAGAGCTTCATGATGAACTATAAACATATCAAGGATATATACAATGATCCTTGAGCGATTCACGATGTTTGACGCTGCGAAAGTAGAAATCAAGAAGGAGCATCAATAGTAGATGGTTAGTAAAACCACTAAGTTTCAAGAAAGGCAAGGGCTAGAAGGGATACTTCGTGAAACGGCAAAACAGTTGCTGCACTAATGAAGAGACCCAAGATTAAACCCAAACCCGAGACTAAGTGCTTCTGTTATGAGGGGAATGGTCACTGAGGCGGAGCTACCCTAGATGCTTGGTAGATAAGAAGGCTGGCAAAGTCGGAAGAAGTATATTTGATATACATGATGTTGATGTGTACTTTACTAGTACTCCTAGTAGCGCGAGGGTATTGGATACCGGTTCGGTTGCTAAGTGATTAGTAACACGAAATGAAAGCTACGAAATAAACGGAGACTAGCTAAAGGCGAGGTGATGATACGTGTTGGAAGTGTTTCCAAGGTTGATATGATCAAACGTCGCACGCCCCCTCTACCATGGGGATTGGTGTTGAACCTAAATAATTGTTATTTGGTGCTTGCGTTAAGCATGAACATGATTGGATCGTGTTTATTGCAATACGATTATTCATTTAAAGAGAATAATGGTTACTCTATTTGCTTGAATAATCACCTTCAATGGTTTATTGAATCTCGATCGTAGTGTTACACATGTTCCTGATATTGGTGCCAAAAGATACAAGGTAATGATGATAGTACCACTTAGTTGTGGCACTGCCACTTGAGTCATGTTGGTGTAAAACACATGAAGAAACTCCATGCGGATGGATCATTTGGACTCACTTGATTTTGAATCACTTGAGACATGCAGATCATGCCACATGAAACAAGAGAGTAACTTGTTGGGAGTAATACATATTTGATGTGTGAACTTCAATGAGTGCTGAGGCACACAATGGATATCATTATGTTCTTACTTCACTGACGATTTGAGTAGATACAGGAGTATTTACTTGATGAATCACAAGTCTGAAATATTGAATAGTTCAAAGCTATTTCAGAGTGATAATCGTCGTGACAAGAGGATAAACAGTCTACGATATGATCACAGAGATGAATATCTGAGTTACAAGTTTTGGTACGCAGTTAAGACAATGTGGAAATTGTTTCGCAGTTCATGCCACCTGGAACACCATAGTGTGATGATGTGTCTGAACGTCATAGCCGCAACCAATTTGATATGGTTCATACTATGACGTCTCTTATCGAATTACCGCAATCATTTATGGGTTATGCATTAGAGACAACCGCATTCACTTTAAATAGGGCACCGCGTAATTCCGTTGAGATGACACAGTATAGACTGAGGTTTAGAGAAATCTAAACTGTCACTTCTTGAAAGTTTGGGGCTGCGACACTTATGTGAAAAAGTTTCAGTCTGATAAGCTCGAACCCAAATCGGATAAATGCGTCTTCATAGGATACCCAAAATAGTTGGGTACATCTCCTATCTCAGATCCAGAAACAAAGTGTTTGTTTCTAGAAACGGGTCCTTTCTCGAGGAAAGGTTTCTCTCGAAAGAATTGAGTGGGAGGGTGATAGAACTTGATGAGGTTATTGAACCGTCACTTCAACTAGTGTGTAGCAGGGCACATGAAGTTGTTCCCGTGGTGCCTACACCAATTGAAGTGGAAGTTGATGATAGTGATCATTGAGCATCAGATCATGTTACTACAAAACTCGTAGGTCGACAAGGTCGCGTACTACTACAAAGTGGTACGGTAACCCTGTCTTGGAGGTCGTGTTGTTGAACAACAATGAACCTACGAGTTATAGAGAAGCAATGGTGGGTCCGGATTCCGACAAATGGCTGGAGGCCATGAAATCCGAGAGAGAATCCATGTATAAAACAAAGTGTAGACTTTGGAAGAACTGCTTGATGGTAGTAAGACTATTAAGCAAGGATGGATCTTTAAAAGCAAGACCGACGATGATGGTGATAAGTCACTATTTAGAGAAGCTCGACTTGTCGCCAAGATGTTTTCCACAAGATCAAAGAGTTTACTATGATGTGACTTTCTCACTCGTAGCGATGCTAAAAGTCTGTTGGAATTATGTTAGTAGTTGCTGCATTATTTGTGAAATGTTGCACATAGGAAGTCAAAACATTGTTTCCTCAACGGTTTCCTTGAGGAAAGATTGTATGTGATACAATCAGAATGTTTTGTCGATCCTAAAGATACTAACAAGTATGCAAGCTCCAGCGATCCTTCAATGGACTGGTGCAAGCATCTCGGAGTTGGAATATACACTTTGATGAGATGATCAAAGATTTTGGGTTTGTACAAGGTTTGTGAGAAACTTGTATTTCCAAAGAAGTGAGTGGGAGCACTATAGAATTTCTGATAAGTATATGTGGTTGACATATTGTGGATCAGAAGTAATGTAGAATTTCTGTAAAGCATGAAAGGTTGTTTGAAAGGAGTTTTTCAAAGGAATACCTGGATTGCGCTGCTTGAACATTGAGCATCAAGATCTATGGAGATAGATCGAAACGCTTAATAGAAGTTTCAACAAGATGCATGCCTTGACAAGTTTTTGAAGGAGTTCAAAAAGGATCAGCAAAGAAGGAGTTCTTGGTTGTGTTCTAAGGTTTGAATTTGAGTACGACTCAAAACCCGACCCCAGTAGAATAAAGAGAATAGACGAAGGTCGTCTTCTATGCCTTAGACGTAGAATCTGAAGTATGCCATGCTGAGTACCGCACCTGATGTGTGCCTTGCCTCAAGTCTATTGGGAGGTACAGAAAGTGATCCATAATTGAACCACTGGCAGCGGTCAAAGTTATCCTTAGTAACTAATGTACTAAGGAACTTTTCTCGATTATGGAGGTGGTTAAAGAGGTCGTCGTAAAGGGTTACATTGATGCAAGCTTTAACACTAATCCGAATAACTATGAGTAGTGAAACGGATTCGTATAGTAGAGTAGATATTTGGAGTATTTCCGAATAGCACGTAGTAGCAGCATCTATAAGATGACATAAAGATTTGTCAAGAACACACAGATCTGAAAGTTTCAGAACCGTTGACTAAAACCTCTCTCACAAGCAAGACGTGATCAAACCCAAAACTATATGGGTGTTGGATTCATTGGAATCACATGGTGATGTGAACTGGATTACTGACTCTAGTGCAAGTGGGAGACTGTTGAAAATATGCCCTAGAGGCAATAATAAATTAGTTATTATTATATTTCTTTGTTCATGATAATCGTTTATTATCCATGCTATAATTGTATTGATTGGAAACACAATACTTGTGTAGATACATAGACAAAACACTTTCCCTAGTAAGCCTCTAGTTGATTAGCTCGTTGATCAAAGATGGTCAAGGTTTCCTGACCATAGGCAAGTGTTGTCACTTGATAACGGGATCACTTCATTAGGAGAATCATGTGATGGACTAGACCCAAACTAATAAACGTAGCATGTTGATCGTGTCATTTTGTTGCTACTGTTTTTCTACGTGTCAAGTATTTATTCCTATGACCATGAGATCATATAACGCACTGGCACCGGAGGAATACCTTGTGTGTATCAAACGTCGCAACGTAACTGGGTGACTATAAAGATGCTATACAGGTATCTCCGAAGGTGTGCGTTGAGTTAGTATGGATAAAGACTAGGATTTGTCACTCCGTGTGACGGAGAGGTATCTCGGGGCCCACTCGGTAATACAACGTCACACACAAGCCTTGCAAGCAATGTGACTTAGTGTATGTCACGGGATCTTGTATTACGGAATGAGTAAAGAGACTTGCCGGTAAACGAGATTGAAATAGGTATGCGGATACTGACGATCGAATCTGGGCAAGTAACATGCCGAAGGACAAAGGGAATGACATACGGGATTATATGAATCCTTGGCACTGAGGTTCAACCGATAAGACCTTCGGAGAATATGTAGGATCCAATATGGTCATCCAGGTCCCGCTACTGGATATTGACCAAGGAGTCTCTCGGGTCATGTCTACATAGTTCTCGAACCCGCAGGGTATGCACACTTACGGTACGACGTTGTTTTATGCGTATTTGAGTTATATGGTTGGTTACCAAATTTTGTTCGGAGTCCCGGATGAGATCACGAACGTCACGAGGGTTCCCGGAATGGTCCGGAAACGAAGATTGATATATAGGATGACCTCATTTGATTACCGGGAATGTACCGGGAGTGACGAATGGGTTCCGGATGTTCACCGGGGGGGGGGGGGGGGCAGCCCACCCCGGGGAAGCCCATAGGCCTTAGGGGTGCCGCACCAGCCCTTAGTGGGCTGGTGGGACAGCCGAAGAGGCCCTATGCGCAGGAGAGAAATAAATCAAAGAGAAAAGTAAAAAAAGGGTGAAGTGGGAAAGTGGAGAAGGACTCCACCTTCCAATCCTAGTTGGACTAGGATTGGAAGGGGATGACTTCCCCCTTTGGTTCGGCCGACACCCTTGGGGCTCCTTGAGCCTCAAGGCAAGGCCCCTCCCCTCCCACCTATATATATAGAGGTTTTAGGGCTGATTTGAGACAACTTTGCCACGACAGCCCGACCACATACCTCCATGGTTTTTCCTCCAGATCGCGTTTCTGCGGAGCTCGGGCGGAGCCCTGCTGAGATTAGATCACCACCAACCTCCGGAGCGCCGTCACGCTGGTGGAGAACTCATCTACTTATCCGTCTCTCTTGCTAGATCAAGAAGGCCGAGATCATCGTCGAGCTGTACGTGTGCTGAACGCGGAGGTGCCGTCCGTTCGGCACTAGATCATGGGACGGATCGCGGGACGGCTCGTGGGAAGGTTCGCGGGGCGGACCGAGGGACGTGAGGACGTTCCACTACATCAACCGCGTTTTTTAACGCTTCTGCTGTGCGATCTACAAGGGTACGTAGATCGGAAATCTCCTCTCGTAGATGAACATCACCATGATAGGTATTGCTTGCGCGTAGGAAATTTTTTGTTTCCCATGCGACGTTCCGCAACAGATTGCTTGGAGTGTTTCATCATCAAATTCTTCACTTCCTTCTGATGCAGAAGGAACATTGATGACTTTGCTAGGACTCGGCCTGATGCCTTTACCAGCAGTCATTTTAGTCTCCAACAGAGTGGGTGAAGACTTTGTAGCAGAGCTAGTGGCATATGGCACTGGGGAACTTGATTGTGCAGGTTGAAACTTACTGAGCTGCTTTTGTTGTGGGAGTGAAGATTTGGGTGATGTTGAGGTTTTTGCAGCTGTTTCACTTTTCTGAGGCAATTGCTTGTGGTACAGTAGTTGAAGCTTTTGGTTTCTTCACCGGAGTCTTCTTCTGAGGAACTGCAGTAGCAGAGGCCTCAGCAGCTGAAGCAGTGGTGGCAGTGGCTGCGGCAGCAGAATCCTCATTGAATTTGTTCACAGCTGCTTCTGCCTTGTTCTACAACTTAGACAAATATTTGTCTTTCTTGTCAGGATAATCCTCAATAGTTGCTACACTAGAGGGATGAGCTGCTTGTTGATCACCCTGTGGCGGTATTTTGCAAGGTGCCTCGAGGGCGAATTTCTTGGCATATTTCGGAGTCACATATCTGTACTCTTTCCACTCCTTAGCCCACCTGCGCTCAATTTTCTGAAGCCTTATTTTGCTTTCACCATGGTCTCTTTACCATGTATTTCCTCATCTAGAGTACAATAGCCAGCATATATATCTTTTGGTATTTGAAACGATGTATTCTGTTCCAACTTCTTTCCTCCTTTCTGCTTTCGGTCATCCCCCATTTTCTTCAACGGATGCTTTTGACGAGGAATCTGATGATTCTGAAGACACAGGTAAAGTTTCTTCAAGGATTGCTGCAAATAAGTTAAGATGATGAGAATCTAGAGATTCATCAGCTGACATTTTTGTATGTGTGAACAGAGTATAGGTGCGAAGAAATTGGAGAGGTCATATGCGTTCTTAGATTTGTAGAAATTGAAAATAAAATAGAATTTAAGAAATTTGACTAGTGGGTTGAGGAATTGGACTAAGCATTCTGATCTTGGGTTCCAGAGTTGTGCAGATTCGAGAATTCACACAATTGTGGAATCTCATGAAGAATTTTAGTGGCTTAGTGAAATTTATCAAGTGTTTGAGGAATAAGTGTGCATGGCTGACAGACTTTATGAGGAAAAATAGATATCACGAGTCTAAAGTGAATTAAAAGACCAACAGAGGCAGTAAAACATGATTTTATTTACCATGTGCGAAGACCACGAAGAACTGGAGCAGTAAAGAGGAGAAGTTCCTCGGTTCAGATCTTCAGCGCCCTAACTTGGCAAATGAAATCAGCTACGGCAGCGGCGGAGGACGAATTTCCTCGGTCGGCGTGAGTCCGGCAACGGCGAGGGCGAGGCAACGAAGCTTTTCCTACCGGCGACGAGGATGCTAGTGATGGCGCTAGGGTTGAGCTTGAGCGGAGAAGACGAGAGGACGAAGAGTTTTGACTGGGAGGGGGTAAGGGCCTATTTATAGCTCAGGTGAAAAACTGTTCGGCCAAAAATTTCGAACCAAACTTACCTTGCCCCTTCATCTCCGCATGACACATGGTGCCCACAACTAAAGCGGTGGAGTTCGTGGTTATCTGATCATGAGAAGAGGGTCCAATTACTATGTGACGTTATAAAAACAATTTTTGAATTTTGGAGGATTTTTTGCAAAGTCCTCAGCTGACAAGGACAAAGTGAGGATTTTGAACAAGTGTCAAGTAGAACGCATATGAGGAAATGAGAATAGAGTGGGTTGAGCTTAGCATAGAGGGAACTCGGGTCCGATCACATTCACTTAGATGAAATATCTAATTGAAGACTGAGCTATAAGTGAATGTTGTTGAGGACATGAAAACACAGTCTCTCTCTCTCTCTCTCTCTCTCTATATATATATATATATATATATATATATATATTCAAAGTTGGGTGGTGGCGTGACCCATCGTATAAGACTGATGATTTGAGGAGCCACGTACAATTGTCGTAGGGCCCTGAGAACAAAAATTCTTCATTAATTTCTTCACACTAAGAGTGATATTCTTCATTGAATGAAGAAAATTGATTCTTCGTGTGTTGCACATCTAAGTCATCAATTTTGCATAAGTATTAGGATGTGTGCATGTTTTCACAAAACATTTGAAGACTGTAGGATATTCAGCTCACACCGCAACTTGCAAAACCTTCTCTCATCCAAGGGCTTTGTGAAGATATCTGCTAGTTGATCATCAGTCTTAACATGATCGATGATGATATTGCCCTTGAGGACATGGTCCCGAAGAAAATGATGACGAATTTGGATGTGCTTAGTCTTGGAGTGTTGTACTCGATTGTAGGGGATCTTGATTGCACTCTAATTGTCACAGTAGATAGGCACATTCTTCATGTTGATGCCGTAGTTTCTGAGGGTTTGCTTCATCCATAGCAGTTGAGCACAGCAGGATCCAGCAGCAATGTACTCAGCTTCGGCAGTGGAGAGAGAAACACAATTCTGCTTCTTTGAGGACCAGCAGAGTAATGATCTTCCAAAGAAATGGCATGTCCCTCATGTTGACTTTTGATCCACATAGTCACCAACATAGTCAGAATCAGAATATCCAACTAGGTGAAGATTTGAGCCCTTGGGGTACCATAATCCTAGTGTTGGTGTGTGAGCTAAGTATTGAAGAATATGTTTCACAGCCTTATGGTGTGATTCCTTCGGTTTTGCTTGAAAACGAGCACACATGCAAACACTAAGCATTATATCTGGCCTAGATGCACATAGATACAATAAAGAGCCAATCATCAAAAGATATACCTGATGATCAAAATCTTTACCATTTTCGTTAGTGCAGAGGTGGCCGTTGTAGGCATAGGAGTCTTGACGCCTTTGCATTCATGCATGTCGAATTTCCTCAGAACATTCTTGGGGTATTTCTCCCGAGATATGAAGATTCCATTGCGTTGCTGACGAATTTGAAGACCTAAGAAGAATTTCAGCTCCCCCATCATAGACATTTAATATTCTCTACTCATCATGTACAAAATTCATCACTGTAATGTTTGTCAGTACAATCAAAGATAATGTCGTCGACATATATTTAGCACACAAGTAGTTCATCGTCATATGATTTTTTCAAAAGAGTTGGATCGAGTGAACCAGGTTTGAAGCCTTTCTTCATTAGGAATTCCTTCAATGTGTCATACCATGCCCGAGGTGTTTGCTTGAGGCCATAGAGTGCCTTTTTGAGTCTGAAGACTTTGTCAGGATGCTTCGGATCTTCAAAACCTGGGGGCTGAGCAACATATACTTCTTCCTCAAGCTTACCATTGGGGAATGCACTTTTCACATCCATTTGATATAGAGTAATATTATGATGATTAGCATAAGCAAGTAGTATTCGAATAGCTTCAAGTCTAGCAACAGGTGCAAAAGTTTCATCGAAATAAATTCCTTCAACCTATGTGTAGCCTTGGGCTACAAGTCGTGCCTTATTCCTCACCACTTGACCATCCTCATCTTGCTTGTTTCGGACAATCCACGTGGTGCCGATGATGTTGTGCTTGCAAGGATCTGATCATTTGACGAGTTCCCACACGTCATTTAGTTTGAACTGAAGAAGTTCATCTTGCATGGCTTGAATCCACTCAGGTTCCATGAAGGCTTCAGCAACTTTTGAGGGTTCTGTGATAGACACAAAAGAGGAATGCCACAAGAGTTAAATAAATGTGAAGCTTTTGAGCGAGTCGGAGGACCTAGCGCATTGATGTGATCAAGAATTTTCTCAAGCTCCACTTCATTTGCAATCCTCGGATGAGCTGGTTGAAGACTTTGTTTGGGCTGAGGAATTTGACCTGGAGCAATTTCCTGAGGTGCATATGTCTGAATTTCATCAGAGTTGGGGATGATTTCTTCAGCAATTTCCTCAGTAGGAATGATATCCTCAGTAGCTTTGATCTTGATAGCTTCCTCGGGAGATAATTTATCTGGCACAAGTGGTAATTGCTCTCTTTGCAAGCCATTAGTTTCATCAAACTGCACATCTATAGTTTCGACAACCTTGTTGTGATAGGTGTTGAAGACTCTGTAGGTGTGCGAGTCCTTTCCGTAACCAAGCATAAAACCCTCATGTGCTTTAGGTGCAAATTTTGAGCTATGGTGAGGATCTCTAATCCAACATCTTGCACCGAAGACTTTGAAATAACTTACATTGGTTTCCTTGTCAGTGAGGAGTTCATATGAGGTTTTCTTGAGGAATTTGTGAAGATATACCATGTTGATGATGTGGAAAGCGGTGTTGATTGCTTCAGGCCAGAAGCGGCGAGGAGTCTAATATTCTTCAAGCATAGCTTGTGCCATTTCAACCAGAGTCCTATTCTTGCATTCAACGACGTCATTCTATTGAGGAGTATAAGGAGCAGATAATTCGTGAGTAATACCAAGTTCATCAAGATAATCATCAAGACCAGTGTTTTTGAATTCTGTCCCATGGTCACTCCTGATGTGTTTGATCTTGACTCTGAATTTCGTCGAGTCCCTTGAGGAAAATCGTTTGAAGACTTCCTCCACTTCGGTTTTATACAGAATGATATGTACACAAGTGTATCGACAATAGTCATCAACGATGACAAAGCCATATAAAGATGTTGCATTGGTTAGAGTAGCATAATGAGTAGGTACAAATAGATCCATGTGAAGCAATTCAAACGGATGGGTAGTAGTCATGATAGTCTTCGAGGGGTGTTTGGATCTGGTCATTTTTTCAGACTCATAAGCACCGCAGAGGTGGTCCTCGAGGAATTTGACTGATTCGATGCTAATGACATGCTTCTTCTTCGCCAGCGTGTCCAAATTCCTCATGCCTGCATGACCAAGTCTTCGATGCCATAGCCAGCCTTCTGAGGTTTTTGCTAGTAAGCATGTAGCTGGCTGACGACCTGTGGAAAAATAAAAAATGTACAAATCTCCTCTCCTAAATCCTTCGAAGACTTTGGATCTGACAGATTCCATGATGACTACACATCTGTATTTTCCAAAGATAACAACCATATCAAGATCACAAAGCATTGAGACTGACATGAGGTTAAACCCAAGGGATTCGCCAAGCATGACTTTGTCCATGTGCCTGTCCTTAGAAATAGCCACTTTGCCAAGTCCCAATACCTTGCTTTTACCTTTGTCAGCATAAGTTATTTCTTCAGTGGTGATGGAGTCAGTGGCATATTCATCAGCAAGATTTTATCACCAGTCATGTGGTTCGTGCAAGCACTGTCAAGAACCCACTCACTATTCTTGGGTTTGTCATCCCGAAGATGAATTAGTACAACTTCCCATCTCATATGCTTCAGACTTGAACAATATGATTTCAATTTCATCAGATAGGAATATTATCATAAACAGTAAATTTGAGGACGTGTGAAATGTTATCATTTCATCAATTTTAGCTTGCATCCAATCTAGAATTTTCCTCAAGTCTCCAACAATTCTTCAGATGATGACTTTCATCTAGAGACCTCACCTACAGAAGTGATTAGTCCAATTTCTTCACCACCCACATTTGAAGGGGTGGCAAAGAGTTCATCATCGTGCGAGCATTATATGAGAAAGGGGGCATTGAAGCTAATGCACTTCGTTTCACAGTAGGGGGTTAGAGTACTCAAATGAATAGGCAGATAAGTTCTTTGAGGATTTATGAACATAATGATTTGAGGAATAATGTTCATATTCATATCCCTTGTAATTTCCCGACGTATCAAAAGCATTTGCACGAGTACGAGCATAGTATTGACCAGTTGAGGATTTTGATCCTCTTGAAGACTTTGGTCCACCTGAGGAATTCGATCTGGGGTTTAGGTTCTTCACAGATGGTGTCAAGAGGACATTCACCTGAAGATTTTCCAAGCAACTTTTGGGGACCCAGATTTTCCTCAGGGGTGGTCCATTCCTGCATTTAGTTCCAACATATCGAGCAAATACTTCACAAGTTTGATTTTTGAGCAGTTTATAGTTGGAGTCAAATGAATCATCTGAGGAATAGGATAATTCACACGCAAAGCCTGTTAGAGTAGATGGATCGACACGAGGTCCTTTAGAAGCAACCCATGAGGTTTTGGAGTACTGCTCAGGTTACCAGTATGATCCATCAGCATTCAATTTCCTCTCGAAGGCAATTCCTTCTTTCCTCGGGTTCCTATTCAAAATTTGCTTTTTGAGCACATCTCAAAGGGTTTGATGCCCTTTGAGACTTTTTTATATGCCTGTCACATACAATTCCTTCAACCCTTAAATTTTCGTCAGTAGCATTTATGGTTTCCTCAAGTGAAGAATTTGATACCACATGAACAGTTGAAGAATTTGTAGAGATAGAAGCATTTGATGATTCTTGTGAAGAATTGGAAGTTTCATGTTTGATGCATTTCAACCATGGTGGAATGATTTCAACCTGAGCGACACAGATCTGTTGAGAACGCAATGAATCGTTTTCCATTCGAAGATCATCATGAGACATCTTCAACTTCTCAAGATAAAGTTTCCTTTTAAGAAATTCATAGGAAAGTTTCTCATGATCAGTCAAGAGTGTGCCATAACGACCTTGAAGACTTTCAAATCTAGACTAAAGACTTTTCACATCTTCAGTGAGGACTTGAGTATGATTCATTTCATCATTCAACAGATCATCGCTTCTGTTTAGCAGTTTTTGAAGCTTTTCAATGGCACTTTGTTGTTTAGTTGCAATGTTGGCAAGTTTACTGTAACTAGGTTTTTTATAGTCATCAGGTTCATAGTCACTTGAGTTAGAGGAGAAAGTATCATTCGGTACCTTTGAACCTTTTGCCATGAAGCACTAGGTTGGAGCAAAGTCATCAGTTTAGATAGCGTGGTCATTTTCTTCAACGTTGAAGATTGACTTGTTGACGAATGTGGTAGCCAGTGCAAGACTTGCCACACGAGACTCTGAATCTTCTTCAGAACCTTCCTATTCATCACATTCCTTAGATTCTTCCTCAGAATCCATTTCCTTGCCAATGAGTGTCCGTGCCTTTCTGAAACTGGCCTTCTTGCGCAATGAGAACTTTGAGGATGAGGATTTTGAAGATTTCTTCTTTTTCTTTGAGTCATCAGAACTTTCATCCTTGTATTTCTTCTTCTTTGATTCCTTCACCCAGCAAGGACAATCAACAATGTAGTGACTAGATTTCTTACATTTGTGGCAGGTTCTTTTCTTGTAGTCCTCACATGAAGATTCTGATTTCCTCATATCTCTTCTTGAAGATTTACTAAACTCGCCACGCTTTGTAAACTTATGGAATTTCCTCACGAGCATTGCAAGCTCCTGTCCAAGTTCTTTAGGATCACCAATCCTACAATCTGAGTCTTCTTCTTCAGATGAGGAAATTGCTTTGGCCTTTAGTGCACGAGGTCTTGAATAGCTTGGTCCATACAAAGCTCTCTTTTCTTCATGTTGGAATTCATGAGTATTGAGTCTTTCAAGTATATCACCAGGATCAAGCATCTTATAGTCCCCTCTTTCTTGAATCATGAGAACCAATGTATCAAATGATGGATCAAGAGATCTTACTAGTTTCTTCACAACTTCATGGTCAGTGATGTCTCAAACTCCCAGAGCTTGCAGTTCATTTGAGATGTTAGTGAGGCGATCAAAGGTATCTTGGCAGCTTTCCTTGTCAAGCCTCTTGAATCGATTGAAGAGATTGCGAAGAGCATCAACACGAGAGTCATGCTGAGTTGAAATTCCTTCATTGACTTTGGATAGCCTATCCCAGATAATCTTAGTTGTGCCCAAAGCACTCACTCTGCCATACTGACCTTTGCTCAGATGGCCACAGATGATATTCTTCGCTTGAGAATCAGGTTGCTTGAATTTCTTCACATCAGCGGCAGAGATAGTAGCAGTGATGGAGGGAATACCATGTTCCACAATGTACCAGATATCATTGTCAATAGCCTGAAGACGCAGCTGCATCTTGGTCTTCCAGTAGGGAAAGTCCTTTCCTTAGAAGGTAGGACATCCTTGATCATACCTGCGGTCGACATAACTAAACCTCTAGGTGGTTAAACCAAAATCACACAAAACAAGGGAGTACCTTGTTCAAATACCAATTGAAAGTGCGTTATATCGACTAGAGGGGGGTGAATAGGCGATTTTTAGAATTTCATCGTTGAGGAAAATCCTTGTGAGGAAATTCCTCAATCATGAATTAAGTGCAGCGGAAATAGCGCAGGATCAGAAGTGCAAAGACTACCACAACAGATTACTTGGTGAATACTACGAGAATCAGTTTGCACAGTATGCGGGTACAAAGAACGCAGGTGAAGATTAAGTCGAGTGAAGAATTTGAGGTTGAGGAAATTCAGAGAAGGTATTCAGACAAATTCTTCAAACTACACACATGAAAGTCTTCAACATACAATTTTTTGGAAACGAAAGAGTTGAAGAAATAGAACGAGTACCTCGATGAAGATAGTAGTTGATGACCCAGTTCCAACTGCTATGACAGTTGTGCGTCTGGTTCGGAGCGGCTTGGTATTGAAACCAATGGACACACAGTCCCTACCGTATTCTCCTTGAGCTAAGGACACACAGTCCTCGCCCAACACTCGTGGTAAGTCTTCAGGGTAGACTTCCAAACCCTCACAAACTCGGTCACCCGGCGATCCACAATTGACTATTGGATGTTGTAGACCATGATGCCTAACCGTGTGGAGGATGCACAGTCCTCAAAGGTAAAGGGCTTCAGTTCCACACAGGAACAAATTCTTTAGTGATGCTCAATTACTTGGTTTTTGGTTTGGGGTTTGGTGTTTGGGGTATTTCCTCACTTGATGATTTTCTCTCGAAGACTCTGAGGAATTTGGGTTGCTCTAAATCACAAGTGTCAGTTTCTCTCGGACCAACCAACCAGCTAGTGGTTGTGGGAGCGGCTATTTATAGCCTGGGAGCCTCCCGACATGATTTGACATAAATGACCTTAAATAATGTGACCGTTGGGTGGATAAGATCAATGAGGTGGCGCGTGTCACGGCAACGGTCGGATCTTTCAACTGTGAAAGTCTTCATGTCTCTCATATTCCTCACTTTGAGGCTTTGGTAGGTTTAGGCTTGGGTTGAGCATCATGAGGAAATTCATTCCGTAGTATTACTTCGACCCCCTTTAACAGTACGATGTTCCTATGACGGAAGAGTAAAGAAAATGAAACAGAAAGAGTAAATCTTAACGCTTCAAAGTCTTCACGCAGTTTTTCTTCAGGACACACTGAATTCCTCATCTTCAATATCTTCATGATGAATATCAATTTCATCGCTATTTCTTCACGATCAAAGTCTTCAAGGTAAGACCAAATTCTTTAGCTGAAGACATTCATTTTTAGGGGTCGATATTCGAAGTATAACTCAAACTCCTTAGCGACTTATAGAGTCTGTGTACACTTACAAACACAATTGCCACTTAACCTATAAGTCTTCAAACCACCAAAATCACTAAGGGCACTAGATGCACTTACATCTGGACTAGTGCGTGAGTCCATCTCAACACTCTGCTCTCTGAAGTCATTCTGACTATCATCTGAATCTGACATACTGACAAACACGCCCAACAGCAAATAGCAGAACCTGTGTAGTGGATATAGGAAAGGCAGAATGGATGAGCATCACAAAACTCAGATATTTTTGGAAATTTGAAGTCTAAACCTTAGGGTATGATCTTCTACAAGATGTAAATCGGTGGCGCCGAGTAGGCATTTTTGGAGTCATCGAGAAAGCTTACTCGCTTAATAGAAACTTGGCAGTCATTTTCGGTGGCACCAAAAAGATCTGCTCGGTCTCATCGAGTTGCTTCTTAGGAACCCTAAAACAAGAATCGGTGGGACCGATTTTACAAACTCGGTCTCACCGAGTTGCCTACTACGGCAGATCAGATCCAAAATTTCCTACTTCTTCTAATCTAAGGATTCATCTGGTGGACAGGAGGTTTGCACATGGTGGTATGAAGAATAAATATTCCAATGCGTGAGAATCAGATGGGGAAACGCAAAGGAGATCGAACCGTACCCTAGCTTGGTGGCGGTTCGGCTATGGCAACGATGGCGGAGCAGATTGCGTCGACGTTGACGAATCCCAGAGACGGCGGCGCTCGGGGAGACAAAGACGATGACCTGGGGTCCTGGGTGGAAGCGAGGGTTTAGCAAACGAACTGTTTGACAAAGTGAAATCAAAATATTCGGTCCATGGATATAGATACATGTATGTTGTCCGTGTCACCGAGATGGCAAAATCGGTGTCATCGAGTTCCTCATATGTAATTAGACAAGGAAACTCGATGTAACCAACTTGGCGACTTTGATGGTACCGAGATAGGAAAACCTGATCAACCTTGAAAAATTGGTGGCACCGAGTTTGTGGAGTTGGTCACACCGAGTTTTTCAAAGAGGTTTTGGAAGGCAGCCTTTGACAATACGGAACTCCGAGTGCACCTTTACACAGAGGGTCGACAAGTGCTTGTTCCAATTTTGTGATGAAGCATGAATAGAACTTGATATGAGATAGCATAGACAGCTAGAGAAGGGTCCTAGGCATTCTTGTCCATCCAATTGGCAAAAGATAAATCAAAATCCAAGTATCAACAATTGGATGTCCTCGAATGATCAAACGCATGCAGACCAACATGCTCACACAATAAGAATGATGAATTAAACATGGTGAACATGCACAAACATCCTAGCAGCTATCAAGCACTTGGGCGATGACAAAGTCATCTATATATGAGTATATTGACATTGGAGGCAAGTAATAATACTTGATCATAGGTCATACTCATCGTTAAGCACAAGTGAGGCTACCACTTTTACATAAGCATTAATGTGATCATATCCATAGGAGATGCTTATACTCAAGTCTTAGAGTAAATATCCCCCCTTGATATGATATCGCCACTAAGAGGGATCAACTAACCATGGGTTGTGTCGTATAAGACTTCAAGTAGGTGAAGTAGTGGTGGATGCTCAATGTTGATGAAGATCATTTGAGTTGGGAGCAATCCGTGTTGTTTTGATACTCGTTTCACCTACATGGGTTAGTCCCAAAGCAAAAGGAATATATGCAAGAATATCTATGGACATGGAGTGAAGGACACATGGGATAATGTCCAAAGATACATTAATTACCATGTTCCTTGATTACCTTTAAGGTAATGTGTGACTCCTTGAACTAATGCATATGGTTGAGGTTGATTGCATATAGTTCTTGCCAAAGTGAATAAGAGTGAATTTCATTGGCAGAGTCACCCCTCAAGAACTTCTAGTTCTTCCTCTTGGGTATCCACACCAAATTGATGGGAATGCTTGGAGTTGTGGTAACACTTGTTGAGGTAGAGCTAGTACTATACTTGTGAATCCACTTGACCTTGGCTTGGGGTTCTTATTGAAATAGGTCAATGTGATCTTGAAGTTTTCCTTTGCCTTTGTGGTCTTGTGGTAGAAACCATCTTGTGAGCTCGTTCCTTCAGAAGGAGTGGAATCACACTTCTCTTCTTGGGGAACAAACTTGGGAGTGGGATATGGACCTTCTTCCCAAACATCTCCGTTGACGTTGAACTAGCCAACACCTTGGTTCTTCCGATGTCCTCCTTGCTTGCGCACAATTTCCTCACGTTGCTTTCTTCCAGAAAGACTCTTGAAGACACCTCTCTCTATAATCCCTTTCAATAGATCATTTTCTTTCTCAAGTGTAACTTGGCTAAGATAATCGTTAGTGGAATCAATAGAGTTACTAGCAACAACATTATTGGATTTAGATTTAGCATTGTTGTCGGTGTTAACTCACGACATAAGCAATGGGTAGGCTAAAGATATGAGGTCGAGACCAAAAGTACACCGACGGGCTCCGGGAGCGGGGTTGGTACAAGCGGGGGACGCATGATATACCCAGGTTCGGGGCTCTCCGTAGAGATAACACCCCTAGTCCTAACGGAATGTATAATGCACCAGAGTGGTTACACTGTGCTCCTTGAGCTATTTGACGGAGGAGGAAGGAGGAGCTGCCGGCTCGCTATTACCTCTCCTGTATGTGTGTGTGTGTGTGCAGTTGGCCGACCCTCTCCATGGACGGGGTCGGGGGGTTTTATAGACGAACCCACCGACCTACAATAAGGATAAAAGTACAAAGGAGGGACCTGGCTGGCAGCCTCGCCGACTGGCCAGGGGATCCACAGTGGTCTTGTCTTATCGCTGGAGGGGCCCGCCGGCTGCGAGGTCCCATCTGGCTATGGGACCCGCCGGCCAGCCAATGACACTGTACCTGCCGTGGGCTCCACTCATGTACCCGCGCCGACGTGTATTCAACTTTAATCATAGGGTCTCGTCATGACCTGCGGTGTGATGTGACTTGAGCTCCCCGGCCGGCTAGCAGCCTCGCCAGCCAGCCTAGGAACAGTCATCTGGCCTCTAGCCGGTAGATGCCTCTCAGACGGCCAGAAGGAGGTAGCCTTCTCACTCCTAGCCGGCCAAGAGAAGTTGACCGTCTCGCTCCTATCCGGCATGAGCTTCCTAGCCGGCCAGGGGGATTCGGCTGCATGGAGAGAGTTGTGTTTTCCTTCAATATAGAAGGCAAAGTTGTAGGCTCGATGAGCCTACCCCGGGGTTATCCCCCCGTCAGTAGTCCCCGAAGCAGGGGAGGCCCGCCGCCTCAGAGCGGGAGGCCTCGTCGGCTTGAGTTTTTTGTTGATGATCTTCTTAAGCCGCCTGCGGCAGGAGGCGTCGGATCGGAAGTCGGCTGGGTTCCAAGGGACGCCTCGGCTTTGCCGCAAATAATTATGTTGCGCCACATGCCAGGCCTTCGCCTGACGTAATGATGAATTGAAAAGGTGGCGGGACTCGGCCTGAGCCTTGGGTCCTGCCACGACGCCCCCTCAGCCCCCGTGCGAACGGATCCTCTACGGATTACTCCCCATCGGTTGGTTCCAAGGGGCGTAAATGCACCCGTAATCAAAGGAGGTGGACATTATGCGCACCGGATCCCCACCCCACGATTTATCGTGGGGGTCTAAATAGAGTGCGGGGGCGTCAAGGAGGCTATTCGCCCCTTCTCGCTGCGCACCAGTGCCCCTTCCCTCCGTGAGCCAGAGAGAGAAGAAGCACTACCTCGTCTTCGCCATCGCTCTAGCCGTCACCGCCGGCCGCCTTCAGAAGCGTCCTAGCCTCCGCCGCCACCCACCATGTCCAGCAGTGCCCCTAAGAAGGGACAGCACCGCGACACTTGGGTGGGCATCGACATCTGCGACGGCAACATCGCGGCGCTCCGCGATCGCCGCATGCTGCCACCTACAACCCTTGTGGTGGCGTGGGTGCCCGGAGCCGAAGCCGCCCCGACTCTAGAGAAGGGCGAGGTAGTGGTGTTCGAAGAACACTTCTACCAGGGCTTCGGGCTCCCGGCGAGCGACTTCTTCGCCAACTTCCTCACCTTCTTCGGCTTGTAGCCACATCATCTGGTGCCCAATGACATCCTCCAGCTAGCCTCCTTCATCGTTCAGTGCGAAGGGTTCTTGGGAATCGAACCCCGTCTCGACCTCTGGCAGAAGTTGTTCTTCTTCAAGCAGCAGTCTGTGACAATGGTCAAGGCCGAGGCGATGAAGCTCAAGGGCCCCAAGCCGATGACCCGATGCGACGCGGTGTTGGTGCATCACCGGATGACGTCCGGCTTCCCCCAGATGCCGCTGCAAGACTCCATCAAGATGTGGCAGAGGGGGTTCTTCTATGTGAAGAACGTCGACCCCTCCCACGAATGCATCAACTTGCCCCACTTCGCCATCACTCCTCCGACGGCGAAAAAGAACTGGAAGGCGACGCTTCCAAAGCCAATTGCCGAGGTGGCGTAGATACGCGCCCACCTTGACAATATGAAGATTCAAGGACTTCTAGGCCGTGACCTGCTCACCACCATGGTGTCGCACCGGATCCTGCCTCTGCAGCGACAGCCGCATCTGATTTGTCAGATGGGCGGCCGACGCGATCCTTGCCGGCTCTCCACCAAAAACTTCCGACCCGGCGCGGTGGCCCGGAATGTGAACATGATCTCCTCCGCCAACATGGATGATGGTGGAGACTAGGATTGGGGAATGGTCCCCTACGACTGAGAACATCCGGCTCCGGTGGTAAGTGTCTCCCCAAATCCCCTTTGCTTGTTTTGAATGCACTATTCTCTTTTTGAGCCAGATGCCGACTCCATCATCAGATGTTCGAAGGCCGACAAGCGCTTCAGCCGACAACCGGCGATGTGGAGGCGTCGGACCCCTCGGAGATAGAGGATGAGGGGGTGATAGAGCCACGGGCCGCCGCCTCCGAAGACTTGGAGGATGTGTTGTAGTCAGAGGGCTCTGAGCCGCCTGGTGAGCACCTAAAGCCCTCCCTTCTTGACTGGACAGACGATGACAAGACGCCGCCTTCTCTGCATGGTGCGGCCTTCGGAGAGGACCCGGAGGACCTGGAGGAAGTCACCAGCCCTCCCCTAACGTGAGGTCACCGAAATGCTGGCGAGATGGCGGTGCCTCGCGAGGTGGCCCAACAAAAGGGCAAGGGGGTCGCCACTGCCAAGCCGGCTCCCAAGCGCACTGCTATGGGACCTCCGGCCGGAGGCCGAGCCGGCGGTGCTAAGCAGCAACGAGCGGCCACTGGCAGGAAGCGAGTGCCCGTTGTGGCTGGGTAAGAGATCTACCTTACCCTCGTCTGATTCCTTGCGCGAGGATAAATTCCTCACTGGTTTGGACTTGGTAGGGATGCCGAAGAGATGGAGGAGGAGACTGCCTCTGCCGTCGACCGCGCCGCGTGGGTAGCTGCTGACGCTGCCAAGAAGGCGCTGGATGATGAGTCCGCCCTCCGCTGGGAGACAACGGCTCGAAAGGCAGCCAAAGGCCAACCTCAACCCAGCCTAGCCGAGAAGCCCCCCAAGGAGAAGCGGTCAAAGGCAAAGCACGACCCCGCCAAGCTGGTGCGTGTGGAGGAGCCAACTAGCGATGCAGCCCCAAAGCGCACCCAGGGGGCCGAGCCAGCCAACTAGCGATCCGCCGAGTCGTTGCTACAGCGCCAAAAATCCCCTGCTGCCTCTTAAGCTTGCGTTGGTTTTCCCTTCAAGAGGAAAGGGTGATGCAGCACAGGAGCAGTAAGTATTTCCCTTAGTTTGAGAACCAAGGTATCAATCCAGTAGGAGAATCAATCCAAGTGTCCAGAGTACCTGCGCAAACACAACGAGCTTGCACCCAATGCTATAAAGGGGTTGCCAATCCCTTCAAGATTGATTGCAAAGTGAGATCTGAACTCGGAAAGTGCAACAAAGTAAAAGTGAAAGGCTGAAAATATGATGTGAAGTAGACCAGGGGGCCATAGTGTTCACTAGAGGCTTCTATCAAAATAGCAAATATTATGGTGGGTGAACAAATTACTCTCGAGTAATTGATAGAACCGCGCAAAGTCATGACGATATCTAAGGCAATGATCATACATATAGGCATCATGTCCGAGACAAGTAGACCGATAATGTCTGTATCTACTACTATTACTCCACACAACGACCGCTATACATCATGCATCTAGTGTATTGAGTCGATGACGAACAGAGTAATGCCTTAAGCAAGATGACATGATGTAGAGGGATAAACTCAAACTAATGATGTAAACCCCATATTTTTACCCTTGATGGCAACAACATGATGCGTGCCTTGCTACCCCTTCTGTCACTAGGTGAGGTCACCGCACGGTATGAACCCAAAACCAAGCACTTCTCCTATTGCAAGAATCATAGATCAAGTTGGCCAAACAAAACCCACAACTCGAAGAGAATTACAAGGATATGAAATCCTGCATATAATAGATCAGAAGAAACTCAAATAAGATTCATAGATAATCTGATCATAAATCCACAATTCATCGGATCTCGACAAACACACCGCAAAAGAAGATTAATCGGATAGATCTCCATGAAGATCATGGAGAACTTTGTATTGAAGATCCAAGAGAGAAAAGAAGCCATCTAGCTACTAGCTATGGACCCGAAGGTCTATGGTGAACTACTCACGCATCATCGGAGAGGTCATGGTGTTGATGAAGAAGCCCTCCGTATCCGAATCCCCCCTCCGGCAATGCACCAGAACATGCCCGAGATGGGATCTTGCGGAGACAGAAATTTGCGGCGGCGGAAAAGTATTTTCGTGGATCTCTCACGCAGTTTTGGATTTTTCAGGAATTTATAGGCGGAAGAGGTAGGGCAGACGAGCCACAAGGGGCCCACAAGCCTGCTAGGCACGCCCCCCTCACCGCGCCTAGGGGGCTTGTGGCGTCCCCTGGTGGCTTCTGCCTTGGTTCTCACGTCCCGTGCGTATCTTTTGTTCCGGAAAAACTATTTTCGGAAGTTTTATTCCGTTTGGACACCGTTTAAAATCCTCCTCTAAAAAGGGTCAAAAACATGAAAAAAACAGGAATTGGCACTTGGCACTGAGTTAATAAGTTAGTCCCAAAAAAGATATAAAAGGCATACAAAACATCCAAAGTTTGACAAGATAATAGCATGGAACCATCAAAAAGTATAGATACGTTGGAGACGTATTGATGTCAGCTGTGCTTCCCTTGCAACGGCGCCAGATATACTTCTGCTATCTCAAAAAGATCTCCGGCAACGGCGCCGGAAATTGTCGTGTCGACGGCACCAGGAATCCTTCAGCTGCGGCTAGGCCTTAAGGGACTTCCTAGGCAAGTATGCAAAGGATTTCCCCCGTGGCCTTGGAGCCTTGCATTGGTGTTCCCTCGAAGAGGAAAGGGTGATGTAGCACAACGGTGGTAAGTATTTCCCTCAGTTTGAGAAGCAAGGTATCAATCCGATGGAGGAGTATCACAAGATCCTGCAAAAACACAAAAACTTGCTCCCAACGCTATGAAGGGGTTGTCAATCCCTTATAGATTGTTTGCCAAGTGAGAACTGAAAGCAACAAAGTAACAAAGCAAAGTAAAAGCGGAGGTGTAAACGATGGATGTGAATAGACCCGGGGGCCGTAGTGTTTACTAGTGGCTTCTCTCATGAAAGCAAGTAAACGGTGGGTGAACAAATTACTGTCGAGCAATTGATAGAACCGTGCAAAGTCGTGATTATATCTATGCAATGATTATTTCTCTAGGCATCACGTCCAAAACAAGTAGACCGATATTGTCTGCATCTACTACTATTACTCCACACGTTGACTGCTATCCAGCATGCATCTAGTGTATTAAGTCCATAAGAACAGAGTAACGCCTTAAGCAAGATGACATGATGTAGAGGGATAATCTCAAACCAATGATAAAAACCCCATCTTTTATGGCAACTACTTGATGTGTGCCTTGCTGCCCCTACTGTCACTGGGAAAGGTCATCACATGGTAGAACCCAAAACCAAGTACTTCTCCCATTGCAAGAATCATAGATCTAGTTGGCCAAATAAAACCCAAGACTCGGAGAGACTTACAAGGATATAAAATCATGCATATAAGAAATCAGCAAAGACTCAAATATATATCATAGATAATCTGATCAGAAATCCACAATTCATCGGATCTCGACAAACACACCGCCAAAGAAGATTACATCGGATAGATCTCCATGAAGATCATGGAGAACCTTGTATTGAAGATCCAAGAGAGAGAAGAAGCCATCTAGCTACTAACTACGGACCCGGAGGGGCGATGATGATGATGAAGAAGCCCTCCCACTCCAAAGTTCCCTCCGGCAGGGCGCTGGGAAAGGTCTCCAGATGAGATCTCGCGGAAACGGAAGCTTGCGACGGCGGAAAAGTATTTTCGAGGCTCCCTTGATTTTTTGCTGAATTTTTGGGAATATATAGGCCAAGGATCAAGGTCAGGGGAAAGCCAGGGAGGCCACAAGACCTGCCACCGCCGCCTCCCCTGGTGGCGGAGTGGGGGCTTGTGGGCTCCCTGGAGCCCACCTGGCTTGGCCCAGAGGCCCCTTGATCTTCTTCCGTTCGGGAAAAAAATCATTTCGGGGTTTTTATTCCGTTTGGACTCCGTTCCAAAATCAGATCTGTAAAGAGTCAAAAACATAGAAAAAACAGGAACTGCCACTTGGCACTGAATTAATAAGTTAGTCCCAAAAAAGATATAAAAGGTACACAAAACATCCAAAGAAGACAAGATAACAGCGTGAAACCATCAAAAATTATAGATACGTTTGAGACGTATCAAGCATCCCCAAGCTTCACTCCTGCTCGTCCTCGAGTAGGGAAGTGATAAAGAATGAATTTTTGATGCTTTGATGCTACCTAGCATAGATGTCCTTTGTAATTCCTCTTATGTGACGTGAATGTTCAGATCCATTAGATTCAAAACAATACTTTGCTATTGACGTGGAAACAATAATAATTCAAGCAAACTAGCAAGGTAATCATGAACTTTCAAAATAACAAGGCCAAAAGAAAGTTATCCCTACAAAAGCATATAGTCTGGCTATGCTCTATCATCATTGCACAACCTCGGTATTGGCCAAGTAATTGTTTCACACCTTTACTTTCTCAAACCTTTTCAACTCTCACGCGATACATGAGCGTGAGCCATGATTATAGCACTATAGATGGTGTAGAATGTGGTGGAGGTTGCAAGACAAAAAAGGAGAAGATAGTCACATTAACTAGGCATATCAATGCGCTGTGGAGATGCTCATCAATAGATAGCAATGTGAATGAGTAGGGATTGCCATACGAATGATGCACTAGATCTACGAGTATGTGAAAGCTCTTAAATAAAACTAGTGGGTGTGCATCCAACTTGCTTGCTCACGAAGACCTAAGGCAATTTTGAGGAAGCCTATCATTGGAATATACAAGCCAAGTTATATAATGAAAATTTCCCACTAGCTATATGGTGGTGACAAAACGAGAGACTCTCAATCATGAAGATCATGGTGCTTAATATGCACAAGTGTGGAAAAAGTGGTAGCATTGTCCCTTCTCTCTTTTTCTCTCATTTTTTTTATTTTGGTGGGCTCTTTGGCCTCTGTTTTTTGGTGGGCTTCTTTGGCCTATTTTATTTCCTCACATGGGACAATGCTCCATCAATGATGATCATCACACTTTCAACTCAAAACTTAGAGCAACTATGACTCTATATGGAATGCCTTCGGTAGTGTACCGTGGCAATGATCTAGCATGGCATAGACATCAATGGAAACATCATGCTAGCTATCTTACGATCATGCAATGGCAATATAGACGTGGTGTCACATGTCATGGTGGCAGTTGCATGGCAATATATCTTGGAATGACTTTGAAAAAGCCATAGTAGGTAGGTATGGTGGCTGTTTTGAGGGAGGCTAATGGTGGGTTTTGTGCACCGGTGAAAGTTGCACGGCACTAAGAAGGTGATGATGGTGGAAGGTGAAAGTGCATCTAAACCATGGACTCAACATTAGTCATGAAGAACTCATATACTTGTTGCAAAAAATTTATTAGTAATCGAAACAAAGCATTCAACGCATACTCCTAGGGGAAGGGTTGGTAGGTATAAACCATCGCGCGATCCCGACCGCCACGCAAAGGAAGACAATCAATGTACTAATCATGCTCAGATTTCATCACATAGCGGTTCACCATACATGCATGCTACGGGAATCACTAACTTCAACACAAGTATTTCTAGATCCACAACACCTTATTAGCATGACTTCAAAATTACCATAACCACAACTCAAAACTAATTGAGATGAATCAAACTTCTCTAACTATTCAATGCACATGAAGGTGGAAGTTTTCGTATCCCTTTGGATAACTGCCCCTTTTGAGACTACTTTCAAAGCATAGATCAACTACCAAGCCACGCATCTTTGTGCTCTAAAAGATATAAGTGAAGCACATAGAGCAAAAGTATCTAGCTCAAAATATATAAGCGAAGCACATGTGAGCTGAATTGTCTACCAAAAGATATAAGTGAAGCTCGACAAAATCACGGTGTGTGCATGTCTATCTCTCTCTAGGTGTGCAGCAAGGATGACTGTGACACAAAAAAAAGACTCCTACGATACAAGACGCTCCAAGCAAAAACACATAACATGTGGTGAATAAAAATATAGCCCCAAGTAATGTTACTGATGGATGGAAGACGAAAGAGGGGATGCCTTCCCGGGGCATCCCCAAGCTTAGTCTTTTACGGCATCCTTGAATATCTTGGGGTGCCTTGGGCATCCCCAAGCTTGAGCTCTTGCCACTCTTTATCTCTTTGTCCATAAGAACTTCACCCAAAACATGAAAACTTCACAAGACGAAATTTAAATAGAAACTCGTGATAACATTAGTACAAGAAAGCAAACCACCACTTCCTTAGGTACTGTATCAAACTTAAATTCTACTTGTGCTGATGTTGGGTTACTGTACTTTCAATCTTCCATGGCTAATACCCCCCGATACTATCCATATTTTCATCAAAATAAGCAACCAACACAACAAAAACAGAATCTGTTAACAGCAGACCAGTCTGTAGCAATCTGTATATTTCGTATACCTCTGGTACATTAAAAATTCTGAAAAATTACGACAGCCTGAAAAATTTGCGTAGCAATCAGCATCAAGAAGAATCAACTCAAAAGCTCTTACCAAAAAAAAATGCTTTTCGTGAGCAGATAGTTTCTGTCTTTTCCAGCATGACCAAACGATCATCCCCAAGACTAATCATAACGGTTTTGCTTGGCACAAACGCAAAAAGAAACACAAAACACACAATCATAACAGAATTATGAAAGTGTGGTAAACACAAAACAGAAAGAAAAAGGATAGATTCGTTGGGTTGCCTCCCAACAAGCGCTTTTGTTTAACGCCCTTAGCTAGGCAAAAAGTGATGGAATCACGTATAGTCATCTTTGGTGCTCAAACCATAAGTAGCCCTCATCATAGATTCATAAGGCAATCTTATTTTCTTTCTAGGAAAGTGCTCCATGCCCTTCTTTAAAGGAAATTGAAATCTAATATTCCCTTCCTTCATATCGATGATAGCACCAATAGTCCTTAGGAAAGGTCTACCAAGAATAATGGGACATGAAGGATTGCAATCTATGTCAAGTACAATGAAATGCACGGGTACATAGTTCTTATTTGCAACAATAAGAACATCATCGATCTTCCCCATGGGTTTCTTGACAGTAGAATCCGCAAGATGCAAATTAAGAGAACACTCTTCAATCTCATGAAAACCAAGAATATCACATAAAGACTTTGGAATCGCGGAAACACTAGCACCCAAATCACACAAAGCATTGCACTCAGAGTTTTTGTCTTGATTTTGATAGTAGGTTCCCACTCATCATGAAGTTTTCTAGGTATAGAGACTTCTAGTTTGAGCTTCTCTTCAAGAGATTTCATCATAGCATCTACGATATGCGCGGTAAAGGCTTTGCTTTGGCTATAAGCATGTGGAGAGTTTGCAATGGATTGCATCAAAGAAATGCATTCAAACAAGGAGCAATTCTCATAATTGAATTCCTTGAAATCCAAAGTGAGAGTTTCATTACTACCCAAAATTTTGACTTCTTCTACTCCACTCTCCACACCTTTATCATCAAGATAGGTGGACTCCGAATCATTGGGGCATTTTTCAACCAAAGTGGATTCATATCCAGCCCCTCCATAAGTAGGTTTGACACGCGAAAACAAAGATTCAAGAGGAGAAACACCAAGCACTTTAAGATCTTCGTGATTTGCATCCCTAGAACGCACCCTTTTAAACCATTCATGTCTAGCGCCAATTTTGGCGGTTCTTTCTTTGCTCTCATTCATGGAGATACGCATAGCTTTCAAAGTTTCGTCCAAGTTGACCTTAGGAGGAGCGCATCTAACTTTCAAAGCATCAATATCACAAGACATCCTATCAACGCTCTTAGCCAAATCGTCTATTTTGAGTAGTTTTTCCTCTATGGACGCATTGAAAATCTTTTGAGAGTTAATGAACTCTTTGATATTACTCTCTAGATCAGAGGGTAATTTGTTGTGATTTCCATAAGTGTTGCCGTAGGAATTGCCATAATTGTTAGAGGAGTTACTAGGAAAAGGCCTATGAACATAGTTTCCTCTAAAAGCATTATTGTTGCCAATATTGTTCCTACCAACAAAATTCACATCCAAACTAGCGTTGCAACTCTCAATCGAAGAAGATAGTGGCATGTCATTAGGATCTACGGTAGCGTTTCTACTAGCAACCAAATTCATCAACTCGTCCATCTTAGCACTAAGCGAGTTAATCTCTTCTATAGCGTGCACCTTTTTGCTAGCAGGCGACCTTTCAGTGTGCCACTTAGAGTAGTTGGTCATGATATTGTCTAGGAGTTTTGTAGCGTCTCCTAATGTGATTTCCATGAATGTTCCACCTGAGGCGGAGTCCAAGATATTGCGAGAAGCGAAATTCAAGCCAGCGTAAAGATTTGTATAATCATCCACAAACTCAAGCCATGAGCAGGACAATTTCTAATCATAAGCTTCATCCTCTCCCAAGATTGTGCAACGTGTTCATGATCAAGTTGCTTGAAATTCATGATATCGTTACGTAAGGGGATGATCTTAGCCGGCGGAAAATACTTCGATATGTAAGGATATTTGCACTTATCCCAAGAATCGATACTATTTTTAGGCAAAGAAGAAAACCAAGTTTTTGCGCGATCTCGCAACGAGAAAGGAAATAGTTTCAACTTAATCACATCATTATCCACATCTCTTTTCTTTTGCATATCACAAAGATCAATGAAGGTATTGAGATGGGATGCGGCATCTTCACTAGGAAGGCCAGAGAATTGTTCTTTCATAACAAGATTCAGCAAAGCTGCGTTGATTTCATACGATTCCGCACTAGTGGCGGGAGCAATCGGAGTACTAATAAAATCATTATTATTAGTGCTCGAGAAGTCGCAAAGTTTGGTGTTTTCAGCCATAATGACTTCAACAAACAAACAAGCACACAAACAAGCGAGAAAACCGGCAAAGGCAAAAGAAAACGGCGAAGGAGAAAGGCGAATGAAAACGGCAAATGTGAAGTGGGGGACAGGAAAACGAGAGGCAACTGGCAACTAAAGTAAATCCAAGAGAAGAGTTTGTGAGACCTACTTGGATAGATCTTGATTTCTCCTCCCCGGCAACGGCACCAGAAATACTTCTGCTACTCCAACAAAAGACCTTCCAATGACGCCAGAAATAGGCACGTCGACGGGAGAATACTTGGCTTGATCCTTCTGTTGCGGCTACGCCTTAAGGGACTCCCTAGGCAAGTATGCAAAGGATTTCCCCCGTGGCCTTGGAGCCTTGCGTTGGTGTTCCCTCGAAGCGGAAACGGTGATGTAGCATAGCGATAGTAAGTATTTCCCTCAGCTTGAGAACCAAGGTATCAATCCAGTGGAGGAGTATCAAAAGATCCTGTAGAAACACAAAAGCTTGCTCCAACGCTATGAAGGGGTTGTCAATCCCTTATAGATTGTTTGCCAAGTGAGAACTGAAAGCAACAAAGTAACAAATAAAAGTAAAAGCGGAGGTGTAAACGATGGATGTGAATAGACCCGGGGGCCGTAGTGTTTACTAGTGGCTTCTCTCATGAAAGCAAGTAGACGGTGGGTGAACAAATTACTGTCGAGCAATTGATCGAGCCGCGCAATGTCATGACGATATCTATGCAATGATTATTTCTATAGGCATCACGTCCAAAACAAGTAGACCGATACTGTCCGCATCTACTACTATTACTCCACACATCGACCGCTATCCAGCATGCATCTAGTGTATTAAGTCCATAAGAACAGAGTAACGCCTTAAGCAAGATGACATGATGTAGTGGGATAATCTCAAACCAATGATAAATACCCCATGTTTTTACCCTTGATGGCAACTACTTGATGTGTGCCTTGCTGCACCTACTGTCACTGGGAAAGGTCACCACATGGTAGAACCCAAAACCAAGCACTTCTCCCATTGCAAGAATCATAGCTCTAGTTGGCCAAACAAAACCCAAGACTCGAAGAGACTTACAAGGATATCAAATCATGCATATAAGAAATCAGCAAAGACTCAAATATATATCATAGATAATCTGATCACAAATCCACAATTCATCGGATCTCGACAAACACACCGCCAAAGAAGATTACATCGGATAGATCTCCATGAAGATCATGGAGAACTTTGTATTGAAGATCCAAGAGAGAGAAGAAGCCATCTAGCTACTAACTATGGACCTGTAGGTCTGAAGTGAACTACTCACGAGTCATTGGAGGGGCGATGATGATGATGAATTCCCCTCCGGCAGGGTGCCGGGAAGGGTCTCCAGATGAGATCTCGCGGAAACGGAAGCTTGCGGCGGCGGAAAAGAATTTTCAAGGCTCCCCTGATTTTTTGCTGAATTTTTGGGAATATATCCAAGGATTCAGGTGAGGGGGCGGCCAGGGAGGCCACAAGCCCTGCCACCGCTGCCTCCCCCCTGGTGGCGGAGCGGAGCCTTATGGGCTCCTTGCAGCCCGCCTGGTTTGGCGCAGAGGCCCCCTGATCTTCTTCCGTTCAAGAAAAAATCATTTCGGGGTTTTTATTCCGTTTGGACTCTGTTCCAAAATCAGACCTGAAAAGAGTCAAAAACACAGAAAAAACACGAACTGGCACTTGGCACTGAATTAATAAGTTAGTCCCGAAAAAAGATATAAAAGGTACACAAAACATCCAAAGAAGACAAGATAACAGCGTGAAACCATCAAAAATTATAGATACGTTTGAGACGTATCACACGCCACTCTTGAGGAGAAGGACACCTCCCACAGTGCCGACACGGAGCGCCTTAAGACGGTCCATCTCTAAGAGATGAAGCGTAAGGATGCTGCCCTGAGGGGGAAGGAGGCCGCGCTGACCCAAGTGCAGGCGTAGCTGGCGAAGGAGACGGAGGCGGCCCAGGCCCTGTGTGGCGAGCTCACCCGCGTATCTCAAGAGAACAAGACAGAGGAGCGTGAAGCTCTGGAGGAGGCCCGCGAGACTGACATCCATTTGAACCGTAAGTTTCCTTCGTCTTGATTTGATCTTTTCTTTTTTGTCGTTGGCATCTTCCCTCATTTCTCTTCATACTCCCCCACTCCCCAAGGTTCTTCCATGGGACACGTGAAGCAGCGGAATGTTGGAAATATTCTCTAGAGGCAATAATAAATTAGTTATTATTATATTTCTTTGTTCATGACAACCGTTTATTATCCATGCTATAATTGTAGTGATTGGAAACTCAAATACATGTGTGGATACATAGACAAAACACTGTCCCTAGTAAGCCTCTAGTTGACTAGATCATTGATCAAAGATGGTGTAGGTTTCCTAACCATAGACAAGTGTTTTCACTTGATAACGGGATCACATCATTAGGAGAATCATGTGATGGACAAGACCCAAACTATCAGCGTAGCATATTGATCCTGTCGTTTTATTGCTATTGTTTTCTGCGTGTCAAGTATTTGTTCCTATGACCATGAGATCATATAACTCACTGGCACCACAGGAATACCTTGTGTGCATCAAACGTCGCAACGTAACTGGGTGACTATAAAGGTGCTCTACAGGTATCTCCGAAGGTGCCCGTTGAGTTAGTATGGATCAAGATTGGGATTTGTCAGTCCGTGTGACGAAGAGGTATCTCGGGCCCACTCGGTAATACAACATCACACACAAGCCTTGCAAGAAATGTGACTAAGTGTAAGTCACGGGATCTTGTATTACGGAATGAGTAAAGAGACTTGCCGGTAACGAGATTGAAATAGGTATGCGGATACCGACGATCGAATCTCGAGCAAGTAACATACCGAAGGACAAAGGGAATGACATACGGGATTATATGAATCCTTGATAGTGAGGTTCAACCGATAAGTTATTCGGAGAATATGTAGGATCCAATATGGTCATCCAGGTCCCGCTATTGGATATTCACCGTGGAGTACCTCGGGGCATGTCTGCATAGTTCTCGAACCCGCAGGGTCTGCACACTTAAGGTTCGGCGATGTTTTAGTATAGTTGAGCTATATGTGTGGTTACCGAATGTTGTTTGGAGTCCTGGATGAGATCATGGACGTCACGAGGATTTCCGGAATGGTCCGGAAACAAAGATTGATATATAGGATGACCTCATTTTATTACCGAAAGATTTCGGGCATTACCGGGAATGTATCGGGAGTGACGAATGGGTTCCGGATGTTCAACGGGAGGGGCCAGCCCAACCGGGAAAGCCCATAGGCCTTAGGGGTGCTGCACCAGCCCTTGGTGGGCTGGTGGGACAGCCCAAAAGGGCCCTATACGCAGGAGATAGAAAATCAAAGAGAAAAAAAAGGTGGGAAGGAAGGGAAGGACTCCACCTTCCAATCCTAGTTGGACTAGGATTGGAGGTGGACTCCTCCACCTCCTTGGCCGGCCGACCCTTGGGGTCTTGGACCCCAAGGCAAGCCTCCCTGTCCCTCCTCCTATATATAGTGGAGTTCTAGGGCTGATTTGAGACAACTTTTGCCACGGCAGCCCGACCACAAACACCACGGTTTTTCCTCTAGATCGTATTTCTACGGAGCTCGGGCGGAGCCCTGCACGAGTAGATCCTTCACCACCACCGGAGCGCCGTCACACTGCCGGAGAACTCATCTACTTCTCCGTCTTGCTTGCTGGATCAAGATGGCCGAGATCATCGTCGAGCTGTACGTGTGCTGAACGCAGAGGTGTCGTCCGTTTGGCACTAGATCGGAGCGGGTCGTGGGACGGATCGTGGGACGGTTCGTGGGATGGTTCGCGGGGCTGATCGAGGGACGTGAAGACGTTCCACTACATCAACCGTGCTTCTTAACGCTTCATGTTGTGCGATCTACAAGGGTACGTAGATCCAAATCTCCTCTCGTAGATGGATATCACCATGATAGGTCTTCGTGCGCGTAGGAATTTTTTCGTTTCCAATGCGACGTTACCAACACTGTCATCATGAGCTAGGTTCATGCGTAGATGTTATCTAGAGTAGAACACAAACGGTTTTGTGGACGGTGATGTTCGATTTGCTGTCCTCCTTAGTCTTTTCTCGATTCGGCGGTACTGTTGGATTGAAGCGGCCCGGATCGACATTATTCGTACGCTTACGAAAGACTGGTTTCATCGATTGACATGCAACCTTGTTGCATAAAGATGACTGGCGGGTGTCAGTTTCTTCAACTTTAGTTGAATTGGTTTTGACCAAGGCGGTCCTTGGAGAGGTTAAATAGCAATTTGCACATCTCCGTTGTTGTTTTTGCGTAAGTAAGATGCGATCTACTAGATACCCATAGCAGCCACGTAAAACTTGCAACAACAATTAGAGGACGTCTAACTTGTTTTTGCAGGGTATGCTTGTGATATGATATGGCCAATGACGTGATGTGATATATTGGATGTATGAGATGATCATGTTGTAATAGTTAATATCGACTTGCACGTCGATGGTACGGCAACTGGCAGGAGCCATAGGGTTGTCTTTAAACTAACGTTTGTGTTTGCAGATGTGTTTACTATATTTCTAGGACGTAGCTTTAGTAGTAATAGAATAAGTAGCATGACAACCCCGATGGCGACACGTTGATGGAGATCATGGTGTGGTGCCGGTGACAAGAAGATCGTGCCGGTGCTTTGGTGATGGAGATCAAGAAGCACATGATGATGGCCATATCATGTCACTTATGATTTGCATGTGATGTTAATCCTTTTATGCACCTTATTTTGCTTAGAACGACGGTAGCAATATGAGGTGATCTCTCACTAAATTTTCAAGATGAAATTGTGTTCTCCCCGAGTGTGCACCGCTGTGACAGTTCGTCGTTTCGAGACACCACGTGATGATCGGGTGTGATAGACTCAACGTTCACATACAACGGGTGAAAACAGTTGCACACGCGGAACACTCGGGTTAAACTTGAGGAGCCTAGCATGTGCAGACATGGCCTCGGAACACAAGAGACCGAAAGGTAGAGCATGAATCGTATAGTTGATATGATTAGCATAGAGATGCTTACCATTGAAACTGTTCTCGACTCACGTGATGGTCGGACTTGAGATAGTGGATTTGGATCATGTACCACTCAAATGACTAGAGAGATGTACTTTTTGATTGGGAGTTCTTAAGTAATATGATTAATTGAATTTATTATCATGAACATAGTCTAATGGTCTTTGCAAATTATGATGTAGCTTGCGCTATAGCTCTACTGTTTTTATATGTTCCTAGAGAAAATTGAGTTGAAAGTTGATAGTAGCAACTTTGCGGACTGAGTCCGTAAAACTGAGGATTGTCCTCATTGCTGCGCAGAAGGCTTATGTCCTTAATGCACCACTCGGTGTGCTGCACCTTGGGCGTCATCTATGGATGTTGCGAACATCTGACATACACGTCTTTGATGACTACATGATAGTTCAGTGCGCAATACTTAATGGCTTAGAAGCAAGGCGCCGAAGACGTTTTGAAAACATCGCAGAACATAGGAGATGTTCAAAGAGATGAAATTGAGATTTCATGCTCGTGCCCTTGTTGATAGGTATAAGACCTCCGACAAGATTCTTTGCCTACAAAGTAAAGGAGAAAAGCTCAAATCGTTGAGCATGTTCTCAGATTGTGTGAGTACAACAATCTCTTCAATCAAGTGGGAGTTAATCTTCCAGATGAGATAGTGATGGTTCTCCAAAGTCACTTCCACTAAGTTGCTAGAGCTTCGTGATGAACTATAAACAAATCAAGGATAGATATGATGATCCTTGAGTGATTCGCAATGTTTTACACTACGAAAGTAGAAATCAAGAAGGAGCATCAATTGTTGATTGTTAGTAAAACCACTAGTTTCAAGAAGGGAAAGGGCTAGAACGGATACTTCATGAAACGGCAAACCAGTTGCTTCTCTAATGAAGAAATCCAAAATTGAACCCAAACCCGAGACTAAGTGCTTCTGTTATGAGGGGAACGGTCACTGAGGTGGAGCTACCCTAGATACTTGGTAGATAAGAAGGCTGGCAAAGTCGACAGAAGTATATTTGATATAGATGATATTGATGTGTACTTTACTAGTACTCCTAGTAGCACGAGGGTATTGGATACCGGTTCGGTTACTAAGTGATTAGTAACTCGAAATGAAAGCTACGGTATAAACGGAGACTAGCTAAAGGCGAGGTGACGATACGTGTTGGAAGTGTTTCCAAGGTTGATGTGATCAAACATCGCACGCTCCCTCTATCATCGGGATTGGCGGTAAAACCTAAATAATTGTTATTTGGTGTTTTCGTTGAGCATGAACATGATTGGATCGTGTTTATTGCAATACGATTATTCATTTAAAGAGAATAATAGTTATTCTATTTGCTTGAATAATTACCCTCAATGGTTTATTGAATCTCGATCGTAGTTTTACACATGTTCATAATATTGGTGCCAAAAGATACAAAGTAATAATGATAGTACCACTTAGTTGTGGCACTGCCACTTGAGTCATGTTGGTATAAAATGCATGAAGAAGCTCCACGCTGATGGATCTTAGTACTCACTCATTTTTGAAACGTTTGAGACATGCAAACCATACCTTTTGGTATAAATGCATGAAGAAAATCCATAGAGATGGATCGTTTGGACTCACTTGATTTTGAATCACTTGAGACATGCAAAACATGCCACATGAAACAAGAGAGTAACTTGTTGGGAGTAATGCATTTTTTATGTGTGCAGTACAATGAGTGCTAAGGCACACAGTGGATATCGTTATGTTCTTACTTCACTGACGATTTGAGTAGATACATGAGTATTTACTTGATGAATCACAAGTATGAAATATTTAAAAGTTCAAAGCAATTTCAGAGTGAAGATCGTCGTGACAAGATGATAAACTGTCTATGATATGATCATAGAGATGAATATCCGAGTTACGAGTTTTTGGTACGCAGCTAGGACAAAGTGAAAATTGTTTTGCAGTTCATGCCACCTGGAACACCATATTGTGATGATGTGACTTAACGTCATAGGCACGCCCTATTTGATATGGTGCATACTATGATGTCCGTTATCGAATTACCACTATCGTTTATGGGTTATACATTAGAGACAATGGCATTCACTTTAAATAGTGCACCACATATTTCCGTTGAGATGACATAGTATAGAGTATGGTTTGGAGAAACCTAAGCTGTTGTTTCTTAAAATTTTGGGGCTGCGATGCTTATGTGAAAAAGTTTCAGTCTCATAAGCTCGAACCCAAAACAGATAAATGCATCTTCATAGGATATCTAAAACAGTTGGGTGCATCTCCTATCTCAGATCCGGAAGCGAAGTGTTTGTTTCTAGAAACGGGTCCTTTCTCGAGGAAAGCTTTCTCTCGAAAGAATTGAGTGGGAGGGTGGTGGAACTTGATGAGGTTAGTGAACCGTCACCTCAACCAGTGTGTAGCAGGGCACATGAAGATGTTCATGTGGCGCCTACACCAATTGAAGTGGAAACTGATGATGGTGATCATTGAGCTTCAGATCAAGTTACTACAAACCTCGTAGGTCAGCAAGGTCGCATACTACTGCAGAGTGGTACCGTAACCCTGTCTTAGAGGACATGTTGTTGAGCAACAATAAACCTACGAGCTATGGAGAAGTGATGCTGGGCCCGGATTCCGACATATGGCTCGAGGCCATGAAATCCGAGAGAGGATCTATGTATGAAAACAAAGTGTAGACTTTGGAAGAACTACTTGATGGTCGTAGGACTATTAAGTAAAGATGGATCTTTAAAAGGAATACAGACGATGATGGTGATAAGTCACTATTAAGAAAGGCTCGACTTGTCGCAAAGATGTTTTCGACAAGATCAAAGAGTTGACTATGATGTGACTATCTCACTCGTAGCGATGCTAAAAGTCTGTTGGAATTATGTTAGTAGTTGCTGAATTATTTGTGAAATATTGCACATAGGAAGACAAAACATTGTTTCCTCGACTGTTTCCTTGAGGAAAGATTGTATGTAAGACAATCAGAAGGTTTTGTCGATCCTAAGGATACTAACAAGTATGCAACCTCCAACGATCCTTTTATGGACTGGTGCAAGCATCTCCGAGTTGGAATATACGCTTTGATGAGATGATCAAAGCTTTTGGGTTTGTACAAGGTTTATGAGAAACTTGTATTTCCAAAGAAGTGAGTGGGAGCACTATCGTATTTCTGATAAAGTATATGTGGTTGACATATTGTTGATCGGAAGTAATGTAGAATTTCTGCGAAGCATAAAGGTTGTTTGAAAGGGGGTTTCAAAGGAAGACCTGGATAGAGCTACTTAAAACATTAAGCATCAAAATCTATAGAGATAGATCAAAATGCCGAAACAGAACTTTCAAATAAAATGCATACCTTGACAAGTTTTTGAAGGAGTTCAAAATAGATCAGCAAAGAAGGAGTTCTTGGCTTTATTGTAAGTTGTGAATATGGGTAAGACTCAAAACCCCGACCACAGCACAAGAAAGAGAAAGACGAAGGTTGTCCCGTAAGCCTTAGTCGTAGACTCTATAGTATGCCATGTTGTGTACCACACCTGATATGTGCCTTGCCACAAGTCTGTTAAGAGGTACAGAGAGTGATCTAGGATTGAATCACTGAACAACGGTCAAAGTTATCCTTAGTAACTAATGGACTAAGGAATCTTTCTCAATTATGGAGGTGGTTAAAGAGTTCGTTGTAAAGGGTTACGTCGATGCAAGCTTTGACACTAATCCGAATAACTATGAGTAGTGAAACGGATTCGTATAGTAGAGTAGATATTTGGAGTATTTTCGAATAGCACGTAGTAGAACCATCTATAAAATGACATAAAGATTTGTAAAGAACACATGGGTCTGAAAGTTTCAAAACCGTTGACTAAAACCTCTCTCACGAGCAAGACGTGATCAGACCCCATGGGTGTTGGATTCGTTGAAATCACATGGTGATGTGAACTAGATTATTGACTCTAGTGCAAGTGGGAGACTGTTGGAAATATGCCCTAGCGGCAATAATAAATTAGTTATTATTATATTTCTTTGTTTGTGATAATCGTTTATTATCCATGCTATAATTGTATTGATTGGAAACTCAAATACATGTGTGGATACATAGACAAAACACTGTCCCTACTAAGCCTCTAGTTGACTAGCTCGTTGATCAAAGATGGTGAAGGTTTCCTAACCATAGACAAGTGTTTTCACTTGATAACGGGATCACATCATTAGGAGAATCATGTGATGGACAGGACCCAAACTCTGAACGTAGCATATTGATCGTGTCGTTTTATGGCTATTGTTTTCTGCGTGTCAAGTATTTGTTCCTATGAACATGAGATCATATAACTCAGTGGCACCGGAGGAATACCTTGTGTGCATCAAACGTCGCAACGTAACTGGGTGACTATAAAGGTGCTCTAGAGATATCTCCGAAGGTGTCCGTTGAGTTAGTATGGATCAAGACTGGGATTTGTCACTTCGTGTGACGGAGAGGTATCTCGGGGCCCACTCGGTAATACAACATCACACACAAGCCTTGCAAGCAATGTGACTAAGTGTAAGTCACGGGATCTTGTATTACGGTATGAGTAAAGAGACTTGCCGGTAACGAGATTGAAATAGGTAAGCAGATATCGATGATCGAATCTCGAGCAAGTAACATACCGAAGGACAAAGGGAATGACATACGGGATTATATGAATCTTTGAACCTGAGGTTCAACCGATAAGTTATTCGGAGAATATGTACGATCCAATATGGGCATCCAGGTCCCGCTATTGGATATTGACTGAGGAGTACCTCCGGGCATGTTTGCATAGTTCTCGAACCCGCACGGTCTGCACATTTAAGGTTCGACGATGTTTTAGTATAGTTGAGTTATATGTGTGGTTACCGAATGTTGTTCGGAGTCCCTGATGAGATCACGGACATCACGAGGTTTTCTGGAATGTTCTGGAGACGAAGATTGATATATAGGATGACCTCATTTGATTACCGGAAGGTTTTCGGGCATTACGGGGAATGTACCGGGAGTGACGAATGGGTTCCGGATGTTCACCGGGAGGGGCCAGCCCACCCGGGGAAGCCCATTGGCCTTAGGGGTGCCGCACCAGCCCTTGGTGCGCTGATGGGACAGCCCAAAAGGGCCCTATGTGCAGGAGATAGAAAATCAAAGAGAAAAAAGAAAAAAAGGTGGGAAGGAAGGGAAGGACTCCACCTTCCAATCCTAGTTGGACTAGGATTGGAGGTGGACTCCTCCACCTCCTTGGCCGACGGACCCTTGGGGTCTTGGACCCCAAGGCAAGCCTCCCCTCCCCTCCTCCTATATATAATAGAGTTCTAGAGCTTATTTGAGACAACTTTTGCCACGGCAGCCCGACCACAAACACCTGGGTTTTTCCTCTAGATCGCATTTCTGTGGAGCTCGGGTGGAGCCCTGCAGGAGTAGATCCTTCACCACCACTGGAGCGTCGTCACGCTGCTGGAGAACTCATCTACTTCTCCGTCTTGCTTGCTGGATCAAGAAGTCCGAGATCATCGTCGAGTTGTACGTGTGCTGAACGCAGAGGTGCCGTCCGTTCGGCACTAGACCGGAGAGGATCGTGGGACGGTTTGTGGGACGGTTCGCGGGGCTGATCGAGGGACGTGAAGGCGTTCCACTACATCAACCGCATTTCTTAACGCTTCCTGCTATACGATCTACAAGGGTACGCTGATCCAAATCTCCCCTCGTAGATGGACATCACCATGATAGGTATTTGTGCGCGTAGGAAAATTTTTGTTTCCCATGCGACGTTCCCCAACACGGAAACAACTGTGGAAACCGGCCGCGAAGAGCGTCGCGCCGCTGGTGAAGAGGTGGACGAAGAAGTCGGCTAGTCCGTGCAGGAGATCGCCACCGGCGTCAAGGCCCGCCTGCACGTACTGGCCCGCTCCCTGGATCACCTCCAAATCACAGGACTGGAGATGGCGAGGGCGATGTGGCCCGACGCCGTGGAGCCGGTGTCCATGAGCCGGTTGTCCCGCTGGCTTGAGGCCGGCAGCTCCCACCTTGACGCCTGGTGCGCCTCGGCCGCGCGCGCTGGCGCATACCTTGCAGTTCGCTTGGCCAAGTCTTGGTACCGAAATCTGGACTTGGGCAAGTTTGCAGCACAACGCATCACTCGGGGGAGGAGCTGGTGGCTTTGGAGGACCGGCTGCAAGTGAGGGCCAGCGGCATCGCTTCCTTCGCTGCCTGGGACGAGCTCGGCCTAGAGCGTGATGCAGATGGCAACGTGGTCCTTGAGGACCTGTTCCATCTCAGCCTTATGACGCCGAAGGCAGTTCTGCCAAGGCAGCCTTCGAGGAGGAAGCCGCCGACTCCAGCAACGAGGCCTACGCAGACTCGACCGTGAAGGACGGTGCCGAAGGCGCTCGAGGCGGAGACGGCGCATCCACCTCAGGAGTAGTCGGTGATGGTGAAGCCACCACTTCAGGAGCTGCTGTCGGGGCCACAGACGGAGCAACCGCCCCTTAGCTTGTCCTTTTTGCTTTTTACCTGCATTTTGTTGTCAGTCCAACAGTTCCACCCACTGGGGTGTTTTATTATAATGAACTTCAGTCGTGGGCCTCTGAATATTTTTTAATGTGATGTAGGCTATCTTATTCTGCATTGAATTTGTATGCATTGTTCTTGCTGACTCGCAGTTTTGTCTTTCGATTCCTATTTGACTCCTTTTTATCCAACTCTTTTGTTCTCTCTAAAATCCACCTCGCCAGCCCGACAACCGGGAGCCGGTTTGTGACTAGGATGAGGCTTCTGCCTTTGAAAACATTAGACTTAGATTTTTCGAAGCCATCAAGACTCTTAGACTCAAAAGCGAGCCAGCAGAGGCCGGCTAGAAAGTAAGATCCAAAGCGATCAAACCGACCCGAGCCGACAGCCTTCTTTGTAGTTGAGCTTTTCATGCAGCTTGCCTTTCCTGCCACCATCTCATTAGCCGGATAGCCGGGAGCCGGACTGTAGCTTGTGTGAGAGGGCAAGGGTTCGATCCGGCGTACACTATACGCTCAGCTACAACTAAGGAAATCGTGCGAGCCAGCTAGCGAGCCCCCGAGCCCGTAGAGCCGGACCAAGGAACTCACAAACGAGTGAAAAACTCTTGCCATGAATTTGAAAGAGGTGTGTCTCAAGCACCGTCTTGAAACACCCATTGCATTCATTGAAAATCCCGAAAAGGGAGGAAGATACATACGTACATGCTTTTTTCTTTTCTTTCTCTTGCACTCTAGCAATAGAATGGGCGAAGGAATGCCGCGTTCCACGGACGCTCCGTTTCCTGGCCGGAGTTGTCTCTCTTGCGCTTCCTTGGCTTCTGGGCGTCTAACACATAGTATGCATGGTTATGCAACGCCCGACTCATGATGAAAGGTCCCTCCCATGGGGAAGGGAGCTTGTGCTGGCCAGGTGTCCGCTAGATTCTTCTGAGCACCAAGTCTCCCTCTCTGAAAGAGAGGGGCTTGATCTTCTTGTTGTGATAGTATCTCAGCTTCTGTTGATATATAGTCGTCCGGCTCAAGGCCAGATCTCGTGCCTCTTCGAGCAGATCGACGTCGTCTTCTCTTGCCTCCTTCGCTTCCGTCTCTATGTACAGGGTGACCCGTGGAGAGTCGAACTCAACATCCGTGGGGATGATTGCCTCGGACCCGTATACCAGAAAGAATGGTGTGAAGCCGGTTGACCGGTTCCGCATGGTGCGGAGGCTCCACACCACAACCGGCAACTCCTTAATCCAGCAGTCGGCTGACCTGACAAGTGGCGCCACCAGCCTTGGCTTGATGCCGGCCAGGATCAGCCTGTTTGCCCTTTCCACCTGGCCGTTGGACTGTGGGTGCGCCACCGACGCCAAGTCGAGTCGGATGCCTTCCTTGGAGCAGTAGAGTGCCAAAGCACCCTTTGAGAAATTGGTGTCGTTCTCGGTGATGATGTTGTGGGGGACGCCGTAGCGGACAGCGATGTCCTTGGTGACCCTGGCGGCCGTGGGGTCATCTAGTTTCTTGATGGGCCTGGCCTCAATCCACTTGGTAAATTTATCAACAACCACCAAGAGATGCGTCATGCCGCCTCGAGCGGTCTTGAATGGCTCCACCATATCCAACCCCCAGACGGCAAACGGACATGACAAGGGGATGGTTTTGAGGGCTGAAGCCAGCATGTGTCTGTGCGTGCTGAAGCGTTGGCAGCCTTCACACTTGTTAACCATGTCCACAGCCTCCTCGAGGGCCGTGGTCCAGTAGAACCCGTGGCGGAACGCCTTGGCCACCAGGGTTCTAGAGGCGGCATGATGCCCACACTCACCCTGATGTATGCTTCTGAGGATCTCCTGCCCCTTTTCTAACTCAACGCAGCGTTGGAACACGCCAGTCACGCTACGCCGAACCAGCTCACGACTGATGATGGCGTATGTTGCTGATCGCCGTTGGATCTGCCTTGCCTACGCCTCATCTTGGGGAAGCTCGCCGCGAAGAAGGAAGGCCAAGATGGGTTGAGCCGACGACGGAGCCGACACAGGAGCCAGCTCTGCCTCGACTGGAATATCAGGAGCTTCTGCAGCCCCCGTGCTTGTTGATGTAGTCGCAGGCTCAAGACCTTCTGTCTCTGATGTCGTTGTGGCAGCCGGCACGTGGTCTACCTCCATGATGGCCACCCACTAGGTGTCGAGCCGACAAGATTTCAGGCTTGGCATGACCGAAGTTGTTGTTGTAGCCGGTGAAGCAGTTGTGGCCGGCGAAGCAGTTGTAGCCAGCGCAATAGTTGGAGTCGGCAGAACCAGTGTAGCCGGAAGAGTAGCTATAGCCAGCAAAACTGGCACAACTGACATCGTCGGTACTGAAGGATCGACTAGAACAAAGGTCGACGCCGACTCTGGAGACGACTTGATGGATGGCTTGTGCAGTTGCTCGAGGGAGACGCCGGCTGGGATTGCCTGGCTTGTGGAGCCGATTTTGGCCAAGGTGTTGGCCGCCTTGTTGTCCGCCCTATGGACATGATGGAACTCGCAGCCCTCGAAAGGACCACTGAGCTGCTGGATGAGGAAGCGGTAGTTCGCCATGTTGGTGTCCCTGGTGTCCCATTCACTAGAGACTTGCTGCACCACAAGGTTCGAGTCGCCAAAGCAAAGGATCCGCCGGATGCCAATCTCTCTGGCAAGCCGAAGGCCGTGAGCGAGTGCCTCATACTCAGCAATGTTGTCGGAGGCGGCGAAGTGTATCTGGAGAGCATACTTGAGATGGTCTCCTTTCGGAGACGTCAAGACGATGCCGGCTCCCATACCAGTTCGCATCTTCGAGCCGTCGAAGTGCATCCGCCAATGAGTGGAGTCTGGAGGTGGCGGTGTAAATTGGGTTTCAGCCCAATCGACGAGGATGTCAGCCACCACCTGGGACTTGAAGGTAGTGCGCGGATCGTAGAGGATGTCGTGGTCAGCCATGGAGATGGACCACGTGGCAATCCCTCCCGTGGCATCACGGTTGCCCATGATTTCTGAAAGTGGAGCAGTGCTCACCACAGTGATGGCATGCTCTTGAAAGTATTGCTTCAGCTTTTTTGCGGCAAGGTAAACACAATAACACATCTTTTGATAGTGGGGGTAGTTTTTCTTGGAGGCGGACAAAACCTCACTGAGGTAGTAGATAGGGCGTTGCACTAATAGTACCTTGCCCTCCTCCTTGCGCTCCACTACCAGAACCACACTGACCATGCGAGTGGTTGCCGCGATGTATATGAGGATGGGTTCCCTTTCAGCTGGTGCCGCCAAGATTGGCAGGCTCGAGATGACGCGCTTGAGGTCGTGGAAGGCTTCGTCCGCCTCGTCCTTCCACTCGAACTTGATCGTATTCTTCATCAGTTGGTAGAGTGGAATCGCCTTCTCGCCCAGTCGGCTGACGAACCGGCTAAGGGACGCCAAGCAGCCGGTGAACTTCTGGACATCGAGGATTCGAGCCGACTTCACCATCCGCTCGATGGTTCCAATTTTCTCAGGGTTTGCTTCAATGCCAAGAGCGGACACGAAGAAACCCAAGAGCTTGCCTCCTAGAACCCCAAAGACGCACTTCTCCGGGTTGAGTCGAATCTTCTATTCGTGCAGATTTGCGAATGTCTCTCGCAAGTCTTCGAGGAGACTCAAGTGTTGATTGGTCTTGACGACGATGTCATCCACATAGACGTGGATGTTCCTGCCGATCTGTGGCAGGAGGCATTGTTGCATGCAGCGCTGAAACGTTGCATCAGCGTTCTTCAGACCGAACGTCGTGGTGGTGTAGCAGTAGGCCCCGAAGGGCATGACGAAGGAGGTCTTCAATCGATCAGTCGGATCCAGCTTGATTTGATGGTAGCCAGAATAAGCGTCCAGAAAGGACAACAATTCGCAGCCAGATGTGGAGTCGATCACTTGATATATCCTGGGCAAGGCGAAAGGGTCTTTCATGCACGCCTTATTCAGGCTCGTGTAGTCGATACACATTAGCCATGTGCTGTTCTTCTTCAGCACCAGGACTGGATTGGCCAACCAGTCCATGTGGAAAACCTCCATTATGAAGCCGGTTGCGAGCAGCCGGGTGATTTCTTCTCCAATTGTGCGCCGCTTCCTGATGTCTACTACGCAACCTTCTCCTTGTAGACGTTGTTGGGCCTCCAAGTGCAGAGGTTTGTAGGACAGTAGCAATTTTCCCTCAAGTAGGTGACCTAAGGTTTATCAATTCGCAAGAGGCGTAGGATGAAGATGGTCTCTCTCAAGCAACCTTGCAACCAAATAACAAAGAGTCTCTTGTGTCCCCAACACACCCAATACAATGATAAGTTGTATAGGTGCACTAGTTCGGCGAAGAGATGGTGATACAAGTGCAATATGGATAGTAGATATAGGTTTTTGTAATCTGGAAATATAAAAACAGCAAGGTAATTAATAATAAAAGTGAGCACGAACGGTATTCCAATGCGTGGAAACAAGGCCTAGGGTTCATACTTTCAATAGTGAAGTTCTCTCAACAATGATAACATAATTGGATCATATAACTAGCCCTCAATATGCAACAAAGAGTCACTCGAGAGTCACTAATAGCGGAGAACAAACGAAGAGATTATTGTCGGGTACGAAACCACCACAAAGTTATTCTTTCTGATCGATCTATTCAAGAGTCCATAGTAAAATAACACGACGCTATTATTTCCGTTCAATCTATCCTAGAGTTCGTACTAGAATAACACCTTAAGACACACATCAACCAATACCCTAATGTCACCTAGATACTCCATTGTCACCTCAAGTATCCGTGGGCATGATTAAACAATATGCATCACACAATCTCAGAATCATCTATTCAACCAACACATAGAACTTCAAAGAGTGCCCCAAAGTTTCTACCGGAGAGTCCAAACGTGTGCCAACCCATATGCATAGGTTCCCGATGTCACGAAACCCGCAAGTTGATCACCAAAACATACATCAAGTACTCACATGAATATCCCATTGTCACCACAAATAGACACGTGTAAGACATACATCAAGTGTTCTTAAAGACTCAATCCGATAAGATAACTCCAAAGGGAAAACTCAATTCATTACAAGAAGGAAGAGGGGGAAGAACATCATAAGATCCAACTATAGTAGCAAAGCCCGCGGTACATCGAGATCAAGACATCTCAACAACACGAGAGAGAGAGAGATCAAACACATAGCTACTGGTACATACCATCAGCCCCGAGGGAGAACTACTCCCTCCTCGTCATGGAGATCGCCGGGATGACGAAGATGGCCACCGGAGATAGATTCCCCCTCCGGCAGGGTGCCGAAACGGGCTCCCAATTGGTTTTTGGTGGCTACATAGGCTTGCGGCGGCGGAACTCCCGATCTAGGTTTATTTCTAGAGGTTCTGTATTTGTAAGACCAGATGGCATCGAGAACAAGTCAGGGGGACCCACGAGGGAGTCACGAGCCCCCCAGGCGCGCCCAGGGGGGTGGGAGCGCCTCCCTGGCTTGTGGCTTCCTCGGCACTCCTCTCCGGTATCTTTTTCTTCTGGTATTTTTGATATTTTCCATAAAAAATCAAGGCGAAAGTTTTTTTTCCGTTTGGACTCCATTTGATATTCCTATGTGAAAAAGGTCAAAAACTAGGAAAAAATAGAAAGTGGCACTGGGCTCTAGGTCAATAGGTTAGTCACAAAAATAATATAAAATAGCATATTCATGAATATAAAACATCCAAAGTTGATAATATAATAGCATGGAATGATAAAAAATTATAGATACGTTGGATACGTATCAAGCATCCCCAAGCTTAATTCATGCTCGTCCTCGAGTAGGTAAATGATAAAAACAAAAAATTTGATGTGGAATGCTACCTGACATATATTGTGGCATGAATATTCAGATCCATATGATTCAAGACAAAAAGTTTAATATTGACATAAGAACAATAATACTTCAAGCATACTAACAAAGCAATCATGTCTTTTCAAAATAACATGGTCAAAGAAAGTTATCCTTGCAATATCATATAGTCTGGCTATGCTCCATCTTCCCCACACAACATCTTTAAATCATGCACAACCCAGGTCTTAGTCAAGCAATTGTTTTCACACTTTTACTTTGTCAAACTTTTTCAACTCTCACGCAATACAAGAGCGTGAGCCATGGATATAGCAATATAGGTGAAATAGAATATGGTGGAGGTTGTGAGGCAAAAAGGAGGAGATGGTCACATCGACTCAGCATATCAACGGGCTATGGAGATGCCCATTAATAGATATCAATGTGAATGAGTAGGGATTGCCATGCAAGAGATGCACAAGAGCTATAAGTTTATGAAAGCTCTAAAAGAAACTAAGTGGGTGTGCATCCAACTCGCTTGCTCACGAAGACCTAGGGCAATTGAGGATGCCCATCATTGAATATACAAGCCAAGTTCTATAACGAAAATTCCCACTAGTATATATGAAAGTGACAATATATGAGACTCTCTATCGTGAAGATCATGGTGCTACTTTGAAGCACAAGTGTGGTAAAGTATAGTAGCATTGTCCCTTCTCTCATTTTCTCTCATTTTTTGTTTGGGCTCTTTGGCCTCTTTTTTTTCCTTTTTTTCATTTTAATTTTTTTTGTCGGCTCTTTGGCCTCTTTTATTTTATTTTTATAGTCCAGAGTCTCATCCCAACTTGTGAGGGAATCATAGCTTATTTCCTTTCCTCACATGGGACAATGCTCTAATAATGATGATCATCACACTTTTATTTACTTACAACTCGATTCTTAGAACAAAAGATATGACTCTATATGAATGCCTCCGGCAGTGTACCGGGATGTGCAACGACTCATATGTGACATGTATGAAAGATATGAACGTGGCTTTGCCACAAATACGATGTTAACTACATGATCATGCAAAGCAATATGGCAATGATGGTGCGCGTCATAATAAACAGAACGGTGGAAGTTGCATGGCAATATATCTCAGAATGGCTATAAAAATGCCATGATGGGTAGGTATGGTGGCTGTTTTGAGGAAGGATATACGGTGGGTGTAATGCACCGGCAAAAGTTGCGCGGTACTAGAGAGGCTAGCAATGGTGGAAGGGTGAGAGTGCGTACAATCCATGGACTCAACATTAGTCATAAAGAACTCACATACTTATTGCAAAAGTTTTATTAGTAATCGAAACAAAGTATTAGGCGCATGCTCCTAGGGGAAGGGTTGGTAGGAGTTAACCATCGCGCGATCCCCACCTCCACACAAAGGATGACACTCAATAAAAACATCATGCTCCTACTTCCTAACATAGCGGTTCACCATATGCGCATGCTACGGGAATCACAAATTCTAACACAAGTATTTCTACCAATCCATAATTACTAACTAGCATGAGTCTAATATCACCATCCTTATGTCTCAAAACTATATGCAAAGAATCAAACTTATCATAGTACTCGATGCACTCTATATGAAAGTTTTTATCCCTCTTGGATGCCCATCATATTAGGACTAGATTCATAACCTAAGCAAATTACCATGCTGTTTAAGACTCTCAAAATGATATAAGTGAAGCATGAGAGTAAAAGAAAAAGTACTCCAAAAGATATAAGTGAAAATCGATGAGTAGTTGAATAATTATTTGGCTATGTGAAGACTCTCCCATCTAAGAATTTCATATCCTAAGTACCTTATTCAAACAAAATAAAATGACACTCCAAAGATAGCACGAATCATGTGAATAAGCAAAAAACTTAGGTTCAACGATACTAACCGACAATTGTTGAAGAAGAAAGGTGGGGTGCCAACCGGGGCATCCCCAAGCTTAGATGCTTGAGACTTTTTGAAATATGGGTTGGGGTGTCTTGGTCATCTCCAAGCTTGAGATTTTTTGTCTCCTTAATTCCTCTCATATGGTGGTTTCCAAAATCTTAAAAACTTCACCCACACAAAACTCAACAAGAACTCGTGAGATAGGTTAGTATAAATCAATGCAAAACTATATCATCCTCTACTGTAGAAAATCACTAAAACTATTATTTCACATTGCATACGCTCTGAATATTTAAAACTCCCATCCTCAAATGGAATCATTAAACAAGCAAACATATGCAAACAATGCAAACAAAACAGCAATCTTCCTAAACAGAATAGTCTGTAAAGAATGCAGAATGATCCATACTTAATTAACTCCAAAAATCTGAACAAATTATGAAAATTAAGGCAATTTGTATATAAATCCTCAGCAAAAAGAATCAACCTAAAATCACTCTCTGGATAGAAATTAGAAATGATTTCGTGAGCGCAAAGTTTCTGTCTTTTTCAGCATGATCAAACAACTATCACCCAAACTAATCATAAAGGCTTTACTTGGCACTTTATTGAAACTAAGGCAATAAAACATGATTAATACAGTATCTTAATCATGTGAACACACAAAAACAGTAAGGATACATATTGGGTTGTCTCCCAACAAGCACTTTTCTTTAATGCCTTTCAAGCTAGGCATGATGATTTCAATGATGCTCACATAAAAGATAAGGATTGAAACATAATGGAAGCATCATGGAGCATATGACTAACATATTTAAGTCTAACCCACTTCCTATGCATAGGGATTTTTTGATCAAACAATTTATTGGAGCAAGAATCAACTAGCATAGGAAGATAAAACAAGCATGACTTCAAAAGTTTCAACACATGGAGAGGAAGCTTGATATTATTGCAATATGTAGAAGCATATGATCCTCTCTCATAATAATTTTCAGTAGCATCATGAATGAATTCAACAATATAACCAGCACATAAAGCATTCTTTTCATGATCTACAGGCATAGAAATTTTACTACTCTCCACATAAGGAAATTTATTCTCATCAATAGTAGTGGGAGTATCGTAAAAGACTTGAACACTACGAATAATTTCCACATTAAAAGAGTAATATTCAGTAAGAGGGTACTCATAATTGTGACAAGTTTTATTACCATTCTTCTTTATAGCATAAGTATCATCACAATAATCATCATAGATAGGGGGCATGCTTTCATCATAATAATTTTGATCATTCAAAGTGGGGGAACTAAAAAGATCATCTTCATAAAACATAGCATCCCCAAGCTTGTGGCTTTGCATATAATTAGCATCATGGGTATTCAAAGAATTCATACTAACAACATTGCAATCGTGCTCATCATTCACATATGTTATGCCAAGCATTCTATGTAATTCTTCTTTTAGCACCTGAGCACAAATTTCATTTCCATCATTTTCATGAAAGACATTAAAAAGATGAAGCATATGAGGCAACATTAATTCCATTTTTTTAGTTTGTAGTGTGCTTTTAATAAACTAAACTAGTGATAAAACAAGAAACTAAAAGATTCGATTGCAAGATCTAAAGATATACCTTCAAGCGCTAACCTCCCCGGCAACGACGCCAGAAAAGAGCTTGATGTCTACTACGCAACCTTCTCCTTGTAGACGTTGTTGGGCCTCCAAGTGCAGAGGTTTGTAGGACAGTAGCAATTTTTCCTCAAGTAGGTGACCTAAGGTTTATCAATCCGCAGGAGGCGTAGGATGAAGATGGTCTCTCTCAAGCAACCCTGCAACGAAATAACAAAGAGTCTCTTGTGTCCCCAACACACCCAATACAATGATAAGTTGTATAGGTGCACTAGTTCAGCGAAGAGATGGTGATACAAGTGCAATATGGATAGTAGATATAGGTTTTTGTAATTTGAAAATATAAAAACAGCAAGGTAATTAATAATAAAAGTGAGCACGAACGGTATTGCAATGCATGGAAACAAGGCCTAGGGTTCATACTTTCACTAGTGAAGTTCTCTCAACAATGATAACATAATTGGATCATATAACTAGCCCTCAACATGGAACAAAGAGTCACTCCAAAGTCACTAATAGCGGAGAACAAATGAATAGATTATTGTCAGGTATGAAACCACCACAAAGTTATTCTTTCTGATCGATCTATTCAAGAGTCCGTAGTAAAATAACACGAAGCTATTCTTTCCGTTCAATCTATCCTAGAGTTCCTACTAGAATAACAACTTAAGACACACATCAACCCAGACCCTAATGTCACCTAGATACTCCATTGTCACCTCAAGTATCCGTGGGCATGATTATACGATATGCATCACACAATCTCAGAATCATCTATTCAACCAACACATAGAACTTCAAAGAGTGTCCCAAAGTTTCTACCGGAGAGTCAAAACGTGTGCCAACCCATATGCATAGTTTCTCGATGTCACGAAACCCGCAATTTGATCACAAAACATACATCAAGTAAAACATGAATATCCCATTGTCACCACAGCTAGACACGTGCAAGACATACATCAAGTGTTCTTAAAGACTCAATCCGATAAGATAACTCCAAAGGGAAAACTCAATTCATTACAAGAAGGGAGAGGGGGAAGAACATCATAAGATCCAACTATAGTAGCAAAGCCCGCGGTACATCGAGATCAAGACATCTCAAGAACACGAGAGAGAGAGAGATAAAACACAAAGCTAGTGGTACATACCCTCAGCCCCGAGGGGGAACTACTCCCTCCTCATCATGGAGATCGTCGGGATGATGAAGATGGCCACCGGAGATGGATTCCCCCTCCGGCAGGGTGCCGGAACGGGCTCCCGATTGGTTTTTGGTGGCTAAAGATGCTTGCGGCGGCGGAACTCCCGATCTAGGTTTATTTCTGGAGGTTTCTGTATTTATAAGACGAGATGGCATCGACAATAAGTCAGGGGGACCCACGAGGGAGTCACGAGCCCCCAGGCGCGCCTAGGGGGTGGGCGCGCCTCCCTGGCTCGTGGATTCCTCCAGACTTGTCTCCGTTATCTTTTTCTTCTAGTATTTTTGATATTTTTCATAAAAAATCACGGCGAAAGTTTTATTCCGTTTGGACTCCGTTTGATATTCCTATCTGAAAAAGGTCAAAAACAAGGAAAAAGAAAAACTGGCACTGGGCTCTAGGTCAATAGGTTAGTCCCAAAAATAATATGAAATAGCATATTCATGCATATAAAACATCCAAAGTTGATAATATAATAGCATGGAACGATAAAAAAATTATAGATATGTTGGATACGTATCACTTCCCCTCGGCGATGGAGTGCAAGGGTTGTTTCACCGGCTTGGCATTTGGCCGCACATGAAGCTTGTGCTTGGTGTACTTCCTCGGAACTCCTAGCATGTCTTTTGGAGACCATGCAAAGATGTCCCGATTCTCACGGAGGAAGTCGACGAGCTCACCTTCCTATTTGGTGCTAAGATTAGCACCGATGGTGACGCACTGCTTGGGGTTCGCAGGGTCGAGTGGCACCTGCTTGGTCTCCATGGTCGGCTTGAATGAACCTTCGCCAGCCGACTGGGATGGTGGATTAGGGATCGCCGGCTGTTCGGTAGCCTGAGCCACGAGCCGGTCGGTCTGCCTCTTTTCCTGAGCAATCACCAAGGCGTCGGCCAGACGGCTGCTGTCTTGTGCACATTCGAGCGACTTCTTGTAGTCGCCAGCGATGGTGATGATGCCCTTTGGACCCGGCATCTTCATCTTGAGGTAGGCGTAGTGGGGGATGGCCATGAATTTGGCCAGAGCCGGCCTGCCCAGAAGCACGTGGTAGGGGCTGTTGAGATCCACCACCTCGAACCAGATTGGTTCTCGACGGAAGTGTGCCTTGTTGCCGAAGAGGACATCCAGCTGTATTTTACCGATCGGCGAGCAGGACTGTCCTAGCACGATGCGGTGGAAGACAGTGTTGGTCAGCTGGAGGTCCCTCTCCTTTGGCCCAAGCTTGAGCAATGTGTCGTGATAGAGGATGTTTATGCTGCTGCCGCCGTTGACCAACACCCGGGAGAACCGGCAAGTGAGCCTTTTGGAGGCGAAGGTAGGGTCGAGGACGACTACGTATGAGCCAGGTTTGGCATCACTACAGGATGGTCAGCCCGACTCCATGTAATGGGCTTTTCAGACAAATGCACGAATTGGGGAACCGGGGGGACTGTGGCGTTCACCTCACGTTGGCGTTGTCGCTGGCTATGTTGTCATCACCCTTGCTAGTGAAGACAACGTAAGCTCCGTCTTGGTGAGGATACTCGTCGTGGAGATGACCGTCGTTGTGAGGCGGCGGTGGTGGAGCCGGAGCCGGCCCAGGAGCCGGAGCACGAGGTGCAGCAGCTGCCGCAGGGGGAGCCGACAGACCCTCTCCTCGCGACAGTCGCTGTGCAAAGCTGCACTATCGGAGGGTATGAGTGGCCAGCTTCGCCCCGTATGCATCCTGCATGGCGCGTCGAGCATTTGCTCGAAAGTGAGCTTGGGCTGCCAGTTGTTCTTGCTGGTCCGCTGCCGCTGAAAGCCGGCTTGAGTAGCCGGCGCATCTTCCTCCACGCTAGCCACCTGCTTGCTTGTGGAGCGCGAATCAAGTTGATCCGCCTTGCGCTCGTTGTTCTGGCCGCCTCGGTTGCCGCCAGCCGGCTTGGGAGTAGACAGCGTGGGAACAATTTTGTCCAAGGCGGTGACCTTGACCCGCATCGCGGAGTCGACCGTGGCGTACTTGTCCGCCTTGGCCATGAGCACCGCCAGAGAGGTGCGCTCGGAGCACATGAGCTTGTGCTTGAGTAGAGTGTCGTCTCGGCAGCCGTCAATGAAATATTGAATGGCTTGTACCTCATGCACTCCTTCGCAAGAGTTACGCAGCTCCGTCCAATGCGTGACATAGTCTCAAAGGGGTTCGTCAGGCCTCTGGACGCACATGGCCAGCTCGCGAGGCCGGCCAGGGCGCTTATATGTGCCAGTGAAGTTGCGCGAATGCCTCCTCAAAGTCAACCCAAGAGTTGACGCTGCCGGTTGGAAGATTGTTGAGCCATGTCCTGGCCGAGCCGGCCAGCATGAGAGGCACGTAGCGGACTGGTACGCGCTTATTGCCCCGAGCGATGCCGACTGCGGTGGTGTAGTCGATCAGCCAGCCTTCTCGCTTGGTTGTGCCATTGTACTTGGGGGTGTCCCGAGGGAGAGTGAAGCCTCTAGGAAACGGCTCACTCGGATCCGGGGGCCGAAGCACGCCGGACCAATGGGACCATACTCCTCAAGGAGGGCCGACTACGCGAGGAGGTTGAGGCGTCTGCGAGCATCATTATCGTTGTGAGGAACACGAGGGCCGATCCAGGCTGAGATCGGAAGGGTGTCCTAGGACATTGTAGCGTTGGCCCCCTCCCGACACCTCGGACGAGGAACCTCACGCACCGAATCCCCCTCGTCGCCAGCATCTCTATGATGTCGGCCTGAAGATGGCTCGCTCTGGCGCAGAGAACTCCGGTCTTGACTGCCCTGGCCATTCCGGCCGGAAGTGCGATGCAAGGAAGAATCCTCGGCATGATGACGGCCGCTGGGGTTGAGGTGCGCTCCGGGGTCAGCTCCCGGAGACACCGACCGTGCATGACCAGGGTCAAGAAGAGACTGCTGCTTATTAGCGGCTTCAAGGAGATCCTTGACCCGCTTCTCCTGAAGGACACGCTCCTCGCCCTCCAAACTTGGCATTTCTGCCATAGCCGCCTGATCAGCCCGCAAGTTGGCCGCGGGGGTATCGTAGATGGGTTGCTTGCAACCTAACCTATCGGCAATGACCCGGCCACGGCCGCGGACCGAGCCGTCTAGGACCATCAGGAGCCGGAGTGAGGCCATAAGCGGAGTTATACTTGCGCTGCGCGGCTCCATCCGGCGCTTGGCAGCGGCGATAACAATGCCCTCCTCCAGGGTCTGCCTGCGAGCCTCCTCGAGCAAGGCCCGAGCGTCGGTGGGGTTTGCAGAGGCGGCGATAGGCGTCTTCAAGGTGGCAAGGGTAGCATGAAGCGTATCGGAAGCACCCGTAGCGGGGTCAGCCACCTCTGCTGACGCCTTGCCGTGAGGCTTGCCAGTGCCGCCGCCAATGACCATCACCTCCATGAGATTGGAGACGACAACGACGTGGTGAGGGGCAAGACACCCCGCAGATGATGGTGGACCATTGAAGACAAGCACCTCGCTAGGGTACTCGTCCTGCACAGGCACCTCTTCGAGGGAGAGCATGCTGAAGATGGCGCACAACGCGTCGATGTCGATGCACATGCCAAGGTAGCGAGGCTCATCATCGAGGCGCAAGTTACTGAAGAGGACGTCGAGGTTTGCAATAGCAGTGATGACGACGTTGGGGAGCGACTCGTCGTCAGAATCCTCGTCAGAGTCCATGAGACGGACTGGAACATCAACCTGCATCGCAGAAGCCTCCTCGAGGGCAGGCTCCACGGGCATGCTGGTCGATCGAGACGCGAGGCGTCCGACGGTGTTTGCGAAGGGCCACGCCCGGAGCATAACTCCGGCCGATGCCGCGGAAGGCCCCACAGTGGGCGCCAAATGTTGGTGTTTACTCACGACATAAGCCATGGGGTAGGCTAAAGATATGAGGTGGAGACCGAAAGGACACCGACGGGCTCCAGGAGCGGCGTTGGTAGCGGGGGACGCACGATGTACCCAGGTTCGGGGCTCTCCGTAGAGATAACACCCATAGTCCTGCCGGAATGTATAATGCACCAGAGTGGTTACAGTGTGCTCCTTGAGCTGTTCGATGGAGGAGGAAGGAGGAGCTGCCGGCTCGCTACTACCTCTCTTGTATGGGTGTGTGTGTGTGCATTTGGCCGACCCTCTGCATTGAGGGGGGTCGGGGGTTTTATAGACGAACCCACCAACCTACAATAAGGATAAAAGTACAAAGGAGGGACACGGCTGGCAGCCTCGCCGTCTGGCCTGGGGGTCCACAGTGGTCTTGTCTTGTCGCTAAAGGGCCCCGCCGGCTGCGAGGTCCCATCTAGCTATGGGACCCGTCGGCTAGCCAATGACGATATCGCGTAAGGCCAACGCAGGACACATGTAGTACGTTCAGCGTCGTCTTGCGAGATTCGTCATGGGTTGCCAGTACGGCCGTCTCAACTATTCCCACGGCGAGTGTGGTAATGGAGTGGGTGTTTGACGGGCTGACACTGTACGGGGATGATGGATCGGAGCCAGAGTAGGCCAGCGGCGTGGCCGCCGACACTATACCTATCATGCGCTCTAATCATGTACCCACGCTAACGTGTATTCAGCTTTAATCATAGGGTCTCTTCATGACCTACGGTTTGATGTGACTTGAGCTCCCCGGCTGGCTAGCGGCCTCGCCAGCCGGCCTAGGAACGGTCATCTCGCCTCTAGCTGGTAGATGCCTCTCAGACGGCCAGAAGGAGGTAGACATCTCGCTCCTAGCCATAGGTGATTCCTAGCCGAATAGGAGAAGTTGACTGTCTCGCCCCTAGCCCGCAGGAGCTTCCTAGACGGCCAGGGGGATTCGGCTGCATGGAGAGAGTTGTGCTTTTCCTTCAATATAGAAGGCAAAGGAGTAGTCTCGATGAATCTACCCCGGGGTTATCCCCCCCCCCCCCGTCAATTGTTGTTACTAGATGAAGAAACCTTCTTTCCTTTGTTACCAGTGTTCCTAGGTTTAACTTGTGGAACAAAGTTAGACAAGAGTAATCGTTTGGCTAGATAAGAAGAACTCTTCTTCCGAAGATCATCATTGATTGCTTTTAAGAACTCATGCTCTTGCTCCAAGTTGAGCTTCTCGAAGCGTAGCTTCTCATGGGTTCTTGCAAGCTCTCTATGAATTTCTAGAGTAGTCTCATGAGTTAACTTAAGAGTTTTTTATTCTTGAGTTAGTCGTTCAATTTGTTTCTTATCATTATCATTCGATTTCTCTTGACTAGCATGATAAATAGCAAGTTCAATTTCAGTGCATTCACTAGTTTTATCTAGAAGCAAGTCATCTTCTCCTAACAAGTCATCCCCATCACTATTGAAATCAAAATACTTAGGATGTGATACCTTGGGGCCTTTAGCCATGAAGCAGTTTCCAACTCCCTCATTTGGTGAATCAAATAAGTCGTAGGAGTTGGTGGAAACAAGCGCAATCCCGGCAACACCTTCATCTTGATTGTAGTCGGAGTGGGAGTGATAACTTCTCTCGGAGTGGTGATCAGACTCGGAACCAGACATCCATTCACCAACATGAGCTTGATGTCTTCTTCTTGAACCTCTCTTGGTGTATTTGTCCTTCTTCTCCAATTCCTTGCCTCTGTGTGAGTGTCTTCGTTCATATTGATCTTCTCTACTCCTTCTCTCTCTATGAGGTGACTCATCTCTTGAGCTTCGTCTTCGAGGTGACTCCTCTCTTCTTTTGTAGGTAGCCGAGCACTCATTTGAGTATTGTCCGGGCTTCTCACAATTGTAGCAGTTTCGGTCAGGACTGGACAAACGCTTCTCATCATGTCTTGAACTTGAGCTTCTTTCTTTGTGTCTACTCTTGTAGAACTTGTTGAATTTTCTGACCATGAGGCTTATCTCTTCATCAGTGACAATATTGTGTTTTGAAGTAGCGGGAGCATCACATGAAGCTTTATAAGCACCGCTTGACTTGTTCTGCAGCTCTACTTTGTCCTTGAGTGACATCTCATGAGCAACAATCCTACCAATGACTTAAGTTGGCTTGAGATCTTTGTAATTTGGCATCATTTGGATCAATATGCACACTATGTCATTCTTGCCATCAAGAGTTAAGTATCTTCTTGATGATGAATTTGTTGGTCATCTCTTCGCTTCCTATGCTGGCAATCTCATTCGTGATGAGAGCTAGCCTAGAGTACATGTCAGCGACTCTTTCACCATCCTTCATCTTGAACTTGTCAAGCTAACTTTGAAGCACATCCAACTTAGATTCCCTGACAGAATAAGTACCTTCGTGCATATCAACCAAAGTATCCCAAATTTCTTTTGCATTCTCAAGATGACTGATTTTGTTGAATTCTTCGGGGCAAAGGCAGTTGAAGATGATATCGCAGGCTTGAGCATTAAGTTGTAACATCTTCAATTCATCAATTGTCGCATCACAATCTAGTTCATGCCCTTCTCCAAATAAGTTACCTTGCACACCAACACGAATAACAACCCAAACATGAGGATTAAAGCCAAGTGTGTGCATTTTCATTGTATGCTTCCAACTAGCAAAATTAGTGCCATCAAAGTAAGGACCTCTATGATAATTTCCCTCACTAGATGCCATACTCTCCTAGGTTGCTAAACCAATGAAATGGAGACCAAAGCTCTGATACCAGTTGTAGGATCGAAAGTATGTATAGAGGGGGGTGATTAGACTACTTGACAATATTATTATTTTTTGCCTTTTCCCAATTTTACTTGAGAGAATGCTACGACAGTTATAACAAGTCAAGTACACCCCACACATGTAGTCCTAACAGTATAGCAGCGGAAAGTAAACATGCAAGTGTAAATAGAGGAGTAAGGAAGGAGATCAAAAGCATGAGGTTCACACGGCGATTTTTGGCATGGTTCCGATAGGTGGCGCTATTATACGTCCATGTTAGTGGAGACTTCAACCCACTGATGGTAACGGCTGCGAGAGTCTGCGGAGGGCTCCACCCACGGAGGGTCCACAAAGAAGCGGCCTTGTCTATCCCACTACGGGTTCCGTCCACGGAGGACTCGCCTTACTCACGGTAGATCTTCACGAAGTAGGCGATCTCCTTGCCCTTACGAACATCTTAGTTCAACTCCACAACACGAAGTAAGAGGCTCCCAAGCGGCACCTAACCAATCTAGGAGGCACCACCCTCCAAAAGGTAATAGGGGTATATCAATGAATTCCTTGCTCTTGTGCTTCTAAAGATAGTCTCCTCAACACAAATCACTCTCTCACAGAATATGCATGGATAGGAGAGGTTGATTTGGTGGAAAGCAGTTTGGGGAGGCTAAAGATCAAGTTTCAAATGATTGCATTGGAATATCTTGGTCTCAATAGGTGGTTCTCTCTCAGAAAATTGATCTAGAAATGAAGTGTGTGTTCTGAGTGCTTCTCCCACAAATGAGAGGTGTGTCAAGGGGTCTATATAGGCAGCAGCCAAATCCAACCGTTACACACAAAAGAGCAAACTCGGTGGTACCGACCAACACTAAAGGTGTGAACTTTGGAATATCGGTGAGACCGATATATAAAACTCGGTGGCACCGAAAAGGTGATTAACGGTTAGATGGGCAAACTCGGTGGCACCGATACTCAAACTCGAAAATTCAGAGTTCGTGTATCTTAGCAACAGAATGTTGGTCACACTGAACTCGGTAGCACCGATGCAGTCTCGGTTGTATCGATTTGGTGGGAATGGCTAGGGATATGCCTGAGGTTGAAACTCGGTGGGTCCGATGTGGCATTGTTGGTGACACCGAATTTGTAAATGTGGAACTTGACAGAGTGGAAATGTGGGAAAAATGACAGAGTTTTTTGGTGGCTAACTTTGAGCATTTGAGCAATCAGTTCATTTTACTACCTCAGCCCCTTTTAATAGTATTGGCTTTCCTATGGACTCAAAAGTGATTTCTGACAAATATCAAATGAAGAGTCTTCTAGCTTGAAGCTTGAGCCAATATTATTCGTTTCTTGCATCCACGGGCATCTCCACATAAACCTTAAGCCATAACATCTTTTGAACTTTTCTGAAATATACTTGGAAAACACATTAGTCTAATGATGCATATGTTGTGATCAATTATCAAAACCACCCTAGGGAGAAATTGTGCTTTCACCTTTCTCTTCTTAGCTTCTTTCTCGACTACTTTGGTTTTCTTCACTTCTAATGCAGAAGTGGGACTTTATTCACCTTTTTAAGACTTTGGTGAAGGTGCAATTTCTTCAGGCATTGCATAGGCAGTTGCAGTCCTGGCAGATTCTTTAGCAGTTTCATCAGCAACGGGTATGTCAGCATCAGGTTATTCATCTTCATCAGCCAAGTATAGAGTGTATCTGGCGTGAGGAATTGATGGTTGCGCTGGGACTGCAACCCTATTGTTGTCCTCAGCAATGGCGTGAGTAGAAGCCTTGACAAACCTCACTTTGACGCCCTTACTTTCAGCTTGAAGACTCGTGTATTTGTTAGTGAGGGTTTTCAGCTCAACTTGAGTGGAGACAAGTTGCTCTGGTGACAAGGTCAGAAGATTTTGTTGCAAAAACTTCTCCTCTTGAGCCATTGCTCTCTGAGCTTGTTTTGCTTGCTGAGCCTTCCAATTTTCTTTGTTTATGAATGAGGTCACCATGTGACTGGGTCCAGGTGGAAGGTGCAAGTAATCAATGGATGTGTTGGGATCTTTGCACTAAATATCGATGAAATTCAGTATCACCTTCGGATCCAGTGCTAGAGGAATGGTGGAACCCTTAGCTTGTGCAACCCTTGCTTGTTTCTGGTGATGGCTTGAAGGGTTTCCTCGTCATATTCATCACTTTCCTCTGATGCAGATGGAACATTCAGGACAACTCTGTTAGGACTGGGCCTTATTCCTCGCCCAGCAGTCATCTTTATCTTCAGTATGCCGCTTGAGGATTTGTGGGCAGTACCAGAAGCTGATGGTTTAGAGGGAATTGAGGACCATGTTGATTGCTGACTCGACTGGGGCTGCAGAGAAGGTGAAGACTTTGTTGCAGTTGAGGACATTGCAAGCGTTGAGGACTTTGCAGCCATAGTTGATTCTGCCTGAGGAATTTGTTGTTTGGAAAGTGTTGTTGAGGACTTTGGTTTGACACCAGATTTCTTCACCAGTGCCTTCTTGGGAGGTTGTTCTATGACAGAAGCCTCGACAGCAAAGGAGGAGGCAGCAGCAGTTGCAGCAGCAGAATCCTTGCTGAGCTTGTTCGCTGCTTCGTTGTCATTTTTCCTTAGTTTTGCCAAATACTGGGCCTTCTCATGAGAATAGTCTTCAATTGTGAGCATGCTTGAGGGATGGGCAGTTTTTGTTGTTCCACAGGAGGTCTGGAGCAAGGAGTCTTGATGGCAAACTTCTTGGCATACTTAGGAGTGACAGACATGTATCTCTTCCACTCCTGAGCCCATCTCCTTTCAATCTTTTGAAGCCTAATCTTGCCCTTCGCAAATGTTTCTTTCCCATAGATGTTTTCATCTAGTGTGCAATAGTCAGCATAGATGTCCTCGGGAATCTCAAAGGAAGTGTTCTTTTCTAGCTTCTTGCCACCCTTCTATTGCTTGTCATCCTCCATTTTCTTTAGTTGAGGACTTTGCTGAGGAATTTGAACTCTGGAGGAATCTGATGACACAGGTATATGTTCTTCAAGGAATGTTGCAAATTTGTTAAGTTGATGAGAACCTAGTGATTCATGAGCTGACATTTTGTATGTGTGAACAAAGTAAAGGTGCGAAGAATTTGGAGTGGTCATATGCGTTCTCAGATTTAAGGAATTTAAAAAATGACTCATGATGAGGAATTTGACCAATATAGTGTTGAAGAATTTCGCTAAGCATTCTGATCTTGGGTTTGAGAGTTGTGCAGATTCGGAAATTTACACAATTGGGGAATCTTGTGAATAATTTAGTAACTAAGAGAAATTCGTCGGGTGTTCTAGACATGGGTGTGTTCATCTGAAGGATTTTCTGAGGAATAACAGATTTCACATATCGAAGGAAAATAAATGGATCAATAGGGGTATTAATATTAGATTTTAATTACCCGTGTGAAGAACACGATGAACGGACGAAGTGAAAAATGGAGCTCGTTAGTTCAGATCTCCAATGCCCTCACTCGGCGACTGAAGACACCTACGACGATGGCGAAGGGAGATGAACGGTGAAGTCGAGGTAGCGAAGTTGTTCCTCACCGGCGACGAATATTCCCAGCGACGACGCTAGGGGTAGAGCTTGAGCGGGGGAAGATGAAAGCGAGAGAAAGAGATTTCACTGGAGGGTGTAAGGGGCTATTTATAGCTCAGGTGAAAACAGTCCGAAGCGAAACTTTTAGACCGAACTTCCCATGCCCTTTCCTCTCTCCATGACACGTGTTACCCACGTACGAAGCGGTGGAGATAGTGGAGATCGTGGTTATCCTATCGTGAGTAGTGGGCGCAGTTAGAGTGGTAACGGCACAAAAATTGAAGTTTGACCGGCGACGAATATTTCCAGCGACGACGCTAGGGGTAGAGCTTGAGCGGGGGAAGATGAAAGCGAGAGAAAGAGATTTCACTGGAGGGTGTAAGGGGCTATTTATAGCTCAGGTGAAAACAGTCCGAAGCGAAACTTTTAGACCGAACTTCCCATGCCCTTTCCTCTCTCCATGACACGTGTTACCCACGTACGAAGCGGTGGAGATAGTGGAGATCGTGGTTATCCTATCGTGAGTAGTGGGCGCAGTTAGAGTGGTAACGGCACAAAAATTGAAGTTTGAAAATTTGGAGGATTTTGTAGCAAAGTATTCAGCTCATAAAGAATCACTCAGGACTTGGTGTCAATTAGAATGCATATGAAGAATTGAGAATAGTTTGGGTTGAGCTTAGCATAGAGGGGAGTCGGGTCCGATCACATTCACTTAGATGAAAATCCTACTTGAAAACTTAGCAATAAGTGAATGAAGTTTAGGACATTGAAACCTCGTGTATAGTCAACGAAAATAATCAGAAAATTTGGAATACATGACAAATTTGAAGACTTTGAAAATTTGAGGAATTTGCATAAAGTCTTAGTTTTGAAGAATTTCAACTTTGAAGAATTTAAAATTGAAGAATTAAAAAATTTGGTGGTGGCGTGACCCACCGTATAAGAATGATGATTTTAGGCGTCGCGTACAATTGTCGTAGGGCCCTGAGAATCAAATTCTTTATTAACTTCTTCACACTTAGAGTGTTATTCTTGATTGATTGAAGAAAAACGTTACTTCATGTGTTGCTCATCTAAGTCATCAATTTTGCATAAGTGTTAGGATGTGTGCATTTTTACACAACATTCGGAGATTCTAGGATATTTATCTCACACCAAAACTTGCAAAATATTTTCTCATCCAAGAGCTAAGTGAAGCTATCAGCTAGCTAGCCATGAGTCTTCACATCGTCGATGATGATGTTGCCCTTGAGTACATGATCACAAAGAAAAAGATGACGAATCTGGATGTGCTTGGTCTTTGGGTGTTGTATTGGGTTGTAGGCGATCTTGTTTGCACACTCATTGTCGTAGTAGAGGGGCACATTCTTCATGTTGATGTCATAGTCCTTGAGGGTTTGCTTCATCCACAACAATTGAGCGCAGCAAGAGCTAGCAACAATGTATTCAGCTTCAATAGTGGAGAGTGATACACATTTCTGCTTCTTTGAGGACCAACAAACTAAGGAGCGTCCGAGGAAATGACATGTGCATGAAGTTGACTTGTGATCCACACTGTCACCAGCATAATCAAATTCAGAATATCCAACGAGGTGAAGAATTTAGCCCTTGGGGTACCATAATCCAAGTGTTGGTGTGTAAGCTAGATATCGAAGAATATGTTTCATAGCCTTATGGTGTGATTCCTTCGGTTTTGCTTGGAAACATGCACACATGCAAAAACTAAGCATACTGTCTGACATAGATGCACATAGGTACAATAAAGAGCCAATCATAGAGCGATATACGTGCAGATCGAAATCTATACCATTTTCGTCAGTGGAGAGGTCACTGTTGGTAAGCATAGGAATTTTGACGCCTTTGTATTCATTCATACCGAATTTCTTCAGGACATCCTTGAGGTATTTCTCTTGAGAGATGAAGATGCCATTGTGTTGTTGAAAAATTTGAAGACCTAGGAAGAATATCGGCTTTCCCACCATAGCCATTTGATATTCTTCACCCATCATGTAGGAAAATTCATCACTGTAACATTTGTCAGTACAACCAAAGTTAATATCGTCCACATATATTTGGCATACAAACAATTCATTATCATAGCATTTTGTGAAAAGAGTGGGATTGAGTGAACCGGGTTTGAAGCCTTTCTTCACAAGGAATTCCTTCAATGTATCATACCACGCCTGACGGGCTTGCTTGAGGCCATAGAGTGCCGTTTTGAGTTTGAAGACTTTGTATGGATATTTCGGGTCTTCAAAACTAGGGTGTTGAGCAACATATACTTCTTCCTCAAGCTTACCATTCAGGAATGCACTTTTCACATCCATTTGATAGAGTGTAATATTGTGATGGTTAGCATAAGAAAGAAGTATGTGAATAGCTTCAAGTCTAGATACAGGTGCAAAAGTTTCATCAAAGTCAATTCCTCCAACCTGTGTGTAGCCTTGGGCTACAAGTCATGTCTTTTTCCTCACAACCTGACCATCCTCATCTTGCTTGTTTTGGTAGATCCACTTGATGCCGATGATATTGTGCTTGCGACGATCAGGTCTTTTGACGAGTTCCCATACCTCATTTAGCTTGAATTGAAGAAGTTCATCTTGGATCGCTTGAATCCACTTAGGCTCCATGAAGGCTTCATCAACTTTTGAGGGTTCTCTGATAGACACAAAGGAGAAATGCCCACATAAGTTAACTAAATGTGAAGCTTTTGAGCGAGTGAGGGGACCTGGCACATTGATTTCATAGAGGATTTTGTCAATTTCCACTTCATTTGCAATCCTCGGATGGGTTGGTTGAAGACTATGGTTGGGATGAGGAATTTGATCTGGAGCATTTCCCTCACGCGCACCCGCTTGAATTTAATCACTGATCGGGACGACTTCTTCAACAAGAGGTTGTTCCTCAGTAGGGATGATATCTTCAGTAGCCTTTTGCTTAATAGCTTCCTCGGGAGTCAATTTATCTTGCACATGAGGGAGTTTCTCTCTTTGCGAGCCATTAGTTTCATCGAACTGCACATCTACAGTTTCAAATTTTTTGTTGTGATAGGTTTCGAAGACTGTGTAGATGTGTGAGTCCTTTCCGTAGCCCAGCATAAAACCCTCATGTGCTTTAGGTGCAAATTTTGAGCTATGAAGAGGATCTCTAATCCAGCATCTTGCACCGAAGACTTTGAAATAACTTACATTGGGTTTCTTGTCAGTGAGGAGTTCGTATGAAGTCTTATTGAGGAATTTGTGAAGATGTACCCTTTTGATGATGTCGCAAGCACTGTTCATTGCCTCAGGCCAAAAGCAACAAGGAGTCTGATATACTTCAAGAATAGTCCATGTCATTTCAAGCAGAGTCATGTTCTTGCGCTCAACGATGCCATTCTGTTTAGGGGTATAAGGAGCACACAATTCATGAGTAATACAAAGTTCATCAAGATAATCATCAATTCCAGTATTCTTGAATTCTGTCCCATTGTCACTCCTGATGTGTTTGATGTTGACGCCGAAGTTCGTCGAGGCCCTTGAGGAAAATCGTTTGAAGACTTCTTGCACTTCATTTTATACAGAATGATATGCACCCAAGTATAATGAGAATAATCATCAACGATGACAAAGCCATATAGAGATGTTGCATTGGTTAGAGTAGCATAATGAGTAGGTCCAAATATATCCATATGAAGCAATTCAAATGGAAGAGTAGTAGTCATGATAATCTTCGAGGGGTGTTTGGATCTGGTCATCTTTCCACACTCACAAGTCCCGCATAGATGGTCCTTGAGGAATTTGACAGTTTCGATGCCAATGACATGCTTCTTCTTTGCCAGTGTGTGCAAATTCCTCATGCCTGCATGACCAAGTCGTCGATGCCATAGCCAACCTTCTCAGGTTTTTGCTAGTAGACATGTGGCTGCTTGAGGACCTGTAGAGAAGTCGACAATATACAAGTCTCCTCTCCTAAAGCCCTCGAAGACTTTGGATTTGTCAGATTCCATGATGAATACACATCTATATTTTCCAAAGATGACAATCATATCAAGATCACAAAGCATTGAGACTGACATGAGGTTAAACCCAAGGGATTCGACAAGCATGACTTTTGTCCATGTGTCGATCCTTAGAGATAGCAACTTTACCAAGTCCCAATACCTTGCTTTTACCTTTGTCAGTGTAGGTGATATGCTTCAGTGGTGATGGAGTCAGTGGGATATTCGTAAATTAGCTTTTATCACGAGTGATGTGATTTGTACATCCACTGTCAAGAACCCACTCTATGTTCTTGGGTTGATCATATTGCAGATGAATTAATACTGCTTACCATCTCATATGCTTCAGATTGAAGAATATGATATCAATTTCATCAGACTTGAATTTCATCACAAAAATAAATTTGAGGACATAATAAGGACGTGTGAAATGATAGGTCATTTCATCATGATTTAGCTTGCATCCTTTCAAGCAATTTCCTTAGGTCTCCAACAAATTCTTCACATGACGACTTTCATCTGGAGACCTTGCCTGCAGAAGTGATTAGTTCGATTTCTTCACCACCCACATCTGAAGGGGTGGTAAAGAGTTCATCATCCTGTGAGCACCATATGAGAATGGAGGCATTGAAGCTAGTGCATTCTTTTCACAGTAGGGGGTTAGAGTACTCAAATGAATAGGCAGAGAAATTCTTTGAAGACTTATGAACATAGTGATTTGAGGAATAGTGCACATATTACTGTCCATTGTAATCTCCCTACATATCATAAGCATTAGTGCGAGTACGAGCATTGTTTTGACCATCTGAGGAATTTGATCCTCGTGAATACTTTCATCCACCTGAGGAATTTTATTTTGGGTTCCTGTTCTTCACTGGTGGTGTCATGAGCACATTCACCTGAAGACTTTCCAAGCAACTTTTGGGAAACCCAAGTTATTCTCAAGGGTGGTCCATTCCAACAGTTAGTTCCAACATATAGAGCAAATACTTCACTAGCTTGATTTTTGAACAGTTTATATTTGAAGTCAAATGACTAATAAGAGGAATAATAAATTTCACATGCAAAGCCTGTTAGAGTGGATGGATCAATGGGAGGTCCTTTAGCAGCAACCCATGAGGTTTTGGGGTACTACTCAGGTTTCCAGTATGATCCATCAATGTTCTGTTTTCTCTCAAAGTCAATGCCCTCTTTCCTCGGGTTCTTGTTCAGAATCTGCGTTTTGAACACATCGCAAAGGGTTTGATGCCCTTTGAGACTTTTGTATATGCCTGTCACATACAATTCCTTCAATCTTGCATTTTCGTGAGTAGCATTTGTGGTTTCCTCAAGTGAAGAATTTGATACCACAAGAACAGTTGAGGAATTTGTAGCAGTAGAAGCATTTGAGGTTTCATGTGAAGAATTAGTAGTTTCACGTTTGATGCATTTCAGACATGGTGGAATGAATTCTTCCTGAGCGGTACTAATCTGTTGAGCAAGTAATGAATCATTTTCCATTCAAAGATCATCATAGGACATTTCCAACTTCTCAAGATTTATCTTCCTTTGAAGAAATTCATAGGAAAGCTTCTCGTGATCAGCCAAGAGTACCATAACAATCTTGAAGACTATCAAATCTGGACTGAAGACTTTGAGCATCTTCAGTGAGGATTTGAGTACAATTGATTTCATCTTTCAACAAATCATCGTTGTTGTCTAGCAGTTTCTGAAGCTTTTCAATAGCACTTTGTTGCTTAGTGGCAATGTTGGTAAGTTTATAGTAACTGGTTTTTGATAATCTTCATGTTCAGAGTCACTAGAATCAGAAGAGGATGTGTGGCTTGGTACCTTTGAACCTTTTGCCATGAAGCAATAGGTGGGAGCGAAGTCATCATCATAGTCATCAGTGTTGTTGACATTCTCATTTTCTTCAAGGTTGAAGATGGACTTACTTACGAATGTGGTAGCAAGTGCAAGACTTGCCACATGAGACTCTGACTCCACTTTAGAACCTTCCTCTTCATCACATTCTTCAGAATCTTCTTCAGAATCCATTTCCTTACCAATTAGTGTCCGAGCCTTTCTGAAACTGGTCTTCTTGTGCGGTGAGGACTTTGAAGATGAAGACTTTGAGAATTTATGATTTTTCTTCGAATCGTGAGAACTTTCATCCTTGTACTTATTCTTCCTTGATTACTTCACCCAGCGAGGACAATCAACAATGTAGTGACCAAATTTCTTGCACTTATGGTAGGTTCCTTTCTTGTAGTCCTCGGGTGAATATTCTGATTTCCTCATATCTCTTCTTGAAGACTTTCCGAACTGGCCACGCTTTGTGAACTTCTGGAATTTCCTCATGAGCATAGCAAGTTCCTGACCAAGTTCTTCATGATCACCAAGGCTACATTCCGATTCTTCTTCTTCAAATCAGGAAACAGCCTTTGCCTTCACATCACGAGGTCTTGAGTAGCTTGGTCCATAAAGGTCTCTCTTCTCTTCTAGTTGGATTTCATGAGTATTGAGTCTCTCAAGTATATCAGCAGGAGCAAGCATCTTGTAGTCTCTTCATTCTTGGATCATCAGAACCAGTGTGTCAATTGATGGGTCAACAGATCGTAGCAGTTTCCGTTGGAAATATGCCCTAGAGGCAATAATAAAGTGGTTATTATTATATTTCCTAGTTCATGATAATTTTCTATTATTCATGCTATTATTGTATTAATCGGAAACAGTAATACATGTGTGAATATATAGATCACAACATGTCCCTAGTGAGCCTCTAGTTGGCTAGCTCGTTGATCAATAGATGGTCATGGTTTCCTGATCATGGACATTGGATGTCATTGATAACGGGATCACATCATTAGGAGAATGATGTGATGGATAAGACCCAATCCTAAGCATAGAACAAGATCATGTAGTTTGTCTGCTAAAGCTTTTCTAATGTCAAGTATCATTTCCTTAGACCATGAGACTGCGTAACCCCCGGATACCGTAGGAATGCTTTGGGTGTATCAAACGTCACAACGTAACTGGGTGATTATAAAGGTGCACTACAATTATCTTCGAAAGTGTATGTTGGGTTGGTACGAATTGAGACTGGGATTCGTCACTCCGTTTGACGGAGAGGTATCTTTGGGCCCACTCAGTAATGCGTTATCATAATGAGCTCAATGTGACTAAAGAGTTAGCCACGGGATGATGTGTTGCAGAACGAGTAAAGAGACTTGTCGGTAACGAGATTGAACAAGGTATAGGGATACCGACGATCGAATCTCGGGCAAGAGTCTACCGGTAGACAAAGGGAATTGCATACGGGATTGATTGAATCCCCGACATCGTGGTTCGTCCGATGAGATCATCGTGGAACATGTGGGAGCCAACATGGGTATCCAGATCCCGATGTTGGTTATTAACCGGAGAGGTGTCTCGGTCATGAGTGCACGGTTCCCAAACCCGTATGGTCTACACACTTAAGGTTCGATGATGCTAGAGTTGAAATGGGAATAGTGCGTGGTTACCGAAGGTTGTTCGGAGTCCTGGATGAGATCGCGGATGTCACGAGGAGTTTCGGAATGGTCCGGAGGTAAAGATTCATATATAGGAAGTGGAGATTTGATCGCTGAAAATGTTTCGGGGATCATCGGTATCGTACCGGGACCATCGGGAGGGGCCACCAGCCCCGGAGGGCCACCAGGACCGAAATAAGGTGGGAGCCAGCAACCTAGGTGGGATGGCTCGGCTGAACCAGGTCCCAAGGGCGCCTAGGGCTGGGAACCCTAGGGCGATGGTGGCCAACCTCCCAACTTGGGAGGCAAGCCACCTCAACCCTGGCCGCCGCCCCTCCTTGGCCGCCGCATCACCTAGGGGAAACCCTAGGGTGGACGGCCCTCCTACTCCTCTCCCTCCTATATATACCCAAGGGTTTGGGGATGCCAACATACAAGTTTTCTTCCTCCCTCAGCGCAGCCCTGTCTTCCTCCTCCATAGCGCTTGGCGAAGCCCTGCCGGAGTACCACGTAGCTCCACCGTCACCCGCCGTCGTGCTGTCGAAGATCTCCCTCAACATCTCCTCCCTCCTTGCTGGATCAAGGCGAAGGAGACGTCACCGGGCTTCACGTGTGTTGAACGCGGAGGCGTTGTTGTTCGGCGCTTAGATCGGAATCTTCCGCGATCTGAATCGCTATGAGTACGACTCCATCAACCGCGTTCGTAGTAACGCTTCCGCTTAGCGATCTTCAAAGGTATGAAGATGCTCTACCCCTTGCTCGTTGCTAGTTTCTCCTAGATGGATCTTGGTGGAGCGTAGGAAAATTTTGAAATACTACTACGTTACCCATGAGTTTCTTCATGACTTCATGGTCAGTGATGTCTCTGGCTCCAAGAGCTTGAAGCTCATTGGAGATGTCAGTGAGGCGATCAAAGGTATCTTGGAAGCTTTCATTATCGAGTCTTTTGAAGCGGTTGAAGAGATTGTGAAGAACATCAACTCGAGAGTCACGCTGTGTGGAGACTCCCTCCTTGAATTTGGACAACCTTTCCCAGATTAGCTTCACGGAATGAAAAGCACTCACTCTGCAATACTGACCTTTGTTCAGATGGCCACAAATGATATTCTTCACTTGCAAGTTGAGTTGCTTGAATTTCTTCACATCAGCGGCAGTGATAGTTGAAGTGACAGAGGGAACACCATTTTCCACAAAGTACCAGAGATCGTTGTCAATTGCTTGAAGATGCATTTGCATCTTGTTCTTCTAGTAAGGGAAGCCCTTTCCTTTGAAGGTAGGACAACCTGCATTAACCTTGATCATACATGCGGTAGACATAACTAAAACTCCAGGCCATTAAATCAAAAATCACACAGAACAAGGGAGTACCTTGCTTTGATACCAACTGAAAGTACGTTATATCGACTAGAGGGGGGTGAATAGGCGATTTTTACAAATTCATCACCAAGGAAATTCCTAGTGAAGAAAGTCCTCAATAATGAACTGAGTGTCGCAGAAATATTACTAAGAGGGATGTGCAAAAGTGACTACTACAAAGTACTCGGAGTGAATTGATAGGTTCGGTTTGCAGATGTCACCTATACACGATAAGCAGGTGATGAATAACTCGGGTGACGAATTTGAGGTGAGGAATTAGGAGAAAGTCTTCAGTCAAATTCTTCAAACAATACAAATGAAAGTCTTCAACATGCATGTCGTGAGTATAAGTCTGACAGTAGATGTGTAGGGTACGAAAGGATGGGCAGAACCTTAGCTACGGCGAGGTTGTATGAGTTCAGGCCCCTCTACGGTGGGGGTAAAAGCCCTACGTCTCAGTGCTCTTGGGAGCTTGTTGTCGAGTGGAATATGGATTACACTGAATTGCTAACCCCTGGACCAGTGGGGAAGGGCGGCTTATATAGAGTGTGCTGCCCTTCACAACGGTTCGGTGCACAGGGGTGGAGTAGTGGCGAATAATTGCCTACATTACAGGTAACGTATGTCTTAAATGCTAATAAAGGTACATGGAAACGTATGAACGTTGTCCTCGAGGGGGGTTACGATGTACAGAGTGGAATCCAGTCGGTAAGTTTGATACGCTCCGAATGCTCATCTCCAACTGGATGATGGAGGAATCGTCACCGACTGGATGATGGGAAGTCCTTAATTCAGTCGGAACTGACTAAGGGCCTTGTCCCTTATGAAGGGTAGTCCTTGGGTAGGCCCCACAGGGCAGGACTATGACCCTACCCTAGGACTAGAACCCCATCATTAGTCCCCGAATGGATTGGGGTTGGAACGACGAAGCGATGCTTGGAGTACGGATCTGACTGGTACGGATGCGACTTTGGCGTTGTTTGCCTCGATCCATTTTATCTTCTTGACTAGTGATCCGAGTGGATGTATTTGTGAAACAAACCGTCAGGGACCGAGTGCTTCTGTGGTATCTTTTGACGTGACCAGTCAACTGACAGCGGCGGATTTTCCGGGATCCTCAAATTTCGGTTGCCGCGCGCTCGGCGGGGATGACGACATCGTAATCGAGTAATATCTGCCGCCTCGATTTCCGCGCCTTTATCTCCTCCACAAATATCGTAGCAACCGGTTGGGGGATAAGATTTCGGGGCCACCTGCTCGTGACCCAGTCGGAACTTTATTTAAACCTCTACAGCGAGGGTTTTTCGTTGCACTCGCCTCATAGCTCGCACTTGCCCCGCTTCTCTCGTCACCTCCTGCGCATCTCAAGCTCCTTCCTTCTCCTTCTCCCCCGCGGGTCTGCAGCCTCCACCATGACAAAGGGGCAAACGAGCAAGCTCGAGGCGCGGAAGAAGAAGGGGAAGGCGGCGGCTCCTGCTCAGCGGCGGCAGCGAGCACTGCCGGCGGGTTGGATCCAGGGGGATTTCCTCCCCTCCATGGTGACGGAGGAGGACATGCTGGAGTTGGTGGAGCATGGCATGATCAAGCACAAGACGTGGAGGTTGCCGGCGGAGGGCGAGACCGAGGCGGCGCCCCAGGAGGGGGAGCGCGTCTTGCTGCTCAGTCACGTGCACCGAGGCTTCTCTCTGCCTCCTCATCCCTTCTTCAGAGGTATAATGAACCACTTCGGGGCGCAGCTCCACCATTTTCCTCCCAACGCAATAGATCATCTATCTGCCTTCGTCGTGCTGTGCGAGTGTTTTATCGGCTGTCCTCCCCATTGGGGGCTTTTTAAGCACATCTTCTTTGCTAGATCTCAAACCATCAAAAGGCTGAGCCAGTCGGATGACAAAACTCACCTCCTCCAGCTCTGCGGAGGCTTAGGCTTCCAAAAGAAAAGTAAGAGTAGCTATCCCGCTCTTCAGTTGTCTGAATCCGTTAGGAACTCGCAGTCGACTTGGTTTTACTGCCAGGATGTTGCTGGCCCGAATGCCGCCACTGGACTACCACCTTTTAGCTTAGACCGACCGGCTCCGCCTAGGCAGCTCGCGCTCACGAAGATGGAGAAGATCCAGATCCAGCCTCTGGTCGATGCGCTTGTAGAGGTCGTCCGAAAGGGAGTCACTGGCACAGATTTGCTGGAGGTTTTTCTGGGTCAGCGTATCCAGCCTTTGCAAGCTCGACACCACGCCATGTGGCACTACACGGGGCCTGAGGACTCCACTCGGACTAACCCCGAGTGCGTGACCGGGGAGCTGGTGGCGTCGTGGGTCCTCAACATCACAGGCACCTGCGATAATCCCAGAGGAGCCCGGCGAGTGAAGCCCTTCCGTGCGGACAACCCTCCTCCGAATGAGGTGAGTATAACTTGTCGAGTGCACCCAATTGTCTTAGATTTATCGCTTTTTCTTGTATTACTGTCTCACGTCTGATGTTGTCGATTGTATCTCGTGCAGGCGTGGACCAACTGGTTTTCTCCTGTCTCGAACGGGAATCCGGTCGAGGAGGAGGAAGGTAGCCAGGAGGGCAGCATGGAGAGCGTCGAGTACGTCTCCGACAGTGGGGAGACGGAGGAGGGGTCCGAAGAAGAAGAGGAGGAAGATGAGGAATGGAACTCGCCACCCCCACCACCAGAGCCTCGAACTAAACGCCACCACGAACCCGTGGCTCCGTCGGCTCCCCCAGCGGCCTCGAGTGCCCCGCCAGCTGCTCGTGTGGTTCCGAGTGCCTCGCCAGCTACTCCCGTGGTTCCGAGTGCTAGGAGCACAAAGAGGACCAGGGACTCTGCTGCTGAGCCCGCAGGCCAGCCCTCTAAGGTGGCCAAACCGAGTGGATCCAAGCCTCGGAAGGCTTTGCCGCGGATGAGGATCGCCGTTCCCGTCGCCTCAGCGTAAGTGCATTCTTCTATCTTCTTCCAGTATTTGATTGGACTCATGCTTATTGGTCGAGTGAATTTTACTCGACAGAGCTGCCACCTCCGCCACTTCTCTGCCATGCCAGGGGGACGATCCCATGGATATAGACAACGTCGTCACATCCCAGCAAGGTATGTCGTGGCGACTCCGAGAGCTTACATTATTGTTTCACGAATTCTGTGTTTGGTCTTGCCTTTTTCCTATGATCTCACGTCGTTCAGTCGGGTTTCCTTCAGAGGTGATTCCCGTGGAGGAGGACGACCAGAAGAGGTCCGAGCAAGCTGTGGTGCCTGTCCTTGAGGCTGTTCCACCGGTTACTACTCCTGCCATGGACGCGCAACCGACTGAGACGATGCCGTCGACTGAAACGGCACATATCGCTGCTGAACCGACTGGAGCAGGACTTGGGATGCCCAAGGAGTCTCTTGTGGTGCTAGGTCCGTCGACTATCCAGTACGACGCCCGGCGCCTCCCGGAAGATCAGATGGGAGCTGCCAAGGAGGCCATGGTGCAGGCGGAGTTGATGGCGGGTGATGCCAAGAGAGCGTACGACTCCATCGCGTCTGTGTACAAGCGAAGCTTGGAACTCCGGGACGATATCCGAGTAAGTGGGCTAGTAAGTATTTACTTTCCTCTTGTAACCCACTGGGTGTTTAAGCAAGGCACTCGGATACAGTAGGATTATTTTGCAGTGGGTTCACTCTTAGTGAACCCAGTGGGTGTAGTCCCCGAGACTTTTGTCGAGTCCTTGCACCGGCAGTTGTCTTTATATACATTTTCCTTAACTTGATCAGATCAAAGCTAATCTTTTTGAATGTTACCGGTGGGGGCACTCCGAGTGCACCTACTGGATGAGTCCCCGAGAGTAATTTTACTCAGGTCGGGTAGTAGTAACCTCATAGGCTTGTTTTTTGTTATGTATCTCAATAGGGCGGACCTGTTTGAGGTTCATGCCAGTGGGGTCACTCTCAGTGAACCCACTGGGTGTAGTCCCCGAGACCGCTGTCGACTGCTTGCGTTGGCAGGGGTCTGAAAAACTTCGAGTTTTTACTGTTGTCCTTGTTGAATGTGTCTGACCGTCTCTTCGCGCTGACTTGCAGAAGACTTGCGAGATGGGATCGGCGTACGACACTTTGAAGGCAGAAAAGATTCAGTTTGCTGCGGAACTGGATGCAGCAATGCTTGCCTTGGCTGGTCTGAAGGGTGTTGTGGTTGAACAAGAGAAGTCCTTGGAGGAGTCCCGTGAGGCAAACAAGGCATTGGTGGCCGAAATGGAGAAAATGGGGAAACAAAGAACCGAGCTGATGGGACAGAAGCAGGTGATGAACAAGCGGTGCATAGCACAGGAGAAGTACGTCAGTGACTGGGCAAGGAAGATGATTGCACTTCTCGGTGGTAAGTTTTGTTTTTCCGAGTGCCTCTTGACTGTGTATTTCATTCTGCGCTTACTTTTTGCTCGTCTTGTCTTTGCAGATTTTTGCATGGACGCTCAGGCTGAAGCAGCTGACGTTGAGCGGTCGGTTCTTCCGAACGTTCCACTCGGCGAGGACGCCAATTGAGACATGCTCCGAGCGCACATTCGCCTGGGCAAAGTGGGACCTTTCATCGGTCGACTGAGAGAGGTCGTCGGCCGAATCGACAAGGAGCTGTGGCCCGAAGACGAGTCTCGGCAAGAGATGGAAGGGTTGATGACTCGGCTGGAGGAGGTCCCGAACCGAGTGCAGGCATGGAAGAACTCTGCGGCTCGCTGTGGTGCGGACGTGGCGCTGCCGCTGGTCCGAGTGCACTGCAAGGAGGCTCGCGAAGAGAAGCTGATGGCGTTGCAAGTCGCCAACACCAAAAAGCTTCGATTCGAAGATTTCATGGAGACCTTCCTTGAGAGCGCCACTCGCATCGCAGACGGGATCGACCTCGACACTTTCGTGGAGCCTGCCAGTCCCAGTGCCAGTCCTGACGAAGCTTGAGAAAATTTTTACCTCGGTATGCCGAGTGTTAGTTGTATGAAACTTTGACCACTGCTGTTGGCCGTCACATTCGTGGTTCGGTGTGGATAAGCTTGATCTACACCGAATCAACTATCTTTTGACGAACTTTGAATTTGAATCGAATCTTTTGCTCTTCCTTTGCCAAAGAGTTGTTGATACGATTTTGGCTCGTTGTTTTTCTTTGGCGTTTCTTGGTGAAGCCAATGGAAAACATGCGGAGCATGTAATTGTCTTGACATCTGCATGAGCCTCACTGAGGGTCTGCTGAGTCTCCAAGTGGATATGTAGGATACACTCGAAGGCAATTGTGTACTTAGACGATTCATGATCGCGGCTAAGTCTTCGAGTGCGACTCTAAGGTCGTACTCGGAGCGAGTTGTTACTCATGTAATTGTCAGTTGTCTTGACATCTACATGAGCCTCAATGAGGTTCTACTACTCGTATAATTGTCAATTGTCTTGACATCTACATGAGCCTCATTGAGGGTCTGCTGAGTCTCCGAGTGGATCTGTAAGATGCACTCAAAGGAAGCTTTCTATTTAGGCGATTCTTGATCGCGTCTAAGTCCCCGAGTGCGGCGTTTAGTGCACACTCGGAGAAAGTTTGTACTTAGGCGATTCTTGTCACAGCTAAATCCCCGAGTGCGACGTTTAGTGCACCCTCGGGAAAAGTTTGTACTTAGGCGATTCCTGATCGTAGCTAAGTCCCCGAGTGGGCCGTTTAGTGCACCCTCGGAGAAAGTTTGTACTTAGGCGATTCTTGATCGCACCTAAGTCTCCGAGTGCGACGTTTAGTGCACACTCGGAGAAAATTTGTACTTAGGCGATTCTTGATCGCAGCTAAGTCCCCCAGTGCGACGTTTAGTGCACACTCGGAGAAAGTTTGTACTTAGGCGATTCTTGATCGCAGCTAAGTCCCCGAGTGTGACGTTTAGTGCACACTCGTAGAAAGTTTGTACTTAGGCGGTTCTGGATCACAGCTAAGTCCCCGAGTGCGACGTTTAGTGCACACTCGGAAAAAGTTTATACTTAGGCGATTCTGGATCGCAGCTAAGTCCCCGAGTGCGACGTTTAGTGTACACTCGGAGAAAATTTGTACTTAGGCAATTCTTGATCGCAGCTAAGTCCCCGAGTGCGACGTTTAGTGCACACTCGGAGAAAGTTTATACTTAGGCGATTCTGGATCGCAGCTAAGTCCCCGAGTGCGACGTTTAGTGCACACTCGGAGAAAGTTTGTACTTAGGCGATTCTTGATCGCAGCTAAGTCCCCGAGTGCGACGTTTAGTGCACACTCGGAGAAAGTTTGTACTTAGGCGATTCTTGATCGCACCTAAGTCCCCGAGTGCGACGTTTAGTGCACACTCGTAGAAAGTTTGTACATAGGCGATTCTGGATCGCAGCTAAGTCCCCGAGTGCGACGTTTAGTGCACACTCGGAGAAAGTTTATACTTAGGCGATTCTGGATCGCAGCTAAGTCCCCGAGTGCGACATTTAGTGTACACTCGGAGAAAATTTGTACTTAGGCGATTCTTGATCGCAGCTAAGTCCCCGAGTGCGACGTTTAGTGCACACTCGGAGAACTTTTATACTTAGGCGATTCTGGATCGCAGCTAAGTCCCCGAGTGCGACGTTTAGTGCACACTCGGAGAAAGTTTATACTTAGGCGATTCTGGATCGCAGCTAAGTCCCCGAGTGCAACGTTTAGTGTACACTCAGAGAAAATTTGTACTTAGGTGATTCTTGATCGCAGCTAAGTCCCCGAGTGTGACGTTTAGTGCACACTCGGAGAAAGTTTATACTTAGGCGATTCTGGATCGCAGCTAAGTCCCCGAGTGCGACGTTTAGTGCACACTCAGAGAAAGTTTGTACTTAGGCGATTCTTGATCGCAGCTAAGTCCCCGAGTGCGACGTTTAGTGCACACTCGGAGAAAGTTTGTACTTAGGCGATTCTTGATCGCAGCTAAGTCCCCGAGTGCGACGTTTAGTGCACACTCGGAGAAAGTTTGGTACTTAGGCGACTCTGGTTCACAGCTAAGTCTTTTTTTTGAGACCGGAGTCTGCGACCGCAGAAGAATTTTGAATCTGCAAAAACTCAATTTGCTTTGTATTACTTCAACAATACTTGTTCTTTACATTGCTTTAGTCGACGGTCACGTGTAGAAGCGCTTCAGGAGATCTCCGTTCCATGCTCGCGGCTCGTCCGTTTCCCTGTCGAGGTTGTAGAGTCGATATGCTCCGTTGTTCAGCACCTTGGAGATGATGAAGGGTCCTTCCCATGTGGGAGCCAACTTGTGAGGTCTCTGCTGATCCACTCGGAGCACCAAGTCGCCTGCTTGGAATGTACAACTCCTGACGTGTCGCGCGTGAAAATGCCACAGATCTTGTTGATAAATGGTTGAGCGACTCAGTGCCATCTCGCGCTCCTCCTCTAGAAGATCCACTCCGTCTTGCCTTGCTTGCTATGCTTCAGCTTCGGAGAAGAATTCAACTCGTGGAGCGTTGTGAAGCAAGTCACTCGGAAGGACTGCCTCTGCTCCGTAAACGAGGAAGAACAGGGATCACCCTGTAGATCTATTTGGGGTTGTGCGGAGACCCCAAAGCACCGAAGGCAGCTCGGTGACCCATGCGCCGGCGGCATGTCCCACTTCTCGCAGGAGTCGAGGCTTCAAACCTTGCAGAATAAGTCCATTCGCCCGCTCCGCTTGTCCGTTTGTTTGGGGATGCGCCACAGATGCAAAATCCACTCGGATACCTAGGCCCGTACAGAAACTTTTGAATCTGTCCGAGTCAAAGTTTGTTCCATTGTCAGTGATTATGCTGTGAGGTACCCCGAATCTGGAGTTGATGTCCCTGACAAACTTGATGGCCGTAAGGGCGTCGAGCTTCTTGATGGGCTTGGCTTCAATCCACTTTGTGAACTTGTCGACTGCCACCAACAGATGTGTGAATCCCCCTTTGCCTGTCCTGAATGGACTGACTGTAGCTAATCCCCATACTGCAAACGGCCAAACAAGAGGGATTGTCTTCAACGCAGATGTTGGCTTGTGGGACTTGTTAGAGTAGAACTGACAGCCTTCGCATCGGTCGACCATATCCTTCGCCATTTCATTCGCCTGCAGCCAGAAGAAACCAGCTCTGAATGCTTTGGCAACGATTGCTCTTGAGGAGGCGTGATGACCGCAGGTTCCCAAGTGAATTTCTTCCAGGATTAACTGTCCCTCCTCAGGGGAGATGCATCGTTGCAGGACGCCTGAAACGCTTTCCTTGTACAACTGGTCATCAATGACAGTGAACGACTTTGACCTGCGGATGATCTGTCTGGCTTGGACTTCGTCTTCTGGTAATTCTTGCCTCAGGATGTATGCAATAAACGGCACAGTCCCATCGGGGATGATAGCAAGAATCTCCATGATCAAATCAACCACAGCAGGGACTTCAACTTCAGTCGGATCTATCGAGCTCTTTGGTTGTACTGGTTCCTCTGTGAAAGGATCTTCTTTAACTGAGGGAAGGTGAAGATGCTCGAGGCAGACGTCACTCGGGACTGGTCTCCGAGTGGATCCCAGTTTTGCCAATTCATCAGCTGCTTGGTTTTTCTGTCGCGGAACGTGGTGGAGTTCCAGACCTTCAAACTTTTTCTCGAGCTTCCTCACCGCATTGCGGTATGTGGTCATGGTGGGGTTCCTGACGTCCCACTCTTTCATCACTTGATTAACCACCAAATCCGAATCGCCATAGACCATCAGGCGACAGACGCCGAGTGCGATGGCCATGCGCAGTCCATAAAGGAGAGCTTCATACTCTTCCTCGTTGTTGGAGGAATCAAAGTGTATCTGCAACACATACTTGAGTTTGTCACCTTTTGGCGATATTATCACAATGCCAGCGCCGGAGCCATTCAACATCTTGGACCCATTGAAGAACATTGTCCAATGAGCCGAGTAGATGTGGGTTGGTTGCTGTTGTTCTACCCATTCTGCTATGAAGTCAGCCAGAGCTTGAGACTTTATAGCTTTCTTGGCCTCGAACTTGATGTCACAGTATAACATCTCCATTGCCCACTTCGCCACTCGGCCCGATGCATCCCGATTGTGTAGGATTTCCGACAACGGAGCACCAGAAACGACGGACACCGAGTGGTCTTGAAAATAATGAGCCACCTTCTTCGTAGTCATGTAAATCCCGCAGATAAGTTTTTGATAGTGGGGATATCTGTGCTTGGAAGGAGTCAGGACTTCAGAGACATAATACACTGGCCGTTGAACCTTGTATGCTTTGCCTTCTTCTTCCCGTTCGACTGTGAGAACAGTTCTGACGACTTGATTTGTAGCCGCGATGTACAGAAGAAGGGGTTCTTTACTGAGCGGAGCAGTAAGAACCAGCTGGGTGGAAAGTAGGACTTTGAGGTCGTCAAATGCGATTTGGGCCTCGTCTGTCCACTCGAAAGTATCTGATTTCTTCATGAGTCGGTACAGAGGAAGTGCCTTCTTGCCGAGTCGGCTGATAAACCTGCTCAAATCCGCTAGGCAACCTGTGAGTCTTTGAACATCGTGTATTCTGACCGGCCGCTCCATTCGGACGATGGTCCCAATCTTTTCGGGGTTGACGTCGATTCCTCCTTCGGAAACGAAGAAACTGAGTAACTTTCCGCTGGGAACGCCGAATGAACACTTGGCTGGGTTGAGCTTGATATCGTACCTACGAAGGTTGGCGAATGTTTCTGCCAAGTCAGTCAGCAGGTCGGAACCTTTGCGTGACTTGACTACGATATCGTCCATATTTGCCTCCACATTCCGACCGATCTAGTCGAGGAGGCATTTTTGGATCATGCGCATAAAGGTTGCTCCAGCATTCTTCAAACCAAATGGCATACTGCTGTAGCAGAAGCACCCGAATGGGGTGATGAAGGATTTTTTTAATTCATCGGGGCCATACAGACGGATCTGATGATAGCCCGAGTAGGCATCAAGGAATGACAAACGCTCGCAGCCCGTAGTCGAATCGACAATTTGATCGATGCGGGGGAGCGGGAAATGGTCTTTCGGGCAGACCTTATTGAGATGCTTGAAGTCGATGCACATTTGGAGAGACTTGTCCTTCTTGGGCACCATGACGACATTGGTGAGCCACTCGGAGTGGTGTACCTCGCGAATGAAGTTGGCTGCCAAAAGCTTAGCCACCTCTTCTCCGATTGCCTTCCTCTTGTGCGCGGCGGACCGACGCAGGCGTTCTCGGACAGGCCGAGCCGCAGGATCCACATGCAGCCGGTGCTCAGCCAACTCCCTGGGTACACCTGGCATGTCAGCAGGCTTCCATGCAAAAATGTCCCAGTTCTCACGGAGGAATTGGATGAGCTCGGCTTCCTATTTAGGATCAAGGGTGGTGGAGATGTTCGTCGGGGCAGCGGTGTCGTCCGTCGGGTGGATGCTGACCTTCTTCGTCTCTCCCGCCGACTGGAATGCGGACTCCGAAGCTGGCTTCTTCGAACGCATCAAGTCAGCGGGGTCGACTGTTTTCTTGTATTCGTCAAGCTCGAGGACAGCCATCTGCTGATCGGCAATCCTCGATCCCTGCTGCAGACACTCCTCGGCCCGTTGCCGATTGCCGGTGATAGTGATCACACCTTTTGGGCCTGGCATCTTCAGCTTCAGGTACACGTAACATGGACGGGCCATGAAACGCGCATACGCCGGTCGTCCCAGAATTGCGTGGTACGCACTTTGGAAGTCTACCACCTTGAACGTCAGCTTTTCCTTGCGGAAGTTCTTGTCGGAGCCGAAGACGACGTCCAACGCGATCTGGCCGAGTGACTTGGCCTTTCGTCCAGGGACGACTCCATGGAACTGCATGCTGCTCTCGCTAAGTTTGGACATCGGAATGCCCATCCCCTTGAGAGTGTCAGGGTACATGATGTTCAAGCCACTGCCGCCGTCCATGAGGACTTTGCGCAGTCGGACTCCTTCCACCACCGGGTCGACGACCAGAGCCTGCCTTCCTGGGGTGGGTACGTGTCCTGGATGATCCGACTGGTCAAAGGTGATCGCAGTATGAGACCATTTGAGGAACATAGGGTTGGTCGGCGTGGCCATGTTCACCTCCCTGTTCACCAGCTTCAGTCGACTCTTGCTCTCAACGTCAGCAAAAATCATCAGTGTTGCATGGACTTGGGGGAACGGATCCTCCTTGTCCTCCTCATCCTGTTCATTGCCCTTTTCACTCGGTTGCCCTTCGCCGAACCCCTGGATCAGGAGGCGACATTGCCGCGTGGTATGCTTCGGATATATGGCGTTGCCCTCTTCACCCATCTTCGTGTGAATTGGACATGGCTGGTCCAGGATGGGGTTTCCGAACTGCTTCTTCTTGGGGGTGAACTGAGCCTGCCCCTTGCCCTTGAACTTGGCATTGGTAACGGCTGCGGCCTCTACCTGCGGAGTGGACGGAGCTTTCTGCTTCTGCTTCCGAGTGTTGTTCCCATCTCCATCGGCGACTGCTTTGTGCTTGCTGCTCCGAATGCGGTCTTCTTCTTCGCCATTTGCATAGCGTGCCGCTATCTCCATCATCTTACTCATGGAGATGTCGCCTGTTCGACCGAACTTCAGGTACAAATCTCTGTACCGCACGCCTGCCTTGAAGGCGCAAACTGCTTGGTGCTCTGTGACGTTCTCCACCGTGTGGTAGAGGGTCGTCCAACGCTGAATGAAATCGCGCAGGGGCTCATTCTGCTTCTGGACACAGTGCTGGAGCTCCACAAGACCAGCAGGGCATTTGCACGTCCCTTCGAAGGTCCTGATGAAGACTCGGGCCAGATCTACCCAGCTGTAGATGCTTGAGGGAGCCAACTGGTTCAGCCACGCTCGTCCCGAGCCGTCGAGAATCAGAGGGAGGTGTTTCATGGCGACGTGGTCGTCCCCTCCTCCGATCTGGACTGCCACTCGGTAGTCGTCCAGCCACATTTCTGGCTTGGATTCTCCTGTAAACTTGCTGATCCCCGTCGCCAATCGGAAGTCGGGAGGGATGTGAGCCGAACGGATGGCTCGACTGAAACACTCGGGACCAGAGACGATGGTCCTGCTTCCACTCGGATGGTCCATATCGTGACCATCGCGGTGGGCTCGGCCCCTGTCGACCCTCCTCTGGGCGATATGCCCCCTTGCGTCGGGCCTTGGATCATAAGTGTCACCAACTGAACGCCGATCATCATGATGTCGGGGCCCGTAGGGCCCACGCCGCGGAGGGGTGCGTGAGCGGCGACGATCTTCGGGATTCATGGAACGGCTGCCTCCCCTGTGTCGCTGATGAGAACCGGGGCTGTGAACTGACAGATGCGTGTTCGCGTGAACAGAACTATTGTGAATCATGTTGTGCAACTCGGAGACCGCCGAATTTTGCTGGTGCGCCATGTGCAGCAGGGCACGGATCTGCTTGATCCCTCTGCCAGCCTCTGAATCAATCGGCTGGAGGAAATCGGCTATCTTGGCGACGGCAGCCAGGTTGAGGACGGGTGTGCGGAACACCTCCACGTTGCTCTGACGAGTGCGCCGACTGGCAGAACGACGGGGCTGACGGCGAGCGCCGGAGGTTTCACCGACCTCGTGCTCGTTCCGGCCGGTTTGGTGGGGGCTTTCATGGGAGTTGGCCATGTGCACTTCAGCTGCAGGCCCGCAACCCAAGTACTCAGAAGGAAACTCAGTCGGAACTGAGTCCGAGCGTTGGGACGGCGGCGCAACCACAACCAACTCTAGGACCGCCACTTGTGAGGACGCGTTCTGGTGCGCCTGGGCGTGTTGCACCCAACGCTCGAGCCGCGGACGGCGGGACCGCTTGTTGCGGTGCGCGACGGCGGTGTAGGTCGACACCGGAGCCGACTGCTGGAGAAGAAGGATACCGCGGGCGCCGGCACGGAAGTGCGTAGCCCCGCGACTGGGGAGCGCCTCGACGTCGAGAGAGGCATCCCGGAGCCATGCCAAATCGTCGACGATGAAGGAGAGAGCGCCGAAGAGGATCTCATGACCCATGCTCAAATCTCCACCGGATGACATGATGAAAAGATGTAGTCGCAAACTCGCCGGAAGTCGCTTAGACGCCTGCCCCACGGTGGGCGCCAACTGTCGTGAGTATAAGTCTGACAGTAGATGTGTAGGGTACGAAAGGATGGGCAGAGCCTTAGCTACGGCGAGGTTGTATGAGTTCAGGCCCCTCTACGGTGGAGGTAAAAGCCCTACGTCTCAGTGCTCTTGGGAGCTTGTTGTCGAGTGGAATATGGATTACACTGAATTGCTAACCCCTGCACCAGTGGGGAAGGGCGGCTTATATAGAGTGCGTTGCCCTTCATAATGGTTTGGTGCACAGGGGTGGAGTAGTGGTGAATAATTGCCTACGTTACAGGTAACGTATGTCTTAAATGCTAATAAAGGTACATGGAATAGTATGACCGTTGTCCTCCAGGGGGGTTACGATGTACAGAGTGGAATCCAGTCGGTAAGTTTGATACGCTCCGAATGCTCATCTCCGACTGGATGATGGAGGAATCGTCACCAACTGGATGATGGGAAGTCCTTAATTCAGTCGAAACTCACTAAGGGCCTTGTCCCTTATGAAGGGTAGTCCTTGGGTAGGCCCCACGGGGCAGGCCTATGACCCTACCCTAGGACTATAACCCCATCAATGCAATTGAGCAAATGAAAAGGGTTAAAGAAATAGAACCAGTAGCTCTATGAAGACAGTGGTTGATGACACAGTTCCAACTGTTGTGACAGTTGTACGTCTGGTCTGGAGCGGCTTGGTATTGAAACCAAAGGACACACAGTCTTGGGACACACAGTACCTACCATATTCTCCTTGAGCTAAGGACACACAGTCCTCGCCCAACACTCGTGGTAAGTCTTCAGGGCACACTTCCAAACCTTACAAACACGGTCACCCTGCGATCCACAATTGACTGTTGGATGCTCTAGACCATGACGCCTAACCGTCTGGAGGATGCACAGTCCTCAAAGGTAACAAGCGTCGGTTCCACACATGAACAGTCTCTTTAGTGATGCTCAATCACTTTGGGTTTTGGGTTTTGGTTTGGGTGTTTGGGGTTTTCCTCACATGATGATTTTCACTCAAAGGCCTTGAGGAATTGGGTTGCTCTAAATTACAGGTGTCAGATTATCTCGGAGTAACCAACCAACTAGTGGTTGTAGGTGGTGGCTATTTATAGCCTGGGAGCATCCCGACATGATATGAAATTAATGCCCTTAATAATATGACCGTTGGGTGGATAAGATTGGGGACAGGTGGCGCGTGGCGCGGCAACAGGTAGAACTTTCAACTGTGAAAGTCCTCATGTCCCTCATGTTCCTCAGTTGGAGGATCTAGTAAGTGTAGGTTTGAGTTGAGCATCATGAGGAAAGTCTTTCCTTAGTTTTACCTTGACCCCCTTTAACAGTACGGTGATCCTATGACTCAAGAATGAAGAAAATGAAACATAAAGAGTAAATCTTCAAGCTTCAAAGTCTTTAGAGCATTTTCTTCAGGACACACAGAATTCCTTATCTTCAGTGTCTTCATGAGTAATATCAATTTCTACGCAATTTCTTTGCGATCAAATTCTTCAAGGAATGACCAAAGTCTTCACCCGGAGACATACACTTTTAGGGGTGGATATTCTTTGAATAACTCAAACTCCTCAGCGACTTATAGAGCATGTGTGCACTCACAAACATATCATTCTCTTAACATATAAGTCTTTAATCCACCAAAATCACAAAGGGGCACTAGATGCACTTACAAGGGCCACCAAGACTACAATCAGATTCTTCATCTTTAGATGAGGAAATAACATTTGCCTTCAGTGCATGAGGTCTACCATAGCTTGGTCCATAGAGGCATCTCTTTTCACCTTGTTGGAATTCATGAGTATTGAGTTTCTCAAGAATGTCAGCAGGATCTAGTAACTTGTAGTCTCTTCGTTCTTGAATCATGAGAACTAGTGTATCGAATGAAGAATTAAGAGATCTCAGCAGTTTCTTCAACACCTCATGGTAAGTGATGTCTCTGGCTCCAAGAACCTGTAGCTCATTGGAGATACAAGTGAGGCGATCGAAAGTTTGGTGACGACCTTCATTAACCTTTGAGTAGACACTCCTTCATTAACCTTGGACAGCCTTTCCCAGATAAGCTTTGCAGAGCCCAAGGCGCTCACTTTGCCATACTAACCTTTCTCAGATGTCCCCAGATGCTATTCTTCGCTAGAGAGTTGCGTTGCTTGCAACTCTTCACATCAGCAGCGGTGATAGTTGAGGTGACAGAGGGAACACCATTTTCCACAACATACGAGATATCGTTGTCAATTGCTTCAAGGTGCATGCGCATCTTGTTCTTCTAGTAGGGGTAGTCTGTCCCTTTAAAGGTAGGACAACCCACAGCGACCTTGATCATACCTATGGTCGACATAACTAAAACTCCAGGTGGTTAAACCAAAATCACACAGTACAAGGGAGTACCTTGCTCTAATACCAATTGAAAGTGCGTTATATCGACTAGAGGGGGTGAATAGGATTTTTTATGAATTCTTCACTGAGAAAATTCCTTGTGAGGAAATTCCTCAGTCACGAACAGCGAGCAGCAGATTAAGTCCTCAAGCAAGTGTGCAACACAACAACATCATAGTCTTCACGATGAAATGAAACAGACAGTTTGCACAAGTAGCATGTTCAGGATATGCAGGTGATGAACAAGTGAAGTGAATAATTTGGGGTGAGGAAATTGTGAAAGTCTTTAGTCAAATTCTTCAAACAGTAACGATCAATTTCATCAACATAGAACTTATAAATGAAAGGGTTGGGGAAATAGAACCAGGTAGTCCGTGAAGACAGTGATTTGATGACCGAGTTCCAACTGCTATGACAGTCGTACATCTTGTTCGGAGTGGCTTGGTATTTAAACCAAAGGACACATAGTCCCAGGACACATAGTCCTTACCGTATTCTCCTTGAGCTAAGGACACACAGTCCTCGCCCAACACTCGTGGTAAGTCTTCAAGGTAGACTTCCAAACCCTCACAAACTTGCTCACCCCGCGATCCACAATTGACTGCTCGATGCTCTAAACCATGACGCCTGACCGTCTGGAGAATGCACAGTCCTCAAAGGTAAAAAGCGCCGGTACCACACAAGAACAATCTCTTCAATGATGCTCGATCACTTTAGGGTTTTTGGATTTTGGTTTGGGTGTTTGGGGTTTTTCCTCACTGATGATTTTCTCTAAAAGTCTTCGAGGAACGGGTTGCTCTCAAATGACAAGTGTTAGTTTCTTGCGGAGCAGCTAACCAGCTAGTGGTTATGGGGGCGACTATTTATAGCGTGGGAGCAATCTCGACATGATTTGACATAAATGTCCCAATGATATGACCAGTATGTGGATAAGGTTGGGGACAGCTAGCGCGCGGCGCGGCATTGGTCGCAACGTTTCAACTATGAAAGTCCTCATGTCACTCATGTTCCTTAATTGTAGGTAATTCGCACTTGCGAAAACTTAACTCCTCGGTGAGATTAAATTCCTCACAGACCAGAAGATCTTTATCTCTGTCACTGAGGAATTTGACTAGACTGTAAAAGATTTCCAAAGGCTTCACTCGAAAGATTGGGTATGTGTAGGCTTTGAGATGAGCAGCACTTGGAAATTTTTTACTTAGCTTTACCTCGACCCCCTTCAACAGTATAGTGTTTTTATGACTCAAAATATAGGAAATGAAACTACGAAAACAAAAGTTTTCACGCTTCAAAGTCCTCACATCAATTTCTTCACGGTCACACCAATTTCCTCATTTTCAAAGTCTTCGAGGAAATACCGAAGTCTTCACCGGAAGACATATATTTATAGGGGTCGATATTCTTCGAATAACTCAAACCACTCAGCGACTTATAAACTATGTGTACACTCACAAACACATTAGTCTCTTAACCTATAAGTCTTCAATACACGAAAATCACTAAGGGGCACTAGATGCACTTGCAACCCATACACATTCGAGATTTCTGTTGTATATAACGGGTGTCAATCAGTCGAGACGTTTGAGTCGGTTTGGGTCTCTTTTCTTACCGTTCACTTACACGGCCATCGGTTCAGTTGTTTCGGGGGGTGGCTGTGGAGGCGTCCGACTGTAGATACTCTAACTCGGAAAAAAAAAGTTTAAAGGAGCACAATCATTTCCCCTTCTAAAGTGTACGCCAACATCCTTTATTATAATTATAATGTTTAGAGTAAAATTTATCCTCCATGGTCGTCGACTCCTAAATATACCCGACCACCCATTCATGGAGTAAACACCTCAGTAACACCCTCTCTATCCCGCGTCATTCTAACTGGCTATGCTGCCCAACACGCACCACCGCCGACCTTCATACCACGTGTCGCGCTCCTCATCGTTTGTCTATATGGTCACTTCTCCATCATCGGTGCCCAAATCGATGAATTTACGCATGTCACCACCATTGACAAATTTGAGGTCGACATCGTTGCCTGCACAACCACTTTGATTGTCCTCCTCTTCCTCTAGGTATGTCCAACTCCTCTCGGTGCTCGCATTTCAAACATCGACCGACCATCGACACCACCACGTCCCCCATCGGACGGGCTCAACACTCGCCCAACACCTCATCAGTGTACCTCTACCAGTTAGCACGTATGATCGCTGCTAGTAGTTGGTGATGTGCCTCATCTCAAGCACGCTGAGTATCTCCCACTCATGCTCTTATATACGTGTTTTACATTTTTAAATACATAATTTACTTATTCTGAAGTTTATTTTTTTTACAGCGGGACCATTTTTTTAATACGCGGTTCACTTTAAAAAAAATACATGATCAACATTTCTTCATACATATTCCCTTTTTTAATATACACTTAGGGAGTGGTCTCGCGATGGACCAGCCCATTTAGCGAGGCTTAGGTCTCTTTATAAACAAGGCATAGCCCGAAATCACTAATTGAGAAGTACACCTTTCAACGATTACTTTCACATCCTTAGATTGTGACAAGTAACGCACTACATGCGTGTCATTCGTCGCAACCTAAAAGTTTTTTTCCCTTTTTTGTAGATCTGTATTTTCAAAATGTATTATCTTCGAAATCGTGCGTTCAAATCTTGAACTGTTTGCACTGTTGGATTTCTCGCGTCGAGATCTTTAAAACTAGATCCAATGTTGATAGGTTTTGACAAACTTTTTTTTCACGAAAAATAAACGGACGAAAAAACCGACATTTTTTTCTTTCCAAAAAGCACAGCCGTGCCTCTCGCAGAAAAAAAAGAGTAGGAAACACGTTTTTTCCCTTTTCGAGAGGCACGGCCGTGCCTTTCGCGATAGCAAAATCATGCCTATCACGAAAAAAAGAGAAAGCGGAAAATGTTTTTTTCCCTTTTCAAGAGGCACGGCCGTGGCTCTTGCGACAGCAAAATCGTGTCTCTCGTGGAAGCAAAACCGGACCTCTTGCGAAAAAAGAGAGCAGAAAACGCCTTTATTTTCCTTTCCGAGAGGCACGACCGTGCCTCTCGCGATAGCAAAACAGTTCCTCTCGCGGAAGCAAAACCGTGCCTCTCGCGGAAAAAAGAGAGAGCAGAAAACGTGATTTTTTCTTGTCCGAGAGGCTTGTGATAGCATAACCGTACCTCTTGCGGAAGCAAAACCGTGCTTTTCGCAGGGAAAAAGAGAGCAGAAAACGTGTTTTTTCCTTTCCGATTGGCACGGCCGTACGAAAATAACCCGGAAAAAACAATTCTAAAAAGCCGATAACACGTACGAAAAAATACAAAGAGAACGATCAGATGGCGACGGCTAAGAACCTTTTGTTCGCGGCTGACTGTAGTTGATGCTCGATAGGCGAAGACACACATCGATCCTGCAGGCTAGCGTGCAGTTGAATGTAGAGTCCCTGTCGGGGAAAATGATCATTCGAGTCTGTCGCAAGTGCGATTAGAGCTACAAGTCCACCGGCCCGTAGGGTTTTCCAATCCATCGAAAAACCTACAAGTCACGAGTGCCGTTTCTTTCAGACTCGGCTGCACTAGTGGTCTGACAAATTAGTCAAAGCCTAGGTAGTATGAGTAGTCAACACAGCACGATGCGCAGAGATACTCCTGCCACTTATCCGCCCGCCCGCGTTGCTCAGAAACACGAGAATTATCACAGTTCAAAACTGCCATCCCTATTATGGATGTGAAGTAGTACAGTAGTATTTCTATTTTCCGCCTACTCATGTCGTCATGGAGTTCGAACTTTTGTTCTTCCGCCTTCCGCGATCCCAATCCCAACAGGTACGCATGTCACTGCTTAGCAGGTATGGATGAAGTGCCGGGTCTTCATTTTTCTCGATCGAGTGAGTGACCCTTACGCGCACACACGCTATTTCTGAGAACAAACTCGGACAGTCTGAATTCCATGGAACCCGCAAGTCAGCAAACTGTCACCTACGTAGGAGGCGCCAGACCTGGGCCTTGCTGGCACACGGTACCACGACACCTTCCGATCTGTCGATTTGCCATTTATTACGTTTCGACTAAATCTTTCTTTTCCGACTAAACCATTTTGTTGTTTGTGAAAAGACTTTGTGGGCGTAACTGACATGACACCCTCGGAAACGGCCAAACACCATAAAAGCATCAACATACAGACTTGACAAATTTGACTCAAACATTGCATGCCTTAAATATTTAAGAAATTTTAAACTTATATTGTTACATGCAACATAAACATAATACTAAACACAGTTCGTTCGGCCCCGTCATGTTCATGTTCGACGGCTAGTTGTGTCCTTTGTAGTGCTGGTTCGGTCACCGGCAAGATAGAATAGTATATGAGACACTAGCCTGCTCACGGAAGTCGAGTTCCCGTCGTCTCTCATGCTTTATTCTTCTTCATCGGAGAACATAACCCGGACGATGCGGGTGGACATGAGATCGTTGACGGATCCCTCCTAGGAGGAGCCGATGTCCATCACGACGCGGTTGCGGCGACCGCACTAGCTCGCCATACAGGGCACTCGAGAGTGTGACCCCGCCTCTCCAACACCCACCGCCACAAGGGCCTCCGTCGCCTCCCGCGCCCGTTGCCTCGCACGGTAGGCATGCTACGCCATGTTTGCGTCTACGGACGCCCATTATGTGTCCTCGACGCGCCAATAGAGGGGTTGTGTGTCTGTCACGATGGACGGATGCCAGACGGACCGCACCGCCTCCAGCGAGGCAGCGGCACCATCCATGCACCAGTTGTGCGGACGTAGTTGACTCCCGATGTTGCGAGTATGAGTGATGCCGTCGGGTGGCGGCCTCCTGGTAGCGACGGATTGCAAGAAGGAAGGCCATCTCCCCCTTGAGGCCACGAGAGATGAGCTCGTGGTCGATAGATCTAGTGGTGAAGGACTCGGATCCGCTGCCCGCTGTCGGCCCAATGGGAAACAAGGTACCACGGCCCGTCTGCCTTGGCCCATGAGGCGACATCTAGGTCGGCTCGCGCTTGGTAGCTCGGCCGCGGTCGCTCCGAAAGGCTCCGCATTGTGAGGCCCCTCACCGCTGGATTAAACCCTACTGAGGCCACCAACCAGATCGCCTCGTGAGACTCCCCTCGTGAGGTGGCCTCGTGAAGCAAGTCGTACGGCGCCAGCCGTGGGGCTCCGCGCCCATCACGTGGGTGACGTCCCACCGCTAGGATAAGTATGACGAGGCGTGACCATGCCAGTTTCCCTTCTAGTGATAAGGGAGCAGCGGCATCTGCCTCCTCCAAAAGCAATTTTTAAAGCATTTCCTCCTTGGTACAAAGAGGTCATGGCGGGTCGGCACGCCAGGATGAAGGTCATCACCGGGCCCACCAGTGTGTCAGTATGACTACGTTATCAAGCGGAGACCACCTTTAGTCAAGAGAAGCCTGGGCGCATGTCGTCTTTCGAATTGTCGCCCTCTGGCCACCCTTTCCCGCTCATGTTTTCGAGGAGAGGACCAATGCACTACAAAAAAGGTGTGGCCGCTTCCATGTAAGGGGATCGAACCATTCTCCCCCACATCTCGTTTACCTCGAGCCACAAGCTCTCCATTACAGAATAATCCAATGCACGTAGGAGTAAGTTATTACATCGTACAATGTCCCGAACCTTGGTAGCTCGTGCGTCCTCGTCGTGCCCGGTGTGAGTGAGTGAGCACGTCGTGGTCTTGTCATAGTCGTCGTCGGTTCATAGGTTGCCAAGCAAAGCCCCCAAGTGTTCGAACCATAGTTCTTGAAGGATTTTCTTGGACGCAGATACCAGCCTCCGTCATTTGGCGCGTCAGGTAGGGGGACTTGTCGTCTTCATGTTTTCAATCTAGACATCAACATTACATGGACGACGCTGCCGCTAGCCGGGAATGTGCGGCACGTCGAGCTGCCGCCAGGGTCGACGCGGCACCCACCGCCCGAGGTGCCTCGAGGCGGCTCCCGCGCGCTGCCATTGAGCCCGTTGGGGAGCAGGTGGCCTCCTTATTTCACCCCTTGGTGAATGAGAAGGCCCGTGGCCGCTCCACTGCCGCCTTCACGCTTGTACTCCATGACCCTCCTGCTCATGGGCAGGAGCTGTTACGCTACCGTTCCACCGAGGATGCCTATGATGAGTGGCTCGGGCGCATCAGTGAGCTCGTCGACATCGTGCGCGATGGCCAGGCACCCTCCCGCTCCCTGACTGCTCCGCCGTGGCGCGCCGACCGGGCCGGGCGCGACGCTTCTCCTCCTCCTCCTCCCCTGGCCCGCGACACGGGCGAACGACACCCTGCAGCATGTGCTCTGAAGTCGCCTCATGGGTCGTCCACGCCGGCCGAAGATAGCGACAACTGCCAGATCATCCGCCGCATGCCCCCGGACGCACGCGCGATCCTCGAGAAGGCGCGCAATCATGGGGATCGCGATATCCGTGACATTGCTGCAGCTGGGAGGCAGAACCGTGCATCCCTCGATGGAGGCGTTGTCACCATCGGGGGCTACATGTCCCTCGCGTCCAGGTTGCGCCGCATGGTTTGACCCGACAAGTTCAAGACAGTGCTTCCTCCCTGCTACGACGACAGTGCCGACCCCACAGAGTTCCTGCTCTACACCATCAGCGTCTACACCGCGAAGGGGGACGATCGAGTCATGACGAACTGGTTTCCCATGGCCCTCCAGGACGTTGCGCACACATGGATCATGAACCTCCCCGGGGCGTCCATCTCTTTATGAGAGGACCTGTGCAAACAGTTCGTCGCCAACTTCACGGGCACGAGCGACCGTCCCCTTGGGCTCAATGACATGCGGGGCGTGCACCAGCACCTCGGTGAGCCCCTTCGCAAGTTCATCCAACGCTTCAGCCAGGTGCGCAACAGGATCCCCCAAGGCTTCTGATGCCGCGATCGTCTCCGCCTTCACCAACAACATCACGGGCGTGAAGCTGTGCGAGAAACTCTTTGCCAGGGATGTGCTCGACTCCACAGCGGAGTTGTTCGTCCTAGCCGACCATTGCGCCAAGTCCGAAGAGCAACGCCTCTTCCTCCACAATGACTGTGACGTTGAGATCGGCGCAACGAAGTCCAAGGGCAACGACACCAATAAAAATGGCCCCGTCATGCTCGCGGCGGAGCTGGACTAGAAGCGTGTCCACCACCGTGGTGAGGCCAAGAAAGACAACCATCCTTTTTGCGCCTACCACAACGTGAACCCCCACAACACTGAAGACTGCTATGAGATCAAGCTCCTTCACGAGGGCCATGGCAGCCGCAAGGAGCGCGATAAGGGCCTCGGTGGCGTCAATGGAGGTGATTGTTGGGGCGACAGCAACAACAATTGTCGGGGCTGACAGAACCAGCCGCGATAGGCTGACCCTCAGGCCAATTCCACCCCGTCATGCACCGACGACCCCCCCCCCCCTCTCGCTGAGAATTGTGGGGGCTACCAAGAGCCCTATTGGGTGGCCTACATCCTAGCGGGGCCCAGACCCTCCATCCAATCGCCACTTCAAGTAGTTCTCTTGTGACATGAATGCGGCCCTCTCGACGCTTGAGTTTGCCAGCCACCTCAAGTGGTCTGAGCTCCCCATCGCGTTCAACGCCAGTGACCACCCCCAGTCAACGAAGGTTGTGGGTGTCGTCCCCCTCCAGTGCACTCCTACCATCAACAATGTGGCCATCACCAAGACGCTCATGATGGCGGTGCAGGCCTCAACATACTCTTTGTGGAGACCTTCGAGATGCTTCAAGTGCCTTACGAGCGTGTGATGCCCACCAGGCCCTTCTCGGACATCACCCACGATTCCACTCTCCCCCTGGGGTAAGTGTGCTTTCCCGTCACCTTCGGTACGTGCAAGAACTACCGTACAGAGTTCATCATCTTCGATTTGTTTTCACATTGGCGTGCCCTACAACGTCATCTTGGGATGCCCGGTGCTCTCCAAGTTAATGGTCGTGACCCACCACGCCTACGCCCTTGTCAAGATGCCTGGCAGCATGGTACCCTCACCATTCTCTGCGACGAGAATGACGCGATGCGCACCCTTGAGAACGCCTACAAGACTGCCTCCACCTCGTACCTGGGTGACAAGGACACCCTTGGGTTGGCCTAGGAGGCCCCGTGAAGAAGAAGCCCCTACTCTCTCAAGAGCGGGCCGAGTCCAAGAAGTCGTTCCTGGATGGGGCGACGCAGGCCCCTCCCTCGTTGGAAAATTCGGTCCCTGCCCCAAATAGAAAGGTGCGCTCGACACCTTCCTCCGGGAAAGCTCGGATGCATCAGCTTGGACAGGATGAGGCATGCCCGGTTTACCGAAGGGGGTGATCGAGAACCACTCAGCCGTGTACCAGAGCGAGTGGCCCGCCAAGAGGAATGGCATCACGTGCCCGAGAAGCAGGAAGTCGTCACCTAGAAGGTCAACAAGCTCCAGGATACGAGAATCGCCCGTGAAGCTCCCCACCCCAAGTGGATCGCCAATTCCACCCATGTCGCTAAGCCGCGCAGCAGCGGGTGCATGTGCATCGACTTTGTCACCCTCAACCAAGCTCGCCCTGCGAGTCCCTTCCCTCCTCCATGGATTGATCAGATCGCGGGCTCACCCTGGCTCATGCGTATGCCTTTCGGCCTAGAGGGCGCCAGAGCCACCTTCGCAAGGCTGATGCACATGAGCGTGGTGTCCCATATCGCAACAAATGCGGAGGAGGTTAAGATCCACCCCCCGGCCCACCGTGGCTCCACTCGTGAAGGTGGAGGGTGTTCTGGTACAAAACACATGTAACACCCGACAACACCGTAACTTCTAGCCGTTCCCCACGGATATGAGAGACATGAAGTTGTACACGCTCCGGGGCTCTCTATACCTGCGCTGCCTTCGACATGTGAGAACCCCTTCTCACTCTCGTGGAAGCCCCATGCTCAGAAGTGGCGGATGTCTCATGCTCCGTGCTGGCGGCCTACTTACGTGAGGGGCCCTCGACCATCACATCCTCAAGCTCACTCGTGTCAAACACGACATCATGTATCTTTATGTTATGTTATTAACACGCGCCATGCATTAGTAAAGCTTATTTCCATTAGACTTTTGTTTGCTTGCAGCTGAGTATGCCTTAGGAGGGGCGTGCGCTCGTGGTCTTCCCCGTGTCTATCACGCGAGCCGGGGCTGGGCACGGTGCCTATGCATGGGCCAGTCCAAGCAGCACTGCAAAACCCAAGCGACTAAGCTCTGGCTCGCGGGCCTCCTCCCGTGTACGTCACCTCACCATGTCCTTGGTGCTCTTGCCTCCTCGTGTAACACCCACAGACGACCCCGCAAAGCACGCCTTCCTGCACTACTTGCAAACATTTGGCAATTTCCCTGGTGTAAGATGTCAAAGGCCTCAAGAGCCCCCCTTTTGGAAGACCTCGCAAGTAGTGCCCCGCGGAAAGAAGGCTTCACGAGGGACCGCGCCTCATGAGCCGCACCCCGCGAAGCACTCGCGCCAAGCTGCACTCCTTGAAGGAGTGAAGTATAAAGCACCCCTCGGATTCACTCCCTCTCGTTTCCCTCTCGAGGCTTCCTGATTTCCACGCCACGAGCCGCCTGCGTGTCAAGGGGGGACCCTGAACATCGCAGCTCAGGGACTCTTACCAGCCCTAAGAGCCCTACACCCTCTGACCTTACTAAGCGTACGCTCCAGGAATACTATGACGGTTGTAGCTGGCCTCACGGGCTCGGTCCCACGGACACAGGACACAAAGGCAACGTAAAAGGGAAAGAAAGGCCTCAGGAGGAAAAAAATGCATAAAACATCAAGTGCTTAAAACAAAAGTGTCGTACAAATGTTTTCACGCCCTCAAGGGGCTACATCTACCATATTATATGAAGGAGAGCGAGAAGGGCTCAGGCGGCAGAGGAGTAGCCGACGTCATCAATAGTGTTGGAAATATTCCCTAGAGGCAATGATAAATAGTTATTATTATATTTCATGTTTAAAGATAATCATTTATTATCCATGCTATAATGTATTGAATGAAAACATAGATACATGTGTGGATAAATAGACACAACAATGTCCCTAGCAAGCCTCTAGTTGGCTAGCCAGTTGATCAAGGATAGTCAAGGTTTTCTGACTATGTGCAAAGTGTTGTTGCTTGATGACTATATCACAATATTGGGAGAATCATGTAATGGACTAGACCCAAACTATGAACGTAGCATATTGATCGTGTCATTTTATTGCTATTGTTTTCTGCGTGTCAACTATTTGTTCCAATGACCATGAGATCATATAATCCACTGGCACCAGAGGGAGGCATTGTGTGCATCAAACATCACAACGTAACTGGGTGACTATAAAGGTGCTCTACAGGTATCTCCAAAGGTGTCCGTTGGGTTAGTATGGATCAAGACTGGGATTTGTCACTCCGTGTGACGGAGAGGTATCTCGGGGCCCTCTCGGTAATACAACATCACACACAAGCCTTGCAAGCAATGTGACTAAGTGTAAGTCACGGGATCTTGTATTACAGAATGAGAAAAGAGACTTGCCGGTAACGAGATTGAAATAGGTATGCGGATACCAACGATCGAATCTCGGGCAAGTAACATACCGAAGGGCAAAGGGTATGACATACGAGATTGCCTGAATCCCTGACACTGAGGTTCAACCGATAAGTTATTTGGAGAATATGTAGGATCCAATATGGGCATCCAGGTCCCGCTATTGGATATTGACCGAGGAGTACCTCGGGGCATGTCTGCATAGTTCTCGAACCCGCAGGGTCTGCACACTAAAGGTTCGGCGATGTTTTAGTATAGTTGAGTTATATGTGTGGTTACTGAATGTTGTTTGGAGTCCCGGATGAGATCACGGACGTCATGAGGGTTTACGGAATGGTCCGAAGATGAATATTGATATATAGGATGACCTCATTTGATTACCGGAAAGTTTTCGGGAATTACCGAGAATGTACCGGGAGTGACGAATGGGTTCTGGATGTTCACCGGGGGGGCAGCCCACCCGGGGGAAGCCCATAAGCCTTAGGGGTGCCGCACCAGCCCTTAGTGGGCTGGTGGGACAGCCCAAGAGGCCCTATGCGTAGGAGATAAAGGAATCAAAGGAAAAAGAAAAAAGAGGTGGGAAGGAAGGGAAGGACTCCACCTTCTAATCCTAGTTGGACTAGGATTGGAGGTGGACTCCTCCACCTCCTTGGCCGGCAGGCTCTTGGGCTCTTGGACCCTGCTAAGTCAACAAAAGTCCTTCCCTGGCAATGGTGCGAGAGATCCTTTTGTCATCTCTTGAGCTTGTGTTGGTTTTTCCCTTGAAGAGGAAAGGGTGATGCAGCCCAGGAGCAGTAAGTATTTCCCTCAGTTTGAGAACCAAGGTATCAATCCAGTAGGAGAATCTCGTCAAGTCCAGAGTACCTGCACAAACACAAAAGATCTTGCACCCAACGCTATAAAGGGGTTGTCAATCCCTTCAAGATTGTTTGCAAAGTAATATCTGAAGGCGGAAAGTGCAACGAAGTAAAAAGTGTAAGGCTGAAAATATGGTTTGGAGTAGACCCTGGGGGCCGTAGTGTTCACTAGAGGCTTCTCTCAAAATAGCAAGTATTACGGTGGGTGAACAAATTACTGTCGAGGAATTGATAGAACCGCGCAAAGTCATGACGTTATCTAAGGCAATGATCATACATATAGGCATCACGTCCGAGACAACTAGACCGATACTTGTGCATCTACTAGAATTACTCCACACATCGACCGCTATCCAGCATGCATCTAGTGTATTGAGTTCATGACGAACAGACTAACGCCTTAAGCAAGATGACGTGATGTGGAGGGATAATCTCAAACCAATGATGAAACCCCCCATCTTTTTACCCTTGATGGCAACAACACGATGTGTGCCTCGCTACCCCTTTTGTCACTAGATGAGGTCATTACACGGTATGAACCCAAAACCAAGCACTTCTCCCATTGCAAGAATCATAGATCTAGTTGGCCAAACAAAACCCACAACTCGAAGAGAATTACAAGGATATGAAATCATGGATAAGTGATATCACAAGAAACTCAAATAAGATTCATAGATAATCTGAACATAAATCCACAATTCATCGGATCTCGACAAACACACCGCAAAAGAAGGTTACATTGGATAGATCTCCATGAAGATCATGGAGAACTTTGTATTGAAGATCCAAGAGAGAGAAGAAGCCATCTAGCTACTAGCTATGGACCCGTAGGTCTATGGTGAACTACTCATGCATCATCAGAGAGGTCATGGTGTTGATGAAGAAGCCCTCCATATCCGAATCTCCCCTCCGGCAGGGAACCAGAACGTGCCCCAGATGGGATCTTGCGGAGACAGAAGCTTGCGGCGGCGGAAAAGTACTTTCGATGATCTCCTAATTTTTTTGGGATTTTTAGGGAATATATAGGCGCAAAACCTAGGGCAAAGGAGCCTCAGCGAGCCCACAAGCCTGGTGCCCGCGGACCCCCTGGCCGTGCAATGAGGGCTTGTGGGGTCCCTGGTGGGCCCCTGCCCTGATTCTCCGGCTTTTCGATCTTTTTCTGTTCCGGAAAAAATCTTTTTGGAAGTTTCATTCCGTTTGGACTCCTTTCAAAATCCTCCTCTGAAAGGGGTAAAAAACATGGAAAAAATAGGAACTGGCACTTGGCACTGAGTTAATAAGTTAGTCCCAAAAATATATATAAAAGGCATACAAAACATCCAAAGTTTGACACGATATTAGCATGAAACCATCAAAAACTATAGATACATTGGAGACGTATCAGACCCCAAGGCAAGTCTCTCCACCCCTCCTCCTATATATAGTGAAGGTCTAGGGCTGATTTGAGACAACTTTGCCACGGCAACCGACCACAAAACATCACGGTTTTTCCTCTAGATTGTATTTCTGCGGAGCTCGGGCGGAGCCGTGCAGGAGTAGATCCTTCACCACCACTGGAGCGCCATCACGCTGCCGGAGAACTCATCTACTTCTCCGTCTTTCTTGCTGGATCAAGAAGGCCGAGATCATCGTCGAGCTGTATGTGTGCTGAACGTGGAGGTGCCGTACGTTCGACACTAGATCGGAGCGGATCGTGGGACGGATCGCGGGACGGGTCGTGGGACGGTTCGCAGGGCGGATCGAGGGATGTGAGGACGTTCCACTACATCAACCGCGTTTCTTAACGCTTCCTGCTGTGCGATCTACAAGGGTACGTAGATCCAAATCTCCTCTTGTAGATGGACATCACCATGATAGGTCTTCGTGTGCATAGGAAATTTTTTGTTTCGCATGCGACATTCCTCAATAGTGGTATCAGAGCTAGGTTCATGCGTAGATGTGATCTCGAGTAGAACAAAAAGGGTTTTGTGGACGGTGATGTTTGATTTGCTGCCCTCCTTAGTCTTTTCTCGATTCAGCGGCATTGTTAGATTGAAGCGGCCCAGACCGACATTATTCGTACGCTTACGAAAGAATGGTTTCATCGATTGACATGCAACCTCGTTGCATAAAGATGACTGGCGGGTGTCTGTTTCTTCAACTTTAGTTGAATTGGTTTTGACCAAGGCGGTCCTTGGAGAGGTTAAATAGCAATTTGCACATCTCCGTTGTGGTTTTTGCGTAAGTAAGATGTGATCTACTGGATACCCATTGCAACCACGTAAAACATGCAACAACAATTAGAGGACGTCTAACTTGTTTTTGCACGGTATTCTTGTGATATGATATGGCCAATGACGTGATGTGATATATCGGATGTATGAGATGATCATGTTGTAATAGTTAATATCGACTTGCACGTCGATGCTACGGCAACTGGCAGGAGCCATAGGGTTGTCTTTAAACTAACGTTTGTGCTTGTAGATGCGTTTACTATATTGCTAGGACGTAGCTTTAGTAGTAATAGCATGAGTAGCACGACAACCCTGATGGCGACATATTGATGGAGATTATGGTGTGCCACCAGTGACAAGAAGATCGTGTCGGTGCTTTGGTGATGGAGATCAAGAAGCACATGATGATGGCCATATCATGTCACTTATGAATTGCATGTGATGTTAATCCTTTTATGCACCTTATTTTGCTTAGAACGACGGTAGCATTATGAGGTGATCTCTCACTAAAATTTCAAGACGAAATTGTGTTCTCCCCGACTGCTGTGCACCATTGCTACAGTTCATCGTTTCGAGACACCACGTGATGATCGGGTGTGATAGACTCAACGTTCACATACAACGGGTGGAAAACAGTTGCACACGCGGAACACTCAGGTTAAGCTTGATGAGCCTAGCATGTGCAGACATGGCCTTGGAACACATGAGACCCAAAGGTCAATCATGAGTCATATAGTTGATATGATTAGCATAGGCATGCTTACCACTGAAACTATCCTCAACTCACATGATGATCGGACTTGAGCTAGTGGAATTGGATCATGAACCACTCAAATGACTAGAGAGATGTACTTTTTGAGTGGAAGTATAGCAAGTAATTTGATTAGTTAAACTCTAATTATCTTGAACATAGTCTAAGTCCACTTTGAAAATATTTTTCTTGTAGATCAATGGCTCACGCGACAGTCACCCTGAATTTTAATACGTTCCTAGAGAAAGGTAAGTTGAAAGATGATGGAAGCAACTTTGTACACTGGGCTCGTAATCTTAAGTTGCTCCTGCAAGCTGGGAAGAAGGATTATGTCCTTAATGCTGCGCTAGGAGATGAACCACCCGCTGCGGCTAACCAAGATGTGAAGAACGATTGGTTAACACGCAAGGAGGACTACTCAGTAGTTCAATGTGCAGTCTTGTATGGCTTAGAGCCGGGACTTCAACGTCGCTTTGAGCATCATGGAGCCTATGAGATGTTCCAGGAGTTGAAGTTTATCTTTCAGAAGAACGCCCGGATCGAGAGGTATGAGACCTCCGATAAATTCTATGCTTGCAGGATGGAGGAGAATTCGTGTGTCAGTGAACATGTGCTCAAAATGTCTGGGTACTCAAACCGTCTAGCTGAGCTGGGGATTGAACTCCTGCAAGAGGCTATCACTGACAGAATTCTTCAATCACTGCCACCAAGCTATAAGGGCTTTGTGTTGAACTATAACATGCAAGGGATGAACAAGTCACCCGGTGAGTTATTCGCGATGCTGAAAGTCGCAGAGTCAGAGCTCTGTAAAGAGCATCAAGTGTTGATGGTGAATAAGACCACTAGTTTCAAGAGAAATGACAAAGGAAAGAAGGGTAATTCAAAGAAGAGCGGCAAGCCTGTTGCCAATCCGATGAAGAAGCCCAAAGCTGGACCTAAGCCTAAAACGGAGTGCTATTATTGCAAGGGTATGGGTCACTCGAAGCGCAACTGCCCCAAGTATCTGGCTGATAAGAAGGCGTCCAAGGAAAAATCAGGTATGTTCGATATACATGTTATTGATGTGTACTTAACCAGCTCTCATAGTAGTGCCTGGGTATTCGATACCGGTTCTGTTGCTCATATTTGCAACTCGAAACAGGAACTGCAGAATAAGCGAAGGCTGGCGAAGGATGAAGTGACGACGTGCGTGGGAAATGGTTCCAAGGTTGATGCAATTGCCGTCGGCACAGTTTCACTTCAGTTACCATCAGGATTAGTTATGAACTTAAATAAATGTTATTTAGTGCCTGCGTTAAGCATGAACATTATATCTGGATCTTGTTTATTGCGAGACGGTTACTCGTTTAAGTCGGAGAATAATGGTTGTTCTATTTCTATGAGTAATATCTTTTATGGTCATGCACCCAATGTGAGAGGATTGTTCATATTGAATCTTGCTAGTGATAATACACATATACATAACATTGAGACCAAAAGAGTAAGAGTTAACAATGATAGCGCCATGTTTTTATGGCACTGCCGCTTAGGTCATATTGGTGTAAAGCGCATGAAGAAACTCCATACTGATGGACTTTTGGAGTCACTTGACTTTGATTCACTTGACATGTGCGAACCATGGCTCATGGGCAAGATGACTAAGACTCCGTTCTCCGGAACAATGGAGCGTGCAAGTGACTTGTTGGAAATCATACATACCGATGTGTGTGGTCCGATGAGTGTGGAGGCACGCGGCGGATATCGTTATTTTCTCACCGTCACTGATGATTTGAGTAGATATGGTTATGTCTACTTGATGAAGCACAAGTCTGACACGTTTGAAAAGTTCAAACAATTTCAGAGTGAAGTTGAAAACCATCGCAACAAGGAGATCAAGTTCCTACGGTCTGATCGTGGGGGTGAGTATCTGAGTTTCGAGTTTGGTACTTGATGACCCACAAGTATAGGGGATCAATCGTAGTCCTTTTGATAAGTAAGAGTGTCGAACCCAACGAGGAGCAGAAGGCTGTGATAAACGGATTTCAGCAAGGTAAAAACTGCAAGCACTGAAAGTAGCGGTTACAAGTGATTGTGTAGCGAGGTGAAACATAGCAAGCCAAGAGTAACAAGTAACAAGTAGTAGCAACGGTGCAGCAAGTGGACCAATCCCTTTTGTAGCAAGGGACAAGCCTGAACAAAGTCTTATAGGAGGAAAAATGCTCCCGAGGACACACGGGAATTTCTGTCATGCTAGTTTCATCATGTTCATATGATTCGCGTTCATTACTTTGATAGTTTGATATGTGGGTGGACCGGCGCTTGGGTACTGCCCTTACTTGGACAAGCATCCCACTTATGATTAACCTCTCTCGCAAGCATCCGCAACTACAAAAGAAGAATTAAGACAAAGTCTAACCATAGCATTAAACTAGTGGATTCAAATCAGCCCCTCACGAAGCAACGCATAGACTGGGGTTTAAGCTTCTGTCACTCCAGCAACCCATCATCTACTTACTACTTCCCAATGCCTTCCTCTAGGCCCAAATATGGTGAAGTGTTATGTAGTCGACGTTCACATAACACCACTAGAGGAAAAACAACATACATCATATCAAAATACCGAACGAATATCAAATTCACATGACTATTATCAACATGACTTATCCCATGTCCTCAGGAACAAAAGTAAATACTCACAAGACATAATCATAATCATGACCAGAGGTGTAATGAATAGCATCAAGGATCTGAACATAAACTCTTCCACCAAAGAAATGAACTAGCATCAACTACAAAGATTAATCAACACTACTAGCAACCTTACAAGCACCAATCGGAGTCGCGAGACGAAGATTGATTACAAGAGATGAACTAGGGATTGGAGAGGAGATGGTGCTGATGAAGATGTTGATGAAGATGCCTCCCCTCCGACGAGAGGAGTGTTGGTGATGACGATGGCGATGATTTCCACCTCCGGGAGGGAAGTTTCCCCGGCAGGATCGTCCTGCCGGAGCTCTAGATTGGATCTGCTCAAGTCCCGCCTCGTGGCGGCGGCGAAACCACGAAAAAGCTCCCGATTGATTTTTTCTAGACCAGGACTCTTCATATAGCAAAAGAGGGGGGCTAGTGGGCCTTCAGGCAGCCCACAAGCCTGCCGTGCGCCACCAGGGGGGTGGTGGCAGTGGGCAAGCTTGTGGGGCCCTGGTGGCCCCCCTCCGGTAGTTCTTTCGCCCAGTATTTTTAATATATTCCAAAAAAAATCCACGTAAATTTTCAGGGCATTTGGAGATGTGCAGAATAGTGGAATAGGATTTGCTCCTTTTCGAGTCCAGAATTCCAGCTGCCTGAATTCTCCCTCTTCAAATAATTCTTGCAAAATAAGATAGAAAAGGCATAAATATGGTACCACAAGTAATATAATTGCCATAGAAGCAATAAATATCAAAATGAAAGCATGATGCAATCAACTCCCCCAAGCTTAGACCTAGCTTGTCCTCAAGTGAAAACCAAGTTCCATAAACATGTCCACATGTTGAGGGACGAAGGTGTCGATAAAACATAATACGGACATGAGGGCATCATGATCACACATAGAACAACAATATATCATAAAGATTCTTATGGGAAAGTAACAATTCCTTCACAAAGCAAAGCATGAAGCAAAAACCTTGCCGAGAAGTGACCAACAATAGTCCATAGTCATTGAGGCAATTGCAATTTATCACAACCTCAGAAAGAGTCAAATAAGAGCTTGTAAGGCAAACCCACATACTCAATCATCTCTTTTGTTTTCTACAATTGTTATAACTCACGTGGTACTCATGGTGTCAAAGTTTCAGCTGGACACAAAGGAAGATAGGGGCTTATAGTTTTGCCTCCCAACGGTTTACCTCAAGGGTAAAGTCAACAACAATAAAGCATAAGTACTCAACTCCAAGTTGATATATGAATATAGATCTTTCCCAAGCATGTGACGGTAGCCAAGACAAAGGCAAAAAGGGAATTGGTGATGGTCACCATGACTCTTTCAAGTGTAAAAAGTAAAGGTACAAGATAGGCCCTTCGCAGAGGCAAGCAGAGGTTGTCATGCGCTTTTGAGGTTTGGATGCGTGTCCTCTTAGTGCGGAGGAACGCCACTTTATATTGCCCCCTGTGACAAAGAACTTTATTATGCAGTCTGTCGCTTTTATGTCTTCCTCATCACAGGTTCGTACAAAGCTTATTTTCCACACACTCATAGATCATACATATTAGAGAGCAATTTTTATTGCTTGCACCGATGACAACTTACTTGAAGGATCTTATTCAATCCATAGGTAGGTATGGTGGACTCTCATGGCAAAACTAGTTGGAGGTTTATGGATGCACAAGTAGTATCTCTACTTGGTGCGGGAGTTTTGGCTAATATGAGGTGGAAGCAATCGTCACATGCTAAGGGATCTCTAATCATATAACATTGTTTGGAACCAAGCAAACACAATTCATTATGTTGTCTTCCTTGTCCAACATCTACTCCTAGGCATGTAATAGTTTGGTGAGTGCTCACAATTGTAAAAAGTATTTAAGATGATATATTTATATGTGAACCTCTCTTTCCTTATTACTTCTTATTAATTGCAACAATAACTAATGTCTATGTTGATTTATTCTCAACAAGTTTCAGTAATCATACGTGTCATAAGTGAAGTTATCACTTTCCATAAGATCGTCTCATGATCTTTCATGCTATCGTTCTTTTCATACTTTTGATCATGGCACAAAGCAAAGCCCTTAACAAAGACACTCTTTATTATATAGCTCGTAAGCTCGTATACAACGGGGGAGAGACAAAAGCAAAAGACTCAAACTAAAAAATAAAGACTTATTCCTCTAAAAGAAGAAATAAAAACTGAAAAGGAAAGAACTAAAACAAAGGTAAAAGCAAAAGATATAAAGGTGATACCTCCCTTCTTAGGTACGCAATGTACTGGACTTACCCAATCACTATGAGCAACAGGATAAATGATTCCTGCTTCCAGAAGCTTTAATATTTCTTTTCTAACGACCTCTTTCATCTTAGGATTTAATCTCCTTTGATGATCAGCAACTGGTTTAAAGTCAGGATCGGTTTTAATCTTGTGCTGACGTAGAGTAGGACTAATACCCTTAAGATCATCAAGAGTATATCCAATAGCAGCGCGGTGCTTCCTCAGAGTTTTTAGTAACTTCTTCTCTTCGTGCTCTGAGAGGAGAGCACTAATAATGACAGGATATATCTTCTTCTCATCAAGATAGGCATACTTAAGAGTATCACGCAACAGTTTAAGCTCGAACACAGGATCACCCTTTGGTGGGGGAGGATCCCCAAGCAGTTCAACAGGCAGATTATTCTTGAGAATAGGATGTTGTTCTAAGACAATTCTATCTATCTCATCTCTCGCCTCCATATGCATATCATTTTCATGCTCAAGAAGATATTGCTCTAAAGGATCCGTAGGAGGTACGGAAATAGAGGCAAGAGCAATGATTTCATCTCTACCAGACGACTCTCTTTCATGGGTTTGTCTTCCAAACTTGGAGAAATTAAATTCAGGAGACACACCCTCGAAACTTACTGTGACAATCTTCTTAATGCAATCAATGTGAGCATTGACAGTGTTGAGAAAGGGTCTACCGAATATGATGGGACAAAAGATATCTTGTGCAGTACCAAGGACGAGGAAATCAGTAGGATACTTCGTCTTACCACACAGGACTTCTACGTCTCTCACAAGTCCGAGAGGGCAGATAGTGTCTATTAGCTAGCGTAATAGTGACATCAATGGGTTCTAACTCAGCAGGTGCAATCTCATCTTTAATTTCATCATAGAGAGAACGGGGTATTGCACTAACACTAGCTCCCATATAACATAAACCATGGTAACAGTGATCTCCTATCTTAACAGAAACAACGGGCAGGCCAACTACAGGTCCGTGCTTGTCTTTCACGTGAGGTTTAGAAATTCTAACGGAGTCCTCACAGAATTTGATAACATGCCCATCTATTTCTTCGGCTAAGAGATCTTTGATAATAGCAACACTAGGTTCAACTCTAATCTCCTCAGGGGGTGCAAGTGGTCTAATGTAACCCCTACGTATCACAGTTGGAGCTTTAGAATAATCCTTTATCCTAGCAGGGTATGGTGGTTTCTCAGTGTAAGCACAAGGAACAATAGGATCACTAAAAGCAATGATTTTATCCTCAACTAGATTGGTTTTGGCTATGTTGCTTTCTACAGGAGGATGATATTTAAACCACTTCTCTTTGGGAAGATCAACATGAGCAGCAAAAGATTCACATAGAGAAGCTACTATCTCAGAGTCAAGTCCATACTTAGCGCTAAAATCTCTAGAAGTGTTTGTCTCAACAAAAGATTTAACGCAATCAAACTAGAAATTCATACGTGACTCCTTACCTTCCTCCAGCTCCCAATCTTCAGAGTTGCGTTTGATTCTCTCCAATAAATTCCACTTGTGATCAATATCCTTCTTCATAAAAGAACCGGCACAAGAAGTGTCAAGCATGGTACTATCTTCATGAGAAAGCCGAGCATAAAAGTTTTGAGTGATGATTTCTCTCGAGAGCTCATGATTGGGGCATGAATATAGCATTGATTTAAGCCTCCCCCAAGCTTGAGCTACGCTTTCCCGGTTGTAGCCCCATGATCCAGCATCATCACATAACCTATACCATGTCAACGCCTTATCCATCAAAGATAAAGGAAAGACTTTCTTCTTTACCTCATCCTCAGGCAAACCTGCAAGCTTAAATAAACCACAAACTTCATCTACATAGATTAGATGAAAGTCTGGATGTGAAGATCCATCTCCTGTAAAAGGATTAGCCAGCAGTTTCTCAAGCATACCCAAAGGAATTTCATAAAAGATATTTTCAGTAGGTACCTCAGGTTGAGGAGCAACTCCTCGTGCTTCCGTTCGTGGTGAAGATACCCCGAACAAACTCCTCAAAGGAAGAGTTTTCATAGTGACAAGTGACAATAAATTTCAGGACAGTATAAAAGTGTTTCCTTACCAATTTCCACTTACCAAAGGCACTTCACTCCCCGGCAACGGCACCAGAAAAGAGTCTTGATGACCCACAAGTATAGGGGATCAATCGTAGTCCTTTCGATAAGTAAGAGTGTCGAACCCAACGAGGAGCAGAAGGCTCTCATAAACGGATTTCAGCAAGGTAATAACTGCAAGCACTCAAAGTAGCGGTAACAAGTGATTGTGTAGCGAGGTGAAACGTAGCAAGCAAAGAGTAAAAAGTAGTAGCAACGGTGCAGCAAGTGGACCAATCCCTTTTGTAGAAAGGGACAAGCCTGAACAAAGTCTTATAGGAGGAAAAATGCTCCCGAGGACACACGGGAATTTCTGTCATACTAGTTTCATCATGTTCATATGATTCACGTTCGTTACTTTGATAGTTTGATATGTCGGTGGACCGGCGCTTGGGTACTGCCCTTACTTGGACAAGCATCCCACTTATGATTAACCTCTCTCGCAAGCATCCGCAACTACAAAAGAAGAATTAAGACAAAGTCTAACCATAGCATTAAACTAGTGGATCCAAATCAGCCCCTCACGAAGCAACGCATAGACTGGGGTTTAAGCTTCTGTCACTCCAGCAACCCATCATCCACTTACTACTTCCCAATGCCTTCCTCTAGGCCCAAATATGGTGAAGTGTTATGTAGTCGACGTTCACATAATACCACTAGAGGAAAAACAACATACAGCATATCAAAATACCGAACGAATATCAAATTCACATGACTATTATCAACATGACTTATCCCATGTCCTCAGGAACAAAAGTAAATACTCACAAGACATAATCATAATCATGACCAGAGGTGTAATGAATAGCATCAAGGATCTGAACATAAACTCTTATACCAAATAATCCAACTAGCATCAACTACAAAGAGTAATCAACACTACTAGATCCATTACAAGTACCAATCGGAGTCGCGAGACGAAGATTGATTACAAGAGATGAACTAGGGATTGGAGAGGAGATGGTGCTGATGAAGATGTTGATGAAGATGCCTCCCCTCCGACAAGAGGAGTGTTGGTGATGACGATGGCGACGATTTCCCCCTCCGGGAGGGAAGTTTCCCCGGCACGATCGTCCTGCCGGAGCTCTAGATTGGATCTGCTCAAGTTCCGCTTCGTGGCGGCGGCGAAACCACGAAAAAGCTCCCGATTGAATTTTTTTCCAGACCAGGACGCTTCATATAGCAAAAGAGGGGGGCTAGTGGGCCTTCAGGCAGCCCACAAGCCTGCCCTGCGCCACCAGGGGGTGGTGGCGGTGGGCAAGCTTGTGGGGCCCTGGTGGCCCCCCTCCGGTAGTTCTTTCGCCCAGTATTTTTAATATATTCTAGAAAAAATCCACATAAATTTTCAGGGCATTTGGAGATGTGCAGAATAGTGGACTAGGATTTGCTCCTTTTCCAGTCAAGAATTCCAGTTGCCTGAATTCTCCCTCTTCAAATAATCCTTGCAAAATAAGAGAGAAAAGGCATAAATATGGTACCAAAAGTAATATAATAGCCCAAGAAGCAATAAATATCAACATGAAAGCATGATGCAAAATGGACGTATCAGTACTCACTTAAGACAATGTGGAATTGTTTCGCAGTTGACACCGCGTGGAACACCACAGCGTAATGGTGTGTCCGAACGTCGTAATCGTACTTTATTAGAGATGGTGCGATCTATGATGTCTCTTACTGATTTGCCATTGTCGTTTTGGGGTTATGCATTAGAAACAACTGCATTCACTTTAAATAGAGCACCATCAAAATCCGCTGAGACGACACCATACAACTGTGGTATGGCAAAAGACCAAAATTGTCGTTTCTTAAAGTTTGGGGATGTGATGCTTATGTCAAAAAGCTTCATCCTGAAAAGCTGGAACCCAAAGCGGAAAAGTGCGTCTTCATAGGTTACCCAAAGGAGACAGTTGGGTATACCTTCTATATCAAATCCGAGGGCGAAGTGTTTGTTGCTTAAAACGGAGATTTTCTTGAGAAGGAGTTTCTCTCAAAAGATTTGAGTGGGAGGAAGATAGAACTTGATGAGGTTGTCGAACCTCTAATTCCTCTTGATGGTGGCGCAGGGCAAGGGGAAACCCCTGTTGCTGCGACACCGGTTGAGGAACAAGTTGATGATGATGATCATGAAACTTCGGATCAAGTTACTGTCGGACCTCGCAGGTCGACAAGATCACGTACTACTCCTAAGTGGTACGGTAATCCTATCTTATCGGTTATGTTGTTGGACAACAATGAACCTGTGAATTATGAAGAACCAATGGTGGGCCCGGATTCCAACGAATGGGTGGAGGCCATGAAGTCCGAGATAGGATCCATGTACGATAACAAGGTGTGGACTTTAGAAGTACTACCTGAAGGCCGCAAGGCTATTCAGAACAAATGGATCTATAAGAAGAAGACAGACGCAAACGGTAATGTCACCGTTTATAAAGCTTGACTTGTGGCAAAGGGTTTTTCGCAAGTTCAAGGAATTGACTACGATGAGACGTTCTCACCGGTAGCGATGCTGAAGTCTGTCCGAATCATGTTAGCAATAGATGCCTTTTACAATTATGAAATCTGGCAGATGGATGTTAAAACGGCGTTCCTTAACGGTTTTCTTAAGGAAGAGTTGTATATGATGCAACCCGAAGGTTTTGTCGATCCTAAAAATGCTAACAAAGTATGCAAGCTCCAGCGATCCATTTATGGACTGGTGCAAGCATCTTGGAGTTGGAATAAGCGCTTTGATGAGGTGATCAAAGCATTTGGGTTTATACAAGTGGTTGGAGAATCTTGTATTTACAAGAAAGTGAGTGGGAGCTCTGTGGCGTTTCTAATATTATATGTGGACGGCATATTGCTTATTGGAAACAACGTGGAGCTTTTGGAGAGCATAAAAGGTTACTTGAATAAAAGTTTCTCTATGAAGGACCTAGGAGAAGCTGCTTACATTCTAGGCATTAAGATTTATAGGGATAGATCGAAACGCCTGATATGACTTTCACAAAGCACATACCTTGATAAAGTTTTGAAGAAGTTCAAAATGGATCAGTCCAAGAAAGGGTTTTTCCCAGTATTACAAGGTATAAAATTAAGTAAGACTCAATGCCCAGCAACTGAGGACGATAGAAAGACAATGAGTTCCGTCCTCTATGCTTCAGCCATAGGTTCTATCATGTATGCAACGTTGTGCACTAGACCAGACATCAGCTTGGCCATAAGTATGGCAGGCAGGTTTCAGAGTAATCCAGGAGTGGATCACTGGACGGCTGTCAAGAATATTCTGAAGTACCTGTGAAGGACTAAGGAAATGTTTCTCGTGTATGGAGGTGAAAAGGAGCTTGTCGTAAAAGGTTACGTCGACGCAAGTTTTGACACCGATCCAGATGACTCTAAGTCTCAAACCGGATACGTATTTATTCTTAATGGGGGTGCGGTAAGCTGGTGCAGTTCCAAGAAGAGCGTCGTAGCAGATTCTACATGTGAAGCGGAGTACATGGCTGCCTCGGAGGCAGCAAAAGAGGGTGTCTGGATGAAGCAGTTCATGACAGATCTTGGAGTTGTGCCAAGTGCACTGGATCCATTGACTCTGTTATGTGACAACACTGGTGCCATTGCCTTAGCAAAGGAACTAAGGTTTCACAAGAAGACCAGACACATCAAACGATGCTTCAACCTCATCCAAGACTACGTCGAAGGAGAGGACGTGAATATTTGCAAAGTGCACACGGATCTGAATGTAGCAGACCCGCTGACTAAACCTCTTCCACAGGCAAAACATGATCAACACTAGAACTGTATGGGTGTTCGATTTATTACAATGTAAATCGCATGGCGATGTGAGGACTAGATTATTGACTCTATTGCAAGTGGGAGACTGCTGGAAATATGCCCTAGAGTCAATGATAAATAGTTATTATTATATTTCCTGTTTAAAGATAATCGTTTATTATCCATGCTATAGTTGTATTGAATGAAAACATAGATACATGTGTGGATAAATAGACACAACAATGTCCCTAGCAAGCCTCTACTTGGCTAGCTAGTTGATCAAGGATAGTCAAGGTTTTCTGACGATGTGCAAAGTGTTGTTGCTTGATGACTATATCACATCATTGGGAGAATCATGTGATGGACTAGACCCAAACTATGAACGTAGTATATTGATCGTGTCATTTTATTGCTATTGTTTTATGCGTGTCAAGTATTTGTTCCTATGACCATGAGATCATATAATCCACTAGCACCGGTGGGATGCCTTGTGTGCATCAAACGTCACAACGTAACTGGGTGACTATAAATGTGCTCTACAGGTATCTCCGAAGGTGTCCATTCGGTTAGTATGGATCAAGACTGAGATTTATCACTCCGTGTGATGGAGAGGTATCTCGGGGCCCTCTCGGTACTACAACATCACACACAAGCCTTGCAAGCAATGTGACTAAGTGTAAGTCACGGGATCTTGTAATACGGAACGAGAAAAGAGACTTGCCGGTAACGAGATTGAAATAGGTATGCGGATACGGACGATCGAATCTCGGGCAAGTAACATACCAAAGGAAAAAGGGAAAGACATACGGGATTGCCTGAATCCTTGACACCGAGGTTCAACCGATAAGTTATTCGGAGAATATGTAGGATCCAATATGGGCATCCAGGTCCCACTATTGGATATTGACCGAGGAGTACCTCGGGGCATGTCTGCATAGTTCTCGAACCCGCAGGGTCTGCACACTTAAGGTTCGGCGATGTTTTACTATAGTTGACTAATATGTGTGGTTACCGAATGTTGTTCGGAGTCCCGTATGAGATCACGGACATTACGAGGGTTTCCGGAATGGTCCGGAGATGAAGATTGATATATAGGATGACCTCATTTGATTACCGAAAAGTTTTCGGGTATTACCGGGAATGTACCGGGAGTGACGAATGGGTTCCGGATGTTCACCGGGGGGGAAGCCCACCCGAGGGAAGCCCATAGGACTTAGGGGTGCTGCACCAGCCCTTAGTGGGCTGGTGGGACATCCAAGAGGCCCTATGCGCAGGAGATAAAGGAATCAAAGGAAAAAGTAAAAAAAAGGTGGGAAGGAAGGGAAGGACTCCACCTTCCAATCGTAGTTGGACTAGGATTGGAGGTGGACTCCTCCACCTCCTTTGCCGGCGGGTTCTTGGGGTCTTAGACCCCAAGGCAAGTCTCCCCACCCCTCCTCCTATATATAGTGAAGGTCTAGGGCTGATTTGAGACAACTTTGCCATGGCAGCCCGACCACAAAACATCACGGTTTTTCCTCTAGATCGTATTTTTGCGGAGCTCGGGCGGAGCCCTGCAGGAGTAGATCCTTCACCACCACCGGAGCGCCATCACGCTGTCGGAGAACTCATCTACTTCTCCGTATTGCTTGCTGGATCAAGAAGGCCGAGATCATCATCGAGCTATATGTGTGCTGAACACGGAGGTGCCGTCCGTTCGGCACTAGATCGGAGCGGATCGTGGGATGGATCACGGGACGGTTTGTGGGACGGTTCGCGGGGCGGATCGAGGGACGTGAGGACGTTACACTACATCAATTGTGTTTCTTAACGCTTCTTGTTCTGCGATCTACAAGGGTGCGTAGATCCAAATCTCCTCTCGTAGATGGACATCACCATGATAGGTCTTCGTGCGCATAGGAAATTTTTTGTTTCCCATGCGACGTTCCCCAACAAATAGTGGTACCACCATCTTTGTTGGACCCATCTCTGACACGTGTGAACCGCCTTAGTGGGCTTGCCACATGGTCCCCCACCTCCCTCGTGAGCATGCAACGATGCTCCTCGGGGACCAAAGATAGCACCTAGTCGAAACCAAAGTCTCCGTCGAAACCTAGTAGGTTGCTGAAGATGTGGGTCGACGCCTAGCGCACGAGGTCGCGACACTCGGCATCACGGATCTCATTCTATCACGCGGAACCCGCCTCCAACCGCCTCACGAGTCTCGTAAAGAAGGCCAGGTAGGTGGCGTCGTCGGTTTCCCGAGGGTTCTCCACGCCCTCAACTGAAAGGGCGCCCATGAAACTACGGGTGTGCTCCGCGAGCTGATCTCCTGGAATATATTGGAGCATTGGTGGTGCTTCATGAGTTTCCCGATAGCATTGTCACGGGTTCATTGCGCCACGTCGCTGATAGCTCCTACCTGCGACTGGAGCTCCTCCAACTCATGACGGGTCGTGGCCTGGAGCTTTGTCATGCTCCGCTTCTTGGCCTCCAACGTCGCGAGCTGCTGTTTGAGTCTCACGATTTCGGCGTCGAAATTGTTGCGCCTCTTCATGAAGAAGTCCTCCTGCTTCTACAAGTTCTTGGAGTAGGTGTCGACAAGGGCCTTGGTCTTCCACGCGATCTCGTCTCAGGCCTGCTTGGCGATCTCTGCCTTGTACTTCGCAGCCTTCTCTTCGAGCATGGTGTTGCCCTTCGCAGGGTGTTCTTTGTAGGAGACCTTGTCGGCCGCCACAAGGTGGTCTAGGTTCTCTAGGTGCTCTCTCTCCCTCTCCTTCTCGACGATGGACTCCAGGAGTTCACGCTCTCGGACCTCCATGTTTAGCTTCAGGACCGCTACCCTGCTCTAGTGCCGGGAAACCTCCCCCTCGTGGGAGATGAATCGGGCCTTGCGGGCCACAGAACACTCCACGAAGGTCTTCTCCACTAACACTGCCTCCTTGAGGCATCACGCGGCCTCTCCCACATCTCGGATTGCCCTGTCAAGGAGCTCCCGGGTCTTCCGGGCGACCTCCCTGCTTTCCCTCCATGAGGCGTCGGCTTTGTGGCGACCCAGCTTGACAGCCACGTTCAACCGCCGACAGCCTCCCGCGAGGCGCTCCCACTCCTCATGGAGGTTCTCCTCCTCAGCCATGAGGTCGGCCTCCATGGAGTTGAGGGCCTATTGGGCATGGCGCAGAGTCTCGTTCTGCGCAAGGATGTTGTGGCTCATCGGGGTTAAAGCCCATGATGCACCTGACTCCTCCTTCTCTGCCCCGGTGATACGTCCATTTTGCATCATGATTTTATATTGATATTTATCACTTTATGGGCTGTTATTACACTTCATGGTACAATACTTATGCCTTTTCTCTCTTACTTTATAAGATTTACATGAAGAGGGAGAATGCCGACAGTTGGAATTTTGGTCTGAAAAAGGAGCAAGTTTGAGATACCTATTCTACGCAACTCCAAAAGCCGTGAAAATCAATGAGGAATTATTCTGGATTTTATAAAAAATACTGGGCGGAGGAAGTACCAGAGGGGAGCCACCAGGAGGCCACAAGCGTGCCACGCGCGGCCTACCCCCCTGGCCGCGCCTAGGTGGCTTGTGGGCCCCCTGTTGCCCCTCTGGCTCCCATCTTTTGCTATAAGGACGGTTTAGTTCCAGAAAAAATCAAGAGGAGGATTTCGGGAGGTATCGCCGCCACCACGAGGCGGAACTTGAGCAGAACCAATCTAGAGCTCCGGCAGGGACGTCTTGCCGGGGAAACTTCCCTCCCAGAGGGGGAAATCGTCGCCATCGTCATCACCAACACTCTTCTCATTGGAGGGGACTCATCACCATCAATATATTCATCAGCACCATCTCATCTCCAAACCCTAGTTCATCTCTTGTAACCAATCTCCGTCTCGCGACTCCGATTCGTACTTGTAAGGTTGCTAGTAGTGTTAATTACTCTTTGTAGTTGATGCTAGTTGGATTACTCGGTGGAAGATCATATGTTCAGATCCTTGATGCTATTCAATACCTCTCTGGTCATGAACATAATTATTCTTTGTGAGTAGTCACTTTTGTTCCTGAGGGCATGGGATAAGTCTTGCTATAAGTAGTCATGTGAATTTGGTATTCGTTCGATATTTGATGTGATGTATGTTGTCTTTCCTCTAGTGGTGTTATGTGAACGTTGACTACATGACACTTCACCATTATTTGGGCCTAGAAGAAGGCATTGGGAAGTAGTAAGTAGATGATTGGTTGCTAGATTGACAGAAGCTTAAACCCTAGTTTATGCGTTGCTTCATAAGGGGCTGATTTGGATCCACTAGTTTAATGCTATGGTTAGACTTTGTCTTAATTCTTCTTTCGTAGTTGTGGATGCTTGCGAGAGGGGTTAATCATAAGTGGGATGTTTGTCCAAGTAAGGGCAACACCCAAGCACCGGTCCACCCACATATCAAACTATCAAATTAGCGAACGCGAATCATATGAACATGATGGAAACTAGCTTGACAGAAATTCCCATGTGTCCTCGGGAGCGCTCCACCTCCTATAAGAGTTTGTCCAGGCTTGTCCCTTCCTACAAAAGGGATTGGGCCATATTGCTGCACCTTCTTTACTATTGTTACTTGCTACTTGCTACGAATCATCTTATCACACAACTATCTGTTACCGATAATTTTAGTGGTTGCAGAGAATACCTTGCTGAAAACCACTTGTTAGTTCCTTCTGCTCCTCGTTGGGTTCGACACTCTTACTTATCTAAAGGACTACGATAGATCCCCTACACTTGTGGGTCATCAAGACTCTTTTCTGGCGCCATTTCCGTGGAGTGAAGTGCCTTTGGTAAGTGGAATTTGGTAAGGAAACATTTATATAGTGTGCTGAAATTTATTGTCACTTGTCACTATGGAAACTAATCCTTTGAGGAGCTTGTTCGGGGTATCTTCACCTCGAACGGAAGCACAAGGAGTTGCTCCTCAACCTACTGCACCTACTGAAAATATTTGTTATGAAATTCCTTCGGGTATATTAGAGAAACTGTTGGCTAATCCTTTTACAGGAGATGGAACATCACATCCTCACTTGCATCTAATCTATGTAGATGAAGTTTGTGGTTTATTTAAGCTTGCAGGTTTGCCCAAGGATGAGGTCAAGAATAAGATCTTTCCCATATATTTGAGGTATAAAGCATTGACATGGTATAGGCTATGTGATTATACTGGATCATGGAACTACAACCGATTGAAATTGGAATTTCATCAAAAGTTTTATCCTATGAATTTGGTACATCGTGATCGGAATTATATTTATAATTTTTGGCCTCGTGATAGAGAAAGTATTGTTCAAGCTTGGGGGAGGCTTATGTCAATGTTATATTCATGCCCCAACCATGAGCTCTCGAGAGAAATTATCATTCAGAACTTTTATGCTCGGCTTTCTCATGATAATCGCACCATGCTTGACACTTCTTGTACCGGTTGTTTTATGAAGAGAGATATTGACTTCAAATGGAATTTATTGGAAAGAATGAAATGCAACTCTGAAGATTGGGAGTTTGATGAAGGTAAGGAGTCGGGTATGAATCTCAAGTTTGATTGCGTTAAATCCTTTGTTGAAACAAATGCTTTTTGTGATTTTAGCGCTAAACATGGACTTGACTCTGAGATAGTAGCCTCATTATGTGAATCTTTTGCTGCTCATATTAATCTCCCTAAAGAGAAGTGGTTTAAATACCATCCTCCCTTAGAAGTCAATGTAGTTAAACCCAACCCAGTTGAAGAGAAAGGCATTGCTTATAATGATCCTATTGTTCCTAGTGCTTACATTGAGAAACCACCTTTCCCTGTTAGAATAAAGGATCATTCTAAAGCTTCAACTGTGATACGTAGGGGCTACATTAGAACACCTACACCCCCTGAGAAAATTAGAGCTGAACCTAGCATTGCTATTATCAAAGATCTCATGTCCGACAATGTTGATGGCCATGATATTCACTTCTATGAAGATGCTGCTAGAATTGCTAAACCTCATGCTAGAGACAAACATAGGCATGTTGTTGGCACGCCTGTTGTTTCTATTAAGATAGGAGATCATTGTTATCATGGTTTATGTGACGTGGGTGCTAGTTTTAGTGCAATACCTCAATCTTTATATGATGAAATTAAAGACGAGATTGCACCTATCGAGATGGAACCTATTGATGTCACTATTCAGCTTGCCAATAGAGATACTATCTGTCCTTTGGGAATTGTTAGAGATGTTGAAGTCTTGTGTGGTAAAACTAAGTATCGTGCTGATTTTATCGTTCTTGCTACCACAGAAGATAGCTTTTGTCCCATCATATTTGGCAGACCTTTCCTCAATACTGTCAATGCTCACATTGAATGTGAGAAGCAAACTGTCACTGTTGGCTTTGAAGGTGTGTCACATGAGTTCAATTTCTCCAAGTTTGGTAGACAACCTCATGAAAAATATTTGTCTAGTAAGGATGAAATTATTGCTCTAGCTTCTATTGATGTGCCTCCTACTGATCCTTTAGAGCAATACTTGCTTGAGCATAAAAATTATATGCATATGGATGAAAGGAATGAGATAGATAGAGTTATCTTTGAACAACATCCTATCCTTAAGAATAATTTCCCTGTTGAACTGCTTGGAGATCCACCCCCACCAAAGGGTGATCCTGTGTTTGAGCTTAAGCGGTTACCTGATACTCTTAAGTATGCTTATCTTGATGAAAAAGAGATATATCCTATTATTATTAGTGCTAGCCTTTCAGAGTATGAAGAAAAGAAATTATTGAAAACTCTGAGGAAGCACCGTGCTGCTATTGGATATACTCTTGACGATCTTAAGGGCATTAGTCTCACTCTATGCCAGCATAAAATTAAAACCGATCCTGATTCCAAACCAGTTGCTGATCATCAACGGAGATTGAATCCGAAGATGAAAGAGGTAGTAAGAAAAGAAATACTAAAGCTCCTGGAAGCAGGTATTATCTATCTTGTTGCTCATAGTGATTGGGTAAGTCCGGTGCATTGCGTCCCTAAGAAGGGAGGTATTACCGTTGTCCCTAATGATAAAGATGAATTGATCCCATAGAGGATTATTACTGGCTATAGAATGGTGATTGATTTTAGGAAATTGAATAAAGCCACTAGGAAAGATCATTACCATTTGCCTTTTATCGACCAAATTCTAGAAAGATTGTCTAAACACACACACTTTTGCTTTCTAGATAGTTATTCTAGTTTCTCCCAAATACCTGTTGCGCAATCTGATCAGGAGAAAACCACTTTTACCCGCCCTTTCGGTACCTTTGCTTACATACGTTTGCCTTTTGGCTTATGTAATGCACCTGCTACCTTTCAAAGATGTATGATGGATATATTCTCTGACTTTTGTGAAAAGATTGTTGAGGTTTTCATGGATGACTTCTGCGTTTACGGGTCTTCTTTTGATGATTGCCTCAACAACCTTGATCGAGTTTTGCAGAGATGTAAAGATACCAACCTTGTCTTGAATTGGGAGATGTGGCACTTTATGGTTAATGAAGGCATCTTCTTAGGACATAAAATTTCTGAAAGAGGTATTGAAGTCGATAAGGCTAAAGTTGATGCGATCGAGAAAATGTCATGCCCTACAGACATCAAAGGTATAAGAAGTTTCCTTGGTCATGTTGGTTTCTATAGAAGGTTCATTAAAGACTTCTCTAAGATTTCTAGGCCTCTTACCAATCTCTTGCAAAAGGATATTCCTTTTGTTTTTGACAATGATTGTGAGGAAGCATTCGAAATACTTAAGAAGGCCTTGATAACTTCACCTATTGTTCAACCACCTGATTGGAATCTACCTTTTGAAATCATATGTGATGCTAGTGATTATGCTGTTGGTGTTGTTCTAGGACGAAGAGTTGATAAGAAGTTGAATGTTATTCATTATGCTAGTAAAACTCTAGACAGTGCCCAAAGAAACTATGCTACTACTGAAAAGGAATTTTTATCAGTCGTGTTTGCATGTGAAAAGTTCAGATCTTATATTGTTGATTCCAAAGTTACTATTCACACTGATCATGTTGCTATTAAGTATCTCATGGAAAAGAAAGATGCTAAACCTAGACTAATCAGATGGGTTCTCTTGCTACAAGAATTTGATTTGCATGTTGTTGATAGGAAGGGTGTTGAGAACCCCGTAGCAGATAACTTGTCTAGGTTGGAGAATGTTCTTGATGACCCACAACCTATTGATGATAGCTTTCCTGATGAGCAATTGAATGTCATCAATGCTTCACATAGTACACCGTGGTATGCTGATTATGCGAATTATATTTTTGCCAAATATATACCACCTAGTTTCACATACCAGCAAAAGAAGAAATTCTTCTTTGATTTGAGACATTACTTCTGGGATGATCCTCACCTTTATAAGGAAGGAGTAGATGGTGTTATTCGACGTTGTGTACCTGAGCATGAACATGGACAGATCCTACAGAAGTGTCACTCCAAGGCTTACGGAGGACACCATACGGGATATAGAACTGCACAGAAGATATTGCAATCCGGTTTCTATTGGCCTACTCTCTTCAAGGATGCCCGTAAGTTTGTCTTGTCTTGTGATGAATGTCAGAATAGGTAATATCAGTAAACATCAGGAAATGCTTATGAATTATTCACTTGTCATTGAACCATTTGATGTTTGTTGTTTTGACTATATGGGACCTTTTCCAAAGTCCAACGGGTATACTCATATCCTAGTTGCTGTTGATTATGTTACTAAGTGGGTAGAAGCTATCCCAACTAGTAGTGCTGATCATAACACCTCTATTAGGATGCTTAAATAAGTTATTTTCCCTAGATTTGGAGTCCCTAGATATCTAATGACTGATGGTGGTTCACATTTTATTCATGGCGCTTTCCGTAAAACGCTTGCTAAGTATGATGTCAACCATAGAATTGCATCTCCCTATCATCCTCAGTCCAGTGGTCAAGTAGAGCTAAGTAATAAAGAGATTAAACTAATTCTGCAAAAGACTTTTAATAGGTCCAGAAAGAATTTGTCTAAGAAGCTTGATGATGCACTGTGGGCTTATAGAACTGTTTATAAGAATCCCATGGGCATGTCTCCGTACAAAATGGTTTACGGTAAAGCATGTCATTTACCTCTTGCTGGAGCATAAGGCTTATTGGGCAATCAAAGAGCTCAACTTTGATTTCAAACTTGCTGGTGAGAAGAGGTTATTTGATATTAGCTCACATGATGAATGGAGAACTCAGGCATATGAATATGCCAAGTTGTTCAAAGAAAAAGTTAAGAGGTGGTGATACGTCTCAAACGTATCTATAATTTTTGATGGTTTCACGCTGTTAACTTGCCTTCTTTGTAGGTTTTATGTACCTTTTTATATCTTTTTGCGACTAACTTATTGATTCAGTGCCAAGTGTCAGTTCCTGTTTTTTCCATGTTTTTGACTCTTTTCAGATCTGATTTTGGAACGGAGTCCAAACGGAATAAAAACCTCAAAATGATTTTTTTCCCGAACGAAAGAAGACCAGGGAGTCTTTGGGCCAAGCCAGGTGGGCCCCAGGGAGCCCACAAGCTCCCACCACGCCACCAGGGGGCGGTGGTGGGCAAGCTTGTGGCCTCCCTGGCCGCCCCCTGACCTAGGTCTTCTGCCTATATATTCCCAAATATTCCGCAAAAAATCAGGGGAGCCTCGAAAATACTTTTCCGCCGCCGCAAGCTTCCGTTTCTGTGAGATCTCATCTGAAGACCCTTCCCGGCGCCATGCCGGAGGGGACTTTGGAGTTGGAGGGCTTCTTCATCATCATCATCGCCCCTCCAATGACTCGTGAGTAGTTCACTTCAGACCTACGGGTCCGTAGTTAGTAGCTAGATGGCTTCTTCTCTCTCTTGGATCTTCAATACAAAGTTCTCCATGATCTTCATGGAGATCTAGCTGATGTAATCTTCTTTGGCGGTGTGTTTGTCGAGATCTGATGAATTGTGGACTTGTGATCCCATTATCTATGATATATACTTGAGTCTTTGCTGATTTCTTATATGCATGATTTGATATCCTTGTAAGTCTCTCCGAGTCTTGGGTTTTGTTTGGCCAACTAGATCTATGATTCTTGCAATGGGAGAAGTGCTTGGTTTTGGGTTCTACCATGTGGTGACCTTTCCCAGTGACAGTAGGGGCAGCAAGGCACAGATCAAGTAGTTGCCATCAAGGGTAAAAAGATGGGGGTTTTATCATTGGTTTGAGATTATCCCTCTACATCATGTCATCTTGCTTAAGGCGTTACTCTATTCTTATGGACTTAATACACTAGATGCATGCTGGATAGCGGTCGACGTGTGAAGTAATAGTAGTAGATGCAGAAAGTATCGGTCTACTTCTTTCGGACGTGATGCCTATAGAAATAATCAATGCATAGATATCGTCACGACTCTGCACAGTTCTATCTATTGCTCGACACTAATTTGTTCACCCACCGTCTACTTGCTTTCATGAGAGAAGCCACTAGTAAACACTACGCCCCCCCGGGTCTATTCACATCCATCGTTTACATCTCCGCTTTTACTTTGCTTTGTTACTTTGTTGCTTTCAGTTCTCACTTGGCAAACAATCTATAAGGGATTGACAATCCCTTCATAGCGTTGGGTCCAAGCTTTTGTGTTTGTGCAGGATCTTGAGATACTCTTCCGCCGGATTGATACCTTGGTTCTCAAACTGAGGGAAATACTTACCGTTGCTGTGCTACATCACCCTTTCCGCTTCGAGGGAACACCAACACAAGGCTCCAAGGCCACGGGGGAAATCCTTTGCATACTTGCCTAGGAAGTCCCTTAAGGCGTAGCCGTAGCTGAAGGATTCCTGGTGCCGTTGACACAACTATTTCTAGCGCCGTGGCAAGGGATGCACAGCAGAACAATTAGAAGTATTTCTGGCGCCGTTGTCGGGGAAGAGAAAACAAGATCTATCCAAGTAGGTCTCACAAACTCTTCTCTTGCATTTACTTTTGTTGCCAGTTGCCTCTCGTTTTCCTCTCCCCCACTTCACATTTTCCGTTTTCATTTGCCTTTCTCCTTCACCGTTTTCTTTTGCCTTTTTTCATTCGCCCTTTTCTCTCGCTTGCTTTCTGTTCGCTTGTGTGCCATGTGCCCTCAATATGCTTGCATCTTCGCTTGCTGAAAATCTAGTGATATGGATCCTCATCCACTTGCTAGTCTCTTTAAGAGACCCACTCGTGTGGAACAAATTGCTATTGAGTTGAGGGCAATTGACTATTTCTTTGGAGTTTTGCGTAAGATGTGTGAATCTGAAAATTGTGTGGAAGAAATTCATGAAGTGATTCACGAGGGCTCCTTGAATGAAAAGCATGAGTGCAATGGTTTCACTATAAATCCTATTAGTGATAATCATGCTAAAAATATGCAAAACCCTAAGCTTGGGGATGCTACTTTTGCTATGACCACTACTTATTGCAATAATCATGATTGGGGTGATGATCTTTCTTATGATCTTGAAAATTTGTTTAAACCTCATGATGAATATGATATTTGCAATGATATTGAAAGTGGGTTTGGAGAAGTCAGGACTTTAGTTGACGATAATCCCACTATTTTTGAAGAGCGTCAACTTTGCATGCATGTGGATCATGAAAAGAATATCCTATGGGATAGCTATGTTGTTGAATTTGAATATGATCCCACATGTAATTGCTATGAGAGAGGAAAATATTTTGGTAGAAACTTTCATGTTACCAAATCACCTCTCGTGATGTTGAGATTGCTCTTGTCTCTTTCTTCTTCCTTGCATATGGCAACTATTGGTTGTCTTGACAATCTGTTTTCCTATAAAATGCCTATGCATAGGAAGTATGTTAGACTTAGATGTGATTTTCACATGCTTTATGATGCTCTCGTTGTGCTTCAATTCTTGTCTTTTGTGAGAGCATCATTCAATGCCTAGCTAAGGGCGTTAAGCAATAGCGCTTGTTGGGAGGCAACCCAACGAATTTATACTTTTTCTTTCTGTTTTGTGTTTTCCACACTTTCATAATTCTGTTATGATTGTGTTTTTTGTGTTTCTCTTTGCGTTTGTGCCAAGCAAAACCGTTATGATTAGTCTTGGGGATGATCGTTTGGTCATGCTGGAAAAGACAAAAACTTTCTGCCCACGAAAAGAATTTTCATTTTTTTCTGTAAGAGCTTTTGAGTTGATTCTTTTTTCTGCTAATTGCTACGCAAATTCTTCAGACTATAGTAATTTTTCAGAATTTTTTAGGTACAAGAGGTATACGAAATATACAGATTTCTACAGACTCGTCTGCTGTTAACAGATTCTGTTTTTGTTGTGTTGGTTGCTTATTTTGATGAAACTATGGATAGTATCGGGGGGTATTAGCCATGGAAGATTGAAAGTACAGTAACCCAACATCAGCACAAGTAGAATTTAAGTTTTCTACACTACCTAAGGAAGTGGTGGTTTGCTTTCTTGTACTAATGTTATCACGAGTTTCTATTTAAGTTTCGTGTTGTGAAGTTTTCAAGTTTTGGGTGAAGTTCTTATGGACAAAGAGATAAAAGAGTGGCAAGAGCACAAGCTTGGGGATTCCCAAGGCACCCCAAGAGATTCAAGGATGCCGTAAAAGCCTAAGCTTGGGGATGCCCCGGGAAGGCATCCCCTCTCTCGTCTTCAATCCATCCGTAACGTTACTTGGGGCTATATTTTTATTCACCACATGTTATGTGTTTTTGCTTGGAGCATCTTGTATCATAGGAGTCTTTTATTTTTGTTGTGTCACAATCATCCTTGCTGCACACCTAGAGAGAGAGACATGCACACACCATGATTTTGTCGAGCTTCACTTATATCTTTTGGTAGACAATTCAGCTCGCATGTGCTTCACTTATATCTTTTGAGCTAGATAGTTTTGCTCTATGTGCTTCACTTTTATCTTTTAGAGCGCAGGAGTGCGTGGCTTGGTAGTTGATCTTTTCTTTGAAAGTAGTCTCAAAAGGGGTAGTTATCCAAAGGGATACGAAAACTTCCACCTTCATGTGCATTGAATAGTTAGAGAATTTTGATTCATCTCAATTAGTTTTGAGTTGTGGTTATGGTAATATTGAAGTCATGCTAGTAAGGTGTTGTGGATCTAGAAATACTTGTGTTGAAGTTAGTGATTCCCGTAGCATGCACGTATGGTGAACCTCTATGTGATGAAATCTGAGCATGATTAGTATATTGATTGTCATCCTTTGCGTGGCGGTCGGGATCGCGCGATGGTTTATACCTACCAACCCTTCCCCTAGGAGTATGCGTTGAATGCTTTGTTTCGATTACTAATAAAACTTTTGCAACAAGTATATGAGTTCTTCATGACTAATGTTGAGTCCATGGTTTAGATGCACTTTCACCTTCCACCATCACTATCTTCTTAGTGCCGTGCAACTTTCGCCGGTGCACAAAACCCACCATTAGCCTTCCTCAAAACAGCGACCATACCTACCTACTATGGCTTTCTCAAAGTCATTCCGAGATATATTGCCATGCAACTACTACCTTGATATGTGCCACCACGTCTACATTGCCTTTGCATGATCGTAAGATAGCTAGCATGATGTTTCCATTGATGTCTATGCCATACTAGATCATTGCCACAGTACACTACCGAAAAGATTCCATATAGAGTCATAATTGCTCTAAGATTTGAGTTGAAAGTGTGATGATCATCATTATTGGAGCATTGTCCCATGTGAGGAAATAAAAGAGGCCAAAGAGCCCACCAAAATAAATAAATAAAAATGAGAGAAAAAGAGAGAAGGGACAATGCTACCACTTTTTCCACACCTGTGCATATTGAGCACCATGATCTTCATGATTGAGAGTCTCTCGTTTTGTCACCACCATATAGCTAGTGGGAATTCTCATTATATAACTTGGCTTGTATATTCCAATGATAGGCTTCCTCAAAATTGCCTTAGGTCTTCGTGAGCAAGCAAGTTGGATGCACACCCACTAGTTTTCTTTAAGAGCTTTCACATACTTGTAGGTCTAGTGCATCATTTGTATGGCAATCCCTACTCATTCACATTGATATCTATTGATGAGCATCTCCACAGCTCATTGATATGCCTAATTAATGTGACTATCTTCTCCTTTTTTGTCTTGCAACCTCCACTACATTCCACACTTTCTATAGTGCTATAACCATGGCTTACGCTCATGTATTACGTGAGAGTTGAAAATGTTTGAGAAAGTAAAGGTGTTAAACAATTACTTTGCCAATATCGGGGTTGTGCATGATTTAAATTCGTTGTGCAATGATGATAGAGCATAGCCAGACTATATGCTTTTGTAGGGATAACTTTCTTTTGGCCTTGTTACTTTGAAAGTTCATGATTACTTTGCTAGTTTGCTTGAATTATTATTGTTTCCACGTCAATAGCAAACTATTGTTTTGAATCTAAAGGATCTGAACATTCACGTCACATAAGAGGAATTACAAAGGACACCTATGCTAGGTAGCATGAAAACATCAAAAATTCATTCTTGTCACTTCCCTACTCGAGGACGAGCAGGAGTTAAGCTTGGGGATGCTTGATACGTCTCAAACGTATCTATAATTTTTTATGGTTTCACGGTGTTATCTTGCCTTCTTTGTATGTTTTATGTACATGTTATATCTTTTTGGGACTAACTTATTGATTCAGTGCCAAGTGCCAGTTCCAGTTTTTTCCATGTTTTTGACTCTTTTCAGATCTGATTTTGGAACAGAGTCCAAACGGAATAAAAACCCCGAAATGATTTTTTCCCGAACAAAAGAAGACCAGGGAGCCTTTGGGCCAAGCCAGGTGGGCCCCAGGGAGTCCACAAGCTCCCACCACACCTCCAGGGGGGCGGCGGTGGGCAAGCTTGTGGCCTCCCTAGCCGCCCCCGACCTAGGTCTTGCGCCTATATATTGTCAAATATTCCGCAAAAAATCAGGGGAGCCTCGAAAATACTTTTCCGCCGCCGCAAGCTTCCGTTTCCGCGAGATCTCATCTGGAGACCCTACCCGTTGCCCTGCCAGAGGGGACTTCGGAGTTGGAGGGCTTCTTCATCATCATCATCGCCCCTCCAATGACTCGTGAGTAGTTCACTTCAGACCTACGGGTCCGTATTTAGTAGCTAGATGGCTTCTTCCTCTCTCTTGGATCTTCAATACAAAGTCATCCATGATCTTCATGGAGATCTATCCGATGTAATCTTCTTTGGCGGTGTGTTTGTCGAGATCCAATGAATTGTGGACTTCTGATCAGATTATCTATGATATATATTTGAGTCTTTGCTGATTTCTTATATGCATGATTTGATATCCTTGTAAGTCTCTCCGAGTCTTGGGTTTTGTTTGGACAACTAGATCTATGATTCTTGCAATGGGAGAAGTGCTTGGTTTTGGGTTCTACCATGTTATGACCTTTCCCAGTGACAGTAGGGGCAGCAAATCACACATCAAGTAGTTGCCATCAAGGGTAAAAAGATGGGGTTTTTATCATTGGTTTGATATTATCCCTCTACATCATGTCATCTTGCTTAAGGCGTTACTCTGTTCTTATGGACTTAATACACTAGATGCATGTTGGATAGCGGTCGACGTGTGGAGTAATAGTAGTAGATGCAGAAAGTATCGGTCTACTTCTTTCGGACTTGATACCTATAGAAATAATCATTGCATACATATCGTCACGACTCTGCACAGTTCTATCAATTGCTCGACAGTAATTTGTTCACCCACCGTCTACTTGCTTTCATGAGAGAAGCTACTAGTAAACACTACGGCCCCCGTGTCTACTCACATCCATCATTTATATCTCCGCTTTTACTTTGCTTTGTTACTTTGTTGCTTTCAGTTCTCACTTGGCAAACAATCTATAAGGGATTGACAACCCCTTCATAGCGTTGGGTGCAAGCTTTTGTGTTTGTGCAGGATCTTGAGATACTTCCGCCGGATTGATACCTTGGTTCTCAAACTGAGGGAAATACTTACCGTCGTTGTGCTACATCACCCTTTCCGCTTCGAGGGAACACCAACACAAGGCTCCAAGGCCATGAGGGAAATCCTTTGCATACTTGCTAGGAAGTCTCTTAAGGCGTAGCCGTAGCTGAAGGATTCCTGGTGCCGTCGACACAACTATTTATGGTGCCGTTGCAAGGGATACACAGCAGAACAATCAACATGATAAAAGGATATAAAAACATGAGTTCAATGTAGGTGATTGTGTCTTGTTATACAATTCTCGTTTAAGATTTTTTGCAGGCAAGCTTCTCTCTAAATGGGAAGGTCCTTACATTGTTGAGGAAGTATATCATTCCGGTGCCATCAAGATCAACAACACTGAAGGTAATTTTCCGAGAGTGGTAAGTGGGCAAAGAATCAAGCATTATATCTCAGGTACTCGCATAAATGTTGAAAGCAATACTATTAATACCATAACTCCGGAGGAGTACATAAGGGATATTTATCAGCCTGTTTCAGACTCCAAAAACGAAGAGGTATGTGATTCGGTAAGCAAACCGACTCCAAAACTTTTCCGGTAGCAATTTTTCTCCATTTTGGAATTTTTAGAAAAATGGAAAATTTTAAAGTAATCCGGAAAGCGCACGAGGAGGCGACAAGCCTACCAGGCGCGACCTACCCCTCGCCGCGCTTGGAGGCTTGTGGGCACCTCGTGTGCCTCCCGGACTCCGTTTTCTTGCAGAGTACTCCTTTTGATCGGGAAAATTTCATTATATATTCTCCCGAAAGGTCTGACCCTCGTATCGCGCAATTATCCTATGTTTTCATTTCGAGCTGCTGTGCAGACAGATCTAGATCGCTATGGCATCCCCAAAAGTTCCGAAGGACAAGTTCTTCGAGAAGGTCATCAATCCCTACCTCGCGGGAGTGCTGCAACACCCTCAATCTATCGAGATGCGTGAGGGGGTGCTGCACATCCGTGATGTTGAGGGCCCCAAGAAGACCGAAAGCGTGGAGGCGAGGCTCGAAGCAATTGAGCAGCAAGTCTTCAAGTGCCAAGGGATGGTGGAACGCGGACTCAACGCCAACCACATGATGATCTCGGAGTTCACCAACAAGCACAAGATCGATGCCAATGACATCAGGAAGCACCTCTCCAGGCTCTATGAAAGAATTGATCACCTCCAAGCCCAGATCTATGACCTACAGAACCAAAACTGTGAGTATGACTATAGATTTAAATCAATATGGTTGGCTGCAGATTTGAGGATTCCGGAGACTTGATCATCTTTCCATGATGGAGCACCTATGCCTTGGAAGACGGAGGATCAAACCCAGGTTGCAACAACTCCACCACCATCACCTTCAAAGGAAGACAATTAAGCACGGGTGTGGGCAATCCCCTTGGCTTGTGCCAAGCTTGGGGGAGTTGCCCCGGTATTGTATCACCATCACATCTTTTGCCTTTACCTTTTTCTTAGTTCGATCCTTTTTAGTTTTATCTTTCTATAGTAGAATAAAGTTCTTAGTGTTCTAGGCTTGAGTTTCGCTTTGTGTCACCCCCAATGTATTCGAGCTCATGAGTCATATAATAAAGAGTGTTTTAGTTAAGGGCCTTGCCTCATGCCATGATCTGAAGAAAAGAATAATAAAGAACAAAATCATGAAAGATCATGTAATGATCTTATGGGAAGTGATGGCTTCACTTATAAAAAGAATGTTGATTGAAACTTGTTGTGGGTGGACAAACATAGACCTTGGCCATTGCTGCAATTAATAGGAAGTAATAAAGAAGGAGAGGTTCACATATAAATATATCATCTTTGGCACCTTCTATGATTGTGAACACTCATTAAACTATTGCATGCTTAGAAGTAGATGTTGGATAAGGAAGACAACATAATGAATTATGTTTGCTTGGTTCCGAACAATGTTATATGACTAGAGACCCCTTAGGATGTGATGATTGATTCCACCTCATATCAGCCAAAACATACGCACTAAGTAGAGATACTACTTGTGCATCCATAAACCTTCAACCCAGTTTTTCCATGAGAGTCCACCATACCTACCTATGGATTGAATAAGATCCCTCAAGTAAGTTGTCATCGGTGCAAGCAATAAAAATTGATCCCTAATTATGTATGATCTATTAGTGTGTGGAAAATAAGCTTTGTACGAACCTGTGATGAGGAAGAGATAAAAGCGACAGACTGCATAATAAAGTTCTTTATCACAGGAGGCAATATAAAGTGACGTTCCTTCACACTAAGAGGTCACACATCCAAACCTCAAAAGTGCATGACAACCTTAGCTTCCCTCTGCAAAGGGCCTATCTTGTACCTTTACTTTTTATCCTTAAAAGAGTCATGGTGATGAACACCAATTCCTTATTTCGCCATTATCTTGGCTAACGTCATGTGCTAGGGAAAGATCTATATTCATATGTCAACTTGGAAGTAAGTATCCATGAATTATTATTGTTGACATTACCCTTGAGGTAAGTAGTTGAGAGGCGAAATTATGAGCCCCTACCTTTCTCTGTGTCCAACTGAAACTTTGATCTCATGAGTACCACGTGAGTTTTAGCAATTGTAGAAGACGAAAGGATGATTGAGTATGTGGATTTGCTTTACAAGCTCCTATTTGACTCTTTCCGATGTTATGATAAATTGCAATTGCTTCAATGACTAAAGGCTATTGGTTGTTAATTCTCAATAAGATTCTTGATCCAAACTTTACTTTGTGATGGAAGTATCACTTTAGCATAAGAGATTATATGACGTTATTGCTGTTCTAAATATGATCATGATGCCTACATGTCCGTATTTTGTTTTATCGACACCTCTATCTCTAAACATGTGGGTATATTTATTGATCTCGGCTTCCGCTTGAGGAAAAGTGAAGTCTAATCTTGGGGGAGTTGATACGTCCATTTTGCATCATGCCTTTGTGTTGATATTTATCGCTTTATGGGCTTTTACACTTCACGGTACAATACTTATGCCTTTTCTCTCTTATTTTATAAGGTTTACATGAAGAGGGAGAATGCCGGCAGCTAGAATTCTGGTCTGAAAAAGGAGCGAGTTTGAGATACCTATTCTACGCAACTCCAAAAGTCGTGAAAATCAACGCGGAATTATTTTGGATTTTATAAAAAATACTGGGCGGAAGAAGTGCCAGAGGGGAGCCACGAGGAGACCACAAGCCTGCCAGGCGCGGCCTACCCCCCTGGCCGCGCCAAGGTGGATTGTGGGCCCCCTTTTGCCCCTCTGGCTCGCATCTTTTACTATAAGGAGGGTTTCTTTCCAAAAAATCAAGAGGAGGCTTTCGGGAGGAATCGCCACCGCCACGACGCGAAACTTGAGCAGACCCAATCAAGAGCACCGACAGGGCCGTCCTGCCTGGGAAACTTCCCTCCCGGAGGGGGAAATCATCGCCATCGTCATCACCAACACTCCTCTCATCGGAGGGGACTCATCACCATCAACATCTTCATCAGCACCATCTCATCTCCAAACCCTAGTTCATCTCTTGTAACCAATCTCTGTCTCGCAACTTCGATTTGTACTTGTAAGGTTGCTAGTAGTGTTGATTACTCTTTGTAGTTGATGCTAGTTGGATTACTCGGTGGAAGATCATATTTCACATCCTTGATGCTATTCAATACCTCTCTGGTCATGAACATAATTATGCTTTGTGAGTAGTAACTTTTGTTCCTAGGGACATGGGATAAGTCTTGTTATAAGTAGTCATGTGAATTTGGTATTCGTTCGGTATTTTGATGCGATGTATGTTGTCTTTCCTCTAGTTGTGTTATGTGAACGTCGACTACATGACACTTCACCATTATTTGGGCCTAGAGGAAGGCATTGGGAAGTAGTAAATAGATGATGGGTTGCTAGAGTGACAGAAGCTTAAACCCTAGTTTATGCGTTGCTTCGTAAGGGGCTGATTTGGATCCACTAGTTTAATGCTATGGTTAGACTTTGTCTTAACTCTTCTTTCATAGTTGTGGATGCTTGCGAGAGGGGTTAATCATAAGTGGGATGTTTGTCCAAGTAAGGGCAGCCCCCAAGCACCGATCCACCCACATATCAAACTATCAAAACGCAAATCATATGAACATGATGAAAACTAGCTTGACAGAAATTCCCATGTGTCCTCGGGAGCGCTCCACCTCCTATAAGAGTTTGTCCAGGCTTGTCTCTTGCTACAAAAGGGATTGGGACATCTCCCGACGGTCCTAAGGGTCCGAGGGCTGCTGCATCATCAGACCCACCCAGGTCACCACCTGAGGGAGCCTCGTCCCCTAATGGGCGGCCAAGATCCTCCTCGATATCCACCCTGACTCTCGCTTTGTCGGTAGCTCGGACATGCACGGAGGGCTGGGCGCAGCTACCTCCGGATCGTGTCGCCCTGGCAATCGTTCGAGGCTTGTTGGTACACGGCACACCCGTGGGTGTCGATCTTTCACGAATTAGAGGGGGATTCCTAAAGAACACGGAGAACATGGGGAAGAATGAGGAGAAATCACAAGGGAAACACTCAAGAACAAGACCAATCACACATCCACTAGACTCACCACACACAAAATTCACAAGGGTACATGAAGAACAAAGGTAAAGTAAGATACATGGTAGAGTTCATCCCAAATCTAGTTGGGAGATGGGGCCTTGAATCCACTAGGGGATCTTCCCACGTAAGGGGCCTTGACATCCACTACGTGGTCTTCTCACATGGAGGCATCTCCATGTGAGGAGGTAGTAGATGGAGCTAAGCTTAACAAGAGGTGTCTATGCATTAGCTAACCCTAGAATGGAGGTGGGATAGGAGTATATATAGTGCAAGCCATGAAGGGGTAAGTGAGGGGCAAAAGAGGTACACGGGCTGCGACCCAAGTCTCTGTGTAGGCAGGGTCAGAAGTTCCAGGGATGGCCGGACGTTCTCGGATCCGGAGGTTCTGGGCTGGTTCCGGGCTACCCAGAGAGTCGGCACACTCTCGGGTGTGCTGAGGCTGAAAGTTCTTTACAAGATGGAAGGTTCGGGGTCCGGAGGTTCCGGGCGAGGTTTGGACAGGGTCCCGGCTAGCTAGAGAGTTGGCATGCCTCGGAGTTGCTGTGGTCACTGGAGGCCGGAAGGTCCGCGTAGACTGGAAGGTCTTCTTCCTTCTCTTCCAAGCTTCCCTCGCGAATGGTGTAGTAATACATAGGTGTTGTCACTCCTCCTCTTCATTTGTGAAGCTGCATCAATACCTATGCATGCACACGACAGGAGTGTCAAGTAGTATACCATTCTCGAAGGGAACAAGCTCACATGTGTAAAGGAGAAAATTCACCTTTGTATGTATGAAGTAGATGTAGCATGTGTCCCTTGGCAAAGGTGCTCTTGACATGGTGATGTTTGTGGGATGCTTCGTATCATCCCCTCCCCCTTGGGAAACATTTGTCCTCGGATCGAAATCCAAATCACCATGGGAAGGAGATCGCGTTGTCATGTAGAAGTGGACGATCACCAAGCACTCATCACCATCAAGCTCTGAATGGACACTCTCCAATGTCCCATCGTCTAGTAATTCCTGCAAATGGAGAAAATACGACAAACACTTGGAAAAACAAATGTGGTTAGCATTAGAGCAAAACCAAGCATTCAAGTGGTGAATCACCGAACAAGTGTTGTCATCATGCATATCATATGGTGTGACAAAGGATTGTGGCATGTCATGTAAGCATATAAATTGAGCACACATGATGTAATCATGGAAAAATGTATGCAAGGGTGAGATAGGGATGCATATGTATGTGTAAATATAACAAGTAACTACCTCATGGTCATAACAAGAGTGCACAAAGCAGGCAACAAAAGGTTACGGTACGCATAGGAATCATTCACAACACCAAGTAAGATGAAGTGTCTAAACACATGGTGCAATCCAAAGTGCAAGACAATCCAAGCATGATGTGCACATGGTGTAGTGAATATAGTGAGACACTCAACAAAATAGAAAGAGAAATTGGTCATCATGTGTGAGGCAGTCAAGTCAAGCATGTAGCAAGCAATGTGGCATGGCAAATGTGAAGAATGGACATTGTTGCAATCAAGCATATGACAAGAGCAATTAATCCACATGTTGGATGCAACACACAAGGTACATATGTCATGAGGCATGGCAATGTGGAAATTGTGAAGAAAATCATTATCACTAACATGTGTGCAAGTAAGCGGTCCAAGATGACCAATATATGTCATGGTACAAGAAACACATGTAGGATGAGCCACAATATCCATGCTCAAGAAGGATGTCACCTCGAAAGTGTGACCTTGTGCGTCCGTCACAATGCCGATGCGCAAGCAAGTGCGATGAAGAAACACGTCAGACTACCATGACCCACTCTCTAGACCTCGAATGGTCAACTCACGTGAAGTGGGAGTTGACATGTAGTCGAAGCATCCTACAAATACACACAACAAAGGAAGCAATGTATGTGCGTGGTATACAAACACATCATCCATCATGATGCTTGTCTTCTCTTGCACATAAATGCTAGGAGCACAAGAACATGAATAATATGATGCAACAATGGCAATATTCATGGTGCTAGGCATATGGTGCAAGGAAGGAAGACAAGCATGCTTCACATGAAAGATGTCAAAAGCTCCAATAATATGAGATAAAGCTATGGGGGGCAATCTCATCAGCAAGATTAGTAGCATTATTGCACTCAATGCATGGAAATATCAAGAAAGAGGCAACATACGGAGACATATGGCAATATGCAAAATCGTTCATGTGTGAAGCAAGGCAATGGTTGTCATCAACCGCATGAAATGAGAAATTATTAATCATGAGTGATGAAACATAAGAAAGCATAGTGATCATGTTCGTGCAAACTAGTTGTGAGAAGATGCAACATAATAGAGAAAATCCTGGAAATCATGTCATGTGAGCAAATAATTAGCATAGACAATGCACTTGACATATCACAAGCACAAAAACAAGATATGATCAATATATTATCATAGGCATGGGGCACAAAGCAAACATGGCAATACCAAGTAATAGCAAGTGTCATGTGCAATGCAAGGCATGGGTCACAAATGCATGGAAAGGTCATAGAAATGAGCATATCATGGAAAGTGAACATGGCAATATGGGCATAATAAGTGTAGTGAGCGAGAAGCCATAGCCATGTGTGAGCCATGTAGAAGAAATGCGCGAAGTATTTGCGCAAAGAGGTCGGGTGGAGGGTAAGCACTCCATGGCGGCGCACATCTTCGTTTCTCTCTAGAGCTCATTTCGTCAAATCGTGCGCTTGCGAGGTTAAAAAAGAATCATGTGTACCTACACAACAAGGAGACACGTGAAACAAAGTGTGTGCATGGTAAATGTACACATCATCATTATGATGTGTATGTGCATGTGACAGTTAGCATAATATAAGCAAGGCTCAAAGAAATTTGAGTCATGGTATAGGAATACATCATCCATCATGAAATGATAGGTATTATGCTCAACATGAGTGGGACAAAAATTATAGCAACTATGTGACACAAGCATATGATTCATGGGGAACATATTGTGCACACAAGTTTGGGGATCATGCAATTCATGGGATGGAACAAAATATCCTAACATGTATTAGGGGACTATGGAGGTCTCCTCATGTGCAATAACGGAAGCATAATTCGGAGAAGATGGAAAACATCCAAAACAATGCATATCCTAAGCATGGTAATCATGGCATGGCATATGTGAACAATTGCGCAAATGATGCAAAGGAAGCATGGCAATATCAACACAATAAAAGCAAATGCCAATAACCATAGGCTTGTCATCTATTCCATATTCACAAATTGGATTTATTTTTATTGGATAGGCATGGTTACTATGAAGAGATTGCAAAGATGCAATATGGTTGATCTCATGCATAGATATGACAAGTCAAGCGGATTATTAAACATGATGTGACCTAAAGAGTTCTCACAAGATTTACTATGTAACATGTCATCACAACTATGTAATTCGACATGCTCATCATCATAGGCATCAAAAATTGGTGGCACATCTAAGAATGAAGAAGACATAGCAAGTGAAGTATCCAATGTGATTAACATCATGCAAGCAATAAATCTCGAGATAGACCACTAGTGGGACAAGAGCCTCACCTTCACCCATGTTACCTTTTTCATGCCACTCATGTGGTGTAGGTGAGGTGGAAAAGACCAAATCATGGTCATCTTCATCGTGATGGTACCATGTGGGGGTGCATCATATTCCACCATGGTCACCCTCTTGTCCAAAGGGAGGACGAAGTCATCGAGGATCGGGGCGTTATCATATATGGGACCTAGCACCAAAAGATAATACACAATATATGTAGAGGTTAAGTTGTTAGAAATCAAAATGGCCTGACATGCCGAAACAACTACCTCACTCGCTCTATGTGGTGGTGGCTAACTCAATCCGTCTAGGTAGTTGCACTCAAAGTCACATATGGTGGAGTCACTCATCTCACTCAAGTGGTGGGGGTTGTGGCTCTCCTCACATGGGAATTAGGGCAACACAACATATATGGGGCTAGTGGTGAAGTCACTCTCACTCTCAATATGGTGGCAAAAGTCTCTCAACTCATCTCCAAACGCCTCCATGGTCGAAGGGAAAATCCCATGCTCAGCCATGCCGTCACCATCGTCGTGGATGAAGGCCGAAGATGGCACATCATCACTCTCGCCTCCCAAGATGGAAGCATCATCCTTGCTCGCCACCTTGTCGCTCACCTTCAAATCATGTTCCTTGTGTGGCTCCGTAGTCGTGGTCACCGCTGTGCCATCTTCAAAAAGAGTCATGGAATACTCGGCATAGTCAATGCCACAAAGGGGGATGGCGGTGAAGTCGAACTTGGGATAGTTGTCTTGGAGCTCATCGGGCTTGGACATCATGGTGGTACCGTCCTCGTGCTCGTAGTTGTGTAGCTTGGTCATCATCATGTGTGCCCGGGGTCAAGTAGCCTTGCCCTTGAGTTCTTTGTCCTCCTTGAGAGCACCAAAGTAGAGGTCATCGAGAGACTTGTAGGTGATGGTGAAGATGGTCTTGGCGATGCCATTGTTCAATCCCATCATGAAGTGAAACTTCATCCAAGTGGGGTCAGTAACTCCGGCTCGTTGCAAGGCTTTCTTCATCTCCATGAAGTACTCGCCGAGGGGCTTTGATCCTTGTATGGTGTTCTCCAATGGGTGTTGAAGATGTTCCATGTATGTAGAAGTCACAACTCTTGCCACATAACTTTCTTCGTCTTGGACCAACTCATCTCGAAGCTCTTCGAAGGTGTGTGAAGCCACCATTTCGATGCATAGTCGTGAAAGTTTCTTTTGACGCACTTCACTTGATCTTCGGAAGGGACTTGAAGTATCTTGTGGTAGGTGTCCATCTTGCGCTCCCACTAGAGGTATTTTTCGGGGTCATGAATCCCATAAAATGGAATCTCGAAGTCAATGTCGAAGTCATAGTAGCTTGTGGAAGTCACAGACTTGAGCTTGGAAAGCTTATCTTGAGGTGCATGTCGGCAAAGATGCCGCATATCCAAAGACGAACATGCCTTGAAGTCGCTTGGCGAAGATGCCACAGTATGTGGTGAAGTCATTGAGCGGTGGTTGGTGTCGAGATCTTGACCTACACACTTGTTCATCGTTGGACGTCGTGATGTTGGCACCATTATTTCTTCATGTCGGTGATGGTGTGATGCCGGTTTAATCTTCCCGGAGATGGTAGCTCGGAAGCATGTGCACTTAAGCGTCTTCTTGGAGATGATGAAGATCTCATGCGGTTGTTGATGAGGGCTTTGAGCTCCTCCAAATGAGCATCCATCTTGGCGTTGATGGTTTTCTTCATGGCATCAAACTCGTCGTTGTGGTTGTAGACCGAAGTAGATGTGCTTTGCCTAGCCACCACAAGACTCGAGAAAATATTAGTGGGAAATGAGATAAACAATGCCAATACCATTTACTAAAGTTGAGGATGTATCTTATTTCACTTAATATGAAAGAAGAGAATAGTGGAATTGGTAACGGACTTGTTCACTCACACCTACAAAGTAAAGCTTATCGAGTGGCTTGGATAGGACAAGTCGCACAAAATTCAGGAAAAATGTTAGTAAAGATATCGAAAATGTTGAGGAATATTCACAAAATTGCAATGCAAAGAAAATAGAACAATATCTATGGTGGCAAAAGGAACACACACACACACACAGATAGATAATGGGATCCATGCAACCAAGGAATGAGTAGAAAATATGCGAGACCCGGGAAAAGCTCTTGTTGCACGGATACCCGAGAGACAATATCTCGATTGCTCAAATGGGCTAGATACTCGCTTGTGCACCGACCTATAAGAGTAAATGTGCCATCTTCAAACCCAAGTACGCTATGTATGTATGATCCAAGATGATCAAGTATGATATGATATGCTACCAATACGATATGCAATTTGGTGATGCTATTTCTATTGCTTATAAGCTCTTTTGTATCTCCTCTTTTGCTTAAAAGCTTTTTCTTCTTTTGCTCTCTTTTTTATAGGCAATGCTTGATGCTCGAACCAATATATGAGACAAGTATACTTATGGCACAATGCAGATAACAATATGTTTGCATGCTAAATGTAGCTATGCAACATAAGAGGAACACTATGGTGCACAAGTAACATGGCCCGACAATTCTCACCTCGCTAGTCTCGATAGGTAAGGTACGCAATAGGCTCCGAGTGATCAAAGTAATGGCAAGGAAATAGACAATTATGTAGCTGAGGTTACTGTCTTGCTTACGGTTGTGGTGCCAAATGGTGAAGTGGCCGATGTCGATGTCGAGGCCGTGGCGATTATGAGTAGCAGCATTGTCGATGTAGAACCGTACCTAATTATCCGAAACACCTTAGGAAACATGAATTGCAACTCAAAATCTCAAACAAAATTTGGTTATATTGGCGAAAAAGTATGATGGAAAGGCTATGCAGAAGTTATAGTGGAGGCCTAGGAAAAGATGCCAAAATGCAAAAAATTATGGAGTCAAATGGTTTTGGAAATATCAATATGATTTGGGGAACGCCCGTGGGTGGCAATCTTTCACGAACTGGAGGGGGATTCCTCAAGCACACGAATAACACAGGGAAGAACGAGGAGCAATCACAACGGAAACACTCAAGAACAAGATCAATCACATATCCACTAGACTCACCACACACAAGGTCCACAAGGGTAAATGGAAAACAAAGGGAAAGTAAGATACATGGTAGAGTTCATCCCAAATCCCGTGGGGAGATGGGGCCTTGAATCCACTAGGGGATTTTCCCTCGTAAGGGGCCTTGACATCCACTACGTAGTCTTCTCACACGGAGGCATCTGCATGGGAGGAGGTAGTAGATGGAGCTAAGCTCAACAAGAGGTGTCTATGCATTAGCTAACCCTAGAACGAAGGTGGGAGAGGAGTATATATAGTGCAAGCCACGAAGGGGTAAGTGAGGGGGAAAAGAGGTACACGGGCTGCGGCACAAGTCTGTGCACGCACGCAGGGCTCGAAGTTACGGGGATGGCCGGACGTTCCGGGATTCGGAGGTTCTGGGCAAGGTCCGGGCTATTTCCGGGCTACCTAGAGAGTTGGCACACTCTCAGATGTGCAGAGGCCGGAAGTTCCATGCAGGTTGGAAGGTCCGGGGTCTAGAGGTTCCGGGCAAGATCCGGACAAGGTCTGAGCTAGCCAAAGAGTTGGCGCACCTGGGAGCTGCTCTGGTCGCCGGAGGCTGGAAGGTCCGGGTAGGCTAGAAGGTCTGGGCCTTCCACAAGCTGTCCTTACTTCTTCTTCCTTCTCTTCCAAGCTTCCCTCGCGGATGGCGTAGTCATACGTAGGTGTTGGCACTCCTCATCATGATCTGTGAAGCTCTGGGAATACCTATGCATGCACACGACAGGACTGTCAAGTTGTATACAGTCATTGAAGGGCACAAGCTGACACGTGTAAAGGAGAAGATTCACCTTTGCATTTATGAAGTAGATGTAGCACGTGTCACTTGGTAAAGATGCTCTTGCCATCGTGATGTATGTGGGATGCTCCATATCACTTGTGGTGGCTGATGCGTTGGTGCCTGCCTCCCGCTCGGTGCGGACCTCGTCTGGAGGCTCTCCACCACTCATAGGAGGGAAGACCTCCTCAAGTGGATGGGCGGAGGCCACGGGCTTTTCCTCGACGACTCCGCTGCGCTCCTCGGGGCTTGGGGGTGTTGGCATGTCATTCGTTCCCAACTACCGTTGAGCCCTGGTCGGCCACGCGACGTCCTCGTCCCGGCTTCCTCCAGTCTCTTCTTTGTCGGGGAGCTCCTCATGCATAACTAGGGATCAATCCAAGCCTTGCAAGTTGAAGCGGTCAACATGAGGAGTGCACGGGGAGAGGAGGCTTACTCGCCTTTTTGGACCCATCGCCTCCTCTTTAGCTTGTCAACCGGGTGGCAGCTCGTGCCGCTTCCTGGAGGCTCGCTGGGGCCTCCACCCAAGGCCTCGCCGCGAGGCCTGCCTGGGCCCCCTCCCGAGGCCTCGGTGGGCTCCGCCATGTGAAGGAATTTCCGTGCCAAGGGCCTCCTCCTTCCGCGGGGTTGCAAAACGGAGGGCCTAGATCAGGACCTCCCAGCGTCGCTGCCACCACCGCTGTTGGCCCCCATAGTTGGTTGGCGGTGAGATGACAGGGCTGCCGTCGCCTCTCTCCTCGCGTCGGCTGCGACCTCCACCTTGATATCATCATCACCTCTAGGGATCGACAAAACGTAGATAGGATTGTCACGGGGCCCCACGTGACCCGCGGGCACCAACCCCCACTGAACATATTGCGGCTTGTCTGCTCGCACATCCTCCCGGTTTCCGAAACGATAGATAGGAGCCGCCTTTGGCGGCGGAAACGACATCCTCGAAGCAAGGAGAATGTTCGCCACCCCTTCCACCACCTCCGGGCGAGGCGATTGGCACTCAGCCTCATGGGATCTCTGTGTCCCGAATGAGTCCATACTAGATATGCGCGCATCTAGAGAGGGGCAATGCGCTTGCGCACAAACTCCTTAATGACCATGCCCGATGTGAGCCCGCTAGCTTGTAGCACCCGCATCCTTGCCATGATTGGCTCCAGCGCGGCGTCGGTCTACTCGGCGTGCCCCACCAGGAGCTCCATACTGCTAGCACCTCCGGGATTTCGGGAAGGGGGCTATACTGTCATGTGTCCATGTAGATCTGGCGCTCCCTGAAGCCTTCCAGCTCCTAGGGAATCCGCATTTTTATGATGTGCACGCGCATGCCTGCGGCCATCTGAAACGACACGTAGGCCGAACACTAGTCTATCGCGGTCAGTCGGAGGCATAAGAACTTATGGAGAAAAGCCACATACGACATCACCCTTAGGAAAGCCTCGGAGAGTTTGGCGAAGAAGGAAAGAAGGAGGACCGAGCTCGTGTGCAGGTGCAACGCGTGGACGTGATAATGGCTGAGCACGACATCGAAGAAATCATAGAAGGGAGGCACCAACCCTGTGAAGACGGAGTGGAGGAAGAACGAGAATGTTGTGCCCCCTTGCTGAGCCATGGGGCGCGACGCCGACGAGATCTTCGTCACCCCATTCCCGTTGCGGGCGCCATCTGTCATCGACAGTACCTAGTCAAGGCCTTCCTCGTTGAGGATCACAGATTTCAACAGCGCAAGCCCCAGCCCCGACGGGACCGGCGATCCCGGCTCGGTGGCTTTATTCTTCCCTCTCTTGCATGGGGCCATGGCGGATAAAGATGGGAAGTTGGAGGAGAAGGAACACAGGAGCTGCTCACGTGCAAGACAGAGATCGAGATGCGGATGGTAGAGCAACAGTGCAGATGCACCCTGCACGGGCATGCTTTATCGTCAGGACGGCAGTTCCAAGGTATCGTGGGGAGCGAGGGTGTCCCGCTCCGTAAGATTTTCCATGTGTCGCCTCTCGGCCTGACAGCTCAATGGGCTCCATGTTGTTTCGTCCCTAACGGGCGGAACATGCATGCCACGGGCCCGGGGGCTACTACCAGCCCAGTGGGAACCAGCGTACCATGACCCGTCTGCCTCCGGCCCAGGGGGCGACATCTAGGCCGGCCCACGCTGGGTGGCTTGATCGTGGCCACTCCGGAAGGAGTCGCCTCGCGAAGGGCAAGCCTTGCAAGGCCCCTCACCGCCGGATCAAACCCTACTGAGGCTGCCAACCAGATCGCCTCGCGAGGCTCCCCTCGTGAATCCGCCTCACGAAACAAGTCGTACGATGCGAGCCGCGGGGCTCCACGCCCATCATGTGGGTGACGTCCCATCATCATGATAAGGACGGCGGGGCATGGCCAAGCCCAATTCCCTTCTGGTGATAAGGTAACAACAGCGTATGCCTTCCCCAAAAGCAAGTCCAAAAGCATTTCCTCTTTGGTGCAAAGTGGTCACAAAGGATCGGCGCGCCAGGACGGAGGTCATCGTCGAGCCCACCAGCGCCGTGAGGATGACTACTTTATCAGGCAAAGACCGCCTATAGTCAGGAGAAGCCTGAGGGCCTATCCCCTTTCGAATTGCCGCCCTGTGGCCACCCTTTCCCGTTCATATTTTTGGGGAAGAGGACAAGGCACTACAAAAGGGGCGGGTGCGCTTTCATGTAAGGGGATCGAACCATTCTCCCACACATCTCGTGTACCTCGAGCCACAAGCTCTTCATTATAGAGCAATCAAACACACACAAAAGTACGGTATTGCACCGTATAGTGGCCTGAACATGAGTAGCTCACGCGTCCCTGTCGTGCCTGATGTGAGTGAGCTTGTTGTGGTGTCGCCGTAGTCGTCGTCGGGTCATAGGTTGCCATGCGAAGCCCCAAGTGTTCGAACCCTAGGTTTTCAAGGAGTTTCTCGGACGCAGATCACACACTCCGACACCCGCCTGAGATAGACGAAGATGAGATTAGATGGTGGAGGATAATATAGTAAAGTGGCTAGGGTTTAATCCGACGAGTGAATGAAGAATATACATGGGGTCGGTACGGGTCAACGCAGGCCACACCAAACCAGACCCGGACTTTTCATATCCATTTCATATTTAGACTAGATATGAAGGGTGTCGGCTAACTCGGACATTTGAGGTTCCCGATTGATTCAAAGTTACTTGATCGATCAGACCAACTCCACCGCACGACCCCAAACGGACGTCTGGTTTGGCCAGATTTTGTCCGTTTGGGACGGCAATGGGTTCGCCCATGTCCGGCACTGTCCGTTGCATCGTGCATGCGCCCACCGCACGACCGCACCCCAAATGATGTCCTTGTCGGACTTGATTTAAAAAAACTCAACTAAAAATAAATAAACTCAGTTTAAAAAGCTTAAAACATTAATAAGTAAACATTAATAAAGGCCCAGTTTTCACGGCCACAAAACGGCCCAGTTTTCGACATAATTAACATAAAAAAAGTAGCCCGCCGCCCGTCGTTGCCCTCGCCGTCGCCGTCTTCACTGGTCGCTGGTGTCGTCGTCGTCTCCGTCACTGACGAGGTCGACGTAGGGCGGCGGCGTCCAGAGGTGGGCCGGCGGTCCGTGGTGTGCGGGGGCGTGGTGGAAGCTAGCTTGCAACACCTCCTCCCGTTGCGAGGCCTCCCGCTCCGATGACCGCGGCGGCGTGGGGCACCAGTTCACGGCCCACACTGCGTGCGCCATCTCCGGCGCGGTGCAGGACCAGCCCCACGACGTGCCAACGAGTGCCGGCGGGAACGCGGCCACCTCCTCCTCCTCCATCGGCTCGGGGACGGCAACGTCGCCGGCCGCAGAGAGGGCCATGGCGTGGTCCAGGCCCGGCCATTGACGCTCATCATGCGTCGCCATGGAGTCCTCCATGACAAGCTCAATGAGCCGGGCCTCCTCCTCCTCCATCATGCGAGGAGGTGGAGGTGGCGACGGAGACGGCAAAGGCGAAGGCGTGGGCGTGATGCCGCGCACCCGCGTACGCCCGCGCACCTCCCGGACCTGCCGCGGCCCCGCGACCGTCCCCGCGAAGTACGAGGAACGATGCACGTCGTGCTAGTCCCTTAGCCAAGTGTCCCACAGGGTACTGTCAGTGGCGTACCTTGGGTCGTAATAAAGGTCATCGGGGAGGAGGCGGCGACGGCGGTCTTATACGTCTCCAACGTATCTATAATTTTTGATGGTTTCATGCTATTATCTTGTCAAACTTTGAACATTTTGTATGGCTTTTATATATTTTTTGGGACTAACTTATTGACTCAGTGCCAAGTGTCAGTTCCTGTTTTTCCGTGTTTTTGACCCTTTTCACACGAGAATTTTAAACGGAGTCCAAACGGAATAAAATCTGCGGAATGATCTTTTCCATAACAGAAGACATGCGTGAGACTTGAGAGCCAAGGCACGGGACCTCGGAGGAGCTCACAAGCCCACCAGGCCCGACCTAGGGGGGCGGGCCTAGCACGCTTGTGAGCTCCCCGTCGCTCCCCTGCCCTAGGTCTTCTGCCTATATATTCCGTAAAATCCCCAAAAAAATCAAGAGACTATCGTAAATACTTTTCCGGCGCCGCAAGATTCTGTCTCCGCAAGATCCCATCTGGGGCACGTTCTGGTGCCCTGTCGGAGGGGGGATTCGGGTATGGAGGGCTTCTTCATCAACATCATGACCTCTCCGATGATGCGTGAGGAGTTCACCATAGACCTACGGGTCCATAGCTAGTAGCTAGATGGCTTCTTCTCTCTCTTGGATCTTCAATACAAAGTTCTCCATGATCTTCATGGAGATCTATCTGATGTAATCTTCTTTTGCGGTGTGTTTGTCGAGATCCGATGAATTGTTGATTTATGATCAGATTATCTATGAATCTTATTTGAGTTTCTTCTGATCTCTCTTATGCATGATTTCATATCCTTGTAATTCTCTTCGAGTTGTGGGTTTTGTTTGGCCAGCTTGATCTATGATTCTTGCAATGGGGAGAAGTGCTTGGTTTTGGGTTCATATCGTGCGGTGACCTCACCCAGTGACAGAAGGGGTAGCGAGGCATGTATCATGTTGTTGCCATCAAGGGTAAAAAGATGGGGTTTTCATCATTGGTTTGAGTTTATCCCTCTACATCATGTCATCTTGCTTAAGGTGTTACACTGTTTGTCATGAACTCAATACACTAGATGCATGCTGGATAGCGGTCGATGTGTGGAGTAATAGTAGTAGATGCAGAAAGTATCGGTCTACTTGTCTCGGACGTGATGCCTATATGTATGATCATTGCCTTAGATATCTTCATGACTTTGCGCGGTTCTATCAATTGCTCGACCGTAATTTGTTCACCCACCATAATATTTGCTATTTTGAGAGAAGCCTCTAGTGAACACTATGGCCCCGGGGTATACTTCACATCATATTTCCAGCCTTACACTTTTACTTCGTTGCACTTTCCGCCTTCAGATCTCACTTTGCAATCAATCTTGAAGGGATTGACAACCCCTTTATAGCGTTGGGTGCAAGCTCTTTTGTGTTTGTGCAGGTACTCTGGACTTGACGAGATTCTCCTACTGGATTGATACCTTGGTTCTCAAACTGAGGGAAATACTTACTGCTCCTGTGCTGCATCGCCCTTTCCTCTTCAAGCGAAAAACCAACGCAAGCTGAAGAGACGACAGAAGATCTCTGTTGCCATAGCAGAAGAATTTTTGACGCCGTTGCCGAGGAGGATCAAGTCAAGAACTCATCCAAGTAAGTGTCGCAAACTCATCTCTTGCATTTACCTTTTTTGCCTCTCGTTTTCCTCTCCCCCACTTCTGAAAAACAGAAATTACAAAAAGATCTGCCTTTTTCGTTTGCCTTTTTGTTCGCCCTTTTCTCCCGCTTGCTTTCTGTTCGCTTGTGTGGGATAGTCTACATGTCCTCATAGCTAGATCCACCACTTCGAACGATACTCCCGAGAACGAAGTTCTCAATTTCAAACAAATCGAGGGAGAAAACTTAAAGGACGCTTGGTATAGGATTTGCAATGCTCAGAGTAGATCTACTCATAAGCAATCTACTACCGTCCGGCTTCGCAGCTTTTATGTGGGTATTTCTCCTTGGAATAGGTACATTCTTGACACCATCATAGGTGGAAATTTCTTGGGTAGCCATACCGTTGATTCTTACGGAGCTGTAATAAATTTGGTAGGCTCACCCCCACTCATGGTTAATGGAACTACCTTAACTCTGGAACATGTGATGCGTAGGCTGGGTGTCATTGAAAATAAAGTTGCTACGATCGAGCTTATTAAGAATTTGGATAAAAAGATCCACAATAAAATCACTCAGTACGGATCCAAGGTAGGAATGGTTTTGAAAAATTTAAAGGAGAAGGAACCCACAGTTAACGAAAAACTAGGTCATGATTCCGCTAGGATTGGCAAACTAGAGGATGTTATAACCAACTTGAGTTCCGCTTTTGCCGCTGTGCAGAATACTCCAATTTTTACCCACAATAAGGTCACCAAGTCTGTTTTTGTTCCAAAAAATAGTGGCGAATCATCTAGCAAGAAATATGAAAACCTTAAGATGATAAGTGATCACGCTACTTATGGTTTGAGCACCAAAGACGACGATACGTGATTCTATCGCCTTATGCCTAGCTAAGGGCGTTAAACAATAGCGCTTGTTGGGAGGCAACCCAATGAATTTATTTCTTTTTCTTTCTGTTTTTTTGCGTCCACACCATCATAATTATGTTATGATTGTGTTTTTGTGTTTCGTTTTGTGTTTGAGCCAAGCAAAACCTTTATGACTAGTCTTGGTGATGGTTGTTTGATCCTGGTGGAAAAAGACAGAAACTTTTCGCTCACAAGATGATTTTTCATTTTTATTCAGAAAGAGATTTTGAGTTGATTCTTCTTTCTGCTGGTTTATATGCCTTTTGCCCAGGCATTCGTAATTTTTCAGAATTTTTGAGGTACCAGAAGTATACGAAGTATACAAATTGCTACAGACTGGTCTGTTTTTGACAGATTCTGTTTTTGTTGAGTTGGTTGCTTGTTTTGATGAAACTATGGATAGTATAGGGGGGTACCAGCCATGGGAAAGTGAGAATATGGTAGATCAACACCAATATAAATAGAAATCAAGATTTCTACAGTACCTAAAGTGGTGGTAGTTTGTTTTCTTGTGCTAATGTTATCACGAGTTTCTGTTTAAGTTTTGTGTTGTGAAGTTTTCAAGTTTTGGGTGATGTTCTCATGGACAAAGAGATAAGGAGTGGAAAGAGCTCAAGCTTGGGGATGCCCAAGGCATCCCAAGCCAAATTCAAGGACACCAAAAAGCCTAAGCTTGGGGATGCCCTGGGAAGGCATCCCCTCTTTTGTCTTCAATCCATCGGTAAAATTACTTGGGGCTATATTTTTATTCACCACATGATATGTGTTTTGTTTGGAGCGTCTTGTATCGTAGGAGTCTTTTCTTTTTGTTGTGTCACAATCATACTTGCTTCACACCTTTTGAGAGAGACATGCACTCATAGTGATTTTGCTAGAATGCTCATTATGCTTCACTTATATCTTTTGGAGCTAGATAATTTTGCTCTATGTGCTTCACTTAGATCTTTTAGAGCACGACGGTGCATGACTTGGTAGTTAGTTTATGCTATGAAAGTAATCCCAAAGAGGATACAAAAACCTCCATCTTCATGTGCATTGAGTAGAAAGAGAAGTCTTGATTCCTCTTAATTTGTTTTGAGACATGAATTTGGTAATATTAAGAGTTATGTTAGTAGGGTGTTATGAATCTAGAAGTACTTGTGTTGAAGTTAGTGATTCCCATAGCATGCACGTATGGTGAACCGCTATGTTACGAAGTCGGAGCATAATTAATCTATTGATTGTCATCCTTTGTGTTGAGGTCGGGATCGCGCGATGGTTAACACCTAGCAACCCTTCCCCTAGGGGTATGCGTTTAGCACTTTGTTTCGATTACTAATAAAAACTTTCGCAACAAGTATGTGAGTTCTTCATGACTAATGTGAGTCCATGGTATAGATGCACTTTCACCTTCCACCATTGCTAGCCTCTCTAGTGCAGCGCAACTTTCGCCGGTGCACAAACCCACCATATGCCTTCCTCAAAATAGCCACCATACCTACCTACTATGGCATTTTCATAGCCATTCCGAGATATATTGCCATGCAACTCCCACCGTTCCATCTCATCACTTGTGTCGTCACTCTCATATTGCCATTGCATGATCGTAAGATAGCTAGCGAGATGTTTCAACGTCATGCGCCAAGCTAGATCGTTGCACATCCCGGTACATTGCCGGAGGAATTTCCTATAGACACATTTCTAAGCTTTGAGCTGTGAGTAAATAAAAGTGTGATGATCATCATTATTAGAGCATTATCCCATGTGAGGAAAAAAAAGAGGCCAAAGAGCCCAAATAAAAAAAAGAGAAAAAAGAGAGGCCCAAGAGCCCAAATAAAAAAAAGAGAAAAAGAGAGAAGGGACAATGCTACTATCTTTTCCCACACTTGTGCTTCATAATAGCACCATGTTCTTCATGATTGAGAGCCTCTCGTTTCGTCTTCACCTTATGCTAGTGGGAATCTTTATTTTATAACTTGGCTTGTATATTCCAATGACGGGCTTCCTCAAAATTGCCCTAGGTCTTCGTGAGCAAGCAAGTTGGATGCACACCCACTAGTTATCCTTTTGAGCTTTCACATACTTATAGCTCTAGTGCATCACTTGTATGGCAATCCCTACTCATTCACATTGATATCTATTAATGGGCATCTCCATAGCCCTTTGATATGCCGAGTCAATGTGACCATCTCCTCCTTTTTGTATCACAACCACCACCACACTCTATTCCACGTATAGTGCTATATCCATGGCTCACGCTCATGTATTGCGTGATAGTTATAAAATGTTTGAGAAAGTAAGAGTGCGAAAACAATTACTTGGCCAATACCGGGGTTGTGCATGATTTACATTAGTTGTGTGAGGATGATGGAGCATGGCCAGACTATATGATTTTGTAGGGATAAGTTTCTTTGGCCTTGTCATTTTGAAAGTTCATGATTACTTTGCTAGTTTTCTTGAAGTATTATTGTTTTCATGTCAATAGCAAACTATTGTTTTGAATCATACGGATCTGAACATTCATGTCACATGAAAGAAGTTGCAAAGGTCAACTATGCTAGGTAGCATTCCACATCAAAAATTCATTCTTTATCACTTCCCTACTCGAGGACGAGTAGGAGTTAAGTTTGGGGATGCTTGATACGTCTCCAACGTATCTATAATTTTTGATGGTTTCATGCTATTATCTTGTCAAACTTTGGACGTTTTGTAGGCCTTTTATATATATTTTGGGACTAACTTATTAACTCAGTGCCAAGTGCGAGTTCCTGTTTTTTTCGTGTTTTTGACCCTTTTCAGAGGAGAATTTTAAACGGAGTCCAAACGAAATAAAATCTGTGGAATGATTTTTTCCATAACAGAAGACACGTGTGAGACTTGAGAGCCAAGGGAGGGGACCTCGGAGGAGGTCACAAGCCCACCAGGCCCGGCCTAGGGGGGCCGGGCCTAGCAGGCTTGTGAGCTCCCCGTGGCTCCCCTGCCCTAGGTCTTCCGCCTATATATTCCCTAAAATCCCCGAAAAAATCAAGAGACGATCTAAAATACTTTTCCGCCGCCGCAAGCTTCTGTCTCCGCAAGATCCCATCTGGGGCACGTTCTGGTGCCCTGTCGGAGTGGGGATTCGGATACGGAGGGCTTCTTCATCAACACCATGACCTCTCCGATGATGCGTGAGTAGTTCACCACAGACCTACGGGTCCATAGCTAGTAGCTAGATGGCTTCTTCTCTCTCTTGGATCTTCAATACATAGTTCTCCATGATCTTCATGGAGATCTATCCGATGTAATCTTCTTTTGCGGTGTGTTTGTCGAGATCCGACGAATTGTGGATTTATGATCAGATTATCTATGAATCTTATTTGAGTTTCTTCTGATCTCTCTTATGCATGATTTCATATCCTTGTAATTCTCTTCCAGTTGTGGGTTTTGTTTGGCCAGCTTGATCTATGATTCTTGCAATGGGAGAAGTGCTTGGTTTTGGGTTCATACCGTGCGGTGACCTCACCCAGTAACAGAAGGGGGTAGCGAGGCACGTATCGTGTTGTTGCCATCAAGGGTAAAAAGATGGGGTTTTCATCATTGGTTTGAGTTTATCCCTCTACATCATGTCATCTTGCTTAAGGCCTTACTCTGTTCGTCATGAACTCAATACACTAGATGCATGCTGGATAGCGGTCGATGTGTGGAGTAATAGTAGTAGATGCAGAAAGTATCGGTCTCCTTGTCTCGGACGTGATGCCTATATGTATGATCATTGCCTTAGATATCGTCATGACTTTGCGCGGTTCTATCAATTGCTCGACAGTAATTTGTTCACCCACCGTAATATTTTCTATTTTGAGAGAAGTCTCTAGTGAACACTATGGCCCCGAGGTCTACTTCACATCATATTTTCAGCCTTACACTTTTACTTCGTTGCACTTTCCGCCTTCAGATCTCACTTTGCAATCAATCTTGAAGGGATTGACAACCACTTTATAACGTTGGGTGCAAGCTCTTTTGTGTTTGTGCAGGTACTCTAGACTTGACGAGATTCTCCTACTGGATTGATATCTTGGTTCTCAAACTGAGGGAAATACTTACTGCTCCTTTGCTGCATCGCCCTTTCCTCTTCAAGGGAAAAACCAACGCAAGCTCAAGAGACGACACAAGATCTCTGTCGACGTAGCACGGTCGATCTCCTCGCGGCGCGCACGGCCGCTCGTCGGCACCGGAGGGATGGGGACGCGGTCGGCAGAGAGATGCCACGCGTTGGGGAGGTGGACATCACTCCACGGGACCGGTGTCCTCGTCTCCCAGTAGCGCCGGCAGACCTCAACGCTGAGGTACTGCCGGTCGCGATGGCCGGCGCCGGGCTTGGGAGCGATGGAGAAGGGAGCCGTGGCCTGGCGCGGTGGCGATGTGGCCTCCTCCTTGACGGAGCCGCGACGGCGTCCCGACGAGGAGCGAGTCTCGCGGTCGTGGGTGCCCTTGCGGTCGTAGTTCCACAGAACCATGGCTGCGGTGGCTGGCGAGCTCGACGAGGAGGCTAGCGTTTCGCGAGGGGGCTGTCGGGTTTCGAGGAGGCCGCGGCATGGCGATGGGAACTGTGGACGACCGGTCCACGGCTTCCTCATTTAAGAAGGACCGCGACCTTCCAGTGGGCGGATGACAGGCAGGCCCGGCCGCTCGTGCACATTCATGCGGGTGTGTGGGAGGTTGGTGGCCGCATACCACGCGTCCCCGACGCGGACGAGCGCGCGTCCGTTTGATGTCCGCCGCGAACCAAATCCCGCGCAAGTTTGCGTTCAAAATGGGTCGCGCCGGACACGAAACGGACAGGATGGGTCCGGTCCGTCTCGCGCTGGACCGACCTATTTGTCCATTTTACCCCAAAGGGACGGGGCCGGACAGAATGGGGTCGTGCGGTGGAGTTGGCTTCAGTGAATGGACGTTCGTTTAAATAGAGTTTGGGACGTCCGGCTATAGATGCTTTAAAGGTTGAGATTACGGGAGCTGCAAAACGCACACACAGAAAGAAAGTTGGCGAATTTCTTCTCAAGATTGGCCGGTGGAGTTGGGTGAGTAATTCGGGTCACCGTCACCGTCACGCGAGCGATCTCGGCGGTGGCCTCATTTACTAGGCGAACGTGATAGGTGGGTTGGGTTTGGTTCGCTCATTCGCTGGCCTCGCCTCGGGGTTTAGTGAACTCCTCTTGGACGCGTACGTCCGATCCGATCCGTGACCAAATAAAAAGCATCCATCTCCATCTCCATCTCCATCTTCATCTGTTCAGTAGTAGCTTCGAAATGCAGCAATCCCCCTGCTGGCCAGGCAACCTGTTCTTGGCCCGGACGTGTCCACATCTACTACTCTCTTATAAAAGGATTACCATGATTATTACGCATGTCCACAACAATAAGGAATTATGTCAAGCCACAGTACAGCGAGTTGGCCGTGCCACAAGCTTTGCCACCACACACGGGAGCAGTAGACAGGAGGAGGACATCCATCCATCTTGGTTGTTGGCCAGGCAGCGGTAGCGGGCTCGTGGCATTACTGCTTGCGGTGTGGTCAGTGAGCCTACAACGTAGTACTAGTAATTGGTTCATCTATGATTCATTACCATCAACTCCCGTCCACCCTGGAGAGGCGGGTCGGTGTTGCCATTTGCCAACAAGGGACCGACGCACCACGTCCATGTGCCTGCCCACAACGCTCACGTGAGAGGCTCAAATGATCGACAATGGCACGAGGCATGCAAGATCTGGGATCCTGAGCCACCAATATATGCATTTTAGCAGATCACCCAGGTCCAATGGGTCTGCCTCTGCATGCTAATCTTGATCAGAAAACCGATCTGTTTTGAGCGTGTTTGGTTTGCAGCCTAAGGTCGGCATGTTTAATTTTATAATCATGTCAAAATATTTAGAGGTGTTTGATTCATGATCATATTTGTGGTTTGTTATACTCTTTTACCTACATGATTCACATGCCATAAATTTATTTTTTATCAAATCTTATTACATTTATGATGATCATTTTGTTAATTATATTATATATAACTGTCACACTTTATCTAAGCTTAGAGCATCTCCGGTCGTTTGGCCCCTAGGAGGCATATTTTTCGTTGTTTGGGGGGCTATCTGCGAAAATTTTGGTTTGTGGGGCAAAAAAATTCACTTGTTGCGTCCCCGAGGAGCAGTGTTGGGGCTCACAAAGGCAACCACATTTCATCGAGCAGGTCACACACGACGTTCGTGGCGGCCTTCGCGGCCGAGCACACGGACGAGCATCTTGAGTGCGACAACGTCGACGATCTCCTGCGGCGAGCGCCTTGAGCATGGACGACGGGGCAGAGACATCTGCCCCGGCGCCCTCTGCCCCGGTTGCGACCTCCGCCCCGGCGACGTTTCGTTGACAAGTGCTTCAAGGTCTTCTAGGACCTCCCCGTCGAGTGGCGGCGACGACGCGTGCATGCTGGGCGTGGGCTGCCACGGCCGTGCCCGTGTGTGCGTGGAGGGAAAGAGAGAATGGGTGTGTATGAAGGGGAGCACGTGGGTGGGCCATAGAGGAAAGTGAGGAGAGAGGAGAGAGAGAGGCGTTGGCAGGTGGGCCAGCGCGTGCAAAATGGCGAAATTAGCCGCCCGAGATACCCCCAGCTCCCTGGGTTTGTCTTGAGAAGCCGCTCGTATTTTTTATCAAATTCGACAAAAAATGAGAAGCTGGAAGGGAACAGGGCGAGTGAGAGATTTTTTATTCGCCGACGGTTAAAGTGTGCTCTGGTGGCTTGTTGGGGTGTGGCTAGAGATGTTATTGCAAAGTTCGTCATGAACCAAGTCTCCAAGGTCCAACTACCTTTTCCTCCTAGGATCTGTTTGAGACTGCTTTGCTTCATCAAAATCAGCTTCGCATTATCAAATTCATTTTAAAGCAGTTTCATATAGTTGTAGTTTTTTTAAAGATAATGTTTGGCTTTCATCAAGCTATAGCTTTAAGAATAAATTTTTTGATGAAAAAGGACTATTTAATTGGATGAGTGGGGAGAAACAAAGGAATGCCCATTTACTGATGACACTGATGAATAATTTCCGTCGGTAAAGAGGATTTTCACACGAAACTCCAAAGGAACCGATTCCTGCGGGAGATATTCTAAGTTGTGTTCGGAATAGAGGAAACATGAATATGGAGCCACAGGATTTTTTTTTTCTCCTCGGCGATGATTCCGCAGGAAAGTAAAAATCCACCCAAGCTTATATTTTGGGCGGAAGACCGAGGCAAGCTGTGTTGAGAACGTGAGAAGCTTGGCAGTTGCAGTGTGCATCCAAACCAAAAAAACTATTACGTGTACTAGCGGTTGGAGACAAAGACAACTCTTGTGCATTTTTGCTGAATAAATTATGTATGAAAGCATCTATAACTGGACGCGTGACCCGGTCAACCCTGGGCGAACAGTCCGACCACTATAAGGTCATGAAAATGCGATCCAGACGGATATCATAAACGGGTTTCAAATTGATCAGAATTTTTCATCTCTAGCCTAAATATGGGACAGATATAAGACGTCCGGGCACGTCCGTCACATAGAAACCGATAGCCCGACCTCATCGTAAATTGCATCAAATTCACCTTTTCGACCTATCGGATCCATTTGCTCTCTTCTCTCTTCTTCCTCCTCTGTGACGACAGTCTCGCAACTGCAACACCGTGTGCGCTCTGCAACCATTCTGCACCGTCAGCACCGGCACACCAATCATGTCTCCCGTCCTCGCTGTCGGTGATGTCGTCACCGGTCTGAACGCCGCCACGGTACTCCGACAACCCCCGAGCTCCCCCTTGCACTCTATGTGTCTGACACATTGTCTGACCTAGGTTTTTGTGATTTTTTTTAGGGAAAACGATGAATTCCGATGCTTCGTCGGATGAGGAATGTGGACCGGCGGAGCTTGATCGAATTATTCAAGATGAGTTATTCGATTTCTCAGATTTAGACGAATAAGTGGATATGATCAGGCTCATGAGCATGCAAAGAGGAGATGAACTGGCAAGTGGAGCATATTCTCAACTTTAAGGGCTCAATCAAAAATAGAAGAGTGATCAATCGGGACAGTGTATCTGAGTATGGCTACTGCAGAAGGACTACTTTGCTTTGAACCCAACTTTTTTGGATCATCTCATGCGGAAACCATTATTTTTACGCATTGTGGAGGGAATGGAGGCACACAATGACTACTTCAAGCTCACAAGGGATTATCGCGGTCAACTTTGTTTCCGTGCTAAGCAGAAATGCACAACTGCTCTAAGGATGTTTGCACTTGGTACTGCCACACATGTCGTTGGTGAGATGGTCAGGATGGGGGAGAGCAGATGCCTGAAGACTACTGTCAATTTTTTCAGTGCCGTGTTGCAGGTGTTTGGAGCAAAGTATCTGAGAGAACCAAATGTGCATGACACGGAAAAGTTGTTGGATATTGAAGAGGCGAAAGGGTTTTCATGAATGCTCAGATCAATTGATTGCATGCAATGGAAATGGAAGAACTGTCCCAAAAGTTTGTGGGAAATGTATCAAGGTCACACCAAAGAGGTCGCTATCATACTAGAAGGGTGGCATCACATGAGTCATGGATTTGGTATGCTTTCTTTGGACCGGGTTCTTGTCGGTGTCCCGGCTGATCTTGATAGCGGGTCCGAACTGTGGATCTTGGATCAAAGGGTAACATGGGACAAAGGAGACGATGTTTTACCTAGGTTCGGTCCCTCTTGATGGAGGTAAATCTCTACGTCCTATTCTTGTTGTTTATCGATGAAGTAGTACAAAGTATAATGTTGATCTGCCTCGAGATCGACTATTGTGGTCTAAACCCTAATCGTAATGAGCTTAATGTGTCCTACAAACTATGGTCCCCTGGTTTATATAGGTACCAGGGATGCTAGGGTTATACAAAGTCGGTTATAATAGGGAAGGAATATGCCAATTACCATGTCGCCTTCGATTGTACACTAAGTCTTCAGAAGAGTCCATCTTTATTCCAATACTTCCATTGACGATCGAACAGGCCCACAAGCCCAACCCATGAGAATAGATAGGCGGCCTGGGGACCCCTTAGTCCCAAACTCCCTTAGTTGCCCCCGAACTGGCCTCCAATGTCGAAATCTTCTACCTCTGGTTCGGCTGCGATGACCTTCCCTCCTTCAAATACATACATATATTTCAATTTCCAGGCAGACCGTTCAACCATGAATAGTGTCTTTTCCTCTCCTATTCGAAAGGTAGCGGTTGGTCAAGGTCTATAACCTTTTAGGAAAGAGCGGTTAGAGAACGTTTTTACTAACACGTTCTATCATGGAGATTGTGTCCCTCTTTTCCAGGGATATGATTTATGATTTGGGTCATCCCACTTGCCCATAATCACATGATTTTTTTGGAAAACGATGGAGTTCACGACATAGTGGTGGGGCTCTTGGTATTTTGGCGACTCATAAAAGGTAAAACCGTCACCATAGCCCCTTCACGCACCTAAGATCTCGCAACACCGTCGCCATTCCCTGCCTCCAACGCTCCAGCACTCAAGCTTTCCTTCTCCTCTCGTCCTTTCGAATCCTTCCATCAATCCGGCGATGGCCAGCTCCATCTCCCAGGGCAAGTGGGAACCATCCTTCGTCATTGACAAGGACATCCTAGAGATGAAGAGCACCGGTTACCTGTCGGAGAATATAGTCCATCGTGCTCCGCAGAAGGGTGAGGTTATCCACACACCAAAAGATGGGAGATAGTAGTTTTATTCCTTATTTTATTTGGGGTTTAGGCTTTCCCCTCCAGCCATTTGTTCAGGGCGTCATGTTCTACTACGGGCTTGATTTCCATGAGCCCCAAACTCCATCACCCACCTCTCAGCCTTCATAACGGTATGTGAGGCATTCTTGCGGGTCCAACCCGCTTTGGCCGATGGTTGAAGGTTCTCAACGTCAATCCGAAGGTTGTCAATGATGAGCAGGCTCACTGCGGAGGGGCGATGATCAGTAAGCTTGCTCATGCCAAATGGCCAAAGGGCACATTCATAGATACTGTCAAGGCATGGCATAAAGAGTGGTTCTACATCACCTAGCCGTGCAACGTCGGGAGACAAATCCTCCAACATTTAGATCAAGCCCTCCCACCCGTCTTGTTTCTTGGACGGGAAAGGCCCTGGATTGGGGGTAGGCCGCGGAGGTGAAGGAGCTTACAAAGAAGATCTCCAATCTACTAGAGAAGAAGATCGAGCTTACCAATGTAATCCACGTAATGTTGCATCGTTGCCTCCTCCCCTGCTAGCACCGGTCCGTCCCAATGTGGGATCACAATCCGGAGGATCCGGATAGTGCAGCATGCACTGTGCAGAATTTTTTTCGCATTACTGATGAGAAGGTGTGGAAGACGCTTTTCAAGCCACAAAAGGCTTGGCCCACCAAGGAGGAAGATGTAGGCCTTTCCATCCTTAACCCTTCCGAGACGGTAAGGTTTTTATCATATCTTTAGTTTTCATCCTTTCCTTTATCAAGGTACTCGCTTCTTCCTTCTCCCGTGCTTGCAGGTCTGGCCCAAAAATTCAGAGCAGATCAACTGTCTGTCGCCTTTGCCCAAAGAAAACATGACGCCGCTGTTGGCGGTCGTGTTGGCCGAGAAGCCGCACGCAACTTCGAGGGAGAAGGAGGAGCAGAAGAACAGGAAAAACGAGATCTAGGAGTGTCTCGGTCAAAGGGTTCACCGGACACTAGGTCCGAAGAGACGCTGGCCCCCTCCAACCTAGAGGGAGAAGAGGAAGATGATGACGACGAGGCGGGCAACTCCTCCTATAGTAAGAAAAGAGCGGTGTCCGAAGACGCTGAAGGAGACCCAGCTCATGTTGCTCCGAAGGAGCAACGTAGGGCCTCCACGACCCTATTTGAAGATATTTCAGACTCGGACGAGGAGTCCGAGGATGAAGCACCGGTCCCCCGGAGGACCCTTAGGGTGAAACCCCGAGCACAAAGGTACTTATCAAAAATCCGAACACTCCATTCTTTTTAAGTGTCGTGTCTCTAACTAGGCCCATTTTCGGTAATACAACCCGCATCATGACTTCCCCACCGATGAAATTTTGGAGGGGGATTCCTTGACAGCCAATCTGGCTAAAAGCAAGACTGGCTCGCCCAACACACCTCCCCCTGTTACCGAGGAGATCAGGGGGGTGGTATATAGAGAGTCCCCCCTGCACCGAAAACTACGACAGGGGGTGAAAATATTATGGCCGAGGTTGACACCTGGCCACAAAGGACTAGGAGGATGAATTCCTCCAGATAAGAAAGGAAGGAGGGTCCGGACCTTCTAGGTATCCTCCAAAGACAACTCCAGAGGCTCCTACCTCTCTAGCGCCTTTACTAGTAGTCTCTCCGTGAAGGGAGACTGCTATGGCGCACTCGGAGCCATTCATAACAGAGCAAGCTCGAGGAGGGTCTCAATGACTCGTCCATTCCTGAAGAGTGTCGCACTCATCTGAGTGCGTTATTGCAAAGCATTTAGTTCATTGATAACGATTTGAAAGAAGCTTTCGACGCGCTGCTGGTAGGCATCAAGGTAATCCGCATACTTTTTTCCTTTGCAAAGTGATTCTGTTTTTCTCATTGTATGTAAGTAATCTTATGCTCAGGAGCCCCTGAGCACTATGTGATTGAGAAAGACTCGTGTGGGGGTCCGAATATTTTGGAAAAAGTTGTGTGTAGCCCCCGAGACTTTGGCAGGATGATAAGAAACACCCTAGAAGAGGATTTTAAAAACGCTTATGTGCAGGCCTCTACTTCAGCTGCACGAGAAACAGAAACTAAAGGTTTCCAAGGAGGAGCTCGATCGCATAACAAGCGGTTTGAAGACGCACAAAATGAGTGGTCAAGCCTTAGCTCTATCATTGAGGTGTTTGATATGTTGGGGAACGTTGCATGGGAAACAAAAAAATTCCTACGCACACAAAAGACCAATCATGGTGATGATCATCTACGAGAGGGGAGATCGGATCCACATACCCTTGTAGATCGCTAAGCGGGAAGCGTTAATAAATGCGGTTGATGTAGTCGAACGTCTTCGCGAACCGAATCACAAGCGTCCCATGAACTCCGTCCCGGTCTAGTACCGAAAGGAAGACACCTCCGCGTTCAGCACACGTACAGCTCGATGACGGTCTCCGCCTTCTTGATCTAAAAATAGATTCGAAGAGGTAGCTGAATTCTTCAGTAGCATGGTGGCGTGGTGGTGATGGTGGTGGAGCTACTCCGGTAGGGCTTCGTCGTGCCGTACTGAACTAGCTACGAGGTGTCATGAAGTGGTGGAGGGAGAGAGGGATGCTCTATGGCTTGGAGTGCAAAAATGCTCTCAAACCTCCACTATATATAGGTGGAACAAGAGGGAGGTCTGCCTTGCCTCCTACTCAAAGTAGGAGGGTTCGGCGGAATCAAAGGGGAGGAGTCCTCCTCCAATACGGTTTGGTGGAGGACTCCCTTTCCTTTTGTCCACCTCCTTCCTTTTTTCCTTTTTCTTTTATTTTTGCCTTCAGCCGAAATAGGTTATTGGGCCGGCCTCACCACCCCACTAAGGGTTGGTGCACCACCCATTGTCCTATTAGGTCCTCTCCCAGGTGGGTGGCCCCTCCCGATAAAACCCCGGAAACCATTCGTCACTCCCGGTACTTTACCAGTAATGCCTTGTGCAGACCATGCGGGTTCGAGAACTATGTAGACATGACCGAGACATTCTCCAGTCAATATCTGATAGCGGGACCTGGATGCCCATAGTGGATCCTACATATTCTATGAAGATCTTATCGGTTGAACCTCTATGTCAAGGATTCAGTTAATCCCGTAAAATATTCCCTTTGTCCTTCGGTATGTTACTTGCCCGAGATTCGATCGTTGGTATTTCTATACCTATTTCAATCTTGTTACCGGCAAATATCTTACTCGTTCTGTAATACAAGACCCTGTGGCTAACTCTTTAGTCACATTGCTTGCAAGGCTTGTTTGTGATGTTGTATTACCGAATGGGCCCCAAGATACCCCTTTGTCATACAGAGTGACAAATCCCAGTCTTCATCCATGCTAACTCAACGGACACCTACGGAGATACATGTAGAGCACCTTTATAATCACTGAGTAACGTTGCGACGTTTGATACACACAAGGAATTCCTCCGGTGTGAGTGAGTTGCATGATCTCATGGTCATAGGAATGTATAATTGACATGAAGAAAATAATAGCAACAAAATGACACGATCACATGCTACGTTTATAGTTTGGGTCTTGTTCGTCACATCATTCCCCTAATGATGTGATCCTGTTATCAACTGACAACACTTGTCTATGGCGAGGAAACCTTAACCATCTTTGATCAACGAGCTAGTCAACTAGAGGCTCACTAGGGACATTGTTTTGTCTATATATATTCACACATGAATTTGTGTTTCCATTCAATACAATTAGAGCATGGATAAGAAACGATTATCTTGAAACAGAAAATATAATAATAACTATTTTTTATTGCCTCTAGGGCATATTTCCAAGATCTCCCACTTTTACTAGAGTCTATAATCTAGTTTCACATATCTATGTGATTTACAATGTCATGAATCTAACACCCATACAGTTCTGGTGTTGATCATGTTTTGCTTGTGGAAGAGACTAAGTCAGCGGATCTGCAACATTCAGATATGTGTGCACTTTGCAAATATTTATGTCCTCCTCCTTGATGTAATCGCGGATGGCATTGAAGTGTCGCTTTTGTGTCTGGTCTTCTTGTGAAATCTTGGTTCCTTGGCTAGAGCAATGGCACCAGTGTTGTCACAAGATGGATTTATTGGATCCAGTGCACTTGGCACAACTCCAAGATTTATCATGAACTGCTTCATCCATACACCATCTTTAGCTGCCTCCGAGGCAACTATGTAGTCCAATTCACATGTAGAATAAGCTACGACGCTTTTCTTGGAATTGTGCCAGCTTACCACACCCCCATTAAGAATAAATGCATATCCGATTTGTGACTTAGAGTCATCCGGATCAGTGTCGAAGCTTGCGTCGACATAATCCTTTACGACTAGCTCTTCTTCACCTCCATAAACAAGAAACATTTCCTTAGTCCTTTTCAGGTACTTCAGAATATTCTAGACCGATGTCCAATGCTCCACTCCTGGATTACTTTGAAACCTACCCGCCATACTTATGGCAAGGCTGACATCTGGTCTTGTGAATAGCATTGCATACATGATAGACCCTATGGCTGAAGCATAGGGGACGACACTCATCGTTTCTCTATCTTCTGCAGTTACTCGGCATTAAGTCTTACTGAACTTTATTCCTTGTAACACACGCAATAACTCCTTGGATTGTTCCATTTTGAACTTCTTCAAAATCTTATCAAGGTATTTACTTTGTGAAAGTCCTATTAGGCGCCTTGATATATCTTTATAGATCTTAATGCCCAATATGTAAGCAGCTTCTTCCAGGCCCTTCATTTAAAAACGTTTATTCAAGTAATCCTTTACGCTTTCCAAAAGTTCTACATTGTTTCCAATCAGCAATATGTCATCCACATATAATATTAGAAACGCTATAGAGCTGCCATCACTTTCTTGTAAATACAAGGTTCTCCAAAAACTTGTATAAACCCGAACGCCTTGATCACCTCATCAAAGCGTGGATTCCAACTCCGAGATGCTTGCACCAGTACATAAATGGATCGCTAGAGTTTGCATACTTTGTCAGCATTCTCTGGATCGATAAAACCTTCCAGTTGCATCATATATTACTCTTCCTTAAGAAACCCTTTAAGGAACGCTGTTTTGACATCCATCTTCCAAATTTCATGATTGAAAAATGCAGCTAGTGTTAACATGATTCTGACGGACTTAAGCATCGCTACGGGTGAGAAAGTCTCATCGTAGCCAACTCCTTAAACTTGTGAAAAACCCTTTGTCACAATTCGAGATTTATAGAACGTCACATTACCGTCGACGTGTGTCTTCTTCTTAAAGATCCATTTGTTCTTAATGGCCTTTCGGCCTTCACGTAATACTTCCAAAGTCCATACTTTGTTTTAATACATAGAGCCTATCTCGAACTTCATGGCCTCTACCCATTTCTTGGAATCTGGGCTCACCATTTCTTCTGCGTAGCTCGTAGGCTCATTGTTGTCTAACAACAAGATCGATAAGATAGGATTCTCGTACCACTCTGGAGAAGTACGTGCCCTTGTCGACCTGCGATCCGCTAGCAACTTGATCTGAAGTTTCATGACCATCATCATTAGCTTCCTCTTCAACTGGTGTAGCCTCGACAAAAACTTCTTCTTGTCCTGCGTCACCACCTGGTTGAAGGAAAGGTTCTACAACCTCATCAAGTTCCATCTTCCTCCCACTCAATTCTTTCGAGAGAAACTCTTTATCAAGAAAAGCTTCATTTTTAGCTACAAACACTTTGCCCTCGGATGTGAGATAGAAGGTATACCCAACTGTCTCTTTTGGGTAACCTATGAAGACACACTTTTTCGCTTTGGGTTCTAGGTTTTCAAGATGGAGCTTTTTGACATAAGCATCACATCCCCAAACTTTAAAAAACGACAACTTTGGCTTCTTGCCATACCACAGTTCATATGGTGTCTTCTCAATGGATTTTGATTGTGCCCTAGTTAAAGTGAATGCAGCTGTCTCCAATGCATATCCCCAAAACGACAACGACAAATAGGTAAGAGACATCATAGAATGCACCATATCTAATAAAGTACGATTACGACGTTCGGGCACACCATTAGGTTGTGGTGTTCCAGGTGGTGTCAACTATGAAACAATTACGCATTGTCTTAAGTGAACAACGAACTCGTTACTCAGAAACTCACCTCCTCAATCAGACCGTAGGAATTTGATCTTCCTGTTATGATGATTTTGAACTTCACTCTAAAATTGCTTGAACTTTTCAAACGTTTCAGACTTGTGCTTCATCAAGTAAATATAACCGTATCTACTCAAATCATGAGTGAAGGTGAGAAAATGACGATATCCACCACACGCCTCTATGCTCATCGGTCCGCACACATTAGTATGTATGATCCCCACCAAGTCACTTGCATGCTCCATTGTTCTGGAGAATGGAGTCTTAGTCATCTTGCCCATGAGGCATGGTTCACATGTGTCAACTGATTCGAAATCAACTGACTCCAAAAGTCCACCAGCATGGAGTTTCTTCATGCGTTTTACACCAATATGACCTAAGCGCAGTGCCACAAGAAAGTGGCGCTACCACTACTAACTCTACATATTTTGGTCTCAATGTTATGGACATGAGTGGCATCGAGATTCAACATGAACAAACCCCTCACATTGGGTGCATAACCATAAAATATATTACTCATATAAATAGAACAACCATTATTCTCTAACTTAAATGAGTAACTTTCTTGCAATAAACAAGATCCAAATATAATGTTCATGCTCAACGCATGCAATAAATAATAATTATTTAAGTTCATCACTAATCCCGATGGTAACTGAAGTGAGATCATGCCGACGGCGATCGCATCAACCTTGGAACTATTTCCCATACGCGTCGTCACTTCATCCTTCACGAGCCTTCGTTTATTCTGCAGTTCCTGTTTCGAGTTGCAAATGTGAGCAACAAAACCGGTATCAAATACCCAGGCACTACTACGAGGGTTGGTGAGGTACACATCAATAACATGTATATAAAATATAACTTGTTTGGCGTTGGTCGCCTTCTTATCGGCCAGATACTTGGGACAATTTCGCTTTGAGTGACCAGTCCCCTTGCAATAATAACACTTAGTTTCCGGCTTGGTTCCAACCTTGGGTTTCTTTGTCTGAGGGGCAATAGCTTTGCCACTCTTCTTGGTGTTACCCTTCTTGCCCTTGCCGTTTTTCTTTAAACTAGTGGTTTTATTGACCATCAACACTTGATGTTCTTTCTGGATTTCCGACTAAGCGACTTTCAACATCGCAAACAGCTCAGCGAGTGACTTATTCAGGCCTTGCATGTTATAGTTCAACACGAAGCTCTTATGGCTAGGTGGCACTGACCGAAGAACTATGTCAGTGATAGCCTCTTGCAGGAGAGCAATCCCCAACTCAGCTAGACGGTTAGAGTACCCAGACATTCTGAGTATGTGTTCACTGACAAATGCGTTTTCCTCCATTTTGCAAGCATAGAACTTATCAGAGGTTTTATACCTCTCGATCCGGGCATTCTTCTCAAAGATAAACTTCAACTACTTGAACATCACATATGCTTAATGACGTTCAAAATGTCTTTGAAGTCCTGGTTCTAAGCCATACAAAACTGCAGATTGAACTAATGATTAGTCATCCTTACGCGACTGCCAAGCATTCAAAATGTCTTGGGTCACCGTGTCGGGTGGTGCATCACCTAGCGCAGCATCAAGGACATATTGCTTTGTCCAGCCATGAGGATAAGTGTGACAGCCCAATGCCGACGCCCCAGAAGATTCCCCTTATTTCTGTTTCCGTCGTGTGGTTATTTTATTTTGTGGCATCATCATGTAGTTTGCATCATCGCATCATGCATGGCATCATGTCAACTGTGTTTTGTCGGTGTTGCTTGTTGCTCCGTGTTGTTGGGTGTTATTGCTTGTGACTGCTTTGTGAGTGTGGCGTTGTTCGTTGGCGTGATGAGAGTGGGTGCAACAGAGCCGCTTCAACCTTGTTACACCGTGGACCTAAAACCCTTCTCTCCCCTCTATTCTAATTTTGTCGCTGCGATTGATTTCGGTTTTAACCCCTTTATAAAAATTCATCTTCTTTTAAATAAAAACCCTTTTATTAAAAGGTGGGGGCAACCCCTTGGGTTTATCTTTTTTTTTTTCTCCTCTTGTTTTATTTTGAAACCGTCTCATTTTTCTTTTATCCTTTAAAGAGCTTTTATTTTATTCTCTTGTCAAAAGGGGTTTAAATTTTATTCTTTTGTGAAAGGGTTTTATTTTAATTCTTAAAAAAAGGTTTATTTTTTTATTTGTTTTAAAAAGCCCAATCTATTTCTTATAGTTGGGGTTTATTTTTCAAGGGCCCAAAAGCATTTATTTTATTCCCTTTTCTTTAAACCTTTTTATTTTTGCGGTGTGTTTTGTTTAAAAAAAAGGAAACCAAGAGAAAGGAGCCGACTAGGGCCTGCCCGGGCCGCAGCCCAGATGGTCCTTCCAACCCTAGCGAGGGCCTCCCCGTGTCGAGCCGCTCCCCAGCGTCTCCTCCCCCCAAGCACCGTCACCCAACGCCGTCTTCCCCTCTCCCTCGTCCCTCTCCTCTGCCCCGATCCCTTTGTTCCTCCTCCGGCTGCCGTCGCCGAGCTCCCTCTCCCCGTCATGGCTCGCCGCCGTTCGCCGTGCCCCTGGCCTCCCGCATGCCCCCGTGCTGGCCCGTTCCCGCGTGCCCCGTCGTGCCGCCCGCCAGACCGTGCGCGCCATCGCGCCCCACCGGTGCTGGCCTCGAGCGCCATGGCTCCTCCTGCCCCGCAGGCTTGCCCTTGCAGCTGGGCCTCCCCACGTGCCCGCGGCTCCCCTCGCCGTGCCCCTGCCCGAGCTACAAGGAGCTACGCCCCGCCTGCTCTGCCGTGGCCGTCTCCCGCCGGTACCCCGCGCCCGCCATGCGCCCGCGCCGGTTGCCCGTCGTGCTTTGCCGCGCCGCGTCGCCCTTGGCCCTATGCCGAGCCGCCTGCTGCCGAGTGTTGCTGCCGTGTGCTGTGCGAAGCTGCTATTTGCATCTGATTGTAGTTGCTAGGCTGCCGTTTTGCTCGCTGCTGTCCTGCTTGCCTGCCAATGCATGGATGCATGCTGCTGCCTTGCCGCTGCCGCCATCTTGCTGTGCTAGCTAGCTTGCTTGCCTGCTGCCCTGTTGCCTTTGCTATTGTTGTTGCCGTTTTGCTGCTGTAGCTGTAGTTTGCCGTGTCCTGCTATAGTGCTTGATGTTGCTGCCGACTTGCAGCTGCTACTGCTGGCCGGTTTAGGTAGCTGCTGCTGTTGCCCGATGCCTTGCCTGGCTGATGCTAGTTGCCGCTGCTTATTGCTGTAGTGCCTTGCTGCTTGTTTGCTCTGCCTCGCTGCGCCTTGCTGCTGCTTCCTAATTGCTGTGCTAGGTTGCTTGCTTGCTGCTAGTTGTAGTTGATTAGGTTAGATGATAGTTGCTGCTTAGTTGATGTTGCTCTTGCTGTAGGTAGCTATCTGCTATAGCTTGTGCTAGTAGTTTTTGCTGTTAGATGCTAGGTTGCTAGCTGAAGCTTGCTGCCGATGCTAGTCGAAGCCTGCTGGTGCTTGATACGTCTCAAACGTATCTATAATTTTTGATGGTTTCACGTTGTTACCTTGTCTTCTTTGGTTGTTTATGTACCTTTTATATCTTTTTTGGGACTAACTTATTAATTCAGTGCCAAGTGCCAGTTCTTGTTTTTCCGTGTTTTTTACTCTTTTCAGATCTGATTTTGGAACGGAGTCCAAACGGAAGAAAAACCCTGAAATGATTTTTTCCCGAACGGAAGAAGACCAGGGGGCTTTTGGGCCAAGCCAGGTGGGCTCCAGGGAGCCCACAAGCCCCCACTCCGCCACCAGGGGGAGGCGGCGGTGGGCAGGCTTGTGGCCTCCCTGGCCGCCCCCTGACCTAGGTCTTTCGCCTATAAATTCCCAAATATTCCGCAAAAAATCGGGGGAGCCTTGAAAATACTTTTCCGCCGGCGCAAGCTTCCGTTTCCGCGAGATCTCATCTGGAGACCCTTCCCGGCGCCCTATCGGAGGGGACTTTGGAGTTGGAGGGCTTCTTCTTCATCATCATCGCCCCTCCAATGACTCGTGAGTAGTTCACTTCAGACCTACGGGTCCGTAGTTAGTAGCTAGATGGCTTCTTCTCTCTCTTGGATCTTCAATACAAAGTTCTCCATGATCTTCATGGAGATCTATCCGATGTAATCTTCTTTGGCGGTGTGTTTGTCAAGATCCGATGAATTGTGGACTTGTGATCAGATTATCTATGATATATATTTGAGTCTTTGCTGATTTCTTATATGCATGATTAGATATCCTTGTAAGTCTCTCCGAGTCTTGGGTTTTGTTTGTCCAACTAAATCTATGATTCTTGCAATGGAAGAAGTGCTTGGTTTTGGGTTCTTCCATGTGGTGACCTTTCACAGTGACAGTAGGGGCAGCAAGGCACACATCAAGCAGTTGCCATCAAGGGTAAAAAGATGGGGTTTTTATCATTGGTTTGAGATTATCTCTCTACATCATGTCATCTTGCTTAAGGCGTTACTCTGTTCTTATGGACTTAATACACTAGATGCACGATGGATAGCGGTCGACGTGTGGAGTAATAGTAGTAGATGCAGAAAGTATCGGTCTACTTGTTTCGGACGTGATGCCTATAGAAATAATCATTGCATAGATATTGTCACGACTCTGCACAGTTCTATCAATTGCTCGAGAGTAATTTTTTCACCCACCGTCTACTTGCTTTCATGAGAGAAGCCACTAGTAAACACTACGGCCCCCGGGTCTATTCACATCATCGTTTACATCTCCGCTTTTACTTTGCTTTGTTACTTTGTTGCTTTCAGTTCTCACTTGGCAAACAATCTATAAGGGATTGACAACCCCTTCATAGCGTTAGGTGCAAGCTTTTGTGTTTGTGCGGGATCTTGAGATACTCTTCCGCCGGATTGATACCTTGGTTCTCAAACTGAGGGAAATACTTATCGTCGCTGTGCTACATCACCCTTTCTGCTTCGAGGGAACTACAACGCAATGCTCCAAGGCCACGGGGGAAATCCTTTGCATACTTGCCTAGGAAGTCCCTTAAGGCGTAGCCGTAGCTGAAGGATTCCTGGTGCCGTCGACACAACTATTTCCTGGCGCCGTTGCAATGGGTACACAGCAAACATGAGAAGTATTTCTGGCACCGTTGCCGGGGAGGAGATATCAAGATCTATCCAAGTAGGTCTCACAAACTCTTCTCTTGCATTTACTTTTGTTGCTAGTTGCCTCTCGTTTTCCTCTCCCCCACTTCACATTTGCCATTTTCATTCGCCTTTCTCCTTCGCCGTTTTCTCTTGCCCTTGCCGTTTTCCTTTGACCGTTTCTTGCTTGCTTGTGTGCTTGTTTGTTTGTTGAAGACATCATGTCTGAATCACCAAACTTTGCGACTTCTCGAGCACTAATAATAATGATTTTATTAGTACTCCGATTGCTCCCGCCATTAGTGCGGAATCGTATGAAATCAACGCAGCTCTGCTGAATCTTGTCATGAAAGAGCAATTCTCTGGCCTTCCTAGTGAAGATGTCGCATCCCATCTCTATACCTTCATTGAGCTTTGTGATATGCAAAAGAAAAGAGATGTGGATAATGACTTGATTAAGTTGAAACTTTTTCCTTTCTCGTTGCGAGATCGTGGAAAAACTTGGTTTTCTTCTTTGCCTAAAAATAGTATCAATTCTTGCGATATGTGCAAAGATGCTTACATATCCAAGTATTTTCCGCCGGCTAAGATCATCTCCTTACGTAACGATATCATGAATTTCAAGCAACTTGATCATGAACACGTTGCACAATCTTTGGAGAGGATGAAGCTTATGATTAGAAATTGTCTTGCTCATGGCTTGAGTTTGTGGATGATTATACAAATCTTTTACGCTGGCTTGAATTTCGCTTCTCGCAATATCTTGGACTCCGCCTCAGGTGGAACGTTCATGGAAATCACGTTAGGAGACGCTACAAAATTCCTAGACAATATCATGACCAACTAATCTCAATGACACACTGAAAGGTCGCCTGCTAGCAAAAAGGTGCACGCTATAGAAGAGATTAACTCGCTTAGTGCTAAGATGGACGAGTTGATGAATTTGGTTGCTAGTAGAAACACTACCATAGATCCTAATGACATGCCACTATCTTCTTTGATTGAGAGTAGCAACGCTAGTTTGGACGTGAATTTTGTTGGTAGGAACAATTTTGGCAACAACAATGCTTTTAGAGGAAACTATGTTCCTAGGCATTTTCCTAGTAACTCCTCTAACAATTATGGCAATTCCTACGGAAACACTTATGGAAATCATAACAAATTACCCTCTGATCTAGAGAGTAATATCAAAGAGTTCATCAACTCTCAAAAGATTTTCAATGCGACCATAGAGGAAAAACTACTCAAAATAGACGATTTGGCTAAGAGCGTTGATAGGATGTCTTGTGATATTGATGCTTTGAAAGTTAGATGCGCTCCTCCCAAGATCAACTTGGATCAAACTTTTATGCGTATCTCCATGAATGAGAGCAAAGAAAGAACAGCCCAAATTCGTGCTAGACATGAATGGTTTAAAAGGGTGCGTTCTAGTGATGCAAATCACGAAGATCTTAAAGTGCTTGGTGTGTCTCCTCTTGAATCTTTGTTTTCGCGTGTCAAACCTACTTATGGAGGGGCTGGATATGAATCCACTTTGGTTAACAAACTACCCAATGATTCGGAGTCCACCTATCTTGATGATAAAGGTGTGGAGAGTGGAGTAGAAGAAGTCAAAAATTTGGGTAGTAATGAAACTCCCACTTTGGATTTCAAGGAATTAAATTATGATAATTGCTCCTTGTTTGAATGCATTTCTTTGATGCAATCCATTGCAAACTCTCCACATGCTTATAGCCAAAGCAAAGCCTTTACCGCGCATATCGTAGATGCTATGATGAAATCTCTTGAAGAGAAGCTCGAACTAGAAGTCTCTATACACAGAAAACTTCATGATGAGTGGGAACCTACTATCAAAATCAAGATCAAAAACTATTAGTGCAATGCTTTGTGTGATTTGGCTGCGATTCCAAAGTCTTTATGTGATATTCTTGGTTTTCATGAGATTGAAGAGTGTTCTCTTAATTTGCATCTTGCGGATTCTACCGTCAAGAAGCCCATGGGGAGGATCGATGATGTTCTTATTGTTGCAAATAAGAACCATATACCCGTGGATTTCATTGTACTTGACATAGATTGCATGCAATCCTTCATGTCCCATTATTCTTGATAGACCTTTCCTAAGGACTATTGGTGCTATCATCGATATGAAGGAAGGGAATATTAGATTTCAGTTTCCCTTAAAGAAGGGAATGGAGCACTTTCCTAGAAAGAAAATAAGATTGCCTTATGAATCTATGATGAGGGCTACCTATGGTGTGAGCACCAAAGATGACTATACGTGATTCCATCACTTTCGCCTAGCTAAGGGCGTTAAAAAAAAGTGCTTGTTGGAAGGCAACCCAACGAATCTATCCTTTTTCTTTCTGTTTTGTGTTTTCCACACTTTCATAATTCTGTTATGATTGTGTTTTTTGTGTTTCTTTTTGCGTGTGTGCCAAGAAAAACCGTTATGATTAGTCTTGAGGATGATCGATTGGTCACGCTGGAAAAGACAGAAACTTTGTGCTCACGAAAAGAATTTTCATTTTTTTTCCTGTAAGAGCTTTTGAGTTGATTCTTTTTTGGCTTCTGATTGCTAAGCAAATTATTAAGACTATCGTAATTTGTCAGAATTGTTGAAGTACCAGAGGTATACGAAACATACAGATTTCTACAGACTGGTATGCTGTTAACAGATTATGTTTTTGTTGTGTTGCTTGCTTATTTTGATGAAATTATGGATAGTATCGGGGGGTATTAGCCATGGAAGATTGAAAGTACAGTAACTCAACATCAGCACAAGTAGAATTTAAGTTTTCTAAAGTACCTAAGGAAGTGGTGGTTTGCTTTCTTGTACTAATGTTATCACGAGTTTCTGTTTAAGTTTCGTGTTGTGAAGTTTTCAATTTTTGGGTGAAGTTCTTATGGACAAAAAGATAAAGAGTGGCAAGAGCTCAAGCTTGGGGATTCCCAAGGCACCCCAAGAGATTCAAGGATGCCGTAAAAGCCTAAGCTTGGGGATGCGCCGGGAAGGCATCCCCTCTCTCGTCTTTAATCCATCGGTAACGTTACTTGGGGCTATATTTTTATTCACCAAATGTTATGTGTTTTTGCTTGGAGCGTCTTGTATTGTAGGAGTCTTTTATTTTTGTTGTGTCACAATCATCCTTGCTGCACACCTAGATAGAGAGACATGCACACACCGTGATTTTGTCGAGCTTCACTTATATTTTTTGGTAGACAATTCAACTCACATGTGCTTCACTTATATCTTTTGAGCTAGATACTTTTGCTCTTTGTGCTTCACTTATATCTTTTAGAGCACAGCGGTGCATGGCTTGGTAGTTGATCTATGCTTTGAAAGTAGTCTCAAAAGGGGTAGTTATCCAAAGGGATACGAAAACTTCCACCTTCATGTGCATTGAATAGTTAGAGAAGTTTGATTCATCTCAATTAGTTTTGAGTTGTGGTTATGGTAATATTGAAGTCATGCTAGTAAGGTGTTGTGGATCTAGAAATACTTGTGTTGAAGTTAGTGATTCCGTAGCATGCACGTATGGTGAACCGCTATGTGATGAAATCTGAGCATGATTAGTCTATTGATTGTCATCCTTTGCGTGGCGGTCGGGATCGCGCGATGGTTTATACCTACCAACCCTTCCCCTAGGAGTATGCGTTGAATGCTTTGTTTCGATTACTAATAAAACTTCTGCAACAAGTATATGAGTTCTTCATGACTAATTTTGAGTCCATGGTTTAGATGCACTTTCACCTTCCACCATTACTATCTTCTTAGTGCCGTGCAATTTTCGCCGGTGCACAAAACCCACCGTTGGCCTCCCTCAAAACAGCCACCATACCTACCTATTATGTCTTTTTCAAAGTCATTCCAAGATATATTGCCATGCAACTACCACCATGGCATGTGCCACCACGTCTACTTTTCCTTTGCACGATCGTAAGATAGCTAGCATGATGTTTCCATTGATGTCTATGCCATGCTAGATCATTGCCACGGTACACTACCGAAGGCATTCTATATAGAGTCATAGTTGCTCTAAGTTTTGAGTTGAAAGTGTGATGATCATCATTAATGGAGCATTGTCCCATGTAAGGAAATAAAAGAGGCCAAAGGAGCCCACCAAAAAAAAAGAGGCCAAAGAGCCCACCAAATAAAAAAATGAGAGAAAAAGAGAGAAGGGACAATGCTACCACTTTTTCCACACTTGTGCATATTAAGCACCATGATCTTCATGATTGAGAGTCTCTCGTTTTGTCACCAACATATAGCTAGTGGGAAATTTTCATTATATAACTTGGCTTGTATATTCCAATGATAGGCTTCCTCAAAATTGCCTTAGGTCTTCGTGAGCAAGCAAGTTGGATGCACACCCACTAGTTTTCTTTAAGAGCTTTCACATACTCGTAGCTCTAGTGCATCATTTGTATGGCAATCCCTACTCATTCACATTAATATCTATTGATGAGCATCTCCATAGCTCATTGATATGCCTAGTTAATGTGACTATCTTCTCCTTTTTTGTCTTGCAACCTCCACTACATTCCACACCATCTATAGTGCTATAACCATGGCTCACGCTCATGTATTGCGTGAGAGTTGAAAATGTTTGAGAAAGTAAAGGTGTGAAACAATTACTTGGCCAATATCGGGGTTGTTCATGATATAAATTCGTTGTGCAATGATGATAGAGCATAGCCATACTATATGCTTTTGTAGGGATAACTTTCTTTTGGCCTTGTTATTTTGAAAGTTCATGATTACTTTGCTAGTTTGCTTGAATTATTATTGTTTCCACGTCAATAGCAAACTATTGTTTTGAATCTAATGGATCTGAACATTCACGTCACATAAGAGTTATTACAAAGGACACCTATGCTAGGTAGCATGAAAGCATCAAAAATTCATTCTTATCACTTCCCTACTCGAGGACGAGCAGGATTTAAGCTTGGGGATGCTTGATACGTCTCAAACGTATCTATAATTTTTGATGGTTTCACGTTGTTATCTTGTCTTCTTTGGTTGTTTTATGTACCTTTTATATCTTTTTTGAGACTAACTTATTAATTCAGTGCAAAGTGCCAGTTCCTGTTTTTTTCGTGTTTTTGACTCTTTTCAGATCTGATTTTGGAACCGAGTGCAAACGGAAGAAAAACCCCGAAACGATTTTTTCCCGAACGGAAGAAGACCAGGGGGATTTTGGGCCAAGCCAGGTGGGCTCCAGGGAGCCCACAAGCCCCCACTCCGCCACCAGGGGGAGGCGGTGATGGGCAGGCTTGTGGCCTTCCTGGCCGCCCCGTGACCTAGGTCTTTGGCCTATAAATTCCCAAATATTCCGCAAAAAATCGGGGGAGCCTCGAAAATACTTTTCCGCCGCCGCAAGCTTCCGTTTCCGCGAGATCTCATCTGGAGACCCTTCCCGGCGCCCTGCCGGAGGGGACTTTGCAGTTGGAGGGCTTCTTCATCATCATCATCGCCCCTCCAATGACTCGTGAGTAGTTCACTTCAGACCTACGGGTCTGTAGTTAGTAGCTAGATGGCTTCTTCTCTCTCTTGGATCTTCAATACAAAGTTCTCCATGATCTTCATTGAGATCTATCCGATGTAATCTTCTTTGGCGGTGTGTTTGTCGAGATCTGATGAATTGTGGACTTGTGATCAAATTATGTATGATATATATTTGAGTCTTTGCTGATTTCTTATATGCATGATTTGATATCCTTGTAAGTCTCTCCGAGTCTTGGGTTTTGTTTGGCCAACTAGATCTATGATTCTTGCAATGGGAGAAGTGCTTGGTTTTGGGTTCTGCCATGTGGTGACCTTTCCCAGTGACAGTAGGGGCAGCAAGGCACACATCAAGCAGTAGCCATCAAGGGTAAAAAGATGGGGTTTTATCATTGGTTTGAGATTATCCCTCTACATCATGTCATCTTGCTTAAGGCGTTACTCTGTTCTTATGGACTTAATACACTAGATGCATGCTGGATAGCGGTCGACGTGTGGAGTAATAGTAGTAGATGCAGAAAGTATCGGTCTACTTGTTTCGGACGTGATGCCTATAGAAATAATCATTGCATAGATATCGTCACGACTATGCGCAGTTCTATCAATTGCTCGACAATAATTTGTTCACCCACCGTCTACTTGCTTTCATGAGAGAAGCCACTAGTAAACACTACGACCCCCGGGTCTATTCACATCCATCGTTTACATCTCCGCTTTTACTTTGCTTTGTTACTTTGTTGCTTTCAGTCCTCACTTGGCAAACAATCTATAAGGGATTGACAACCCCTTCATAGCGTTGGGTGCAAGCTTTTGTGTTTGTGTAGGATCTTGAGATACTCTTCCGCCGGATTGATACCTTGGTTCTCAAACTGAGGGAAATACTTACCGTCGCTGTGCTACATCACCCTTTCCGCTTCGAGGGAACACCAACGCAAGGCTCCAAGGCCACGGGGGAAATCCTTTGCATACTTGCCTAGGAAGTCCCTTAAGGCGTAGCCGTAGCTGAAGGATTCCTGGTGCCGTCGACACAAGTATTTCCTAGCGCCGTTGCAAGGGATACACAACAAACATCAGTGCTAGATGTTGCTGCTTTTCATTGTGCCGCCGATGCACGTTTGTTGTTACTGTTGTGTCGCCTGTCGTCGCCGCGTGCACCAACCCCTCCTTCATGGAACCGACAAGACCGTGTGTACAACTACGTCCTCGACGACCCCCGGAACGTGTTCGACTACCGGCGCTGAAGACCGTGTACCGACGACAAGAGGACAACTACCGTCGACGAGACCCGAGAACCACGACGACAACTACTTCTATGACGACCGTTCTACTCCTTCACCGAACCGAACCGCTCCGATATGCACGCTTCGAAGGTATACCGATGGAACGTGTCGTGTAACGAATGCATATTGTATGAGATGCATCGTTTGTTTGCGCCTATAGTTGTTGCTTGTTGCACGTGTACCTCTTCCGTTGAGCCCCGACACATGGGGACCCGGTAACGGGATTACCCCATCTTAATTTAACGTTCCCGCACACGCTTCCTATACGTTGACACGTTAATTCGATGAGTTATCGGGATAGGAACGTTGTCGTGGCTTCATTTCCGTGTTGCCGCCATGGTTCCCCTTTCGCTCACCGTGGCGACACTTGCTTCTTTCCCCTTCGTGCCGTGATGTAACGAACTCGCATGCATGACGCATTCATGGCATATACCGTGTGTTGCATGTTTCTTGTGCCGTAGCTCCGATCTTTGTTCCGCGTGTTAATCGACTAGGAGGACAGGTAGAAACACCCTCTTTACCCCTTGCCATGTTAACAACAATTTAATATTGTCGTGTTAATTAACGGGAGTGAACTAAACAATTAAACATGGAGTTTCGTCGATATGCAACTCGTTCCATATCGAGCTCCACTTAAAGTGTAGAGTCTGTATGAGGTGTATTGCCATGCCATCCCTTGCATTTTGAACTGATCATGCATCATATTAGGATGTGCATCATGTTGTGCATCGTGTGGTGAATATTTGTGTTGATGTTTGTTTCCGGTTTGCTCCGTGTCGATAGAGTTCCGCAAGCGTGTCGGAATGTGAGGACCCGTTCGACTACGTTGGTTCAACTGCTTCTCGGAGTTGTTCTTCTTCCAAGCGGGATCTCAGGCAAGATGACCATTTCCCCAGATACCATTACTATCATTGCCATGCTAGTTCTATCGCTTCTACCACTTATGTTTCGTTGCCTACCACATGTTAAATATCAGCCACTCTACAATGCCATGATAACCTTCAACCTATTCGACCTAGCAAACCACTGATTGGCTATGTTACTGCTTGCTTAACCCTGTTGTTAGCGTTGCTAGTTGCAGGTGTAGTTGCTTCCATGTGATAACATGGGTTCCTTGTTATATCACCCTATTAAATGCTATTTAATGTAATGCACCTATATACTTGGTAAAAGGTGGAAGGCTCGGCCTTTCTAGCCTGGTGTTTTGTTCCACCTTTGCCCCCTTAGTTTCGGCTACTGGTGTTATGTTCCATAATTGAGCGCTCCTAACCCGATCGGGGTTGTTACGGGGACCCCCTTGATAATTCATTTTAGATTAAAGCTGGTCTGGCAAGGCCCAACTTTGGTACTACATTTTCCTAACAACTAATGAACTACATAGGGAGTAATTAACCCGAGGATAATTTAATCAACCCCCGGGTCAGTGCTCCTCATGAGTGTTGGTCCACCCACCTAGCAGTCGGCGGTGACACCACGAGGCAACTCGAGGTTTGGTTCCCGTCCACTTTGCATAGACGGTGTGTCCTGAGAACGAGATACGCGGCTCCTATCGGGATCATCGACACACCGGGTGGCCTTGCTGGATTAGTTTTAGCTTTGACAAGATATCTTGTGCATCGGAATTCCGGTGATGCTTTGGGTAATCTCACAATTGAGGTTTTCCACTATGGAATCCGACGAGATCGCGAGCTTCGTGATTGAGGATTTCTATGCGGCTTGTGGTAATTTGTGATGGACTAGTTGGAGCACCCCTGTAGGGTTAAATCTTTTCGGAAAGCCGTGCCCACGGTTATGTGGCAACGTGGAAACTTTGTTTAACACTGGTTATAGATAACTTGAAGATAACTTAATTAAAATATGCCAACTGTGTGCGTAACCGTGACTGTCTCTTTCGTGAGTTCCTTCTCCGATCGAGGACACGACGGGGTTATGTCTGACGTAGATAGGTGTTCAGGATCATTTATTTGATCAACCGTAGTTCACGTCCGCTATGCGTAGATCTTCCCCCTCTTATTTCTTGTACTCGTAAGTTAGCCACCTTACATATATGCTTAGCCGCTGCTGCAACCTCACCACTTAACCATGCCTCACCCATTAAGCTTTGCTAGTCTTGATACCTTTGGAAATGAGATTGCTGAGTCCCCTGTGGCTCACAGATTACTACAACACCAGTTGCAGGTACAGGTAAAGGTTACTTGACGCGAGCGCATTGATTGATCATTTGGAGTTGCTTCTTCTTCTTCTTCTTCATCGATCTAGGATGGGTTCCAGGCCGACAACCTGGGATAGCAAGGATGGACGTCGTTCTTCTTTTGTCGTTTGTTTTCATCCGTAGACGGACCCTGCTCTTCTTCATGATGTTTATGTATTGTTCTGATGTGACTCTGATGTAGCTTGTGGCGAGTGTAAGCCAATTCTATATATATATATATATATATATATATATATATATATATATATATATATATATATATATATATATATATATATTCTTTTCAGTACATGTACTTGTAACGATATCCATTCTTGCGACACGACGAGATGCGCTTCTATCCCTCACGAGGCCCTTGTGCCAAATTGAGGATAGGGTGGCATCTTGGGCGTGACAATAAGCCACAGATTACGAGCCCAGTCAACAAAGTTGCTTCCATCATATTTCAGCTTAGCTTTCTCTAGGAACGTATTAATATTCAGGGTTGCTACTGCGCGAGCCATTGATCTGCAACCTAAAATTTTCAAAGATTACTTAGACTATGTTCAAGATAGTTGAATTTAGCTAATCATATTACTAATAAACTCCCACTCAAATTGACATCCCTCTAGTCATTCGAGTGTCACATGATCAAAATTCACTAACTCAAGTACGATCATCACGTGAATTGAGTATAGTTTCAATGGTGAACATCTCCATGTTGATCATATCAATTATATGATTCATGCTCGGCCATTGGGTCTCTTGTGTTCCGAGGCCATTTTTGTACATGCTAGGCTTGTCAAGTTTACCCCGAGTGTTCCGTATCTGCAACTATTTTGCACCCGTTGTATGTGAACGTTGAGTCTATCACACCCGATGATCACGTGGTGTCTTAAAACGACGAACTGTCGCAATGGTGCACAGTCGGGGAGAACACAATTTTATCTTGAAATTTTAGTGAGAGATCACCTTATGATGGTACCATCGTTCCAAGCAAAATAAGGTGCTTAAAAGTATTAACATGAGATGCAAATCATAAGTGACATGATATGAACATGAACTTGTGCTTCTTGATCTCCATCACCAAAGCACCGGCATGATCACAATCGTCACCGGTGCCACACCATGATCTCCATCATCGTGATCTCCATCATCGTGCTTCCTTTGAGGTTGCCGCGCTAACTATGTTGTTACTACTAAAGCTACTTCTAGCGATAAAGCAAAGCATCACCAAGCGCAAAAATAATTAAAGACAACCCTATGGCTCCTGCCGGTTGCCGTAGCATCGACGTGCAAGTCGATATTTAACTATTACAACATGATCATCTCATACATCGAATATATCATATCATGTCTTTGGCCATATTACATCACATGCACACCCTGCAAAAATAAGTTAGACGTCCTCTAATTTGTTTTTGCAAATTTTACGTGGCTGCTATGTGTATCTAGTATGATCGCATCTTACTTACACAAAGCCACAACGGTGATATGCAAATTGCTATTTAACCTTCTCGAAGGATCGCCTCGATCAAATCCAATTCAACTAAAGTTGAAGAAACACACACCTTCGAGTCATCTTTATGTAACAAGTTGCATGTTAGTCGATGAAACCGGTCTCTCGTAAGCGTACGAGTAATGTTGGTTCGGGCCGCTTCAATCCAAAAATACCACTGAATCAAGAAAAGACTAAGGTGTGCGGAAAATTGAACATCAACACCCACAAACTCTTTTGTGTTCTACTCGAGATATTATCTACGCATGAACCTAGCTCATGATGCCACTATTGGGGAACGTTGCATGGGAAAGAAAAAAATTCCTACGCACACGAAAGACCTATCATGGTGATGATCATCTATGAGAGGGGAGATCGGATCCACATACCCTTGTAGATCGCTAAGCATGAAGCGTTAGGAAACGAGGTTGATGCAGTCTTACGTCTTTGCGATCCAAATCGCAAGCATCCCACGAACTCCGTCCTTATCTAGTACGAACGGATGGCACCTCCGCATTCAACACACGTACAGCTTGATGACGATCTCCGCCTTCTTGATCCAGAAAAGAGACGAAGAGGTAGCTGAATTATACGGCAACACGATGGCGTGGCGGTGATGGTGGTGGAGCTACTCCGGCACAGCTTCACCGTGCCGTACTGAACTAGCTACGAGGTGCCACGAAGTGGTGGAGGGAGAGAGGGTTGCACTATGGATTGGGGGTGCAAAAAGCCTATCAAACCTCCACTATCTATAGGTGGAACAAGAGGGAGGGCTGCCTTGCCTCCTACTCAAATAGGAGGGTTCGGACGAACCAAAGGGGAGGAGTCCTCCTCCAATACGGTTTGGTGGAGGATTCCCTTTCCTTTTGTCCACCTCCTTCCTTTTTTCCTTTTCCTTTTATTTTTGCCTTCAGCCGAAATAGGTTATTGGGATGGCCTCACCATCCCACTAAGGGCTGGTGCGCCACCCATGGGCCTATTAGGTCCTCTCCCGGGTGGGTGGCCCCTCCCGGTAAAACCACAAAACCCATGCGTCACTCCCGGTACTATACCAGTAATGCCCGAAATCTTTCCGGAAGCTAAATGCAACATTCCTATATATGAATATTTGTTTGCGGACCACTCCGGAAACCCTCGTGACATCCGGGATCTTATCCGGGACTCTGAACAACATTCGTTACCAACATCAATAATTCAACTATACCGAAAACGTCAGCAAACCTTAAGTGTTCAGACCTTGCGGGTTCGAGAACTATGTAGACATGACCGAGACATTCTCCGGTCAATATCCAATAGCGGGACATGGATGCCCATATTGGATCATACATATTCTACGAAGATCTTACCGGTTGAACCTCTATGTCAAGGATTTAGTTAATCCCGTATAATATTCCCTTTGTCCTTCGGTATGTTACTTGCTTGAGATTCGATCATCGGTATCTCCATAACTATTTCAACCTCGTTACCGGCAAGTCTCTTTACTCCTTCCGTAATACAAGATCCCGTGGCTAACTATTTAGTCACATTGGTTGCAAGGCTTGTTTGTGATGTTGTATTACCGAGTGAGCCCCGAGATACCTCTCCGTCATACGGAGTGACAAATCCCAGTCTTGATCCATGCTAACTCAACGGACACCTTCGAAGATACCTGCAGAGCACCTTTATAATCTCCCAGTAATGTTGCAATTTTTGATACACACAAGGCATTCCTCCAATGTCAGTAAGTTACATGATCCCATGGTCACAGGAATGTATACTTGACATGCAGAAAACAATAGCAACAAAATGACAAGATCACATGCTACGTTTATAGTTTTGGTATTGTCCATCACATCATCCCCTAATGATGTGATCCGGTTATCAACTCACAACACTTTAACTATGGCCAAGAAACCTTAACCATCTTTGATCAATGAGCTAGTCAACTAGAGGCTCACTAGGGGCATTGTTTTGTCTATATATCCACACATGCATTTGTGTTTCCATTCAATACAATTATAGCATGGATAATAAATGATTATATTGAAACAGAAAATATAATAATAACTATTGTATTATTGTCTCTAGGGCATATTTCTAACATGATATTTTTGTACTAAGTGTAATTTGTTTGAATGACCATCACAGTTGTTGATGCCGATGTTGAGCGGCTTAAAGCTGAACTGGACAAGGCCAAGCAGGAGGTGACCGAACAAAGAGCGGTAGCCGCATAGGCCAAGGCTTCTAGCGAGAAATCGAGGCCCGGGTTAGTGAAGTCCAGCGAGAGCTCATGGAGGCCGTCATGAAAAATGAGGCCCTTGAGCAGAAGAACAAACAAAACTATTCCGAGCTGACCTCGGTAACCGCCGCACTCCAAGAAGCGTGGAAGGAGGCACACGATCTTCGGAGAGAGATCCATGAGATCAAGTAAAGTGTATATGGTGATGGGGATATGTACCTAGGGTAGGGTCTTAGGTCTGACCTACATGCCCCACCTAAGGACACTACATTGGAGGACTTAAAGACTACAAGGAAGACTCCGACTTGAATCACCATCACACATGAGTCACTCGATAGAACATCCACTCAGAGATTTCTCCCTCGATTCGACAGTTGCCTTTCACTTGGTACAACCAGAACTCAGTAGACCGCAGAAGATCAGAAGCCACTCCAGGGAGGCCAATGGGCAGGCATTCGACTGGTCGCCATAAGTAGCATTTATTACATACGTTATTCGTAACGTTCACCTTTATTACGGTAATCAAACCCTTGGTTGACGGGGATTGCTGAGAGGCAGCGCACTGTATATAAGCCACCTCTCCCCTCTGGCATAAGGGTTCGCACCCCTTGTAACCTAAACATTCCACGCAACATAAGCTCCCGAGCACTGAGACGTAGGGCTATTACTTCCACGAGAGGGGCCAGAACTCATGCATTTGTGTGTACAATCTTTTCATAGCTAGGACTGTGCCCTCTCCTTACGTACCCCTAACTTGTACTATCACGCTTGTTCCCACGATAGTTGGCGCCCATTGTGGGGCATGCGTCTAAGCGACTTCCTGCGAGTTTGCAATATTCTTCTTCGTCATGTCTTCCGGCGGCGGTTTGTTCCTGGGCCACGAGATCCGTTTTGGTGTGCTGCCGATACTTCAGGCATGGCTTTCGGAAGCACCTCTTGACGTTGAGGCTCTCCCGACCCACAGGGCGACGCACTTCCGTGCAAGATATTGTGGCGTTCTTCTTCGGCAGCCAACGACTCCGCTGTTGTTTGCTCTCCCTGCTGTCCGTCTTTGCAAGCGATCGGGTCGCTTGCGGCTCTAGTGTTGGGGGAGACATGCGGAGATTCGCCAAGCATCATCTCCGTAGGTTGCTGCTATCGAGCCTGCCGAATCACTTCACGACGTGTTCAACTCGGCGTCAGATCAGTTTGTCTTTCCTTCCGAGTGCGAGAGCTGCGATCCTGCAGCTGAGGTTTTCATGGCGGGTTCACATCAAAGCCCGCCTGGTTTCGTCCGTAGAGAGCGTGAGCTTGGAGAACCATCGAATGGGTAGCCACGCTGAGATGAGGAAATTCCCAACGAGTGCACCCGTGAACGTCTACCAGTTTCCAGTCGACGAGAGCGACAACTATTTCCGTGTGGATCTCAGAACAACGTCCAGGTATTCCATACTCCAGTTCTAAATGTTGCGGCCACTGCTAGGATTGCAGATTCCATTCAACCGCCAGGTTCAGAGGCTGGTAGAGGTTTGGAGCAGATCCGAGCATTGCTTCAGGCAGCGCAACAGCAAAATTCAGCTTTTTCCCAGTCGCACAACATATTACAAAGTGATTCACCCAGGGCAGACACAATTCAGTCGGCTCACAGACCGGGGTCACCTTTGCATCGCAGGGGAGGAGGTTACCGTGAAGATCAATACAAAGATCAAGGGCGAGATCAGTTTGCTCCCCGTTATCACCATGACGACCACCGTCGAGCGCTTACTCCTCCATGGAGTGGTACATATATGCCCCAACACCATGAAGATAGGCGCGCTTTCGACGATGAGCGGAATCCCGGGTTTGATGCGAAGAATGTCCTCTTGAAGAGACGGATTGACAGGGGCAGGGCTCACAGGGATGGTTATGATAGAGATCATTCGATTGGAAGTGGTGCTGTTGTCTTTGGCCCCAAGTGTTTCAGCAGAGACATTCGATCCGCTGAGATCCCCCTCAACTTCAGGTTGGCGGCTGGAATAAGCAAGTTCACTGGTGAGTCAAAGCCAGATACATGGCTAGAAGATTACCGAGTGGCGGTGTAGATCGGTGGAGGCAATGACAATGTAGCCATGAAGCATTTTTCTTTGATGCTGGACGGTTCAGCCTGGGCGTGGCTTAATCAGTTGGCCCCTTCTAGCATCTACTGTTGGGAGGACCTTGCCTGAGTGTTCATCAAAACTTTCAAGGGCACCTGCAAACGTCGTGCTGGTTTATCTGAGTTGCAATAGTGTGTACAGAAACATAATGAAACCTTGAGAGATTACATACAACGTTGGACAACCCTCCATCACACGGTGGAAAATGTTTCCGAGCACCAAGCCGTCTGCGCCTTCAAGGCTGGTGTTAGGTACATAGAGCTTTACCTGAAGTTTGGTTGGACAGGAGATGTGTCCTTGCGTAAGATGATGGAGATTGCCACCCGATACGCCAATGGCGAAGAGGAGGACTGTCTCCACAGCGGCAAAGGAAAAGCAATTGACAATGATGCTGGCGGCGACAATTCCAATCGGAAATAAAAGCGCAAATCTGATGGTTGTGCTTAGGCAGAAGCAGCCGCTCTAGCGGCAAAAGGGAAGAATAAGGGGAAATCCAAAGGGCAATTTACCCCTAAGAAATTGAAGAATCAGTCGGGAACAGACGTTCTAGATATGCCATGTGCAATCCACACAAAGAAGGATGATGAAGGCAATTTGATATTGCCCAAGCACACCACTCGACAATGCAGATTGTTGATCCAGCAGTTCAAGGAAAAGCAGTTGAGTGAGAAAACTTGTGAAAAGAAGGATGCTGAAGATAAGGAGGATTTTCCTGAGGTCAATGCCACTTTCATGATTTTTGCCGATATAGAAAGCAAAAGTCGACTGAAAGTTATTAACACGGAGGTCAACATGGTTGTTCTTGCCACCTCGACGTACCTCAAGTGGTCATAGACCCCGATAACCTTTGACCAGTCGGATCAACCCGCTCATGTCACTACCCCGGTTAGCAAGCCCTGGTGGTAGATCATGTTGTGGGAGGCACTCCTCTCCGCAAAGTTCTCACGGACGATGGGAGTGGATTGAACATCTTGTACGCAGATACCCTTAAGGGGATGGGCATTCCGATCTCCGTACTCAATGAGAGCAACATGTAATTCGACGGAGTCATCCGTGGGAAGATGGCTAGGTCACTCGGTCAGATTGCATTGTATTTGGTGTTCGGGACCGACAAGAATTTTCACAAAGTAAAGTTGATGTTTGAAGTTGTAGACTTCCAGAGCGCATATCACGCCATCCTTGGTCGACCGGCTTATGTCCGTTTTATGGCCCGTCCATGTTACGCATACCTCAAGCTGAAGATGCCCGGGCCCAAGGGTGTGATCACAGTCACATGGAATCGGCAAAGGGTTGAGGAGTGCCTTCACGAAGGCTTCAAGATTGCCGACCATCAAATGGCTATGGTCGAGTTGGAAGAATACAAGAAGAACAATGATCCTGCTGATCTGTTGTGTTCCAAGAAGCCCGCTTCTGAGTTTGCTTTTCAGTCGCCGGGTGACGTGAAGAAAGTGAACATTCACCTGACTGATCCCAAAGCTGCCACAACTATCATCTCGACGACACTCAACAGCAAATAGGAAGCCGCACTCATCCAGTTCTTCCGTGAGAACTAGGACATCTTTGCATGGAAGCCTTCTGACATGCCGGGTGTACCTAGGGAACTGGCTGAGCACCAACTGAGAGTCGACCCGAAGTCCAAGCCCGTTAAAGAGCATTTGTGTCGGTCGACGGCAGAGAAACGGAAAGCAATCGGCGAGGAGGTGGCTCGACTCTTGGAGGCTAAGTTCATACGTGAGGTTTACCACTCCGAGTGGCTCGCGAATAGTGTCATGGTCCCGAAAAAAGACAAGTCAGTCCGCATGTGTATTGATTTTAAACATATCAATTGGGCCTTCCCGAAAGGTTATTTTCCGCTCCCCCGCATTGATCAGATCGTTTATCTTTTCTCGGTGCGTACTCTGGTTACCATCAGATGCGTCTGTTTGGTCCGGATGAAATAAAGACTACCTTCATCACCCCTTTCAGGTGTTTCTGTTAAATCGCCAAGCCTTTTGGTCTGAAAAATGCTGGCACTACTTTCATGTGTATGATTTAGAAATGAATGCTCGGCCAAATCAGTCAAAAGGTCGAGGCTTACATGGATGATATTGTAGTCAAGTCTCGCAAAGGTTATGACCTGCTGGCTAACTTGGCGGAAACATTCGCCAACTTGAGGAAATATGATATCAAATTAAATCCAACCAAGTGCACTTTTGGAGTTCCTAGTGGTAAGTTACTCAGTTTCCTCGTTTCCGAACAAGGGATCGACGTCAATCCTGAGAAGATCGGTGCCATTGTCCGAATGCAACGCCTTGAGCGTTTGCACGATGTCCAGAAGCTCACAGGTTGCATGGAGGCCTTGAGTAGGTTTATTTCTCACATCGGAGAGAAGGCTTTGCCTTTATACCGACTGATGAAGAAGTCTGATATGTTCGAGTGGAATCCGGAGGCACAAGCAACGTTTGTTGAGCTCAAAGCCGTTCTTTCCACCCGGCCGGTTCTTGCTGCTCCGCACACCAAAGAACCCCTGCTCCTATACATTCAACCACTAACCAAGTCGTCAGTACGGTTCTCACTCTCGAGCAAGAAGAAGAGGGCAAGGCTTATAAAGTCCAGTGTCCATTTTACCATATCTCCGAAGTATTGACTCCTTCCAAGCAAAGGTACCCTCATTATCAGAAGCTCGTCTATGGTATATATCTCTCAGCGAAGAAAGTGGCACACTACTTCCAAGATCACTCAGTTTCAGTCGTCGGTGATGCTCGATTGTCTGAGATCCACAACAATTGACACGCGATGGGTCAAGTGGCCAAATGGGCTATTGTGCTCCTATACTTTGATATTATGTTTGAAGCAAAGAAGGCCATCAAATCTCAAGCGCTTGCTGACTTCATGGCCGAGTGGATAGAACAGCAGCAGCTAATTCAAATCCACTTGGCACACTCGACCATGTTCTTTGATGGCTCTAAGATGTTGAATGGGTCTGGTGCTGGCATGGTATTGGTATATCCAAAGGGTGACAAACTCAGTTATGTTCTCCAGATTAACTTTGATTCCTTCAATAATGAAGCTGAATACGAGGCACTTATCTATGGGTTACGTATGGCCATCTCACTAGGCGCCCGACGCTTGGTGGTATACGGTGATTCAGATTTGGTGGTTAATCAGGTGATGAAGGAGTGCAATTTCAGGAACCCTGCCATGACTGGATACTATTATGCAGTGAGGAAGCTTGAGAAGAAATTTGAAGGTTTGGAACACCACCATATTCCCTGAGTGAAGCATCAAGCAGCTGATGATTTAGCAAAGATCAGATCCACTCGTAGGCCTCTACCTAGCAATTTTTTCTTGAACACCTACACTCTCCTTCGGTGCAGGAAGATCCCTTCACTGAAGAGCTCCTGCAAGCAATAAGCGCCTCCAATCCGACTGAGGTTGACGTCCCAGTAGTCATAGATCTAGTCATGGAGATTCTAGTGATTACGCCCGATTGGACAGTGCCATATATTGCATACATATTGAGGCAAGGACCCCGAGAAGATGAGGTTGAAGCTCGACAAATCATCCGCAGGTCCAAGGCCTTTACTGTGATGGATGGACATCTTTACAGAGAAAGTGTAACTGGCGTAACTCAGTGTCGTATCTCTCCTGAAGAAGGTTGACTGATTCTGGAGGAAATTCACTTGGGGACCTGTGGTCATCATGCGTCCTCTCGGACGATTGTTGCCAAAGAAAACGAGCTGGTTTCTTCTGGCTGCGCACCAACAAAATGGCTAAGGAAATCATTGAACGCTGTGAAGGATGCCAGTTTTACGCAAACTTGTCACATAAGCCTACGTCTGCCCTGAAGACTATTCCACTCGTCTGGCCGTTTGCTGTATGGGGTTTAGATATGGCCGGTCCTTTCTGAACGGGCCAGAGTGGATTCACGCATCTTCTTGTAGCAGTCGACAAGTTCACCAATTGGATTGAGACTAAACCCATAAAGAAGATGGATTCATGCACTGCTATCAAATTCATAAAAGAGATAACATTCTGGTATGGAGTCCCCCACAATATCATCACAGATAATGGTTCAAACTTTGACTTGGAAGAGTTCAGATACTTTTGCTCCGCCCAAGGCACTCGAGTGGATTACGCATAAGTCGCACACCCTCAGACTAATGGCCAAGCAGAGCGAGCAAATGTTCTTATCCTTCAAGGGTTGAAGCCTCGACTCATGCGAGATCTTGATCATGTAGGTGGAGCTTGGATTACTAAACTGATGTATGTTCTGTGGGGTTTGAGGACGACTCCTAACCGGTCGACTGGGCGTACTCATTTCTTCATGGTGTACGGAGTCGAGGCTCTTTTGCCGAGGGATCTCCTTCACAATTCTCCCTGTGAGATAGTTACTCATAAGCTGAAGCTGAACAAGCACAACAGGACGGTGTGGATATCCTGGAAGAAGAACGTGAAATGTCTCTGATGTGGTCGACTGTGTACCAGCAAGATCTGTGTCGCTTCCACGCAAAGCACGTCAGGAGTTGGTCGTTTCACGAAGGTGATCATGTGCTCCAAGTGGATCAGCAGCGGACTCACAAGCTTTCTCCCACAAGGGAAGGTCCTTTCGTAGTCACCAAAGTGTTGAACAATGGAGCCTACCACCTCTTCAACATCAAGAAGTATACCGATGAACCACGTGCCTGGAACGCAGATTTACTTTGACATTTTTATACTTGATGACTGAGTTGTGTGATGTAATAAGAGTACTCTAGCCAATGTTGCTTATCAAAGTTATGACTCCAGTGGTATTTTGTCGATTCCGATCGCACAATCTCATATTCAAAACACATACTGAGTGATGAACATTCCTGTCACTCGGGGGGCTCAGCTGCGAACCAGTCTTCGCCTAAGTTTCAGAATACTCCGAGTGCCGAACATTCCTCTCACTTGGGAACTTAGCTGCGAACCAGTATTCGCCTAAGTTTAAAAAATACTCCGAGTGAGGAACATTCCTCTCACTCGGGGGCTTAGCTGCGAACCAATCTTAGCCTAAGTTTAAAAATACTCATAGCAACGAACATTCCTCTTACTTAGACACTTAGCTATGAACCCGTCTTCACCTAAGTTTAAAAAATACTCCGAGAGACGAACATTCCTCTCCCTCGGGGGCTTAGGTGGGAACCAGTCTTCGCCTGAGTTAAAAAAATACTCCGAGTGACGAACATCCCTCTCCCTCGGGGGATTAGATGCGAACCAGTCTTTGCCTAAGTTTAAAAATACTCCGAGTGACGAACATTCCTCTTACTCGGGGGCTTAGCTACGAACCAGCCCTCACCTAAGTTTAAAAAAATACTCCGAGTGACGAACATTCCTCTCACTCGGGGGCTTAGCTGCAAATCAGTCTTCGCCTAAGTTTAAAAAAATACTCCGAGTGACGAACATTCCTCTCACTCGGGGCGCTTAGCTGCAAACTAGTCTTCACCTAAGATTAAGAATACTCCGAGTGACGAACGTTCCTCTCACTCGAGGGCTTAGCTGCGAACCAGTCTTCGCCTAAGTTTAAGAATACTCCGAGTGACGAACATTCCTCTCACTCAGGGGCTTAGGTGCGAATCAGTCTTCGCTTAAGTTGAAGAATACTCCGAGCGACGAACATTCCTCTCACTCAGGGACTTAGCTACGAACCAGTCTTCGCCTAAGTTTAAGAATACTCCGAGTGACGAACATCCCTCTCACTCGGAGACTTAGCTGCAAACCAGTCTTCGCCTCAGTTTAAAAAAATACTCCGAGTGACGAACATTCCTCTGACTCGGAGACTTAGCCGCGAACAGGTTTTCGCCTAAGTTAAAAATGCTGCCAAGTGAATAGCATCCTATTCCACTGGAAACTTACCTATGAACCAGCCTTCGCCTAAGATTTTTTTCAAACACTCTCCCGAGTGGTGAGCACTCCTCAAATTCGGGGACTCAGCCGCGAACAGGTTTTTTCCTAAGTTAAAAACCCTACCGAGTGATAAGCAACACTTTCACTGAGAAACTTAGTTGTGAATCAGTCTTTGCCTAAGTTCGAAATTCTTCTGGTTAATGAGCATCTATCTCATTCGGAAACCAAACAGACTTCGCCAAACAAAGAATTGGAAAGAAAAATGCAGATAAATCCAAGATCTTAAGCGAGGATAAAAGTTGTCCACGCAAAAGGAAGTACTCAGGCTTAAGGCCTGAATGAAGTTTTAAACGGTTACACCATCACTCGTCATACCGAGGAAAAGAAATGTTCGACTGCAAGAAAAGTTTTTCTCAAGCACCGCTGTGGCTCGCGGGCTCTATTAAGGTCTCCATGAATTTTTCAAATTGAAGTTTCTTCATGTTGGCCACCTGGAGAGCCTTCAGCTTGTCTTCCTTGGCATCCTTGCAATGGACCGTGACGAGTGAAAGTGCTATGTCAGTGCTACCTCTTGAGCTTGCGTTGGTTTTTTTCCCTTGAAGAGGAAAGGGTGATGCAACATAGTAGCAGTAAGTATTTCCCTCAGTTTTAGAAGCAAGGTATCAATCCAGTAGGAGTATCAAGATGAAGCACCGGTGTACCTGCGCAAAAACAACAAACATGCACCCAACGCTACAAAGGGGTTGTCAATCCCTTCACGATTGATTGCAAGGTGATATCTGAAGGCGGAAAGTGCAACAAAGTAAAAGTGTAGGGCTGAAAATATGATGTGAAGTAGACCCAGGGGCCATAGTGTTCACTAGAGGCTTCTCTCAAAATAGCAAATATTACGGTGGGTGAACGAATTACTGTCGAGCAATTGATAGAACCGCACAAAGTCAGGACGATATCTAAGGCAATGATCATATATATAGGCATCATGTCCGAGACAAGTAGACCGATACTTTCTGCATCTACTACTTTTACTCCACACATCGACCGCTATCCACCATGCATCTAGTGTATTGAGTTCATGACAAACAGAGTAACGCCTTAAGCAAGATGACATGATGTAGAGGGATAAATATATGCAATAGATATAAACCCCATCTTTTTACCCTTGATGGCAACAACTTGATCTGTGCCTCGCTACCGCTTCTTTCACTGGGTGAGGTCACCGCACGGTATGAACCCAAAACCAAGCACTTCTCCCATTGCAAGAATCATAGATCAAGTTGGCCAAACAAAACCAACAACTCGAAGAGAATTACAAGGATATGAAATCATGCATATAAGAGATCAGAAGAAACTCAAATAAGATTCATAGATAATCTGATCATAAATCCACAATTCATTGGATCTCGACAAACACACCACAAAAGAAGATTACATCGGATAGATCTCCATGAAGATCATGGAGAACTTTGTATTGAAGATCCAAGAGAGAGAAGAAGCCATCTAGCTACTAGCTATGGACCCGAAGGTCTATGGTGAACTACTCACACATCATCGAAGAGGCAATGGTGTTGATGAAGAATCCCTCCGTATCCGAATCCCCCCTCCGGCAGGGCACCAGAACGTGCCCCAGATGGGATCTAGCGGAGACAGAAGCTTGCGGTGGCGGAAAAGTATTTTCGTGGATCTCTCCCATGGTTTTGGATTTTTTGGGGATTTATAGGCGAAAGAAGTAGGGCAGACGAGCCATAGGGGGCCCACAAGCCTGCTAGGCGCGGGCCACCCTGGCCGTGCCTAGGGGGCTTGTGGCCTCCCGTGGTGGCTTCTGCCTTGGTTCTCACGCTCCCAACGTATCTTCTGTTCCGGAAAAAATCTTTTCGGAGATTTTATTCCATTTGGACTCCGTTCAATATACTCCTCTGAAAAGGGTCAAAAACACGGAAAAAACAAGAACTAGCACTTAGCACTCAGTTAATAAGTTTGTCCCAAAAAAGATATAAAAGGCATACAAAAAATCCAAAGTTTGACAAGATAATAGCATGCAACCATCAAAAATTATAGATACGTTGGAGACGTATCAAGCATCCCCAAGCTTAACTCCTCCTCGTCCTCGAGTAGGGAAGTGATAAAGACTGAATTTTTGATGTGGAATGCTACCTAGCATATTTGTCCTTTGTAACTTCTTTGATGTGACATGAATGTTCAGATCTGTAAGTTTCAAAACTATAGATTGCTATTGACATGAAAACAATAATACTTCAAGCAAACTAGCAAGGTAATCATGAACTTTCGAAATAACAAGGCAAAAGAAAGTTATCCCTACAAAATCATATAGTCTGGCTATGCTCCATCATCCCCACACAACTAATTTGGCACTCTTACTTTCTCAAACCTTTTTCAACTCTCACGCAATACATGAGCGTGAGCCATGGATATATCACTATAAGTGGAATAGAGTGTGGTGGAGGTTGTGAGACAAAAAGGAGGAGGTGTTCACATCGACTCGGCGTATCAAAGGGCTATGGAGATGCCCATTAATAGATATCAATGTGAAATAGTAGGGATTACCATGCAATGGATGCACTTAGAGCTAAAGGTATGTGAAAGCTCAAAAGGAGAACTAGTGGGTGTGCATCCAACTTGCTTGCTCACGAAGACCTATGGCAATTTTGAGGAAGCCCATCATTGGAATATACAAGCCAACTTATATAATGAAGATTCCCACTAGCATATGGTGGTGACAAAACAAGAGACTCTCAATCATGAAGAACATGGTGCTATTATGAAGCACAAGTGTGCAAAAGATAGTAGCATTGTCCCTTCTCTCTTTTTCTCTCTCTTTTTTTTGTTTAGGCTCCTTGGCCTCTTTCCATATCTCTCTTTTTTTGTGGGCAACTTTGGCCTCTTGTTTTTCCTCACATGGGACAATGCTCTAATAATGATGATCATCACACTTTAATTTCCTCACAGCTCAATGCTTAGAAAGATGAGGACTCTATAGGAAATGCCTCCGGCAGTGTACCGGGATGTGCAACGATCTAGCTTGGCGTATGACGTTGAAACATCTCGCTAGCTATTTTATGATCATGCAACGGCAATATGAAAGTGACGGCACATGTCATGAGATGGAACGGTGGGAGTTGCATGGCAATATATCTCGGAATGACTATGAATATGCCATAGTAGGTAGGTATGGTGGCTGTTTTGAGGAAGGCATATGGTGGGTTTGTGCACCGGCGAAAGTTGCGCGGCACTAGAGAGGCTAGAAATGGTGAAAGGTGAAAGTGCATCTATACCATGGACTCACATTAGTCATGAAGAACTCACATACTTATTGCGGAAGTTTTTATTAGTAATCAAAACAAAGTGCTAAAGCTTACTCCTAGGGGAAGGGTTGGTAGGTGTTAACCATCGCGCGATCCCGACCGCAACACAAAGGATGACAATCAATAAATCAATTATGCTCCGACTTCCTAACATAGCGGTTCACCATACGTGCATGTTACGGGAATCACTAACTTCAACACAAGTATTTCTAGATTCACAACACCCTACTAACATAACTCTTAATATTACCAAATCCATGTCTCAAAACTAATTGAGAGGAATCAAACTTCTCTTTCTAATCAATGAACATGAAGATGGAAGTTTTGTTGTATCCTCTTTGGGTGCCTATCGCCTTTGGTACTACTTTCATAGCACAAGCCAACTACCAAGTTACTCAGAGAGATCACTCTCAAAAAGATATAAGTGAAGATCGAGAGTTCTTATTTCTCCAAAATATGATACCGCCGTTCTCTAAAAGATCTAAGTGAAGCACTTAGAGCGAAGTTATCTAGCTCAAAAGATATAAGTGAAGCACATGTGAGCTAAATTGCCTAACTCAAAAGATATAAGCGAAGCTCAACGAGTATTCTAGCAAATTCACGATGAGTGCATGGCTCTCTAAAAAGGTGTGCAGCAAGGATTATTGTGACAAAATAAAAATAAAGGACTCCTACGATACAAGACGCTCCAAGCAAAACACATATCATGTAGTGAATAAAAATATAGCTCCAAGTAATGTTACCGATGGATTGAAGACGAAAGAGGGGATGCCTTCCCGGGGCATCCCCAAGCTTAGGCTTTTTGGTGTCCTTGAATTTGGCTTGGGATACCTTGGGCATCCCCAAGCTTGAGCTCTTTCCACTCTTTATCCCTTTGTCCATGAGAACATAACCCAAAACTTGAAAACTTGACAATACAAAACTAAAACAGAAACTCATGATATCATTAGCACAAGAAAACAAACTACCACCTCTTTAGGTACTGTAGCAAACTTGATTTCTATTTGTATTGTTGTTAGATTACCGTATTCTCACTTTTCCATGGCTAATACCCCCGATACTATACATAGTTTCATCAAAATAAGCAACCAACACAATAAAAACAGAATCTGTCAGAAAGAGACCAGTCTGTAGCAATTTGTATACTTCGTATACTTCTGTATCTCAAAAATTCTAAAACATTATGACAGTTTGGACAATTGGCATATCAACCGGCAGCAAAAAGAATCTACTCAAAATCTTTTTCTGGATAAAAATAAAAAATAATTTCGCGAGGGAAAAGTTTCTGTCTTTTTCCAGCAGGATCAAACAACCATCACCAAACTAGTCAGAAAGGTTTTACTTGGCTCAAACACAAAAAGAAACACAAAAGACACAACCATAACAGAGTTATGATGGTGTGGACGCAACAAAACATAAATCAAAAAAGCAAACATAAATTCATTGGGTTGCCTCCCAACAAGCGCTATTGTTTAACGCCCTTAGCTAGGCATAAGGTGATAGAATCACGTATCGTCGTCTTTGGTGCTCAAACCATAAGTAGCCCTCATCATGGATTCATAAGGCAATCTTATTTTCTTTCTAGGAAAATGTTCCATGCCCTTCTTTAAAGTAAATTGAAATCTAATATTCCCTTCCTTCATATCGATGACAACACCAATAGTCCTTAGGAAAGGTCTAGCAAGAATGATAGCACATGTAGGATTGCAATCAATATCAAGCATAATGAAATCCACGGGTACATAGTTCCCATTTGCAATAATAAGAACATCATTGATCCTTCCCATGGGTTTCTTAAGAGTAGAATCCGCAAGATGCAAATTAAGAGAGCACTCATCAATCTCATTAAAGCCTAGAACATCACATAAAGACTTTGGAATCGCGGAAACACTAGCACCCAAATCACACAAAGCATTGCATTCATAGTTTTTGATCTTGATTTTGATAGTAGGTCCGCACTCATCATGAAGTTTTTTAGGAATAGAAACTTCCTATTCAAGTTTTTCTTCAAGAGATTTTATCATAGCATCAACGATATGATCGGTAAAGGCCTTGTTTTGGCTATAAGCGTGTGGAGAGGTTAGCATGGATTGCATCAAGTAAATACATTCAATCAAAGAGCAACTATCATAATTGAATTCCTTGAAATGCAAAGTAGTAGTTTCATTACTACTCAAAGTTTTGATATCCTCTACTCCACTTTCAAAGCTTTTAGCATCAAGATAGATAGACTCTGAATCATTGGGGCGTTTTTCGACCAAGGTGGATTCATATCCAGCCCCATGATCATTAGGTTTGACACTAGAAAACAAGGATTCAATGGGAGTCACACCAAGCACTTTAAGATCTTCATGATTCTCATCACGAGAACACGCCTTTTTAAGCCATTCATGTCTAGCACGAATTTGGGCGGTTCTTTCTTTACTCTCATTCATGGAAACACGCATAGCTTTCAAAGTTTCATCCATATTGATCTTGGGAGGAGCACATCTAACTTTCAAAGCATCAATATCAATAGACATTCTATCAACGCTCCTAGCCAAATCATCAATTTTGATTAGTTTTTCTTCTATGGACGCATTGAAAATCATTTGCGAGTTGATAAACTCTTTGATATTACTCTCTAGATCAGAGGGTAATTTATTGTAATTTCCATGAGCATTTTTGTAGGAGTTGCCAAAGTTATTATAGGGATTACTAGGAAAAGGCCTAGGAATATAGTTTCCTCTAAAAGCATTGTTGTTGCCAAAACTATTCCTACCAACAAAATTAACGTCCAAGCTCTCATTGCTACTCTCAATCAAGGAAGACAACGGCATATCATTTGGATCTAAAGGATGACCTTTACTAGAAAACAATTTCATTAACTCATCCATCTTAGCACTCAACGAGTTAATTTCTTCTATAGCGTGTACCTTTTACTAGTAGGTGACCTTTCAGTGTGCCACTGAGAATAGTTTGTCATGATATTGTCTAGGAGTTTTGTGGCTTCTCCTAATGTGATTTCCATGAAGGTTCCACCGGAGGCGGAGTCCAAGATATTTCTAGAAGCAAAATTCAGACCAGCATAGAAGATTTGTATAATCATCCAAAGACTCAAGCCATGAGCGGGACAATTTCTAATCATAAATTTCATTCTCTCCCAAGATTGTGCAACATGCTCATGATCAAGATGCTTAAAATTCATGATATCATTACGGAGAGAGATAATCTTAGCCGGCGGAAAATACTTGGATATATAAGCATCTTTGCACTTGTTCCAAGAATCAATACTATTTTTGGGCAAAGATGAAAACCAAGTTTTTGCTCGATCTCCCAATGAGAACGGAAATAGCTTCAATTTAATCACATCATTATCCACATCTTTCTTCTTTTGCATATCGCAAAGCTCAATGAAGGTATTAAGATGGGATGCGGCATCTTCACTAGGAAGGCCGAAATTTTTTTCTTTCATAAGAAGATTCAGCAAAGCAGGATAATTGCTCTTTCATAACAAGATTCAGCAAAGCAGCATTGATTTCATATGACTCCGCACTAGTGGCGGGAGCAATCGGAGTACTAATAAAACCATTATTATTAGTATTCGATAAGTCACAAAGTTTGGTGTTTTCTGTCATGGTGACTTCAACAAGCAGACAAGCACACAAGCGAACAGAAAGCAAGCGAAAGAAAAGGGCGAACAAAAAAGGCAAATATATTTGTAAATTTTTGTTTTTCAGAAGTGGGGGAGAGGAAAACGAGAGGCAAAAAAAGTAAATGCAAGAGATGAGTTTGCAACACTTACTTGGATAAGCTTCACTTGATGCTCCCCGGCAACGTCGCCAGAAATTGGCACGTTGACGGGAGACTATTCTTGACTTGATGCTCCTCCCCGGCAACGGCGCCAGAAATTGGCACGTTGACGGGATACTATTCTTGACTTGATCCTCCTCCCCGGCAACGGCGCCAGAAATTCTTCTTGCTACCTCTTGAGCTTGCATTGGTTTTTCCCTAGAAGAGGAAAGGGAGATACAACACAGTAGCAATAAGTATTTCCCTCAGTTTGATAACCAAGGTATCAATCCAGTAGGAGTATCAAGATGAAGCACCGGTGTACCTGCGCAAAAACAACAAACTTGCACCCAACGCTACAAAGGGGTTGTCAATCCCTTCACTATTGATTGCAAGGTGAGATCTGAAGGCGGAAAGTGCAACAAAGTAAAAGTGTAGGGCTGAAAATATGATGTGAAGTAGACCCGGGGGCCATACTGTTCACTAGAGGCTTCTCTCAAAATAGCAAATATTACGGTGGGTGAACGAATTACTGTCGAACAATTGATAGAACCGCGCAAAGTCATGACGATATCTAAGGCAATGATCATACATATAGGCATCACGTCCGAGACAAGTAGACCGATACTTTCTGCATCTACTACTATTACTCCACACATCAACCGCTATCCAGCATGCATCTAGTGTATTGAGTTCATGACAAACAGAGTAACGCCTTAAGCAAGATGACATGATGTAGAGGGATAAATTCATGCAATAGATATAAACCCCATCTTTTTACCCTTGATGGCAACAACATGATGCATGCCTCGCTACCCCTTCTGTCACTGGGTGAGGTCACCGCACGGTATGAACCCAAAACCAAGCGCTTCTCCCATTGCAAGAATCATAGATCAAGTTGGCCAAACAAAACCCACAACTCGAAGAGAATTACAAGGATATGAAATCATGCATATAAGAGATCAGAAGAAACTCAAATAAGATTCATAGATAATCTGATCATAAATCCACAATTCATCAGATCTCGACAAACACACCGCAAAAGAAGATTACATCGGATAGATCTCCATGAAGATCATGGAGAACTTTGTATTGAAGATCCAAGAGAGAGAAGAAGCCATCTAGCTACTAGCTATGGACCCGAAGGTCTATGGTTAACTACTCACGCATCATCGGAGAGGCAATGGTGTTGATGAAGAAGCCCTCCGTATCCGAATCCCCCTCCGGCAGGGCACCAGAACGTGCCCTAGATGGGATCTTGCGGAGACAGAAGCTTGCGGTGGCGGAAAAGTATTTTCGTGGATCTCTCCCATGGTTTTGGATTTTGTGGGATTTATAGGCGGAAGAAGTAGGGCAGACGAGCCACAGGGGGGCCACATGCCTAGTAGGCGCCCCCTGGCCGCACCTAGGGGGCTTGTGGCTTCACCTGGTGGCCTCTGCCTTGGTTCTCACGCTCCGAGCGTATCTTCTGTTCCGGAAAACTCTTTTCGGAGGTTTTATTCCGTTTGGACTCCGTTCAATATTCTCCTCTGAAAAGGGTCAAAAACACGGAAAAAACAGGAACTGGCACTTGGCACTGAGTTAATAAGTTAGTCCCAAAAAAGATATAAAGGTCATACAAAACATCCAAAGTTTGACAAGATAATAGCATGGAACCATCAAAATTATAGATACGTTGGAGACGTATTAGTCAGCTCCGTAGCGAGGAGCAGATTTTTTTCCATGCGTGCACTCGACTCGGAATTTCGTTGAGGTGATTCATCACCGACTCAAGGTCAGTCTCGAGGGTGTCTTCTGGCCACAATTCTTTGTCGATCTTCACCAGCGCAATTTTCAGTCGGGTGACATACCCTTGAACACTTATAAGATGAGAGTCAAGGCGGAACATGTTCATGGCCACAACGTCTCGGACGGGTGACTTGGTGGGGTCCAGATTTGGCTTGATCTCTTCAGTTTCCTTGAAAAAATCTTGGCAGAATTCTAAAACGAAGGGGAAATGAAAAGGTTGGTCACGCCATTTTTCGAAGGAAATTAAGGAAATTCACTCGACAAAAGAAAAATTACCTTCAAGCATGCCGAACATCTTCATCGCAAAGTCCCCCAAGTAGTTCTCCAGACCGCTCCTTCTCTTGGTCAGTTGTTCATCCCTTCTCATCCAATCGGCCCGTTCTTGCTTGAGTTTGGTGTTTTCTTTTTCGAACTTACTAGCTGCGGCAAGCTTCTTCTCAGCGGACTTTGTTTTCTCCCTCGCCACCTTCTATGCTTCAGCGAGTTCCTCGTCTTTATCTTCAAGAGCCTTCTTCACGGTATGTAAAGAAATAATGTTGTTGAGTCGCGCTTGGAGTCGGCGGTTCTTATCACACATGCCTTTTGGAGTGTGGAGACTCGGTTCAGAGCATAAAAGATGAAAGTGATAGTGCAACGAGTCGACAAGGATTACCTCCCAGGATCTTCAGCTCGGTCTGCGCATGAGCCAGGACGTTCTTGGTCACCTCTAGATCTAGCTGAAGCTGGTTATTCTGCTTCTCCAGGTCGACGTACTTAGTCCCGACCTCGCAAGCTTTCTCAAATCGGCAAAGAAGTAGTTCAGTCGACACTAATATTTCTCCACTCCCAAGTGGAAAAGAGCAAGTTCAGTCGGCTGGAGGGCGGCCCGCCGCCCCATCCCACACCCCTACAAAGCGTCATATCATGGTTGATGGAAATGATGTCCATGAAACCTCCAGGATAAATCTTGCCAAGCTCAGACCTTTTCATCCCTATGACAAGCATTCAGACGTGGAGACACTAAGAAAAAGAACTCACTTGCCAAATCATGTGACAAGCATACTCCAAGTATGAAAAAGGGCCCCGAGTCCAAGTTCTTAAGACCACTACCAATCGTAAACGATCGACATCAGTCTCGGGGACTACACCCAGTGGGTGCACTCAGCATGCCCCCACTGGATACAACACCACTCGACCAGGTCCAGCCTGTCCGAGTAACAAAGAAAGCGAGAGAGCAAACATGCAAAATTCTCTCAGACCCCCGCCGATGCAAGCACTCGACGACGGTCTCGGGGACTACACACACCTAGTGGGTGCACTCAGCGTGCCCCTAGTGGACCTACTATCACTCAACCAGGTCCGACCTGTCGAGTGCCAAGTGACTATCAAAAACAAATCTAAGACCCCTGTCGACGTCATCGCCATTTGACTTCGATCTCGAGGACTAAACCGAGTGGGTGCACTCAGCGTGCGCCCACTAGACTAGAAACCACTCGACTAAAAGAAAACACCCGGTGGGTGTAGAGTCAACATGAATATGAATTCAATCAGAAATGAACTTACAAACGCACTTACTCGGACATTGACACTAAGCGCCGAGTTGTCATCATAATCCAACTTACTGGCCTCATAGGCCTCCTTCACTCGCAGCATCATTTTGTCAGCGTGGATCATGGCTTCTTTACTAGCTCCACTCTGGTCCTTTGGGACGCGGTGCAGAGAGAACGCGGGCGTCGAGTCAGTTGGTGCTGCAGCTGAGGTCACAAGAGTGGCGTGAAGTTGTCCAATCGGCGTTGAAACCACAAGAGTTGAAGGTGCTGGTGGGGCACTCGACAGCGGGACCTCAAGTCTAGCTTTAGCTCTGGAAGAATCGCCAAGCTCTTTAGACAACACAACAGTCGACTTGCGAGGCTCCTTGTCGTCGTCCACGTGGATGACTTCTGCAGCTGCCAATCGACAACATTAACTTATTCAATCAAAGAATCGTTTCCAAAATTACAGCAGAGTGAAGATTTGTTATACCTCGTTGAGAAGTGGCCACGTTAGCAGTTCCCACTTCCATGTGATCCTCTTTGTCTCGCGGAGGTGACTTCACCGAGGTAGCAGCTCTGACAAGCAAATTTCACTCATTCAATAAAAACATGAAGTTCCACAACAACAGAAGAAGGAAAATGAACACTCACATTGAGGCGACGGCCATGGCGATCTTCATACGGGGCAGAGCCTTCCGAGGTTTTGGCGGGGCAGACTTAGGCTTCTTCGCAACCTTTTCAATTGACTGAGAGGTTGCGGCCCAGTCGCACTTAAGATTCCTCGTGCGCGACGCCAAGGTTCTGCTTGGGATAGCCGCTGGGTCTTGGCGCTGCTTGCATCGTTGTTCGGTGCGTGGAGGAGACTGAACATCTTCCTTGCTCTCCTCTGAGTCATCATCACCACCTTCAGTGTTATCGGCATAATCAGTGTATATGTTGCCGCCTGCGCTCTCTTCTCCATCATTAGGTTGTCCTCCATTTGGTACGGGAGAATACATGTTTGTTAACTCCTGCAAGATACAAATAGTAAAGTCAGTCGGCTGAAGACTCGATCACTCGACGAAATATGAAAGCATTGGACAAAGATGTAAGTCACTAGGTTCGGCGGCGGGTTCTCGGCAGAGAAGAGTAGGATTCGCTTGGCTCTGAGAGGGTTGTCACATGCTCTAGTGATGCTTCTGAACCACTGCGCAACTATCTCCTCAAAGACTTCTTCTGGATGTGTCCGAGTGGTATCTTCGACGCCTGAATAATGCCATATAGTGTGGTCCCTCGCTTGAAGGGGGTGGATTCGCTGACTGAGAAATGCCTCTAGTAGGTTCATACCAGTCACTCCACCACAGACCAAATTTACTACTGCATTCACTAAAATTCCTAGCTGGACTTTCTCTCCCTCTATCACGTTCAACGTTCTGGGAGTAGTGGGTTGCTCTAATGTGAAGGGAGGAAGACGAGTCGACATATTGGGAGATGCAATATCCTTACAACAAAACCAAGTCGACTGCTAGCCCCAAACAAATTCAGGAAAGGTCATCATCTGAAACACACTCTTACTCCTCTTTTGGAGCCCCAAGCCACCACATAGCTGGGTGACATGAGTCTCACTGTCACTAGATTTGGCCTTTTTGACCGAATGGGACCGAATGGTGAAAATGTGTTTGAACAGACAAAAGTGGGGTGAACAACCTAGGAAGCATTCACACAATGTTATGAACACAGAGAGGTACACAATGGCATTCGGAGGGAAATGATGAATTTGTGCACCGAAGAAATTCAAGAACCCACGGAAGAATGGATGAGGAGGCAGGGAAAAACCTCGCTCGACTTGAGAGAGGAGGAGGACCCGCTCACCTTTGCGTGGCTCCGGCTCGGTCTCTCCCTCCGACAATCTCCATGATCTGTCGGCTATCAGCCCGTCAGCGACGAGGTTCTTGACGTCCTTTGTCGTGACGGTCGACCGAAGGAAATCTCCTTGGATCCACCCAGCGGCACCGAAGACCGAGCGCCCGACGGCTTCTTCCCCTTGGCTCCCTTCTTGCCGCACTCGAGCTTCTCCGTCTCCCCCTTCGTCACCGTGGCGGCGATCGTTGAGGCAGAGCTGAGTGGGGCGCGTGGAGCAAAGAGGGGCGAAGGAAAAGAGGGGAATGGCAGAGGAGTATTGTTCCATCCCTAGAATCGTCCCGTTTTATAACTGTCCGAGTGATTTACTAACATGTGGGGCCGCCGGATCCGAGTGATTTACTAATGATGGTGGGAAGATCGAGGTGTCATGCCCCCTCTTGCTACGATTGCTGCACATCATCGCGCAACGCGCTTACCAAATTTTTGAATCTCGTGAAGTCCGGACCTGACGAAGCAACCCGTCGCATCAAGGGACCCTGCTTACCGCTCGAACCAGATTCCGTACTCAAGTTCACTTGGATGCATTTCAAGACAGAATCGATCAGGGTGAATGACAAAGACTTCAATTGACGCATGCTTCTATGAAGCCCTAAAATGCATTCGGGATCTGTGTGACCTATCAAAATCTGCATCGACCCTTTTTTCACTCGAACCCCGATCCATTCGGGGGCTAATGATGTGGATATGTACCTAGGGTAGGTTCTTAGGCCTGACCTACATGCCCTACCTAAGGATAATACATTGGAGGACTTAAAGACTACAAGGAAGACTCTGACCAGAATCACCATCACATATGAGTCACTCGACAGAACATCCACTCGGAGATTTTTTTCCCTCCATTCGACAGTTGCCTTTCACTCGGTAGAACCATAAGTCAGTCGACCGCAGAAGATCAGAAGCCACTCTAGGGATGCCAATGGGCAGGCATTCGACTGGTCACCATTAGTAGCATTTATTGCATACGTTATTAGTAACGTTCACCTTTATTACCTTGATCGAACCCTTGGTTGCCGGGGATTTATGAGGGGTAGCACACTCTATATAAGCCACCCCTCCCCTCTGGCACAAGGGTTCACACCCCTTGTAACCTACACATTCCACATGACAGAAGCTCTCGAGCACTGAGACGTAGGGCTATTACCTCCAGGAGAGGGGCCTGAACTCATACATTCATGTGTACAATCTCGCCGTAACTAGGACTCTACCCTCTCCATATGTACCCCTGTCTTCTACTATCAGGCTTCTTCCCACGTCACATGGTAAGATATATTTACTATAGCGTATGTTCGGCGGATGATGATTTGCATTTCTTACTCGAGTGTGTAGTTCTCCAGGTGCGATTGCAGATTTCCCAAAGAAGGTGGTGGAATGTGTGAAGCACTATGCATCCTAGGAGGACGCCGCCGAGCAAAGGCTTTTCTGGGTACAATTTCAAGCCCCCGAGCATCCCCTGCTTTTTCTTCGATTAGTTGAAACAACTAATGGAGCTGCACAAGATGACAGAACCATCCATGAAAGACGTGTGCATCAGGCTTTGTCTGGTAGAGCTGCTGCCCAACAACTATTTTGTCCTGGTGCAAAAGTTGATTGCTGTTGCACCCCCAAATTGACATCATGAAGTGTTCTGCCAGCATCGAGGGAGCTCGGATGGCCTTTGCAAGGACGATAATGCACTGGCCAAAGGTGGATCCTTTGAATATAGCCACCACACCTCCAACGCCTAGAAAGGAGCATAGACGCCCGGGGCTGTATTTCTTCTCTTCCATGGAAGGTGCTTGGGCTATAGAAGTGCAATGCTCCAAATTTTTGATATTCGATTAAAAATCTTATCATGTAAAAATAGTTGTATGATCCAATGCCTTTTAATTTTTGCATGGCACTCCATGTCTTTTTTAATTTCAACTCATGTGTGGTTGTTTTAATACTAAAAGTTTCCATTCGTCGGCTTGAGCCCCCTGTTAGATACTAGCGGGGGTGTTTTCGGTCTCCACATAGTTACCCTTAGCCAACGTCTTGGCGCCTTAAGGCGGTAATGCGGGAGAAAACCAGGCAATCGGACTATGTGGCTTTACATCTTTAATTTAACCATAGGATCTTAATTGTGGGTGCCAATTAGAGCCCCTTTGTAAATTGTGATATTTGGCTTATGCCATGGTCTAAGAACCTATAATCACTTTGGCTTGAATGATTTCAAACCATTCGTAGAACATGATGAACCTCGAGTGGTTTTTCAGTTTAACACTTTGTCTTCGAATCGCAGACTAGTTCTCGCATATTTTGTCGGTCAGTTTCGAGCTTTCTCCACTTAGGTACTTAGATAGACTAACTGGAAGTACAATCACAATGGTTCTCCCTTTACCCTTTTAGACTAACTGGCGGAACATAAAGGGGTAACATAGGAGCGGGGCAACCCAACTTTTGACCAAAGACATAATTCAGAACTGATGCATGTAACGCGAATCCCAGACTTTGCACATGTGAATGCCAAATAGTATTGTAATGGTTCGAAGGGGTGGTCATGACGGCCAACATCCCCGTCAATTTAGCCAATATCTAACATGTTCATGAAAACAGGCTTGTGTTGGCGTTCAAAAAATAGTTCGGAAAAAGAAGGAGGCAAAGGACATTGCTAAGCTCGTGAACCACAAAGAGCATTCCTAATTTCCAAAAAAATTTTAATCATACAATTCGAACTCAAGAAGAGGTTGTATATAAAGAAGAAAAGTTTACAAAGTAGAGGTTTACGTAGGGTTTGGTATAGTTGGCTTGATGTTCCTTAAATCCCGTGTTGCACGTGTGTGCCTTCACTCTTTGGGAAATATTCCTTCAAAGGGGAGAACTTCAATGATCAGTTCTTTAAACAATGGCGGTCTTAAGACTAAGTCGATGTATGGATTTTCTTAACACACAGATCGGTCTTTAACGGTACCTATATGTGTCCGAAGACTATACTCGCCATGGTTGGGTTTAGCCGAACGCTGAGCTGTATATTATTAATCCCATAGCTTCCCATGGTATCTAAAGTGCAAAACTGTGCCTTAGAGGCACATACTTTGCTGGAGGCGAGGTGTTGCTATGTGGAGCATATCCCTATTTAACTGGAGCGATATGTAACTGCGGTGGGGCACGAGCACGTTTATGCTCCTTGACGGTTACCTTTGACTTGGGAGCCAAGTCTCCGGCGTGTACTTTGGCTACCAACGTTGTAGTGAGTTCCTCAGTCCGGAGGGTCGCTTGGTGTTACCATTGACTCTAATGACACCCTTAGGTCCTGGCATCTTCAATTTGAAGTATGCATAATGGGGGGCGACATTGAAGCAAGCGAACGTCGTACGACTGAGGAGCGCATGGTATGAGTTGCGGAATGGGACAATGTTGAAGATCAAATCTTCGCTGCAAAAGTTGTCGGGTGAACCAAACATTACCACTAGGGTTATCGTGCTCGAACAATGAGCCTCGACGCCAAGAATTACTCCTATGAAGGTGGTTTTGTTGGGTTTGATTATTGATGGATCAATGCCCATTTTTCACATTGTATCCTCATAAATTAGATTGAGGCTGCTACCACCATACATGAGGATTCATGTGAGATGTTACCCATCAATGATGGGGTCGCGTACCAAGGTCGTTGATTCCCCATGTCGAATACTGGTAGGGTGATTTGTATGATCATAAGTGATTGGACATGTCGACCATGGGTTGTACTTCGGGGCTACTCGCTCTATGGCATATACGTCCCAAAGTGGCTGCTTCCTCTCCTTTTTTGGTAATTGGGTGACATAGATCATGTTCACAGTTTTTACTTCAGGGGGAAATTGCTTTTGTCCCCCGTTGTTCGGGTGACGAGATTCTTTGTCGTCCTTGCCACGAGGGATCTTAGCCTGGTCTTCGGCCATGCTCTTGCTCGCCGCCTTGATCACCCAATAGTTATGGTTGGTGTGAGTAGCAGGCTTCTTCTGAGTGCCGTGTATCTGATAGGTCCTCTCAAGTATTTTGTCTAGCATGGTCGGGCCACTCCGATTTCCTTTGAAAGGCTTCTTTTTGGGTCAGGGCGTAGAGTTGTTGAATCTGGCATAGTTTGTCGTGTCATCGGCTTCACCACTGTTGTGCCGACTCTTATTCTTATTGCTTCATGACTTTCCATTACTGTCCCGAACTGTAGAAGTGTCGGGGTTTGAGGGAGGGTTGTTCCGATGGCCTAGCCAAGTATCCTCACCCGCGTAATGGCAGGTCATGAGAGAGGTAAGGGTGGCCATTGTCCTCGGCCTTTCCTGTCCAAGTGTCCGGACTCGCTATTCGTGTCGTATGTTTTTGCAGAAGGAATCTAGTGCCTCGGCGTCCGAACAATCAACAATCTGATTTTTCTTGGTGAGGAATCTGACCCAGAATTGCCTAGATGACTCATCGGGTTGCTGGATGATGTGTCTCAAGTCATCGGACCGAGGTGGCCGAACATAAGTGCCCTAAAAGTTGTCTCGAAAGGCATCTTCGAGATCCTCCCAACCCCCGATGGAATTTTTTGGGAGGTTGTTCAACAGTGCCTGGCTGGCCCTTTGAGCTTTAGTGGTAAGTATTTGATGGCGTGGAGGTCATCTCTGCAAGCCATGTGAATGTGGAGGAGGAAATCTTTAATCCATACGATCGTGTCTGTTGTCCCGTCGTACTCTTGATATTTACGGGTTTAAACCCCTTGGGAACTAATGCCACATCACCTCATGTGTGAATCATATTGGGTGGGCGGCACCCCTTATCCGAGTTGTGTCATGGTGAAGACTGGACGAGATCCTACCACGCTGCTGGCCCTGAACTCCATCGTTCTGATTGGGCCCAACTTGATATCTGTCTTGTCTCACGGGAGTGTGACTCCTAGATCCATAAATAGATCTAGTTTGTCCAGCTCTAGACTTAATGTTCAACAGCAGAGCAAATGGGCCTTTGGGTTGAACCGGTTCCTTTATCCTGTCCCGTCCCCAAGGAGGACAGTGTGGTTGATCATCTTGTGTGAACCTGGGTGGTGCGGGCTCCAATGTCTCATCTTTGAATTACGGCAACAAGCAGCGACGCGGGTAGCTTTTAGTTTGTCCATGTCGTTCGCATCCATACCCCTCTTCGGCGGCCAGAACTTTAGTCCATCTTTAAGTGATGGAGTCCTATTCGGCTTTGAGCTGCCTCTACTTTAGCTTAAGACTCCCAACAATGGCTATGAGTTGCCGTCTGCATACTTGTTGATCCAGTGGGTCTTCGGGGATGATGAAATCCTCGTTTCCCAAGTTGTCCTCCTCCTCGATCGGAGAGACGTAGTTGTTGTCTTCGAAATCGCCGAGATTCTCAGGCTTGCCTGTATCCATCTAACCTGGTAGGTCGGGGTCATACTCGGGGTCCACAGGTTTTGAGGATTCAGCTAGATTTTCCGCATCTTGAGGGTTTAAGATATCCCTAGTTCCTTCATTGATTTCCTTGCCCTTGTGAGCTCTAGGCTTTTTGCGATGGCGATGGCGCTTGACGGGTTCGTCGCCACCGTTTTTGGCCGAGGTGTCATCATCGCTTTCCCCCATGGCACCCTCGTCCCTAGGGGTATCCACCATGTAGATGTCGTACGTGGAGGTGGCAGTCCATCGTCCCGTTATGGGAAGACTGGGTGATCTAATAGCCGTGTCCATATCTTCGGCTTCTTACAAGGAGAAGTCTAACACATCGGTTAGATCTTCGGTAGTGGCGATGAACTGGGTGGTGGGTGGGGAATAAATTCCCCACACCTAGTCTCGGAGCCGATAGAGTCCTCGGTCGGGATCAATTTGTCCGAACAATCAACGGTTTCATTTCGGGTCATCATATCGTTTGACCATGAGAGATTTAATGCACTAATCCTCAGAGCTCTAGCGGAGTTGAGCTCCGGTGCTTCAATGTAGGGAGTATGTTCTGGCGAGATTACCCTTGGATCTTTGAACACTATGGTCAAATCCTGGCTCGAGGCCGGATCAGGATTAGAATATATCCCAGCCACGAGGTCGGGAGGAAGATCTGAAGTTAAGTCTTCGGAGTTTTTGAGCTCTTCAGCCAAAGCCAAGACATCGGAGAGGATCAAATCGCCTTGGGCGTCGGTGATCTATTCCTAATTGCCGAACTTGAATCCCTAGCCCGGGGTGAACCCGTTGATCTCGTGATGAACTGCCGACGTGTGGTGTGGTACTACTGAAAGCAGGGGATTGGTCACATATGAAGATATCCCCGGCCTTGATGTTTTCGACGGTGACCAAGCGATCCATCGATCTTTTTTGCCATCCTACGGCAGACCTCTCAATGAAAGCACCAATGTCGGTGTCGAAATCGTCTAATCTCGGGTAGGGGGTCCGAACTATGGATCTTGGATCAAAGGCAAACACGGGACGAAGGAGACGATGTTTTAGCCAGGTTTGGGCCCTCTTGATGAGGGTAAAACCGTACAACCCGCTCTTGTTGTTTATCGGAGAAGTATTAAAGAGTATAATGTTGATCTGCCTCGACATGGAATGTTGTGGTATTAACCCTAATCATAATGAGCTTAATGTGTCCTACAACTATGCCCCCCCCCCCCCCCCGTTTGTATAGATACCAGGGGTGCTAGGGTTACACAAAGTCAGTTACAATAGGGAAGGAATATGTCGATTACTACATCGCCTTGGATTATACGCCAAGTCTTCGGAGGAGTCCATTTTGATTTCTAGTAGTTCCAATGACGATTGAACATGGCGAGGAGTACGACCCATGAGAACAGATAGGCGGCCTGAGGACCCCTTAGTCCCGGACTCCCTCAGTTCTCACGACGACATCAACATGATTCAACGGCCATAGGTGTTCAAGAGTCTTTGCAATGAGGAATGGTCGTGCCTACAACATGGGATACTATCTTGCGGATGTCATCTATCCTCAGTGGGCGGCATTTGTGAAGACCATTTCCGAACCACACGGCAGGAAGCAAAACCACTTTACAACAATGCAGGAAGCAACTAGGAAGGATGTGGAGAGGGCATTGATAGTACTTCAAACTCGTTGGAGAATTGTTCATGGAGCTCCAATGATGTGGGAATTAGAAACTTTGTGGAAACCGATGACATGTTGTGTTATTTTGCACAATATGATTATCGAAGATGAGAGTGGTGGTGTTTCCCAAACCAATAATTTTGATTCAAATCCCAAAAGATTAAGATGCAGCTTAGCTTATCAACTTTATGCAAACGCATTAGAATATTCGAGATCATCATGTGCACGCGGGGCTACTTAGTGATCTTGTGGAGCATATGTGGACCCACAATTAAAATCAAAGAGCTCATGTTTGAGTTGTTCACTTAAAATAAATTTTATGTAAACACTATTTTATTTTCACTATTAACATTTGTTATTTACGTGTGACATTCACGTGTATGATTGACGTGCATGGATTTGCATGGATTTGAGAGTCAAGATTTAAGATATATGGATTTGCATGGATATGATGGTCCATACGGATGCTTCCGCGGGCATGCGCGGACGTGTGTGTGAAAGTATAGGGACCAGATTTGCCAAATCCAAATGTAAATACTCTCAGTCTACCATTCACGTATGCATCATGGTGGCTTCCAGCGTTTTCTTGTGGTCATCCAAACACATTTTTTCAGGCTTGCATCCATTAGTTCTAAAAAGTCTTACATTATGGTACTCAGGGGTAGATCTTATGATATGCCCTAGTCTTTCTCTTCCATTCCTACATTTTCACTAATTCTTATGTTTTAGGACCCTTTGTTCCGAACTAGGCCTCATTCTTCTCTTCTCCTAACCGCATATCATATACCGTTTAGTTACTAGTTAAGATTTGTGAGAAGGGGAGTATCTTCTTCCATCTTTCTTTGCCAATAGTAACATATCTGATTTCTGTATGGTTTTGATTGCTCCTACCATCACTGGTGGAGCTAGCATTTGACAACGAGGTGGGAAGCTTCCAAGTTTTTTTGACAACAAATGTGACATGTGAATGATCAAACTAATTATTAATAGCATATAGAAATCGATCAATATGGTCTTACAAATACACTAAAATTCTTAACTATGTCCAAGTTTTACGAAAAAAGAAGACTACATAGTACATACTACGTACCTTGAGAATCCAAAGAAGACTATGCTTCTGGCATACGCTTTTGCATGGACATGAAGGTATCAATTATGTTATCTTCATTCACCTCGGTGAAAATGTCCCGCTCAATGTATGTGACTAGTCTATCATCCAAAGGATTATCACCCATCTTATTTATCAACTTGTTCTTGACTAAACTCATAGTAGAAAATTCTCTTTCAACATTTGTCGTTTCCACTCGTAAAATCAATACCGATTTTATAAGCAAGTACACAAAATTATGGACTATATGCCTCCCTGTTTGAACAACCTTGGCTGAGAGATCAACAAGATTTCCAAGGCCTTGGAAGTTGTCTTCTTTTCTCATGTCATCAATATAGTTATCAAGTTGTAGTTCAAGGTGTATCAAGTGAGCACTTGAAAAGTCTTCAAGATAGAACTCAGCAAGTTTGTGTACCTTGTGTGCATGAAAAACAGCAAATGAGTTGTGTTGAGGCATAATTTATGCCTAAGTAATTTTGGTGATTGATGACAGTACCGTACAGGACTAATCGTGTGTGTCAAGGTTTCAGGCAACATTCGTCAACGGCACAAGACGACACGACTCCTCTCTTCGGGAACGGAAGCATGGCGCTATCCTAGATTCTTTTCATTTGAGTCATAGGAAAGCCGTACTATTAAGAGGGGATCCGTAGTGGAAAGGTTTGGGTGGAATCTATCTTTGCACACGCACACCTCTATTTTCTCCCTTTCCTTTATCCTTGGAGCGGCCCTCGCCGTTTTGTTCTTTGCGTCTCGGCAAAATGGTCCCAGCGGTAGTACCGCTGGCTGGCGGTAGTACCGCCAGGCTGGCGGTAGTACCGCCCTGGCTGGCGGTAGTACCGCTCCAGGTGCCCTGTTCCACCTACCTAGCGGTAGTTCGTGGACGGACCCTTTTGCGAAGACTTTCTCGGCGGTAGTAGTGCTTATGCACTACCAAGGGCCAGCGGTAGTACCGCTGGTTCCAGCGGTAGTACCGTTGGAAGGGCCAGCGGTAGTACCGCTGGTGCCAGCGGTAGTACCGCTGGAAGCCCCAGCGGTAGTACCGCTGCATCCAGCGGTAGTACCGCCAGGCAGCGCTAGTACCGCTCCTTCCCAGCGGTAGTACCGCTGGATCTCGGGCAGAGAGTGGGAAAACGGTCTGAATTTTCCCCCCCCACTATATAAAGGGTTCTTCTAGCTGAGGAACTCTATCTCTTACCTCTCTAAGCTCCATTGTTGCTCCACAAGCTTAAAAGTGCCCGATCTCTCTCCCTAGCCAATCAAACTTGTTGATTCTTTAGTGATTGGTTGAGAAGGCCTAGATCCACACTTCCACCAAGAGAAAAGTTGATTCCCCCACCTATCCCTTGCGGATCTTGTTACTCTTGGGTGTTTGAGCATCCTAGACGGTTGAGGTCACCTCGAAGCCATATTCCATTGTGGTGAAGCTTCGTGGTCTTGTTGGGAGCCTCCAAGCTTTGTGTGGAGTTGCCCCAACCTTGTTTGTAAAGGTTCGGTCGCCGCCTTCAAGGGCACCTATAGTGGAATCACGGTACCTTGCATCGTGCGAGGGCGTGAGGAGAATACGGTGGCCTTAGTGGCTTTTTGGGGAGCATTGTGCCTCCACACCGCTCCAACGGAGACGTACTTCCTGTCAAAGGGAAGGAACTTCGGTATCACATCCTCGTCTCCATCGGTTCCACTTGTGGTTATCTCTAACCTTTACTTTGTATTTGCTTTTCCTTGTGACAATATCTTACTTGTCTTAATAGGTCTTGTTGATAGCTTCTATAGGGGTCACCTCTTTGTCATATTATTTGTGAACCCGTATAGTGTTTACCTTAACTTGTTAAGATTAATTAAAAAGTGGTCGTTGTCTATTCCCCCCCCCTATAGCCAACCATATCGATCCTTTCAATTGGTATCAGAGCCACGTCTCTTTATTAAGGGTTTAACCACCCGAAGAGTATGGAAGGCGAAGAGGAAGTGAACCATGGGCAACCCGAGGGCATGGACTTGACTTCGGTCACAAGGGATGACTTGAATACGGCTATGGCAGCCCTCAAGACGTCCTTGACGAGCGAAGTCAAAACCATGCTTAAGGAATTAATTGATGGTCTTAAAAGTTCACCCGAACCGGCTTTAGTGGTTAAACCCACCATTTCCGATTCGGAGGCCAACTCCTCTAAGGAAGCGGCTAAAGGTATGCAACCTGCTTCACCTCACGAAAAGGATGGGACTGGAACACATGCCTCTGTTCCACCTCCCATGACTTATGGAGGACCCGTTCTCGCACCTCGTCTTAATCCTGTTGGTCCTCCTCCTAAACTTGTGAAAGGTGACTTTGCTAACTGGGTATTTTCTATTAAGTCTCATTTGAATCACAGCTCAACAAACTTGTGGAGAATTATCGAGCAAGGATATTACCCCCATGACCCAAGCAACCTCACTCCAAGAGAAGATGCAGACAATCAATATAATCACTCTGCGCTGTTTATCCTTCAGTCTGCTGTGCCACCTGAAGATCTTCCCCACTTACGTCCCTTCACATTGGCCAAGGATTGTTGGGAGCATATTATGGTGTTGTATAAGGGAAGCTCAAGTATTCAACGATCCAACTATGAAGTGATACTTGATCAGGCCGATGAGTTTGTGATGAAGGAAGAAGAGGACCCTCGTGATCTCTATCGGAGGGTGACTGCTATTGCTGTGGCACTAAAGGATCATGGAAGTAAGGATGTGGATGACACTTGGGTCAAACGCAAGTTTCTCAAAGCCATCATGCCTTTCAACAAAGCCATGTCATCTGTCATTCGTCAGCGGCCAGACTTTCACTCTTTGTCTTCCAGTGAAGTGTTGGATGAGTTCATTGCAATGTCAATCATGAACGAAACAGCCGACAATGCACTTGCTCGTGTCCGATCAAAAACCACTTCACCCAAACTTGCGTTGAAAGCAAGAGTAATGCTTGAAGAAGAAGAAGAAGATGAGGAAGAGGAGAGCTGCCCGGAAGACACAAAGTATGCCTATCATGAGCACATGGCTCTTGCATCAAGGCAATTCTGGGGAAATAAAAGGAACTCAAGACCAACCTTCAACAAGAACAACTCAAGTGGTTTCAAACCCAAACAACGAGTAAGGACATGTTATAACTGTGGCAACGTGAGTCACTTCGTGGCAGAATGTCCATATGAGAAGAGAGAAGACAATGGAGGCAAGCTCATTCGCAAAGACAAAACCAAATCATTTCCAATCAAGAACAACTTTGTGAAGAAACCTCACCCAAAAGGAATGGTGGCCCTGGAGGAGTATCCTTCTGATGATGACGATGATGATGATACAGTGGCAACGGCAACTGTTGCTATAGCCACTACCCCTTCCCAGAAGGTGTCTCTCTTCAACGCCCCCAACGAGAACCACATCACCAAGTGCCTCATGGCAAAAGGTACCAATCAGGTAACTTCTATCATTAAGACCAACATTACTTCTGCTCCTTCATTGTTAAATTGTGTAGAAGATAGTGATGTTGGAGAACTTAATGAGCATGATCTTGATAAGTTTCTATGCACTATTAAGGGAGAAACCAAGAAGCATTTTGTTGCTCTCTTGGAACAACTGGGTGAGGCCACTGACCTTATTGAGTCTCATGAGGAGACCATCTCCGAGCTTCATGGACATAGTCGTGACTATGCCGATGAAATTGCCGAATTATCTAGTACTCTAGAAGAAGAGCGCACTCTTCGTTTGGCTCTTGAGGAGTCATATAACGATGACTGCACTAAAATGCAAAAGAAACTGGATCATGATGTTGTTCTTACTCGCATGCTTAAATCTGAAAAGTATGCTCTTGAGGTTGGCCGTGACAGACTCAAAGAAGAGTTTGACATACTTGACAAGGCCCACAAAGCCTTGAAAGGTGCTCATTTTGCTCTGAAAGAGTCTCATGATCAACTCCAAGCAAAGCTTACCAAGGAGATCTCTACTTGTCCTCCCTTTGTGCTAATTGATAATACTTGTGCAACTAACCCTTGTTGTGAGCATGTTCATCTTGTGGAAGAAAATGCCAAGTTAAAGGAGAAACTTGAGAAGGGCCTTGTGTCATGCAGACAAGGTGAGAAGAGTCTGAACGATCTCTTGAGCACTCAAAAGGGTGTTGTAGGAAAGGAAGGAATTGGACTTACCTCCAAGTCAAAAGGTAAAAGAAAGAACAAGAGCAAACGATCTCTCACCCTCATGGACATCTTTGTCAAGGAGGGTGAGGGGACTCAGAAGGTGAACAGGAACAAGGTGGACTATGGGAACCTCAAGAAGGGCAAAGCCGCTCCTACTAACACAGCCGTCAAACTCAATTCCTCTTATGTGTTATGTTGTGCTAGTGATGGGCATGTTTATGCCAGATTTATTGGTTCCTACGATGAAGATATTGAATGGGCTATCTGGGTTCCTAAGACCCTTGTCTCTAACATGAAAGGACCCATTAAAAAATGGGTACCTAAAACCAAGCCTTGATCTATTGCAGGAGTTTGCTTCCGGTGGGGTGTCATGGTTGCTCGATAGTGGAGCAACAAATCATATGACCGGAAGCAAGGACTTAGTGGTGGATGTGCACCCTTCTCCATCTATGCCCACCCATGTCCAATTCGCTGATGCATCCTCGTCAAAGGTATTGGGATTTGGTAAGGTGGTCGTCTCTCAAGTTTTGTCTATTGAGAAGGTCATGCTTGTTGAGTCTCTTGCCTACAATTTACTTTCCGTTCGTCAACTTGCAATCATGGGTTTTTCCACATTCTTTAATATTGACACTGTGGTCCTCCTAAGGAGCAAGACTCTTAAAGTAGCCTATGTTGGACATGTCGAAAATGGTCTCTATGTGGTAAACTTTTCAAAGCGACCCACTAAGACTGCGAGATGTCTAATGGCTAAAGTTGACGTGGGCTGGCTTTGGCATCGCCGTTTAGCTCATGTCAATATGAGGTCTTTGCAAAGTCTTCTGACAGGGGACCATGTTCGTGGACTAACAAATGTGAGCTTTGCTAAAGATCGTGTTTGCAGTGCTTGCATTGAAGGAAAGATTCATGAAACTGCTCATCGTCCAATAACTCTTATCTACACTAAGAGTCCATTGGAACTTCTTCACATGGATCTGTTTGGTCCTCCAACATTTGATAGTCTTGGAGGCAGAAAGTATTGCTTAGTCATTGTTGACGATTACTCAAGATATACCTGGGTATATTTCTTCAAAAGGAAGAGTGAAACTCAACAAACGGTCATCAACTTTGCCAATGAAGCGCAACGTCAACATGAAGCAAAGATCTTGATGATTAGGAGTGACAACGGCATCGAGTTCAAGAACTATACCCTAGATGAGTTTCTAGGTGATGAGGGAATAAAGCACCAATATTCTGCACCATATACCCCTCAGCAAAACGGCGTGGCAGAAAGGAAGAACCGGACCTTGATAGACGCTGCAAGAACAATGATGGCAGAATTCAAATCTCCATACAACTTCTAGGCAGAGGCCATCAACACAGCATGTCATGCGTCCAATCGGCTCTACATCCGCAAAGGCTTGAACAAGACTCCGTATGAGATTCTAACTGGAAACAAACCCAATCTCAAGTACTTCCGGGTATTCGGTTGTAAGTGTTTCATTCTTAAAAAGGGAGCTCGGTTAGCTAAATTTGACTCTAGAGCACATGAGGGTATCTTTGTTGGTTATGCTACAAACTCTCATGCTTACCGTGTCCTCAACAAGTCCACCGGACTAATTGAGGAGACGTGTAACGTGGAGTTTGACGAAAATAATGGCTCCCAAGTGGAGCAAAGTGGTCTTTGTGATATAGGTGATGAAATTCCTCCCGAAGCCATAAGAAGAATGGGGATTGGTCAAATACTCCCCATTGAGGAACCCCTTATGGCCGAAGGAGAAGGACAATGCTCTACTCAAGTGGAGCCATCACCCCCACAAGCCCCACACGCTTCCGATGAACAAAGAGAAGACTCTCAACAAATTGATCAAGCTCTCGGTCAAGATCAATTGCCTAACAATGGTGATATGCCCACTCAAGCACTACCCCAAGACCTTGAACCAACACGAGATCAAGATCAAGAGCAACCACTAATACAAGATCAAACTAGTGAACCTGCTCAAGTCGAAGGACAAAGTGATCAGGAGACTGTCTCACAATTCCCTTCTGGAGCTCCAACAACCGGCTCAAGACGCAAGGGCAAACAAAAGATACAAGTCGATGCTCCCCTGTTATCTAATGAAGAACTCTTGGAGCGTCGAGCAGCCAAGAATGCGAACAAGCTGAAAGCCAAGTCACATCTTATGAAGAATGTTCTTGGTAGTTTAAAAAGGGGAGTATCTACCCGTCAATAGCTTTGGAATTATTGTGAGCATCACGCGTTTGTCTCGTATTGTGAACCTCAACAGGTACAGGAAGCGCTCGATGATGAGGATTGGCTTATGGCCATGCACGAAGAACTTAACAACTTCGAGCGCAACCAAGTATGGGATCTAGTGCCACGACCAACGAAGGAACATAATGTCATCGGGACCAAATGGATATTCAAGAACAAGCAATATGCAAATGGAATTGTGATTCGAAACAAGGCAAGATTGGTGGCTCAAGGCTACTCCCAAGTCGAGGGTATCGACTACGGTGAAACCTTTGCCCCTATCGCTCGTCTAGAATCTATTCGCATGCTACTTGCTTTTGCTTCTCATCATAACTTCAAATTACAACAAATGGATGTGAAAAGTGCATTTCTTAACGGTCCTTTAAATGAGTTGGTATATGTCAAACAACCCCCGGGATTCGAACATCCCAAGCTCCCCAATCATGTGTACAAACTCAATAAGGCACTCTATGGTCTTAAACAAGCCCCACGCGCGTGGTATGAGTACCTTACTGAGTTGTTACAAGATCGTGGGTTTGAAATTGGGAAGATTGATCCCACTCTTTTTACTAAGAGGGTTAAAGGGGATTTGTTCATATGCCAACTATATGTTGATGATATTATCTTTGGCTCTCCTAACATTTCATTCAATGAAGAATTTGCTGCGCTAATGACTGAGAAGTTTGAGATGTCCATGATGGGAGAGTTGAAGTTTTTCCTCGGATTCGAGATTAAACAAGGTCTAGAAGGGACATTCATCAAACAAGCCAAGTACACTCAAGACATGCTCAAACGGTTCGAGCTCGAAGATGTCAAACCGGTCAAGTTTCCCATGCCAACCAGATGCAAGCTTGACAGTGATCCCAATGGTAAAGCAGTGGATCAAAAGGTATACCGCTCCATGATTGGATCCCTCCTTTACCTTTGTGCATCTAGACCGGATATTATGTTGAGTGTAGGGATATGTGCACGGTTTCAATCCGCACCAAAAGAAAGTCATTACATGGCTGTCAAACGAATCTTTCGATATTTGGCTCATACCCCAAACTTTGGCCTCTGGTATCCCAAAGGAGCAAACTTCAATCTAGTTGGCTATTCTGACTCAGGTCGGGCTAGAGATTGTGTGGAGAGGAAGTCAACATCTGGAGGGTGCCAATTCCTTGGTCGCTCTTCGGTAAGTTGGTCTTCAAAGAAGCAGAACTGTGTCTCCTTATCATCCACCGAAGCTGAGTATGTGGCAGCTGCAAGTTGTTGTGCACAATTGCTATGGATGAGGCAAACTTTAAAGGATTATGGTGTCACTTGTGACAAAGTGCCTCTTCTATGTGATAATCAAAGCGCCATCAAGATTTCCCTCAACCCAGTGCAACATAGCAAAACCGAACATATTGATATTCGTCATCACTTCATCCGTGAACATATCAAGCTAGGTGATATTGAGGTTCACTTCATTCACACTGAAGAGCAACTTTCAGATATTTTCACCAAGCCACTTGATGAAGCAAGGTTCCGGGAGTTAAGGCATGAGCTAAATATCATTGATTCAAGTAATGTGGATTGAAACTAGGCATATTGCACCTCACTTCACATTCCATCTTGGTCTAGATGTAGGCATGGACATAAGGGGAGTGTTGTTCTCTCAATAAACTCTCCCTCCCCCTATTATGCGTAAATCAACCTAGTCTTTCACTTTAGCCATTGTCAAATGGTACTTGTGCTTCAAAGACGAGCATTGGTCATGAACCCAAGGATAATTCTTCGCGGTGTCATACCATTGTCTCAAAAATAGGAGGCCACGGCCACCGCCCCTCCATCCTCTCGTGCGTATAAAGGAGAGGATATACCATGACAAGTCAGTACATTTTCTTGGAAGTCATCCCTTCTTACTCACTTGTCATATGCCCAAGTCCCTCTTTTTTTTTCTTAAAGCCGCGCTGCGACATTTGCAGCGGTACTACCGCCAGGGTAGTGGTACTACCGCCAGGGGTAGCGGTACTACCGCCAGGACCCCAGCGGTACTACCGCCAGTGGTAGCGGTACTACCGCCAGAGCTCAAAATCTAACTCGGCCGGCTGGAATATTTCTAGGGTTTCGAGGGGGAGCGGTACTACCGCCAGGGGGAGCGGTACTACCGCCAGGACCCCAGCGGTACTACCGCTGCACGCCAGCGGTACTACCGCCAGGTCAGCGGTACTACCGCTGCACCCCAGCGGTACTACCGCTGTCCGTACCCCTTAGGCTATATAAAGGGAGGGGGAGCCCAATTTTCAATCTGTTTCTTCTTCCTGGCGGCTCCTCCCTCCCCTACCCCGAAAACCCCCCGATTGGATCTCACTTCGTGGAGCTCTTTCTCCCCGTTGGTGTGGAAAGGCTGCTTCACTTCTTCTTCCTCCTCCAAAGCCATGAATCCCGGTAACAAAAGCTCCTCCCTTCTTCTATTTTGTTGTTCTTCGTGTTCTAGGGTTAGGAGCATTGGGGATTGGATTCATCTTGTTGATCCTATGGTTAGTTATTGGATGGCATGAAGGAATTTTTGAGGGGAGTATAGGTCCAATGGTTGTTGTTATGATTGCTGCCATGGTTTAGGATTTCACCGTCTTAGATCGAATATTTGAACTTTTGGATTAGATCTGAAACGTGCTCTCTCTTGCCTAGGCATGTTTGCACCTCGTATTACTATGTGTTCCTCTTGTCATTAGGGCTGGGGTGTACGCCTTAATGTTCATATTCAGTCCATGTCCTCGAAAACGAGTTTTACATGTGTAATCTGAAAGTCAAACCCCCAGCGGTACTACCGCCAGGGGGTAGCGGTACTACCGCTAGGCCCCAGCGGTACTACCGCCAGGACTGGCGGTACTACCACGAGGCCCCAGCGGTACTACCGCCGGGGGTGGCGGTACTACCACCAGAAGCATTCACGGTGTATTTTCTCTTTTGCTTAGCAATGCATGTTTTCGTTTTTTGCTCTTTCAAGATCCATTGCCTTGACTTTTCTTGTCGCCTCTTTTTCGCGTTGTGGTCTGTGTCACAGGTGGCTCTGCTCGCCGTTCGAACCCCCCACGGGACACGGCATCCAAACAGTTTCGCAACACAGAGGCGCCCGAGGGGTCTGCCACGTCCGGTCTTCCCCCTAAGAAGAAGTCCTTTAAGAAGGTCGCTCACAAGGACAAGAGGGTGAATATCCGCACAATGTCTCCCAAGGATTTTCTGCAATTTCGCACCAAGAACCACTATCTGCAGGAGAGGGAGAAGATCAATGGTGTTGAAAATGTCTGGGTTAAGGACCATTGCAGGATATATCGAGATGTCATTGCAAACTTCAAGAAGAACTATGTCTCTGTCCAGTGGATTGATCTGGCACACCTTCAGCGGCACACAGAGTACTTTGGTGATGCCCTTGCTTTGATTGACAAGATGGGCCTCAAAAACATCATCTCCTTCAAGACGGATTTTGACCCCACAGCAGTTGCTCAGTTCTATGTCACAGTTCACTTCTCCCCTGATGAACAACGCTCCATGATATGGATGACTGGGCCACAGAAGATGACTGGTTCCTGGACAGAGTTCATGCAGTTCCTGCACGTTGATTTTCAGGGTGCTGACACCCCTCTTGGGCTGCTTCCTCACGCTCCAGCCCCCACTGATAAGGGCCTCGCAAAGGACAGACTGCAGACACTGTATCTGAGGAAGGGGGTGCTTCCCAAGCACCTGGACATCATGCACCGCATCTTTCGGAACACCCTCTTCCCTCGGAGTGGTAACTTCGATGAGGTCCATGGCTCCTTGGCTGAGATGTTGTTACTGTGTGAGGAGGCTATGTCTATGGAGTCTGCTCAACTGGATATTGCGGATGTGATGTTCACAGAACTATGGAACTGCATCATCAACCGTAAGGTCCCTATCTACGGGCCTTACCTGTTTGCATACATCTGCCATAAGTGGCAACAGGCGTTTCCGGATGAGGTGCTCTACGCACAGTCTGACTACATTGTGCATGACCCAATCAAGCTGCGCGTCAAGGACAAGTGGGCCAACCCATCTTCATCTTCTCAGCACATGGACACTGATACAGAGACAGCTGTTGGTAGAGGACCTGCCTCTCAGTCCTGCTCGTCTGCCATGCCATCTTGGGCTATCAAGTTGCAGGACAAGATGAAGACTCTCTTCTGTATGCAGGCCAAGGGTCAGTATCAGACACGCGTGGCTCAGAAGCAGAGCCGCCAGAGACATAAGCGTGTTCTCAGGACCTTGGATGTGGACATCTCCAGTGGCTCAGAGGACGACATCACGCCTGAGGCCACGTGGATGCAGGCTCAGGGGTACCAGTGGTCGGGTGATGAGGCGCAAGATGAGGAGGAGACTGACCAGGAGGGGACCGACGAGTCTGGTGATCCTGAGGACGAGGAGTAGCTACCTGTGACATTAGGTGTGCCCCCTTTTTGGTGTCTTGTGCCAAAGGGGGAGAGAGTCTAGGGATTTGATTTCATTCGATCTTGCATTGCTTTGCCTTATTTGCTTTGAACTTGGTTTGCTTCGTTTGCTATCTTGTGTGAGACATGATATTTCCTATGTGAGATTAGATTTATTTCCATCATATGCTGTGAGTCATATGTCATATATCTCTATCTTTTTACTCTCATATTATTATCCATGCAAATCCGGTATTGTCATCAATCCACCAAAAAGGGGGAGATTGTTGAGGCATAATTTATGCCTAAGTAATTTTGGTGATTGATGACAGTACCGTACAGGACTAATCGTGTGTGTCAAGGTTTCAGGCAACATTCGTCAACGGCACAAGACGACACGACTCCTCTCTTCGGGAACGGAAGCATGGCGCTATCCTAGATTCTTTTCATTTGAGTCATAGGAAAGCCGTACTATTAAGAGGGGATCCGTAGTGGAAAGGTTTGGGTGGAATCTATCTTTGCACACGCACACCTCTATTTTCTCCCTTTCCTTTATCCTTGGAGCGGCCCTCGCCGTTTTGTTCTTTGCGTCTCGGCAAAATGGTCCCCAGCGGTAGTACCGCTGGTCCCAGCGGTAGTACCGCTGGAATGCCAGCGGTAGTACCGCCCCTGGCCAGCGGTAGTACCGCCAGGCTGGCGGTAGTACCGCTCCAGGTGCCCTGTTCCACCTACCTAGCGGTAGTTCGTGGACGGACCCTTTTGCGAAGACTTTCTCGGCGGTAGTAGTGCTTATGCACTACCAAGGGCCAGCGGTAGTACCGCTGGAAGGGCCAGCGGTAGTACCGCTGGTGCCAGCGGTAGTACCGCTGGAAGCCCCAGCGGTAGTACCGCTGCATCCAGCGGTAGTACCGCCAGGCAGCGGTAGTACCGCTCCTTCCCAGCGGTAGTACCGTTGGATCTCGGGCAGAGAGTGGGAAAACAGTCTGAATTTTCCCCCCACTATATAAAGGGTTCTTCTAGCTGAGGAACTCTATCTCTTACCTCTCTAAGCTCCATTGTTGCTCCACAAGCTTAAAAGTGCCCGATCTCTCTCCCTAGCCAATCAAACTTGTTGATTCTTTAGGGATTGGTTGAGAAGGCCTAGATCCACACTTCCACCAAGAGAAAAGTTGATTCCCCCACCTATCCCTTGCGGATCTTGTTACTCTTGGGTGTTTGAGCATCCTAGACGGTTGAGGTCACCTCGAAGCCATATTTCATTGTGGTGAAGCTTCGTGGTCTTGTTGGGAGCCTCCAAGCTTTGTGTGGAGTTGCCCCAACCTTGTTTGTAAAGGTTCGGTCGCCGCCTTCAAGGGCACCTATAGTGGAATCACGGTACCTTGCATCGTGCGAGGGCGTGAGGAGAATACGGTGGCCTTAGTGGCTTTTTGGGGAGCATTGTGCCTCCACACCGCTCCAACGGAGACGTACTTCCTGTCAAAGGGAAGGAACTTCGGTAACACATCCTCGTCTCCATCGGTTCCACTTGTGGTTATCTCTAACCTTTACTTTGTATTTGCTTTTCCTTGTGACAATATCTTACTTGTCTTAAAAGGTCTTGTTGATAGCTTCTATAGGGTCACCTCTTTGTCATATTATTTGTGAACCCGTATAGTGTTTACCTTAACTTGTTAAGATTAATTAAAAAGTGGTCGTTGTCTATTCACCCCCCCCCCCTCTAGCCAACCATATCGATCCTTTCAAGTTGGTAGGATTCAAAGCACACATACAAGATAGCAACTCCATATTGATCTTGTCAAACCAATTTTCAAGCTCTTGACTAATTTAATCAATTACTCCAAGAAAAATTTCTCCTCTAAAGTGATCACAATTTGTTTTGGGTAGAACAAACCGTGTTGATCTTCCATAAGGCACACAATTATCTTCTGTTGCAAGAACTTGAATGCTATGCTTGTTACAAAATAGTGTGACCTTTTAAAGAAATGCATCCCACCCATTAGAGCTTGGTTCTTGTATTCTATCTTTTGCCAATCTAACCATTGCCATTGTAGAAAGAATGTCTTGGTCTCTTATTTGCGAACAATTCCACAAATCACTTGTGTATCCGAGAATGACAATAATTAAGTGGGCGCTGGAAATAAAGTCATATGACACAAACACTCCAACAATAGTATGAATGTTTGGCCAATCGCTCCTTTGTGAAGCATCTTGTCCAAGAGTGATGATTACATCACAGTTTGTGGGATACATGGCAATAATGTTAAGAATAGTTTATAATGAGAGTCCCACCTAGTATCACTAGGCCTAGGTAACCCCATCTCTTGATTCAAACCACTCCCAGTTTGTAACTCGCCACATTCAAGTAGTTTCACGATATTATGAAGTCTAGCATCTCTAAGCATGAGATGACGCTTACAAGAAACTCCAATAATATTCAACAATAAGGTGACTCTTTCATGATCAATGTTTTCAATCCTTTAATTACTCCTCTCATATTTCTAGCCCCATCATAACCTTGCCCATGAGTTTGAGTTATAGTAAAACCATGATTGACAAGTAAACTTTCAATTCCTTCCTTAAATTACAATCCAGTTGTGTCACTTAGATGAACAACTCCAAGACAGTGCTCACTTGGCCTTCCTACTTTATCAACAAAATGCAAGCATATATATATTTATTCTTTATGTGATACATCACTAGACTCATCAGCTAGAATAACCTAATGATCATCACCAACTTGTTCAATAATTTGAATTGTAGTATGTAGTGCACAACATTGAATAATCTGATTATGTATCTCATGAGAAGTAAATTTGCAATTTCTTGGTGCAGTCTTCAAGAATTACTTATTCGCCTCCTCACTATTTTTTGCAAGCCATTTTAATAGCTCAACTAAGCTTCCCGTGTTGGTAGACTTTTCACTTTCATCATGCCCATGAAAGGCCAATCCTTAATGAAGAAGAAACTACAAGCATCTAAGTGAATACTTCAACCTTATCATGTAAAGACGTAGATCCTCGCTATTCACCTTCACAACAAAATCATCAATTGTTGCACGGTGATTCACAAATAAATTATATTTCTCTTAATATGCATTATGCACACTTGTTACAACACCAACATGCTTATCGAAAGTCAGGGTGGGCATATAACCCAAAAACCGAACGACCGAACCGAGTTAACCTGAACCAAAGCAGAAGTGACCGAAACTGATTTATTCGGTACTATGCTGGGTTAGCGGTTCTGAGAAATCAAATTTACTCCAGTGATTTCGGTCTCCGTTCGCACTGCATCGATTTGACCGAAGCAATGAGGCCTACTAATCGTGCATCCTTCATATATTACATTATGTTTGTACGCTTTTACTATGTGCCGCCAGCCAACAAAATGAAAATCAATTGAATTGATGGTGGAAAAAAATGTTGTCTACTGGCCGTGGCCGGCTGGTCCCCTTGTTCCCTCCCTAATTCACGTCCACATGTACTAGATGCTCATCTTCTTTCATTTTTCTAGTGAACCTAGGTATTGTTTGATGGTGCCTACTGTCTTTCTCACCTCATGTTACCATTTTCTTTTTATTGAGCATAACACATGTTGTTATCTAGCCCATACAAAGCAAAGTTCTTAGCCCAGCCAAGAAAAATAAGTACAGTAGAAGCTATCCCATTCGGTCAGCCCAAACCAGTAGCGCGGTAGTGCCCAGGCGGCGAGGCCCCAACTGTTCAGTCTGTTCGATGAAAAACCGAATACTGAACGAATCAATTGGTGCACCGAACGCTCGGTTTAATCTATTGCGAGAGACTAATCAGTGAGCATTTTCTTGGAACCAAGAAAAGTAAAACACCACAACACCAAACTGTTCGTTTTGGGTGAACCAAACGCCCACCCTGAATCAAGAGCATTATGTCTATTCCAATTTCTCCAACCACCATCAGTAAATGCATTATTTCCCTTCCCACTAGTTTTTTCTCTTTCAACAAAAATGATACAAAGGAAAAAGCAGCTTTCCTTGATACTATATTGAAGCCAATTATGGTTATGAAGCAAAAAAAGGTTGAATGCCCGAACTCTATTCCCCATTCTTCTTGGTTCTATGTTATGTGCATAAGGTTTGAATGCACCCTTAAGTATATATGCTCTCTGAACTACATCCTGATCATTGACATGATAACTTGCAATGGGTGGACTTTCTCCATGATCATGTTTAAGACGACTAAAATCATAAACCAATTGTGGTGGTGAGATATCTTCAAGTCAAACCATTGGTTCTGGAGTGTGCTCAACCGTCACATTTGACATAGACACCGCTGTTTCTTGAGTTTGTTCTTGTACCACACATTCCGTGGTACTATCTTCGGCCATATCGCTCAAAAAGGGAAGCAATGTTTCTTGTCCTCTTTATTTTTAATAATTATGCAAAATTATGGGTATATGTTCATCAATTAACATTTCATCTACTAGTTTGCTAACAAACAACACACCAGAACATCTATATAATATGTAAAGATTGCTTCCCTTTCTTTCCAATCAAACAAACTGGTATTTTTACTGAAATAGGACGACGTGGATTTTGGATTTTTAAGTCTGAAGGGATTTCAATACCTCTCTTTCTCTGAGTTATTGGTTATAAGCATTGTTGTCTACTGCTTTGTAGGCATTGCAAGCTGCTCCTTGTAGGCTCTTCTCGGCATGCTGCTGAGGAGGGCGGCCGGGATAGTAAGGAGCGGGTGAACCAAGCATAGGCAGGCTGGTGGTGTCACTCGTTGGGATGGATCAGTGAGTAGGCAGGGCGTCCGGTCCGCTGGTGTCTAGACGGGTGATACGTCCATTTTACATCATGTTTTGTTATGGATATTTATTATGTTTTCAGAGATTGTTTCACCTTATGATGCAATCCTAATGCCTTTTCACTCTTATTTTACAAGATTTATACGAAGATGGAAATTATTGGCAAGTGGCATTCTAGACTGGAAAGGGCTATAGAAGAGTTGGATATTTTTCTAGAACTCTAAATGACCTAAAAATTGACGAAGATTTATTTTGGAATATATTAAAATTATTGGCAAAAGAATCAACAAAGGGTGACCCAGCAGGTGGCCAGAAGCATGGTGGGCGTGCCCTACCCCCTACGATGCACCGAGCTTGTGGGGCCCCTGGTAGTCCACATGTGCCCCTCTTCTCCTATATGGTGTTATTTACCCTAGAAAAAAATATAAGATTGTGTTCGGGACAAAGCGTCACCGTATCAAGGCGAAACCTGCGAAAGAGCATTTTTGCTCTACGGGAGAGTGATTCCGTTAGGGAAACTTCCCACTGGGATTAGGAAATCGAAGACATTGTCACCACCAACGCTTCCTCCAACGTGGGAGGACCAATATTCATCAACATGTTCACTAGAACCATCTCATCTCAAACACTAGTTCATCTCTTGTATTCAATCTTCGCCTCAAAACCTCAGATTGGTGCTTTGGGTTGTTAGTGGTGTTGATTACACCTTGTAGTTGTTGCTAGTTGGTTTACTTGATGGAAGATCATATGTTCATATCCTTAATCATATTCATAACACCTCTAATCTTGAACATGGTGATGAGTTTTGAGTAGCTACTTTTATTCTCGGGGAGATGGAATAAGTCTTGTTATAAGTAATCATGTGAAGTTGGTATTGGTTTGATATTGGTGTGTATGTCGATCTTCCTTTAGTGGTGTCATGTGAACATAGACTACATGACACTTAACAATATTTTGTGCTAAGGGAAATCATTGGGATTAATAACTTGATGATGGGTCGTGAGAGTGACAGAATCTTAAACCCTAGTTTATGCGTTATTCTGTAAGGGGTTGATTCAGATCCATATGTTTCATGCTATGGTTAGTTTTATCTTAATTCTTCTTTCATAGTTGTGGATACTTTCGAGAGGGGTAATCATAAGAGGGCTGTTTTTTCAAGTAATAAAAGCACTGATCCACTCACATATCAAATTGTCAATGTACTGAACTCGAATCAACTAAACACGATGAACATGACTAGACAACAATTCCCATGTATCCTCAAGAGCATTTTACTTTATATAAGAGAACTTTCAGGCTTTTCATTTGCTACAAAAAGGATTGGGCCACCTTTCTTTACCTTACTTACAATTATTATTTTTTACTTCTTGCAAATTACACTACAATAAAACAATATGTTATTGCTATTTTCAGTGCCTCCAGGAATCGCTTTGCTGAAAACCACTTGTCATTTCCTTTTGCTCCTCATTGGGTTTGACACTCTCATTGATCCCCTATACTCGTGTATCATCAATGGGCGATAGGGTGGCCGGCAAGTCAATGCCGCGATGGGTAAACAAGCATTCAACTAGTGGCGGGTCAGAATCGAGAGAGGAAGTGACTACGTCTGCGTGACTAGCGTGGTTGTATTAGTCATGTTGGTGCGGTGGTTGCGGCCTTGTTTTTTTCCGGGCTCTTTCCATATTTGTTGGTCTTCTTTCCCCCTCTGGCCCATGTTACATGCGAGACCAAAGTTCTAGGGTGGACCGTGACCCACCCTGTCCACCCTATAGCTCCGCCACTGGCTACCACTATTGTACTGCTCTTGCTACGAAGAGTATAGTAGATGCTATATTAAAATTCATCACTAGTGGTGCATTGATAACTCAACCGACCAATCACTACTTAATTCCTGGACATTGACCAATCTAGCCTCATAATTGTCCATCTACATCTAGATACCTCAATACTAAAAATCTTAAATCCATGGAAAAGCATGCAAATAAAAAAATCCAACGTACTACGTAGATCAACTAGGTCACTCCTCGTCAGAGATGTCCACTATCTCCATGCCTAGCGGCGGGTATATGGGTGATAGTCGCAGCAGCAGTGTTGGGAAATATAGTAGAAAACAAAAAATCGCCCTAAGATCAATGAGGAACACTATGAAGATAAAGTAATGGTTGGGATCATGATCATTACCGTCACCAAGTAGCACCAGAAGAAGAGTGTGATGATGACGATTGAACTTGGAGTCCCTCGAACTGTAGATGAACATTCCCAGAAATAGCCCACGAAGAGTCCCTCAAACGTAAGATCGAAAGCACAACCTCTCTAAAGATTGCAAGCATACAGACTTCAGGATTCGGCAACATTTCACCATCGAGAGCTAATCGCCACCGGGGAATTAGATGGAGGAGATTAGAACCACACTGGACTTCTAGTTATGAGGATTAGAGGAAGTAGACCTAAGTCCAAGTAGTCAACTAGGAACAACTAGAACTAGAACTAGAGAACTAGAGGAGGCTCGAAAACTTGTGTTTTCAAAAGAGCCCAATACCTCAAGTATACATAGGTGGGAGGGAGGAGTAGGACTCCCCTCCCCTTGTGCCACCCAAAGGGGGGAAGGGGAGTCCCTCCCCTTCTCCAATTCGTCCTCCTTCCTTAGAGGAAGGTGGCACATCCACACTTGGGCTCTTTGTGGCCCAAGTTGCTTCCCTCCACTTGGCCTTATTAGGCCTATTGATATTATATTAAATATAAATTGTTCTACATACTTTTAGACCATTACACACACACGCGCGCACACACACACACACATATATATATGTATATATATATATATATATATATAATTTAACATCTCCGAAAACCTTTTTCTTCTATATATATTTATCGGTAATACCCGGTATTACCCGATATTCACGAATGCCATTTGGGTTAGCCCGGAACACTTATGAATCTTCTCGGAACTATTCCAAATATTAATGAAACAATTACACAAATAAAGCCTCCATACGCTCGAGCTAATAAAACTCAGCAGATCATGATTACCTTAAGATTGTGATCTGCGTTGGATTTTCTGTGAAGAGGAACGGGTAATCACAGCACAATGCGGGTAAGTATTTCCCTCGATTAAAAAACTAAGGTTTATCAAACCAATAGGAATATCAATCCTCAAGTGTTTTCAGCGAATGCACACAAAAGAGCAAACAACTTGCACCCATGACTCGCAAGAGGGTTGTCAATCCCCTTATTCTTGTTATTTGCAAGCAAGCGAGTTGTGTAGATAATTGTTGAGAATAGTAACTACAATGAAATATAAAAGAAGGCAGTGAGGAAAATATAAGTTTTCTAAATAAATAAGTGAATAGACCCGGGGGCCATAGTGTGACAGCCCGATGCCGGCGTTCCAGAAGATTCCCCCTTCTATTTCGTTTCTGTCGTTCGTTATTTTTATTTGTTGCATCATCATTTAGTTTGCATCGTCACATCATGCATGGCATCTTGCATCGTCTGTCGCGTGTGGTGTTTTGAGTGTGTGTGCTTCGAGTAATCACCGAGTCTTAGTGCGATAGTAACTCCCCTCCTCTCCCCTCTTATTTCGTTTTTGTGGTTTGCTAAAGTCTTCGTTTAAACCCCTTTTTAAAAGGGTTCGTCTTCTTTTTAATAAAAGTCCTTTTATTTAATGTGGGGGCAACCCTTGGGTTTTTATTTTAATTCTCCTTTTGTTTTATTTTAAAACCGTCTCATTTTATTTTCTCTTTTAAAGAGCTTTTATTTTATTCCTTAAATAAAAAAGGTTTCTTTTATTCTTCAAAAAAAAGGTTTTGTTTTTATTCGTTTAAAAAATGCCAACCTATTTTAAAGTTGGGTTTATTTCTTTAAAAGGAGTAAAAGGCATTTTCTTCATTTTGTAAAAAACCTATTTTTTTTCTTTATGTTTGTTTTTCTGATTTTTTTTAGAAAGCAAAAGGTAAAGAGAGAGGAAAGGCCCAGCCTGTGGCCGAGTTGGGCAAGGCCCAGCAACCTCCAACCCTAGCGAGAGAAGGCGCTCCTAGTTCCCGATCCCCCTCCTGCCCGTGCGTCGTCTTCCAGCCCCCTCGGTCCCTCCTGCCCGCGCGCCGCCGCTGGCCTCGATCCCGCGCGCCGCCCTCGCCCCTCGCTCCCGCTGCCAGCAGCCCTGCGCGCTCCGCTCACCTCCCGAGCCGCGCCGCCCCCGCCGTGCTTCCTTCCGCGCGCCGCCGGCTTGCCCCAGCCCGAGCAACCCCGCGCCGAGGCCTCCCGCATGCCGCCTCGCCCCTCTTCCCCGCCGGTGCGCCGTGCCCCGCCGTTCCTGCCTGCTTCGCTCTCGCCGGTGCTCGCCCTGGCCTCCCTGCTCGCCGTGGTCGCCACCCGAGCAGCGCCCCTCGACATCGCCCCTGTCATCGTCAGCGCGCCATGGCCTCGCCACGACGTCCGTGCGCGCCCCGCACGTCATCAGGCCGAGCCGCCCTGGCCGTTCTCGTGTTCCCTCGCCGTGTTGCATCCCCGCGCGCCGCCCCTCGCCCTCGGCCTTGCTTGGTTCACAGCCATGGACGCCGCCTCCGAGGCCCTGTGCTGCCGCCGCCCGCCCCTAGGCCGTCGGCGCCGCCCCGCACCCCACGCCTCCCCGTCGCCGTGCTCGCCTCCCGAGGCCCCTGTGTCGCTGATGCTGCTTCTGCCGTTGTTGTTGCTGCGCTGGTGCCGGGCCGTTGTCGCTTGCCTGCTGCTGCCGCTGGCACTTGTTGTCCCTGCTTTTTGCTGTTGCTGTATTGTGTTGCTGCTGTTTGTCGTTGCTGCCTTTGCATAGCTGCAGCTGCTTGTTGCTGTTGCCGCTGCCTGCGTGCCGTGCTGGGTGTTGCCGCATGTTGCTGTTGGCCGCTGTTGCTTGGAGATGCCTGCGCCGCTGTCGAGTGCTCGCGAGCGGCTAGCTTAGCTGTTGTTGTCGCCCCGTGCTCATGCTGTTGTTGTTTCCATGTGTCTCTGCTGCCAGCCAGCTGCTGCTGTAGTTGCTGCCCTGATGCTGTTAATGTGGCTGCTAAGCTTGCTGTTGCCGCTGCGCCGCTGCTGCTGCCCTGCTTGCCCGCCGATTCATGCATGCTGCTGCCTTGCCGTGGCGATTGCTAGTTGCTAGTTGATGTGCTTGCTTGCCGTAGGTTGCCCGATGCTAGCCGATGCTTAGCTGTTGTGGCCTTGTTGTTGCTGCGTGTTGTTGTTAGTTGCTAGCTGCAGTTGTTGCTTACTAGATAGCTACCTTGCTGCTAGGTTGCTAGGTGTTGTAGCCGGTTGCTAGGCTAATTGCTAGTTGCTGGTGGTTGTCTGCTTTCGCTAGCCGTGTCGCTGTCGCTTGCCGTCACCGCGTGCACCATCCCCGCCCGCCGTGGGTCGTCGACAAGATCGCGACAACCACGACGTCCTCGACGACCCCGGAAAGGAGTTCGACTTCCTCGACATCGCCGAAGACCCGTTATCGACTACCGACGCGAAGACCGTGCACCGACGACAACAGAATGACTACTGTCGACGAGATCGTGTACGACTACTTCCACGACGTCCACGATGCGAACATGTTGATTGTTGATTGTTGCAGGTACAGGTAAAAGGTTATACGATGCGAACATGTTGATTGTTCATTTGGAGTTGCTTCTTCTTCTTCTTCTTCATCGATCTAGGATGGGTTCCAGGCCAGCAGCCTGGGATAGCAAGGATGGACGTCATTCTTATTTTCTTGTTTGTTTTCTTTCGTAGTTGGACCCTGCTCTTACTCTTGATGATTATGTAATGTACTGATATGACTCTGATGTAGCTTCTGGCGAGTGTAAGCCAACTCTGTATATATAACTCTTATTTTCAGTACATGTACTTGTAACGATATCCATTCTTGCGACACGACGAGATGCGCTTCTATCCCTGACGAGGCATTCGTGCCAAATTGAGGATAGGGTCGCATCTTGGGCGTGACAAGTTGGTATCAGAGCAGTATCGACCTAGGAGCCCCCTTGATTGATCGAACTTGGCCGAGTCAAGTCTAGTGAAAAACTGATTTGAGTCTAGTTATATATTGGAGAGTAGGATTCTTTTTTCTCCTCTTCTATGCTCTGGTGAGGAATCTTGATGTAATAATTTAATTCTACTCCTCTTCTCACTCAAAAAATTTTAGGATCACGCGGATATTTTTGAGATCTATATGATGCCGATGTGACGGAGTTCTGTCTTGGTGCCTCCTATCTGCTCTATGTCTCAGGGGAGTTGAGCTCCAGGGGATTCTCGAGCACATCATTATCATTTAGATTTCTTAGTATCTCTGGACGAAGGATGTTCGTAATTGCTTCAATACTAGTAGTCGCGAGATAACCCCGATGTCCCCAGTACTGGTGCAGATTGTTCGGGAGTACTGCCATACTTGTATTGTTGTGATCACGAGGGACTGTTGTAGATGAAGGTCCGAGATTCTGGTTGTGTGTTGACGGATGTGATACAGGTGACGGGTTAGTATAGGAGTTGTGTGTTATTACTCCTTGTATCCGTGTACCAGATTGCTTGACCAGATATTTCAGGAATTCATAGGTGGGAATTCAAGTAGTTGCTTATAGGACAATCTTCCAACAAATGCATGATGTTAGGTTGGGGTTCGACATCTAGTGGATTCGTTTGTTCACGGTCGACTTACTGTGGTACACGGTGTGTCTTAAAGAGTCCTTGTAGCTTGCTACGACTCGGGGACGCTTCGTATGTCGGGTGCACTATCTTTCACTTGATGGCTACTGTAAAATCGAGCCCGTGCGATCCTGTCCACGAAAATATCGGACAAAATCTTTCTCATGAGTTTGTTCTGGCTTGTTTCATAAGCCTCACCCGTCGTTTTGTTGAACTATGGTAATTTTTGTTGCTTTGATGTCAAGTGGTGATTTCAGATCTTTGCTAAGAGGTGTTCTCATATTTTTATGAGAGTATTAATTCTTTTGCTCTATCAATTGCCTTATCAATTCCTTTCAACCGGAGTCAACGTATCAATTCCATTCAACCGGTGTGCTTCTCTTCAACTGAATTAAATCCTCTCCCATTTTGCAGATCATTCTCTCAATTCTTTTCGGAGTTCATCTCATCTGTCTTAAGTTGTCTTTGTTTTTCCCCACCCTCCCACCCTTTTCTGAGTGATTCAATTTTCATCCAAGAGTTGCTTTTCTTCCGCTGTCTGTTCTTTTACCCGGTGATTCATTGTGAAGATTCTCAGGAGCTTTGTGTTCACCTTTATTCATTCTTGTCATCCTTACTGGTGAATTTAATTCAGTTGTCCGTGTTATCATATTCTTTTCATCCTTGTAATTCTTTCCTATGTTGGAAATTTTTATCAGTCTATCTTCTTGTTGTCGCTTCTCTCTATTCTATCCAGAGCGTTGAAGTTATCTCAGAATTCTTGTTCTCAATTCTTTTAATTATTTTGAGGTGCTCAACCTCACCTAGTTTTCATTTGTACCGGTGCAATATCCCTCTTCGAAGCAATCTTTTCTAACGGTGGTTTCTTTGAGTGGGCCCATAACCCACAGGTTCTTTCCCAGGATCTTTCTTGGCTCTTTTAATCTTTTTCCGGAGATCATTAAATCTTTCAACTATGACGTAAGCATGATTTTCATCAGTCATATTCCTTCTTCAAGATCTGTTTGAGTTAATTCTCATATTTGACTCAACCTTGCATTCTTCTTTATTCTGGAATGTCTCAGTGTTCTTGGTGGTGTTCTTCTCATCACTCTTTTCTTTCAAGACCGAAGGAGTGTTTCTCTCAAATCTTGGTCCATTCTCTTGGAAATTCATCATTTCAGCTTTGTGCCATCATCTTATTTGTTGACAATCTTGAGTATCCCTTTCTTGCTATCCGGTGTTTTTCTGAGTTGTTTTCATTCTTATTCCTCCAAAGGCCATCATTTCAGAAGATTCTTCGTTCTCAGCTTTCAGCTTTCATCCTCAATTCTTCTCAATTTTTGTCTATTCGTTTATCTCTCGTTTATTCTGGTGCCTTGTTCAAGTTTCTGTTAGGTGGCTCTTGATCTCTTCATTCTCATATATATCCATTCATGCATAATTGCCTCATTTGTTTCAATTCTTGCCGGTGGTTGTTTCAAGACTTCTTAAGTTTGGCTTTATCTATCTCTCTTTAATCTCTTCAAGAGGAATAAGTTGTATGTTTAATCCGTTGCTTGTCATCAATTTAATTTGATGAAGGATGAGCATAACATAATCCTTATTCTTGTTCTTCCTTCTTCCAAGAGATTTCAATTCTTCTTCCGGAGTGGCTCATGATATCAATTCTTTTCTCAAGTGCCTATCTTTCTTTTTCCGGAGTTCCAAGTTCTTTTAAGTATCTCTTTGTGAGGCTTCATCTAAATTTTGGTAAGGTCATAATCTTATTCTTTCTACCTTCATGTCTTTGCATCATTCATTTGTATACGGTGGTCCTTCATGGTGGTTCATCAAGATTTCAATTCATTCTCAAAGTGTTCTTCAGGATTCTTGTTGGAGAACCTCAAGCATTCTTTCCCTCGCATTTCAGTGCATTTGTTCTTCCTTTATCCTTTGAGGTGGTATTATGGCATTCTTGTTAGTGTAGGAGTTTCGAAGAGTTTTCCTTTCAAGAATGAGATAACTAAATCCATCAATTCTATGATCGTGAGATATTATCAACCCATGATTTCTTCATTGAGCTATCTTGGTTTGGATTTCACCTAAATCTTTTCCTATGGATTACTGCTATCATGGTGCTTGTCATTAATCCAAGTTCTCAATGTATCCTCTTGGTGTAAGAAATTGTTCATATCTTGTTTCTCCCAATCAATCCTTGTTTCTTTTAGTGGATGGTTGTCACTTCATTAGTTCGAAAGGTTTCCATAAGCCCACTACTATCTTGTTCTTTTCGTTGTTGTTTCTCCAACAACTCGGTTCAATTCTTCTTGCAAGGATGCTTGTCAAGTTCATTGGAGTTTCTAGTTGTCATTCCCTCTTCATTCTCTTCTTCCGTATGAGCTAGTTCCTATTCTATTGTTCCGGAGGCTTTGTGATGTTGCTCTTTTGGGTCTAGCTTCTTGTTCTGTCAAGATCTTGGTGTTCCATTGCTCTATTTAGTTGTTTGTTATGTATTGTCTATTTCTTCCATCTTTTCGAATTTTTTGTCCCATTTTCCTACCAAAGTGCTGCCGAAATTTTCCGTGAATTCTTGCTTCTTTCTCTTTTCATTCCTCATCGCCTTGCAACTTTCAAGGATCATTGGTTTCACTCGTTTGTCAAAGAAGCAACTAAGTTTTTACCTCTTGTAATTTCTCATCCTCTCCCCCTTTCATTCTTGGATCTCGGGGCGAGATCCTCTTGTAGTGTAGGAGAGTTGTGACAGCCTGATGCCGGCGTTCCAGAAGATTCCCCCTTCTATTTCGTTTCTGTCGTGTGATATTTTTATTTGTTGCATCATCATTTAGTTTGCATCGTCGCATCATGCATGGCATCTTGCATCGTCTGTCGTGTGTGGTGTTTTGAGTGTGTGAGCTTCGAGTGATCACCGAGTCTTAGTGCGATAGTAACTCCCCTCCTCTCCAATCTTATTTCGTTTTTGTGGTTTGCTAAAGTCTTCGTTTAAACCCCTTTTTAAAAGGGTTCGTCTTCTTTTTAATAAAAGTCCTTTTATTAAATGTGGGGGCAACCCTTGGGTTTTTATTTTAATTCTCCGTTTGTTTTATTTTAAAACCGTCTCATTTTATTTTCTCTTTTAAAGAGCTTTTATTTTATTCCTTAAATAAAAGAGGTTTCTTTTATTCTTCAAAAAAAGGTTTTGTTTTTGTTCTTTTAAAAAAATGCCAACCTATTTTAAAGTTGGGTTTATTTCTTTAAAAGGAGTAAAAGGCATTTTCTTCATTTTGTTAAAAACCTTTTTTTTTTCTTTATGTTTGTTTTTCTGATTTTTTTAGAAAGCAAAAGGTAAAGAGAGAGGAAAGGCCGAGCCTGTGGTCGAGTTGGGCAAGGCCCAGCAACCTCCAACCCTAGCGAGAGAAGGCGCTCCTCGTTCCCGATCCCCCTCCTGCCCGTGCGTCGTCTTCCAGCCCCCTCGGTCCCGCCTGCCCGCGCGCCGCCGCTGGCCTCGATCCCGCACGCCGCCCTCGCCCCTCGCTCCCGCCGCCAGCAGCCCTGCGCGCCCCGCTCACCTCCCGAGCCGCGCCGCCCCCGCCGTGCTTCCTTCCGCGCGCCGCCGGCTTGCCCCAGCCCGAGCAACCCCACGTCGAGGCCTCCCGCGTGCCGCCTCGCCCCTCTTCCCCGCCGGTGCGCCACGCCCTGTCGTTGTCGCTTGCTTCGCTCTCGCCGGCGCTCACCCTGGGCTCCATGCTCGCCGTGGTCGCCGCCCGAGCAGCGCCCCTCGACCTCACCCCTGTCATCGTCAGCGCGCCATGGCCTCGACGCGTCGTTGGTGCGCGCCCCGCACGTCAGCAGGCCGAGCCGCCCTAGCCGTTCTCGTGTTCCCTCGCCGTGCTGCATCCCCGCGTGCCGCCCATCGCCCTCGGCCTCGCCTGGTTCCCCGCCATGGACGCCGCCTCCGAGGCCCTCTGCTGCCGCCGCCCGCCTCTAGGCCGCCGGCGCCGCCCCGCACCCCGCGCCACCCCGTCGCCGTGCTTGCCTCCCGAGGCCCCTGTGTCACTGATGCTGCTTCTGCCATTGTTGTTGTTGCGCTGGTGCCGGGCCGTTGCTGCTTGCCTGCTGCTGCAGCTGGCGCTTGCTGTCCCTGCTTTTTGTTGTTGCTGTATTGTGCTGCTGCTGTTTGTCGTTGCTGCCTTTGCATAGCTGCAGCTGCTTGTTGCTGTTGCCGCTGCCTGCGTGCCGTGCTTGGTGTTGCCGCATGTTGCTATTGGCCGCTGCTGCTTGGAGATGCCTGCGCTGCTGCCGAGTGCTCGCGAGCGGCTAGCTTAGCTGTTGTTGTCGCCCCGCGCTCATGCTGTTGTTGTTGCCATGTGTCGCTGCTGCCAGCCAGCTGCTGCTGTTGTTGCTACCGTGATGCTGTTGATGTGGCTGCCGAGCTTGCTGTTGCCGCTGCACCGCTGTTGCTGCCCTGCTTGCCCGCCGATTCATGCATGCTGCTGCCTTGCCGTGGCGATTGCTAGTTGCTAGTTGATGTGCTTGCTTGCCGTAGATTGCCCGATGCTAGCCGATGCTTAGCTGCTGTGGCCTTGTTGTTGTTGCGTGTTGTTGTTAGTTGCTAGCTGCAGTTGTTGCTTACTAGATAGCTACCTTGCTGCTAGGTTGCTAGGTGTTGTAGCCGGTTGCTAGGCTAATTGCTAGTTGCTGGCGGTTGTCTGCTTTCGCTAGCCGTGTCGCTGTCGCTTGCCGTCGCCGCGTGCACCATCCCCGCCCGCCGTGGGTCGTCGACAAGATCGCGACGACCACGACGTCCTCGACGACCCCGGAAACGAGTTCGACTTCCTCGACGTCGCCGAAGACCCGTGATCGACTACCGACGCGAAGACCGTGCACCGACGACAAGAGAACGACTACCGTCGACGAGACCGTGTACGACTACTTCCACGACGTCCACGACGACCGTTGTTCCCCTTCAACGAACTGAACCGCTCCGTTGTGCACGCTCCGAAGGTATAACGTTAATACGTTGTCGTGTATCGTGTACAAGTGATGTATGTGTCACATCCCTGACCCCTTAAGTAAGTTAGCTTTGTGCTCATGTTTTCTTTGCATTGCATCTAGGAAATTCTCAACAAGAACAAAGTAAGTGGTGAAGGAAAATTCAACAAACCCTAGCCGCTTCTCAAATTAAAGGAAATTCAAACTAGTTAAAATCAATGAACCCAAAATGGCCTCAAGAAAACTTCAATCTTTCTGATAAATCATGAAAGTAATAAGCAATGAAGAAAACCTTTTTCTTGACACTTTAAGCATTTTAAATAATTGCAAAAAGCTACTGGTTTCAAGTTTTAAATTTGAAATCAGAAACTTTAAACTTTCAAAAATGTTGAAAACTTTGCGAATGGTTGGAAATATTCCAAAAAATATTCTGGTGTGTTTAAAATAGCTTTTACAAACTATTTGGGAGCTGAAATAAATAGCAAGTTAATGAAATAGCAAAACAAAAACAAATCAGAAAGAAAATGAGAAAAAAAACCTTACCCGACGCTCACCTGGCCCGGCCCATCTGCTCATGTCGTCTTCCTCCTCGCCAGTAGGAGCAGGAGGTGGACACGGCGTCGCCGCGCACCTCCACGCAGCTCCCTGGCTGCCTGGCCGCCGCTTCGCGCTGGCAAGCACGGGGATAACCTCCCCGAGCTCGTAGCTATCCGTTCCCCAGCTCATTCTCCCCCTCTGCCTCGTTTCGTTCTGCCGCCAATGGAGCCCGAGTAGAGCTCGAGCTCGCCGTCGTTCTACCCTACCCTTCTCCCTCCTGAGCCGCACAATAGGTCTGCCGCAACTCCCTGAAGCTTTCTAGCCACGAGCTCGACGCCGAGATGCAGTGAAACGACGAGATGCAGTTGTCTTCTTCCTCGGGTCACCGAAGCTCGTCGCCGGCGTTCTTCCTCTCCAGGCCGTCCCGAGCAAGCTAGCGCCACCACTTCACTCCTCGTGAGCTTGCGCATCTTTCCCCTAAGATCTCCCCGTTGATCCCCTCCTCTAGGCCTAGTTCCATCGGAGCCCGACGAGATCTGCCGCGGGAGCTCGTCGCCGGTAGCCCTCCGGTGATCAGCTCGTCCTTCTGAGGCCACCAGCAGCTTCAGGCCGTCGCGTAGATGCCGTAGGAGCTAAGTCCCGTGCGTAACTCCCTCTGTATCGAAGACCCCGATGACGCCCGAACCTTGGCCGCCGCCAAGCTCGTCGCCGGCGTCATCTCCGGCCAGATCAGCCCCAGCCAAATGCAAAAATGAACCCGTGGGAGAAGTGTCGTTCCTCTGGTGCTCTCCGCGCCGAGTTTGGCCCCCTGTGCGCCGTTTCCGAGCCCCTCCGACGTACTGGTGCTCGCCGGAGGCTCCCCGCCGGCGAGGACGACCTCGCCGCTGGTGGATCTCAGCTGGCCTGAGCCACTGACGTGTGGGGCCAGCCTCTGGGAGTTTAGAAATAATAAAAATAAAATCAAATAATTTGAGAAGTCACTAACATGTGGGTCCAGTGAGATTAATTAGCTAATTAAGTTTAATTTTAATCTAAAACTGACCAGAGACACTGACCAGTGGGTCCCACTGGTCAGGTTGGACTTTCAGCGGCCAGTTGGACCTGCTGATGTCATGCTGATGCAGTAAAGGGATTTTCCAGTATAAGAATAATTCCAGAAATGTTTAAAACTTCAAAAATTCATAGAAATTAATATGTAACTCCAATGAAAATAATTTATGTATGAAAAAGTATCAGAAAAATTCAAGGAATCTGAATATGTCATTTTCAAACATGTTTGAAAATGTTACAGAACCCAAACATGTAGATTAATGAATAAGTCAATTCTTATAAATACTTTATAAATGGATTATGGAAAATATTTAAATTTCACTATGATTGACATGATCAAATACTGTCCTAATTACAAACCAGCAACCTAACATGTCATTCCATGCATGTTAACATCAAGTTGATCTGAGCATCAGGTCGAATCAATTAAAATGGTATCCGAGAATACCTCGTTTGAAGTGATATTTGAATTTGATTCAAATCAACTTCAAACCTAATACATGTTAGTTATAATAGTATATCACCTTGCATTCTCATGCCATTCTCATGCATCATCTTGATTGCATATGCTTGATATTGATTGATGTCATTCCTTTCGGTAGGCTCCGCTCCGCCAGATTCCACCGAATATCCGTCTGACGGATATTGTCACTCCTCTGAGCAACAAGGCAAGCAACCATTTTGATCATTCTGATAAATCCCATGTTCTTGCTCCTGCACTTACTTATTGCATTAGGATCAAATGCTTCAACTGCTTTTGCCACGTTAGTTGAACCCACTTCCTTTGCATGACCTATCCTTGTCACAGTAAATAGCCAAACTTTGCAACCTAGCATACCTGGTAGTTGCTTGAGCCATGATGTGTCTTATCCTGCTATGCATGCTATGCTTAGAGTTGTGTATGGTCTGTCATCTGGGAGATGAACAGAATTGTGAGAATGTGCTCGGTAAGCAAAGGTTGTGTGTTGAACCTGATTTGGTAAAGGTACCGGCGAAAGGCTGTGTAGGAGTACATGGCGGGTTGTTTCATTGGAACCATCCTTAGGAACTGAGTTCCGTGTATGTAATCCAAGACTAGATACTACCACATGCTGGGCCCTGAAATATGACCCCGCTCGACTTATTAATCGCTTAGTACTCGGTCTAGGAGTTGCAAGTAGTTTCTGGTGTTTATAGTCATGCTGGAGGCCGTGCATGGTGCTGACCTGAGAGGTGGGATGTGATGCGGTAGGCAGTGGCACGGTGTACCAAGTGGCACCCGGATGGTGGGCTTGGGAACCCTACGCACATCATTTGGGGTCGTGGCGGAAACCTCGGCCGGACTTCCGTGTGGGTTACCCTCAAATAGGCGATAAACCCGGACTAGGTACTAGTGTGGTTAACGGTCGTGGCCGACTCCCTCGCTAGGCTTCCGCTTGAAGGTTGCCGAGGTGCATGACGTGCACATGGCGATAAGTGGCGAGAGCGTGTGTGACGAAGTACACCCCTGCAGGGTTATGATCTATTCGAATAGCCGCGTCCGCGGATATGGACTACTTGGAGACATATGTTGTTCATAGATAACTTCAATGGCTACTCATAAAATTGTCAAGATAAGCGTGAGTGTCGTGGACAGCAATTCCGTATGGAGACGGAATGATTCCATGATGGTGTATTGATTGTGGTGTTAGTGGACTCGTGTGCGAGAAATCAAGTTGTCAAAATTATTTTAAAAATGCAAGTTGTCTAGCCACGAGTCAAATGCTGGCTTTCCGCATGAAACCCCGCCATACCTTGTTGATACATTGCATGAGTAGTTAGTTATCCTAAAGTCTTGCTGAGTACCTCCGTACTCATGTTTGTTTAATAAATGTTGCAGAGGTTGCTAATGACCCTAACGGAGGGTTCTTCATAGACATCGACGACGACGAGTAGCCGGTGTCCCAGCTACGATCTGGCCCTAGGTTGGGTATGTAGTATAGTCAGGCCATGTGCCTTTTAGTTGCACCTGTCTGTACTCAGAAAGTTTTAAACTCTTCCGTTGGCTTGTAACTGAATGACTGCTATTATGGGTCGTGAGACCCTTACTGTGTAATATTATGTGTGTGGCTCTTCCGAGCCTCTTAAATAAAGCTTGTATGTTTATGGTTATGTTGTGATGCCATCGATGTATCTATACATATTGGTATGCCATGCGTACGTGTGTCGTACTTGATATGTATGGGGTTCGATTACCTAGCCGTGAACTTTAGTAGCACTCCTTACAGGGAAATGCCCCTTTGTGATCCAACGAGCCATGGTAGCTCGCTACTGCTCTGGACACATTGGTTGACCGGCATGTGTCCTTCTTAGCTGATGTGTCTGTCCCCTTTGGGTAAATGTCACGCAATGTAATGGAGTCCTTGTAGCTTGCTATGACTCGTCTACACTCGCTGGTGACCGACACCTGCTTTGTTGGGTCATGTATGCCTGTCCTTGTGCGGTACTGCCACTTTGGTTTATGACTAGACTTGTCGATCCGGGTTCTTTGACATTGGAATGCTAGCGACACAATTGCATACGTGAGTCAAAAGGCGCAAACGGTCCCGGCTAAGGTAAGGTTGCAGCCGTGGAGTTAACCGTGCGTGAGACCGCAAAGGGATGCGATGTGTTACAGGCTGGATTCCTATGACTTAGGATCGGGGTCCCGACAGTATCAATATATGTATGTATGCACCGTATGTTGCCCGTTGCCCGTTGTCTTCTTTCGTCGTGCCTCGACACATGGTAACCCGAGATACGGGATCACCCCATCTTTATTTAACGTTTCCGCACACGCTTCCAAATCGTGGCACCGATATCTCATTGAGTATCGGGATAGGTACGTTGTTGTGGCTTTGTCTCCGTTTTGCCGCCATGGTTCCCTCTCGCTCGCCGTGGCGACATATGCTTCTTTCCCTTCTTGCCGTGATGTGGTAACTCGCATGCCTGCCGCATTCATGGCATATACATCTTGTGTAGCGTGTTCTTGTGTCGTAGCTCGTTCTATGCTCCGCGTGTTAACCGACTAGGACATGTAGGATCATCGCTACACCCTTTCCATGTTAACAATAATTAAATATTGCGGTGTAAATAAACAGGAGTGAATTAAATAATTAATCGTGGAGTTTCATCGATATGTAACCCGTTGCATATCGAGCTTCATTTAATGTGTAGTGTTTGCGTGAGGTGAATTGCCATGCCATCCCTTGCATTTTGATCTGATCATGCATCATGGTAGGTTTTGCATCATGTTGTGCATCGTGTGGTGAATATCTGTGTTGATGTTTGTTTCCGGTTTGCTCCGTCTCGATAGAGTTCCACAAGCGTGTCGGAATGTGAGGACCCGTTCGACTACGTTGGTTCATCGACTTCTCAGAATTGTTCTACTTCCAAGCGGGATCTCAGGCAAGATGATCATTTCCCCAGATACCATTACTATCATTTCCATGCTAGTTTTATTGTTTCTATCGATTATGTCTCGTTGCCTACCACATGTTAAATATCAGCCTCTCAACAATGCCATGATAACCTTCAACCTGTTCGACCTAGCAAACCACTGATTGGCTATGTTACTGCTTGCTTAACCCTGTTGATAGTGTTGCTAGTTGCAGGTGCAGTCGCTTCCATGTGATAACATGGGTTCCTTCATATATCACCATTTTAATGCTATTTAATTTAATGCACCTATATACTTGGTAAAAGGTGGAAGGCTCGGCCTTTCTAGCCTGGTGTTTTGTTCCACCTTTGCCCCCTTAGTTTCCGGCTACCGGTGTTATGTTCCATAATTGAGCGCTCCTAACACGGTCGGGGTTGTTATGGGGACCCCCTTGATAATTCGTCTTAGATTAAAGCTGGTCTGGCAAGGCCCAACATTGGTACTACATTTGCCTAATCACCTAATAAATTGCATAGGGACTTTCCGGACCCCGAGGATAATTTAATCAACCCTCGGGCCAGTGCTCCTCATGAGTGTTGGTCCAAAACAGAGCACTGTGCGGGGCCACCGCGAGGAAACTCGAGGTTTGGCACTTGTACGCGTCGCTTATCCGTCGTGTCCTGAGAACGAGATACGCGGCTCCTATCGGGATCGTCGACACGCCGGGCGGCCTTGCTGGATTAGTTTTACCTTTGACGAGATATCTTGTGCATGGGGATTCCGGTGATGCTTTGGGTAATCTCAGAGTTGAGGTTTTCCACTAGGGAATCCGACGAGATCGCGAGCTTCGTGATTGAGGATTTCTATGCGGCTTCTGGTAATTTGTGATGGACTAGTTGGAGCACCCCTGCAGGATTAAATCTTTTCGGAAAGACGTGCCCGCGGTTATGTGGCAACGTGGAAACTTTGTTTAACACTGGTTCTAGATAACTTTAAGTTAACTTAATTAAAATATGCCAACTGTGTGCGTAACCGTGATTGTCTCTTTCGTGAGTTTCTTCTCCGATCGAGGACACGGTGGGGTTATGTGTGACGTAGGTAGGTGTTCTGGATCATTCATTTGATCATCAGTAGTTCATGTACGTTATGCGTAGATCTTCCCCCTCTTATTTCTTGTACTCGTAAGTTAGCCACCAAATATATGCTTAGCCGTTGCTGCACCTTCACCACTTAACCATGCCTCACCCATTAAGCTTTGCTAGTCTTGATACCTTTGGAAATGAGATTGCTGAGTCCCCTGTGGCTCACAGATTACTACAACACCAGTTGCAGGTACAGGTAAAAGGTTATATGATGCGAGCGCGTTGATTGTTCATTTGGAGTTGCTTCTTCTTCTTATTCTTCATCGATCTAGGATGGGTTCCAGGCCGGCAGCCTGGGATAGCAAGGATGGACGTCGTTCTTATTTTCTCATTTGTTTTCGTCCGTAGTCGGACCCTGCTCTTACTCTTGATGATTGTGTAATGTACTGATGTGACTCTGATGTAGCTTGTGGCGAGTGTAAGCCAACTCTGTATATATAACTCTTCTTTTCAGTACATGTACTTGTAACGATATCCATTCTTGCGACACGACGATATGCGCTTCTATCCCTGACGAGGCCTTCGTGCCAAATTGAGGATAGGGTCGCATCTTGGGCGTGACACATAGTGTTCTCTAGTGTCATCTCTCACCAAAGGAACATATGGTGGGTAAACAAATTACTATTGGACAATTCATGGAACATCGGATAGTTATGCGATTTTGATGGCAATGATCATGTGTATATAGGCATCACGTTCATAAGCAAATAGGCCAACTCTTGCCTGCACCTACTACTATTACTCCACACATCGAACACTATCCATCATGCATCTACATTATTAAGTAAAACAGAGTAATGCTTGGGGAATAATGACATGATGTAGACAAAGTAAACTCAATCAGTATGAATAAACCGTGTCGTTTTATCCTTAGTGGCAGCAACATAAAGACACAATTTGTCCCCTTCTGTCACTGGGGTATAGAAACTCGTCAGGTTGAACCCACTACAACGCACATCTACCACTGAAGAAAGATCGAACTACTTTGCCAAAACAATTCAATAGATCAGATAGATTTACAGAACTATGATGATCATGCAAATAAGAGAGATAATAATTCGGAGAAGACTCAAATACTTTTTACTAAAAATCTGAACATAAACCCACAATTCATCGGATCCCAACAAACGCACCATACAAAATAATTGCATTGGATAGATCAAAGCGAAGATGCGATGATCATTTTATTGAAGATCAAGAGAGAGAGAAAGATTGACATCTTGGTACTAACAACAGACACGTAGGTCTCAGGTGAACTACTCATACATCATCACAAGGGCACCGAGGTTGATGAAGAGGCCCACAATGATCGATCCCCCCTCCGACAGAGTGCCGGAACAGAGCTCTGGATGGGATAGCCATGGAACACAGACTTGCGACGGTGTAAAAAGTGTTTCGTGGATGCCTCTAGGATTTTTGTAATATTAGAGAATTTATAGGCTAGAGAAAGGGGCAAGAGGGGCCATAGGGATTCGACAAGGCATCAGGGCGGACTGACCCCCAGGGTGCTCCCTGTTGCCTTATGGGCTCCTTGTGGAGCTTGGTCACCCACTAGTATAGGGGGTCAGTCATAGTCCTTTAAATAAGTAAGAGTGTCAAACCCAATGAGGAGTGGAAGGAAATGACAAGCGGTTTTCAGCAAGGTAATTCCCGCATGCACTAAAATAGTGGTAACAAGTTGTTTGATAGCAAGATAATTGTAACAAGTGACAAGTAGAAATAGTAACAATAGGTGCAGCAAGGTAGTCCAATCCTTTTGGGGCAAAGGACATTCTAAAATAGGTTCTTATAATAGGTAAAACATTCCTGAGGGCACACGAGAATTTCATCTAGTCACTTTCGCCATGTTCGGTTAATTCGCGTTCGGTATTTTCATAATTTGATAAGTGGGTGGACTGGTGCTTGGGTGTTGTTTTTACTTGAACAAACCTCCCACTATGATTAACCCTCCTGCAAGCATCCACAACTACGAGAAAAGTTTTAATAATAAATTCTAACCATAGCATTAAACACAGGGATCCAAATCAACCCCTTATGACGTAGTGCATAGACTAGGATTTTTGAGCCAATAGAAATAAATACCCATAAGTGCACAAAGGCCCTGGTTTTATATAAAACCAAGAGAAGGAAACCCCACACAGACTAAGTAATTCAACAACAAATCAAACAGAAAATCTAGTGGAGATCCAACATTTTTAATGGAGGAAAAACAGAAACTTGAACACGAATTAATAATAATTGGGAAGAGAAGGGTTTTGAACTATTTGTAGGAAGAGGTTGAGAAGAAGAACTTGTTGGATCCAAACACACAATTCAACCACATGGCACAAGTCACTAACACTTCACACATTCAAACAACCAAGATGCAACAGAGAACACAAGATGAAATGATATGATGCCACAAGTGATGAACCAAACATAAGCTCTTATTCAAACTCACCAAGCCAAACTTGGAGGGTGTCATACAAGGAAATATTAAAACAAGGGAAGGTGGTGCACTGGGGCTGTTACAACTCTCCCACACTACAAGAGGATCTTGACCCGAGATCCAGGACTGGAATAACTCCGAGTATTCGGAACGGAGGAGGTCCTCGCGTTCCCACATGGCTTGTTTGTCTAAATGATGTGACCATTGAACTTTGAGGAACTTGATACACTTGTTGTGGGTCTTACGCTCAGTCTCTTCAGGAATTGCTATAGGATTATCATGGTAGGATAGGTCGGGTTGGAGATCAATATCTTGGAAATCAACTCTGCGCTCGGAAGTCTTGAAGCATCTCTGGAGCTGAGAGACGTGAAACATATCATGCACATTGGAGAAATTGGATGGAACTCTAACTGATATGCAAGATCACCTCTCTTGCGAACAACTTTGAAAGGACCAACAAAGAGAGGAGCTAGCTTTCCTTTGATGCCAAAGCACCGAGTGCCCTTCATGGGAGACACTTTGAGATACAAAAAATCATCGAGCTGAAAAGTCATGTCACGATGCTTGCTATCGTAGTAGCTCTTCTGACGGAACTCGGCTGCTTTGAGATTATCCAGAATGACATGACACATTTCTTCTACTTCAGCGATCGTGTCATTCCCAAGAATCTTACGCTCACTAGTCTCAGACCAATTGAGCGGGGTGCGACACTTCCTTCCATATAAAATCTCGAATGGAGCCTTGCCTGAGCTTGCTTGAAAGCTGTTGTTGTATGAGAACTCGGCAAACGGTAGGCAATATTTCCACTTCATGCCAAAAGAAATCACACAATCTCTGAGCATATCTTCAAGGATTTGATTGACTCTCTCAACTTGACCACTTGTCTGAGGATGGAAAGTTGTACTGAAACGGATCTTAGTACCCATCACAGTCTGAAAGGAATCCCAGAACTTGGAAGTAAAGAGGCTTCCATGATGTGAAGAAATGAGCATAGGAACACCATGCAAAGAGACTATCCCCAGAAAACAAGACCATTAACAACACTTGAGCAAGTCTTAGAGGCAGGACTAGGAACCTTTGTTTTACCGTTTATCATTCCACACGTGCATATGAGTTTTCCACTCAATCATATATTCCATGATCATAGCAGTTATAGCATGGAATATAAGCTTTTAATTATGAATATAAAAATATAATAATATCATAGTATTGCCTCTAGGGCATATTTGCAACAGTCTTCCACTTGCACTAGAGTCAATAATCTAGTTTACATAATATTTCTAACACCTATGGCTATCTGGTGTTGCTCATGCTTTGCCCATGGTAAAGCCTTCATGATCGGATCTCATACATTCAAATCTGAGTGAACCATGAAGACCTTCACAAAATCCTTCTCGACATACTGTCAAATAATGTGATATTTCCGCTCAATATGTGTGGTCTTTATGTGGGATCTTGGTTCCTTTGCTTGAGCAATGACATCACTATTATCGCAAAGAGTGCTATCGGATTCATTGCACTAGGTACCACACCAACTTCTTCCAAAAACTTCTTGATCCAGACTGTCTCCTTTAAACCTTCTAACACCGCAATATATTCTGCCTCTATTGTAGAATCTGGAACAATGTTCTGTTTGAAACTTTTAAAAACTACTGCACCATCATTTAGGGTATGAACATAGCCTGATTGAGATTTATAGTTATCTATATCAGCCATGAAACTAGCATCGGTGTAACCATTTACAATGAACTCTTCATCCCTGCTACTGCAACAAAAGACCTTCCAACGGCGCCAGAAATAGGCACGTCGACGGGAGAATACTTGGCTTGATCTTTCTGCTGCGGCTACGCCTTAAGGGACTTCCTAGGCAAGTGTGCAAAGGATTTCCCCCGTGGCCTTGGAGCCTTGCGTTGGTGTTCCCTCGAAGCGGAAAGGGTGATGTAGCGTAGCGGTGGTAAGTATTTCCCTCAGTTTGAGAACCAAGGTATCAATCCAGTGGAGGAGTATCTCAAGATCCTGCACAAACACAAAAATTTGCTCCCAACGCTATGAAGGGGTTGTCAATCCCTTATAGATTGTTTGCCAAGTGAGGACTGAAAGCAACAAAGTAACAAAGCAAAGTAAAAGCGGAGATGCAAACGATGGATGTGAATAGACCCGGGGGCCGTAGTGTTTACTAGTGGCTTCTCTCATGAAAGCAAGTAGACGGTGGGTGAACAAATTACTGTCGAGCAATTGATAGAACCGCGCAAAGTCGTGACGATATCTATGCAATGATTATTTCTATAGGTATCATGTCCAAAACAGGTCGACCGATACTGTCTGCATCTACTACTATTACTCCACACGTCGACCGCTATCCAGCATGCATCTAGTGTATTAAGTCCATAAGAACAGAGTAACGCCTTAAGCAAGATGACATGATGTAGAGGGACAATCTCAAACCAATGATGAAAGCCCCATCTTTTTACCCTTGATGGCAACTACTTGATGTGTGCCTTGCTGCCCATACTGTCACTGGGAAAGGTCACCACATGGCAGAACCCAAAACCAAGCACTTCTCCCATTGCAAGAATCATAGATCTAGTTGGCCAAACAAAACCCAAGACTCGGAGAGACTTACAAGGATATCAAATCATGCATATAAGAAATCAGCAAAGACTCAAATATAAATCATAGATAATATGATCACAAATCCACAATTCATCGGATCTCGACAAACACACCGTGAAAGAAGATTACATCGGATTGATCTCCATGAAGATCATGGAGAACTTTGTATTGAAGATCCAAGAGAGAGAAGAAGCCATCTAGCTACTAACTACGGACTCGTAGGTCTGAAGTGAACTACTCACGAGTCATTGGAGGGGCGATGATGATGATGATGAAGAAGCCCTCCAACTCCAAAGTCCCCTCCGGCAGGGTGCCGGGAAGGGTCTCCAGATGAGATCTCGCAGAAACAGAAGCTTGCGGCGGCGGAAAAGTATTTTCGAGGCTCCCCTAATTTTTTGCGGAGTATTTGGAAATTTATAGGCCAAAGATCTAGGTATGGGGGCGGCCAGGGAGGCCACAAGCCTGCCCACCGCCGCCTCCCCCTGGTGGCGGAGTGGGGGCTTGTGGGCTCACTGGAGCCCACCTGGCTTGGCCTAAAGGCCTCTTGACCTTCTTCCGTTCGGTAAAAAATAATTTCGAGGTTTTTCTTCCGTTTGGACTCCGTTCCAAAATCAGATCTGAAAAGAGTCAAAAACACGGAAAAAAACAGGAATTGGCACTTGGTACTGAATTAATAAGTTAGTCCCAAAAAAGATATAAAAGGTACATAAAACAACCAAAGAAGACAAGATAACAGCGTGAAACCATCAAAAATTATAGATACGTTTGAGACGTATCAATCCCTTCCATAGACAAGGAGTATGTGCTTTCTCCCTTTGAGGTAATTAAGAATATTTTTAACTATTTCCTAGTGATCCACCCTAGGATCACTTCGGTACCTACTACTAACACTTAGAGCATAAGAAAGACCTGGTCGTGTACATATCATAGCATACATGATCAATCCAAATGCCAAAGCATATGGTACTCCACTCATCTGTACTCTTTCATCAACTGTTTCTTGGGATTGATTTCTACTAAGTGTTGTGCCCCGTGACATTGGGAGAAAACCTTTCTTTGAATTCTCCATTTTAAGCATCTTTAAAACCTTAGCGCAATTAGACATCTTGATCTATCTGTATATATCTTTATGCCCAATATATATGTTGCCTCGCCTAAGTCTTTCACTGAAAATACACTCTTCAAATAGTCTTTTATTGTGCCAAGGAATTGTGTATCATTTCCAATTAACAATATGCCATCCACATATAGAATTAGAAAAGCTACACATCTTCCACTAAACTTCTTGTATACACAAAATTCTTCAAAGTTTTTAATTAACCCAAACTCTTTTACCACTTCATCAAAACTTCGATTCCAGCTCCTTGATGCTTGCTTCAAACTATACATAGATCTTTGAAGCTTACACACCCTTCTAGCATCCTTAGGATCGACAAAACCTTTTGGTTGTATCATGTATACATACTATTTTAAATATCCATTTAGAAATGAAGTTTTGTCATCCATCTGCCATATTTCATAATCAAAAAATGCAACAATATCCATTATTATTCGTACAAAGTCCAGCATAGCTACTGGTGAGAAAGTTTCGTCAAAAGCAACTCCCTCAATCTGCAAACCCTTTTGCAACTAGCCTTGCTTTATAGATAGTAGGATTACCATCCACATATGTTTTTATTTTGAAGATCAATTTACATTGTATGGGTTTCACATCATCTCGAGGATCAACCAAGTTCCAAACTTGATTCTCTTACATGGACTCCATTTCACATTTCATGACTTCCACCCATTCTTGTGAGCTAGGCACCACCATCACTTCTGTGCAGTGTGCGAGCAAGTCTTCTTCTAAGATAAACATTTCATTGCGAAACCATTCAGTAGGTTCAATAACTCTTCCTGACCTACGGTTAGGCTACACCCTTATTTGGAGTTTCTGCAACACTTGAAGTGACTTCACGTCCACTTGTGCGAACAATCTCTAGAACAGGTTCCTCTTCATTTTCCACAATCACTTTCGGAGATTTTGTAATCTCATTAAGTTGTACTATCCTACCACTTACTTATTTATCGAGAAACTCCTTCTCAAGAAAGTGTCCATTATTTGCGACAAACAGTTTGTCTTCGAACTTTTGGTAGAAGTAATACCCAATTTTTTCTTTGGAAAACATACAAAATAGCATCTGTTTACTTTGGGATTGAGTTTATTTGGTTGTAAACGCTTTACATAAGTCTCACATCCCAAAATCTTGCGATGCGACAAATTGGGTTTCTTCTCTTCCATAACTCATATGGTGTCGTCTCTATAGACTTAGAAGGTGCTCTTTTTAGTGTATATGTTAGTGTTTCAAGGGCATATCCCCAAAATGATAAAGGTAGATTGGTAAATGACATCATTGGCCTCACCATGTCTAACAAGATTCGGTTACGTTTCTCAGACACATCATTTATTTGAGGTGTTCCGGGAGGAGTAAGTTATGAAACTATTCCACAAACACTTAGATGTTTGCTAAACTGATGACTTAGATATTCTCCACCATGATCTGATCATACAAATTTTATCTTTTTGCCACGATGATTCTCTACTTCCTTATGAAATTCTTTGAATGTTTCAAATGTTTCAAACTTATGTTTCATTAAGTAAATATAACCATACCTACTTAAATCACCACTAAAGTCCACGAAGTATAAGTATCCATCGCGCGCAGGTGTACTCATCGGAGCACATACATCACTATGTATTATATCTGATAATTCAAGCGCCCATTCAGGATGACCAATGAATGGCGTTTTATTCATTTACCCATCAGACAATCTTTTCATGTATCAAATGATTCAAAATCAAACAATGTTAACACTCCATCTCTATGAAGTTTTTGCATGCATTTCTTTCCAATATGACCAAGACGGTAGTGCCACATATACGTGGTATTATCAATCTTCTTAAGATGTTTAGAATTAATGTTATAGACATCTTTCTCACATTCAAGATTCAAAATGAATAATCCACCTACGATATGTGCAAATCCATAAAACAATATCCGTATAATACATTGAACAACCGCTGTTCTCACACTTATAAGAATAATTGTCATTTATCAAACATGATCCAGAGATAATTTCCGTACAGAACTCCGGGCCAAATAAAAATTACTCAGATCTAATATAAATCCTGAAGGTAGACTTAAGGACATGACACTGATGGCTTGAGAAGCAATCTGATAACCCACAAGTATAGGGGATCGCCACAGTTTTCGAGGGTAGAGTATTCAACCCAAATTTATTGATTCGACTCAAGGGGAAGCCAAAGAATATTCTCAAGTATTAGAAGTTGAGTTGTCAATTCAACCACACCTGAAAGATTTAGTATTTGCAGCAAAGTATCAGTAGAAAAGTAGTATGATAGCAACAGTAGCAACAAAGTGACAGCAGTAGCAGCAGAGTAACAGTAACAACAGCAGAGTAACAGTAGTAGCAGTGGCAGCATAGTAACGTAGCAAGGACCAGTAGGAAAAACTCGTAGGCATTGGATCGGTGATGGATGATTATGCCGGATGCTATACATCATGCAACAGTTATAACACGGAGAGATAAGTAACTAGCTCCAGCTCGTCAATGTAATGTAGGCATGTATTCCGTATGTAGTCATACGTGCTTAGGGAAAAGAACTTGCATGACATCTATTGTCCATCCCTCCCGTGGCAGCGGGGTCCTAATGGAAACTATGGGATATTAAGGTTCTCCTTTTAATAAAGAACCGGACCAACGCATTAACACTTGGTGAATACATGAACTCCTCATACTATGCTCATCTCCGGGAGTGGTTCCGGCTATTGTCACTACGGGGTTGTCGGGTCATAAGACATAGTAGGTGACTACAACTTGCAAGATAGGATCAAGAACACACATATATTGGCGACAACATAATAGGTTCAGATCTGAAATCATGGCACTCAGGCCCTTGTGACAAGCATTTAAGCATGGCAAAGTAGTAGCAACATCAATCTCAGAACATAGTGGATACTAGGGATCAATCCTCGTCAAAACTAACTCGATTACATGATAGATCTCATCGAACCCATCACCGTCCAGCAAGCCTACGATGAGATTACTCACGAACGGTGAAGAGCATCATGGAATTGGCGATGAAGGAAGGTTGGTGATGACGATGGCGACGATCTCCCCTCTCCGGAGCCCAAAACGGACTCCAGGTCTGCCCTCCAGATGAAGAACAGGAGGTGGCGGCGCCTCCGTATCATCAAACGCGATGAACTCTTCTCCTTGATTTTTTTTCTGGGCGAGACAGACTAAATAGAGCTGAGATTGGAGGTGGTGGAGCATTGTGGGCCCCACAAGCCTGTGAGGCGCGGCCAGGGGGGGCCGCGCCTGGTGTGCTTGTGGGCTCCACGCTCCACTTCCTTCGCTGATTCTTGCGCCAGTATTTTTTATATATTCCACAAAAATTCTCCGTAAATTTTCAGGTCATTCCGAGAACTTTTATTTCTGCGCAAAAACAACACCATGGCAATTCTGCTGAAAACAACGTTAGTCCGGGTTAGTTCCATTCAAATCATGCAAATTAGAGTCCAAAACAAGGAGAAAAGAGTTCAGAAAAGTAGATACGATGGAGACGTATCACAATCCCATCACCATTTACAATGCACATCACAACTACATTCTTTCCTAGTTTGTGAACCTTCCGAAGTCCATGTGTCATGTTGCAAATGTGAGCAACCGAACCGGTATCAAATACCCATGACTTAGAATTTTTGCAAGTATAATATCAATAACATTAACTTGGTTAACTTTTATACCTTTACTAGAAGACAAGTTCTTCTTATCCGCCACATGTTTCAAGCAATTTCTTTTCCAGTGTCCCTTTTCCATGCAGTAGAAGCAAATTATCTCACAAGAAGCTCCCTTTTTGTTCCTTTTGGTGTTATGTTTCATTTTGAAACTTTTTATCTTGTTTACCATCAACTTTTGATGATTCTGCAATTTGTTCTTGTCGGTTTCGAGCATAGCTTCATGAAGTGAAGTAGTGATCAAATCATTTTATGGTGTCTTGGGAAAATCAATTTCCATTGCTTTTAAACTATGATAATAGTCTATAAGCCTATCACCTTGCTCACCAACTTCTCCTATTTTGCACTCATCTGATGCTTCAGTCATCTCATGAACTTCATTTGGTTCCTTGTGATAAAGAACTCTGAGTGCCTCGACAATCTCGACAATACTGAATCGTTCAAAATGATTTTATAACACTTGATCCAAACAAGATAGCATAATACTTTGGGATGTTTATATATGTGCCCTTGGTTCCTTAGGTCTACTCATTCGTCCCCATGCTCTTAAAATTTGCTCACTTTTCCCCACTCCCTTGTCCGAAACTCTCACAAATGGTCACAGCGGAGGATGTTGTCGGGGCAAACCATTGACTTTTAACTCTGACGAGTGGGGTCGCGCTGGACTATGTCGCCCATTGGACCTAACTAGTGAGGCCGTGTTGGAAGGTAGCGTTGTTTGATCATCGGGCATGATAGCCATGCGTGCGCCGCCACGCAGAATCCTGCTATGCATGCACGACATACCCAGGTAGTCCTGCTTGCATGCGCTGATGCGCGGCGCCATGAAGCACTAACCGAGCCGCTTTCCTCCACACGCTCCTCCACGAACGCAGGGACGGTCGCTGTCGTGAGTTCGTCTCTTCTCGCACGCCTGTCTCCTCCAATTAGAGCATCGTTCAGCCTTCTCGACCCACTCTCATCGATTCAGCGTGGCAATTAAAACTGGTTTTAGAGAGGCGTATCAATCGACGTGGCTCGTTTGAACATAGAAAATCCAGAGCGCGGTTGGTGCCCTTATTTAAACCACCCACCCCTCCATCTATTCTCCACACATCCATCTACGTCATGCCCTTCTCCTTTCTTCACCCAAATCTAGAGCACTCTCGAAGCGAGGCGAGGATGAAGTACTACGGTCCCACCTTCGAGCTGCCATCGACCCGGCCAGAGAGGAGGTAGCCCGCCAGCGTCATTGTGGAAACCACGCTCCGCGTCTGGGCGATCTCATGCTCTAGGGGTGCAAGGGAGTTACCCTAGTGGTTCCTCGGTGTAGGCTTCGCCCACCTCCCGGCGGGCTCACCGGTGATGTTCCGACTGGAGGACGTGCGAGCACTCCACCGACAGGGCTCCTCGTCAACTTCACCAACAGGTTTGATGTGTACTACCTCCTCAGCAAGGTGTTTTGGTGTGGGTGTGAGTTCATCGCATTCACCACCTACAACATCTTAACCAACTACGATAACACCTTCCCCATCCGCGACGGTATGCACAGCCTCCCCTACTACCTTGGCGAGGACATAATGGAGGAGCATCAGTGAAGATGGTGGTGAAGGCCCAGTCTCATAAAGCTTGTCTTGCCCTAGGGTGTTAGGGCTTTTTACAGATTTCTATCTTATATCGTTGGTTATACCGTGAACACTATATCTATGTTGGCATCCCCATCATGTATTATGTATGAACTATGTTATGCATGCTATTTTTATTTGTTATGTCGTTGGTCATCTGTGTTATGCTTGCTACTGTTATATGTCGTTGGTTGTACCCTTATTTGACGTGAGATAACACTAGATGGATATGGTGTTGTAGCTGAGCCCTGGACGGCTACATGTAAACTCTCTTCTAACATACCGATCACTTGATCATTTTTGTAACCTCTTCTTCTACTAAATCAATGAAAACTAGCAAGCGCTGAATATTTAAAAAAGAAATTTTGTCTAAAATATGGAAAAATGTCACTCCCTCAAAGTTGTGTGATATTTGTAATTTGGCTCTTATATTTTATTGGTTCCAAGTTTTGGCACGCATGGCTAATGCACTAGTTGAGGTGTCAAAAAGGAAACTAAAGCTAGAAAAATGAGCCATGTTGATGTTGAAAAGAAGAAGACAAAGAAGCTACATTTTTTGAATTGTTCGTAGCCATATATATTGTATGAACAAAAATAAGCTAATTTTTGAATAGTTTGTGACCATTTTGCATGATCAAAATAATTTTGGCTCTTATATTTTATTGGTTCCAAGTTTTGGCACGCACGGCTAATGCATAGTGTTAGAGCATATTTCTCCCTAAGTGGTTTTGGTGATTGATGACAATGCTTGTGCAGAATAATCGTGTGCATTGAGCATTTCAAATAATTCATGACTAGTCACAAGACGATTCGGAAAATATCAAAGACGGTTGCTTTCTACGTTTCTCTTTGGTGGATTTGAGTCGTAGGAAAGTCGTACTATTAAGAGGGGATCCGCTTTGGAAAGGTTAGGGTGGAATCAACACGTACACAATTCTATTGCTCCACCTTTCCCTCGCTTCAATGGAGATCCACCTTGTTTCTCCCTATCTATGCAAAGGACTAGCGGTAGTATCACTGGTGCCAGCGGTAGTAGCACAGGTACCAGCGGTAGTAGCACAGGTACCAGTGGTAGTACCGCTCTGTGGGCCGTAGTATTTTTTTACTACTGCTCTCTCGGACTTTTGCACAACTGCAGCCTCGGTGGTGGTAGGCACGGTAGTAATTTTTTACTACCGTGGTTGGTGAACCTACCGTGGGCTAGTACCGCTCCTAGCAGCGGTAGTACCGCTTTGCTCGGGCTATGAGTGGGCGGTAATGGTTGGATTCTTTCCCCCACTGTAAAAAGGGGTCTTCTTCTCCAAGAATGTTACCTCTTACCTCCCCAAGCTCCATTGTTGCTCCAAAGCTCATTTTTCGCCCGATCTCTCTCCCTAGCCAATCAAACTTGTTGATTTCCAAGGGATTGGTTGAGAAGGCCCTGATCTACACTTCCACCAAGAGATATTTGATCCCCCCCCCCACTAATCCTTTGCAGATCTTGTTACTCTTGGGTGTTTGACCACCCTAAACGGTTGAGGTCACCTTGGAGCCACATTCCATTGTGGTGAAGCTCTGTGGTCTTGTTGGGAGCCTCCAAGCTTGGTGTGGAGATTGCCCCAACCTTGTTTGCAAAGGTCCGGTTGCCGCCTTCAAGGGCACCACTAGTGGAATCACGGCATCTCGCATTGTGTGAGGGTGTGAGAAGAATACGGTGGCCCTAGTGGCTTCTTGGGGAGCATTGTGCCTCCACACCGCTCCAACGGAGACGTACTTCCTGTCAAAGGGAAGGAACTTCAGTAACACATCCTCGACTCCATCGGTTCCTCTTATGGTTATCTGTTACCTTTACTTTTTATTTATTAATTTTGTGGTGTATTCCTTGCTTGCTTTAGTTGTTGTTGTTCTTAGCATCATATAGGTGTTCATCTAGAGAACCTTTTTTTGCTAACCCTAATTTGTAGAGAAGAGCTACAAAGTGGTAGTTTTGTATTAACCCCCCCCCCCTCTAGTCAACCATATCGATCCTTTCAATTGGTATCAGAGCCACGTCTCTTTATTAAGGGTTTCACCACCTGAAGAGTATGGTTGACAACGGTGGGATTGGGCATGAAGTTCCCGAGGTCGTTGAGTTGAGTTCGATCACACGTAACGACTTTAATGAGGCTATGGCCTCACTCAAGACGTCCATGACGACCGAAGTCAAGTCCATGCTTAAAGAATTACTTGAGGGGATGAAGAATTCTCCTGAACCATTGCTTGTGGCTAAACCCACCACATCGGAGTCGGAGGCCAATTCCTAAAAGGAACCGGCTAAAGGTACTCGAACTTATTACCCTCTTGACAAGAATGGGACAGGAACATTTGCCTCAATTCCTCCTCCCCTGGTATATGGAGGACCGGTCCCTACACCGCTTATTAATAACCTTGGTCCTCCTCCTAAACTTGTTAAAGGTGATTTCGCTATTGGGTATTTTGCATCAAGTCTCATTTGAATCACAGCTCAATGAATCTTTGGAGAATCATCGAACAAGGCTTCTACCCACATGATCCAAACAACCTCACTCCTAGAGAAGAGGCGGACAATCAATACAATCATTCCGTGTTGTTCATCCTTCAGTCTGCAGTTCCTCCCAAATATCTATCTCACTTGCGCCCCTTCACCCGTGCAAAGGATTATTGGGAGCACATCATGGTGTTGTACAAGGGTAGCTCAAGCATTCAACGTGTAATGCCCCAAGTGTAGGTCTTTCCCTTTTTGTAACCTTCCTTGTGGGGCCACCTTGTCAGAGATTGTGATGCTATTATTTTGTGCCATGATTCCATGTGTGTTCCCTAGTGCTTACTTCACTTGCATGCATGCACTACATATCATCGCTTGCCATGTCTTATGTTTGTATGTCAGGATCATGCTTGCATAGGCTCTTACTAGGGGTGAGTAGTGGGTGTTATATTTCATGTGATCATGTGTTGTGTGCCTTGTGTAGAGTGTAGCATGTGTTAGCAAGTGCTCATTTATATGTTTCCCTTTCAAAACCAACCACCTTCTCCCCCCCTCTATTTTTCCCTATATAAAAATTTCACCTCTTTCTTTCCTTTAAAAATAATGCCCATGTGTTAGCTAGAATTGTGGTGGATGAGTATGTAAGTTGCTGGTTTTGTTGGGGTGTTTATAGGGGCATATATAATCACAAAACAGATCAAAATATTGCTGTTTTGTAAAATATCTAATTGCTCCTAAATTCTTGTTCTGATTTTTATAAAGTAAGGTTAGATTTTCCAAGTCCAGGGAGCTTCTTGTGTTTTTTTTGTCATGTGTTTACAACCTTGGGCATTTCTTTCTTCTCTTGTATTCCTGTTAAAAGGAAACTGCTTAGGGAGGGGTTTAATCTTTATATCTCGCCAAGTTGGGCTGCTTCCCGCGCAAGGTGTGGCCCATCTACTCCTCCCTCACGAGTAGAGGCCCAGAACCGCAGCTCCATCCTCCTCTCACGCCGTAGCTTTCCTCTGCAGCTTTCCGTCAGGTCGTGAGTGCACCTGTTGACGCCGTGAGGGCGCCAACGTCGAGGGGGACCCTTATAACCCGGGCGTCCGTGCCTCCCCTCTCCTCCTAGGGTTCCTCCTCTCCCCAGTCCGCCGCCGCCACCTCTTCTCCTCCTTCCCATCTCTCCTCCCGTCTACAGGAGGGTTCCTGTAGGGGTAGACCAAGCGGTGCAGCTCCTCGCCGGCGGACGCCTCGCTCCCGCCTCCGATCGCCGCCGTCACCATGTCCAGGAGCTCGGGGTGGATCCCCGCGATCCATTCCCGGCACTAGGAGCCCCGGGGACCGACTACTCCGCCGGATCCGTCCACGTCTACGGAGAGTTCCCGGTGCTCCTTCCCCTGCAGCGTTTCTTCAGTTCAGGAACAGCTACGCCGACGTCCTTCTTCCTCTCCAGCGCTCTCCCGTTGCAGATCGGCGCCCCCTCTTCCGGTTCTAGGTGACGACCGCCTCCTCCCTTCTCCATGGTTTAGATGGTGTGGTAGACGTGTGCTTCTCTGTTTACAGGAGAGGGCGACAGAGTTGTGTGTGTTTGTGGTGAGTTAGCACGGGTAGTTCGCTCGATGGGGAAAGGATCAGAGTAGTAACGCAGGGGCTTTTCCCTCTCCCGCAGGCAAGGTAGAGGCCGGGACAGAGATGCATCTCCGGTGACCTCCCTGTCCCAGATCGCAGGTGCAGGCCAGCAAGCAGATTCGAGGCATGTTACGTGGTTTTAGTCCCTTCCTCCGTCAGTCATTGCAGCGTAGCGTAGTGGTTGGTGTCTGGGGATGTTCCTGCGAGGTCCTGGGATCAAATCCCAGGGAATGCATCGCCCCTTTTGTTGTTTTTCTTCCCTGACGGTGGAATTCAGTAGCAGTGCAACTGCATATATCTCTGCTGAATAGACTTCCTGTCGAGTATGCCCTCTTAGCCCAGTGGTGTGAGCCCGGCTTGCACACCAGAGGCACAAGGGATCAAACCCCAGGGTGCCCTTTTATTCCATTTCTTTTCCCTGTTTTTGTTTCTTCTGTTTTTTTTTGCTCTTTTGCTTAGTTGAGGGTGGTGATGTAAGCATAGGTGGCAGAGGGCATGTTTATGTTTCCTTGCTGCCATATCATGGCCATTTGAGGACATGTGTGCTTGTGTTGTTGTGAGGGAGAGCTTGTAAGTAGGGTTAGTGTGATAGTGGTAGTGGTGAGTTGATGTGTGTGGGAGTTTGAGCTTGGGGTGGTGTGTGTGTGCAAGTATGTGTGTAACCCCATACACATGCTTGTGCAATTGCGCAAGCCTTGAAGTTTAAGCCTTGGAGGATATATATTGTGATGGGTGTGCATTAACTTGAGTTAGCACTAGTATAGATTGTGTGTGAGAACCTCACCCATAGTAAGGCATGAAGAGCATTGTTGTGCATATGACTTAGTAGTGTGTGGTGGTGTTGGATTCGTTTAGGGTGTGTAGCTATTGTAAGTTCTAATTAGTTCTAGTAGGACTAGCTTTGTGTCATGCTAGAGATGTGGGTGGTGTGGACCTTCCCACCTTGCAAGTGGTGCACCTCCTCATGGTTAATACGAGAGAGAGCATATTGAGTGTGTGGGGTTGGCTCATGTGTGTTGGTGTTGTTGATGTGCATGACACAAACATGGGGTTCAAACCCCCATGTCACTTTGTCATTGTGCACATAAGATTCACCTATGTATTAGTCATCTTAGAGGCATACCTTGTGGAATTGCATTTGCACTTTGTTGAAAGTTTGGGCCTTGTTCCCATGGTATAGATGGAGCCCAAGGGCATGGATTTTGTGTGTTAGTAGTAGGGGTTTATGCTCAACACCATAGTGGTGTCAAACACCTCTTGGGAACATGTGTGTGCAAACTATGCCTAGACAAAGTGGGCATGTGGCTGGAAAATTCCAGATTTTTTTGAACTCTGAAAATTTCACCAAGTCTGGAATGCTGAAAACATTTCCTTCCCCTGTAAATAAGGTTGTTCTGGTCATTATGTTGAGAAATGGACTTAGTTCAGTGATAGTGTTTTGAACCTGGTATGTTTGTGAAGCTTCCTGTAAATTTTCAAGTCATTTGGAGTCCATTATCTGGTGTTTTGATTGCTGTCAAAAAGCTTCAGAACAGAAACAGAAACTCAGGTGCAGGAATTTTCACTAAGTCCCTGAGAACTGATGGTTTTGGGAAAGTTTGTGGCCTTGTATCTTCTAGAGTTTAATTCCTTTTGCTGTGATTCTTGCTGGAGATGGTAGTATTCTTGGTTGGAAACATCCACATATATTATTTGTCATGTTTGAAGACCTGTAGCTATGTTGCATGTTGCTCTCAAACAGCTAAGATGCAGAAACTGGCAGATTGCGTAGTTTTGACTTCTTGTGCAAAGTTTGCGTTTAATTGTTGTTGGAGTGTTCTACCTTGCTCCATTCCATTCATGTTGGGTTAATATATGTCTTGGCAACCTGGGAACACCAGATTTGTGCCAATTGTGTGAGTGGTGATGAATCTTTCACGTAGGGCTTCATTTCGTGTTTCGTTGATTCCCGTTGATCCGTAGCTCCGTTTGCAAAGTTCTTTATATGGTTTTGCACCGTTTTTACGAGATGCATATGTTCATATCATTCCCATGCATGTCCAAATAGTTTAGTGCAAAGTTCTGTCCAGGAACTTGTTGTAGTTATTCTTGCTTGTGCTAGTGTTTGAAAATAGTGGTGCATGCTCAACTTTCATCTCATGCATCATGTGATTGTTGCATTTTGTGGTGCTGCTGTTCATTGGCTGTTATTCTTGTATTGGGTAGAACCGGGAGCGGAGACCGGATACGTGGAGTCAAGAGAGTACGTGCAGGACGATCCAGAACCATTCCAAACTGAGGATATCACAGGCAAGATGACATGACCTTGATCCCATATCTAGACTTGTTATGTTAGTTTCGATTCCACGTTGTTGCTCGCTGCCTACCACTGAAAATATATTGCCTCTTCATATGCCATGAGCCTAAAACACCTTACTTCTTCCTAGCAAACTTGCATGGCTAGGTAGGCTTGCTCAGCTACTAATGTTAGCATTGTTAGTTGCAGGTGATTATAACTCATGAGTTGTCATGAGCTTGATATCATTATCTTATTTTTTCTGTTATTATATCAATGTATCTATACACTTGGTAAATGACGGGAGGCCGAGCCTTTTGCTGGGTGTCTTGTTCCGTTATTGCCGCCTTAGTTACCGGTTACCGGTGTTTGATTCCATATTGATCGCTCCTAACACGTTCGGGGTTGTTATGGGACCCCCTTGATAAATCGCGTAGTGTTAAGGCTTGTCCGGCAGGACCCAACTTTGGTACTATTTGCTAATCACCTAATAATAATCTGCATAGGGAATAGCTACCCCGAGGATTCTAATCAACAACCCGGGCCAGTGCTCCTCATGAGTGTTGGTCCAAACTGGTCTGCCTGCGGGGCCACCACAAGGAAACTTGAGGTTTGGCACCTATAGCTAGTTCCATCCGGCGTGTCCTGAGACTGAGATACGCGGCTCTTATCGGGGTCGTCGACACGTCGGGAGGTCCTGCTAGTCTTGCCTTGCCTTAGCGGTATATCTTGCGTATAGGATTACCGGTGAAGCTTTGGTTTCCCCCATAGTTGAGGTTTTCCTCTAAGGAATCCGACGAGATCACGAGATTCATGATAGAGGATGCCTTTGCGGCCTGTGTTCGTTTGTGATGGACTAGTTGGAGCACCCCTGCAGGGTTTAATCTTTCGGAAAGCCGTGCCCCCGGTTATGTGGCAACTTGGAATATTTTGTTAACATCCGGTATTAGAGAACTTGAACATAAACTAATAAACATGCCAACTGAGTGCGTAACCATGACTGTCCCTTCAAAGATCTCTCTTCGATCGGGAACATGGAGGGGTTATGAATGACGTAGGTAGGTGTTCAGGATCACTTTCTGATCAAGTGTTCTCGATCGTTAGCATATACCACTGTCATTTTTCCCTTTTAGTAAGCTAGCCACTTATTCAATCTTAGGATGCAGCAGCCGGAAACACTTCATCCCTTCCTTACCCATTAACATGACTAGGTCTGGCACCAAGGTCTTAGATTGCTGAGTCCCCGTGGCTCACGGATTCCTCCGAAACTTCCAGCAGGTACAGGTACCCCAGAGGCAGAGGATCCCGACGGCACCCAGCTGGCATGGCAGTACGACGAGGAGACAGATCGCCTTTACGTGAACTATCCAGAGGACTGAGCCGTGGTCGTGATCGTGGGCCTGCAGCGGGTAGCATAGCATTTTCCTTGTTTTGTAGCCCGTACCGGAACTACATTGTTTGAATCTGCGTTGTACTCAGTATCTTTAATAAGAAGACAGTTGAATCCCAGATTGTCTACTATATTTATTTTTATGTGCTATGTTTACTTGCTTGCAAAACACTTAGATGCGCTTCTTTCCTATTCGGGGCCTCGACCCCCAGATCGGAAAGGACCGCATCTTGGTCGTTACACAACGGCCCAACTTTAAAGTGGTTCTAGATGAGGCCGATGAGTTTGTGATGCTAGAATATGAGCACCCCCGTGATATCTACCGAAGGGTGACTATACTTGTCGTTGCTCTCCAAGATCATGGGAGCAAGGATACGGATGACACTTGGATCAAGCGCAAGTTTCTTAAGGCCATCATGCCATTCAACAAAGCTATGTCCTCCGTCATTCGTCAAAGGCCGGATTTACACACCTGGACCTCAAGCAAAGTGTTGGATGAGTTCATTGCCATGAATATCATGAACAAGACCGCCGACAATGCTCTTGCTCATGTTCGATCGAAGAAAGCCTCACCCAACCTTGCCTTGAGATCCAAGGTCATTTCGGATGAAAAAGAGGAAGAGGAAGAAGAGGGCTTCCCGAAGACACAAAGTATGCTTATCACGAGCACATGACTCTTGCATCAAGGCAATTTTGGTGTAACAAGAGAAACTCAAGGCTCAACTTCTCCAAGAACAACTCAAGTGGGTCCAAGAACAAGAAACGAGTGAGGACATGCTACAATTGCGGCAATGTGAGTCACTTTTTGGCGAATTGTCCTTATGAGAAGAGGGAAGACAATAGGGGCAAGCTCATTTGCAAAGACAAAGCCAAGTCTTTCCCAAGCAAGAACATCTTCACCAAGAAGACTCCCCCAAGAGGTTTGGTGCCCATGAAGAGTGCACCTCCGATGATGACGAAGATGATACAGACCGTGAGGGGATGGCAACGGCTACCGTGGCCATTGCCACTTCCTCCACCAAGGTGTCTCTCTTCAACGCCACCAACGAGAACCGCATCGCCAAGTGCCTCATGGACAAAGGTATCAATAAGGTAACCCCCAACATCAAGACCACTATCACTACTTCTCCTTCATTGGTAGATTGTGTTGATGATAGTGAAGTAGTGGAGCTTGATGAGAATGAGTTTGACAAATTCATGTGTAAGATCAAAGGTGAATCCAAGAAGCACTTTGTTCCTCTTTTGGAACAACTTGGTGAGGCCAATGATCTCATTGAGACTCATCAGGATACTATCTCCAAGTTGGACGGACATAGTTGTGATTACGTCGATGAGATTGCGGAACTATCCATCGCTCTAGAGAAAGAGTGTGGTCTTAGTTTGGCTCTTGAGGAGTCACACAACGTTGATCATGCTAAATTGCAAAAATATCTTGATCATGCTATTGTTATTACCCGTGTGCTTAATTCCGAGAAAGTTTCACTTGGGGTTGTCCATGATAGACTCAAGGAGGAATTTAACACACTTGACAAGGCCCACAAGGTCTTGAAAGGTGTTCATTCCTCTCTTAAGGAGTATCACGATCAACTCCAAGTAAAACTAGCCAAGGAGATTTCTACTTGTCCTCCTTTTGTTCTAATTGATAATGCTTGTGCTACTAACCCTTGTTGTGAGCATGTGCATCTTGTGGAGGATAATGGCAAGTTGAAAGAACAACTTGAAAAGGGCCTTGTGTCATGCATCCAAGGCGAGAAGAATCTAAATGACCTTTTGAGTAATCAAAAGGAAGTTGTAGGAAAGAGGGACTTCGGTTTGCACCCAAGTCTAAGAAGAAAAAGAAGAACAAGACCAAGCTATCTCCCCCTCTCAAGGACATTTTTGTCAAATAGGGTGAGAGTACGCATAAGGAGATGAAGAACATGGAAGGGGGTGATAATGCCAAGAAGGGAAAAACCACCTCTACCAACGAAGCCAGTGACTTTAACCCCTCTTATGTTTTATGACGTGCTAGTGATGGGCATCTTTATGCCAAATTTGTTGGTTCTTGTTATGAGTACATTGAATGGGCTATTTGGGTTCCTAAGACCCTTGTTTCTAACATCAAAGTACCCATTCAAGAATGGATACCTAAATGCAAGCATTGATCTCTTGTAGGAGTTTGCTTCTGGTGGGGTGTCATGGTTGCTCGACAGTGGAGCCACAAATCATATGACCGGGAGCAAGGACTTTGTGGTGGATGTGCATACAATTCCATCTATGCCCACCCATGCCCAATTTGCTGATGCCTCAACATCTAAGGTAATGGGATTTGGCAAGGTGGTCATCTCTCAAGATTTATCTATAGAGAAGGTCATGCTTGTTGAGTCCCTTGCATACAATTTTCTTTCCATTCACCAACTTGCAATTATGGGCCTTGCCACATTCTTTAGTCTTGATACCTGGCCCTTTTGTGGAGCAAGACTCTTAAAGTAGCCTTTGTTGGACATGTCGAGAACGGTCTCTATGTGGTGAACTTTTCGGAGCGACCCACTAAGATCGCGATTTATATAATGGCTAAAGTTGATGTGGGTTGGCTTTGGCATCACTGGCTAGCTCATGTCAATATGATATCTTTGCAAAGTATCCTCAAAGGGGATCACGTTCGTGGACTAACAAATGTGAGTTTTCCCTGAGACCGTGTTTGAAGTGCTTCTATTGAAGGGAAGCTTCATAAAATGGCTCACCGTCCCACGACTATCATTTACTCTAAAAGGACCTTTGAGCTCCTTCACATGGATCTCTTTGGTCCTGCATCTTTTGATAGTCTTGGGGGAAGAAAGTATTGATTGGTAATTGTGGATGACTACTCAAGATACACTTGGGTATACTTCTTCAAGAGGAAGAACGAGACTCAACAAACCGTCACCGACTTTGCTAATGAAGCTCAACGTCAACATGAAGCAAAGATATTGATGATTACAAGTGACAACGGCACCGAGTTCAAGAACTACACCTTGGATGAGTTCCTTAGTGACGAGGGGATCAAGCACCATTATTCGGCACCCTATACCCCTCAACAAAATGGTGTGGCGGAGAGGAAGAACTCGACGTTGATGGACGCAGCAAGAACCATGATGGCGGAGTTCAAATCTCCGTACAACTTTTGGGCCAAAGCCATTAACACTGCATGACATGCATCCAATCGGCTCTACCTCCACAAAGGCTTGAACAAGACTCCATATGAGATTCTTACCGGGAACAAGCCCAACCTCAAGTACTTCCGGGTGTTCGGTTGTAAGTGTTTCATTCTCAAGAAAGGTGTTCATTTGTCTAAATTCGAAGCTAGAGGTCATGAGGGCATATTTGTTGGTTACGCTACAAACTCTCATGCTTACCGTGTTCTCAACAAGTCCACCGGACTCATTGAAGAGACGTGCTACGTAGAGTTTGATGAAAATAATGGCTCCCAAGTGGAGCAAAGTGGTCTTTGTGATGTAGGTGATGAAATTCCTCCTCAATCCATAAGAAGAACGGGGATTGGTCAAATACTCCCCATTGAGGAACCCCTTGTGGTCGAAGGAGAAGGAGAATGCTCTACTCAAGTGGAGCCATCACCTTAGCTAGTCCCACACGCTTCCGAAGAACAAAATGAAGGCCCTCAACCTGTTGAACAAGATCAAGGGCAAGATCAACCTCATGAGGATGGTGTTGCACCAAATGATGTCCATGATCATGCTCAAGACTCCAAGTTTGCTCAAGATCAAGTGCAACCACAAGATCAAGGGCAAGCCAGTAAGCAAGCTTGAGACGGTGCTCAAGATGATCAAAATGACGATCCTCAATTAACTAGTGAGGAACTCTTAGAGCGTTGCGCTGTCAAAGTGGCTTCCAAGCTCCAGCATCGACAACATATCTTGGAAAATGTTCTTGGAAGCTTCAATAAGGGGGTAACTACTTGTCAACAATTATAAAACTTCTGTATGCATCATGCATTTGTTTCTTGTGTTGAACCCCAAAAGGTACATGAAGCGTTCGATGATGAGGATTGGCTTGAAGCCATGCATGATGAACTTAACAACTTCGAGCGCAATCAAGTTTGGGAATTAGTGCCAAGGCCAACAGAGGAACATAATGTCATTGGAACCAAATGGATCTTCAAGAAAAAGCAAGATGCAAATGGTGTTGTTGTTTGAAACAAGGCAAGACTGGTGGCTCGAGGCTACTCCCAAGTCGAGGGTATCGACTATGGTGAAACCTTTGCCCTTGTTTCTCGTCTTGAATCTATTCGCATGCTGCTTGCATTTGCTTCTCATCATGATTTCAAATTGCAACAAATGAATGTGAAGAGTGCATTACTTAATGGTCCCTTAAGTGAGTTGGTATATGTCAAACAACTCCTGGGATTTGAGGATCCCAAGTTCCCCACTCATGTATACAAACTCAAGAAGGCTCTCTACGGCCTTAAACAAGCCCCACGTGTGTGGTATGAGTACCATACCGAGTTGTTGCAAGATCGTGGGTTTGAAATTGGGAAAATTGACCCCACCCTTTTTACCAAAAAGGTCAAAGGGGATTTGTTCATATGCAAACTATATGTTGATGATATTATATTTGGTTCTCCTAAGAAATCTTTCAATGAAGAGTTTGCTTCACTAGTGACCAAGAAGTCTGAGATGTCTATTATGGGAGAGTTGAAGTTCTTTCTTGGATCCAGAATCAAGCAAGGAAGAGAAGGAACGTTCATCAAACAAGTCAAGTACATTCAAGACATGCTCAAGAGGTTTGAGCTAGAGGACGTCAAGCCGGTCAAATTTCTGATGGGGAACGTCGCATGGGAAACAAAAAAAATTCATACGCACACGCAATACCTATCCATGGTAATGATCATCTACGAGAGGGGAGAGTGAATCTACATACCCTTTTAGATCGCTAAGAGGAAGTGTATATAACGCGATTTATGTAGTGGAACATCTTTGTGATCCAAATTGCAACCTGTCCCGCGATGTCATCACGATCTGTCCCGCGATCCCATCCCGATCTAATGCCGAACGAACGACACCTCCGCGTTTAGCACACGTACAGCTCGATAACGATGCCCGCCTTCTTAATCCAGCAAGAGGGGCGGAGAGGTAGAAGAGTTCTCCAGCACGGTGGCATGGTGGTGGTGGTGAACTAATCCAGCAGGGCTTCGCCTAAGCACCGCCGAACTAGACTAGAGGAGAAAGAGATCTAGAGAGAAGTAGAGGGAGCACGTGGCAATTAGGGTTAGCCCTCACCTCTAAAACCTCTAGTATATATAGGAGGGAGGGAGAAGAGGAGGCAGCCTCAAACCCTCATTGTTTGGCTGAAATTGGAGGTGGAGGAGTCCTAATCCCATCCTACTAGGAGTAGGATTCCTCCTCTCCACTTGGAAACCCTTTCCACCTTTTCCACCTTTGGGTTTCTTTCCTTCCCACCTCCAATCCGCCTTGGGCTTTAGTGGAGGCTTCGGCCAGCCCACTAAGGGCTGATCCACATCCTTCCACAGCCCATGAGACCCTTTGGGGTGGGTGGTCCCACCTGGTGGACCCCCGGAACCCATTCGTCACTCCCGGTACACTGCCGGAAATGCCCGAAACTTTTCCGGAGTTCAAAACCCACTTTCCTATATATCAATCTTTACCTCCGAACCATTCCGGAGCTCCTCGTGATGTCCAGGATCTCATCCAGGACTCCAAAAAACTTTCGGTTACCAAACACACATAACTAAATAATACCGAAACGTCACCAAACCTTAAGTGTGCAGATCCTGCGGGTTCGAGAACTATCCAGACATGACCTGAGACACTCCCGAGTCAATAACCAATAGCGGGACCTGGATATCCGTATTGGCTCCTACATGTTCTACAAAGATCTCTATCGGTTGAACCTCTATGTCAAGGATTCAGTTAATTCCGTATGATGTTCCCTTTGTCCTTCGGTATGTTACTTGCCCGAGATTCAATCATCTGTATCTCCATACCTAGTTCAATATCATTACCGGCAAGTCTCTTTACTCGTTCCGTAATACAATATCCCATAACTAAATCCTTAGTCACATTTCTTGCAAGGCTTGTTGTGATGTTGTATTACCGAGTGGGCCCGGAGATACCTCTCCGTCACACGGAGTGACAAATCCCAGTCTTGATCCATGCCAACCCCATAGACACCTTTGGAGATACCTGAGAGCAGCTTTATAGTCACCCAGTAACGTTGCGACGTTTGATGCACACAAGGTATTCCTCCAGTGTCCGGGAGTTGCATGATCTCCTGGTCATAGGAACAGATACATCGACATGCAGAAAACAGTAGCAATAAACTGACACGATCATATGCTACGTTTATAGTTTGGGTCTTGTCCATCACATCATTCTCCTAATGATGTGATCCCGTTATCAAGTGACAACACTTGCCTATGGCCGGGAAACCTTGACCATCTTTGATCAACGAGCTAGTCAACTAGAGGCTCACTAGGGACAGTGTGTTGTCTATGTATCCACACATGTACTTGAGTTTCCAATCAATACAATTCTAGCATGGATAATAAACAATTATCATGAACAAGGAAATATAATAATAACCAATTTATTATTGTCTCTAGGGCATATTTCCAACAGTCTCCCACTTGCACTAGAGTCAATAATCTAGTTCACATAACTATGTGATTGTAATGAATCTAACACCCATACAGTTCTGGGGTTCGATCATGTCTTGCTTCTGAGAGAGGTTTTTAGTCAACGGATCTGAACCTTTCAGATATGTGTGTGCTTTACAAATCTCTATGTCATCCTATAGATGCTGCTACTACGCACCATTTGGAACTATTCCAAATGACTGCTCCACTATACGAATCCGGTTTACTACACAGAGTTATTCGGATTAGTGTCAAAGCTTGCATCGACGTAACCCTTTACGATGAACTCTTTAATCACCTCCATAATCGAGAAAATTACTTAGTCCACTAGTTACTAAGGATAACTTTGATCGTTGTTCAGTGATTCAATCCTGGATCACTCTTTGCACCCCTTGACAGACCCATGGCAAGGCACACATCAGGTGCGGTACACAGCATGGCATACCTTAGAGCCTACGGCTAAGTCATAGGGGTCGACCTTCGTCCTTTATCTTTCTTCTGCCATGGTCGGGCTTTGTGTCTTACTCAAATTCACACCTTACAACACAACCAAGAACTCCTTCTTTGCTGATCTATTTTGAACTCCTTCAAAAACTTGTCAAGGCATGCATTTCATGAAAGTTCTATTAAGCGTTTTGATCTATCTCTATAGATCTTGATGCTCAATATTCAAGTAGCTCTATCCAGGTTTTCCTTTGAAAAACTCCTTTCAAACAACCCTTTATGCTTTCCAGAAATTCTACATTACTTCCGATCAATACTATGTCAACCACATATACTTAGCAGAAATTCTATAGTGCTCCCACTCACTTCTTTGGAAATACAAGTTTCTCATAAACCTTGTATAAACCCAAAAGCTTTGTTCATCTCATAAAAGTGTATATTCCAACTCCGAGATGCTTGCACCAGTCCATAGAAGGATCGCTGGAGATTGGATACTTGTTCGCATCCTTAGGATCGACAAAACCTTCTAGTTGTATCACATACAACCTTTCCTCAAGGAAACCATCGAGGAAACAATGTTTTGACATCCTATGTGCAATATTTCATAAATAATGCAACAACTGCTAACATAATACCAACAGACTATTAGCATTGCTACGAGTGAGAAATTCTCATCATAGTGAACTCTTTGAACTTGTCGGAAACATCTTTGCAACAAGTCGAGCTTTCTTAATGGTGACTTTTCACCATCATTGTTTGTCTTCCTCTTAAACATTCATCTGTACTTAATAGTCTTACGACCATCAAGTAGTTCTTCCAAAGTCTACACTTTGTTTTCATACATGGATCCTCTCTCGGATTATATGGCCTCCAGCCATTTGCCGGAATCCGGGCCCACCATCGCTTCTCCATAGCTCGTAGGTTCATTGTTGTCCAACAACATGACCTCCAAGACAGGGTTACTGTACCACTCTGTAGCAGTACGTGACCTTGTCGACCTACGAGGTTTGTAGTAACTTGATCCGAAGTTTCATGATCACTATCATTAGCTTCCACTTCAATTGGTGTAGGCGCCACAGGAACAACTTCATGCGCCCTGCTACAATCTGGTTGAAGTGACGGTTCAATAACCTCAGCAAGTTTCCACCATCCTCCCACTCAATTCCTTCGAGAGAAAAATTTCCTCGAGAAAGGACCCGTTTCTAGAAACAAACACTTTGCTTCAGGATCTGAGATAGGAGATGTACCCAACTGTTTTGGGTATCCTATGAATATGCATTTATCCGCTTTGCGTTCGAGCTTATCAAACTAAAACTTTTTCACATAAGTGTCGTAGCCCCAAACTTTTATGAAAGGACAGCTTAGGTTTCTCCAAACCATAGTTCATACATTGTCATCTCAACGGAATTATGTGGTGCCCTATTTAAAGTGAATGCGGTTGACTCTAATGCCTAACCCAAAACGATAGTGGTATTTCGATAAGAGACATCATAGTATGCACTATATCCAATAGGGCGCAGCTATGACGTTTGGACACATCATCACACTATGGTGCTCCAGGTGGCATGAGTTGCGAAACAATTTCCACATTGTCTTAACTGTGTACCAAACTCGCAACTCAGATATTCATCTATATGATCATATCATAGACATTTTATCCTCTTGTCACGTCGATCTTCACTCTAAAATAGCTTGAAATTTTCAATATTCCAGACTTGTGATTCATCAAGAAAATAATCCTCTATCTACTAAAATTGTCAGTGAAGTAAGAACATAACAATATCCACTGCGTGCCTCAGCACTCATTGGACAACAGACATCAAAATGAATTACTTCCAACAAGTTACTTTCTTGTTCCATCTCACTGGAAAAATGAGGCCTTCAGTCATCTTGCGCATGTGGTATGATTTGCATGCCTCAAGTGATTCAAAATCAAGTGAGTCCAAACGATCCATCTACATGGAGTTTCTTCATGCGTTTATACCAATAGGCATTGTTTGCATTTCTCAAACGTTTCAAAAATGAGTGAGTACAAAGATACATCAGCATCAAGCTCCTTCATACATTTTATACCAATATAACTCAAGCGGCAGTGCCACAAGTAATTGGTACTATCATTACTACTTTGTATCTTTTGGCGTTAATATTATGGACATGTGTACCACTACGATCGAGATTCAATAAACCATTGAAGGTATTTATTCAAGCAAATAGAATAAGCATTATTCTCTTTAAATGAATAATCGTATTTCAATAAAACACGATATAATCATGTTCATGCTCAACGCAAACACCAAATAACAATTATTTAGGTTTAACACTAATCCGATGGTAGAGGGAGTGTGCGATGTTTGATCACATCAACCTTGGAAACACTTCCAACACATATCGTCACCTCGCCTTCAGCTAGTCTCCGCTTATTCCGTAGCTTTTATTTCCAGTTACTAACACTTAGCAACCGAACCGGTATCCAATACCCTCGTGCTACTAGGAGTACTAGTAAAGTACACATCAATATCATGTATATCCAATATACTTCTGTCAACTTTGCCAGCCTTCTCATCTACCAAGTATCTAGGGTAGTTCCTCTTCAGTGACTGTTCCCCTCATTACAGAAGCACTTAGTCTCGGGTTTGGGTTCAACCTTGGGTGTCTTCACTAGAGTAGCAAATGGTTTTCCATTTCATGAAGTATCCCTTCTTGCCCTTGCCCTTATTGAAACTACTGGTTTTACTAACCATCAACAATTGATGCTCCTTTTTGATTTCTACTTTCGCGGTGTCAAACATCACGAATAGCTCAAAGGTCATCATATCTATCCCTGATCTGTTATAGTTCATCGCGAAGCTCTAGTAGCTTGGTGGCAGTGACTTTGGAGAACCATCACTATCTCATTTGGAAGATTAACTCCCACTCGATTCACGCGATTGTAACACTCAGACAATCTGAGCACATGCTCAATGATTGAGCTTTTCTCCCTTACTTTGTAGACAAAGAATCTTGTCGGAGGTCTCATACCTCTCAACAAGGGCATGAGCATGAAATCCCAATTTCATCTCTTTGAACATCTCATATGTTCCGTGACGTTCAAAACGTCTTTGGCGGCTCAATTCTAAGCCGTTAAGCATTACGCACTGAACTATCACCTAGTCATCAGAAACGTGTATGTCAGATGTTCGCAACATCCACAGACAATGCTCGAGGTTCAGCACACCGAGTGGTGCATTAAGGACATAAGCCTTCCGCGCAGCAATGAGGACAATCCTCAATTTACGAACCCAGTCTGCATAATTGCTACTATCATCTTTAAACTAAATTTTCTTTAGGAACATATCAAAAACAGTAGAGCTACAACGCAAGCTACAACATAATTTGCAAAGACCTTTTGACTATGTTCATGATAATTGAGTTTATCTAATCATATTACTAATAACTCCCACTCAAATAGACATCCTTCTAGTTATTCGAGTGGAGCAAGATCCAAATCCACTAACTCAAGTCCGATCATCACGTGAGTTGAGTATAGTTTCAGTGGTGAACATCTCCATGTTGATCATATCAACTATATGATTCATGCTCGACCTTTCGGTCTCTTGTGTTCCGAGGCCATGTCTGTACATGCTAGACTCGTCAAGTTAACCCGAGTGTTCCGCGTGTGCAACTGTTTTGCATCGTATGTGAATGTTGAGTCTATCGCACCCGATCATCATGTGGTGTCTCAAAACGACAAACTGTCACAACGGTGCACAGTCGGGGAGAACACAATTTTACCTTGAAATTTTAGTGAGGGATCACCTTATAATTCTACCGTCGTTCTAAGCAAAATAAGGTGCATAAAAGGATTAACATCACATCCATATCATAAGTGACATGATATGGCCATGAACTTGTGCTTCTTTATCTCCATCACCAAAGCACCGACATGATCTTCATCGTCACCGCCGCCGCACCATGATCTCCATCATCATGCCGCCATCGAGGTTGTCCCGCTATCTATGCTATTACTACTAAAGCTACCACCTAGCGATATGGTAAAAGCATCTGCAAGCACAAACGTTAGTTTAAAGACAACCCTATGGCTCTTGCCAGTTGTCGTAGCATCGACGTGCAAGTCGATATTTAACTATTACAACATGATCATCTCATACATCCAATGTATCATATCATGTCTTTGCCATATCACGTCACATGCATACCCTACAAAAACAAGTTAGACGTCCACTAATTTGTTGTTGCATGTTTTACGTAGCTGCTATGGGTATCTACTATGATCGCATCTTACTTACGCAAAGGCACAACAGTGATATGAAAATTGCTATAACCTTCTCCAAGGACCGCCTCGGTCAAATCCGATTCAACTAAAGTTGAAGAAATAGACACTCGCCAGTCATCTTTATGCAACAAGTTGCATGTCAGTCGATGAAACCGGTCCCTCATAAACGTACGAGTAAAGTTGGTCCGGCCCGCTTCAATCCAACAATACCGCCGAATCAAGAAAAGACTAAGGATGGAAGCAAATTGAACATCAACGCCCACAAACTCTTTTGTGTTCTACTCGAGATATCATTTACGCATGAACCTAGCTCATGATGCCACTGATGGGGAATGTCGCATGGGAAACAAAAAAAATCATATGCACGCGCAATACATATCCATGGTGATGATCATCCACGAGAGGGGAGAGTGAATCTACATACCCTTTTAGATCGCTAAGAGGAAGTGTATATAACGCGGTTGGTGTAGTGGAACATCTTCGCGATCCAAATCACAACCTCTCCCGCGATCTCATCACAATCCGTCCTGCGATCCCATCCCGATCCATCCCGATCTAGTGTCGAACGGACGACACCTCCGCGTTCAGCACACGTACAGCTCGATGACGATCCCCTCCTTCTTGATCCAGCAAGAGGGGCGGAGAGGTAGAAGAGTTCTCCAGCACGGTGGTGTGGTGGTGGTGGTGGTGCACTAATCCAGCAAGGCTTCGCCTAAGCACCGCCGAACTAGACTAGAGGAGAAACAGATCTAGAGAGCAATAGAGGGAGCACGTGGAAATTAGGGTTAGCCCTCACCTCTAAAATCTCTAGTATATATAGGAGGGAGGGAGGGAGAGGAGGAGGCAGCCTCAAACCCTCAAGGTTTGGCCGAAATTGGAGGTGGAGGAGTCCTAATCCAATCCTGCTAGGAGTAGGATTCCTCCTCTCCACTTGGAAACCCTTTCCACCTTTTCCACATTTGGGTTTCTTTCCTTCCCACCTCCAATCCGCCTTGGGATTTAGTGGAGGCTTCGGCCAGCCCACTAAGGGCTGGTCCACATCCTCCCACAGCCCATGAGACCCTTTGGGGTGGGTGGGCCCACCTGGTGGACCCCCGGAACCCATTCGTCACTCCCGGTATACTGTCGGAAATGTCCGAAACTTTTCCGGAGTTCAAAACCCACTTTCCTATATATCAACCTTAACCTCCGGACCATTCTGGAGCTCCTCGTGATGTCCGGGGTCTCATCCAGGACTCGAAAAAACTTTCGGTTACCAAACACACATAAGTCAATAATACCAAAATGTCACCGAACCTTAAGTGTGCAGACCCTGTGGGTTCGAGAACTATGCAGACATGACATGAGACACTCCCCGGTCAATAACCAATAGCAGGACCTGGATGTCCAAATTGGATCCTACATATTCTACGCAGATCTCTATCGGTTAAACCTCTATGTCAAGGATTCAATTAATCCCGTATGATGTTCCCTTTGTCCTTCGGTATGTTACTTGCCCGAGATTCGATCGTCGGTATCTCCATACCTAGTTCAATATCGTTACCGGCAAGTCTCTTTACTCGTTCCGTAATAGAAGATCCCGTAAGTAACTCCTTAGTCACATTGCTTGCAAGGCTTGTTGTGATGTTGTATTACCGAGTGGGGCCCGAGATACCTCTTCGTCACCCCGAGTGACAAATCCCAGTCTTGATCCATGCCAACCCAACAGACACCTTTGGAGATACCTGTAGAGCACCTTTATAGTCACCCAGTAACGTTGCGACATTTGATACACGCAAGGTATTCCTCCGGTGTCCGGGAGTTGCATGATCTCATGGTAATAGGAACAAATACATTGACATGCAGAAAAAAGAATAGCAATAAACTGACACGATCATATGCTACGTTTATAGTTTGGGTCTTGTCCATCACATCATTCTCCTAATGATGTGATCCCGTTATCAAGTGACAACACTTGCCTATGGCCAGGAAACCTTGACCATCTTTGATCAAAGAGCTAGTCAACTAGAGGCTCACTAGGAACAGTGTGTTGTCTATGTAGCCACACATGTATTTGAGTTTCCAATCAATACAATTCTAGCATGGATAATAAACGATTATCATGAACAAGGAAATATAATAATAACCAATTTATTATTGTCTCTAGGGCATATTTCCAACAATTTCCCATGCCAACCAAATGCAAGCTTGGCAATGTTCCTGATGGTAAAGCAGTGGATCAAATGGTATATCGCTCCATGATTGGATCCTTGCTTTACCTTTGTGCATCTAGACTAGATATCATGTTGAGTGTCGGAATTCGTGCATGGTTTCCATCCGCACCAAAGGAAAGCCATTATGCGACAGTCAAATGAATCTTTTGATATTTGGCTCATACCCCAAACTTTGGCTTATGGTACCCCAAAGGAGCAAGCTTTAATCTAGTAGGTTACTCTGACTCAGATTGGGCTGGGGACTGTGTCGGGTGGAAGTCAACATTTGGAGGATGCCAATTCCTTGGTCGCTCTTTGGTAAGTTGGTCTTCGAAGAAGCAAAACTGTATGTCACTTTCTTCCAGCGAGGCCGAGTATGTAGGTGCCGCAAGCTATTGTGCTCAATTACTATGGATGGGGAAAACTTTAAAGGATTACGATCTCACTTGTGACAAAGTGCCTCTTCTATGTGACAATGAAAGTGCCATCAAGATATCTCTCAATCTGGTGCAACATAGCAAGACCAAACATATTGATATTCATCATCATTTCATTCGAGGCCATATCAAGCATGGAGATATTGAGGTCCTCTTTATCAACACTCAAGAGCAATTTCCAGATATTTTCACCAAGCCTCTAGATGAAGCAAGGTTTCGCGAGTTAAGGCATGAGCTAAATATCATTGATTCAAGAAATGTGGATTGAAATCAGGCACATCACACAACACTCATCATTATATTTTGCTCTAGGTGTAGGCATGGACATAGGGGGAGTGTTGTTCTCTCAATGAACTTTCTCTCTCCCCCCATTATGCATAAATATATCATGTCTTCCACATTAGCCATTTCTGATGGCACTTGTGCTTCAAAGTCGAGCTTTGGTCATGAACCCAAGGATAATTCTTCGTGGTGTCATACCAGTTGTCTCAAACATAGGTGGCTCCGGCCACCGCCCTCTCTTCGTTAGAAGATTCGGTTTAGTGTTTGTTGGTCATGTTTGCTTTGCTTTACTTGCCTTCACTTGGAGTTATCCTATGTTTTTCTCTATTTTCTTGCATAGATCAACCCGTTTTTTCTGGGCGGTATTACCGTGGATAGCCACGATACTACCGCAGGAGAGGGCACGATACTACCGCATCCGGAGCGGCAGTAAAATTTTACTGCCGCTAGACGAACGATACTACCGCTCAGCGAGCGGTAGTAAAATTTTACTACCGCTGGCCGAGCGGTACCGTGATGACCGCGGTACTACCGCGCTGTCGGGGCCACGAGGAGTTATATTAGGGCAGGGGGAAGTTCCTTCTCGCCCATACGCATTCATACCAATTCATCTCGTGGCTCTCTCTCTCTCTCCCTTCTCAAGAAACAGCGCCAGAAGGACTCGTCGGATCTCCTTCTTTGGCCACTCTCCTTCCATTCCGTTTGGTGGGATCGTCTCCCACCTCTCCCTCATGCCATGGAACCCGGTATTGCCCCTAGTTCTCTTCTCTTTGTTTCGCTTTTGTTGGATCTAGGGTAGGGGTCATATGAGTTCGGTTTCATCATTTTGTGGCACAATCTCTTCATGAATGGATGGTTGGGAGTGCTTGTGTGGTAGAAATTCTACTTAGTAGGATACAATATGTTACTTTTTCTCCACGGTAGTACCGGATGTGAAGATTGGAGTGTCAGATCTGACATTTTTCGCCCGTGCGGTACTACCGCTCCTCCTCGAGTGGTACTACCGCAGTGGGCACGATAGTAAAAATTTACTACCGCTTGACCTACGGTACTACCGCACCCAGGAGCGGACCGCGGTAGTAAATTTTTAGTACCGCCCGAACTATGGTACTACCTCTGGACCCTGAATTCACATGTTCTGTCCTCCTAATTCTCATTTCTCTAGAGTCTTATGGTTTGCTTTGGTCTTTGCCTTCACTTCTTTTGTCGTTTTCTTGTGTTTGCGTTGTGTGTCATATGTGGTGGCTCCAGTTCCAGCTCCAGGCGCTCGAACCCTTCTTGGGATATCGGCTCCAAGCGCCTTCGCAATCAAGAGGCACCCGAGAGATCCCTGGCTCTGAAGCACAATTTCAAGAGGCCCGCAAACAAGGGCTCGGAGCATACTGTCAGTTGGTATGGTATGCCGCAAGCTGAGTTTCAGGTTCATTGGAAGTGTGACCCCTACACCATCGAGAGGGTTCATCTCAAGAGTTGTGAACTTTTCTGGTCCAAGCGACAGACTCTTATCTATCAAGATGTGAATATGTGATCAAGACCAAGAAGAACATCTATGTACCGGTTTAGTGGATTGGCATGGATCATCTCAAGAAGGACCCGACCTATTTTGGTGAGCCTCTGGACATGGTGGAGAAGCTTGGGATCGAGGAGATCATATCATTTCATCTTAACTTTGATCCTGAGATTGTGGCTCAGTTATTTGTTACTGTTAACTTCCACTCTGATGCTGAGCGCACTATGACTTGGATGACCAATGGGAGAAGTTGTCTGCTACTTGGAAGGAGTTTATGGATCTTCTGAACATTCATGATGAGGGCTTTGAGAACCCATCTAGTTTGCACCCGCACGCAAAGCCATCTGCTACACCTAAGGAAAAGTTGTTGCCCTAGTCTATTGATAAGGTGTCCTCATCTGGTGAGATCTCTCACATGTTGAACCCATTCCTTGATGTCATGCACCGAATCTTTCGCAACACTCCCTTTTCGCGCATTGGCAACAAGGACCAGGTGCATTCATATCAGGTGGATATTCTTTTGATGTGTTAGAAAGGGCGGGCTCGTGCTCCTGGACCGCTCGATGTATCTGATAACCCACAAGTATAGGGGATCGCAACAGTTTTCGAGGGTAGAGTATTCAACCCAAATTTGTTGATTCGACACAAGGGGAAGCCAAAGAATATTCTCGAGTATTAGCAGTTGAGTTGTCAATTCAACCACACCTGAAAGACTTAGTATCTGCAGGAAAGTATCAGTAGCAAAGTAGTGTGATAGCAACAGTAGCAATGGTAACAGTAGCAGCAGTGACAGCAGTAGCAGTAACAGTAGCAGTAGTGACAGCAGTAGCAATAACAGTAGCAAGGACCAGTAGGAAAAACTCGTAGGCATTGGATCGGTGATGGATAATTATGCCGGATGACATTCATCATGCAACAGTTATAACATGGGGAGATATGTAACTAGCTCCAGTTCGTCAATGTAATGTAGGCATGCATTCCGTATATAGTCATACGTGCTTAAGGAAAAGAACTTGCATGACATCTATTGTCCATCCCTCTCGTGGCAGCGGGGTCCTAATGGAAACTACGGGATATTAAGGTTCTCCTTTTAATAGAGAACCGGAACAACGCATTAGCACTTAGTGAATACATGAACTCCTCATACTATGGTCATCTCCGGGAGTGGTTCCGGCTATTGTCACTCTGTGGTTGCCGGGTCATAATAAATGGTAGGTGACTACAACTTGCAAGATAGGATCAAGAACACACGTATATTGATGAAAATATAATAGGTTCGGATCTGAACTCATGGCACTCGGGCCCTAGTGACAAGCATTAAGCATGGAAAAGTAGTAGCAACATCAATCTCAGAACATAGTGGATACTAGGGATCAATCCCCATCAAAACTAACTCGATTACATGATAGATCTCATCCAACCCATCACCGTCCAGCAAGCCCACGATGAGATTACTCACGAACGGTGAAGAGGATCATGGAATTGGCGATGAAGGAAGGTTGGTGATGACGACGGTGATGATCTCCCCTCTCCGGAGCCTAGAACGGACTCCAGATCTGCCCTCTAAAGGAAGAACAGGTGGTGGCGGCGCCTCTGTATCGTAAAACGCGGTGAACTCTTCTCCTTGAATTTTTTCGGACGAAAGGGACTAAATAGAGCTGGAGTTGGAGGCCGTGGAGCTCCGTGGCCCCCACAAGCCTGATAGGCGCGACCAGGGGGCGCGCTTGGTGGGCTTGTGGGCTCCTCGCTCCACTTCTCTGGTTGATTCTTGCGCCAGTATTTTTTATATATTCCACAAAAAATCCTCGTAAATTTCTAGGTCATTGCGAGAACTTTTATTTCTGCGCAAAAACAATACCATGGCAATTCTGCTGAAAACAGCGTTTGTCGGGGTTAGTTCCATTCAAATCATGCAAATTAGAGTCCAAAACAAGGGCAAAAGAGTTTGGAAAAGTAGATACGACGGAGACGTATCAACTCCCCCAAGCTTAAAGCCTTGCTTGTCCTCAAGCAATTGAGTTGACAAACTAAAAGAGACAAAAGAAAAACTTTTGCGAACTCTGTTTGATCTTGTTGTTGTAATTATGTCTAACTCATATTCAGATTTTCAGCAAGATCATAAGCAAACCACATAAGCAATTACATCTAGGTCTCATGGTAAACTTATATCAATGGCATAATCAACTAGCGAGCAATAATAATCAGTTTTAAACGTCAACACTTCAATCAAAACAACCATGAAGCAGTATGAACAGATGGTATCTCGCTAGCTCTTTCTGAGACCGCAAAACATAAATGCAGAGCACCTTCAAAGACCAAGAGCTGACTGAACATTGTAATTCATGGCAAAGAAGATCCAGTCACAGTCATACTCAATATCAATTAAAATCAAAGCATAAAAATGACAGAGGTGTTCTCTAATTGGTGCCTTTTACAAGAAGAGGATGACTCAACAGAAACATAAATAGATAGGCTCTTCGCAGAGGGAAGCATTGATTTGCAGAGGTGCCAGACCTCAAGCTTTGAAGACAGAGATAAATAATTTTGGGTGGCATGCTTTCATTGTCAACGCAATGACCAAGAGTTTTCACCATCTTCCATGCTACACATACTATAGGCGGTTCCCAAACAGAAAAGTAAAGTTTTGACTCCCCCACCACCGATCAATCACACTCCACGACTAGCCAAATACTCGGGTGCCGTCCATACCAACAACAATCCAGGGGGAGTTTTGTTTGCAATTATCTTTTCGATTTGAGCATGGAACTGGGCATTCCAATTACCGGCCCCTTTCTCGTGAGTGATAGTGAATAAACACATATCAAGGATAACACGCCTAGCATGGAAGATACTGATCGCCCCTTGTCACCACATGAGCGGTTCGGGCATGCAAAACAGATTATTTCTTGAAGGTTTAGAGAGTGCCACATGCAAATTTACTTGGAACGGTGATACGTCTCAAACGTATCTATAATTTTTTATGGTTTCACGTTGTTATCTTGTCTTCTTTTATTGTTTTATGTACCTTTTATATCTTTTTTGGGACTAACTTATTAATTCAGTGCCAAGTGCCAGTTCCTGTTTTTTCCGTGTTTTTGACACTTTTCAGATCTGATTTTGGAACGGAGTCCAAACGGAAGAAAAACCCCAAAATGATTTTTTCCCGAACGGAAGAAAGTCAGGGGGCCTTTGGGCCAAGCCAGGTGGGCTCCAAGGAGCCCACAAGCCCCCACTCCGCCACCAGGGGAGGCGGCGGTGGGCAGCCTTGTGGCCTCCCTGGCCGCCCCCTGACCTAGATCTTTGGCCTATAATTTCCCAAATATTCTGCAAAAAATCAGGGGAGCCTCGAAAATACTTTTCCACCGCCGTAAGCTTCCGTTTCCGCGAGATCTCATCTGGAGACCCTTCCCGGCACCCTGCCGGAGGGGACTTTGGAGTTGGAGGGCTTCTTCATCATCATCATCGCCCCTCCATTGACTCGTGAGTAGTTCACTTCATACCTACGGGTCCGTAGTTAGTAGCTAGATGTCTTCTTCCCTCTCTTGGATATTCAATACAAAGTTCTCCATGATCTTCATGGAGATCTATCCGATGTAATCTTCTTTGGCGGTGTGTTTGTCGAGATCCGATGAATTGTGGATTTGTGATCAGATTATCTATGATTTATATTTGACTCCTTGCTGATTTCTTATATGCCAGATTTGATATCCTTGTAAGTCTCTCCGAGTCTTGGGTTTTGTTTGGCCAACTAGATCTATGATTCTTGCAATGGGAGAAGTGCTTGGTTTTGGGTTCTGCCATGTGGTGACCTTTCCAAGTGACAGTAGGGGCAGCAAGGCACACATCAAGTAGTTGCCATCAAGGGTAAAAAGATGGGGTTTTTATCATTGGTTTGAGATTATCCCTCTACATCATGTCATCTTGCTTAAGGCGTTACTCTGTTCTTATGGACTTAATACACTAGATGCATGCTGGATAGCGGTCGACGTGTGGAGTAATAGTAGTAGATGCACAAAGTATCGGTCTACTTGTTTTGGACGTGATGCCTATAGATATAATCATTGCATAGATATCGTCACGACTTTGCGCGGTTCTATCAATTTCTCGAAAGTAATTTGTTCACCCACCGTCTACTTGCTTTCATGAGATAAGCCACTAGTAAACACTACGGCCCCCCGGTCTATTCACATCCATCGTTTACATCTCCACTTTTACTTTGCTTTGTTACTTTGCTGCTTTCAGTTCTCACTTGGCAAACAATCTATAAGGGATTGACAACCCCTTCATAGCGTTGGGAGCAAGTTTTTGTGTTTGTGCAGGATCTTGAGATACTCCTCCACTCGATTGATACCTTGGTTCTCAAACTGAGGGAAATACTTACCACCGCTACGCTACATCACCCTTTCCGCTTCGAGGGAACACCAACGCAAGGCTCCAAGGCCACGGGGGAAATCCTTTGCATACTTGCCTAGGAAGTCCCTTAAGGCGTAGCCGCAGCAGAAAGATCAAGCCAAGTATTCTCCCGTCGACGTGCCTATTTCTGGCGCCGTTGGAAGGTCTTTTGTTGCAGTAGCAAACGGCATGTAGATACCGCATATAGGTAGGTATGGTGGACTCATATGGAACAACTTTGGGTTTATGGAAGTGGATGCACAAGCAGTATTCCCGCTTAGTACAAGTGAAGGCTAGCAAAAGGCTGGGAAGCGACCAATTAGAGAGCGACAACAGTCATCAAAATGCATTGAGATTAACCAACATTGAGTGCAAGCATGAGTAGGACATAAATCACCATGAACATGAATATCATAGAGGTTATGTTGATTTTATTTCAACTACATGCGTAAACATGCGCCAAGTCAAGCCACTTGAATCATTCAAAGGAGGATACCATCCTATCATACTACATCATAATCATCTCGAGATTCATGTTGGCATCCAACACAAGCCATTATAAGCTCCTAGCTAATTAAGCATGGCATCAGAAACTATGATCTCTAAGTTGTCATTGCAAACATGTTTCTCTCACAACAAAGCTGAATCAGGAATGATGAGCTAGTCATATTTACAAAAACAAAATAGATCGAGTTCATACCAGCTTTTTCAGGCTCAGTCACTTCATCATATATCGTCATTATTGCCTTTCACTTGCACGACCGAATGATGTGAACAATAATAAGAGTGCTCGTGCATTGGACTACGCTGGAATCTGCAAGCAAACACAAAGGAGAAGACAAAGTAATATGGCTCTTTGACAGATAAACAGATATGCATGCGAGAGCCACTAAACATTGTAACCATGGTCTTCTACCTTGACCCAAAGAAAAAGAAAACTATTTACAAGGGAAAGCTCCCAACAAGAAAAAGAAGAACGAGAAATCTTTTTGGATTTTCTCAAACAGACAAACACACAAGAAGAAAGCAAGAAAAAGAAATAAACTAGCATGGATGATACAGTGACAAAGTGTGAACACCGACTAACAAAGTGAAAGTGTGAGCATGAATATAAAGTCGGTGAGAAACACGTACTCCCCCAAGCTTAGGCTTTTGGCCTAAGTTGGTCTACTCCCATGGAGGGAAATAACCGTCTCCGGGGTACTCTGGAGTGTACTGAAGGTGCCACTGCTGGGTGAACTCCTCTGGCTCCCACTGATAAAAGTTGGGAACAGAAGGTTGTGACTTCTAGAATCATCCATCTCAACGGGGATGTGCATATCCCCAACAAGTAAATCATACTTCATCTTGACAATAGGTATAGGGCATTCAAAGCTCCCAATAAGAATCGATGAAGTGTTTTCAATAGCATTGATGCAATGTACTCGATATTGTTTCTTCAGAAAGTGCACCGTATGCTCATTACCATTGACATGGAAAGTGACATTGCCTTTGTTGCAATCAATAACAGCCCCTGCAGTGTTTAAAAAGGGTCTTCCCAGGATGACCGCCATGGCATCATCCTCGGGAATATCCAGAATAACAAAGTCCGTTAAGATAGTAACGTTAGCAACCACAACAGGCACATCCTCGCAAATGCCGATAGAGAAATCAGTTGATTTGTCTGCCATTTGCAGAGAGATTTCAGTGGGTGTCAACTTATCCAGTTCAAGCCTACGATAAAGAGAGAGAGGCATAACACTAACACCGTCTCCAAGGTCACATAAAGCAGTTCTAACGTAGTTTCCTTTAATGGAGCAAGGTATAGTGGGCACTCCGGGATCACCTAGTTTCATAAGAGTTGCACCCTTAAAGGTGTAATTAGCAAGCATGGTGGAAATCTCAACCTCAGGTATCCTCCTCTTATTAGTCACAATATCCTTCATGTACTTGGGATAGGGAGACATTTTGAGCATATCTGTCAAACGCATTTGCAGAAAGACAGGTCTAATCATTTCAACAAAGCGCTCAAAATCCTCATCATCCTTTTTCTTGGATGGTTTGGGAGGAAAGGGCATAGGTTTCTGAACCCATGGTTCCCTTTCTTTACCATGCTTCCTAGCAATGAATTCATTCTTATCGTATCTCCTATTCTTAGGTTGTGGGTTATCAAGATCAACAAGATCAATCTCCACATCCTTCTCGTTGCTAGGTTGAGCATCATCATGAACACCACTATCATTAGGCTCATGTTCATCACCAGATTGTGTTTCGGCATCAGAAACAGAGACATCGTTCGGACTCTCGGGTGTAACAGCATCAGGGTTGCTAGCATGCAAGTTCCTATCATCTTTCTTTTTCTTACTAGGATGACTAGGTGCATCAATGCTAACTCCTTGAGAATCTTGTTCAATTCTCTTAGGATGACCCTCAGGATACAAAGGTTCCTGAGTCATCCTACCGCCTCTAGTGACGACTCTAACAGAATTGTCATTCAACTCATTGAGCAAGTCATTCTGAGCCTTAAATACTTGTTCTACCTGAGTAGTAACCATAGAGGCATGTTTACTCAGAAGCTTAAGATCATTGACATTTCTGTCCACACAAGCACTTACATGATTAAGCATACAAGCATTCTGTTCCAATTGTCTGCTAACATAATCATTGAAACTCTGTTGTTTGGCAACAAAGTTATCAAATTCATCCAGGCATAAGCTAGCAGTTTTATCAAAAGGAATATCACTCTCATTGAATCTATGCAGAGAATTTACCTCTACTACCTGTATCGGGTCATCAAGACCATGGATCTCTTCGATAGGTGGTAAATTTTTGACATCTTCAGATTTAATGCCTTTCTCTTTCATAGATTTCTTAGCTTCTTGCATATCTTCAGGACTGAGGAATAGGATACCTCTTTTCTTAGGAGTTGGCTTAGGAGGTGGTTCGGGAATAGTCCAAGCATTCTCATTGCACAAGATGTTATTCAATAGGATCTCAGCTTGTTCTACAGTTCATTCCCTTAAAACACAACCAGCACAACTATCTAGGTGGTCTCTAGAAGCATCGGTTAGTCCATTATAGAAGATATCAAGTATTTCATTCTTCTCAAGAGGGTGATCGGGCAAAGCATTCAGTAGCTGGACAAGCCTCCCCCAAGCTTGTGGGAGACTCTCTTCTTCAACTTGCGCAAAGTTATATATTTCCTGCAAGGCAGCTTGCTTCTTATGGGCAGGAAAATATTTCTCAGAGAAGTAGTAGATCATATCATGGGGACTACGCACACAACCAGGAGCAAGAGAAGTGAACCAAGTCTTAGCATCATCCTTTAGCGAGAAAGGAAACAACTTAAGGATATAGTAGTGGCGGATCTTTTCCTCACTCGTGAATAGGGTGGCTATATCGTGCAGTTTGGTAAGATGTGCTACAACCGTTTCAGACTCATAACCGTGAAAAGGATCAGATTCGACCAGAGTGATTAACTCAGGGTCGACAGAGAATTCATAATCCTTATCGGTCACAAAGATAGGTGAAGTAGCAAACTTCGGGTCGTATTTCATCCTAGCGTTCAAAGATTTTTCTTTCCACTTGCGCAGTAATTTCTCAACATCATAGCTATCCTTACAAGCAAGAAAGTCCTCATCTATATCTCACTCCATAACATAACCCTCAGGTATATCAGGCAATTCATATCTAGGAGAGCTAGTTCTAACAGGTGAAATAGCAGGTTCTACTTCAATAATCTCAGCAGTTTCAGAAGTATCATCACATCTAGAAGCAACTCTAGCAATTTGTGCATCAAGGAATGCACCTAGTGGCAAAGCAGTATCAAGCAAAGCATCATCACAAGCATCATGGACAGCATAGGTAGCATCATCAAGCACAGGCGACACATCAAAATTTCTAGCAGGAGGTGGTGTCGTAGACTTACTCATAACTGAAGGTGAATCAAGTGCAGAGCTAGATGGCAGTTCCTTACCTGTCCTCGTAGTTGAGGGCAAGACTTTAGTTTTTGGATCTCTTGGATTCCTCATAGTGATCAGCAGACGTAAATCCCAAGTGACTCAGAGAATACTGCTATGCCTCCCCGGCAACGGCGCCAGAAAATACTCTTGATAACCCACAAGTATAGGGGATCGCAACAGTTTTCGAGGGTGGAGTATTCAAACCAAATTTGTTGATTCGACACAAGGGTAAGCCAAAGAATATTCTCGAGTATTAGCAGTTGAGTTGTCAATTCAAGCACACCTGAAAGACTTAGTATCTGCAGCAAAGTATGAGTAGCAAAGTAGTGTGATAGCAACAGTAGCAATGGTAACAGTAGCAGCAGTGACAACAGTAGCAGTAACAGTAGCAGCAGTGACAGCAGTAGCAGTAACAATAGCAAGGACCAGTAGGAAAAACTCGTAGGCATTGGATCGGTGATGGATAATTATGCCGGATGACATTCATCATGCCACAGTTATAACATGGGGAGATATGTAACTTGCTCCAGTTCGTCAATGTAATGTAGGCATGCATTCTGTATATAGTCATACGTGCTTAAGGAAAAGAACTTGCATGACATCTATTGTCCATCCCTCCCGTGGCAATGGGGTCCTAATGGAAACTACGGGATATTAAGGTTCTCCTTTTAATAGAGAATCGGAACAACACATTAGCATTTAGTGAATACATGAACTCCTCATACTATGGTCATCTCCGGGAGTGGTTCCGGCTATTGTCACTCCGTGGTTGCCGGGTCATAACACATGGTAGGTGACTACAACTTACAAGATAGGATCAAGAACACACGTATATTGATGAAAATATAATAGGTTCAGATCTGAACTCATGGCACTCGGGCCCTAGTGACAAGCATTAAGCATGGCAAAGTAGTAGCAACATCAATCTTAGAACATAGTGGATACTAGGGATCAATCCCCATCAAAACTAACTCGATTACATGATAGATCTCATCCAACCCATCACCGTCCAGCAAGCCTACGATGAGATTACTCACGAACGGTGAAGAGCATCATGGAATTGGCGATGAAGGAAGGTTGGTGATGACGACGTGACGATCTCCCCTCTACGGAGCCCAGAACGGACTCCAGATCTGCCCTCCAAAGGAAGAACAGGTGGTGGCGGCGCCTCCATATCGCAAAACGCGATGAACTCTTCTCCTTGATTTTTTTCGGACGAAAGGGACTAAATAGAGTTGGAGTTGGAGGCGGTGGAGCTCCGTGCCCCCCACAAGCCTGCTAGGCGCGGCGAGGGGGGTCGTGCCTGGTGGGCTTATGGGCTCCTCGCTCCACTTCTCCGGTTGATTCTTGCGCCAGTATTTTTTATATATTCCACAAAAAATCCTCGTAAATTTCCAGGTCATTCCGAGAACTTTTATTTCTGCACAAAAACAATACCATGGCAATTGTGCTGAAAACATCGTTAGTCCGGGTTAGTTCCATTCAAATCATGCAAATTAGAGTCCAAAACAAGGGCAAAAGAGTTTGGAAAAGTATATACGACGGAGACGTATCAGTGTCTCACGTCATGTGGAGTGAGCTTCAGTCAGTTGTGTTTCAATGAAAGGTTCCCATCTATGGACCTTACCTGTTTTACTTGATCCGGGAGAGGTGGTTGATGACCTTTCCAGAGATGATGTTTGATGATCCCGGTTGGATCTGCCATGAGCCTATTAAGCTGCGTCAGAAGAACAAGTGGGCCAACACTACCACGACACCTGTTGCTGCCAACATAGATACTGATGAGGATGAGGATGAGGGTGAGGCTCAGGCTGAGGATGAGGGCAGTCCACAAACACATGTGCCTTCCTGTGCTGAGCCATCTTGGGCCAAGAAGCTCAAGGACAGGATGAAGACTCTATTTTGCTTGCAGGCAAAGGGGCAGCATATGACCCATGTTGCTCAGAAGGAGAGCCGTCAGCGCGACAAGCTGATTCTGAGGAAGCTCGACGTGCACATCTCCAGTGGGTGTGAGAAGGACATCACTCCTGAAGGTGCTTGGATGAAGAAGAATAATCTTCAGTTGGATGAATCTGATGAGGAGTATGATGGCTGACGTCTATGCATTTCGAGCAACCACATGTGTATTAGGTGTCCTCTCTGCCTTTTTGGTGTCTAGATGCCAAAGGGGGAGGGAGTGTATGATTTATGAGTTTCTTCGTTTTTTGCGTCGCTTTGTTTGTTGAACTTTCGTTGCTACTTTGGTTGGTTTTGTTTTGTGTGTGAGACCAGGAGACGTAGTACTCTATCATATGGTGTGAGACATATGCTATCACTCATCTATCTTTATTACCTCATTATTATCTAGTATGTTAGTAGCTTGTGAGTCTATTTATTTTGTGCCCTTATCTTCATGCTCACATGCCATGCCTTACTTCCATGCTTAGTGTTTAATCGGTTTGTTGCAAGGAATGCCTCGTCTATAAACTCTAGGGGGAGTGCTATTCCTAGGTTGTGTGTCGTACAAACCATGGCATTTCTCTAAGTATGCACACATCAAGGGGGAGCATGTCTCTAGCTTATAGATTTTGGGTTTGCATATGTTATTTTTATATCCTTTAGTGCAAATCATGTATTGTCATCAATCCACCAAAAGGGGAGATTGTTACGGCATATTTCTCCCTAAGTGGTTTGGGTGATTGATGACAATGCATGTGCGGACTAATCGTGTGCATTGAGCATTTCAGATAATTCATGACTAGGCACAAGACGATTCGGTGCCCCTCGGAGTCTATCAAAGATGGTTGCTTTCTACGTTTCTCTTTGGTGGATTTGAGTCGTAGGAAAGTCGTACTATTAAAAGGGAGTCTACTTCAGAAAGGTTAGGGTGGAATCAACACATACACAATTCTATTGCACCACCTTTCCCTCGCTTCAATGGTGGTTGGTGAACCTACCATGCGGTAGTACCGCTCCTAGCAGCGGTAGTATCGCTCTGCTCGGGCTGTGACTGGGGGGTAATGGCTGGATTCTCCCCCCCCCCCCACTATATAAAGGGGTCTTCTTCTCCAAGAAGGTTACCTCTTACCTCCCCAAGCTCCATTGTTGCTCCAAAGCTCATTTTCGCCCGATCTCTCTCCCTAGCCAATCAAACTTGTTGATTTCGTAGGGATTGGTTGAGAAGGCCCTGATCTACACTTCCACCAAGAGATATTTGATTCCCCCCTCCACTAATCCCTTGCGGATCTTGTTACTCTTGGGTGTTTGAGCACCCTAGACGGTTGAGTTCACCTCGGAGCCACATTCCATTGTGGTGAAGCTTCGTGGTCTTGTTGTGAGCCTCCAAGCTTTGTGTGGAGATTGCCCCAACCTTGTTTGTAAAGGTCCGATCGCCACCTTCAAGGGCACCACTAGTGGAATCACGGCATCTCGCATTGTGTGAGGGCATGAGGAGAATGTGAACCCTCCATGTTATAACAATTGATATCATACGATATTATCTCAAAGTATAACAAGCAAGTTTGGGTCGATTCAATACGATCGTTCTTCTAACGTAATACTCTTAATGTTGTTTTAGGACTATATTTACACCCAATGATATCCTAAGATCCGGAAAACATGACCATTAACAATATTTGAGCAAGCCTTAGAGGCAATAATAGGAACTTTTGTTTTACCATTTATCATTCCACACGTGCATATGAGTTTTCCACTGAATTGCATAATCTAGGATCATAGCAGTTATAGCATAGAATATAAACTCTTAATTATGAATATGAAGATACAATAATATAATATTACTGCCTCTAGGGCATATTTCCAACATCCGACTCATGTGGCTCCTCCGCGGTGGCCTTCGCGTCCGTCTCTGCTTCGAGCTCGTCAAAGAGGGCATCAGTCAGAGCCTGTTCCTTGAACTATAGGTTGGCCTCCACATATGTCTCATCTTGGTTGGACTCTAGGATGGTCTGCTGCTCTGCCATCTCGTCCGCTTGCGCAACATTGAATTCCGCCTCCGCCCACTCCATGTCGAAGCCTAGAGCCTCCTACTCTGGCTCCTCGTCGTCCTCCGGATCTGTGACCTCCATCAGAGCTAACGACTGCTCCTCTCCCTCCTCCAGCTCTGACGAGTCTGGAGGCAGCCCGAAAACGATGTGCGCGGCACTCCTTGCCTGGATCTTCTGCTCGATTTGGTACCAGCGCTCCGAGGTGAGCATATAATAGGTGATTATCTTTGTTCGGACCATGGCGCTGCCGGAGAGCATGGGATGAGCGTCGGAGCGGGAGAGAGGAGGTGGATAGGCTCGGGCTAGTGGCGTTGAGAGAGAGGAGGTGGATGGGATCGGGCTGGGGGCGCGGAGAGTGAGATGATATGGATGGGATAGGGTTGGGGGACGCCGACGAGATTAAATAGCCGGATTTGGCCTCGTGTGGCGAGTCGGACCGACACCATGCGGTGTTCACACACCACCATCAGAGGAGATATTCGTCGAACCGCCGGGTTTCCTAGCGATTTCGTGTTGGTCTCACACCAACGTGGCGCACGTGCGCAGACGCCCCCATATTCGTCCATATTTGGGCTGAATATGCGGGGTGTCGGTCAGCCTAGTTGTTTGAGACCTGTTTAAGGCGCACATGTGTGTCGCTTTTTTGTGACTGGTAAACGACCAAATGGCCTATTCATACATTTGAGACAAGTTTGAGAGGTACTACTACAGATGATCTAATCTTAGTTAGAAAGGACTTCTTTGGTTGCTTGCATCGTTTTTAGGCACTTTGCATACTTGTCCCACTAGGGCCTGGCTCAGCATGTGCAAGCAAAAAAACCAACATGTGCATGTTGATTGGTTGCGTGCATATCCTCTTCCTACGTCGTAGTGACGCCTCTTCGCTCGGTGTTTGGTTGCTCACATTATATGTGGTCAGACAAGTGCATGTTGTTTGGTTGCATACATGTATAGAGTTATGCTCACCTTGTACCCTACTTGGTGAGCTTACCCACTGCTACTGCACCTTACACACTATCACACCTAGCACACCAAAGCCACGAAACTGCAATGGTGATGAAGTGGACGAAGATGATGAAGTTCTTCAGTCAAAACAGACGATCCACCTTGGCCACCTCAACCTTGTTGCATGCCTCATATCACACATACTTAGAGTAAGCATCTTCTACCGCCTTGCCAGTCTTAAACCCTCTGTCGCTTTGGTTGCTGTACCCTGAAACTTGTTTGCTGCAAGCTTCCCATGAACTATAACCCCCCTGGAACCATCCCTTCAAACACAGCATACCACTTTCCCTAGCAGTGCGAATGAGCAATAAGTTGAAGCAACAAGCAATGAAGCACTCTCGGAGCAAGCAATGAAGCACATAAGCAATGGAGCATAAGAGCATTAGTAAGCATGCATGATCATAACTCATAGCAAGTTCAACCTACCACTATGTTGGTGTCATCCTACCACCACATCCAAAAGTGGGTGCAATCCTACCACCGCAAGTTCGTGATCACCGTGCGGATCACCATGAGGGGTTAGTATATACCACCTCACCAAAATATACATGCCATCAGATTGTTTTCAAGACCTAACTACACAAAATATATGTCATCATCGTCATCTTGGAGGATCATGCACGCCATCGCCACCAGCAGAAGCAACGCTAGTAGTAGTTCTTGCCCAGCTAGGTCCTCAGCCAAAGCACCCTATGATCCTCTCCCAACAAACCCAACACCATGTTGTCAAGCAGGTGGCTGAGAGCCACCATTAGAGCCTCTGGGATGAAGCCACCTTGCTCCATGACGGTGTCGTAGAGCTCAGGGTGGACATCGACCATCTTGCTCTTCTTAATGGCGATGGTCACCTCCTTCACTGTGTGAGTCATGCTGCTGAAGACGGCCAGCTCCTCCTCTATGAAGCCTGCGCGCTTCTTCTTCCTATCAACCACAGGAACGTGTTGACCATCCTTCTTAGGAGCATCAATGTTGATGGTGTCTGACTCCTGGGTGTTTGGATAGTCAGGCATCGACGACATTGGCGAGCCCAGCGGCTAACCAGAGCCCATGGCATGCTTGCCGGTTGCGAGCCCAAAGAAGAAGATCTGCTGCATCGGGTGGTAGTTCTGGATAGGTGTGTAGAGAAACTCTGCGTCCTTGGGGTGATCCTAAGAAAGAAACATGATAGCGTGGTGGATAGTTAGTATGGCAATGGATCATAGGAGATGATTAGTTAGAATGTCATGGTTTGTGAGTTAGCCGTGATGTGGCCTTGGTAGTGCTCTGCCTCCAACGTGATCGTGGAGGTCTCCTCATCCCATGAAGTACCGCTCAGGTCTCTCAGCTTGGAGGAGATGAACCACCTAGTTCTCCACTTCCTCAGGTGGTTGTAGACCTAGGTCGAGGTGACCTCTTGTCCACAAAACACGAAGACTTGCTTTGCCACAAAGTTCAAGTGCACCCCCCTTGAACCCCTTGTTAATCCTCACTCCCGTAGATATGATCTCACACATCTTGTTAAGCACAAAAGTGAAGAGAAACGACGGCCATTTCATGTTGCATCCCCTGCCATCCTTCTTCTCTTTTGCGGCTGCCTTTCGAGCAACAACATGAGATACAACATTGGGCTGAGCTAGCACAAATGGAGGAACCATAGGCGGCACCTCAAAAACCTCTGAATCAAGAGGCACCTGATCTATGTTAGCCTAGGAGTTCTCGACGTAGGACGCCAGGAATTGTCTCTTGGACGACACGATGGCTAGACTAAATTCTTGTGTGCTCATGTCCTACAAACGTAAGGGTCATCAACAGCACAACAGATTACACATCGGCAATATGTACTACCTATAAACATGGACAACACACTACAAATCGATGGTATGAACTAACAGTAAAACATACTACCAATCCATCCAAGCATATTACCAACCCATCCATGAACATTCAAGCATACTACCAATCTATCCATGAACATCCAAGCATACTACCAATCTATCCATGAACATCCAAACATACTACCAATCCATCCATGAACATCCAAGCAAGCAATCACGGAAACAACCTCTAGCATGCTTTAAATCCATCTCAACTAGCTACTGCCACATCACGGTCGAACATATCACAGGATCTAACCCCGCCACATCGTCAGATCTAGCTAGAACTAGTAGAGGGGATGGGGTCATTGAACTTACAAACGTCATCGGAGGAGCCATAGTGGACGTGCGGCACGAAGGAGAAGAAGAGAACTCGATCCGCCGTCGTAGCCAACCGCTCGCTAGAGTAGTCGCAACGCTTACCTCGTCGTCGAGGCGGATCCAGGCTGGAGTGAAAGCTCGAGAGGGATGGGGAGGGAATGATGGCGGGAGTTTTAGCGCGCCGGCCACCCTCGCTATATAGAGCTACCGCGAATCGGCGAGCGGTGACGCGAATTCGTCTCGCCGCTTTTTTAGAGACGCGCCATCGCTCCCGTCATCTTACTGCCCACAGGTGCGCAGCGCGACGTTTCCCTCCCCTGCATCATTTCAGCCCGGCTCGTTGAAGACTGTCGATTCGCTGTTCCTAACGGACCTGACTGAAGGCTGTTTTAAGATTCATGCGGCCCAATATGCGAGCCACGCAACCAGATGGCTGATTTATTCCGGTGGATCTGGTTGAAGGTAATGCAGGTAACAAACGCGTCCAAAGCCAATGTGTTTTGCCTCCAAGCTCCAACTACCTTCTCCTCTCATCTCTTCTTCTAACCGCACATCCGCCGTTCGGTTACTAGTTAAGCTCTGTGAGGACGGGAGTATCTTCTTCTATCTTTCTTGGCCAACAATAACATACTATTCTCTGATTTCTGTACGGTTGATTGCTGCTACCACTATTATACTGCTCGAGCTGCGAAGAGTATAGTAGATGCTATATTAAAACTCATCACTAGTGGTGCATTGACAACTCAACCCACCAATCAATACTTAATTCCTCTACTTGACCGTCCAGGTCTGAAAGCTTATCTGAACGTTGGACGCGCCCCCAGGCTTCCTTCCACGCATCGCTTTTCTGACCAAGATTAGTAGTACCATCACTTTGCTGCTGCCCCCATTGACTTGGCTTCGGTTCAACCTCTCCATCAGGAGAGCAAATACAATTAAAAGATACAAATAGTTGTCTTCACATAAAATAGAGAAAGGAGCCGTCGGTATACCCATGGATATACAGTACACAGCAGTGTCGCTGTCAACCCAACTGTGGTTGCCAATTTGCCATAGCATCACTGTGCATGTAAGCAAAAGCTCAGCGACAGAGACACTCAGGCCGACCCAATTCCCCGCTAACGATGACAGAGAGCAGCCTAATCTCCTCTTCCAGTGCAGACAAAAAGGCTCATGCCAAAAGACAAGTCCCTATGTGCATAGTTGTGGGGAAGATCACAATCTAGAAACCCAAGAAAAGACATGCCAAAACCAAAAGGTCGGCCTCTCCTTGATGAAAAATGAAAAGCGCCTCTCTTTTCCTTTGGAAGGGACTGACCGAAAAAGAAGTCTGAAACGACGACCAGATTTCACTGATGCTTGCTATCTCCGGTAGTCAGCGGCTCAATGTAACCACTCAAAAAGAAAATCAATGAATTGACCAGGAGATGGAAATCTGTACCGCTTCTTCTTCTTCTGATCCGGCAAGAGCACACATCGCTGATCTGCGGAAGGGACACCCGGACACGTATATCATGTGGGGTGTTGGAAGCAAGCGCTGTCAAATGGATCTGCTTAATATAAACTGTTTGTTTATATGGCACATCGATTTTTAAGATTCTTTTGGCCCTTGCAAATACAAAACATATGCGCTTTTTGTACCGTTGTGCCCATCAATGTGCTGGGAAGACAGACCCACATGCTTGCTTCTTGTTGTGCCCTTGGCCCTTGCTTCGATCCATAGTGTGTGCCAATACCGGCAACAGTACTTGGATTTGCTCTTCCTTACCATGGTGTCAATGCTATCAGTACTTGGATTTGCTCTTCACAGTTTTCTCTTCTTCATTTACCATCATGTACATCCAATTCCAACTTGGGGTTATCTTCCTTTTCGAAAAATATATCCAATTCCAACTTGAAAAAATGAAACTCCATGGGCACTAGCACCCATGGTTTTATTGATATAGAAGAAGCATCCCTCATGAGAAACCAGAAATTCGTCCCCGACGTGGATCGAACCCTGGTTGCTGGAGACGCCACTGCGCTCCCTTGCCACTAGGCTACAGCCTAGTTCTCATCCAATTCCAACTTGGAAACCTACATTTTCTACATCCTCAGTTTCTTAACAAGTTTTTGTTTTGGCGAGGTTATTCCTATAGCTTCACACGACTTCTATAATGTGGGTTGAGTTGACAATTCGATGAAGTCGAAGTAGTTTGTTCGGAGTTTAGGGATGGTGACGATGCCTTTCAGGGACAGAGTGATGAACAAGCCTCGGCGAGGCCCTCTTTGAAGTGGTGTTTGGGGGTATGTTATGTGTGCGCTCAACAATTATGATGGTTTTTCGTTCTTTTTTTATAATTAATTGAATAGTCCGGCTTTTGCTCGACTTTTTTCTAATTATTTTTTAATGGATGCAAAAATTATGTAATTTCCGAAAAATTATCACACAAAACCAGCCCAATAATTTTCATTGACATACATATCATTAAACAAAAAATATATATTCATTGACACAGAGACACATCACTATAGGTGCCTAGAAGAAATATTTAAGATAACTTGGAGATGATTTTATCTTGGGAGTAAAATTTTCCCCATCCTAGGATTCCTTCACCCAAAAGGTGCAACACCATGGCTCCTACATGCTAAACATAATCACTTGTACTACTCCCAACCTAACCCCACCCATAAAAAAACAACATTGTTAACCTTTTTTTTAGCCCTAATCTCCAAGCAGTAACAAGGCCACACAAACCAAATGATGCAAAAAGGGAAGCTCGAGCCTACAAGACGAGGAAACATCAGGCATCAAAACCCTACAACCACCAGAGCATTAGCGCCGCGCCGCGCCGCGCAGCAGTTACTGCCGCACCCGACCCTGTGCTCCGCCGTGTTGCCCCGCTCCCATTGGCCGCCATGGGCTCCTGCCTCTCCACCCAGCCCGGCGACGAGCCGGCGTGGCCGCTGCGGTGGCGCAAGAGGCCCCGGGGCGAGCATGAGGGCGCGGCCGCCGGCGGCGCCTTCTTCTCCGGCGGCGGAGGCGGCAAGAAGCTCCCCGGCGAGGGGGAGATGACCGAGGAGGAGCTCGCGCGGGTTGCCGGGAGGACGTGCGCCAACGGAGCGAGCGCCGCGGCGTGCCTCCACACGCAGCAGGGGCGGAAGGGCACCAACCAGGACGCCATGGTCGTTTGGGAGGTAAGCTGCCAGCGCCTAGCAACCGCCTTTCCCCCCCTTGCTTGGTGGTTTGTTCCGGTGGGTTCGGAGTCCCGATCGGCGGCGGCGGCGCTCGGTCCAGGGGCGTATTCTTGGTTCAAAGCGCCGCCTCTCTAAGTCAACTGCTCGCGTTTACTCTCCTTCGGAAGTCTTCCTTGAACGCTTCGTGCCAATCACTTGGTTTGCGCCTGGATTGCTGGTCGATTTGGATTTCAATGTTGTTTGAATCAAGGGGAGATGCGTCTTCATCCAGTGGAGTCTTTGGTTCGAAAATGAGAGGGATTTTGCTTCAGAATAGTTATCAGTTTGGATTTCCAGTGGGGTCGGAGTTGGGGCATTTCTTAATCTGGTTTCAAATGCTAGGACTCGGCTTTATAGATTGTTTGGGCATCAATAAGAGAAGTAGTTTGCTAAAAAAAAATCTATGTGCTCTTAACGGTTTCACCAAAGTGTTCTCCGGTAGATGGGACATGAACTAGCTGTGATATTGAATCACTGTTCTTGCCTTTGGCTTGATTCGAGACTTTGTGCATGGTGCAAGCAAGATCCTTGGCAGATGTTTGTACCTTTCTTTGTTTTGTTCTCTTCCTCGATGTAAAGAATGCTATGTTCTTGTTCCTTTCTTAACATGGATGTGATTGGGGGGGCCAAGTGACTGGCTGTGGCGATTGATAGCTGGCTTGCTCTATCTAGGGTCCATCCCCTTCAATTAGCCAGTTCAGCTTAAGTACTCCCCTTTCTTTAAGCAGTAGGCTGTGATAACAACTGGAGTTCAACACCCCTCAATTTTTTTATTAATTCCTCAGAAAAGATTATTGTTCCTAAAAAAAAATGGAGTTCAACTGAAGAGAAGTGCAATATGGATTGTTATTTTTCATTTCTTGAGAACTAGTAGTAGCTAAAATGCATGTAAGTATCTAAGAATCATTTGTAAGATGCATGAAGGGTCATACTTAAGATGACAGCAAAGAGAGTTTATGCCTGTAGATTCTCAGAATAGTGCTTTTGATTGCTAATATTCAAAGCAAAAAGGTACCACCTCCTTTATTGGAGCGGGGGGGTACTTCCTTGACAAATTTTTAGTGTTTCTGTTGGAATTGAATTGAATCAGCCTTTTCTTTTTGTAGAGAAATTGAATCCGCCTTTAGTTGTATCGACCGCTTTTTATTCCTTGTCCTTGACAGTCTTTTCTCATATCCATCCTTTCTTTGAGATGTACTTCTAAGTTATACTGACAGCTACATTTTTATCGTGTTTCCATATTTCACTGTGAGTAATAGAACTTTCTTAATGTAGTAATATCTCAGAAATTACAGATCTTCATTCCAGTGGTTACGAAACAAGCCTACTGAATTTATTTAGTCACATGGTATAATGCTCCATGAGTTAACCTCGACTAGCTACGGAGTTTTGCCCTGGTTTCTTAGGTACTATTTGAAGTATTATTATCTGATTCCGTTAGTGGGTAAATTTTCCTACATTTTGTCTCCTCGACATCCTTTATGCCAGTGAAGTCACTCGCTCGCTCTACCATATTCTTAATATTTCTTGGTGAAAATATGAGCATAAAAGACGAGTAAGATTTCATCAATACAGTTTAATGTGGCTCAGCCCCATCTCTTTGATACTTTTTGTGAAATAGTAAGGGCATGGCTGCATTTACTTGTAAGAAATAACAGTAGTCACTACTAGCTGATTAGATCACTTGATACCGAGGGAAAAGCAGACACTTATATTGCAGTAAATTGTATTACTTGACAGCTATGTGATATTCCCTTGCTTTCACTGCAGAATTTCAATTCAAGTGATAGTATCTTCTGTGGCGTGTTTGATGGCCATGGTCCATATGGTCATTTTGTCGCCAAAAAAGTTAGAGATTCTCTTCCTGTTAAGTTACTCGCACAATGGAAAACTAGTGCTAATGGGGGCACTAGTCCTCATCTAAACGGAAGCATTTCCGGAAGTTTGAACTCCGAAGAAACAACATCCGCTGTTGATGATGACTGGGGTGAGTCTGCTGATGTTGAAGGGAGTGATACACTTCCTGAGACATTCCTTCCACTTAAACAGTCTTATTTGAAGGCTTTCAAATTGATGGACAAGGAGCTCAAGATGCATCCTACGATCGATTGCTTTTGCAGTGGTAGTACGGCAGTCACATTGGTAAAACAGGTGATTGATACTTCTAGACATGCCTTATTATTCGTATATAAATTACTGGTTGAAGCTTTTTAAAACAAGTGGTGGAGTATAATTTTGATTGAATGCAAAAATAAAATAAAATTGGTGGATGAACTGGACATGGCTTATTCTCCAGGGATGGGATCTTGTAGTTGGAAATCTTGGGGACTCGAGAGCAGTAATGGCGACACGGGATGCCGCCAACAATCTAACAGCTGTACAACTCACTGTTGATTTGAAGCCTAACCTTCCTAGTATGTTCATTTCTCTCCCTTAGTATTTCAAAAAAAAAAATCAGTATTTTTGTGTGGTTATGTTCTCTTCCCATTTCCCCCATAAATGCCTTGATCGAACTATCATTGATTCATTTCATGTTGTGGCTATTGCTACTTCTCCAGATTGATCACTTTCTTTTGTTCTTTGAATAATCATTCTTCATTTCTTTTTCTACAGAGGAAGCTGAGAGGATCCAGCAATGCAGAGGAAGGGTTTTTGCTCTTCAAGATGAGCCAGAAGTTTCAAGGGTATGGTTGCCGAATAATGATTCTCCTGGATTGGCAATGGCAAGAGCTTTTGGAGACTTCTGCCTTAAAGATTATGGCTTAATATCTGTTCCACAGATATCATATCGCCGTCTTACTGAAAAGGATGAGTTTATAATACTAGCCACTGATGGGGTATGCTTCTTAGCATTTTGCTAACAATGGTCCTTCAAATTAGAAATTTCATATGTTCAGGCATAAAGCTTTTACATCCTTTCACCATCTCCAGTCCTGTTATATGTTATATTCAGAAAAAAATCTTAATTGCTGTAGGTTTGGGACGTTCTTTCAAACAAGGAAGCTATTGATATTGTAGCTGCAGCTCCATCTCGAGCAACTGCTTCCAGGGCTCTCGTTGATTGTGCTGTCAGATCTTGGAGATTGAAGTTCCCAACATCCAAGAGTGATGACTGCGCTGCTGTGTGCCTGTTCTTAGACCATGAGAAGTCACCTAACTTGGTTGAAGAGAGTGAAGCCAAGAATGAAAAAGCAGAACCTGCCAAGGATGCTTTGATCTCAGATTCTGGCCATAAAATCAATGAAGACGTTGCAGATGTAAATGAACACATCTCCAGGGAAGAGCATATCCCTGAGCCCACATTGGAACACTCATCGACGCTAAGAAATGTCGATGAGATTATGCCGGTGGACGAACCTCCTGTATCAAAGGAACCTGAAAGGTGCGGGTCTGCCCGCAGCCTGGCTGACTGCATATCCACAAACGAGGAGGAGGAATGGTCTGCGCTCGAAGGCGTGACACGGGTAAATTCCCTCTTGAACCTTCCAAGAAAACTCTCAGGTGACAAGAAATCCACCAGCTGGAAGAAGCGGCGTTGAGCGAACATTAAGAGAAAAAAAACCATCTGCTCTGATGAAAGTCAGGCCGGGTGCTCGCAGAGGCGCATCACAGCCGATACTGGCATTTTTCAGCCAAGCGCGTGCAAAATTCTTCGGCTGATTTTTAGGGCCCTGCCTTAGATTGTTTCAGGCTGGCTGGCAGGTGTGTACATTCAAGAAGATTGTTTTTTCTTCTTCCTTGTGGTATTTGTCGGGAGGCGTTCCATGCTTGGGCTTCTTTACTTGTATGTGCATATGAAAGTTTTTGTTCTGTGAGAAGCTTTTCTGTAAATCATGTAAGGCCTCCTCTCTAATGTTGGGATGTTCGGCTGTAGTTGTACTAGAACAATAACTCAATTCTCTGTGTAGTAGACCATATGAATTTTCGCCTCAAGAGTGCAAGCTTCTTTAATCTGCACTGGTTCTTTTCAAGATTATCACTTTCTTGCCCTTTGCATAAGCCTTGAATTTGGCAGGAATTTAGGCAAAGCAATGGCTTATTATTAAACGGCTTATTATTAAACACACACTGATATTTCTCCATGGTTACTATAAATTCATATGTTTAAACATAATAGTTCTTATGAAAATACCAGAAATACCAAAGGTGAACATAGTTCCACGCGCACCCACATGAGTATTTTCCTCTGTCTCAGTTTACAGGGCATGCACGTGGTTTTAGATCATTGATTTGACTAACTAAATATGCATTATATTTTATAAAAAGTATGTCATTAGATTCTTAAACGGATGTAGTTTCTAGACATATGTTTTTTTATCACATATGATGCATATTTAGCTAGTTAAATTGTTAACCTAGAACTATGTGCATGTTATGTAAACTGAAACGGAGGGAGTAGTAAAATTGGAAAACATAATTACTCTCTCCAATTCATATTACTTGTCATTGCTTTAGTACAACTTTGTTATTTAAAAAGAATTTGGGTATCAAACTTGGTTGGCCCTTCTATTCACGTGTGAAGTTTCGTGAAGGAATGACACACGTGGTATTCTTGTGAAGAAAATACAATCAAGGCCTTAAAACAATGCTTTTTCATAGCTTTGATTTTGACTTTTTATAGTTTTTTACTCATGTCTTACACATGATTCTTTTTGGCGAAAGACATGTATTTGCTTGGTTTCTTGACATCAAACTTTGTTTACAACAATATAATCTGACTTGGAGGTTTGAAAGCCTATGAACAACCCGCTCTCAAAGTTGTTGGAGTACCGCGGAGGAAGATCGATCGAGGGATGATGTCTGCATACCACAACCATCTGCAGCTCAAAATCCCATATTCACACTATTTCTTTTGTCCATATTACGTGTCGTTCAAATGGATGTATCTAGCACAATGAAAGATAGGAGGGAGTTTATGATTTTCGCAAAATCATTTTCTTTAGGCAACAACAACAACAAAAAAGCCTTTAGTCCCAAACAAGTTGGGATAGGCTAGAGGTGAAATCCATAAGATCTCGCGACCAACTCATGCTTTTCGTACATGGATAGCAAGCTTCCACGCATCCGTGTCCATGGCTAGTTCTTTGGTGATGCTCCAATCCTTTAGATCTCTCTTTACGAACTCTTCCCATGTCAAAAGTTCGGTCTACCCCGACCTCTCTTGACATCATCAGCATGCTTTAGCCGTCCGCTATGCACTGGGGCTTCTGGGGGCCTGCGCTGAATATGCCCAAACCATCTCAAACGATGTTGGACAAGCTTCTCTTCATTCTAGATTCGGTCCTTCCTTGTGTGGCCACACATCCATCTCAACATGCGTATCGCCGCCACACCTAGCTGTTGCACATGTCGCCTTTAGTCGGCCAACACTCCGCGACATACAACATTACGGATCGAACTGTTGTCCTATAGAACTTGCCTTTTAGCTTTTGTGGCACCCTCTTGTCATAGATAATTTCAGAAGCTTGGCGCCACTTCATCCATCCGGCTTTAATTTGATGGTTCACATCTTCATCGATATCCCCATCTAAAAGGACGTGGATGTCGCCTAGAGGGGGGTGAATAGGCGCTTTAAAATAATTACGGTTTAGGCTTGAACAAATGCAGAATAAAACTAACATTTAGTTTGTCAAGCACAAAACCTAAAACAACTAGACTCATCTATGTGCACCAACAACTTATGCTAAGCAAGATAAACAACTAAGTGATAGCAAGATATATGACAAGAAACAATATGGCTATCAAAAAGTAAAGTGCATAAGTAAAGAGTTCGGGCAAGAGATAACCGAGGCACGCGAAGACGACGATGTATCCCGAAGTTCACACCCTTGAGGATGCTAATCTCTGTTTGGAGCGGTGTGGAGGCACAATGCTCCTCAAGATGCCACTAAGGCCATGCTAACGGCAGTCCCCGGCAATGACACTAGAAGAATGTTGTTGACGAGTCCCTGACTTGATGCCTTCGCGACAACAGAGCCAGAACTGCTCCTAGTTGCTCAACAATTAGCAATTTTCTTGCAATGGCCCACCAACGCGTGGGTTCGCGTCAGTTTTTGAGGGTAGAGTATTCGATCCAAATTTGTTGGTACGCCAGTCAGGAGGTGAGAGAATACTCTCGAGTATTAGCAGCTGAATGTGTCAGATTCAACCACACCTGAAAGATTAGTATCTGCAAGCAAAGTATCAGCAGCAAAGTAGGATGATAACAGCGGTGTCAGAAACGATCTGTTACGGCAAACTATTCGTAACTGTCGTATCAATGGCGCCAGAAGTTGCCCGTTGACGGAAATTGTCTTTTCCCGTCAACGCTGAGCGAACCAGAATTGTAGCAGGTAGCAGCAGTGTAATGAGTAACAGCAGTGGCAAGGAACAACAGTAGTGACAACGGTAGCAAGTAGCAACAGTAGCAAGTAGCAGCAGTAGCAAGCAACAGTAGTAACAGCAGTAGCAAGTAGCAACAGTAGTAACAGCAGCAGAGCAAAACAAGTAACAACAACAGTGGGACAAACTCGTAGGCAATGGGTCGGTGATTCGTTTGGATGATATTCATCATGCAACAGTTATAACACAGAGAGATATGTGGCTAGCTCCCGTTCGTCAATGTGATGTAGGCATGCATTCCGTGTCTAGTCATACGTGCTTAGGGAAAATAACTTGCATGACATCTATTGTCCATCCCTCCCGTGGCAGTAGGGTCCAAAAGGATACTACGAGATATTAAGGTTCTCCTTTTAATAAAGAACCGAAACAACGCATTAGCACTTGGTGAACACATGAACTCCTCAAACTATGGTCATCACCGGGAGTGGTTCCGGTTATTGTCACTCGGGGGTTGCCGGGTCATAACACATAGTAGGTAACTACAACTTGCAAGATCGGATCTAAAACACACATATATTGGTGACAACATAATAATTTCAGATCTGAAATCATGGCACTCGGGCCCTAGTGACAAGCATTAAGTATGGCAAAGTAGTAGCAACATCAATCTCAGAACATAGTGGATACTAGGGATCAATCCCCGTCAAAACTAACTCGATTACATGATAGATCTCATCCTACTCATAGAGCCTACGAATAGATTACTCACGAACGATGAAGAGCTTCATGGAATTGGAGAGGGAAGAAGGTTGATGATGACGATGGCGACGATTTCCCCTCTCCGGAGCCCAAAACGGACTCCAGATCTGTCCTCCAGATGAAGAACAGGATGTGGCGGCGCTTCTGTATCGCAAACGCGACGAAATCTTCTCTTCTGATTTTTTTCTGGGCGAAAGTGAATTGATAGAGCTGGAGTTGGGGGCGGCAGAGCCACGTGGGACCCACAAACTTGGTTGCCGCGGCAAGGGGGGGGTGGCCGCGGCAATAGGGCTTGTGGCCCACTGGCCCATCCCCTCCGGTAGATCTTTGCGCAAGTATTTTTCATATTTTCCAGAAAAATTCTCCGTAAATTTTTAGAACGTTCCGAGAAATTTCATTTCTGCACAAAACACAAGACCATGGCAATTCTGCTGAAAACAGCGTCAGTCCGGGTTAGTTCCATTCAAATCATGCAAATTAGAGTCCAAAACAAGGGCAAAAGAGTTTGGAAAAGTAGATACGATGGAGACGTATCAACTCCCCCAAGCTTAAAACCTTGCTTGTCCTCAAGCAATTCAGTTGACAAACTGAAAGAGAAAGAAAAACTTTGACAAACTCTGTTTGATCTTGTTGTTGCAACTATGTCTAACTCGTAACCAGAATTTCAGCAAGATCACAAGTTAACCACAGAAGCAAGTGACACAAAGGTCTTACGGTAAACTAATATCAATGGCATAATCAGCTAGCGAGCAAATAATAATGAGTTTCAGATACCAACAATTCAATCAAAACAAGCATGAAGCAATATGAATAGGTGATATCTCGCTAGCTCTTTCTGAGACCGCAAAACATAAATGCAGAGCACTTTCAAAGATCAAGGGCTGACTAAACATTGTAATCCATAGCAATGAAGATCCAGTCGTAGTCATACTCAATATCAATCAAAAGCAAAGCATAAAAATGACAGAGGTGCTCTCTAATTGGTGCTTATAAAAGAGGAGGATGACTCAACAGGAAAATAAATAGACAGACCCTTCGCAGAGGGAAGCATTGATTTGCAGAGGTGCCAGAGCTTAAGCTTTGAAAACAGAGATAATAATTTTGGGTGGCATGATTTCATTGTCAACGCAATGACCAAGAGTTCTCAATATCTTCCACGCTATTCATGCTATAGGCGGTTCCCAAACAGAAAAGTAAAGTTTTAACTCCCCACCACCAATCAATCACACTTCACGGCTAGCCGAATCCTCGGGTACCGTCCATACTAACATCAATCCGGGGGGAGTCTTGTTTTACAGTTATGTTTTCGATTTAAGCGTGGAACTGGGCATTCCAATTACCGGCCCCTTTCTCGTGAATGACAGTGAATAAACACATGTCGAGGATAACACGCCTAACATGGAAGATACCAATAGCCCCCTGTCACCACATGAGCGGTTCGGGCATGCAAAACAGATTATTTCTTGAAGGTTTAGAGAATGGCACATGCAAATTTACTTGGAACGGCGGGTAAATACCTCAAATAGGTAGGTATGGTGGACTCTCATGGAAAAACTTTTGGGTTTATGGAAGTGGATGCACAAGCAGTATTCCGCTTAGTACAAGTGAAGGCTAGCAAAAGACTGGGAAGCGACCAACTAGAGAGCGACAACAGTCATCAGAATGCAATGAGTTTGACTAACATGGAGTGCAAGCATGAACATGATATAAATCACCATGAACACGAACATCATAGAGGCTATGTTGATTTTGTTTCAACTACATGCATGAACATGCGCCAAGTCAAGCCACTTGAATCATTCAAAGGAGAATACCATCCTATCGTACTACATCATAGTTTTCTCAAAATCTATGTTGGCATTCAAGACAAACCATTATAAGCTCCTAGCTAAATAAGCATGGCATCAGAAACTATGATCTCTAAGTTGTCATTGCAAACATGGTTCTCTCACAACAAAGCTGAATCTGGGATGACAAGCTAGTCATATTTACAAAAACAAAATAGATAGAGTTCATACCAGCTTTTCAGTCTCAGTCACTTCATCATATATCATCATTATTGCCTTTCACTTGCACGATCGAACGATGTGAACAATAATAAGAGTGCTCGTGCAATGGACTAAGCTGAATCCGCAGGCAAACATAAAGGAGAAGACAAAGTAATATGGCTCTTTGAAAGCTAAACAGGTATGCATGCAAGAGCTACTAAACATTGTAACCAATATCTTCTACCTTGACCCAAAGAAAAAGAAAACTATTTACACCGGAAAGCTCCCAACAAGCAAAAGAAGAAAGGAAAATCTTTTTGGGTTTTCTCAAAAGGACACAAAACAAGAAAACAAGAAAACGAAAATAAACTAGCATGGATAATACAGTGGCAAAGTGTGAACACCGACGAACAAAGTAAAAGCATAAGCATGAACGTAAGGTCGGTGAGAACACGTACTCCCCCAAGCTTAGGCTTTTTGCCTAGCTTGGTCTACTCCCAAGGAGGGAAATAACCAGCTCCGGGATACTCCGGAGCGGACTGTGGATGCCACTGCTGTGTGAGCTCCTGTGGCTCCCACTGATAAACTGACGTGTGGTACTCGACTGGCGGCTCGGGCACATGCACGTGTGGTTGGGCTAAGCCCCAATATGCATAGATGTCCGAGGGCATAATAGTGTACCTGCCTGCATGAAGATCGAACAAAGAAGGAGCAGGCAAAGTAATAGTCTCTCGAGTACCCTGACTAAATACCAGGTTATAAATCATCCGTCTACTAGCATCTCTATCCAGAAAATCATGGCGAACCATGCTGTCATAATCCAGATATTTCTCACGAAGAAGTATTTCTTCTTCCTCGCGAAGTCTAATAGGTATCTCAAAGTGTCTAGCAAGACGAGTAGCATAGATACCTCCATAGACGACACCTTTGGAACGGTTTGTGTTCAACCGCTGAGCTACTATAGCACCTAGGCTATAAGTCTTAGTGCTATAAAGGCCTTCGTGCAAAACCGCAAGGTCTGGAGAGCTAAGTGATCCAGCCTCCCCACGGCCAATCAAACATTTTCCCACAAATAATGAGAAGTACCGAAGCACAAGAAAATGTATGCTAGAAATTCTAGCGCGAGACACTCCTCTCTCCTCTCCAACAACAATAGTACCTATGAAATCCTCCAAGTCCCGTGGACGAGGATCATGAATATCCCCAACATAAGGTAATTTGCATGCATTGCAAAAATCCTGTAGTGTCATGCACTGGGGATATCGTACAACATGAACTCAACCATGGGAGGATTCTTCCTCGGGTAAAAGTTGAAGATTTGAACGAAAATATTGGTGAGGAGGAGGTATTGTGAGCACTTATCTTCAACGAACGCGGTAAGACCTGCGTTCTCCACCAAGTAATAAAAGTCTTCATAAAGCCCGACAGCGCACAAAAAATCATCACTTGGCCACTCGCAAGCTCGAACTTCCGTGACTCGAGGAACCACGTACTTGGGGAGGTTCTTCTCATCCTCCTTGGGGTTACGGCTTGAAGAGCCTCTCAAGAACCTCCTCATCTTTTTCCTTTTCTAGCTCTGAAAAATTCTGAAATTTTTAGAGACTTCGAAAGAAAAGTGAATAAAGATTAACCCAACTCATAGCAACTACTCCTACTAGTGCCTACAGATCGTATCACGCGCTAAAACTACTTGGGACCAGCTAAAATCAACATTTCAAGCTCAAGAACAGGGTCACCAAGGTAGCAAGAATACGCGAAGGATAAAGCACTAGAGCAAAAACTAATTGGACCAATGGAGGAGTCACTTACCAAGGAGTAATTTCCCCAAAACGGTTCGGAGAATGATGCTTTGAGCAAGGAGATCAGAAATCACAGCCAAATGAGCAAGAACACGGGTTTGAGCTGCGAAACAATTTTTTCTCGAGGAAGAAGAAGAGGATGGGAACTGGAATGAGTGGAGGGGGGCCTTGTGGGCCCCACAAGCTTGCTTGCCGCGGCCAGGGGGTGGCCGCGGTGACAGGGCTTGTGGCCCACTGGGGTGGCCCTCAGGCAAGCTCTCAGTCCCAGTATTTTTCAAATATTCCAGAAAAAATCATACTAGATTTTCAGGATCATCGGAGAACTTTTATTTTCGGGGTATTTTTCTCCGGGACGCTAATACAGAAAATAGGGAAAACTAAACTAAACCTATCATTTTTCTTCTAAGCAAAAGAAAGTGAAAGCTTAAAACAGAGGTATGTGACTCTTTGATTCATCCATTTCATGGTCATCGAAAGAAATCCGTCAATGGGTTTGATCAAATCCTTATGACAAAACTTCCTCGAATCGCAAGGGAGAACGGAGAATTTTCGAATAGCCACCAAGTCACCTCAATGGGGATATAAATCTCCCCAACAAGAAAATCATACTTCATCTTGACACGAGGAATAGGGCATTCAAAGCTCCCAATAAGAATCGATGAAGTTTTTTGATAACATTGATGCAATGTACTTGATATCGTTTCTTCGGAAAGTGCACGGTGTGCTCATTACCGTTGACATGGAAAGTGACATTGACTTTGTTGCAATCTATAACAACCCATGTAGTGTTTAAAAAGGGTCTTCCGAGGATGACAGCCATGGTATCGTCCTCGGGAATATCTGATATAACAAAGTCTGTTAAGATAGTGGTGTTAGCAACCACAACAGGCACATCCTCGCAAATGTCGATAGGGAAAGGAGTTGATTTGTCGGCCATTTCAGAGAGATTTCAGTGGGTGTCAACTTATCCAGTTCAAGTCTACGATAAAGAGAGAGAGGCATAACACTAACACCGGCTCCAAGATCACATAAGGAAGTTCTTACGTAGTTTCCTTTAATGGAGCAAGGTATAGTGGGCACTCCGGGATCACCAAGTTTATTAGGAGTTCCACCTTTGAAAGTGTAATTGGCAAGCATGGTGGAGATCTCAAGATCTGGTATCTTCCGTTTATTAGTCACGATATCTTTCATATACTTGGCATACGGAGACATTTTGAGCATATCACTTAACCGCATCTGCAGAAAGACGGGTCTTATCATCTCAACGAAGCGCTCAAAATCCTCATCATCCTTTTTCTTGGATGGCTTAGGAGGAAAGGGCATAGATATCTAAACCCATGGCTCCCTTTCTTTACAATGCTTCCTAGCAGTGAAGTCATTCTTATCGTATCTCTTAGGTTGTGGGTTATCAGGATTAACCGTAGGTTCAATCTCCACATCCTCATCATTGCTAGGTTGAGCATTATTATGATCATCACCGTCCACATTGTCACCAGGTTCATGTTCATCACCAGATTGTGTTTCTGCATCAGACGCAGAAATATCATTAGGTTCTTCAGGTGTGACAGTATTTGGTGAACTAACATGGAGGTTTCTATCATCCTTCTTCTTCTCCTTAGGATGGCTGGGTGTATCAGCATTAATTCCTTGAGAATCTTGATCAATTCTCTTAGGATGGCCTTCAGGATACAAAGGTTCCTGAGTCATTTTGCCTCCTCTAGTAATGACTCTGACAGAGTTGTCATTTAATTCATTGAGCAGGTCATTCTGAGCTTTAAGTACTTGTTCTACACGAGTAGTAATCATAGAGGCATGTTTACTCAGAAGCTTCAGATCATTGACATTTCTGTGTACTCAAGCACTTAAATGACTAAGCATACGAGTACTTTGTTCCAAATGTCTGCTAACATAATCATTGAAACTCTGTTGTTTGGCAACAAAGTTGTCAAATTCATCAAAGCATAGGCTAGCAGGTTTATCGAAAGGAATATTACTCCCATCAAACCTACGCAGAGAATTTACTTCTACTACCTGTATCGGGTTATCGAGACCATGGATCTCTTCGATAGGTGGCAGATTTTTGACCTCTTCAGATCTTTTGCCTTTCTCTTGCATAGATTTCTTGGCTTCTTGCATATCTTCGGGACTGAGGAATAGAATACCTCTTTTCTTCGGAGTTGGCTTAGGAGGTGGTTCGGGAATAGTCCAAGCATTATCGTTGATCAAGATGTTATTCAGCAGAGTCTCAACTTGTTCTACGGTTCGTTCCCTAAAAACACAACCGACACAACTATCTAGGTGGTCTCTAGAAGCATCGGTAAGTCCGTTATAGAAGATATCAAGTATGTCATTCTTCTTAAGAGGGTGATCAGGCAAATCATTCTATAGCTGGACGAGCCTCCCCAAGCTTGTGGGAGACTCTCTTCTTTGAGTTGAGAAAAGTTGTATATTTCCTGCAAAGCAGCTTGCTTCTTATGGGAAGGGAAATATTTCTCACAGAAGTAATAGACCATATCCTGGGGACTACTCACACATCCAGGAGCAGGAGAAGCGAACCAGGCTTTAGCGTCATCCTTTAGAGAGAAAGGAAACAACTTAAGGATATAGTAGTGGCGGATCTTCTCCTCACTAGTGAAAAGGGTGGCTATATCGTGTAGTTTGGTAAGATGGGCTACGACCGTCTCAGACTCATAACCGTGGAAAGGATCAGATTCGACTAGAGAGATTATCTCAGGATCGACAGAGAATTCATAATCCTTATCGGTGATAAAGATAGGTGAAGTGGCAAACTTCGGGTCGTATTTCATCCTAGCTTTCAGAGATTTTTCCTTCCACTTGAGAAGTAATTTCTCAGCGTCATAGGCATCCTTACACGCAAGAAAATCCTCAGCTATCTCTCCCTCCATAACATAACCCTCAGGTATATCAGGCAATTCATATCTAGGAGAGCTAGATCTAGCAGGAGCAAAAGCAGGTTCTATCTCAATAGTATCGGCAGTTTCAGAAGCATCACGAGCATTGGCAGTAATTCTAGCAATATGAGCATCAAGGAACACCCCTAGTGGCACATCAGGCAAAGTAGCATCTCTAGCAGTATCAAGCATAGCATCATCAGGCAAAGCAGTATCTCTAGCATCATCAGGAAAAGCAGTATCAGGCATAGCATCTCTAGCAGTATCAGGCATAGCATCTCTAGCAGTATCATGCATAGCATCTCTAGCAGTATCAGACATAGTAGCATCATAAGCATCATCAAGCACATGCGACATATCAAGATTTCTAGCAGGAGGTGATGTCGCAAACTTACTCATAACTGAAGGTGAATCAAGTGCAGAGCTAGATGGCAGTTCCTTACCTCCCCTCATAGTTGAGGGAAAGACTTTGGTTTTTGGATCTTTCAGATTCTTCATAGTGATCAGCAGATATAAATCCCAAGTGACTCGGAGAATATAGCAATCCTCCCCGGCAACGGCGCTAGAAAAATACTGCTAATGGCAGTCCCCGGCAACGACACTAGAAGAATGTTGTTGACGAGTCCCTGACTTGATGCCTTCGCGACAATAGAGCCAGAACTGCTCCCAGTTTCTCAACAATTAGCAATTGTCTTGCAATGGCCCACCAGCGCATGGGTTCGCGGTAGTTTTCGAGGGTAGAGTATTCGACCCAAATTTGTTGGTACGCTAGTCAGGAGGTGAGAGAATACTCTTGAGTATTAGCAGTTGAATGTGTCAGATTCAACCACGAAGATTAGTATCTGCAAGCATAGTATCAGCAGCAAAGTAGGATGATAACAACGGTGTCAGAAACGATCTGTTGACGGCAGACTATTCCTAACTGTCGTATCAATGGCGCCAGAAGTTGCCCGTTGACGGAAATTGTCTTTTCCCATCAACGCCGAGCGAACCAGAATTGTAGCAGGTAGAAGCAGTGTAACGAGTAACAACAGTGGAAAGGAACAGTAGTAGTGTCAGCAGTAGCAAGTAGCAACAGTAGCAAGTAACAGCAGTAGCAAGCGATAGTAGTAACATCAGTAGCAAGTAGCAACAGTAGTAACAGCAGCAGAGCAAAACAAGTAACAGCAGCACTGGGACAAACTCGTAGGCAATGGGTAGGTGATTCGTTTGGATGATATTCATCATGCAACAGTTATAACACGGAGAGATATGTGGCTAGCTCCCGTTCATCAATGTGATGTAGGCATGCATTCCGTGTGTAGTCATACATGCTTAGGGAAAAGAACTTGCATGACATCTATTGTCCATCCCTCCCGTGGCAGCGGGGTCCAAAAGGATACTACGTGATATTAAGGTTCTCCTTTTAATAAAGAACCGGAACAATGCATTAGCACTTGGTGAACACATGAACTCCTCAAACTATGGTCATCACCGGGAGTGGTTCTAGTTATTGTCACTCCGGGGTTGCCGGGTCATAACACATAGTAGGTAACTACAACTTGCAAGATCGGATCTAAAACACACATATATTGGTGACAACATAATAATTTTAGATCTGAAATCATGGCACTCGGGCCCTAGTGACAAGCATTAAGCATGGCAAAGAGTAGCAACATCAATGTCAGAACATAGTAGATACTAGGGATCAATCCCCGTCAAAACTAACTCGATTACATGATAGATCTCATCCTACTCATCACCGCCCAGCAAGCCTACGAATAGATTACTAAAGAACGATGAAGAGCTTCATGGAATTGGAGGGGGAAGAAGGTTGATGATGACGATGGCGACGATTTCCCCTCTCCGAAGCCCAAAGCGGACTCCAGATCTGTCCTCCAAATGAAGAACAGGATGTGGCGGCGCCTCCGTATCGCAAACGCGACGAAATCTTCTCTTCTAATTTTTTTCTGGGTGAAAGTGAATTTATAGAGCTGAAGTTGGGGGCGGCAGAGGCACGTGGGACCCACAAACTTGGTTGCCGCGGCAAGGGGGGGGTGGCCGCGGCAATAGGGCTTGTGGCCCACTGGCCCATTCCCTCCGGTGGATCTTTGCGCAGGTATTTTTCATATTTTCCAGAAAAATTCTCCGTAAATTTTCAGGACGTTCCGAGAACTTTGTTTTCTGCACAAAAACAACACCATGACAATTCTGCTGAAAACGGCGTCAGTCCGGGTTAGTTCCATTCAAATCATGCAAATTAGAGTCCAAAACAAGGGCAAAAGAGTTTGGAAAAGTAGATACGATGGAGACGTATGAGGCCACCGTAATATCCTCATGCCCTCGCACAATGCAAGATGCCGTGATTCCACTAAGCGACCCTTGAGGGCAGTCACCGAACCCGTACAAACAAGGTTGGGGCAATCTTCACAACTTAATTGGAGGCTCCCAACAACACCACGAAGCTTCACCACAATGGCATATGGCTTCGAGGTGACCACAAATGCTCGGGGCAATCTCCACAACTTAATTGGAGACCCCGACGCTTCCCCGGAGCTTTACACCATAATGATTGAGATCCGAGGCACCACCAAGCTTCTAGGATGCCAAAGCATCCACGAAGAACGATCTCTAGGTTACCAAGTACCAAAGGGTAATAAGTGTTGGAAATATGCCCTAGAGGCAATAATAAAGTGGTTATTAATATATTTCCTTGTTCATGTTAAATGTATTTTATTCATGCTATAATTGTATTAACCGGAAACCGTAATACATGTGTGAATACATAGACCACAACATGTCCCTAGTGAGCGTCTAATTGACTAGCTTGTTGATCAATAGATGGTCATGGTTTCCTGATCATGGACATTGGATGTCATTGATAACAAAATCACATCATTAGGAGAATGATGTGATGGACAAGACCCAATCCTAAGCATGGCACAAGTTCATGTAGTTCATCTGCTAGAGCTTTTATAATATCAAGTATCATTTCCTTAGACCATGAGATTGTGCAACTCTCGGATACCATAGGAGTGCTTTGGGTGTATCAAACGTCACAACGTAACTGGGTGATTATAAAGGTGCACTACAGGTATCTCTGAAAGTGTCTATTGGGTTGGTATGAATCGAGACTTAGATTTGTTGCTCTGTGTGACAGAGAGGTATCTCTGGGCCCACTCGGTAATGCATCATCATAATGAGCTCAAAGTGACTAAGGAGTTAGCCACGGGATAATGTGTTACGGAACGAGTAAAGAGACTTGCCGGTAACGAGATTGAACAAGGTATAGGGATACCGACGATCGAATCTCGGGCAAGTATCATACCTGTAGACAAAGGGAATTGCATACGGGATTGAGTGAATCCTCGACATTGTGGAACATGTGGTAGCCAACATGGGTATCCAGATCCCACTGTTGGTTATTGTCCTGAGAGATGTCTCGGTCATGTCTACATGATTCCCGAACCCGTAGGGTCTACACACTTAAGGTTCGGTGACGCTAGAGTTGTTATGGGAATTGTATATGTGGTTATCGAAGGTTGTTCAGAGTCCTAGATGAGATCCTGGACGTCACGAGGAGTTCCGGAGGTAAATATTTATATATGGAAAGTCGAGTTTCGGTCGCGGAAAAAGTTTAGGGGTTTATCGGTATTGTATCGGGACCACCGAAAGGGTACCGGAGGTCCATCGGGAGGGTCCACCTGTCCCGGAGGGCTACATGGGCTGAAAGGGGAAGGGAACCAGCCCCTGGTGGGCTAGTGCGAGCAAGGGAGGAGGCCCAAGGCGCATAGGGGCCAAACCTAGGGCGTGGGGGCTGCCTTGGGTGGCAAGCCACACTCTAGGGCGCCGCCCCTCCTCCTCCTAGGGCTGCCGCACCACCTAGGGTTTCCCTAGGGGTGACCACACCCCCTCTCCCTCCCTCCTATAAATAGTGGAGGTATTGGGAGGGCTGGACACACCCGAATCTCTCTCCCTCGGCGCAACCCTACCTCTCCACCTCTCCTCCTCCGCGGTGCTTGGCGAAGCCCTGCCGGAGAGCCACAAACTCCATCGCCACCACGCTGTCATGCTGTTGGAGTTCTCCCTCAACTTCTCCTCCCTCCTTGATGGATCAAGAAGGAGGAGACGTCCCCGGGCTGTAGGTGTGTTGAACGCGGAGACACCGAACGTTCGGTGTTTGGGTCAGATCGCCGCGAGTACAACTCCATCGACCACGTTCATGGTAACGCTTCCGCTTTGCGATCTTCAACGGTATGAAGATGCTCTACCTCCCTCGTTGCTGGTTTCTCCTAGTTAGATCTTGGTGTGACATAGGAATTTTTTTGAATTATTGCTACGATCCCCAACAGTGGCATCCGAGCTAGGTCTATGATTTGGTCAATTTGCTTACCCTTAGTTGTGGGCGATGATTTGGTCAATTTGCTTACCCTTACTAGTCTTATCTTGATTCGGCGGCATCGTGGGATGAAGCGGCCCGGACCGGCTTTACACGTACTCTTACATGAGACTAGTTCCACCGCCCGACATGCACTTGTTGCATAAGGTGGCTAGCGGGTGTCTGTCTCTCCCACTTTAGTCGGATCAGATTCGATGAAGAGGGTCCTTATGAAGGGTAAATAGCAATTGGCATATCACCGTTGTGGATGTTACGTAGGTAAGAAACATTCTTGCGAGAAACCCATAGCAACCACGTAAAACTTGCAACAACAATTAGAGGACGTCTAACTTGTTTTTGCAGGGTATGCTATGTGATGTGACATGGCCAAAAGGATGTGATGATATATATGTGATGTATGAGATTGATCATTTTCTTGTAATAGGATTCATGACTTGCATGTCAATGAGTATGACAACCGACAGGAGCCATATGAGTTGTCTTAATTTGTTGTATGAGATGCAACGCCATGTGATTACTTTACTTTATTGCTAACTGTTAGCCATAGTAGTAGAAGTAATAGTTGGCGAGACGAATTCATGAAGACACAATGATGGAGATCATGATGATGGAGATCATGGTGTCATGCTGGTGACAATGATGATCATGTCACGCCCCGAAGATGGAGATCAAAGGGGCAAGATGATAATGGCCATATCATGTCATTATATGATTTGCATGTGATGTTTATCATGTTTCGATATCTTATTTACTGAGAACGACGGTACTAATAAGATGATCCCTCACTTAAATTTCAAGAAATGTGTTCCCCCTAAGTGTGCACCATTGTGAAGGATCGATGTTTTTAAGCACCACGTGATGATCGAGTGTGATAGATTCTAACGTTCGCATACAATGGGTGTAAGCGAGATTTACACATGAAAAACACTTAGGTTGACTTGACGAGCCTAGCATGTAAAAACATGGCCTCGGAACACGAGCGACCGAAAGGTCGAACATGAATCGTATGGAGATAAGATCAACATGGAGATGTTAACCTTAAATAAGTCGTCTCACGTGATGATTGGACACGACTTAGTCGATATGGATCATGTATCACTTAGATGACTAGAGGGATGTCTATCTGAGTGGGAGTTCATTAAATAATTTGATTAGATGAACTTAATTATCATGAACTTAGTCTAAAATTGTCTTTACAATCCATATTGTAGATCCAATGGCCCACACACATGTCCCACTGGACTTCGACGCGTTCCTAGAGAAAACCAAGCTGAAAGACGATGGAAGCAACTATGCAAGCTGGGTCCGTAACTTGAGGCTCATCCTCATAGCTTCCCAGAAAATGTATGTCCTTGATGCACTGCTAGGTGAAGCACCCATTTTCCCGGCGGCTCAAGACGTTATGAACGCCTGGTAGTCGCGTAGTGATGATTACTCCCTGGTTCAGTGTGGCATGATTTACAGTTTAGAACCGGGGGCTTCAAAAGCGTTTTGAGCAACATGGAGCATATGAGATGTTCCAAGAGCTGAAACTAGTTTTCCAAGTTCATGCCCAGGTTGAGAGATATGAAGTCTCCGACAAGTTCTTCAGTTATAAGATGGAGGAGAATGGGTCAGTCAGCGAGCATATACTCAGAATTTGTGGGTTGCACAACCGCTTGTCTCAACTGAGAGTTAACCTTCCGGATGACTCGGTTATCGACTGAATCCTCGAGTCGCTTCCACCTAGCTTGAAGAGCTGTGTGATGAAGTACAACATGCAAGGGATGGAGAAGACCATTCCCGAGTTGTACTCAATGCTGAAATCAGCGGAGGTGGAAATCAAGAAAGAACATCAAGTGTTGATGGTGAATAAGACCACCAGTTTCAAGAAAGGCAAAGGTAAAAAGAACTTCAAGAAAGACAACAAAGCAGTTGCCGCTCCTGGTAAACCAGTTGCTGGGAAGAAGCCAAAGAAATGACCCAACCCCGAACCCGTAGGGTCTACACACTTAAGGTTCGATGACGCTAGGGTTGTTATGGGAAAGTATACGTGGTTACCGAAGGTTGTTCGGAGTCCGGGATGAGATCCGGACGCCGCAAGGAGTTCCAGAATGGTTCGGAGTTAAAGATTCATATACAGGAAATGGAGTTTTGATTGCCGGAAGTGTTTCGGGATTCGTTGGTAATGTACTGGGACCACCAGAAGGGTTCCGGGGGTCCACCGGGAGGGGCCACCAGCCCAAAGAGGCTACATGGGCCAAAAGTGGATGGGAACCAGCCCCAACGTGGGTGGTGCGTCACCCACCTAAGGCCCAAGGTATAGTGCCCCAAGTGTAAAGCTTTCCCTTTTTGTAACCTTCCATGTGGGACCACCTTGACATTGTCATGAGAGCTATCTATGCATGTATGAATTCATGTGTTCACCTTGTGTTTCTTCTTTTGCATGCATGCATGCATGCATCCATGTCATACCATTCTTACCATGCCTTGTTTTGCTTGCATCTATGCCTTGCCATGTCTTAGTGTGGTGTCTTGTGATTTCATGTGATGTTGGTGCATATGTGATGGGGTGAGTAGTAGTAGTGTTTGTGGTGATAGTTGGTTTGCAAAACCCATCTCTCTCTTTATTCCCTAGTTCAAATATTTACTTGCTCCTAAGCTAATTTAAAAAAATGTCTTTTAGTTAGGGGATATTGTGGGTGTTTAGTTGTGCAAGTTTGGTGATTTTAAAAGTGTTTTAAACAGGTGCAATAAATACAAAACAGAGTCATCTAATTCTGTTTTGTGAAATAATTACTTGCTCCTAAAAATCTTGTTTTGTTTTATTTAAATAGGTCATATTTTTCTATGATCAGGGGATATTTTTGTTTGATTTTATCCCCAGTATTTTAGTCTGTGCTTTATTTTTCTTCTCTGTGTTTTTCTGTATTAGGAAATGAGGGAGTTCCTCTTTCCTTCTATCTGGCGCTCCTAAGTGGGCTTACTCCCACTTAGTGGCCCATCAGCCTTTTCCCCTCGCGAGCCCGTCGCGCGCGCGCTCGTCGTCAACCTCCTTTCCAGCGAGGTAGTGGGACCCTCCTGTCATCCTCTCTCTCCCGTTCCCTCTGTTCCACCGGAGAGAGCACGCGCACATGGCCACCGCGCGCCCCTCGCTTCCCCTCTTGCCCTATAAAGAGACTTCGCGTCCGGGCCTCGGCTAGGGTTTCCCCTTCCGCCGTCGCTCCACCCAGATCCCTTCTCCCTCCTCTCTCTCTCATCGCTGCAAGGTAAGAAGCGATCGGCTCCGCCATGGCCGATCCATGAAGCTCGACGCCGCCGTCGTCGTGGGGCATCTTCTTCCTCGCCGAAGGTTCCCGCAGCTCGAGGGCATCTCCAGGAGTCCATTCCCGCCGCTGGATCGTCTTCATCACCCCCCTGCTTCCTCTTCTTCCCGGCAGAGCGACTTCCTCGACGAGCTCCTCCACTCCGCGCGCTTCTTCCACGACTTCCTCTACGGGCGTCTACCTCCTCGACCCGTACGTGAGGTAGTGCTCCTCCTCCCTCCTCCCTGTCCCAGATCGAGCGCAGTAGCAGTAGAATCGACGCGTGCTTCGCCTCTGTCGCCGGAGCCGCCGCTCGCCGTGGATCCGTCGTCGTAGGGCTCCTCGGGCCGTAGTAACACTAGAAATGGAACCCAGGTTGCCCCAGCAACCTTCCATCTAGGACCCGCATTTCGATTTGCGGCACAACGCCGGCGAGCACCTCCCCTGTTCCGGCAAGCCGTCGACATCAGATATGTAGAAGGGAATACTCTTCAGAGTTACTCCCTCTTACGTGTCAAGTGTCGATCCGTAGCCTAGTGGTAGTAGTGTGTGGCTGCCTGATGAGAGGGCGCGGGTTCGATCCCCCCTCGGCACTCTTTTGTTTTGTTGAATTAACTGCACAGTGGCCACAGGAACAGGTTACCCTGTTTACTTCCCCTACCCTGTCGACAAAGTGGCAGTAGTGTAGTGGCTTGGTGTTGTTGCTGGTCACCAGAGGTTCTGGGTTCGATTCCGAGGAGCCCCTGTTGCATTTTTTTTGTCTTTTCGTTTATTTTATATTTCTATTTTTCTAACTCTTAGACAAAGTGGACTTTTAGTTCTTTTTCCTGCTAGTGTAGCTAGGTGCATATTGTATTTGTGTGTGTGTTTTGCACACATTAGAATAAGTGATATGTGTGTGTTCTTGTGAGAAGTGATGTGTGTGTATGTGGTCTTGTTATTATATGTTGGTGGTGTAATTGCAAGTAGGCATGTGTGTATAGGAGTTGTGAGTGATGATGATGGTGTAGGTATGGAGATATATTTGTAGTAAGTGCACACCACATGTGGTACCTACTAGAAGTGTTTGAGAGGTGATGTTTCCATGTTACTTGCATAGAAGTTTTCCCCCTCATGTTGCTCTTGGGTTTAAGTGCTCGTGATGGGGTTTGTGGTGAAGATATATGTGTGTGTGTGGAACTTCCCACCTTTGCAAAACTATGCACCTTCACATGTCTATATGTGAGAGGGCATGGTGTTGTGTGTGTGGGGGGGGGTGACTTAGTGAGAAGTATTTGTGTTGTTGATGTGCATGACACAAACATGGGGTTCAAACCCCCATGTCACATTGTCATTGTGCACATGAGCTCAACCTTTGTGGTGGTTGTCTTAGTAGGAACTACATGAAATGATGCCCATTCCCTAGGCATGATTTGGAGTAATTTTTCTCTCCCTTAAATTTATGGTCACTTGTTCCAAGTAAGTGCCCACATATTATATATGATTTTGGGGTAGAATCTCCCAAGGAATACAATGGTTAAGTTTGTTTTGCCATTAGGATACTTTAAGGAGTTGACATATTCAGATTTGTTGCAAGTTTGTTCCTTGAATCCATGGAATAGGTGAAGCCCAAGGGTATGAGTTTTTGTGTGATAGTAGTAGGGGTTTTGCTCTACACCATAGTGGTGTCATTTATCACTTGGTGTTATGTGTGTGCAACCTATTCCTAGACAAAGTGGGCATGTGGCTGAAAAAGTCCAGTTTAGTGAAATCTGAAATTTCACTAAGTCTGGGATTCTGGAAACATTTTCTTCTCTTATAAATGAAGATGTGCTGGTCATTGTATTGAGAACTAGCCTTAGTTCAGTGCTAGGATTGTGGACCTTATATGTTTGTGAAGATCCCTGTCAAATTTAAAATCATTTGGAGTCCAGTAGGTTGTGTTTTGATTGCTGTCAAGAAGCTTCAGAACAAAGACAGAACCAAGTCCCTGAGATCTGATGGTTTTGGGAAAGTTTGTGGCCTTGTATCTTCTAGTCTTTATTTCCTTTTGCTGTGATTGTTGCTGGTGTTGATAGTGTTCTTGGTGGGCTACAACCACATATATTATTTGTCATGTTTGGAGGCCTGTAGCTATGTTGCATGTAGGTCCCAAAGAGCTAAGATGCAGATTATGGCAGATTACGTAGTTTTGTCATTTTGATCATTGTGTGTGCTTACAGGATGTTTTGGTGTTCTTCCTTGCTCCATGCCATTCATGTTGGAATGATACATGTCTTGGCAACCTGGGAATACCAGATTTGTGCCAATTGTGAGTGTGGTGTTGAATCTTCCACGTAGAGCTTCATATCTTGTTTCGTTGATTCCCGTTGATCCGTAGCTCCGTTTGCAATGTTCTTTATATGGTTTTGCATCGTTTTCACGAGCCGCATATGTTCATGCCATTCTCATGTTGGGTATCACCGGGATCGGAGAACGAATACGTGGAGTCAGGAGAGTACGTGCAGGACGAACCAGAACCATTCCAAGCTGAGGATATCACAGGCAAAATGATATGACCTTGATTCCATCTCTAGACTTGTTATGCTAGTTTTCGTTTCCATGTCATATTGCATGCTGCCTACCACTGAAATTAAATTGCCTCCTCATATGCCATGAGCCCAAACACCGTTCCCCTTCCTAGCAAAACTTGTATGGCTAAGTAGGCTTGCTCAGCTACTAATGTTAGCGTTGCTAGTTGCAGGTGCTTTGACTCATGTGATAAACATGAGCTTGATATCATTATCTTAAATTCTGTTATTTAATTAATGCACCTATATACTTGGTAAATGACGGGAGGCTAGCCTTTTGCCGGGTGCTTTGTTCCGTTATTGCCGCCTTAGTTACCGGTTACCGGTGTTTGATTCCATAATGATCGCTCCTAACACGTTCGGGGTTGTTATGGGGACCCCCTCGATAAATCGCGTAGTGCTAAGGCTTGTTCGGCAGGACCCAACATTGGTGTTAATTTGCTAATCACTTAATAATAAACTGCATAGGGAATAGCTACCCCGAGGAATTTAATCAACAACCCGGGCCAGTGCTCCTCATGAGTGTTGGTCCAACTGGTGTGCCTGCGGGGCCACCACAAGGAAACTTGAGGTTTGGTACCTGTAGCTAGTTCCATCCGGCGTGTCCTGAGACTGAGATACGCGGCTCTTATCAGGGTCGTCGACACGTCGGGAGGTCCTGCTAGCCTTGTCTTACCTTAGCGGTATATCTTGCGTATAGGAATCCCAGTGAAGATTTGGTTTCCCCCGGAGTTGAGGTTTTCCTCTAAGGAATCCGACGAGATCACGAGATTCGTGATAGAGGATGCCTTTGAGGCCTGTGTTCGTTTGTGATGGACTAGTTGGAGCACCCCTGCAGGGTTTAATCTTTCGGAAAGCCGTGCTCGCGGTTATGTGGCAACTTGGAATATTTTGTTAACATCCGGTATTAGAGAACTTAAACATAAGCTAATAAAACTGCCAACTGTGTGCGCAACCGTGACTATCCCTTCGAAGATCTCTCTTTGATTGGGAACACGGTAGGGTTATGAATGCCGTAGGTAGGTGTTCAGGATCACTTAGTGATCAAGTAGTCCCAACCGCTAGTGTAGACCACCTTCACTTCTACTTAGCGTAAGTTAGCCACTTAATCAAGCTTAGGATGCTGCAGCCTTATACACTTCACCCTTACTCTACCTAATAACATGACTAGTTCTGGCACCAAGGTCTTAGATTGCTGAGTCCCCGTGGCTCACGGATTCCTCCGAAACTCCCAGCAGGTACAGGTACCCCAGAGACAGATGAGGCCGATTGCACCCAGCTGGCGTGGCAGTACGACGAGGAGACAGACCGCCTCTACGTGAACTATCCAGAGGACTGAGGTGTGGTCATGATCGTGGGCCTGCAGGCAGGGTAGCATAGCATTTCCATGTTTTGTAGTCCGTAGCGGAACTACCTTGATTGTATCTGTGATGTACTCTGAGTTATTAATAAGAAGACAGTTGAATCCCGAATTGTCTACTTTTATTATTATTTGTGCTATGTTACTTGCTTACGAAACGCTTAGATGCGCTTCTTTCCTATTCGGGGGCCTCGACCCCCAGATCGGAAAGGACCGCATCTTGGTCGTTAGAAGTTGGTAATCAGAGCCTTACGACCATAGGAGCCTTTGTGTGATCGTACTTGGCCGAGTCGAGTCCAGAAAATGTTTTGAGTCTTAGTTATATCGGAGAGTAGGATTCTTTTTTCTCCTCTTATATGCTCTGGTGAGGTTCCCCTCTTAGGATATCTTTAACTCTACTCCTTTTCTCGCTAAATTTTTTTTAGGATCACGCGGGTATTTGTGAAATCTATATGATTTCGATGTGACGGAATCCTGTCCTGGTGCCTCCTATCTTCTCTAAGTATCAGGGGAGTTGAGCTCCAGGGATTATCGCACACATCGCCATCATTCAGATTTCTGAGTATCTAAGAACGGAGGGTGTTCGTTGTTGCTTCAATACTGGTAGTGGTGAGATAACCCCGATGTCCCCAATACTGGTGTAGATTGTTCGGGGGTATTACCACCCTTTGTATCGTTGTGATCACGAGGATCTGTTGTAGATGAAGGTCCGAGATGCTGGTTATGTGTTGAAGGATGTGATACAGGTGACGGGTTAGTTTAGGAGTTGTGTGAAATACTCCTTGTATCCGTGTACCTGATTGCATGACCAGTTATTTCGGGAATTCATAGGTGGGATATCTAGTAGTATCTTATAGGACTATCTTCCTATAGACGCTTGATTGAGGTTTGGGAAATCTCGGTCTTATGTTTGTTCCGAGCAGTTCTAGCTCACACGTGTTTGCAGTGGTCCTTATCGGAGTTTTGTCGTCTGTTACTTTGAGGATGTACTCTTGCTATGTTGTTCGAGTGCAATGCTAAATTCTGTTCAGATATTCCTGTCTTTTGATTCAGCAATATCTTCAATTATTCTGTGGACTAATATGATGTCCGTCTTCAGGATGGCTCCACCGACTCGTCAGACCCCAGGGCGTTAGGATGTGCCGCCTCCACCTCCTCCTTCGCCGCCGCCGCCTCCTCCTGCAGAGGCCTGCCAGGCGATGATGGCAGCTACTAATGCAAACACTCAGATGCTGTTGCAATTGATCCAGGAGAGAGCCAATCATCAGCAGGGCACAACAGGGTGGCAATCACTTCACCAGTCTGAGTCAGTTCCTGTCAAACCAGCCTAAGACGTCCACTTCTTGCGACCAGCCGTTTGATGCGGAAGATTGGATCCGTGATATGAACAAGCATTTCGAGTGTAGCAATGTGCGTCCGGAGGACTATGTCAAGTTTGCAACGTTTCAGTTGAAGGGGCAGGCTTCTATTTGGTGGCAGCAGCTTAAGGACTCTAGAGGTGGCAGGGTGATGTCTTGGGACGAGTTTTGTCGTGACTGTAGGTCCCACTACATCCCTTCCAGTTTTGTTGAGGAGATGCGTGAGAAGTTCACGCGTTTGAAGCAGGGCAGTAATTCTGTGTACAAGTACAATGTCGAGTTCCACGAGCTGGCCCGTTACGCGCTGCAGGATGTCCCGGATCAGAAGATCAAGATCTATCAGTTCAGGGGTGGCTTAAAGGAGGACTTGCAGTTAGCGCTTGCTTTGCACGATCCTGAGGAGTTTGACAAGTTCTACAACTTATCTCTCCGAGCAGAGGAAGCCTTGCTCAGGGTGGAGAACTCCAAGAAGCGCTTCAGAGATTCCAGCTCTTCCTCGACTCAGGTGGTTCAGAAGCAACAGAAGTTTTGGGTTTCTCCTCCTCCTCCTCGGCACTCACAGCAGCTGAAGCACTCAGGTGGACGTGGTTCTTCCCACCCACCCAACCCTGGCTTCCAGCAGAGATACCAACATCAGAAGCAAGGGCCTCCTCAGACTCAGTTCCGGCAGCCAGCAGATGTCATTTGTCACAAATGTGGGCAGAAGGGTCACTATGCCAACAAATGTACTTCTCAGCTCCGTCTGCCTCCTCCTCCTCCAGGCAAGCCTCCAAGCAATGCTCTTGTCAAATTCAACCCCAGATCAGCTCGAGTCAACATGGTGAATGCAGCTGAGGCAGAAAATTCATCAGATGTGATCATGGGTAACGTCCTCGTCAATGATATTCCTGCTAAAGTGTTATTTGATTCTGGTGCTTCGCATTCCTTCATGTCATACCCCTTTGCATTTGGTAATAATATTGCGACCGAGTTCCTTCCCAAGTTATTGCACGTTGTGCCTCCGGGTATGCGGATGAGCTCTCAGTTGTTCGTCCCAGATGCTTCTGTCAAGATGGGCGCTTATGCTTTTCTGGCATCTCCTATTGTCTTGGGAAATTCCGACATTGATTTGATCCTTGGTATGGACTGGTTGGCCATGAACAAGGCGTCAATTGATTGTGAAGCTAAAGAAGTCAAGCTTACCCACTCTTCGGAGGATGTGATTATATTCGCGGCGCGCGACGATACAATCCGTTTGTTCTCCTTGAATGAAAAGGGTGAGATCAATCCTATTGAGCAAGTTCCGGTAGTCTACGAATATCAAGATGTGTTTCTTGAAGAGCTACCAGGCATGCCTCCGCACCGTGAAGTTGAGTTTGTCATTGAGCTTGAGCCAGGCACAGAGCCAGTGTGCAAACGGTCGTACAAGCTGGGTCCAGAAGAGTTGAAGGAACTCAAGAGGCAACTCGATGAGCAGGAGTGTTTGGGTTTGATCAGACCAAGCTCATCTCCGTGGGGATGTGGTGTTCTATTTGTCAAGAAGAAGGATGGTTCGGACCGACTGTGTGTCAATTACCGCCCATTGAACAAGAATACAATCAATAACAAATATCCACTTCCAAACATAACTGAGTTGTTCAAACAGTTGAAAGGTGCTAAAGTATTCTCCAAGCTTGATCTCAGAATGGGCTATCATCAGATTCACATTCGCGAGGAAGACATTCCGAAGACGGCCTTCAAGACTAGTTTTGGCTCGTATGAGTATACGGTCATGTCTTTTGGTCTGGCTAATGCTCCTCCGACTTTTTGTCGATTGATGAGCTATATTTTCTCACCATACAAGAATGAATTTGTCTTGCTCTATCTCGACGAGATTCTGGTCTTTTCTGAGGATGAGGAAGAACATGAGAGACATCTCAGGTTGGTGCTTGATAAACTGAGAGAATACAAGCTGTATGCCAAGTTTTCCAAGTGCGAGTTCTGGCTGAAAGAAGTGGTTTATCTTGGGAATATTATCTCCGTCGAGGGCATTAAGGTTGACCCGTCCAAGGTTCAAGCCATTGTTGAATGGGAACCTCCGCAGAACGTGAAGCAGCTTCGAAGCTTTCTCGGTCTTGCCGGATATTGCAGAAGATTCGTTGAGAACTTCTCCAAAATCACCAAGCCGCTCTCTAGTCTTCTTCAGAAGGGTGTCAAGTCTATTTGGTCTCCAGAGTGTCAACTGGCTTTCGATACACTCAAAGAGAAGCTTATCTCCATTCCGGTATTGGCCCCTCCGGATGATTCCAAGCCGTACCAGGTATTTTGCGACGCTTCTCTCCAGGGTCTTAGTGCAGTCTTGATGCAAGATAGGAAGGTGATTGCTTATACCTCCAGGCAGCTGAAGCCTACGGAGAAGAACTATCCTGTGCACGATCTCGAGCTAGCAGCTGTTGTGCACGCCTTGATGACTTGGAGACATCTCTTGTTGGAATGTAAGGTTGAAGTTTTCACCGATCACAAGAGTCTCAAGTATATCTTCACTCAGCCTAACTTGAATCTTCGGCAAACACGTTGGGTGGAAATGCTCCAGGATTTTAATCCGAGTGTTGAGTACACGCCAGGCAAGGCAAATGTTGTGGTAGATGCTTTGAGCAGGAAGGCATATTGCAACAGTCTGATTCTGCAAGCTCTCCAGCCGGGTCTTTCTGAGTCTTTCAGGAAGCTCAATCTTCAGCTAGTTCCTCAGGGTTTTCTTGCAAACCTTCAGATCTTCCTACCTTGGAAGATCATGTCAGAGCAGCTCAGCTACTTGACGCTATGGTGAAAAAGGTCAATATTGGCGTGGGAAAGAGTCTCCCTAAGTATAAGTGTTTCACTGTTGATGCCAGGGACACATTGTTTTTCGAGGATCGCCTTGTCGTCGCGAAAGGTGATCTCAGGAAGGTGATCATGGAAGAAGCTCATAACTCTCTGCTCTCTATTCATCCTGAAAGTTCCAAAATGTACCATGACTTGAAGCAGACTTTCTGGTGGACTCGTATGAAACGTGAAATTGCACAATTCGTAAACGAGTGTGATGTATGTCGAAGGGTGAAAGCAAAACATCAAAGACCAGCGGGCCTCTTGCAGCCTTTGCCAATTCCCGAGTGGAAGTTTGATCACATTGAGATGGACTTCGTCACCGGGTTTCCGAAGTACAAGAAGGGCAATGATGCTATCTTCGTCGTCATCGACAAATTGAGTAAATGTCTCATTTCCTTCCAGTCAAGGAGTCCATTTGAGCAGCTCAGTTGGCAGAGTTGTACACCTCCAGGATTGTCTCTTTGCACGGCGTACCTATGATGATCTTGTCAGATCGCGAAAGTATCTTCACTTCCAAGTTATGGGACTCCTTTCAGTCTGCTATGGGCACGAAGATCCGCTTCAGCACAGCGTTCCATCCTCAAACTAGTGGTCAAGTGGAGAGAGTGAATCAAGTTCTTGAGGACATGCTAAGAGCCTGTGTTATCTATTTTGGCATGAAGTGGGGGGATTGTCTGCCTTTCGCGGAGTTCTCGTATAACAATAGTTATCACGCTAGTTCTGGCAAGGCTCCGTTTGAAATTCTCTATGGCAGGAAGTGCCGTACTCCGCTCAACTGGTCCCAGACAGGCGAGCATCAAATCCTTGGCAATGATATGATAGAAGAAGCTGAGGAGATGTGTCGGATCATTCACGACAACCTCAGAGCAGCGCAGTCCCGTCAGAAGAGCTATTACGGTAGCAAGCACCGTGACATGTCATATGAGCTGGATGACTTTGTCTATCTCAAGGTGTCGCCTATGAAGGGTATGCAGCGTTTTGGCATCAAAGGCAAGCTTGCGCCTCGTTTAATTGGCCCGTTCAGAGTGGTTGGCAAGAGGGGCGACCTTGCATACCAGCTCGAGCTTCCGTCAACCTTTGCAAATGTCCATGATGTGTTCCATGTTTCTCAGCTTCGGAGGTGTTTCAAGACCCCCGAGCGCACTGTGCATCTTCAAGATATCGACCTTCAGCCTGACCTTTCTTATCGTGAGCATCCAGTTGCGGTTCTTGAGGCGACTGAGCGCAAGACCTGTAAGAAGACTGTCAAGTTTCTCAAAGTGCAGTGGTCTCATCATTTCGATAAAGAGGCTACGTGGGAACGCGAGGATCACCTCCGTTCCGAATTTCCCGATTTCTTTCAGTCTTAGATCTCGAGGGCGAGATCTTCTTTGTAGTGTGGGAGAATTTGTAGTGCCCCAAGTGTAAAGCTTTCCCTTTTTGTAACCTTCCATGTGGGACCACCTTGACATTGTCATGAGAGCTATCTATGCATGTATGTATTCATGTGTTCACCTTGTGTTTCTTCTTTTGCATGCATGCATCCATGTCATACCATTCTTACCATGCCTTGTTTTGCTTGCATCTATACCTTGCCATGTCTTAGTGTGGTGTCTTGTGATTTCATGTGATGTTGGTGCATATGTGATGGGGTGAGTAGTAGTAGTGTTTGTGGTGATAGTTGGTTTGCAAAACCCATCTCTCTCTTTATTCCCTAGTTCAAATATTTACTTGCTCCTAAGCTAATTTAAAAAAATGTCTTTTAGTTAGGGGATATTGTGGGTGTTTAGTTGTGCAAGTTTGGTGATTTTAAAAGTGTTTTAAACAGGTGCAATAAATACAAAACAGAGTCATCTAATTCTGTTTTGTGAAATAATTACTTGCTTCTAAAAATCTTGTTTTGTTTTATTTAAATAGATCGTATTTTTCTATGATCACGGGATATTTTTGTTTGATTTTATCCCCAGTATTTCAGTCTATGCTTTATTTTTCTTCTCTGTGTTTTTCTGTATTAGGAAATGAGGGAGTTCCTCTTTCCTTCTATCAGGCGCTCCTAAGTGGGCTTACTCCCACTTAGCGGCCCATCAGCCTTTTCCCCTCGCGAGCCCGTCGCGTGCGCGCTCATCGTCAACCTCCTTTCCAGCGAGGCAGTGGGACCCTCCTGTCATCCTCTCTCTCCCGTTCCCTCTATTCCACCGGAGAGAGCATGCACACATGGTCACCGCGCCCCTCGCTTCCCCTCTCGCCCTATAAGGAGCCTTGGCGTCCGCGCCTCGGCTAGGGTTTCCCCTTCCGCCGCCGCTCCACCCAGATCCCTTCTCCCTCCTCTCTCTCTCTCGTCGGTGCAAGGTAAGAAGCGATCGGCTCCGCCATGGCCGATCCGTGAAGCTCGACGTCGCCGTCGTCGTGGGGCATCTTCTTCCTCGCCGAAGCTTCCCGCAGCTCGAGGGCATCTCCAGGAGTCCATTCCCACCACTGGATCGTCTTCATCACCCCCGTGCTTCCTCTTCTTCCCGGCGGAGCGACTTCCCCGACGAGCTCCTCCACTCCGCGCGCTTCTTCCACTAGTTCCTCTACGGGCGTCTACCTCCTCGACCCGTACGTGAGGTAGTGCTCCTCCTCCCTCCTCCCTGTCCCAGATCGAGCGCAGTAGCAGTAGAATCGACGCGTGCTTCGCCTCTGTCGCCGGAGCCGCCGCTCGCCGTGGATCCGTCGTCGTAGGGCTCCTCGAGCCGTAGTAACGCTAGAAATGGAACCCTGGTTTCCCCAGCAACCTTCCATCTAGGACCCGCAGTTCGATTTGCGGCACAACGCCGGCGAGCACCTCCCCTGTTCCGGCAAGCCGTCGGCAGCAGATATGCAGAAGGGAATACTCTTCAGAGTTACTCCCTCTTACCTGTCAAGTGTCGATCTGTAGCCTAGTGGTAGTAGTGTGTGGCTGCCTGATGAGAGGGCGCGGGTTCGATCCCCCTCGGCACTCTTTTGTTTTGTTGAATTAACTGCACAGTGGCCACAGGAACAGGTTACCCTGTTTACTTCCCCTACCCTGTCGACAAAGTGGCAGTAGTGTAGTGGCTTGGTGTTGTTGCTGGTCACCAGAGGTTCTGGGTTCGATTCCGAGGAGCCCCTGTTGCATTTTTTTTGTCTTTTATTTTATTTTATATTTCTATTTTTCTAACTCTTAGACAAAGTGGACTTTTAGTTCTTTTTCCTGCTAGTGTAGCTAGGTGCAGATTGTATTTGTGTGTGTGTTTTGCACACATTAGAATAAGTGATATGTGTGTGTTCTTGTGATAAGTGATGTGTGTGTGTATGTGGTCTTGTTATTATATGTTGGTGGTGTAATTGCAAGTAGGCATGTGTGTATAGGATTTGTGAGTGATGATGATGGTGTAGGTATGGAGATATATTTGTAGTAAGTGCACACCACATGTGGTACCTACTAGAAGTGTTTGAGAGGTGATGTTTCCATGTTACTTGCATAGAAGTTTTCCCCCTCATGTTGCTCTTGGGTTTAAGTGCTCGTGATGGGGTTTGTGGTGAAGATATATGTGTGTGTGTGGAACTTCCCACCTTTGCAAAACTATGCACCTTCACATGTCTATATGTGAGAGGGCATGGTGTTGTGTGTGTGTTGGGGGGGTGACTTAGTGAGAAGTATTTGTTTTGTTGATGTGCATGACACAAACATGGGGTTAAAACCCCCATGTCACATTGTCATTGTGCACATGAGCTCAACCTTTGTAGTGGTTGTCTTAGTAGGAACTACATGAAATGATGCCCATTCCCTAGGCATGATTTGGAGTAGTTTTTCTCTCCCTTAAATTTGTGGTCACTTGTTCCAAGTAAGTGCCCACATATTATATATGATTTTGGGGTAGAATTTCCCAAGGAATCCAGTGGTGAAGTTTGTTTTTCCATTAGGATACTTTAAGGAGTCATATTCAGATTTGTTGCAAGTTTGTTCCTTGAATCCATGGAATAGGTGAAGCCCAAGGGCATGAGTTTTTGTGTGATAGTAGTAGGGGTTTTGCTCTACACCATAGTGGTGTCATTTATCACTTGGTGTTATGTGTGTGCAACCTATGCCTAGACAAAGTGGGCATGTGGCTGAAAAAGTCCAGTTTAGTGAAATCTGAAATTTCACGAAGTCTGGGATTCTGGAAACATTTTCTTCTCTTATAGATGAGGATGTGCTCGTCATTGTATTTAGAACTAGACTTAGTTCAGTGCTAGGATTTTGGACCTTATATGTTTGTGAAGCTCCCTGGCAAATTTCAAATCATTTGTAGTCCAGTAGGTTGTGTTTTGATTGCTGTCAAAAAGCTTCAGAACAAAGACAGAAACTCAGGTGCAGGAATTTTCACCAAGTCCCTGAGATCTGATAGTTTTGGAAAAGTTTGTGGCCTTGTATCTTCTAGTGTTTATTTCCTTTTGCTGTGATTCTTGCTGGTGTTGATAGTGTTCTTGGTGGGATACAGCCACATATATTATTTGTCATGTTTGGAGGCCTGTAGCTATGTTGCATGTAGCTCCCAAAGAGCTAGGATGCAGATTATGGCAGATTATGTAGTTTTGTCATTTTGATCATTGTGTGTGCTTAGAGGATGTTTTGGTGTTCTGCCTTGCTCCACTCCATTCATGTTGGACTGATACATGTCTTGGCAACCTGGGAATACCAGATTTGTGCCAATTGTGAGTGTGGTGTTGAATCTTCCACGTAGAGCTTCATATCTTGTTTCGTTGATTCCCGTTGATCCGTAGCTCCGTTTGCAATGTTCTTTATATGGTTTTGCAATGTTCTTTATATGGTTTTGCAATGTTCTTTATAATCCGTAGCTCCGTTTGCAATGTTCCACTATAATGCATGTCAAAATAGCTTAGGGTACAGTTCTGTCCACGAACTTGTATTAGCTTCATTTGCTTGTGCTAGTGATAGAATTAGTGATGCATGCCCACTTTTCATCTCATGCATCATGTAATTGTTGCATCTTGTGGTGCTGCTGTTCACTGGTTGTTATTCTCATGTTGGGTAGCACCAGGATCGGAGAACGAATACGTGGAGTCAGGAGAGTACGTGCAGGACGAACCAGAACCATTCCAAGCTGAGGATATCACAGGCAAGATGATATGACCTTGATTCCATCTCTAGACTTGTTATGCTAGTTTTCGTTTCCATGTCATATTGCATGCTGCCTACCACTGAAATTAAATTGCCTCCTCATATGCCATGAGCCCAAACACCGTTCCCCTTCCTAGCAAAACTTGTATGGCTAAGTAGGCTTGCTCAGCTACTAATGTTAGCGTTGCTAGTTGCAGGTGCTTTGACTCATGTGATAAACATGAGCTTGATATCATTATCTTAAATTCTGTTATTTAATTAATGCACCTATATACTTGGTAAATGACGGGAGGCTAGCCTTTTGCCGGGTGCTTTGTTCCGTTATTGCCGCCTTAGTTACCGGTTACCGGTGTTTGATTCCATAATGATCGCTCCTAACACGTTCGGGGTTGTTATGGGGACCCCCTCGATAAATCGCGTAGTGCTAAGGCTTGTTCGGCAGGACCCAACATTGGTGTTAATTTGCTAATCACTTAATAATAAACTGCATAGGGAATAGCTACCCCGAGGAATTTAATCAACAACCCGGGCCAGTGCTCCTCATGAGTGTTGGTCCAACTGGTGTGCCTGCGGGGCCACCACAAGGAAACTTGAGGTTTGGTACCTGTAGCTAGTTCCATCCGGCGTGTCCTGAGACTGAGATACGCGGCTCTTATCAGGGTCGTCGACACGTCGGGAGGTCCTGCTAGCCTTGTCTTACCTTAGCGGTATATCTTGCGTATAGGAATCCCAGTGAAGCTTTGGTTTCCCCCGGAGTTGAGGTTTTCCTCTAAGGAATCCGACGAGATCACGAGATTCGTGATAGAGGATGCCTTTGCAGCCTGTGTTCGTTTGTGATGGACTAGTTGGAACACCCCTGCAAGGTTTAATCTTTCGGAAAGCCGTGCCCGCGTTTATGTGGCAACTTGGAATATTTTGTTAACATCCGGTATTAGAGAACTTAAACATAAGCTAATAAAACTGCCAACTGTGTGCGCAACCGTGACTGTCCCTTTGAAGATCTCTCTTCGATCGGGAACATGGTGGGGTTATGAATGCTGTAGGTAGGTGTTCAGGATCACTTAGTGATCAAGTAGTCCCGACCGCTAGTGTAGACCACCTTCACTTCTACTTAGCGTAAGTTAGCCACTTAATCAAGCTTAGGATGCTGCAGCCTTATACTCTACCTAATAACATGAATAGTTCTGGCACCAAGGTCTTAGATTGTTGAGTCCCCGTGGCTCACGGATTCCTCCGAAACTCCCAGCAGGTACAGGTACCCCAGAGACAGATGATCCCGACGGCACCCAGCTGGCGTGGCAGTACGACGAGGAGACAGACCGCCTCTACGTGAACTATCCAGAGGACTGAGGCGTGGTCGTGATCGTGGGCCTGCAGGCAGGGTAGCATAGCATTTCCATGTTTCGTAGTCCGTAGCGGAACTACCTTGATTGTATCTGTGATGTACTCTGAGTTATTAATAAGAAGACAGTTGAATACCGAATTGTCTACTTTTATTATTATTTGTGCTATGTTACTTGCTTGCGAAACGCTTAGATGCGCTTCTTTCCTATTCGGGGGCCTCGACCCCCAGATCGGAAAGGACCGCATCTTGGTCGTTAAACAAGGCGCACAAGGGTCCAACCCTAGGACGTGGAGGGGCTTGCCTTGGGTGGCAATGCACCCTAGGGCGCCACCACCTCCTCCTCCTTGGTCACCGCACCTCCTTGGGTTACGCTAGGGGTGGTCGTCCCTCCTCCTTATCCCTCTTATATATAGTGGAGAGTTTTGGGGCTGCAACACACAAGTTCTTCCTCCCTCTCGGCGCAGCCCTACTCCTCCTCCTCCTCCCCCGTAGAGCTTGGCAAAGCCCTGTCGGAATACCACGGAGATCCACCGTCACCATGCCGTCGTGCTGTCAGAGATCTCCCTCAACCTATCCTCCCTCCTTGCTGGATCAAGGCATTGGAGACGTCACCGGGCTGCACGTGTGTTGAACGCGGAGCCGTAATTGTTTGGCGCATAGATCGGAATCCACCGCGATCTGAATCGATGCGAGTACGACTCCATCAACCGCGTTCTAGCAACGCTTCCGCTTAGCGATCTTCAAAGGTATGAAGATGCTCTACCCCTCTGCTCGTTGCTGGATTCTCCATAGAGAGATCCTTGTGTGACGTAGGATTTTTTTGGAAATTACTACGTTCCCCAAAGTGGCATCCGAGCCAGGTTCTATGTGTCGATTCTATGCACGAGTAGAACACAGAAGTTGTGGGTGATGATTTGTCAATTGCTTACTGTTACTAGTCTAATCTTGATTCGGCGACATCGTGGGATGAAGGGGCTCAGATCGGCTTTACACGTACTCTTACGTGAGACTGGTTCCACCGACCGACATGCACTTGTTGCATAAGGTGGCTAGCGGGTGTTTGTCTCTCCCACTTTAGTCGGATCGGATTCAATGAAGAGGGTCCTTATGAAGGGTAAATAGCATTGGCATATCAACGTTGTGTCTGTCATGTAGCTAAGAAGTGTTCTTGCTAGAAATCCAAATCAGCCACGTAAAAACTTGCAACAACAATTAGAGGACGTCTAACTTGTTTTTGCAGGGTATGCTATGTGATGTGATATGGCCAAAAGGATGTGATGTTACATATGTGATGTATGAGATTGATCATGTTCTTGTAATAGGATTCACGACTTGCACATCGATGAGTATGACAACCGGCAGGAGCCATAGGAGTTGTCTCAATTTATTGTATGAGATGCAACGCCATGTGATTACTTTACTTTATCGCTAACTGTTAGCTATAGTAGTAGAAGTAATAGTTGGTGAGACAACTTCACGATGAAACAATGATGAAGATCATGACGATGGAGATCATGGTGTCATGCCGATGACAATGATGATCATGGTGCCCCGAAGATGGAGGTCAAAGGAGCAAGATGATATTGGCCATATCATGTCACTATATGATTGCATGTGATGTTTATCATGTTTTTTATCTTATTGCTTAGAACGAAGGTAGCAAAGATAAGATGATCCCTCAATAAAAATTTTGAGATAAGTTTTCCCCTAAGTGTGCACCGTTGTGTAGGATCGTTGTTTCGAAGCACCACGTGATGATCGAGTGTGACAGATTATAACGTTCGTATACAACGGGTGTAAGACAGATTTACACACGCAAAACACTTAGGTTGACTCGACGAACCTAGCATGTAGAGACATGGCCTCGAATACGGGAGACCGAAAGGTCGAACATGAGGCGTATGGATGATACGATCGGCATGGAGATGCTCACCATTGATGACTAGTCCGTCTCACGTGATGATTGGACACATGCTAGTTGACGTGGATCACGTAACACTTGGATGACTAGAGGGATGTCGATCTAAGTGGGAGTTCATTTAGTAATTTGATTAGATGAACTTAATTATCATGAACTTAGTATGAAATTGTCTTTACAAATATTGTAGATCCAATGGCCAACACAAATGTCTCATTCAACTTCAACGCCTTCCTAGAGAAAACCAAGCTGAAAGATGATGGGAGCAACTATGCGGTCTGGGCTCGTAACTTAAAGCTCATCCTCACTGCTTCCAAGAAGGCATGTGTCCTTAATGCGCCGCTAGGTGACCCTCCCGTTCCCGCTGCAACCCAGGACGTTAGGAATGCCTAGCAGTCGCGGAGTGATGATTACTCTCTGGTTCAGTGTGGCATGCTTTACACTTTAGAACCGGGGCTCCAAAGGCATTTTGAGAAACACGGAGCATATGAGATATTTGAGGAGCTGAAACTAGTTTTTCAAGCTCATGCCTGGGTTGAGAAATATGAGATATCTGACAAGTTCTTTAGCTGTAAGATGGAGGAGAATAGTTTTATCAGTGTGCACATACTTAGAATGTCTGGGTTGCATAACCGCTTGACTCAGCTTGGAGTTGAACTTCTGGATGACACGGTCATTGACAGAATCCTCCAGTCGATTCCACCTAGCTATAAAGGCTTTGTGATGAACTACAACATGCAAGGGATGGAGAAAACCATTCCGGAGTTGTATTCAATGCTGAAATCAGCTGAGGTAGAAATCAAGAACGAACATCAAGTGCTGATGGTGATTAAGACCACCAGTTTCAAGAAAGGCAAAGGTAAAAATAACTTCAAGAAAGACGACAAAGCAGTTGCCGCTCTCAGTAAACCAGTTGCCGGGAAGAAGCCTAAGAAATGACCCAACCCTGAGACTAAGTGTTATTATTGCAAGGGAACCGGTCACTGGAAGCGGAACTGCCCCAAATACTTAGCAGATAAGAAGGTCGGCAACGTCAAAGGTATATATGATATACATGTTATTGATGTGTACCTTACCAGCGCTCGAAATAGTTCCTGGGTATTTGATACCGGTGCAGTTGCTCACATTTGTAACTCAAAACAGGAGCTGCAGAATAAGCGGAGGCTGGCAAAGGATGAGGTGACGATGGGCGTCGGGAATGGTTCCAAGGTCGATGTGATCGCCATTGGCACGGTGCCTCTAAATCTACCTTCAGGATTAGTTTTAAACCTTAATAATTGTTATTTAGTACCAGCTTTGAGCATGAACATTGTATTGGGATCTCGTTTGATGTGATATGGCTACTCATTTAAATCTGAGAATAATGGTTGTTCTATTTATATGAGAGATATGTTTTATGGTCATGCCCCGCTGGTCAATGGATTATTCTTAATGAATCTTGAACGTGATGTTACACATATTCATAGTGTGAGTACCAAAAGATGTAAGGTTGATAATGATAGTCCCACATATTTGTGGCACTGCCGCCTTGGTCATATCGGTGTCAAACGCATGAAGAAACTCCATACAGATGGACTTTTGGAGTCTCTTGATTTTGAATCATTTGACACGTGCGAACCGTGCCTCATGGGCAAGATGACCAAGACTCCGCTCTCCGGAACAATGGAGCAAGCAACCAACTTATTGGAAATAATACATACTGATGTACGCGGTCCAATGAGCGTTAAGGGTCGCGGTGGCTATCGTTATGTTCTCACCCTCACTGATGACTTAAGCAGATATGGGTATATCTACTAAATGAAACACAAGTCTAAAACCTTTGAAAGGTTCAAGGAATTTCAGAGTGAGGTAGGGAATCAACGTGACAAGAAAATAAAGTTCTTGCAATCTGATCGTGGAGGAGAATATTTGAGTCCCGAGTTTGGCACGCACTTAAGAAAATGTGGAATTGTTTTACAACTCACGTCGTCTGGCATACCTCAGCATAACAGTGTGTGTGAACGTCGTAATCGCACTCTATTGGATATGGTGCGACCTATGATGTATCTTACTGATCTACCTATATCATTTTGGGGATATGCATTGTAGACTGCCGCATTCACTTTAAATAGGGCAATGTCTAAATCCGTTGAGACGATACCGTATGAATTGGTTTGGCAAGAAACCTAAGCCGTCATTTTTGAAAGTTTGGGGATGCCATGCTTATGTCAATAAACTTCAACCTGAAAAGCTTGAACCCAAATCGGAGAAGTGCGTCTTCATAGGATACCCTAAGGAAACTATTGGGTATACCTTCTATCTCAGATCCGAAGGCAAGGTCTTTGTTGCCAAGAATGGATCATTTCTAGAGAAAGAGTTTCTCTCAAAAGAAGTGAGTGGGAGGAGTGGAACTTGATGAGGTAATCATACCTCCTCTCGAACCAGAGAGTAGCACAGTGTAGGAAAATGTTTTTGGGGTGCCTCCAACGTCTAGGGAGGAAGTCAATGATGATGATCATGAAACTTCGAATCAAGTTACTACTGAACTTCGTAGGTCCACGAGGACATGTTCCGCACTAGAGTGGTACGACAACCCTGTCATGGAAATCATGTTTTTGGACAACAGTGAATCTTTGAACTATGAAGAAGCGATGGCGGGCCCGGATTCCAACAAACGGCTTGAAGCCATGAAATCCGAGATATCATCCATGTATGAGAACAAAGTATGGACTTTGGTGGACTTCCCCGATGATCGGCGACCCATAGAAAATAAATGGATCTTTAAGAAGAAGACTGACGCGAATGGTAATGTGACCATCTATAAGGCTCGACTTGTCGCTAAAGGTTATCGACAAGTTCAAGGAATTGAATACGATGAGACTTTCTCACCCGTAGTGATGTTGAAGTCTGTCTGAATCATGTTAGCAGTTGCCACATTTTATGATTATGATATCTGGCAAATGGACGTCAAAACGGCATTCCTTAACGGCTTCCTTAAGGAAGAATTGTATATGATATAGCGAGAAGGTTTTGTCGATCCTGAAAATGCTGACAAGGTATGCAAGCTCCAACACTCCATCTATGGGCTGGTGCAAGCATCTCGGAGTTGGAACATTCGCTTTGATGAGGTGATCAAAGCATTTGGGTTTGTACAGACTTATGGAGAATCCTGTATTTACAAGAAGTGAGTGGGAGCTCTGTAGCATTTTCTCATATTATACGTGGATGACATATTGTTGATGGGAAATGATATAGAACTTTTGAAAAGCATAAAGGCCTATTTGAATAAGTGTTTTTCAATGAAGGACCTTGGAGAAGCTGCTTACATATTAGGCATCAAGATCTATAGACATAGATCGAGACGCCTCATTGGTCTTTCACAAAGAACATACCTTGACAAGATATTTAAGAAGTTCAATATGGATAAGGCCAAGAAGGGGTACTTGCCTGTATTACAAGGTGTGAGGTTGAGCACATCTCAACGCCTGACCACAACAGAATATAGAGAAAAGATGAGTACCGCCCCCTATGCTTCAGACATAGGCTCTATTATGTATGACACGCTCTGTACCATACCTGATGTGAACCTTGCCAAAAGTTTGGTAGGGAGGTACCAAAGTGATTCAAGAGTGGATCACTGGACAACGGTTAAGAATATCCTTAAGTACCTGAAAAGGACTAAAGATATGTTTCTCGTTTATGGAGGTGCCGAAGAGCTCATCGTAAAGGGTTACGTTGATGCTAGCTTCAACACAGATACGGATGACTCCCAGTCACAAACCGGATATGTCTATATTTCAAATGGTGGGGCAGTCAGCTGGTGTAGTTGCAAACAAAGCATCATGGCGCCATCTACATGTGAAGCGGAGTACGTAGCTGCTTCAGAAGTAGCACATGAAGGAGTCTGGATGAAGGAGTTCATCACTAACCTAGGAGTGATTCCCAGTGCGTTGGGCCCGATGACTCTCTTTTGTGACAACACTGGAGCTATTGCCATTGCCAAGGAGCCCACGTTTCACAAGAAGACCAAGCACATCAAGCGCCGCTTCAACTCCATATGTGGATACATCCAGGATGTAGATATAGATATTTTTAAAGTACATACGGATCTGAATGTCGCAGATCCGTTGACTAAACCTCTTCCACGAGCGAAACATGATCAACACCAGAACTCTATGGGTTTTCGATTCATCACAATGTAACTAGATTATTGACTCTAGTGCAAGTGGGAGACTATTGGAAATATGCCCTAGAGGCAATAATAAAGTGGTTATTATTATATTTCCTTGTTCATGGTAATTGTCTATTATTCATGCTATAATGGTATTAACCAGAAACCGTACTACATGTGTGAATACATAGACCACAACATGTCCCTACTGAGCCTCTAGTTGACTAGCTTGTTGATCAATAGATGGTCATGGTTTCCTGATCATGGACATTGGATGTCATTGATAACAGAATCACACCATTAGGAGAATGATGTGATGGACAAGACTCAATCTTAAGCCTAGCACAAGATCGTGTAGTTGGTCTGCTAGAGCTTTTATAATGTACAGTATCATTTCCTTAGACCATGAGATTGTGCAACTCCCGGATACCGTAGGATTACTTTGGGCGTATCAAACGTCACAACGTAACTGTGTGATTATAAAGGTGCACTACAGGTATCTCCGAAAGTGTCTGGTGGGTTGGTATGAATCGAGACTGGGATTTGTCGCTCCGTGTGACAGAGAGGTATCTCTGGGCCCACTCGGTAATGCATCATCGTAATGAGCTCAAAGTGACTAAGGAGTTAGCCACGGGATGATGTATTACAAAACGATAGAGACTTGCCGGTAACGAGATTGAACAAGGTATAGGGATAGCGACGATCAAATCTCGAGCAAGTATCATGCGGGTAGACAAAGGGAATTTCATACGGGATTGAGTGAATCCTCGACATCGTGGAACATGTGGGAGCCAACATGGCTATCCGTATCCCGCTGTTGGTTATTGGCCGGAGAGATGTCTCGGTCATGTTGTTGGAAATATGCCCTAAAGGCAATAATAAAGTGGTTATTATTATATTTCCTAGTTCATGATAATTGTCTATTATTCATGCTACAATTGTATTAACCGAAAACCGTAATACATGTGAAAATATATAGATCACAATGTGTCCCTAGTGAGCCTCTAGTTGGCTAGCTCGTTGATTAAGAGATGATCATGGTTTCCTGATCATGGACATTGGATGACATTGATAACGAAATCACATCATTGGGGAATGATGTGATGGACAAGACCCATTCCTAAGCATAGCACTAGATTGTGTTGTTCGTGTGCTAAATCTTTTCTAATGTCAAGTATCATTTCCTTTGACCATGAGATTGTGCAACTCGCGGATACCGTAGGAGTACTTTGGGTGTATCAAACGTCACAACGTAACTGGGTGATTATAAAGGTGCACTACAGGTATCTCCGAAAGTGTATAATGGGTTGGTACGAATCGAGACTGGGATTTGACACTCCGTGTGACGGAGAGGTATCTCTGGGCCCACTCGGTAATACATCATCATAATGAGCTCAATGTGACTAAGGAGTTAGCCACGGGATGATGTGTTACAGAACGAGTAAAGAGACTTGCCAGTAACGAGATTGAACAAGGTATGTGGATACCAACGATCGAATCTCGGGCTAGTGTCATACCGGTAGACAAATGGAATTGCATACGGGGGTTGATTGAATCCCTGACATCGTGGTTCATCCGATGAGATCATCGTGGAACATGCGGGAACCAACAGGGATATCCAGACCCCGCTGTTGGTTATTGATCAGAGAGGTCTCTCGGTCATGTCTGCATGGTTCCCGAACCCGTAGGGTCTACACACTTAAGGTTCGATGATGCTAGGTATGTTATGGGAATAGGATACGTGGTTACCGAAGGTTGTTCGGAGTCCCGGATGAGATCCCAGACATTGCAAGGATTTCCAGAATGGTCCGGAGTTAAAGATTCATATATAGGAAATGGAGTTTTGATTGCCGGAAGTGTTTCGGGATTCGTTGGTAATGTACCGGGACCACCGGAAGGGTTTCGGGGGTCCACTGGGAGGGGCCACCAGCCCAAAGAGGCTACATGGGCCAAAAGTGGATGGGAACCAGCCCCTAGGTGGGATGGTGCACCACCCACCTAAGGCCCAAGGCACACAAGGGGCAAACCCTAGGACGTGGAGGGGCTTGCCTTGGGTGGCAATCCACCCTAGGGCGCCACCACCTCCTCCTCCTTGGTCGCCGCACCTCCTTGGGTTTCCCTAGGGGTGGTCGTCCCTCCTCCTCGTCCCTCTTATATATAGTGGAGGGTTTTGGGGCTGCAACACACAAGTTCTTCCTCCCTCTCGACGCAGCCCTACTCCTCGTCCTCCTCGTCCTCCGTAGAGCTTGGCAAAGCCCCGTCGGAATACCACGGAGCTCCACCGTCACCACGCCGTCGTGCTGTCGGAGATCTCCCTCAACCTATCCTCCCTCCTTGCTAGATCAAGGCATTGGAGACGTCACTGGGCTGCACGTGTGTTGAACACGGAGCCACCATTGTTCGGTGCATAGATCGGAATCCACCGCGATCTGAATCGCTGCGAGTACGACTCCATCAACCGCGTTCTAGCAAGGCTTCCGCTTAGCGATCTTCAAAGGTATGAAGATGATCTACCACTTTGCTCGTTGGTGGTTTCTCCATAGAGAGATCCTTGTGTGACGTAGGATTTTTTTGGAAATTACTACGTTCCCCAAAGTGGCATCTGAGCCAGGTTCTATGCGTCGATTCTATGCACGAGTAGAACACAAAAGTTGTGGGTGACGATTTGTCAATTGCTTACTGTTACTAGTCTTATCTTGATTCGGCGACATCGTGGGATGAAGGGGCTCGGATCGACTTCACACGTACTCTTACGTGAGACTGGTTCCACCGACCGATATGCACTTGTTGCATAAGGTGGCTAGCGGGTGTTTGTCTCTCCCACTTTAGTCGGATCGGATTCGATGAAGAGGGTCCTTATGAAGGGTAAATTTCATTGGCGTATCAACATTGTGTCTGTCATGTAGGTAAGAAGCGTTCTTGCTAGAAATCCAAATCAGCCACGTAAAAACTTGCAACAACAATTAGAGGACGTCTAACTTGTTTTTGCAGGGTATGCTATGTGATGTGATATGGCCAAAAGGATGTGATGTTACATATGTGATGTATGAGATTGATCATGTTCTTGTAATAGGATTCACGACTTGCATGTCGATGAGTATGACAACCGGCAGGAGCCATAGGAGTTGTCTCAATTTATTGTATGAGATGCAACGCCATGTGATTACTTTACTTTATCGCTAACCGTTAGCTATAGTAGTAGAAGTTATAGTTGGCGAGACGACTTCGTGATGAAACAATGATGAAGACCATGATAATGGAGATCATGGTGTCATGCCAATGACAATGATGATCATGGTGCCCCGAAGATGGAGGTCAAAGGAGCAAGATGATATTGGCCATATCATGTCACTATATGATTCATGTGATGTCTATCATGTTTTTCATCTTATTGCTTAGAACGATGGTAGCAAAGATAAGATGATCCCTCAATAAAAATTTAGAGATAAGTTTTCCCCTAAGTATGCACCGTTGCGTAGGATCGTTATCTCGAAGCACCACGTGATGATCGAGTCTGATAGATTATAACGTTCGCATACAACGGGTGTAAGACAGATTTACACACGCAAAACACTTAGGTTGACTCGACGAACCTAGCATGTACAGACATGGCCTCGAATACGGGAGACCGAAAGGTCGAACATGAGGCGTATGGATGATACAATCGGCATGGAGATGCTTAGCATTGATGACTAGTCCGTCTCACGGGATGATTGGACACACGCCAGTTGACGTGGATCATGTAACACTTGGATGACTAGAGGGATGTCCATCTAAGTGGGAGTTCATTAAGTAATTTGATTAGATGAACTTAATTATCATGAACTTAGTCTGAAATTGTCTTTACAAATATTGTAGATCCAATGGCCAACGCAAATGTCTCATTCAACTTCAACGCCTTCCTAGAGAAAACCAAGCTGAAATATGATGGGAGCAACTATGCGGCCTGGGCTCGTAACTTAAAGCTCATCCTCACTGCTTCCAAGAAGGCATGTGTCCTTAAGGTGCCGCTAGGTGACCCTCCCGTTCCTGCGGCAACCCAGGACGTTAGGAACGCCTGGCAGTCGCGGAGTGATGACTACTCTCTGGTTCAGTGTGGCATGCTTTACAGTTTAGATCCGGGGCTCCAAAGGCATATTGAGCAACACGGAGCATATGATATGTTTGAGGAGCCGAAACTTGTTTTTCAAGCTCATGCCTGGGTTGAGAAATATGAGGTATCCGACAAGTTCTTTAGCTGTAAGATGGAGGAGAATAGTTTTGTCAGTGTGCACATACTCAGAATGTCTGGGTTGCATAACCGCTTGACTCAGCTCGGAGTTGAACTTTTGGATGACACGGTCATTGATAGAATCCTCCAGTCGATTCCACCTAGCTATAAAGGCTTTGTGATGAACTACAACATGCAAGGGATGGAGAAAACCATTCCGGAGTTGTATTCTATGCTGAAATCAGCTGAGGTAGAAATCAAGAACGAACATCAAGTGTTGATGGTGAATAAGACCACGAGTTTCAAGAAAGGCAAAGGTAAAAAGAACTTCAAGAAAGACGACAAAGAAGTTGCCGCTCCCGGTAAACCAGTTGCCGGGAAGAAGCCAAAGAAATGACCCAACCCTGAGACTAAGTGTTATTATTGCAAGGGAATCGGTCACTGGAAGCGGAACTGCCCCAAATACTTAGCAGATAAGAAGGCCGGCAACGTCAAAGGTATATATGATATACATGTTATTGATGTGTACCTTACCAGCGCTTGTAGTACCTCGTGGGTATTTTATACCGGTGTTGTTGCTCACATTTGCAACGCAAAACAGGAACTGTGGAACAAGCGTAGGCTCACAAAGGACGAGGTGACGATGCGCGTCGGGAATGGCTCCAAGATTGATGTGATGGCCGTCGGCATGCTACCTCTACATCTACCTTCGGGATTAGTTTTAAACCTTAATAATTATTATTTAGTACCAACTTTGAGCATGAACACTGTATCGGGATCTCGCTTGGTGCAAGATGGCTACTCATTTAAATCTGAGAATAATGGTTGTTCTATTTATATGAGTGGTATGTTTTATGGTCATGCCCCGCTGATCAATGGTTTATTCTTGATGAATCTCGATCGTGATGTTACACATATTCATAGTGTGGGTACAAAAAGATGTAAGGTTGATAATGATAGTCCCACATAGTTGTGGCACTGCCGCCTTGGTCATATCGGTGTCAAGCGCATGAAGATACTTCACACATATGGACTTTTGGAGTCTCTTGATTTTGAATCATTTGTGATTGTCTATTATTCATGCTACAATTGTATTAACCGGAAACCGTAATACATGTGTGAATATATAGATCACAATGTGTCCCTAGTGAGCCTCTAGTTGGCTAGCTCGTTGATCAATAGATGATCATGGTTTCCTGATCATGGACATTGGATGTCATTGATAACGGGAACACATCATTGGGGAATGATGTGATGGACAAGAGCCAATCCTAAGCATAGCACTAGACCGTGTTGTTCGTCTGCTAAAGCTTTTCTAATGTCAAGTATCATTTCCTTAGACCATGAGATTGTGCAACTCCCGGATACCATAGGAGTACTTTGGGTGTATCAAACGTCACAACGTAACTAGGTGATTATAAAGGTGCACTACAGGTTTCTCCGAAAGTGTCTGTTGGGTTGGTACGAATCGAGACTTGGATTTGTCACTCCGTGTGACCGAGAGGTATCTCTGGGCCCACTCGATAATACATCATCATAATGATCTCAATGTGACTAAGGAGTTAGCCACGCGATGATGTGTTACAGAACAAGTAAAGAGACTTGCCGGTAATGAGATTGAACAAGGTATGGGTATACCGACGATCGAATCTCGGGCAAGTGTCATACCGGTAGACAAATGGAATTGCATACGGGGTTGATTGAATCCCCGACATCGTGGTTCATCCGATGAGATAATCGTGGAACATGCGGGAACCAACATAGATATCCAGACGCCGCTGTTGGTTATTGGCCGGAGAGGTGTCTCGGTCATATCTGCATGGTTCCTGAACCCGTAGGGTCTACACACTTATGGTTCGATGACACTAGGGTTGTTATGAGAATAGTATACGTGGTTACCGAAGGTTCTTCGGAATCCCGGATGAGATCCCGGACATCACGAGGAGTTCCGGAATGGTCCTTAGGTAAAGATTCATTTATAGGAAGTGGAGTTTTGATCGTCGGAAGTGTTTCGGGATTCGTCGGTAATGTACCACGACCACCGGAAGGGTTCCCCGGGTCCACCGGGAGGGGCCACCAGCCCGAAGAGGCTACATGGGCCAAAAGTGGATGGGAACCAGCCCCAAGGTGGGTGGTGCGTCACCCACCTAAGGCCCAAGGCGCACAAGGGGCCAACCCTAGGGCATGGAGGGGCTTGCCTTGGGTGGCAAGCCACCCTAGGGCGCCACCTCCTCCTCCTCCTTGGCCGCCGCACCTCCTAGGGTTTCCCTAGGGGTGGCTGGACCTCCTCCTCCTCCCTCCTATATATAGTGGAGGGTTTTGGGGCTGCAACACACAAGTTCTTCCTCCCTCTCGGCGCAACCTTACCCCTCCTCGTCCTCGTCCTCCGAAGAGCTTGGCGAAGCCGTGTTGGAATACCACATAGCTCCATCGTCACCATGTCGTCGTGCTGCCGGAGCTCTCCCTCAACCTCTCCTCCCACCTTGCTGGATCAAGGCATTGGAACGCCACCGGGTGATGACGAGTTGATGGATATACTTCTCGCCCCTCGTTGGTTCCCCCAAGTGGAAGGTGGAGATGTAGTCAGCAGCAGATTTCCCTTACATGGGGACTGTATGGTTTATCGAACCAGGAGGACTCCGATGATCAACAAGTAGGTGTCCGCTGCTCTCGCGCTAGCAGAAGAGGTGGACCTGCACACACAACAAATAACTTTGCTGCCAAAGAGTTCAGAGAGGTTGTCAATCTCTCCGGGCTTGTAGTTTGCAAAGGATCAAAACACAAGTAGGAATAGCAATAGTGATTGCAACGGAAAAGTAAATAAAAGCAGTAAATGATGGAGGTGTAAAAAATGGTGGTAATATGGACCAGAGTCCATGATGTTCACTAGTGATGTCTCTCTCCCAAAAAACGATAAACAACTACGCTGGGTAAACAAATTACCGCTGGGCAATTGGCAGAATTATAAATGCACCGCAATGCTAATCATGCTACAAGAAAGTTAGAGGCTCAAAAGTAATGGGTAGTACGCCAAGACAAGTAGACAGTTTATCCATCATTATCTACTCTCTAACCATCCACATTGAGATATCTATCCACAATGTCGTGGGTATAAGTCTGACAGTAGATGTGTAGGGTACGAAAGGATGGGCAGAGCCTTAGCTACGACGAGGTTGTATGAGTTCATGCCCCTCTACGGTGGAGGTAAAAGCCCTACGTATCAATGCTCTTGGGATCTTAATGTCGAGTGAAATATGGATTACAGTGAAAATGCTAACCCCTGCACCAGTGGGGAGGGGCGGCTTATATAGAGTACGCTGCCCTTCACAACAGTCCGGTGCGCAGGGGTGGAGTAGTGGCGAATAAATGCCTACGTTACAGGTAACGTATGCCTTAAATGCTAATAATGGTGTATGAAAATGTACGACCGTTGCCCTCCAGGGAGGTTACGATATACAGAGTGGAATCCAGTCGGCAGTTTAATACGCTCCGAATGCTCATCTCCGACTGGATGATGGGGGGAATCATTACCGACTGGATGATGGGAAGTCCTTAATTCAGTCGGAACTGACTAAGGGCCTTGTCCCTTAGGAAGGGTAGTCCTTGGGAAGGACCTATAGGGCAGGCCTATGACCCTAGTCTGGGACTATGACCCCATCATTAGTCCCCGAATGGATCGGGGTTGGAACGATGAAGTGATGCCTGGAATGCGGATCCGACTGGTATGAATGCGACTTTGGCGTGGTTTGCCTCGATCCATTTTATCCTCTTGACCAGTGATCCGAGTGGATATATATGTGAAACGAACCATCAGAGACCGAGTGCTTCCGCGGAATCTTTCGACGTGACCGGTCAACTGACAGCGGCGGATTTTCCGGGATCCTGAAATTTCGGTTGCCGCGCGCTCAGCGGGGATGACGGCATCGTCATGGAGTAGTTTCTGCCGCCTCGATTACCGCGCCTTCATCTCCTTCACTAATATCGCAGCGGCCGGTCGGGGGATAAGATTTCGGGGCCACCTGTTAGTGACCCAGTCGGAAGCTTATTTAAACCTTCCCAGCGAGGGTTTCTTGTTGTGCTCTCCTGATTACTCGCACTCGCCCCGCTTCTCCCGTAGCTCCCTCCGCACTCCAAGCCTCCTCATTCCTCTCCTCCCCTGCGGATCTGCAGCCTCCACCCATGACGAAGGGGCAGACGAGCAAGCTCGAGTCATAGAAGAAGAAGAAGAAGGCGGCTCCTGCTCAGCGGCGACAGCGGGCATTGCCGGCGGGTTGGATCCAGGGGGATTTCCTCCCTTCCACCGTGACGACGGATGACCTGCTGGAGCTGGTGGAGCAAGGTATGATCGCCAACAAGTCATGGAGGCTACCGGCGGAGAGGGAGACGGAGCCGGCGCCCCAGGAGGGGGAGCGCGTCTTGCTGCTCAGTCACGTGTACCGGGGCTTCTCTCTGCCTCCTCATCCCTTCTTCAGAGGTATCATGAACCACTTCGGGGCGCAGCTCCATCACTTTCCTCCCAACGCGATAGCTCATCTTTCTGCATTCGTCGTTCTTTGCGAGTGCTTTATCGGTTGTCCTCCCCATTGGGGGCTCTTTAAGTACATCTTCTCCGCTAGATCCCAAACCGTCAAAAAACTTAGCCAGTCGGACGACAAAACTCATATCCTCCAGCTTTGCGGGGGCTTAGGCTTCTAGAAGAAAAGCAAAAGTAGCTACCCCGCTCTTCAGTTGTCCGAGTCCGTTAAGAACTGGCACTCGACTTGGTTCTATTGCCAGGACGTCGTCTGTCCGAATGCCGCAACTGGGCTGCCACCTTTTAGTCTAGACCGACCGGCTCCGCCCAAGCAGCTTGCGCTCACGAAGATGGAAAAGATCTAGATCCAACCTCTGGTCGAAGCGCTGATAGATGTCGTCCGCAAGGGAGTCACCGGCACGGATCTGCTGGAGACTTTTCTGGGTCGGTGCATCCAGCCTCTGCAAGCTCGACACCACGCCATGTGGCACTACGCGGGGCCTGGGGACTCCACTCGGACTCATCCCGAATGCGTGACCGGGGAGGTTGTGACGGCGTGGGTCCGCGGCATCACACGCGCCTGCGATAACCCCAGAGGAGCCCGGCGAGTGAAGCCCTTCCGCGCTGACAACCCTCCTCCGAATGAGGTGAGCATATCTTGCCGAGTGCTTACAATTCCCTTAGATTTGCCGCTTTTTCTTGCATCACCGTCTGACGTCTGATGTTGTCAACTGTATCTTGTGCAGGCGTCGACCAGCTGGTATTCTCCCGTATCGAACGGGAATCAGGCTGAGGAAGAGGGAGGCAGCCAGGAGAGCAGCGTGGACAGCGTCGAGTACGTCTCCGACAGTGGGGAGACGGAGGAGGAGACCGAAGAGGAGGGGGGAAGTTGGGGAGCAGAGCTCGCCACCCCCACCACCAGAGCCTAGAACTAAGCGCCGTCACGAACCCGTGACTCTGTCGGCTCCTCCAGCGGCCCCGAGTGCCTCGCCAGCTTCTCCCGTGGTTCCGAGTGCCTTGCCAGCTACTCCCGTGGCTCCGAGTTCTCGGAGCACAAAGAGGACCAGGGACGCTGCTGCCGAGCCCACGGACCAACCTTCCAAGGTGGCCAAACCGAGTGGATCCAAGCCTCGGAAAGCTTTGCCTCGGATGAGGATCGCTGTTCCCGTTGCCTCAGCGTAAGTGTTTTGTTCTCCTATCTTCTTTCAGTATTTGACTGAACTCATGCTTATCGGTCGAGTGGATTTTACTCGACAGAGTTGCTACCTCCGCCACCTCTCTGCCACGCCAGGAAGACGATCCCATGGATATGGATAACGTTGCCACATCCCAGCAAGGTACGTCGTGACGACTCCGAGAGTTTGCATTATTGTTTCGCGAATTCTGTCTTTAATCTTGTCCTTTTTCCGTGGTCTCACGTCGTTTAGTCGGGCTTCCTTCAGAGGTGATTCATCTGGAGGAGGATGACCAGAAGAGGTCCGAGCAAGCTTCGGTGCCTGTCCTTGAGGTTGTTCCATCTGCTACCGCCCCCACCATGGACGCGCCGCTGACCGAGACGATGCCGTCGACTGAGACGGTGCTCATCGCGGCTGAACCGACTGGAGCAGGACTTGGGATGCCCAAGGAGTCTCCTGTCGTGCCGGGTCCGTCGACCGTCCAGTACAACGCCCAACACCTCCCGGAAGATCAAGTGGGAGCCGCCAAGGCGGCCATGGTGCAGGTGGAGTTGATGGCGGGTGATGCCAAGGGGGCGTACGACTCCATCGTATCTTTGTACAAGAGAAGCTTGGAGCTCCAGGATGATATCCGAGTAAGTGCGCTAGTAAGTATTTGCTTTCCTCTTGTAACCCACTAGGGGTTTGAGCGATATACTCGGATACAGTAGGATTATTTTGCAGTGGGTTCACTCCGAGTGAACCCAGTGGGTGTAGTCCCCGAGACTTCTGTCGAGTGCTTGCACCGGCAGTTGTCTTTATATACATTTTCCTTGACTTAATCGGATCAGAACTAATCTGTCCGAATGATACCAGTGGGGGCACTCCTAGTGCACCCACTGGAAGTAGTCCCCGAGAGTAATTTTACTCAGGTCGGGTAGTAGTAGCCTCATAGGCTTGTTTTTGTTATGTAGCTCAATAGGGCGGACCTGTTCAAGCTTCATGCCAGTGGGGTCACTCTTAGTGAACCCACTGGGTGTAGTCCCCGAGACCGCTGTCGACTGCTTGTGTCGGCAGGGGTCTAAAGAATTTTGAACTTTTATTGTGTTCCTTGTTGAATGTGTCTGATCTCTTCTTCGCGCTGATTTGCAGAAGACTTGTGAAATGGGATCAGCGTACAATGCTCTGAAGGCTGAAAAGATTCAGCTTGCTGCGGAATTTGAGGCAGCTGTGAATGACTTAGCTGGTGTGAAGGTGGCACTTGTTGACCGGGAGAAGTCTTTGGAGGAGTCCCGGGAGACCAACAAGGCATTGGTGGCCGAAATTGAGAAAATGGGCAAGCAAAGAAGTGAACTGATGGGTCAAATGCAGGTGATGAACCATCGATGCATTTCGCAGGAGAAGTATGTCAACGACTGGGCGAGGAAGATGATTGCACTGCTCGGTGGTAAGCTTCTTGTCGAGTGCTTCTTGACTTTGTAATTCATTTTGCGCTTACTTTCTGCTCTTCTTTTCTTTGCAGATTTTTGTCTGGACGCTGAGGCTGAAGTAGCCGACATTGAACGGTCGGTTGTTCCGAACATTCCACTCGGCGATGAAGCGAATCGGGACATGCTCCAAGCACATATTCGCCTTGGCAGAGTGGGGCCTTTCATCGGCCGTCTGAGAGAAGTCATCGGCCGGATCGATAAGGAGCTGTGGCCCGAAGACGATTCCCCGTAGGAGATAGAAGGGCTGATGACTCGGCTGGAGGACATCCCGAACCGAGTGTAGGCGTGGAAGAAATCTCCCGCTCGCTGTGGTGCGGACGTGGCGCTATCGCTTGTCCGAGTGCACTGCAAGGAAGCTTGCGAAGAGAAGCTGAAGGCATTGCAGGTTGCCAACACCAAGAAGCTTCGATTCGAAGATTTCATGGAGACCTTCATTGAGACCGCCACTCGCATCGCAGACGGGATCGACCTTGACACTTTTGTGGAGCCTGCCAGTCCCGGTGGCAGTCCTGACGATGCTTGAAAAACTTTACCTCGGTATGCCGAGTGGTATCTGTATCAAACTTTGGCCACTGATGTTGGCCGTAACATTCGTGGTTCGGTGTGGATAAGCTTGATCTACACCGAGCTGCCTATCGTTGAACCTACTTTGAATTCGAATCTAATATTTCGCTCTTCTTTTGCTCTTTTTTTGACATGATTTTGGCTCATGGTTTCTGTTTGGCGTTTCTTGGTGAAGCCAATGGCAAACATGCGGAGCATGTAATTGTTCATTGTCTTCACATCCACATGAGCCTCAATGAGGGTCTGCTAAGCCTCCGAGTGGATGTCGAGGATACACTCGAAGGAAGCTTTTTACTTAGGCGATTCTGGATCGCAGCTAAGTCCTCGAGTGCGGCATGTCGCGCGCACTCGGAGCGAGTTGATACTCATGTAGTTGCCAGTTGTCTCGACATCCACATGAGCCTCAATGAGGGTCTGCTAAGCCTCCGAGTGGATCTCGAGGATACACTTGAAGGAAGCTTTTTTACTTAGGCGATTCTGGATCGCAGCTAAGTCCCCAAGTGCGGCATCTCGTGCGCACTCGGAGCAAGTTGATACTCATGTAGTTGTCAGTTGTCTCGACATCCACATGAGCCTCAATGAGGGTCTGCTAAGCCTCCGAGTGGATCACGAGGATACACTCGAAGGAAGCTTTTTTACTTAGGCGATTCTGGATCGCAGCTAAGTCCCCGAGTGCGGCATCTCGTGCGCACTCGGAGCGAGTTGATACTCATGTAGTTGTCAGTTGTCTCGAGATCCACATGAGCCTCAATGAGGGTCTACTAAGCCTCTGAGTGGATCTCTAGGGTACACTCGAAGGAAACTTTTTTACTTAGGCGATTCTTGATCGCAGCTAAGCCCTCGAGTGTGACGTTTAGTGCGCACTCGGAGACAATTTTTGTACTTAGGCAATTCTGGATCGCAGCTAAGTCCTCGAGTGTGACGTTTAGTGCGCACTCGGAGTCAATTTTTGTACTTAGGCAATTCTAGATCGCAGCTAAGTCCCTGGGTGCGACGTTTAGTGCACACTCGGAGAAAGTTTGTACTTAGGCGATTCTGGATCGCAACTAAGTCCCCGAGTGGGACGTTTAGTGCATACTCGGAGAAAGTTTGTACTTAGGCAATTCTGGATCGCAGCTAAGTCCCCGAGTGGGACGTTTAGTGCACACTCGGAGAAAGTCTGTACTTAGGCGATTCTGGATCGCAGCTAAGTCCCCGAGTGTGACGTTTAGTGCACACTCAGAGAAAGTTTGTACTTAGGCGATTCTGGATTGCAGCTAAGTCCCCGAGTGTGACGTTTAGTGCACACTCGGAGAAAGTTTGTACTTAGGCGATTCTGGATCGCAGCTAAGTCCCCGAGTGTGACATTTAGTGCACACTCGGAGAAAGTCTGTACTTAGGCGATTCTGGATCGCAGCTAAGTCCCCGAGTGTGACGTTTAGTGCACACTTGGAGAAAGTCTGTACTTAGGCGATTCTGGATGGCAGCTAAGTCCCCGAGTGTGACGTTTTGTGCACACTCGGAGAAAGTTTGTACTTAGGCGATTCTGGATTGCAGCTAATTCTTTTTTTTTTGAGACCGGAGTCTGCCAACGCGGAAGAATTTTGAATCTGCAAAAAATCAATCTGCTTTGTATTACCTCAATGATACTTGTTCTTTACATTGCCCCATTCGGCGGTCACATGTAGAAGCGCTTCAGGGGATCTCCGTTCCATGCTCGCGGCTCATCCGTTTCCCTGTCGAGGTTGTAGAGTCGATATGCTCCGTTGTTCAGCACCTTGGAGATGATGAAGGGTCCTTCCCAAGCGGGGAGCCAACTTGTGAGGTCTCTGCTGATCCACTCGGAGCACCAGGTCGCCTGCTTGGAATGTACGACTCCTGACGTGCCGCGCGTGAAATCGCCGCAGATCTTCTTGTTAAATGGTTGAGCGAGTCAGTGCCATCTCGCGCTCCTCTTCTAGAAGATCCACTCCGTCTTGCGTGGCTTGCTCTGCTTTGGCTTCGGAGAAGAGTTCGACTCGTGGAGCGTTGTGAAGCAAGTCACTCGGAAGGACTGCCTCTGCTCCGTAAACGAGGAAGAACGGGGATCGCCCTGTAGATCTATTTGGAGTTGTGCGGAGGCCCCACAACACCGAAGGCAGCTCGATGACCCATGCGCTGGCAGCATGTCCAACTTCCCGCAGGAGTCGAGGCTTCAACCCTTGAAGAATAAGTCCGTTCGCCCGCTCTGCTTTCCCGTTTGTTTGGGGATGCGCCACAGATGCAAAATCCACTCGGATACCTTGGCCTGTACATAAACCTTTGAATCTGTCCGAGTCAAAGTTTGTGCCATTGTGAGTGATTATGTTGTGCGGTACCCCGAATCTGGAGATGATGTCCCTGACAAACTTGATGGCCGTAAGGGCGTCGAGTTTCTTGATGGGTTGGCTTCAATCCACTTGGTGAACTTGTCGACTGCCACCAACAGATGTGTGAATCCACCTTGGCCTGTCCTGAATGGACCGACTGTATCTAATCCCCACACTGCAAATGGCCAAACAAGGGGGATTGTCTTCAGCGCAGACGTTGGCTTGTGAGACTTGTTCGAGTAGAACTGACAGCCTTCGCATCGGTTGACCATATCCTTCGCCATTTCATTCGCCTGCAACCAGAAGAAACCATCTCTGAATGCGTTGGCGACGATTGCTCTTGAGGAGGCATGATGACCTCAAGTTCTCGAGTGAATTTCTTCCAGGATTAACTGCCCCTCCTCAGGGGAGATGCATCGTTGAAGGACGCCTGAAACACTTTCTTTGTACAACTGGCCATCAATGACGGTGAACGACTTCGACTTGCGGACGATCTGTCTGGCTTGGACCTCATCTTCTGTTAATTCTCGCCTTAGGATGTACGCAATGAACGGCATAGTCCAATCGGGGATGATAGCGAGAATCTCCATGATCAGATCAACCACAGCGGGGACCTCGACTTCAGTCGGATCTGTCGAGCTCTTTGGTTGTACCGGTTCCTCTGTGAAGGGATCTTCTTTAACCGTGGGAAGGTCTAGGTGCTCGAGGCAGACATCACTCGGGACTGCTCTCTGAGTGGATCCAAGTTTCGCCAACTCATCAGCTGCTTGTTTTTTCAGTCGCGGAACATGGTGGAGTTCCAGACCTTCAAACTTTTTCTCGAGCTTCCTCACTGCGTTGCAGTATGTAGTCATGGTGGGGTTCCTTACGTCCCACTCCTTCATCACTTGATTAACCACCAAATCTGAATCGCCATAGACCATGAGGCGACGGACGCCGAGTGTGATGGCCATGCGCAATCCATAAAGGAGAGCTTCATACTCTGCCTCGTTGTTGGAGGAATCGAAATGTATCTGCAACACATACTTGAGTTTGTCACCTTTTGGCGATATGATCACAGCGCCAGCGCCGGAGCCATTCAACATCTTGGACCCATCGAAGAACATTGTCCAATGAGCCGAGTAGATGTGGGTCGGTTGCTGTTGTTCTACCCATTCTGCTATGAAGTCAGCCAGGGCTTGAGACTTTATAGCTTTCTTGGCCTCGAACTTGATGTCGCAGTATAACATCTCCATTGCCCACTTCGCCACTTGGCCTGATGCGTCCCGATTGGGGAGGATTTCCGACAATGGAGCATCAGAAACGACGGTCACTGAGTGGTCTTGGAAATAATGAGCCACCTTCTTCGCAGTCATGTAAATCCCGTAAATAAGCTTTTGATAATGGGGATACCTCTGCTTGGAAGGAGTCAGGACTTCGGAGACATAATACACTGGCCGCTGAACCTTGTATGCCTTGCCTTCTTCTTCGCGTTTGACTGTGAGAACAGTGCTGACGACTTAATTTGTAGCCGCGATGTACAGAAGAAGGGGTTCTTTACTGAGCGGAGCAGTAAGAACTGGCTGGGTGGAAAGTAGGGCTTTGAGGTTGTCGAATGCAATTTGGGCTTCCTTTGTCCACTTGAAAGTATCTGATTTCTTCATGAGTCGGTACAGAGGTAGCGCTTTCTCACCGAGTCGACTGATAAACCTGCTCAAAGACGCTAGGCAACCTGTGAGCCTTTGAACACCGTGTATTCTGACCGGCCGCTCCATTCGGACGATGGTCCCGATCTTTTTGGGGTTGACATCGATCCCTCGTTCGGAAACGAAGAAACCAAGTAACTTTCCGCTGGGAACACCGAATGAACACTTGGCAGGGTTGAGCTTGATATCGTACCTACGAAGGTTGGCGAATGTTTCTGCCAAGTCAGTCAGCAGGTCGGAACCTTTGCGTGACTTGACTACGTTATCATCCATATACGCTTCCACATTTCGACCGATCTGGTCAAGGAGGCATTTTTGGATCATGCGCATAAAAGTTGCTCCTATATTCTTCAAACCGAACGGCATAGTAATCTAGCAGAAGCACCCGAATGGGGTGATGAAGGCTGCTTTTAATTCATCGGGGCCATACAGACGGATCTGATGATAGCCCGAGTAGGCATCAAGGAATGACAAACGCTCGCAACCCGCACTCGAATCGACAATTTGATCAATGCGGGGGAGCGGGAAATGGTCTTTCGGGCAGACCTTATTGAGATGCTTGAAGTCGATGCACATTCGGAGAGACTTGTCCTTCTTGGGCACCATAACAACATTGGCGAGCCACTCGGAGTGGTGTACCTCGCGAATGAAGTTGGCTGCCAAAAGTTTAGCCACCTCCTCTCCGATTGCCTTCCTCTTGTGCGCAGCGGACCGACGCAGGCGTTCTCGGATAGGCCGATCAGCAGGATCCACATGCAGTCGGTGCTCAGCCAACTCCCTGGGTACACCTGGCATGTCAGCGGGCTTCCAAGCGAAGACGTCCCAGTTCTCACGGAGGAATTGGATGAGCTCGGCTTCCTTTTTTGGATCGAGGGTTGTGGAGATGTTCGTCGGGGCAGCGGTGTCGTCCGTCGGGTGGATGCTGAGCTTCTTCGTGTCTCCCGCCGGCTGGAATGCGGACTCCGAAGCTGGCTTCTTCGAACGCATCAAGTCAGCGCGGTCGGCTGTCTTCTTGTACTCGTCGAGCTCGAGGATAGCCATCTCCTGATCGGCAATCCTCGACCCCTGCTGCAGACACTCCTAGGCCCGCTGCCGATTGCCTGTGACAGTGATCACACCTTTGGGACCTGGCATCTTCAGCTTCAGGTACACGTAACATGGACGGGCCATGAAACGCGCATACGCCGGACGGCCCAGAATCGCGTGGTATGCACTCTGGAAGTCCACCACCTCGAATGTCAGCTTTTCCTTGCGGAAGTTCTTGTCGGAGCCGAAAACGACGTCCAACGAGATCTGGCCGAGTGACTTGGCCTTTCGTCCAGGGACGACTCCGTGGAACTGCATGCTGCTCTCGCTAAGTTTGGACATCGGAATGCCCATCCCCTTGAGAGTGTCGGCGTACATGATGTTCAAGCCGCTGCCGCCATCCATGAGGACTTTGGGCAGTCGAACTCCTTCCACCACCGGGTCGACGACCAGAGCCTGCCTCCGTGGGGTGGGCACGTGTGCTGGATGATCCGACTGGTCAAAGGTGATCGCAGTCTGAGACCATTTGAGGAACGTGGGGTTGGTTGGGGTGGCCATGTTCACCTCCCTGTTCACCAGCTTCAGACGACTCTTGCTTTCCACGTCAGGAAAAATCAACAGTGTTGCATGGACTTGGGGGAACGGATCCTCCTTGTCCTCATCATCCTGTTCATTGTCCTTTTCACTCGGTTGCCCTTCGCCGAACCCTTGGATCAGGAGGCGACATTGTCGAGTGGTATGCTTCGGGAATATGGCGTTGCCTTCTTCGTCCATCTTCGTGTGGATTGGACATGGCTGATCCAGGATGTGGTTTCCGAACTGCTTCTTCTTGGGGGTGAACTGAGCCTTCCCCTTGCCCTTGAACTTGGCATTGGTAACGGCTGCGGCCTCTGCCTGCGGAGTGGACGGAGCTTTCTGCTTCTGCTTCCGAGTGTTGTTCCCATCTCCATCGGCGACTGCTTTATGCTTGCCGCTACGAATGCGGTCCTCTTCTTCGCCATTTGCATAGCGTGCTGCTATCTCCATCATCTTGCTCATGGAGATGTCGCCTGTCCAACCGAACTTCAGGTACTGATCTCTGTACCGCACGCCTGTCTTGAAGGAGCAGACTGCTTGGTGCTCTGTGACGTTCTCCACCGTGTGGTAGAGGGTTGTCCAACGCTAGATGAAATCGCGCAAGGGCTCATTCTGCTTCTGGACACAGTGCTGGAGCTCCACGAGACCAGCAGGGCGTTTGCACGTCCCCTCGAACGTCCTGATGAAGACTCGAGCCACATCTGCCCAACTGTAGATGCTTGAAGGAGCTAACTGGTTCAGCCACGCTCGTGTCGAGCCGTCGAGCATCATGGGGAGATGTTTCATGGCGACCTGGTCATCACCACCACCGATTTGGACCGCCACCCGGTAGTCATCCAGCCACGTTTCTGGCTTGGACTCTCCTGTAAACTTGCTGATCCCCATCGCCAATCGGAAGTTGGGAGGGATGTCAGCCGAACGGATGGCCCAACTGAAACACTCGGGGCCAGAGACGATGGTCCTGCTTCCACTCGGACGGTCTCTATCGTGACCATCGCGGTGGGCTCGACTCCTGTCGACCTTCCTCTGGGCGATGTACCCTCTTGCGTCGGGCCTTGGATCATAAGTGTCACCGATCGAACGCCGATCATCATGATGTCGGGGCCCGTAGGACCCACCCCGCGGAGGGGTGCGTGAATGGCGACGATCTTCGGGGTTCATGGAACGGCTGCCTCCTCTGTGTCGCTGATGAGAATCGGGGCTGAAAACTGACCGATGCGTGTTCGCGTGAACAGAACTATTGTGGATCCTGTTGTGCGACTGGGAGACCGCTGAATTCTGTTCCTGCGCAGTGTGCAACAGGGCACGGATCTGCTCAATCCCTCTGCCAGCCTCTGAATCAGTCGGCTGGAGGGAATCGGCTATCTTGGCGGCGCCGGCCAGGTTGAGGACGAGTGTGCGGAACACCTCCACGTTGCTCTGACGAGTGCGTCGACTAGCAGAACGGCGGGACTGACAGCGAGCGCCGGATGACTCGCCGACCTCGTGCTCGTTCCGACCAGTTTGGCGGGGACTTTCATGGGAATTGGCCATGTGAACTTCGGCTGCAGGCCCGCGACCCAAGTACTCGGAAGGCAACTCAGTCGGAACTGAGTCCGAGCGCTGAGACGGCGGCGCAACCACAACCGACTCGAGGACCGCCACTTGAGAGGACACGTTCTAGCGCGCCTGGGCGTGTCACACCCAACGCTGGAGCCGCGGACGGCAAGACCGCTTGTTGCGGCGTGTGACGGGGGTGAAGATCGACACCGGAGCCGACTGCTGGAGAAGAAGGATGCCGCGGGCGCCGGCACGGAAGTGCGTAGTCCCGCGACTGGGGAGTGCCTCGACGTCGAGAGGCGCATCCCGATGCCATGCCGAACCATCGACGATGTAGGAGAGTGCGCCGAAGAGGATCTCATGACCCATGCACCGATCTCCACCGGACGACATGATGAAAAGGTGTAGTCGCAAACTCGCCGGAAGTCGCTTAGACACCTGCCCCACGATGGGCGCCAAGTGTCGTGGGTATAAGTCTAACAGTAGATGTGTAGGGTACGAAAGGATGGGAAGAGCCTTAGCTACGGCGAGGTTGTATGAGTTCATGCCCCTCTACGGTGGAGGTAAAAGCCCTACGTCTCAGTGCTCTTGGGAGCTTAATGTCGAGTGAAATATGGATTACAGTGAAAATGCTAACCCCTGCACCAGTGGGGAGGGGCGGCTTATATAGAGTACGCTGCCCTTCACAACGGTCCGGTGCGCAGGGGTGGAGTAGTGGCGAATAAATGCCTACGTTATAGGTAACGTATGCCTTAAATGCTAATAATGGTGTATGAAAACGTACGACCGTTGCCCTCCAGGGAGGTTACGATATACAGAGTGGAATCCAGTCGGCAGTTTAATACGCTTCGAATGCTCATCTCCGACTCGTTGATGGGGGGAATCATTACCGACTGGATGATGGGAAGTCCTTAATTCAGTCGAAACTGACTAAAGGCCTTGTCCCTTAAGAAGGGTAGTCCTTGGGTAGGACCTATAGGGCAGGCCTATGACCCTACCTTGGGACTATGACCCCATCACACAACATCTCGCTGGAATTAAATTGCGAGCCCCACCCAAAGTGTAAACTCAAAGCAACGGGCAACTGCATTAATGAACTTTGCGTAAGGTAAACAATCCTTGCAACCGTGGTCACAAGCACCGTTGTTTTCTCCCTGGTGGCAACAACACATCCCCTAGTCTCATGTTTCTGTCACTCAAGCTAGACATCAGGGGGCATGAACCCACAATCATGCATAATGCTCCCTCTTGGTGTCACAATCTACTACTCGGCCAAAGAAATAAAAAGCAATAGAGAACATGCATGAATTACTCAAGAACATAATATAAAAGGAGAACCAAATATATAACTCGTCACAATGTGAACATAATCTCATAATCCATCGGATCCCAGCAAACTCAGCATAGCAACAACAGGTAAATTACATAGATACCTTGATCATGTACGGCAGCTCACAAGGGCTAATCAATGAAGCACAAGATTGGAGAGAAGACATCACATAGCTACTGGTCATGGACTTATGGTCCAAGGAGGACTACTCACGGCACGTCCGAGAAGCATCCATGATGGTGGAGAAGTTCCCGGAGGTCAATCCTCCCTCCGGCAGGGTGCCGGGAAGAGGTCTTCTGGCGCTCCCGATCTCGGAACAAGCAGAAATTATAGATACGTTGGGGACGTATCAACATTCCCAAGCTTAATTCCTCCTCGTCCTCGAGTAGGTAAATGATAACACAAATAATTTATGTGGTGACATGCTAACACACATATAAGAACTTCAAAGTAAAGCAAGTAAGATATGCAACTCAAGTCAAGACAATAACAAGCAAGAGCCTATATTTAATATTGAAATTAGCAAAGTAAGAACATAAAGGTGCAAGAGCTCTCGCTGTCCGTGACTCGAATGTCTCCAAATGGTGTTTGCATGCAAGAAATGGGAGATGGGTTTAGAGCATAAAAGTATTATATAGTTTGATTGAGAACTCAATCTACTAAAACTTCACACTTGGTCTCCTTCGGAATCTTATTTTAACTCATCCCCAGATCACTAGTCAGGCACAAGTCAAAACGACCCTCTCCCTTTCGACTTTGAGCACTCATGCAATGGATGAGCGCAAGCAAGATATGTTGGCACTTAGGATGGCAAAGAGAATAATGATGGGGAAGGAAGACAGAAAAGGTATGAAAGGCTCACATCAATGAGGACAACCATAGGCGAGAAAAAGCCAAATGAAAGATATGATGTGAGGAGTAGGGATTGCCATGCAACGGATGCACATATGAGCTAAGGTAAGGTCTCCAATGGAACTAGTGGGGGTGCATCCAACTTGCTTGCTCATGAAGACCTAGAGCTCATTTGAGGAGGTTCATCATTGGAATATACAAGCCAAGTTCTATAGTGTAAGGGTCCCCACATAGTTATGCATGAATGATAATCACTATGGAGTACAATATAAAAATGGAGTACGAGTGTGGATCTTTCAAAAGGAATAGTAGTGTTTCCCCCCTTCTCTTTTTTTTCTTTTTTTATTTTTATTTGTTTGTGGCCTCTTTGGCTGTTTCTATTTATCTCTAATTTGTCCTCTTTGGGATCTTTTCATGTGTCCTCTTTTGGGATCTTTTAATTTGTCCGCTTTGGGATCTTTTCCTCACTTAAGGGCAACACTCTATATTTTACAAGAAATAAAAAGAAGATCTTCATACTTTATAATAAGTACTCAACATAAAGACAAATGAAAACTATCATGATGTATGCAAATGTATGCCTCTGCCAGTGTAGCAGGATATGCAATGAAACTAGCGTGTCATGTAGAAATAATAAGGGCAAGGCCCAACTAGCATGCGGCTCCTCGATCAAGCAAAAGCATGTATGATATGAAGATCAAGTCATGAGATGGTGGATGTTGCATGGCAATGTATCTCAGAAAGGCTATGCAAATGCCTTAATAGGTAGGTATGGTGGCTATTTTGAGGAAAGATGTAATGAGGCTTATGATGGCAGAGCGTATCATGCCAAGGGTTTGGATGCACCGGCGAAGTTTGCACCAACTCTCAAGATGAGAAAGGACAATGCATGGTACCGAAGAGGCTAGCAAAATATGGATGGTGGAAGTGCCAACAATCGAATACTCACATTAGTCTGAAGAACGCATGCACTTATTATCGGTAACTCTCTATCTAGTCACGAGATTCACAAAGAAATAAGTACCCCGAGGAGGAGTCTTTTGGGGTTTGGTTATCCTTGCGCATCCTCGACCCATGATAACATGAGGGTACTCTATATATTCCAACCCCTCGAGAGGTTAGCGATCCATCTAGTAGCTAGAGTTCTCAACTATTTTTTTAGTTTTTGAAAATACACACAGATTTCCCAAAATACGACACCTATCACTAATAGGCTCAAGCTCTTGACACCAATACTCCAAACATTACTCAAATCAATACCTCAAAACTATTGCAAGTCACTACTATACTTAAATAGCAACCTCAGTTACATACTCATGCAAGACACACAACTCGGTGCAACAAACCAACTCTCTAAACAAGATAAGCATGATAACTCAAGAGAGTTCCAAAAGAAACCTAAATAAAAGGTCTTAAAAAAGATAAATCATGAAAACTAAGAGCTAAGCATGACAAGAGCTATGAAAAGGTAAAGAACACACAAAAAGATAAGCATGAAAACCTATGTTGTGTTCTAGGGTGGAGTGGAGCGTGTTTCTCTCCCAAACAAAGAAGGCTAGGTTCCAACTTGTTATGAACAGCAAGCAAAACTAAAACAAACTAAAAAGTAAAGAGCGGGACGCTCCAAGCATAGCACATAACATATGAAGTGATAAAAATATAACATGGAGAAGGACGAACTGATGATTGTTGATGGAGAAGTGGATGCATGGGGCATCCCCAAGCTTAGATGCTTGAGTATCCTTGAATATTTCTTGGGGGTGCATGGGGGCATCCCCAAGATTGAGCGCTTGACACTCTTGGATCTTCTTTCATCATCTTCCATCGCATACTTGAAAACTCCTTTCATACGAAACTCATCATAAGCTGATTAGAGTGGTTAGTGCCCATAAGAAAATAACTTATTCTCTACTGGAAATAAATATTTTTAGGAAGAGCTATTGTTTCTCAAGATTGCCAAAAGGTTTTTGCAAAGAAAAAGCAAGCTTAAGATTTGCAAAACGATGAAAACGTAAAACAAGGCAGAATCTGGGAAAAACAGAACAACACGTAGTAAATATTTTTTTTCGGGGCACTTCTCCAACTCAAATAAAAAAACTCAGAAAAGACGCCAGAAAAAAAATTATATAGATCATGCAGTCAAAACAATTCAGATCAAAAATATGATGTGGTGATTTTTGGCAAATGTTTCCGTCAAGCAGACAGAATCTGTTTCTGGACATCATGTCACAACTTTTGAACTTTCTTGCAATCGGAGGCTAAAACTTGGCACAAAGGTTGAAATAAAGATACAATGATGTTGCTACAGTAGTAACAAGCATCAAGACCACTAAAAGTGAAAGTAAAACAAATTGGGTTGCATCCTAACAAGCGCTTTCTTTTATGCCTTTGAGCTAGGCATGATGCAAAAAGGTCAAGTATTATCAACTCCAAAAGAATAACTGGCCCGAGTAACGGACTCATAAGGTAACTTAATATTCTTTCGAGGGAAGTGTTCCATTCCCTTTTTAAGGGGAAATTGAAATCTAATGGTCCCTTCTTTCATTTCAATGATAGCACCAACTGTGCGGAGAAAAGGACGTCCCAAAATAATTGGACATGAGGGATCACACTCAATGTCCATAATAAGAAAATCAACGGGAACATAATTATCATTGACAACAATAAGAACATCATCAATCCTACCTAAAGGTTTCTTTATGGAAGAATCAACAAGATGAACAGCAAAATAACATTGATCAGAAGGTTTAAAATCAAGCATATCATACATTCTTTTGGGCATAACGGAGGCACTAGCTCTAACATCACATAAAGCAAAGCAAGAGAAATTATTCAATTTAATATTGACCATAGGATCCCAACCATCTTCTAGTTTTCTAGGAATAGAAGTCTCTAGCTTGAGCTTCTCCTCCCTAGCTTTGGTAAGATCATTGGTAATATGCTCGGTGAAGGCAATATTGAGTGTACTAGTGTGGGGGTCTTTAGCCATTCTTTGCAAAAAAGTGATAACTTCAGAAAGACTACAATTATCAAAATCAAGATTACTACCATTAACTAAAGTGGTGGTGATGTCGTTTAAGCTCATTCTTTTGGTAGTCTCTAAGTTCAAAGGACCTTCTTGTCCTAAAGTTGAGGTATTAGCATCACCGTTATTAGGTCCATTGGGACTAGGGATGTGATTGGTGCTAATAGTTTTGAGATCCCCAACAACTTGTATAGTAGCAAGGGTAGTGTGTGTAGGAAGGCTCTTAATCCTATCTTCCTATTCTTTTTCTCTAGCCCATCTATCCTTAAGTTTGGCTAGCATTCTTATGTTCTCATTAATTTGGACTTGGATAGCATTCATGGGTGTGATTTTCCTTTCCTCAAGGGGGGGAAGTTCTAATTTTAAGCATCTCTACATCATGAGATATGTTGTCTACCTTCAAAGAGAGACTATCTAATTTTTCTAATTTATCTTCTACACTCTTGTTGAAGGCTTTTTGAGAAATGATAAGGTCTTCAAGCATGCTCTCTAATTCAGAAGTGGAGTTTTTGGTGCTAGGATAAGTGTTGTTGTTCCCATAGTTGTTGGATGGAAACAGTCTAGGATTGCTACCAAAATTACTCCTATAAGCATTATTATTAAATTTGTTCCTAGAGATAAAATTAACATCAACTTGCTCTCTTTCTTGAGAAACCAAAGAATTTAAAGGAACATCATGAGGATCAATAGGAGCTTGCTTAGTAAGTAAAGACATGATCATGTCAACCTTATCATTAAGGGAGGAGTCTCCTCAACAGAGTTTACCTTCCTACCTATTGGAGCTCTCTCGGTGTGCCATTGAGAATAATTTGTCATCATCTCGTCCAATAGCTTGGTGGCAGCACCAAGTGTAGTTGACATAAAGGTTCCTCCCGCGCCCGAGTCCGACAGATTCCGCGAGGTAAAGTTCAATCCTGCATAGAAAGTTTGGATAACCATCCAAGTAGGCAAACCATGTGTAGGGCAATTATTAACAAGAGATTTCATATGTTCCCAAGCTTGGGAAATGATACGTCCATTTTGCATCATGCTTTCATGTTGATATTTATCGCTTTTTGGGATGTTATTACACTTCACGGTACTATACTTATGTCTTTTCTCTCTTATTTTGCAAGGTTTACATGAAGAGGGAGAATGCCAGCAGCTGGAATTTTGGCCTGAAAAAGGAGCAAGATTGAGATACCTATTCTGCGCAACTCCAAAAGCTGTGAAAAGTAACGAGGATTTTTTTGGGGATTTATAAAAAATATTGGGCCGAAGAAGTGCCAGAGGGGTGCCAGCAGGAGGCCACAAGCCTGCTAGGCGTGACCTCCCCCCTGGCCGCGCCTAGGGGGCTTGTGAGCTCCCTGCTGGCCCACTAGCCCCCCTCTTTTGCTACAAGAAGGGTTTCGGTCTGAAAAAAATCTGGAGGAGGATTTTCGGAGGATTCACCGCCGCCACGAGGCGGAACTTGAGCAGAACCAATCTAGAGCTCCGGCAGGACGATCCTGTCGTGGAAACTTCCCTCCCGGAGGGGGAAATCGTCGCCATCGTCATCACCAACACTCCTCTCATCAGAGGGGACTCATCACCATCAACATCTTCATCAGCACCATCTCATCTCCAAACCCTAGTTCATCTCTTGTAACCAATCTCAGTCTCGCGACTCCGATTGGTACTTGTAAGGTTGCTAGTAGTGTTAATTACTCTTTGTAGTTGATGCTAGTTGAATTACTTGGTGGAAGAGTTTATGTTCAGATCTTTGATGCTACTCATTACCTCTATGGTCATGAATATGATTATGCTTTGTGAGTAGTTACTTTTGTTCCTGAGGACATGGGATAAGTCATGCTATAAGCAGTCATGTGAATTTGGTATTCGTTTGATATTTTGATGTGTTGTATGTTGTTTTTCCTCTGGTGGTGTTATGTGAACGTCGACTACATAACACTTCACCATTATTTGGGCCTTGAGGAAGGCATTGGGAAGTAGTAAGTAGAGGATGGGTTGCTAGAGTGACAGAAGCTTAAACCCTAGTTTATGCGTTGCTTCGTAAGGGGCTGATTTGGATCTACTAGTTTAATGCTATGGTTAGACTTTTTCTTAATTCTTCTTTCGTAGTTGCGGATGCTTGCGAGAGGGGTTAATCATAAGTGGGATGCTTGTCCAAGTAAGTGCAGTACCCAAGCACCGGTCCACCCACATTCAAACTATCAAAGTAACGAACGCAAATCGTATGAACATGATGAAAACTAGCTTGACAGAAATCCCCATGTGACCTCGGGAGCGTTTTACCTGCTATAGGACTTTGTCCAGGCTTTTCCCTTCCTACAAAAGGGATTGGGCCACTTTGCTGCACCGTTGTTACTTTTGTTACTTGCTACTTGCTACGAATCATCTCACCACACAACTACTTGTTACCGAGAATTTCAGTGCTTGCAGATATTACCTTGATGAAAACCACTGTTCAGATCCTTCTGCTCCTCGTTGGGTTTGACACTCTTACTTATCGAAAGGACTACGATAGATCCCCTATACTTGTGGGTCATCAAGACTCTTTTCTGGCGTCGTTGCCGGGGAGTGAAGCGCCTTTGGTAAGTGGAACTTGGTAAGGAAACATTCATATAGTGTGCTGAATTTTATTGTCACTTGTCACTATGGAAACTAATCCTTTGAGGGGCTTGTTCGGGGTATCTTCATCTCAAACGGAAGCACAAAGAGTTGCTACTCAACCTGCTGCACCTACTGAAAATATTTGCTTTGAATTTCCTTCGGGTATGCTTGAGAAACTGCTGGCTAATCCTTTTACAGGAGATGGAACATCACATCCACACTTGCATCTAATCTATGTAGATGAAGTTTGTGGTTTATTTAAGCTTGCAGGTTTGCCCGAGGATGAGGTCAAAAATAAGGTCTTTCCCTTATCTTTGAGGGATAAGGCGTTGACATGGTATAGGCTATGTGATGATATTGGATCATGGAACTACAATCGGTTGAAATTGGAATTTCATCAAAAGTTTTATCCTATGCTTTTAGTACATCGTGATCGGAATTATATTTATAATTTTTGGCCTCGTGACAGAGAAAGCACCGCTCAAGCTTGGGGGAGTCTTAAATCAATGTTATATTCATGCCCCAACCATGAGCTCTCGAGAGGAATTATCATTCAGAACTTCTATGCTCGGCTTTCTCATGATGATCGCACCATGCTTGACACTTCTTGTACCGGTTCTTTTATGAAGAGAGATATTGACTTCGGATGGAATTTATTGGAGATAATTAAACGCAACTCTGAAGATTGGGAGCTTGATGAAGGTAAGGAGTCATGTATGAATTTCAAGTTTGATTGCGTTAAATCCTTTGTTGAAACAAATACCTTTTATGATTTTAGCGCTAAGTACGGACTTGACTCTGAGATAGTAGCTTCATTGTGTGAATCATTTGCTGCTCACATTGATCTCGCCAAAGAGAAGTGGTTTAAATATCATCCTCCCTTAGAAGTAAATGTAGTTAAACCCAATCCAGTTGAAGAGAAAGTCATTGCCTATAATGATCCTATTGTTCCCAGTGCTTACATTGAGAAACCACCTTTCCCTGTTAGGATAAAGGATCATTCTAAAGCTTCAACTGTGATACGTAGAGGCTACATTAGAACACCTACACCCCCTGAGCAAATTAGAGTTGAACCTACCATTGCTATTATCAAATATCTCCTGTCCGATAATGTTGATGGCCATAATTATTCACTTCTGTGAAGATGCTGCTAGAATTGCTAAACCACACGCTAGAGACAAACATAGGCCTGTTGTTGGCACGCCTGTTGTTTCTGTTAAGATAGGAGATAATTGTTATCATGGTTTATGTGACGTGGGTGCTAGTGTTAGTGCAATACCTCAATCCTTATATGATGAAATTAAAGACGAGATTGCACCTATCGAGATAGAACCCATTCATGTCACTATTCAGCTTGCCAATAGAGATACTATCTGCCCTATGGGAATTGTTAGGGATGTTGAAGTCTTGTGTGGTAAAACGAAGAATCGTACTGATTTCCTCGTTCTTGCTACCACACAAGATAGCTTTTGTCCCATCATATTTGGCAGACCTTTTCTCAATACTGTCAATGCTCATATTGACTGTGAGAAGCAAATTGTCACTGTTGGCTTTGAAGGTGTGTCACACGAGTTCAATTTCTCCAAGTTTGATAGACAACCTCATGAAAAAGAGTTTCCTAGTAAGGATGAAATTATCTCCCTAGCTTCTATTGTCGTGCCTCCTACTGATCCTTTAGAGCAATACTTGCTTGAGCATGAAAATGATATGAATATGGATGGAAGGGATAAGATAGATAGAGTTGTCTTAGACCAATATCCTGTCCTTAAGAATAATTTGCTTGTTGAACTGCTTGGGGATCCACCCCCACCAAAGGGTGATCCTGTGTTCGAGCTTAAATAGTTGCCAGATACTCTTAAGTATGCTTATCTTGATGAAAAAGAGATATATCCTGTTATTATTAGTGCTAGCCTCTCAGAGCATGAAGAAAAAAAGTTACTAAAAACTCTGAGGAAGCACCGTGCTGCTATTGGATATACTCTTGATGATCTTAAGGGCATCAGTCCCACTCTATGCCAGCACAAGATTAAAACCGATCCTGATTTCAAACTAGTTGCTGATCATCAACGGAGATTAAATCCTAAGATGAAAGAGGTAGTAAGAAAAGAAATACTAAAGCTCCTGGAGGCAGGTATTATCTATCTTGTTGCTCATAGTGATTGGGTGAGTCCGATGCATTGCGTCCCTAAGAAGGGAGGTATTACCGCTGTCCCTAATGATAAGGATGAAATGATCCCACAAAGGATTAGTACTGGCTATAGGATGGTGATCGATTTTAGGAAATTGAATGAAGCCACTAGGAAAGATCATTACCCTTTGCCTTTTATCGACCAAATGCTAGAAAGACTGTCTAAACACACACACTTCTGCTTTCTAGACGGTTATTCTGGTTTCTCCCAAATACCAGATGCAAAATCTGATCAGGAGAAAACCACTTTCACCTTCCCTTTCGGTACCTTTGCTTATAGACGTATGCCTTTTGGCTTATGTAATGCACCTACACCTTTCAAAGATGTATGATGGCTATATTCTTTGACTTTTTTGAAAAGATTGTTGAGGTTTTCATGGATGACTTCTCCGTTTACTGGTCTTCTTTTGATGAATGCCTCAGCAACCTTGATCGAGTCTTGCAGAGATGTAAAGATACCAATCTTGTCTTGAATTGGGAGAAGTGCCACTTTATGGTTAATGAAGGCATCGTCTTAGGACATAAAAATTTTGAAAGAGGTATTGAACTCGATAAGGCTAAGTTTGATGCAATCGAGAAAATGCCATACCCCACAGATATCAAAGGAATAAGAAGTTTCCTTGGTCATGTTGGTTTCTACAGAAGGTTCATTAAAGACTTCTCTAAGATTTATAGGCCTCTTACCAATCTCTTGCAAAAGGATATTCCTTTTGTTTTTGATGATGGTTGTGAGGAAGCCTTCGAAATACTTAAGAAGGCTATGATAACTGCACCTATTGTTCAACCACCTGATAGGAACTTGCCTTTTGGAATCATGTGTGATGCTAGTGATTATGCTGTTGGTGCTGTCCTAGGGCAAAGAGTTCATAAGAAGTTGAATGTTATTCACTATGCTAGTAAAACTCTAGACAGTGCCCAAAGAAACTATGCTACTACGGAAAATGAATTTTTAGCAGTCGTGTTTCCATGTGAAAAGTTCAGATCTTACATAGTTGATTCCAAAGTCACTATTCACACTGGTCATGCTGCTATTAAGTACCTAATGGATAAGAAAGACGCTAAACCTAGACTTATCAGATGGGTTCTCTTGCTACAAGAATTTGATTTGCATGTTGTTGACAGGAAGGGTGCTGATAACCCCGTAGCAGATAACTTGTCTAGGTTGGAGAACGTTCTTGATGACCCACAACCTATTGATGATAGCTTTCCTGATGAGCAATTGAATGTCATCAATACTTCACGTAGTGCACCGTGGTATGCTGATTATGCAAACTATATCGTTGCCAAATATATACCACCTAGTTTCACATACCAACAAAAGAAGAAATTCTGCTTTGATTTAAGACATTACTTCTGGGATGATCCTCACCTTTATAAGGAAGGAGTAGATGGTGTTATTAGACGTTGTGTACCTGAACATGAATAGGGACAAATCCTACAGAAGTGTCACTCCGAGGCCTACGGAGGACACCATGCGGGAGATAGAACTGCACACAAGGTATTGCAATTTGGTTTCTATTGGCCCACTCTCTTCAAAAATGCACGTAAGTTTGTCTTGTCTTGTGACGAATGTCAAAGAATAGGTAATATCGGTAAACGTCAGGAAATGCCTATGAACTATTCACTTGTCATTGAACCATTTGATGTTTGGGGCTTTGATTATATGGGACCTTTTCCAAAATCCAACGGGTATACTCATATCCTAGTTGCTGTTTATTACGTCACTAAGTGGGTAGAAGCTATCCCCACTAGTAGTGTTGATCACAACACCTCTATTAGGATGCTTAAAGAAGTTATTTTCCCTAGATTTGGAGTCCCTAGATATCTAATGACTGATGGTGGTTCACATTTCATTCATGGTGCTTTCCGTAAAACGCTTGCTAAGTATGATGTCAACCATAGAATTGCGTCCCCCTATCACCCTCAGTCTAGTGGTCAAGTAGAGCTAAGCAATAGAGAGATTAAACTAATTCTGCAAAAGACTGTCAACAGGTCTAGAAAGAATTGGTCTAAGAAGCTCGATGATGCACTGTGGGCTTATAGAACTGCCTATAAGAATCCCATGGGCATGTTTCCGTAAAAAATGGTGTACGGTAAAGCATGTCATTTACCTCTTGAGCTAGAGCATAAGGCTTATTGGGCAATCAAAGAGCTCAACTTTGATTTCAAACTTGCTGGTGAGAAGAGGTTATTTGATATTAGCCCGCTTGATGAATGGAGAACTCAGGCATATGAGAATGCCAAGTTGTTCAAAGAAAAAGTTAAGAGGTGGCATGATAAAAGGATACAAAAGCGTGAGTTTAATGTAGGTGATTATGTCTTGCTATATAATTCTCGTTTAAGATTTTTTGCAGGCAAGCTTCTCTCTAAATGGGAAGGTCCCTATATTGTTGAGGAAGTATACCGTTCCGGTGCTATCAAGATCAACAACACGGAAGGTAATTTTCCGAGAGTGGTAAATGGGCAGAGAATCAAGCATTATATCTCACATACTCCCATAAATGTTGAAAGCAATATTATCAATACCATAACTCCAGAAGAGTACCTAAGGGATATTTATCAGCCTGTTTCAGACTTCGAAAACGAAGAGGTATGTGTTTCAGTAAGTAAACAGACTCCAAAACTTTTCCAGTAGGAATTTTTCTCCGCTTTGGAATATTTAGAAAAATAGAAAAATTTGAAGTAGTCCGGAAAGCGCACGAGGAGGCGACAAGCCTGCCAGGCGCGGGCCATCCCCTGGTCGTGCCTGGGGGGCTTGTGGCCACCTCGTGTGCCTCCCGGACTCCATTTTCTTGCAGAGTACTCCTTCTGGTCTGGAAAAAATCATTATATACTCTCCCGTAAGGTCTGACCCTCGTATGACGCAAATTTCCTCTATTTTCATTTCGAGCCTGTTTTGTACCGCAGATTTAGAGCAAGGATGTCGTCTCAAGAATCTGTCGGGGAGAACAATTTCCCTCAAGTCTACGAATAAGTAGATGCTGATTTGAAAAGAGTGGAAGTCATGGAAGCCAAGGGCAGAACTAAGGAGAAGAATCAGGCGTGGGATGAAGTACAATCTGTGTTCAACAAGGAAGAAGTTGAAGAAGTGGATTTCCTCCAACCCTACCTCCACCTACTATCTCCATCCTTGATTGAATTCTTGAGGTTTTGTGAAACAACTCGTGCTCGCAATACTTATCTCACTCGTGAAGTTGTTTTGCTGGAGAAACATATCACAAATCTCCAAGGTATAAATCAAAGATTGGTGGCCCTCTTGGAAACAAAGGACAAAACAACTCCACCACCTTCACCTCCAAAGGAAGATAACTAAGCATGGGTATGGGCAATCCCCTTGGCTTGTGCCAAGCTTGGGGGAGTTTCCCCGATATCGTATCACCATCACATCTTTTTCCTTTACCTTTGTTTTAGTTTGTTCCTTTCTGGTTTTATCCTTCTCTAGTATAATAAAGGTCTTAGTGTTTTAGGCTTGAGTTTTGCTTTGTGTCACCCCCGATGTATTCGAGCTCGTGAGGCATATAATAAAGAGTGTCTTAGTTAAGGGCCTTGCCTCATGCCGTGATCAAGAGAATGAGAAAAGAACAAAAGCATGAAAAGATCATGCAATGATCTTATGGTAAGTGATGGTTTCACATATAAAAAGAATGATGATTGAAACTTGTTGAGGATAGACAAACGTAGACCTTGGTCATTGTTGCAATTAATAGGAAGTGATAAAGAAGGAGAGGTTCACATATAAATATATCATCTTTGACACCATCTATGATTGTGAACACTCACTACACTATTACATGCTTAGAAGTAGATGTTGGACAAGGAAGACAACATAATGAATTGTGTTTGCTTGGTTCCGAACAATGTTATATGACTAGAGATCCCTTAGCATGTGACGATTGCTTCCACCTCATATTAGTCAAACCTCCCGCACCAAGTAGAGATACTACTTGTGCATCCATAAACTTTCAACCTAGTTTTGCCATGAGAGTCCACCATACCTACTTATGGATTGAATAAGATCCCTCAAGTAAGTTGTCATCGGTGCAAGCAATAAAAATTGCTCCCTAATTATGTATGATCTATTAGTGTGTGGAAAATAAGCTTTGTACGAACCTGTGATGAGGAAGACATAAAAGCGACGGACTGCATAATAAAGTTCTTTATCACAGGAGGCAATATAAAGTGACGTCCTCCACACTAAGAGGACACACATCCTAACCTCAAAATCGCATGACAACCTCTGCTTCCCTCTGCGAAGGGCCTTTCTTGTACCTTTACTTTTTGCCCTTGAAAGAGTCATGGTGGTCCACACCAATTCCTTATCTCGCATTTATCTTGGCTAACGTCATATGCTAGGGAAAGATCTATATTCATATGTCAACTTGGAGGTAAGTATTCATGAATTATTATTGTTGACTTTATTCGTGAGGTAAATGGTTGGAAGGCGAAACTATAAGCCCCTGTCTTTCTCTGTGTCCAACTGAAACTTTGATCTCATGAGTACCACGTGAGTTGTAGCAATTGTAGAGAACGAAAAGATGATTGAGTATGTGGATTTGCTTTACAAGCTCTTACTTGACTCTTTCTGATGTTGTGATAAATTGCAATTGCTTCGATGACTAAAGGCTATCGGTTGTTAATTCTTGGTAAGGTTCTTGATCCATACTTTACTTTGTGAAGGAATTATCACTTTAGCATAAGAGTTGATATGATGGTATTGCTGTTCTGATCATGATCATGATGCCTGCATGTTCGTATCTTGTTTTGTCGACACCTCTCTCTTTAAACATGTGGGCATATTTATTGAGCTTGGCTTTCACTTGAGGACAAGCGAGGTCTAAGCTTGGGGGAGTTGATATGTCCATTTTGCATCATGCTTTCATGTTGATATTTATCGCTTTTTGGGTTGTTATTACACTTCACGGTACAATACTTTGCCTTTTCTCTCTTATTTTGCAAAGTTTACATGAAGAGGGAGAATGCCGGCAGCTGGAATTCTGGCCTGAAAAAGGAGCAAGTTTGAGATACTTATTCTGCACAACTCCAAAAGCCGTGAAAATCAACGAGGATTTTTTTGGGGATTTATAAAAAATACTGGGCCGAAGAAGTGCCAGAGGGGCGCCAGCATGAGGCCACAAGCCTGCTAGGCGCGGCCTCCCCCCTGGCCGTGCCTAGGGGGCTTGTGAGCTCCCTGCTGGCCCACTGCCCCCCTCTTTTGCTACAAGAAAGGTTTCGGTCTGAAAAAATCAGGAGGAGGCTTTTCGGAGGATTCGCCGCTGCCACGAGGCGGAACTTGAGCAGAACCAATCTAGAGCTCCGGCGGGACGATCCTGCTGGGGAAACTTCCCTCCTGGAGGGGGAAATCGTCGCCATCGTCATCACCAACACTCCTCTCATCGGAGGGGACTCATCACCATCAACATCTTCATCAACACCATCTCAGCTCCAAACCCTAGTTCATCTCTTGTAACCAATCTCCGTCTCGCGACTCCGATTGGTACTTGTAAGGTTGCTAGTAGTGTTAATTACTCTTTGTAGTTGATGCTAGTTGGATTACTTGGTGGAAGAGTTTATGTTCAGATCTTTGATGCTACTCATTACCTCTCTGGTCATGAATATGATTATGCTTTGTGAGTAGTTACTTTTGTTCCTGAGGACATGGGATAAGTCATGCTATAAGCAATCATGTGAATTTGGTATTCGTTCGATATTTTGGTGTGTTGTATGTTGTTTTTCCTCTAGTGGTGTTATGTGAACGTCGACTACATAACACTTCACCATTATTTGGGCCTAGAGGAAGGCATTGGGAAGTAGTAAGTAGATGATGGGTTGCTAGAGTGACAGAAGCTTAAACCCTAGTTTATGCGTTGTTTCGTAAGGGGCTGATTTGGATCCACTAGTTTAATGCTATGGTTAGACTTTGTCTTAATTCTTCTTTCGTAGTTGCGGATGCTTGCGAGAGGGGTTAATCATAAGTGGGATTCTTGTCCAAGTAAGGGCGGTACCCAAGCACCGGTCCACCGACATATCAAACTATCTTGACAGAAATCCCCATGTGTCCTCGGGAGCGTTTTACCTCCTATAAGACTTTGTCCAGGCTTGTCCCTTGCTACAAAAGTGACCGGGCCACTTTGTTGCACCGTTGTTACTTTTGTTACTTGCTACGAATCATCTCACCACACAACTACTTGTTACCGATAATTTCAGTGCTTGTAGATATTACCTTGCTGAAAACCACTTGTGAGATCCTTCTGCTCCTCGTTCGGTTTGACACTCTTACTTATCGAAAGGACTACGATAGATCCCCTATACTTGTGGGTCATCAGGCAACATGTTCATTATCCAGTTGCCTAAAATTCATAATGTTACTTCTTAACTGGATAATCTTAGTAGGCGGGTAGTACTTCCCAATAAAAGCAACTTTGCACTTATCCCAAGAATCTATGCTATTCCTAGGCAATGATTGAAGCCACACTTTAGCTCCTCCTCTCAAGGAGAAAGGAAAAAGCTTAAGTTTAACAATATAACCATCTACTTCTTTGTACTTTTGCATATCACAAAGCTCAACAAAATAATTCAAGTGTAAAGCAGCATCATCTCCAGCACCAGAGAATTGATCTTTCATAACAAGGTTCAGTAAAGCAGGTTTAATCTCATAGGAGGTCGCGTGAGTGGCGGGAGCAGCAATAGGAGTGCAGATAAAGTCATTGTTGTTGTGACTAGTGAAGTCACACAACTTGGTGTTCTCAGTGGAACCCATAGCAGCAGCAACAAGCAAGAACAAAGCAACTATTTTTTTGTGGTTTTTGGTATAAGACTCTAAAGCAAAAACTAGAAAGCAAACTAACAATACTAAAAAGCAAAGGTAAAAGATAGTGTGCAACTCCCCTATCTTGAAGACTGGAGTCCCCGCAACGGTGCCTGAAATTTTCTTGATGACGAGTTGATGGATATACTTCTCGCCCCTCGTTGGTTACCCCAAGTGGAAGGTGGAGATGTAGTTAGCAGCATATTCCCCTTACATGGGGACTGTAAGGTTTATTGAACCAGGAGGACTCCGAGGATCAACAAGTAAGTGTCCGCTGCTCTGGCGCTAGCAGAAGACGTGGACCTGCACACACAGCAAATAACTTTGCTCCCAACGAGTTCAGAGAGGTTGTCAATCTCTCCGGCCTTGTAGTTTGCAAAGGATCAAAACACAAGCGGGAATAGCGATAGTGATTGCGACGGAAAAGTAAATAAAAGCAGTAAATGGTGGAGGTGTAAATAATGGTGGTAATATGGACCAGAGTCCCATGATGTTCACTAGTGATGTCTCTCTCGCAAAAGACGATAAACAACTATGTTGGGCAAACAAATTACAGCTGGGCAAATGACAGAATTATAAATGCACGGCAATGCTAATAATGCTACAGAAAGTTAGAGGCTCAAAAGTAATGGGCAGTATGCCAAGACAAGTAGACCGTTTATACATGAGCATCTACTCTCTAATCATCCACCTTGAGATATCTATCTAGAACATCTCGCCGGTATTAAGTTGCGAGCCCCACCCAAAGTGTAAACTCATAGCAACGAACAACTGCATTAATGAACTTTGCGTAAGGTAAACAATCCTTGCAACCGTGATCACAAGCACCGTTGTTTTCTCCCTGGAGGCAATAACACATCCCCTAGTCTCATGTTTCTGTCACTCAAGCTAGACATCAGGGGGCATGAACCCACAATCATGCATAATGCTCCCTCTTGGTGTCACAATCTACTACTCGGACAAAGCAATAAAAAGCAATGGAGAACATGCATGAATTACTCAAGAACATAATATAAAAGGAAAACCAAATATATAACTCATCACAATCTGAACATAATCTCATAATCCATCGGGTCCCAGCAAACTCAGCATAGCAACAGCAGGTAAATTACATAGATGCCTTGATCATGTAGGGCACCTCACAAGGGCTAAGCATTGAAGCACAAGATTGGAGAGAAGACATCACATAGCTACTGGTCATGGACTCATGCTCCAAGGAGGTCTGCTCATGGCACGTCCGGGAAGCGTCCATGGTGGTGGAGAAGCTCCCGGAGGTCAATCCTCCCTCTGGCAGGGTGCCGGGAAGAGGTCTTCTGGCGCTCCCAATCTCGGAAGCACTGCGGCGGGGGAACGGTGGAGAAATTTGCGATTCTGGATATACCCTCAGGGTTTTCCGTCCGAGGGGTAAATATAGGCCAAAGGAGAGCGCCAAGGAGTGGACCCTCCACCCACGCAGCCTGGTGGCGCGGCTAGCCTGGGCAGGGCCTAGCTCCCCTCTAGCCCACCTTGGTGCTTCGTGAAGCTTCCATCACGCTGATTTATATATATTTTTCTATGGATTTTTGGGGCTCTGAAAATTGGGGTAAAGTCCCTGCAATTAAAAGACATCAGCAGACAGAAACTGGCACTGGGTGCACTGAGTTAGTAGGTTAGTCCAAATATGTGCATAAAGGTATAGAAGTGTAGCAAAACATATAACAATGTCACCCAAAAGAGCATGGAACAAACAGAAATTATAGCTACGTTTGGGACGTATCGCTGGTTTGCACGTGTGTTGAACGCGGAGGCGCCGTTGTTCGGCGCATAGATCGGAATCCACCGCGATCTGAATCACTGCGAGTACGACTCCATCAACCGCATTCTAGCAACACTTCCGCTTAGCGATCTTCAAAGGTATGAAGATGCTCTACCCCTTTTCTCATTGCTGGTTTCTCCATAGATAGATCCTTGTGTGACGTACGATTTGTTTTTGAAATTACTACGTTCCCCAACACATGTCTGCATGGTTCCCGAACCCGTAGGGTCTATACACTTAAGGTTCGATGACGCTAGAGTTGTTATGGGAATTGTATATGTGGTTACCTAAGGTTGTTAGGAGTCCCGGATGAGATCCCGGACGTCACGAGGAGTTCCGGAATGGTCCAGAGGTAAAGATTTATATATGGGAAGTCCAGTTTCGGTCGCCGAAAAAGTTTTGTGGTTTATTGGTATTGTACCGGGACCATCCAAAGGGTACCACAGGTCCACCGAGAGGGTCCACCTGTCCCGGAGGTCTACATGGGCTGAAAGGGGAAGGGAACCGGCCCCTGGTGGGCTGGTGCGAGCAAGGGGGAGGCCCAAGGCGCATAGGGGCCAAACCCTAGGGCGTGGGGGCTGCCTTGGGTGGCAAGCTGAAAAGACCTCGATGACGCCTAGAGGGGGGGGTGAATAGGCTATTTAAAAAAAATTCTTCGGATTTGGCTTGAACCTAATGCGGAAATAAACTAAGAGGGTACTTGTCAAGCACAAATCCTAAATGCACTAGGCACTGCAACGTGTATCAACAACACGATCTACCAAGATGGACACAATACAGTTACTAACAAGCACAAGTAAGTTACACAAACTTACTTGAGCTATATCACACGACAAGTAGGTGAACAACACAAGATACTATATCACACTATATCAACACGATGTATCAAGGGATGCAAGTATGAACGTGTGGATATAGAGGGTATGCTTGAATGATTAATCTTGTACAAGAAATGGCCAACACAATATAATGAGCACAAGCAATATGCAATGTATGTATGCTCAAATAACACAAGTAAACCACAAGTAAGGAGTTAGGGTTAAGGATAACCAAGGTCACTGAGACGAAGATGTATCCCGATGTTCACTTCCTTGGAAGGAAGCTAGTCACCGTTAGAGAGGTGGATGTTACCACGAAGGCACACCAACGCCACGAAGGCTCACCCTATTCTCCCTTTGAGATAACACCACGAAGGCGTTTCTCAACCACTAGTGGTAAGCCTTTGAGGTGGCTTCCAAACCCTCACAAACTTTTCCGGGGGGAATCACACGAATTGATTCCTCTCCGAAGAACTCCTACCGCCTAGGAGTCTCCAACCTCCAAGAGTAACAAGATCACGGGGAATGCTCAAAACTTGCTCAAATCACAAATAGCTTGGGTTGAGAGAAGGAGAGGGAGACGATCTATCTTTTGATTGGAACAACTCTCAAAGGGGCTCACAAATGCTCTTGGGATCTAAGATTTGGAGTGAGCAAATGTGTGTGAGGTGGAAATGTGTTCTTATGGGGATAAGGCTGTGTTGGGCAACCCTCTCACGAAGTGGGAGGGGGGTATTTATAGTGGGGAGAGAAAAAGAGCCGTTGGGGACACTTTTAAGTCACACAGGGTCCGGACGTCCGACAGTTGTCGGAAGTCCGGGCGTCCGCGAGGGGTCGGTCGTCCGAGGCCTGTAGATACGACTGAAACTATTTTGAATTAAACAGCGACCGGACGTCCGACAGGGGTCGGTCGTCCGAGGCCTGAAGATACGACTGAACCTATGTTGAATTTATCAGCCACCGAACGTCCGGAGAGGACCGGAAATCCGAGTTATACATCTCAACTTCTACTGGTGGTAGGTTCCGGATTTCCGATGGGTGTCGGACGTCCGGCGCTCGGACGTCCGGAGAGAGCCGGATATCCGAGATATAGAACTCATGTTCTTCTGGTGCAGGGCTCCAGATTTCCGAAGCCAGTCGGTCGTCCGAGCCTTGACCAGCCCTCGGACGTCCGGAGGGAGCCGGAAGTCCGACTTATATGGCTCAAGTTTCTCTGGTGCATAGTTCCGGAATTCCGAAGCTGATCGGCTATCCGGGCCTCGGACGTCCAGAGAGAGCCGGAAGTCCGAGTTATATGGCTCTGATATCTCTGGTATAGGATTCCGGATTTCCGAAGCTGTCGGTTGTCCGGCCCTCGGACGTCCGGAGGAGGCCGGATGTCCGAGGCACTGGTTCTGTTTTCAGATAACAGCAGAGCAGTGGAGATGTGGTCTGAACAGAAAGTGAAGTTGTAGTTTGAGCAAGTTCATCACAAAACCTGTGATCCCCTCTTAATAGTGCGGGATCCCTAAGGACTCAAGAATCATAAAAGAGTACTGATGATCCATACTTGAGTGTATACTTTTATTCGCTGATCATCACTCCGCACAACTAACGTCAAAGGAACTGATACCTTTGAGTTAGCCCTTTCACCTGAGCTTGATGTTATTGTTCCTTCTTGGCTCAAGTTGAAAGCAAGACATGATGAAGTCTTCAAGTAGCTTTCCCATACACAATGCGGAAAGCCTAGCTTATGTATTCATCTTCATTTGTCCTCCATGTGAACATCCACAAGAATCAAGCATGTAGTGCTCAGAAATGCTTATCTTGATCTTGTCCTTGTTAGCACATGAGGTTGTCCTTATCAACATCCTTGTTAGCTTATGTTTCAATGATATATTCATGCTGATCCACTTGAACTTGCACACCACATTCTTGATGACGATCACCACTTGACGTCATCCTTCATGGGTTGTATGAGATCTTCCTTTTGACGCAAGCCCAATGAAAGCACACCTAACCCCCACACAGGAGTCTCACAAAGACCATGGGTTAGTACACAAACACGTAATGGACAATGCTTACCATACCATGGGATCACTTGATCCCTCTCGGTACATCTTATACGCTTTGTGTGTTGATCATCTTGATTTACTCTTTGTCTGAGATCTTGATCAACCTAGTGTTTCTATGACCATTCTTTGGATAATACCTTGAATAACATCTTGGTCATCATATAAACTCCTTGAACCCAACAGATGGACTTCAAGAAGTGCCTGTGGACAAATCCTATAAATATAACTTAAGGCAACCATTAGTCCATAGGAATTGTCATCAATTACCAAAACCACATATGGAGATATATGCTCTAACACAAGCCACCCCCTAGGGCGCCGCCCCTCCTCCTCCTAGGCCTTCCGCACCACCTAGGGTTTATCTAGGGGTGGCCGCACCCCTCTCCCTACCTCCTATAAATAGTGGAGGTATTGGGAGGGTTGCACACACCTGAATCTCTCTCCCTCGGCGCAGCCCTACCTCTCCACCTCTCCTCCTCCGCGGTGCTTGGAAAAGCCCTACCGGAGAGCCACAAACTCCATCGCCACCACATCGTCGTGCTGCCGGAGTTCTCCCTCAACTTCTCCTCCCTCCTTGCTGGATCAAAAAGGAGGAGACGTCCCCGGGCTGTAGGTGTGTTGAACGCGGAGACACCGAACGTTCGGTGTTTGGATCGGATCGCCGCGAGTACGACTCCATCTACCGCGTTCATAGTAACGCTTCCGCTTTGCGATCTTCAATGGTATGAAGATGCTCTACCTCTCTCGTTGTTGGTTTCTCCTAGTTAGATCTTGGTGTGACATACTACGATCCCCAATAATAAGCTTCTCAACTTTTCACTTCCACGTATTACTGTGGAGAACTCAAACCAATGCAACTAATGCAATGGAAAGAACACACGAAGTGGTCAAGTCCGTGACACTCAAATCCCTCCAGAACAACAAAAGCTATGCAGAAATATGAGAGGAAGAACAAGGAGTTCACGAAGAACTCCAAGATCAAGATCCAAGGCGTTCCCCTCACATAGAGGAGAAAGTGATTGGTGGAGATGTGGATCTAGATCTCCTCTCTCTTTTACCTCAAGAACTAGCAAGAATCATTGAGGGAGAGTTAGAAAACTCTAAGAAGGTCAACAATGGGGGAAGAAAACGAGCTCAACGGGTGGATAAGGTCCAATGGGGAAGAAGACCCCCTTTATATAGTGGGGGAGAGAATCTGCCTGTTACCCCCACTTTCAGCCCGAGCACAGCGGTACTACCGCTGCTAGATCCAACTGCTACAAAACTAAAAAAATACTTCTGTGCCTACCTCCGTTGAGGCCGCGATTGTGCAAAAGTCCGACAACACGGTAGTACCGGACGGTACTACCGCCAGAGAGCGGTAGTAAAAAACTACTACCGCTCCTAGAGCAGTACTACCGCTGGCCATTGAAAGTGCCATAACTTTCGCATACAAGCTCCAAATCGAGCAAACTCAAGCTTCTTGGATTTAGGACGACAAGAGCTATCTCGCAGTTGTGAAAATTCCAAATCTTAAGAACATGCAGTTGTGAAAATTCCAATGATATAGAGATGTGAGACCTCTATGAATAAAGAACCGGCAAAAACTTCCAACATCGAAAACATCATAGAAGATGCATATGGACTCCGTTTTTGATGAACTCGAGCTTGTCATGAAGATGACCATAAGATCTAAAACTCACAAGGACAACACCAAACAAGAACCAAGAAATATGATGCAAGGATGCAAATGGTTTGAGCTCTCAACGAACGATACGATCACCCTTAACAGTACGGCGATCTATCCTAAAATAGAGAAACCTATCAAGGGCAAACCTGAACCTTGCACCTAGTCCTCTTGAGCTAGATGACGATGATCTTGGCTTACTCAAGATGGACCACCTTTCTTGATTGCATTGGTTTGATGAAGACTAGTTGATTGCTCCCCCATACTCACTATGGATGTGTAACACCCCAGATGTAACCTTTCCTATTTTGGAGTACCATGTTGTGGATGGTATAAGAGTTATCATTTCATGTGGCTTTATTTTGTGTCTTCATCTTGCATCGTGGCATTCATTGCATTCATGGCAATCCCATTGTGTTGATGTTTCTTGATCATCATGAGTGCCGATGTGATTATGAATGCTAGTGTGCTTGTGTTGATGTTGTGGTGTTTTCAAAACAGTGGTGTTTCAAACAAGGTTTCAAAAACCCCTTCTCCATTAATATTTGAACTTATGAATTAACTTTGTTTAAACCTGTTTTAAAAATGTTGATAATTTAGTGTTTTATCTTGTGCTTGAAGGGGTGTTGTCTTGGGGGTTTTAAACTTAAGTCATATATGGTTTTTTATTAACAAAACAACATATTAAATCTTGTTTTGAATATAATTTAGTTGCTCCAAAAATCAGTTTTGTATTTTATTTAAATAGGGCATAATTCCCTTATACCCTAAGTATTTTTATTTTATTTTCTTCAAACCCCTGTGTGGCTATGGGCATTTTTGTTTGAGTGTTGTTTATTTTAAAAAGATAAAACGTTTTGTTTCTTATTCAGAGAGGCCGAGGTGGGCTGGCTCCCTCCACTTACCTGGGCCTTGCCCTTTTCTTCTTTCCTTCGTGCAGAAGCCCGCTCGGCATTCCTCTTCTTCCCTTAACGCCGTCCCTTTCCCCCCCTCCTTTCCGTCAGAGAGGGTCATCGTCAGAGAGAGAGAGAGAGAGAGAGCTCCCGACGCCGTGCCCTCACGGACGCCGAGACCACCTATATAACCCCTCGGCGTGCGTGCCCCTCCTCCTAGGGTTCCTCCCCTTCCTTCTCCTCTGCCGCCAACACCTTCTTCTCCCTCCATCTCTCCCTCGTCGGGTAAGTTCAGAGAGAGCAGTAGTTCAGAGATAGCGCCGCTCGTCGCCGTCGTCCCTCCCCTCGTCGCCGGCGCGTCCCCCGGCACTAGGAGGGTGGATACCCTCCTCTATCGACCCCTCCTCTCCGTCGTCGTCTCGGGCGGAGCAGAGCAGGTCGTCGTCGTCGCATCGCCTCTTCTTCCTCTTCTCGACAGCGGGAGCGCCTCCAAGCACCCCTAGGTGAGCGCCCCGACCCATTCCTTCCTTTTCCCGCGCCATCAGCTCGCCATGTCGCCGTAGCTTGCGCCGCCGTCGTTGTCCTGCGCGGCCGGTTGCACAGCCGCGTCGAGCCACCGGCCTGGGGTCCCTCCGCGTGGGTTAGCCACGGGAATGGGTTCCCCATTCCTCCCGCGTCCCGTGCCGTAGCCGCCGTTCGGTTTAGATCGCTGGAGCATCGCCGGAGGACCTCCCCTGTTCCGGCCGTCATGTGTGTGTGAAGTAGGAGCAGAGGGGGCTGCCCAAAAGAGCATCTCCCCCCTCTCTTTTAAGATCCGAATGCGTAGTGAAGTGGTTTGGGCGTGTTGTTGCATCGGGTAGGTCTGGGGTTCCAGTCCTAGTGCCCCCCTTTTAATCTGGGGTTTTCCCCTTTGCCGTCGATGTCTGGCAGAGACAACATAAGAGGGTTAACCCCTCTGATAGTGCAGCTACACCGCGGTAGCCCAGTGGTGCATGTGTGGAGCAGTGGTGCAAGGGGTGTGAGTTCGATACCCAGGGGGGTATGTTATTTTTTATTTTTCTTTCTTTTGCTGCATATTGTTGTATTGTCTCTTTTAAAAACCAGGGGGTGTTTATTTCTTTTTAGGCCTTGTGTGTGTGCACATGGGTGTGGTGTGTGCACATATGTGTGTGTGTATGCACTTGTATGCATGTGTGCACACATGTATGTAGTGTGTGAGTGTGCACATGTGGGTGTATGTGTGTGCATGGGTGCACATGCACATGTGCATGAGGGCCTAGCCCTCATGTTGCACCTATTCTTGTAGTGTGTGTGTGTGTGAGCACATGTATGTGTGTGTATGTGCTCATGCATGTGTGTGTGTGAGTATGTGTGCATATGCACTTGTGCATGAGGGCCTAACCCCTCATGCTTGCTACTATGAAGTGATGTAGTTGTGTATAGTGCTTGTGTGGGTGCACGTGTAGGTGTAGATGATGCAATATGTGTTGGATTACATGTCATGTTATTCATATATAACATATTGGATTCTAGGAGATAGTTTTCAAGCTAGCTTTGCGCCTTGATGTTACATGCAAGTACCCATGTATTATATATGATTTTGGGGTAGAATCATCCCAGGAATCCGTTGGGGTAATCAGATTTCACTTTAGAGCAACTTCATAAAATTGTTATTTTCTGTCATGATGCCATGTTTAGTGCTTTGTATTAGGTGGTGCCTTGACCCTTTGAGGATGAATCCTTGATGTAGTGGTAGTGGGTGAACCCCTCTATAGCATGGGGTATTTGTTTTGTTCCTAGGAATTTGTATGAACCTATTGTGCCCTGTCAAAGTTGACACTTGGCTGAAACTGACAGATTTGTGAAACCTTGTGATTTCACTAAGTCTGGGAATTTGATGTTATTTTCTTCCCCTGTTGTCTTGGATGAATTAGCTCCTGTGTTGGGAACCTGCCCATGCAACAAACTAAAGTTTGTGAGCTTTTATGTTTGTCTAGCTTCCTGTTAAATTTCATGCTTATACACTTCCTGTAGATATCATTTTGGAGGCTGCCAAAATGCTTCAGAGCATAAGCAGCTGGTGAAAATATGTGATTTTCACTAAGTCCTAGAATCTGTGATATTTTGTCCAAGTTAGCGCGTGTAGATCTTCTCATGGGTGATTCCCTTGCATTAGCTTCTTGTTCAGGGTTGTAGAGCTTTTGGATGGCTTCTGCCTCATATCTTGTTTGGCTCATTTAGATGGTTGTAGCTACTTTAAATATTGTAGACAAACTGCTATGATGCTGTTGAAAACAGATTGCATGTTTTTGTAGTTTGGAAGCTTATGTGGGCATTGTTGATGGTGTTTTGTGTTTCCATGCACCACCCCATTTATATTTTGTTGCTTGATCATGTGGCAACCTGGTAACACCAGGGGAGTGCCATTGGAGTGTGCTTGTGGCTGATTTGAACTGTAGGTCTCCATAACTTGTTTCGTAGTTTCCGGTTGATCCATAACTCCGTTCTCTACGATCCTTATATGTTTTTGCATCATTTTCTCGTGATGCACATGTTCATGCCATATTCATGCATGTCAAGATAACTTAATATGAGGATATGTCCAGAATTCTATTAACTCAACTAATGCATATGAAAGTGACTAGAATAACGATGCATGTTTCCTTCTTCACACATGCATCATATTGCTTGTTGCATCATGTTGTGTTGGTGTTCATTGGGTGTTATCTTATCTTGGGTAGCATAGGGATCGGAGAGCGAGTACGTGGATTCTGGAGAGTACGTGCAGGAAGATCAAGAGCAGTTCCAAGCTGAAGACATCATAGGCAAGATGATCGTGACCTTGATACGGTATCTAGCTTTGTTATGCTTAGAATCACGTTTCCTTCGATACATGCTCGCTGCCTACCACTTGATATAAATGCCACCTGTCTTTGCCATGAACCCCAAACACCTCCCTCTCCTAGCAAATGTTGTTTGGCTAAGTAGGCTTGCTCAACCTCTAATGAGTAGCTTTTCTAGTTGCAGGTGCCAGCTGTCTCATGTGATAACATGAGTATTTTGATATCATTATGTTTAAACTTCTATTTAATTAATGCACGTATAAACTTGGTAAGTGACGGGAGGCCTAGCCTTTTGTCGGGTGACTTGTTCCGTTGTTGCCGCCTTAGTTTTGGTTATCAGTGTTTGATTCCATAACTTATCGCTCCTAACACGTTCGGGGTTGTTATGGGGACCCCCTTGATAAATCGTGTAGTGTTAAGGCTTGTCCGGCAGGACCCAACATTGGTTTTAATCTGCTAATCACCTAATAATAATTTGCATAGGGAATAGCTACCCCGAGGATTTAATCAACAACCCGGGCTAGTGCTGCTCATGAGTGTTGGTCCAACCCAGAGCAGCTTATTACGCTCCCCGGGGCAACTCAGTGTTTTGGCGTGGTAACCATCGCTCATCCGTCGTGTCCTGAGACTGAGATACGCGGCTCTTATCAGGGTCGTTGACACGACGGGAGGTCCTGCTAGATTTGTCTTACCTTAGCGATATATCTTGCGTATAGGAATCCCGGTGAAACTTTGGGTCTCCTCAAAGCTGAAGTTTTCCTCTAAGGAATCCGACGAGATCACGAGTTTCGTGATAGAGGATTACTTTGCGGCCCGTGGCAATTTGTGATGGACTAGTTGGAGCACCGCTGCAGGGTTTAATCTTTTGGAAAGCCGTGGCCGCGGTTATGTGGCAAACATGGATAATTTGTTAACATCCGGTTCTAGACAACTTGAAGTAACCGTGACTGTCTCCTTCGGAGATCGCTCTTCGATCGAGAACACGGCTGGGTTATGTTTGACGTAAGTAGGTGTTCAGGATCACTTAGTGATCAATTTAGTCTTTGATCGCTTGCGTAGACCACCATATGATACTCTGATCAACGTAAGTTAGCCACCATATATGCTTAGGTTGCTGCAAACCCATACACTAAACCTTCCTCACCTAATAACTTGACTAGACTCAGTACCAAGGTCACTAAATTGCTGAGTCCCCGTGGCTCACAGATTACTACAACCCCAACAGGTACAGGTACGCCCGATGCAGGAGATCCTGATGACAACCAACAGAAGTGGGAGTTCGATGAGGACTCTGGCCGTCTGTACGTGAACTATCAGGAGGACTGAGGCCGTGGTCGTGATCGTGGGCTAGCATACGGGATGTGTTAGATCATCTGTTTTTCTGTTTAGGTCCGTAGCTGGACTTGCTGCTACTCTGAATAATGTGTGTATGTAAGCTATATGATATATTCCTTGATATATTCCTAACAGATGGCAAGTGTATGCCCTACTTGTTAATCTTTAATTATGTATTGTGATGATTATCCCGTTTGCGAAACGCATAGATGCGCCCCTTTCCCCTTTTGAGGCCTCGCCCCCAAATAAGGAAAGGGCCGCACCTTAGTCGTTACAGGGTGAGCCACTCTTCAACACATCTTCACAAGTCCATTGCCACCACAATGGACGGCAAGCTTCAAGCATGATATCTTCGTGATGCTCCACTTGAACTTGCACACCGCAATCTTGATGACGATCACCACTTGATGTCATCCTTCATAGGTTGAATGAGATCTTCCTCTTGACGCAAACCCATGGAAACACATCTAACCCCACATAGAACTCTCACGAAGACCATGGGTTAGTACACAAAAGCGTTATGGACAATGCTTACCATACCATGGGATCACTTGATCCCTCTCAGTACATCTTGTACACTTTGTGTGCTGATCATCTTGATTTAGTCTTTGCTTAGTCTTGATCAATCTTGTGTCTTTATGACCAATCTTTGGATAATACTTTGAATACCACCTTGGTCATCAAATAAACTCCTTGAAACCAACAGATGGACTTCAAGAAGTGACCATGGACAAATCCTTCTAATATAACTCAATGCAACCATTAGTCCATTTGGATTGTCATCAATTACCAAACCACATACAGAGAAATATGCTATAACACCATCCTCGTGCAACATTGACCCCAAAACTGAAAGGTGTTCTTTTGAGGTACCACCTGCCCATCAAGGCTAACACCCCCTCCTTCTCTCGCTTAGTAGTATTGAAAGCGCACCTCATGTACTCGGTCTTAGTCCTACTAAGTCTAAAACCTTTTGATTCTAAGGTTTGCCTCCATAACTCCAACTTTATGCTGAGCCCCGTCCGACTATCATCGACTAGCACCACATCGTCTGCAAAGAGCATACACCATGGGATATCTCCTTGTATATCCCTTGTGACCTCATCCATCACCAAGGCAAAATATAATGTCTCAAAGCTGACCCTGATGCAATCCTATCTTAATCGGGAAGTCATTAGTGTCGACATCACTTCTTCGAACACTTGTCGCAACATTATCGTGCATGTCCTTGATGAGGGTAATGTACTTTGCTCGGACTTTGTGTTTCTCCAAGGCCCACCACATAACATTCCGCGGTATATTATCATAGGCCTTCTCCAAGTCAACGAATTCTATATGGAAGTCCTTCTTTTGCTCCCTATATCTCTTCATAAGTTGTCGTACCAAGAAAATGGCTTCCATGGTCGACCTCCCGCACATGAAACCAAACTGATTTTTCGTCACGCTTGTCATTCTTCTTAAGCGTTGCTCAATGACTCTCTCCCATAGCATCATCGTATGGCTCATTAATTTAGTTCCACAGTAATTAGTACAACTCTGAACATCCCCCTTGTTCTTGAAGATTGGTACTAATATACTCCGTATTCATTCTTCTAGCATATTGTTTGCCTGAAAAATGAGGTTGAAAAGCTTGGTTAGCTATACTATCGCTATGTCCTCGAGGCCTCTCCACACCTCAATGGGGATACAATCAGGGCCCATTGCCTTGCCTCCTTTCATCCTCTTTAAAGTCTCCTTGACCTCCAACTCCTGGATTCGCTGCACAAAACGTCTGCTAGTATCACCAAAGGAGTCGTCCAGATCAATGGTAGAGCTCTCACTCTCCCCATTGAACAGCTTGTCAAAGTACCCCCGCCATCTATGATTAATCTCCTCATTCTTCGTCAGGAGTTGCTCTTCTTTGTCCTTGATGCACTTGATTTGGTCAACATCCCTCGTCTTTCCCTCTCGGATCTTGGCCATCTTATAGATGTCCCTTTCGCCTTCCTTCGTCTCTAACCACTGGTAGAGGTTCTCATACGCTCGACCCCTTGCTTCACTCACAACTCGCTTTGCGGCCTTCTTTGCCATCTTGTACTTCTCTACGTTGTCCACACTCCTATCGAGATATAGTCGTCTCAAACAATCTCTCTTCTCCTTAATTGCCTTTTGGACAATATCGTTCCACCATCAGGTATCTTTAGCTTCTCTTCTACTTCTCCTGGACATTCCAAACTCCTCTGAGGCCACCTTACGAATGCAAGTCGCCATCTTCATCCACATGTTTTTTTGCATCACCTCCTTCCTCCCAAGGCCCCTCCTTAATGACCCTCTGCTTAAACGCGCGAGCTACCTCCCCCTTGAGCTTCCACCATTTCGTTCTAGCGACTTCGGCACGCTGGACACGAATCCGAAAGCGGAAGTTAGCAACCAAAAGCTTATGCTGAGGGACAACACTCTCTCCAGTTATCACCTTACAGTCTAGGCATGCATGCCTGTCTTCTCTTCTCGAGAGAATGAAATCAATTTGACTAGACTGTTGCCCACTATTGTAAGTCACTAGATGTGATTCTCTCTTCTTAAAGAGGGTGTTAGCTATGATCATGTTGTAGGCTAGCGCAAATTTTAAGACGTTTTCTCCTTCTTGATTCCTGATGTCATAGCCAAATCCCCCATGTACCCCTTTAAAACTTGTGTTAGATGTGCCCACATGGCCATTGAGGTCTCCTCCTGTGAAGAGCCTCTCGCCAATCGGTACACTCCTAACCATATCCTTCAAGCCTTTCCAGAACTTCCTCTTGGTGTTCTCATTGTGGCCTACTTGCGGGCATACGCATTGATAACACTGAAAACTAAGTCCCCAACTACCATCTTGATGAGGATAATCCGGTCCCCACGTCTCTTGACGTCTACCACTTCATACTTGAGGCTCTTGCTGATCAAGATGCCTACTCCATTTGTGTTTGCAACCGTTTCCGTGTACCACAACTTGAAGCTGGTTCCCTCCACCTCCTTCGCCTTCTATCCCCTCCATTTGGTCTCTTGGACGCCCGAAGCTTACCTGCCAGAGACCCTATGGTCCAGCCACCTAAACGAATCCTTCTAGGCTCGGCTAGCTTGCTTATCCTTCGCACTCGTCAAGTCAAATGCGAAGACCCTTGCTCATTTTCCACTACACCCAGACGTCGATGTAGCGTGCCATTAAGGATGCGATGACCCGATCCTTGCTCACTTGCGACCGTATCCAGATCACGATACGGTGCGCCACCTGGGGGTGACGGCCCGACCCTTCCCCATTTTCCATCACACCCTGGTTCTGATGTTACGTCCCAACGAAAATCTTCTAGGTTTCATCTTCATAAGGGTGGCTGAATTTTGATGTTGCCTCGTCAAACCTATCACAATCCTCCTTCTTTATCCGGACTTAGGACCGGCTATGTCGAAACAACGTAGGCGGAGTTAAAATCATTTTCTTTAGGCACATCCACAAAAATCAATTGAGAAGTTGTGGACATTGTTCGCATGATGCTAGGGCCGACTTGCACGCTCGGCCCAAATAATATAATCTCGTTGGGCACAACGGGCCCTATCTCGTTTCCACACAAAATACGCTTTCGTGTGCCGAAAACGGGGAGGAATTTGCTTACCGTTTAATCGCTGTCGCCGAGGCGGCGGATTGCGCTTTGGCTACCTCCCCGATCTCTCTCTCCCATCTCCTTCCGTTTCCAAGCCAAGTCGCGAAGAGGCGGAGAAGCCGGCAGGCTACGCCGCCGCAAGGTCTAGCGCCTCGGGCAAGGGAGGGGGAGGGGGAGGGGGAGCAGGAGGAGGAGGTTGCCCGCCATGGGGATGAAATTTCTGAACAAGAAGGGGTGGCACACGGGGAGCCTCCGCAACGTGGAGAAGGTGTGGGTGGCGGAGCAGAAGGAGAAGGAAGAGCAGCACAAGATCGAGGAGTACAAGAAGCAGCTCAAGGAGGAGAGGGAGAAGGCTGAGTTCCGCGCCATCCAGGAACAGGCCGGATTCAAGCCGTAAGCATCCATCCCGCATCTCCCCCCAATCTATTCATTCGCCTTTTTAGCAGTAAATCTATCTAGGGTTTCGGGCGCGGGGAGATTCGCGGCCAGATTATTGCCTGGTGACGCTTCGGTTCAGATCGATGTGGTAGTTTAGGGGCTGCTTCGATTTGGCAGTCGAGTCACATGGGATTTAGGCGCATATTCGCAGGATCTGAAGTACGTAGTAAATTCCTATTCGATCTTGTGTAAGGTTACTGCTAGGGGATGCCTGTTTCACGGGCTAAGCTTTGCATTGAACCTGTTCATTTCGATTTGTCACGCAAAACTGTTGGGAAATTCCGAACTACTTTTCGTTTTTTGGGGAATTTTGCTGTCACTTGCTTATGTGTATGTGGTTTCATTGTTTGCAGGAGGCAGGAGAGGTTGGAATTCCTCTACGAGTCAGGCTTGGGCGTGGGCAAGGGGAGCTCGGATGGATTCCAAGCACTGCAGCAACCCGCCCCAGCGGCGGCAGCTGCGGCCTCCTCTTCTGCTCCAACGACTGCTGGCTCTTCCAAGGTATCTCCGTTGTTCCCCATCTCCCTGGTGATTCTACTCCATTGTTGTTCGTAGATTTGCACTTAGTTTGACCTATACAATTGTCAAAGAAATATCATTGTTGCTTATGTAGAATGTAGCCCTGATGTTCTAGTCCATTGTTCTTAGTGGAGTATGTTTATTTTTCTTTACTTTGGAATAGAGGTACTTGTTTGGTGGTTTCATATTGAATTATACCATATGTTCTCTTAGTACCTACGGCGTGTTTGGTTTAGAGAGAAGGCAAACTTGATTTCAAGGTTTTATCAAGACACCTATCATGCATCATCGCATAACTATATATGTATTGATTGATTTTGCAGTTGCAGCGCTTATTTTGTTCTTTCATGACGTTTTAGGACACTTCCCTGGGAGCTCTATTTGAGGAGAAGCCTCAATCTGCAAATGACACATGGAGAAAACTTCACTCTGATCCCCTACTCCTAATAAGGCAGCGGGAGCAGGATGCTATTGCAAGGATTAAAAATAATCCAATCAAGATGGCCGAGATAAAGAAATCAGTAAGTTCTCGGAATTGATTCTGTGCATCTGAATTAGAACTAAGCTAGTGAACTCATCCACACATAGCAGCCTATTGATGGTTTCTGATGATTTCATCTGAACTACACTCTCTGATACAATCTTATTTCTGTAGATGGAAGCAGAAAAAAAGCAGAAGGAAGAAAAGAAAGAGAGGAGAAAGCACAAAAAACATCGTCATCATAAGTCAAAGAGTAAGAGGCATCACTCGGCTGAAAATTCTGATTCGGATGACGTAAGTGATGGCAAGGACGAAGGGAGAAAGAAAGTTCCTTCTGCTCCCGAGCATAAGAGGGAAGTGAAAAGGTCAAGGCATCAGAAGAAAGAAAACAGTCAAGAATCCTCGGATACAGAAGATGATGAACCAAGGAAAAGAAGGCATGAGATTTCAGAAGATGACCAACCAAAGAGAAGACGACAAGACAAGTCACAAGGTGATGAACCAAGGAGAAGACGGCGGGATACGCCAGAAGATGCTGGACGGCGAAGACAGCGGGAAAAATCACAAGATGATGAACCAAGGAGAAGACGGCGGGATATGCCAGAAGATGATGAACCAAGGAGAAGACGACGTGATACGCCAGAAAGGGATGAACCAAGGAGAAGACGACAGGATACGCCAGAAGATGATGAACCAAGGAGAAGAGGGCGGGATATGCCAGACAATGATGAGCCAGTGAGAAGGCGGCGGGACATGCCAGAGGATGCTGAACCGGTGAGAAGGCGACACGATATGCCAGAAGATGATGAACCAATGAGAAGACGTCCGGAGATGTCCAGGCATGATGACCATCCACGTCGGGATCGGTCGGATGCTGATGATAGGAGGAGACACAATTCTGGGTCAGACCGCCATCATGCTTATCCAAAGCATGACAGCTCAGACTCGAAGCAGAAAAGTATTGGAAATGGCCGGAACAATAGCAATTCCACTTCTGAACACCGATCCCACTCTGAAGTCGTTTCAGGAGATCAAGGAAGACAAGACAGCCAACAGGGTAGGGAACTAGGTACACAAGACCGCCGGAGACCAGAAAGCCAGCAGGGCAGGGAGCTATGTTCAGAAGACAGGAGAAGACAAGAAAGCCAGCAGGGCAGGAACAATGGCCCCCTAACTAACCGCCGTCGAGGGGGCGTGCTCCATATGTCGGAAGAGGAGAGGGAAGCCCGTCTGCGGCAAATGCAGGCTGACGCTGAGGTCCATGAAGAGCAGAGGTGGAAGAGGATCAAGAAGGCTGCAGACGAGGACGCCAAAGAGGCGTCCACGGTGGCTGCAAACCAGTTTAGAGGGAAGAACTTCTTGGAGGATGAGAAGAAGAGTATATTTGGTGCCGACAAGGGCGGCAGCGCCACCATCGAAGAGAGCATCCGCCGCCGCGCTTATTATTCTCAGGGTGGCGGTGATGCCCACGAGGCCAATGCGTTCAGGCGTTGAAATCCCTGGTTGCAGCTTTGTCTCTGGTCTTCCTTTTCCGGTCTCATGTTTGTATGATGTACGATACTTGAAGGATTTTTATTGTTATATGTACAATATACATGGCTCTCATTATTTGGAATCCAGAAATTTGTATTGAAACAGTTAATTGCCCGCGCCTTGCTACGGCCTACCGGGCATATCGTTAGGGTTCTCATTGGAAGCATCAACCCTGTTTCACCATTAAATCTTCCTCCACGAACTGTCCCGGCAATAGTACCTCCGTTCCAGAATATAGGGTGTATTGATCTCCGTGCAAGTCAACCATTTGATTGTTTGACCAAGATTTATAAAAAAATAACAACATTTGCAATGCCTAATAGATATAATATGAAACTACTTTTCATGATGGATCAGATTATATAAATTTCATATTGTGGATATTCATATATTTTTCTAAAAACTCAGTCAAAGATGCCCTCGTTTGACTTTTGAAAAAATAAATATATCTTATATAAAGGAACAGAGGAAGTACACTTCTCTCTCATCTCTTTATCTTCTTCCTCTCCCTCTCTCTCCTATTTTCTTCAATCACATTAGAGTACTAAAGTCGGCCATACATTGTTTTCAAAAGAAGAAAAATGCGGAAATGCCATTTGGAGGCCGAGTACCATACAGGCCGTAATCTGGCTCGTCAGTGTTTGCAGTGATCGGCCATAGTCTCTAGTAACTCACGCGTATTTCACCTGACATCTTTTTTACACCGCACCGTATTTTCTATTTTCTGCAGTGTCATCCCATGTTTTAACAACACTGTCCGACCAGGCTGTTCATATGTTCCACCGCCTCACCCATAATGTAGAGGCAGTGCGTCATGTACACTTCCGTGCAACAGGAATATGCAAGTTCTGAGCACATGATCATCGTCCATGGTACACTAATTACCTTGGTTTTGGGATTAGCCAGCAAGCACAAAGTAATGTGCTGACCCGGATCTGAATACCACACAACATCGCCTCAAAAACACTACTACTAAACAACATGAACTGGTTTAGATTAGGGAACATGAAATCACCTCGATGTCCAACAAGATCCTTGTGATTTCGACACGAGCACACGCTCCTCATATCCATCTTTAGTTTACATCTCCTCCCAAAGCAAGACGAAAAGACGGGAAACACCTCGAGTGCACGGCTGTACACCATTCGAAAACGTTCAAACATGCCACACTCACACTTGAACTCATCAGTCAGATCGTTCAGTTTAACGATGAATTCATTCTTACAAGACATCTTTCTTGAATCCTGCTCGACATGCCTGGCTATGTACTCATGACGTGGTACAACTTCAACTAGGACATACGAGCCGCCCTCATCAAGCAGGTGTAAGCTGACAATAACTAGCTAAAAATATTAATCCAGACACACATCCCAAAACCAACGAGGATATATAACTAACTAGTAATTCCAAACAAATTGTAATCTATCATCTAACAAGTATTTTTTTCATTAGCTAACAATTTAATTACCTTCGAGACCACCAGGAGCCTCTATTTTGAGACCACGCCCTCTGCATCTCCATCTTCTCTGACCGGTGTATCGCTGACATCCTCATGAGCCAGATCGTTCGAATTGGCAACAACCTCGCTAGCAACGCCGTATGAGCCAGCCCCCTCTTCTAACAACATTGCGTCTTCAACGCACTAGCCAGAACTGTGCTGCTCTCCATCACAGTCACCAAATGTGGGATCAGTGGAAATTAGGTCTTTGCGTTCCGCACGAGCTTCATGGATTGAAGCAACCACGGATTGAACAGTAGCGACATCTCCTCCCAACAAATCCTCGGCAACGACCCTAGGAATGAAACTGCAGTGATTCACAAGAAAATCATATCGTCAGATTCAATGCCCCGGGGGAGAGTAGAAGCAGACAACACTAGCTAGCACAGGAAACAAGCGTTGCAGCCATAACTTGTTCATAGCACTAGAACAAGACCATATAGGGCAAGATCATGCACGAGTTTACCCTGATTCGTCTTCCTCGACTAAGAACTCGAGCCCATCCATGGCGAACTGTCACACACCTAGCTGCCGCCGCAAGGTGATGAATGGTCTGGTGAGGCAGAGAAACTTGCTCACTATGTCGAAGTAATTGCAAAGCTATCTGCAACGAACAGATGGGTTCATCTATAGATTATTAATTACCCACCAGCCTGCTCCTATCTGTGCGATGTTCAAACTAGCCCAGTTGATAGGCAAGTGCATAGACATGCCACCGGACTGTAGACTCGTGTGTAAATACAGCACTGGAGCCCTGGCACAGACGTATTTGTAATTAATGGTGTGCGTATAAATAAATGGAAACTAAACAGCACACATCACAACAGTATTACACACGACTTAGATTTCGGCCTCCATGGTGCGCGTCCACCAAAACGCCTCACTCGGAAAAATGATTGTACATTACGGTAATATACTAAAGACACCATGTAATGTATGTAGGCTTCGTCCGGAGATCACAAGGAACCAAACAACATCCTGATTCCATGGGAAAATGAATCAGAAGCACAGACCAAATCAACAGAATTCGGATCTAGTATCATGAACCAAGAGCATCACGTCCTGATAGATATTTTTGTTCATATACTATAGTTTTGAAAATCACCGGAAGCAAACTGGCAGATGCATCAAAATGGGCCTGAATATATGAGAAACATTGATCTATAACACTAGCTAAGCACATGTCTACGCAAAGGTAATAACAGAGATGACTATCAATTGTAATCATTTGTTACAATCCTATTTGTATGCCCGGGACCCTATAGCATAAGCAGTCATTGGCAGGGAATACCTCTTGGTTTCTGGTTGTATCCACATCCTCTATGAATTTTTTTTTTAATAATTACAAAAAATTCAAAATAGTTCATAATTTTCCTTACAACAAACTTGACTTTCTTCCACACTAATATATAAAATTTTACCAAAACACTACTCAGTGTTGACTCCATTGGCAGGGAAACTCTATTCATCACCCAGGGTGTAGATTAAATTATTCCTCATCCGAGGTAATTTTATGACCATTTCATAAATAAATTAAATTTGAAATTTACATATATACGTTTATATTGATTCACTACAAAAAATTTGACATAAGGAAACAAAAATATAGGTCATAAGACTAGAAAAATCACATTTTATGTATAATTTATACTACGTTTTTATGTTTGTAATTTTACGTGACATAAAATATTTTTTACGATGACTATGTATTTTTTTATGGTATCTTTTTACGTATGAGATAAGATTAAAATTTTAGAAACATAAAATTACGATGTATTGATGTGAAAATAGAGGGGGGTGAAAAATAATTATTCCTCACCCAGGATGACGATATATATATATATATATATATATATATATATATATATATATATATATATATATATATATATTTGGTATCAGGTCCAACGTTTTAAACATTGATAGGGTAAAGTATTTAAACTTAGAAGTTAGCGCAGGTAAAGTAAGAAATACAAAAAGGAGAAGTATTATATGTTTTCTTTGACGGAAATAAACCCGAAATATATTTGACATGGGAAGACATCATGATAGAGAAACTAGATGCAAAACGAATGGGACAAGACTTAACATTCAAAAAATATGAAAGTATTGATGATGCCTTGTTTTGGGCAAGAAAAATGATAGGGGAAAACTATTATATTGACCCCAAGGCTAAAGATTATATCCAGAAGAGAAAGAATGAAGATAACAATGCATCTAATATGCCAATATTCAAAATTACAAAGGGAGAATCATAAGGAAAGAATATAAAGGAAGAAGGTTCTCCAAAAAATTATACATATAAAGAATGCCTTCTGAAGGGCCTAGACCCTTTGGATAGTGAATATATAGATCAAGAAATGGACAAAAGATTTGAAGAATTGTCAAAAATAATGAAGAAAGAATTAAAGGAAGAGATATTAGAAGAAATAAGGGTTGAAATGAAAATAAGATTTGAAGATATAAAGAAAGAATGTGATACGAAGTATGATTTCCATCTCTTAGATGAGGATCATATGGATATCGCAGGGCATAGGCAGCCACCTGAGTAAAACCCAACTTCAAATGTCACTGAATTTGAATTGATATTACTATCAATTATTCGGGCGCGGAGGACATATACCCCGACTGAATACTGATAGGAATCTAGAATCTTAGTGTATATTAATATGAAATATCAATTATATGGGCAGTGAAGACCCCCCTCAAAAATAAAATAAAATGCAGCATGTATGCGTACGCATATCAATAGCCAACGCACACACATGTGCATGTTTGCAGCCAAGTATGCCCGCATACACATATCAGCAGACAGTGTACGGGCACATGCATATCCAAAGATTGTAATATTCCTAAAGATTAAAGTCGAAGACAAAATCATGACGAAGAAGAAAATCAAAAAAGAAGACAATGCCACCTCCATTGGCAGCCAAGACACGGTGGGCAAACCTCTCCAACATGCACTCAATACCCTAGAAAGAAGGGCTATAATGGCTACAAAGCCTAGAAGGCCTAAAAACTAGGTGCATGATGGACAAGGAGAAAGGAGGAAATAATAGAGGAGCCTTCTCCCGGAAGCCATCCAAGAGGTGCTCTCTTGCCTATAAAAGGAGGAGTCTTGCTGCGAAGAGAGACACCAGACGGAGAAGAACCAACCACAGATAGAGTACAGAGTTGCAACTCAGCTAGCAAGCTCTTTGCTCAGTAGTAGTAGTACTTCCTCATCGTGTAATAAAGAGCTACAATATTTAGAGCATTTGTAAGCTCGCGAAGGTAGTTAGAAGGTAATTTCTTTATCCTTGTGTAAACCCTTCGGGGGTTCCCGAAAGGGAAAACCATATGTAAATTATGTTGTGGAAATGATGTAGTTTCGTGTTTTCACTTGGTATTTTATTTTTGAATTTATGGAACGAGTTCTTATGCTAGGGATCATATATGAGAAAACTCTGCCGGTAGTTCTCTGTGTAGCCTTTTATGGCATTTGAATGAGAACCTTATGACCGTAGAGAAGTGTTCTCTTCGGGTGGAACTGCCTGGGAAGACGATACGAATTTACTCCATAAATTTGCAACTAAAACATCAAGTGAACGAACTTAGCTACATCTGAAACAACATAATGATAAATATGATGAGTACTGAGTAGGATATTACACCACTGCGTACACCTCAGTCATCTTGTTGGCCTCGACAGCCACTCAAAGATCCTGCAATATAAGCGAAATAATTTAAAAACACTTCGTATTAAAAATAATATTAAAATAAATAAATAAGTTTGTATTTACTTTAATAACCACTTGCGTTTTGTATGTTGTATGGAGTATGTATCAAATTGGAGAGTATGTATGCGTAGTATGTAGTATATAATCATGTTTAGGTAGTATATATACTGTTTTTTTGTAGTATGTATCATATTTTGTGTATGCTCTTTTTTACATACAAATATATATGTATTTCACAAATATAATAAAAACTATGGGTCAACTTGTAATTTTTTCATGTAACACACTTTGAAAAATCTTGTATATAGTATATGAACATAATTAAAATGATAAATTAGTATATATACTCCCGCATGGTAGTATATTAAACATGTGGGGTAACTACCCCTGGGTGGTAGGATGTATTTTTCATATATATATGGGCGTTTTGAGATAAGAGCAGAGTAGAGTAGAGGAGGCCGGATGTTCGAGGCATTGGTTCTGTTTTGAGATAAGAGCAGAGTAGTGGAGGTGTGGTATGAGCAGAAAAGTTGAGATGTAGTATGAGCAAGTTCATCGCAAAACCTGTGATCCCCTCTTAATAGTGTGGGATCCCTATACTCAAGAATAGTAAATTTAAAGGATAGGCTACATCATCTTTTCTCAATCCCGAGCCTTCTTGACATATAAGTCCCGATCTTCTCAGACCACCTTGGCACATAATTCTCAATCTACTAAAAGTAGTTGCCATCCTGAGATACACTTAACAAATAAGATTAGTTTCCTATGTATGTGTTGTCATTAACACCAAAACTCGATTAAGGGCATGACTGCACTTTCACCTTGGTTTCATAACTGAGGGAAATACTTACCCACATTGTGCTGCGATAACACGTTCCTCTTCACGAAAACTCAACGCAGATCACAAGTATTAGGAAGGATTTGTGTCACCGTTGTCGTGGAATATCATCACCAACTACCAAGTAACTCGACACAAAATTTCATTCACTTGGTCTTATTTGTATTTTTTTGGTATATTTAGTTTGTCTCATAAAAAAATAAGAATACAACAAAATATGTTTATCTTTGCTTTCTTAGCCTGTCACTAGATTGCATCTTCGCTCTCTAGTTTGCTTGTCTTGCTTGTTACTTTGCTTGCTCGGTCAACATGTCTCAATATACTACTAAGTTGTGTGACTTCTCAAATACTAATAACAGTGACTTTATTAGTACTCATGTACCACCCACCACTAGTGCGAATGCTTCTGATATTAATGTTGCGTTACTGAATCTTGTCATGAAAGAGCAATTTTCGGGATGTCCTAATGAGGATCCCGTTTCACATATCAATATCTTTATTGAACTTTATGATATGAAAAAAGGATATGTATAATGATATTGTGAAACTAAAATTGTTTCCTTTTCTACTAAGAGAGGAAGCTAAAGCTTGGTTTTCATCGTTACCACGCAATAGTATTGGAAGATGGGATAAGTGTACATGTGCTTTTATTCCAAGTATTTTCCTCCTGCTAAAATCATCTCCCTTAGAAATCAAATAATGAATTTTAAATATCAAGATCATGAACATGTTTCACAAGCTTGGGAGAGGATAAAATTGATGATAAGAAATTGCCCAACGCATGGCTTAAACTTGTGAATGATTATCCAAAATTTCTATGGTGAACTAAGCTTTGTGTCTAGAAATATTATAGATTCTGTCACAGGTGGTACCTTCATGGAGGTGACCTTAGGAGAGTCCACCAAACTTCTGGAGAACATCATGGACAACTATTTGTAATGGCATACCGAAAGAGCTCCAGCTGGTAAGAAGGTAAATTCTATTGAGGAAATCGCTACTTTGAGTGAAAAAGTAGATGCTCTTATGAATTTGGTTGATAATAAAAATACTCATGTTGACCCTAATGATATGACCTTGTATTACATTATTTAAAAAAATAATTATGGTATTGATGTGAACTTTTTCGTGTGAAATAATTTCAACAACAATGCTTATAGGGGTAATTTCAATGTTAGGCCATATCCCGGTAATAATCCTAATGGTTATAGCAATTCTTATGGTAATTCTAATGGAAATTTCTATAAAAATTCTAATAGGATACCCTCTTATCTTGATAACACAATAATGGAATTCATTGATTCTCAAAAAGCGTTCAATAGTACGGTAGAAGAAAAAATGCATGTTGTTGATACTTTGGCTAAAAACATGGATAGGATTGCTCTTGATGTAGAAACGATTAAAAATATTTTCTCCTAAGAATAATTTTAATAAGACTATTATATCTATCAAAGTTTCGATTTATGAAAGTCAGGAGAGGACCTCTAAGTTGAAAGCTAAGCGGGAATTCCTAGAAAAAGCTCTTACACCCGGTTTTTACCGGAATCACGATGAAGATCTTAAAATGATTGGTACTTATCCTATTGAATCTTTGTTTACTTAACTGAATGTTAATGATAAAGGTACTGGATATGATTCAACTCTAGTAAAGGAGTGTCCCATTTGCTTGGAGGGTGATGATTTTTATACTAAAACTGAAAAAAATGGGTTTGTGAGAGGTCAAAACTTTGACTAGTGATGTGCCCACTATCTTGGATTACAAGGACTTTAATTATGATAATTGTTCTTTAGTAGAATGTATTTCCTTGCTTCAATCCATTATTAGTTCACCTAATGCTTATGAAAAAAACTAAGCCTTTACTCAACATATAGTGGAAGCTATGGTGAAAGCTTATGATGAAAAACTTGAGCTTGAAGTTTGTATTCCTAGAAAGCTGCACGATGAGTGGGAACCTAATGTCGTAATAAAGGTAAATAAATATGAATGCAATGCTTTTCGTGACCTTGGTTATATTCTTTCAACTATACCTAAAACTTTATGTGATGTGCTTGGTCTCACTAATATTGAAGAATGTTCCCTAAACTTGCATCTTGCAGATTCTACCATAAAAAACCCTTGGGTAGAATAAATGATTTGCTTATAATTGCAAATACAAATTATGTGCATCTATATTTCATTTTCTTGATATTTATTGCAACCCTACTTGCCCAATTATACTTGGAAGACCCTTCCTACGAACTATAGGTGCAATCATTGATATGAAAGAGGGAAATATACGGTTCCAATTTCTATTAAAGAAAGGAATGGAACACTTACCTAGAAACATAATTTGGCCACCTTATGAATGAATCTTGAGATCCATTATGGGTGGAGTGTTAAAGATGATAACACCTGAAACTATGCAATATGCCTAGCTAGGGGCATAAAACAATATCGCTTGTTGGGAGGCAACCCAATAGTTATCCTTATTTTTGCCTTTTACTTTCTATTAGTTTGTGATAACATGATTATTGCCTCTGTAATGATTGTGTTTTTATGTTTTAATTAGTGTTTGGGCCAAGTAAAGCCTTTGGGATGATTTGCATGATGAGTAGAATTGATACGATGCAAAAACAAAAACTTTGACGTCGAATGCAGAATTTCTCTGATTTTACTAGAACGTCTTTTTAATCTGATCTTTTATAAAATATTTCCATAAAAGATCCTCAGGTCTTACTAATTTGTCATAATTTGTGGAGTTATAGAAGTATATATTAATTACAGATTACAACAAACTGTTCTATTTCAGTCAGATTCTATTTTTGCATGTGTAGTTTGATTGTTTTGATGACGCTATGGATTGTATCAGGGGGTATAAGTCATGGAGGAGTTAAGATACAGTACCCTATTGTCATGCCGACCCTATCCTCAATTTGGCACAAGGGTCTCGTAAGGGATAGAAGCGCATCTCGTCGTGTCGCAAGAATGGATATCGTTACAAGTACATGTACTGAAAAGAAGATATATATATATATATATATATATATATATATATATATATATATATATATATATATATATATATATATATATATATATATATAGAATTGGCTTACACTCGCCACAAGCTACATTAGAGTCACAACAGTACAATACATAATCATGATGAAGAAGAGCAGGGTCCGACTACGGACGAAAACAAACGAGAAAATAAGAACGACGTCCATCCTTGCTATCCCAGGCTGCCGGCCTGGAACCCATCCTAGATCGATGAAGAAGAAGAAGAAGAAGAAGCAACTCCAAATGTACAATCAACGCGCTCGCGTCAAGTAACCTTTCCGTGTACCTGCAACTGGTGTTGTAGTAATCTATGAGCCACAGTGGACTCAACAATCTCATTTCCAAAGGTATCAAGACTAGCAAAGCTTAATAGGTGAGGTACGGTTAAGTGGTGAGGTTGCAGCAGCGGCTAAGCATATATTTGGTGGCTAAACTTACGCGTACAAGAAATAAGAGGGGGAAGATCTACGCATAATGAACGTGAACTACTAATGATCAAATGAATGATCCAGAACACCTACCTACGTGAGACATAACCCCACCGTGTCCTCGATCGGAGAAGGAACTCATGAAAGAGACAATCACGGTTACGCACACAGTTGGCAAGTTTTAATTAAGTTAACTTCAAGTTATCTAGAAACAGTGTTAAACAAAGTTTCCACGTTGCCACATAACCGCGGGCACGGCTTTCCGAAAAGATTTAACCCTGCAGGGGTGCTCCAACTAGTCCATCACAAATTACCACAAGCCGCATAGAAATCCTCAATCACGAAGCTCGCGATCTCGTCGGATTCCCTAGTGGAAAACCTCAACTCTGGGATTACCCAAAGCATCACTGGAATCCTGACGCACAAGATATTCCGTCAAAGGTAAAACTAATCCAGCAGGGCCACCCGGTGTGTCGACGACCCGATAGGAGCCGCATATTTCGATCTCAGGACACACCGTCTATGCAGAGTGGACGGTAGCCAAACCTCGATTTGCCCCGAGGTGGCACCGCCGACTGCTAGGTGGGTGGACCAACACTCATGAGGAGCACTGGCCTGGGGGTTGATTAAATTTCCTCGGGTTAATTACTCCCTATGCAGTTCATTAGTTATTAGGCAAATGTAGTACCAAAGTTGGGCCTTGCCACACCAGCTTTAATCTAAAACGAATTATCAAGGGGGTCCCCATAACAACCGTGATCGTGTTAGGAGCGCTCATTTATGGAACATAACACCGGTAGCCGAAACTAAGGGGGCAAAGGTGGAACAAAACACCAGGCTAGAAAGGCCGAGCCTTCCACCTTTTACCAAGTATATAGGTGCATTAAAATTAAATAGAATTTAAATATGGTGATATAACAAGGAACCCATGTTATCACATGGAAGCAACTGCACGTGCAACTAGCAATGCTAACACATGGTTAAGCAAGCAGTAACATAGCTAATCAGTGGTTTGCTAGGTTGAACAGTCGAAGGTTTCATGGCATTGTGGAGAGGCTCATATATAACATGTGGTAGGCAACGAGACATAATCGATAGAAGCGATAGAACTAGCATGTTAATGATAGTAATGGTATCTGGGGAAATGGTCATCTTGCCCGAGATCCCATTTGGAAGAAGAACAACTCCGCGAAGTCGGCTAACCAACGTAGTCGAACGGGTCTTCACATTCCGACACGCTTGCGGAACTCTATCGAGACGGAGCAAACCGGAAACAAACATCAACACGAATATTCACCACACGATGCACACCATGATGCACAACCTACTATGATGCATGACCAGTTCGAAATGCAAGGGATGGCATGGCAATTCACCTCACGCAAACACTACACATTAAGTGCAGCTCGATATGCAACGAGTTGCATATCGAAGAAACTCCATGTTTAATTATTTAGTTCACTCCCGATTATTTACACGCAATATTAAATTATTGTTAACATGGCAAGGGGTGAAGCTGGTGATTCCACCTGTCATCCTAGTCGGTTAACACGCAAAACATAGATCGGAGCTACGTCACAAGAAACATGCAACACAATATATTATGCCATGAATGCTTCAAGCATGCGAGCTCATAACAACATGACAGGAAGAGAAAGAAGCATGTGTTGCCACGGCGAGCGAAAGGGAACCATGGCGGCAAAACGGAAACGATGCCACGACAACGTTCCTATCCCGATACTTAACGAGTTATGGGTGCCAACGAATAGGGAGCGCGTGCGTGTCAAACCAATAATGATGGGGTGATCCCGTTTACCGGGTTCCCATGTGTCGGGGCACAACAAAAAGGAAGACAATGTGCAACGGGCAAACATATGGCGCAAACAGACGATACATCTCATACATCATTTGCATTCGATACACGACACATTCCAACGGTATACCTTCGAAGCGTGCATATCGGAACGGTTCGGTTCGGTGAAGGAGAACAAAGATCTTCGCGGTTGTAGTGGAAGTAGAGGAAGTCGAGGTACTCTGGTCTTCTCGTCGGTAGTCGTACACTAGGCGTCGGAAGACGGGTCTTCGGCGACGGTAGTCGAACACGTATCCGAAGAAGTCCGGGGGTCGTCGAGGACGTCGTGGACTCGGCGAACTTGTCGACGATCCACGATGGCGGGGATGGTCTTAGCGGCGGCGGCAGGCGACACAACAGCAACAACAAAGCAGCAACTAGCACTAGCAGCAACACTCAGGCACAACAGCTAGCAACCTAGCATCTAACAGCAACATGCATCGGCGCAGGCAAGCTTCAGCAACTAGCCAACAACTACAGCTAGCAGCATCTAGCAAAGCAAGCAAGGCAGCAGCAAGCACTAAGCTACGACACAAATAGCCTAGCAGCAAACAACAACTACTGCTAGCAACTAACAGCAACATGCCGGCAGCACGAACAACAGCAACAGCGACAGCATGCATCGGCCAGCAGCAGCTATCGGCATCAACATTACATGCAGGCAAGCAGCTAGCTCGACATGCAGCCTAGCAACTACAAGCAGGCAACGCAACGACTAACAAGCAAAACAAGCAGCAGCTACAACTAGCAAGCTAGCAACAACAACTAGCTACAGCAAGCAGCTACTGCATGCATCGGTAGCATAGCAAAGCGGCACAAGCAGGCAAGCAGCAAGCATGGCATGGCAGCGGCTAGCGCAAGCAGCAGCAACGCAACAGCAGGCAGGGGAACAGCGGCAGCAGGCGCAACGAGGAGGAGGAGGCCGGGCCATGGCAGGGCGGCACAAATCGGCAGGGGCTGCTCGAGGGGAACGGCGGCGAGGTCGAGGCCAAGGCGCGGGAGGCGGCGGCCATGGCGGCGGCACAGCGGGGCGGCGCGCGGCGGCTGGCGAGGGCGACGCGGGGCTGTGCATCTCGGGCAGAGCTCCAGCGAGCACGGCGGAGGAGGTCGGGGACGAGGGCGAGGCCATGGCGGCGAGGCCGAGGGGAGCACGGCGGCGGGGGCTCGCGAGGGACTCCGGCGAGAGGAGACGGCGAGGCGGCGCGCGGGTGACGGCGGGGCACGGGTGAGCGCCCGCGAGGGGCGAGGCCGAGGCCATGGAGGCGAGGTCGGGCACCGGTGAGGGCAACGGGGACGAGCCGGGCTCGGCGGCTGTGCGGGCGCACGGGGCTGCGACGCTGGCGGAGGGCGCAGGCGGGCACATGAGCTCAGGCAGGGGAGGCCCGCGAGCAGGGGAAGAGAGGGAGGAGGAACGAACGGGGAAGGCTGCGGCAGGGGAGGACGAGGGGATCAGAGAGAGGAGCCCTGGCTCGCTAGGGTTGGAGGGGCCAGTTGGGCCTTGGGCCTTGGCAGCTCCCTCTCCCTCTAAATCTTTTGGTTAAGCAAATAGAAAACAACCACAAAAGAAAAGGTTTTAACAAAATAGAAAAAAATGCCTTTTGACTCCTTTAAAAATATAGCCCAACTATAAAAATAGCTTGGGCATCTTTTTAAAGAATAAAAATGAAACCTTTTTTTAAAGAATAAAAATAAAACCCTTTTTTTGAAGAATAAATAAAGCCTCTTTTATAATGAAATGAGTCTCTAGTTTTGAAAATAAACAAAAGGAAAAAAATAAAGAAAACCCAAGGGGTTGCTCCCACATTTAATAAAATGGTTTTTAAAAGAAGACATTTTTTAAAAGGGGTTAAAACTGAAACTTTAGCAAAACCACAAAAAAGAATAGAGAGGAGAGAAGGGTTTTACGTCCTCGGTGCAACAGGGTTTTGAAGTGGCTGTGTTGCACCCACTCTCATCACTCCAACAAAACAACACCACTCACAAGCATTAACACCCAACAACACGGAGCAACAAGCAACACCGACAAAACACAGTTGACATGATGCCATGCATGATGCCATGATGCAAACTACATGATGATGCAACAAACAAAAATAACCACACGACAGAAACGGAAATAAAGGGGAATCTTCTGGGGCGTCGGTCTCGGGCTGTCACGACTCTCCTACACTACAAGAGGATCTCGCCCCGAGATCCAAGAATGAAAGGGGGAGAGGATGAGAAAGCAAGAGGTAAAACTTAGTCGCTTGTTTGACAAACGAGTGAAACCAACGATCCTTGAAGGTAGCAAAGCGATGAGGAATGATATGAGAAAGAAGCAAGAATTGACGGAAAATTTCGGCAGCACTTCGGTAGGAAAATGGGACAAAAAATTCGATAAGAAGAGAGAATTAGACAATATTCATAACAAACAACTAAATATAACAAGGGAATACCACAATCTTGACAGAACAAGATGATAGACCCAAAAGAGCAATATCACAATGCCTCCGGAACAATAGAATAGGAACTAGCTCATACGGAAGAAGAGAATGAAGAAAAGAATGACAACTACTAACTCAAATGAACTTGGCAAGCATCCTTGACAGAAGAATTGAACTGAGTTGTTGGAAAAACAACAACGAAAAGAACAAGATAGTAGTGGGCTTATGGAAACCTTTCAAACTAATGAAGTGACAACCAACCACTAACAGAAAGAAGGATTGATTGAGAGCAACAAGATATGAACACTTCTTACACCAATAGGATACCTTGAGAACTTGGATCAATGATAAACACCATAATAGCAACATCCTTAGACAAGCTTTAGGTGAATTCCAAACCAAGATAGTTCAATTAAGAAATCATGGGTTGAGATATCTCATGATCAAAGAATTAGTGGGTTTAATTATCTCATTCTTGAAAGGAAAACTATTTGAGGCTCCTACACTAAGAAGAATGCTATAATACCACCTCAAAGGATAAAGGAGAACAACACATTGGAAATGCAAGAGAAAGAATACTTGAGGTACTCCAACAAGAATCTTGAAGAACACTTGAGAATGAACCACATCCTTGAAGAACCAGCATGACGAGCCTCCGTATCAAAAGGATGAAGCAAGATATGAAGGATGAAGAATAAGATTGACGCCTTGCCAAGACTTCGATGAAGCTTCACGAAGAGATACTTGAGAAAACCTGGAATTCCGGAAAAGAAAAGATAAGAGCACTTGAGAAAAAGGAATTGATATCGTGAGCCACTCCGGAAGAAGAATTGAAATCATTTGATGAAACAAGAATAAGAATTATGTTATGCTTATCCTTCATCAAGTTTAATTGATGACAAGCAATGAATTAAGCATACAACTTATACTTCTGAAAAGATTGAGGAGAGATATGAGCGCAACCTAGAAGAATTGTTGGAAGAAACACCGGTAAGAATTGAAATGAACGAGGCAACCACACCAGAGATGATGGAGATACATGAGAATGAAGAGACCATGAACCCCTGAGACAAAACTAGAACAAGGCATCAGATAATCGAGAGACGAACGAACACACAACAACAGAGAAGAATTGAGGATGAGAGCTGAAAGCTGAGAACGAAGAATCTTCTGAAATGATGGCCTTTAGAGGACCGAGAAATAAAAACAACTCAGAACACACCGGATAGCAAGAAAGGGATGACTCATGATTGGGAACAAATAAGATGATGGCAAAAAGCTGAAATGATGAATCTGCAAGAGAATGAACAAAGATTCGAGAGAAACACCCCTTCGGATTGCATGTTGAGAATGATGACGAGAACAACACCAAGAATTACAGAGACACTCCGGAATAATGAAGAATGAAAGGTTGAGCCAATACGAGAAATAATTCAAATAGATCTTGAAGAAGGAATATGACTGATGAAATCCATACTTACGTCATAGTTGAAAGGAATTAATGATCTCCGGGAAAAGATTAAAAGAGCCACGAAAGATCGTGGGAAAGAACCTCTGGGTTATGGGCCCACTCAAAGAAACCACCGTTAGAAAAGATTGCTTAGAAAGAGAGATATTGCACCGGTATAAGGAAAACTAGATGAGGTTGAGAACCTCAAAATAATGAAAGACCTGCAACAAGAAACTCTGAGGTTTCTTCAACACACCGGATCGAAAAGAGAGGAGTAAATAAATAAGATAGGCTAATAAGAATTCCCAACATAGGAAAGAATTAACAAGGATGAATAGGATATAATGAACACGGACAACTGAATAGAATTCACCGGACAAGACCACAAGAATGAATAAAGATGAACACGAAGTTCCTGAGAATCTTCACAATGAATCACCGGGTACGAAAGGAAGAAGAGATACCGGAAGCATCACTGAATATGAAGGCACTTGGATGAAAATTGAATCACTGAAGAAAAGGATGGGAGGGCGGGGAAAAACAAAGACAACTTGAGACAGATGAGATAACTCCGGAAAGAATTGAGAGAATGATCTGCAAAAATTAGAGAGGATTGAATTCAGTTGAAGAGAAGCACACCGGTTGAATGGAATTGACACCACAACTCCGGTTGACCAAAATTGATATGACAATTTGAATGAACAAAAGAATTTGCATTCTCACATAGAAATATGAGAACACCTCTTAGGAAAGATCTGAAATCACCACTTGACATCGAAGCAACTTGAATTACCATAATCCAACAAAACAAAGGATGCGTCTTACGAAACAAGCCAGAACAAACTCATGAGAAAGATTTTGTTCGATATTTTCGTGGACAGGATCGCAAGGGCTCGAACCTTACAGTAGCCATCAAGTGCAAGGCAGTGTACCCGACATACGAAGAGTCCCCGAGTCGTAGCAAGCTACAAGGACTCTTTAAGGCACAACGAGGACCGCTGTAAGTCGACCGTCAACAAATGAATCCACTAGATGTCGAACCCCAACCTAACATCATGCATTTGTTGGAAGATTGTCCTATAAGTAACTACTTGAATTCCCACCTAAGAATTCCCAAAATATTTGGTCATGCAATCTGGTACACGGATACAAGGAGTAATATCACACAACTCCTATACTAACCCGTCACCTGTATCACATCCGTCAACACACAACCAGAATCTCGGACCTTCATCTACTACAGACCCTCGTGATCACAACGATACAAAGTATGACAGTACTCCCGAACAATCTGCACCAGTACTGGGGACATCGGGGTTATCTCGCCACTACTAGTAGTGAAGCAATTACGAACATCCTTCGTTCTGAGATACTAAGAAATCTGAATGATAACGATGTGCTCGAGAATCCCCTGGAGCTCAACTCCCCGGAAGAAATCAAGTCAAACAGGAGGCACCAAGACAGAACTCCGTCACATCGCATCATATAGATTCCAAAAATATCCGCGTGATCCTAAAAATTTTTTGAGTGAGAAAAGGAGTAGAGTAAATTATTACATCAAGATTACTCACCAGAGCATAGAAGAGGAGAAAAAAGAATCCTACTCTTCCATATATAACTAGACTCAAAGTAGTTTTTCACTAGACTCGACTCGGCCAAGTTCGATCAATCAAGGGGGCTCCTAGGTCGGTACTGCTCTGGTACCAAGTGGTCATGCCCAAGACGCGACCCTATCCTCAATTTGGCACGAGGGCCTCATCAGGGATAGCAGCGCATCTCGTCGTGTCGCAAGAATGGATATCGTTACAAGTACATGTACTGAAAAGAAGATATATATATATATATATAGAATTGGTTACACTCGACACAAGCTACATCAGAGTCACAACAGTACAATTCATAATCATCATGAAGAAGAGCAGGGTCCGACTACAGACGAAAACAAACGAGAAAATAAGAACGACATCCATCCTTGCTATCCCAGGCTGCCGGCCTGGAACCCATCCTAGATCGATGATGAAGAAGAAGAAGAAGCAACTCCAAATGTACAATCAACGCGTTCGCGTCAAGTAACCTTTACCTGTACCTGCAACTGGTGTTGTAGTAATCTGTGAGCCACAGGGGACTCAGCAATCTCATTTCCAAAGGTATCAAGACTAGAAAAGCTTAATAGGTGAGGTATGGTTAAGTGGTGAGGTTGCAGCAGCGGCTAAGCATATTTTTGGTGGCTAAACTTACGAGTACAAGAAATAAGAGGGGGAAGATCTACGCATAACGGATGTGAACTACTGATGATCAAATGAATGATCTTGAACACCTACCTACGTCAGACATAACCCCACCGTGTCCTCGATCGGAGAAGGAACTCACGAAAGAGACAGTCACGGTTACACACACAATTGGCAAGTTTTAATTAAGTTAACTTCAAGTTATCTAGAACCAGTGTTAAACCAAAATTTCACGTTGCCACATAACCGCGGGCACGGCTTTCCGAAAAGATTTAACCCTGCGCGGGTGCTCCAACTAGTCCATCACAAATTACCACAAGCCGCATAGAAATCCTCAATCTCGAAGCTCGCGATCTCGTCGGATTCCCTAGTGGAAAACCTCAACTCTCAGATTACCCAAAGCATCACCGGAATCCCGATGCACAAGATATTCCGTCAAAGGTAAAACTAATCCAGCAAGGCCACCCGGTGTGTCGACGATCCCGATAGGAGCCCGTATCTCCTTCTCAGGACACACCGTCTATGCATAGTGGACGGTAGCCAAACTTCGAGTTGCCCCGAGGTGGCACCGCCGACTGCTAGGTGGGTGGACCAACACTCATGAGGGGCACTGGTCCGGGGGTTGATTTAATTTCCTCGGGTTAATTACTCCCTATGCAGTTCATTAGTTATTAGGAAAATGTAGTACCAAAGTTGGGCCTTGCCAGACCAGCTTTAATCTAAAACAAATTATCAAGGGGGTCCCCATAACAACCCCGATCGTGTTAGGAGCGCTCATTTATGGAACATAACACCGGTAGCCGAAACTAAGGGGGCAAAGGTGGAACAAAACACCAGGCTAGAAAGGCCGAGCCTTCCACCTTTTACCAAGTATATAGGTGCATTAAAATTAAATAGAATTTAAATATGGTGATATAACAAGGAACCCATGTTATCACATGGAAGCAACTGCACCTGCAACTAGCAATGCTAACACATGGTTAAGCAAGCAGTAACATAGCCAATCAGTGGTTTGCTAGGTTGAAAAGTCGAAGGTTTCATAGCATTGTTGAGAGGCTCATATATAACATGTGGTAGGCAACGAGACATAATCGATAGAAGCGATAAAACTAGCATGGCAATGATAGTAATGGTATATGGGGAAATGGTCATCTTGCCTGAGATCCCGCTTGGAAGAAGAACAACTCCGTGAAGTCGGCGAACCAACGTAGTCGAACGGGTCCTCACATTCCGACACGCTTGCAAAACTCTATCGAGACGGAGCAAACCGGAAACAAACATCAACACAGATATTCACCACACGATGCACAACCTACTATGATGCATGATCAGTTCGAAATGCAAGGGATGGCATGGCAATTCACCTCACGCAAACACTACACATTAAGTGAAGCTCGATATGCAACGAGTTGCATATCGACGAAACTCCACGTTTAATTATTTAGTTCACTCCCGATTATTTACACGCAATATTAAATTGTTGTTAACATGGTAAGGGGTGAAGCGGGTGATTCTACCTGTCATCCTAGTCGGTTAACACGCGAAACATAGATCGGAGCTACGTCACACGAAACATGCAACACAATATATTATGCCATGAATGTGTCATGCATGCGAGCTCATAACAACACGGCAAGAAGAGAAAGAAGCATGTGTCGCCACGGCGAGCGAAAGGGAACCATGGCGGCAAAACGGAAACGATGCCACGACAACGTTCCTATCCCGATACTTAACGAGTTATCGGTGCCAACGAATAGGGAGCGCGTGCGTGTCAAACCAATAATGATGGGGTGATCCCGGTTACTGGGTTCCCATGTGTCGGCGCACAACAAAAAGGAAGACAACGTGCAACGGGAAAACATATGGTGCAAACATATGATACATCTCATACATCATTTGCATTCGATACACGACACATTCCAACGGTATACCTTCGAAGCGTGCATATCGGAACGGTTCGGCTCGGCGAAGGAGAACAAAGATCGTCGTGGTCGTAGTGGAAGTAGAGGAAGTCGAGGTACTCGGGTCTTCTCGTCGGTAGTCGTACACTAGGCATTGGAAGATAGGTCTTCGGCGACGGTAGTCGAAGACGTATCTGAAGAAGTCCGGGGTCGTCGAGGACGTCGTGGACTCGGCGAACTTGTCGACGATCCACGGTGGCGGGGATGGTCTTAGCGGCGGCGGCAGGCGACACAACATCAACAACAAAGCGGCAACTAGCACTAGCAGCAACACTCAGGCACATCAGCTAGCAACCTAGCATCTAACAACAACATGCATCGGCGCAGGCAAGCTTCAGCAACTAGCCAGCAACTACAACTAGCAGCATCTAGCAAAGCAAGCAAGACAGCAGCAAGCACTAAGCTATGGCACAAATAGCCTAGCAGCAAACTACAACTATTGCTAGCAACTAACAGCAACATGCCGGCAGCACGAACAATAGCAACAGCGGCAGCATGCATCGGCCAGCAGCAGCCTCAGCAAGCAATAGCAGCAGCTATCGGAAACAACAGCACACGCAGGCAAGCAGCTAGCTCGGCATGCAGCCTATCAACTACAGGCAGGCAACACAACGACTAACAAGCAAAACAAGCATCAGCTACAACTAGCAAGCTAGCAACAACAGCTAGCTACGACAAGCAGCTACCACATGCATCGGCAGCACAGCAAAGCGGCACAAGCAGGCAAGCAGCAAGCATGGCACGGCAGCGGCTAGCTCAAGCAGTAGCAATGCAACAACAGGCGGGGGAACGGCGACAGCAGGCGCAACGAGGAGGAGGAGGCCGGGCCATGGCAGGGCGGCGCAAATCGGCAGGGGCTGCTTGAGGGGAACGGCGGCGAGGTCGAGGCCAAGGCGCAGGAGGCGGCGGCCATGGCGGCGGCACAGCGAGGCGGCGCGCGGCGGCTGGCGAGGCCGACGCGGGGCTATGCATCTCGGGCAGAGCTCCGGCGAGCACGGCAGAGGAGGTCAGGGACGAGGGCGAGGCCATGGCGGCGAGGCCGAGGGGAGCACGGCGGCGGGGGCTTGCGAGGGACTCCGGCGAGAGGAGACGGCGAGGCGGCACGCGGGTGACGGCGGGGCACGGGTGAGCACCGGCGAGGGGCGAGGCCGAGGCCATGGAGGCGAGGTCAGGCACCGGCGAGGGCAACGGGGGCGAGCCGGGCTCGGCGACTGCGCGGGTGCACGGGGCTGCGGCGCTGGCGGAGGGCGCAGGCGGGCAAAGCAGCTCAGGCAGGGGAGGCCGACGAGCAGGGAAAGAGAGGGAGGAGGAATGAACGAGGAGGGCTGCAGCAGGGGAGGACGAGGGGATCGGGCAGAGGAGCCCTGGCTCGCTAGGGTTGGAGGGGCCGGCTGGGCCTTGGGCCTTGGCAGCTCCCTCTCCCTCTAACTCTTTTTTTTAAAAGAAAACAACCACAAAGGAAAAGGTTTTGACAAAATAAAAAATGCCTTTTGACTCCTTTAAAAATATACCCCAACTATAAAAATAGCTTGGGCATCTTTTTAAAGAATAAAAAAACCTTTTTTAAAGAATAAAAATAAAACCCTTTTTTTGAAGAATAAAATAAAACCTTTTTTATAATAAAACGAGTCTCTAGTTTTGAAAATAAACAAAAGGAAAAAAATAAAGAAAACCCAAGGGGTTGCTCCCACATTTAATAAAATGATTTTTAAAAGAAGACAATTTTTTTAAAAGGGGTTAAAACTGAAACTTTAGCAAAACCACAAAAAAGAATAGAGAGGAGAGAAGGGTTTTACGTCCTCGGTGCAACAGGGTTTTGAAGTGGCTCTGTTGCACCCACTCTCATCACTCCAACAAAACAACACCACTCACAAGCATTAACACCCAACAACACGGAGCAACAAGCAACACCGACAAAACACAGTTGACATGATGCCATGCATGATGCCATGATGCAAACTACATGATGATGCAACAAACAAAAATAAGCACACGACAGAAACGGAAATAAAGGGGAATCTTCTAGGGCGTCGGTCTCGGGCTGTCACACCTATGCTAAAATAAAATAAGAATCCACTTGTAACAACACCTGAAAGTATTTGATATGTTGCTGCTACTGCAACAAAAGACCTTCCAACGGCGCCAGAAATACGTGCTGATGGGAGACTATTCTTATCGTGAGCAGAAAGTTTCTGTCTTTTCCACCATGACCAAACGATCATCCCCAAGACTAATCATAACGGTTTTGCTTTGCACAAACACAAAAAGAAACACAAAAAACACAATCATAACAGAATTATTAAAGTGTGGAAAACACAAAACAGAAAGAAAAAGGATAGATTCGTTGGGTTGCCTCCCAACAAGCGCTTTTGTTTAACGCCCTTAACTAGGCGAAAGGTGATGGAATCACATATAGTCATCTTTGGTGCTCAAACCATAAGTAGCCCTCATCATAGATTCATAAGGCAATCTTATTTTCTTTCTAGGAAAGTGCTCCATGCCCTTCTTTAAAGGAAATTGAAATCTAATATTCCCTTCCTTCATATCGATGATAGCACCGATAGTCCTTAGGAAAGGTCTACCAAGAATAATGGGACATGAAGGGTTGCAATCTATGTCAAGTACAATGAAATCCACGGGTACATAGTTCTTATTTGCAACAATAAGAACATCATCGATCCTCCCCATGGGTTTCTTGACAGTAGAATCCGCAAGATGCAAATTAAGAGAACACTCTTCAATCTCATGGAAACCAAGAATATCACATAAAGACTTTGGAATCGTGGAAACAATAGCACCCAAATCACACAAAGCATTACACTCATAGTTTTCGATCTTGATTTTGATAGTAGGTTCCCACTCATCATGAAGTTTTCTAGGTATAGAGACTTCTAGTTCGAGGTTCTCTTCAAGAGATTTCATCATAGCATCTACGATATGCGCGGTAAAGGCTTTGCTTTGGCTATAAGCATGTGGAGAGTTTGCAATGGATTGCATGAAAGAAATGCATTCAAACAAGGAGCAATTATCATAATTGAATTCCTTGAAATCCAAAGTGGGAGTTTCATTACTATCCAAAATTTTGATTTCTTCTACTCCACTCTCCACACCTTTATCATCAAGATAGGTGGACTCCGAATCATTGGGGCGTTTTTCAACCAAAGTGGATTCATATCCAGCCCCTCAATAAATAGGTTTGACACACGAAAACAAAGATTCAAGAGGAGACACACCAAGCACTTTAAGATCTTCGTGATTTGCATCACTAGAACGCACCCTTTTAAACCATTCATGCCTCGCACGAATTTGGGCGGTTCTTTCTTTGCTCTCATTCATGGAGACACGCATAGCTTTCAAAGTTTCATCCAAGTTGATCTTGGGAGGAGCGCATCTAACTTTCAAAGCATCAATATCACAAGACATCCTATCAACGCTCTTAGCCAAATCGTCAATTTTGAGTAGTTTTTCCTCTATGGACGCATTGAAAATCTTTTGAGAGTCGATGAACTCTTTGATATTACTCTCTAAATCAGAGGGTAATTTGTTGTGATTTCCATAAGCGTTGTTGTAGGAATTGCCATAATTGTTAGAGGAGTTACTAGGAAAAGGCCTAGGAACATAGTTTCCTCTAAAAGCATTGTTGTTGCCAAAATTGTTCCTACCAAAAAAATTCACGTCCAAACTAGCATTACTACTCTCAATCAAGGAAGATAGTGGCATGTCATTAGGATCTACGGTAGCGTTTCTACTAGCAACCAAATTCATCAACTCGTCCATCTTAGCACTAAGCTAGTTAATTTCTTCTATAGCGTGCACCTTTTTGCTAGCAGGCGACCTTTCAGTGTGCCACTGAGAGTAGTTGGTCATGATATTGTCTAGGAGTTTTGTATCATCTCCTTACGTGATTTCCATGAACGTTCCACCTGAGGCGGAGTCCAAGATATTCCGAGAAGCGAAATTCAAGCCAGCGTAAAAGATTTGTCTAATCACCCACAAACTCAAGCCATGAGCGGGACAATTTCTAATCATAAGCTTCATCCTCTCCCAAGATTGTGCAACATGTTCATGATCAAGTTGCTTGAAATTCATGATATCGTTACGTAAGGAGATGATCTTTGCCGGCAGAAAATACTTGGATATGTAAGCATCTTTGCACTTATCCCAAGAATCGATACTATTTTTAGGCAAAGAAGAAAACCAAGTTCTTGCGCGATCTCGCAACGAAAAAGGAAAAAGTTTCAACTTAATCACATCATTAGACACATCTCTTTTCTTTTGCATATCACAAAGCTCAATGAAGGTATTGAGATGGGATGCGACATCTTCACTAGGAAGGCAAGGGAATTGCTCTTTCATAACAATATTCAGCAGAGCTGCGTTGATTTCATACGATTCCGCACTAGTGGCGGGAGCAATTGGAGTACTAATAAAATAATTATTATTAGTGCTCGAGAAGTTGCAAAGTTTGGTGTTTTCAGCCATGATGACTTCAACAAACAAACAAGCACACAAGAAAGCAAGAGAACCGGCAAAGGAAAACGACAAAGGCAAAAGAAAACGGCAAAGGAGAAAGGCAAACGAAAACGGAAAATGTGAAGTGGGGGAGAGGAAAACGAGAGGCAACTGGCAACAAAAGTAAATGCAGGAGATGAGTTTGTGAGACCTAGTTGGATAGATCTCTCTTCCCCGGCAACGGCGCCAGAAATACTTCTTCTACTGCAACAAAAGACCTTCCAACGGCGCCAGAAACACGTGCTGACGGGAGACTGTTCTTGTCTTGATTATCCTCAGCAATGGCACCAGGAATCCTTCTGCTATGGCTATGCCTTTAGGGACTTCCTAGGCAAATATGCAAACGATTTCCCTGTGGCCTTGGAGCCTTGCGTTGGTGTTCCCTCGAAGCAGAAAGGATGATGTAGCGCAGCGGTGGTAAGTATTTCCCTCAGTTTTGAGAACCAAGGTATCGATCTAGTGAAGCAGTATCACAAGTGCCTGCACAAACACAAAGAACCTGCTCCCAACGCTATGAAGGGGTTGATAATCCCTTATAGATTGTTCGCCAAGTGAGAACTGAAAGCAACAAAGTAACAAAGCAAAGTAAAAGCGGAGGTGTAAACGATAGATGTGAATAGACCCCGGGGCCGTAGTGTTTACTAGTGTCTTCTCTCATGAAAGCAAGTAGACGGTGGGTGAACAAATTACTGTCGAGCAATTGATAGAACCGCGCAAAGTCGTGACGTCATCTATGGCAATGATTATATCTATAGGCATCACGTCCAAAACAAGTAGACTGATACTTTCTCATATCAACGACAGAGCCCACCTTGTTACCCTTGATGGCAACCACTCAATGTGTGCCTTGCTGCCCCTATTGTCACTAGGAAAGGTCACCACATGGTAAGAACCCAAAACCAAGCACTTCTCCCATTGCAAGAATCATAGGTCTAGTTGGCCAAACAAAACCCAAGACTCGGAGAGACTTACAAGGATATCAAATCATTCATATAAGAAATCAGAAAAGACTCAAATATATATCATAGATAATCTGATCACAAATCCACAATTCATCGGATCTCGACAAACACACTGCCAAAGAAGATTACATCGGATAGATCTCCATGAAGATCATGGAGAACTTTGTATTGAAGATACAAGAGAGAGAAGAAGCCATCTAGCTACTAACTACGGACCCGTAGGTCTGAAGTGAACTACTCACGAGTCATTGGAGGGGCGATGATGTTGATGAAGAAGCCCTCCAACTCCAAAGTCCCCTCCGGCAGGGCGCCGGGAAGGGTCTCCAGATGAGATCTCGCGGAAACGGAAGCTTGCGGCGGCGGAAAAGTATTTTCGTGGCTCCCCTGAGTTTTTTCCTGATTTTTAGGGAATATATAGGCGCAAGATCTAGGTCAGGGGGGCGCCAGGGAGGCCACAAGCCTGCCCACCGCCGCCTCCCCCTGGTGGCGGAGTGGGGGCTTGTGGGCTCCCTGCAACCCTCCTGGCTTGGCCTACATGCCCCCTGATCTTCTTCCGTTTGGGAAAAAATCATTTCGGGGATTTTATTCCGTTTGGACTACGTTCCAAAATCAGATCTGAAAAGAGCCAAAAACACAGAAAAAACAGGAACTGACACTTGGCACTGAATTAATAAGTTAGTCCCAAAAAAGATATAAAAGGTACATAAAACATCCAAAGATGACAAGATAACAGAATGAAACCATCAAAAATTATAGATACGTTTGAGACGTATCAAGCATACCCAAGCTTAACTCCTGCTTGTCCTCGAGTAGGGAAGTGATAAAGAATGAATTTTTGATGCTTTCATGCTACCTAGCATAGATGTCCTTGTAACTCCTCTTATGTGACGTGAATGTTCAGATCCATTAGATTCAAAACAATAGTTTGCTATTGACGTGGAAACAATAATAATTCAAGCAAACTAGCAAGGTAATCATGAACTTTCAAAATAACAAAGCCAAAAGAAAGTTATCCCTACAAAAGCATATACTCTGGCTATGCTCTATCATCATTGCACAACGAATTTAAATCATGCACAACCCCGGTATTGGCCAAGTAATTGTTTCACACCTTTACTTTCTCAAACCTTTTCAACTCTCACGCAATACATGAGCGTGATCCATGGCTTTAGCACTATATATGGTGTGGAGTGTGGTGGAGGTTGCAAGACAAAACAAGGAGAAGATGGTCACATTAACTAGGCATATCAATGAGCTATGGAGACGGTCATCAATAGATATCAATGTGAATGAGTAGGGATTGCCATACAAATGATGCACTAGAGCTAAGAGTATGTGAAAGCTCTTAAAGAAAACTAGTGGGTGTGCATCCAACTTGCTTGCTCACGAAGACCTAAGGCAATTTTGAGGAAGCCTATCATTGGAATATACAAGCCAAGTTATAAAATGAAAATTTTCCACTAGCTATATGGTGGTGAGAGTCTCAATCATGAAGATCATGGTGCTTAATTTTCATGTGTCATAAGAGCCGGACAAATAGTGACAGTAATTTTCATGTGTCATAAGAGCTGGACAATCATGAGAGCTGGACAAATAGTGACGATAATTTTCAGGTGTCATAAGATTATATCAAAAGTAATGGGTATCCAATGAGTGATAATTAAAACCATCATGTAGCACGTATAGAGAAGTTGTGAGTTAATGACATTGATGTCGTAATATGAAAAAGGTGTGAGTGAATTATTATTAATTCAGATAGGTGTCGATATTAAGAGATGTTAAACTTCTCGTTCATCTAAAAAATTAAAAGGGCATGGTGATGATGTGTTAGCATTTCTATTCCTCGTTGAAACCCTAGTGTTGTTTTGAGTCGGAGTCGCGCGATGGTTAATTCCTACAAACCCTCTCCCTCGAGGCATGCGAGTAGTACTTTGATTTGTGATAAAACTATGAAATTTTTCAATAAGTATATGAGTTCTTGATGACTAATGTGACACCTTGGACATACGCAATCTCACCTCCTCATATTTGCTAGCATCTTTGGTACCGTGCACCGCCCGTTCTCACCTTGAGGATTGATGCAAATTTTGTCGGTGCATCCAATCCCCATGACATGACACGCTCTACTGCACATAAATATTTTTATATCCTCCTCAAAACATCCACCATACCTACCTACCATGGCATTTCCGTAGCAAATTCCGGGATATATTTCCATGCAATGCCATCGTCACTTCACATGACAAGTTCGTTCATCATCATAATGCTTTGCATGATCATAAAGAGCTGACATAGTATTGGTGGCAAAGCCACTGTTCATCATACATTTGATACATGTCACACTAGATGTTTGCACATCTTGGTACACTACCAGAGGCATTCATTCAGATTCATATCATCCTATCAGTTTTCATATTGAGTTCTAAGTAAATAAAAATGTGATGATCATCATTATTAGATCATTGCCCAGTGTGGAAATAAAAATGGGGGGAGGCCAAATGAGCCCACCATCCAAAAAACGATTGAGAGAAAAAGAGAGAAGGGACTTTTCTACTATCCTTTACCACACTTGTGCCTCAAAGTGGCACCTTGTTATTCATATAGAGAGTCTCATGTTATATCATTCATATGCTAGTGGGAATCAACTTCTCATAAACTTGGTTTGTATATTCCCATGACGGGCTACCTCAAATGCCCGAGGCCTTCATGAGCATGCAAGTTGGATGCACAACGCACTTAGCTTCAGTGGAGCTTTTATACACTTATAGCTCTTCTGTATCATTTGCATGGCAATCCCTACTCCTCACATCAATATCTATCGGTGGGCATCTCCATAGCTTGTTGGTACGCCTAGTTGATGTGAGACTATCTTCTCCACTTTTACCTCTTTGAAACCTACCACCATATTCTATTCCACCTTTATGCTATGTCCAATGGTTCACGCTCATGTATTGCATGAATAATAAAAGGTTGATGCATATTGAAAAAGTACGATCCAATTGCCTGACTTGGACACCGTGGTGCTTAACGTTTATATTAATGTGGTGAAGATGGATTCATGCCTTGATAATATAATAAATATGGATGGGGGTAAAACATTATTTGAGGATTGTATACTTTGAAGGTTAATGATTTTCTCCTTATACCTATAAGTATTGCTGTGTTAATATTTGTTAATCGATCAATTCTCAATGAGCATACATGCATAATTTTAGATAATGGATTGCATGTCACATCAAAAATTCTATTTTTATCATTTACCTACTCGAGGACGAGCAGGAATTAAGCTTTTGGATGATTGATACGTCTCCAACGTATCTATAATTTTTGATTGTTACATGATGATATATTATCATCCTAGAATACTTTTGGGGTATTTATTTACCAATTTATATTATTTTTGAGTAATAACCTATTGACCCAATGCCTAGTGCGAGTTGCTGTTTTCTGTGTGTTTCTCCCTTTTCAGGGTTTCCATACCAAACGAAGATATATTGCCGTGAAACTTTTTGGTGATTTTTTCTGGACCAAAAGAAGACTAACTAGCATTGGAAGAAGGTTGAAGGCCTCACGAGGGGCATACAAGCCAACAGGGTGCCGCCTAGGGGTGCGCTCTGATGGCTTGTGCCTCCCTCGTGGCCCTACCAACTCCGTTCTTTGGCTTATATATTCTCATCTACCCTAAAAACACCACAGGGAGTGCCAAAGCACTTTTTATGCTGCCACAAGTCTTTGTTCCGATGGGAGGCCATCTAGAGCACTGATCCGGCACCCTGCCGGAGGGGGGATCAATCACGGAGGGCCTCTTCATCAACCTTGCTGCTGTCAAGATGATGTGTGAGTAGTTCACCATAGACCTACGGGTCCATAGTCAGTACCTAGATGGAAATCTCTCTCTCTCTCTCTTTCATCTTCCATAGAATAATCATCACATCTTTTCTTTGATCCACATGATGTAATTCCTTTTGTGCGGTGCATTTGTTGGGATCCGATGAATTGTGGGTTTATGTTCAGATTATTCATGATAAATATTTAAGTATCCTCTAAATACTTAAATGATTCTTATGTGCATGATTATGATAGCTTGATAATTCTCTCTCATCTATTGAAATAGTTTGGCCAACTAGATCGATATTTCTTCGGTGAGAGAGGTGCATTGTAGTAGGTTCGACCTGGCGAATTTCTATATCCCAGTGATAGAAGGGGACAAGATGCGTCTTTTTTTTGCTTCCACTAAGGATAAAACGATGGGGTTTATTCATATTGATTGAGTTTACTTTGTCTACATCATGTCATTGTTCTCCATGTATTACTTTGTTTTACTTAACACTGTAGATGCATGCTGGATAGCAGTCGATGAGTGGAGTAATAGTAATAGATGCAGATAGAAGTCGGCCTATTGGTTTATGGATGTGAGGCCTATATACACATGATTATTACCGTAAATATTGCATAACTATCCGCTTTTTTGTCAATTGCCCAACAGTAATTTGTTTACCCACCATATGTTGCTTTCATGAGAGATGCCACCAGAGAACATTATGGTCCCCGGGTCTATTCACTTATATATTTAGAAAACTTATAATTTACCCACTGTTATTATTTGTCTTTTATTTTATTTTGCAAGTCACAACTATCTACAGTTATCTACACACCTCATTCGCTTGCAAATAAAGAGATCAAGGGGACTGGTTGTTTGCAAGTTGGGTGCAAGTTGTTTGCTCTTTGTGTGCAGCCGTTGAAGACGGTTGATGATCGTTATTCCTATTGGTTCGATAAACCTTGGTTTCTTAATTGATGGAAATACTTTCCTACATCATGTTGCGATAACTTGTTCTTCTTCACGGAAAACCGAACTTAGATCACAAGTATCAGGAAGGATTTCTCGCGCTATTGCCAGGGAATATCATCACCAACTATAAAGTAACATCACACAAATTATCATTCACTTGTTCTTATTTTTATTTTTCTATTATATTTGTCTTGCTTAAAAAAATCAAAAATAAAAAATATTTACCTTTGCTTACTTAGCTTGTCACTAGTTTGCATCTTCGCTCTCTAGTTTACTTGTCCTGGTTGTTACTTTGCTTGCTCGGTCACCATGTATCAAGATACTAATAAGTTGTGTGACCTCTAAAATACTAATAATACTGATTTTATTAGTCCTCCAATACCGTTCTCCACTAGTGCGGTTGCTTTTGATATTAATGCTGCATTGCTGAATCTTGTCATGAAAGAACAATTTTCGAGAAGTCCTAACGAGGATCCAACTGATCATCTTAATATATTAGTTGAACTTTGTGATATAAAAAATAAAAGGACATGGATATTTATATTGAGAAATTAAAATTATTTCCCTTTTCACTAAGAGATAAATCTAAGGCTGGGTTTTCATCTCTACCGCGTAATAGTATTGGAACATGGGACAAGTTTACAAATGCTTTTATTGCCAATTATTTTACTCCTACTAAGATCATATCCCTTAGAAATAAAATAATGAATTTTAAACAACAAGATGATGAACATGTTGCACAAGCTTGGGAGAGGATAAAATTAGTGATTAGAAATTGCCGTACTTATGGTTTAAACCTATGGATGATTATCCAAAATTTCTATGCGAGACTAAATTTTGTATCCAAAAATCTTCTAGATTCTCCCATGGGTGTTACCTTCATGGAGGTGAGAGGACACCAAACTTCTGGAGAACATCATGGCAAACTATTCGAAAGGGCATACCGAAAGAGCTCCAACTTGTAAGAAGGTAAATTATGTTGAGGAAATCGCTACTTTGAGTGCACAAGTGGATGCTGCTATGCATTTGGTTGCTAATAAAAATCCTCATGTTGATCCTAATGCCATGCTCTTGTCTACTTTGATTGGGCAAAAATAATGATGCTATTGATGTGAATTTTATCTCATGAAATAATTTCAATATAACAATTCCTATAGGGGTAATTTCAATGCTAGGACATATCCCGGTAATCCTTATAGTGGTTATGGAAATTCTTATGGAAATCTTTTTACCAATAATAATAAATTCTCCTCTGATCTTGAAAACATCTTTAAATAATTTATTAATAGAAAATGTTTCCAATGCCATGGTAGTGGGAATGATGCATACGCTTGATAAGAATGTGGATAGAATTGCTCTTGATGTAGAAACTATCAAAAGTAAAGGTTTGACACCAAGCATGATTTTAATGGTACTACTAAATCTATCCAAACATCTATGAATGAAAGTAGGGAGAGGACCGCTAAGTTGAAAGCTAAGAAGGAATTCCTAGAGAAATCTCTCCCACTCAGTGTTTACCAAAATCATGAAGAAGATCTTAAAATGATTGCCACTTCTCCTATTGAATAATTATTTACTTATATGAATAATAATGATAAAGGGACTATAGATGAGTCCAATTTAGTTAGAGAGCGTCCCGTTTTCTTGGAGGGTGATGATTCTAATGCTAAAACTGGAAAAGTGGGGTTGGAGATGTTAAAATTTTAACTAGTGATGTGCCCACTATATTTGATTAAATGGACTTTAATTATGGAAGTTTTTACTTAATAGAATGTATTTATTTGTTTCAATCCTTCATTAGTTCACCCAATGCTTATGAACAAAACAAGGCTTTCATGAATCATATAGTGGAAGCAATGATAAGAGCATATGATGAGAAACTTGAACTTGAAGTTTCTATTCCTAGAAAATTGCATGATGAGTGGGAACCTACCATCAAAATAAACATAAATAAATATGAATTCAATGCTTTGTGTGACCTTGGTGCTAGTGTTTCAATAATACCCAAATCTCTATGTGATGTGCTTGGTCTCACTAATATCCAGGAGTGTTCCCTAAACTCGCATCTTGGAAATTCTACCATTAGGAAACCCTTAGGTATAATTAATTATGTTCTCATTATTGAAAATAAAAATTATTTGCCTATAAATTTCACCATGCTTGATATTTATTGCAATCCTACTTGTCCAATAATACTTGGAAGACCTTTCTTACAAACTATAGGTGCAATTATTGATATGAAAGAGGGAAACATAAGGTTCCAATTTCCATTAAAGAAAGGGATGGAACACTCACCTAGAAATATATTCAAGCTACCTTATGAATCTATCAGGAGGGCTACTTATAGATTGAGTGTCAAAGATGACAACACTTGATCATATGCATGATGCCTAGCTAGGGGCATAGAACAATAGTGCCTGTTTGGAGGCAACCCAATAGTTATCTTAATTTTGCTATTAATTTTATGCTTTGGTGTGATTACATTATTATTTCCTATGTAATTAATTTTTTGTTTTTATGTTTAAATTAGTGTTTGTGCCAAGTTAAACCTTTGGGATGACTTGTATGATAAGTATAATTGATACAATGCAAAAACAGAAATTTTGATGTCCAGTGCAGAATTTTTATGATTTTACTGGTACGTATTTTTTAAGCTGAATTTTTATACACAATTTCTGTAAAAATTACTCATGTCTTCCTAATTTTGTAGAATTTTTGGAGTTACATATGTATAGGTTAATTATAGATTACTACATACTGTTCTGTTTTAGACAGATTCTGGTTTTGCTTGAATAGTTTACTTGTTTTGATGATGCTATGGATTGTATACGGGGTATAAGCCTTGGTGAATTTAAAATACAGTACCTATCATGCAATAATGAAATATTAATAAATTTACAACAGTACCTAAGTATTTGATATGTTGCTTATACTAACAGATCTCACGAAGTTTTGTTGAGCTTTGTGTGATTCAAGTTTTCAAGTTTTGGGTGTTATTGCGATGGACAATGGAATAAGGAGCAAAAATACCTAAGGTTGGGGATGCCCAAGGCACCCCAAGTTAATATTCTAGGAATAATCAAGCATCTAAGCTTGGGGATGCCCCAGAAGGCATCCTCTCTTTCGTCTCAATCCATCGATATGTCTCTTGAAGCTATATTTTTATTCATCACATGGTACGAGTTTTACTTGGAGAGTCATTTGCATTAGTTTGATTTTTATTTTTAGTTCGCCACAATCATGTTTTTCTGGACACACCAACTTGGGAGAGACACATTTATCATGATTTGTTAGAATACTCTTTGTGCTTCACTTATGTCTTTTGAGCTAAACAATTGCTTTACTACTTCACTTATATCTTTTTGAGCACGGTGGCGTGTAGGTTTTATAGAAATATTTGAACTCTCATTCTTTACTTATATTTGTTTTAGATTTAATAAATAGTAGTGGTAATTTTTATGGGTTATAAAGCTAGTTCAAAAATAATAGGTATTCAATGAATGATAATCAAAACTATCATGTAGCGCATAAAGGCGAATTATGGGTTAATGATATTGATATGGTAATATGAAAAAGGTGTGAGCGCATCATTGTTGGTATGTAGAAGTAGCAGTATTAGGAGGTGTTAATTCGTTGTTTCTATGAATATTAAAAACGCATGGCGGGTATGTGTGAGCATTTCTATTACTCATTGAAATCCTAGTGTTGTTTCGAGTCAAAGTAGCGTGATGGTTAACTCCTCCCAACCCTATCCCTTGGGGCATGGATAGTGTTTGATTTATGATGAAACTAATAAAACTTTGCAGTAATTATATGAGTTCTTCATGACTAATGTGAAACCATGGACATACGCAATCTCACCTCCTCATATTTTGCTAGCCTCTTCGGTACAGTGCATTGCCCATTCTCACCTCGAGGATCGGTGCAAACTTCGTCGGTGCATCCAAACCCCGTGGCATTATATGCTCTGTCACACATAAACCTTTCTCTATCTTCCTCAAAACAGCCACCATACCTACCTATCATGGCATTTCCATAGCCATTGCAAGATATATTGCCATGCAAATTCCACTGTTACTTTATATGACTAGTTCATTCATCATCATATTGCTTTGCATGAACATATAGAGCTAACATAGCATTTGTTGGAAAGCCACCATTCATTATATTGCTGATACATATCAGGCTAGACCATTTCACATCCTGGTACACTACGAGATGCATTCATATTGAGTAATAGTTCTTCATATAGGGCTTTCATGAGTTGTAAGTAAATAAAAGTGTGATGATCATTATTATTAGAGCATTGCCCCAGTGAGGAAAAAATAATGGAGGCTGCGATTCCCCCACATGTCGGTAAGAGACTCTAGACGAAAAATAAAAACGGGGGAGGCCAAATGGGCCCACCATAAAAAAGGTGACAAAAAAATGAATGAGAGAAAAAGAGAGAAGGGACTTTGCTACTATCCTTTACCACACTTGTGCCTCTAAGCGGCACAATGTTTCTCATATAGAAAGTCTCATGATATGTCATTTCCATATGCTAGTGGGAATCATATTCATTATTATAAACTTGGCATGCATATTCCGATGAGAGGCTTCCTCAAATCCTCGAGGTCTTCATGAGCAAGCAAGTTGGATGCACACCCCAGTTAGCTTCATTTGAGCTTTCATACACTTATAGCTTTAGTGCATCATTTGCATGGAAAACCCTACTCCATAAGTTTACATATACCGATGTGCATCTCCATAGCCCGTTCGTACGCCTAGTTGATGTGAGACTATCTTCTCAACTTTTACCCCTTTGATTACTACCACCATATTCTATTCAACCTTATGCTATGTCCATGGCTCACTCTCATGTATTGTGTGAACAACAAAAACTCGATTCACTCTGAAAAAGTATGATCCAATTGCCTGACTTGGAAACCATAGTACTTAACATTTGTATTAATGTGGTGAAGACGGAGCCATGCTTTGCTAATATGAAAGATTAATGGGGGTAAACATTCCTATGTTGATGTTTGTTAATTCATCATTTCTTAATGAGCATAGATGCAAAAGATTACATATTGGATAGCATGTCAAATGAAAAATTCTATTTTATCATTTACCTACTCGAGGACGAACAGGAATTAAGCTTGTGGATGCTTGATACGTCTCCAACATATATATATGTTTATTGTTCCATGTTGTTATATTATCATCCTAGGATATTTTTGGGGTCATAATTCACCAATTTATATTATTTTTGAGCACTAACCTGTTAACCCAGTGCCAAGTGCGAGTTGTCGTTTTCTACGTGTTTTTTCTTTTTAGGTTTTCAATACCAAACGAAGCCTAATCGCTACAGAACTTTTTTATGTTTATTTGTGGACCAAAAAAGACCTGGAAGCTTTGGGAGGAAACCTGAAGCCACACGTGGGGCCCCCAAGGCAACAGAGCACGGTTAGGGGGATGGCCATGCCCTGATGCCTTGGCGAGCCCCTATGGGCCCACTTGCCTCGTTCTCTGGCCTATAAATTCCCAAATATTCCAGAAGCCCTAAAGATCATCACCAAACACTTTTTATGCCGCCACAAGTCTTTGTTCCATGGTGACCCCATCTAGAGCTCCGTTCCGACACCCTGCCAAAGGGGGATCAATCACGGAGGGCCTCTTCATCAACATTGGTTCCCTCGTGATGATGTGTGAGTAGTTCACCATAGACCAAAGGAACAATAGTTAGTATCTAGATGGCTATCTCTCTCTCTTGATCTTCAATGCAATGATCATCGCATCTTCACTTTGATCTATTTGATGTAATTCATTTTTTTGGTGTGTTTGTTGGTATCCAATGAATTGCGGGTTTATGTTCGGATTATTCATGAAAAATGTGTAAGTATTCTCTCAGTTTTATAATTCTTATTTGCATGATCATCATATCTTCATAATTCTCTCTGATCTATTGAATTGCTTTAGCGAAGTAGTTTGGTATTTCTTCAATGAGAGGGGTGCATTATAGTGGGTTCAACCTGGCGAGTTTCTATATCCAGTGACAGAAGGGGACAAGTTGCATCTTTGTGTTGCTGCCACTAAGGATAAAACGATGTTGTTTGTAGATATTGGTTGAGTTTACTTTGTCTACATCTTGTCATTGTTCTCCAAGCATTACTCTGTTTTACTTAATACTCTCGATGCCCGCGGGATATCAGTCGATGGGTGGAGTAATAGTAGTAGGTACACGCAGGAGTTGGCCTATTTTCTAAACCCTAAACCCTAAACCCTCTTGTTCGCGTTGGGTGCAAGTTGTTTGCTATTTTGTGTGCAACCGCTAAAGATGGTTGAGGATTGATATTCTTATTGGTTCAATAAACCTTGGTTTATTAATGGAGGGAAATACTTACCCGCATTATGCTGCGATAACCCATCTCTCTTCACTAAAAACCCAATGCAGATCACAAGTATCAGATACCGATCGCCGTGTTGCTCCATGAGCGGTATATTGCTCCATGAGCGGTACGAGTGCCCAAAACAAATGTTTGTTTGAATATTTGGGGGTGGCACATGCAATTGTTTTTGGAACAGCAGGGTAATACTGCATATATGTAGGTATGGTGAACTCATGTCGAATAATTGGGTTTAAGGATTTTGTATACACAAGCAACAATCTCGCTTAGTACGGGTGAAGGCTGGCAATAGATTGGGAAGCGACGAGCCAGAGAGCAACAACGGTCATGATCATGCAATGCAAATAATTAACATTGAATATTAGCATGAGTAGGACATGAACACTCTGAATTTAAACATCATGAAGGCTACATTGGATTTGAATCAACTACATGTTTGCACATGGGCCAAGTCAAGCCCCTTGAATCACTGAGAGGGAAATACCATACTTCCATACCACATCATAACTATCTTAATGCATGTTGAAACACAAGATAAATCATAATCAACTCCTAGCTATTTAAGCAGGTCATGAAAAACATTAATCTCTGATTTTCATCATAAACATGTTCACACATGATATACTGAATCAAGATCAAACGAACAAAACATATTTACAAAAACTAAAAGCACGAAGAGTTCATACCCGCTTCCTTTGCCACGATGACTTTATCAAATATCGTCATTATTTCCTTTCACTTGCATGACGAATGATGTGATAATAATAACAGTGCAAGGATGCCATTGTATAAGGTGGAATCTGCTAGATATTTGTGCAAAGGAGAAGACTTGGTAATATTGGCTCTTTGTTAGATCATCAATAATGCATATGACAACCACTCAATATTTTCATCGTGGTCTTCTCCTTTCAACGAACTAAAGAAAAGAAAAGAAATTCAGAGAAACACGCTGAAATATTTTTGGAGTTTTGTTTTTTCTCACGAGGAAAGAAAAGAAGCACAGGAAAAACAGAAACAAGAAAAACTATTTACACGGGAAAGCGCCCAACAAGTAAAACATTTTTTTGGGTTTTCTTTTAACACTACAACTAATTAAACGGGAAAGAAAAACCGAAAAGAAGCGATAAATATTTTTGGATATTCTTAAGTTTTTCAAACACACAAGAAGAAAGCAAAAAAATAAAACTAACATGGATGTACAATAAAAGAGGATGAATACCAACAATTTATATGAAGTGTGTGAACATGAATGTAATATCGGTGAGAAATACATACTCCCTCAAGCTTAGGAATTTGCCTAGCTTCATGATCACCATTGATAATAGCTGTCAGGCCCGAGAAAATATTGCTGCTGAGGTACCTGAGCATCACTCGCCTCGGCTTCGACCTCCGCAGTGGCCAACTATTAGTCTCACTGATGCATTGGTTTCTGTCCAAGCTTAAAGGGTGATGTAGCACAACGACGACGAGTATTTCCCTCAGTTAAGAAACCAAGGTATCAATCTAGTAGGAAGACCCACAAGACTATGTAAGCAACATCTGCACACAAATAGCAAATCCTTGCAACCCAACGCATGGAGGGGTTGCCAATCCCTCGCGGGTAAAGTAAGGATAAATTGATAGATTCAAATAAGAGTGATATCACATAGAACACAACAAGGTATTTTTGGTTTTTTTGATAATATAGATCTGAAAAGAAAAGAGAAAATAAAGTAGAAAAGGAAATATCAAAGTAGAGATTGCAAATAGATGATGTGAAGTAGACCCGGGGGCCGTAGGTTTCACTAGTGGCTTCTCTCGAGAAATAGCAAATGGTGGGTAGAAAAATGACTGTTGGGCAATTGATAGAAGAGCAAATAATTATGATGATATTCAAGACAATGATCATGTATATAGGCATCACATCCAAGATAAGTAGACCGACTTCTGCCTACATCTACTTATATTACTCCACACATCGATCGCTATCCAGCATGCATCTAGTGTATTAAGTTCATGGATAAACAGAGTAACGCCTTAAGAACGATGAAATGATGTAGACAAGATCTATTCATGTACGAATATACCCCATCGTTTTATCCTTCATAGAAACAATACATGCATGTCCTGTGTCTTTCTGTCACTCAGATTGAGCACCGCAAGATCGAACCCATCACAAAGAACCTCTTCCCATTGCAAGATAAAAGATCAAGTTGGCCCGATAAAAACCATATATTGGAGAAGAAATAAGAGGCTTCACTAGTTAGGCATGAATATGTTTTCATAGATTTGATCATAAACTCACAATTCATCAGATCCCAACAAACACACCGCAAAAGAAAGATTTATATCATATGGGTATCCAAGAGACCATTGTATTGAGAAACAAAACGAGAGAGAAAGCCATATAGCTTCCGCCTACAGACCCGTAGGCCCGATATGAACTACTCACGCATCATGGGAGGAGCACCAATGAGGATGGTGAACCCCTCCATGATCGTATTCCTCTTTGGAATGGGCTCTAGATTGGATTTGGTGGTTCTGGAACTTGCGGCGGTTGAAACAATTTTTCGTCGACTCTTCTAGGGTTTTTTGAATATTGGGGTATATAGAGCTCAGAGGTAGTGGAGGAGGTGCCCGAGGGCCCCACTAGACACCTTGCGCCGACACGGGCCTCTGGTGCGCCTTGATGTCTAGTGGCCCCCCTAGGCCTCGTCTGCTGCTTATTCTTGGTTCCCAAGTTTCCTTCTGGTCCAAAAAATCTTAGTAAAGCTTCGTGGCAATTGGAACTCATTTGATATGGATTTTCTGTGAAGAAAAAAATAGCAAAAACGACAACTGGCACTAAGCACTATGTCAATAGGTTAGTCCCAAAAAAATGATATAAAGTTGCTATAAATTGATCATAAAACATCCAAGAATGATAATATAACAACATGGAAGAATAAAAAATTATAGATACATTGGAGACATATCAGCATCGCCAAGTTCATGCTCGTCCTCGAGTAGGCAAATGATAAAAACAGAATTTTCGATGTGGAATGCTACCTCACATGTTCATCATATTCCTTTTCTTTCCAGCATGGTCATATGGACTTGCAGATTATGCAAAGCAATAGTCTACAATTTGACATGATAATTTAAATACTCAAGCATATCAACAAGGAACCAAGTCTTGCAAAATATCAATGCTAAAGAATGTTATCCCTAACCCATCATGCTCTATCATTGATCCATTCATGCAACACACTCAAATATTAACAACATCAAATGCTCAAGTATGATATTGGTGTTCCTAAGTTGGTATTTCATAACAGAAGATGGAGACTGAAATTCAAAATGAAAATTGCATAAAGTAAATAGATAGGCCCTTTGCAGAGGGAAGCATGGATTTGTAGAGGTGCCAGAGCTCAAAGTAAAAAAAAACTTAGAGATAAATTCTTTTAGGGTGGCATGCTTTTGTTGTCAACGAGAACGACCAAGAGTTTCCAATATCCTCCGTGCTAAAAAAATTATAGGCGGTTCCCAAACTGATAATAAAGTTTATTCCTTTTCCACCATTATTTCACATTCCACGGCTAGACGTATCCACCGGTACCGTCCATACCAACACTTCCCAAGGAATTTATTATTCGACAACATAAAATATTTTTCTCTTTTGGGGACTAGGCATTCCTATTACCGCCATACTCTCGTGCAATGATAAGTGAATAAAACTCATCTTGATAATAACCTATTTAACATGGAAGATACCGACCACCCCTCGCTGCTTCATGAGTGGTACGGGCACACAAAACATAAATTTATTTTCAACATTAGAGTTGGCACTTGCAAATTTACTTGGAACAACGTTGAAATACCGCATATAGGTAGGTATGATGGACTCATTTGGCACAACTTTTGGTTTAGGATTTGGATGCACAAGCAGTATTCCCTCTTAGTACAAGTGAAGGCTAGCAAATATATTGAGAAGCGCCTAACCAAGGAACAAAAATCATCATAAGTTAACACTAAACATAACTAACATAGAATAATGCAACGCAAGTAGGATGTAATTTCATAGCATAATATTGACTTCATGTGCATGCATAGGGAATCACAAACCTTAACACCAATATTCTTACTAGAGCATAATTACTCATCAACATAACTCACATATCACTATCTTCATATCGAAAACTATTGCAAGGAATCAAGCTTAATGTCCAATGATCTTCATGAAAGTTTTTATTATATCTTTCCTGGACATTCATCACTTTGGGACTAATTTTTCCTTAAAGCAATTTTCCAATGCAAATAACAAGCTCTCAAACAAATATAAGTGAGGAACGAGAGCACAAGTTTCTTTAAAATTTTAAACTCTCAAAGTTATATAAGTGAAGCAAGAGAGGATTTCTTCAAGATTTCAGCAACTCCCAAAATGATCTAAGTGAAGCATGAGAGAAAATTTCTTCAAAATAAAAACACCACCGTGCTCAAAAATATTTAAGTGAAGCACCTGAGCAATTCCATGGCTCAAAAAATTGAAGTGAATCATAGAGAGTGATTCTAACAAATCATAGCATAACTTGGCTCTATCAAATGGGTGTGTCCAGCAAGGTTTATTATGACAAAATAACCAGCAAAGAAAGCAAAGACAAAAAATGATACAAGATGCTCCAAGCAAAACTTATGATATGTGACGAATAAAAATATAGCTCCAACTAAAATGACCGATGGTTTTTAGAAGAATGAGGGGATACCTTCCGGGGCATCCCAAGCTTAGCTAGTTGGTACTCCTTGATATTTCCTTGGGGTGCCATGGGGTATCCCCAAGCTTAGGCTTTTATCACTCCTTACTCATCCATCCATCATGCTCTCACTCAGAATTTGAAAACTTCAATCACACAAAACTCAATGAAATTTTCGTGAGATCCGTTAGTATAAGTGATAACCCACAAGTATAGGGGGTCAATCGTAGTCCTTTCAATAAGTAAGAGTGTCGAACCCAAAGAGGAGCGGAAGGAAATGACAAGCGATTTTCAGCTAGGTAATTTCCGCAAGCACTAAAAAAGTGGTAACAAGTTGTTTGATAGCAAGATAATTGTAACAAGTGACAAGTAGCAATAGTAACAATAGGTGAAACAAGTTAGCCCAATCCTTTTGTGGAAAATCACAGACCAAGACAAGTTCTTATAATAGGCAATGCGTTCTTGAGGGCACACGGGAATTTCGCCTAGTCACTTTCGTCATGTTGGGTTAATTTGCGTTCGGTAATTTGGTATGTGGGTGCGGTGCTTGGGTGCTGTTCTTACTTGAACAAACCTCCCAGCTATGATTAAGCCTCCCGCAATCATCTGTAACTACGAGAAAAGTATTAAGAATAAATTCTAACCATAGAAATAAACATAGGAATCCAAATCAGCCCCTTACGAAGTAGTGCATAGACTGGAGTTTAAGATTCTGCCACTCTCGCAACCCACCGTCTAATTACTACTCCACACTGCATTCCCTTAGGCCCAAAATATGGTGAAGTGTTATGTAGTCGACGTTCACATAACACCACTGATGGAATCACAACATTCACATCATCAAAATATGGAACGAGTATCAACTTCACATGACTACTTGCAACATGATTTATCCCGTGGCCTCAAGAACAAAAGTAACTACTCACAAGTAATAAACATGTTCATGATCAAAGAGGTATTGAATAGCATAATGGATCTGAACATATAATCTTCCACTAAGTAAACCTTAAAGCATCAACTACAAGATGTAATTAACACTACTAGACACACCCCAGGTACCAATCCGAGGTTACAGTACAAGATTGAATACAAGAGATGAACTAGGGTTTTGAGAGGAGATGGTGCTTGTGAAGATGTTGATGGATATTGGCCTCCCCAAGATGGGAGGGTTGTTGGTGATGAAAAAGGCCATGATTTCCACATCCGGAGGGAAGTTCCTATTGAGTAATCCCTCCGTCGGAGGGAAAAAGTGCTTCTGCCCAGGTTCTGCCTCGAGAAGGCGGTGCTTTGTCCCCAAAGTCCAGGTGGCCCACTAGACATCATGCCACACCAGAGGTTCCTGGCACGCCCTTGTGTCTAGTGGCCGCCTGGTGACCCTCCTCCTACACTTCTTTGTTCCAGTATTTTTTATATATTATAAAGTAAATCCCCATAAATTTCTAGCTCAATTGGAGGTGTGCAGAATAGGTATCTCTGATGTAGATTTTTTAGTTCCAGAATTCCATATGCCGGTATTCCCCCACTTGATGTAAACCTTGCATATTATGAGAGAAAATGCATTAGAATTACTCCACCAAGTGGCTAAAAGCATAAAACCACTATAAATAACAATACTAAAACATGATGCAAAATGGACGTATCAACTTCCTGAAGCTCAGACCTCGCTTGTCCTCAAGCGAAATCCGATAGCGAAAATCATGACCACATGCTTTGAGAGAGAGGTGTGGATAAAAATAAAATAAAAACATAGCAGCATCATGCTTATTAATATAACAGCAAATAAAACTTTATGAAATACTGCCTCACGACAATTTCATCATATAAATTTTATCATAACGACTTCTTATAAACAAGTAGCAATTCATCACAACATTGAAGTATGAAGCATAAACTCTACTGAAAACTAAAAAACTACGTTCTCAGTAAAATTTGCAACAGAATTCATCATATTTTCAGGAAGTGTCACATGTTGGAGCTTTTAAGCAAGTCTACATACTCAACCATCATTTAGTCTTCTATGATTGCTAACACTCACCGCATTCATATGAGCAAAAGGTTTCAGCCAGAGACATAGAAAGATAGGGGCTTATAGTGTTGCCTCCCAACGTATTCACCTCAAGGGTGATGTCAACAATAATAATTCATACCACCCACATTCAACTGGATATATATGTTCAGATCTTTCCCCACCAGATGATGCTTGGCAAAGAGAAGATAAAGGAAGTAGAGGAAAATACTTTGACTCTTGCACAAAAGTAAATACATAAAGGTAAAAGATAGGCCCTTCGCAGAGGGAAGCACGGGCTTTCATGCGCGTTTTTGTTGTATGCTAAATATCTTAGTGCAAGGGAATGTTACTTTATATTGCCCCTTGTGATGGCAACCATTATTATGCAGTTCGTCGCTTTTATTATCACCATCACAATTTTGTACAACGCTTAATTTCCCTTACCCTAAATGATCAAACATCTTTAGAATATATTTTTATTGCTTTGTGCATCGATGACAACTTACTTGAAGGATCTTACTCAATCCATAGGTAGGTATGGTGGACTCTTGAAACATAGGTTTGTGTTTAAGGTTTTGGATGCAAGTAGTATATCTACTTAGTGCATAGTTTTTGGCTAGCAAAGGTGTTAGGAAAGCACCACATGTTAGAGGATCTATAAAAATATAACTTCTATGTGAATGTGAACAAGCATAAATCATTATGTTGTCTTCCTTGTCCAATGTCAACAGTTTTGGCATATTATAATTAATGGGGGCTCACAATCATAAAAGATGTCAAGGATAGTGTATTTGCATGTAAATCTTCTCTTCCCTTATTAATTCTTTCATGTGTTGCATCACCGACCATTGCCATGTTTGTCAATCTTTGACAAATTTTATCGCTTATACTTTTCCTTATGTGGTGTCACTACTTACCATAAGATTAGCATATGATCTTTCTCATTTATTTCTTTATTTTGATTGTAGCAAGACATTAGAGAAGCAAAACTCAAACTAAACTTTATTATATAACTCTCACAACATAGATAGATAGATAGATCACGAAACTAGCACTCAAAAATAATAATATTGAACTAAATTTTATTTGGCTAAATTTCATAATAGATAAAGAACAAACTAGGATGGATAGAGAAAAAGAAGGGGGATGGTGATACAATACCAGGGCGCCTCCCCCAACCTTGGCACAAGCCAAGGGGAGTGCCCATACCCGTGTACTCAAGTCTCCTTCTTTGGTGATCAAGATGGAGGTGGTGGTGTAGATGATGAGGTAGCGTCAAAATTGTCCTCCGGTTTCCATGGAAGTGGCTCACCATTATAAGAAGAGACACGAGTCTCTAGAGTCCTGCAACTGGTAGCCAAACTCATACCTTTAAACCTTTCTTCATACTCAAAGATTTGGTTTTGAAGATCAAAGACTTGGACTTGTGGAAAATTGATTTGATCATTAAGGGTGAAGATGATATCCTCCAAGGGCATGGCATTCACCTTTAAATCACGGGTGAATTTCGTGATCATGGTGTGGTTGGCACCGAGTCCACGCTCCACCATGCCTTGGCACCTGAAGACCTCCTGCTCCATCGTCTCGATCCTAGCTTCCATGGTCCCCATCTTCTTCGGCACTTGAACATCCCGGATATGAAGCACCCCATTACACATCTCAATGGTTTGAGGGTGCTTCATCACCTTCAGAAAGTAGGGGTTGATGACCTTATCGAAGAAATTGTCCTTGGAGGAGCCTTGTGAGGCCATGGTAATCTAGATCTATTAGAAAAACATCATGAAACAAGAATAGAGGATTTATCCATGGTACTGGGGTCAAATCATTGGGAGATATATATAAAGAATTTTTATATAAGGGAATACATGTTCCACAAGAAAACGGAGTCGGGAAGGTACTCGAGGGGCCACTAGACATCATGCCGCACTAGGGGGCCTGGCGCGCCCTGGTGTCTAGTGGACACCTGGGTTGCCTTCCCGTGTTTTTCCTGCTTTCCTAAATTTTCTAAAATTCAAAAAAAATCGAAAAATATTATTGCGGATTTTTCTGAGCCCATTTACTTACCTTACCACACACCTCTTCCTTCTAAGAGTTGTGGAGTGTTCTAAAAGGTCCCCCTAATGTGCTCCTCCAGTGTCATGGTTTGGATAATATTTGTTTCAACATTAATTGGTGTACCTGGGATGTAGTGCTTTATCCTTTGTCCATTGACCACCTTAGGTTAGTGCCTTCAGGATTGTTGATCTTAATAGCTCCAGACCGATAAAATTCTTCGATAATATATGGTCCTTCCCATTTAGATAGAATTTTTCCTGCAAAGAATCTAAGATGATAATTGTACAGTAGAACATATTCACCAACTTTGAATTCTCGCTTTTGAATTCTTTTGTCATCCCATCTTTTAACTTTTTCCTTGAATAGTTTGGCATTTTCATAAGCTTGGGTTCTCCATTCATCTAATGATATAATATCAAATAACCTATTTTCACTAGCAAGTTTAAAATCATAGTTGAGTTCCTTAATTGTGCAATAAGCTCTATGTTCTAACTCAAGAGGTAAATGGCATGCTTTCCCATAAGCCATTTTATAAGGAGACATACCCATAAGATTTTTATAAGCTGTTCTATAAGCCCACAATGCATCATCTAATTTCTTAGACCAATTCTTTCGGGACCTATTGACAGTCTTTTGCAATATTAATTTTACTTTTCTATTTGTTAATTCTACTTGACCACTAGAGTGAGGATGATAGGGAGATGCAATTATATGGTTAACCTCATATCTAGCATGCAGCTTACGGAAAGCACCATGAATAAAATGTGAACCACCATTAGTCATTAAGTATCTAGGGACTCTAAAGCATGGGAAAATAACTTCCTTAAGCATCTTAATAGATGTGTTATGATCAACACTATTGGTTGGAATAACTGCTACCCATTTAGTGACATAATTAACAACAACCAAAATATGTACCCATTCGAGGAAGGAGAATGTCCCATATAATCATATACCCAAACATGAAATGGTTCAATAACAAGTGAATAATTCACAGGCATTTCCTGACATCTACTAATGTTACCAATTCTTTGACATTCATCACAAGAGAGGACAAACTTACGAGTATCTTTGAAAAGAGTAGGCCAATAAAATCTAGAATGTAATACCTTGTGTGCACTTCTATCTCCCGCATGGTGTCCTTCATAAGCCTCAGAGTGACACTTCCGAAGGATTTGTTCCTGTTCATGCTCAGATATACAACGTCTAATAATACCATCTACTCTCTCTTTCTAAAGATGTGGGTCATCCCAAAAGTAATGTCTTAAATCCAATAAGAATTTTTTCTTTTGTTGATAGGTGAAACTAGGTGGTATGTATTTAGCAACAATGTAATTAGCATAATCAGGAAACCACGATGTATTATGAGAAACATTGACCACAACTAGTTGTTCATCAGAAAATATATCATCAATTGGTAGTGGGTCATCAAGAATATTTTCTAACCTAGACAAGTTATCAGCTATGGGGTTCTCACGTCCTTTCCTATCAATGATATGCAAATCAAATTCTTGTAGAAAGAGAACCCACCTAACAAGTTTAGGCCTAGCATGTTCCTTTTCCATAAGATATTTAATAGAAGCAAGATCAGTGTGAACTATTCTTTAGAATCAAGAATGTAAGATCTGAATTTATCACAAGCAAATACAACTGTTAAGAATTCTTTTTCAGTGGTAGCATAATTTCTCTAGGAACTGTCTAGAATTTTACGAGCATAATGAATGAAATTTAGTTTCTTATAAACTCTTTTTCCTAGAACAATACCAACAACATAATGACTAGCATCACACATAATTTCAAAAGGCAAGTTCCGGATAGGTGGTTGAACAATAGGTGGAGAAGTTAAGGCTTTCTTAATTGTTTCAAAGGCGTGTACACATTCATCATCGAAAATGAAAGGAACATACTTTTGTAATAAATTATTAAGAGGCCTAGAAATCTTAGAGAACTCTTTAATAAACCTCCTATAGAAATCAGCATGACGAGGGAAACTACGAATACCTTTGATATCTTTAGGACATGGAATCTTCTCAATTGCATCAACTTTAGCCTTATCTACCTCAATACCCCATTCAAAAATTTTATGGCCCAAGACAATACCTTCATTCACCATAAAGTGGCACTTCTCCCAATTCAAGACAAGGTTAGTTTTCTCACATCTCTGCAAAACACGATCAAGGTTGCTTAAATAATCATCAAAAGAAGTTCCATAAATGGAAAAATCATCCATGAAGACCTTAACAACCTTTTCACAAAAATCAGAGAATATAGCAGTCATACATCTTTGAAAGGTAGCACGTGCATTGGATAATCCAATAGGCATATGTATATATGCATAGGTTCCAAAAGGACTAGTAAAGGTGGTTTTCCCTTGATCAGGTTGTGACACAGGTATTTGAGAGAAACTAGAACAACCATCTAGAAAGAAAAAAATGTGTCTGCTTCGATATCTTTCTAGCATTTGGTCTATGGACGGTTAAGGATAATGATCTTTTCTAGTAGCTTTTATTAATATTCTAAAATCAATTACCATTCTATAGCCAGTCACAATTCTTTGTGGAATGAGTTCATTCTTATCATTAAGAACAGCAGTGATACCTACTTTCTTCTAGACACAATGAACGGGACTTACCCATATACTATCAGCTATGGGATAAATTATACGTGCTTGCAGAAGCTTTAGTATTTCATTTTGACTACTTCTTTCATTTTGGGATTTAGTCTTCGTTGGTTTTCAACAACTGGTTTAGCATGTGGTTCCATATTAATCTTGTGCTGCCAGAGAGTATGACCAACGCCCTTAAGATCATCAAGAGTATACCCAATAGCAGCTCGGTGCTTCCTTAAGATTTTTTGTAATCTTTCCTCTTCATGCTCTGTAAGGTTAGCACTGATAATAACATGATATATCTTCTTTTCAGCAAGATAAGAATATTTCATACTGTCAGGTAATTTCTTTAATTCAAATACAAGATCACCCTTGGGTGGATGAGGACCTCCTAGAGTTTCAACAAGCAAGTTGTGTTTAAGAATAAGTTTTTGCTCAAAGAACATATTATCTATTTCATTTCTTTCATGCATATGCATATCATTTTCATGGTCTAGCAAGTATTGTTCTAATGGATCCTTGGGAGGAATGGCAATAGAAGCAAGACCAATTACTTCATCTTTACTAGGCAATTCTTTATCATGGGGTTGCTTACTAAACTTGGAGAAATGAAACTCATGAGACGTACCACCAAAATTGACACTCACAATTTCCTTTTTGCAATCTATTTGAGCATTGAGAGTGTTCAAGAAGGGTCTACAAAATATTATGGGACAAAAATTATCTTGTGGTGAGCCAAGTACTAGAAAATTAGTAGGGTGTTTTACTTTCCCATGCAAGACATCGACATCTCTAACAATCCCAAGTGGTGCGATGGTGTCTCTATTAGCAAGTTTAATAGTGACATCTATGTCTTCTATCTCAGTGGGTGATAGCTCATGCATAATTTCTTGATATAAGTTTAAAATGATAGCACTAACACTAGCGCCCATATCACATAAGCCATGATAGCAATGGTCCCCTATTTTCACTGAAACGACAGGCATGCCAACAACCGGTCTATTCTTGTCTTTAGTATCATGTCTGGCAATTCTACCACCTTCATTACAGAAGTAAATAACATGGACATCAATGTTGTCTACCAAGAGATCTTTAAGCATAGCGGTACTAGGTTCTAACCTGATTTTCTCAGAGGGTTTGGTTTTCCTAACATAACTTTTATTAACCATAGTTGAAGCTTTAGCATGTTCCTTTATCCTAAAGGGGAAAGGTAGTTTCTCAAAGTAAGTAGTTGGCACAACTGGGTCAACATTGTAAATAATAGTTTCAACTTCAACTTTAATAGGTTCTTCAATTATTTCTTTAATAGGTGGATGATATTTAAACCACTTCTATCTAGGGAGATAACATTAGCAGCAAAGGTTTCACAAAATGAGGCTACTATCTCAGAGTCAAGTCCACACTTAGTGCTAAATTCATTGAAAGCATCGGTATTCAGAAAAGATTTAACACAATCAAACCTGGGTTTTATACCTCACTCTTTACCTTCATCGAGCTCCCAATCTTCAGAGTTGTATTTAGTTCTTTCCAAAATATCCCACCTGAATTCAATAGATGTCTTCATAAAAGAACGAGAGAAAGAAGTATCGAGCATGGTTTGATCATTACGAGAAAGCCGAGCATAAAAATTCTGAACAATAATTTCTCTTGAGAGCTCATGATTGGGGCATGAATATAACGTTGACTTCAGCCTCCCCCAATCTAGAGCGATACTTTCTCCTTCATGAGGCCAAAAATTATAGATAAAATTCCGATCACGATGAACAAGATGCATAGGATAATTTTTGCAATCGGTGCCAGTAGCAAGATCATGTATCATCACATAGCCTATACCATGTCAATGCCTCCCCCCCAAAGATAAAGGGAAAATATTATTCTTGACTTCATTTTCGGATAAACCTGCATGCTTAAATAATCCACAAACTTCATCCACATAGATTGGGTGCATATCGGGATGTTTCGTTCCATCTCATGCATAAGTATTAGCTAGTAGTTTCTCTATCATACCCGAAATATTTCATAATAAACATTTTCAGTAGGTGTAGCAGGTTAAGGGACAACTCTTGGTGTTTCCGGTCGGGGTGAAGATACCCAAAAGAAGCCCCTCAAAGGATTACTTTCCATAGTGACAAGTAATCGTAAATTTCAGCACGTAATATAAATTTACCCTCACCAAATTCCTCTTACCAAATGCGCTTCACTCCCTAGCAACGATGCCAGAAAAGAGTCTTGATGACCCACAAGTATAAGGGATCAATCGTAGTCCTTTCATTAAGTAAGGGTTTCAAACCCAACGAGGAGCGGAAGGAAATGACAAGCGGTTTTCAGCTAGGTAATTTCTGCAAGCACTGAAATAGTGGTAACAAGTTGTTTGATAACAAGATAATTGTAACAAGTGACAAGTAGCAATAGTAACAATAGGTGCAACAAGGTCGCCCAATCCTTTTGTGGCAAAGGAGAGGACAAAACAGGTTCTTATAATAGGCAAAGCATTCTTGAGGGTGCACGGGAATTTCATCTAGTCACTTTCGTCATGTTGGGTTAATGCACATTCTCTATTTTCATAAGTTGATAAGTGGGTGGACCGGTGCTTGGGTGTTGTTCTTACTTGAACAAATCTCCCACTTATCATTAACCCTCCCTCATGCATCCACAACTATGAGGAAGGATTAAGAATAAATTCTAACCATAACAATAGACATAGGGATCCAAATCAGCTCCTTACAAAGTAGTGCATAGACTGGGGTTTAAGTTTCTGTAACTCTTGCGACCCATCCTCAAATTACTACTCCACAATGCATACCCTTAGGTCCAAAATATGGTGAAGTATTATGTAGTCGACATTCACATAACACCACTAAGGGAATCACAACATTCACGTCATCAAAATGAATGAATATCAACTTCACATAACTACTAGCAACATGATTTATCACATGGCCTCAAGTACAAAAGAACTACTTACAAGTGATAAACATGTTCATGATGAGAGAGATATATTGAATAGCATAATGGATCTGAACATATAATCTTCCACCAAGTAAACCATAAAGCATCAACTACAAGATCTAACTAACACTACTAGACACACCCTAGGTACCAATCCAAGGTTCCGGTACGAGATTGGATACAAGAGATGAACTAGGGTTTTGAGAGGGGATGGTGCTAGTGAAGATGTTTATGGAGATTGGCCTCCCCAATATGAGAGTATTATTGGTGATGACGATGGCCACGATTTCCCCCTCTGGGAAGTAAGTTCCTCCGTCGTAATCGCTCCACCGGAGGGAAAAGTGCTCCTGCCCAGGTTCTGCCTCAAGACGGCGACACTTCGTCCCGAAAGTCCTCTCCTTAATTCTTTAGGTCGAAGGATAATATATACCAGAAGATGGGCAGCAGAGGTGAGCCAGGTGGCCCACTAGACATCAGGTCGCGCTAGGGGTCCTTGGCGTGCCCTCGTGTCTAGTGGCCGCCTGATACGTCCCAAACGTATCTATAATTTCTGCTTGTTCCATGATCTTTTGGGTGACACTATTACATGTTTTGCTACACTTTTATATCATTTTACACATATTTGGACTAACCTACTAAGTCAGTGCACACAGTACCAGTTTCTGTCTGCTGATGTCTTTTTTTGCAGGGGCTTTCACCCAATTTTCCGAAGCCCGGAAAAATCCAGAAAAATATATAAAAAACAGCAAAACAGAAGCTTCGGGATCACCGAAGGAGGGCCAGAGGCGGGCCAGGGGGCTCCCAGGCGGCCTGCTGGCGCGGCCAGGCCCCGGACTGCTCCAGGAGGTCGCTTGGGTGAGCCCCACCTCCTTCTGTGCCCTCCTTTGGCCTATATTTAGTGTTCCATGAGGAAACCCTTACAAACTTTCTGGAATCCCGAATTTCTCCATTGTTCCACCACTGCAGCACTTCTGAGATCGGGAGCGTCAGGAGACCTCTTCCCGGCACCCTGCCAGAGGGAGGATTGACCTCCGAGAGCTTCTCCACCACCATGGACGCCTCCCGGATGTGTCGTGAGTGGTTCCCCTTGGACCATGAGTCCATGACCAGTAGCTATGTGATGTCTTCTCTCCAATCTTGTGCTTTAGTGGATAGTCCTTGTGAGCTTCCCTACATGATCAATGCATCTATGTAATTCTCTTGCTATTTCTATGCTCGGTTTTTTGGGATCCGATGGATTATGATATTATGTTTAGATTGTTATGAGGTATATATTTGATTATCCTTTTATATTATGTTCCTTAGTGATTCATGCATGTTCTTCGTTGCTTTATATTGCTTTGGCAAGTAGTAGATCGTAACTCCAAGAGGGAGCGTTATGCATGATTGTCGGTTCGGGGCCCTCGATGTCTAGCTTGAGTGACAGAAACATGAGACTAGGGGATGTGCTTGTTGCCACCAGGGAGAAAACAACGGTGCTTGTGACCAAGGTTGCAAGGATTGTTTACCTTACGCATAGTTCGTTATTGCAGTTGTCCATTACTTTGAGTTTACACTTTGGGTGAGGCACTCTATCTTTGCCTAGGAATAGCATAGGGGAGTTGCCGGGGACTCCACTCTTCAAGATAGGGGAGTTGCGCACTATCTTTTACCTTTGCTTTTTAGTCTTGTTAGTTTTCTTTTTAGTTTTTGCTTGAGAGTCCTATACCAAAAGCCACAAAAAAATTAGTTGCTTTGGTCTTGCTTGTTGCTGCTGCTATGGGTTCCACTGAGAACACCAAGTTGTGTGACTTCACTAGTCACAACAACAATGATTTTATCTACACTCCTATTGCTTCTCCCGCCACTAAAGCCACGTCCTATGAGATTAAACCTGCTTTGTTGAACCTGGTATGAAAGATCAATTCTCCGGTGCTGGAGATGATGTTGCCTTGCACTTGAACAATTTTGTTGAGCTAGGTGATATGCAAAAATATAAAGAAGTAGATGTTGATATTGTTAAACTTAAGCTTTTTTCCATTCTCCTTGAGAGGAGGAGCTAAAGTGTGGCTTCAATCTTTGCCTAGGAATAGCATAGATTCTTGGGATAAGTGCAAAGATGCTTTTATTGGGAAGTATTACCCACCTGCTAAGATTATCCAGTCGAGGAGTAACATTATGAATTTTAGGCAACTGGATAATGAACATGTTTCTCAAGCTTGGGAACATATGACATCTCTTGTTAAGAATTGCCCTACTCATGGTTTGACTACTTGGATGGTTATCCAAACTTTCTATGCAGGATTGAACTTTACCTCGCGGAATCTGTTAGACTCGGCCGCGGGAGGAACCTTTATGTCAACTACACTTGGTGCTACCACAAAACTATTGGATGAGATGATGACAAATTATTATCAATGGCACACCGAGAGATCTCCAACAGGTAGAAAGGTAAACTCTATTGAGGAGATTTCCTCCCTTAATGATAAGGTTGACATGATCATGACTCTACTTTCTAAGCAAGCTCCTATTGATCCTCATGATGTTCCTTTAAATTCTTTGGTTGCTCAAGAAAGTGAGCAAGTGGATGTTAATTTAATTTCTAGGAACAACTTCAATAACAATGCCTATAGGAGTAATTTTTGTAGCAATCCTAGATCGTTCCCATCCAACAACTATGGGAACAACAACAGTTATCCTAGCACCAAAAACTCCACTTCTGAATTAGAGAGCATGCTTAAAGATTTTATCACTTCTCAAAAAGCCTTTAATAAGAGTGTAGAAGAGAAACTAGAAAAATTAGATAGTCTCTCTTTGAAGGTGGACAACATTGCTCATGATGTAGAGATGCTTAAAATTAGAACTTCCCCACTTGAGGAAAGGGACACCACACCCATGAATGCTATCCAAGTCCAAATTAATGAGGACATAAGAATGCTAGCCAAACTTAAAGAGAGATGAGCTAGAGAAAAGGAAGAGGAAGAGATAATTAAGACCCTTCCTACACACACTACCATTGCTACTATACAAGTTGTTGAGGATCTCAAAACTTTTAGCACCCATTGCACTCCTAGTCCAAGTGGACCTATTAATGGTGATGCTAATACCTCAACTATAGGACAAGAAGGTCCTATGAATTTACAGACTACCAAAAGAATGAGCCTAGATGACATTACTACCACTTTAATAAATGGTAGTAACCTTGAGTTTGACAATTGTAGTCTCTCCAAAGTCACCACCTTTTTGCAAAGAATGGCTAAAGACCCCCACACTAGTACACTCATTATTGCTTTCACCGAGCATATTACCAATGCTCTTATCAAAGCTAGGTTAGGAGAAGCTCAAGCTAGAGACTTCTATTCCTAGGAAGCTAGAAGATGGTTGGGATCCTATGGTCAAAATTAAATTGAATAATATCTCTTGCTTTGCTTTGTATGATGTTGGAGCTAATGCCTCCGTTATGCCCAAAAGAATGTATGATATGCCTGATTGGAAACCTTATGATCCATGTTCTTTTGGTGTTCGTCTTGTTGATTCTTCCATAAAGAAACCTGTAGGGAGAATTGATGATGTGCTTATTATTGTAAATGATAATTATGTGCCCGTTGATTTTCTTATTATGGACATTGAATGTGATCCTTCATGTCCAATTATTTTGGGACGTCCTTTTCTCTGCACCATTGGTGCTATCATTGACATGAAAGAGGGAATTATTAAATTCCAATTTCTTCTTAAAAAGGGAATGGAACACTTCCCTAGAAATAAGATTAAGTTACCTTATGAGTCCGTTACACGGGCAAGCTATTCTTTTGGAGTTGATAACACGTGATCTTCTTGCATTATGCCTAGCTCAAAGGCATAAAAGAAAGCGCTTGTTGGGAGGCAACCCAATATGTTTTTTACTTTCTGTTTTAGTGGTATTGATGTGTGTTACTACTGTAACAACATAACTGTATCTTTATTTTTAAGCTTTGTGCCAAGTTATAGCCTCCGATTGCAAGAAAGATCAAGAATTGTGACATGCTGTCCAGAAACAGATTATGTCTGCTTGACATAAAAATTCGCCAAACATCACCAAATCATATTTTTGATCTGAATAGTTTTTACGGCATGCCCTATATAATTGTATTTCTGGCATATGTTCTGAGTTTTTTGACTTGTGTTGCGGAAGTGCCCCGAATAAATTATTTACTACCTGTTGTTCTGTTTTTCACAGATTCTGCCATGTTTTGTGTTTTCATTGTTTTGCGAATCCTAAGCTTGCTTTTTATTTTCGAAAATCTTTTGTCAATCATGAGAAGCAGTAGCTTTTCATTAGAATCTTTATTTCCAGCAGGTATTGAATTATTTTATTAAGGGAACTAACTACTCTAATCAACTTATGATGAGTTTTGTATGAAGGGAGTTTTCAAGTATTGCGATGGGAGAGATGATGAAAGAAGATAAAGGAGTGTCAAACGCTCAATCTTGGGGATGCCCCCATGCACCCCAAGAAATATTCAAAGGAGACTCAAGTGTATAAGCTTGGGGATGCCCCAGTGCATCCCCTTCTCTACCAACAATCATCAGGTCGTCCATCTCCATACTATATTTTTATCACTTCATATGATATCTGCTATGCTTGGAGCTTCCCGCTATTTGCTTTTAAGTTTGTTTTAGTTTTTCTTGATGTTCATGACAAGTCAGAACCTAGCCTACCTTGTTTGGGAGAGAGACACACTCCATTCCACTCTAGAGCACAACATAGGTTTTCATGCTTATTCTTTTTGTGTGTTCTTCATCTTTTCGTAGCTACTGTCATGCTTAGCTCTTAGCTTTCATGTTTATCTTCTTAAGAGCTTTTACTTAGGTTGATTTTGGAACTCTCTTGAGTTATCATGCTTATCTTGTTTAGAGAGTTGGCTTGTTGCACTGAGTTGTGTGTCTTGCATAAGTAGGTAACTCAGGTTGCTATTTAAATATAGTAGTAACTTGCAATAGTTTTGAGGTATTGATTTGAGTAATGTTTGGACTATTAGTGACAGGTGTCGTATTTTGGGAAATCCGTGTGTTTACGGAGATTAGCCTCCCCAAGATGAGAGTATTATTGGTGATGACGATGGCCATGATTTCCACCTCTGGGAGGTAAGTTCCTCCGTCGTAATCGCTCCATCGGAGGAAAAAAGTGCTCCTGCCCAGGTTCCGCCTCAATACGGCGACACTTCGTCCCGAAAGTCCTCTCCTTAATTCTTTTGGTCGAAGGATAATATATACCAGAAGATGGGCGCCAGAGGAGGGCCAGGTGGCCCACTAGACATCAGGCCGTGCTAGGGGTCCTTGGCACGCCCTTGTGTCTAGTGGCTGCCTGATATGTCCCAAACGTATCTATAATTTCTGCTTGTTCCATGATCTTTTGGGTGACATTGTTACATGTTTTGCTACACTTTTATATCATTTTACACATATTTGGACTAACCTTCTAACTCAGTGCACGCAGTGCCAGTTTCTGTCTGCTAATGTCTTTTTTTGTAGGGGCTTTTACCCAATTTTCCAAAGCCCGAAAATATCCAGAAAAATATATAAGAATATCACCGAAACAGAAGCTTCAGGATCACCGAAGGAGGGCTAGAGGGGGCCAAGGGGCCTCCCAGGCAGCCTGCTGGCGCGGCCAGACCCCAGACTGCGCCAGGAGGTCGCCTGGGTGGGCCCCACCTCCTTCGGTGCCCTCCTTTGGCCTATATTCAGTGTTCCATGAGGAAACCCTCGCAGACTTTCTGGAATCCCGAATTTCTCCATTGTTCCGCCCCCGCAGCGCTTTCGAGATCGGGAGCGTGAGGTGACCTCTTCCCGGCACCCTGCCGGGGGGAGGATTGACCTCCGGGAGCTTCTCCACCACCATGGATGCCTCCCGGATGTGCCGTGAGTAGTTCCCCTTGGACCATGAGTCCATGACTAGTGGCTATGTGATGTCTTCTCTCCAATCTTGTGCTTCAGTGGTTAGTCCTTTTGAGTTGCCCTACATGATGAAGGCATCTATGTAATTCTCTTGCTATTGCTATGCGCGGTTTGTTGGGATCCGATGGATTATGAGATTATGTTTAGATTGTTATGAGTTATATATTTGATTATCCTTTTATATTATGTTCCTTAGTGATTCATGCATGTTCTCCGTTGCTTTATATTGCTTTGGCCAAGTAGTAGATCGTGTCTCCAAGAGGGAGTGTTATGCATGATTGTCGGTTCGGGCCCCTCGATGTCTAGCTTGAGTGACAGAAACACGAGACTAGGGGATGTGCTTGTTGCCACCAGGGAGAAAACAACGGTGCTTGTGACCAAGGTTGCAAGGATTGTTTACCTTACGCATAGTTCGTTAATGTAGTTGTCCGTTGCTTTGAGTTTACACTTTGGGTGGGGCTCGCAACTTAATACCGGAGAGATGTTCTGGATAGATATCTCAAGGTGGATCATTAGTAAGTAGATGCTGATGAATAAACAGTCTACTTGTCTTGGCGCATTCCCATTACTATTGAACCTCTAACTATCAAATAGCATAATTAGCATTGCGGTGCGATCATAATTCTGTCAATTGCCCAACTGTGATTTGTTTATCCTAGCATAGTTATTAACATCTTTTGGGAGAGACACATCACTAGTGAACGTCATGTGACTCCGGTCCATATCACCATCATTGCTTACACCTCCATCATTTACCGCTTTCATTTACTTTTCTGTTGCAATCACTATTACCTTCCCGCTTGTGTTTTGATCCTTTGCAAACTACAAAGCCGGAGAGATTGACAACCTCTTTGTACTCATTGGGAGCAAAGTTATTTGTTGTGTGTGCAGGTCCACGCCTTCTGCTAGTGCCAGGGTGGAAGACACCTACTTGTTGAGCCTAGGAGTCCTCCTAGTTTGATAAACCTTAGAGTCTTCGTGTAAGGGAAATTTGCTGCTGACTACATCTCCACCTTCCACTTGGGGTCCAACAAGGGGCGAGAAGCATATACATCACCTCGTCATCACCTCCTGGTGAACCCCCTCTCGCACTTCTTCGTTCCAGTATTTTTATATATTATAAAATAAATCCCCGTCAATTTCTAGCTCAATTGGAGGTGTCCAGAATAGGTATTTCTGACATACCTTTTTCAGTTCCAGAATTCCATCTGTCGGTATTCCCCCATTTGATGTTGACCTTGCCTATTATGAGAGAAAAGTCATTAGAATTACTCCACCAAGTGGCTAAAAGCATACAACACTATGAATAACAGTAATAAAACATGATGCAAAATGGACGTATTAATAAGAAAACTAAACTTTACTATAGGTACTGTTGAAAACCTATTCCATTTTTGTTTTTGCATTATACCTACTATATTCTAACCTGACCATGGCTTATGCCCCCCGGTATTGTTGGAAATATGCCCTAGAGGCAATAATAATATAGCTATTATTATATTTCTTGTTTCAAGATAATAGTTTATTATCCATGCTATAATTGTATTAAATGGGAGCATAAATGCATGTGTGGATATATTGACAAAATTATGTCCCTAGTGAGCCTCTAGTTGACTAGCCTGTTGGTCAAGGATGTCTAAGGTTTCCTAGCCATAGACAAGTGTTGTCACTTGATGACAAGATCACATCATTAGGAGAATGATGTGATGGACAAATACCCAAACTATAAACGTAGCATATGATCGTGTCATTTTGTTGCTATTGTTTTCTGCATGTCAAGTATACATTCCTGTGACCATGAGATCATGTAACTCACTGACACTGGAGGAATGTCTTGTGTGTATCAAACGTCGCAACATTACTAGGTGACTATAAAGGTACACTACAAGCATCTCCGAAGGTGTCCATTGAGTTAGCATGGATCAAGACTGGGATTTGTCACTCCATATGACGAGGTATCTCGGGGCCCACTCGGTAATACAACATCACAAACAAGCCTTGCAAGCAATGTGACTAAAGAGTTAGCCACATGATCTTGTATTACGAAACAAGTAAAGAGACTTGCCGATAACGAGATTGAAATAGGTATGGTGATACCAACGATCGAATCTCGGGCAAGTAATCTACTAAAGGACAAAGGGAATGATGTACGTGATTGTGTGAATCCTTGAGATAGAGGTTCAACTGATAAGATCTTCATAGAATATGTAGGATCCAATATGAACATCCAGTCCCCGCTATTGGATATTGACCGGAGAGTGTCTCGGTCATGTCTACATAGTTCTCGAACCCGCAGGGTCCGCACACTTAAGTTTCGGTGATGTTTTCGGTATAGTTGAATTATTGATGTTGGTAACTGAATGTTGCTCCGAGTCCCAGATGAGATCCAGGACGTCACGAGTGTCTCCGGAATGGTCTAGAAACAAAGATTGATATATAGGATTGTTGCATTTGGCTTCTGAAAAGATTTAGGGCATTACCGAGAGTGACGAATGGGTTCTGGGGTTTTACCGGGAGGGGCCACCCACCCAGGAGAGAACCAAATAGGCCCATGGGTGGCACACCAGCCCTTAGTGGTCTGGTGAGGCCAGCCGAATAAGGCTATTTCGGCCAAGGCAATAATAAAGAAGGAAAAAAGGAGGAGGTGGACAAGATACGAAGGAGTCCTCCACCAAACCGAATTGGAGGAGGACTCCTCCCTCCTTGCCTCAGTCGAAGGATCCTCCTTGGAGTAGGAGGCAAGCCACCACCCCTTGGTTCCTCCTATATATAGTGGCGGGTCTTAGGGTTTTTGCACCTCAAGCTTTGTGCAGCCCTCTTTCCCTCCATTACTTCGTGACCCCACGTAGCTAGATCGGTACGGCACGGCGAAGCCCTGCCGGAGTGGCTTCACCATCATCACCGCCACGTCGTCGTGCTTTCGGAGAATTCAGCTACCTCTTCGTCTCTCGTGCTGGATCAACAAGGCGGAGATCGTCATGGAGCTATATGTGTGCTGAACGCGGAGGTGCCATCCGTTCGGCGCTAGATCGGGATGGATCGCGGGACAGCGACGATTTGGATCGCGAAGACGTTCCACTACATCAACTGTGTTTCTTAATGCTTCCCGCTTAGCGATCTACAAGGGTATGTGGATCCGATCTCCCTCTCATAGATTGTGACGCCCTCGGTTTAATCGTACGCTAATCATACACGCAAATGCGTACGATCAAACACAAGGACTCACGGGAAGATATCACAACACAACTCTAGACACAAATACAAGTAATACAAGCTTCAAATTACAAGCCAGGGGCCTCGAGGGCTAGAATACAGAAGCTCGATACAGCGGAAGCAACAATATCTGAGTACAGACATAAAACATGGGGTGCCTTAGAGAAGGCTAGCACAAAAGATACAACGATCGAACGAGGCGAGGCCTCCTGCCTGGGAACCTCCTAACAACTCCTGGTCATCAGTGGCCTCCACGTAGCAGTAGGCACCGTCGGGGTAGCAATCGTCGTCGGCGGGGACCTCCATCTCCTGGGCTCCATCATCTAGTCGCAACAACGGTTCAAGGGGACAAAGGGGGAGGAAAGCAGCGGTGAGTACTCATCCAAAGTACTCGCAAGTCTTACATCAGAACTATTCTAAGTATGCATCAGTATCAAAGAAGGAAGGTGGGTATATGTGGACTGACTGCAGCAATGCAAGAAAAGAGAGAGACGACCTAGTCCTATCGAAGACTAGCATCTTCAGGGTCTTGCAGCAATAGACGAGAATAGAACATGGTAACACAATTAATAGTCATATTGTTGCAGCAATATTAAGTAAGGTCACGCCCAGAGATCCTCCCTCGACTCCCTGTGAGGAAGCAATCCCGAAGCAACTACTTCCAGTTAAGTAACAATTGTAGTTGTATAAGATGAGGGCACAACTCCAAGTCGTCCTGTAACCGTGGACACGGCTATTCGAATATTTAATTTTCATCCCTGCACGGGTGCACCACATGTCCCGACGCGCTTGATAACACTCTGGCCAAACACACTTTTCTGGGTCCTACCCGGCCTCGGAATATCGACACGTCGCAACCCCACCTAAGAATAATCACAGAGGCCAGCCCACCGGTCTAAATCCTAAGCGCAAAGGGTTCATGGGCCCAGTTCCCCTCCGCGCTCATGCACGATGCGAGGGCGGCCGACGTCAGTCCTAGCATCCCTTAATCACAAGCGTGATGCATCTCGGGACCACTCGGGCGCGCGCAACTACGTTGTTGACATCTGAAAAGCTTCGGCTGATACAACGACGCCGAGTACCCATAATTCTTCCCACGCAGACGGTTAGTGCGAAAAGGTCTCCGACCAACCTAGATCAAATACCCAAATCCATTATCATTTTAGTTAGGCCATCGACACAATCTCGCGGGAATCCACCCGTCTTAACAACTAAACACCAATGATCCCAGTAACATGGTCGAGTAATTGTGTGGTTGTAACATCGGGGGGAATCCGAGGTATCACCCTCATTGGATTCCGAACGATGTATCCGTCAAGGTGGGCTTAGAGGAATCACCCTCGGGGGTCCCACACTTGAGGGGTTGCACGACAGAGGCATCGTCGGGAATAGTGAAAGAGGATCACCCTTGATAACGACGACCGACTAGCTATACTACAGAGATATCATCAGGAGTACTTAGCGAGGTGTCACCCTCGGTACCCGATAGTATCTCTGTAGCGTCCTACAACTAAGGGGGTGTAAGTGTTGTGTCGGGTCTGGCTCGCCGATCAGGGATCGAGATTTGAAAACAAGCGGGGCAACTGGACTACGGGTTCAGAGGGGATGACTGCTCCACCTATACTAAGCGGATTTAAAGGTACAGTGCTGAAAGTAGTAGTTCATAAAAAACAGGCTATGCATCAGATATAGGAGCTAACTACAATAGTAGCAAAATACTAATGCAAGCAGTAGGAAGAAAGACATAGGCGATATAGGAATGATCAAGGGGGGTTTGCTTGCCTTGCTGCTCTGTGGCAAAGGACTGATCGGCAGGGTCGTAGATGTACCCGGCAGCAGCGTCAGTCTCGGGGTCTACTGGTAAGAAGAGGGGGGAGAAACAATAAATAATAGCAACGGTGCAACACAATGCATGACATGGCAAGATGCAGGCTAGACATGAACTAACGCAGCAACATCCGTCATAGACGGATCGGAAGAATATCTGACGATATTTTCCGGGACTGTGGCTACTACCGGTCAGCCGGAAAACGATGGAAACGTTCCACGTTTGCTATGCTAGAGACGCGTGACACACGAATGGACCGTGTATTCGGGTTCGTCTCGTTCTGCTCATCAACTTTCATGTTGAAAATATTTTGATCTGACTTACGGATTATTTTATATCAATTTCTAAAGTTTTATTAATTATTTAGGAATTAAAAACAGATATAAATAATTTAATGAAAAGCAATTATGACATCAGCATGATGTCACGCTCACATCAATAGTTGACTGGTCAACTGACCAGTGGGTCCCAAGCGTCATAGACACAAGTTTTTAAAAAGGTTTAATATTAATTATTCAGATTAATTTAGTGAGGGACCCACGTGGCATTCTCTAATTATTCTAATTAACAAATTATCTTATATATCTATTTAACTAATTCATTAACTAATTAATCAATTATTACATCTAATTATTTATTTATTTAATAAAAACATATATCTTTATTTTTATATTTCTATTTACATTTTTATGTTTTTTGGAGGGACCCCACGTGTCATTTGGAGGGAGTGGTGGGGCCCATACGTCATTGGGGCAACGAGAGTTACATATTCTATGCTACACGCACACACATCGTGTACATGTAATTATATCATATATGAAGATATATATACATACACACATGCATATCTCTATTCATCTGCACAAACATACACTTTTACACACATGGATACATTGCATACATATATATATATATATATATATATATATATATATATTCTTACACACACACACACATATTTTTGGTTTCCCTTTCTTTTACAACACACAATTAACAGGGGCGTCGCCGGATCAAATGGAGAAGGGAGACAGGGGGCTCACAGCTCCTGTAGGGAGGAGGCAATGGGCTCGGTGAAGTGCGATGGCCGACGCCGGTGGGGATGGCGCTGGTGGTGGCTGATGGGGATGAGCGCCGGGGCGGCGGAGGGCGCCGGCGTCGAGGCGGTGAAGCCCGGTGCGGCCCCAGCAAGGAACGGCCGGGGCAATACCGGCGGTTGCCGGTGGCGCAGCGCCGATGGGGCGACGGCGGGCGGACCGGCGAGGAGGGGCCTCGGTGCGAGGCCCTAGCACGGCGGGGGGGGTGCAGGGGGAGGGGCCGGCGAGATGGAGATAGTCGACCGACGAAGTTGGGGCGGCCATCGGGGAGGTGCTTGCCGGGGAGGGATTCAGCAAATGTGTGTGTGTGGGGGGGGGGGGTTCTCGTGGGGATGGGAAGGCTCGCCGGCGGTGGGGAACAGGGGCGGGAGAGAGGAGGTGGGGGTCGGCTTGGAGAGGTGGGAGGTCAGGTGGAGGCGCGAGACGTGGGGGGGGGACGGGACAAGAGGCGGCGCTGGAGGTCGGGAGCCCGCGTGAGGGCCACGGGGATCTGGGCGGGGGCTCTTGGTCGTGGGGGGAGAGAGAGCGACCGAGAGGGAGATATATCGTGAGGATAGGGGGGCTCTGGGGCTCTGGGTGGGGTTGTGGGGCTCGCGGGAAAGCGAGAGCGGGGGTGGTCGTGGGTTGGTGGGGTGTCGGTGGGGGTGTGCTGCGATCTGGGGCTAGCGGGGGTAGGGCCCGAGCGGGAGGGGTGCGCCAGTGGGGGTGCGCCGGGGGGGGGGGGGGTTGCGGCGTGACGGAAAGGTGGGAACCGCGGGGGGGGGGGGGGTTATGAGGGGATAACCCTCGTGGGTTCCTGGCGGCGCCAGGTGGGGGGAAGTGGAGGGCTGGGGGGCGATTAGGGTTTACTGGTGGGAGTGGGCCGGCCAGGCTGGGTCGAGGCCCAAGGGAGAGGGGGGGTTTGTTTCTTTTTCTTTTATTTTGTATTTTATTTTTAGTTTTATTTTACCCTTTTGCTTATTTCTTTATTTTTATATTTTTTTGCATTCTAGTTTAGAAAATACATTAACCATTATTTATCTGCTACAACTCAAACATTTTCATTTTTTTACATTTGAAAATTTTATTCGTTTGTCTTTAAATTAAATATGATAACTGCTTTGATTTTTATTAAGTCACAATCTAGCTCAGTTAAATATGACGACCTAGCATCATTAGGGTGCGGTTACTGTAGCTCAACTACCGGGGTGTCACAACTCTCCCCTACTAACAAGAATTCTCGTCCCGAGAATTAAGAGGTAGAAGGAAAAGAGCTCGGGGTATTCATCACAAAGATGATCCTCGCGTTCCCAAGTGTCCTCATCTTCAAAATGATTTGACAATTTCACTTTGAGGAACTTGGTGACTTCGCGATGAGTCTTACGTTCAGCTTGGTCAAGAATACGGACCGGATGTCCTTTATAAGAAAGGTCTTGTTGTAGCTCCAGTATATCATGATCCACTGCTCGAATATGATCCTTGAAGCAGCGTTGGAGCTTGGACACATGGAAGACATCGTGAACCTGAGAAAGGTTCGCCAACAGTTCCAATTGATAAGCCACTTTTCCTCGCTTTTCGAGAACAGTGAAAGGACCAAAGTAGCGAGGGGCTAACTTGCCCTTGATCACAAAACAGTGTGCGCCTCTCATTGGTGTGACACGAAGATATGCCTTTTCGCCAGGTTGATAGACCATATCTTGATGATGACGGTCATACTGACTCCTCTGACGAGACTGAGCAACCTTCAGATTGTCATGAATAGTGCGGACTTGATCTTCAGCACATTGGATAACATCAGGACGGAAGGGTGATCGGTCCATTGAACGGTGGCTCTGGAATTCCATACGAAGCCAAGTGTAAGGGATACTATGGAGTTAAGGATATACAGGAGAGTCAGGTTTCAATCTTGTGGAACTTTGGGTTATGGGTCCACCATGTGGGCCGATAGTAGGCATAAGGGTGACATATTATACCGTCTTGATAGTAAGACATGTCAGAGGATAGCCTGTCAGTTATGTTGGCAACAATGTCGGTACCAAGGGCGGGGGACGAATAGAACCATTTTCCTGCTCGTTGAAACGAGTCGGACCAATAGGTAAGGTTCTCGTCCACCGGTGGTTACCGGAATGTTATCCACAATAGTAACAGGGTTATACTGACAGAGTTTTATACCGAGATTTTTACCTAAGCAGGGAATTAACACTGCTTAGATAAGTTATGCCACAAGAAAGGTCAAACAAACCAATAGGAAGGAAAAATGTGTTCACACACACAGTCATTAAAATATACCATTTCCGGGGAAAACATAGAGTATGGTATACATGATAGGTCATCACGTACATAACCATTTAGACAAAGATGTAAGAAGCATCATGTGTTTTACCCATACCATACGGTTTGGATAATTGATGAGGAACAATTTAGCGTTGCGCTTCCATTGTTCCTGTTGAAATTTGAAGTACCACATTCGTGCTTCGGGATAGCATTGACATGGTCATCCGATATAGATCGGACCTTGGGCATACAAAAGGATCCATGAGGAACAACTTATGAAATAAGTCATATAGTTTCCGCATGGAAGAAGGCGAATCTTTGATATGAAAGAATTTGGAACAATAGGTCGTTCGGCCCGGTGTGCCAGACAAGACATCACCATACCGGGTTACATAAGACCAAAGTTATAATTATTGGGAAAATATTCCAACCATCATATCTGACCGAGATTCAGATCTGATTGGTTTGAGGGTACCTCAGACTCAAGATACCTCAGAAGACAAGATGAAGATGCAAGATTCTGAGGGTATGAACTTCACAAGCAATCCTTGAATCATGAGTTCGATTGTAAGACACATGAACACCATGTCAAGACATTCGTGCCCACGTGAAATTCTTATCTCAAAAGGCAACTGGCTTCTCATTTTGGGAACCATCATCGAGGATGACAAGGTCCCATGTGTAAGTATGGTTAGCTCTTATGAAGGAACTTCTTTTCCTTTGATCAAATCAGTTAGTGGCTTGGAGTGCTAAGAGAAGTTATATGAAGTGAAGATAACAAAACATCAAAATATATAACACTTCGCACATGCGTGAATGATTTGGTATTTCCCGAGGGGAAGCGAAACAAAACTTTCACATATTCACGGCGGAAAGAGTGCACGTGAACCTTAAAAAAACACTCCTTCTATCCAACATATTCTCCATGAGCTAGGCACAAGGATAATGCTTGCAAGAGCTTCATCGTGGAACATGGAGAAGTTGAGGCTGCGGCTGATGGGCTCAGTAACAATCCCTCAAGATTTTGACAGGGATGAGTTTCCAAAAATTATAAGGACAAGGACGTAGCATTTGTCAAGTCGAATGGTATAATGTCGTATGTTCAAGGGAACAACAACAATTAAACATTGGTTAAATGGTGCACTCGAAAATACGGAATGAGTAGCACTACCAATGTTGGAATGGTGAGTCAACAACCAATACTCCAAGAATGAAATAATTAGTTGTTAACCTCAAGGCAATAGGTTTGCCAGAAGTATTGGAATCACACATCAAAGTTCACTTGTTGGTATTCCAGTTTGAAACAACACGGGACCAAGAATGAATAGTGGCGGCAAGAAGTAATTCTATATCAAGAATTCTTAAGATGTGAGCAACTCTCACGGCATTCTTGACATAAAAGTTAGTAATACTTCAAGGTAGAAGATAACATAAGCTGGATAGCAAGGAACACAGGGGACAACACAAAACAAGAACAAGCTTGTGTAGGAGGTTAGGCAAGAAGGTTGTCGACGATAACACATATCATCGAGGGGCAAGGATGGTATTTCTCATCATGCATTCGGTCAATACCCTGCAAGAGCTCAGGATGCTGATGATGATCACGACACATTTGTCGAGAAGCTTCACGAAGATGTAATCGATCGGCGATGACATCAAGCAATGGAATGATGAAGCAAGATGTTGTAGGAATCACAGATAAGACTGCTAGCTTAGAATTTGAGATCGCCTATTAAGACAACCAGCATGGTGTTGAAAGATTGATGTAAGTTTAACAGCTTGGAATGACATGATCGAGTACAAACTCGTAAACAAGGAAGATTGCTAAAAATTGTTGAATCGCAATGCATACTCGATTCAGTTATCGATTTACTTGCGTGTCCAACAACTCAAACACGAGGAAACTGGAATTAAAGAAAATTATCATAGTTGATGAGGAGCTCACAAGAAGTTATATAGCTCGGTGATATCATCGAACTACAAGGAATAATACTCACAGGTAGATCAACAATAAGGTTTGGACCGATGTATTGATCTAAAGAAGACAAGTACTTTAACTTGTCTGAGAATGAAGTCAAGGTAGGACAACATGGTCGGAACCATGATTGTAAAGGACAATATCACAGATACCGGATTAACCCACAGAATGAATGATTATTGATACGAGAAGTTTCTATGGGAAGATCAACGTCATTTCCATGGGCATGAACACAAAGTTCAAGGTCGACTCCCACTTCATCAATGCATCCCCTCCCATTTACTCCTCGCCTTTGATCATTTTGTAGCTTAAAAAGATTATCTGGCAAAACACCAGAAGGGCAAGACTCGTGAAAACTCTTCGGTTTATATTGATTTAGGAAGGCATAGGTTCAACCCGTCAGGGCATCTTAGGAACATATACCGCAAACTTCAAGAGTAATTAACACATGCTTGAAGGGCATGGTTGACAAGGGCATAGGATGTAATTTATCAGATGGAGAAGACACAATTTACCAATGGCATCTTGTGTCAGGGGAAGCAATCACAAGAATTTTTTGAATGTAAAGGATGTCGTAGGATAATAACCCAGAATGAGTTTGGCAGTCCACAAAAGATCTGATGTGAGTATCGGTACTCAATCAGAGGGATATAGGATGCAATGCACCGGGTTAATAGAACATCTGAAAAATACCGATACTTAAATACCAAAGGAAGTTATGATTTCCATATTGGTGTATCAGATTCAGAGGCTCCGATCAAGTACAAACAAGTTGAAATGACTTAGATGGACAATCAATCAAAGTTGATTTGTTGAGAACCAGCTCCGTCTGGAAGGACGTTTGAGCCGGGAGATAATTTATGAGTCACAACAGATGATTTTGTGAATTCACACCAAGGTAGAATCAATAACATCAAAGGAAAATCACAAAGTATTTTAATGAATGCTGCTAGACATATAGATTTAACCATAACACAAGCAGCTGAGAAAGGTCAAAAGCAATAGGCTACTGGGGATTTCGAAAGATCGAGTAGTAATTCGAAGAACTTTCGAAAGCCATGACAACTGATGATGGACGAATCCCCCATAAGATAATTCGTTGCATATCGTAAACAAGAGCAATTGGAGAGAAAAGCATGAGAGACATTTGCATGCAGTCATCCATAGTGGTTGACGGAGGAAGGGAAATCGCAAGAGCAATGGGCACAAGTTCTCGACAGAGAGCATCGGAGAGTATCCGCAATTCTTCTGACGGATAAAGCCATCGTCTGTAATACGGGGCTCTCCGAAAGAAAGTATTTACGAGAACCTAATGTTAGAGTTAGTAAAATCTTTATCCCAAATGAGAATAGAGAGTAGAGCCCAGAGTATAGGAAAGGAGTAAAAGATACTAATACCACCCAATTGAGATGTGGGCCCGTAAGCCACAACATCAGGGTTAGTAAAGTTTTTCAAACACTACACTCAACTTCGGCCAAGGAGTTGGAAAGGGGGCTACCTACAGGCAGTCAGCTCTGATACCAACTTGTGACGCCCTCGGTTTAATCGTACGCTAATCATACATGCAAATGCGTACGATCAAACCCAAGGACTCACGGGAAGATATCACAACACAACTCTAGACACAAATACAAGTAATACAAGCTTCATATTACAAGCCAGGGGCCTCCAGGGCTAGAATACAGAAGCTCAATAAACACACGATTCAGTGGAGGCAACAATATCTGAGTACATACATAAAACATGGGGTGCCTTAGAGAAGGCTAGCACAAAAGATACAACGATCGAACGAGGCGAGGCCTCCTGCCTGGGAACCTCCTAACTACTCCTGGTCATTAGCGGCCTCAACATAGCAGTAGGCACCGTCGGGGTAGCAGTCGTCGTCGGCGGGGACCTCCATCTCCTGGGCTCCATCATCTTGTCGCAACAACGGATCAAGGGGACAAATGGGGAGCAAAGCAGCGGTGAGTACTCATCCAAAGTACTCGCAAGTCTTACATCAGAACTATTCTAAGTATGCATCAGTATCAAAGAAGGAAGGTGGTTATATGTGGATTGACTGCAGCAATGCGAGAAAAGAGAGAGAAGGCCTAGTCCTATCAAAGACTAGCATCTTCAGGGTCTTGTAGCAATAGACGAGAATAGAGCAGGGTAACACAATTAATAGTCATATTGTTGCAGCAATATTAAGTGAGGTCACGCCCAGAGATCCTCCCTCGACTCCCTGCGAGGAAGCAATCCCGAGGCAACTACTTCCAGTTAAGTAACAATTGTAGTTGTATAATATCACGGCACAACTCCAAGTGGTCCTCTAACCGTGGACACGGCTATTCGAATAGTTAATTTTCATCCCTGCAGGGGTGCACCACATGTCTCGATGCGCTCAATAACACTCTGGCCGGACACACTTTTCTGGGTCCTGCCCGGCCTCGGAATATCGACACGTCGCAGCCCCACCTAAGACTAATCAGAGAGGCCAGCCCGCCGGTCTAAATCCTAAGCGCAAAGGGTTCATGGGCCCAGTTCCCCTCCGTGCTCCTCCATGATGCGAGGGCGGCCGACGTTAGTCCTAGCATCCCTTAATCACAAGCGCGATGCATCTCGGGACCCCTCGGGCGCGCGCCACTATGTTGCTGACATCTGAAAAGCTTTGGCTGATACCGCGACGCCGAGTACCCATAATTCTTCCCAGGCAGACGGTTGATACGTCCATTTTGCATCATGTTTTCATGTTGATATTTATCGCTTCTTTGGTTGTTATTTCACTTCACGGTACTATTCTTATGCCTTTTCTCTCTTATTTTGCAAGGTTTACATGAAGAGGGAGAATACCGGCAACTGGAATTCTGGCCTGAAAGTGGAGCAAAGTTGAGATGCCTATTCTGCGCAACTCCAAACGCCGTGAAAATCAACGGAGATTTTTTCCCAATATATAAAAAATAATGGGCCGAAGAAGTGCCAGAGGGGCACCAGGGGGTGCCCACAAGCCTGCACGGCGCGGCCACCCCCCAGGCCGCTCCATGGGGGCTTGTCGGCAGCCCAGTGGCCCACTTGCTCCCCTCTTTTTCTATATGGAGGGTTTTGTCCTTGAAAAAATCAGGAGGGAGTTTTTTCGTGGTTTCCCCGCCCCCACGAGGCGGAACTTGAGCAGCACCAATCTAGAGCTCCGGCAGGACGATTCTGCCGGGGAAACTTCCCTCCCGGAGGGGGAAATCGTCGCCATCGTCATCACCAACACTCCTCTCACCGAGGGGGACTCGTCACCATCAACATCTTCACCAGCACTATCTCATCTCCAAAACCTAGTTCATCTCTTGTAACCAATCTCCGTCTCGCGACTCCGATTGGTACTTGTAAGGTTGCTAGTAGTGTTGATTACTCTTTGTAGTTGATGCTAGTTGGATTACTTGGTGGAAGAGTTTATGTTCAGATCCTTGATGCTACTCATTACACCTCTGATCATGATTATGATTATGCTTTGTGAGTAGTTACTTTTGTTCCTGTGGACATGGGATAAGTCATGCTAATAGTAGTCATGTGAATTTGGTATTCGTTCGGTATTTTGATATGTTGTATGTTGTTTTTCCTCTAGTGGTGTTATGTGAACGTCGACTACATAACACTTCACCATTATTTGGGCCTAGAGGAAGGCATTGGGAAGTAGTAAGTAGATGATGGGTTGCTAGACTGACAGAAGCTTAAACCATAGTTTATGTGTTACTTCGTAAGGGGCTGATTTGGATCCCCTAGTTTAATGCTATGGTTAGACTTTGTCTTAATTCTTCTTTCGTAGTTGCAGATACTTGCGAGAGGGGTTAATCATAAGTGGGATGCTTGTCCAAGTAAGGGCAGTACCCAAGCGCCGGTCCACCCACATATCAAACTATCAAAGTAACGAACGCGAATCATATGAACATGACGAAAACTAGCGTGACAGAAATTCCCGTGTGTCCTCGGGAGTGTTTTTCCTCCTATAAGACTTTGTCCAGGCTTGTCCCTTGCTACAAAAGGAATTGGGCCACTTTGCTGCACCGTTGCTACTTTTGTTACCTGTTGCTTGCTACGAATCATCTCACCACACAATCACTTGTTACCTACAATTTCAGTGCTTGCAGATTTTTCCTTGCTGAAAACCACTTGTCAGATCCTTTTGCTCCTCGTTGGGTTCGACACTCTTACTTATCGAAAGGACTACAATTGATCCCCTATACTTGTGGGTCATCAAGACTCTTTTCTGGCATCGTTGCCGGGGAGTGAAGCGCCTTTGGTAAATGGAACTTGGTAAGGAAACATTCATATAGTGTGCTGAAATTTATTGTCACTTGTCACTATGGATACTAATTCTTTGAGGGGCTTGTTCGGGGTATCTTCACCTTGAACGGAAGCACAAAGAGTTTCTCCTCAACCTGTTGCACCTACTGAAAGTATTTGCTTTGAATTTCCTTCGGGTATGCTTGAGAAACTGCTGGCTAATCCTTTTACACGAGATGGAACATCACATCCAGACTTGCATCTGATCTATGTAGATGAAGTTTGTGGTTTATTTAAGCTTGCAGGTGTGCCCGAGGATGAGTTCAAGAAGGCCTTTCCTTTATCTTTGAAGGATAAGGCGTTGACATGGTATAGGCTATGTGATGATACTGGATCATGGGACTATAATCGGCTGAAATTGGAATTTCATCAAAAGTTTTATCCTACGCATTTAGTACATCGTGATCGGAATTATATTTATAATTTTTGGCCTCGTGACAGAGAAAGCATCGCACAAGCTTGGGGGAGGCTTAAATCAATGCTATATTCATGCCCCAATCATGAGCTCTCGAGAGAAATTATCATTCAGAACTTCTATGCTCGACTTTCTCATGATGATCGCACCAGGCTTGACCCTTCTTGTACCGGTTCTTTTATTGGAGAGAATTAAACGCAACTCTGAAGATTGGGAGCTTGAAGAAGGTAAGGAGTCATGTATGAATTTCACTTTTGATTGCGTTAAATCTTTTGTTGAGACAAATACTTTTTGTGACTTTAGCGCTAAGTATGGACTTGACTTTGAGATAGTAGCTTCATTGTGTGAATCTTTTGCTGCTCATATTGATCTCCCCAAAGAGAAGTGGTTTAAATTTCATCCTCCTTTAGAAGTCAATGTAGTCAAACCCACTCCAGTTGAACAGAAAGTCATTGCCTATAATGATCCTGTGGTACCCAGTGCTTACATTGAGAAACCACCTTTCCCTGTTAGGATAAAGGATCATTCTAAAGCTTCATCTGTGATACGTAGAGGCTATATTAGAACACCTACACCCCCTGAGCAAATTAGAGTTGAACCTAGCATTGCTATTATCAAAGATCTTCTGTCTGAAGAAGTTGAGGGACATAATATTCACTTTTGTGAAGATGCTGCTAGAATTGCTAGACCTCACGTTAGAGACAAACATAGGCCTGTTGTTGGCATGCATGTGGTTTCTGTTAAGATAGGAGATCATTGTTATCATGGCTTATGTGACTTGGGTGCTAGTGTTAGTGCAATACCTCAATCCTTATACGATGAAGTCAAAGATGAGATTGCACCTGTTGAGATAGAACCTATATATGTCACTATTCAGCTTGCCAATAGAGATACTATCTGCCCTGTGGGAATTGTTAGGGATGTCGAAGTCTTGTGTGGTAAAATGAAGTATCCTGCTGATTTCCTCGTTTCTGCTACCGCTCAAGATAGCTTTTGTCCCATCATATTTGGTAGACCTTTTCTCAATACCGTCAATGCTCATATTGACTGTGAGAAGCAAACTGTCACTGTTGGCTTTGAAGGTGTGTCACATGAGTTCAATTTTTCTAAGTTTGGTAGACAACCTCATGAAAAGGAGTTGCCTTGTAGGGACAAAACTATTGCCTTAGCCTCTATTGCCGTGCCTCCTACTGATCCCTTGGAGCAATACTTGCTTGAGCATGAAAATGATATGCATATGGATGAAAGGGCTGAAATAGATAGAGTTGTCTTAGAACAATATCCTATCCTTAAGAATAACTTGCCTGTTGAACTGCTTGGGGATCCACCTCCACCAAAGGGTGATCCTGTGTTCGAGCTTAAACAGTTGCCTGATACTCTTAAGTATGCCTATCTTGATGAAAAGGTGATATATCCTGTCATTATTAGTGCTAGCCTCTCGGAGCATGAAGAAAAGAAGTTACTAAAAACTCTGAGGAAGCACCGTGCTACTATAGGATATACTCTTGATGATCTTAAGGGCAGTAGTCCTACTCTATGCGATCACAAGATCAAAACTGATCCTGATTACAAACCAGTTGTTGATCATCAAAGGAGATTGAATCCTAAGATGAAAGAAGTAGTAAGAAAAGAAATACTAAAGCTCCTGGAAGAGGGTATTATCTATCATGTTGCTCATAGTGATTGGGTGAGTGCGGTGCATTGCGTTCCTAAGAAGGGATGCATCACCGTTCTCCCTAATGATAAGGATGAGTTGATCCCACAGAGGATTATTACTGGCTATAGGATGGTGATTGATTTTAGGAAGTTGAATAAGGCCACTAGGAAAGATCATTACCCTCTGCCATTTATCGACCAAATGCTAGAAAGATTATCCAAACACACACACTTCTGCTTTCTAGACGGTTATTCTGGTTTCTCCCAAATATCAGTTGCACAATCTGATTAGGAGAAAACCACTTTCACCTGCCCTTTCGGTACCTTTGCTTATAGATGTATGCCTTTTGGCTTGTGTAATGCACCTGCCACCTTTCAAAGATGTATGATGGCTATATTCTCTGACTTTTGTGAAAAGATTGTCGAGGTTTTCATGGATGACTTCTCCGTTTACGGGTCTTCCTTTGATGATTGCCTCAACAACCTTGATCGAGTCTTACAGAGATGTAAAGACACCAACCTTGTCTTGAATTGGGAGAAGTGCCACTTTTTGGCTAATGAAGGCATCGTCTTAGGACATAAAATTTCTGAAAGAGGTATTGAAGTCCATAAGGCTAAGGTTGATGCAATCGAGAAAATGCCATACCCCATAGATATCAAAGGTATAAGAAGTTTCCTTGGTCATGCTGGTTTCTATAGAAGGTTCATTAAAGACTTCTCTAAGATTTCTAGGCCTCTTACCAATCTCTTGCAAAAGGATATTGCTTTTGTCTTTGATGATGATTGTGAGGAAGCCTTCGAAATACTTAAGAGGGCTTTGATAACGGCACCTATTGTTCAACCACTCGATTGGAACTTGCCTTTTGAGATCATATGTGACGCTAGTGATTATGTTGTTGGTGTTGTTCTTGGGCAAAGAGTTGATAAGAAGTTGAATGTTATTCACTACGCTAGTAAAACTCTAGACAGTGCCCAGAGAAACTATGCCACTACGGAGAAGGAATTTTTAGCAGTCGTGTTTGCATGTGAAAAGTTCGGGTCTTACATAGTTGATTCCAAAGTTACTATTCACACTGATCATGCTGCTATTAAGTACCTCATGGAGTAGAAAGACGCTAAACCTAGACTTATCAGATGGGTTCTTTTGCTACAAGAATTTGATCTCCACGTTGTTGATGGAAAGGGTGCTGATAACCCAATAACGGATAACTTGTCTAGGTTGGGGAACGATCTTGATGACCCACAACCTATTGATGATAGCTTTCCCGATGAGCAACTGAATGTCATCAATGCTTCACATAGTGCACCGTTGTATGCTGATTATGCAAACTATATCGTTGCCAAATACATACCACCTAATTTCACGTACCAGCAAAAGAAGAAATTCTTCTTTGACTTGAGACATTACTTTTGGGATGATCCTCACCTTTATAAGGAAGGAGTAGATGGTGTTATTAGACGTTGTGTACATGAACATGAATAGGGACAGATCCTACAGAAGTGTCATTCCTAGCCTACGGAGGACACCATGCAGGAGATAGAACGGCACACAAGGTATTGCAATCAGGTTTCTATTGGCCCACTCTCTTCAAGGATGCCCGTAAGTTTGTCTTGTCTTGTGACGAATGTCAAAGAATAGGTAATATTAGCAAACGTCAGGAAATGCCTATGAACTATTCACTCGTCATTGAACCATTTGATGTTTGGGGCTTTGATTATATGGGACCTCTTCCAAAATCCAATGGGTATACTCACATCTTAGTTGCTGTTGATTACATCACTAAGTGGGTAGAAGCTATCCCCACCAGTAGTGCTGATCACAACACCTCTATCAAGATGCTGAAAGAAGTTATCTTCCCTAGGTTTGGAGTCCCTAGATATCTGATGACCGACGGTGGTTCACACTTCATTCATGGTGCTTTCCGTAAAACACTTGCTAAGTACGATGTCAACCATAGAATTGCGTCTCCCTACCGCCCTCAGTCCTATGGTCAAGTAGTGCTAAGTAACAGAGAGATTAAACTAATTATGCAAAAGACTGTCAACAGGTCTAGAAAGAATTGGTCTAAGAAGCTCGATGATGCATTGTGGGCTTATAGAACTGCCTATAAGAATCCCATGGGCATGTCTCCGTACAAAATGGTGTACGGTAAAGCATGTCATCTACCTCTTGAGCTAGAGCATAAAGCTTATTAGGCAATCAAAGAGCTCAACTTTGATTTCAAACTTGCCGGTGAGAAGAGGTTATTTGACATTAGCTCGCTTGATGAGTGGAGAACTCAGGCATATGAGAATGCCAATCTGTTCAAAGAGAAGGTTAAGAGGTGGCATGATAAGAGGATACAAAAGCGTGAGTTCAATGTAGGTGATTATGTCTTGCTATATAACTCTCGTTTAAGATTCTTTGCATGCAAGCTTCTCTCTAAGTGGGAAGGTCCCTATGTTGTTGAGGAAGTATAACTCCGGTGCTATCAAGATCAACAACATGGAAGGTAATTGTCCGAGAGTGGTAAGTGGGCAGAGAATCAAGCATTATATCTCAGGTACTCCCATAAATGTTGAAAGCAATATCATCAATACCATAACTCCCGAAGAATACCATAACTCTGGAAGAATACCTAAGGGACATTTATCAGCCTGTTTCAGACTCCGAAAATGAAGAGGTATGAGATTCGGTAAGAAACTAGAGTCCAAAACTTTTCCAATAGGAATTTTTCTCCGTTTTGGAATATTTGAAAAAAATACAAAAATTGAAGTAGTCCGGAAAGTGCGCGAGGAGGCGACAAGCCTGCACGGCGTGGGCCCACCCCCTGGCCACGCCGTGAGGGCTTGTGGCCACCTCGTGTGCCTCCCGGACTCCGTTTTTGTGCAGGGTACTCCTATTGGTCTGGAAAAAATCGTTATATATACTCCCGTTTGGTCTGACCCCTGCATCACGCAGATTTCCTCTGTTTTTCTTTTCGAGCCTGTTTTCTATCGCAGATCTAGTTCAAGATGTCTTCTCAGGATTCAGAGGGGGAGAGCTATGTGGCAGATTACCTTGCTAACCCCAAGGTCTATGGGGACTATGATCCCAAGGGGAAGGAACAAACGAGTTCCGATGAAGAGGAGGCTCCTCTACCTCAACCTGGACGCACTCATGTGGAGTTCAAGAAGTCGAGCCTCCCTGACTCAAGGAACAAACCTAAGACCTTGTTTACCCCTTCTCGTTTCTTGCAGGAGATTAAGCAGGAATTGTGCCAAAGGGTGTTGAACCTTGAGGAGGAAAATGATGATCTGAGAGAGCATAATTTTATGCTCAAGTGGAAACTAGACAAGCTCAAGACCTCTGCAACAACTCCTCCACCACCACCAAAGGAAGACATCTGAGCATTGGTATGGGCAATCCCCTTGGCTTTTGCCAAGCTTGGGGGAGTTGCCCCGGTATCATATCGCCATCACATCTTTTGCCTTTACCTTTGTTTTTAGTTTTCCTTTTCAGTTTTCTTTTTCTCTTGTAGCTTAAAAGCCTTAGTGTTTTAGTCTTGAGTTTTGCTTTGTGTCACCCCCGATGTATTCTTGCTCGTGAGCCATGTAATAAAGAGTGTCTTAGTTGAAGGGCTTTTCCTGTTGCCATGATCAAAAGAGTGAGAATAGAACAAAAGCATGAAAAGATCATGTAATGATCTTATGGGAAGTGATGGCTTCACATATAAAAAGAATGAGGATTGAAACTTGTTGAGGGTAGGGAAACGTAGACCTAGGTCATTGTTGCAATTAATAGGAAGTGATAAGGAAGGAGAGGTTCACATATAAACATATCATCTCTGACACCATCTATGATTGTGAACACTCACTAAACTATTGCATGCCTAGAAGTAGATGTTGGACAAGGAAGACAACGTAATGGATTGTGTTTCCTTGGCTCTGAACAATGTTATATGATTACAGATCCCTTAGCATGTGACGATTTCTTCCACCTCATATTAGCCAAAACTCCCGCACTAAGTAGAGATACTACTTGTTCATCCATAAACCTTCAAACCAGTTTTGCCATGTGAGTCCACCATACCTACCTATGGATTGAATAATATCCCTCAAGTAAGTTGTCATCGGTGCAAGCAATAAAAATTTCTCTCTAATATGTATGATCTATTAGTGTGTGGAAAATAAGCTTTATACGAACCTGTGATGAGGAAGACATAAAAGCGACAGACTGCATAATAAAGTTCTTTATCACAGGGGGCAAGAGAAAGTGGCGTTCCTCCGCACTAAGAGGACACACATCCAAACCTCAAAAGCGCATGACAACCTATGCTTCCCTCTACGAAGGGCCTATCCTGTACCTTTACTTTTTTGCCCTTAAAAGAGTCATGGTGATCTTCACCAATTCCTTATTCCGCCTTTATCTTGGCTACCGTCACATGCTTGGGAAAGATCTATATTCATATGTCAACTTGGAGGTAGGCATTCATGAATTATTATTGTTGACATTACCCTTGATGTAAGAAGTTGGGAGGCAAAACTATAAGCCCCTATCTTTCTCTGTTTCTAGCTGAAACTTTGATCTCATGAGTACCACGTTAGTTGTAGCAATTGTAGAGAACGAAAGAATGATTGAGTATGTGGATTTGCTTTAAAAGCTCTTATTTGACTCTTTCTGATGTTGTGATAAATTGCAATTGCTTCAATGACTAAAGGCTATCGGTTTTTACTTCTCGGTAAGGTTCTTGATCCATGCTTTACTTTGTGAAGGAATTATCACTTTAGCATGAGAGATTATATGTTGGTATTGCTGTTCTGATCTTGATCATGATGCATGCATGTTCGTATCTTGTTTTGTTGACACCTCTCTCCCTAAACATGTGGACATATTTATTGAGCTCGGCTTTCGCTTGAGGACAAGTGAGGTCTAACCTTGGGGGAGTTGATACGTCCATTTTGCATCATGTTTTCATGTTGATATTTATCGCTTCTTTGGCTGTTATTTCAGTTCACGGTGCTATTGTTATGCCCTTTCTCTCTTATTTTGCAAGGTTTACATGAAGAGGGAGAATACCGGCAACTGGAATTCTGGCCTGAAAGTGGAGCAAAGTTGAGATGCCTATTTTGCGCAACTCCAAACGCCGTGAAAATCAACAGAGATTTTTTCCCAATATATAAAAAATACTGCAGGGCCACCAGGGGGTGCCCACAAGCCTGCACGGCGCGGCCACCCCCCCCCAGGCCGCGCCATGGGGGCTTGTGGGCAGCCCACTGGCCCACTTGCTCCCCTCTTTTGCAATATGGAGGGTTTCATCCAGGAAAAAATCAGGAGGGAGCTTTTTCGTGGTTTCGCCGCCGCCACGAGGCGGAACTTGAGCAGAACCAATCTAGAGCTCCCGCAGGACGATCCTGCCGGGGAAACTTCCCTCCCGGAGGGGGAAATCATGGCCATCGTCATCACCAACACTCCTATCATCGGAGGGGACTCGTCACTATCAACATCTTCATTAGCACCATCTCATCTCCAAACCCTAGTTCATCTCTTGTGACCAATATCCGTCTCGCGACTCCGATTGGTACTTGTAAGGTTGCTAGTAGTGTTGATTACTCTTTGTAGTTGACGCTAGTTGGATTACTTGGTGGAAGAGTTTATGTTCAGATCCTTGATGCTACTTATTACACCTCTGATCATGATTATGATTATGCTTTATGAGTAGTTACTTTTGTTCCTGAGGACATGGGATAAGTCATGCTAATAGTAGTCATGTGAATTTGGTATTCGTTTGGTATTTTGATATGTTGTATGTTGTTTTTCCTCTAGTGGTGTTCTGTGAACGTCGACTACATAACCTTCTCCATTATTTGGGCCTAGAGGAAGGCATTGGGAAGTAGTAAGTAGATGATGGGTTGCTAGAGTGACAGAAGCTTAAACCCTAGTTTATGCGTTACTTCGTAAGGAGCTGATTTGGATCCACTAGTTTAATGCTATGGTTAGACTTTGTCTTAATTCTTCTTTTGTACTTGCGGATTCTTGCGAGAGGGGTTAATCATAAGTGGGATGCTTGTCCAAGTAAGGGCAGTACCCAAGCGCCGGTCCACCCACATATCAAACTATCAAAGTAACGAACGCGAATCATATGAACATGATGAAAACTAGCGTGACAGAAATTCCCGTGTGTCCTCGGGAGCGTTTTTCCTCCTATAAGACTTTGTCCCGGCTTGTCCCTTGCTACAAAAGGGATTGGGCCACTTTGCGGCACCGTTGCTACTTTTGTTACTTGTTGCTTGCTACGAATCATCTCACCACACAATCACTTGTTACCGACAATTTCAGTGCTTGCAGATTTTTCCTTGCTGAAAACCACTTGTCAGATCCTTCTGCTCCTCGTTGGGTTCGACACTCTTACATATCGAAAGGACTACGATTGACCCCCTATACTTGTGGGTCATCAACAGTTAGTGTGAAAAGGTCTCCGACCAACCCATATCAAATACTCAAATCCATTATCATTTTAATTAGGCCATCGACACAATCTCACGGGAATCCACCCGTCTTAACAACTAAACACCAATGATCCCAGTAACATGGTCGAGTAATTGTGTGGTTGTAACATTGGGGGGAATCCAAGGTATCACCCTCGTTGGATTCCAAACGATGTATCCATCAAGGTGGGCTTAGAGGAATCACCCTCGGGGCTCCCACACTTGAGGGGTTGCACGGCAGAGGCATCGTCGGGAATAGTGAAAGAGGAATCACCCTCGATAACCACGAACGACTAGCTATACTACAGAGATATCATCAGGAGTACTTAGCGAGGTGCCACCCTCGGTAGCCAATAGTATCTCTGCAGCGTCGTACAACTAAGGGGGTGTAAGTGCCGTGTCGGGTCTGGCTCGCCGATCAGGGATCGAGATTTGAAAACAAGCGGGGCAACTGGACTACTGGGTCAGAGGGGATGACTGCTCCACCTATACTAAGCATATTTAAAGGTACAGTGCTGAAAGTAGCAGTTCATCAAAAATAGGCTATGCATCAGATATAGGAGCTAACTACAACAGTAGCAAAATACTAATGCAAGCAGTAGGAAGGAAGACATAGGCGATATAGGAATGATCAAGGGGGGTTTGCTTGCCTTGCTACTCTACGGCAAAGGACTGATCGGCAGGGTCGTAGATGTACCCGGCAGCAGCGTCAATCTCGGGGTCTACCGGTAAGAAGAGGGGGAAGAAACAATAAATAATAGCAACGGTGCAACACAATGCATGACATGACAAGAGGCACGCTAGATATGAGCTAACATAGCAACATCCGTCATAGGGGTCGGAAGAATATCTGATGATATTTTCCGGGTCTCTGGCTACTACCGGTCAAACGGAAAACGATGGAAATGTTCCACGTTTGCTATGCTAGAGACGCGTGACAAACGAATGGACCGTGTATCCGAGTTCGTCTCGTTCTGCCGATCAACTTTTATGTTGAAAATATTTTGATCTGACTTACGGATTATTTTATATTAATTTTTAAAGTTTTATTAATTATTTAGGAATTAAAAACAGATTTAAATAATTTAATTAAAAGCAATTATGACATCAACATGATGTCACGCTGACACCAACAGTTGACTGGTCAACTGACCAGTGGGTCCCGAGCATCATAGACACAAGTTTTTAAAAAGGTTTAATATTAATTAATGAGATTAATTTAGTGAGCGACCCACGTGGCATTCTCTAATTATTCTAATTAACTGATTATCTTATATATCTATTTAACTAATTAATCAATTATTATATCTAATTATTTTTTATTTAATAAAAACATATATATTTATTTTTATATTTCTATTTGCATTTTTATGTTTTTAGGAGGGACCCCACCTGTCATTTGGTGGGAGTGGTGGGGCCCATACGTCATTGGGTCAACGAGAGTTACATATTCTATGCTACACGCACACACATCGTGTACACGTAATTATATCATATATGCACATATATATACATACACACATGCATATCTCTATTCATCTGCACGAACATACACTTTTACACACATGGATACATTGCATACATATATATATATATATATATATATATATATATATATATATTCTTACACACACACACATTTTTGATTTCCCTTTCTTTTACAACACACAATTAACAGGGGCGCCGCCGAATCAAATGGAGAAGGGAGAGAGGGGGGCTCACAGCTCCTGTAGGGAGGAGGCAATGGGCTCGGTGAAGTGCGATGGCCGACGCCGGTGGGGATGGCGCCGATGGTGGCCGATGGGGATGAGCGCCGGGGCGGCGGAGGGCGCCGACGTCGAGGCGGTGAAGCCCGGTGCGGCCGCAGCGAGGAACGGCCGGGGCATACCGGCGGTTGCCGGCGGCGTAGCGCCGATGGGGCGACGGCCGGCGGGCCGGCGAGGAGGGGCCTCGGTGCAAGGCGCTAGCACGGCGAGGAGGTGCAGGAGGAGGGGTCGGCAAGATGGGGATAGTCGGCTGGCGGGGCTGGGGTGGCCACCGGGGAGGTGCTTGCCGGAGAGGGATTCGGCCGACGAGTGGGGTGATCTCGTGGGGATAGGAAGGCTTGCCGGCGGTGGGGAACAGGGGCATGCGAGAGGAGGTGGGGGTCATCCTACAGAGGTGGGAGGCGAGGTGGAGGTGCGAGGCGTGGGGGAGGGGAACGGGACAAGAGCCGACGCTGGAGGTCTCCAGCCGGTGGGGGTGGCCGCACGGCGAGGGGACACGGGGGAGAGGAGGGAGCCCGCGCGAGGGCGACGGGGATCTGGGCTGGGGGCTCTCGGTCGTGGGGGGAGAGAGAGCGACCAAGAGGGAGAGAGATCGAGAGGATAGGGGGCTCTGAGGCTCTCGATGGGGTGGTGGGGCTCGAGGGAGAGCGGGACCGGGGGTGGTCGTCGGTTGGTGGAGTGTCGTTGGGGGTTACGAGGGGATAACCCTCATGGGTTCCTGGCGGCGCCAAGTGGGGGGGAGTGGGGGTCTGGGGGCGATTAGGGTTTACTGGTGGGAGTGGGCCGGCCAGGCTGAGCCGAGGCCCAAGGGAGAGGGTTTTTTTTTGTATTTCATTTTCAGTTTTATTTTACCCTTTTTCTTATTTCTTTATTTTTATATTTTTGTGCATTCTAGTTTAGAAAATATATTTACCATTATTTATTTGCTACAACTCAAACATTTTTATTTTTTTACATTTGAAAATTTTATTCGCTTGTCTTTAAATTAAATATGATAACTGCTTTGATTTTTATTAAGTACAATCTAGCTTAGTTAAATATGATGACCTAGCATCATTAGGGTGCGGTTACTGTAGCTCAACTACCGGGGTGTCACATAGATGATCATCACCATGATAGGTCTTCGTGTGCGTAGGAATTTTTTTGTTTCCCAGGCAACGTTCCCCAACAGTGGCATCATGAGCTAGGTTCATGCGTAGATGATATCTTAAGTAGAACACAAAAGAGTTTGTGGGCGTTGATGTTCAATTTGCTGGCCTCCTTAGTATTTTCTTCATTCAATGACATTGTTGGATTGAAGAGGCCTGTACCAACTTTACTCGTACGCTTACGGGAGACCGGTTTCATCGACTAACATGCAACTTGTTGCATAAAGATGACTGTCGGGTGTCTGTTTCTTCAACTTTAATTGAATCGGATTTGACCGAGGCGGTCCTTGTAGAAGGTTAAATAGCAATTTGCATATCACTGTTGTGGCTTTGCGTTAGTAAGATGAGATCATACTAGATACCCATAGCAGCCACGTAAAACATGCAACAACAAATTAGAGGACGTCTAACTTGTTTTTGCAGGGTATGCTTGTGATGTGATATGGCCAAAGACATGATATGATATATTGGATGTATGATATGATCATGTTGCGATAGTTAAATATCGACTTGCACGTCGATGTTACAACAACCGACAGGAGCCATAGGGTTTTCTTTAAATTTATTTTCCGCTTGCAGATGCTCTTGCTATATCGCTAGGCAGTAGCTTTAGTAGTAACAACATAGATAGTGCGAAAACCTCGATGGCAGCAAAATGATGGAGATCATGGTGTGGCGCTGGTGACGATGGAGATCATGTTGGTGCTTTGGTGATGGAGATCAAGAAGCACAAGTTCATGGCCATATCATGTCACTTATGATTTGCATGTGATGTTAATCCTTTTACGCACCTTATTTTGCTTAGAACGATGGTAGCATTATAAGGTGATCCCTCACTAAAATTTCAAGATAAAATTGTGTTCTCCCCGATTGTGCATCGTTGAGACAGTTCATCGTTTCGAGACACCACATTATGATCCGGTGTGATAGACTCAACGTTCACATACAACATGTGCAAAACAGTTGCACACGCGGAACACTCGGGTTAAACTTGACGAGCCTAGCATGTACAGACATGGCCTCGGAACACAGGAGATCGAAAGGTCGAGCATGACTCATATAGTTGATATGATCAACATGGAGATGTTCACCACTGAAACTATGTTCAACTCACGTGATGATCGGACTTGAGTTAGTGAATTTGGATCATGCGACACTCGAATGACTAGAGGGATGTATATTTGAGTGGGAGTTTATTAGTAATATGATTAGCTAAACAAGATTGTCTTGAACATAGTCTAAGTAATCTTTGCAAAAATTTATGTTGTTGATCAATGGCTCGCGCAGTAGCAACCCTGAATTTTAATACGTTCCTAGAGAAAGCTAACCTGAAAGATGATGGAAGCAACTTTGTTGACTACGATCGAAATCTGAGGCTTATCCTCCAAGATGGCCAAAAGTAATATGTGCTTGATGCTGTTCTAGGTGATGCACCACCCGCTACGGCAAGCCAAGATGTTCTGAACGCTTGGCAAGCGCATAAGGATGATTACTCACTAGTTCAATGTGCAGTTTTGTATGGCTTAGAACCGGGACTTGAAAGACGTTTTGAACGTCATGGAGCATATGAGATGTTCCACGAGTTGAAGTTTATCTTTTAGAAGAATGCCTGGATCGAGAGGTATGATACCTCCGATAAGTTCTATGCTTGCAAAATGGAGGAGAATTCGTGTGTCAGTGAACACGTGCTCAGAACGTCTGGGTACTCTAACCGGCTAGCTGAGCTGGGGATTGAACTCCCGCAAGAAGCTATCACTGACAGAATTCTTCAGTCACTGCCACCTAGCTATAAGAGCTTCGTGTTGAACTATAACATGCAAGGGATGAATAAGTCAGTCGGTGAGTTATTTGCGATGCTGAAAGTCGCTGAGTCAGAAATCCAGAAAGAATATCAAGTGTTGATGATCAATAAGACTACTGGTTTCTAGAAAAATGGCAAAGGCAAGAAGGGTAACTCCAAGAAGAGTGGCAAAGCTATTGCCCCTCCGACGAAGAAACCCAAGGCTGGACCTAAGCCGGAAACTGAGTCCTATTATTCTAAGGGGACTGGTCACTCGAAGTGCAACTGCCCCAAGTATCTGGCCGATAAGAAGGCGGCCAACGCCAAACAAGGTATATTTGATATACATGTTATTGATGTGTACCTCACCAACTCTCGTAGTAGTGCTTGGGTATTTGATACCAGTTCTGTTGCTCACATTTGCAACTCGAAACAGGAAATGCGGAATAAATGAAGGCTGGCGAAGGATGAAGTGACGATGCGCGTGGGAAATGGTTCCAAGGTTGATGCGATCACCGTCGGCACAGTCTCACTTCAGTTACCATCGAGATTAGTGATGAACTTAAATAATTGTTATTTAGTGCCTGCGTTGAGCAGGAACATTATATCTGGATCTTGTTTATTGCAAGATGATTACTCATTCAAGTCAGAGAATAATGGTTGTTCTATTTATATGAGTAATATCTTTTATGGCCATGCACCCAGTGTGAGGGGTTTGTTCGTATTGAATCTTGATTGTGATGACACTCATGTCCATAACATTGAGACTAAAAGATGTAGAGTTAACAATGATAGCGCCACTTTCTTGTGGCACTACCGCTTAGGTCATATTGGTGTTCAGCGCATGAAGAAACTCCGTGCTGATGGACTTTTGGAGTCACTTGATTTTGAATCACTTGACACATGCGAACCATGTCTCATGAGCAAGATGACTAAGACTCCGTTCTCTAGAACAATGGAGCGTGCAAATGACTTGTTGGAGATCATACATACTGATGTGTGCGAACCGATGAGCATAGAGGCGTGTGACGGATATCATTATTTTCTCACCTTCATTGACAATTTAAGTAGGTATGGCTATATCTACTTGATGAAGCACAAGTCTGAAACATTTGAGAAGTTCAAACAATTTCAGAGTGGACTTGAAAATCATCATAGAAAGAAGATCAAGTTCCTACGATCTGATCGAGGAGGTGAATATATGAGTTACGAGTTTGGTGCTCACTTAAGACAGTGTGGAATTTTTTCACAGTTGACACCGCGTGGAACACCACATCGTAATGGTGTGTCTGAACATCGTAATCGCACTTTATTAGATATGGTGCATTCTATGATGTCTCTTACCGATTTGCCATTATCATTTTGGGGCTATGGATTGGAACAACTGCATTCGCTTTAAATAGGGCACCATCAAAATCCGTTGAGACGACACCATATGAGCTATGGTATGGCAAGAAGCCAAAGTTGTCGTTTCTTAAAGTTTGGGGATGTGATGCTTATGTCAAAAAGCTTCAGCCTGAAAAGCTGGAACCCAAAGCAGAAAAGTGTGTCTTCATAGGTTACCCAAAAGAGACAATTGGGTATACCTTCTATCTCAGATCCGAGGGCAAAGTGTTTGTAGCTAAGAACAAAGCTTTTCTTGAGAAAGAGTATCTCTCGAAAGAATTGAGTGGGAGGAAGATAGAACTTGATGAGGTTGTGGAACCTATGCTTCAACAAGATGGTGGCACAGGGCAGAAATAAATTTCTGTCGAGGCAACACCAGTTGAAGCGAAAGCTAATGATGGTGATCATGAAGCTTCAGATCAACTTAATGTTGGAGCTCACAGGTCGACAAGAGCACGTACTGCTCCTAAGTGGTACGGGAATCCTGTCTTGTCAATCATGTTGTTGGACAACAATGAGCCTGCGAATTATGGAGAAGCAATGGTGGGCCCATATTCCAACAGATGGTTAGAAGCCAATAAATCTGAGATAGGATCTATGTATGAAAACAAAGTATGGACTTTGGAAGTATTACCTGAAGGTCGAAAGGCTATTCAGAACAAATGGATCTTTAAGAAGAAGACGGACACAGACGGTAATGTGACCGTTTATAAAGCTCGACTTGTGGCAAAGGTTTTTTCACAAGTTCATGGAGTTGACTACGATGAGACATTCTCACCCGTAGCGATGCTTAAGTCCGTCTGAATCATGTTAGCAATAGCTGCATTTTTCGATTATGAAATCTGGCGGATGGATGTCAAAACGGCGTTCCTAAACGGGTTTCTTAAGGAAGAGTTGTATATGATGCAACCCGAAGGTTCTGTCGCTCCAGAGAATGCTGACAAAGTATGCAAGCTCCAACGATCCATTTATGGACTAGTGCAAGCATCTCGGAGTTGGAATCATCGCTTTGATGAGGTGATCAAGGCGTTTGGGTTTATACAAGTTTTTGGAGAAGCTTGTATTTACAAGAAAGTGAGTGGGAGCTCTATAGCGTTTCTAATATTATAAGTGGATGACATATTGCTGATTAGAAACAATGTAGAATTTTTGGAAAGCATGAAGGATTACTTGAATAAAAGTTTTTCTATGAAGGACCTAGGAGAAGCTGCTTAAATATTGGGCATAAACATCTATAGAGATAGGTCAAGGCGCCTATTAGCTCTTTCACAAAGCACATACCTTGATAAAGTTTTGAAGAAGTTCAAAATGGAACAATCCAAGAAGGGGTTCTTGCATGTGTTACAAGGTATAAAGTTGAGTAAGACTCAATGTCTAGTAACTGCAGAAGATGGAGAAAAGATGAGTGTCATCCCTTATGCCTCAACCATGGGGTCTATCATGTATGCAATGCTGTGCACAAGACTGGATGTCATCCTGGCCATAAGTATGGCAGGCAGGTTTCAAAGTGATCCAGGAATGGAACACTCGGCGACGGTCAAGAATATTCTGAATTACCAGAAAAGGACTAAGGAAATGTTCCTCGTTTATGGAGGTGACGAAGAGCTCGTCGTAAAGGGTTACGTCGATGCCATCTTTGACACTGATCCGGATGACTCTAAGTCTCAAACTGGATACATATTTATTCTTTACGGGGGTGCGGTAAGCTGGTGCAGTTCCAAGCAAAGCATTGTAGTTGATTCTACATGCGAAGCGGAGTACATAGCTGCCTCAGAGGCGGGTAAGGAGGGTGTCTGGATGAAGCAATTCATTTCAGATCTTGGAGTAGTGCCAAGTGCACTGGACCCAATCAATTTGTTCCGTGACAACACTGGTGCCATTGCTCTAGCCAAGGAACCAAGGTTTCACAAGAGGACTAGACACATAAAGCGATGCTTCAATGCCATCTGCGATTACATCAAGGAGGAGGACATAAATATTTGCAAAGTGCACATGGATCTGAATGTTGCAGATCCGCTAACTAACCCTCTTCCACGAGCAAAGCATGATCAACACCACAACTATATGGGTATTAGATTCATTACATTGTAAATAACATAGAGATGTGAAGCTAGATTATTGATTCTTGTACAAGTGGGAGACTGTTGGAAATATGCCCTAGAGGCAATAATAAAATAGTTATTATTATATTTCATGTTTCAAGATAATCGTTTATTATCCATGCTATAATTGTATTGAACGGAAACATAAATGCATGTGTGGATATATAGACAAAACTATGCCCCTAGTGAGCCTCTAGTTGACTAGCCTGTTGATCAAGGATGGTTAAGGTTCCCTAGCCATAGACAAGTGTTGTCACTTGATGACGGGATCACATCATTAGGAGAATGATGTGATGGACAAAGACCCAAACTGTAAACATAGCATATGATCGTGTCATTTTGTTGCTATTGTTTTCTGCATGTCAAGTATACATTCCTATGACCATGAGATCATGTAACTCACTAACACCGGAGGAATGCCTTGTGTGTATCAAACGTCACAACGTTACTGGGTGACTATAAAGGTACTCTACAGGCATCTCCGAAGGTGTCCGTTGAGTTAGTATGGATCAAGACTGGGATTTTTGTTGTAGTGCAATGTGACTAAAGAGTTAGCCACGAGATCTTGTATAACGGAATGAGTAAATAGACTTGTCGGTAACGAGATTCAAGTAGGTATGTCGATACCAACGATCGAATCTCGGACAAGTAACATACCAAAGGACAAAGGGAATGATGTACGGGATTGTGTGAATCCTTGACGTAGAGGTTCAACCAATAAGATCTTCCTAGAATATGTAGGATCCAATATGGACATCTAGGTCCCGCCATTGGATATTGACCGGAGAGTGTCTTGGTCATGTCTACATAGTTCTCGAACCCGCAAGGTCTGCACACTTAAGGTTCAGTGACGTTTTTGGTATAGTTGAATTATTGATGTTGGTACTCGAATGTTGTTTGGAGTCCCGGATGAGATCCAGGACGTCATGAGTGTGTCCGGAATGGTCCGCAAATGAAGATTGATATATAGGATTGTTGCATTTGGCTTCCGGAAAGATTTCGGGCATTACCGGTAAAGTACCGGGAGTGATGAATGGGTTCCGGGGTTTTACCGGGAGGGGCACCCACGCGGGAGAGAACCAAGTAGTTCCACGGGTGGCGCACCAGCCCTTAGTGGGCTGGTGAGTCCAGCCCAATGAGGCTATTTCGGCCAAGGCAATAATAATGAAGGAAAAAAAGGAGGAGGTGGACAAGATATGAAGGGGTCCTCCACCAAACAGAATTGGAGGAGGACTCCTCCCTCCTTGCCTCGGCTGAAGGCTCCTCCTTGGAGTAGGAGGCAAGCCACCACCCCTTGGTACCTCCTATATATAGTGGAGGGTTTTAGGGTTTTTGCACCTCAATCCTTTGTGCAACCCTCTCTCCCTCCACTACTTCGTGACACCTCGTAGCTAGATCAGTATGGCACGACGAAGCCCTGTTGGAGTAGCTTCACCATCATCACCGCCACGCCGTCGTGCTGCCAGATAATTCAGCTACCTAGTCGTCTCTCTTGCTGGATCAAGAAGGCGGAGATCGTCATTGAGTTGTACGTGTGCTAAACGCGGAGGTGCCATCCGTTTGGCGCTAGATCGGGACGGATCGTGGGATGGCGGCAATTTGGATCGCGAAGACGTTCCACTACATCAACCGCGTTTCTTAACGCTTCCGGCTTAGCGATTTACAAGGGTATGTGGATCTCATCCCCCCCTCGTTGATTATCATCACCATGATAGGTCTTCGTGTGCGTAGGATTTTTTTTGTATCCCATGCAACGTTCACCAACAGATATAAACCATAGAATCATTAAAATAAGCACATAACGCAAAGAAAACACAATCTGTTAAAAACAGAACAGTATGTAAAGATTCTAAATTTACTTATACTACTCTAACTCCAAAAATTCTGAAAAATTAGGACAAGGTAGGGAATTTTGTGTTAATCTTGTGTAAAAAATTCACACACTTTGGAGGTTTCTGTGATTTTTAGGATTTTCTCTACCTGACGCAAAAGGTTCTGTTTTTCAACAGGATTAAAGCAACTAACACCCCACATGATTCCAAAGGCTTTACTTGGCACAAACACTAAATAAAACACAAAAACATAATTATAACAGTACCATAATTGTCCAAAAACTCAATAACAAAAAGCAAAAGTGAAAAATAAATTTTATTCGTTGGGTTGCCTCCCAACAAGCGTCATCATTTTACGCCCCTAGCTAGGCATATAACATAGCTTTTAAGTGATGTTATCCTTAGCGATTGATCCGTAGGTTTCCCTTATCATTGATTCATATGGTAATTATAATTGTAGTTCTAGGAAAGTGTTCCATGCCTTTTCTTAGTGGAAACTGAAATTTAATATTCTTTTCTTTCATATCAATCACGGCCCCTATAGTATGCAAGAATAGTCTACCAAGAATTATTGGACAAAATGGATTGCACTCAATATCAAGAACAATAAAATATATGGGCAGATAATTCCTTTTTGCAAGAATAATAACATCATTAATTCTTCGCATAGGTGTTTTAATAGTTGAACCCGCCAAGTGCAAATTGAGAGAACATTCTTCAATATTGGTGAGACCAAGCACATCACAAAGAGATTTTGCAATTGTGGAAACACCAGCACCCAAATCACATAAAGCATAGCACTCAAAATTCTTGATTTTGATCTTAATGATAGTTTCCCATTTATCATATAATTTGCTAGGAATTGAAATCTCTAGATCTAACTTATCTTTTAAATCTTTTATCACCACATCCAAAATATGTTTAGTAAAAGATTTAGTTTGTTCATAGGCAATGGGTGAATTTATCATATATTGCAACATAGAAATACAGTCAATAAAAGAGCAGCTATCAAACTTAAAAAATTTGCAATCCAAAGTACTGGGTGCATCACTAGCAAAAGTTTTGACCTCTTCAATCCCACTTTTATCAAATTTTTCAATAAGCTTTTCAACCACCAAATCATGGGAACACCCTCTAGCTAAATTTGACACTTCTTCAATTCCCTTGTCATTAATTTTAACATTACTAAATAGGGAATTAATAGAAGAAATACCAATAATTTTAATCTCTTCATCATTTTTATGAAAGCAATCGGGAAACGCTCTTTCTAGAAATTATCTTTTAGCACTAAGCATAGTGGTTCTTTTCTTACTTTCATCTATGGAAACATAAAAAGCTTTAATTGATTCATTATTATAAACCTTAGGAAAAAAATTATTCTTGAGATTTTCTACATCACGTCAAATTATATCAATGCTTCTAGACATATCATCAATCTTATTCAACTTTTCTTCTATCGTGGTATTGAAAGCTTTTTGCGCATTGATAAATTCCTTAATATTACTCTCAAGATCAAAGGGTATCCTAGAATTATTATTATGAGAATTACCATAGGAATTGCCACAATTATTTGAAGAACTTCCAGGATACGACCTTGGATTAAAATTGTTCCTATAAGCATTATTATTAAAATTATTTCCTGAGACAAAATTCACATCTACGGGATCATTATTTTCCTTAACAAAGTAGAAAAAGGCACATCATTAGGATCAATAGCATCATGTTTACTAGAAACCAGTTTCATAAGAGCATCAACTTTTTCACTCAAATCAACAATTTCTTCAATAGAATTAACCTTTTTACTAGTAGGAGCTCTTTGAGTATGCCATTGTGAATAATTAGCCATAATATTATCAAGCAATTTAGTAGCATCATCCAAATTAATTTCCATAAAAGTACCACCCGCAGCAGAATCCAAAAGATTTCTAGAAACAAAATTCAATGCCGCATAAAACTTTTGTATGATCATACACATATACAAACATGAGTTGGGCAGTCTCTTATCATCAATTTCATCCTTTCCCAACATTGCGCAACATGCAGATGCTCAAGTTGCTTAAAATTCATAGTATTATTTCTAAGATAAATAATTTTCACGGGAAGAAAATACTTTGTGATAAAGACATCTTTGCACTTGTTCCAAGAATCGATACTATTTCGTGGAAAATATGAAAACCAAAATTTAGCATGATCGCGCAAAGAGAACGGAAATAATTTAAGCTTAACAATATCATTGTCCACATCTTTCTTCTTTTGAATATCACACAATTATAGGACAGTGTTTAGATGGGACGTGGAATCCTCATTAGGAGTACCAGAAAATTGCTCTTTCATAAAAAGATTCAACAAAGCATCATTAATATCATAAGAATCCACACTAGTGGTGGGAGGAGCAATAGGAGTGCTAATAAAATCATTGTTGTTGGTACTGAAAAAATCACAAAACTTACTGTTTCTTGAGTCATAGTGACTACGCAAGCACGAACACAAGCAATCAAAATATTCGACAAGAAAACGACAAAGGAAAGATGGCAAATAAAAAAGGCAAATATTTGTGAAGTGGGGGAGAGAAAAACGAGAGGCAAATGGCAAATAATGTAATTGCAAGGAGATGAAATTTGTGTGTAGGAACCTGATAGATCTTGAATTGATGAGAAAGACAAATACTTGTCTAAGTTACAGAAAAAGGAAAAAGCTGCTACGATGAAATTCAATGAGGACTTTGCTGCTGTTGCCACTCCTGCCACTTCTTCAGCTGCTGAGGCCTCTACTACTGCAATTCCTCAGAAGAAGACTCTACTGAAGAAACCAGAAGCTTCAACTACTGCGTTAAGAGAGAAATTTCCTCAGAGAGTTGCAATGACTGCAAAATCCTCAACTGCAAAACAGTCAGCACCTCCTCCGCAAAAGCATCTCAGTAAGATTCAATCTGAACAACCTAGTTGTCACATCCCTAACCCTTAAGCAAGATAGCATTGTGCTCATGTCTTCTTTGCATTTGCATCTAAGAAGTTTCAACAAAAACAACAAAGTGGCAAAGGAAAAACTCAAAACCCTAGCCACCATTTCAATTAAAGGAAATTTCAACTAGTTCAAAATCAATGAACCCAAAATGGCCTCAAGAAATGTTCAAACTTTCTGATAAATCATGAAAGTAAATGAGCATTGGAGAAAACTATTTTCTTGACACTTTAAGCATTTTAAATAAATGCAAAAGCTACTGGTTTCAAATTAAAAAATTGGAATCAGAAACTATAATTTTCCAAAGATGTTGAAAATCTTGGAAATGAGTGGGGATATTATAACAAATATTTCAGGAGGTCTAAAATAGTTTTTACTTTTTGTTTTGGAGGTGAATTAATTAGCAAAACAATAATTAGCAAAACAGAAAAACAAAAACAGAGAAAATGGAAAAAAACTTACCTGTCGCCCAAGCCTGGCCTGGCCCATCTCCCCGCTCGTCCCCTCCCTCGCGCCAGTAGGCAGCAGGAGGTGGCCGCCGCACCCTCCGGCGCGGCCACGCACCTGCGTGCCTGCCTGGCCGCCGCCTCGCACTGGCGACGACGGGGATAAGCTCCCCAGAGCTTCTCCTATCCATTCCCCGCCTTGGTTCTCCTCGTCCTCCCGGATCTCCTCCTCCTCCTTGCTGCCGCCATTAGAGCCGAGCTCGAGCTCGAGCTGCCCGTGCCCCTTGCCATAGGATCCCCTCCCAGAGCACGCCATTAGCTCCGCCTTGTCACCCTGATCGTCTGTGCAGAAGCCAAAGCTTCCTCGAGCCCTGCAACGCCCGCAACGCCGTTGTCTTCCACCTCCGACCGTCGGACCTCTCCCGTCGATTCGTCGCCCCCAGGCCTTCCCCGAGCCGTCTAAGCGCTGCTCTGCACTCCCCCTGAGCATGCGGTCGTTTCCCCTAAGTTTTCCCCATCGATCCCCACCTCTAGCCCTAGTTTCACCGGAGCCCGACGAGGACCGCCGCTGCCGCTCATCGCCGGTAGCCCTCCGATGATCAGCTCGTCCTTCCGAGGGCAACAGCAGCTCCAGGACGACGCGTAGATGCCGTAGCAGCTAAGAACCGAGGGTAGATCCCCCTGATTCAAAGACCCCGAGGACGCCCGAGCTTCGGCCGCCACTCCGGCTCGTCGCCGACGCCTCTTCCGGCGACCCTAGCCTCCCCAGATGGTCCTGCCAGCTCGGCCACTTCGCGAGCATGCTGTAGCTGCCAACCGCGTGCGTTTTGGTGTTGTGCAGCGCCGTCTAGGTCGCCTCCGGCGAGCCCTCCGCCGCGGGTCTGGTCGCCGGCGACCACCCTCCGGTGGGCGTCGACGTGGCCGACCATTAGCGCGTAATCGCCCTCCCCTCAGTCGCTGCCAGAGGGCCCCACGCCTGGTCAAACCCCAATTAGGGGCTGGTCAGCGCGGGATTAGTCCCACAGAGGCTGACCAGTGGGGCCCCCCTGTCAGGTTTGACCTGAACAGGTCAGCTGACCTGCTGACGTCAGCCTGATGCAATAAATGGAATTTCCAGTATAAAACTAATTCAGGAAATTGCTAAAAATTGCAAAAATCATAGAAATTAATCTGTAACTCCAATGAAAATAATTTATATATGAAAAAGTATCAGAAAAATTCAAGGATTCTGATTATGCTATTTTCAACTATGTTTGAAAAAGTTACAGAACCCTAAATTGTGAAATAAGGAATAATTCAATTCTTTTAATCATTTCATAAATGGAATTTGCAAAAATATTCAAATTTCATTATATATGCAATGATCACACACTGCCCTAATTACAAATCAGTAACATAACATGACATTCATGCATGTTAACACCAAGTTGATCTGAGCATGAGGTCGAATCAATTAAACCGGTATTCGAGAATACCCCGTTTGAATTGCTATTCGAATGTGATTCAAATCAACTCTAAACCTAATACATGTTGAAAATAATAACTTATCACCTTGCATTCTCATGCCATGCTCATGCATCATTTTGAGTGCATATGATTGTTATTGAATGTTGCCATTCTTTTCGGTAGGCTCCGCACCCCCGGATTCCACCGAATATCCGTCTGACGGATATCGTTCCTCCTCTGAGCAACAAGGCAAGCAACCCTTTTGATCATCCCAATAACTCCTATGTTCTTGCTCCTGCACCTATTTATTGCATTAGGATCAAATGCTTCAACTGCTTTTGCCACGATAGTTGGACCCACTTCCTTTGCATGACTTAACCTTGTCGCAGTAAATAGCCGAACCTTGCAACCTAGCATACCTGGTAGTTGCTTGAGCTGTGATGTGCCTTATCCTGCTATGCATGCTATGCTTAGAGTTGTGTATGGTATGTCATCTGGGAGATGAACAGAAATGTGGAATGTGTTCGGTGAGCAAAGGTTGTGTGTTGAACTTGATTTGGTAAAGGTACCGGTGAAAGGCTGTGTAGGAGTACATGGCGGGTTGTTTCATTGGAACCGTCCTTAGGAACTGAGTTCCATGTATGTAATCCAAGACTAGATACTACCACATGCTGGGCCCTGAAATATGACCCCGCTCGGCCTATTAATCGCGTAGTACTCGGTCCAGGAGTTGCAAGTAGTTTCTGGTGTTTATAGTAATGCTGGAGGTCGTGCATGGTGCTGACCTGAGAGGTGGACCGTGATGCGGTAGGCAGTGGCACGGTGTACCAAGTGGCACCCGGATGGTGGGCTTGGGAACCCTGCGCACATCGTTTGAGGCCGTGGCGGAAACCTCGGCCGGACTTCCGTACGGGTTACTCTCAGATAGGCGATAAACCTGGACTAGGTACTAGTGTGATTAACGGTCGTGGCCGACTCCCTCGCTAGGCTTCCGCTTGAAGGTTGCCGAGGTGCATGACGTGCACATGGCGATAAGTGGCGAGAGCGTGTGTGACGAAGTACACCCCTACAGGGTTATGATCTATTCGAATAGCCGCGTCCGCGGATATGGACTACTTGGAGACATATGTTGTTCATAGATAACTTCAATGGCTACTCATAAAATTGTCAAGATAAGCGTGAGTGTCGTGGCCGGCATTTCCGTATGGAGATGGAATGATTCCACGATAGTGTATTGTTGTGGTGTTAGTGGACTCGTGTGCGAGAAATCAAGTTGTCAAAACTAATTTCAAAATGCAAGTTGTCTACCCACGAGTCAAATGCTGGCTTCCCGCATGAAACCCCACAATATTCTTTGATACCTTGCATGAGTAGTTAGTTCTCCTAAAGTCTTGCTGAGTACCTTCGTACTCATGTTTGCTTAATAAATGTTGCAGAGGTTGCTAATGACCCTAAGGGAGGGTTCTTCATAGACATCGACGACGACGAGTAGCTGGTGTCCCAGCTACGATCTGGCCCTACGTCGGCTCTGTAGTATAATTAGGCCATGTGCCTTCTAGTTGCTCTGTCTGTACCCAGAAAGTTTATAACTCTTCCGCTGGCTTGTATTGTATGACTGCTATTATGGGTCGTGAGACCCTTAATGTGTAATATTATGTGTGTGGCTCTTCCGAGCCTCTTAAATAAAGGTTGTATGTTTATGGTTATGTTGTGATGCCATCGATGTATCTATACATATCGGTATGCCATGGTACGTGTGTCATACTGGATATGTATGGGGTTCGAATACCTAGTCGTGAACTTTAGTAGCACTCCTTAGCCTTGGTAGTCCGCTACTGCTCCAGACACATTGGTTGACCGGCATGTGTCCTTCTTAGCCGCTGTGTCTGTCCTCTTCGGGGAAATGTCACGCGGCGTAATGGAGTCCTTGTAGCTTGCTACGACTCATCTACGTTCGCTGATGACCGACACCTACTTTGTTGGGTCATGTATGCCTGTCCTTGTGTGGAACTGCCACTTTGGTTTATGACTAGACATGTCGATCCGGGTTCTTTGACATTGGATTGCTAGCGACACCTATCGCATACGTGAGTCAAAAGACGCAAACGTTCCCGGCTAAGGTAAGGCTACAGCCGTGGAGTTAACCGTGCGTGAGACCACAAAGAGATGCGATGTGTTACAGGCTGGATTCCTATGGCTTAGGATCGGGGTCCCGACAGCGTTGGTATCAGAGCCTGACTGACTGTAGGATTACTAAGCCAAACTGGTCGAAGTTGAGTCTAGAATTTCTTAGTTATATATAAGGGAATTGTTTGTGGAAGGGAATGTAAGACTCTTGTTCTCTTCTCAAGTTATTCTATTCTGGTCATCCTCGTCTTTTCTGCGGGAACTAAGGACTAGGTTACTCATCTTCTCCTAGGCTCGTGTTTCCGACCGGTAGCTTATAGGACTACGGGTCAAGAGATATTGGGTTCTTTTATTCCTAGGAAAAAGGAAGTAAGTTTGATGATCAGAGAGTTGAACTTGATAGTTGAGTGGTTATGCTATTCCATTTTGGGTTGTCTCAAATTTGTTTTGAGCATTTACAGCCGTTATGCTGCCCAATCTTGCATTCAGAGCTCTAATGCTTTTGCATTACTCTCTATTTACAGATGCATGGCCGTCCTTCTCGTCAGGTGGTACGTCTGACCAGGTGCATTGATGTACCGGGTCATACGGCCATGCTGGTCAGGGTGATGTCGGTGTGCGGTTACCGCTGGTAACCCGAGTACACAGTGGAGGAACAGTACTGAGACTTCAACCAGAGCCAGTACATCTGCACTGTTAGGGTATTTCCAGACTACCCTGGAGCTGAGGAGCCAATCCATTGGTCCTATGGGTTGGGGGTCACCGTTGAAATGGTAGTACAGGATGCTGCCTATTCAATGTTGACCATTATGAGAGCGAGACATGCACTGCTGCAGAATTCAGAGTTCTGCTATGTTCCGGCCTCTCAGCCTGGTGAAGAGGGATACCTCAGTGGAGTCTATTTTGATTCTTCTATGGAGGATCCACTTCTGCAGTCCACTGTTGAGATGCTAGAGAACAGAGACATGGATGCTCGTGCTCTCCGCATGGAGCTTTATGCTACCTGTGCCCGTCTGTGGACAGCTTTGACGCAGCTGGCACCGGTAGTCCAGACAGGGTATGGAGAGATGGAGATGCTGAACCCTGTTAGGACCCATCTTCCGGCTCACGTTGAGTGGCCAGCTATAGGAGGAGTCACACCTCTTCGGGGACCCCTCTTACCACCAGTCAGGGGACCAAGGCCACATCCGTGTCCTTATGGATCCCAGGGATCTCAGGCTAGAGTGTTTCCTGATCCGCAGGTTGAGCTTCCAGGTCATGGAGGTAATCTCTATGAGCTGTTCTATGCGGATGCCTGAGCTGTGAGCGGAAGGATAGTATGGTAGTAGCCGTACGTTCACAGTCCTACGTGACTTGTGAACTATGGTAGTAATGTGAAACGAATTCCGGAGGCCTAGATAAATAATGTATAGGAAGCTTGTGAGCCTCTGATGAGTAGTTCCACCATTTCAGTAGTTTGCTCTTCGGGTAAGTTTGTACTGAACTATGTAAGGGTGTGTATGAACCATGGTGTATATATAGCAGTTGCTTGTTACCATGTTGTTCGGATATTCATTTCCGCATTCCGTGTGTTCAGTACATTCTTAATCCATAGCTAGTATTGATATTATATTGGTCTAAGCTATGAGTTTGTTTGTCAGGATGGTGTTCACCAGGTTGAACCGTGCCCCTGCTCATGAGCAAGGTGAGGGTAGTCAAGCGTCGCAGGAAGACCTGCCTCACCCACCTTCTCTGGCAGAAGTGATGCTTGAGGCAGAAAGAAACAAAAGGGAGACCAACCGACTGCTAGAGCATATTGAGCAGAATACGGCTCGACAGCCTAGGAATGCTGCAGTGTCCCTCAATGACTTTGTGAAGCTGAATCCTCCAAAGTTTCATCATTCTGTCGATCCCCTCGACGCTGATGACTGGATGTGCAGCATCTCACGCAAGATTCGCTCGGCGAATGTGTCTGAGGCCGACAAGGTGACCTTCGCGACGTATTTCCTGGAAGGACCCGCCAATCTGTGGTGGGATAATTTTGAAGCTATGCGTCCTGCTGAACCAGTGGCCACCTGGGCAGACTTCAGTGCAGCTTTTCGTCTGCACCATATTCCAGAGGGCCTGATGGACAGAAAGAGAGAGGAGTTATGTGCCTTCACTCAGGGCAAGTTGTCTGTGGATGCCTATAGCCGCGAGTTCGGTAACCTCGCCCGCTATGCAACAGAGGAGGTGTCTACTAACGCCAAGAAGCAAGCAAGATTCCGTAAGGGTCTGAGCCCTGAGCTCCGTCGTGACCTGCGCCTTCATGAGTGTGCAAGTTTTCAAGCCCTAGTCAACAAAGCGATCAGTGCGGAGACTGGTCATTCTGACTTCGAAGCCACAAGGAAGCACTCCCGTGACTTTGGCTCATCTTCTGGTTCCGCGTTTCCAAAACGCAGGCTGTGGGTTCCAAACAGTTCTCTGCCGCCAAGATACACTCTGAGGCCATCCTACGTGGCGCCTCAGACGAATCAGGCCAACCCTCCAGCAAAAGCTTATGGTGGTCCAGCTGGCAATGCTGCACCACGTGCCAACCAGGTGATATGCTACAAGTGTGGAGAACCAGGGCATTATTCCCGTGAGTGTCCTCAGAATGTGGGTGCCAAGCAACCCGGAAAGTCCGTCGGGCAGGCCAAGTCGGGCAAAGCTTATTATGTGAAGCCTACTCCTGCACGTGGCCGTGTGAACTATGTGTCAGCAGAAGAAGCTGCAGAGGATCCCGACGTCATGCTGGGTACGCTTCTTGTTAATCATCACCCAGCGTCTGCTCTCTTTGACACTGGGTCTTCTCATTCCTTCATTTCAGAAAGTTATGCACAGTTGCATAACATGTCATTTTGTGATATGCCAATCCCATTGGTTGTCCAAACCCCTGGTAGTAAATGGAAAACCTCTAGGATAACCTATGATAATGAAATTCTAGTAGACAGGCTAGTTTTTCTAGCCTCATTGATAGCATTGAAATCTTCGGATATTAATATCATCTTGGGCATGGACTGGATGTCAGCTCACTATGCCAAGATTGATACTCACTCTAGAAATGTCCAGCTTACCCATCCCTCGGGTGAGATAGTAAATGTCTCTACTCGAGTTGCCAAATGCCAGCTCTATTCCTTAAATGCCAACCCTCTTCCGGAACTTGAAGACATCCCGGTAGTCCGTGACTTCCCGGATGTTTTTCCAGAGGAACTGCCAGGAATTCCACCTGACAGAGATGTAGAGTTTGTGATAGATCTTGTTCCGGGAACTGTCCCAATAGCCAGAAGACCTTATAAGATGGCACCCCTAGAGCTAGCCGAACTTAAGAAGCAATTAGATGAGGCCTTGAGCAAGGGTTTCATTCGTCCTAGCTCTTCTCCTTGGGCTTGTCCCGTCCTCTTCGTCAAGAAGAAAGACGGAATGGATCGGATGGTTGTAGATTACCGACCAGTTAATCTGGTCACCATAAAGAACAAGTATCCGCTCCCCAGGATCAACGATCTGTACGATCAGCTCGCTGGATCCTCAGTCTTCTCCAAAATGGATTTGAGGTTGGGATACCATCAAATCAAGATTAAGAACGGGGACATTCCAAAAACGGCTTTTGTTACTCGTTATGGCCAATATGAGTACACCGTTATGTCCTTCGGTTTAACCAATGCCCCAGCCACCTTCTCTCGGCTGATGAATTCAATCTTCATGGAGTATTTGGATAAATTCGGCGTGGTATACCTCGATGATATTCTCATCTACTCAAAGAATGAACAAGAACATGCCGAGCATCTAAGGCTGGTATTGATGAAACTTCGAGAGCATCGCCTTTATGCCAAATTTTCAAAATGTGAATTCTGGTTACCAGAAGTGACCTATCTAGGCCACGTAATCTCTGGTAAGGGTATTGCTGTCAATCCCGAGAGAGTTCAAGCTGTCCTTGATTGGACTCAACCTGAATCGGTTAAGCAAGTTAGGAGTTTTCTTGGTCTAGCGAGCTATTGTTGCCGCTTTGTCGAGAATTTCTCCAAGGTTGCAAAGCCTCTAACTGAACTCCTCAAGAAAGATAAAAAGTTCGAGTGGACACCACAGTGTGAGCATAGTTTTCAGGAACTGGAAAGACGCCTGACTTCCGCACCTGTGTTGCTACCACCAGATTTTTCTAAGGACTTTGTTATCTATTGCGACGCCTCGCAACAAGGATTAGGTTGCATTCTCATGCAAGATCGTCATGTGATCGCATACGCATCTCGACAGTTGCGTCCACATGAGGATAATTATCCCACACATGACCTTGAGCTTGAAGCTGTGGTCCATGCACTAAAAACCTGGCGACATTACCTTTTGGGTAATCGTTGCGAAATATTCACTGATCACCAAAGTCTGAAATATATCTTCACCCAGCCGGATTTGAATCTCAGGCAAAGACGGTGGGTTGAGTTGATCTCGGATTACGACTTAGGGATAACTTACACCCCGGGGAAGGCCAATGTTATGGCCGATGCACTAAGTCGTAAATCTTATTGTAACAATTTGATGCTACAACAAGGTCAACCACATCTCCATGAGGACTTTCGGAAGTTGAATCTTCATATTGTTCCTCAAGGATTCCTTTCTACCCTGGTGGCAAAGCCTACTCTTAAGGATCAAATTATAGCTGGCCAAAAGCGTGACAAGGGTATATCACGGATCAAGGAGAATATTTTTAGCGGAAACGCTAAAGAATTTTCCATGAACGATCAAGGTGTTGTGTTCTTCCAGAATCGTTTAGTGGTTCCTAAGAACCCACATCTAAGGCAGTTAATCCTTAAGGAGGCTCATGATTCTCCTCTCACCATTCATCCCGGTAGTACTAAGATGTATCAGGACCTACGCCAGAGGTTCTGGTGGACTAGGATGAAGAGAGAAATTGCTGAGTTCGTTGCTAACTGCGACGTTTGTCGTCGAGTTAAGGCAGAACATCAAAGGCCTGCTGGCACCCTTCAACCTTTAGCAATTCCTGAATGGAAATGGGATAAAGTTAGCATGGATTTCATTACCGGATTTCCCAAGACCAAGAAAGGAAATAATGCTATCTTTGTGGTCATTGACCGTCTTTCCAAAGTGGCTCATTTTCTTCCTGTTCGTGAGAGTATAACAGCTAGCCAGCTAGCAGAGTTATATATCTCTCGAATAGTGTCTCTTCATGGTGTTCCCCTGGAAATTAACTCGGACCGTGGAAGTATTTTTACTTCTCGCTTCTGGGAAAGTTTTCAGAATGCCATGGGGACTCACTTATCTTTTAGCACTGCTTTCCATCCTCAATCAAGTGGTCAAGTAGAAAGAGTGAATCAAATCCTAGAAGATATGCTCCGAGCTTGTGTTATTTCGTTCGGTATGAATTGGGAGAAGTGCCTTCCATTCGCCGAATTCTCCTATAACAATAGTTATCAATCAAGCTTGGGCAAAGCCCCTTTTGAAGTTCTCTATGGACGAAGATGCCGAACCCCTCTTAATTGGTCAGAAACCGGAGAGACGCAACTCTTTGGCCCGGACATGATCCAGGATGCAGAAGAGCAGGTTCGCATTATTCGTGAAAAGTTGAAGACAGCCCAGTCTCGTCAAAAGAGCCAATATGATCGTCATCATAAGGCTGTGACTTTTGAAGTTGACGAGAAGGCTTACCTTCGGGTTACACCTTTGAAGGGTACCCATCGTTTTGGTATCAAGGGCAAGTTGGCTCCTCGTTACATTGGACCTTTTCGCATTCTTGCCAAACGAGGAGAAGTTGCCTACCAGTTGGAACTTCCTCCGCATCTTTCCAAGGTTCATGATGTTTTCCACGTCTCGCAACTCAGGCGTTGCTTTTCGGATCCTATCCGTGAAGTGGACCACGAAACGCTTGATCTACAAGATAACCTTTCTTACCGAGAATACCCCGTGCGTATTCTTGATCAAGCTGAGCGTACCACTCGACGTCGAAACCTCAAGTTTCTTAAAGTTCAATGGTCAAATCATTCTGAAAAGGAGGCAACTTGGGAAAGAGAGGATCGTCTCCGACTTGAATATCCTGCGTTATTCCCGACGACTTCTAAATCTCGGGACGAGATTCTTTTGAGTGGGGGTGAGTTGTCACATCCCTAACCCTTAAGCAAGATAGCATTGTGCTCATGTCTTCTTTGCATTTGCATCTAAGAAGTTTCAACAAAAACAACAAAGTGGCAAAGGAAAAACTCAAAACCCTAGCCACCATTTCAATTAAAGGAAATTTCAACCAGTTCAAAATCAATGAACCCAAAATGGCCTCAAGAAATGTTCAAACTTTCTGATAAATCATGAAAGTAAATGAGCATTGGAGAAAACTATTTTCTTGACACTTTAAGCATTTTAAATAAATGCAAAAGCTACTGGTTTCAAATTTAAAAATTGGAATCAGAAACTATAATTTTCCAAAAATGTTGAAAATCTTGGAAATGAGTGGGGATATTATAACAAATATTTCAGGAGGTCTAAAATAGTTTTTACTTTTTGTTTTGGAGCTGAATTAATTAGCAAAACAATAATTAGCAAAATAGAAAAACAAAAACAGAGAAAATGGAAAAAAACTTACCTGTCGCCCAAGCCTGGCCCGGCCCATCTCCCCGCTCGTCCCCTCCCTCGCGCCAGTAGGCAGCAGGAGGTGGCCGCCGCCCCCTCCGGCGCGGCCACGCACCTGCGTGCCTGCCTGGCCGCCGCCTCGCGCTGGCGACGACGGGGATAAGCTCCCCAGAGCTTCCCCTATCCATTCCCCGCCTCGGTTCTCCTCCTCCTCCCGGATCTCCTCCTCCTCCTTGCTGCCGCCATTAGAGACGAGCTCGAGCTCGAGCTGCCCGTGCCCCTGGCCATAGGATCCCCTCCCAGAGCACACCATTAGCTCCGCCTCGTCGCCCTGATCGTCTCTGCAGAAGCCGAAGCTTCCTCGAGCCCTGCAACGCCCGCAACGCCGTCGTCTTCCACCTCCGGCCGCCGGACCTCTCCCGTCGATTCGTCGCCCCCAGGCCTTCCCCGAGCCGTCTAAGCGCTGCTCTGCAATCCCCGTGAGCATGCGGTCGTTTCCCCTAAGTTTTCCCCGTCGATCCCCTCCTCTAGCCCTAGTTTCACCGGAGCCCGACGAGGACCGCCGCTGCCGCTCGTCGCCGGTAGCCCTCCGATGATCAGCTCGTCCTTCCGAGGGCACCAGCAGCTCCAGGACGACGCGTAGATGCCGTAGCAGCTAAGAACCGAGCGTAGATCCCCCTGATTCAAAGACCCCGAGGACGCCCGAGCTTCGGCCGCTGCTCCGGCTCGCCGCCGACGCCTCTTCCGGCGACCCTAGCCTCCCCAGATGGTCCTGCCAGCTCGGCCACTTCGCGAGCATGCTGTAGCTGCCAACCGCGTGTGTTTTGGTGCTGTGCAGCGCCGTCTAGGTCGCCTCCGGCGAGCCCTCCGCCGCGGGTCTGGTCGCCGGCGACCACCGTCCGGTGGGCGTCGACGTGGCCGACCATTAGGGCGTAATCGCCCTCCCCTCAGTCGTTGCCAGAGGCCCCACGCCTGGTCAAACCCCAATTAGGGGCTGGTCAGCGCGGGATTAGTCCCAGAGAGGCTGACCAGTGGGGCCCCCCTGTCAGGTTTGACCTGAACAGGTCGGCTGACCTGCTGACGTCAGCCTGATGCAATAAATGGAATTTCCAGTATAAAACTAATTCAGGAAATTGCTAAAAATTGCAAAAATCATAGAAATTAATCTGTAACTCCAATGAAAATAATTTATATATGAAAAAGTATCAGAAAAATTCAAGGATTCTGATTATGCTATTTTCAACTATGTTTGAAAAAGTTACAGAACCCTAAATTGTGAAATAAGGAATAATTCAATTCTTTTAATCATTTCATAAATGGAATTTGCAAAAATATTCAAATTTCATTATATATGCAATGATCACACACTGCCCTAATTACAAATCAGTAACATAACATGACATTCATGCATGTTAACACCAAGTTGATCTGAGCATCAGGTCGAATCAATTAAACCGGTATTCGAGAATACCCCGTTTGAATTGCTATTCGAATGTGATTCAAATCAACTCTAAACCTAATACATGTTGAAAATAATAACTTATCACCTTGCATTCTCATGCCATGCTCATGCATCATTTTGAGTGCATATGATTGTTATTGAATGTTGCCATTCTTTTCGGTAGGCTCCGCACCCCCGGATTCCACCGAATATCCGTTTGACGGATATCGTTCCTCCTCTGAGCAACAAGGCAAGCAACCCTTTTGATCATCCCGATAACTCCTATGTTCTTGCTCCTGCACCTATTTATTGCATTAGGATCAAATGCTTCAACTGCTTTTGCCACGATAGTTGGACCCACTTCCTTTGCATGACTTAACCTTGTCGCAGTAAATAGCCGAACCTTGCAACCTAGCATACCTGGTAGTTGCTTGAGCTGTGATGTGCCTTATCCTGCTATGCATGCTATGCTTAGAGTTGTGTATGGTCTGTCATCTGGGAGATGAACAGAAATGTGGAATGTGTTCGGTGAGCAAAGGTTGTGTGTTGAACTTGATTTGGTAAAGGTACCGGTGAAAGGCTGTGTAGGAGTACATGGCGGGTTGTTTCATTGGAACCGTCCTTAGGACTGAGTTCCGTGTATGTAATCCAAGACTAGATACTACCACATGCTGAGCCCTGAAATATGACCCCGCTCGGCCTATTAATCGCGTAGTACTCGGTCCAGGAGTTGCAAGTAGTTTCTGGTGTTTATAGTAATGCATACTAACATCAAGTTGATCTGAGCATCAGGTCGAATCAATTAAAACGGTATCCGAGAATACCCCGTTTGAATTGATATTCGAATGTGATTCAAATCAACCCTAAACCTAATACATATTGATTATAATAACTTATCACCTTGCATTCTCATGCCATGCTCATGCATCATTTTGATTGCATATGATTGTTATTGAATGCTACCATTTATCTCGGTAGGCTCCGCACCCCCGGATTCCACCGAATATCCGTCTGACGGATATCGTTCCTCCTCTGAGCAACAAGGCAAGCAACCCTTTTGATCATCCCGATAATTCCCATGTTCTTGCTCCTGCACTTATTTATTGCATTAGGATCAAATGCTTCAACTGCTTTTACCACGTTAGTTGAACCCACTTCCTTTGCATGACCTAACCTTGTCACAGTAAATAGCCGAACCTTGCAACCTAGCATACCTGGTAGTTGCTTGAGCTATGATGTGCCTTATCCTGCTATGCATGCTATGCTTAGAGTTGTGTATGGTCTGTCATCTGGGAGATGAACAGAATTGTGGAATGTGTTCGGTGAGCAAAGGTTGTGTGTTGAACTTGATTTGGTAAAGGTACCGGTGAAAGGCTGTGTAGGAGTAAATGGCGGGTTGTTTCACTGGAATCGTCCTTAGGAACTGAGTTCCGTGTATGTAATCCAAGACTAGATACTACCACATGCTGGGCCCTGAAATATGACCCCGCTCGGCCTATTAATCGCGTAGTACTCGGTCCAGGAGTTGCAAGTAGTTTCTGGTGTTTATAGTAATGCTGGAGGCCGTGCATGGTGCTGACCTGAGAGGTGGGCCGTGATGCGGTAGGCAGTGGCACGGTGTACCAAGTGGCACCCGGATGGTGGGCTTGGGAACCCTGCGCACATCGTTTGAGGCCGTGGCGGAAACCTCGGCCGGACTTCCGTACGGGTTACTCTCAGATAGGCGATAAACCTGGACTACGTACTAGTGTGTTTAACGGTCGTGGCCGACTCCCTCGCTGGGCTTCCGCTTGAAGGTTGCCGAGGTGCATGACGTGCACATGGCGATAAGTGGCGAGAGCGTGTGTGACGAAGTACACCCCTGCAGGGTTATGATCTATTCGAATAGCCGCGTCCGCGGATATGGACTACTTGGAGACATATGTTGTTCATAGATAACTTCAATGGCTACTCATAAAATTGTCAAGATAAGCGTGAGTGTCGTGGCCGGCATTTCCGTATGGAGACGGAATGATTCCACGATAGTGTATTGTTGTGGTGTTAGTGGACTCGTGTGCGAGAAATCAAGTTGTCAAAACTAATTTCAAAATGCAAGTTGTCTAGCCACGAGTCAAATGCTGGCTTCCCGCATGAAATCCCACAATATTCTTTGATACCTTGCATGAGTAGTTAGTTCTCCTAAAGTCTTGCTGAGTACCTTCGTACTCATGTTTGCTTAATAAATGTTGCAGAGGTTGCTAATGACCCTAAGGGAGGGTTCTTCGTAGACATCGACGACGACGAGTAGCTGGTGTCCCAGCTACGATCTGGCCCTACGTCGGCTCTGTAGTATAATCAGGCCATGTGCCTTCTAGTTGCTCCGTCTGTACCCGGACAGTTTATAACTCTTCCGCTGGCTTGTATTGTATGACTGCTATTATGGGTCGTGAGACCCTTAATGTGTAATATTATGTGTGTGGCTCTTCCGAGCCTCTTAAATAAAGGTTGTATGTTTATGGTTATGTTGTGATGCCATCGATGTATCTATACATATCGGTATGCCATGCGTACGTGTGTCATACTGGATATGTATGGGGTTCGAATACCTAGTCGTGAACTTTAGTAGCACTCCTTACAAGGAAATGCCCCTTTGTGATCCAACGAGCCTTGGTAGTCCGCTACTGCTCCGGACACATTGGTTGACCGGCATGTGTCCTTCTTAGCTGCTGTATTTGTCCTCTTCGGGGAAATGTCACGCGACGTAATGGAGTCCTTGTAGCTTGCTACAACTCGTCTACGTTCGCTGATGACCGACACCTGCTTTGTTGGGTCATGTATGCATGTCCTTGTGCGGAACTGCCACTTTGGTTTATGACTAGACATGTCGATCCGGGTTCTTTGACATTGGATTGCTAGCGACACCTATCGCATACGTGAGTCAAAAGACGCAAACGGTCCCGGCTAAGGTAAGGCTGCAGCCGTGGAGTTAACCGTGCGTGAGACCACAAAGAGATGCGATGTGTTACAGGCTGGATTCCTATGGCTTAGGATCGGGGTCCCGACACTAGTTCCTCTGTGCCATCTACTACTTGCTCCGCCTCAAAATCTTCACCAAGTCTCTTAAAGACTAAGATGACTGCTGGTAGAGGCACCAAACCCAGCCCTAGCAAAATCGTCAACATTCCTTGTGCATTAGAAGGAAGTGAAGAATTTGGTGAAGAAACACTCCAAGCCATTATCAGAAACATACAAGAATGTGTTGCACAAGCCTCTGGTAGTTCCATTCCTCTTGCAATGGACCCAAAGGTATTGCTGGACTTCATTAACCTCTGGTATGAAGATCCAAACACACTGACTGATGAATTGAAGCTTCCCCCTGGTGTAAGCCATATGGTTGCTACTTTCATCAATGAAGCTAAATGGAAAGAACAACAAGCCAAGCAAGCCAGGGTTGCTAAAGTCAAAAAGGAGAAATTCCTCAAGAAGAATCTCCTCAACTTGTCACCTGAAGTACTCGTTTCAACTCAGGCTGAGCTCAAAACCCTCATGGAAAAGTATACAAGTCTTCATGTTGATCGTCAAGGGGTCAAAGCAAAATTTGTCAATGCTGCTACTGCTGGAGTTGATGAATATAATACCAGAATGGCCGCATCACAGTGGCAGACAAACCCTCAGCCAAGCTACACGGTTGAATTGCCTGAGGAAGATGAAGATGAAGAACCAGCTGCTGAAGATATTCCTTAGAATATTCCAGCTGATGAATCTGCCAGGCCTGACTCTGATAAAACAACGCCTCATGAAATTGCTCTTTCACCAAAATCCTCAAAGGCGAAGAAAGTGACTCCGTCTGCATCAGACGTGAAGAAAACCAAGGCGGCTGAAAAAGAAGCTAAAAGAGAAAAGTCAAACGTTTGAAGATTATGCCTTCAGAATCCTCATCAGCCCCGGTGGATGTTACTCCTCTCAATGTAGCACCATCGTACATGATTGTTCCTTTCGGTGAGGACTATGTCATTCCCGAAGAGGATGATGAAATGGAACACACTCGCTCACATGCATCCACACCGATGGATGAGGAAATACAAATTCATGATATTCCTCAATTCAATACACCACCGATGACCACTGAAGAAAAGGAAGGTTATGAAGAAATTGGATGCAGCACTCCTATGATCCGTGATGAGTTCTAGGAATAGACTCATCCAAACTCACCAAGGACAGCTCAAATCCCTCAAACTCCAGCTGCCACTGAAATTCTCACCGGCTGTGATGAAAAGAGCGTTCATGCGGAATCAACACAAGAATAAGCTGCATTAGCTGAAGAAAATGCAGCTTCAAAAACTGAAACTGCCTCCTCAAATAAACAAGTTCCTCAAAATGAAGAAAATGCTCAAACTGAAGAAACTACTCCTGCTCCAAATGTTGAGACTGCAATTGTTGTGGTGAATCCAAAAACTACAATTGTAGTGGCCTCAAATCCTCAAGAGCATAATCTTCAACCAAAGCCTCATCAGCCCTTCACCAAGAGGCCTAAGTTTCAAAAGGAAGCATTCTATGAGGAACGTTAGTACTTCATGGGAGAGAATCCATACGACAAGCTTCACATCAGACACACGAAGTTCTGGACAAGAAATCGGCTCAACTACTATGCCTCTATGCTCTGTGGAAGAAAGAATATATTTCTTCACACTCACATTCCTCACTGTGATAAGGAAGAAATACCTTGATTTGAACCAGTCCTCGATGTTCTTCACGAAGCTGGGTTACTGCCTTTCTGCACACATATCAGTGGTTGAAACACACACATAATTATTCAATTTTATGCCACACTGCATATCTCGGGTGACCCAAAAGATATCACCACATGGGTATTGGACTGGATGACTCAGCATACGCATTACAATTCCCTCAGAGGATGCAGTCAAAATGTATGATGAACGAGAACTGCCTAACAAGCTCATGGAAGTCCTCATAAAGACTTTGGCCAAGGGCCAACCTCCAAGGACTCAATTTCTGGTGCAAGATTTGAAGTATGAGCCCAAAACCGTGTACATGATCTTGTCCTGTGCCATTGCACCTATCAAAGGGCATGACAATGAAGAAGACGTCATAGGAATCATGAAGAATATCCTGTTCAATGTCATTCATGGCATCCCTATGAATCTTCATGATTTCTTGTTGATGACTTTGGCTCATAATGCTTTCTCACCGTATGAGTTGAAGATTTATGCGCCTTGGATCATGAGATTTATCAGGAACAGACCAGGCATCAACTATCAAGCTGACTTTCAGAATCACCTCAGATATCTGTCGCCGATCAAAGTCATCAAGTCATCTTTTGAACCTGTTGAAGGCAAAGGCAAGTTTGTGATCGATGAAGGAAATCAGCCCCTAGATGGCCAATTTCGCAAGGCTGATTCATATTCCTCATATGATGACACTGCTACTCAAGACCCTCCAAGCCCAACTGCTCCAAGGGTGATGACTAACACAGAGCTTCTTCTCAGTCTTCACAAAAAAGTCGATCGCAATCACAAGTGGGTGAAACGCCAGTTTGGTGCCATTGTGAAAACCCTCAATGAGACTCAAAATGCAGTGAAGAAAAATCACTATTATCTTCATGAGGTATTTGATCGCACTTGGGCCACCTTGGCTCATCTGAATACTCCCGGGGAACTTGAGGAATTGAAATTTACTCAAGACTTTGACTGGTCGTGGCCGTGAAAGAAGAAATTCAAGCCAGTTCCACTTCCTGACTTCGAGGAGAGTTCATTTTCTTCATTTCACACTGCTGAATGGGATGAAGAACCAGAAGACACTGCAACTGGTCCAAGAAATAAGCCTGTCTCCAAGGATGTTCACGCCTCTACATCGACAAAGAAGTGAATTTCTTCAAGAGCGTTAGTCCTCAGTTTTGTCCCTTTTCGCCACTTGATGACAAAGGGGGAGAAATCTAAGCGTTAGTCTTCAAGCGGGATACCTTATGGGCTTATAAACTTTATTAAGTTACAAACTCTTGGTTCTTCTAAAGTTTTTGATGTAATGAGTTGTAACTTAAGCCCGATGGTGTTCTGACTCTTTTGAACATTTTTCCTCGCATGCTTATTCCTAAAAGTTTATAAATGCAGGCATGCTGAGATTCGTTAGACACCATTTTTCATCATGCATTTATAATTCCTCATAATACATTTAAAATGCATGAATGAATTGTAAGATATAAGGGGAGATCTCCATGATATAAATCATCAATGTGCATGTGATGTTCAAAGCAAATTCCTCAAAATATGCACATCTTCAGGGGGAGTTTCTCTCTATCTTTATTTCAAATTCCTCAAACTTAGTACTTACATTATATATTATTATCCCCGTTGAAAACTTAACTTAATTGTCATCAACCACCAAAAAGGGGGAGATTGTAAGTGCATCTAGTGCCCCTTAGTGATTTTGGTGGTTTGAAGACTTATAGGTTGAGAGACTAATATGTTTGTGAGTGTACACATGCTCTATAAGACACTGGGGAGTTTGAGTTATACGATGAATATCGACCCCTAAAAATGTATGTCTTCGGTTGAAGACTTTGATCGTGGAGAAATTTCGAAGAAATTGATATTCCTCTTGAAGATATTGAACATGAGGAATTCAGTGTGTCATGAAGAAAATAGTCTAGAGACTTTGAAATGTGAAGATTTACTCTTTCTGTTTCATTTTCTTTACTCTTGAGTCATAGGAACACCGTACTATTAAAGGGGGTCGAGGTAAAACTACCGAATGAGTTTCCTCATGATGCTCAACCCAAGCCTAAATCCACCAAAGCCTCAAAATGAGGAATATGAGAGACATGAGGACTTTCAGAGTTGAAAGTTCCGACCGTTGTTGCGCCACGCGCCACCTCACTGATCTTATCCATCCAACGGTCACATTATTTAAGGGCATTTATGTCAAATCATGTCGGGATGCTCCCAGGCTATAAATAGCCACCCCCACGACCACTAGCTGGTTGGCTGCCCCGAGAGAAACTGACACTTGTCATTTAGAGCAACCCAAATTCCTCAGAGTCCTCGAGAGAAAATCATAAAGTGAGGAAATCCCCAAACACCAAACCCCAAACCAAAAACCAAGTGATTGAGCATCCCTGAAGAAGTTGTTCCTATGTGGAACTAAAGCCTGTTATCTTTGAGGACTGTGCATCCTCCAAACCGTTGGGCGTCATGGTCTAGAGCATCCAGCAGTCAATTGTGGATCGCCGGGTGATCGAGTTTGTGAGGGTTTGGAAGTCTGCCCCGAAGACTTACCACGAGTCTTGGGCGAGGACTGTGTGTCCTTAGCTCAAGGAGAATACGGTAGGGACTGTGTGTCCCAGGACTGTGTGTCCTTTGGTTTCAATACCAAGCCGCTCCAAACCAGACGTACGACTGTCACAGCAGTTGGAACTGGGTCATGAACAACTGTCTTCATCGTGATACGGGTTCTATTTCTTCAACTCTTTCATTTCCTCAAAATTGTATGTTGAAGACTTTCATCTATGTTGTTTGAAGAATTTGTCTGGAGACTTTCTCTGAATTTCCTCAACCTCAAATTCTTCACTCGAGCTAATCTTCACCCGCGTTCTTTACACCTGCTCACTGTGCAAACCGATTCTCACAATCTTCACTCAGTAATCTGTTGTAGTAGTTTTTGCACATCTGATCCCGCGCTATTTCCCCTGCACTTAATTCATTATTGACGAATTCCTCAGTGATGAAATTCTAAAAATCGCCTATTCACCCCCCTCTAGTCGATATAATGCACTTTCAATTGGTATCAGAGCAACGTACTCCCTTGTTCTATGTGATTTTTGTTTAACCACGTGGAGTTTTAGTTTTATTGCTTTGTGCACCGATGACAACTTACTTTGAGGGGTGTTACTAAATCCATAGGTAGATATGGTGGACTCTCATGGCAAGAAACTGTTGGGTAACGTAATAATAATCCATAGGTAGATATGGTGTGTCCTGGGACTGTGTGTCCTTTTGGTTTCAATACCAAGCAACTCTGAACCAGACTACAACTGTCACAGTAGTTGGAACTGGGTCATCAACAATTGTCTTTGTCGAGCTACGGGTTCTATTTCTTCAACTCTTTCATTTCCTCAAATTGTATGTTGGAGACTTTCATATGTGTTGTTTGAAGAATTTTTCTCAAGACTTTCTCTGAATTTCCTCAACCTTAAATTCTTCACTTGAGTTAATCTTCACCTTCGTATTCTGTACTTGCGAACTTTGCAAAATGAATCCCATAAACTTCATCGAGTACTTTGATGTAGTCGTTTTGCACTACTGATCATGCGCTATTTCCGCTGCACTAAGTTCATCATTGAGGATTTTCCTCACAAGGAATTTCCTCAGTGATGAAATTCTAAAAATCACCTATTCACCCCCCCTCTATTCTATATAACGCACTTTCAACCTATCATGCATGTGGTGTGGTGAATATCGTGTGTTAATTCTTGTTTCTGGATTGCTTCGTCTCGATAGAGTTCCGCAAGCGTGTAGGAATGTGAGGATCACTTCGACTACGTCGGTTCGTGTGCTTCACGGATTCGTTCTTCTTCCAAGCACGATATTGCTACTGCAAAAAAAGACCTTCCAACGGTCCCAGAAACATGTGCTGACGGGAGACTGTTCTTGTCTTGATTCTCCTCAGCAACGGCACCAGGAATCCTTCTGCTACGGCTACCCCTTTAGGGACTTCCTAGGAAAATATGCAAAGGATTTCCCCGTGGCCTTGGAGCCTTGCGTTGGTGTTCCCTCGAACTGGAAAGGGTGATGTAGCGTAGTGGTGATAAGTATTTCCCTCAGTTTTGAGAACCAAGGTATCGATCTAGTGAAGGAGTATCACAAGTGCCTGCACAAACACAAAGAACCTGCTCCCAACGCTATGAAGGGGTTGTCAATCCCTTATAGATTGTTCGCAAAGTGAGAACTGAAAGCAACAAAGTAACAAAGCAAAGTAAAAGCGAAGGTGTAAACAATATATGTGAATAGACCCGGGGGCCGTAGTATTTACTAGTGGCTTCTCTCATGAAAGCAAGTAGACGGTGGGTGAACAAATTACTGTCGAGCAATTGATAGAACCGCGCAAAGTCATGACGTCATCTATGGCAATGATTATATCTATAGGCATCACGTCCAAAACAAGTAGACCGATACTTTCTGCATCTACTACTATTACTCCACATGTCGACCGCTATCCAGCATGCATCTAGTGTATTAAGTCCAAAAGAACAGAGTAACGCCTTAAGCAAGATGACATGATGTAGATGGACAATCTCATATCAACGACAGAGCCACCTTGTTACCCTTGATGGCAACTACTTAATGTGTGCCTTGCTGCCCCTACTGTCACTCGGAAAGGTCTCCACATGGTAAGAACCCAAAACCAAGCACTTCTCCCATTACAAGAATCATAGATCAAGTTGGCCAAACAAAACCCAAGACTCGAAGAGACTTACAAGGATATCAAATCAGGCATATAAGAAATCAGCAAAGACTCAAATATATATCATAGATAATCTGATCGCAAATCCATAATTCATCAGATCTCGACAAACACACCGCCAAAGACGATTACATCGGATAGATCTCCATGAAGATCATGGAGAACTTTGTATTGAAGATCCAAGAGAGAGAAGAAGCCATCTAGCTACTAACTACGGACCCGTAGCTCTGAAGTGAACTACTCACGAGTCATTGGAGGGGCGATGATGATGATGAAGAAGCCCTCCAACTCCAAAGTCCCCTTGGCAGGGCGCCGGGAAGGGTCTCCAGATGAGATCTCACGGAAACGGAATCTTGCGGCGGCGGGAAAGTATTTTCGTGGCTCCCCTGATTTTTTTTTTCTGATTTTTAGGGAATATATAGGCGCAAGATCTAGGCCAGGGGGCGCTCAGGGAGGCCACAAGCCTGCCCACCGCCGCCTCCCCCCTGGTGGCGGAGTGAGGGCTTGTGGGCTCCGTGCAGCCCTCCTGGGTTGGCCCACAGGCCCCCTGATCTTCTTCCGTTCGGGAAAAAATCATTTCGGGGATTTTATTCCGTTTGGACTCCGTTCCAAATCAGATCTGAAAAGAGCCAAAAACACAGAAAAAACAGGAACTCGCACTTGGCACTGAATTAATAAGTTAGTCCCAAAAAAGATATAAAAGGTACATAAAACATCCAAAGATGACAAGATAACAGCATGAACCCATCAAAAATTGTAGATACGTTTGAGATGTATCAAGCATCCCCAAGCTTAACTCCTGCTCGTCCTCGAGTAGGGAAGTGATAAAGAATGATTTTTTGATGCTTTCATGCTACCTAGCATAGATGTCCTTTGTAACTCCTCTTATGTGACGTGAATGTTTAGATCCATTAGATTCAAAATAATAGTTTTCTATTGAAGTGGAAACTATAATAATTCAAGCAAACTAGCAAGGTAATCATGAACTTTCAAAATAACAAGGCCAAAAGAAAGTTATCCCTACAAAAGCATATAGTCTGGCTATGCTCTATCATCATTGCACAACGAATTTAAATCATGCACAACCCCGGTATTGGCCAAGTAATTGTTTCACACCTTTACTTTCTCAAACCTTTTCAACTCTCACGCAATACATGAGCGTGAGCCATGGTTATACCACTATAGATGGTGTGGAGTGTGGTGGAGGTTGCAAGACAAAAAAGGAGAAGATAGTCACATTAACTAGGCATATCAATGAGCTGTGGAGATGCTCATCAATAGATATCAATGTGAATGAGTAGGGATTGCCATACAAATGATGCACTAGGGCTAAGAGTATGTGAAAGCTCTTAAAGAAAACTAGTGGGTGTGCATCCAACTTGCTTGCTCACGAAGACCTAAGGCAATTTTGAGGAAGCCTATCATTGGAATATACAAGCCAAGTTATATAATGAAAATTTCCCACTAGCTATATGGCGGTGACAAAACGAGAGACTCTCAATCATGAAGATCATGGTGCTTAATATGCACAAGTGTGGAAAAGTGGTAGCATTGTCCCTTCTCTCTTTTCCTCTCATTTTTTTGGTGAGCTCTTTGGCCTCTTTTTTTTGGTGGGCTTCTTTGGCCTCTTTTATTTCCTCACATGGGACAATGCTCCATCAATGATGACCATCACACTTTCAACTCAAAACTTAGAGCAACGATGACTCTATATGGAATGACCTCGGTAGTGTACCGTGACAATGATCTAGCATGGCATAGACATCAATGAAAACATCATGCTAGCTATCTTACGATCATGCAATGGCAATGTAGACGTGGTGGCACATGTCATGGTGGTAGTTGCATGGCAATATATCTTTGAATGACTTTGAAAAAGCCATAGTAGGTAGGTATGGTGGCTGTTTTGAGCGAGGCTAATGGTGGGTTTTGTGCACCGGCGAAAGTTGCACGGCACTAAGAAGATAGTGATGGTGGAAGGTGAAAGTGCATCTAAACCATGAAATCAATATTAGTCATGAAGAACTCATATACTTGTTGCAAAAGTTTTATTAGTAATCGAAACAAAGCATTCAATGCATACTCCTAGGGGAAGGGTTGGTAGGTATAAACCATCGCGCGATCCCGACCGCCACGCAAAGGATGACAATCAATAGACTAATCATGCTTAGATTTCATCCCATAGAGGTTCACCATACGTGCATGCTACGGGAATCACTAACTTCAACACAAGTATTTCTAGATCCACAACACCTTACTAGCATTACTTCAATATTACCAAAACCACAACTCAAAACTAATTGAGATGAATCAAACTTCTCTAACTATTCAATGCACATGAAGGTGGAAGTTTTCGTATCCCTTTGGATAACTACCCCTTTTGAGACTACTTTCAAATCATAGATCAACTACCAAGCCACCACCGCTGTGCTCTAAAAGATATAAGTGAAGCACATAGAGCAAAAGTATCTACCTCAAAAGATATAAGTGAAGCACATGTGAGATGAATTGTCTACCAAAAGATATAAGTGAAGCTCGACAAAATCACGGTGAGTGCGTGTCTCTCTCTATAGGTGTGCAGCAAGGATGATTGTGACACAACAAAAATAAAAGACTCCTACGATACAAGATGCTCGAAGCAAAAACACATAACATGTGGTGAATAAAAATATAGCCCCAAGTAATGTTACCGATGGATTGAAGACGGGAGAGGGGATGCCTTCCCGGGGCATCCCCAAGCTTAGGCTTTTACGACATCCTTGAATCTCTTGGGGTGCCTTGGGCATCCACAAGCTTGAGATCTTGCCACTCTTTATCTCTTTGTCCATAAGAACTTCACCCAAAACTTGAAAACTTCACAACACGCAACTTAAACAAAAACTCGTGATAACATTAGTATGAGAAAGCAAACCACCACTTCCTTAGGTACTGTAGCAAACTTAAATTCTACTTATGCTGATGTTAGGTTACTGTATTTTCAATCTTCCATGGCTAATACCCCCCGATACTATCCATAGTTTCATCAAAATAAGCAACCAACACAACAAAAACAGAATCTGTTAACAGCAGACCAGTCTGTAGCAATCTGGATATTTCGTATATTTATGGTACTTCCAAAATTCTGAAAAATTATGACAATCTGAAGAATTCACGTAGAAATAAGCAAAAAAAATAATCAACTCAAAAGCTCTTACAGAAAAACAATTAAAATTCTTTTCGCGAGCAGAAAGTTTCTGTCTTTTGCAGCATGACCAAACGATCATCCCCAAGACTAATCATAACGGTTTTGCTTGGCACAAACGCAAAAAGAAACAAAAAAACACAATCATAACAGAATTATGAAAGTGTGGAAAACAAAAAACATAAATAAAAAGGATATATTCGTTGGGTTTCCTCCCAACAAGCGCTTTTGTTTAACGTCCTTAGCTAGGCAAAAGGTGATGGAATCACGTATAGTCATCTTTGGTGCTCTAACCATAAGTAGCCCTCATCATAGATTCGTAAGGCAATCTTATTTTCTTTCTAGGAAAGTGCTCCATGCCCTTCTTTAAAGGAAATTGAAATCTAATATTCCCTTCCTTCATATCGATGATAGCACCAATAGTCCTTAGGAAAGGTCTACCAAGAATAATGGGACATGAAGGATTGCAATCTATGTCAAGTACAATGAAATCCACGGGTACATAGTTCTTATTTGCAAAAATAAGAACATCATCGATCCTTCCCATGGGTTTCTTGGCAGTAGAATCCGTAAGATTCAATTTAAGAGAACACTCTTCAATCTCATGAAAACCAAGAATATCACATAAAGACTTTGGAATCGCGGAAACACTAGCACCCAAATCACACAAAGCATTGCACTCATAGTTTTTGATCTTGATTTTGATAGTAGGTTCCCACTCATCATGAAGTTTTCTAGGTACAGAGACTTCTAATTCGAGCTTCTCTTCAAGAGATTTCATCATAGCATCTATGATATGCGCGGTAAAGGCTTTGCTTTGGCTATAAGCATGTGGAGAGTTTGCAATGGATTGCATCAAAGAAATGCATTCAAACAAGGAGCAATTATCATAATTAAATTCCTTGAAATCCAAAGTGGGAGTTTCATTACTACCCAAAATTTTAATTTCTTCTACTCCACTCTCCACACCTTTATCATCAAGATAGGTGGACTCCGAATCATTGGGGCGTTTTTCAACCAAAGTGGATTCATATGAAACGCCTCCATAAATAGGTTTGACACGTGAAAACAAAGATTCAAGAGGAGACACACCAAGCACTTTAAGATCTTTGTGATTTGCATCACTAGAACGCACCCTTTTAAACCATTCATGCCTAGCGTGAATTTGGGCGGTTCTTTCTTTGCTCTCATTCATGGAGACACGCATAGCTTTCAAAGTTTCATCCAAGTTGACCTTGGGAGGAGCGCATCTAACTTTCAAAGCATCAATATCACAAGACATCCTATCAACGTTCATAGCCAAATCGTCAATTTTGAGTAGTTTTTCCTCTATGGACGCATTGAAAATCTTTTGAGAGTTGATGAACTCTTTGATATTACTCTCTAAATCAGAGGGTAATTTGTTGAGATTTCACAAAGTGTTGTTGTAGGAATTGCCATAATTGTTAGAGGAGTTACTAGGAAAAGGCCTAGGAACATAGTTTGCTCTAAAAGCATTGTTGTTGCCAAAATTGTTCCTACCAACAAAATTCACGTCCAAACTAGCGTTGCTACCCTCAATCAAGGAAGATAGTGGCATGTCATTAGGATCTACGGTAGCGTTTCTACTAGCAACCAAATTCATCAACTTGTCCATCTTAGCACTAAGCGAGTTAATTTCTTCTATAGCGTGCACCTTTTTGCTAGCAGGCAACCGTTCAGTGTGCCATTGAGAGTAATTGGTCATGATATTTTCTAGGAGTTTTGTAGCGTCTCCTAATGTGATTTCCATGAACGTTCCACCTGAGGCGGAGTCCAAGATATTGCGAGAAGCGAAATTCAAGCCAGCGTAAAAGATCTGTATAATCATCCACAAACTCAAGCCATGAGTGGGACAATTTCTAATCATAAGCTTCATCCTCTCCCAAGATTGTGCAACGTGTTCATGATCAAGTTGCTTGAAATTCATGATATCGTTACGTAAGGAGATGATCTTAGACGGCGGAAAATACTTGGATATGTACGCATCTTTGCACTTATCCCAAGAATCGATGCTATTTTTAGGCAAACAAGAAAACCAAGTTTTTGCGCGATCTCGCAACGAGAAAGGAAAAAGTTTCAACTTAATCACGTCATTATCCACATCTCTTTTCTTTTGCATATCACAAAGCTCAATGAAGGTATTGAGATGGGATGCGTCATCTTCACTAGGAAGGCCCGAGAATTGCTCTTTCATAACAAGATTCAGCAAAGCTGCGTTGATTTCACACGATTCCGCACTAGTGGCGGGAGCAATCGGAGTACTAATAAAATCATTATTATTAGTGCTCGAGAAGTCGCAAAGTTTGGTATTTTCAGCCATGATGACTTCAACAAACCAACAAGCACACAAGCAAACAAGAAAACCGGCAAAGGAAAACGGCAAAGGCAAGAGAAAACTGCAAAGGAGAAAGGCAAATGAAAACGGCAAATGTGAAGTGGGGGAGAGGAAAACGAGAGGCAACTGGCAAAAAAGTGAATGCAGGAGATGAGTTTGTGAGACCTACTTGGATAGATCTATCCTTCCCCGGCAACGGCGCCAGAAATACTTCTGCTACTGCAACAAAAGACCTTCCAACGGTACCAGAAACACATGCTGATGGGAGACTATTCTTGTCTTGATTCTCCTCAGCAACGGCACGAGGAATCCTTCTGCTACGGCTACGCCTTTAGGGACTTCCTAGGAAAATATGCAAAGGATTTCCCCGTGGCCTTGGAACCTTGCGTTGGTGTTCCCTCGAAGCGGAAATGGTGATGTAGCGCAGCGGTGATAAGTATTTCCCTCAGTTTTGAGAACCAAGGTATCGATCCAGTGAAGGAGTATCACAAGTGCGTGCACAAACACAAAGAACCTGCTCCCAACGCTATGAAGGGGTTGTCAATCCCTTATAGATTGTTCGCAAAGTGAGAACTGAAAGCAACAAAGTAACAAAGCAAAGTAAAAGCGGAGGTGTAAACAATATATGTGAATAGACCCGGGGGTCGTAGTGTTTACTAGTGGCTTCTCTCATGAAAGCAAGTAGACGGTGGGTGAACAAATTACTGTCGAGCAATTGATAGAACCGCGCAAAGTCGTGACGTCATCTATGGCAATGATTATATCTATAGGCATCACGTCCAAAACAAGTAGACCGATACTTTCTGCATCTACTACTATTACTCCACACGTCGACCACTATCCAGCATGCATCTAGTGTATTAAGTCCAAAAGAACAGAGTAACACCTTAAGCAAGATGACATGATGTAGATGGACAATCTCATATCAACGACAGAGCCACCTTGTTACCCTTGATGGCAACTACTTAATGTGTGGCTTGCTTTGCCTACTGTCACTAGGAAAGGTCACCACATGGTAAGAACCCAAAACCAAGCACTTCTCCCATTGCAAGAATCATAGATCTAGTTGGCAAAACAAAACCCAAGACTCGGAGAGACTTACAAGGATATCAAATCATGCATATAAGAAATCAGGAAAGACTCAAATATATATCATAGATAATCTGATCACAAATCCACAATTCATCGGATCTCGACAAACACACCGCCAAAGAAGATTACATCGGATAGATCTCCATGAAGATCATGGAGAACTTTGTATTGAAGATCCAAGAGAGAGAAGAAGCCATCTAGCTACTAACTACGGACCCCCAGGTCTGAAGTGAACTACTCACGAGTCATTGGAGGGGCGACGATGATGATGAAGAAGCCCTCCAACTCCAAAGTCCCCTCCAGCAGGGCGCCGGGAAGGGTCTCCAGATGAGATCTCACGGAAACGGAAGCTTGCGGCGGTGGAAAAGTATTTTCGTGGCTCCCCTGATTTTTTCTGATTTTTAGGGAATATATAGGCGCAAGATCTATGTCAGGGGGCGCTCAGGGAGGCCACAAGCCTGCCCACCGCCGCCTCCCCCTGGTGGTGGAGTGGGGGCTTGTGGGCTCCCTGCAACCCTCCTGGCTTGGCCCACAGGCCCCCTGATCTTCTTCCGTTTGGGAAAAAATCATTTCGGGGATTTTATTCCGTTTGGACTCCGTTCCAAAATTAGATCTGAAAAGAGCCAAAAACACAGAAAAACAGGAACTGGCACTTGGCACTGAATTAATAAGTTAGTCCCAAAAAAGATATAAAAGGTACATAAAACATCCAAAGATGACAAGATAACAGCATGAAACCATCAAAAATTATAGATACGTTTGAGACGTATCAGATCTCAGGCAAGTTGATCATTTCCCTAGATACCATTACTATCATTGCCATGCTAGTTGTCTCGTTTCTTTCGCTATGTCTCGCTGCCAACCACTTAAATGTCAGCCTCTCAACATTTCCATGAAAATCTTTAACCTTTCTACAACCTAGCAAACAACTATTTGGCTATGTTACTGCTTGCTCAGCCTTTTGTTAGCGTTGCTAGTTGCAGGTGTCGTTGCTTCCATGTGGTAACATGGGTTCCTTGTTATATCACCATATCATTGCTAATTAATTTAATGGACCTATATACTTTGTGAAAAGTGGAAGGCTCGGCTTTCTAGCCTGGTGTTTTGTTCCACCTTTGTCGCCTTAGTTTTGGCTACCGGTGTTATATTCCATAATTGAGCGCTCCTAACACGATGGGGGTTGTTATGGGGACCCCCTTGATAATTTGTTTTAGATTAAGTCTGGTCTGGCAAGGCCCAACATTGGTACTACATTTTCCTAATAACCTAATAAAATTGCATGGCGACTTTCCAGACCACGTGGATAATTAATCAACACCCTGGGCCAGTGCTCGGCATCAGTGTTGGTCCAACCTGTCAATCGCCGGTGGCTAACAGGGGAAACTCTGTGATTGGCCTACCGGAAGTTTCGACAATCCGTTGTGCCCCGAGGACGAGATACGCGGCTCCTATCGGGATCGTCGACACGCCGGGAGGCCTTGCTGAATTAGTTTTACCTTCGACAAGATATCTTGTGCGTCGGGATTTCGGTGATGCTTTCGGTTATCTCGGGGTTGAGGTTTTCCACTAAGGAATCCGAGGAGACCACGAGTTTCGTGATTGAGGCTTTCTAAGCGGCTTGTGGTAATTTATGATGGACTAGTTGGAGCACCCCTGCAGGGTTAAATCTTTCGGAAAGCAATGCCCGCGGTTATGTGGCAAACTTGGAAACTTTGTTTAACATTCGGTTCTAGATAGCTTGAAGTAAGCTTAATTAAAATATGTAAACTGTGTGCGTAACTGTGACTGTCTCTTTCGTGAGCTCCTTCTTTGAGTGAGAACACGGTGGGGTTATGTTTGACATAAGTAGGGGTTCATGATCATTCATTTGATCATCAGTAGATCATGTCCGCTATACGTAGATCATCCCCCTCTTTATTCTTGTACTCGTAAGTTAGCCACCTCAAATAAATGCTTAGTCGCTTGTTGCAGCTTCACCACTTAACCATACCTCATCCATTAAGCTCTGCTAGTCTTGATACCTTTGGAAATGAGATTGATGAGTCCCGTGTGGCTCACAGATTACTACAACACCAGTTGCAGGTACAGGTAAAGTGACATTAATACATGAGCGCGATGATTGTGCTATTTGGAGTTTCTTCTTCTTCTTCTTCGATCTAGGATGGGTTCCAGTCCGGTAGCCTGGCATAGCAAGGATGGATGTCGTTCTTTTATTGTTTGTTTTCATTCGTAGTCGGACCGTGCTCTTCTACATGATGGATGTATTTGTTGTATTGATGTGAACTTGATGTAGCTTGTGGCGAGTGTAAACCAATTCCATATACTCATCTATTCTATACATGTACTTGTAACGATATTCGTTCTTGCAAAACGATGAGATGTGCTTCTATCCCTATCGAGGCCCTCGTGCCAGAATAAGGATAGAGTCGCATTTTGGGCGTTACAGTGTATCATCATTAATTCTCTGAGAATCCTATTCTATTCTTTCCGAGTGACCTTCAGGATAAATAGGTTCGTCAGTCACTCTACCTCCTCTATTCATTACTCTAACATCATGATCATTCATATTATTATGTATTTCAGCAAGCAAATCATTTTGTGACTTAGCAACTTGGTCGATTTGGGTGTGAACCATAGAAGCATGTTTACCTAGACCTTTCACATCATTAGCAATTCTAAACATTAAGTCACTTTAGTGATCTATCCTCATGGCATTACGTCTTAATTGATCCTTAACATAGTTATTGAAGTGCTTTGGCTTAACAATGTACTTATCAAATTCATCCATGCATTGACTAGTAGTCTTAGTATAAGGTATATCACTTTCATTAAAGGAACGAAGAGAATTTACCTCTACTACCTATGTCGGGATATCAAGTCCATGTATTTCTTTGATAGGTGGTAAATTCTTAACATCTTAAATTTTAATACCTTTTTCTTTCATAGATGTTTTTACTTCCTGCATGTCTTCACGTCCGAGGAATAGAATACCTCTCTTCTTTCGGATAGGTTCCAGTGGTGGTTCAGGGAGTGTCCAATCATCATCATTTTGCAATATATTATTTAGTAACTCTTCTGCTTGTGCAACCATTCCTTCCATGAAAACACAACCACCACAACTATCTAGGAAGTCCTTAGAAGCAACAGTTAGCCCATTATAAAATATATCAAGAATTTCATTCTTATTAAGAGGATGATCAGGCAAAGCTCTAAGTAACTGGAGAAGCCTCCCCCAAGCTTGAGGGAGATTCTCTTGTTCAATTTGCAAAAAGTTAAATATTTCCCCTAAGGCAGCTTGTTTCTTATGAGCAGGAAAATATTTTTCAGAAAAGTAATAAAGCTGTAGCGACCCGACTCAAGACGAGTCAAGCCTCTGTGTTTCTGTGCCATCCCTGGATCAGTATGCTGGCACACACAGTACATCAATGTATATATCAAAGTGCAATCACATGTAAATAGCGTAAAACTGATATATACCTTAAATATCTCAGCGGAAGCAGTCAAGGGAGTGGAGTCCCTATAAACACCAACGGCAAGTTGAGTGTAGACCGTAACCCTGAATCGTACTCTTACTCGTCAAAGAAAAATATCTGCAACATAAGACGTTGCAGCCGTGTAGGTCAGCATATTGAATATGCCGACAAGTCACATAAGAGAGGGGTGAAAAGTAATCATCTATACTATATGCATATATGGCAGGGGGGCTATAAGTTTTTTTTAGCGAAAAGCAAGTTTTCGCCTACAACAAGAGGGGCTAAAAGCAAAAATATTACTACAAGGTTGGTTGTTAACGAGATGGTTCCGCCAACCAGTTCTCGTTCCCGAGTTGTCAATAATTACCCTCATCAAATATATATAATGGTGTTGAGAAATCCAGATAACTTCAGTTCCTTTGGCTCAAGTTGTCCATGACCGTGGACACGGCTAATCGATTAGGTTTGAGTACTCTGCAGAGTTTTGCACACGTTCCCCACAAGATTTGATCGCCTCCGTGTATATCCTCGCACTTCAGGGTGTTTTAAGACCGGATGATCAAAACATGGTCTTTCAACGGGTCCCTCTGAATCCCTGTCGGTGCCCATCCATTCCTACCGTTCTTCTACATCTGCTAGCACCGCCTGTCCAGAGTCGTCGCGTTGTCCAACCAAGCCAGAGCCCATAATGACTTGTGGTTGTGCAGGTAAGCCTTGGGTCTTGAAAATATCCATCCGTCTCTTTGAGCCTGGGTGAAGCTTTCCGCAGGATGTCATGGCCTCTCCAGCATCCCGGGTCATCCACTGGGTTCTCCAGGGAGCCGATCAACCGTCCTTCACCCAGAGTTGCATTGCGTCCAAGGTCTTGAAAATCTTGTCTTAACCGGTCTTGATTATTTAATCAATCTCGCATCACTTGTGTTATGCACTCAACCGAAATCCCATCTACTCAAGCATAGCAATATGAAATTTGTCGTCCCGGGGCCAAGTATCGGGGTTGTTGTGTGCCTACCACATGATACTACAATCTATACTAGAATTTCCAAGTACCTAATCAGCATGCAATTGGGCATAGGATGGTAGAACTACGATGCATAAAACATAGGTGATAGTATGATCAAAGTGACTTGCCTGATGATGTTGACGAAGAAGAATTTCTCGAGAAAATAACTTGATAGACTACTCGTCACTCTCCGATGAAATCTATATAACAAACATATCATTCACATAAGCACTCATACTAGCAATCATTCTAGCAATCAAAAAAAAAGAGAGAGCGAATAGGAATCCGAAGGAAACTTCAAATAGACTAGGGAGTCTTCTACTACATCAAACACTAAATAGTTTTTGTCCAACGGAAAATAATAACAGGGAACTAAGATATAAATTTAACTAAGATAAAATAGAGTATTTTTCACAAAAATTTTTGAAAGTATTTCCAAACGGGATTTGTAACAGTGGAGAAACCAATTGCAAGTTATTAGGGAACTAGAATTGATTTCATGATAACATATACAAATCAAAATCAAAACTTGTTGCAACCTACTGTTAACGAACAGAAACAAAACATAATCTTTCTGAAATATAAAAGAAAAATAATTTAAAAACAATTTATAGAAAAAGAAATAGTCATAATCCTAAAAGAACTAAAACAGAATCTGTTTTGGTAAAAACCCCAATTAAAAATATTTTAAAAAAATTGAAACTTAAACTACTGAAAGATATGATCAATAGGAATCAGCAGCAAAAATAATCAAATTAAAAGCTATTTTTAAACTCCCGGAATAAGAAAAACAAGCTTTAATTAAAATCTGATCTAACTCAATTTTTTATAAATCCAAACATAGACAAATTATATATCTACAGAAACTACATAAAATTTTTGTCCAAGGCAAAAAGAATCACCTAATTCGGAGTTATAGACTAATAGATATGAATTTTCTAAGATTGCAATTTTCTGAAAAAACTGCAATACGGGATTTTGTGAATCTCACCATGGGTGACAGAGAGGAAGAACTCCGGCGAGGTAGCTGCTCCGGCGAGGTGGGGAGGTCGCCGGCGGGGAGGGAGAACGGCGGAGGGGTCCCGGAGGCGAGGAAGGGGGCGTCACGGGCTCCTGGGCGTTCTTCTGTTCGGCTCCTTGCAGGAACAACAATGGTGGGGGCGTCGTGGCTACGGGCAGGGAGAGGACGAGCTGATGGGGAAAATGGAACGAGGAGAGGAGGGGCGTTCTTATAGGGGTGGTGGGAGGCTCGGGAAGGAAGTGTAGCCCGCGAATCGGGGGAGGGAAACTTCCTGGGAAGCTTCTGCCATGGCCACAGAAGGAAGCTCGTGAGGAGGAAGAAGAAGGTGGGATTGGGCCAGATTGGTTTCCTAACGTGGCCCAAGTACATTCCTAAAATAAGAGATCTCTTTCCCTTTTTACTAAAACAGGAATTAATACGATTAAAAGGAAATAGAATATCCTTGGAATATAGGGGTATGATATATTAAAATTTTCAGAAAAATAAATTCAAAAAGATGGACATTTTTCCACGGCCAAAATACTTCAAAAAAATGTTTTTTCAGAAAATCCCCTAAATGCTTTATTTCTTTTTGCAAATAATTACTCAAATAAATCTTGGGTGTCATGGCTCAAATATTTCAAAGAATATCCCCAGGTTTCGAGGGTCATGTTTCTCCTCTCTTTTTCTCTTGTTTGACAAAGTATTGTTCCCGACATTCCGTGAGTGAAGAAGAAAACAAAATGCAAATGAAAAATCGAAAGGAAATTCAAGTGCCACCTTGGTTCAAATTCTTTGTAGTTGAAGAAGTCATGCTATCTCCTCTCGCTGGTTTTTAAAAAAAATGAATTTGAATTCACAGGAAAAAGGGGAAAGTCATTTTATTCCCTCTCATTCAAAAGTTTTGAAAAGTTTTCAAATTTCACTCAAGCTTTCAATCACTCAAGCGAACAAACAATCAATCTAATAATTTTATTAACATTCAAAAATTTGGGATGTTACAAAAGCATTTCTTGGGGACTACACATACAACCAGGAGCCAGAGAAAGGAACCATTACTAGGCCTCGGCTTTCAGCGAGAAAGGAAAAAAGCTTAAGGATATAATAGTAACGTATATTTTCATCATTAGTAAACAAAGTAGCAATATCATTCAGCTTCATGAGATGTTCGACAACAATTTCATTTTCATAACCATGGAAAGGATCGGAATCAACTATAGGAATCAATTCAGTGTCTATAAAGAACTCATAGTCCTTATTAGTGACAAATATAGGAGAAGTGAAAAATTTAGGATCATGTTTCATTTTCTCCATCATAGATTTTTCTTTTAGTTTGCATAGTGATTTATTCAAATCATTCCTATCTTCACAAGCAAGAAAGTCTCTACGTACTTCCCCATCCATAACATAACCTTCATGTACATAAGGAAATTCATATCTATTAGGAGAGCGATGCATAACACGTGATTCAAAATCTTCATCAGTTTCAACATTTCAAGTTCTCTAGCTTTAGCAAGATGAGCATCAAATAATTCATTTAGTGGCACAATTTCACTTTCATCAAATATAGAAGTAGTATCATCATTTATTTTAGAGGTAGCATTATCAAGTTCATGTGACATATCATGACGACTAACATGTGGTGGTGTAACAAGCTGATTCAAAACAGTAGGTGAATCAAAAGCAGAGCTAGATGGCAGTTCCTTACCTACTCTCGCGTGAGAGGGGATGATCATAGTTTGAGTATATTTTAGATTCTCTATAGGAGCAATTGGATATCCTAAAGTTAACACAATAAATAGAGCTATTCTCCCCGGCAACAACGCCAGAAAAAGGTCTTGATAACCCACAAGTATAGGGGATCGTGACAGTCTTCATCGGTAGTATTTCACCATAATTTATACATTCGACACATGGAGAGCCAAATAATATTTATAGGCCTTGAAAGTTGAGTTGCCAATTCAATCGCGCATAGGACATGTCTCTGCAGCAAAGAATTTAGTAGCACGACAAATAATAGTAGTAGCAGTAACAGTGATATCAACAATTTTAATAACAGTAATAACAGTAGCAATGGAGTAGCAACTGTGACAGTAGCGGCAGTAGTAGTAACTTAGCAAGATTCAATATTTGTAAAGTGTAGGCACATGGATCAATGACAAAAACATATGGATGACATAAATCATGTAAAAGTTACACACTAGAGCGACATAGAACTAGGTCCAACTCATCAATATAATGTAGGCATGTATTATGTATATAGTCATACGTGCTTGCGGTAAGAACTTTCATGCCATCTTTTGTCCTACCCTCCCGTGGCAGAGGGGTCCTATTGGAAATTAATGGGTATTAAGGCCTTATTTTAATAGAGAACCAGAACAAAGCATTAACACACAGTGAATACATGAACTCCTCAAACTACAACAATCATCGGAAAGAATCCCAATTATAGTCACCATGGGTATGCGGATCAAGACACATAATAGGTGCATACAACTTGCAATATAGGATCAAAATACTTTCCATATTTAGAGAGAACATAATAAGTTTAGATCTGAAATCTAGGTGCATACAACTTGCAAGATAGGATCAAAATACTTTCCATATTCAGAGAGAACATAATAAGTTTAGTTCTAAAATCAAGGCACTCGGGCCATAGTGACAAGCATTAAGCATAGAAAATTCATAGCAATATAAATCTGAGAACATAGTGGATACTAGGGATCAAGTCCCATCAAACTTAACTCGATTACATGATCAATATCATCCAAACCTCATCACATTCGAGCGAGCCTACTAAGGAATTACTGACGTCTACTACACAAATTTATTCTTGTAGACGTTGTTGGGCCTCCAAGTGCAGAGTTTTGTAGGACAACAATAATTTCCCTCAAGTGGATGACCTAAGGTGTATCAATCCGTGGGAGGTATAGGATTAAGATGGCTCTCTCAAACAACCCTGCAATCAAATACAAAAAATCTCTTGTGTCCCCAAGACACCCAATACAGTGGTGAATTGTAAGGTGCACCAGTTCGGTGAAGAGTTGGTGATACAAGTGTAGTATGGATAGTAGATATAGGTTTTTGTAATCCAAAAATATATAAACAACAAGTATCACGTCTAAAACAGTGAGCAAAACATTGTATAAATTCTTGGTAGTAAGGCCTAGGGTTCACACTTTCACTAGTGAAGTCTCTCAACAATGTTAACATAGTAGAATCATATGATCATACCTAACATGCAACAAAGAATCACTCCAAATTTCCTATCTAGCACAGAACAATAACATGAAATTGGTGTAGGTAGTAGAACCACCTCAAATTTATTCTTTCTGACTAATCTTTTGAGCTTTTCCAATAAGTGTCAAAAACAGCCCTAGAGTTCATACATATCAATCAACCCTAATGTCACCTAAATACTCCAATATCACCTCAAGGATCTGTGGGTAAATTATGCGACATGCATCAAACAATTTCAGATGTGTCATATTCAATCCAACACAAAGAACTTCAAGGAGCACCCGAGATTTTAATCGGAGAACATAGTATGAAAACGTGCAATCAACCCCTATGCATAGATCCCCAAGGTCACCGCTATCCGCAAGTTGATGCCATAACATATATCAAGTGAATCACTTGAATACCCCAATGTCACTATGGGTATCCGCATGTAAGACATACATTTAGTGTTCTCAAACCAAAATATTCAATCCAACGCAACGAGATCTTAAAGGGAAAGATTCAATTCATCACAACAAGGTAGCAACAGAATAACATCATATGATCAATCTAGATTAACAAGGCCCGTGATACATCAAGATCGTGCCATCTCAAGAACACGAGAGAGAGAGAGAGAGATTGAACATATATCTACTGGTACATACCCTCAGCCCCGAGGGTGAACTAGTCCCACCTCGTCATGGCCTCCACCGAGATGATGACGATGGCCACCGGAGATGATTTCCCCTCTCTTGCAGGGTGCTTGAAAGGCTCGAGATGGGTTTTTTGTCGATATAGAGAATTGTAGCGGCAGAGAGGAAGTTCCCTCTTTCTTTCTAGGGTTTCTGGTATATATAGGATTTTTTAGCGTTGGAATCACGCCAAACGGAGCCACGTTGGCCCCACAAGCCAACAGAGCGCGACCTAGGGGCACCCTATTGGCTTGTAGACCACATGTGGCTCCCCTTAGGTGTTTCTTCGCTCCAATATTGCTTATTTCCTTGAGAAAAAAATCTAAAAAAGTTTCGAGCGATTCTGAGAACTTCCATTTTCTGCACAAAAACAACACCATAGTAAGTGTGTTGAAAACATCGTCGGTCTGGGTTAGTTCTAAATAAATCATATAAAGTGCATCAAAACCAAATAAAAGTATTGCAAGCATAGACAAACATGGCATGAATACTTCATAAATAATCGATACGTTGGAGACGTATCAGCATCCCCAAGCTTAATTCCTACTCATCCTCGAGTTGGTAAATGATAAAAGAAATAATTTATGAAGTGTGAATGCTATCATAGTATATAAGTTTGATCAATGATAATTCCAATCACTTTTTCTAGCATCATAACTAGCAACTTTTTCAAAAAACATCATGGTTGAGTAGTAATCAATTCACATGTCGTCGTTCAAACAATGCATTCTCTTGAAACTCAACATCATATGTTCCTAGTCATCAATCAACTTCAACGCATCATCAAGTCTAAGTAAGAGCTCCACATATTCAATTATCATATAGTCTTCTATGATTGCTAATACTCATAGCATAATTTAGAACAAATAACATCCGTCGAACACAGAGAAAGATAGGGGCTTAATATTTTGCCTCCCAGCATATTTATCATAAAGATAATTGTCAACAGTAATGAATCATGATCAAATATATTTGAGTGGACATATATGTTTGGATCTTTCTCCACCAGATGGTTCTTGCCAACTAATATATCGAGTTCAGAATAAGAAGTTGACTCAACATGAAAAGTAAGTAATATGAAAGTAAATAGATTGTCCCTTCATAGAGGGAAGCGGGGATTTGCACGGGTGCGAGAGCTCATTGTTTTAAAACAGAGATGAATATGTGATTTTGGGTGGTGTGCCTTTCATGTCAACGTAACAATAGAGTTTTCAATATCTTCCATGCTAATCACATTATTGGCGGTTCCTAAACATAATTGAAATTTTACTCCCCTCCATCATTCAAACACATTCTATGGCTATCCGTATCCACGGGTTCCCTTCAAACAATCAACTTTCTAGGGGGGGGTTCTTGTTTATTTATTTTTGTATTATGCAGGACTAGGGATCATTTTTACCAGCCTCTCTCATGCAATGACAAGTGAATAAAAACTCATCTTGAGAATAAATCTCTTAGAATGGAAGGCAGTGACCACCCTGTCTCTCCATGAGCGGTACGGGCACACGAAACACATGTTTATTTGAATGTTTAGAGGTTGCACATGCAAATTTACTTGGAATGGCACTGAAATACCATATATAGGTAGGTATGGTGGACTCTCATGGAAGAAACTTTGTTCAAGGATTTTAATGCACAAGTAGTATCTCTACTTAGTACGAAGTTTTGGCTAACAAAAGGTTCTAAACAAGCACCACATGTCGGAGGATCCAAAACAATATAACTTCTATGGAAATATACCCGAACATAACCATTACATTGTATTCCTTGTCCAAATTTAACTATTTAATCAAGTTTGACAATAATTAATGGTTTTTACAATCATAAAGTATGTCCAAGATAATATATTTGTATGTGAAAGTTCTCTTCCTTATACTAATCATTCATGAATTGCTCGTTTGGCCAAAAGTGTGATTGTCAAATTTCAATGATATTTATTTTTAAACAAAATGTGAAACTACTACAAGGCATAAAGCACATTGATAATTTCATATTTATGATATTTCATTCATTCACAATTTACTCTTAGGATATAAATGAAGCACAAGACCAAACAATCAAACTACTCTGAAAAGTTATAAGATAAGATCAATGTGTAGTTAAACAATTAAGTAGCTATGTGAGGACTCTCTCTCAATAAATATTTTCAGATATGAGTATTTTATTCTAATAGAAAACTAAATGAAAGTGCACTCCAAGAATAGCACATATCATGTGGACAAATAAGAACTTAGGATCAACATAGGCTAACCGATTGTTGTTGACGAAGACAGGTGGGATGCGTAGCATCCCCAAGCTTAGATGCTTGAGAATTACCATAATGTTTACTTGGGGTTCCTTGTGCATCCCCAAGATTGAGCTTTTATATCTCATTCTATCCTCTCATATCCCAGTTTCACCTAAGTCTCAAAGACTTCATCCACACAAAACTTGAAAAGAACTCGTGAGATAGGTTAGCGCACATAAGAATATACCAAGTCTTTTATGTACTGCAAATACAAGGTGCATGATAATTTTAAAACATTATATACTGTTTACTATTGTTGCCACAATTTATATCTACAAATATAGGCTATGGAAACTATAGGATAAGTAGATAACAAAACTATGACAACAATCTGTCTAAACAGGACAGTCTTTAGAAATTAATTCAAAAAGTGTACCTCTGTACCTCAAACAATTATGAAATTTTAGGACATGATAAATATTTTTTATTAAATCATTGTGTAAAAAATTCAGAAACTTACTGTGTTCCATTAAAATCTGACAATTCAAATACTACAGCAAAAGTTTTTGTTTTTGTACAACACACAACATACATGCAATTCAAGCATTCTAAAGGCAATCCTTGGAATTTTTATTGAAAAACAATATTATAAATAACATCTAACAGAGAACAACAAAATAAAATTATGCTCCAAGAAAAACACATATCATGTGACGAATAAAAATATAGCTCCAAGTAAGATATACCGACAATGTTGGAGACGAAAGACGGGATGCCTTCCGGGGCATCCCCCATCTTAGACGCTTGAGTATTACTTGTATATTACCTTAGGGGTGTTTTAGGCATACCCAAGCTTATATTATTGCCGCTCCTTATTCTCCTCATATTGGTATCTCACCAAAAACTTGAAAACTTCAATCATGCAAAACTTAACGGAACTTCGTGACATGGGTTAGTGTGATTAGGATAAATCATTCTCTTAGGTACTGTCAAGACAAGATTCATAATTGTTGTCACATGATACCTACTGTATTCTATCATTTACATAATTTATATCACAAAATATAAGCTATGAAAACACTAAAACAAGCAAACTATGCATGCAAAATAGAATGTGTCAAGAACAAAACTGTCTGTGGAGATCTGAATGAACACCATACTTCCCTGACTCTACAAATTCTGAAACAATAGGACAATGCAGATAATTTGCATGGCAATTTTTTGTCAAAAATTTCGATTTTTTGGACTCTCGAGTAAAATCAGAGAAACTCTGCACTACACGTATTTTTATCGTTTTTGCACAAAATCGAACAAGCAAGTATCCACATTATCCCAAAGGCTTTATTTGACACCTTATTGAAATAAATGATTCAAAACATGATTAATAAAGTAGATATAATCATGTTAAAACACAAAAATAGGAAGGATAAATGTTTTATTTTCTCCCAACAAGCGTTTTCTTTAATGCCTTTTAGCTAGGCATGATGATTTCAATGACGCCCATATAAAAAGTAGTAATTGAGGCATGAAAGAGAGCATCATGAATCACATGACAAACATATTTAAGTCTAACCCACTTCCTATGCATAGGGATTTTGCAAGCGAACAATTTATTGTAGCAATAATCAACTCACGTAGGAAGGCAAAACAAGCATGACTTCAAAACTTTGAACACAAAGAGAGGAAACTTGATATTATTGCAATTCCTACAAACATATTTTCCTCCCACATAAATTTTTTAGTAGCATCATAAAGGAATTAAACAATATAACTATCACATAAAGCATTATTTTCATGATGCACAAGCATATAATTTTTATTACTACCCACACAAGCAAAATTCTTATCATTCATAGTAGCGGGAGCAAACTATACAAAATAACTATCATGAGATACTTGATTGATATAATCCTATGAAAATTAAAATCATGATGACAAGTTTCATGGTTATCCTTATTATTTATAGCATAAATTTCATCACAATAAATATCATAGATAGGAGGCATGATTTCATCATAATAAATTTGCTCATCAAAACTCAGGGGACAAAAAATATCATTTTCATCAAGCATAGCATCCCCAAGCTTATGGCTTTGTATATCATTAGCATCATGGATATTCAGAGAATTCATACTAACAATATTACTATCATACTCATCATTCAAGGAATTCACATTAAACATCTTTATAAATTATTCCTCTAACTATTGAGCACCATTTTTGAATCATCATTTTCACGAAAGACATTAAAAAGACGAAGCAAATGAGGCAACCTAAACTCCATTTTTTGTAGTTTTGTTTTATAAACCAAACTAGTAAAAAAATAAACTAAAAGATTTAACTGGAAGATATAAAGATATACCTCCAAGCACTCACCTCCCCGGCAACGGCGTCAGAAAAGGGCTTGATGTCTACTACACAACTTTAGTCTTGTAGACGTTGTTGGGCCTCCAAGTGTAGAGTTTTGTAGGACATCAGCAAATTATCTCAAGTGGATGACCTAAGGTTTATCAATCCGTGGGAGGTGTAGGATGAAGACGGTCTCTATCAAACAACCCTGCAATCAAATACAAAAATCTCTTGTGCCCCCAACACATCCAATACAATGGAAAATTGTATAGGTGCACTAGTTCGGCGAAGAGATGGTGATACAAGTGTAGTATGGATAGTAGATATAGGTTTTCATAATCTGAAAATATAAAACAACAAGGTAGCAAGTGTAAAACAGCAAGCAAAATGTTGTATAAATGCTTGGTAATAAGGCCTAGGGTTCATACTTTCACTAGTGCAATCTCTCAACAATGCTAACATAGTAGAATCATATGATCATCCTTGACCGTGCAACAAAGAATCACTCCAAAGTTCCTGTCTAGCGGAGAAGAATAAGTTGAAATTGGTTTAAGTAGTAGAACCACCTCAAATTTATTATTTTCGATCAATCTTTTGAGCTATTCCTATAAGTGTCACAAACAGCCCTAGAGTTCGTACTAGACTAACATCCATGATACATATCAATCAAGCCTAATGTCACCTCAAGTATCCGTGGGTAAATTATGCGACATGCATCAAACAATTTCAGATCTATCATATTCAATCCAACACAAAGAACTTCAAGGAGCACCCCAAGATTTCTATCAGAGAACATAGTATGAAAACGTCCAATCAACCCCTATGCATAGATCCCCAAGGTCACTGGAATCCGCAAGTTGATGTCATAACATATATCAAGTGAATCACTTGAATACCCCACTGTCACTACAGGTATCCGCATGCAACACATACATCAGGTGTTCTCAAACCAAAATATTCAATCCAACATAACAAGATCTTAAAGGGAAAGATCCAATTCATCACAATAAGGTAGCAAGGGAATAACATCATATGATCCAACTAGATTAACAAGGCACGTGATACATCAAGAACGTGGCATCTCAAGAACACGTGAGAGAGAGAGAGAATGAACACATAAATACTGGTACATACCCTCAGCCCCGAGGGTGAACTACTCCCTCCTCGTCATGGCCTCCGCCGGGATGATGAAGATGCCCATCGGAGATGATTTCCCCTCTCCGGCAGGGTGATGGAAAGGTTGCGGATGGGTTTTTCGTCGATACAGAGAGTTGAGGCGATAGAGCGGAAGTTCCTTCTTTATTTCTGTGGTTTCTAGTATATATAGGATTTTTTAGCGTTGGAATCACACCATACGGAGCCACGGGGGCCCCACAAGCCATCAGGGCGCGACCTAGGGGGCGCCCTATTGGCTTGTGGCCCATATGTGGCTCTCCTCTGGTGGTTCTTTGCTCTAATATTTCTTATTTCCTCTAGAAAAAATATAAAAAGTTTTTGGCAATTCCGAGAACTTTGTTTTTCTGCACAAAAACAACGCCATGGTAATTCTGCTAAAAACAATGTTAGTCCGAGTTAGTTCTAAATAAGTCATATAAAGTGCATCAAAGACATATAAATGTATTGTAAACATAGGAAAACATGGCATGAATACTTCATAATTGTCAATACGCTGGAGACCTATCAATTACTCACACCGAGTGGTGAGCTTCATGGAATTATTGATGGATAAGGGTTGACGGTGACGACGATGACGAATCCCCCTCTTCGGATCCCCAAAGGACTCCAGATCATCCCTCCCAAGGAAGAAGAGGACGTGGCGGCGGCTCTGTCTTGTAAAACGCGATGAAATCTTCTGTTCATTTTTTTCCTTCGAGAATAGGAATTAATAGGAGTGGAATTAGGGTCGGGGGAGCCACGTGGGCCCCATAAGTCATCAGGGCGCAACCAGGGGGTTGCGGCGCCCTCTTGGCTTTGGGCCCATAGGCAGCCACCCTCCGGTGGATCTTCACTCCATATTCATCATATATTCCAGAAATAATTCACAAAGTTTTGTCCAATTCCAAAAAAAAATTATTTCCGCACAAAAATAACACCAAGGTAGTTCCCCTGAAAGCAACGTCATTCCGGGTTAGTTCGATCCAAATCATGCAAATTAGAGTTCAAAACGAGAGCAAAAGTGTTTGGATAAGTAGACACATTGGAGACGTGTCGGGACCCCGATCCTAAGCCATAGGAATCCAGCCTGTAACACATCGCATCCCTTTTCGGTCTCACGCACGGTTAACTCCACGGTAGCAGCCTTACCTTAGCCGGGACCGTTTGCGTCTTTTGACTCACGTATGCAATAGTGTTGCTAGCATTCCAATGTCAAAGAACCCGGATCGACATGTCTAGTCATAAACCAAAGTGGCAGTACCGCACAAGGACAGGCATACATGACCCAACAAAGCAGGTGTCGGTCATCAGCGAACGTAGACGAGTCGTAGCAAGCTACAAGGACTCCATTACGTCGCGTGACATTTCCCCAAAGGGGACAGACACAACAGCTAAGAAGGACACATGCCGGTCAACCAATGTGTCCGGAGAAGTAGCGAACTACCAAGGCTCGTTGGATCACAAAGGGGCATTTCCTTGTAAGGAGTGCTACTAAAGTTCACGACTAGGTATTCGAACCCCATACATATCAAGTAAGACACACGTACGCATGGCATACCGATATGTATAGATACATCGATGGCATCACAACATAACCATAAACATACAAGCTTTATTTAAGAGGCTCGGAAGAGCCACACACATAATATTACACATTAAGGGTCTCATGACCCATAATAACAGTCATTCAGTTACAAGCCAGCGAAAGAGTTTTAAACTGTCTGAGTACAGATAGGGCAACTAAAGGCACATGGCCTGACTATACTACAGATCCAACGTAGGGCCAAATCGTAGCTGGGACACCAGCTACTCGTCGTCGTCGATGTCTACGAAGAACCCTCCATTAGGGTCATTAGCAACCTCTGCAACATTTATTAAGCAAACATGAGTACGAAGGTACTCAGCAAGACTTTAGGAGAACTAACTACTCATGCAAGGTATCAAAAGGTATTGTGGGGTTTCATGCGGAAAGCCAGCATTTGACTCGTGGCTAGACACTAGCATTTTCAAATAATTTTGACAACTTGATTTCTCGCACACGAGTCCACTAACACCACAACAATACACTATCGTGGAATCATTCCGTCTCCATACGGAAATGCCGTCCACGACACTCACGCTTATCTTGGCAATTTTATGAGTAGCCATTGAAGTTATCTATGAACAACATATGTCTCCAAGTAGTCCATATCCGCGGACGCGGCTATTCGAATAGATCATAACCCTACAGGGGTATACTTCGTCACACACGCTCTCGCCACTTATCGCCATGTGCACGTCACGCACCTCGGCAACCTTAGAGCGGAAGCCAGCGAGGGAGTCGGCCACGACCGTTAACCACACTAGTACCTAGTCCAGGTTTATCGCCTATCTGAGAGTAACCCATACGGAAGTCCGGCCAAGGTTTCCGCCACGGCCTCAAACGATGTGCGCAGGGTTCCCAAGCCCACCATCCGGGTGCCACTTGGTACACCGTGCCACTGCCTACCGCATCACGGCCCACCTCTCAGGTCAGCACCATGCACGGCTTCCGGCATTACTATAAACACCAGAAACTACTTGCAATTCCTGGACCGAGTACTACGCGATTAATAGGCCGAGCGGGGTCATATTTTAGGGCCCAGCATGTGGTAGTATCTAGTCTTGGATTACATACACGGAACTCAGTTCCTAAGGACGATTCCAGTGAAACAACCCGCCATGTACTCCTACACAGCCTTTCACCGGTACCTTTACCAAATCAAGTTCAACACACAACCTTTGCTCACCGAACACATTCCACAATTCTGTTCATCTCCCAGATGACAGACCATACACAACTCTAAGCATAGCATGCATAGCAGGATAAGGCACATCATAGCTCAAGCAACTACCAGGTATGCTAGGTTGCAAGGTTCGGCTATTTACTGTGACAAGGTTAGGTCATGCAAAGGAAGTGGGTTCAACTAACGTGGTAAAAGCAGTTGAAGCATTTGATCCTAATGCAATAAATAAGTGCAGGAGCAAGAACATGGGAATTATCGGGATGATCAAAAGGGTTGCTTGCCTTGTTGCTCAGAGGAGGAACGATATCCGTCAGACGGATATTCGGTGGAATCCGAGGGTACGGAGCCTACCGAGATAAATGGTAGCATTCAATAACAATCATATGCAATCAAAATGATGCATGAGCATGGCATGAGAATGCAAGGTGATAAGTTATTATAATCAATATGTATTAGGTTTAGGGTTGATTTGAATCACATTCGAATATCAATTCAAACGGGGTATTCTCGGATACCGTTTTAATTGATTCGACCTGATGCTCAGATCAACTTGATGTTAGTATGCATGAGATGTCATGTTAAGGTACTGATTTGTAGTTAGGACAGTGTGTGATCATGGCATTCATAATGAAATTTGAATATTTTCCAAATTCCATTTAAAAAGTAATTATAAGAATTGAATTAATCCTTATTCCACATTTTATTGTTCTCTAACTTTTTCAAACATAGTTGAAAATAGCATAATCAGAATCCTTGAATTTTTCTGATACTTTTTCATATATAAATTATTTTCATTGGAGTTACAGATTAATTTCTATGATTTTTACAAGTTTTAGCAATTTCCTGGAATTAATTTTATACTGGAAATTCTATTTATTGCATCAGACTGATGTCAGCAGGTCAGCCGACCTGTTCAGGTCAAACCTGACAGGGGGGACCCACTGATCAGCCTCTCTGGGACTAATCCCGCGCTGACCAGTCCTAATTGGGGTTTGACTTGGCCTTGGGCCCACTGTCAGCGAGTGATTAAGCCCCTAAGCTGCTGGGTTAGCTTTGCCACGTCGGCCCCCACCGGAGCATGGCCGGCGGCGACCACGGGCACGGCGGAGGGCTCGCCGGAGAGAGCTAGACAGCGCATCGGCCGTCGGTTTTGGGTGCAGAAAGGAGCTACGGGTAGCTGGAGCAACGCCGCATCTAGCAGGGGCATCAGGGGAAGCTAGGGTCGCCGGGAGAGGCGCCGGCGACGAGCCGAAGCGGCGGCCGAAGCTCGGCCTTCTACGGGCGATGGTTCTAGGGCACGGGGAGGACAGCTGATAGGCTCATCACACTCCTGGAGGCTCCAGGAGCTCGATCCCTAGCTCGAGCGCGTGGATCAGACACCATAGCGATGGCGACGACATGACCGGCGGCGAGGTGCTCTCGGCCTTGGTGGGGAACGGGGCTACGATGCACGGAAAAGCGTGGGGAGAGAGGGGAAACGACGACGAGCTCACGGCGGTTCCGATGGTGTTGTTGAAGGGCTCGGGGGTGCGCCGGAGGGAGCGAATCGACGGGAGAGGTCCGGCGGCCGGAGGTGGAAGACGACGGCGTTGGGGGCGATGCAGAGCTTGGGGAGACTTCGGCTTCTGCAGGGAGGACCGGCTCGACGAGGCGGAGCTAACGAACTACTCGGAGGAATGTTCCCGTGGCTAGAAGCGCTGCGGCTCGAGCTCGAGCTCGGCTCTAATGGCGGCAGCAGGAGGGAGGGCAAGATCCCAGAGGAGAGGGAAAACGGTGCTGGGGAATGGATAGAGGAGACCCTGGGGAGCTTATCCCCGTCGTCGCGCTGGCACGGAGGCTCTGGAGCTCGCCACGGCGAAGCAGGAGGTGGAGGGGGCCGCCGTGGTCGATCTCCCCTCTGCCAGAAGGCAGAGGAAGAAGACGACCCTGCCCTTGGTGGGCTGGGCCTCCTCAGGCGTCAGGTAAGGTTTTCTTCCTCCTTTTTCTTTTCTGTTTTGTTCTATTTTGTTAACTAATGTTTTGCTATTTATTTCAGCTCCAAAAAGGTGGTAAAAATTATTTTATACACACCTGATTATTTGTTATAATATTCCCATCCATTTCCAAAGTTTTCAACATTTTTGAAAATTTATAGTTTCTGATTTCAAATTTAAAGTTTGAAACCAGTGGCTTTTGCATTAATTTAAAATGCTTAAAGTGTCAAGAAAATAGTTTTCTCCAATGCTCATTTACTTTCATGATTTATCAGAAAGTTTGAACATTTCTTGAGGCCATTTTGGGTTCATTGATTTTAACTAGTTTGAGAAATCCTTTATTTGAAATAGTGGCTAGGGTTTTTAGTTTTTCCTTTGCCACTTTGTTGTTCTTGTTGAAAAATCTTGGCTGCAAATGCAAAGAAGACATGAGCACAAGGCTAACTTGCTTAAGGGTTAGGGATGTGACAACTCACCCCCACTCAAAAGAATCTCGTCCCGAGATTTAGAAGTCGTCGGGAATAACGCAGGATACTCAAGTCGGAGACGATCCTCTCTTTCCCAAGTTGCCTCCTTTTCAGAATGATTTGACCATTGAACTTTAAGAAACTTGAGGTTTCGACGTCGAGTGGTACGCTCAGCTTGATCAAGAATACGCACGGGGTATTCTCGGTATGAAAGGTTATCTTGGAGATCAAGCGTTTCGTGGTCCACTTCACGGATAGGATCCGAAAAGCAACGCCTGAGTTGCGAGACGTGGAAAACATCATGAACCTTGGAAAGATGCGGAGGAAGTTCCAACTGGTAGGCAACTTCTCCTCGTTTGGCAAGAATGCGGAAAGGACCAATGTAACGAGGAGCCAACTTGCCCTTGATACCGAAACGATGGGTACCCTTCAAAGGTGTAACCCGAAGGTAAGCCTTCTCGTCAACTTCAAAGGTCACAGCCTTATGATGACGATCATATTGGCTCTTTTGACGAGACTGGGCTGTTTTCAACTTTTCACGAATAATGCAAACTTGCTCTTCTGCATCCTGGATCATATCCGGGCCAAAGAGTTGCCTCTCTCCGGTTTCTGACCAATTAAGAGGTGTTCGACATCTTCGTCCATAGAGAACTTCAAAAGGGGCTTTGCCCAAACTTGATTGGTAACTATTGTTATAAGCGAATTCGGTGAATGGAAGACACTTCTCCCAATTCATACCGAACGATATAACACAAGCTCGGAGCATATCTTCTAGGATTTGATTCACTCTTTCTACTTGACCACTTGACTGGGGATGGAAAGCAGTGCTAAAAGATAAGTGAGTCCCCATGGCATTCTGAAAACTTTCCCAGAAGCGAGAAGTAAAGATACTCCCACGGTCCGAGTTAATCTCCAAGGGAACACCATGAAGAGACACTATTCGGGAGATATATAACTCTGCTAGCTGACTAGCTGTTATACTCTCACGAACAGGAAGAAAATGAGCCACTTTGGAAAGACGGTCAATGACCACAAAGATAGCATTATTTCCTTTCTTGGTCTTGGGAAATCCGGTAATGAAATCCATGCTAACTTTATCCCATTTCCATTCAGGAATAGCTAGAGGCTGAAGGGTGCCAGCAGGCCTTTGATGTTCTGCCTTAACTCGACGACAAACGTCGTAGTTAGCAACGAACTCAGCAATTTCTCTCTTCATCCTAGTCCACCAGAACCTCTGGCGTAGGTCCTGATACATCTTAGTACTACCGGGATGAATGGTGAGAGGAGAATCATGAGCCTCCTTAAGGATTAACTGCCTTAGATGTGGGTTCTTAGGAACCACTAAACGATTCTGGAAGAACACAACACCTTGATCGTTCATGGAAAATTCTTTAGCGTTTCCGCTAAAAATATTCTCCTTGATCCGTGATATACCCTTGTCACGCTTTTGGCCAGCTATAATTTGATCCTTAAGAATAGGCTTCGCCACCAGGGTAGATAGGAATCCTTGAGGAACAATATGAAGATTTAACTTCCGAAAGTCCTCATGGAGATGTGGTTGACCTTGTTGTAGCATCAAATTGTTACAATAAGATTTGCGACTTAGTGCATCGGCCATAACATTGGCCTTCCCCGGGGTGTAAGTTATCCCTAAGTCGTAATCTGAGATCAACTCAACCCACCGTCTTTGCCTGAGATTCAAATCCGGCTGGGTGAAAATATATTTCAGACTTTGGTGATCAGTGAATATTTCGCAACGATTACCCAGAAGGTAATGTCGCCAGGTTTTTAGTGCATGGATCACAGCTGCAAGCTCAAGGTCATGTGTGGGATAATTATCCTCATGTGGACGCAACTGTCGAGATGCGTATGCGATCACATGACGATCTTGCATGAGAATGCAACCTAATCCTTGTCACGAGGCGTCGCAATAGATAACAAAGTCCTTAGAAAAATCTGGTGGTAGCAACACAGGTGCGGAAGTCAGGCGTCTTTTCAGTTCCTGAAAACTATGCTCACACTGTGGTGTCCACTCGAACTTTTTATCCTTCTTGAGGAGTTCAGTTAGAGGCTTTGCAACCTTGGAGAAATTCTCGACGAAGCGGCGACAATAGCTCGCTAGACCAAGAAAACTCCTAACTTGCTTAACCGATTCAGGTTGAGTCCAATCAAGGACAGCTTGAACTCTCTCGGGATTGACAGCAATACCCTTACCAGAGATTACGTGACCCAGATAGGTCACTTCTGGTAACCAGAATTCACATTTTGAAAATTTGGCATAAAGGCGATGCTCTCAAAGTTTCATCAATACCAGCCTTAGATGCTCGGCATGTTCTTGTTCATTCTTCGAGTAGATGAGAATATCATCGAGGTATACCACGACGAATTTATCCAAATACTCCATGAAGATTGAATTCATCAGTCGAGAGAGGGTGGTTGGGGCATTGGTTAAACCGAAGGACATGACGGTGTACTCATATTGGCCATAACGAGTAACAAAAGCCGTTTTTGGAATGTCCCCGTTCTTAATCTTGATTTGATGGTAACCCAACCTCAAATCCATTTTGGAGAAGACTGAGGATCCAGCGAGCTGATCGTACAGATCGTTGATCCTGGGGAGCGGATACTTGTTCTTTATGGTGACCAGATTAACTGGTCGGTAATCTACAACCATCCAATCCGTTCCGTCTTTCTTATTGACGAAGAGGACGGGACAAGCCCAAGGAGAAGAGCTAGGGCGAATGAAACCCTTGTTCAAGGCCTCATCTAGTTGCTTCTTAAGTTCGGCTAGCTCCAGGGATGCCATCTTATAAGGTCTCCTGGCTATTGGGACAGTTCCCGGAACAAGATCTATCACAAACTCTACATCTCTGTCAGGTGGAATTCCTGGCAGTTCCTCTGGAAAAACATCCGGGAAGTCACGGACTACCGGAATGTCTTAAAGTTCCGGAAGAGGGTTGGCATTTAGGGAATAGAGTTGGCATTTGGCAACTCGAGTAGAGACATTTACTATCTCACCCGAGGGATGGGTAAGCTGGACATTTCTAGAATGAGTATCAATCTTGGCATAGTGAGCTGACATCCAGTCCATGCCCAAGATGATATTAATATCCGAAGATTTCAAAGCTATCAATGAGACTAGAAAAACTAGCATGTCTACTAGAATTTCATTGTCATAGGTTATCCTAGAGGTTTGCCATTTACTACCAGGGGTTTGGACAACCAATGGGATTGGCATATCACAAAAAGACATGTTATGCAACTGTGCATAACTTTCTGAAATGAAGGAATGAGAAGACCCAGTGTCAAAGAGAACGGACGATGGGTGATGATTAACAAGAAGCGTACCCAGCATGACGTCGGGATCCTCTGCAGCTTCTTCTGCTGACACATAGTTCACACGGCCACGTGCAGGAGTTGGCTTCACATAAAAAGCTTTGCCCGACTTGGCTTGCCCGACAGTCTTTCCGGGTTGCTTGGCACCCACATTCTGAGGACACTCACGAGAATAGTGCCCTGGTTCTCCACACTTGTAGCATATCACCTGGTTGGCACGTGGTGCAGCATTGCTAGCTGGACCACCATAAGCTTTTGCTGGAGGGTTGGCCTGATTCGTCTGAGGCGCCACGTAGGATGGCCTCGGAGTGTATCTTGGTGGCAGAGAACTGTTCGGAACCCACAGCATGCGTTTTGGAAACGCGGAACCAGAAGACGAGCCAAAGTCACGGGAGTGCTTCCTTGTGGCTTCGAAGTCAGTATGACCAGTCTCGGCACTGATCGCCTTATTGACTAGGGCTTGAAAGCTTGCACACTCATGGAGGCGCAGATCACGACGGAGCTCAGGGCTCAGACCCTTACGGAATCTTGCTTGCTTCCTGGCATCAGTAGACACCTCCTCTGTTGCATAGCGGGCGAGATTACCGAACTCGTGGCTATAGGCATCCACAGACAACTTGCCCTGAGTGAAGGCACATAACTCCTCTCTCTTTCTGTCCATCAGGCCCTCTGGAATATGGTGCAGACGAAAGGCTGCACTGAAGTCTGCCCATGTGGCTACTGGTTCAGCGGGACGCATAGCTTCAAAGTTCTCCCACCACAGATTGGCGGGTCCTTCCAGGAAATACGCCGCAAAGGTCACCTTGTCGGCCTCAGACACATTCGCAGAGCGAATCTTGCGTGAGATGCTGCACAGCCAGTCATCAGCGTCGAGGGGATCGACGGAATGATGAAACTTTGGAGGATTCAACTTCACAAAGTCATTGAGGGACACTGCAGCGTTCCTAGGCTGTCGAGCCGTATTCTCCTCAATACGCTCTAGCAGACGGTTGGTCTCCCTTTTGTTTCTTTCTACCTCAAGCATCACTTCTACCAGAGAAGGTGGGTGAGGCAGGTCTTCCTGCGACGCTTGACTACCCTCACCTTGCTCATGAGTAGGGGCACGGTTCAACCTGGTGAACACCATCCTGACAAACAAACTCATAGCTTAGACCAACATCATAACAATACTAGCTATGGATTAAGAATGTACTGAACACACGGAATGCGGAAATGAATATCCGAACAGCATGGTAACAAGCAACTGCCATATATACACCATGGTTCATACACACCCTTACATAGTTCAGTACAAACTTACTCGAAGAGCAAACTACTGAAATTATGAAACTACTCATCAGAGGCTTACAAGCTTCCTATACATTATTTATCTAGGCCTCCGGAATTCATTTCACATTACATACATACTTCACCAGTCACGCAGGACTGTGAACGTACGGCTACTACCACACTATCCTTCCGCTCACTGCTCAGGCATCCGCATAAAACATCTCATAGAGATTACCTCCATGACCTGGAAGCTCAACCTGCGGATCAGGGAACACTCTAGCCTGAGATCCCTGGGATCCATAAGGACACGGATGTGGCCTTGGTCCCTTGACTGGTGGTAAGAGGGGTCCCCGAAGAGGTGTGACTCCTCCTATAGCTGGCCAGTCAACGTGGGCTGGAAGATCGGTCCTAACAGGGTTCAGCATCTCCATCTCTCCATACCCTGTCTGGACTACCGGTGCCAGCTGCGTCAAAGCTGTCCACAGACGGGCACGGGTAGCATAAAGCTCCATGCGGAGAGCACGAGCATCCCTGTCTCTGTTCTCTAGCATATCAACAGTGGACTGCAGTAGTGGATCCTCCATAGAAGGATCAAAATAGACTCCACTGAGGTATCCCTCTTCACCACGCTGAGAGGCCGGAACATAGCAGAACTCTGAATTCTGCAGTAGTGCATGTCTCGTTCTCATAATGGTCAGCATTGAGTAGGCAGCATCCTGTACTGCCATGTCAACAGTGACCCCCAACCCATAGGACCAATGGATTGGCTTCTCCGCTCCAGGGTAATCTAGAAATACCCTAACAGTGTAGATGTACTGGCTCTGGTTGAAGTCTCGGTACTGTTCCTCTACTGTGTACTCGGGGTACCAGCGGTAACCGCACACCAACATCACCCTGACCAGCATGGCCGTATGACCCGGCACATCAATGCACCTGGTCAGACGTACCACCTCACGAGAAGGACGGCCAAGCATATGTAAATAGAGAGTAATGCAAAAGCATTAGAGCTCCGAATGCAAAATTGGGCAGCATAACGGCTGTAAATGCTCAAAAACAAATTTTGAGACAACCCAAAAATGGAATAGCGTAACCACTCAACTATCAAGTTCAACTCTCCGATCATCAAACTTACTTCCTTTTCCCAGGATTAAAAGAAACCCAATATCTCTCGACCCGTAGTCCTATAAGCTACCGATCGGAAACACGAGCCTAGGAGAAGATGAGTAACCTAGTCCTTAATTCCCGCAGAAAAGACGAGGATGACCAGAATAGAATATCTTGAGAAGAGAACAAGAGTCTTACGTTCCCTTCCACAAACAATTCCCTTATATATAACTAAAGAAATTCTAGACTCAACTTCGACCAGTTTGGCTTAGTAATCCTACAGTCAGTCAGGCTCTGATACCAACGCTGTCGGGACCCCGATCCTAAGCCATAGGAATCCAGCCTGTAACACATCGCATCCCTTTGCAGTCTCACGCACGGTTAACTCCACGGCTGCAGCCTTACCTTAGCCGGGACCGTTTGCGTCTTTTGACTCACGTATGAAATAGTGTTGCTAGCATTCCAATGTCAAAGAACCCGGATCGACATGTCTAGTCATAAACCAAAGTGGCAGTACTGCACAAGGACAGGCATACATGACCCAACAAAGCAGGTGTCGGTCATCAGCGAACGTAGACGAGTCGTAGCAAGCTACAAGGACTCCATTACGTCGTGTGACATTTCCCCAAAGGGGACAGACACAACAGCTAAGAAGGACACATGCCGGTCAACCAATGTGTCCGGAGCAGTAGCGAACTACCAAGGCTCGTTGGATCACAAAGGGGCATTTCCTTGTAAGGAGTGCTACTAAAGTTCACGACTAGGTATTCGAACCCCATACATATCAAGTAAGACACATGTACGCATGGCATACCGATATGTATAGATACATCGATGGCATCACAACATAACCATAAACATACAAGCTTTATTTAAGAGGCTCGGAAGATCCACACACATAATATTACACATTAAGGGTCTCACGACCCATAATAACAGTCATTCAGTTACAAGCCAGCGGAAGAGTTTTAAACTGTCTGAGTACAGACAAGCCAACTAAAGGCACATGGCCTGACTATACTACAGATCCAACGTAGGGCCAGATCGTAGCTGGGACACCAGCTACTCGTCGTCGTCGATGTCTACGAAGAACCCTCCATTAGGGTCATTAGCAACCTCTGCAACATTTATTAAGCAAACATGAGTACGAAGGTACTCAGCAAGACTTTAGGAGAATTAACTACTCATGCAAGGTATCAAAAGGTATTGTGGGGTTTCATGCGGAAAGCCAGCATTTGACTCGTAGCTAGACACTAGCATTTTCAAATAATTTTGACAACTTGATTTCTCGCACACGAGTCCACTAACACCACAACAATACACTATTGTGGAATCATTCCGTCTCCATACGGAAATGCCGTCCATGACACTCACGCTTATCTTGGCAATTTTATGAGTAGCCATTGAAGTTATCTATGAACAACATATGTCTCCAAGTAGTCCATATCCGCGGACGCGGCTATTCGAATAGATCATAACCCTGCAGGGGTATACTTCGTCACACATGCTCTCGCCACTTATCGCCATGTGCACGTCATGCACCTCGGCAACCTTCAAGCGGAAGCCCAGCGAGGGAGTCGGCCACGACCGTTAACCACACTAGTACCTAGTCCAGGTTTATCGCCTATCTGAGAGTAACCCGTACGGAAGTCCGGCCGAGGTTTCCGCCACGGCCTCAAACGATGTGCGCAGGGTTCCCAAGCCCACCATCCGGGTGCCACTTGGTACACCGTGCCACTGCCTACCGCATCACGGCCCACCTCTCAGGTCAGCACCATGCACGGCCTCCAGCATTACTATAAACACCAGAAACTACTTGCAACTCCTGGACCGAGTACTACGCGATTAATAGGCCGAGCGGGGTCATATTTCAGGGCCCAGCATGTGGTAGTATCTAGTCTTGGATTACATACACGGAACTCAGTTCCTAAGGACGATTCCAGTGAAACAACCCGCCATTTACTCCTACACAGCCTTTCACCGGTACCTTTACCAAATCAAGTTCAACACACAACCTTTGCTCACCGAACACATTCCACAATTCTGTTCATCTCCCAGATGACAGACCATACACAACTCTAAGCATAGCATGCATAGCAGGATAAGGCACATCATAGCTCAAGCAACTACCAGGTATGCTAGGTTGCAAGGTTCGGCTATTTACTGTGACAAGGTTAGGTCATGCAAAGGAAGTGGGTTCAACTAACGTGGTAAAAGCAGTTGAAGCATTTGATCCTAATGCAATAAATAAGTGCAGGAGCAAGAACATGGGAATTATCGGGATGATCAAAAGGGTTGCTTGCCTTGTTGCTCAGAGGAGGAACGATATCCGTCAGACGGATATTCGGTGGAATCCGGGGGTGCGGAGCCTACCGAGATAAATGGTAGCATTCAATAACAATCATATGCAATCAAAATGATGCATGAGCATGGCATGAGAATGCAAGGTGATAAGTTATTATAATCAATATGTATTAGGTTTAGGGTTGATTTGAATCACATTCGAAAATCAATTCAAACGGGGTATTCTCGGATACCGTTTTAATTGATTCGACCTGATGCTCAGATCAACTTGATGTTAGTATGCATGAGATGTCATGTTAAGGTACTGATTTGTAGTTAGGACAGTGTGTGATCATGGCATTCATAATGAAATTTGAATATTTTCCAAATTCCATTTAAAAAGTAATTATAAGAATTGAATTAATCCTTATTCCACATTTTAGGGTTCTGTAACTTTTTCAAACATAGTTGAAAATAGCATAATCAGAATCCTTGAATTTTTCTGATACTTTTTCATATATAAATTATTTTCATTGGAGTTACAGATTAATTTCTATGATTTTTACAAGTTTTAGCAATTTCCTGGAATTAATTTTATACTGGAAATTCTATTTATTGCATCAGACTGACGTCAGCAGGTCAGCCGACCTGTTCAGGTCAAACCTGACAGGGGGGACCCACTGGTCAGCCTCTCTGGGACTAATCCCGCGCTGACCAGTCCTAATTGGGGTTTGACTTGGCCTTGGGCCCACTGTCAGCGAGTGATTAAGCCCCTAAGCTGCTGGGTTAGCTTTGCCACATCGGCCCCCACCGGAGCATGGCCGGCGGCGACCACGGGCACGGCGGAGGGCTCGCCGGAGAGAGCTAGACAGCGCATCGGTCGTCGGTTTTGGGCGCAGAAAGGAGCTACGGGTAGCTGGAGCAACACCGCATCTAGCAGGGGCATCAGGGGAAGCTAGGGTCGCCGGGAGAGGCGCCGGCGACGAGCCGAAGCGGCGGCCGAAGCTCGGCCTTCTACGGGCTATGGTTCTAGGGCACGGGGAGGACAGCTGATGGGCTCATCACACTCCTGGAGGCTCCAGGAGCTCGATCCCTAGCTCGAGCGCGTGGATCAGACACCATAGCGACGGCGACGACATGACCGGCGGCGAGGTGCTCTCGGCCTTGGTGGGGAACGGGGCTACGATGCACGGAAAAGCGTGGGGAGAGAGGGGAAACGACGACGAGCTCACGGCGGTTCCGATGGTGTTGTTGAAGGGCTCGGGGGTGCGCCGGAGGGAGCGAATCGACGGGAGAGGTCCGGCGGCCGGAGGTGGAAGACGACGGCGTTGGGTTGATGCAGAGCTTGGGGAGACTTCGGCTTCTGCAGGGAGGACCGGCTCGACGAGGCGGAGCTAACGAACTACTCGGAGGAATGTTCCCGTGGCTAGAAGCGCTACGGCTCGAGCTCGAGCTCGGCTCTAATGGCGGCAGCAGGAGGGAGGGCAAGATCCGAGAGGAGAGGGAAAACGGTGCTGGGGAATGGATAGGGGAGACCCTGGGGAGCTTATCCCCGTCGTCGCGCTGGCACGGAGGCTCTGGAGCTCGCCACGGCGAAGCAGGAGGTGGAGGGGGCCGCCGTGGTCGATCTCCCCTCTGCCAGAAGGCAGAGGAAGAAGACGACCCTGCCCCTGGTGGGCTGGGCCTCCTCAGGCGTCAGGTAAGGTTTTCTTCCTCCTTTTTCTTTTCTGTTTTGTTAACTAATGTTTTCCTATTTATTTCAGCTCCAAAAAGGTGGTAAAAATTATTTTAGACACACCTGATTATTTGTTATAATATTCCCATCCATTTCCAAAGTTTTCAACATTTTTGAAAATTTATAGTTTCTGATTTCAAATTTAAAGTTTGAAACCAATGGCTTTTGCATTAATTTAAAATGCTTAAAGTGTCAAGAAAATAGTTTTCTCCAATGCTCATTTACTTTCATGATTTATCAGAAAGTTTGAACATTTCTTGAGGCCATTTTGGGTTCATTGATTTTAACTAGTTTGAGAAATCCTTTATTTGGAATAGTGGCTAGGGTTTTTAGTTTTTCCTTTGCCACTTTGTTGTTTTTGTTGACAAATCTTGGATGCAAATGCAAAGAAGACATGAGCACAAGGCTAACTTGCTTAAGGGTTAGGGATGTGACAAGACGTATCTTGAATGCAAAGAAATTCGTGAAAGTTCTAACATTACACAAGAGAATTTCTAAGGATTTATACAAATCATTAGAGAGCACGGTTTTACGTACAACAACTAAAATAAACAAACTTTAGAGAGATTTGAGTGCATGTGAATGCCAAGCAATCCGTAGAAATTCTAATATTACATAAGAGAATTTCTAAGGATTTATTTAAGTCCTCTAAATATCCTTAAATATAATCATGAAAGCTAATCAAATTAATTAGAAAATTTGCATGCTTTTTGGTGATAAGAAGGAAGCAAATTATTCTAAAATAAAAGTACCCAAATCATAAGTGCTACATGTGTGCCACGAAGTAACATGGTCCAAACACACCTATTATCATCCATGTTGCCACATCAAACAAATGACATTATCAGAATTTTTTGAATTTATGTATTTTAAAATATTTGATCTTTTAAATAATAACTCCTATTAAAATTCATTTGCATCATTAATTCCGTCTTGATGTGATTTTGAAAACTAGATCCCATATTGACATGTTTCGATGATTTTTTTCGGCCAAAATTTGTCATGATGTTATACTAAAGTTTTCGTAGTGTTACACTAAACTTGCCATGATATATTTCATCTATTTTTTTTGTTCTTTCAACTAATTCTCATGACAAATTTTATTAGTTGACCATGGAAAATTATAGTAATTAACCACAACAAATTTAATTCATGGATCATGGAAATGTGTAGCAATTCATCATTGCAAATTAATTTATAGATCATGGCAATTTTAGTTTATAGATCATGACAATTTTAGTATTTTGACCATGGTAATTATAGTATTTTGACCATGAAATTGTTTTTTGTATTAATCATGACAGATTTTAGTGCATGTATCATGCCAAATTTAAGTAATTTACCATAGCAATTGTACTTTATGGTTCATAGCAAATTTGAATCATTGATAGTGCACTTTTAAAGTAAGTCAGGATGGGTTTTTTTTAATTATGAACAATGTCAAAATTATTTCATGAATCATGACAAATTTAATAATTCTCCATGACAAGTTTAGTTTTTAATTCCTATTTTTATAATATGTCAAAATTCACTTTAAACGTAGAAGAAAATGTAGGTGAAACATACCATCACAACTTTAGTGTAAACAATACGACAATTTATGTGCAATAGGCATGACGATTTTTAACCGAAAAAATCATCGAAACATATCGATATGAGATCTAGTTTCTAAGATCTCGCCGCGGCGGATTTAGTTTTTAAAGCGAATTTTTAATCATATTTATTATTTAAGAGATAAAAAATTAGCAACTCAAAACCCAAAAGATTCACACGCATCATCAATTTCATCATTTGTACATGCATGCAATGACGTGGCACGATTTATGATGCTGTGATACTTGACCCAAGTTGCTTCGTGTCACACGTGTGATATTTATGAAGGTAAAAAATTAGACTTGAGATTTTCTAAGCTAGAACAACCTACAATATAATAATAGAATAATTATTAAGAAAACACAGTAGAAAAATAAGTACAGAAAGAGAAAGAAAGAGGCAAAGGGATCAGAAATGGGAACGAGTTGTTTCCTTTTGTCCTAGTTTTTACCTATTGATTTTCGAGAACCAAAACTTGTCACGTATGCCATTGGTCTTGAGTGACATCATCCACAAAGGCGGTCATTGAGGTAAATGAGGAAGGAACTAAAGTTGGAGCCGTCACCGAAGCTGAAAATGGCCATGGCAGGAAGTCCTGGCCCAACATTTTTAGGTTGTGTCGGGTCGGGCTATCCGGGTCAGGCTACCCATGTCTAGGTATACGCCCTGGTGTCAGCCTTCTGGGTGGTCATCGTCTGTACCCCTTTGGTCCAGGTGTGTGGAGTTACGTGTGAGAAACAATCACTTTTGGCTTGAGGTTATGACCCCATTCTTCCACCTTGCTCCCCAATCTCACCCTAGCTTTGCTTCACCATTCCCAAACCCTACAAGATTTAGATCACATCCACCTCCCTCCAAACACTCTGATTCTTGGGGTATAGCAGGAGATTCATCCTATCTACATTCCTATCAAATTGATTTGTGTTTTCTCAATTTTCTCATCAACTTGTTACTCTTGGAGCTTGGGGTCCTAGACGGTGAGAGGTTCCTTTGGAAGCTTCCGTGTTTATGGTGTGTTTGAAGACGTATGTAAATGTGTGATGGTCACCTTCAAGACCAACCCTCAGTGATTCGAGGCTCATTCGTTGGGGGTGACTCGAATACAGTTAGCTTTCCGTAGTATACAGAAGCTTTTGCTTCGACACCGCTCCAACAAAGATTAGCACTTCCCCGAAGAAGTATGAACCTCGGGATACAGTCTGTGTCATCAACTCACTTGTAGATAATTCTTTCCCGCACTTAATTTCCTTTTTACGTTTGTGGCTTGCTAATTATTTTGTTGCCTAGCTTACTTTGTGTTGGCACCGAGCCAGTTTCGACCGAAGTAGCTCATCTGGGTCGAGACGACCGTCAACCGTCTAGGAAACGTGTTTGGTGGGGGGACTCAGAGCTCGAGGGGGGGGGGTCAGGGATGAGGCCAACTCCGACAACGCTACGTTGCCCGAGTGCCGAGAACTCGACACACAACCACAACTCGGCGATGGTCGCGTGGTGTTCGCCCGCCCGCTAATTGACCCCAGAGGGCGGCGATGAGCATATTGACCAATGGCAAGGCAGGAGAACCATCGAAATCGTTGACTTCGGGCGGTGGCGTCCCGGGCTTCCATGAGGGTCGTGGCGAACATCTTGACCGACGGGAACGGGTGGATGGACTCGAGGTGGACGACGGAGTGGCGAAGGCGGTGGCCAGCATCAAGGCAGGGTGGGAAGGGGCGACGATGATGAAATTCCAGGCAGATGGAGTTCCCAAGAGTGTGTTCTACTATTGCACTTATTTTTCAATTAAGGAGAGTTGCCGTGCCTTCTTCTTTTCTTATTGAAACACAAGTACACCCTCCGTTCCAAAATAAATGACTTAACTTTTGTATTAAGTTAGTACAAATTTTGTACTAAAACAGCGACATTTATTTTAAAACAGAGGGAGTAACATTTAGCAGGCAATAGTTTGGTTGCCCTCATGATAATCTTTTCAGATAACAGAATACACTTATGGCACCCAGATACAAAAATGCATACACTATTCAGGCTCATAACGATGCAAGACATATAGTTATTCAACCTGGTTCTCATACCCTGTTGATGTTTGATACTCGAAGAATTTCCAGGGTATATGGTATGATCAGTACCAAGACGAACACTGTTAAAGATGAAAGATGGAGATGAAAAAAAATGCTTATGTGATCTAATTCTCTTCCAGGAGAGGTTTGGTTGCTTCGGTGCCACCCCACTTTTGGACACGGCTTGAAGCTAGCGCAGCCTGCAATTTGCAATTGTAGGGTGTGAGAGATGAGCAAGGTGGAAAGATCAACATTTTCCATCTAAATAACGTTTACATAAATATTCCCGAAATCAAACAATGAAAAAAATAAGTCATAAGTCATATGATATGGTTGTAACCCAACGTCTAGTGTCCCTATCTCCCTCACGGATGAGTATTGAAGGCGGCGTGACAGTGTCTAGAAGCGTGGGCCCGGGTCCCTTCCTGCTGTGCTCCCGATGTTTTCCACAGCGGCATGGGTGGGTACCGTAGGATCTCACAAGAGCGGGATCCAACTGGTGAGACGTCATCAGCGGTAAGACGGTTGATGTCAATTATGTGAGTCATCATCATTCGACGACAATTATGTGCATACTCCAGGTCACCATCATTCAATGACAATTATGTGCGTACTCCAATTGATGCAGAGGTCGGCGCTACGCCTCTTTTTCTAAAAAAAATATACATACTCCGACTCTGGATCATCATATTCGAGGATGAAAATCCCAACATGCAACCTTTAGTTGGATCCGTTGATATCGACCACACTAGCCGGTCGTAATGGAATATCATAAATAGTACTCCCTCCGTTCCTAAATATAAGTCTTTGTAGAGATTTCACTAGTGGACTACATACGGATGTATATAGACATACTTTAGAGTGTACATTCAATCATTTTGCTCCGTATGTAGACATCTAATGAAATCGCTTAAAAGACTTATATTTAGAAACGGAGGGAGTATCATGCATGCCAACTAGGCATATTTGATGAGGTGGCATGGAATTAAATGAAGAAAGAGAGGATTAAGTATCATATTATGATACTCCCTCCATCACAGTATATTGGGCGTATCTCACAGGGCTCTCGGACCTAGGTGTTTCTCTATGATAGGAAAAACCGAGCCGACAAGCTATAAAAACGCCTTAATTAATCGCAAAACTGACGCATTAGTAACCCCCTCCACTAAACGAGCGACTTCCTCGCATGCATTGGTGGAGACGGTTTTCAAAACATCCCAATTAATAGGCTAATTAATGTCATGCACCTTATTTCCTTCTAGTTGTGAAAAATTATCATTTTGAAGATACGCCCAATATACTGTGATGGAGAGAGTATCGTATTATATTAAATGTTGTGCTACTATGTGTCATGCATGACAATAAATGAACTGTTCTACGATACTAACACATGATACTAGATAATATGCATTACAGATGTAGTATCATACACTAGTATCATATGCATGATACTAGTATATGATACTCTCCATTACAATCAGCCTTAGAGCACTCCGACTCTGGGTCATCATATTCGAGGATGAAAATCCCAATATGCAACCTTTGGTTGGATCCGTTGATATCGACGACACTTAGAGCATCTCCAACAACCGCTCAAAAAGTACTTCACGTGTTAAATTATTTGTTTTTTAGACGTCGGACAGCTCCAACAGAGGTTCTAAAATTGTGCTCGCACTGAAAAATTTTGGCACGCGCTAAAAAACGCTATGGCGCGCACTATATTTAAGGCGCCGTCTCGCGCACGCAGCAAACTCTGGGCCGCTGCAGGTGGGGCCGCTGGATTGGACGCCGTGCTAGCGCGCGTCTGTTGGAGCTGCTCCGGTCCCCGCGCTTTAAAAATATTACAGTGACGCGTTAAAAAATTTATTGAACGCGGAATTTTTATACGGCTGTTGGAGAGGCTTTTATAAATTTTATTGGGCGTGAATTTTTTATGGGGCTGTTGGAGAGGCTCTTATGTGCATGTATCCGAACAATGAACAAAAACACTACTCCTAGAGGAAGCCTTCAGTAAGGGATCACAATGCGTGCGTCGATATCGACATCGTGAGGTGGATCCTTTCGTGGATGGCCTCGCTTTTTAAAGTTGATTCGTTTGACATCGTTGTTACGCTTTGCTTGGCATTGTGACTAACTAAATAATATACGGTCGTGTGCATTAACCGATGCAGATACCAGGGTTGATCCACTTTTTCGAAGAAGAAAAAAATGACAAGTGCATATTCAAGATTGGAAAGGTTTTATGCCCTCTATTCCTATATCCAAAGTTGTTAAATTGATTCGTAATGAACATCTAGCTATTATAAAGATGAACTAACATTGAGTTGTTAAACTGGTGCCTAATGAACACTTAATTACTATAAAGACAAACTTAACACCCTCCAGTTGACAATTTTAAAGTTGTGTTCATCACAAAATGAAAAACATGGTGAAATTTGGAAGGGCGAAAGAATTTCGTACCTCTGTGTTCCAGTCTGTTCTCCACACTATGACGAGTAAAATCAATGTCTGAAGTCCAACCCCGCAAAGCATGCCAGCCCAAATCCCCTAAAATTAGAACCAATGTCTCAATATCGCAGAATCATAGCATAAATATTCTTCATTTTCTACTTTGCAATTTGCACCACTCCAATTTAAACAAGATAATCAATTACCCCAACTCCATAGTTGAACTTGTAGCCGAGGAGATATCCCAATGGCAATCCGAAAATGTAGTAGCAACCAAGGTTGATGTATGCAACAAGGCCTTGCCATCCTCCTCCAATGGCCACCCCTGAATCATCCATCCGATCAACGCCATCAGCTCGAGAGATGAGGTTGATTTGAGGTGGCATGGACAAAATAAAATTATCACGCTGCGAGGGGGAGAAGCATACCTGAAAGCACAGGCTGCACGCTGTTGAGCACCATGGTCAAGCCAAGCAGTCCTGCAATCTTGGAGACGGCCTGCCGGAGCTCCACATTGCTAGTGTAGATGCTGGCGAAGTTATCTCTGAAGATCAACACGAGGGTCATGCATAGCAGCCCAATGAGCAACGACTCGCCGACGACGACGACGACCGCGTGCAACGCCGCCCTTGGACGGCCAGAGCCCAGCTCGTTGGAGACTCGAACACTGAGAACGTAAGCAGGCAAGTGGTAGCAGTTTATTTAGAAACTAAAATTTGACAGTCGTTCAAGATCTCCTGAACAAATCAGGAATCACCAGTTTACTTGTACAGTTTTGAATTAGCCTGACCTGATAGCAGCATTGAGGCCAATGAAGACCATACCCTCCCATCCGTTTATATTCATGCTGAAAATTAAGGCACATATATTCTGTGAGGTAAATATAATTAAGCATTTATTCACGATAGTATCTTCAGTTAGTTCAGATTTTTTTTTAGTACAGTTAGTTCAGAATATTCGACAGAGAGAGAGTTGAGAATGTTATCAGGTTGTAATTTTCGTAGTAAGAGGTACCAGACGCCAAGCGAGTCGACGGCAATCTGCGCGTCCTGGAGGTCGCCGGTGAGGACGGTGATCATGCCGAGGTACCAAATCTCAAGGCAGAGCATGACGGCGGACTCAAGCGAGAGCTTGACGAAGGCCCACATGTCGTTGAATGCCGCCATGGACCAGCCCCTCCAGCCGTCCTTGCACCAGCCGATGATGTAGGCCGCCTGCCCCAGCGCGATGGCCCAGAGCGAGAGGTCGTAGGCGACGGCGGCGCCCGCGGAGCCCCATCCGAGGACGGTGACGAGGAGGTAGGTGACCGCGACGTGGAAGCAGAGGCCGCCGACGCCGATCCAGGCGAGCACGAGGACCTTGCTCTGCGCCTGGAGGAACTTGGCGGTGGGGAAGTTGACGGCGAAGGAGAAGGCGCCGGGGAGGATGTAGAGCGCGAAGCGGGCGGCCTCGCGCGCGACGGTGGCGTCCTGGCCGAGGGCGAGCAGCAGCGGCTCGGCGAAGACGTAGAAGGGCACCATGAGGATGGCGGCGGCTATGAGGACGATCCAGGAGCGCTGCAGGTAGACGCCGAGCATGGCCACCTGGCCGGCGCCGAACGCCTGCCCGCACAGCGTCTCCAGCGCGCTCCCCATGCCGAGCTGCGACGTATCGGCACCAGCAGACAGCGGTCAGTCTTAGTCGGCGATGGTATGCGGCGCGGTGCTGGGGGGGAGAGGAGGAGGCGGATAGTGGCGAGCGCACGTACTAGGAACCCGAGGGCGAAGGTGGCGAAGACGGAGAGGCCGATGGACGCGGCGGCGAGGGGCAGGTTGCCAAGGTGGCCGACGAAGATGGTGGTGACGGAGCTGACGGCGTACATGCTGAGCGTGGCGATGGCGATGGGCGTGCCGATGCCCCAGAGGCGCTTGGACTCCTCCCACACCATCCGCGCGGCCTCACCCACGGTGCTCACCTCCGCCGCGTCGTCGGCGACGGACCCCATCGCCCCCTCCTTCCTCGCTCGGCCGGGTTCGGTTTGGAGCACTGGGCGTGGGCGTGGGCGTGGGCGTGGGCTGGGCGCGTCCTCTGCCTCCGCGTCAGTGGTTGCGTCGGCCCTCGGCTATCTATCACTCTGATCGAGGAGTGAAGACCGACGGGTAGGTAGCAGCTGCGGCTGGAGGGCCTCGCCCTCGTGGCGTGTTTGTGTCCGTGAGATTTGACGCCTCGTCATCAGTTATGAATCCACGGGACTGGCGCCGCAATGTCCTTTTCTTTTCAAAAAACAAAAAGATGTTGATTATACCCAAAAAGAAGATATTTTTTGTTGTCACGTTGACTATTTTTACATAGTACCTCCGTCTTTGTTTATACTATCAAATCTTGATCATAAATTTAACTACTAAGATATGAATGCGTGTCATTAAAAATCATATCTTTAATTCGTATTTCTACATAAAAGTTTTAGTGATACTAGCAAAAGAGTCCGTGCGTTGTAACGAAAGAGAAAATAACACACGCTCTGAACGCAATATATTTTTACATGACATCACATTTGTATTGCAGACAATGACATCAGTGCTCACACAACGAAAACGCGTTTGAATGTACAGTCACTCGGAATAAGATGAGAAATATGTTATTTCTCCACGAGGTTTTCCAAAGATGTGCATGTGTGGTTGACGATATTTTCTTTCCTCTCAATTTGGTTTTAATTTAATGGATGTTTATTGCAATTCGTATCGTCGTCGAAAAGAGGAAAAAAAGGACCGTGCACTACAGATTAAGTTTGCATCCAAAATAATATTTAAGAAGTATTCAACAGCTAAAAATAACATCCTATTTAGATTCTACACATTTTTAATCAAATTTCATATATAACATGTTAAAATCGGAGTTACGGTTTAAAAGATATGGATAATTTTGTTTTAGATAAAATGTGGATTGATTAACTGAAAAGTCAGGTTTTTTTGTTAAAACGGAAAAAACGCTTCGGCTGGCTTAAATACGGAGTGCGGGTTGATTACGTGAAACATCAGAGAGTTTTCTGAAAAATGCAAAAAAAACCCGGTTCGGGTGTGACTAAAAGATGGACTGCGGGTTAATTATTTAAAAAGACAGGGACTTTCTGCAAAATAGCCACGACGGACGACTGAAGCCTTCGATGCTTTATTATTAGGGAGAGATTACTTTTCATGACATGCATTGACATTTTGTTTGTTAAATTTAAAGTCAAAATGACGCAAAATACGAAGGAGCCAATAAACTAGGACAGAGTTAATAATAACTCTTGCATTACAACTTGCAAGTCTTAGGGCATCTCCAACAATGACCCTCAAATCACGTGCATACGTTTGCATATGTCCGAACTTCTCCCGCAAACTGGAACCAACCCGGGGGTGCGGGGTGGGGGCTTTACGAGACTTTGGATACTCTTACATGATTACAACCATGGCCCACCCAAAAGGAAGGCGGAGTCCGCGCTTTTGTATCACCCGCACTATTTTTGCGTCAAAATCCCCCACTCTATTTTTCCATCTTGCCGCTCTCCAAGCAATTCTCACCCAATTCTCTCACTTTCTTCCCCGTTCCCGCCGCTGACGCATGAAATCGGACGAGGACCTACCGGACAAGGAGGTGGTGGTGGAGGTGCAGGAGGATCTCCGCACCACCCTTGCCCGGAAGATTAACTCGGCGATGCGAGAAACTCGTCGCGTCAAAGTGAAGGTCATAAAGGAGGAGAAGATCAAGAAGTGGAAGGCTAGCGATGGACGTGTGGACGACGGCACGGTGGGCATGCTGGTTGCCGACATGGTGGACTTCATGCCCGGGTCGCGAAGCCCTGATGGTTACGCCCACCATCCAGACGTCATCATGGCCGGAACATTACAAGTCTCCGTACTACTACACCGCCCAACAGCTCGGTAGGCAGTCTGCAACAACCACGAGCGGGCTAGTGGCTTACATCATCGATGTAAACGCGGCGTCGCTCCTCTTCTCATAGTCTTCCTCGATGCAGCTCATCTGAGCGCGTGCGGGGAGCACATTGGTGCCCGCACGATGTTCGCTACTATGCGTGAAGCGGGAGAGAAGGTGTACGATGACGCATACATAGAGATGTTCGACATCATCCATGATGGAGGTGGAGGAGGATGTGGTTATAAGGACAAGTAGGTGGAAGACTCGGATCCCACCCGGTCCAACAATTACACCCACATAAAGCAGGGCTACACCTAGACCGTCACACAACAATCCTACATCCAGACCGACATGGGCACACAACAACAGGATTGGGCCGCCACACAAGCAGAGGAGGAGGAGGACGGCGAGGACGATGATCGGGATGATTTTTCTACTGATCCAACAAAGAAGGGTCGAGAAGAAAGCTTCAACATGCGAGGGCACTAGTAGAAAAGAGGGCTTTGGTCCAGGTCCTGAAATCCTATTAGTCCCGGTTCACATACGAACCGGGACCAGTCCTGAAATCCTATTAGTCCCGGTTCACATACAAACCGGGACCTATGGTGAAATTGGTCCCGGTTCGTGAGGCCAGGGCACCGGCCGGGCATCGTGGGACATTGGTCCTGGTTCGTCTCACCCCTTTTGTCTCGGTTCCATTCAAGAACCGGGACTAATAGGCCGGCAACCGTTCGTATCCCCTTTAGTCCCGGTTGGTGGATCAAACCGGGACTAAGGTGTGGTGGCGGGCGTTCGTACAACCGTTCGTATCCTTCTTTAGTCTCGGTTGGTGGATCAAACCGGGGTGGCGGCCCTTCGAATCACCCCTTTAGAGCCGGTTTGTCGTCCAACACGGGACTAAAGGTCCAAACGGTTCGCCCTCCCGCTTCGTTTCTAGCGATGAAAACTGCAACCGAAGCAGAGTCTCTCGCCATTCTCTGTTCTTCTCCTCTCCTCTATTCTTCTTCTCCCTCTCTTCTTCCCCTCTCTTCTTCCATTCTTCTTCCACCATGACATATCTAGTCGGAGAGGTGCGCGCACATGGCATGACCTGGCTCACGTGCGGGTACACGAACGAGAGCAGGGTGGTGCCAAATTTTCTGTCACGGTTCCAGGAGTGACTTGACGCCGCGTCGGAGCATGAGGCATTCTTGGGGCTTGATCTGGAGTTCACTCCCAACCATCAAGGTGTTGCCGTCATCCAGCTGTGTTTCAAACAACATGTCTTGATCTTCCAATGGGCGAGGTAAGTTTTGTGTCTTTCTTTTATCCAAGGTTATGAAAATTGCATGTATTGATCTTCTCTAGGTTCCATTTGATAGCAATATGGAGTTTCTTTATATGTTCCATTTGATAGCAATATGAAAATTGCATAGGATAGCAATATGTGTTACAACATTGGATATATTGATCTCCCTAGGTTCCATTGGATAACATATATTGATCTCCCTAGGTTCCATTGGATATATTACAACATAGGTTTTCTTTGATCCAAGGATATGAAAATTGCATGTATTGATTTTCTCTAGGTTCCATTTGATAGCAATATGGAGTTTCTTTATATGTTCCATTTGATAGCAATATGAAAATTGCATAGGATAGCAATATGTGTTACAACATTGGATATATTGATCTCCCTAGGTTCCATTGGATAGCATATATTGATCTCCCTAGGTTCCGTTGGATATATTACAAAATAGGCTTTCTTTGATCCAAGGATATGAAAATTGCATGTATTGATCTTCTCTAGGTTCCATTTGATAGCAATATGGAGTTTCTTTATATGTTCCGTTTGATAGCAATATGAAAATTGCATATGATAGCAATATGTGTTACAATATTGGATATATTGATCTCCCTAGGTTCCATTGGATATCATATATTGATCTCCCTAGGTTCCATTGGATATATTACAACATAGACTTTCTTTGATCAAAGGATATGAAAATTGCATCGGATAGCAATATGTTACAATATTGGAATCCTATAAAGATCAGTTCATAGGATATGAAAATTGCATAGAATAGCAATATGTTCCATTTGAATCGTTATGATAAATTTCTCTTTAATTGCATTGAAACATTTTTCCTTGTTGTAGCAGTATGTAATATTTGTTTCATTTTAATTTTTTGATGTTGAAGTAGTGACAAACAATGTCCAGAACTCATGGTCTTCCTTTGCAGCGGCATATGTTTCACTAGCGTTGACATAACGAAGGACACGACAAATATGAGGCGCAACTTTGGTATTGAGATACTAGCTGCGTGCCACATTGATCTCCAAGGCCTATTCCAGCTTTATTATTCGAGGACTTCGATGGCTGATATGGCTGTTGCGTTGATCGACGAGGAGTACCATGATATGAAGAAGGCTTTCCCAAAGGCTTAGCACAAGAAGTGGGGGGAAGACCCCACTTGACCCTATCAACCTTGAGTATGCAGCAAAAGATGCATATGTTGCATACGAGTTGTACCGCAAGATTAGTACCATGATATATGGCCAGCGTCACCTCGAAGAACCAGCTTTGGGACATTCTGATGCAGATTCAGATTCAGACGAGTATTGTTCAGAACGGCGAACACTTATATATATATATATATATATATATATATATATATATATATATGCTAGTTATTATTATGTACTGCTTGCATGTATTATTATGTACTGCTTGGACCAATTTATACATATCTTGTTTCTATTTGTGCCATTATATAGAGTTTCCAAATTTGAATGGTTATTTAGCCCTTTCTTTATTCATCATCACTTTAGGTATTTTTGTGAACTAATTCTTTATTCATATTGGTGTAATATTTACTGTATTCAAACTTCTCCATGGTTCATACCCCCGATCCAACCCATAGATACATCGATATAAGCAAACAACACAAAGAAAACAAAATCTGTCAAAAACAGAATAGTCGGAAGTAATCTGTATAATTCAAATACTTATGGATCTCCAAAAATTATGAAAAATTAAGATATTCTGGGTAAATTGTATATGAATCTTGTGCAAAAATTTGAGATCAAAAGCACGTTCTAGTGAATTTAAAAAATTCCTGGACTGAGGTAAAAAAATCTGTTTTTTCAGCAAAATTAAATTACAAACACAGTAGACCATCCCAAAGGTCTTACTTGGCGCAAACACAAAATGCTATGTGGGTGAAATTATGATACCATGCCAACTTTCAACCTATTCACAGTTCATTTGTAGTGCTTTTCAATTTTTGGGTCATTTAGCTCAAAAAAATCAGTAAATGCTAGAAAAATACCAAATGAAGTAACAAATAGTTGAAAATTGATGATGTGGCCTTGAATGGTGCATTTTGAACACACAAATGGTCTCGAGTTCAAATAATTCCAAAAAAATGAAATCCCTTTTGTAACAGATGAGTTTTCGTATGAAACCCTCATACTTCGAAAGAGATTGTCCGATTTGTACACGAAGTGCGTCAAGTTTTTGCCGCAACCATCTCAACTTTTTAGCACATGCTATGTGGGTGAAATGATGATACCATGCCAACTTTCAACCTATTCAGAGCTCATTTCTAGTGCTTTTCAATTTCTGGGTCATTTAGCTAAAAAATCAATAAATGCATGAAAAAAAACCAAATGAAGTCAGAAATAGTTGAAAATTGATGATGTGGCTTTGAATGGTGCATTTTGAACACACAAAAGGTCTGGAGTTCAAATAATTCCAAAAAATGAAATCCTTTTTGTAACAGATGAGTTTTCGTATGAAACCGTGATACTTCGAAAGAGATTGTCTAATTTCTACACGAAGTGTGTCCTGTTTTTGCCGCAACCCTCTCAACTTTTTAGCACATGCTATATGGGTGAAATGATGATACCATGGCAACTTTCAACCTACTCAAAGTTCATTTGTAGTGCTTTTCAATTTCTGGGTCATTTAGCTCAAAAAATCAATAAATGCATGAACAATACCAAATGAAGTGAGAAAATAGTTGAAAATTGATGATGTGGCTTTGAATGGTGCATTTTAAACACAGAAAAGGTCTGGAGTTCAAATAATTCCAAAAAATGAAAGAATCACTCAAAAGCAGTAAGTAGGAACAAAAAAACTATATTCTTTAAAAAAGTATCAACTAATGGGCTACCACGGTCTGAATACGACTAGAAACCAAACTAGACAGTTGGGCGAGGATTCAGGCCCGTAGAAGGCCCAACAGCTAGTGACAGTTTAGGCCCGGAAGCCTGCATATGAGAGGAGCTCGAGAAAGTGTGTGCACAAACGCTTATAAACCACCAAACTTCTCGCTCGGCTAGCGAGGTGGGACTAAACATCTAACCGCACCGCGGCTGTGTCAGGCATAGGCCTTTCGTGTCGGTTTGTGGCACAAACCGGGACCAGAGGCAGACTTTAGGGTCGATTGGTGGCGCAAACCGGGACAAATGGCACTCTTTCGTCCCGGTTATTTCCGCAAACTGGGAGTAAAGGTATCTTCTTCCCCGCCATTTGGTAATTGAAAATTGACCTTTAGTCCCGGTTTGCTGAGTCAACCGGGACAAAAGGGTGGTATTGGTGCTGGTTCTGGCCACCAACCAGGACAGAAGGTTTTCGCATATAGGCGGGATTTGTTGAAATTTCCCCCAAAACTCTCCCATTGCTCGACGCCGCCCCCTCAGCGAGTCCTCATCGTCGCCGCCCCCGATCCAGTCCTCCTCGTCGTCGCTGCCGTCACCGATCCCGTTGCCGTCTCCCCAAGGACGTCGCCATCGCCGCTGCCGCCGAGCTAGTCCTCCTCGCTGCCGTCGACGCCCTGAGCACATCGCCGTCGCCGTCCTCGAGCCCGTCATCGTCGCTGCCCCGAGCCCGTCGTCGTCGCCGCCCCGAGCCCGTTGGCCCCGATGAGCTCCTCCTGTGCGCGTGCTCTGCTTGTCGCTACCGCCGCCGCTGCATATTGTTGCTCATACAATTTTTGTTCATATATAGATTATACTAGAGATGTATTTGAGATTAAAGTATAAAGCAGGATTCGCCGGTTCGACAAAAATTCCCAATGGTGCAGCATCCAGACAGTGTCATCCGGCGCATGGAAGGTACATGCTAAAGTCTAGAAAAAATACATATCAAACGGCATTTTTGTAGGTGAAAGAGAAGAAGTTATCTATTCTAGTCATGTAGCACTAAACGGATAATATAAGAAAGATACAAATTATCTATTTTAATGTAGCTCGCGAGATCGACCGGTGTTGTTTTATATCTGTATGTTGCTAGCTTTGAAATATTTGAGGTACCTGAGATTTAACAAAATCTTAATATATAAAATTCCATTATACTAATCCCTTCGAATTAAATTGAAAAGAGTCATCTTAAGAGAGCCATGTGATACTGTTTCTTTTATTAGTAGGTATTGATAACGTACATCTATGAACTATTCAACATTTGGAAATGAAATATAAAAAAGTTGTTGGGGGAGATAATGCTCGGTGATTATTTGCAGAAACTATATATGGATCAAAGAGAACACTTGTTGGGGGAGAGAATGGTCGGTGATTATTTTTCGTATCTCAACGACACCGATGGTCTGGAAGGAGAGGATGACGGCTTGGATGATCGAACAACGGAGGAGGAAGGACATGATCATGATGGCTCCGGTGACCGAAGGCCGGAGGAAGAAGGATACCATGATGACGGCTCCGGTGACCGAACGGAGGAGGGAGATGTTGCAAAGTCTGGCGAGGTAGTGATACGTCTCCAACGTATCTATAATTTTTGATGGTTTCATGCTATTATCTTGTCAAACTTTGGATGTTTTATATGCCTTTTATATCTTTTTTGGGACTAACTTATTAACTCAGTGCCAAGTGCCAGTTCCTGTTTTTTCCGTGTTTTTGACCCTTTTCAGAGGAAGATTTGAAGTAGAGTCCAAACGGAATAAAATCCACGAAAAGAATTTTTCCGAAAGAAAAGAAGATCGGGAGACGTGAGAACCAAGGCAGGGGGTCCCCAGGGACCCCACAAGCCCCTCAGCCCCGGCCAGGGAGGGAGGCCGGGCCTCAAGGGCTTGTGGGCCCCCTGGATCTCCTCTGCCCTAGGTTTTGCGCCTATATATTCCCTAAAATCCCAGAAAAAATAAGGAGATCATCGAAAATACTTTTCCGCCGCCGCAAGCTTGTGTCTCCGCAACATCCCATCTAGGGCACGTTCTGGTGCCCTGCCGGAGGGGGGATTCGGACACGGAGGGCTTCTTCATCAACACAAGGACCTCTCCGATGATGCGTGAGTAGTTCACCATAGACCTACGGGTCCATAGCTAGTAGCTAGATGGCTTCTTCTCTCTCTTGGATCTTCAATACAAAGTTATCCATGATCTTCATGGAGATCTATCCGATGTAATCTTCTTTTGCGGTGTGTTTGTCGAGATCCGAGGAATTGTGGATTTATGATCAGATTATCAATGAATCTTATTTGAGTTTCTTCTGATCTCTCTTATGCATGATTTTATATCCTTGTAATTCTCTTCGAGTTGTAGGTTTTGTTTGGCCAACTAGATCTATGATTCTTGCAATGGGAGAAGTGCTTGGTTTTGGGTTCATACCGTGCGGTGACCTCACCCAGTGACAGAAGGGGTAGCAAGGCACGCATCATGTTGGTGCCATCAAGGGTAAAAAGATGGGGTTTTCATCATTGGTTTGAGATTATCCCTCTACATCATGTCATCTTGCATAAGGCGTTACTCTGTTCATCATGAACTCAATACACTAGATGCATGCTGGATAGCGGTCGATGTGTGGAGTAATAGTAGTAGATGCAGAAAGTATCGGTCTACTTGTCTCGGACGTGATGCCTATATGTATGATCATTGCCTTAGATATCGTCATGACTTTGCGCGGTTCTATCAATTGCTCGACAATAATTTGTTCACCCACCGTAATACTTGCTATTTTGAGAGAAGCCTCTAGTGAACACTATGGCCCCCGAGTCTACTCCACACCATATTTTCAGCCTTACACTTTTACTTCGTTGCACTTTCCGCCTTCATATCTCACTTTGCAATCAATCTTGAAGGGATTGACAACCCCTTTGTAGCATTGGGTGCAAGCTCGTTTGTGTTTGCGCAGGTACTCTGGACTTGACGAGATTCTCCTACTGGATTGATTTCTTGGTTCTCAAACTGAGGGAAATACTTACTGCTCCTGTGCTGCATCACCCTTTCCTCTTCAAGGGAAAAACCAACGCAAGCTCAAGAGACGACAGAAGGATTTCTGGCACCATTGCCGGGAAAGGACTTTTGTTGCCGTAGCAGGTATATATATTAAGTAAACCCAAAGGTATGTACATATATTAACACTTCATTCTTTCTTCTTTTATAGCCCTCCGGATCGAGCCAAACTTCGGTAAAGAGACGAGGCCCGAAGAGAAGGTTGCGCATGGATGAAAAGTTCACGATCACAACAATTGCGATTGATGGCCTACCGATTGAACCCAAGCTGACCAAGGACACATTTTCTGCTCAGTGCAGAGCTATTATTAGGGACAACATCCCGATCAACATCAAGCAATGGAAAAAGCCTAAGGGCGACGACGTCCCTGAAGGTGATTATGTCACCGATAGGCAGAAAAATGATCTTTGGACCGTGATGAAGGCAAATTTCACCCTACCGCCAGAGGAAGATCCGAATAAGCGAGTTATAGAGCCACTTGTCAAGGCGTATGCTCTTAAGAAGATGGCACATCTATTCGGGAAGTGGAAGAATGGTTTGAAATCAATGTTTGTCGACAAAGGGAAGACTCCATAATTTGTCGGTCGATTTGAGAAGATAAGATATCACTAGCCCGCATTTGTGGCCTACAAGTCATCAGAGAAGAGTAAGAAAAATGTCAGAGACAAACAAGAACAATGCTGCAAAGAAGCAGTATCACCATCACACGGGGTCAGGTGGCTACCTCAAAGCCCGGCCGTTCTGGGACAAAGCTGAGAATGACCTGATTGCTAAAGGGGTCCAACCACAGACATTGAACTGACCAGACCGTTCAAGGACTTGGTTCTTCGGGGTTGGGGGAACTTTGGACCCTGAAACAGGGAAGTGTTGTTGGACGGACGAGCAACTTGCAATACCCATGATCAAGCTTCATAAGTGTATAGCCGCAGCGCGGGAAGGGACGTTCATTCCAGACAGAGATAATGACAAGATGACTGAGGCCCTAGGGAATGCTGAGCACCTTGGACGAACACGAGGCACACCAGGCTCGGTTCCGTGGAAGTTTGGTTTTCCTAACGCAAGTGGTTACATAAGCCGAGAGAGAAAGAGGAAAGCGGAGCTGAGTGACATGCAACAGATCAAGGCAAGACTGCAAAAGCTAGAGGAACTTGAGAGTCAGCGAGCTGCCGGCCAACCATCTCAGCGGCACGAAGCTACCCTAGAATGTACCCCACCATCTCAATGAAGAAGCAGCGTGGCTTCCATGGAGCCCGTTCAGCATGAATTCACGACTCCTAGCTACCCCGTGGATACTATCACGGAGGCTCAACGTTGCGAGCTTATGATGAAATGTCGGAACCTCACTTTCATGGCGGCTGTCAGCTCTGTTGAACCTCCTCAACCCAACGAAACTTTTTACTGCCTTCCGATTCCACATGGCTATGCTATTGTGATGGTGGAGCAAGTAATGGAGAATTTTGAGCAGCTCGAGCTTGACCACCCTACAGGTGAAGGGGAGATTCAGCTGGTTCGTGCTGTGGGGAGTACATGTCTATGGCAGACGGAGTTCATCAAGCTTCCAAACTGGACGCCTTCGCCTCCTCCGACGACGACGACGAGTCAGAGCACTCCGCCTCCTCCCCCTCCTCCTCTGGCAAGTGATCAGGGCACACCGCCTCCTTCTCCAGCTCCTCTGACGCGTGAGGGCACTTCGCCTCCTCCTTTGCCTACTCCGGTGCGTCAGAGCAGTCTGCCTCCTCCTTCACCTCGTCGGCAACGTCAGAAGACAAACGCCGCCGCTCCGGCTCGTCCGGCGCGTCAGAGCAGTCCGCCTCCGTCTCTCAATCGGAAGAGATACTCCTTCTCTCCGGCGGCTAGTACTACAAGCAGAGGCGGGAAATTCGGTCCATCTCTCAAGCCTCTGGAAAAGTTACCATATGAGAGGACCAAGGAGGAAAATGAGGAGATATGTCGTGCCTAATTGAGGGCCCATTTTGCAAAGAAAACTCCACCTCCGACGGAGAAGCTAGATCCAGTGAGAGTGGAGCGCACTATCAATCAACTACAGCGTCCACCATCGCCTCCGCCGGATTCCAACTATGACCGCATTCTTAAGAAGACATATGGACAAGCGGTGCGGTCAGGAACTACTTCTAGTGATGCAAGGTTAGCAGAACGAACAAGTGGGAAAACAATTCCCGAGCTCGATATCGTCATCGCTAATCATCTGGAGATGGTGCCCGGTACCAATCCTGATGATTACTTGGGGGATGATGTAACAAAAGAAAAATATAAATACGTGCGCGGGAAGCCTCTCGTCAAACCTGGTCATCCTGGTCTAACAACGATGATGCACAGATTGCATGAGTGGTATGTGAAAACCTGTAGGGAATCTAGGAAAAAAGTATGTATGTGGCAGTGAAACCAGAGCACGAATTCATCGGACTTCCCATGATTACTATTCAATTTGAGTAGTTATTTTAGTTATACAATCAATTGGCCCTCGAAATACAACTCATGGCTTCCTATTGTCTGTAAGTATTACTTCTATAGTTAAGTCTCTAGCTCAGCTCGTTCATTGCATGTATATATAATTATCCTCACTATATATATTATGCAGATTGAAGATCGTCGAATTAAAAAAAGCAGGAATCGTCGATGTTGGGTTCATTAGCCCAGATGTCGTAAATGAATTGACGGCACGAAACTCAATCAAAGAGACTGAGGAGAACTTGCTAAACTCGTTCCTTATACATAAAAAAAGTTGAAATAATCTTTCCTTACAACTTCAAGTGAGTGTTGTTGTCTTCTCTGTAAACTCGGTTTCGCTTACTCGAGGTTAATTAAGTAATGTAATTGATGAGTTATATATGCGTGCGCAGAGACCGCTTTATTCTGCTATCCATTAATGTTGGCAAGGCAGCACTAAATGTCTTAGACTCGAGACATAAAGCCGAAGAGGATTATGAGGACATTACTGCAATGCTCAAGAAGTAAGTTCAGTCAATATACCGAGACCATATCGGCATGCAACTTTCGTTAATTTTTTGATATCAAGTAATCATTTTCTTTGCCTGACAGGGTTTGGACGAATTTCGCCAATATGGTTCCCGGTCTAAACAAAGAGTTGCGATTTACGCACCCCAAAGTAAGTAGTACTAGCTATTTCCGCGCATCTCTAATTGATTCAAATTTTCATCAATATATCATTACCATGCTTGCTTGTCAGTTTCATTGAACTATATTCTCGTAAAGTGTATGTACCAGAAAGAAGGCACTATTTTATGTGCATACTACGTATGCGAGTTCATTCGCCACTCGAACTCTGAGCGGGTCTTCTATGAGAAACAATTTCAAGGACGTAAATAATATTCACAATTGTGTTCAGTTTTATTCATATATATGCATGTATTGACCCCCTTCTTTAAATTAGCTCTACGAGATGCGGGATCAACTCCTACCATATGATCGCATACGAGCAATTCAAGAGGAATTGGCGGGATTCTTTGTTGATCACGTCATACCTAAAGATGGAGAATGCCATGTGGATTTGTCATTGGATCTTAATTAGACGATGTTTTGGATTAATTTGTAAAATATGTTATATTATATATGCGTAATAGCGTCAGATAGATATACGAAAACTTGTTGTTCGACCAAGCATGGAGAAACACAGAACACTTCTCTCTATTAGCTAGCTGACACAATATCAAAGCACTAAATTAACGCTCCAAAACCCCCCAAACCCACCCCCTCCCCCCATTCAAAAAAACAAAAACCCCACCTGCGGCGAGATGCTGACGCGTGGATGCCATCTTGTCCCGGTTGGTGTGACTGATACGTCTCAAACGTATCTATAATTTTTGATGGGTTCATGCTGTTATCTTGTCAACTTTGGATGTTTTATGTACCTTTTATATCTTTTTTGGGACTAACTTATTAATTCAGTGCCAAGTGCCAGTTCCTGTTTTTTCTGTGTTTTTGACTCTTTTCAGATCTGATTTTGGAACGGAGTCCAAATGGAATAAAATCCCCGAAATAATTTTTTCCAGAACAGAAGAAGATCGGGGGACTTGAGGGCCAAGGCAGGAGAGCCACGGGGGGCCCACAAGCCCTGTAGCCGCCACCAAGGGGGGGGGGGTACCAGGCTTGTGGCCTCCCTGGCGTCCCTACCCTAGCTCTTGCGCCTATATATTCCCTAAAATCCAGAAAAAAAATTAGGGCATCCACGAAAACACTTTTCCGCCGCCGCAAGCTTCCGTTTCCGCGAGATCTCATCTGGAGACCCTTCCCGGTGCCCTGCCGGAGGGGACTTTGGAGTTGGAGGGCTTCTACATCAACATCATCGCCTCTCCAATGACTCGTGAGTAGTCCACTTCAGACCTACGGGTCCGTAGTTAGTAGCTAGATGGCTTCTTCTCTCTCTAGGATCTTCAATACAAAGTTCTCCATGATCTTCATGGAGATCTATCCGATGTAATCCTCTTTGGCGGTGTGTTTGTCGAGATCCGATGAATTGTGGATTTGTGATCAGATTATCTATGATTTATATTTGAGTCTTTGCTGATTTCTTATATGCATTATTTGATATCCTTGTAAGTCTCTCCGAGTCTTAGGTTTTGTTTGGCCAACTAGATATATGATTCTTGCAATGGGAGAAGTGCTTGGTTTTGGGTTCATACCGTGTGGTGACCTTTCCCAATGATAGAAGGGGCAGCAAGGCACGCATCGTGTTGTTGCCATCAAGGGTAACAAGATGGGCTTTTATCGTAGATATGAGATTGTCCATCTACATCATGTCATCTTGATTAAGGCGTTACTCTGTTCTTATTAACTTAATACACTAGATGCATGCTGGATAGCGGTCGACGTGTGGAGTAATAGTAGTCGATGCAGAAAGTATCGGTCTACTTGTTTTGGACGTGATGCCTATAAATATAATCATTGCCATAGATGACGTCACGATTTTGCGCGGTTCTATCAATTGTTCGACAGTAATTCGTTCACCCACCGTCTACTTGCTTTCATGAGAGAAGCCACTAGTGAACAGTACGGCCGCCGGGTCTATTCACAACTATCGTCTCCACTTTTGCTTTTACTTTGCTTGGTTTACTTTTTTGCTTTCAGTTCTCACTTGCAAACAATCTATAAGGGATTGACAACCCCTTCATAGCGTTGGGTGAAGCTCTTTGTGTTTGTGCAGGTACTTGTGACTCGACGAGCGCCTCCCACTAGCTCGATAACTTGGTTCTCAAAACTGAGGGAAACACTTACCGCCGCTATGCTACATCACCCTTTCCTCTTCAAGGGAACACCAACGCAAGGATCGAAGGCCGCGGGGAAATCCTTTGCATATTTGCCAAGGAAGTCCCTATAGGCGTAGCCCGTGACAGAAGGATTCCTGGCGCCGTTGCCAGGGAAGGTCTGTTGTCGCATTAGCAGAAGGATTTCTGGAGCCGTTGCCGGGGAGGAGGATCGCTTGCCGAGGAGAGATCAAGTCAAGATCTATCCAAGTAGGTGTCACAAACTCATCTCTTGCATTTACCTTTTTTGCCAGTTGCCTCTCGTTTTCCTCTCCCCCACTTCACATTTGCCGTTTTCATTTCCCTTTCTCCTTTGCCTTTTCCATTTGCCTTTTTTGTTCGGCCTTTTCTTTCACTTTCTTTCTGTTCGCTTGTGTGCTATGTGCCTTAAATATGCTTGCATCTTCGCTTGCTGAAAATCTATTAATATGGATCCTCACCCACTTGCTAATCTCTTTAAGAGATCCACTTATGTGGAACCAATTGCTAGTGAGTTGAGTGCACTTGACTTTCTCTATGGAGTTTCGCTTGAGTTGCGTGAATCTCAAAATCGTGATGAAGAAATTTATGAAGTGATTCACGAGGGCTCCTTGAATGAAAAGCATGATTGCAATGGTTTCACTATAAATTCTATTAGTGACAATCATGCTAAAAATATGCAAAACCCTAAGCTCGGGGATGCTAGTTTTTCTATGTCCACTACTTTTTGCCATAATCATGATTGGGGTGATGATATTTCTTATGATCTTGAAAATTTGTTTAAGCCTCATGATGAATATGATGTTTGCAATATTATTGAAAGTGGGTTTGGAGAAGTCATGACTTTAGTTGATGATAATCCCACTATTTTTGAAGAGCGTCAACTTTGCATGCACGTGGATCATGGAAAGAATATCCTATGGGATAGCTATGTTGTTGAATTTGATTATGATCCCACATGTAATTTCTATGAGAGAGGAAAATATTGTGGTAGAAACTTTTATGTTACCAAATCACCTCTCGTTATGTTGGGATTGATATTGTCTCTTTCTTCTTCCTTGCATATGGTAACTATTGGTTGTCTTGACAATCTGTTTTCCTATGAAATGCCTATGCATAGGAAGTATGTTAGACTTAGATGTGATTTTCACATGCTTTATGATGCTCTCGTCGTGCTTCAATTCTTTTCTTTTGTGTGAGCATCATTGAATTATCAATGCCTAGCTAAGGGCGTTAAACAATAGCGCTTGTTGGGAGGCAACCCAACGAATCTATCCTTTTTATTTCTGTTTTGTGTTTTCCACACTTTCATAATTCGGTTATGATTGTGTTTTTTGTGTTTCTTTTGTGTTTGTGCCAAGTAAAACCGTTATGATTAGTCTTGGGGATGATCGTTTGGTCATGCTGGAAAAGACAGAAACTTTCTTCTCACGAAAAGAATTTTCGTTTTTTTTCTGTAAGAGCTTTTGAGTTGATTCTTTTTTCTGCTGATTTCTACGCAAATTCTTCAGACTGTCGTAATTTTTTAGAATTTTTGAAGTACCAGAAGTATACGAAGTATACAGATTGCTACAGACTGGTCTGCTGTTAACATATTCTGGTTTTGTTGAGTTGGTTGCTTATTTTGATGAAACTATGCATAGTATCGAGGGGTATTAGCCATGGAAGATTGAAAATATAGTAACCCAAGATCAACATAAGTAGAATTTAAGTTTTCTACAGTACCTAAGGAAGTGGTGGTTTGTTTTCTTATACTAATGTTATCACGAGCTTCTGTTTAAGTTTCGTGTTATGAAGTTTTCAAGTTTTGGGTGAAGTTTTTATGGACAAAAAGATAAAGAGTGGCAAGAGCTCAAGCTTGGGGATGCCCAAGGCACCCCAAGTTGATTCAAGGATGCCGTAAAAGCCTAAGCTTGGGGATGCCCCAGGAAGACATCCCCTCTTTCGTCTTCAATCCATCGGCAACGTTACTTGGGGCTATGTTTTTATTCACCACATGTTATGTGTTTTGCTTGGAGCATCTTGTATCGTAGGAGTCTTTTATTTTTGTTGTGTCACAATCTTCATTGCTGCACACCTAGAGAGAGAGACATGCACTCACCGTGATTTTGTCGAGCTTCACTTATATCCTTTGGTTAGCCAATTCAGCTCACATCTGCTTCACTTATATCTTTTGAGCTAGTTGATTTTTCTCTATGTTCTTCACTTATATCTTTTAGAGCAAGGAAGCGCGTGGCTTGGTAGTTGATCTATGCTATGAAAGTAGTCTCAAAAGGGGTAGTTATCCAAAGGGATATGAAAACTTCCATCTTCATGTGCATTGAATAGTTAGAGAAGTTTGATTCCTCTCAATTAGTTTTGAGATGTGGTTGTGGTAATATTTAAGTTATGTTAGTATGGTGTTGTGGATCTAGAAATACTTGTGTTAAAATTAGTGATTCCCGTAGCATGCATGTATGGTGAACTGCTATTTGATGAAGTCTGAGCATGATTAGTTTATTGATTGTCATCCTTTGTGTAGCGGTCGGGATCGTGTGATGGTTTATACCTACCAACCCTTCCCCTAGGATAATGCGTTGAATGCTTTGTTTCGATTACTACTAAAACTTTTGCAACAAGTATATGAGTTCTTCATGACTAATGTTGAGTCCATGGTTTATATGCACTTTCACCTTCCACCATCACTATCTTCTTTAGTGTCGTGCAACTTTCGCCGGTGCACAAAACCCACCATTAGCCTCCCTCAAAACAGCCACCATACCTACCTACTATGACTTTTTCAAAGCCATTCTGAGATATATTGCCATGCAACTACCACCATGACATGTGCCACAACTTCTACATTGCCATTGCATGATCGTAAGATAGCTAGCATGATGTTTCCATTGATGTCCATGTCATGCTAGATCATTGTCACGGTACACTACCGAAGGCATTTCATATAGAGTCATCATTGCTCTAAGTTTTGAGTTGTAAGTGTGATGATCATCATTGATGGAGCATTGTCCCATGTGAGGAAATAAAAGAGGCCAGCAAAGCCCATATACAAAAAGAGGCCAAAGTTTCCCATCAAACAGAAGAGGCCAAAGAGCCCACCAAAAAAATGAGAGAAAAAGAGAGAAGGGACAATGCTACTATCCTTCCACACTTGTGCTTATTAAGCACCATGATCTTCATGATTGAGAGTCTCTCGTTTTGTCACCACCATATAGCTAGTGGTAAATTTTCATTATATAACTTGGCTTGTATATTACAATGATAGGCTTTCTCAAATTTTCCTTAGGTCTCCGTGAGCAAGCAAGTTGGATGCACACCCACTAGTTTTCTTTAAGAGCTTTCACTTACTCTTAGCTCTAGCGCATCATTTGTATGGCAATCCCTACTCGAGGACGAGCAGGAGTTAAGCTTGGGGATGCTTGATACGTCTCAAACGTATCTATAATTTTTGATGGTTTCATGCTGTTATCTTGTCAACTTTGGATGTTTTATGTACCTTTTATATCTTTTTTGGGACTAACTTATTAACTCAGTACCAAGTGCCAGTTCCTGTTTTTTCTGTGTTTTTGACTCTTTTCAGATCTGATTTGGCAACGGAGTCCAAACGGAATAAAATCCCCGAAATAAATTTTTCCAGAACAGAAGAAGATCGGGGGACTTGTGGGCCAAGGCAGGAGAGCCACAGGGGGCCCACAAGCCGTGTAGCCACCACTAGGGGGGGCGGCGGCTACCAGGCTTGTGGCCTCCCTGGCGCCCCGTGCCCTAGCTCTTGCGCCTATATGTTCCTTAAAATCCAGAAAAAAAATTAGGGCATCCACAAAAACACTTTTCCGCCGCCGCAAGCTTCCATTTCCGCGAGATCTCATCTAGAGACCCTTCCCGGTGCCCTGCCGGAGGGGACTTTGGAGTTGGAGGGCTTCTACGTCAACATCATCGCCTCTCCAATGACTCGTGAGTAGTCTAATTCAGACCTACGGGTCCGTAGTTAGTAGCTAGATGGCTTCTTCTCTCTCTTGGATCTTCAATATAAAGTTCTCCATGATCTTCATGGAGATCTATCCGATGTAATCCTCTTTGGCGGTGTGTTTTCCAGAAGATTCCCCCTTCTTTCCGTTTTCGTCGTGTGTCTATCTTCTTTTGTCGCATCATCATCGCATCATGCGCATCATCAGCATTGCATCGGCATCCTGTTGCCGCCAGTTTTCAAAAGGTGCATCCGTTGTTAGTTGCCGGTTATCGTCGTTGTCCGTTCTGAGCCCGACCGCACACGCACGCGCCCGCGGCATCGTTCGAATCTTGTTTTAAAAGTGTGCGTAAAACTTTCTATGATTCGGGTGAGATTTGACGTGCGGTGTTATTTTACTATAGGTAGACCACCTGTCGAATTTCGTCACGATCGGAGACCGTCTGGTACCCGAACGGTCGACCGTAGCAGCACCGTCTTCGGGTATTCGTCGGACGTGTGTCGGTGTTCTAAAAATCGTTGCCGCGCCGCCCGTTCTCCCTCTCGTTCCGGTAAACCACCCTACACGGCCACGTACCCATTCCCGCATGCGGAATCGTCCGAATCCGACCCCGCGGTTGGATCTGGAACGCGATTTAGGGTAACCTACCCCCCCGTTTGTCTATATATAGACCCCCATGCTTGTTTTAGACACCAACCCAACTCCTCCTCAGAACCCGTGCTAACCCTAGTCTCCCACCACCACTCCCACCTCCTCTCTCCACCCACCAGCAACCGTCGGCCCGCGGAGCCCGCGTTGGGCCCGCCCAAGCCCATCTGGGCCCGAGTTCCCCACAGCAGCAGCCACCGCCGATCCGGGCCAGCACCAGTACCAGCACCGGTGCCAGCCACCGCTGGCAGCATGCCCGTGCTCCTCCCGGAGTTGCCCCTCGCCAGCCGCCGGCCGCCGCCTCCTCCCGTCGCCGCCGGACAGCCGTAGCCCATCCTCGCTCGCCGCCAGGCCAGCAGCCGCATCCCGGTCCCCTCTGCGCCGCCGCCATGCTCCGACTGCCGAAGCTCGCCGGCCGTTGTGGAGCCTCCCGGATCCGGTTCCTCCGGCTGCCTCTCGTCCGGATCTGGTCCCCGCGCTGCCGTGTTGGCCTCGGACTCCCGTCGGCGTGCTGCGCCATCGCTGCGCCCCGAGTAGCATGGGAGGACGATGCAGCCGCCTGCGTTGACGAGCCTGGGCGCGTTGGCCTCGTCGGCCGGCTCGCGCAACCTCGGCCCAGGCAGGGCGCCCCTCCTGCCGAGCCGGCCCAGCGGGGCGCAGCTCCTCCCGGCTCATCCAGCGCCGCACCTCCCCAAGCCCAGCTCTGCATTCCCCTAGCCGGCCTGTTAGGCCCGAGGTGAGCGCCCCATACTACCCAGCGCTCTGTGCACATTTTACTACCGTCCGCCCATGCCCTGTTAGGCCCGTTAGTTAATAGGAATTTTTTTCGGAATTATTAAATTCCAGAAAAATAGACGGTTATTAAAACGCGCGTATCCTTTAATACGTTAGTCGGACCGAGACGTGTAATATATGGTTTTTGGGTAGCTTTGCGCGTAGAATCCGTTTTGGCAACATGCATATTTATTTGACGTAGTTTTACGTGCCAAACGCCTAGTTTAGCGTGCTGTCCCAATAGGGGAACGTCCCGTATTTATTTTTCTTGCGGTCCGGATTGCTCGAGTGCCTTAGGTAAAATGCCTATGTTTTAGGGACCATTATTCCATGTATTTTAGAGCGGTCATTGGTATTTTCTTTGCGTGTAGGGTTTGCCGGTAGTTTATTTTCCCGTGTATAGGTTATTTTCTCGCATTTTTCGTGTGGTATAATTTTGTTGTGCAACCCCACATATTTTATATGTTTTCGGGGTAGAAAAATCCATGGGATTTTTCTGTGCAATTAGTTCTAGCTTTTGAGTAAGTTAGTTCGCGCGATATTTTGCCGTGTTGCTCTTTTGTTTAATTCGTAGGATTTATTCCGTGCTTCGTTTGAAGGAGTTGTCAACTAGGGAGTTGTTCTTGGGTGTTTAGACTAGCCCCTGGTATTTTTGGTTGCAATAGAAATGCATGTTTAGGTGTGGTTTGATTTCTCTCAAGTTGCTAGAAATAGTGCTGATTTGGAGGAGCTGAAATATTTCCAAGTCTGGAATCTGTTATTATTTTGTTGCTGTCTTGTCTTGCTTGTATCTTGTGATGTGTAGCTCTTTTGGGATTGGTCCAATGGAGTTAGTTGTACCCCTTGTGTTTCTCTAACATGCTGTATATTTTCATGCCATTTGGAGTCCTGTAGCTATAGGTTTTGCTGCTGTCAATATTGCTTCAGATCGAAAACTGCACTTTCATGAGGTGTTATTTTCACAAAGTCTAAAATAGTGTGTGAGTTGACATTTTGTGACTTCTTTCCCTAGTGATCCATGATGCCATGCTAGTTGTTGTTAGTTGTTTGTAGTAGTGCTTATTTCCCTCTTCCGTGCCATGCCTTGCTTGAGTTTATCGGAGTTGTGTAGCTCATAGTTGTGGGGCGTAGAAAATGCTATGTGGCTGATTTTGGCAGACTGTAGTCAGTTCTTGTTTTGCTCGTAGTTGTTGAACCGTAGCTCCGATTTGATCGTGTCCTACATAATACTTGCTTAGAATCTCGTGTAGTTTCATTTTCTCTTGCTGGTTGTATGTTTTTGAAGTGCTCGTGACCGTCGTTGCACACATATTGCATACATGCCATCATATCTTGCGGTGCTTGTAACTTTTGATCCGTAGCTCCGTTGGAGATGTTCTCTATGTGTAGATTGCTTGCCATGACGCGTAGAATCATGTGAACCTATTTGTTTTGCTGTTTAACAACTAATTAAAAGAATTAGTTCTGATCTGGACATAATTGTAAATTAACATGCGAGGTCGTTCCGGAGGTGCTATATGTCATTTCTGACCTCATTTAAAATGCCTAGAGAGATAGTTTAATTTCGCTTCACCTCTTGCCATGTTTAACCATATTTAATAATGACGTGTAACTAATCGGGATAGAACTAAATAATTAAACATGGAGTTTCGTCATTATGCAACTCGTTGCATATTGAACTTCACTTAATGTGTAGTGTTTGATTGTGTGAATTGTCATGCCGTAACTTGCATGTAGTCAGCTGCTCATGCATCATATGTGTTGTGCATTGTGTGGTGAATTCCGTGTGTTGATTTGTGTTTCCGGTTTGCTTCGTCTCGATAGAGTTCCGCAGCGTGCCGGATTGTGAGGACCCGTTCAACTATGTCGGTTCGTCTGCTTCACGGAGGCATTCTTATTCCAAGCGGGATCTCAGGCAAGATGATCATTTCCCTAAATTCCATTACTATCATTGCCATGCTAGTTTTACCGCTTCTATCGTTTATGTCTCGTTGCCTACCACCTGTTAAATATTAGCCTCGCAAAAATACCATGATCACCTTCAACCTGTACGACCTAGCAAACCACTGATTGGTTATGTTACCGCTTGCTTGACCCTGTTGATAGCGTTGCTAGTTGCAGGTGCAGTTGCTTCCATGTGATAACATGGGTCCCTTTTCTTATCACTATATTAATGCTATTTAATTTAATGCACCTATATACTTGGTAAAAGGTGGAAGGCTCGGCCTTTCTAGCCTGGTGTTTTGTTCCACCTTTGCCCCCTTAGTTTCGGCTACCGGTGTTATGTTCCATAAATGAGCGCTCCTAACACGATCGGGGTTGTTATGTGGACCCCCTTGATAATTCGTTTTAGATTAAAGCTGGTCTGGCAAGGCCCAACTTTGGTTCTACATTTGCTCAACATAATAATTCTGCTAAATTGAAATGCATAGGGAGTTAGCGCTACCCGAGGAGTAATTTTACATAAAAGGGGGGGGGGCAGTGCTGATGGTGTTGGTCCCAAAAGGACAGACTGCGGGGCCACCATGGGGCAACTCGAGGTTTGGTACCTGTAGGCTTTTCCATCCGTCGTGTCCTGAGAACGAGATACGCGGCTCCTATCGGGTTCGCCGACACGTCGGACGGCCTTGCTGGATTAGTTTTACCTTTGACGAGATATCTTGTGCATCGGGATTCCGGTGATGCTTAGGGTAATCTTAGAGTTGAGGTTTTCCACTAGGGAATTTGACGAGATCGCGAGCTTCGTGATTGAGGATTTCTATGCGGCTTGTGGTAATTTGTGATGGACTAGTTGGAGCACCCCTGCAGGGTTAAATCTTTTCGGAAAGCCGTGCCCGCGGTTATGTGGCAACGTGGAAGCTTTGTTTAACACTGGTTCTAGATAACTTGAAGTTAAGTTAATTAAAACTTGCCAACTGTGTGCGTAACCGTGACTGTCTCTTTCGTGAGTTCCTTCTCCGGTCGAGGACACGGTGGGGTTATGTCTGACGTAGGTAGGTGTTCAGGATCATTCATTTGATCATCAGTAGTTCACGTCCGCTATGCGTAGATCTTCCCCCTCTTATTTCTGGTACTCGTAAGTTAGCCGCCAAATATATGCTTAGCCGCTGCTGCAACCTCACCACTTAACCATGCCTCACCCATAAAGCTTTGCTAGTCTTGATACCTTTGGAAATGAGATTGCTGAGTCCCCTGTGGCTCACAGATTACTACAGCACCAGTTGCAGGTACAGGTAAAGGTTACTTGACGCGAGCGCGTTGATTGTTCATTTGGAGTTGCTTCTTCTTCTTCTTCTTCTTCTTCATCGATCTAGGATGGGTTCCAAGCCGGCAGCCTGGGATAGCAAGGATGGACGTCGTTCTTATTTTCTCGTTTGTTTTCTTCTGTAGTCGGACCCTGCTCTTACTCTTGATGATTATGTAATGTACTGATGTGACTCTGATGTAGCTTGTGGCGACTGTAAGCCAATTCTATTTATATCTCATCTTTTCAATACATGTACTTGTAACGATATCCATTCTTGCGACACGACGAGATGCGCTTCTATCCCTGACGAGGCCTTCGTGCCAAATTGAGGATAGGGTCGCATCTTGGACGTGACACTTAAAGGAAGCGGACAGGGGGCAGGGGCGGAGGCTGCATACGTGGCGGCGATGAAACCTTGAGCTTGGAGGCTCACATTGCAGGTCCCACAGGGCAGAAAGTCTCAATTTCTTGCATACACCGTCGGACCGATATGCTCTTGTGATCGGGCATGTGATCCAGCGCTGGTGTGATCCGACGCGCGCTGTGGATCAAACTTTATTCGATTTACTCACGAATATACATGTGATAGCATTGGATGGCTGCCTCCCGCATATGGTCCGCGGACTGTCATCCCTGTCCTCCGTCCACGGACGGATGCATGAGGGAATTTGCGGGTCAATGTTGGAGATGACCTTACCTGTGGAAGTAGTTAGGATGATTTAATTTTATCTCTCTATCTCTTCTTCTGTGTAAATCCCCCTCTAATATCTCTACGTTGGTAACCATCATATATATATATATATATATATATATATATATATATTGGAAATATGTCCTAGAGGCAATAATAAAGTAATTATTATTACATTTCCTTGTTCAAAATAATCATTTATTATCCATGCTAGAATTGTATTGATTGGAAACTCAAATGCATGTGCGGATACATAGACAACACACTGTCCCTAGTGAGCCTCTAAGGACTAGCTCGTTGATCAAAGATGGTCAAGGTTTCCTGACCACAGACATGATTTATCATTTGATAACAGGATCACATAATTAGGAGAATGATGTGATGGACAAGACGCAAACTATAAACGTAGCATATGATCGTGTTAGTTTACTACTATTGTTTTCTGCATGTCAACTATATGTTCGAATGACCATGAGATCATGCAACTCCTGGACACCAGAGGATTGCCTTGTCTGTATCAAATGTCACAACGTAACTGGGTGACTATAAAGGTGCTCTATAGGTATCTCTAATGGTGTTTTTTGGGTTGGCGTGAATAGAGACTAAGATTTGTCACTCCGTATGACGGAGAGGTATCTCTGGACCCACTTGGTAATACAACATCACAATGAGCTTGCAAGTAATGTGACCAAGGAGTTGTTCATGGGATCTTGTATTATAGAACGAGTAAAGAGACTTGCCGGTAATGAGATTGAGCTAGGTATGGAGATACCGACGATCGAATCTCGGGCAAGTAACATACCGATGGACAAAGATAATAACATACGTGATTGATTGAATCCTTGACATTGAGGTTCAGCCGATGAAAGATGTTCATAGAATATGTAGGAACCAATATGGGCATCCAAGTCCCACTATTGGTTATTGACCGGAGAGTGTCTCGGTCATGTGTGCATAGTTCTCAAACCCGCAGGGTCTACGCACTTAAGGTTAGGTGATGATATAAGCATAATTGAGTCATAGTGTTGGTGACCAAAGGTTGTTCGGAGTCCCGGATGAGATCCCGGACGTGACAAGGAACTCCAAAATAGTCTGAAGTTGAAGATTGATATATAAGATTAAGGTCATCGGAGTCTGGAAGTGTTTTGAGGTGTATTGAGGGAATCACAGAGTACCAAAACAGGTTTCGGGAGGCCCCGACAATTGTTGGGGGGCTCATGGGCCAAGGAGAGGGGGCACTGCAGCCCACCAGGGGGCTGGGTGCAGCCCCTCTCCCCAATCCACTTCGTCCTAAGGGGGGGTGGGCCTCTCCTTAGGGCGCCACCAGCCCAACCTGGGTGGCAAGGCACTCAAGTGGGAGGGGCCACCCAACCCTAGCCGCCGCCCCTCCTCTCCCTTGGCCACCGGCCCCTAGGGGGAAACCCTAGGGCGCCCTCCCCTCTCCCTCCCCTTATATATAGAGAGGTAGAGAGAGGGAAGCCGCACTACAATCTTGTTGAGGTGCTGCACCTCCTCGTCCTCATAGTTTCTCTCCTCCAAAACCCTACCGCCAAGCCCTGCTAAGCTATCACCACCAACACCTCACCACACCGTCGTGCTGCCGGAGGACTCAGGCTATTACTTCACCATCGCTCTTTGGATCGAGGAGATGAAGGCGTCACCAAGATGTACGTGTGTTGAACGTGGAGGTGCCATCCATTCGGCAGTTGATCGGGAGATCGCGGTACGGTTCATGATTGGATCGCGAAGACGTACCACTACATCGACCGCATTCTTGAATGCTTCCGCTTAGCGATCTAAAAAGGTATGTAGATTCAACCTCTCCTCTCGTAGATGGTCATCACCATGGATAGATCTTGTTTGCATGTAGTAAATGTTTTGTTTCCCATGCAAAGTTCACCAACAATATACATGCCGGCTTGAGTTGAGACGCTTCAACAACTTTCACATGGTATACAAAGTCCTTCTCTTCCATATCATCTAGCTACTTTCTTCAACCTATTGCCATGGCATCCTCCTCATCAACCACGTTTTCCCTAAACTCCTAAGTCCCCGAGAAACTCACAAGAACCAGCTTCATCATTTGGCGCTCCCAAGTGCTATCGCAGGTTCAAGTTGTGGGTATGTATGGATAGCTAGACAAATTCATCTAGGAGCTTGGGAAAACCATCACCATCAAAAACTCTGAGGAAAATATCAAATCATTGTAAACCCAACACATATGATTTGGGCAATAGAGGATCAACAAGTGCTTACTTACCTCCTCAACAATCTATTCAAAGAGGTGTTGATTCAAGTAGCTTCCTATTCAAAGAGGTTTTGATTCAAGTAGCTTCCCATGAAATATCCCATGTTCTTTGATCTACCATAGTCATCATGTTTGCCTTACAATCCAGGTCTTATGCCAAAAATCTTAGAATTAGTCCCATCAATGCCCATAAAGGAACCAATCTATCGCCACCTATTTCGGCTACACACGTTCTCTGGCCGATGAACTTGCCATGGCCGGCGATCCCATCTCTAAACTAGCTAATCTCCTGCATCATTGGAGATTTATATATGGACTACTAACCAACAATTTGTGCCCATGATGTCCAGAATGGTCCAGTTTCTGTGGTGATCTGTTTAGCATGGTCTCCAACTTCGATCACAGAGTTGAGCTCTTCCACGAAACCAGTGTTGGCTGCTTCAAATCTTCAGTCAACACTGCTAGCAAAGGCCGCAATGGCCAGAAGGACTTCCATGGCCCTGTCCACAACAATGGTGGGCAGAGGGGTTCTAGAAGCTATGGTGGGTACGAACCCAAACATAACTAGAATGATGGCAACATGGTGGTGACAGTCAAGGCAGATACTAGACCCAGAACCTGAACCATGGCGCCGCTCCTCGTCGTCCCAACTTTAACAACAAAGGGGGAGGGTCACCAAGGTACTGGTGGTGGAGGAGGAAACTATTCACATGGGTACGAGGACTTTGGTCCATGTCAAGTTTATAATAAATAAAAAAACTATTTCTAAAGATTGTCACTCGCGCTATGCTGGTACGCGAATACTCGTGCCACGGTCCAATCACCAGTGATCTTGAGAAGATCACCATGCATGGGAGGTATCATGGTTAATATCAAGTCAACGACACCGATGGTACATGTATGGAGATAAGTCGGGCTGGCCATTCAATTATTAAAACACTAGATCGTGATATTCATCTAAATAATATTATCCATGTTCCAACTACTTGTAAAAATATATTTTTCGTCCATCTCATTACCCTTGACAGTCATGTGTTTCTATAAATTCACTTCTTTTTTGATCAAGTACTGGTCCATGAGGAAAATTATTTACAACAACAGATGTGTGGATGGACTCTACCCATTGATCCCAAGTGTAGGAGACTCAATAAATAAGTTCTCGGTGTCATCAGACTTTCTTTTGATATATGTCATCATCATTGAGGCCACCCCACTTTTTCCATTGTTTGTCAAGTGCTTAGTAAAAATAAGCTCCCGGTTTTTGGTGAACATTGTTCTAAAACTCTTTGTGATTTCTACCAAAAGGCTAAAATTCATGAGTTGCCATATCCTCTTTCCACTAGTGTCTCTGTTAAACCTTTGCAACTTATATTATCTAATGTTTGGGATCCAACCCCCTCCCCTGTTTTAAGACATACATATTATGTCAGTTTTGTTGATGATTATAACAAATATACGTGGATATATCTTCTTAAGAAACGATCTGATGTGTTTCAAGTCTTTCATAATTTCCAAGCACTTGTTGAACATAAATTTGAAAGTAAGATGATTTCTCTCCAATCAAACTGGGATGGTGAATATTAAAAACTAAATTTGTTTTTTCAGCAAATAGCAATTTCCCATCATGTCTCATGTCCACATGCCCATCAACAAAATGGTTCCACAGAATGCGAACATAGGCACATTGTAGAAGGAGGCCTTACTTTCCTTGTTGCTACTTCTATGCCCCTTAAATTGTGGGATGAAACTTTCCATAGTGTTGTTCATCGCGTCTGCATCCATAGTCGTAACATCAACAATGAAATACCTACGGAACTCCTACTTCACTTCAGATCTGGTTACACCTCGCTTCGTGTTTTTGGTTGCGCATGCTTGCCGAATTTGCGTCCCTACAATAAACACAAGCTCATGTTTCATTCTACTCAATGTGTTTTTCTTAGTTATAGTGCCCAAAAAAGGGGGGTGATGTCCCACAAGCGTATGGGATCGCAGCAGTTTTCGAGGGTAGAGTATTCAACCCAAATTTATTGATTCGCTCACAAGGGGAAGCTAAAGGATATTCTCAAGTATTAGCAGCTGAGTTGTCAATTCAACCACACCTGAAAGATTATTGTCTGCAAGCAAAGTATCAGTAGCAAGGTAGTATGATAGCAATGACACCAGACAAAGCTTTGGCAATCCCCAGCAACGGTGCTAGAAAAGGCCTTGTTGACGGGATGTTAGTGCCAACATAGTCTTGCAACAAGTAACAACGAAGTAGCAAGGAACAGTAGTAGTAGCAACAAAGTAACAAGTAACAACAGTAGCAACAAAGTAGCAGCAGTAGTGACAGCAGCAAAGTGGCCCAATCCCTCTTGTAGCAAGGGACAAGCCTAGGCAAAGTAACGTAGCTGGACCAGTAGTAAAAGACTCGTAGGCAGTGGATCGGTGATGGATGAGTGTGATGGATGTGATTCATCATGTAACAACTATAACACGGAGAGATATGTGGCTAGCTCCTGTTCGTCAATCTAATGTAGGCATGCATTCCGTATGTAGTCATACGTGCTTTGGGAAAAGAACTTGCATGACACCTATTGTCCATCCCTCCCGTGGCAGCGGGGTCCTAATGGAAACTATGGGATATTAAGGTTCTCCTTTTAATAAAGAACCGGACCAACGCATTAACACGCGGTGAATACATGAACTCCTCATACTATGGTCATCTCCAGGAGTGGTTCCGGCTATTGTCACTCCGGGGTTGTCGGGTCATAACACATAGTAGGTGACTACAACTTGCAAGATAGGATCTAAAACACACATATATTGGCGACAACATAATAGGTTCAGATCTGAAATCATGGCACTCGGGCCCTAGTGACAAGCATTAAGCATAGCCAAGTAGTAGCAACATCAATCTAGAACACAGTGGATACTAGGGATCAATCCCTGTCAAGAACTAACTCGATTACATGATAGATCTCATCCAACTCATCACCGCCCAGCAAGCCTACGATGAGATTACTCACGCACGGTGAAGAGCATGATGAAATTGTTGATGGAGAAAGGATGATGATGACGATGGCGCCGATTTCCCCTCTCCGGAGCCCGAAACGGACTCCAGATCTGCCCTCCAGATGAAGAATAGGAAGTGGCAGCGCCTCCGTATCGCAAAACGCGATGAAACCTTCTCTATGGTTTTTTTCCAGGCGAAACGGAAGATATAGGACTGAGATTGGGGGCGGTGGTGCCACGTGGGCCCCACAAGCCTGCATGGCGCGGCCTAGGGGGGTGGCCGCGCTGTGTGGGCTTGTGGCCCACTGGCACACCCCCGTCACGTGGATCTTTGCGCAGGTATTTTTCTTTTATTCTAGAAAAAATCTCCGTAAATTTTCAGGACATTCCGAGAACTCTCATTTCTGCACAAAACAAAACCATGGCAATTCTGCTGAAAACAGCGTCAGTCCGGGTTAGTTCCATTCAAATCATGCAAATTAGAGTCCAAAACAAGGGCAAAAGAGTTCGGAAAAGTAGATACGATGGAGAGGTATCAACTCCCCCAAGCTGAAAGCCTTGCTTGTCCTCAAGCAACTCAGTTGACAAACTAAGAGAGACAAAAGAAAAACTTTGACGAACTCTGTTTGATCTTGTTGTTGCAACTATGTCTAACTCACAACCAGAATTTCAGCAACATCACAAGCAAACCACATAAGCAAATGACATCTAGGTCTCACGGTAAAACTCATATCAATGGCATAATCAACTAGCGAGCAAATAATAACAAGCCTCAAATGTCAACACTTCAATCAAAACAACATGAAGCAGTACGAATAGATGGTATCTCGCTAGCTCTTTCTGAGACCGCAAAACATAAATGCAGAGCACCTTCAAAGACCAAGGGCTGACTAAACATTGTAATTCAAGGCAATGAAGATCTAGTCATAGTCACACTCAACACAGTTAAAAGCAAAGCACAGAAATGACAGAGGTGCTCTCTAATTGGTGCTTTTGTAAGAGGAGGATGACTCAACAGGAACATAAATAGACAAGCCCTTCGCAGAGGGAAGCATTGATTTGCAGAGGTGCCAGAGCTCAAGCTTTGAAAACAGAGATAATAATTTTGGGTGGCATGCTTTCATTGTCAACGCAATGACTTAGAGTTCTCAACATCTTCCACGCTACACATGCTATAGGCGGTTTCCAAACAGAAAAGTAAAGTTTTGACTCCCCCACCACCAATCAATCACACTCCACGGCTAGCCGAATCCTCGGGTACCGTCCAAACCAACATCAATCCTGGGGGAGTTTTGTTTGCAATTATCTTTTCGATTTGAGTATGGAACTGGGAAATCCAATTACTGGCCCCTTTCTCGTGAATGATAGTGAATAAACACATATCGAGGATAGCACGCCTAGCATGGAAGATACCAATAGCCCCCTGTCAACACATGAGCGGTTCGGGCATGCAAAACAAATTATTTCTTGAAGATTTAAAGAGTGGCACATGCAAATTTACTTGGAACGGCAGGTAGATACCGCACATAGGTAGGTATGGTGGACTCATATGGCACAACTTTGGGTTTATGGGAGTGGATGCACAAGCAGTATGCCCGCTTAGTACAAGTGAAGGCTAGCAAAAGACTGGGAAGCGACCAACTAGAGAGCGACAATAGTCATCAAAATGCATTGAGAGTAACTAACATTGAGTGCAAGCATGAGTAGGACATAAATCACCATGAACATGAACATCATAGAGGCTATGTTGATTTTGTTTCAACTACATGCATGAACATGCGCCAAGTCAAGCCACTTGAAACATTCAAAGGATGATACCATCCTATCATACTACATCATAGTCATCTCAACATTCATGTGGGCAACCAAGACAAACTATTATAAGCTCCTAGCTAAATAAGCATGGAATAAGCAACTATGATCTCTAAGTTGTCATTACAAACATGTTTCTTTCACAACAAAGCTGAATCAGGCATGATGAGCTAGTCATATTTACAAAAACAAAATTGATTGAGTTCATACCAGCTTTTCCAGGCTCAGTCACTTCATCATATATCGTCATTATTGCCTTTCACTTGCATGACCGAATGATGTGAACAATAATAAGCGTGCTCGTGCATTGGACTAAAGCTGGAATCTATAGACAAACAAAAAGGAGAAGACAAAGTAATATGGCTCTTTGAAAGCTAAACAGGTATGCATGCAAGAGCCACTAAACATTGTAACCAATATCTTCTACCTTGACCCAAAGAAAAAGAAAACTATCTACATGGGAAAGCTCCCAACAAGCAAAAGAAGAAAAACAAAATCTTTTTGGGTTTTCTCAAACTAGACAGACACATGGAAAGAAAACGAGAAAAAGAAAATAAACTAGCATGGATGATACAGTGGCAAAGTGTGATCACCGGCTAGCAAAGTGAAAGCATAAGCAAGAATATAAAGTCGGTGAGAACACGTACTCCCCAAGCTTAGGCTTTTGGCCTAACTTGGTCTACTCCCAAGGACGGTCCTGGCAAAACCCAAAATCATAATCGGGGTTATACGGGAGCGCTGCAGCCACTGCCTGAATAGCTGCCTCACAGAGACGAGCAGCCGTCGCCTCCCTCTCATACTCCTCTGCCTCTCCTCTGGTTATGTAGTATCTTCGTTTTACCTGAAAGTTAAAGAAGGCAGGAGCAGGAAGGGTAATATGGAAAACACGCTGCCGGTTAAATATCCATCGGTATAGGAGGGATTCATCATCCCTCTCAAGGAACTGGTAGCGTGTCATAGCGACGCGGTGAAGGAAAGCTGTATGGAGCGGAGGATCTCCTGCACGGATGAGTACTCCAAGAAAATTTGCTATGCGAGTGGCATAGATGCCGCCAAAGAAATCCCCATCAATAGCATTCTTATTCAGCTTCCTTGCTATAATAGCTCCCATGTTGAAGCTTTTGTCACCCGTCACTGCGCTCTTAAGGATACTAAGGTCGGGTGCGCAAAGGTGACAATGCTCAATCTTGCCATTAATGCATCTGCCTACGAAGAGGGCAAAGTAATGCAAGGCAGGAAAATGAATACTCCCCATGGTAGCTTGCGTAATGTCTCTAGTTTCTCCAACCGTAATACCAGCGCAAAAATCTCTAACCAAAGATTTAGGAGGATCATTGAGATTACCCCAAACCGGTATTTTGCAAATTCTACTAAAATCCTCTAAATCCATGGTATACGATTTATCATAGAGATCAAACAGTACCGATGGCTCACGCCCAGCTGATAATTTGAATCTACAAACAAAAGAGGCAGTGAGAGCAACATACTGTTCACATTTATCGGAGATGAATTCTTCGAGTCCGACGTTGCGAACAAATGCATCAAACTCATCTTTGAAGCCTGCCTCAATCATAAATTCATCAGAAGGCCATTCACATGGTTGTACCTGCGCATCCCTAGGTTGGTAAGGATTAGCCTCCCGAATCGCAAGACGGGGACCTCTCTTGCTTGAGGAACCACCATGATAGTTTCTCTTGAACATCTTCCTTTTCTGAAATTTCCAATGACCCAAAGGAAAGGTGAACAAGGTTCAACTAGACTTGTAGCAACTACTCCCACCAGTGCCTAGAGACCGTATTACGCATCAAAACTACTTGGGACAAGCTAGAATCAGCATGCAAAGCTCAAGAACATGGTCACCAAGGCAGCAAAAATACGCGGAGTATAAGGCACTAGAGCAAAAACTAATTGGACCAATGGAGGAGTCAATTACCAAGGAGTAATTTCCCCAAAATAGCTCGGAGAACGGTGATTTGAGCAAAGAGATCGATAATCCCAGCAAGAGGAGCAAGAACACGGGTTTGAGCTGCGAAACGATTTTTTTCTGGAGGTAGGAGAAGCAGATGGGAGCAAGAATGAGTGGAGGGGGTGCCTGTGGGCCCCACAAGCCTGGGTGGCGTGGCCAGGGGGGTGCCCGCACCCCTAGGGTTGTGGCCCACTGGTGTGGCCCCCAGACAGACTCTTTGTCCTAGTATTTTTCAAATATTCCAGAAAAAATCATACTAGATTTTCACAGCGTTCAGAGAAATTTTATTTTTGGGGTACTTTTCCACCGGACGCTAAGACAGAAAACAGGGAAAACTAAACTAAATCTATCATTTTTCTTCTAAGCAACCGAAGGTGAAATATTGGAACAGAGGTTTGTGACTCCTTGATTCATCCATCTCATGGTCATCGAAAGAAATCTGTCAATGGGGTTGATCAAGTCCCCTCGACAAAACTTTCTCGAATCGTAAAAGGGAACGGAGAATTTTCGAATAGTCACTAGGTCACCTCAATGGTGATGTGTATCTCCCCAACAAGCAAATCATACTTTATCTTGACACGGGGAATAGGGCATTCAAAGCTCCCAATAAGAATCGATGAAGTTTTTTCGATAGCAATGATGCAATGTACTCGATATTGTTTCTTCGGAAAGTGCACCTTATGCTCATTACCTTTGACACAGAAAGTGACATTGCCTTTGTTACAATCTATTCCAGCCCCAGCAGTGTTTAAAAAGGGTCTTCCGAGGATGACCGCCATGGCATTGTCCTCGGGAATATCCAAGATAACAAAGTCTGTTAAGATAGTGGTGTTATCAACCACAACAGGCACATCCTCGCAAATGCCGATAGGGAAAGCAATTGATTTGTCGGCCATTTGCAGAGAGATTTCAGTGGGTGTCAACTTATCCAGTTCAAGTCTACGATAAAGAGAGAGGCATAACACTGACACCGGATCCAAGGTCGCATAACGCAGTTCTAACGTAGTTGCCTTTAATGGAGCAAGGTATAGTGGGCACACCGGGATCACCTAGTTTCTTAGGAGTTCCACCCTTGAAAGTGTAATTAGCAAGCATGGCGGAGATCTCAAGATCAGGTATCCTCCTCTTATTAGTCAGAATATCTTTCATGTACTTAGCATACGGAGACATTTTGAGCATATCCGTCAAACGCATCTGCAGAAAGACAGGTCTGATCATTTCAACGAATCGCTCAAAATCCTCATCATCCTTTTTCTTGGATGGTTTGGGAGGAAATGGCATGGGTTTCTGAACCCAGGGTTCCCTTTCTTTAACGTGCTTCCTAGCAGTGAAGTCATTCTTATCGTATCTCTTAGTCTTATGCTATGGGTTATCAAGATCAACACTAGGTTCAATCTCCACATCCTTTTCATTGCTAGGCTGAGCATCTTCATGAACATAACTATTGATATTATCATTAGGCTCATGTTCATCACCAGATTGTGTTTCAGCATCAGAGACAGAGGCATCGTTTGGACTCTCAGGTGTAGCAGCATCTGGGTTGCTAGCGTGCACATCCCTATCATCTTTCTTCTTCTTTCTAGGATGACTAGGTGCATCAGTGCTAACTCCTTGAGAATCTTGTTCAATTATCTTCGGATGACCCTCAGGATACAAAGGTTCCTGGATCATTCTACCGCCTCTAGTAACGACTCTAACAGAGTTTTCATTCAACTCGTTAAGCAAGTCATTTTGAGCTTTAAGTACTTGTTCTACCTGAGTAGTAACCATAGATGCATGTTTACTCAGAAGCTTAAGATCATTGATGTTTCTGTCCACACAAGCACTTAAATGACTAAGCATACGAGCATTCTTTTCCTATTGTCTGCTAACATAATCATTGAAACTCTGTTGTTTGGCAACGGAGTTATCAAATTCATCCAAGCATAAGCTAGCAGGTTTATCAGAAGGAATATCACTCCCATCAAACCTACGCATAGAATTTACTTCTACTACCTGTATCGGTTTATCGAGACCATGGATCTCTTCGATAGGTGGTAGATTTTTGACATCTTCAGATTTAATGCCTTTCTCTCGCATAGATTTCTTGGCTTCTTGCATATCTTCAGGACTGAGGAATAGAATACCTCTTTTCTTCGGAGTTGGCTTAGGAGGTGGTTCGAAAATAGTCCAAGCATTATCATTGCACAAGATGTTGTTCAACAGAATCTCAGCTTGTTCTACGGTTCTTTCCCTAAAAACACTACTGGCACAACTATCTAGATGGTCTTTGGAAGCATCGGTAAGTCCATTATAGAAGATATCAAGTATCTCATTCTTCTCAAGAGGGTGATCAGGCAAAGCATTCAGTAGCTGGATAAGCCTCCCCCCAAGCTTGTGGGAGACTCTCTTCTTCAGCTTGAGCAAAGTTGTATATTTCCTGCAAGGCAGCTTGCTTCTTATGGGCAGGGAAATATTTTTCAGAGATGTAGTAGACCATATCCTGGGGGCTACGCACACATCCAGGAGCAAGAGAAGTGAACCAGGTCTTAGCATCATCCTTTAGCGAGAAAGGAAACATCTTGAGCATATAGTAGTGGCGGATCTTTTCCTCACTAGTGAATAGGGTGGCTATATCGTGCAGTTTGGTAAGATGGGCTACAACCGTTTCAGACTCGTAACCGTGAAAAGGATCAGATTCGGCCAGAGTGATTAACTCAGGGTCGATAGAGAATTCATAATCCTTATCGGTCACAAAGATAGGCGAAGTGGCAAACTTCGGGTCGTATTTCATTCTAGCGTTCAAAGATTTTTCTTTCCACTTGCGCAGAAGTTTCTCAACATCATAGCTATCCTTACACGCAAGAAAATCCTCAGCTATCTCTCCCTCCATAACATAGCGCGTATCAGGCATAACAGGCAATTCAGGCATAGTAGCAGGTTCTACTTCAATAGTATCAACAGTTTCAGAAATATCATCACATCTAGCAGCAGCTCTTGTGATATGTTGGGGATATTACCTATTGATAACCCGCCCTAGTTGGACCGGGTCACCAAATCAGGCGATTCATCTAAAGCGTGGTTCGGGCCTTGGCCTGGCGAGACCAAAGGTTGTATGGCGGTTTACAACTTCCGGAAGGTTTCCAAGCTTTGGAAGATGGCGACTTAGAGATCGTAAGAGTCACGGTTTGTAGAAAGGAAAGTACCCTTGTGAACCCTAGGGACTCGACCTGTATATAAAGACGAGTCCCAGGGGAGAAGAGGGCTGGTTAGAAATCATCGAGTGCTAGGTCTGGCGAGTTACGCCCTCCTTGTAATCGAAACTCCATCAATACAAATCAAAGCAGGACGTAGGCCTTTACCTCATCACGAGGGGCCGAACCTGGGTAAATCGCCGTCTCACTCCCGTTCAACCCCTTTGAGTCTGCACCGAAGTGCGATGGCTCCAAGACTATGTCCTTTCACGAGGACATCTGCCGTGACAAAACCACGACATTGGTGCCCACCGTGGGGCCTGCGCACGGTGGAGTTGAGTTCTCAAAGGGAGCCCTACCAGGGTTTGGGAGCTACGCGACGGGGCTCATGACCAGGAGCCGCCGTGGGAAGTACTACATCAACAACCTGCTATGGGGGCCCGAGGTGGATTCAATCGAATCTGGTTACAGGGTCCCCTTCGGCAAGATCAACGTCTTCATCGGCATGATCGGATCATCCGTGCCTGAGCCGGACATCTCCACCGACATCGTTGAGCCGGCCAGGTACGTCCGCCCAGTAATAACGCCGAATCTAACTCGCCCGGTCTTTGTTGGGTTCACGCAGGGATCGGAGGAACCAGAACACTCAGCGACCCAGGAAACCACACCAATCAACACCGATGACGAATCGTCCATGGGCGATTCAGATTCAATCCGGTCTCTACATGGAGATTGTCTTGGGGGCCTGTCGCTGGCCATGGACCGCGAAGTTCTTCACCGAACCCGCCACCAGATCGCTATTTATATGGCTGGGGCGACTCAACCCTCAAAAACCCGACAGACGGGGATGGAACTGGCGAGACATCTAGAAGCCCGGCCGTTGTCTTGGTGGAATTGACAGCAGAAATTACAAGGCTTTTGGCGACTCCCATCACACCGGAAAACCAGGAGGCAGTAAACACGGAATTGGCGAAACTAAGAGAAGAAGTGGAAAAAGCTCATCGGGATGCCGAGGTGGAGTCCGCTAGGATCGAGACCCGGCAAGCTCAAATTACCGCGGAAAGAACTCGCTTAAACACTGACAACTGGCATCTCGAAAGACACCAGCGCGCATTTGACGCCGTCCATCAGCGGAGGCACCAGGGTTGCCTGCCCCTGATCTCAATCCGACCCGCCTGTTCGATACTCCGCGAACTCCCGGGGCGGGAGCCGCCCCAGGGGGAGGATCGGGCCAACCACCTAACCCGTCGGTTCAGCCAATTGAGGATCGATCCCCCGATTCCGGACACCTCAAGGTCACTTTTCCAACCCAGTGGACAACGTCCTTGCCGCAACTCGCCATTTGGAATCTCTTCCGATTCACGGCAATACTCTTGCCGAGATAGAAGCAAGGAACGCCATTGAGATGTTGAAGACGGCGGTGGTTCAAAACGCCCAGTTCTCACATAGCCTAGATAGGCTGCATTCCACTCCCCAGGCGAGTCACACCAGGAGTCGGCCAGAGGACCAGCCCGCTGTAAACAGCAGACCACGACTCACCCCCCCGGGACAACCCGCCTGATCATCAAAACTCACCGGGCCGGGATCTCCCGAACATCCAAGCCGCCCCAGCCCTTCTCGTCGGGAGCGGTGGACGAGTGGGGGTGCCATGCTTGGCCCCCGCTCTTTGCAACGAACGAATGCCCAAGGATTTTAAAGGACCAAGAAAGGTGCCTAACTACACCCTGGACCTTGAGTCGACGTCGTGGGTCGAGAGTTATGAAATCGCCATGGACATGCTCGACGTAAACGAAGCAGTTTGCGCCAGATGCTTCACAATGATGCTCGAAGGGTCAGCACGTACTTGGTTAAAAAACTTACCCCCCAAATCCATCCAGACCTGGGCTGAATTGAAAGAGCGCTTCATCAAAAACTTCCGAGGAACCTGCAAACGTCCAATGACGATTGTCGATCTACAACACTGCGTTCACGGCCCCGATGAGTCGGCCCACCATTGGTCACGGCGGGTCGCGGAAATTATCCATTCATCAGACGGTATTACGGCGGCTCAGGCTGTGTTGATCCTCGAGCAGAATTGCCACTACGAACCCCTGGTGCAGAAGTTGGGGCGACTCAAGCGAAAGGTCCAAGACATGGGGGAGCTCATGGATACCCTCACTAGCTACGCTGAAGCGGACGACACCAAAGATCCCGGTGAGGACGGTAAAGTTAATTCGCCAAAGAAGGGCGAGTCATCCAAAAATCATACCCGGTTCCAGGGACGTAACCGCCACAATCAGGGAGCCAATGGCAAGAGAAGGCAGCAAGAGGAATCTTCGGATTTAGTCGCCAATACCAACACCAACAATGGCAACCAACGCCAGAAGAAAAACAGGGGATACATTGGTAAGAAGCCGCGTAACTATGAAGAGTTACTCAAGGGCCCTTGCCCGCACCATGCCATGGCAGACGGACCGGCGACTCACTCCTGGGAGAACTGTTTTGTGATGCGGGAGTTTTGGGCGGAGGCGATCAAGAAAAGCCAAAATGATGACCCGGACCAACGGCAGGAGCAGTTTGCTGCACCCAACCAACGTCAGAACCCCTTTGGCGGTTTTCCCAAACCGGGGGCTCAGGGGGGCTCGCAGCCGAGCAGCGGCCAGTATCCGGTGCATCACCAACGGCGGTATAACCCGCCCGGAGCTTTTCAGCAACCGCCCCCACAGGGGGCTTCGCAGGGTCAGGATGACAACGGGGGCTTTCGCAACAACCCCAAACAGTTAAGCAATGGGCAGTACCACGTTTTTACCACCAATGCTTGCAGACGTGATAAGAAGGTGAGTCACCGGGCGTACAGTGTGTCTGAGCCGGCACTTCACAGGTACCTCCACTGGTCTGAGCAGACCATATCATGGAGTAGGGAGGATCATCCGCCAAGAGTTGACAATCCTGGTGACTTAGCGTTGGTCGTAGCTCCCCAAGTTGGGGGGTACACCCTGTCAAAGGTGTTAATGGACGGTGGCAGCAGCATTAATATCTTATATTTTGACACTTTCCAAAGGATGAATCTATTGGAGAAGGATTTGATGCCTTCAACCACGGTATTCCACGGAATCATCCCAGGCAAATCGGCGTACCCCATAGGCCGAGTCAGACTCACCTTCGCATTTGGGACATCACATAACTACAGGAGTGAGCCACTGATGTTTGAGGTGGTCAAATTGAAAAGCCCCTACCATGCACTATTTGGGCGGCCGGCTTACGCCCGGTTCATGGCTCGCCCATGCTATGTTTACCTTAAACTCAAGATGCCTGGTCCAAAGGGACCCGTCACGGTTGACAGTGATAGAAGGATTGCAAAGGAATGTGAGGAAGGGGACGCGGCTTATGCTGGAAGTCGCCTGCGCTGTAGAGGAGCTCAAGTATCATCGGGCCAATGTTGATCCGGCTGACATGTCACCCCTAAAAAAGCCAACGACAGATGCTGAGCCGCCCCTCAAGTTCAAACCAATGGATGCCACTAAAACGGTTGATTTCGTTCCTCGCGATTCATCCAAGCAGTTCACCATTGGGACGGGTCTGGATCCCAAATAGGAAAGCGCGCTCATCGAATTCATCCACGAGAATCGGGACATCTTTGCATGGAAACCCTCTGACATGCCTGGTGTGCCGAGAGAATTCGCTGAGCACCATCTTAATGTTGACGCAAAGGCAAAACCTGTCCAGGAGTATCTTCGCAGGTTTAACGAGGAACAGCGCAAGGCAATCGGGGAAGAGGTCGCCCGTCTCTTAGCCGCCGGATTCATCGTAGAATTTTTCCACCCCAAATGGTTGGCTAACCCGGTCTTGGTACTAAAAAAGAATGGTACCTTCCGTATGTGCATTAATTACACGGACCTCAATAGAGCTTGTCCAAAAGATCCTTTCGGTCTTCCCCACATCGACCAGATTATTGACTCAGTGGCGGGATGCGAACGTTTGTGCTTTTTGGACGCCTACTCTGGTTATCACCAAATCAAGATGGCCGCGGAGGATCAAGAGAAAACAACTTTTATAACCCCCTTTGGGGACTTTTGCTATGTGTCCATGCTGTTTGGGCTCAAGAGTGCAGGGGCGACTTATCAGCGCTGCATCCAGAATTGCCTCCGCAGTCAAATCGGACGCAACATCCACGCCTATGTCGATGACATTGTGATTAAAACCCGCCAGGGGGAAACACTACTAAAGGATCTCAAGGAAACTTTCGATAATCTGCGGGTCTATCAGATGAAGCTGAATCCCACCAAGTGTGTTTTTGGTGTTCCTGCAGGGAAATTGTTGGGCTTCCTGGTGTCTGAGCGTGGTATTGAGGCTAACCCGGACAAAATCGAGGCAGTTACATCCCTTGGAAAACCGGCCAATGTTAACCAAGTTCAACGAATGGCAGGTAGCACTGCGGCTTTAAGTCGCTTCGTAAGCCGCTTGGGAGAAAAGGCGATTCCCCTTTATCAATTACTAAATAAATCTGACCATTTTGTTTGGACAGATGAAGCAGACGAAGCTTTCGAAGCCTTGAAACGGCAACTGGTCAACCCGCCGGTCTTGGCCGCCCCGACTGAGAAAGAACCCATGCTATTGTATATTGCGGCAAACTCTAAAGCAGTAAGTGTGGCGGTGGTCGTTGAAAGAAAGGAGGAAGGGAAGGAATACCCAGTGCAGCACCCGGTGTATTTTGTCAGCGAAGTGCTAACTCTTTCCAAACAACAGTACCCACATTGGCAGAAGTTAGTGTATGGGGTGTTTATGGCAAGTCGGAAGCTTAAGCACTATTTTCAAGAGCATCCCATCACGATGGTTAGTTCCGACCCCCTCGGGGACATCAGCCAGAATCGGGAGGCAACAGGGCGGATTGCCAAGTGGGCGATTGAACTTGGGCCGCATCAAGTATGATACACCCCTCGCACAGCCATCAAATCTCAAGCCTTAGTTGATTTCGTCAATGACTGGACGGAATTGCAGGCCTCTGAAGACAGGCCTGATCTTACATACTTGACTATTTATTTTGATGGATCCAGAAAGCTGGAAGGCTCGGGGGCTGGTGTGGTACTGGTGTCCCCTCAAGGAGATAAATTCTGTTATGTCCTCCGACTCATGTTTCCGTGCACGAACAATGCTGCGGAATATGAAGCTTTGCTTCACGGTTTGCGACTCGCCAAGGAGATGAATCTTACGCGGGTCAAGTGTTTTGGCGACTCCGATCTGGTAGCGCAGCAAGTTTCAGGCACTTGGGATTCTCGAGACCCTGTGATGGTGGCTTACCGAAGAGCTGTGTCCGATGTGGCGGGTCATTTCCATGGCTATCAGGTTGATCACATTGATCGACGCCTTAACGAGGCAGCTGACACCCTTTCACGTCTTGGTTCCCAGCGAAAGCCGGTTCCCCCCAATGTCTTTCTGGATATTTTGCATAATCCCTCCGTGAGTTTGCCGTCGGAGGAGGAGTTGGCGATACCAGATCCGGAGTCTCAATGCGTGGCGGCTCTCCACGTCACGCCGGATTGGGTTCTTCCCTATCTGGCCTATCTCGCCCGGGGCGAGTTACCAACGGACGAAGTTTCGGCCCGCCAAATTGTTCGATGGAGCAAATCCATGGTGATCATCAATGGCGAATTATATAAGCGGAGTGCCTTTGGAGTTTTTCAACGATGCGTTTCCTCCGAAGAAGGATGCATAATCCTAAATGACATTCATTCCGGAGATTGTGGGCATCACGCCGGGTCACGCTCTTTGGTTTCAAAGGCATTCCGTCATGGTTTGTTTTGGTTGACGGCTCATGCAGATGCAGAAGAGATAGTTCGTTGGTGCGAGGGATGCCAGCGTTATGGACGACAAGCTCATGTGCCGGCTCAAGAACTAAGAATGATTCCCATCACTTGGCCTTTCGCGGTCTGGGGGTTAGACATGGTTGGCCCCTTTAAAATGTCATCCAACAAGAAAACCCATTTCCGGTGGCGGTTGATAAGTTCACCAAGTGGGTTGAAGCAGAGCCTGTTGGAACTTGCGACGCGGAGACATCGGTCAAATTCTTGAAGAAGTTGATCTTCCGGTTCGGATATCCACACAATATCATTACTGATAATGGCACTAATCTGTCTCAAGGGGCGATGCAGGAGTATTGCCGTCGAGAGCATATCCGGCTTGATGTTTCTGCGGTTGCTCACCCAGAATCCAACGGACAGGAGGAACGGGCGAATCAGGAAGTTTTACGGGGAATCAAGCCCTGGCTCATGGTTCCTTTGGAAAAAACCCTGGGATGTTGGGTTGAGGAGTTGCCTTCAGTGTTATGGAGCATCCGGACCACCCCGAACCGGTCCACGGGTTTTACCCCTTTCTTTTTGGTCTATGGAGCAGAAGCTGTTCTTCCCACTGACATAAGGCATGACTCGCCCAGAGTCGCCGCTTATGTGGAAGAGGACAACGAACTGGTGCGTCAAGACTCTTTGGACGCCTTAGAGGAGGCGCGTGACTTGGCTGCGGCCCGATCGGCCATCTATCAGCAGGATTTACGGCGTTATCACAACCGCCGGGTCAAGAGCCGAACTTTTCAGGAAGGCGACTTAGTGCTTCGGCTGATACAGGATCATGCTGGCATGCATAAGTTATCACCACCATGGGAAGGACCATTAATCGTCAGCAAGAACCTTCACAACGGCTCTTACTATCTGGTGGATCTCCGGCCTAACCGGCCAACCACGGTGGCTGAGTCGACTCGCCCCTGGAATATTGCCCACTTGCGGCCTTACTACACTTGAGCTTTTAAGCTTTACATTTTGTAAGTTTTTCAATTCTTATTATATAGTAATAAAATTACAGCGCCTCCCGACCTGGGGGCTTCCTCTCATTGAGATCAATTTTACTATCCTGTCGCGACCTTATGAGCCGCCGAAATCATTATCTTGGGTGGCGCTTGAGCTTTTTGACTCGCCCTATCGTGTCGCGACCTTATGAGCCGACGAAACTGCTATCTTGGGTGGCGCTTGAGCTTTTTGACTCGTCCTATCGTGTCGCGACCTTATGAGCTGACGAAATCATTATCTTGGGTGGCGCTTGAGCTTTTTGACTCGCCCTATCCTGTCGCGACCTTATGAGCCGACAAAACTGTTATCTTGGGTGGCGCTTGAGCTTTTTGACTCGCCCTATCCTGTCGCGACCTTATGAGCCGACGAAACTGCTATTTGGGGTGGCGCTTGAGTTCTTTTTGACTCTCCCTATCCTGTCGCGACCCTATGAGCCGACGAAATTGCTATTTTTTACCTTCCTGGCACTGCCGCAAGGTTTTTTCAGACTTTTTCTGATTCGTCTCAAAATATTTTTTGGGGCGACTGCTATTTGCTATCACTTATTATTCATAGAGATGGTTTCACATATGTTTTTCAAACTTAGAACAGGTTGATGATCAAAATCACTCTATCTATGGCGGATTAAGCATCATAAAAGAGCCTCAAACGGCGGATCAAGTATTTCAAAACGCCTTAAGGGCGACATAAGGATTTTTTAAAAAGTATCACAAAAGCAGTATCGATTCCTAAAGGAGACCTATTACATGGCTCTCATGGCCAATTCAATGAAATTTTATTCTGCTGACGCCCGTGGATCAGTTTGCTGCGAGCTTTGGCCAAGATCAATCTGCAAGTCGCCCAGTACCCAGTTACACTTGGACAGAGCGACAAATTCATCTTCATCGGTCAGGATTGATGAAAGATCCGCGTCCAAGTCAAAAGGATTCTTGGGTCGTCGCGGAGTTAAGCTGGTCGTCACAAAGGTTGGCGGGTTGACCTTCTTGTTCTTGTTGTCATAGGCGGCCTAGTATTTTGATAAGCCCAGGCTTGCAGCAAGCTGAGTCACCGCCAGACGGGAGTCCTTGACAACACGCTGGTAGTCCTCTTCGGCGAATTCTGACCCATCATCCTTGAGTTGAGGAAAGCCCGCCGCTACTTCTTCAGGGTTGATCTCTGGAGCATATGCTAAGCATCGACTCAGTGTAGTCAGCACTCCTTTCCGGGTGGCTGACAGAGTTAACTCGCCAATCTGGGGAGGAAGCGTGGATAGGCAGCCAAGCATCTTCTTTATTGATGTTATAGGTTCCTTGGCGCCCATCACTGCTTTCACAGTCAGTACACTGTCGATATATAGCTGCTCTGTCAGCGTGTAAATCGCCTTCAGTGTCAGGACGCAATCGTCCTGAAGGTTGGCGGCTCTCGGACCTGTATAAGGGGTAATGATAATGAGCGACTCAGATAAGAGTTATGTGTTTAAAAAGGTCAAGAGTTACTATTTTACCAAAGACGGCTTGCGCCATGTTTGAGATATGTCGTTTTAAACCGGACAGCTCTTGTTGCATAGTAACCAGCTTGGCTTCAGCCTTTTCTGCTCGCTTTGTTGAAGCATCTTGGTCAACTTGAGCCCTTTTTAAATCGGCTTTTAGTTTTTCCATCTCAGCAAAGACCAGTTGATACTTCTCCTCTAATTTGGCCCGGGCATCCTGCTGATCAGATAAACTTTTCTTCAAGTCGCCAAGTGCTAATTCAGTCTGGTTAAGAGATTCCTGTTGAAGCATATGGTTAAGGGGAAAGTCTCAGAACTATTTCAAGCAACATCCCTGACACTTGGGGGCTAATGTTAAATTTTTTCAGACAAAATTATACTGCATCAAGACCCGACTCATCTTTTTACTGATGACCCGGCCCTTGGGGGTTACTGGTCGAAAGTTTTTTAAGTCATCAAGACCCGGCTCATCTTTTAACTGATGACCCGGCCCTTGGGGGGTTACTGGTCGAAAGTTTTTTAAGTCATCAAGACCCGGCTCATCTTTTTACTGACGACCCGGCCCTTGGGGGCTACGGGTCGAATGTTTTTTAAGTCATCAAGACCCGGCTTATCTTTTTACTGATGACCCGGTCCTTGGGGGTTAATGGGGATAATATAGTATACAACAAAACTTACCTCATGTTTGTTTTTCAACATCCGAAGACGGCTTTTCTCCATCTCATAACTCGCCTCCAGGCGACTTGCAAAACCAGCACAAAGTTCTTTGAATTCCAAATGTTCATATTGAGAGAGCTTAGCCTTGGAGAGTTCATACTCAGGAACAGTTTGAGATGATGATGACACATGCTTCGATAAAACCGCTGTGTCCGGTTTAGAGAAGCTGGTACCAGTGATAATTCCAGCATCCGGGTCTTCTGCTGTTGTCAATGGACTTGGCGGCTTGGGGGCATCCATGGTTTCCTTGGGAGAGCTAGGGAGATCCACTTGATCCTCAGGTTTGTCTTGGTCCGGGTTATCTTGGATTGGCGCCGGCTCTTTGATAGGGTCCGAAATTATGATGGGAATTGACCCGCCAGTTTTCCTTTTCTTCGCGTGTGCCCTGAAAGAGGAAAGAGGCGCGTTTAAGGACTGAAAATTTATCACCATCAGATTCAAAGTAAAAATTATCAAAGGACTTACCCAGGGACATGGATCATTGGCGGAAGTGCCGACATTACTGAGTCGCCAGATGTAGGAGGAGAATTCTGCAAGAGTTGTACGTCGAAGATATAAGCGGGTTACAAATGCGACCCAAAGAGACATGAAGAAGTGTTTTTAAAGGATACCTCATTTGGCCTTTTCTTGTTCTTTGTTGGTAAACCGGACACCAGATCACCGGAATGACTTCGGGTCTTCCGATTTGAAGTGTATTGTGCTTTCTTCAGAAGAAAGTTTGGGTCCAAACAAGCATTTGGATGTGAGAGGGGAACTTTCCCACAAATTCGCCTGGCCGGCTTAGGTGGAGAAGGAGATGAATCGGAGGAAACAGAAATTACCTCTACGGAATCCTCCTGGCTTTCGTTGTCTTCATTCTATTCAAGAGATGCAGAGGTATAAATACAAAGTTAACAGTAATGGATGGCGAGTTAAGAGAAGATAGGTTTTTACCTCCGAAGGTGCGTCGCCGACTTGGGATTCATCGGCCTCGGATGATTCAGTCACAGCAGCTTTGCCCTTGCCCTTGGTTTTCTTCTTTGGAGGCGGCCTAGCTTGCTTCATGGCTGGCTTTTTGGGCTTCTTGGACCAAAATTTATCACCTTTCTGAAATGGCATATGTTATAAGAGGCCATAATTCGAATGAGACATAAGAAGTAAAAGATAAAAGGCAGTTTAAAGTTGCTTACCTTGGGTGCCGGATTAATCTTGCAGAAGGGTTTGAGACCTATTTGGCCGCATTTTCCCGCAGGCTCGCCGGTTAGCTTCTTGATGATGGTGACAATATCAATTTCCGTTAGAGCCATGTGGAAGTAACATTGAGGATGATCTAGAGTGCCGTCAAATTCACACATTAACCCGTCCCGGCGACTTAAAGGGAGGATGCGCCATTCGACCCAGCAGCGGATCAAGTCAACCCTAGTAAGGCCGTTGTTTGTCAAAGATCTTAACTCGGACAATACTGGGATAAAATCTGATTGTTCTTCTTCGTTGAGCTTGTCCGGGAGCTTGAAATTCGTTCGGAGGCGATCTTCCCTATAACCCAGAAGCTTGTTTTCACCTACAGGCGAGGTCTCTTGACAATAGAACCAAGACTCGCCCCAGCCTTTGGGGTGGCTTGGCATGGCGAGTGACGGAAATGGGCTATCCCTGCGGCGCTGAACATTTACACCGCCGAGCTCCAGGCTGGGACCATTGTGAAATTCTGTTTGGCGATTTAAGTGGAAGAAATACCAAAATAAGGGAACTGAGGGTTCCATCCGCAGTTAATCCTCACAAAACACCTGGAAGTCGCACATGTTGCTTATTGAATTGGGCCCTAGATCTTGGAGGCGGACATTCATGAAAGCCATGGCGTCTCTAAGGAACTTCGATCCATGCGGCTTAAAACCCCGCTCAAGGTGTTCAACGAAAACAACTATTTCCCCTTCTTTGGGATTGGGGATTTCTTCTCCGAACCCGGTGCGCCAACCGATAACATCCTGAGGGTCCAAATTCCCCGTTTTCACATAATCCTCTAGTATGGCATCATTAACCTTGGTAGGGAGCCAGTCACTTTTGAAATCCGCGCCCATGCTACAAAGGGATAAAGTATGGGTGAATTGACACGCCAAAACATCTACTGTAAGAGGTGAAACGATTTCATTTGACTCGCCAAGTAATTTGTTCGCGGGCTGAGGAATTTTTTTGATCCGCTAAATGAAGGCCCGAGTCAGGTTGCTATGGTGACTTATGAAGCTTTGACTACTTAAAGGAGCGGTGTTTCAAGGAGTATGAAGACACATAACGAGCGGTAGATTATGGATCTACTGGACAACTGAAAATAAATGCGGAAAATGACCGGATACGGCAACCTACGACCAAGATGGGATAATGCTGTTTATTTGGTGAAGTACTACTCTATGTGTGCGAATTGAGAGCGGACAAATAAAGGTATTAGAGGCATTGGTTTTCTCATCGTCATCGATATCAACTGATCAGGAACAAATAGCAACTATTCGAGAAAGCGCCAAGAACATGGCAGTGATGAACTTCGAAAGAGAATGGGGATCTGCTCTTGAATAAACGGAAACCTAACCTGGTTGATTCGGCTCGAGATGGTCGACGGCGATGAAAGCTTCCGGATGGGCGCAAAAACCTCGGGCGGCGGCGAAGTATTCGGCGGCGACGAAATGTTCGGCGCCGACGAGGTGGTCGACGATGATGAGACGGTCGATGACGGCAAACTGCTCGGCCGCGGTGAAGTGCTTGGCGGCAACAAGGTCCTCGGGCGGCACCAAAGGTTTTCGGACGACGGCGAGAACCACGGTTGGTGGCGGAGCTGGCGGAAGACGATGAGGGTTTTCGCTGCGGCAATGGGGAGAAAAGGCGACAAGACTGGTGGGTGGAATGCGCCCAGTCTTGTCCCCCCACCTATTTAACAGGGCAGGCGCTGGAATCGAAGCGCCATGAGCGGGAACCGCCAAAGGATAAAGATTCGCCATGATGGCGCTCCGAAAATTTTGGGATAACGATACCAAGGGATCCGTTGGGATTACATCATTATCTTTTCCGGAATTCAAGGGATAAGAAGATACCAACGAGAAATGGTTTGGCGATTTAAGTTTTTTCGTAACAGATGGCGGGTTAAGTTCATGGCGTATGGAAGAGGATGAAAAATGAACCGCCCTTAACCGAGCAAGAATATTGGCGTGAAGAAAATTCAAGTCAATCTGGGGCCTTATGTTGGGGATATTACCTATTGATAACCCGCCCTAGTTGGGCCGGGTCACCAAATCAGTCGATTCATCTAAAGCGTGGTTCGGGCCTTGGCCTGGCGAGAACAAAGGTTGTATGGCGGTTTACAAGTTCCGGAAGGTTTCCAAGCTTTGGAAGATGGCGACTTAGAGATCATAAGAGTCACGGTTTGTAGAAAGGAAAGTACCCTTGTGAACCCTAGGGACTCGACCTGTATATAAAGGCGAGTCCCAAGGGAGAAGAGGGCAGGTTAGAAATCATCGAGTGCTAGGTCTGGCGAGTTACGCCCTCCTTGTAATCGAAACTCCATCAATACAACTCAAAGCAGGACGTAGGCCTTTACCTCATCACGAGGGGCCGAACCTGGGTAAATCGCCGTCTCACTCCCGTTCAACCCCTTTGAGTCGCCAGCAAAGTGCGATGGCTCCAACACTAAGTCCTTTCACGAGGACATCTGCCGTGACAAAACCAAGACACGATATGTGCATCAAGGAATGCACCAAGTGGCAAAGCAGTATCAGGCATAGCAGGCATAGTATCAAGCATAGCATTATCAGGCATAATATCAAGCATGGCATCATTAGGCATAGTATCAAGCATAGCATCATAAGTCATAGTACCAAGCATAGCATCATAAGCATCATGGGCAGAAGAAGTAGCATCATCAAGCACATGCAACATATCAAGATTTCTAGCAGGAGGCGAAGTCGCAAACTGTCATGCCCAAGATGCGACCCTATCCTTAATTTGGCACGAAGGCCACGTCAGGGATAGAAGCGCATCTCGTCGTGTCGCAAGAATGGATATCGTTACAAGTACATGTACTGAAAAGATGAGATATATATAGAATTGGCTTACACTCGCCACAAGCTACATCAGGGTCACATCAGTACATTACATAAACATCAAGAGTAAGAGCAGGGTCCGACTACGGACGAAAACAAACGAGAAAAATAAGAACGACGTCCATCCTTGCTATCCCAGGCTACCGGCCTGGAACCCATCCTAGATCGATGAAGAAGAAGAAGAAGCAACTCCAAATGAACAATCAACGCGCTCGCGTCAAGTAACCTTTACCTGTACCTGCAACTGGTGTTGTAGTAATCTGTGAGCCACAGGGGACTCAGCAATCCCATTTCCAAAGGTATCAAGACTAGCAAAGCTTAATGGGTGAGGCATGGTTAAGTGGTGAGGTTGCAGCAACGGCTAAGAACATATTTGGTGGCTAAACTTACGATACAAGAAAATAAGAGGGGGATGATCTACGCATAACGGACGTGAACTACTGATGATCAAATGAATGATCCTGAACACCTACCTACGTCAAACATAACCCCACCATGTCCTTGATCGGAGAAAGAACTCAAGAAAGAGACAGTCACGATTACGCACAAAGTTGGCATATTTTAATTACGTTAACTTCGAGTTATCTAGAACCAGTTTTAAACAAAGTTTCCACGTTGCCACATAACCGCGGGCACGGCTTTCCGAAAAGATTTAACCCTGCAGGGGTGCTCCAACTAGTCCATCACAAATTACCACAAGCCGCATAGAAATCCTCAATCACGAAGCTCGCGATCTCTTCGGATTCCCTAGTGGAAAACCTCAACTCTGAGATTACCTAAAGCACCACCGGAATCCCGATGCACAAGATATCTCGTCAAAGGTATAACTAATCCAGCAAGGCTGCCCGACATGTCGATGAACCCGATAGGAGCCGCGTATCTCGTTCTCACGACAGGTTGCTAGGTTGAACATGTTGAAGGGTTTGCTAATCAGTGGTTTGCTAGGTTGAACAGGTTGAAGGGTTTCATGGCATTGTTGAGAGGCTAGTATTTAACATGTGGTAGGCAACGAGACATAATCAATAGAAGCGGTAAAACTAGCATGGCAATGATAGTAATGGTATCTGGGGAAATGATCATCTTGCCGGAGATCCCGCTTGGAAGAAGAACGACTCCATGAAGCAGATGAAACGACGTAGTCGAACGGGTCCTCACATCCGACACGCTTGCGGAACTCTATCGAGACAGAGGAAACCGGAGACTAGAATCAACACGCGGAATCCACCACACGATGCACAACACATATGATGCATGAGCAGTTGAATACCTGCAAGTCACGGCATGACAATTCACACAATCAAACACTACACATTAGGTGAAGTTCAATATGCAACGAGTTGCATATTGACGAAACTCCACATATGAATTATTTAGTTCACTCCCGGTTATTTACACGGCAGTATTAATGTTGTCAAACATGCAAGAGGTGAAGCGGAAATTAAACTACCTATCTAGACATTTTAATTGAGGTCGGAAATGACATATAGCATCTCCGAGACGACCTCACATGTTAATTTACAATTCTGTCCAGATCTGAATTAACACATTTAATTAGTTCTTAAACAGCAAACAAATAGGTTCACATGATTCTACACGTCATTTCAAGCAATTTACACATAGAGAACATCTCCAACGGAGCTACGGATCAAAAGATACAAGCACCGCAAGATATGATGGCATGAATGCAATATGTGTGCAACGACGGTCACGAGCACTTCAAAACATACAACCAGCAAGAGAAAATGAAACTACACGAGATTCTAAGCAGGTTTCATGAACGACACGATCAAATCGGAGCTACGGTTCAAAAACTACGAGCAAAACAAGAAATCACTACATTCTGCCAAAATCAGCCACATAGCATCTTCTACGGCACACAACTACGGCTACACAACTCTGATAAACTCAAGCATGGCATGAAACGAAAGAGGGAAAGAAGCACTACTCCAAACAACTAACAACAACTAGCATGGCATCATGGATCACTAGGAAAAGAAGTCACAAAATGGCTTCTCACACACAATTTCAGACTTAGTTAAAATAACACTTCATGCAAGTGCAGTTTTCGATCTGAAGCCATATTGACAGCAGCAAAACCTATAGCTACAAGACTCCAAATGGCATGAAAATTTATATCATGTTAGAGAAGCACAAGGGGTACAACTAACTCCATTGGACCAACCTCAAAAGATCTATAGATCACAAGATACAAGAAAGACAAGAGAACAACAAAATATAACAGATTCCAGACTTAGAAATATTTCAGCACCTCCAAATCAGCACTATTTCTAGCAACTTGAGGGCAGTCAAAACACACCTAAGCATGCATTTCTATTGCAACCAAAAATACCAGGGGCTAGTCTAAACACCCAAGAACAACTCCCTAGTTGACAACTCCTTCAAACGAAGCACGAAATAAATCCTACGAAAATGACAAGAGGGCAACATAGCAAAATATCGCGCGAACTAACTTACTCGAAAGCTAAAACTAATTGCACAGAAAAATCCATGGGATTTTTCTACCCCAAAAACATATAAAATATGTGGGGTTGCACAACAAAAATAATGCCACACGTAAATGTGAGAAAATAACGTATACACGGGAAAATAAACTAACGGCAATCCCTACACGCAAAAATACCAATGACTGCTCTAAAATACAACGAAAATTGGTTCCTAAAACATGGGCATTTTATCTAAGGCAATAAACCTATCGAGACAGCACGCTAATCTAGGCGTTAGGCATGCTAAACGACGTCAAACAATTATGCATGTTACAAAAACGGATTCTACGCGAAAAGTTACACAAGATACATATGCTACACGTCGTGATCCGACACTCGGTTTGAAAACTACGGAGGTTTTAATATCTAATAAAATCCTGAAATACTAAAATCACAAAAACTTATAAAAGAACCGTGGAATCTAAATGGGCCGAATCTGGGGCAGCGCTAAATAATTAAGACACGCCTAGGCGTGATTTAGAGGGGCTTGGGGGGATTCTCACCTTGGGCCGAAAGGCCAGCTGAAGGGGAGGAGGCGGCCTGGGCGCGTGGGCCGAAGGGGAGCTGGCCAGCTGGGCTGGCTCGGGGCCCAGGTTGCTGGCGAGGCGGTTCGGTTAACGGGCCCCCAATCTGGAACAAATCCAGATCGTGAGGAGGAGGCAGGCGCGACCGAAGCGGCTGGCCGGCGGCGGCTTCACGGGGAAGGTGCAGCGATCTCGGGAATGGGGGTTCCTCGGTCGGGCCTAGCCGGACCCGACCGGATCTGGCGGCTGGCGGCTGATCTCCATGGCGGCGCTTCCTGCGGGCTGCCCGAGTGAGGGATTAGAGGGAGAGAGAGAGAGAGACTAGAGGAAAGGAATAGAGAACGGCGCGACCTCCAGCGAGCTGCCGCGGCCGGCGGCGCGGGGAGGACTGCGGCGAGCTGGGCAGGCGGCGGCTGACGGGGAAGGCAGTTGCCTCGCCGGTGAGGGCTCCGGCTTGCTGCGCGGGCTGGCCAGCTGGGCAGGAGGAGCTCGGGGAAGGATATCTTCGGGCACAGCAGCCTCGGGCCCATATGGGCTCGGGCGGGCTCAGAACGGGCCCCGCGGGCCTAGCTCGAGGTGGGAGGAGGGAGAGGCTGCGGGAGAGAGAGCTAGGGTTAGGTGTGCAGCGCGGAAATCGAGGTGGAGGGGGGTTGGTTGCCTAAAATTAAGGAGGAGGTCTATTTATAGACAAATGAGGGGGGCTAGGTTAGCCGAAATTCCGTTTCGGATCAAACCGTGCGGTCGGATTCGGACGATTCCGCACACGGGAATGGGTAAGTGGCCGTGTAGGGTGGTTTACCGAAGACGAGAGGGAAAATGGGCGGCGCGGCAACGATTTTTCAAACACCGACAGATGTCCGACGGTAGACCGAATACGGTGCCGCTGCGGTCGACCGTTCGGGTACCAGATGAACTCCGATCGCGACGAAATCCGACAGGCGGCCTGGCTATAACTAATCACGACCGCATGCCAAGTTTCACCCCGATCAGAGAAAGTTTTAAACACACTTTTAAAACAGGGTTTGACGATGCCACGGGCGCGTGCGTGTGCGGTCGGGCTTAGAACGGACAACGACGAGAACCGACAACTAACAACGGACGCAAGTTTGAAAACTGGCAGCAACGGAGATGCTGATGCAATGCAGATGATGCGAATGATGCGATGATGATGCGACAAAATAAAATAGACACACGACGAAAACGGAAAGGAAATCTTCTGGAACGTCGGCATCGGGCTGTCACAACTCTCCTACACTACAAGAGGATCTCGCCCCGAGATCCAAGAATCAAAGGAGGAGAGGATGAGAAAGAACAAGAGGTAAAAATTTAGTCGCTTCTTTGACAAACTAGTGAAACCAACGATCCTTGAAGGTTGCAAGGCGATGAGGAATGATATGAGAAAGAAGCAAGAATTCACGGAAAATTTCGGCAACACTTTGGTAGGAAAATGGGACAAAAAATTCGATAAGATGGAAGAATTAGACAATATTCATAACAAACAACTAAATATAACAAGGGAGCACCATGATCTTGACAGAACAAGAAGATAGACCCAAAATAGTAACATCACAAAGCCTCCGGAACAAGAGAATATGAACTAGCTCATACGGAAGAAGACAATGAAGAAAAGAATGACAACTATCAGCACAACTGAATTGAAGAGCCTCCGAACAGAGAATTGACGTAGTAGTTGGAAAACCAACAATGAAGAAGAAGATAGTAGTGGGCTTATGAAAATCATCTCAACAAATATGAGGTGACAACCAACCACTAAAAGAAACAAGGAAAGATTGGGATAAACAAGATATGAACAATTCTTACACGAAGAGGATACATTGAGAACTTGGATTAATGACAAACACCATGATAGAAACCATCCATAGGAAAAGCTTTAGGTGAAATCCAAACCAAGATAGCTCAACGAAGAACTCATGGGTTGAAAATATCTCATGATCATAGAATTGGTGGATTTAATTATCTTATTCTTGAAAGGAAAACTCTTTGAGGCTCCTACACTAACAAGAATGCTATAATACCACCTCAAAGGAAAAGGAAGAACAATTTCACTTGGAAATACAAGAGAAGAAAACTTGAGGTTCTCCAATAAGAATCTTGAAGAACACTTGAGAATGGATTGAAATCTTGATGAACCACCATGAAGGACCTCCGTATACAAATGAATGATGCAAAGATATGAAGGTAGAAGAGAATAAGATTATGACCTTACCAAGATTTAGATGAAGCCTCACAAAGAGATACTAAAAGAACTTGGAACTCCGGAAAAGAAAGGTAGGCACTTGAGAAAAGAATTGATATCATGAGCCACTCCGTAAGAAGAATTCAGATTACTATTAAGAAGAATAAGAATTATGTTATGCTTATCCTTCATCAAGCTAAATTGATGACAAGCAACGGATCTAGCATACAACTTATTCTTCTTGAAATGATTAAGGAGAGACAGATAGATAAGCACCACTCGAGGCATAATTGAAGGAAGCACCGGTAAGAATTCACAGTTGAATGGAAAACCAAGAATCAGTGGAGAAACATGAGAATGAAGAGATCATGAGCCACCTGAGAGAAAAACTAGAACAAGGCACCGGAATAATCGAGAGACGAACGAAGCGACAACAATGGAGAAGAATTGAGGACGAAAGCTGAAAGCTGAGAACGAAGAATCTTCTAAAATGATGGCCTTCGGAGGAACGAGAAATAAAAACAACTCAGAGAAGCACCGGATAGCACGAAAGGGATTACTCATGATTGACAACAAATGAGAGGATACACGAAGCTTAGATGACAGTCTTCACAAGAATGGAACAAGACTGAGAGAAACACTCCTTCGAATTTGCAAGCTGAGAATGATGACGAGGAACAACACCATGAATAACCGAGACACTTCGGAATAAAGAAGAATGCAAGGTTGATCCAGATATGAGAATTAACTCAAATTGATTTTGAAGAAGGAATAAGACTGATGAAATTCATACTTACGTCATAGTTGAAAGAATTAGAGATCTCCGGGAAAGAATTAAAAGAGCCAGGAAAGATCCTCGGAAAGGACCTGTGGGTTATGGGCCCACTCAAAGAAACCACCGTTGAAGATATATCTTAGAAAGAGAGATATTGCACCGGTACAAATGAAAACTTGATGAAGTTGAGCACCACGAAATAATTGAAAAGATTAAAAACAAAAATTACCGAGATAACTTCAACACTCCGGATGGAATAGAGAGAAATGACAATAAGAAGACTGATGAGAATTACCGACATGGGAAAGAATTTAAAGGATGACAAGAATATGATGAACACGGATAACTGCATTGATTTCACCGAAAAAGATAACAACACTAAATAAAGATGAACATGAAGCTCCTGAGAATCTTCACAATGAACCAACGGCTACGAAAGGAAGACGAGATAGCGGAAGCATCACTGGAATGAAATGCACTCGGATGAAATCCAATCACTGAAGAAAAAGGGCGGGAGGGCGGGAAAAACAAAGAGAATTTGGGACAGATGAGATGAACTCCAGAGTAACATGAGAGAACGATCTTGCAAAAATTGGAGAGGATTGAATCCACTTGGAGAGAAACACACCGGTTGGAAAAGAATTAACATGACGAGTCCGGTTGACAAAATTGATAAGACAATTGATTGAGCAAAAGAATTAATACTTTCATAAAAATATGAGAACACCTCTTAGAAAAGATCTGAAATCACCACTTGACATCGAAGCGACACGAATTTGTTGGAAGATTGTCCTATAAGTAACTACTTGAATTCCCACCTAAGAATCCTCGAAATATCTGGCCATGCAATCTGGTACACGGATACAAGGAGTAATATCACACAACTCCTATACTAACCCGTCACCTGTATCACATCCGTCAACACACAACCAGAATCTCAGACCTTCATCTACTACAGACCCTCGTGATCACAACGATACAAAGTATGGCAGTACTCCCGAACAATCTGCACCAGTACTGCGGACATCGGGGTTATCTCGCCACTACTAGTATTGAAGAAATTACGAACATCCTTCGTCTTGAGATACTAAGAAATCTGAATGATAACGGTGTGCTCAAGAATCCCCTGGAGCTCAACTCCCCTGAAACTTAAAGCAGATAGGAGGCACCAAGACAGAACTCCGTCACATCGACATCATGTAGATTCCAAAAATATCCGCGTGATCCTAAATTTTTTTGAGTGAAAAGAGGAGTAGAATTAAATTATTACGTCAAGATTCCTCACCAGAGCATAGAAGAGGAGAAAAAAGAATCCTACTCTCCGATATATAACTAGACTCAAAGCTGTTTTTTTCACTAGACTCGACTCGGCCAAGTTCGATCAATCAAGGGGGCTCCTAGGTCGGTACTGCTCTGATACCAACTTGTCACGCCCAAGATGCGACCCTATCCTTAATTTGGCACGAAGGCCTCGTCAGGGATAGAAGCGCATCTCGTCGTGTCGCAAGAATGGATATCGTTACAAGTAGATGTACTGAAAAGATGAGATATATATAGAATTGGCTTACAGTCGCCACAAGCTACATCAGAGTCACATCAGTACATTACATAAACATCAAGAGTAAGAGCAGGGTCCGACTACGGACGAAAACAAACGGGAAAAATAAGAACGACGTCCATCCTTGCTATCCCAGGCTGCCGGCCTGGAACCCATCCTAGATCGATGACGAAGAAGAATAAGAAGCAACTCCAAATGAACAATCAACGCGCTCGCGTCAAGTAACATTTACCTATACCTGCAACTGGTGTTGTAGTAAACTGTGAGCCACAGGGGACTCAACAATCCCATTTCCAAAGGTATCAAGACTAGCAAAGCTTAATGGGTGAGGCATGGTTAAGTGGTGAGGTTGCAGCAGTGGCTAAGCATATATTTGGTGGCTAAACTTACGAGTACAAGAAAATAAGAGGAGGATGATCTACGCAAAACGGACGTGAACTACTGATGATCAAATGAATGATCCTGAACACCTACCTACGTCAGACATAACCCCACCGTGTCCTTGATCGGAGAAAGAACTCACGAAAGAGACAGTCACGGTTACGCACACAGTTGGCATGTTTTAATTACGTTAACTTCGAGTTATCTAGAACCAGTGTTAAGCAAAGTTTCCACGTTGCCACATAACCGCGGGCACGGCTTTCCGAAAAGATTTAACCCTGCAGGGGTGCTCCAACTAGTCCATCACAAATTACCACAAGCCGCATAGAAATCCTCAATCACGAAGCTCGCGATCTCGTCGGATTCCCTAGTGGAAAACCTCAACTCTGAGATTACCCAAAGCATCACCGGAATCCCGATGCACAAGATATCTCGTCAAAGGTAAAACTAATCCAGCAAGGCCGCCCGACGTGTCGACGAACCCGATAGGAGCCGTGTATCTCGTTCTCAGGACACGACGGATGGAAAAGCCTACATGTACCATACCTCGAGTTGCCCCATGGTGGCCCCGCAGTCTGTCCTTTTGGGACCAACACCATCAGCACTGTCCCCCCTGTTTATGTAAAATTACTCCTCGGGTAGCGCTAACTCCCTATGCATTTCAGTGTTAACAAAATTATTATGTTGGGCAAATGTAGAACCAAAGTTGGGCCTTGCCAGACCAGATTTAATCTAAAATGAATTATCAAGGGGGTCCCGATAACAACCCCGATCGTGTTAGGAGCGCTCAATTATGGAACATAACAATGGTAGTCGAAACTAAGGGGGCAAAGGTAGAACAAAACACCAGGCTAGAAAGGCCGAACCTTCCAACTTTTACCAAGCATATAGGTGCATTAAATTAAATAGCATTAATATGGTGATATAACAAGGAACCCATGCTTTCACATGGAAGCAACTGCACCTGCAACTAGCAACGCTAACATAGGGTTAAGCAAGCAGTAACATAGCCAATCACTGGTTTGCTAGGTTGAACAGGTTGAAGGGTTTCATGGCATTGTTGTGAGGCTGGTATTTAACATGTGGTAGGCAACGAGACATAATCGATAGAAGCGGAAAAACTAGCATGGCAATGATAGTAATGGTATTTGGGGAAATGATCATCTTGCCTGTGATCCCGCTTGGAAGAAGAACGACTCCATGAAGCAGACGAACTGACGTAGTCGAACGGGTCCTCACATCCGACACGCTTGCGGAACTCTATCGAGACGGAGGAAACCGGAGACAAGAATCAACACACGGAATCGACCACACGATGCACAACACATATGATGCATGAGCAGTTGAATACGTGCAAGTCACGACATGACAATTGACACAATCAAACACTACACATTAGGTGAAGTTCAATATGCAACGAGTTGCATATTGACGAAACTCCACATATGAATTATTTAGTTCACTCCCGGTTATTTACACGGCAATATTGATGTTCTCAAACATGCAAGAGGTGAAGCGGAAATTAAACTACCTATCTAGACATTTTAATTGAGGTCGGAAATGACATATAGCATCTCCAAGACGACCTCACATGTTAATTTACAATTCTGTCCAGATCTGAATTAACACATTTAATTAGTTGTTAAACAGCAAAAAAAATAGGTTCACTTGATTCTACGCGTCATTTCAAGCAATTTACACATAGAGAACATCTCCAACGGAGCTACGGATCAAAAGATACAAGCACTGCAAGATATGATGGCATGAATGCAATTTGTGTGCAACGGCGGTCACGAGCACTTCAAAACATACAACCAGCAAGAGAAAATGAAACTACACAAGATCCTAAGCAAGTTTCATGTAGGACACGATCAAATCGGAGCTACGGTTCAAAAACTACGAGCAAAACAAGAAATCACTACATTCTGCCAAAATCAGCCACATAGCATCTTCTACGCCCCACAACTACGGCTACACAACTCTGATAAACTCAAGCAAGGCATGAAACGAAAGAGGGCAAGAAACACTAATCCAAACAACTAACAACAACTAGCATGGCATCATGGATCACTAGGAAAAGAAGTCACAAGATGGCTTCTCACACACAATTTCAAACTTAGTGAAAATAACACTTCATGGAAGTGCAGTTTTCGATCTGAAGCCATAGTGACAGCAGCAAAACCTATCGCTACAGGACTCCAAATGGCATGAAAACTTACTGCATGCTAGAGAAACACAAGGGGTACAACTAACTCCATTGGACCAACCTCAAAAGAGCTACAGATCACAAGATACAAGACAAGACAGCAACAAAATATAACAGATTCCAGACTTAGAAATATTTCAGCACCTCCAAATCAGCACTATTTCTAGCATCTTGAGGGCGGTCAAACCACACCTAAACATGCATTTCTATTGCAACCAAAAATACCAGGGGCTAGTCTAAACACCCAAGAACAACTCCCTAGTTGACAACTCCTTCAAATGAAGCACGAAATAAATCCTACGAAAATGACAAGAGGGCAACATAGCAAAATATCGTGCAAAACTTACTCGAAAGCTAAAACTAATTGCACAGAAAAATCCATGGGATTTTTCTACCCCGAAAACATATAAAATATGTGGGGTTGCACAACAAAAATAATGCCACACGTAAATGCGAGAAAATAACCTATCCACGGGAAAATAAACTAACGGCAATCCCTACACGCAAAAATACCAATGACCGCTCTAAAATACATGGAAAATTGGTTCCTAAAACATGAGCATTTTATCTAAGGCATACGAGCAACACAGACATGCGCGAAAAATAACTACGGCAATAAACCTATCGAGATAGCGCGCTAATCTAGGCGTTAGGCACGCTAAACGACGTCAAACAATTATGCATGTTACAAAAATGGATTCTACGTGAAAAGTTACACAAGATACATATGCTACACGTCGCGATCTGACACTCGGTTGAAATCTACGGAGGTTTTAATATCTAATAAAATCCTGAAATACTAAAATCACATAAACTTATAAAAGAACCCTGGAATCTAAATGGGCCGAATCTGGGGCAGCGCTAAATAATTAAGACACGCCTAGGCGTGATTTAGAGGGGCTGGGGGGATTCTCACCTTGGGCCGAAAGGCCGGCTGAAGGGGAGGAGGCGGCCTGGGCGCGTGGGACGAAGGGGAGCTGGCCAGCTGGGCTGTCTCGGGGCCCAGGTTGCTGGCGAGGAGGTTCGGTCCACGGGCCCCCAATCTGGAACCGATTCAGATCGTGAGGAGGAGGCAGGCGCGACCGAAGAGGCTGGCCGGCGGCTGCTTCACGGGGAAGGTGCGGCGAGCTCGGGAAAGGGGGTTCCTCGGTCGGGCCCAGCCGGACCCGACCGGATCTGGTGGCTGGCGGCTGATCTCCATGGCGGCGCTTCGTGCGAGCTGCCCGAGTGAGGGATTAGAGGGAGAGAGAGACTAGAGGAAAGGAGCAGAGAACGGCGCGACCTTCGGCGAGCTGCTGCGGTCGGCGGCGCGGGGAGGACTGCGGCGAGCTGGGCAGGCGACGGCCGACGGGGAAGGCAGTTGCCTCGCCGGCGAGGGCTCCGGCTTGCTGCGCGGGCTGGCCAGCTCGGCAGGAGGAGCTCGGGGAAGGAGATCTCCAGGGACAGCAGCCTCGGGCCCAGATGGGCTCAGGCGGGCTCAGAACGAGCCCCGCGGGCCTAGCTCGAGGTGGGAGGAGGGAGAGGCTGCGGGAGAGAGAGCTAGAGTTAGGTGGGCGGCGCGGAAATCGAGGTGGAGGGGGGTTGGTTGCCTAAAATTAAGGAGGAGGTCTATTTATAGACAAATGAGGGGGGCTAGGTTAGCCGAAATTCCGTTCCGGATCCAACCGTGCGGTCGGATTCGGACGATTCCGCATGCGGGAATGGGTAAGTGGCTGTGTAGGGTGGTTTACCGGAGACGAGAGGGAAAACGGGCGGCGCGGCAACGATTTTTAAAACACCGACAGATGTCCGACAATAGACCGAATACGGTGCCGCTACGGTTGGCCGTTCGGGTACCAGACGAACTCCGATCGGGACGAAATCCGACAGGCGGCCTGGCTATAACTAATCACGACCGCATGCCAAGTTTCAGCCCGATCAGGGAAAGTTTTAAACACACTTTTAAAACAGGGTTTGACGATGCCGCGGGCGCGTGCGTGTGCGGTCGGGCTCAGAACGGACAACGACGAGAACCGGCAACTAACAACGGACGCAAGTTTGAAAACTGGCGGCAACGGAGATGCCGACGCAATGCAGATGATGCGAATGATGCGATGATGATGCGACAAAAGAAAATAGACACACGACGAAAACAGAAAGGAAATCTTGTGGAACGTCGGCATCGGGCTGTCACACAAACTTACTCAAAACTGAAGGTGAATCAAGTGCAGAGCTAGATGGCAATTCCTTACCTCTCCTCGTAGTGGAAGGTAGGATTTTAGTTCTTGGATCTTTCGGATTCCTCATAGTGATCAGCAGACGTCAATCCCAAGTGACTCAGAGAATATAGCTGTGCTTCCCCGGCAACGGCGCCTGAAAAGGGCACGTTGACGGGAGACAATTCTTGAGAATATTGCTATGCTTCCCCGGCGACGGCGCGTGAAAAAGCATTAATGTCCCACAAGCGTATGGGATCGCAGCAGTTTTCGAGGGTAGAATATTCAACCCAAATTTATTGATTCGCTCACAAGGGGAAGCTAAAGGATATTCTCAAGTATTAGCAGCTGAGTTGTCAATTCAACCACACCTGAAAGATTATTGTCTGCAAGGAAAGTATCAGTAGCAAGGTAGTATGATAGCAACAACACCAGGAAAAGCTTTGGCAATCCCCAGCAACGGCGCTAGAAAAGGCCTTGTTGACGGGATGTTAGTGCCAACAAAGTCTTGCAACAAGTAACAACGGAGTAGCAAGGAAGAGTAGTAGCATCAGCAAAGTAACAAGTAACAACAGTAGCAACAGCAGCAGCAAAGTAACAGCAGTAGTGACAGCAGCAAAGTAGCCCAATCCCTCTTGTAGCAAGGGACAAGCCCAGGCAAAGTAACGTAGCGAGGACCAGTAGTAAAAGACTCGTAGGTAGTGGATCGGTGATGGATGAGTGTGACGGATGTGATTCATCATGTAACAGCTATAACACGGAGAGATATGTGGCTAGCTCCCGTTCGTCAATCTAATGTAGGCATGTATTCCGTATGTAGTCATACGTGCTTAGGGAAAAGAACTTGCTTGACATCTATTGTCCATCCCTCCCGTGGCAGAGGGGTCCTAATGGAAACTACATGATATTAAGGTTCTCCTTTTAATAAAGAACCGGACCAATGCATTAACACGAGGTGAATACATGAACTTCTCATACTATGGTCATCTCCGAGAGTGGTTCCGGCTATTGTCACTCGGGGGTTGCCGGGTCAAAACACATAGTAGGGGACTACAACTTGCAAGATAGGATCTAAAACACACATATATTGTCGACAACATAATAGGTTCAGATCTGAAATCATGGCACTCGGGATATAGTGGTGACAAGCATTAAGCATAGCCAAGTAGCAGCAACATCAATCTAGAACATAGTGGATACTAGGGATCAATCCCCGTCAAGAACTAACTCAATTACATGGTAGATCTCATCCAACTCATCACCGTCCGGCAAGCCTACGATGAGATTACTCACGCACGGTGAAGAGCATCATGAAATTGTTGATGGAGAAAGGTTGATGATGATGATGGCGGCAATTTCCCCTCTCCGGAGCCCGAAACGGACTCCAGATCTGCCCTCCAGATGAAGAACAGGATGTGGCGGCGCCTCCGTATCGCAAAACGCGATGAAACCTTCTCTTTGATTTTTTTTTTCCAGGCGAAACGAAAGATATAGGACTGAGATTGGGGGCGGTGGTGCCATGTGGCCCCACAAGCCTGCATGGCACGACCTAGGGGGTGGCCGCGCCGTGTGGGCTTGTGGCCCACTCACACACCCCCTCACGTGGATCTTTGCGCATGTATTTTTCTTTTATTCCAGAAAAAATCTCCGTAAATTTTCAGGACGTTCCGAGAACTTTCATTTCTGCACAAAAACAACACCATGGCAATTCTGGTGAAAACAGCGTTAGTCCGGGTTAGTTCCATTCAAATCATGCAAATTAGGGTCCAAAACAAGGGCAAAAGAGTTTGGAAAAGTAGATACGACGGAGATGTATCAGGGGGCAATTACCTTAATGTTTCTAGTGGACGTGTGTACATCTCTCATGATGATGTTTTTGATGAAATCGAGTTTCCCTTTGAAAAACTCCATCAAAATGTCGGTGCCCTCCTTCGTCAAGAAATTATCTTCCATACTAATGATACGCCTCAAACATATCTATTATTTTTTATTGTTAATTGCTATTATATTATCAATTTTTTATAATTTACCTCATTTTATATTATTTTTCTGCACTAACTTATTAATTTTGTGCCTAGTGTCAGTTCTTTTTTTGCATGTTTTTAGTTTGACAGAAAAACTATACCTATGGAAGTCCAAACACGACAAAACTTTTTGACAAATTTTTCTGAACACTAGGAGACCCTAGAAGCTTCGGGAGAGGTCGAGGGGACCCATGGGGGAGCCACATGGACAGATGGTGCGGTCAGGTGGGGTGGCCACACCACCTACCCATGTGCAACCCCTAAGCCTATGTTTGACCTAATTCCGGGCCTATAACTACCCCAATATTTCGTAACTATTACAAGAGAACCTGAAAGAATTTTATTGTTGTTGCAAGCCTATGTTTCGAAGCCCTTTTTCGAAACTTTGCTGGAGGGAGGATCATTGGGGAGTCCATCTTCATCAACCTTGCTGCCGCTGTGATGATGTTTTAGTAGTTTCTATAGGACCTATGGGTCCATAGTAGTAGCTAGATCTCTCTCTCTCTCTCGCTCGCTCGCTCTCCCCCTCTCTCCCTCTCTACCCCTCTCCCTCCCTCCCTCTCTCCCTCCTTCGTGGACTCTATGGATGAATAATTGAGTAGTTACACAAGGACCCTATAGGTCCATAGTAGTCATGGCATGGCGGTGAGGTCTGGGCATTTTTATTTCTGATTGAAATCCTTGAGTGTTGTTATAATTGAATGAGAGCGATGGTTAACTCCTACCAACCAAGTCCCTAGGGGCATGCAAGTAGTACTTTGCTTCGAGGGCTAATAAAACTTTCACAATAAGTATATGAGTTTGTTATGACTTATGACTAATGTGAGTCCATGGATTATACGCTCTCCTACCCTTCCACACTTTTCTAGCCTCTCCGGTACCGTGCGTTGCCCTTTCTCACCTTGAGAGTTGGTGCAAACTTCGTCAGTGCGTCAAAACCCCGTGATATGATATGCTCTATCACACATAAGCCTCCTTATATATTCCTCAAAACAGCCACCATACCTACCTATCATGGCATTTTTATAGCAATTCTGAGATATATTGCCATGCAACTTCAACCGTTTTGTCACATGACTTGTGTGTTCATCATCATATTGCTTTGCATGGTCATATAGAGTTGACATGATATTTGTGGCAAAGCCATCGTTCATCATTGTTATACACATCCTTGTACACTGCCAGAGGCATTCATATAGAGTAATCTTATTGAGTTATAGTATTGATTTGTAAAGGGCAACATCATACTTTTCAAGAAAACTAGCAATTTCGTAAGTACCCTTAAAAGGAACAAATTCTTCTATTTGCTCCATATCATAGTAAATATCTACACCATTAGCATAAGAAGTCAAGGTTTCATTACCATTGAATTCACATTCAAAGGGAAGGTTTGGTGCCTCCATCTGGGAAAAACAAGTATAATCATTCATATAGCAGATATTCCAAGCATACTAATGCAACATTTTATTTGATCTCATAAGAATTTCCCTTTTTTACGCAAGCGATTATCCCAAAAGTGTTCACGTTTACCCAACATGTGTCCCATTATCGGGCTTATTGTCGTGGTTTTGTAACGACAGATGTGGTGACTAAGTCTAGGAGCCATCACAACTAGGTGGCGACTTGAAGGGGTTAGTCAGGAGACGAGAGATGCGAGTTTACCCAGGTTTGGCCCCTCTGATGGATTTAAAAGCCTACGCTTTGCTTTTATGTCGATTGATGATGATGATCTCGGTTACAAGGGTGCGAAAACGCTAACCTAGATATCTAGTCTTTCTTACTTGTCCCATTTCACCTCAGGGGCTCCCCTTTATGTATGTAGGTGGAGGCCCTAAGATTACAATAGAGTCCTGGTTGTATTGTAACTCGTGTCCTCTTCTACTTCTTACTAACTTGGGAGAGGGAGAATCTCCATGTTTCCCTTAATGAGTCGGCCTCCATGTGATGGGTCTGAGCCGGTCTCTTGGCGAGTTGCCCCTTGGGCCTTTGAGTCTAGAGCCTCCTCACCAAAGTATAGTCTAGGCGGGTTATCCCCATGGCAGGTTGACTCGTGGGGTATATCTCCAACATTAGCCCCTAGTTTAATTTGAATTCATTCATGTCAAACTTCATACTGAAAAAGAAAAGAACCTCTAAGGCGAGGATTAGCATGAGTCGCCTTTCGAGTTGGTAATCTCCCTCTGAGAAACACATTTTGCCGGGTCAACATTTTGCCGAGTAGTCCGTCTTGTTCTGTACTTGGTATTTTCTTCAATCCTCGTGGTCTTGATGACATCGTAGTTGTTGCTGACGTCATCTAGTCATCATAGTGAATCTTCCCCAATGGTTTTCAAATATCTGTGAGGCACAAAAATCGAGGCGTCCACTTCACCACCAATTACTCCATTTCTTACTGCGCTTCTTCGGGTCTTATTATTATAAGTAGACTAGCAAGGTTTACTTTTTCACCTCTTCTTCTTCTTCTCGCTCATAGTCCTATCACGAACTCTGTCGGCGCCGCTACTTCACGCGACTTCATTTCTTGGCAACCATCATCGGGATTCATTTTTTTGATAACAGAGGTCTCCCGAGCACGGCCAACCACAACCTTCTTCCGCTGCAGATCTCCGTAAGTCCTCCATTACCATTTTTAGGTCATTGCTGTCGTTCATAGTTCGTTTGAAGTTTATCATGCGAATTATAGATTGTAGCCACATATCTCCAGCTTTGTTACGTGCGCATTTGATGTGGTTTCACCACCGCTTATCGTGTGGCAACGTTTGTAGATCCATGGTAGATTCATATTGCCTTCCCGTAGATGTTTTGTTTTGGTAACTCCATGATTTAGAACATATTTTTCCATCACATAGATCCAATCCTTTAGCCATTTAGATAAGAAATTAGTTTGTGACTTCACAAAATTTCACTAAGTCTTGATTGGGTCTTTGAGCTGGACCCGAGACTGGTTTAATTTTATAGCTCCTCACATTCCTGGCTCAAAACTTTGGGTACATCTTAGGCCGACTTACCGTGTGAACCCTTTGTCGACTTATCTTTCATCTTTGGCTTTTCTCCTTTTGCAGTGTTGTTGTTTTAACCATAATGGCCTCAAAGACCAGTAAAGAGGTGAGCTGGGTCAGATCCAAAGTAACCACACTTTCTTTAAATGAGATGGTAACCCAATGATTTCTGCCACATAAAGATGAGATCGAGTGGAGGGTTCCTGAAGAGGAAACCTCTCCTCAACCCACCTATGGAGAACTAGTGATTTTCGCCAATCATCTGCTTAGAGGTTTTTGTCCCCCTGGGTAAAAGTTCTTTAGGGACTTGCTTCATTTTTATGGGCTCAGACCTCAAGACCTTGGTCCCAATTCAATGACCAACATCTATCAGTTTGCTGTACTCTGTGAGGTTTATCTTCAGATGGATCCCACACTTGCTTCGTTCAGATATTTTTTCTACCTTAATCACCATACTGAGGTAAAAAAATGGCCCAAGCCTAGAGCTTGGTGGAGTCACAATTCAAAAGGGGAAAACTGTCTTTTCCAAAAATCCAAGCTGGTGAGTCATCCCAAAGGTTGGTTTGCCACTTGGTTCTATTGCAAAGTCACTTTTTTGCAAGGACAAAATCCCTTGCCAGGTTATAGGGCAAACCGGCTCAACACCATAGCTGAATTTCCAGGTTGGCCAAGCGAGGAAGAACAAGCACTGCTGGCATGCATAATTTCGAGGTTAAAAGCATTAACTGCTCACGGTCTTACTGGGATTGACCTTGTCCGGTGCTAGTTAACTTGGAGGATTCAACCCCTTAGCTTGAGGGGTGATCTAATGTGCAACTATATTGGTGAATCAATGGATATCCAACGCTTTAATGAAAAATATTTGATTGACAAGGAAAACAACAAGTCCGCCAAGCAGATGTTTGGCGACTCAAAAGAGTTGTGTAGTTCTACTTGCTTAGCTCCATTTTGTATTAATAATCCGGTTCCACCAGTAAGTATTATATGTCACTTTTGCCTCCTTTCCTTTATCTTTTTCGGTATTCACAAATGTTGAGCTGACTTATACTTTTTCCTTTCACGCAAATTATAATTTCTAAAACATCAGGGACAATACACCTCTTCCCCCTCTTTCTGGTCAAGTAGATGACCCAGCTGATGAAGCCGCCTCAGATGGTGAATCTGAGGTAGAGCTCGACTGCTTAGGCCTTCTCTTTCTTGAGCTTGTTTACTCTTCTTTCCCTCGGGATGATACTGAAAATTTACAAACTAGAAAAGTTGAGGTAATTTCGATCTCCCGCAGTTCTTCACAAATGTATGTTCTAAGAAAGACAAGGCGAGCCGTCCGAAAAGTTAAGTTTTCACATCTAGTTGCTTACTTAGATCCCAACTTTCTTTTGAAGCGAGATCAACATGCCGCTCAAACAAAATGCAAAACCCAGAGTTGCTCCGGAGAGTTATCTGCCAGCCTGGAGCCACCTACCCCCAAGCGATGTTAAGAGGTGCCACATAGTCCAACCGTTTCTCATCCATAAGCCGGTCTCTTCAAGCATCCCCTTAGTCCATGTAATTCACTTTATTTTTAGGAGTCATCCCCTTCATATGGCGACTCGACTGCAAACAATCTTCCAGCTTTCACCATCAATCGTGGGTAATCTTTTTTCAGGCCATCTTTTCTTCACCACATCATCACTCGTTGTTTTCCTTAACTTGATAATATTGTTTTTATGACTAACAGGGCGAAGGCATTCATTAGGAGAAATGCGTGTGAAACATATTCTGCAACTGAGGATCACACTGTTGAAGATCATCCCATTGTTGAAGTAGGAACTCATGATGAGACGCGAGAACTAGTGGAGCCGGCTCACAATGTGGAAATGGTCCAGGCTGAAGAAATTGTCGAAAAGACAGCCGCTCGTAACCAAGATGTCCTTGATGAGCGAGTCTTTCATCCTCCAAGCCCTGGTGCACCTTGAAGTCTTGTACCTCCCATAGTTTGTATTACTCCATCCTCTACTAAAGATGATGTAGAAGCGATCATAACTATCAAGTCTTATCATGCCCCCAGCTCTTCGACCGTTCTAGCCAAGATAATGTCCAAAGATGAGCCATCATACGCAGATAAAGTAAAAGCCAAACTAGAGCTCCCAGGAATTGAAGCCTTCTTATTCAAAGACTTTATCAGCAATATATGACCCGACTGTTTGAGAGTCGGGATTTTGAAGAAAATTTGGTCGATATTATGAAGAACAAAGATGAGGTAACAATTTTCACCCTTTTGCTCATTATATATACCTTTGTAGCCCTCAAGAGCTAACTTAGTATAGATAGGTTGTGAATTTGCTCTTCGAGAATGTATGAAAAATTACGTGTAGCCCCGAAGGGCCAGGTCATTATGATAATAATGAGTCGGTATTTCCTTTAAGGTACAATTTTTTGTTGATTGTAGACCCCAAGGGCCGGCTTGTCTCCATGAGATATTCGTGTCTTCAATGCGAACCTTGTGATGTGTTTAAACAACTGAATTCCATAGCCCGTAAGTGCCATGTCGCATGCTTGCAGCGACTTGGGACTTCTTGATTTAGAAAAATTAATCTGAGATGTGTAGCCCCCAAGTGTCGGGTCAGTTTTCCTGTAATGACTTGGGACTTTACATGTACTAATACTTTTGAAAATAAAATCACATGACGTAGCCTGCAAGAGCTGGTTTTCCTCTTTGAGATGACCGGGTCTTCCTTGTATGGAACAAAGAAAGTGGTGCATTAGACCCCAAGTGTTGAGCCGCCTTTCTTCCAGGGGCTCAAAACTTGTACTTATAAACTCTATGCTTTTTGTAGGAATCATTGCAACAATCTAAGTCTGCTGCAATCGATCTTCAAAAGCAATTGGTAAACGAGAAGAAGCCAAAGACTAATGATAGCAAAAAATAACGCTGATTGAGGTTAATAAGGAACAAGCATGCGATCTACTTGAGCAAGCCAAGACTGATTTTGAGAAGGAAATAATCGCCCTGCTGCAACATGCCTTGGATGCGGAAAACCGTCTGGAACAAGTCACGCAAGGGTTGTAGACTCTGAGAAAGCAGCTCAATGATATGATTACTGCAATCTTTGGTATGATGCATGAACTTCTCTCTTAAATTTCCAGTCGAAAGATTTTCAGGCTTATCTTCTTGTTCATTGTTTTGCAGGACGAAGGGATGGTAATCAGGTCCAGCCAACTATTGTGAAGTTGAAGGTTATATTCAATTACATAGAGCAGTTGTTCATATGGTCTCTTGCTGCTACCAGGGCGACCAAGGATTTGCATGACCCGCCGTTGCGTACAAAAGATATGCTCAAACAACTGTCGACGGTTCCTGAATGGATCAAAGAATACAAGAGATCGGCGACTCAGAGAGGAGCAAACTTGGCGCTTGCTTGTGCCAAAGCCTATATGTCCTAGAGTTTGATGTTGAAGTTGCGTCAAAGGTTTTTCCATAGTTGAAAGCGGATGACTCACAGTTTACAACAGAAGATTTTGCTAAGTGTGTGAAGGAGACTCGCCCGCCCGCAGCTCTGCATGGGTACGAGATGAGTATCAAGAAGTACCATCTAGATTATGATATGGATAATTGTCGCATAAGTGCACCGCAAGACCAGCCATTTGAATTTGTCCCTCCTCGTCGTAAGCGACCTCTTTTCACCAACGTCGATTCCTCCATAATTATTCCTGGCACTTCAGAATTTCCATCTCTTTGCACAATTGGATGGCTTGACAAAATCAGCAAGTTGACGAGGGCGAGACGACTGCTGCAGATCCAGGCGCAGAACATCAAGACAAGTCGGCTGGGGGAGAGACCACACTAGCCGCCGACCAGGAGTAATTGCTAGCAGTCCTCGGCCATGGCACTAGAGAAATGATGTTGACGTGTTCTTGACTTGATGCCTCCGCGGCAACGGAGCCAGAAAAGAACTCCCCCCAATTGCTCAACAATTAGCAATTGTCTTGCAATGGCCCACCAACGTGTTGGATCACGACAGTTTTCGAGGGTAGAGTATTCGACCCAAATTTGTTGGTTCGCTCGTCACGAAGTGAAAGGATACTCTCAAGTATTAGAAGCTAAATGTGTCGGATTCAACTGCACCTGAAAGATTAGTATCTGCAAGCAAAGTATCAGCAGCAAAGTAGTATGATAACAACGGTGTCAGAAACAATCTGTTGACAAGGCAGACTATTCCTAACTGTCGTATCAATGGCGCCAGAAGTTGCCCGTGGACGGGAAATATTCTTTCCCGTCAACGTCGTGAAAAAGTATTGTAGCAGGTAGCAGTAGTGTAACGAGTAACAGCAGTGGGAAGGAACAACAGTAGTGACATCAGTAGCAAGTAGCAACAGTAACAAGTAACAGCAGCAGAGCAAAACAAGTAACAGCTGCAGAGCAAAACAAGTAACAGCAGCAGAGCAAAACAAGTAACAGCAGCAGTGGGACAAACTCGTAGGCAATGGGTCGGTGATTTGTTTGGATGACATTCATCATGCAACAGTTAGAACACGGAGAGATATGTGGCTAGCTCCCGTTCGTCAATGTGATGTAGGCATGCATTCCGTGTGTAGTCATACATGCTTAGGGAAAAGAACTTGCATGACATCTATTGTCCATCCCTCCCGTGGCAGCGGGGTCCAAAAGGATACTACGGGATATTAAGGTTCTCCTTTTAATAAAGAACCGGAACAACGCATTAGGACTTGGTGAACACATGAACTCCTCAAACTATGGTCATCACCGGGAGTGGTTTCGGTTATTGTCACTCCGGGGTTGCCGGGTCATAACACATAGTAGGTAACTACAACTTGAAAGATCGGATCTAAAACACACATATATTGGTGACAACATAATAATTTCAGATCTAAAATCATGGCACTCGGGCCCTAGTGACAAGCATTAAGCATGGCAAAGTAGTAGCAACATCAATCTCAGAACATAGTGGATACTAGGGATCAATCCCCGTCAAAACTAACTCGATTACATGATAGATCTCATCCTACTCATCACCGCCTAGCGATCCTACGAATAGATTACTCACGAAAGATGAAGAGCTTCATGTAATTGGAGAGGGAAGAAGGTTGATGATGACGATGGCGACGATTTCCCCTCTCCGGAGCCGAAAACGGACTCGAGATCAGCCCTCCAGATGAAGAACAGGATGTGTTGGCGCCTCCGTATCGCAAACGCGATGAAATCTTCTATCCTGATTTTTTTCGGGACGAAGGTGAATTTATAGAGCTGGAGTTGGGGGCGGCAGACCCACATGGGCCCCACAAGCTTGGTTGCCGCGGCCAGGAGGGCGCGGCAACAGGGCTTGTGGCCCACTGGCCCATCCCCTCCGGTGCATCTTTGCGCAGGTATTTTTCATATTTTCTAGAAATATTCTCTGTAAATTTTCAAGATGTTCCGAGAACTTTCATTTCTGCACAAAAACAACACCATGGCAATTCTGCTGAAAACAGCGCCAGTCTAGGTTAGTTCCATTCAAATCATGCAAATCAGGGTCCAAAACAAGGGCAAAAGAGTTTGGAAAAGTAGATACGATGGAGACGTATCAACTCCCCCAAGCTTAAAACCTTGCTTGTCCTCAAGCAACTCAGTTGACAAACTGAAAGAGAAAGAAAAACTTTGACAAACTCTGTTTGATCTTGTTGTTGCAACTATGTCTAACTCATAACCAGAATTTCAGCAAGATCACAAGTTAACCACATAAGCAAGTGACACATAGGTCTCATGGTAAACTAATATCAATGGCATAATCAGCTAGCGAGCAAATAATAATGAGTTTCAGATACCAACAATTCAATCAAAACAAGCATGAAGCAATATGAATACGTGGTATCTCGCTAGCTCTTTCTGAGACCGCAAAACATAAATGCAGAGCACTTTCAAAGATCAAGTGCTGACTAAACATTGTATTTCATAGCAACTAAGATCCAGTCATAGTCATACTCACAATCAAAAGCAAAGCATAAAAATGACAGAGGTGCTATCTAATTGGTGCTTATATAAGAAGAGGATGACTCAAAAGGAAAATAAATAGACAGGCCCTTCGCAGAGGGAAGCATTGATTTGCAGAGGTGCCAGAGCTCAAGCTTTGAAAACACAGATAATAATTTTGGGTGGCATGCTTTCATTGTCAACGCAATGACCAAGAGTTCTCAATATCTTCCACGCTACTCATGCTATAGGCGGTTCCCAAACAGAAAAGAAAAGTTTTAACTCCCCCACCACCAATCAATCACACTCCACGGCTAGCCGAATCCTCGGGTACCGTCCATACTGACATCAATCCGGGGGGAGTCTTGTTTTACAGTTATGTTTTCGATTTAAGCGTGGAACTGGGCATTCCAATTATCGGCCCCTTTCTCGTGAATGAAAGTGAATAAACACATGTCGAGGATAACACGCCTAACATGGAAGATACCAATAGCCCCCTGTCACCACATGAGTAGTTCGGGCATGCAAAACAGATTATTTCTTAAAGGTTTAGAGAATGGCACATGCAAATTTACTTGGAACGGCAGGTAGATACCGCAAATAGGTAGGTATGGTGGACTCTCATGGAAAAACTTTTGGGTTTTTGGAAGTGGATGCACAAGCAGTATTCTGCTTAGTACAAGTGAGGGCTAGCAAAAGACTGGGAAGCGACCAACTAGAGAGCGACAACGGTCATCAAGATGCAATGAGTTTGACTAACATGGAGTGCAAGAATGAACATGATATAAATCACCATGAACATGAACATCATAGAGGCTATGTTGATTTTGTTTCCACTACATGCATGAACATGCGCCAAGTCAAGCCACTTGTATCATTCAAAGGAGAATATCATCCTATCATACTACATCATAGTTGATGGGTGCTGTGTAACCCTTGCAACGGCGCCGGAAATAGTTGTGTCGACGACACCAGGAATCCTTCAGCAGCGGCTACGCCTTAAGGGCCTTGGATCCTTGCGTTGGTGTTCCCTCGAAGCCGAAAGGGTGATGTAGCACAACGACGGTAAGTATTTCCCTCAGTTTGAGAACCAAGGTATCAATCCAGCGGAAGAGTATCTCAAGATCCTGCACAAACACAAAAGCTTGCACCCTACGCTATGAAGGGGTTTTCAATCCCTTATAGATTGTTTGCCAAGTGAGAACTGAAAGCAACAAAGTAACAAAGCAAAATAAAAGCGGAGTTGTAAACGATGGATGTGAATAGGCCCGGGGGCCGTAGTGTTTACTAGTGGCTTCTCTCATAAAAGCAAGTAGACGGTGGGTGAACAAATTACTGTCGAGCAATTGATAGAACTGTGCAGAGTCGTGACGATATCTATGCAATGATTATTTCTATAGGAATCACGTCCGAAACAAGTAGATCGATACGTTTCCTTTTGTTGTGTCACAATCATCCTTGCTGCACACCTTTTTGAGAGAGAGAGAGACATGCACTCATCGTGATTTTTGCTAGAATGCTCATAGTGCTTCACTTATATCTTTTGAGCTAGATAATTTTGCTCTATGTGCTTCACTTATATCTTTTAGAGCACGGCGGTGCGTGATTTGGTAGTTGGCTTATGCTATGAAAGTAGTCCCAAAAGTGATAGATTCCCAAAGAGGATGCAAAAACCTCCATCTTCATGTGCATTGAGTAGAAAGAGAAGTTTTGATTCCTCTCAAATAGTTTTGAGACATGGATTTGGTAATATCAAGAGTTATGTTAGTAGGGTGTTGTGGATCTAGAAATACTTTTGTTGAAGTTAGTGATTCCCGTTGCATGCACGTATGGTGAACCACTATGTTAGGAAGTCGGAGCATAATTGATCTATTGATTGTCATCCTTTGTGTTGAGGTCGGGATCGCGCGATGGTTTACACCTACCAACCCTTCCCCTCGGAGTATGTGTTTAGCACTTTGTTTCGATTACTAATAAAAACTTTCACAACAAGTATGTGAGTTCTTCATGACTAATGTGAGCCCATGGTATAGATGCACCTTCACCTTCCACCATTTCTAGCCTCTCTTGTGCCACGCAACTCTCGCCGGTGCACAAACCCACCAAATTCCTTCCTCAAAACAGCCACCATATCTACCTACTATGGCATTTTCATAGCCATTCCGAGATATATTGCCATGCAACTCCCACCGTTCTATCTCATGACTTGTGTCGTCACTCTCATATTGCCATTGCATGATCTTAAGATAGCTAGCGAGATGTTTCAACGTCATACGCCATGCTAGATCTTTGCACGTCCCGGGACACTATCGGAGGCATTTCCTATGGAGTCTTTGAGCTGTGAGTAAATAAAAGTGTGATGATCATCATTATTAGAGCATTGTCCCATGTGAGTAAATAAAAAAAAGAGGCCAAAGAGCCCAAAAACAAAAATAAAGGGGAGAAAAGAAAAGAAAAAAGAGAGGCCTAAGAGACTAAATGAAAAAAGAGAGAAAAAGAGAGAAGGGATAATGCTACTATCTTTTTCCACACTTGTGCTTCATAATAGCACCATGATCTTCATGATTGAGAGCTTCTTGCTTTGTCACTACCATATGCTAGTGGGAATCTTCATTATATAACTTGGCTTGTATATTCCAATGATGGGCTTCCTCAAAATTGCCCTAGGTCTTCGTGAGCAAGCAAGTTGGATGCACACACTAGTTTTCCTTTTGAGCTTTCACACACTTATAGCTCTAGTGCATCTCTTGTATGGCAATCCATACTCATTCACATTGATATCTATTAATGGGCATCTCCATAGCCTTTTGATACGTCGAGTCAATGTGACCATCTCCTCCTTTTTGTCTCACAACCACCACCACACTCTATTCCACCTATAGTGCTATATCCATGGCTCACGCTCATGTATTGCGTGATAGTTATAAAAAGTTTAAGAAACTAAGAATGCGAAAACAATTACTTGGCCAATACCGGGGTTGTGCATGATTTACATTAGTTGTGTGAGGATGATGGAGCATAGCCAGACTATATGATTTTGTAGGGACAACTTTCTTTGGCCTTGTTATTTTGAAAGTTCATGATTATTTGCTAGTTTGCTTGAAGTATTATTGTTTTCATGTCAATAGAAACTATTGTTTTGAATCTTACGGATCTGAACATTCATGCCACGTGAAAGATGTTGCAAAGGACAACTGTGCTAGGTAGCATTCCACATCAAAAATTCATTCTTTATCACTTCTCTACTCGAGGACGAGCAGGAGTTAAGCTTGGGGATGCTTGATACGTCTCCAACGTATCTATAATTTTTGATGGTTTGATGCTATTATCTTGTCAAACTTTGGATGATTTGCATGCCCTTTATATATTTTTTGGGATTAACTTATTAACTCAGTGCCAAGTGCCAGTTCCTGTTTTTTCCATGTTTTTGACCCCTTTCAAAGGAGATTTTGAAACGGAGTCCAAATGGAAGAAAATCCCCAAAAAGATTTTTCCGTAACGGAAGAAGATCGGGAAGCTTGAGAGCCAAGGCAGGGGAGCCTCAGGGGCCCCACAAGCCCCCACCCCGCGACCAGGGGGAGGCCACACCATCCAGGCTTGTGGCCCCCCTGAGCGCCCCCGGACCTAGGGGTTGCGCCTATAAATTCCCTAAAAATTCCCAAAAATCAGGAGATCATCGAAAGTACTTTTCTGCCGCCGCAAGCTTCTGTCTCCACAAGATCCCATCTAGGGCACATTCTGGTGCCCTGCCGGAGGGGGGATTCGGATATGGAGGGCTTCTTCATAAACACCATGACCTCTTCGATGATGCGTGAGTAGTTCACCATAGACCTACGGGTACATAGCTAGTAACTAGATGGCTTCTTCTCTCTCTTGGATCTTCAATACAAAGTTCTCCATGATCTTCATGGAGATCTATCCAATGTAATCTTCTTTTGCGGTGTGTTTGTCGAGATCCGATGAATTGTGGATTTATGATCAGATAATCTATGAATCTTATTTGAGTTTCTTCTGATCTCTCTTATGCATGATTTCATATCCTTGTACTTCTCTTCGAGTTGTGAGTTTTGTTTGGCCAACTAGATCTATGATTCTTGCAATGGGAGAAGTGCTTGGTTTTGGGATCATACCATGCGGTGACCTCACCCAGTGACAGAAGGGGTAGCGAGGCACGTATCGTGTTGTTGCCATCAAGGGTAAAAAGATGGGGTTTTCATCGTTGGTTTGGGATTATCCCTCTACATCATGTCATCTTGCTTAAGGCGTTACTCTGTTCGTCATGAACTCAATACACTAGATGCATGCTGGATAGCGGTCGATGTGTGGAGTAATAGTAGTAGATGCAGAAACTATTGGTCTACTTGTCTCGGACGTGATGCCTATATGTATCATCATTGCCTTAGATATCGTCATGACTTTGCGCGGTTCTATCAATTGCTCGACAGTAATTTGTTCACCCACCATGATATTTGCTATTAGGAGAGAAGCCTCTAGTGAACACTATGGCCCCCAGGGTCTACTCCACACCATATTTTCAGCCTTACACTTTTTACTTCGTTGCACTTTCCACCTTCAGATCTCACTTTGCAAACAATCTTGAAGGGATTGACAACCCCTTTGAAGCGGTGGGTGCAAGCTTGTTTGTGTTTGTGCAGGTACTCTGGACTTGACGAGGCCCTCCTTCTGGATCGATACCTTGGTTCTCAAACTGAGGGAAATACTTAGTGCTCCGATGCTGCATCACCCTTTCCTCTTCAAGGGAAAAACCGACGCAAACCAGAGAAGTAACAAGAAGAATTCCTAGCGCCAAGGAAGGACTTTTGTTGCTGCAGCACCTACCACAAGGTGGTTGTGACACGTACCCAGGTGAACCGACACCTGGGCCTTGTGCTGGCACACGAGGGATGTGCTGGAGCGGTCGGTTTGTGGTAGAAACTGGGGGGACACCTGGCAAGCGAACATGGGCTTGCTGGCCTGGAGTCCTCGTTGGATTACTCAGTCATCTTCCCGACAAGGAAGGCTTGCCAGGGGCTTGAATACTTCCCCGGCAAGGAGGGCTTGCCGGGGGCCTTGTCAGTCTGTGCGAGCCTTCCCGGCAAGGGAAACTTGCCGGGGTCTTTCTATTCTTCGGGTAGTCTTCCCGGCGAAGCTGGCTTGCCGGGGCCTTGGGAATCTTCCCGGTAAGGAGGGCTTGCGGGGCCTTGCGTCAGGAGCCTTTGTACTCCACGCCTCATGCAGAGAGGGAAGGGCGTGTCCTTGGTTGGTTTTGGATTGCCTTCCTACTGCTCTTCCCAGTACACTGCTGTTGGGGGCGTCGTCGATGCCCATGCACAAGTATGGGGCACAAGGGACCCCAGTCTCTAGTGCACCGACACGAGCCCCCGGAACTGGGCCACACACGCGCGCGGGGCGTTGTTGGGCCAGGCCCAAAGTAGTGCACTGGCTTCCTTAGCACGGAACTCTGTAGCTTCGGAGCCGTTGTAGGCGGCCCTTCCCTACGTCGCGCATCCAACGCGTGAGGTGTAGAAGTGCGCTCCCAGTAGCCTCGCCACCTCTTGACGCGTTACTGCCACGCATGAAGCATGCACAATAATAATCAGGCAAGTGGCGTTCGTGGCCATAAAGGCCGCAGTCGTGGCAGGGCCCGCCCTTGCATGCATTGGTGCAGCAGGGCGGTTCCCTGTTCGCCCGTAATCATGGGTGATTGGGCGAGAGGGGCGGTGGTTTATGGAGTGAGGGGAGCTAGCCCCCCGCGCCTCGCCCTATAAATTAGGGAGCTAGCCCCCCGTGGGCGGAGGGCGGCACGAGCGTTCCTGGTGGCGGAGGGGCGAGGATCCGCGGTCGTCATAGAGGCCGTGGCCCGGGGAGGCGGAGTACTACTCCAACACCTCCGTTTTCTCCTCCGCTTGGCGAGCACTCGGACGGGACGGCGCTCGAGTTCGTCGTGGAGCTGCACGACGTCCCTTGGGACCATTTGCATCTCCCTCTCCCTTTTTCTAGGGCAATGGAGGCTGCCAAGGCCTCTGTCTTGTGGTTCCGAGCGTACGGTTGATCCCACGATGCTATGCAAGTGCACGTGGAGTACCCGAAACGCTGCTCCATGTTGCTCGGGCGGGGCTGGAAATCCGTCGCACGCACCCACAGCCTCAAGGATGGGCATATCCTCCGCTTTAAGCTAGCGGAGGATAATATGCTATCCGTCAAGTTTTACGGGCGCTCAAGTGTGCGTCTCGGCTGCTGCGAAGAGAGCTCGAGCGAAGCCAAGTGTCCCTCCTCGAGCGATAGCGACGAGGAGGACAGCGGCGGCAGTGGCGGTCTTGTCAGGTCAGGATCACGGGTGGTCAGCTCGGAGTACAACTCCCCGAGCTCGGATTGACTGTCGGCCCTGCTGCCGAGGCCCGCTCATGCCTGTCCCCCGCTCGGCGGAATTATCTTGCTGGAGCTGGCGTCGGTGCCTCGTGTTCGAGGGGGAGGCACCTCCACAAGCTCTAACTTCTCCAGCCCCCCTGCTTGGGCCATCTCACCGGAGCGGGTGCTGCCCCCCCCCCCCCCCCCCGGCCCCAGGAGGAGGCGCGCTCGCAGGCTCCGGATCCTTTGCCTCTTCTTGTGCCCGACCCTGTGGTATCAAGCCAGAAAGGGCCGGGTGGTGCTTGTTGGGGCTGGTCCCGTTCTCGTCGGCACAATGCTCGTCATGGGGGAGCCAGCCCTGACCGTGCCATGAGATCCGCCTTTTTGTCTTCTTGAACTTCTGTCCGGCGAGCATGTCCCTCGCCAAAAGAAAGTATAGTAGGTTAGAGTAGCAAAAATCATTCATGTAATATGTCTGAGTTTGTTTGAAACAAATGAATGAAATGTTGTTTCCCTTGCGTTTGATCCTTCTCTTTGTATGATACGCCTTTTGCATTTTCCGGAAGCTTGCCCGCATGATTGGTCCTGCCGCTAGTGCTTTGAGGAACGTATCCTTAGCAGTTTGCTTGAGGGGTCGTTACCGACAAGGCTCCTTGCCGCACTTAGTGCAACCATTAGATCGTCGAGCGCGGTTCGAGGCGAAATAAGGTGCTATGTAGCCACTTAGACTGTTGAACAGGTTCGAAACAGTGTGAAGGCGCTCTGTGGCCGTTCAGGTCGTTGAACTAGTTCGAAACAGAACTAAGGCGCACTAATCCTGTCAAGGTTCCATCTACGCGCAGGTTTATCAAACAAGGTTTGGGATCTTCCAAAAAGGGAACAACCTATCTACTCTGAAATTTCAATATGAAATATTTATCACTTATGTGTCGTGCCGCGGCATTTGTCCCCGCGACGCTTGGGTCTTTTGCCGGGGCCTCGGGTCTTCGGCATGCAGGAGACTATATTCTTCCGGCAACTTCCCCTCCGGCAAGGTACTTGCCGACAGTTCTCGACTGTCGTATAGAAGGGGTTGCCGGAGCATAAATCATTTTCCTGTTTTGCCAGGCCATGCTGACGGAGCCCCCGAGCACACCTTTGGCGAAGACGTGATGCTTCGGGGGTGGGGAAGCATTCGGCTGGAGTGTGCGCCTGGGTTCTGGGGCCCATAGGCGCATTATCGACGGCTATGCACCTCTCCATGGAGGTGCAACGGCTGGAGTATGGGTCGGAGGCCTCGCCGGAGCCCCCAGGCACACCCTCAATAGCAGCGCACTGTCCCGACGCGACGCGTCAGCCTGATGCCTTCAAGCTCGAGGTCTCCGTCCCCCTAGCCTGCGTGCACGCAGTAGGGCGCCCGCGCAATCGTCAAGAGGCCGTGGCGAAGTAGAGCGACCACCATTGCGCCCTGATCCGAGGGACTGTAGTGGGGTGCTCAACTTCCCAAGATGTGACGCGGAACTTGCTTGAATCCGCGAAAAAGCTTTTAGCCGTCGCTCCTCCTACCTGGCATGCCAAAGATGTCGGGGAAAACCAACACCTATGGGAAACACGGGGAGTCCCTTGATCATTTGGTGGGGAGAGAGAGGTATGGCGTCGAGAGCGGAACTAGCGATCAACACCGACAAGGTCCTTTTTACCCAGGTTCGGGCTGCTTGGCGCAAAACCCTACTACTGCTTAGTTTGTATTGTCTGCTTACTGTAGGTGGTTTTACTATAGTAACTCAGTAGGTGATTAGGGAGTCCCTGATCAGTAAAAAGTCCAACCCCTAAGAATGAGCTTCGGCCCTCCTTTTATAGGCAAAGGGGTCACCAACAGTGTGGTCACGGGATGTACAGTGAACAATGTTCACCGCTCTACTTCTTCGGTGGTGCTAGGGGCAGTAAATGCCTTGTATGGCCCCCGACCTGCCGCAAGGTGGTTGCGACACGTACCCAAGTGAATCGACACCTAGGCCTTGTGCTGGCACACGAGGGATGTGCTGGAGCGGTCGTATTGTGGTAGAAACTGGGGGGACACCTGGCAAGCGAACAGGGGCTTGCTGGCCTGGAGTCCCCGTCGGATGACTCGGTCATCTTCCCGACAAGGAAGGCTTGCCGGGGGCTTGAATACTTCCCCTACAAGGAGGTCTTGCCGGGGGCCTTGTCAGTCTGTGCGAGCCTTCCCGGCAAGGGAAACTTGGTGGGGTCTTGCTATTCTTCGGGTAGTCTTCCCGGCGAACTGGCTTGTCGGGGCCTTGGGAATCTTCCCAGCAAGGAGGGCTTGCCGGGGCCTTGCGTGTGGAGCCTTTGTACTCCATGCCCCACACAGAGAGGGAATGGCGTGGCCTTGGTGGGTCTTGGATTGCCTTCCTGCTGCTCTTCCCGATACAATGTTGTCGGGGGCGTCGTCGATGCCCGTGAACAAGTATGGGGCACAAGGGACCCCAGTCTGTAGTGCACCGACATAGCCCCCGTGCTCTTAAGCCGAAAAGGCATAGAGACATAGCGGAAAGCGCCAAAAGGTGGGATGAAAGCCGTCTTCTCTTGATCCTTAACAACCATCTTGATGTGATGATAACCAGAATAAGCATCCAGAAAACACATGCGCGCACATCTAGCTATGAAGTCAATGATCTCATCAATGTGAGGAAGAGCAAACGGATCTTTGGGGTAGGATTTGTTGATATCTGTGTAATCAACACACATACGCCAAGTGTCATTCTCCTTCAAAACAAGCACGGGATTTGCCAACCACTCTGGGTGAAACACTTGAATGATGAACCCGACAGCTATGAGTCGGGCTACTTCCTCACTAATAGATTTCTACCTCTCCTTGATAAAACGATGAAGGTATTGCCGAACAGGTTTCATCTTAGGATCAACATTAAGGTGGTGCTCAGCGAGTTCCCTCGGTACACGAGGCATGTCTTAAGGCTTCCATGCAAAGATGTACCGGTTCTCATGGATGAACTCGATGAGCGTGCTTTCCTATTTGGGATCCAGCCATGCCCCAATAGCGAACTGTTTAGAAGAATCATCAGGAGTGAAATCCACTTGCGTAGTATCATCGGCCGGCTTGAACTTTAGGGAGGGTTCAAATTATATGGTGGCCTTATTAAGAGAAGTCATGTCGGCGGGGTCAACATTGGCTTTGTGTTATTTTAGTTCCTCCACATCACAAGCTATCTTCGCGTAAGCTGCATCCCCTTTCTCGCACTCCTGGTACCATGTTTCCCTCACATCTTAAGCTTGAGATAGATATAACAAGGTCGAGCCATGAACTGACCATAAGCCGACCGCCCAAAAAGGAGCATGATATGGACTCTTAATTTTGACCACCTCAGACATCACTGATTCACATCTATAGTTGAACTCCGAGCCGAACACAACATCTAGTTTGATCCAACCAATTGGATATGCAGATTTCCCACAAATGATTCCATGAAAAACTATAGAAGATGGATGCAACTTGTCCTCAAAAAGGTTCTTGCGTTGGAAGGTATCATAGTATAAGATGTTGATGCTGCTTCCCCCTTCCATGAGAACTTTCTTGAGAACATAACCACCCACTTGAGGCACCACCAGCAGATCCAAGACACCCGGATTATCAACCCGAGCTGGATGATCCTGTCTGCTCCATGTGATTGGGTATTCAGACCAATTCAAATAACTCGTGGTTGCCGGCTCAGCCATATTGATGGCTCTTTTTTGACCTTACTTTCGCGCCTACAGGTACTAGTGGTGAACACATGATATTGCCCGCTACCCAGTTGCTTGGGATTACTTTAAAAACTGGCTTGATTATCATGCTACTGAGTTCCCTATCCCGAGCGTTGCTGACCGCTGTTCTTATCACCAGAGTGTCGATAGCTGATACGTCTCCAACGTATCTATATTTTTTGATGGTTTCATGCTATTATCTTTTCAAACTTTGGATGTTTTGTATGCCTTTTATATATTTTTTTGGGACTAACTTATTAACTCAGTGCTAAGAGCCAGTTCATATTTTTTCCATGTTTTTTACCCCTTCCAGAGGAGGATTTTGAACGGAGTCCAAACGGAATGAAACTGCCAAAAAGATTTTTTTCGGAACAGAAAAAGATCGGAGAGCTGGAGAATCGGGGCAGGAGGCCACCAGGGACCCCACAAGCCCTCACGGCGCGGCCAGGGGGGCCCGCGGCCACCAGGCTTGTGGGCTCCCTGAGGCCACTTTGCCCTAGGTTTTGCGCCTATATATCCCCAAAAATTCCACAAAAAATCAGGAGATCATCGAAAGTACTTTTCCGCCGCCGCAAGCTTCTGTCTCCGCAAGATTATATCTGGGGCACGTTCTGGTGCCCTTCCGGAGGGGGATTCGGATACGGAAGGCTTCTTCATCAACACCATGACCTGTCCGATGATGCGTGAGTAGTTCACCATACACCTACGGGTCCATAGCTAGTAACTAGATGGCTTCTTCTCTCTCTTGGATCTCCAATACAAAGTTCTCCTTGATCTTCATGGAGATCTATCCGATGTAATCTTCTTTTGCAGTGTGTTTGTCGAGATCCGATGAATTGTGGATTTATGATCAGATTATCAATCAATATTATTTGAGTTTCTTCTGATCTCTCTTATGCATGATTTCATATCCTTGTAATTCTCTTCGAGTTGTGGGTTTTGTTTGGCCAACTAGATCTATGATTCTTGCAATGGGAGAAGTTCTTGGTTTTGGGTTCATACCGTGCGGTGACCTCACCTAGTGACATAAGGGGTAGCGAGGCACGCATCATGTTGTTGCCATCAAGGGTAAAAAGATGGGGTTTTCATCATTGGTTTGAGATTATCCCTCTACATCATGTCATCTTTCTTAAGGCGTTACTCTGTCCGTCATGAACTCAATACACTAGATGCATGCTGGATAGAGGTCAATGTGTGGAGTAATAGTAGTAGATGCAGAAAGTATTGGTCTACTTGTCTCGGACGTGATGCTTATATGTATGATCATTGCCTTAGATATCGTCATGACTTTGCGTGGTTCTATCAATTGATCGACAGTAGTTTGTTCACCCATTGTAATACTTGCTATTTTGAGAGAAGCCTCTAGTGAACACTATGGCCCCCGGGTCTACTCCGCACCATATTTTCAGCCTTACTCTTTTTCTTTGTTGCACTTTCCGCCTTCAGATCTCACTTTCCAAAGAATCTTGAAGGGATTGACAACCCCTTTAAAGCGTTGGGTGCAAGCTCTTTTGTGTTTGCGCAGGTATTGTTGACTTGACGAGATTCTCCTACTGGATTGATACCTTTGTCCTCAAACTGAGGGAAATACTTACTGCTCGTGTGCTGCATCACCCTTTCCTCTTCAAGGGAAAAACCAACGCAAGCCTAGTCTCTGTCAACGTGTCAATTTATGGCGCTGTTGTTTGTTGCCGTAGCAGAAGAATTTCTGGCGCCGTTGCCGGGGAGGATCAAGTCAAGAACTCATCCAAGTAGGTGTCGTATACCCGTCTCTTGCATTTACTTTGTTTGCCAGTTGCCTCTCGTTTTCCTCTCCCCCACTTGACAATTTGCCTTTTTCGTTTGCCTTTTTCGTTTGCCTTTTCGTTCGCCCTTTTTCTCGCTTGCTCTCTACCCACTTTTTCTGCGTGCTAAAACCAACATGGCCCAAACAAGGGATTTTGATGCTCACTATGCAAAGTTGGAAGAGATTGAAACTAGTGTTAAAGGCTTCATGTCTACACAGTTTGAATAGAACAGTTACTTTCGTAGAGAACTAAAGGAGCAAAATTCTTTTCTGGCCTTTATGAGTAGAGAAGTTGATGATATGGCCAAAGATTTCCGTGCACTAAATTCTCAGTTTGCTTGTCTTGAAAAGTTGGTAGGCCAGATTTCTGATAAGCAAGCCACCTTGGTCAATAAAATGGCTGCTAAACCTGAAACTCGTGATGAGAGTCACGAAGATCTTAAAGTGGTTGGTGTGACTCCCATTGAACCTTTGTTTTCTTGTGTCAAACCTAATGATTATGGGGCTGGATATGAATCCACTTTGGTTGAAAAGTGCCCCAATGATTCAGAGTCTATCTATCTTGATGCTAAAAGCATTGAAAGTGGAGTAGAAGATGTTAAAACTTTGAGTAGTAATGAAATTACTACCATGGATTTCAAGGAATTCAATTATGATAGTTGCTCCTTGATTGAATGCATTTCCATGATGCAATCCATGTTAAACTCTCCACACGCTTATAGCCAAAACAAAGCCTTTACCGATCATATCGTCGAAGCTATGATAAAATCTCTTGAAGAGAAACTTGAATTGGAAGTGTCTATCCCTAGAAAGATTCATGATGAGTGGGAACCTACCATCAAAATCAAAATCAAAAACTATGAATGCAATGCTTTGTGTGATTTGGGTGCTAGTGTTTCCGCGATTCCAAAGTCTTTATGTGATGTTCTGGGTTTTAATGAGATTGAAGAGTGTTCTCTTAATTTGCATCTTGCTGATTCTACTGTCAAGAAACTCATGGGAAGGATCAATGATGTTCTTATTATTGCAAATAGGAACTATGTACCCGTGGATTTCATTGTGCTTGACATTGATTGCAATCCTACATGCCCTATTATTCTTGGTAGACCTTTCCTAAGGACTATCGGTGCTATCATCAATATGAAGGAAGGGAATATTAGATTTCATTTTCCTTTAAGGAAGGGCATGGAACACTTTCCTAGAAATAAAATAAGATTGCCTTATGAATCCATGATGAGGGCCACTTATGGTTTGAGCACCAAAGACGACGATACATGATTCTATCGCTTTTATGCCCAGCTAAGGGCGTTAAACAATAGCCCTTGTTGGGAGGCAACCCAATGAATTTATCTTTTTTCTTTCTGTTTTGTTGCATCCACACCATCAAAATTCTGTTGTGGTTGTGTTTTTTGTGTTTCTTTTTGTGTTTGAGCCAAGTAAAACCTTTATGACTAGTCTTGCTGATGGTTGTTTGATCCTGCTGGAAAAAGGCAGAAACTTTTCGCTCACGAGATGATTTTTCATTTTTATTCAGAAAGAGCTTTTGAGATCATTATTTTTGCTTCTTTTTGATATGCCTTTTGCCCAGGCAGTCGTAATTGTTCAAAAAATTTTAGGTACCAGAAGTATACGAAGTATACAGATTGCTACAGACTGGTCTATTTTTGACAGATTCTGTTTTTGTTGAGTTGGTTGCTTGTTTTGATGAAACTATGGTTAGTATCGGGGGGTACTAGCCATGGAAAAGTGAGAATACAGTAGCTTTAGGCGTTACTCTGTCCGTCATGAACTCAATACACTAGATGCATGCTGGATAGCGGTCGATGTGTGGAGTAATAGTAGTAGATGCAGAAAGTATCGGTCTACTTGTCTCGGACGTGATGCCTATATGTATGATCATTGCCTTAGATACCGTCATGACTTTGCGCGGTTCTATCAATTGCTCGACAGTAATTTGTTCACCCATTGTAATACTTGCTATTTTCAGAGAAGCCTCTAGTGAACACTATGGCCCCCGGGTCTACTCCACACCATATTGCCAGCCTTACACTTTTTCTTTGTTGCACATTCCGCCTTCAGATCTCACTTTGCAAACAATCTTGAAGGGATTGACAACCCCTTTAAAGCGTTGGTGCAAGCTCTTTTGTGTTTGCGCAGGTACTCTGGACTTGATGAGATTCTCCTACTGGATTGTTACCTTGGTTCTCATACTGAGGGAAATACTTACTGCTCCTGTGCTGCATCACCCTTTCCTCTTCAAGGGAAAAACCAACGCAAGCCCAGTCTCTGTCGACGTGTCAATTTCTGGCGCTGTTGTCTGTTGCTGTAGCAATAACCTGTACCTAAGTTGCCCGACTCATGAGAGCTTAAACCCTTCAGAGCCCCCAGCCGAGCCACCACTAAATTTTCCCATATTGCCACCACCGTTGCCTCCTTGAAAGTGTTGGGAAACTTGATCGCGGTATGCTTGCACAAAGTGGCAATTTTCCCACGAGTGAATGGATAGCTTATCGAGAAAACTATGCTTAGGATAAGGGGCGTTGAGCGCTTCTTCAAAACTATGTGGCTTCCCGGTATAAACCCTGCCAGAGTTATTGTTTCATCGCTGATTTTTTAAACTAGTGTTGGTACTAGAAATACGTTCTGATCCGCCATCCAGGTTCTTGCGTTTGCTTCCATTGCCCTGGTTATTATGATTTCCCTGATGCCCATAATTGTTATGTTGATGAACTTTTCTGTCGACATGCTTCTTCCCTTTGCCATATTTATCCTCATCTGAACCGGGATCATTGGTGCTATCAGACTCATCATACCTGGTAAGGACATCCATCAGGTTTCCATATCCTGAACTTTTCGTTTGAGGCGCCCAAGCTTCTCAACAAGTGGTTGGAAGTGGCAATTTTTCTCCAAATTTAAAACGGCTTGGGTACTGAAATACTGTCAAATGAGTGGATGATCTCTGCGACCCAGCGAGTCCAGTGGTGAGCCGATTCATCTATGTGTTGCACGCGGTGTTATAAGTCGACGATTGTCATCGGCCTCTTTCAAGTACCATGGAAATTTTTGATGAAGCGTTCCTTCAACTCTCACCAAGAATTGAATTGGGGGCAAGTTTGTCAACCATGTACGGGATGGTCCTGCCAACATCATGGTCAAGTACTTAGCGCATACAACATCACATACATCAAGCATGTCCATAGCTAGCTCATAACTTTCAATCCATGCCATCGACTTCAGATCGGCCGTGTAATTGGGAACCATGCGAGGATCTTTGAAATATTTTGGCATACGCTCACTGCATAATGTCGGAGATAAGCATGGAACTCCAATTGTCCTATTGTTTAAACCCACCATGGAGGATTTAGGTCGGGTCACGGAGGGCGGTACTTGACCCTCCGTCGCTACTGCTCCTGCTTGTCGTAAGGCTCGAGCTGCATCCACTATTGATTGGGCATCAAAAATCATATTCCAATTTGGGGAATTCGGTGGCTGTTGATTATGACCACTCCTGGACACCGCTGGCGAATCACGACGACCCTTATTGCAGCTTGCATAAGGTGTAGAATGAACCCGGTCTCGACTATAGGAGTATTGTGCCTGTTGGGTGCCTGTTGTTTTCAGCATGTCAATGGAGTTCCTAGCTTGAACCTCAATTGGAGTGCTCTCAGTAATCGGAAGAGCCTCAAGGTGGCGAGTTGTAGCAATCGTATTATCCACCAAGTTAGAGAAGTATCCCAACGATATATGGAAACGACTAGGTGATGGCTGAGCCAATGGTGTCTGAGCTGTTGGGGCCTGCTTAGCTGGCTGATGGGGCTATTCGGCCTAAGGTTTCCCAGTCCCCGATGTGCGGTGTGTAGTATCGAACAATCGGGTCGGCCTAACTTTAAGAGACCGGCGGCTCTCATGTCTCCTCTAGGGAACAACTTCCGAGGCATTTTGGCGGAGTCCCAACTGCCATGTTTCTGCCTTTAAGCGTTCACTCCCTCTGCGGATGTGGTCGTGTAGCTCCGCCATGCGCTTGTTCTCACCGCCGATCTCCCCCTGTATATCCGGGTCACATGAGGTCGGAGTCTAGTCAGCTCCATGTTACACTCTTCTTGGTTTTCTGATGTAACCGACAATGCTACAAGATTTCAATCTCCTCCATCAAGTATGCCAAAGCTTGAGCCGGTATCTTGCCCGCTCCAGCAGCTCCCGAAGCTGACGCTGACCCGACAATGCCATTAGCCGCCCTGGAGACGGTGGAATTGTGTGTCGCAGTGGTTACTGCCATGTAGACCATAGCTTGGCATGGCGGCTTGATAAACTCCAAATCATCTGTGTAGCCTCCAAGCCGGCCATCAGAAAGTGGACAGATCGACTCGGTGTCGCCAGTCGATGACTCGCCGTCTTCAAAGTTGATGAAGGTATCCCCGCTAGTCACGGAGTTACCCGAAAGTTCGACCCGCTGAGTAAAACCAACAAAGACGTGCTTCCCGCCAGCTTGAACACAGTTGGGTTACTTGTGCTGAGCTGTTTCGACTGGGTCGGTGCAGATGTCCGTCTCAAGTGCTGGCGCGCCGATCTTGCTGATGAACACGTGGATCTTGCTGAAGGGGAGCCGGTACCTGTACTCAATTGAGTTGGCCTCGGGACCCTAGTATGAGTCGTCGATATAGAGCTTACCATGACGATTCATGGTCATCTCTCCGATCGCGTATCCCTTGATCCCTGGAAGATCTCCCTTCAAGAACTCAACTCCACTGTGTGCTGGCCCCACGATGGGCACCAACTGTAGTGGTTTTGCCACGACAGATGTCCCCGTGAAAGGACTAAGTCTAGGAGCCATTGCAACTAGGTGGCGACTTGAAGGAGTTAGTCGGGAGACGAGAGATGCCAAGTTGCCCAGGTTCGGCCCCTCCGAATGAGGTAAAAGCCTACATCCTGCTTTTCTGTCTATTGATGATGATGATATCGATTACAAGGGTGCGGAAATGCTAACCTAGCTCTCGAGTCTTTCTTACGTGTCCCTTTTTACCTCAGGGGCTCTCCTTTATATATGTAGGTGGATGCTCTGAGATTACATTAGAGTCTGGGTTGAATTGCAACTTGTGTCCTCTTTTACTTCTTACTAACTTGGGAGAACGAGAATCTCCACATTTCCCTTAATGAGCCGGCCTCCATGTGATGGGCTTGAGCCAGTCTCTTAGCGAGTTGCCCATTGGGCCTTTGAGTCCAGGGCCTCCTGTCCAAAGTATAGTCCATTTCGGTTATCCCCATGGCGGGTTGGCCCGTGGGGTATATTCACAACAGTTATGAAAGAAATAGTCAATGTTCCACATGTAACCCAAATCGAGGGTTTTAGGAGGGTCCCCATCTCCATGAGTAGCAAGTATAACTATTTTTCGGTTTTTCACGTTCAAAACCCATTATGACAGAGGAACTCAGAACAGGAAATAAAAACTACTTATAAATATAGCAAACAAGCATATACGAGAATACTAATTGATACGTCTCCAACGTATCTACTTTTCAAAACTCTTTTGCCCTTGTTTTGGGCTCTAATTTGCATGAATTGAATGGAACTAACCCGGACTGACGCTGTTTTCAGTAGAATTGCCTTGGTGTTATTTTTGTGCAGAAATAAAATTTCTCGGATTGACCTAAAAATTGACGGAGAATATTTCTGGAATTAGTACAAATACTAGCGAAAGAATCTAACAGAGAGGGGCCACCACCAGGCCACAAGCCTGCAGGGCTCCCCCTGTGGCTCCACAGACCTTGTTTCCACTCCTATATATTCCTATCCATGGAGGAAAAAAATCAGAGAGAAGAGTTCATCACGTTTTACCATACGGAGCCACCGCCACCTCCTGTTCTTCCTCGGGAGGGTAGATCTGGAGTCTGATTTGGGCTCCGGAGAGAGGAAATCGACGCCGTCGTCATCACCAACCATCCTTCATCACCAATTTCATGATCCTCTCCATTGTTCATGAGTAATTCCATCGTAGGCTTGCTGGATGGTGATGGGTTGGATGAGATCTATCATGTAATCGAGTTAGTTTTGTTAGGGTTTGATCCCTAGTATCCATTATGTTCTGAGATTGATGTTGCTATGACTTTCCTATGCTTAATGCTTGTCACTAGGGCCCGAGTGCCATGATTTCAGATCTGAATGTATTATGTTTTCATGAATATATATGAGTTCTTGATCCTATCTTGTAAGTTATAGACACCTATTACGAGTTATGATCGGCATCCCACATGGTAACAATAACTGGGATTCTTTTCGGTGATTACCGTAGTTTGAGGGGTTCATGTATTCACTAAGTATTGATGCTTCGGTCCGGTTCTCTATTAAAGGAGGCCTTAATATCCCTTAGTTTCCATTAGGATCCCGCTGCCGCGGGAGGGTAGGACAAAAGATGTCATGCAAGTTCTTTTCCATAAGCACGTATGACTATATATAGAATACATGCCTACATTACATTGATGAATTGGAGCTAGTTCTGTATCACCCTATGTTATGATTGTTGCATGATGAATGCCATCCGACATAATTATCCATCACTAATCCATTGCCTGCGAGCTTTCCACATATTGGTCTTTCCTAAGTTACTTTTCCGTTGCTATTGTTACGATCATTACAAAACTGCTACTATCACGTTTGCCACCGTTACCGTTACTTTCATATTACTTTGCTAATAAATACTTTGCTGCAGATATTAAGTATTTCAGGTGTGGTTGAATTGACAACTCATGTGCTAATACTCGAGAATATTCTTTGGCTCCCCTTGAGTCGAATCAATAAATTTGGGTTGAATACTCTACCCTCGAAAACTGTTGTGATCCCCTATACTTGTGGGTTTGTAACATCCGAAATTTCCTAATTTGGAATGTTTTACATTGTAGCTAAGCATCTATGCATAGTGATTTAAATAAAGTTTGCATTTGAATTCTTTCGACTTTTGCTTTTGCATTTCTATTTTTTTCTTCGCACAAGAAATGCCGGGAAATAATTTCTTGCACGCAAGAGAGAGCGGAGGAAAATGACCCTCCAAGATGTGAGGCATTTCTGAAATATTTTGAGCCAAGAAAACCAAAGTTTTATTGTGAAAATAATTGCAAAAAAGAAAATATAGCATAAGGGATTTTTTTTGAATTTGTTTTTTAAAAGTTTTTATTTTTGTCTTGGAAAAATGTTAATCGAGTAGAGAATATTTTTCTGATCATTTTGGTATATAATACCCTATATTAAATATTTTATTTGGTTTCCTTTTAATTCCTTTTAGTTTCTCTTTTAGGAAAAACAACTAAAACAGGAAAAAAAATTAAAAAAGGCAAGCGCCAGCCGGCGCTTTATAGCCGGCCCACCTCACCGCTCAGCCCGGGATCTGGGATCCCTTTCCCAACTGGTCAACCGACCGAACCGGGGCTGAGCCTCCCCCGCTGACGCCTGGGCCCGCCCCGCGTCCGTCCCCACCCGCAGCGCGCCCCACCCCGCGCGCACCCCCCTCCTTCCTCGTCCTTCCTTTTTCTCTCTCCCTCCTTTCCTTCCATGGCCGGCCGAGCCGAGCTCGTCGGGATCGCCTCGATCTGCTGCTCCTGCCCCGCCCGAGCCCCCTAGCCCCCCTATAAATACCCCACCGCCACCTCGCCCCGTTCCCCTAGTCGCCGCCCCTGCCCAAGCCCCGCCACACTCTGCGCAAGCTCACCGGAGCCGAGCCCTGCCCCGATGCCCCTGGTGCCCTACTGCTCTCTCCCCGCCCCAAGCTGCCTCCCCACCGCTACCAACCGCCCGAGGAGGACCGCCGCCATCTCCTCGACTCCTCAGACCACGCCGGAGACCACCGGAGCACCTCCCCATCGCTAGCGCCGCCTCGGACCTCGCCGGCTAACTCTCTGTAAGTCTCCCCCCTTTGACCGTTGGATTGGAATCAGACGCATAGGATTAGATGTGCATACCCCTTCGGGTCTTACAAAAAAAACCGGATCGGTTTTTCTGTCACTTAAGCTGAGCCGAGTAGTTTTCGTTTGATTGCGGCCGTGTGCTAGTATCCCTCACGGCAAACACCCCGCAGCCAACCACAGACTGCCACATGTACCCCTGTCCGATTAGTAGCAAATCTTCTTTTTCTGTTTTAATTCGAAAACACAGAGAGTTTCAATTTTTTTCTCATCATACTTTTGATCTAGAGATCCAATGAGGTTGATTCTTTTTCCAGTAGATCAAAAAATTTCTGTAGTTTTTAAAAACATATAATTTGTATATGTTTGAAATTTTCAAATTTGAATTAGATCAGATTTAGTTTAAACCTTGTTTTGCTTATTCCAGGAGTTTAAAAAATTACTTTTATTTGATTCTTTTTGCTACTGCTTCCTAGTGATTTTATCTTACTGTGGTATAAGTTTAAAATTTTGTTAAATATTTTTACTTGGGGTTTTAACAGAAACAAGTTTCTTCCTTAGTAACGTGTAGTGAATTCTTTCACTTAGGCCATAGCTACTTATTACTTGTGATGTTATTTTTACTTGTTGATTGATTGTAGTGCTTATGGTGTGTATTCGTTTGTACCGGTAGATCACCTGGAGTGCGAAGCTTGTTACTTAGAAGCGCTCGATCAAGACAACTATCATCAAGGCAAGTCATTTTGATCATACTATCTCCTATGTTTTTTCTATGCATGGTAGTTTCACCTTTCTTTGCCCAATTGCATGCTGAGTAGGTACTTGGAAATTTTAGTATAGGTTGTAGTATCATGTGGTAGGCACACAACAAACCCCGATACTTGGCCCGGGACGACAATTTCATATTGCTATGCTTGAGTAGACGGGATTTTGGTTGAGTGCATAACACGAGTGATGCGAGGTTGATTAAATAACAAAGACCGGTTAAGACAAGATTTTCAAGACTTCGTGATGCAATGCAACTCTGGGTGAAGGACGGTTGATCGGCTCCCTGGAGAAACCAGTGGATGACCCGGGATGCTGGAGATGGCCATGACATCTTGCGAAAAGCTTCACCCAGGCTCGAAGAGACGGACAGAGGCTTCAAGACCCAAGGCTTACCTGCACAGCCACAAGTCATTATGACCTCTGGCTTGGTTGGACAACGCGGCGACTCTGGACAGGCGGTGCTAGCAGATGTAGAAGAACGGTAGGAATGGATGGGCACTGACAGGGATTCAGAGGGACCCGTTGAAAGACCATGTTTTGATCATCCGGTCTTCAAACACCCTGAAGTGCGAGGACATACTCGGGGGCGATCAAATCTTGTGGGGAACGTGTGCAAAACTCTGCAGAGTGCCCAAACCTAATCGATTAGCCGTGTCCACTGTCATGGACAACTTGAGCCGAAGGCATTGAAATTTCCCTGAACTTAATAATGATGTGGGAATTAACAACAACTCGGGTACGAGAATTGGTTGGCGGAACCATCTCGTTAACAACAAACAAAGTAGTAATATTTTTGTTTTTAGCCCCTCTTGTTGTAGGAGAAAATTGGCTTTATGCAAAACTTATAGCCCCACCTGCCAAATAAGCATGTAGAGATAGTTGATTATTATTATTTTTCCCCTCTCTTTGATGACTTGCCGGCATATTCCATATGCTGACTTACACGGCTGCAACGTATCATGTTGCAGAGTACTTTTCCGACCAGGAGTGAGGCTACGATCTATGCTCAACGACATGCCCTGGAGTCGGATGGACTCGTCTACCTGATGCTTCCGCCAGTCTTCGTTAGATATCTCATGAGATGGCCTTCAGCCACTTTATTGTAATTCATTATTGTAATAAAGTACTCGTTATGAGATTTCGATTAATAAAGCTGTGTGATTGAACTCTTGATATATACATTGATGTACTGAGTTTGTACCAGCATGATCTTGGGATGGTACGGAAACACCAGAGGCTTGACTCGTTTTGAGTCGGGTCGCTACAGGGTTATCACTAACCCCATTCTAATGCACTCTGGCAACGGCGCCAACAAAGGTACTAATAACCCACAAGTAGAGTGGACCGCTTGTAGCCTTTTCGATAAATAATAGTGTCAATTACAACAAGAATCTAAAGGTAGAACTCATATTCTCTCAAGTTCTATCGACCACCAATAGAACTCTATGCACACTACGCTTGCTTTACCTAGAAACGAGAAATAAAACTAGTTTGCAAGGATAAAAATATAGCTTTGGATATAATAAAGAGTTAGTTTCTGTGTTAATAAAATAATAATAAAGTAAAGGTTTCTAAAGAACAATGACAAAAGGTTTTTGCCTTAACATTTTAATATGATATAATAGTGACAATCAACATACTTATGAGGGAGAGGCTTAAGATAACATACTTTCCATACTTTGATCACATATTCTTATGGTTGAAACCCTAGCAAGCATACACAACTACCAAAGCTCATAAAGGTAAAACCCAACCATAGAATTAAGTAAGAAGTCCCCTTTTATCCCACACGCTACAACTCATGAACTCATGTTTAGGTTTCTCTAAGTCCCTCAACCCACTACAAGCAAATCATTGACATATTACAACACCCTACAACGGTGATCCCACACGCTTGTGCGATACGAAGGGCACCATAGGCCAACACCATAATAACATACAACTCATAACAACCATATCATAACATAATTATCCCATAGAACAAAACGAATCTACTCAAACATAAATGAGGTGCAACACATCATATGATAGTAATGTAGAGCATAGAGAACCATTGTCAAGTAGTTATTGCAGTGGTGTAAGAGAGCATGTACTAGGGGTAGCATACATAAGGGAGTTCGGCCTCGGTAGCTGTATAGAGTCCGTTGTGCCGAAGACTCGAAGGAAGCCCTAGAAGGATGAAGCAACCTTAGTGCCCTGCAAGACTAAAGGGCGGCAGTGTCGTAGAACGCATATATTGCTACGGCAACAGACAACAACGCCAGAAATTGATACGTTGAGGAGACTGGGCTTGCGTTGGTTTTTCCCTTGAAGAGGAAAGGGTGATGCAGCACAGGAGCAGTAAGTATTTCCCTCAGTTTGAGAACCAAGGTATCGATCCAGAAGGAGGGTCTCGTCAAGTCCAGAGTACATCCACAAACACAAACAAGCTTGCACCCAACGCTTTAAAGGGGTTGTCAATCCCTTCAAGATTGTTTGCAAAGTGAGATCTGAAGGAGGAAAGTGCAACGAAGTAAAAAGTGTAAGGCTGAAAATAAGGTGTGGAGTAGACCCGAGGGCCATAGTGTTCACTAGAGGCTTCTCTCAAAATAGCAAATATCACGGTGGGTGAACAAATTACTATCGAGCAATTGATAGAACCGCACAAAGTCAGGACGATATCTGAGGCAATGATCATACATATAGGCATCACGTCCGAGACAAGTAGACCGATACTTTCTGCATCTACTACTATTACTCTACACATCGACCGCTATCCAGCATGCATCTAGTGTATTGAGTTCATGACGAACAGAGTAACGCCTTAAGCAAGATGACATGATGTAGAGGGATAATCTCAGACTAATGATGAAAACCCCATCTTTTTACCCTTGATGGCAACAACATGATGCGTGCCTCGCTACCCCTTCTATCACTAGGTGAGGTCACCGCTCGGTATGAACCCAAAACCAAGAACTTCTCCCATTGCAAGAACCATTGTTCTAGTTGGCCAAACAAAACCCACAACTCGAAGAGAATTACAAGGATATGAAATCATGCATAAGAGAGATCAGAAGAAACTCAAATAAGATTCATAGATAATCTGATCATAAATCCACAATTCATCGGATCTCGACAAACACACCGCACAAGAAGATTACATCGGATAGATCTCCATGAAGATCATGGTGAACTTTGTATTGAAGATACAAGAGAGAGAAGAAGCCATCTAGTTACTAGCTATGGACCCGTAGGTCTATGGTGAACTACTCACGCATCATTGGAGAGGTCATGGTGTTCATGAAGAAGCCCTCCGTGTCCGAATCCCCCCTCCGACAGGGCACCAGAACGTGCCCCAGATGAGATCTTGCGGAGACAGAAGCTTGCGGCGGCGGAAAAGTACTTTCGATGATCTCCTTTTTTTTGGGATTTTTAGGGAATATATAGGCGCAACCCCTAGGGCAAAGGGCATCCAGGGGGGCCACAAGCCTGTGGGCTGCGGCCTCCCCCTGGCCGCGGGGTGAGGGCTTGTGGGTCCCCTGGGGCCCCCTGCCTTGGCTCTCAAGTCTCCTCATCTTCTTTTGTTATGGAAAAATTCTTTTCGGGGATTTTATTCCGTTTGGACTCCGTTTCAAAATCTCCTCTGAAAGGGGTCAAAAACATGGAAAAAACAGGAACTGGCACTTGGCACTGGGTTAATAAATTAGTCCCAAAAAATATATATAAGGCATGCAAAACATCAAAAGTCTGACAACATAATAGCATGAAACCATCAAAAATTATAGATACGTTGGAGACGTATCATATATCTCCATGTAAACCCTATATCTCTACTGCCTATATAAAGGGAGGTCTAGGTCCCTCATTCACATCCAATCTTAGATCCAACTCTTGGTAGCAATCCCTTATACCATTGTAATCGTCTGCATGAGGTACTCCCTCATCATGAATAACAAGAATAAGTAGGACATAGGGTATTACTCTTCAAAGGCCCGAACCATGGCCCTTTGTTGTTTGGGGCCTAGACATGGTCGGACCACTTAGAACTGGTACCAGCGAGTTCACTCACGTGCTAGTAATTGTTGATAAATTTACGAAGTGGATAGAGGCTAGACCCATCAAGAAATTGGATTCGACAACAACAATCAAGTTTATGAAAGAAATAGTCTTTAGATTTGGTGTCCCTCATAGTATCATCACTGACAACAGATCGAATTTCAATTCATGAGTTCAGAGATTTGTATTTCACTCAAGCCACTCGGGTCGATTATGCGTGTGTGGCTCACCCACAGTCGAATGGTCAAGCAGAAAGAGCAAATGAAATGATACTTCACGAGTTGAAGCCACACGTCATGCATGACTTGAAACATGTTGCATGAGAATGAGTAATGGAATTGCCATCGGTCTTATTGGGGTCTAAGGACGACTCCTAAGAAGTCCACAAACCACACCCCATTCTTTATGGTATACAACTCAGAGGTCGTAATCCCGGATGATTTACTTCACAACTCCACCCCCACCCACCCCCACCCCCACCCACCGAGTGGAATTATACTTGGAATCCAAAGTTGAAGGGGCATGACAAGATCACCCTGACCTCCTTGAGGAACAAAAAATATCGCTCTCATCAAGTCGCTATCTACCAGCAAGATCTAGTGATATCATGAGAGACAAGTCATGGGGCGTGCCTTTCAAGAAGGCGACTTGGTCCACTGACTGGATCAACATAAGCCCCACAAGTTGGCCCCTCATGGGAAAGACCCTTTGTTATGTCAAAGGTGTTAAATAATGGAGCTTATCGGCTCTACAGTTTCAAGAAAACTGTAGAAGAGCCCCGTGCTTGGAACGCTCACTTACTTCATAGATTCTTTACTTAAGTGTAATCCCGTTTAAATGACCGAGTGGAACAACTCTATTTGAATGATAAAGTTTTTTATTACCTTCCATTTTTCGCTCCAAAAACGGCCACTCAAATGTAGTGGCACACTCGGGGACTACCGTCCATTCGTCCATAGCGATACACTTAGGGGATGTGCCCAAGGGCTCCGCCCGAGGGCTTCGCCACACTCACAGATTGTCGTCCACTTGGACGTAGCAGCACACTCGGAGGTTGTGCCTAGGGGGCTACGCCAGTCTTGGGGATCGTCGTCCATTTCGAGGCACCGGTTTGCTCAGGGGTTGTGCCCAAATGGCTACGCCACACTCGGGGACTATCGTTCACTTGGACGTAGTGGTCCACTCGGGGGCTGCGCTTAGAGACTACGCCATACACGGGGATATGCCTTAAGAATACTTCGCACCCCCATTGGGTGTGATGCACCTCAAATAATTACTTGTGAACTAGATGCAACTAAGTACAAAACTCATCCGACTGAAACATTCAGATTATTTCGACCAGTTTGAAACATCAAAACAAAATAGGGAAGTTGTAAATCAACATAAGTGCATGATCGCTGACCTCGATCAAGTTCAACCGATTACATATTCACTCGGCATTCTGAGCCAAATTTATTTGTACTTCAAAAACGTTAGGCATCGCTGCGCAGGACTGGTGGGATTGATGAATGCATCCATATCAATGGCATCTATGATCCAAGTGGCAGCTCCTATGAATGCCTTCGGGAAGTCTTGAAACTTGAGCTTCTTGGTGTTGGAAACCTTGAGAGACTTCAACTTCACTTTGTCAACATCTTTGAAATGTACTCGGACAAGAGAGAGCTACATCCGCCCCACTACATGTCACAAACTTCTTCCAGGAATCCACTCGTCTTGGCATTGCCTTCAGTCGGATAAGTTGAGACTCCATGTTCTATTCAACATCCTCCCCTAGGAATAGTACCTGTTCAACACTCTGAATGGCCTCCTTCAAGCGGATCATGCACTTCAAAACAGTCTCAACATGTCCATCTAGGCGAAGAAGTAATAATGTGGTACTATCGCATAGCAGCAGCCGTGCAGGGCCAAGCTCTTCTTGATCTTTTCAGTCTCTTCCTCAATGTTGGCGCAAAACCCTGAATGCAAGAGAGGATCAAAATCGAGTCTAGAAAAGGTGATTCAAGACTAACAATAAGCACTCAGATAGAAACTTCATACCTTTGAGCTTATTGTTCACTTCTTCAACCTCTTCCTCAACATATTGCTTGAGTTCTGCCTTCTCTAGGAGAAGTTGTGCTACCTTGTCGCTGAGTTCTTTCTCATCCTTTGCAAAAGCATCCGACTAGTCCTTGAACTTCTTCTCCCACTCGACATATCTATTCTTCAAATCAGCTATTTCCCCTTGCATAGTTTTAGCTGCTACTTTCAGAGTTTCATTCATTCCCATGAGTTCTTCAATGATCTTAAGAGCATATTCAGAGGTTTGGCCTTCGCACTAGCACTCTTCCAAGCTTCGGCGAGCTTGGTGTCTTTGTCTTGAAGGGTATGCTTCAAGGTTTCTATGGAAATACAGGTCTTGAGCCTCATTTGCAGAAGAGTGTTTTCACTACGAACATATGTTAAGGAGAAGTTGCTCGGATCAAAAGGAATGAAAGCTACAAAGGACATTCGATCGACAAAAATTACCTCCCAGAATCCGTTTCTCCTACTGACGATGGACACTTTTATGTTTCTCGGCTTCCAAGTCAACGCGAAGCTTTGTTAACTCCCGCTCCATAGTAGCATAGTGGTTTTCGAGCTCACAATTATTCTATTAAGAAGAAATATGTGAAAGATGATCACTCAATAGAAATACAGAAACAATATTGACCACTCTGTCAGCCGAGTGAGGAACTGTACTCCAAGTACAAGAAAAATCCATAGTTCTAAGACTGCCCTTGACTGAAAATAGTCAATGGTAGTCTCACGCACTATACCTAGTGGGTGCACTCAGTGTGTCCCCACTGGTAGAAAAATACAGACACTCGGTGGGTGTGTTGTGTGTAAACCAACCGGGTTTAACAACAACATCCACTAGTACATGATTTCGAGTGAATTCAAAAACCAAGAAAGCGAGTGCAAATAAGAACTAAAAGACTCAAATCTACTTCAAGTAGTCAGATGTAGTCTTGGGGACTACACCCATTGGGTGAGCTTAACGTGTCCCGCTAGCAGAAAAACATACTTAAAATTGTATTTACTCGGACATTGATCTTAAGGGCTTCACTCGCAACATATGCCTCCTTCACACACCTATTCATCAACTCCATTTGGATAATGGGTTTCTTACTTTCTCCCACTTTGTCCCCTGGGACCCTGGACAGAGTGAACAGGTTAAAAGGTGCCGATGACATAGTCAGATCAGTTAGTGGAGCCAATGCAGTAATCACCAAAGCAGTCAAACCCTCTAATCCAGTGCCAGTCACCGCCGAGTATCTCGGACCCATGGACTTAGTGTCGATAGGTTCCAAAATATATTGATCTAGTGGACTCCAGGGAAGTTATGGCATGATGTTCTCGATAGCAGCCAACTCCTCTTTGTCCTTCACACTCAGTGGATCGATCACTTCACGTTCCTCCATGACCTTATCATCGTCATGCAGGTGGATCACTATTGGTGCTGCTAATAGTTCATGTCAAGGATAAAACATAAGTTATTAAATCGCTTAGTTATAACGGAAAAACTGAAATGGAAAACCTTCCAAGGTTTGCTAGCATATTTCTTTGCTTGCTTAGGCGCCTTCCCTGCTGGTTTTGTAGACTCATCTCATCCGTGCTTTAGATGTCGCCCAATCGGAGTTGGAGCACTCAGTGCTTGATCATTTGGATCGCGAGCACTCGGATCTTTAGATCTACTGGAATGAGCTTCCTTAACAATATACTCATAAGGGGAAGACTCTGCCTCTTCGCCGTCATCACTACCTTGCCCCTCCTCGTCATTTTCTCCATAGTTGTCCTCGGCAACTTGCTGTTCGTTGTCGCTCGCCTTGTCTTCAGGAGCACAATCAACATTCAACAGAATGGAAATGCTCTCTTGAAGGGCATATCATAGTCGGGAAATCAGATTAAAATGCACAAGTTCATCATCAAAATAATCGTAGTGAGTAAAAATGAATTTACCTCTACTCGAAGATTGTGTTGTCTATAAGGAGCTACCTCATACTTTTGATCTGTGTTGAGTTTTCCGCGAAGACGAACGGGTGATGCAGCAAAATATAGTTAAATATTTACCTCAGTAGAGAACCAAGGTTTATCTAACCAATAGGAGTAACAACCAACATTTCTCTTCAGCGACTCCACACAAAGAAGCACACACTTGCACCCAATGCGGGAAAGTGGGTTGTCAATCCCCTTGGAATCGTTGTTTGCAATAAAGTAATATGTGTAGATGATAGTAGATAATTGTGAATTTCAAAATAAAACAAAAGGTAAATAAGAAGAACAAGGTATTGATAGCGTTTGTAAGCTTATAAGCGAATATACCCGGGGGCTATAGTTTTCCCTAATGGCATCTCTCATGTAGTAGGCATACAGTGGGTAGACAAATTACTTTTGAGTAATTGATAGAAAAGCGCATAGTTATATGATATTCACGGCAATGATCATTTGTATATTGGCATCACATCCATAAGCAAATAGACTGACTCATGCCTACACCTATTACTATTACTCCACCCATCGACCGCTATCCAGCATGCATCTAGAGTATTAAGTAAAACATAGTAATGCTTGGAGAACAATGCATGTTGTAGACAAAGAGAACTCACTCAATTGAATTAACCCCATCGTTTTATCCTTGGTGGCAGCAATACAAAGATGTGTTCTTGTCCCCTTCTGTCACTGGGATATAGAACTCCATCAGATTGAACCCACTAGAATGCACCCCTCTCACTAAAGAAAGATCAATCTACTTGGCCCAAGCAAAACAATAGATCGGAGAGATTTATGAAGCTATAATAATCATGCAAATAAAAATTATAATATAATTCACAAAAGACTCAAATCTTTATAATGAATATCTGAACATAAACCCATAATTCATCCGAACCCAAAAAACACATCGCACAAAAGAATTACATCGGATAGATCAAAGCAAAGATGTGATGATCATTGTATTGAAGAACAAGAGATAGACATATAGTCATCTGGTACTAACTAAGGACCCATAGGTCTATGGTCAACTACTCACACATCACCATGGGAGTAACAAGAATGATGTAGACGCCCTATGTAATCATTCCCCCCTCCGGTAGGGCATTGGAACATGGCTCTATATGGGCACATGGCAAAACAAAGACTTGTGGTGGCGGAAAAAGTGTTTCGGGTGACTCCCGTAGGGTTTTGGGATATTTTAGAATTTATAGGCCATAGAGGGACATCAGGGGCCACACGAGGGGGAAACACACATTAGCGCACGCCCACCCGTTGGGCGTGCCATGTTGTATGCTCCTTCCCTCGTGCAACATCTAGTCTCCTCCTGAAGCTTCCATGTCTTCTTTTGTTCCAGAAAAAATGATTAAGAAGTTTCATGGCAATTGGACTCTGTTTGGTACTGTAAACCCGAAAAGCCAAAAACATGCAAAAAAATAGCAACTCTCGTTGGGCACTGGGTTACTATGTTAGTGCTAAAAAATAATATTAATTGCTATATAAACACCCTAAAATTATACATACGTTGGAGACGTATCATCATCCCCAAGCTCAATTCCTACTCGCCCTCGAGTAGGTAAATGATAAAAACAGAATTTTTGATGTGACATGCTACCAACATGTAATCTTATTGCAAGTTTGATCATTGAGAAACAATGAATTAATGAACATCAACATAGTAATATTCATAAACATAAGCAACATAATCATCATGTTTCAAAGTATACTATTACTACTTCTCAAACAACAGCGCGAGAACTTGACACGTTGACGGAGATTGGGCTTGTGTTGCTTTTTCCCTTGAAGAGGAAAGGGTGATGCAGCACAGGAGCAGTAAGTATTTCCCTTAATTTGAGAACCAAGGTATCGATCCAGAAGGAGGGTCTCGTCAAGTCCAAAGTACCTACGCAAACACAAACAAACTTGCACCCAACGCTTCAAAGGGGTTATCAATCCCTTCAAGATTATTTGCAAAAGTGAGATCTGAAGGCGGAAAGTCCAACGTAGTAAAAAGTGTAAGGCTGAAAATATGGTGTGGAGTAGACCCTGGGGGCATAGTGTTCACTAGAGGCTTCTCTCAAAATAGCAAGTATTACGGTGGGTAAACAAATTACTATCGAGCAATTGATAGAACCGCGCAAAGTCATGACGATATCTAAGGCAATGATCTAGCATATAGGCATCACGTCCGAGACAAGTAGACCGATACTTTCTGCATCTACTACTAATACTCCACACATCGACCGTCGTCGAGCATGCATCTAGTGTATTGACTTCATGACGAACAGAGTAACGCTTTATGCAAGATGACATCACGTAGAGGGATAATCTCAAACCAATGATGAAAATGTTGGGGAACGTGGCATGGGAAACAAAAATTTTCCTACGCGCACGAAGACCTATCATGGTGATGTCCATCTACGAGAGGGGATGAGTGATCTACGTACCCTTGTAGATCGTACAGCAGAAGCGTTAGTGAACGCGGTTGATGTAGTGGAACGTCCTCACGTCCCTCGATCCGCCCCGCGAACAATCCCGCGATCAGTCCCACGATCTAGTACCGAACGGACGACACCTCCGCGTTCAGCACACGTACAGCTCGACGATGATGTCGGCCTTCTTGATCCAGCAAGAGAGACGGAGAGGTAGAAGAGTTCTCCGGCAGCGTGACGGCGCTCCGGAGGTTGGTGATGACCTTGTCTCAGCAGGGCTCCGCCCGAGCTCCGCAGAAACGCGATCTAGAGGAAAAACCGTGGAGGTATGTGGTCGGGCTGCTGTGGAAAAGTCGTCTCAAATCAGCCCTAAAACCTCCGTATATATAGGTGGGAGGGAGGGGACCTTGCCTTGGGGCTCAAGGAGCCCCAAGGGGGTCGGCCGAGTCCAAGGGGGGAGGACTCCCCCCAAACCGAGTTGGACTTGGTTTGGTGGGAGGGAGTCCCCCTTCCTTCCCACCTCCTCCTTTTTTTTCTTTTCTCTTGATTTTATCTTCTTGGCGCATAGAGCCCTTTTGGGCTGTCCCACTAGGGGCTGGTGTGCCACCCTCAAGGCCTATGGGCTTCCCCGGGGTGGGTTGCCCCCCCGGTGAACTCCCGGAACCCATTCGTCATTCCCGATACATTCCCGGTAACTTCGAAAACCTTCCGGTAATCAAATGAGGTCATCCTATATATCAATCTTCGTTTGCGGACTATTCCGAAAATCCTCGTGACGTCCGTGATCTCATCCGGGACTCCGAACAACATTCGGTAACCAACCATATAACTCAAATACGCATAAAACAACGTCGAACCTTAAGTGTGCAGACCCTGCGGGTTCGAGAACTATGTAGACATGACCCGAGAGACTCCTCGATCAATATCCAATAGCGGGACCTGGATGCCCATATTGGATCCTACATATTCTACGAAGGTCTTATCGTTTGAACCTCAGTGCCAAGGATTCATATAATCCCGTATGTCATTCCCTTTGTCCTTCGGTATGTTACTTGCCCGAGATTCGATCGTCAATATCCGTATACCTATTTCAATCTCGTTTACCGGCAAGTCTCTTTACTCATTCCGTAATACAAGATCCCGCAACTTACACTAAGTTACATTGCTTGCAAGGCTTGTGTGTGATGTTGTATTACCGAGTGGGCCCTGAGATACCTCTGCGTTCACACGGAGTGACAAATCCCAGTCTTGATCCATACTAACTCAACTAACACCTTCGGAGATACCTGTAGAGCATCTTTATAGTCACCCAGTTACGTTGCGACGTTTGATACACACAAAGCATTCCTCCGGTGTCAGTGACTTATATGATCTCATGGTCATAGGAATAAATACTTGACACGCAGAAAACAGTAGCAACAAAATGACACGATCAACATGCTACGTCTATTAGTTTGGGTCTAGTCCATCACGTGATTCTCCTAATGACGTGATCCAGTTATCAAGCAACAACACCTTGTTCATAATCAGAAGACACTGACTATCTTTGATCAACTGGCTAGCCAACTAGAGGCTTGCTACGGACGGTGTTTTGTCTATGTATCCACACATGTAAATGAGTCTTCATTCAATACAATTATAGCATGGATAATAAACGATTATCTTGATACAGTAATTATAATAATAACTATATTTATTATTGCCTCTAGGGCATAATTCCAACAGTCTCCCACTTGCACTAGAGTCAATAATCTAGCCCTCACATCACCATGTGAATTACATTGTAATAAATCTAACACCCATACAGTTCTGGTGTTGATCATGCTTTGGCCGTGGAAGAGGTTTAGTCAGCGGGTCCGCTACATTCAGATCCGTGTGCACTTTGCATATATTCACGTCCTCTCCCTCGACGTAGTCGCGGATGAGGTTGAAGCGTCATTTGATGTGTCTGGTCTTCTTGTGAAACCATGGCTCCTTTGCTAAGGCAATGGCACCAGTGTTGTCACAGAACAAGGTTATTGGATTCAGTGCGCTTGGCACCACTCCAAGATCCGTCATGAACTGCTTCATCCAGACACCCTCCTTAGCCGCCTCCGAGGCAGCCATGTACTACGCTTCACATGTAGAATCTGCTATGACGCTTTGCTTGGAACTGCACCAGCTTACTGCACCCCCATTAAGAATAAATACGTATCCGGTTTGCGATTTAGAGTCGTCCGGATCTGTGTCAAAGCTTGCATCGACGTAACCTTTTACGGCGAGCTCTTCGTCACCTCCATACACGAGAAACATCTCCTTAGTCCTTTTCAGGTACTTCAGGATATTCTTGACCGCTGTCCAGTGAACCACTCCTGGATTACTCTGGAACCTACCTGCCATACTTATGGCCAGGCTAACATCCGGTCTAGTGCACAGCATCGCATACATGATAGAACCTATGGCTGAAGCATAGGGGACGGAGCGCATATGCTCTCTATCTTCATAAGTTACTGGGCACTGAGTCTTACTCAATCTCGTACCTTGTAGAACTGGCAAGAACCCTTTCTTGGACTGTTCCATTTTGAACCTCTTCAAAACTTTATCAAGGTATGTGCTTTGTGAAAGTCCTATCAGGCGTTTTTATCTATCCCTATAGATCTTAATACCTAGAATGTAAGCAGCTTCTCCTAGGTCCTTCATAGAGAAACTTTTATTCAAGTAATCCTTTATGCTCTCTAAAAACTCTACGTTGTTTCCAATCAGTAATATGTCATCCACATATAATATTAGAAACGCCACAGAGTTCCCACTCACTTTCTTGTAAATACAAGATTCTACAACCACTTGTATAAACCCAAATGCTTTGATCACCTCATCAAAGCGTTTGTTCCAACTCCGAGATGCTTGCACCAGTCCATAAATGGATCGCTGGAGCTTGCACACCTTGTTAGCATTCTTAGGATCGACAAAACCTTCGGGTTGTATCATATACAACTCTTCCTTAAGGAAACCGTTAAGGAACGCCGTTTTGACATCCATCTGCCAGATTTCATAATCGAAAAATGCAGCTATTGCTAACATGATTCTGACGGACTTAAGCATCGCTACGGGTGAGAAAGTCTCATCGTAGTCAACTCCTCGAACTTGTGAAAAACCCTTCGCCACAAGTAGAGCTTTATAAATGGTCACATTGCCGTCGGCGTCCGTCTTCCTCTTAAAGATCCATTTGTTCTGAATAGCCTTGCGGCCCTCAGGTAGTACCTCCAAAGTCCACACTTTGTTCTCATACATGGATCCTATCTCGGATTTCATGGCTTCCAGCCATTTGTTGGAATCTGGGCCCACCATTGCTTCTTCATAATTCGCAGGTTCATTGTTGTCTAACAACATGATTGATAAGACGGGATTACCGTACCACTCTGGAGCAGCACGTGGTCTCGTCGACCTGCGTGGTTCGACAGAAACTTGAACTGGAGTTTCATGATCATCATCATTAACTTCCTCCTAAACCGGCGTCGCAATGACAGAGGTTTCCCCTTGCCCTGCGCCACCATCCAGAGGGATGAGAGGTTCGACAACCTCGTCAAGTTCTATCTTCCTCCCACTCAATTCTCTCGAGAGAAACTCCTTCTCGAGAAAAGCTCCGTTTTTAGCAACAAACACTTTGCCCTCGGATTTGAGATAGAAGGTGTACCCAACTGTCTCTTTTGGGTAACCTATGAAGACGCACTTTTCCGCTTTGGGTTCCAGCTTTTCAGGCTGAAGCTTTTTGACATAAGCATCACATCCCCAAACTTTAAGAAACGACAACTTTGGCCTCTTGCCATACCACAGTTCGTATGGTGTCGTCTCAACGGATTTTGATGGTGCCCTATTTAAAGTGAATGTAGCTGTTTCTAATGCATAGCCCCAAAATGATAACGGAAAATCAGTAAGAGACATCATAGATCGCACCATCTCTAATAGAGTACGATTACGACGTTCGGACACACCATTACGTTGTGGTGTTCCAGGCGGTGTCAACTGTGAAACAATTCCACATTGTCTTAAGTGAGCACCAAACTCGAAACTCAGATATTCACCCCCACGATCAGACCGTAGGAACTTGATCTTCTTGTTACGATGATTTTCCACTTCACTCTGAAATTGCTTGAACTTTTCAAATGTTTCAGACTTGTGCTTCATCAAGTAGACATAACCATATCTACTTAAATCGTCAGTGAAGGTGAGAAAATAATGATATCCGCCGCGTGCCTCCACGCTCATCGGACCACACACATCGGTATGTATGATTTCCAACAAGTCACTTGCACGCTCCATTGTTCCTGAGAACGGAGTCTTAGTCATCTTGCCCATGAGGCATGGTTCGCACGTGTCAAGTGAATCAAAGTCAAGTGACTCCAAAAGTCCATCAGCATGGAGTTTCTTCATGCGCTTTACACCAATATGACCTAAGCGGCAGTGCCACAAAAATATGGCGCTATCATTGTTAACTCTAACTCTTTTGGTCTCAATGTTATGTATATGCGTATCGTTATCAAGATTCAATATGAACAATCCTCTCACATTCGGTGCATGACCATAAAAGATGTTACTCATAGAAATAGAACAACCATTATTCTCTGACTTAAAAGAGTAACCGTCTCGCAATAAACAAGATCCAGATATAATGTTCATGCTCAACGCAGGCACTAAATAACAATGATTTAAGTTCATCACTAATCCTGACGGTAACTGAAGTGACACTGTGCCGACGGCGATTGCATCAACCTTGGAACCATTTCCTACGCGCATCGTCACTTCATCTTTCGCCAGCCTTCGCCTATTCCGCAGTTCCTGTTTCGAGTTGCAAATATGAGCAACAGAACCGTTATCGAATACCCAGGCACTACTACGAGAGCCGGTTAAGTACACATCAATAACATGTATATCAAATATACCTGATTTTTCTTTGCCCGCCTTCTTATCTGCCAGATACTTGGGGCAATTGCGCTTCCAGTGACCCATACCCTTGCAATAGTAACACTCCGTTTCCGGCTTAGGTCCAGCTTTGGGTTTCTTCGTCGGATTGGCAACAGGCTTGCCGCTCTTCTTCGAATTGCCCTTATTGCCTTTGCCGTTTCTCTTGAAACTAGTGGTCTTATTCACCATCAACACTTGATGCTCTTTACGGAGTTCAGACTCTGCGACTTTCAGCATCGCAAACAACTCGCCGGGAGACTTGTTCATCCCTTGCATGTTGTAGTTCAACACAAATCCTATATAGCTTGGTAGCAGTGATTGAAGGATTCTGTCAGTGATAGCTTCTTACGGGAGTTCAATCCCCAGCTCAGCTAGACGGTTTGAGTACCCAGACATTTTGAGCACATGTTCACTGACAGATGAGTTTTCCTCCGTCTTGCAAGCATAGAATTTATCGGAGGTCTCATACCTCTCGATCCGGGCGTTCTTCTGAAAGATAAACTCCAACTCCTGGAACATCTCAAATGCTCCATGAAGCTCAAAGCGACGTTGAAGTCCCGGTTCTAAGCCATACAAGACTGCACATTGAACTATTGAGTAGTCCTCCTTACGTGCTAACCAAGCGTTCTTAACATCCTGATCAGCCGTAGCGGGTGGTTCATCTCCTAACGCAGCATTAAGGACATAATCCTTCTTCCCAGCTTGTAAGATTAGCTTAAGATTACGAGCCCAGTCTACAAAGTTGCTTCCATCATCTTTCAACTTAGCTTTCTCTAGGAACGTATTAAAATTCAGGATGACTGTCGCGTGAGCCATGATCTACAACACAAATATATTCAAAGTGGACTTAGACTATGTTCAAGATAATTAGAGTTTAACTTAATCAAATTATTCGCTAAACTCCCACTCAAAAAGTACATCTCTCTAGTCATTTGAGTGGTTCATGATCCACTTACACTAGCTCAAGTCCGATCATCACGTGAGTTGAGTATAGTTTCAGTGGTAAGCATCCCTATGCTAATCATATCATCTATATGATTCATGATCGACCTTTCGGTCTCATGTGTTCCTAGGCCATGTCTGCACATGCTAGGCTCGTCAAGCTTAACCCGAGTGTTCCGCGTGCGCAACTGTTTTGCACCCGTTGTATGTGAACGTTGAGTCTATCACACCCGATCATCACGTGGTGTCTCGAAACGACGAACTGTAGCAACGGTGCACAGTCGGGGAGAACACAATTTCGTCTTGAAATTTTAGTGAGAGATCACCTCATAATGCTACCGTCGTTATAAGCAAAATAAGGTGCATAAAAGGATTAACATCACATGCAATTCATAAGTGACATGATATGGCCATCATCACGTGCTTCTTGATCTCCATCACCAAAGCACCGGCACGATCTTCTTGTCACCGGCGCCACACCATGATCTCCATCAACGTGTTGTCATCGGGGTTGTCGTGCTACTCATGCTATTACTACTAAAGCTACATCCTAGCAAAATAGTAAACGCATCTGCAAGCACACACGTTAGTATAAAGACAACCCTATGGCTCCTGCCGGTTGCCGTACCATCGACATGCAAGTCGATATTATCTATTACAACATGATCATCTCATACATCCAATATATCACATCACATCATTGGCCATATCACATCACAAGCATACCCTGCAAAAACAAGTTAGACGTCCTCTAATTTTGTTGTTGCATGTTTTACGTGGTGACCATGGGTATCTAGTAGGATCGCATCTTACTTACGCAAACACCACAACGGAGATAGATGAGTTGCTATTTAACCTCATCCAAGGACCTCCTCGGTCAAATCCGATTCAACTAAAGTTGGAGAAACCGACACTTGCCAGTCATCTTTGAGCAACGGAGTTACTCGTAACGATGAAACCAGTCTCTCGTAAGCGTACGAGTAATGTCGGTCCAAGCCGCTTCAATCCAACAATACCGCGGAATCAAGAAAATACTAAGGAGGGCAGAAAAACGCACATCACCGCCCACAAAAACTTTTGTGTTCTACTCGAGAAGACATCTACGCATGAACCTAGCTCATGATGCCACTGTTGGGGAACGTGGCATGGGAAACAAAAATTTTCCTACGCGCACGAAGACCTATCATGGTGATGTCCATCTACGACAGGGGATGAGTGATCTACGTACCCTTGTAGATCGTACAGCAGAAGCTTTAGTGAACGCGGTTGATGTAGTGGAACGTCCTCACGTCCCTCGATCCGCCCCGCGAACAATCCCGCAATCAGTCCCACGATCTAGTACCGAACGGAGGGCACCTCTGCGTTCAGCACACGTACAGCTCGACGATGATGTCGGCCTTCTTGATCCAGCAAGAGAGACGGAGAGGTAGAAGAGTTCTCCGGCAGCGTGACGGCGCTCCGGAGGTTGGTGATGACCTTGTCTCAGCAGGGCTCCGCCCGAGCTCTGCAGAAACGCGATCTAGAGGAAAAACCATGGAGGTATGTTATCGGGCTGCTGTGGAAAAGTCGTCTCAAATCAGCCCTAAAACCTCCGTATATATAGGTGGGAGGGAGGGGACCTTGCCTTGGGGCTCAAGGAGCCCCAAGGGGGTTGGCCGAGTCCAAGGGGGGAGGACTCCCCCCCCCCAAACCGAGTTGGACTTGGTTTGGTGGGAGGGAGTCCCCCTTCCTTCCCACCTCCTCCTTTTTTTTCTCTTGATTTTATCTTCTTGGCGCATAGAGCCCTTTTGGGCTGTCCCACCAGCCCACTAAGGGCTGGTGTGCCACCCTCAAGGCCTATGGGCTTCCCCGGGGTGGGTTGCCCCCCCCGGTGAACTCCCGGAACCCATTCGTCATTCCCGGTACATTCCCGGTAACTCCGAAAACCTTCCGGTAATCAAATGAGGACATCCTATATATCAATCTTCGTTTCTAGACTATCCCGGAAACCCTCGTGATGTCCGTGATCTCATCAAGGACTCCGAACAACATACGGTAACCAACCGTATAACTCAAATACGCATAAAACAACATCGAACCTTAAGTGTGCAGACCCTGCGGGTTCGAGAACTATGTAGACATGACCCGAGAGACTCCTCGGTCAATATCCAATAGCGGGACCTGGATGCCCATATTGGATCCTACATATTCTACGAAGGTCTTATCATTTGAACCTTAGTGCCAAGGATTCATATAATCCCGTATGTCATTCCCTTTGTCCTTCGGTATGTTACTTGCCCGAGATTCGATCGTGAGTAGAAAACCCCATCTTTTTACCCTTGATGGCAACAACACGATACGTGGCTCGCTACCCCTTCTTTCAGTGGGTGAGGTCACCGCACGGTATGAACCCAAAACCAAGCACTTCTCCCATGGCAAGAATCATAGATCTAGTTGGCCAAACAGAACCCACAACTCGAAGAGAATTACAAGGATATGAAATCATGCATAAGAGAGATCAGAAGAAACTCAAATAAGATTCATAGATAATCTGATCAAAAATCCACAATTCATCGGATCTCGGCAAACACACCGCAAAAGAAGATTACATCGGATAGATCTCCATGAAGATCATGGAGAACTTTGTATTGAAGATCCAAGAGAGAGAAGAAGCCATCTAGTTACTAGCTATGGACCCGTAGGTCGATGGTGAACTACTCACGCATCATCGGAGAGGTCATGGTGTTGATGTAGAAGCCTTGCGTGTCCGAATCCCCCCTCCAGCAGGGCACCAGGACGTGCCCCAGATGGGATCTTGCGGAGACAGAAGCTTGCGGCGGCGGAAAAGTGATTACGATGCTCCCTTGATTTTTTTGGGAATATTAGGGAATTTATAGGCGCAAGATCTAGGTCAGGGGACCTCCAGGGGGCCCACAAGTCTGCATGGCGTGGCCCCCCTGGCCACGGGGTGGGGGCTTGTGGGGCCCCTGGGGCTCTTCTGGCTTGGCCCCCAAGCTCTCCGATCTTCTTCCATTCCAGAAAAAAATATTTTCAGGGATTTTCTTCCGTTTGGACTTCATTTCAAAATATCCTTTGAAAGGAAACATGGAAAAAACAGGAACTGGCACTTGGCACTGAGTTAATAAGTTAGTCCCAGAAAATAAATAAAAGGCATGCAAGACATCCAAAGTTTGACAAGATAATAGCATGGAACCATCAAAATTATAGATACGTTGGAGACGTATCAACTATCCTTAAAGAATGTTCACCCCTATTCATTTTATCATATAAGCATAGTATGACTCCGTATTCACCGCATAAATAGGAACGTTAAGCACCATGGTGTCAAGTCAGGCAATTGGATCGTACTTTTTAACGTGCTTCAGATTTTTACTACTCACTCAGTATATGAGCGTGAACCATTGATATAGCATAAAGGCGGAATATAATATGGTGGTAGGTTTCAAAGGGGTGAAAGTGGAGAAGAAAGTCTCACATCAACTAGGAGTATCAATGGGCTATGGAGATACCCATCAATATAGATCAATGCGAGGATTAGGGATTGCCATGCAACGAATGCACTAGAGCTACAAGTGTATGAAAGCTCAACTAAAGCTTAGTAGGTGTGCATCCAACTGGCTTGCTCATGAGGACCTTGGGCATTTGAGGAAGCCTATCATTGGAATATACAAGCCAAGTTCTATAGTGAAACATTCCCACTAGCATATGAAAGTGACAAAACAAGAGATTCTCTATTTGAAGAACGTGGTGCCACTTTGAGTCACAAGTGTGGAAAAAGAGGTAATAACACTGTCCATTCTCTCTTTTCTCTCATTTTTTCATTTTTTCATTTTTTTCTCATTTTCCCTTTTTTCATGCGGTGCCTCATCGCGAATTTTTGGGGAATCATTGTCTCCATCATCCTTTCCTCGGTGAGACAGTGCCCTAATAATGATGATTATCACACTTTTATTTACTTACAACTCAACATGAAATATTGTATTATGACTCTAGATGAATGCCTCTGGTAGTGTACGAGGATGTACATTGATAAAGCGTAACATGTATAAAAATGATGAATGGTGGCTTTGCCATAAATACTATGTCAGCAAGGCAATATGAAAATGGAAGTACAAGTCATTTGATATGACGGTGGAAGTTGCAAGGCAATATATCTCAGAATGGGTATGGAAATGGCATGATAGATCTATATGGTGTTTGTTTTGATAAATGTATAATGAGGTTTATGTGCAATAGAGTGTATCATGTCATGGGGTTTGGATGCACCCGCGAAGGTTGCACCGATCTTCGAGGTGATAATGGGCAATGCACGATACCGAAGAGGCTAGAAAATATGCGGAGGTGAGAGTGTGTATATCCATGGATTCACATTAGTAAAAAAGAACTCACATACTTATTGCAAGATTTTATTAGCTCTCTTGAAACAAAGCACTACTTGCACGCCCCTAGGGAGGAGTTTGACACGAGTTAACCATTGCGCGCCCTGACTTAAATAACACTAGGATTTCAACAAGGAATAAGTATGCTCACACATCATTACCAAGACATAACAATATTTGGATGACCAACAAGTTAGCAAGCTTTAATTGATGATACCTATATGAACCAATGATCTTGCAGTCATGTTTTTTCACATTACCACATTAATATGATTAACCATGATTTCTCTTTTATGTGCTACACGTGGTTTTGGTTATGCACTCATTGAATACCTATTATTTCTGGACTATTATTATAACCCATGCAAATTACCATTGCTATTTATTAACTCTGAAACAAATATAAGTGAAGAACGAGAGTGTAGTTATTTCTTTAAAATCTATATGCCACCGTGCTCTAAAAGGTACAAGTGAAGCACTAGAGCAACTGCTAAGCTCAAAAGATATAAGTGAAGCACATAGAGTATTCTAATAAATCATGGTGATATAGTGTCTCTCTCAAGTAGGTGTATTGAGAGAACAATTATCCTGGGAAACTAAAACAAAATAAAACTAAGATACATGACACTCCAAGCAAAAAATCATATCATGTGATGAATAAAAATATGGCTCCAAGTGACATACCGATGGATTGAACTGAAAGAGGGGATGCCTCCGGGGCATCCCCAAGCTTAGGCGCTTGAGTATTCCTACAATATTACCATGGTGTGCCTTGGGCATTCAGAAGATTAGGCTCTTGCCGCTCCTTATTCCTTTATCCATCATGATAACACCCAAAACTTTAAAACTTCAACACACAAAACTCAAGAGAAACTTCGTGAGATCCATTAGTATAATAAACATATCAAATAATTTAGGTACTATTATAAATTGATTTATATTTTGTTATTGCATAAGGTACTGTATTCTAACTTATCCATGACTTATACCCCCCGATATAATCCATAGAATCATCAAAACAAGCCAACTATGCAAGCAAAAAAACAGAATCTGTCTAAAACAGAACAATTTGTAATGATATAATTAAGTACCATAGTTCTGTAACTTCAAAAATTCTGGAAAATTAGGAAGCCATGAGGAATTTTTATAAAAATACTATGTAAAGTATTCAGATTAAAAAGGCGTTCGAGTAAAATCATAGAAAATTTGCACAATACATCAAAGTTTATGTTTTTGCACCGTATCAATTCTACTTATCGTTCAAATCATCCCAAAGGCTTTACTTGGCACATACACTAATTTAAACATAAAAACGCAATAATTATAGAGTAATAATCATGTTATCGAAAAAATAGAAAATAAAAATAAAAATTAAAGATAACTATTGGGTTTCCTCCCAACCAGCGCTATTGTTTTACGCCCCTAGATAGGCATAATGCATACGAGCAAGTGTTTTCATCTTTGGCACTCCACCCATAAATAGCCATCATGATAGATTCATACGGTGGTTTTATTCTTTTTCTAGGGAAGTGTTCCATTCCCTTCTTTAATGGGAATTGGAACCATATGTTTCCCTCTTTCATATCAATTAATGCACCTATAGTCCATAGAAAAGATGTCCCAAGTATTATTGGACAAGATGGGTTGCATTCAATATCAAGAACTACAAAAACTATAGGCACATAATTTATATTAGCAATTATCAGAACACCATTTATTCTTCACAAAGGTTTCTTGATAGCAGAGTTGACAAGACATAAGTTAAGGGAACACTCAAGAATATTAGTGAGACCAAGTACATCACATAAAGATATAAGTATAGTTGAAACTGAAAGTGCTAGTTATCGACTAGAGGGGGGCGAATAGGCGATTTTAAGAAATGCTTTGAAATAGTAAATGTATTCAAAGTTAAGCGGAAGCGATACATGATTAGGTAAGGATAAGTATCAAGGATCTATGTGAAGCATGCAATGCTACGAAGACACCCAAACATGCAAGGCATACTTATCGTGCACACTAAGATATATCATAGATAAACTTAGGTAGTATAAATATAAACAATAGTTGGGAATGTCTTTGGAGAATTTCGTCGGATGAGATCTCAAGCAATGGCTTCACAATACAGTAAGTAAAGAGAGTGAACGATAGAACGGGCAGCTTGATGAAGACACATGATTTCTTTGACCAGTTCCAGTTGTTGTGACAACTTACGTCTAGTTGGGGAGGCTTAGACCTCGTCTTCACCTTGATCCCCTTGAGCCGAAGTCTCTTAGACAATGCCCAATTACTCAGGTAAGTCATCACGGGATACTTATGAAACTAGTACAAACTTGGTCACCCGTTAATCCACAATGACTCTTGGATTGATCTAGACCATGGTCGCCTGACAATCAACAATGACTCTTGGATGCACTAGACAACGACATCTAACCGTCTGGAAGATCATAGTCTTCAAGTGTAACAAGCCTTTAGTTCTCTCTTAACAGAATGACATTGGTAATTCCCAAACACTCTGGCTCTAGGTGTTTGGGCTTATCCTTGCAAGATATTTCTCTCTCAATGTCTTCGAGGTGGGTTGCTCCAAAACGACAACATACGTATCAACTCTGAGTAGTCACCCACATATGGTGAAGGGGGTGGGCTATTTATAGCCCGCGGGCAACCCAAACTGATATGACTGAAATGATCCTGGGTCAATGGCCAACCGACACGTGTTCCAACGGTCGTAATTCAAACGCACGCGACAACATTACTTGGGGTACAAGCAATACTGACTCAATCAACTCTGGAAGAGATTTTCTCTCATTATCTTCGCTCGAAGACGTAGGTATTTGTGGGTTGATCAGTATGTCAGCATCTTACTTCGATCACATCGAGCCCACTTAATAGTACGATGATTCCTATGACTCGGGAAAGAAGAAACAAAACAAAAAAAGACTGTCTTCAAGCGATTATCTTCGTGCACCACCAATGGCTTCAACCATCATCAATGTCTTCGAACATTTTGGGGGTCATCTTCGATGATTAAACCAAATCTCTAGGGATTTCTATCTGTGTTATCCTGTGAACTTTCACAAACACATTAGTCCCTCAACCAAGTTTGTCTTCAATACTCCAGAACCAACAAAGGGTGGCACTAGATGCACTTAAAATCTCCCCCTTTTTGGTCATTGATGACAAACTGGTTGAAGTTTTCAACGGGAATAAAAATTATGAAGACAAGTATTCGGAGAATATGACTACAAGATATAGAGGGCTCCCCTTGAAGATGTGCTTATGAAGATTTTGCTTTGAATGCAAAAGTACATGGCAGGTTGTAGTTGGTGGAGATCTCTCCCCTATATCTTGGAATCCAATCACTATGTATTTGAAGATAATCATGAAGACAATGAAATGCATAATGAAAAATGGGCGTCTGTTAAATGACTTCGAGCGCAAATGATATGAAGTGAAATAGCACCAAAGATACGATAAGTAAGGAATTAGGAGACGTCCATCATGACTTAAGTTTTACAACCCAAAACAAAAAAGTGTTCAGAATGGGAGTTGTAAACTTAACAAACTAGCAACACCAATCCCATATAGAACCGTTCGAATGCTATCAACCAATGCTTCTCCCCCTTTGTTATCGAATGGCCAAAAAGTACGAAGACATTGGGCACTACTCGTCTGCACGACGCGAAGATGATGGTGCACCTAGGTCGATGGTTGGCGCAAGCCGAGTTGGTGCATGAGGGGATGTGACATCGTCAACTTCATCACGGGCAAGATTTGCATGAACTTATTCTGCCGATGAAGAGAAGTCACTATTTTTGAGGGATGGTGTCATGCGGCATTTTTCGCACAAGGAAGAGGGGCACCAAACGTGAATCTTTCTACAAATCCATCTTCTCAAAAATGACACAGTGGAGCCAGGAGAGACAATGTCTTCCAAGAATGGTTGAAGTTTTCATGTGCAACAAAAGAGTTCTTGGTGGAGAGGTTGCGTATGTGATTGATGTCAGTTACCAATGCATGCATTTGTCTTCGAGTCCATTCATGATGATGATCTTGCTTTTGAATCAGAGATACAAGAAGTTCTCGATCATTCATTGCACACTCTCTTCTGGGTTCTGGCAGTACAAGTGCATTGGCATCAGTGTCAGACACACTTGGGTGAGGGCGTCTAAAGGAGCCAATGAGCCTTGCTCTGGCTGGATCAGATGGAATGCCAAGCCCTTCAACATCAGTGTGCTACTGGTACCTTCAACAAGAGGATTCTTTCTCTTGGATGGATAGATGTCTTTGTGAACAACTTCAACATCAAGAAGATATATCCCATGATTCCGAGGAGAATGTACAAATATTGTATTTGTGTTGTGCTTAATGAAGCGCATGATCCATGGTGCAAAGATCTTGAGTTCAAACAAGTTGATGCTATTGGCGGCAAGGTTTCTTAGGAATAGATCTTGAAGATTAAACCTGATGCCATAGACAATGTTATAGACCATTGTCTTCAACGCACCTTGGAACTTGTGTGAATATGAATGCCCTTTGATCTACCATATAGTATGATGCAGAATATGATAGATAGTTTTGGGCAGGTAATGTAGATCATTGATGAAGAAGCTTGTAGGAAGATCAACATCTGGGGCCAAGGGCTTCATCAAGGTGAGAATAACAATCATAACTGGCTATGGTGTCTGAAATATGCTCCGAGCGGCTTCAGTATAAGGTGCAGATTTTGGATCCAAGTCTTCACGAGGTGCGACAAGTGGTGTTGTGGCGAAGAAGCCATGGCATGAGCTTGTACATGTTCATCTCGAATCACCAAGTCCATCTTCCAGGTGTTTAGGTCTCTTCCAAAGCCAGAGCTGTGGAGGGTTGCATAAAATTGAAGAATCATTTCTTCGTTCCAATCTTCAAGGTTAGTGATGAATGGCAACAATCGAACATCTCGAAGACAATCGAGGGCTTGAGCAAAGCATGGAATGCCACCCGTTGCTTCATTGGTGAGATGCTTATGAGGACAGGTCTAGCTCTGTCCATAGAGAACCACTAAATTGTAGTCGCATTGAGGCGTTCTCTAGAACCTGTAACAATGGATCTTTGGCTTCGTGTATGTATTTCTGTCTGAATCACAGAAAGTGTTGTTCAATCTGAAACGCTGAACATTGAAGAGAATGGGACGACCTGGTCCTTATTGGTGAATACTTGGAAGCCTAGGCATAGACTTCATAACGCGTTGGTGCTGAAAGATATTGAATTCATATTACGGGCCCATTCTTGTAGAAGCTTTAAGCTGTGCCATCTGGTAGTGTAGGTGAACTAAGGACTAGGGTCGCTAGTGCCCCAGACTTGTGCACGGCGCAAAGAGCCACTGATGGCAAGGTGTGGCGGGATCGAGACAAGATGCACCCCCAAGTTTACCAAGGCCCCGACAAGCCTCCCTTGTCGGGAAGATATCCAAGGCCACGCCCGCTTAGTGGGCGTGATGGACTCACCAGGCACGAGGCCTCGGCAAACCTCCTTTGCCGAGAAGACAACCGAAGCCCCCGACAAGCTTCCTTGCCGGGACGGAGATCCAAGGCCCCAACAAGCTTCCTTGTCGGGATGACGAGGCTAGGCACTGGAGGGCGACCACCCTTGCCACAGTGCCACCGCCCCCCGAGTTCCAGCACATTCTGCATGCGCCAGTGGGGCGTCCAGGTGTCGAAACACCTGGACACATGTCTTCACCAGCACTTAGCTGACAAGGACAAGACGTGCATTTAATGCACCTCACAGTGGTAGATGGATAAGCACCGCTCTAGGTTCACTGTAACTTTTTGTGAACCTACCACCGAGCATTGTAGGTGACCCCTTTGCCTATAAAAGGGGGCCCTTATCTCACTCACAAGGGGTTAGACTTTTTGGAGATTGGACAAGAAGACGGTTATCATCATTGTAACGAAGAACAAAAATGCTTAATACGATCAGACGAGCAGGACGTAGGGTTTTACGCGTTAGTGGCCCGAACCTGGGTAAAAAGGCTTGTCGAGTGTTGATTGTTAGATCTGCTCTTGACGATGTCTTTCCCCGCCCTACGATCACAAGGGTATCACGTTGATCCCCATAGGTGTCGACCTAGCATCGCCAACATCTTTGGCGCGCCAAGTAGGGGGGGAAAGGTTGCGTTAACTTGACCTAGCCATTAGTGCACCACCTCTTCTTCATCGCCATGGCCCCCAAGAGGAGGGGCACTCCGGTGACCAACGCTCACATACCCAGCCCTCCGGCCCCGGTGGGGGTAGGAGAAGGTACGGGCACAGGGCAAGAAGGTGGAGGCCCCGAGCTTCTGCAGCATTCTGGAGAGAAAACCCACGCGAATGGGATCGCTCGCGGCCACGGCGATCATCCTCACCCTGGTGCATCGAAGGACACAGCCGTGCGACCAACCGACAGCGTGGCCACGTCCAAAGGCGTGCCGACGCCTTTCAAGGCGCACACACGAGCTCATACGTCACGGCCTTCTCTGGCCATGCAGAACGGATCGCCCCAGGAGGGCGGCGATCCGCCCCCACCTAAGGGGACCCATGGACCCCGTTCTTGAGGTACGCCGAGCAGGCCTACCCGATTTGGCATGGCGGGGGCTGGCGAGCCACCGCGTGACCAGCAGGGACCTCCTTCTAACATGGTTAGAAGTGACAGCCCCCCGAGGCCTTCGCACATCTTGCCGCCGCCCACACCGGCGGAAGCACTGAAGCGGGCCCAGCTGCTCCTAGATTTCCCTCCATCGGCGGACAAGCAAAGGGAGTGGAGGGCCACCATCTAGAGTCTCCTCACAGTCGCCAATGGATACCAGCCGCGGTAGGCGGGGACGTCGAAATGACCCTCCAGCAAGCACGCTCGGGACCGTGGTGAGATGACAGGGGCTCCCACGACCACCGTGCACTCTCCTCCACGGCGGCGGGAATGGGTCATCGTCTCTGACGACTCAACCGGGTATTCCGAGCCCTGCCACTGCCGCGATCAGTGGGACATTCTCCACGAGCGACGTGGGGAAGGCGCCCGCACCCTCATCGAGCGACGACGCGAGATGCACCGTCAATCAGATATGCATGCTGGGACCGCCGTTGGCACGCCGGCTTTGGGGTACCCTAGCGACCTACCCTACGAGGTGGGCTGTCCAGCGTTTACCTGCGAATTACGATGCTTCCAGTGGCCCAACTCCCGTACTTTCAAGGCGGAGATCCCGAAAAGGTATGATGGCAGGACCCACCCGTCGAAGTTCCTCAGCATCTACACCATCGCGGTGCAAGATATCGGGGGACGAGACAAGAAGATACTGGCCAACTACTTCCCGTTAGTACTCAAGCCCAACGCCAGGTCGTGGTTGATGCACCTCCCCAAGAACTCCATTTCCTTTTGGAAGGAATTATGCCAGGACTTTGTTGGCGCCTTTACTGGCGGCCACCAAGCTCCTGGTCAGGAAAGCGACTTGCACATGATCCCCCAGAAGGAGGGTGAACCCCTGCACAAGTACATCCAGAGGTTCAGCCGCATCCAGAACAACATCCCGGATGTCCACCCAGCTGCCGTCATCAGCGCATTCCACCAGAACGTGCGCAATCAAAAGATGCGCGAGGAGCTGGCGACGAACAAAGTCCGCGATGTAGCCGAGCTTTACGCTTTGGCAGATAGATACGCGCGTGGAAGATGGAAGGAGGCTTCCCGGCAAGAACGCCGGTGTAGACGCTGACTCCAAAGACGAAGATGCTGACACCCCCACCAAGAGGGGGATGCGGCGTAACAAGAAGTGGAACGGCAAAACCGTGTTTGCCGTCGAGGCTACCGGCGATGCAGACTCCGCCAAGAAGGCAAAAGCCGAGACCTCCGGCAAGGACGCTACCGGGTGTGGCTCCTGCAAGGCCTTGGCGGCCGCCGACAAACCGGACGGCTTTGGCCCCCAGTACTGCAAGAACCATCGCACCAAGGGCCACGACCTCCAACACTGTCGGCATGTTGAACAGCTTGCCGAGAAGCAGAGAGCCGAATACCAAAGGCGCAACAAGGAGAAGGCCCAGCAAGGTGGCGAGGGGTAAGGCGGGAAGAAGGGCGCCCGAGGGGGCCGCCCCGGCAGGTTCAAGGGCAAGAAAGCAAGGCCCGCACAACCACGGGAGAAGGTGGATGAAGAAGATGATGAAGACTGCCCTGACGATGACTCCAGCGACCATAAATTCCATAGGGAAAACGAACATGATGTGCCTTGAAGGAGGCGCCTCGCTGCACTCTTCCCACCACCAACTCAAGAAGTGGGCGCGTGAAGTGATTGCGGCACAACCCTCCATCGGCGCCCGCAAGCCCCTGAGATGGTCGCAGACACCAATCATTTTCGACTCTGAGGACCACCCAGACCGCGTTACCACGGTCGGGTGCTTGACGTTGTTGGTATCACTGACAATCCGCAACCTCGGAGTGACAAAAATGTTGGTAGACGGAGGGGTTGGCCTGAATCTCATTTCCCCCGATGTAATCCAAAAGCTGCTGATCCCCGAAGAAGACCTTGAGGACACAGGCGCGTTCCAAGGGATCAACCCCGAGAAGATTCAACCCAAGGGGAAGATTACATCGCCGATAACTTTCGGCAGCGATCAGAATTACCGGACGGAGAAGGTCGTTTTAGACGTCGCTGATAACCCGTTCGCGTACAATGGGATCCCAGGGCGCCCAGCATTGGCCAAATTCATGGCGGCTTCGCACTACGCCTACGGTACCCTGAAGATGCCTAGCCCGGTCGGCGCCATCGTCGTTCGCGCCGACAAGAAAGACGCGCTTCGATGCATGGACCGCCTCTACTGGGAGGCCGTGGCGGCGCCCGTCACTAGGGCCCCTTCCGTGTCGACCCCGCCAAGGACCCCAGGAGAAAAGAAGGACGACAAGGGAGCCTCCCGCGTCGAACCCGACAAGCGCCTCATTAGAGTGCCGCGCTGCCGGCAAGGACGTACCTGAAAGCTCCACCACGCAAAGCAAAAGGTCCAGGGCCGCTCCGCTTGAGACCAAGAAGGTGCCATCTAAGGAAGATGGCTCGGGCAGAACTTTCACCATCAGTTCCACCCTCGACAACAAATAGGAAAGCGTGCTCATCTCCTTCCTGCGGGAAAATCTTGATGTGTTTGCGTGGCAACCGTCAGATATTCCTCGCGTTCTCAGGGAGGTGATTGAGAACGGCCTTTCCGTCTGTCCACACGCGCTGCCGGTCAAACAGAAGGTGAGGAAACAAGCCCTGGAGCGACAAGAGTTCATTGCCAAAGAAATCAAGAAGCTAGAAGTAGCCGTCCTGGTCAGGGGGGTCATCCATCCCACATGGTTGGCCAATCCAGTCGTTGTGCGCAAGGCGAGCAGGAAATGGCGGCTTTGTATTGACTTCACCGACGTCAATAAGGCCAGTCCCAAAGATCCTCTTCCCTTTCCGCGCATCGACTAGATTGTCGACTCCACTGCCTGTTGTGACCTGCTGTCCTTCCTCGACGCCTACTCCGGTTATCAGCAGATCTACATGGCCGAGGAAGATGAAGAAAAGACCGCGTTCATCACCTCGTGTGGCACGTACTGCCTTGTGCGGATGCCTTTTGGGTTGAAGAACGCCGGTTCAACTTTCGCAAGGGTGATCCAAATCGGTTTTGAACCTCAACTCCATAGAAATCTGGAAGCCTACATGGATGACATAGTGGTCAAAACTAAGGACAGATCCACCCCTGTGCCAGAACTAGAAGAAAAATTTGCCAATCTGTGCAAAATCAACCTCAAGCTCAACCCCGAGAAATGCGTCTTCGGCGTCCCGTCTGGCAAGCTTCTCGGGTTCTTCATGTCCCAACGTGGGATCGAAGCCAATCCTGACAAGATCAAGGACATCGAACAGATTGAGGCACCGAAGCGCGTCAAGGATGTGCGACGCCTAGCCGGATGTGTAGCTAGCCTGAGCCGATTCATCTACAAGTCTGCCGAACGCACCCTACCCTTCTTCAAAATCCTGAAGAAGGCGGGACCGATGAAGTGGACTCCTGAGGCGGAAGTGGCGCTACAAGACTTAAACAAGTACCTCTCCTCCGTGCCCGTGCTGGTGGCCCCTAGACCCCAAGAGCCATTGCTCTTGTATCTAGCGGCAACCAACCAGGTGGTTAGTGCTGCCTTGGTGGCGTAGAGGGAGGAAGACGATGAAGCCCCGGTAAAGGCGACGCCACTCAATGAGGATGCGCATGGTGGTGAGCGAGAGCCCCTGCGGCGGTAGAGGGCGACCAGGAGAAGTCCTCGCCTACCAGAGGGCCTGTGCAAAAGAAGAAGTTGGTGCAACGCCCAGTCTATTTCGTGAGCTCCCTCCTGCAAGGGGCCAGAACGAGATAATCCGGGGTGCAGAAATTGCTTTTTAGCTGCCTCATGGCCTTGAGGAAGCTGCGCCACTAGTCCCAAGCACATGAGATTACCGTCGTCACTCGCTTCCCGCTGCAGATGGTTCTGCGAAACCCCGATGCAACCGGCAGGATAGTAGAGTGGGATTTGGAATTGTCCAGCTTCGGCCTCATGTTCGAGAGAACTTCAACCATACAAAGCAGGGCCTTGGTGGAGTTTATTGCAGAATGGACCCCAACATCAGACAAAGAAATACCAGAATCAACCCTCTCGGGGAGGGAATAAACCCAAGAGTGGGTCACGTACTTTGATGGAGTGTTCTCCCTCCAGGGCGTCGGGGCTGGCATGCTGCTGGTCGCGCCTATCGGGGAGCATCTCAAATACGTGATCCAAATGTATTTTCCCCAAGAGAAGTCAACCAACAACACCACAGAATATGAAGGGCTGCTTGCCAGACTCAGGATCGTGGCAGATCTTGGAATCTGAAAGCTCATCATCAGAGATGACTCCCAACTAGTCATCCGACAAGTCAACAAAGATTATCAAAGCCCGTTGATGGAAGCCTATGTGGAGGAAGTGAGAAAGTTGGTGGAACGCTTTGACGGTCTATAGATGGAGCACATACCCCGTGCCGAAAACACCATCGCAGATGACCTGTCGAAGCATGCAACACTTAAACTTCATGTGGAACCAGGGACTTTCGTGCTACGACTCACTCAACCCTCCGTGGCACCATCGACCAAGAAGGACAAAAGAAGGAAGCTTAACTCCGGCAAGTACCTCCCGGCAGACCTACCAAGGAGCCCCGACAAAGACCTTCTTGCGGAAGAAGTTGCCGGACCAAAAGCAGAGCCTGCCGGGGGGGTCCCACCCCGGCAGAAGACATGCCATTGCTCCTCGCCATCGAGCCACGCGCTCCGGCATGGGCGCAACACATAGTCCGATACCTCCTAACTAGGGAATTGCCTGCAGAACCCGAAGAAGCAGAAAAAGTAGCCCGCTAGTCAAGCATGTACCAATTCATGGATGATGCCCTCTACAAGAGACGACTGAACGGCGTGAAGCTAAAATCTATCCCCCGGGAGGAAGGACTGGAGCTGTTCGCCGAAATAAATGGAGGAATATGTGGATCCCACATAGGGTCAAGGGCCCTTGTCGGCAAGGTGTTCCGGCAAGTTTTCTTTTGGCCCACTACACTCCAGGATGCGACTGCACTAGTAACCAAGTGTGAAGCGTGCCAGTTCAACACAAGCTCTCCAAACAATACCTCTCTCGTGGCCATTCTTGGTCTGGGGGCTCGATATACTCGGGACCTTCCCCCGCGCTGCCGAGGGCTTTGAGTACTTGTATGTCGCAATTGACAAGTTCCCAAAGTGGCCAGAAGTGGAGCCAGCGAGAAGGGTAACAGTGCAATCAGCCGTCAAGTTCTTCAAGGGAATAGTTTGTCGCTTCGGCGTCCCGAACATGGTCATCACCGACAATGGCACCCAATTCACAAGCCACATCTTCTTGCAGTATGCCCAGGACCTCGACAGCAAAATATGCTTCGCCTCTGTCGCTCACCCAAAGACCAACGGTCAAGCCGAAAGAGCAAATGCCGAGGTACTGCGCGGGCTCAAGACAAGAACTTTCGACAAGCTACGCAAGCATGGAAAGCACTGGATTGATGAACTGCCGACGGTTCTTTGGTCGATCAGAACAACGCCAAATCGAGCCACCGGCGAGACACCCTTCTCCCTAGTCTACGGTGTAGAAGAAGTTCTTCCCACGGAACTCACCTCGGGTGCTCGCTTTTGATGAGGTGGAGCAAGAGCAATTGTGTCCAGACGACGTAGTGCTCCTCGAGGAGACTCGGATTCAGGCAGCTGTGCGAGCCTCTCGCTACCAGCAAGCCTTGCGCTGCTATCATAGCGGCAAGGTACAAGCCAGAAGTTTCGAGGAAGGCGACCTTGTTCTTAGGCACGTTCAGTCGGTGAACAATACCAACAAGTTGACGCCAAAGTGGGAAGGCCCATATCGGGTAGTGCGAGTCACCAGGCCCAGCGCTGTCCGCTTGGAGACCAAAGATGGCTTACCAGTGAGAAACTCCTGGAACAAAGAGCATCTTCAAAAGTTCTACCCGTAGGGAGAGGTTGTCGGGTTATCCAGCGACCACATTTTGTACAAGTCTTGTCGAAGTTGATGTAATCCTTTGTACAAAGCCAGGTGAAGACCCTGAGGCAGTCAAATAAAGCATAGCATTCCGCATCATCATATAGATCCTCATGATAGGAAACATGCATGCATCTATGACTTTGTGAAACGCATAAGCTAACAAGGGGACCATGGCCCCGGCATATATTTTCCCTCTATTCTTTCCTTTGAAAGACATTTATAACCCCTGCACACAAGTTTGACGGGGGGAAGTGTTGGGTAACGTAGCATAAATTCAAAAAAATTCCTACGCATATTCAGATCTTCCTATGGAGAGACCAGCAACGAGAGAGGGGTGAGTGAATCTTCATACCTTTCAAGATCCCTAAGCGGAAGCGTTGCTAGAACGCGGTTGATGGAGTCGTACTCGCGGCGATTCAGATCGCGGTGTGATTCCGGTCTCGTGCCGAACCACGGCACCTCCGCGTTCAACACACGTCCAGCCCGGTGACGTGTTCCGCACCTTGATCAAGCAAGGAGGAGGGAGAGGTTGGGGAAGATCTCCGGCAGCACGACGGCGTGGTGTCGATGGAGAGACGAGGTCTCCCGGCAGGGCTTCGCCAAGCACCGGCACAGAGGAGAAGAAAGAAGAGCAGGGCTGCGCCGAGGGAGAGGCAAAACTGTGTCTCCAAAAGCCCAAAAGTGCCCACTATATATAGGAGGAGGGGAGGGGGGTGCCACCCCAAGGGTTCCCACCCTAGGTGGTGCGGCAGCCCCCCCAGATGGGAGGTGCGGCGGCCAGGGCAAGGGGGAGGGGTGGCACACCCCTAGGTGGGCCTTAGGCCCACCAGCACCTAGGGTTCCCCCCCTCTCCACCTCCTGCGTCTTGGGCTGAGTGTGGGGGGTGCACCAGCCCACCTAGGGGCTGGTTCCCTCCCACACTTGGCCCATCTAGCCTCCCGGGGTCGTTGCCCCCTTCTGGTGGACCCCCGGGGCCACCTCCGGTGGTCCCGGTGGTCCCGGTACGTTATCGGCGACACTCGAAACACTTGCGGTGTCCGAAACCATCCGTCCTATATATCAATCATTACCTCCGGACCATTCCGGAGCTCCTCGTGACGTCCGAGATCTCATCCGGGACTCCGAACAAGTTTCGAAAACCTCGTATAACAATTCCCTATAACCCTAGTGTCCTCGAACCTTAAGTGTGTAGACCCTACGGGTTCGGGAGACAGGCAGACATGACCGAGACACCTCTCCGGCCAATAACCATCAGCGGGGTGTGGATACCCATGGTGGCTCCCACTTGCTCCACGATGATCTCATCGGATGAACCACGATGTCAAGGATTCCATCAATCCCGTATACAATTCCCTTTGTCTGTCGGTATAGAACTTGCCCGAGATTCGATCGTCGGTATACCTATACCTTGTCCAATCTCGTTACCGGTAAGTCTCTTTACTCGTTCCGTAGCACGACATCGTGTGACCTAATTCTTTAGTCACATTGAGCTCAGGATGATGTTCTACCGAGTGGGCCCAGAGATACCTCTCCGTCACACTGAGTGACAAATCCCGATCTCGATTCGTACCAACCCAACAGACACTTTCCGAGGTACCCGTAGTGCACCTTTATAATCACCCAGTTACGTTGTGACGTTTGATACACCCAAAGCACTCCTACGGTATCCGGGAGTTGCACAATCTCACGGTCGAAGGAAAAGACACTTGACATTAGAAAAGCTTTAGCATACGAACAATACGATCTAGTGCTACACTTAGGATTGGATCTTGTCCATCACATCATTCTCCCAATGATGTGATCCCGTTATCAATGACATCTAATGCCCATGACCAGGAAACCATGATCATCTATTGACTAACGAGCTAGCCAACTAGAGGCTTTCTAGGGACACATTGTGATATATTTATTCACACATGTATTACTGTTTCATGTAAATACAATTATAGCATGAACAATAGAGGATTATTATGAACAAGGAAATATGATAATAACCATTTTATTATTGCCTCTAGGGCATATTTCCAATAGTCTCCCACTTGCACTAGAGTCAATAATCTAGTTACACTGTGATGTATCGAATACCCATAGCATTATGGTGTTGATCATGTTTTGCTCGTGGAAGAGGTTTAGTCAACGGGTCTGCGACATTCAGATCCGTGTGTACTTTACAAATCTCTATTACTCCACTCTGGACATGGTCCTGGATGGAGTTGTAGCGGCGTTTGATGTGCTTCGTCTTCTGGTGAAACCTGGGCTCCTTGGCTATGGTAATGGCCCCAGTGTTATCACAGAAGAGTGTCATTTGACCCGACGCGCTTGGAACCACTCCAAGGTCGGTGATGAGCTCCTTCATCCAAATTCCTTCATGAGCCGCTTCTGAAGCAGCTATGTACTCCGCTTCACATGTAGATGATGCCACGACTTCTTGCTTGCTGCTGCACCAACTCACTGCCCCACCATTCAAAACATATACGTATCCAGTCTATGACTTAGAGTCATCCGGATCTGTGTCGAAGCTAGCGTCGAGGTAACCCTTTACGACGAGCTCTTCGTCACCGCCATAAACGAGAAACATTTCCTTAGTCCTTTTCAGGTACTTAAGGATATTCTTGACCGTTGTCCAGTGTTCCATACCGAGATCACTTTGGTACCTCCCTACCAAACTTATGGCAAGGTTTATATCAGGTCTGGTACACAACATGGCATACATAAGAGAGCCTACGGCTGAAGCGTAGGGGACAGAACTCATCTTCTCTCTAACTGTTGATGTGGTCGGCGACTGAGTCTTACTCAATCTCATACCTTGCAAAACTGGCAAGAACCCTTTCTTTAAGTTTCCCATATTGAAATTCTTCAATATCTTGTCAAGGTATGTACTTTGCGAAAGACCTATGAGATGTCTTGATCTATCTCTATAGATCTTGATGCCTAATATCTATGCAGCTTCTCCAATGTCCTTCATTGAAAAACTCTTGTTCAAATAGGCCTCTATGCTCTCCAACATCTCTATATCATTCCCCATCAATAATATGTCATCCACATACAGTATGAGGAAAGCTACAGAGCTCCCACTCACTTTCTTGTACAGACAGGCTTCTCCGTAAACCTGTATGAACCCAAACGCTTTAATCACATCATTAAAGCGAATGTTCCAACTCCGAGATGCTTGCACCAGCCCATAGATGGAGCGCTGGAGCTTGCACACTTTGTTAGCACCCTTAGGGTCGACAAAACCTTCTGGTTGCATCATATACAACTCTTCCTTAAGGTTCCCGTTAAGGAACGCTGTTTTGACGTCCATTTGCCAAATTTCATAATCATAAAAGGTGGCAATTGCTAACATGATTCGGACTGATTTCAGCTTCGCTGCGGGAGAGAAAGTCTCTTTGTAGTCAATTCCTTGAATTTGTCGAAAACCCTTTGCGACAAGTCGAGCTTTATAAACGGTCACATTACCGTTTGCATCAGTCTTCTTCTTGAAGATCCATTTATTTTCTATGGCTCGCCGGTCATCGGGCAAGTCCACCAAAGTCCATACTTTGTTCTCATACATGGATCCTATCTCGGATTTCATAGCTTCAAGCCATTTGTTGGAATCCGGGCCCGCCATCGCTTCTTCATAGTTCTAAGGTTCACCCTTGTCTAACAACATGATTTCCATTACAGGGTTGCCGTACCACTCTGGTGCAGAGCGTACCCTTGTGGACCTTCGCGGCTCAGTAGTAACTTGATCCGGAGCTTCATGATCATTATCATTAACTTCCTCTTCAGTTGGTGTAGGCGCCACAGGAACAACTTCCCGCGTTGCGCTACTATCCTGTTCGAGAAGGGGTGTAATTACCTCATCAAGTTCTACCTTCCTCCCACTTGCTTCTTCTGAGAGAAACTCTTTCTCTAGAAAGGATCCATTCTTGGCAACAAAGGTTTTACCTTCGGATCTAAGATAGAAGGTATACCCAATAGTTTCCTTAGGGTATCCTATGAATACGCATTTCTCCGCTTTGGGTTCGAGCTTTTCTGGTTGAAGTTTCTTCACATAAGCATCGCAGCCCCAAACTTTAAGAAACGACAACTTAGGTTTCTTGCCAAAACAATAGTTCATACGGTGTCCTCTCAATGGATTTAGACGGTGCCCTATTTAATGTGAATGCTGCAGTTTCTAATGCGTATCCCCAAAATGATAGCGGTAAGTTGGTAAGAGACGTCATAGATCGTACCATATCTAATAAAGTGCGATTCTGACATTCAGACACTCCGTTGCATTGCGGTGTGCCAGGCGGCGTCAGTTGTTAAACGATTCCGCACTTCCTTATGTGTGTGCCAAACTCGTGACTCAAATATTCTCCTCCACGATCAGATCGTAGACACTTAATTTTTCTGTCACGTTGATTCTCGACCTCACTCTGAAATTCCTTGAACTTTTCAAATGTCTCAGATTTGTGCTTCATCAAGTAGATATACCCATAGCTACTCAAATCATCGGTGAGAGTGAGAACATAACGATAGCCACCGCGAGCTTCAACGTTCATTGGACCACACACATCAGTATGTATTATGTCCAATAAGTCGGTTGCTCTCTCCATTATTCCTGAGAATGGAGTCTTAGTCATCTTGCCCATGAGGCACGGTTCGCATGTGTCAAATAATTCAAAGTCAAGAGACTCTAATAGTCCATCAGTATGGAGCTTCTTCATGCGCTTAACGCCGATATGACCAAGGCGGCAGTGCCACAAGTATGTGGGACTATCATTGTCAACTTTACATCTTTTGGTACTCACACTATGAATATGCGTAACATCATGATCGAGATTCATCAAGAATAAACCATTCACCAACGGAGCATGACCATAAAACATATCACTCATATAAATAGAACAACCATTATTCTCTGACTTAAATGAGTAGCCGTCTCCCATTAAGCAAGACCCTGATACAATATTCATGCTCAAAGCTAGTACTAAATAACAATTATTAAGGTTTAAAACTAATCCCGACGGTAGATGTAGAGGTAGCGTGCTGACGACGATCACATCGACCTTGGAGTCATTCCCGACGCGCATCGTCACCTCGTCCTTGGCTAGTCTCTGCTTATTCCGCAGGTCCTGCTTTGAGTTGCAAATGTGAGCAACAGCACGGGTATCAAATACCCAGGAGCTACTACGAGCGCTGGTAAGGTACACATCAATAACATGTATATCATATATACCTTTAACGTTGCCGGCCTTCTTGTCCTCTAAGTATTTGGGGCAGTTCCGCTTCCAATGACCCTTTCCCTTTCAATAGAAGCACTCAGTCTCATGCTTGGGTCCATTCTTTTTCTTCTTCTCGGCATCTGGCTTACCGGGCGCGGCAACGGCTTTGCCGTCTTTCTTGAAGTTCTTCTTACCCTTGCCCTTCTTGAAACTAGTGGTCTTGTTGACCATCAACACTTGATGCTCTTTCTTCATTTCTACTTCTGTAGACTTGAGCATCGAGTACAACTCGGGAATTGTCTTCTCCATCCCTTGCATGTTGTAGTTCAGCACAAAACCTTTGTAGCTTGGTGGGAGAGACTGGAGGATTCTGTCAGTTATAGCATCATCCGGAAGTTCGACTCCAAGTGAAGTCAGATGACCGTGTAACCCAAACATTTTGAGTATGTTCTTACTGACAGAACTGTTCTCCTCCATCTTACAGCTAAAGAACTTGTCGGAGACTTCATATCTCTCGACACGGGCATGAGCTTGAAAAACTTGCTTCAGCTCTTGGAACATCTCATATGCACCGTGTTGCTCAAAACGCCTTTGGAGCCCCGTTTCTAAACTATATAACATGCCACACCTAACCAGAGAGTAGTCATCACTCCGCGTTTGCGAGACGTTCAGAATGTCCTCGGCTGCTTGTAGCGACCCGACTCAAAAACGAGTGAAGCCTCTGTGTTTCTATGCCATCCCTGGATCAATATGCTGGCACACACAGTACATCAATGTATATATCAAAGTGCAATCACATGTAAATAGCGTAAAACCGATATATACCTTAAATATCTCAGCGGAATCAGTCAAGGGAGTGGAGTCCCAATAAACACCAATGGCAAGTTGAGTGTAGACCGTAACCTTGAATCGTACTCTTACTCGTCGAAGAAAATATCTGCAACATAAGACGTTTTATCCGTGTAGGTCAGCATATTGAATATGCCGGCAAGTCACATAAGAGAGGGGTGAAAAGTAATCATCTATACTATATGCATATATGGCAGGTGGGGCTATAAGTTTTTAGCGAAAAGCAAGTTTTCTCCTACATCAAAAGAGGGCTAAAAGAAAAATGTTACTACATTGTTGGTTGTTAATGAGATGGTTCCGCCAACCAATTCTCGTACCCGAGTTGTCAATAATTCCCACATCAATATATTTAATGGTGTTGAGAAATCCAGATAACTTCAGTTCCTTTGGCTCAAGTTGTTCATGACCGTGGACACGACTAATCGATTAGGTTTGAGTACTCTCTAGAGTTTTGCACACGTTCCCCACAAGATTTGATCGCCTCCAAGTATGTCCTCGCACTTCCGGGTGTTTGAAGACCGGATGATCAAAACATGGTCTTTCAACGGGTCCCTCTGAATCCCTGTCGGTGCCCATCCATTCCTACCATTCTTCTACATCTGCTAGCACCGCCTGTCCAGAGTCGCCGCGTTGTCCAACCAAGCCAGAGCCCGTAATGACTTGTCGCTGTGCAGGTAAGCCTTGGGTCTTGAAAATATCCGTCCGTCTCTTTGAGCCTGGGTGAAGCTTTCCGCAGGATGTCATGGTCGTCCCCAGCATCCCAGGTCATCCACTGGGTTCTCCAGGGAGCCGATCAACCGTCCTTCATCGAGAGTTGCATTGCGTCCTGAGGTCTTGAAAATCTTGTCTTAACCGGTCTTGATTATTTAATCAACCTCGCATCACTCGTGTTATGCACTCAACCAAAATCTCATCTACTCAAGCATAGCATTATAAAATTTGTCGTCCCGGGCCTAGTAACGGGGTTGTTGGGTGCCTACCACATGATACTACAATATGTAACCATAATTTCCAAGTACCTAGTGAGCATGCAAATGGGCATAGGATGGTAGAACTACGATGCATAAAACATAGGTGATACATGATCAAATGACTTGCCTGGTGATGTTGATGAAGAAGAATTATCGTTCTCGAGAAATAACTTGATAGACTATTCGTCACTCTCCGATGAAATCTATATAACAAACATATCATTCACATAAGCACTCATACTAGCAATCATTCTAGCAATCAACACAAAAGAGAGAGCGAATAAGAATTTGAAAGAAGCTTCAACTAAAACTAGGAGTCTTCTACTACATCAAACACTAAATAGTTTTTTTGTAACTCAAAATAAAACATTAAATAACAGAGAACTAAGATATAAATTTAACCAAGATAAAATAAAGTATTTTACATAAAACTATTTTGGAAGTATTTTCAAATGGGAGTTGAAACAGTAGACAAATCAATTGCAAGTTATTAGAAAACTAGAATTGATTTCATGATAACAAATAAAATAAAAATAAAAACTTGTTGAGAACCTACTGTTTAACTACCATAAACTAAACATAAAATTTCTGAAATATAAAAGAAATTAATTTAAAAACAATTATAGAAAAAGAAATAGCCATAATCCTAAAAGAACTAAAACAGAATCTGTTTTGGGAAAAACCCCAAGTAAAATATTAAAAAAAACTGAAACTGAAACTACTGAGAGATATGATCAATAGGAAGCAGAAGCAAAAAGAATTAATTTAAAAGGTATTTTTAAACTCCCGTTATAAGCAAACCAAGATTTAAATCAAATCTGATCTAATTCAACTTTTATAAATCCAAACATAGACAAATTATATATCTGCAAAAACTACATAACATTTGTGATCCAACGCAAAAAGAATCACCTAATTCGGAGTTATAGACTAATAGATATGAATTTTCTAACATTGCAATTTTCTGAAAAAACTGCAATACAGGATTTCGTGAATCTCACCATGGGTGACAAAGAGGAAGAACTCCGGCGAGGTAGCTGCTCCGGCGAGGTGGGGAGGTCGCCGGCGGGGAGGGGGAACGGCGGAGGGGGTCCCGGAGGTGAGGAAGGGGGCGTCAGGGGCTCCTGGGCGTTCTTCTGTTCGGCTCCTTGCAGAAACAACAATGGTGGGGGGGTCGTGGCTACGGGCAGGGAGAGGGCGAGCTGATGGGGAAAATGGAACGAGGAGAGGAGGGGCGTTCTTATAGGGGTGGTGGGAGGCTCGGGAAGGAAGTGTAGCCCGCGAATCGGGGGAGGGAAACTTCCTGGGAAGCTTGTGCCATGGCCAGAGAAGGAAGCTCGTGAGGAGGAAGAAGAAGGTGGGATTGGGCCAGATTGGTTTCCTAACGTGGCCCAAGTACATTCCTAAAATAAGAGATCTCTTTCCCTTTTTATTAAAACATGAATTAATATGATTAAAAGGAAATATAATATCCTCGGAATATAGGGGTATAATATATTAAAATTTTCAGAAAAAAAAATCCAAAAAGATGGGCATTTTTCCACTACCAAAATAAATACTTCAAACAAATGTTTTTTTAGAAAATCCCTAAATTGGTTTATTTTATTTTTGCAAATATATTTCAAATAAACCTTGGGTTTTATGGTCCAAATATTTCAAAGAAATATCCCCGGTCTGGAGGGTCATGTTCCTCCTCTCTTTCTTGCTTGGCAAGGATTATTTTCGGGATATTTCTCGGGGAAGAAAAATATAGAAGCAATGGCAAATATTCGAAAGAATTCAAATGCAAAGCTCCGTTCAAATTCTTTATAGTTGAAGAGGTCATGTCATCTTCTCTCATTGCTTTTAATTGGATGAATTTGAATTTACCGGAGAAGGGGAAAGTCATTTCATTCACTCTCATTCAAAAGTTTTTGAAAAGTTTCAAACTCCACTCAAGTTTCAATCACTCAATCAAACAAACAAACAATCTAATAATTATTTTAACATTCCAAAATTTGGGATGTTATAAACCTACCACACTTAAAATGAATCTCGTCCTCGAGATTCGAAGAGGCTAGAAAGAAAGGTGAGGGTTTGGGGGTCTTCTAACAATTCCAACCTCCGGCAAAGCGGGATGCTACCACACTTAAAATGAGAGATACTGGTCCCTTAAGATTTTAACAATCCTCTGGGGTTTTGGCAACTGACATCGCATAGTCTTCATATTAAATCCTTTGGTGATGCTCTCCCGTTATATCCATAACGTTTTCCATCAAAATCGAGTGCTCTTCCGTTGATATAAGCTTCTTCCGTTACTCGGTCTTCTTAACTGCCAGTCTCGTGGTCAATTCTAATTAACATATCGATGGTCCTCATGGTGGTCTACCATTTGTGGTTATCCTGAAGAGAGAGGGGTCTTGGTTTCATCCTCACCGTAAAATTTCTTACGCATGACACAAATGCCATGTACATGGGGCTTTCATCATACCATTCTAAGGCTTAAACAAAAGCTTCGAAGAACGTCGTCTCTCACTATGGGTAAGTCTCTCAGATTTACCATTTCGAATAGCAAGAGAATGATAATAGTAAGTCGTCATGGTGGCCAAGCCATGTCGCACTGAAATCATTACCTTGTATAAGGCTTAGTGAATCTCGTATTCTAACACTTGGGCATCCTCACAAGCATTGCAGAATTTCTCTTGTCCACGAACGAAGTTCGGATAATCCATTGGTTCTGCAAGCTGAACAAAACATCTATCGTATCTTCACAACTCTCTGGCTTTCGTATGTTCCTAAGAAAACGTTTGCTGATCCATCATAGCTTCTTCCATAAATCATATTCATTTCATAATCAATCCTTTATTACATCTTTAATTTCTTCTCAAAAACTCCAATTCAAAAGTACTCTATTACAATGCTGCCATCCACATTGTTCGGTATGGTCAAGCATTTCAGCCAACTTTATTCATCTATCTCTCTTGGAGATATTTTAGTTCCACTCGAACTTTCCAAGGTGCTCCTTGAAATCATCCATCTTTTGCTTCATCATGGTGGCCATTAGCTTCATCTCCATCATCTCCGCACGTACCTCACTCAGGTATTCCTGGGTATGACGGAGTCTTGCTTCAAGTATTTCTCCGATCTGACGTATGGCTTCCATGGCAGCTTCACGAAGAACATCAAAGAAGGTTGCTCGTGGTACACGTGAAATGAAAAAGTATTGCCCCATAGTCTTTGGACAAACTCCTTTCACATGATGGAGGCGTACTTCCACATACCAAAGTTCTACTCCACTTTCCATGAATGGGTAGCCTTTGTAGACTGCATCTCCTTCAAGAGGAATGTGCTTCATCATGTCCTTCAGGATTTTCGGGTAATCATGATCACTGGTCAGGGTCATGATCGTTTCTGGGCCCTTGAGGAATGACTCGTAGAGAGTTGTCATCTGCAGGTGTCACTAAATAGGTACTCAGAGGAATGTATGAGTCTCCTTGGTAATCATGGTACATTCCTACTCAGTGGATCCTGTGGGTTTACCGATTACTACCACACTTAAATGAATTATACTCATGCCTGTATAGACCATATTTTATCATATCCTCATAATTGTTCAGAGATCTTTGTTCGAAGAGAAACAACACATACATTTTCAACATAGGCAATCATGAGACAATAAATTCCATTTATTCATGATGTTATTACAATCTCGGGGACTTCTGTTACAAAAAATTTCACTCCATGATCTCATGAAAAACAAGAGTTTCTTCAGATTACACTAATTGCCGCGGTCAAAACATAACTACTCCTTCTTAGCTTTCTTCCTTTGTGGACAATCGCTAGCAAAATGTCCTGCTTCCTTGCAACGAAAGCAAATGAGTTCTGACAAGTCTCGAGGCGTCTTAGTGTTTGCTTTTTCTCCTTGGGTTTCCGGCTTCCTTCCGGAGCACATGTATTTGTGGTGGCCAAATTCCATACACTTGTAACATCTGACATGACTCAGGTCTATGTCTGCAGAGATTTGGCTCTTCCGAGGGTACTTTTTCTTCTTTCCGGACTCCTTTATTTTGGCCAGTTCTTCTATTTCAAGTGGATCAAACTCCACTTTTTCCGTCGGGAAGTTTCCCGGATACTCTTGGCTTCCCTTCGTGCAATCCTGTGAATAATGTCCTTCTTCTCCACATGAGTAGCATGCATTGGAGAAAAATCTGGTCAGACCTTGTACATCAGGGTCTTCAATATTTTCGTTCATCACTTGCTCTTCTAGAATCTTCTTCTTGAGTGTTTCCTTCATTGCTTCTTTCTGCTGCTGAACAACTTGTTGTACCTTGGGGTAAATGTGACACTGAGTTGGATAGTGGTTGGTTCCTTCACAAAGGAAACAAGTCACCTGACTACTTGGGCACTCCTCAGCTGGGTGATTTTCTTCACAATGAGTGCATCCATGCTTGTGTTCTTCCCGAGTGTGTCCTATTTCTCCACAGATCTTGCATGCACAAGTCTTCTCCTTCGGATTGTCATAGCACTTCTGAATAAGTTGGGATCTTAACAGAGTGTTCTTGAATCATCCCAAGTTTCTGCTCCACTAAATCCTTGTATGGCATGGTGCATTTTCCACCAGATTGCAGCACTTTGGGTAAAGTACTGGAGAGCGTGTTCCACTTCATACTTCCTTGAGATCAAGTTGCTCCCGAAGTGGTTCTCCATGTTCTGAATCCATATTTCAGCCTCCAGCTGGGTCATTGGTCCAGAGACTACAAGTCCAGCTTCATACTCCATCTGGTAGGGTTGAGGTTTTGGGGATGAGACGGGTAAGAGAGGGAGGAAGATACACACAATACAAACAATATTTTTGAGAATAGGTTTTATTTGTGGCCATCGGAAAACACACACCAATGACGGCTCACAAATCATCGTATCTAACGTGAGTATATAAAAGGGGTTTGGACTTCTAATGGTCATATAATTATTCGAACACTTCAGGGTCTTCGAGTTCTTCGGGTCTTGAGAGTCCTCTGTTGGTGTAGCTTCAATTCTTCAAACGCGTGGTGAAATCCTCTTTACTTTGAAGTAGAACTCCGTTGATTCTTCATGAGGTCGAAGGGGTAAGGGTATTGTCTAACTATTGGAGGTGAGAGAGAATATTTGATGAAATCAGAAGAGATGAGGAGTGAAAGGTGTTCTCGAAAATAAGATTTTTGAGAGATCCTATCCTAAGAAGTTTCCAGTTTCTAGGGTCACGTCCTACAGTTAACATGTGCTCTGATACCATTTCTGTAGCGACCCGACTCAAAAACGAGTCAAGCCTCTGTGTTTCTGTGCCATCCCTGGATCAGTATGCTGGCACACACAGTACATCAATGTATATATCAAAGTGCAATCATATGTAAATAGCGTAAAACCGATATATACCTTAAATATCTCAGCGGAAGCAGTCAAGGGAGTGGAGTCCCAATAAACACCAACGGCAAGTTGAGTGTAGACCGTAACCCTGAATCGTACTCTTACTCGTCGAAGAAAATATCTGCAGTATAAGACGTTTTAGCCGTGTAGGTCAGCATATTGAATATGCCGGCAAGTCACATAAGAGAGGGGTGAAAAGTAATCATCTATACTATATGCATATATGGCAGGTGGGGCTATAAGTTTTTAGCGAAAAGCAAGTTTTCTCCTACATCAAGAGAGGGCTAAAAGCAAAATGTTACTACATTGTTGGTTGTTAACGAGATGGTTCCGCCAACCAATTCTCGTACCCGAGTTGTCAATAATTCCCACATCAATATATTTAATGGTGTTGAGAAATCCAGATAACTTTAGTTCCTTTGGCTCAAGTTGTCCATGACCATGGACACGGCTAATCGATTAGGTTTGAGTACTCTGCAGAGTTTTGCACATGTTCCCCACAAGATTTGATCGCCTCCGAGTATGTCCTCGCACTTCAGGGTGTTTGAAGACCGGATGATCAAAACATGGTCTTTCAACGGGTCCCTCTGAATTCTTGTCGGTGCCCATCCATTCCTACCGTTCTTCTACATCTGCTAGCACCGCCTGTCCAGAGTCGCCGCATTGTCCAACCAAGCCAGAGCCCATAATGACTTGTGGCTGTGCAGGTAAGCCTTGGGTCTTGAAAATATCCGTCCGTCTCTTTGAGCCTCGGTGAAGGATGTCATGGCTGTCCCCAGCATCCCGGGTCATCCACTGGGTTCTCTAGGGAGCCGATCAACCGTCCTTCACCCAGAGTTGCATTGCGTCCTGAGGTCTTGAAAATCTTGTCTTAACCGGTCTTGATTATTTAATCAACCTCGCATCACTTGTGTTATGCACTCAACCGAAATCCCGTCTACTCAAGCATAGCATTATAAAATTTGTCGTCCCGGGCCTAGTAACGGGGTTGTTGGGTGCCTACCACATGATACTACAATATGTAACCATAATTTCCAAGTACCTAGTGAGCATGCAAATGGGCATAGGATGGTAGAACTACGATGCATAAAACATAGGTGATACATGATCAAATGACTTGCCTGGTGATATTGATGAAGAAGAATTATCGTTCTTGAGAAATAACTTAATAGACTATTCGTCACTCTCCGATGAAATCTAGATAACAAACATATCATTCACATAAGCACTCATACTAGCAATCATTCTAGCAATCAAAACAAAAGAGAGAGCGAATAAGAATCCGAAAGAAACTTCAACTAAAACTAGGAGTCTTCTACTACATCAAACACTAAATAGTTTTTTTGTTCTAACTGAAAATAAAACATTAAATAATAGAGAACTAAGATATAAATTTAACCAAGATAAAATAAAGTACTTTACATAAAACTATTTTGGAAGTATTTTCAAATGGGAGTTGAAATAGTAGAAAAATCAATTGGAAGTTATTAGAGAACTAGAATTGATTTCATGATAACAAATAAAATAAAAATAAAAACTTGTTGAGAACCTACTGTTTAACTAACAGAAACTAAACATAAACTTTCTGAAATATAAAAGAAATTAATTTAAAAACAATTATAGAAAAAGAAATAGCCATAATCCTAAAAGAACTAAAACAGAATCTGTTTTGGTAAAACCCCCAAGTAAAATATTAAAAAAAAACTGAAACTGAAACTACTGAAAGATATGATGAATATGAAGCAGCAGCAAAAAGAATTAATTTAAAAGCTAGTTTTAAACTCCCGGTATAAGCAAAACAAGCTTTAAATCAAATCTGCTCTAATTCAACTTTTATAAATCCAAACATAGACAAATTATATATCTACAGAAACTACATACAATTTGTGATCCAATGCAAAAAGAATCACCTAATTCGGAGTTATAGACTAATAGATATGAATTTTCTAACATTGCAATTTTCTGAAAAAACTGCAATACGGGATTTCGTGAATCTCACCATGGGTGACAAAGAGGAAGAACTCCGGCGAGGTAGCTGCTCCGGCGAGGTGGGGAGGTCGCCGGCGGGGAGGGGGAACGGTGGAGGGGGTCCCGGAGGCGAGGAAAGAGGCGTCAGGGGCTCCTGGGCGTTCTTCTGTTCGGCTCCTTGCAGGAACAACAATGGTGGGGGCGTCGTGGCTACGGGCAGGGAGAGGGCGAGCTGATGGCGAAAATGGAACGAGGAGAGGAGGGGCGTTCTTATAGGGGTGGTGGGAGGCTCGGGAAGGAAGTGTAGCCCGCGAATCGGGGGAGGGAAACTTCCTGGGAAGCTTCTGCCATGGCCACAGAAGGAAGCTCGTGAGGAGGAAGAAGAAGGTGGGATTGGGCCAGATTGGTTTCCTAACGTGGCCCAAGTACATTCCTAAAATAAGAGATCTCTTTCCCGTTTTATTAAAACAGGAATTAATACGATTAAAAGGAAATAGAATATCCTCGGAATATAGGGGTATAATATATTAAAATTTTCGGAAAAATAAATCCAAAAAGATGGGCATTTTTCCACTACCAAAATAAATACTTCAAAAAAATGTTTTTTTAGAAAATCCCTAAATTGGTTTATTTTCTTTTTGCAAATATTTTTCAAATAAACCTTGGGTTTTATGGTCCAAATATTTCAAAGAAATATCCCCGGTCTGGAGGGTCATGTTCCTCCTCTCTTTCTTGCTTGGCAAGGATTATTTTCGGGGTATTTCTCGGGGAAGAAAATATAGAAGCAAGGGCAAATATTTGAAAGAATTCAAATGCAAAACTCCGTTCAAATTCTTTATAGTTGAAGAGGTCATGTCATCTTCTCTCATTGCTTTTAATTGGATGAATTTGAATTTACCAGAGAAGGGGAAAGTCATTTCATTCCCTCTCATTCAAAAGTTTTTGAAAAGTTTCAAACTCCACTCAAGTTTCAATCACTCAATCAAACAAACAAACAATCTAATAATTATTTTAACATTCCAAAATTTGGGATGTTACACTGCGGGAGCGGGAGGGTCACCTAGCGGCGCATCAAGGACATAAGCCTTTTTAGCTGCTTCAAGGATGAGGTTCAAGTTGCGAACCTAGTCCGCGTAGTTGCTACCATCATCTTTCAGCTTGTTTTTCTCTAGGAATGCGTTGAAATTGAGGTTGACGTTGGCCATCTACAATATTTATAAAGACAACTTTTAGACTAAGTCCATGACAATTAAGTTCATTTAATCAAATTAAGTATGAACTCCCACTTAAATCGACATCCCTCTAGTCATCTAAGTGATACATGATCCATGTTGACTAACCCATGTCCGATCATCACGTGAGACGGACTAGTCACCATGGTGAGCAACTTCAAACTGATCGTATTCAACCATACGACTTATGTTTGACCTTTCGATCTCTTGTATTCGAGGTCATGTCTGTACATGCTAAGCTTGTCGAGTCAACTTAGGTGTTTCGCGTGTGTAAATCTGGCTTACACCCGTTGTATGCGAATGTTAGAATCTATCACACCCGATCATCACGTGGTGCTTCGAGACAACGATCCTTCGCAACGGTGCACACTTAGGGGAATACGTTCTTGAAATTTTAAGAGAGATCATCTTATTATGCTACCTTCGTTCTAAGCAATAAGATGAAAAACATGATAAACATCACAATGCAATCATATAGTGACATGATATGGCCATTATCATCTTTGCTCTTTCGATCTCCATCTTCAGGCATCGCATGATCATCATCGTCACTGGCGTGACACCATGATCTCCATCATCATGATCTCCATAATCGTGTCTCCGTGAAGTCGTCACGCCAACTACTACTATCACTACTACTATAGCTAACCGTTAGCAATGAAATAAAAGTAGTAAGCACATGGAGTTGCATCTCATACAACAAATTAAGACAACTCCTATGGCTCCTGCCGGTTGTCATACTCATCGACATGCAAGTCGTGAAACCTATTACAATAACATGATCATCTCATACATCATACATGCAACATCACAACTTTGGCTATATCACATCACATGTCAAACCCTGCAAAAACAAGTTAGACGTCCTCTAATTGTTGTTGCAAGTTTTACGTGGCTGATTTGGGTTTCTAGGAACAACGCTTTCTTACCTACTTGACAGCCACAAAGATGATATGCAAAAGCTATTTACCCTTCGTAAGGACCCTTTTCATCAAATCCAATCCAACTAGAGTAGGAGAGACAGACACCCGCTAGCCACCTTTATGCACGGTGTGCATGTCTGTCGGTGGAACCAGTCTTACGTAAGCGTACGTGTAATGTTGGTCCAGGCCGCTTCATCCGACAATACCACCAGAAAAGAATAAGACTAGTAGCGGCAAGCAGTTGACAAATCATCGCCCACAACCTTTTGTGTTCTACTCGTCCATAGAATCTACGTATAGAAAACCTGGCTCTGATGCCACTGTTGGGTAACGTAGCATAAATTCAAAAAATTTCCTACGTATATTCAGATCTTCCTATGGAGAGACCAGCAACGAGAGAGGGGTGAGTGCATCTTCATACCTTTGAAGACCGCAAAGCGGAAGCGTTGCTAGAACGTTGTTGATGGAGTCGTAATCGCGGCGATTCAGATCGCGTGTGATTCCGATCTAGTGCCGAACCACGACACCTCCACGTTCAACACACGTGCAGCCCAGTGACGTCTCCCGCACATTGATCCATCAAGGAGTAGGGAGAGGTTGGGGAAGATCTCCGGCAGCACGACGGCGTGGTGTCGATGGAGAGACGAGGTCTCCCGGCAGGTCTTCACCAAGCATCGGCAGAGAGGAGGAGAAAGAAGAGCAAGGTTGCGCCGAGGGAGAGGAAGATTGGTGTCTCCAACAGCCCAAAGTGCCCACTATATATAGGGGGGAGGGGTTGCGCCCCCTTGAGGGTTTCCCTCTACTGGGAGGGGCGACAGCCCTAGATGGGGGGCAGGTGCGGTGGCCAGGAGGGGAGGAGGGGCGGCGCACCCTTCTGGTGGGCCTTAGGCCCACCTGCGCTAGGGTTACAATTGGAAATATGCCCTAGAGGCAATAATAAAATGGTTATTATCATATTTCCTTGTTCATGATAAACGTTCTATTGTTCATGCTATAATTGTATTAACAGGAAACAGTAATACATGTGTGAATAAATATATCACAATGTGTCCCTAGCAAGCCTCTAGTTGGCTAGCTCGTTAGTCAATAGATGATCATGGTTTCCTGGTCATGGGCATTAGATGTCATTGATAGCGGGATCACATCATTGGGAGAATGATGTGATGGACAAGACCCAATCCTAAGAGTAGCACTAGCACGTATCGTATGCTAAAGCTTTTCTAATGTCAAGTGTGTTTTCCTTCGACCGTGAGATTGTGCAACTCCCGGATACCGTAGGAGTGCTTTGGGTGTATCAAATGTCACAACGTAACTGGATTACTATAAAGGTGCACTACGGGTACCTCCGAAAGTGTGTGTTGGGTTGGTGCGAATCAAGATCGGGATTTGTCACTCCGTGTGACGGAGAGGTATCTCTGGGCCCACTTGGTATAACATCATCATGAGCTCAATGTGACTAAAGGATTTGGTCACACGATGACGTGCTACGGAACGAGTAAAGAGACTTACCGGTAACGAGATTGAACAAGGTATAGGTATACGGACGACCGAATCTCGGGCAAGTTCTATACCGACAGACAAAGGGAATTGTATACGGGATTAATTGAATCCTTGACATCGTGGTTCATCCGATGAGATCATCGTGGAGCAAGTTGCAGCCACCATGGGTATCCAGACCCCGCTGATGGTTATTGGCCAGAGAGGTGTCTCGGTCATGTCTACCTGTCTCCCGAACCCGTAGGGTCGACACACTTAAGGTTCGATGACGCTAGGGTTATAGGGAATTGTTATACGAAGTTATCAAAAGTTGTTCGGAGTCCCGGATGAGATCCCGGACATCACGAGGAGCTCCGGAATGGTCCGTAGGTAAAGATTGATATATAGGACGGATGGTTTCGGACACCGGAAGGGGGCAACGACCCCGGAGGCTAGATGGGCCAAGTGCGAGAGGGAACCAGTCCCTAGGTGGGCTGGTGCGCCCCCCACACTCAACCCAAGGCACAGGAGGTGGAGAGGGGGGGAAACCCTAGGCGCTGGTGGGCCTAAGGCCCACCTAGGGGTGCGCCACCCCTCCCCCTTGCCCTGGCCACCTCACCTCCCATCTAGGGGGGCTTCCTCACCACCTAGGGTGGGAACCCTAGGGGTGGCACCCCCCTCCCCTCCTCCAATATATAGTGGGCACTTTTGGGCTTTTGGAGACACGGTTTTCCCTCTCCCTCGGCGCAGCCCTGCTCTTCTTTCTCCTCCTCTTTGTCGGTGCTTGGCGAAGCCCTGCCGGGAGACCTCGTCTCTCCATCGACACCACACAGTCGTGCTGCCGGAGATCTTCCCCAACCTCTCCCTCCTCCTTGCTGGATCAAGGTGCGGGAGACGTCACCGGGCTGCACGTGTGTTGAACGCGGAGGTGTCGTGGTTCGGCACTAGATCGGAATCACACCGCGATCTGAATCGCCGCGAGTACGACTCCATCAGCCGCATTCTAGCAACGCTTCCGCTTAGCGATCTTCAAAGGTATGAAGATGCACTCACCCCTCTCTTGTTGCTGGTCTCTCCATAGGAAGATCTGAATATGCGTAGGAATTTTTTTGAATTTATGCTACGTTACCCAACAGTGGCATCCGAGCCAGGTATTCTATGCGTAGATTCTGTGCACGCATATTCAGATCTTCGTACATTATGGTGTTGATCATGTTTTGCTCGTGGAAGAGGTTTAGTCAACGGGTTTGCGACATTCAGATCCGTGTGTACTTTACAAATCTCTATTACTCCACTCTTGACATGGTCCTGGATGGAGTTGTAGCGGCGTTTGATGTTCTTCGTCTTCCAGTGAAACCTGGGCTCCTTGGCTATGGCAATGGCCCCAGTGTTATCACAGAAGAGTGTCATTTGACCCGACGCGCTTGGAACCACTCCAAGGTCGGTGATGAGCTCCTTCATCCAAATTCCTTCATGAGCCACTTATGAAGCAGCTATGTACTCCGCTTCACATGTAGATGCTGCCACGACTTCTTGCTTGCTGCTGCACCATCTCACTGCCCCACCATTCAAAACATATACGTATCCGGTCTGTGACTTTGAGTCTTCCGGATCTGTGTCGAAGCTAGCGTCGACGTAACCCTTTACGACGAGCTCTTCGTCACCTCCATAAACGAGAAACATTTCCTTAGTCCTTTTCAGGTACTTAAGGATATTCTTGATTGCTGTCCAGTGTTCCATACCGGGATCACTTTGGTACCTCCCTACCAAACTTATGGCAAGGTTTATATCAGGTCTGGTACACAACATGGCATACATAAGAGAGCCTACGGCTGAAGCGTAGGGAACAGAACTCATCTTCTCTCTATCTGCTGCCGTGGTCGGCGACTGAGTCTTACTCAATCTCATACCTTGCAAAACTGGCAAGAACCCTTTCTTTAAGTTTTCCATATTGAACTTCTTCAATATCTTGTCAAGGTATGTACTTTGCGAAAGACCTATGAGGCGTCTCGATCTATCTCTATAGATCTTGATGCCTATTATGTATGCAGCTTCTCCAATGTCCTTCATTGAAAAACTCTTGTTCAAATAGGCCTTTATGCTCTCCAACATCTCTATATCATTCCCCATCAATAATACGTCATCCACATACAGTATGAGGAAAGCTACACAGCTCCCACTCACTTTCTTGTACAAACAGGCTTCTCCGTAAACCTGTATGAACCCAAACGCTTTAATCACCTCATTAAAGCGAATGTTCCAACTCCGAGATGCTTGCACCAGCCCATAGATGGAGCGCTGGAGCTTGCACACTTTGTTAGCACCCTTAGGGTCGACAAAACCTTCTGGTTGCATCATATACAACTCTTACTTAAGGTTCCCGTTAAGGAACGCTGTTTTGACGTCCATTTGCCAAATTTCATAATCATAAAAGGTGCCAATCGCTAACATGATTCGAACTGATTTCAGCTTCGCTACGGGAGAGAAAGTCTCTTCGTAGTCAATTCCTTGAATTTGTCGAAAACCCTATGCAACAAGTCGAGCTTTATAAATGGTCACATTACCGTTTGCATCAGTCTTCTTCTTGAAGATCCATTTATTTTCTATGGCTCGCCGGTCATCGGGCAAGTCCAACAAAGTCCATACTTTGTTCTCATACATGGATCCTATCTCGGATTTCATAGCTTCAAGCCATTTGTTGGAATCCGGGCCCGCCATCGCTTCTTCATAGTTCGAAGGTTCACCGTTGTCTAACAACATGACTTCCATTACAGGGTTGCCGTACCACTCTGGTGCGGAGCGTACCCTTGTGGACCTTCGCAGCTCAGTAGTAACTTGATCCGTAGCTTCATGATCATTATCATTAACTTCCTCTTCGGTTGGTGTAGGCGCCACAGGAACAACTTCCCGCGGTGCGCTACTATCCTGTTCGAGAGGGGGTGTAATTACCTCATCAAGTTCTACCTTCCTCCCACTTGCTTCTTTCGAGAGAAACTCTTTCTCTAGAAAGGATCCGTTCTTGGCAACAAAGGTTTTACCCTCGGATCTAAGATAGAAGGTATACCCAATAGTTTCCTTAGGGTATCCTATGAATATGCATTTCTCAGCTTTGGGTTCGAGCTTTTCTGGTTGAAGTTTCTTCACATAAGCATCGCAGCCCCAAACTTTAAGAAACGACAACTTAGGTTTCTTGCCAAACCATAGTTCAAACGGTGTCGTCTCAACGGATTTAGACGGTGCCCTATTTAAAGTGAATGCTGCAGTTTCTAATGCGTATCCCCAAAATGATAGCGGTAAGTCGGTAAGAGACATCATAGATCGTACAATATCTAATAAAGTGCGATTACGACGTTCATACACTCTGTTGCGTTGCGGTGTGCCAGGCGGCGTCAGTTGTGAAACGACTCCACACTTCCTTAGGTGTGTGCCAAACTCATGACTCAAATATTCTCCTCCACGATCAGATCGTAGACACTTAATTTTTCTGTCACGTTGATTCTCGACCTCACTCTGAAATTCCTTGAACTTTTCAAATGTATCAGATTTGTGCTTCATCAAGTAGATATACCCATACCTACTCAAATCATCGGTGAGAGTGAAAACATAACGATAGCCACCGCGAGCTTCAACGTTCATTGGACCACACACATCAGTATGTATTATTTCCAATAAGTCGGTTGATCTCTCCATTATTCTTGAGAATGGAGTCTTAGTCATCTTGCCCATAAGGCACTGTTCGCATGTGTCAAATGATTCAAAGTCAAGAGACCCTAATAGTCCATCAGTATGGAGCTTCTTCATGCTCTTAAGGCCGATATGACCAAGGCGGCAGTGCCACAAGTATGTGGGACTATCATTGTCAACTTTACATATTTTGGTACTCACACTATGAATATGCGTAACATCACGATCGAGATTCATCAAGAATAAACCATTCACCAGTGGGGCATGACCATAAAACATATCACTCATATAAATAGAACAACCATTATTCTCTGACTTAAATGAGTAGCCGTCTCACATTAAGCAAGACCCTCATACAATATTCATGCTCAAAGCTGGTACTAAATAACAGTTATTAAGGTTTAAAACTAATCCCGACGTTAGATGTAGAGGTAGCGTTCCGACGGCGATCACATCGACCTTGGATCCATTCCCGACGCGCATCGTCACCTCGTCCTTGGCCAGTCTCCGCTTATTCCGCAGTTCCTGCTTTGAGTTGCAAATGTGAGCAACAACATCGGTATAAAATACCCAGGAGCTACTACGAGCGCTGGTAAGGTACACATCAATAACATGTATATCACATATACCTTTATCGTTGCTGGCCTACTTGTCCGCTAAGTATTTGGGGCACTTCCGCTTCCAGTGACCCTTTCCCTTGCAATAGAAGCACTTAGTCTCAGGCTTGGGTCCATTCTTTTTCTTCTTCCCGGCATCTGGCTTACCGGGCGCGGCAACGGCTTTGCCGTCTTTCTTGAAGTTCTTCTTACCCTTGCCCTTCTTGAAACTAGTGGTCTTGTTGACCATCAACACTTGATGCTCTTTCTTGATTTCTACTTCTGCAGACTTGAGCATCGAGTACAACTAGGGAATGGTCTTCGCCATCCCTTGCATGTTGTAGTTCAGCACAAAACCTTTGTAGCTTGGTGGGAGAGAATGGAGGATTCTGTAAATTATAGCATCATCCGGAAGTTCGACTCCAAGTGAAGTCAGACGACCGTGTAACCTAGACATTTTGAGTATGTGCTCACTGACACAACTGTTCTCCTCCATCTTACAGCTAAAGAACTTGTCGGAGACTTCATATCTCTTGACACGGGCATGAGCTTGAAAAACTAGCTTCAGCTCTTGGAACATCTCATATGCACCATGTTGCTCAAAATGCCTTTGGAGCCCCGTTTCTAAACTGTATAACATGCCACACCTAACCAGAGAGTAGTCATCACTCCGCGTTTGCTAGACGTTCAGAATGTCCTGGGCTGTTGCGGGAGCGGGAGCGTCACCTAGCGCCGCATCAACGACATAAGCCTTTTTAGTTACTTCAAGGATGAGCTTCAAGTTGTGAACCCAGTCCGCATAGTTGCTACCATCATCTTTCAGCTTGTTTTTCTCTAGGAATGCGTTGAAATTGAGGTTGATGTTGGCCATCTACAATATTTATAAAGACAACTTTTAGACTAAGTTCATGACAATTAAGTTCATTTAATCAAATTAAGTATGAACTCCCACTTAAATCGACATCCCTCTAGTCCTCTAAGTGATACATGATCCATGTTGACTAACCCGTGTCCGATCATCACGTGAGACGGACTAGTCACCATGGTGAGCAACTTCATGCTGATCATATTCAACCATACGACTCATGTTCGACCTTTCGGTCTCTTGTATTCGAGGTCATGTCTGTACATGCTAAGCTCGTCGAGTCAACCTAGGTGTTTCGCGTGTGTAAATCGGGCTTACACCCGTTGTATGCGAACGTTAGAATCTATCACACCCGATCATCACGTGGTGCTTCGAGACAATGATCCTTCGCAACGGTGCACACTTAGGGGAATACGTTCTCGAAATTTTAAGAGGGATCATCTTATTATGCTACCGTCGTTCTAAGCAATAAGATGAAAAACATGATAAACATCACAATGCAATCATATAGTGACATGATATGGCCATTATCATCATTGCTCTTTTGATCTCCATCTTCAGGCATCGCATGATCATCATTGTCACTGGCGTGACACCGTGATCTCCATCATCATGATCTCCATCATCGTGTCTCCGTGAAGTTGTCACGCCAACTACCACTATCACTACTACTATAGCTAATTGTTAGAAATGAAGTAAAAGTAGTAAGCGCATGGCGTTGCATCTCATACAATAATTTAAGACAACTCCTATGGCTCCTGCCAGTTGTCATACTCATCGACATGCAAGCGTGAAACCTATTACAATAACATGATCATCTCATACATCGTACATGCAACATCACAACTTTGGTCATATCACATCACATGTCAAACCCTCCAAAAACAAGTTAGACGTCCTCCAATTGTTGTTGCATGTTTTACGTGGCTGATTTGGGTTTCTAGCAAGAACACTTTCTTACCTACGTGACTGCCACAATGAAGATATGCCAAAGCTATTTACCCTTCATAAGGACCATTTTCATCAAATCCAATCCGACTAGAGTAGGAGAGACAGACACCCGCTAGCCACCTTTATGCACGGTGTGCATGTGTGTCGGTGGAACCAGTCTCACGTAAGCGTACGTGTAATGTCGGTCCGGGCCGCTTCATCCCACAATACCGCCGGAAAAGAATAAGACTAGTAGCGGCAAGCAATTGACAAATCATCGCACACAACTTTTGTGTTCTACTCGTGCATAGAATCTACGCATAGAAAACCTGGCTCGGATGCCACTGTTGGGTAACGTAGCATAAATTAAAAAAAATCCTACGCATATTGAGATATTCCTATGGAGAGACCAGCAACGAGAGAGGGGTGAGTGCATCTTCATACCTTTGAAGATTTCTAAGCGGAAGCGTTGCTAGAGCACGGTTAATGGAGTCGTAATCGCGGCGATTCAGATCACGGTGTGATTCCGATCTAGTGCCGAACCACGGCACCTCCGCGTTCAACACACGTGCAGCCCTGTGACGTCGCCCGCACCTTGATCCAGCAAGGAGGAGGGAGAGGTTGGGGAAGATCTCCGGCAGCACGACGACGTGATGTCGATGGAGAGACGAGGTCTCCCGGCAGGGCTTCGCCAAGCACCGGTGGAAAGGAGGAGAAAGAAGAGCAGGGCTGCGCCAAGGGAGAGGAAGATTGGTGTCTCCAACAGCCCAAAGTGCCCACTATATATAGAGGGAGGGAGGGGCTGCGCCCCCTTGAGGGTTTCCCTCTCCTGGGAGGGGCGGCAGCCCTATATGGGGGAGGGGGTGGTGCGGCGTCCACGAGGGGAGGAGGGGTGGCGCACCCTTCTGGTGGGCCTTAGGCCCACCTGCGCTAGGGTTTCCCCCCCCCTCTCCCCTCTTCTTGCGCCATGGGCTGAGTGTGGGGGATGCACCAGCCCACCTAGGGGCTGGTTTCCTCCCGCACTTGGCCCATCTAGCCTCCCGGGGTCATGGCCCCCTTCTGGTGGACCCCCGGGGCCACTTCCGGTGGTCCAGGTGGTCCGGTACGTTACCGGCGACGCCCGAAACACTTCCGGTGTCCAAAACCATCCGTCCTATATATCAATCTTTACCTCCGGACCAGTACGGAGCTCCTCGTGACGTCCGGGATATCATCCGGGACTCTGAACAACTTCCGAAAACCTTGTATAACAATTCCCTATAACCCTAGCGTCATCGAACCTTAAGAGTGTAGACCCTATGGGTTCGGGAGACAGGCAGACATGACCGAGACACCTCTCCGGCCAATAACCATCAGCGAGGTCTGGATACCCATCGTGGCTCCCACTTGCTCCATGATGATCTCATCAGATGAACCACGATGCCAAGGATTCAATCAATCCCGTATACAATTCCCTTTGTCTGTCGGTATAGAACTTGCCCGAGATTCGATCATCGGTATACCTATACCTTGTTCAGTCTCGTTACCGGTAAGTCTCTTTACTCGCTCCGTAGCACGACATCGTGTGACCAAATCCTTTAGTCACATTGAGCTCAGGATGATGTTCTACCGAGTGGGCCCAGAGATACCTCTCCGTCAGACGGAGTGACAAATGCCGATCTCGATTCGTACCAACCCAACAGACACTTTCAGAGGTACCCGTAGTGCACCTTTATAGTCACCCAGTTACGTTGTGACGTTTGATACACCCAAAGCACTCCTACGGTATCCGGGAGATGCACAATCTCACGGTCGAAGGAAAAGACACTTGACATTAGAAAAGCTTTAGCATACGAACAATACGATCTAGTGCTACGCTTAGGATTGGGTCTTGTCCATCACATCATTCTCCCAATGATGTGATCCCGTTATCAATGACATCTAATGCCCATGACCAGGAAACCATGATCATCTATTGACTAACGAGCTAGCCAACTAGAGGCTTGCCAGGGACACATTGTGCTCTATTTATTCACACATGTATTACTGTTTCCTGTTAATACAATTATAGCATGAACAATAGAGGATCATTATGAACAAGGAAATATGATAATAACCATTTAATTATTGCCTCTAGGGCATATTCCCAACAGGAAGATATTGGGGACGCCCACAGCAGTAGCAAGAGCCAAGATAACCCACTCAAGTCTAAAAAAAGTAAACGCAGCCCGCAGATAAGTTGCGAGCACTTTGAGTAAGTCGTTGAGTAAGTCATTGGGTGAGTACACTCCTCTCCTCTCTAAAACACCCGCGTTTTCTCTCAAGTGGAAAAACTTGTGCGCTGGGGATCACTGTCACTAGCCTGCCAGAGGTCCCCTCGAAGCACGCTCAACAACCAAGGTGGCTTGTCCAACATACCTCTTTTGTAAAAAGCGTGCTCGGCGGCCCACGGCAAGGCCCGGAAGGGAGCTGAGCATCATGCCGGTAGTGACGACCCCGACAAAGTATCGCAGGAAAGAGGAAAGGGGGCAATAGAGGAAAGGCGGCACTACTTACCCAAACGAAGCATTGAGTATACTACAAATAACAAAGATTATGTTCAAAGCATAGATTACAAATAACAAAGGGCACGAAGGCTAGTCCTAGCGTGGACCTTGCACCCTTTTAACCTTGTCTATCGTGTCAACGATAGGCATAACCTTCTCTTCAAAGAGCTTGGGGTCCACTTCCTTCGGTAGGTGTAGCATGGAGAGATTCAAACCAGGGTTCCTATACGCCAGCTTTCTGAGCACTTTGAGGAGGGCGTTCCGGCACAGCCGCCGGGCCTCGCTCGCTAGCCGCGTCGTCTCGTCGGCTTGGAGGTGCTTCAGGGCGTCGGTCAGACTCTTGAAGAACAAGGCCAAATTGATGCTCGGAGGAGCCCCCGGAGAAGGAGCATGGCCGGGGCCTTCAAGATCCATGGTGGCCAGCTGATCGGCGATGGCGGACGCGGCGTTAACAAGGCGTCCCGTCCACAACTTGAAAACCTTCACGTACTTGATGTGGTCAACGGAAGCGGCGTCAAGCTGTTCCGCCAAGGCTTGAAGCTTCCGAGTCAGATCCTCCTCCCGAGCCACTCCCTCCTTGAGTGCCTCCTCCATGGAGGTCAATTTGGCCCGCACGGCATCCAGGAAGGCATTGGCGCTCCGGAGCTGGGTGGCCTCGTCAGTTGCAGCAGCCTCAACATCCTCCAAGCCGGCGAGGGCCTTGTCCCTCGCAGAAGAAAGCATTGATACCTTGTCGCGAGGCCTTCGAGCTCTTCCTCGAGGTCTTTCACCATCCGGATGAGCCCATCCTTGGCGACTTGGGCAGCAGACGCTCGACTGGTGACCTCTTGGAGCTTGCCGGAATACTCCGAAGCCTGGGCATCGAGGTCGCTCTTCAACTGGTCCGCCAGCTCCTGAGTACGTTGTGCCACCAGTTTCTCGACCTCCTTGTCCTTGGCACAGAGCCCCTCGCCGAGCGCCTGCTCGTGGGCAGCGAGCTCCTTCTTGTGATCTTCCAGGACGATCTGGATGTTGGTGAGGCGGGCTTCCTCCGCTGCGGTTCGGCGTCGAGACTCTTCCTCCTCCTTCCGGACGTAGTCCGGCCGAAGGTTGAGCGCTTGATTCTCGGCCTTCAGTTTCTCGCGCTCGGCCTGCAGCGCCTTGTAGGCCTCGTCGAAGTGAGCTCGCGTTTCTTCGAAACGCTTCTCAAACGCCTCCTCCATCGCCTTGATGACTGCCTCCCAGGAGTCCAACTTCTCCCTCCTGACGCGGTACAAGGCTTGGAGCTGGCCGACGTGGTCCCTCATGGAGAGGAAGAGCTGCTCCTCATTGAGTGTTCCGCCGCCGGTCTCCAGCCCCGCCGGGGTCTTGGGGACAATGCCGGAGGAAACCTCCGCATCAACACTCTCCCCCTTCACCAAGACCCTCGATCGCTCCGCCCCTGGCAAGACGACGAACATCTCCTCGCCAACGCGGAGATATGCACTACCCGGGACATCCTCGGGGCTGAGGGGCTGACCGCCGCCTACCTCCCCGCCGGTGGGATGGGGTTCCTCGCCGTTGGCGGTCTCCTCGCCCCCGACAGGCGGAGTATCGTCAGCGCACACCTTCCGGGCCCTCAACGGGCCCCTCTGAAGGCTCGTGGGTATCCTGCTGCTGCTCCCGCTCCTCGTGGGCGGCCTCACGCACCATGGTGTCGGAAGCCTCAGCCGCCGCTTCACGAGAAACCTCCGTAACCACGGCGTCGATGTCCATATCCTCCAGGGGAGTAGGATCTGCGGGGCAGGAAGAGAAAATGGATGATCGCGATCAGACAAGCTTATCAAGAAGAAAACTCAAGACCCAACTTGTGGATTATTCCGGGCTGGCGCTCACCGACCTCCTGCTGGTGGATGGTGGCTTCCCCCTCCTCGGCAACGTCCGTTGCTGGGGGCTCGTCCTCAAGCATCACAGGCTTAGGCGATGCACGCTGGGGGCTTTGCCGGGGGCTGGGCACAAGAATGGCCGAAGGCGCCGACGAAGCTTCCGGAGCGTCCGCCAAGGGATTGTCGTTGCTTGGCTCCATGGCGCCCGCCAGGGGCCCCTCACCTACCGACGCGTCGACATCCACCAAGGTATCGCCCTCGGTCGTGCGATTGGGGCTTGTCGGAGGCACTCCGCCAGCCGATGTGTCCTCCCTCGCCGACGGCTCGTTGGCGGCTGACGCCCTAGCCCTCTTCGCCGACCTTTGGGCCAGCGTCTGGGTGTCCCTGTGAACGGGCGACGAGATCAAGTCAGCAAAAACACGAAGCAAGCAAGAATGAGGGGGGAGGGCGGAGGATCGAAATCTTACTCGTCGTCCTCCTCCTCTACGCTCAAGATCGAGATATCATAGTCCACCTCCGCCCCAGCACCCATCGTAGAGGGCACCACCCTCGGACGTTTGCTGGGCGCGGCGGGCGGACTTTGCCAGACCAGGATGTTGGAGCCGACGCGATGGAGCACTTGCTTGGGCTTTCGACGGGCGAAGCGCCCCTTCGTCTCCTCCTCCCCCTCCCGTGTCCCGACGGCAAGCATCCGTTCTTCTAGACGGGCCCCGACTGCCGAACTGCCAGAACCCCCGGCGAGCTTCGCTTGTCGTGGCGCCTCCCCGCTAGTCGCTTCCCTGCCATGGGAGCCCGCGCGCCTAGCCCCAAGGGCAAGGGTATGCTCCTCCATCCGGCAGGCGATGTGCGCCTCTTCCGCGGCCGTGGTTTCATGGACGAGGCCTTTTTCTTCCCGGATGGAGACCTATGACAATCCGTCGAATAAGGACGATACCACCTCTGCCGCGGGCTCTAGCCAGGTCGCGACCACGCCGTGGGCATCGCAATCCGGCATCATCGCCGTGAGGCTGGTCAGGGCCGAGTTGTTGCACAATAGGAGGACCCCCCCAGGATAGCCGGATCCTTAGCTCAGAACTAAACAACTTCTGGCAGAAGTACCCTAGCTCCATAACCATGAGACTGTTGTCCACCTTCGGTTGCAGCCGCATGACATCCGCCGCATTCGCGAAGGCCGAAGCCGGCCTCCCTCCCCTATGTAGGAGGTGGCGATGCGCCTGCAGATGAAATCAGCAGCCACCATCTTCATCGGCAACCCCGCGGCCTTGAGACGCAGGATCCTGGTGGTGGCGATGGTCAGCTTATCGTCATCAGGGGAAAGGTTGCTCCATCCCTCACCCCGGGACCCAATCCTCGAGGTCCTGGGCTCGCAACAGGGCGGATATCCCTCTTGACGAATCCAGCACCACTTCCCCCGCCACTCGTCCCACTTCTCGTGAAGGGTACCTCCCAGGTATGCCTCCTTGCGCCCAGTCCTTGGGACCCATGCGATGGAGCCCGAAAGGGCCTCCCCGCCCTGGATGCGAGGAGCGAAGTAGTGGCACAAGAGAGTTGTGTTGGGGGTGATCCCGACGAAGTTCTTGCAAAGGTGCGCGAAGATGGACATGCATGTCACTACGTTCAGTGTAAAGTCGAAGAGGCGGAAGCCATAGGTGTGCATGAGGTCAAGGAAGAACTCTGAGAATGGTAGGAAAAGCCCGCAGAAGAAATAGTCGGTGAGGAAGGGGAACTGGTCCAGCCCCTCGCTTCCCGTCCCAGGGAGCACCTCAGTGGCCGGATGCGCCTTCCTCTCGGCAGCCCACATGATCTGGTAGTGGCTCCTCAAGGTTGCCATGTCCAAACCCTTGGGGAAGTAGGCGTACTTCTTCCGCAGCCTCGCCAACTCCTCCGAAGCAGCACCCTTCCCTCCTGAGGTCTTCGGCAGCATGGCGACAGCGGAAGATGTACGGGGTCGCCCGAAGCGGAACCGCAGGGAGGAAGGGGAGGCGTGGAGAGGCTCTAGCAGAGGGTGGCGACGGCGGCGACGTTTGAGATTGGGAAAGGACCAGGAACAGTGGGCTAGAAGCGCTCGTGTTTCCCCTTCTTATGGGGGCGCGGACCGACCCTTTTCCTTCTCTACCAACGGTTCCCCACGCTCGCGGCCGCCTAGGCCACTACACGCACAACTCCCCACTCCGCACATTAAATGCGCGGCATGGGGGATGATACGTCTCCATCATATCTACTTTTCCAAACTCTTTTCCCTTGTTTTGGACTCTAATTTGCATGATTTGAATGGAACTAACCCGGACAAACGCGCCATGGTGTTGTTTTTGTGCAGAAATAGAAGTTCTCGGAATGACATGGAAATTTACGGGGATTTTTTGTGGAATATATAAAAAATACTAGCACAAGAATCAACCGGAGGGGTGGAGCTGAGAGCTCACAAGCCCACCAGGCGCGGGCCCCCCTGGCCGCGCCTGGCCGGCTTGTGGGGCCCACGTTGCTCCACCGCCTCCAATCTCACAAGCCCACCAGAAGAGTTCATTGCGTTTTACGATACGGAGGCTCCGCCACCTCCTGTTCTTCCTCTGGAGGGAAGATCTGGAGTCCGTTGTGGGCTCCGGAGAGGGGAGATCGTCGCCATCGTCATCACCAACCTTCCTTCATCGCCAATTCCATGATGCTCTTCACCGTTCATGAGTAATCTCATCGTAGGCTTGCTGGGCGGTGATGGGTTGGATGAGATCTATTATGTAATCGAGTTAGTTTTGACGGGGATTGATCCCTAGTATCCACTATGTACTGAGATTGATGTTGCTACTACTTTGCCATGCTTAATGTTGTCACTAGGGCCCGAGTGCCATGATTTCAGATCTGAACATATTATGTTGTCGCCAATATATGTGTGTTCTTGATCCTATCTTGCAAGTTGTAGTCGCCTACTATGTGTTATGACCGGGCAACCCCGGAGTGACAATAGCCTGAACCACTCCCGGAGATGACCATAGTATGAGGAGTTCATGTATTCACTAAGTGTTAATGTGTTGGTCCGGTTCTTTATTAAAAGGAGAACCTTAATATCCCGTAGTTTCCATTAGGACCCCGCTGCCACGGGAGGGATGGACAATAGATGTCATGCAAGTTCTTTTCCCTAAGCACGTATGACTACATACGGACTACATGCCTACATTACATTAACGAACTGGAGCTAGTTACATATCTCTGTGTGTTATGACTGTTGCATGATGAATAACATCCGGCATAATCATCCATCACCGATCCAATGCCTACGAGTTTTTCCTACTGGTCCTCGCTACGTTACTTTGCCGCTACTGCTGTCACTGCTGCTACTGTTACTCTATCACTACTGTTGTCACTATTGCTGTTACTGGTTACTGTTGCTACTGTTGCTATCATATTACCTTGCTACTGATACTTTGCTGCAGATACTAAATCTTTCAGGTGTGGTTGAATTGACAACTCAACTGCTAATACTTGAGAATATTCTTTGACTTCCCCTTGTGTTGAATCAACAAATTTGGGTTGAATAATCTACCCTCGAAAACTGTTGCGATCCCCTATACTTGTGGGTTATCAAGACCTTTTTCTGGCGCCGTTGCCGGGGAGGCATAGCTATATTCTCTGAGTCACTTGGGATTTACGTCTGCTGATCACTATGAGGAATCTGACTGATCCAAGAACTAAAGTCTTGCCCTCAACTACGAGGACAGGTAAGGAACTGCCATCTAGCTCTGCACTTGATTCACCTTGAGTTATGAGTAAGTTGGCGACACCGCCTCCTACTAGAAATTTTGATGTGTCGCCTGTGCTTGATGATGCTACTTTTGCTATCCATGATACTTGTGATGATGCTATGCTTGATACTGCTTTGCCACTAGGTCCATTCCTTGATGCACAAATTGCTAGAGTTTCTTCTAGATGTGATGATACTTCTGAAACTGCTGATACTATTGACGTAGAACCTGCTATTTTGCCTTTTAGAACTAGATCTCCTAGATATGAATTGCCTGATATGCCTGAGGGTTATGTTACGGAGGGAGAGATAGCTGAGGACTTTCTTGCTTGTAAGGATAGCTATGATGTTGAGAATTTACTGCGCAAGTGGAAAGAAAAATATTTGAACGCTAGGATGAAATACGACCCGAAGTTTGCTACTTCGCCTATCTTTGTGACCGATAATGATTATGAATTCTCTATCAACCCTGAGTTAATCACTCTAGTCGAATCTGATCCTTTTCACGGTTATGAGTCTGAAATAGTTGTAGCCCATCTTACCAAACTGCACGATATAGCCACCCTATTCACTAGTGAGGAAAAGATCCGCCACTACTATATCCTCAAGTTGTTTCCTTTCTCGCTAAAGGATGATGCTAAGACTTGGTTCACTTCTCTTGCTCCTGTCTGCGTGCGTAGTCCCCAGGACATGATCTACTACTTCTGTGAAAAATATTTCCCTGCCCATAAGAAGCAAGCTGCCTTGCAGGAAATATACAACTTTGCGCAAGTTGAAGAAGAGAGTCTCCAACATCCTTGGGGGAGGCTCGTCCAACTACTGAATGCTTTGCGTGATCACCCTCTTGAGAAGAATGAAATACTTGATATCTTCTATAATGGACTTAACAATGCTTCTAGAGACCACCTAGATAGTTGTGATGGTCGTGTTTTTAGGGAACGAACTGTGGAACAAGCTGAGATCCTATTGAATAATATCTTGTGCAATGAGAATGTTTGGACTGTTCCCAAACCACCTCCGAAGCCAACTCCTAAGAAAATAGTTATTCTATTCCTCAGTCCTGAAGATATGCAAGAAGCTAAGAAATCTATGAAAGAGAAAGGCATTAAATCTGAAGATGTCAAAAATCTACCACCTATCGAAGAGATTCAATGAGAGTGGTATTCCTTTTGATAAACCTGCTAGCTTATGCCTGGATGAATTTGATAACTTTGTTGCCAAACAACAAAGTTTCAATGATTATGTTAGCAGACAATTGGAACAGAATGCTCATATGCTTAGTCATTTAAGTGCTTGTGTGGACAGAAACGTCAATGATCTTAAGCTCCTGAGTAAACATGCCTCTATGGTTACTACTCAGGTAGAATAAGTACTTAAGGATCAGAATGACTTGCTCATTGAGTTGAATGACAATTCTGTCAGAGTCGTCACTAGAGGCGGTAGAATGACCCAGGAACCTTTGTATCCTGAGGGTCATCCTAAGAGAATTGAACAAGATTCTCAAGGAGTTAGCACTAATGCACCTAGTCATCCTAGGAAGAAGAAGAAAGATGATAGGAACTTGCACGCTAGCAACCCTGTTGCTGCTACACCCGAGAGTCCAAATGATGTCTCTGTTTCTGATGCTGAAACACAATCTGGTGATGAACATGAGCCTAATGATAATATCAATAGTGATGTTCATGTTGATGCTCAACCTAGCAATGATAAGGATGTGGAGATTGAACCAGTTGATCTTGATAACCCACAACCTAAGAATAGTAGATACGATAAGAACGACTTCACTGCTAGGAAGCATGGTAAAGAAAGGGAACCATGGGTTCAGAAACCCATGCCCTTTCCTCCCAAACCATCCAAGAAAAAGGATGATGAGGATTTTGAGCGATTTGTTGAAATGATTAGACCTGTCTTTCTGCAAATGCGTTTGACAGATATGCTCAAAATGTCTCCGTATGCTAAGTACATGAAGGATATTGTGACTAATAAGAGGAGGATACCTGAGGTTGAGATTTCCACCATGCTCGCTAATTATACCTTCAAGGGTGGAACTCCTAAGAAACTGGGTGATCCCGGAGTGCCCACTATACCTTGCTCCATTAAAGGCAACTACGTTACAACTACTTTATGCGACCTTGGAGCCGGTGTTAGTGTTATGCCTCTCTCTCTTTATCGTAGACTTGAACTAGATAAGTTGACACCCACTAAAATCTCTCTGCAAATGGCCGACAAGTCAACTGCTTTCCCTATCGGCATTTCCGAGGATGTGCCTGTTGTGGTTGCGAACGTTACTATCTTAACAAACTTTGTTATTATGGATATTCCCGAAGATGATGTCATGGCGATCATCCTTGGAAGACCCTTTTTAAACACTGCAGGGGCTGTTATTGATTGCAACAAAGGCAATGTCACTTTCCATGTTAATGGTAATAAGCATACGATGCACTTTCCGAAGAAACAATATCGAGTACATTGCATCAATGCTATCAAAAAAACTTCATCGATTCTTATTGGGAGCTTTGAATGCCCTATACGTACTGTTAAGATGAAGTATGATTTGCTTGTTGGGGAGATGCACATCCCCATTGAGGTAACCTAGTGATTATTCGGAAATTCTCCGTTTTCTTTTGCGATTCGAAAAGGTTTGTCAAGGAGACTTGATCAACCTCATTGACGGATTTCTTTTAGTGACCATGAGATGGATGAATCGAGGAGTCACAAACCTTTGTTCCAAGCTTTCACCTTCGGTTGCTTAGAAGAAAAATGATAGATTTAGTTTAGTTTTCCCTGTTTTCTGTTTTAGCGTCCCATAGAAAAGTACCCCGAAAATAAAAGTTCTCCGAATGCCGTGAAAATCAAGTACGATTTTTTCTGGAATTTTTGAAAAATACTAAGACAAAGATCTAGTCTGGGGGCTGCACTAGTGGGCCACAAGCCCTGGAGGCGCGGGCACCCCCTGGATGCGCCTACCTGGCTTGTGGGGCCCACGTGCACCCCCTCCCCTTATTCTAGCTCTCATCTGCTTCTCCTACCTCCAGAAAAAAATCGTTTCGCAGCTCAAACCCGTGTTCTTGCTCTTCTTGCTGGGATTTTCGATCTCCTTGTGCAAAGCACCATTCACCAAGTTGTTTTGGGGAAATTGCTCCTTGGTATGTGACTCCTCCATTGGTCCAATTAGTTTTTTCTCTAGTGCCTTATACGTCGCGTATTTTTGCTGCCTTGGTGACCCTGTTCTTGAGCTTTGCATGCTAACTTTAGCTGGTCCCAAGTAATTTTGATGCGTAATATGGCTTCTAGGCACTTGAGGGAGTAGTTTCTACGAGTTTCGTTGGGCCTTGTTCACTTTTCCTTAGAGTCACTGAAAATTTCAGGAAAGGAAGATGTTCAGGAGAAACTATGAGGGTGGTTCCTCAAGCAAGAGAGGTCCCCTTCTCGCGATTCGGGAGCCCGATCCTTACCAACAGCGGAACGCACAGGTACAACCATGTGAATGGCCTTCTGATGAATTCATGATTGAGGCAAGTTTCCAAGACGAGTTTGATACACGTGTTCACAACTTCGGACTCGAAGAATTCATCTCCGATAAATGTGAACAGTAAAACAGAGATATTACATAACCAGAGGAGAGGCAGAGGAGTATGAGAGGGAGGCAAAGGCTGCTCGTCTCCGTGAGGCAGCTATTCAGGCAGTGGCTGCAGCGCTCCCGTATACCCCCATTATGATTTTGGGTATCGCCCGGACCATCCATGGGAGTAGACCAACTTAGGCCAAAAATCTAGGCTTGGGGGAGTACGTGTTTCTCACCGACTTTATATTCTTGCTTATGCTTTCACTTTTTTAGTCGATGTTCACACTTTGCCACTGTATCATCCATGCTAGTTTTTTTTCCTAGTTTTCTTTTCGTGTGTTTGTCTAGTTTGAGAAAAACCAAAAAGATTTTCTTGTTCTTCTTTTGCTTGTTGGGAGCTTTTCCGTGTAAATAGTTTTCTTTTTCGTTGGGTCAAGGTAGAAGACCATGGTTATAATGTTTAGTGGCTCTCGCATGCATATCTGTTTATCTGTCAAAGAGCCATATTACTTTGTCTTCTCCTTTGTGTTTGCTTGCTGATTCCAGCTTAGTCCTATGCACGAGAACTCTTATTATTGTTCACATCATTCGGTCGTGCAAGTGAAAGGCAATAATGACGATATATGATGAAGTGACTGAGCCTGGAAAAGCTGGTATGAACTCGATCTATTTTGTTTTTGTAAATATGACTAGCTCATCGTTTCAAATTCAGCTTTGTTGTGAGAGAAACATGTTCGCAATGACAACTTAGAGATCATAGTTTCTGATGCCATGCTTAGTTAGCTAGGAGCTTATAATGGTTTGCCTTGGATGCCAACATGAGTTTTGAGATGACTATGATGTAGTATGATAGGATGGTATCTTCCTTTGAATGACTCAACTGGCTTGACTTGGCACATGTTCATGCATGTAGTTGAAATAAAATCAACATAGCCTCTATGATATTCATGTTCATGGTGATTTATGTCCTACTCATGCTTGCACTCAATGTTGGTTAATCTCAATGCATTTTGATGACTGTTGTCGCTCTCTAGTTGGTCGCTTCCCAGTCTTTTCCTAGCCTTCACTTGTACTAAGCGGGAATACTGCTTCTGCATCCACTTCCATAAACCCAAAGTTGTTCCATATGAGTCCACCATACCTACCTATATGCGGTATCTACCTGCCGTTCCAAGTAAATTTGCATGTGCCACTCTCTAAACCTTCAAGAAATAATCTGTTTTGCATGCCCGAACCGCTCATGTGGTGACAAGGGGCGATCAGTGTCTTCCATGCTAGGCGTGTTATCCTTGATATGTGTTTATTCACTATCATTCACGAGAAAGGGGCCGGTAATTGGAATGCCCAGTTCCATGCTCAGATCGAAAAGATAATTGCAAACAAAACACCCCCTGGATTGATGTTGGTATGGACGGCACCCGAGTATTCGGCTAGTCGTGGAGTGTGATTGATCGGTGGTGTGGGAGTCAAAAATTTACTTTTCTATTTGGGAACCGCCTATAGCATGTGTAGCATGGAAGATGGTGAAAACTCTTGGTCATTGCGTTGACAATGAAAGCATGCCATCCAAAATTATTATCTCTGTTTTAAAAGCTTGAGCTCTGGCACCTCTGCAAATCAATGCTTCCCTCTGCGAAGGGCCTGTCTATTTATGTTCCTGTTGAGTCATCCTCTTCTTATAAAAGCACCAATTAGAGAGCACCTCTGTCATTTTTATGCTTTGCTTTTGACTAATATTGAGTATGAGTGTGACTGGATCTTCTTTGCCATGAATTACAATGTTTAATCACGCCTTGGTCTTTGAAGGTGCTCTAGTTGATTATGCCATTGATATGAGTTTACCATGAGACCTGCATGTCATTTGCTTATGTGGTTAGCTTGTGATCTTGCTGAAATTCTGGATATGAGTTAGACATAGTTGCAACAACAAGATCAAACAGAGTTCATAAAAGTTTTTATTTTGTCTCTTTTAGTTTATCAACTGAATTGCTTGAGGACAAGTAAGGTTTTAAGCTTGGGGGAGTTGATACGTCTCCATTGTATCTACTTTTCCAAACTCTTTTGCCCTTGTTTTGGACTCTAATTTTCATGATTTGGATGGAACTAACCCAGACTAACGCTGTTTTCAGCAGAATTGCCATGGTGTTGTTTTTGCGCAGAAATAAAAGTTCTCGGAATGACCTGGAAATTTATGGGGATTTTTTGTGGAATATATAAAAAATACTGGCGCAATAATCAACCGGAGGGGTGGAGCTGAGAGCCCACAAGCCCACCAGGCGCGGCCCCCCTGGTCGCGCCTGGCAGGCTTGTGGGGCCCACGTTGCTCCACCGCCTCCAATCTCAGCTCTATTTAGTCCCTTCCGTCCGAAAAAAATCAAGGAAAAGAGTTCATCGCGTTTTACGATACGAAGGCGCCACCACCTCCTATTTTCCTCTGGAGGGCAGATGTGGAGTCCGTTCTGGGCTCTAGAGAGGGGAGATCGTCGCCATCGTCATCACCAACCTTCCTTCATCGCCAATTCCATGATGCTCTTCACCGTTCTTGAGTAATCTCATCGTAGGCTTGCTGGACGGTGATGGGTTGGATGAGATCTATCATGTAATCGAGTTAGTTTTGACAAGGATTGATCCCTAGTATCCACTATGTTCTGAGATTGATGTTGCTACTACTTTGCCATGCTTAATGCTTGTCACTAGGGCCCGAGTGCCATGATTTCAGATCTGAACCTATTATGTTGTCGCCAATATATGTGTGTTCTTGATCCTATCTTGCAAGTTGTAGTCACCTACTATGTGTTATGACCCGGCAACCCCGGAGTGAAAATAGCCGGAACCACTCCCGGAGATGACCATAGTATGAGGAGTTCATGTATTCACTAATTGTTAAAGCGTTGGTCTGGTTCTTTATTAAAAGGAGAACCTTAATATCCCGTAGTTTCCATTAGGACCCCGCTGCCACGGGAGGGACGGACAATAGATGTCATGCAAGTTCTTTTCCCTAAGCACGTATGACTACATACGGAATACATGCCTACATTAGATTGACGAACTGGAGCTAGTTACATATCTCTCCATGTTATAACTGTTGCATGATGAATAACATCTCGCATAATCATCCATCACCGATCCAATGCCTACGAGTTTTTCCTACTGGTCCTCGCTATGTTACTTTGCCGCTACTGCTTTCACTGCTGCTACTGTTACTGTGTCACTACTGTTGTCACTATTGCTGTTACTGGTTACTGTTGCTACTGTTGCTATCATATTACCTTGCTACTGATACTTTGCTGCAAATACTAAATCTTTCAGGTGTGGTTGAATTGACAACTCAACTGCTAATACTTGAGAATATTCTTTGACTTCCCCTTGTGTCGAATCAACAAATTTGGGTTGAATACTCTACCCTCAAAAATTGTTGCGATCCCCTATACTTGTGGGTTATCAGGGGAACGTAACCGCTAGAAGATCCAGCAACAAAGGTCCGTGCACCTCTTTGGGCCTGGCCCAACAACGCTTTGCACGCGTGTGTGTCCCAGGCCCGGGGGCTCGTGTCGGTGCACTAAGGACTGGGGTCCCTAGTGCCCCTAACTTGTGCATGGGCGCAAAGAGCCCCTGATGGCAAGGTGTGGCGCGATCCAGACAATGTGCACCCCCAAGTTTACCAAGGCCCCGGCAAGCTTGCCTTTCCGGGAAGATATCCAAGGACATGCCCGCTTAGTGGGTGTGATGGACTCACTAGGCACGAGGCCTCAGCAAACCTCCTTTGCCGAGAAGACAACCGAAGCCCCCGGCAAGCTTCCTTGCCGGGACGGAGATCCAAGGCCCCGGCAAGCTTCCTTGCCAGGATGACGAGGCTAGACACTAGAGGGCGACCGCCCTTGCCACAGTGCCACCACCCCCAGAATTCCAGCGCATTCCGCATGCGCCAGCGGGGCGTCCAGGTGTCGAAACACCTGGACACATGTATTCACCAGCACTTAGCTGACAAGGAAAAGGCGTGCATTCAATGCACCTGACAGCGGTAGATGGATAAGCACCGCTCTAGGTTCACTGTAACTTTTCCTGAACCTACCACCAAGCACTGTAGGTGACCCGTTTGCCTATAAAAGGACGCCCTTAGCTCATTCACAAGGGGTTAGAATTTTTGGAGGTTGGCCAAGAAGACGTTATCATCACTGTAACAAAGAACAAAAATGCTTAATACGATCAGACGAGCTGGACGTGGGGTTTTACGCGTAAGCGGCCTGAACCCGGGTAAAAAGGCTGGTCGGGTGTTGATCGTTAGATCTGCTCTTGACATTGTCTTTCCCCGCCCTACGATCACAAGGGTTTCACGTTGATACCCATAGGTATCGACCTAGCATCGCCGACAGGTAGAGACCATTTCCCCCTCCCTGTTGCGTGCCATCATAATGTTTTCGGCATTGTCATGAGTGGATGGTGTAGCACGTACATGGGGTTCATCAGGTGCAACATCATCATCTGTAGCAATATCTTCAGCTGCATTGACTTCAACATCAGCCTGATCACGAGGAATATCTTCAAGCCTGGGTACTTTCTCGAGTGATGCAGTTGGAGTCACACGCACTTCATTCCCTATAATAATTTGCATTACACGAGGGGCTTGCCTTGGTGTTTTGTGGACCCTTTTGAGAGGCGACGCAGATGCAGAGGCTTCATCCTCCATTGGTGAGAATGGTGATTCTCAAAGTCTTGCCACAATTGTTGGAAAGGGACTTGGCGGAGAATCAGGAGAAGTTCCGGGCACATGTGGCCTTGGAGGTGTGCCCATATCTACATACTTACTATCTTCACGAAGCGGAGATGATACCACTAGTGTATCCAGTTGAGGTACTGGTGCATTCTCTCTTTGAACATTGTCTTCAGGTGAAGCAATGTCTTCAACTGTGGTGGTGTCGGCAGGTGGTGCATCGTCATTTGTTGGAGCCTCTATGGTAGCAAACTCATGGAGAACCACTTGCCTCTCAACATTTTGTGAGGTAGGAGGATCCATTGAGATTGGCGTCATAAGGAGGGGCTCCACATGAGCGGGTCGTGTGGCATATGGAGCTTCAGAGGGATTTGGGCACTTGGGCCGAACCCGAAGACTTTGTCTTCTTGGTCTTCAGTCGCTTGACTAGTTGGGCTTCAAAAGTAGGAGCAGACTTGTATTTTCTAGCTTCAGCCTCAGCTTGCTTGGTCTTCTTGCTAGACACAATAGAGGAAGGGGGTGTTATTGTGCTAGAGAAGACAGCGTGGAAGACAATGATGGGAATGTCTTGTTGTGTTGTAGTAGGCAGGCTCAAAAATAATGAACCTTGCATTGACATTTCGATGATTCTGGGGTCAAGAGCATGCTGACCAAGAGCTTTGCGCTTCAGCATCTCGTTCTGAGCCTTAACCATTTGCGCACGTTTGTTATTGAGACTCTCAAGGGCGCCTTTGACAACAACACAACGCTTGTGAAATTCAGCCTTTAGATATTTCATGAAGAGCTGATACCCATGAATCTTACTTGCGGTGAGCTTGTGCGTATTCTTTTTGAAGACATCCTTTTCATGGTGAATATTTTCGTGCTGTTGCACAGCCTTTTGCGCCACCATGAGTTATTCATTCACAAGCCCTTTAAAAGTGACGCTCAGTCCTATTGGTAGCTGGAGGGCATCGAGGGAGAGAGTGGGATCAATAAATCATTCATCAGTGAACAAGTCTATGATCTTTTCATCAATGAGAGGTAAGTCTTCGAGACACTTTTCCTCTTCTTCTTTCTGCTGAATCAGCCTTGTCAGGGCTTCATCATCATATTCATCGTCATACAGTTCAATCATATTTGCAATATCCATCAAGGAGAGGGATGGCTTCGGCCCACGGGCAGCAACATGGTTTCGCTTCAGTCTGCAAGCAATGCAAGAGTCTTCCTCCATATCAGCTAGTGTAGCTGGTCTGGATCTTGAGGCTTGAGGTGAAGCTCGGGGCCCGGAAGCCTTTGCAGGCTTAGGCTTTGAAGCCTTTGTAGTTTCAGGTTTTGAAGCCTTAGCTTTCTCCTTTGTCCTGTGTCGAGCAACTTGAGGCACATCTTCCTCATCACATGTTTCCTCTATCACAGAACGAAGGATGCTGGATGGGTTCGGTTTCTCAAGCATTGGGGGCCGGACCATGCATGGGTAGAAGCTAATCTGTATAGCTTCGGCCTTTCTATTCGTATGCAGATTCGTGTATATGATATCTATCCAAGGATCCTTCTTCGCATTCATCTTGGCATATGCATCTGTGACAAAACGGTAATTGAAACACTCCTCCACCCAGTATCTTTGGATCCATTGCATCCGGATCTTGTGTTGTTGATAGCTTTCCCTAGAGTCAAACTTGTACATTTCATAAAGATCTGGTGGAATATGTTCTGCGGTGTTCACACGTCTTTGTCTTCCACCCTTCATGGGAGTGTTGTCTCTCGCCATTGTCTTTGGCTTGGTCAAAGACTCCGTAGTTGGGTTCAAATGAGAGTTGGCTCCAGGTGAGTCCTCAAGAATCTAAAAATAGTCTACGAATGAATTCACACTATCAGATCCTCGTGATTCTACCACGAACATGTACCCGTGAAAGAGTTAGACATGCGAGGGGAAGAGGCGAAGTCATATGCATTCTCAAAAGATTTAGAAGATAAAATATTTTCTGAAGATATTGGCCTCATTCACCGGAGACTTTCACTTTTGCTCAAACTAAGGTGGTTTCAGATTTCTACAAGTCCGAGAATTTGCACAAGTGAGAAATCAATCCATAATTTTAACACAAGTAGAAGTATTGAGCAGATAAGGATAGATGTGTTGAGAGGTGTCAGATCTATAGTGAAAAACAACTTTCGAAGATTTATGGTAACTTTTAAGATCGAGTGAGAGGTTAAAAATAGCGAATAATTACCACCGTGAAGAAATAGATGAACTATACAAGGAGGGAAAGAGGCCGAGCAGTTCAATCTGCCATACTCTAGCTTGGTAGTGGCAGACTGCTATGGTGGCATTGAGCGAAGATGATCGCGGCCAGCGTGAGTACGTCGACGAGGAATTCATGACAGCGAAGCGCTTCTTCTCCAACGATGATGTAATCTAGCGACGACACTAGGGTTTGGTGCTGGGAGGCAGAGATAGAGAGGTAAGAGTAATAGTGGAGATGGGGGCTTTGTATTTATAAAGATGGGGTGAAACAAGAACATCAGATATTTTTGGATGGATTTTCCCCGTACTCTTCGGCTTAGTGGGGCACGTGGCAAGCATGCAACACGTCTCACAACAAACTATCTCCGATCTGTTGCATGAGGCACAGGAATTTTGACATTTTGGGCAGTAGGAAGATAAAAGTGAAAAAGCTTTTAAATTATTTGTTGGATTTTTCTTTGACAGACAAGGATGCTGCAAAGACAATCAACACATGTAAAATAGAATGCATATGACTGGAATTGAACAGTGTTAGGAGAGATAAGCATAGATGAGGTATAAGGGTCCGATCACATTTTCCTAGACAAAAGTCGAAGACATAGTTATAGGCAAGATGTTGTAGAGGACAAAACTCCTCAGTGTCTCATATGACATATTCAAATGACAAGTGTTAATATTCAAAGACAAACAGCAAATTTGAAGATAAACTCAAATATCTAAATACAAAGATGACAATACGAAGATAACAACAATGTCTTCATGAGGGGTTGGTGGCGTTTCCCACCGTATGAGAATGTTTGACCCAGACACGGGGCACAATTATCGTGGTGCTTTTAAGCCATATTCTTCGTTAATGTATTCACACTTGGAGTGTATGTCTTCACGAGTTGAAGGTAAACGTTACTTCGTGTGTTGTGCATCAAATTCATTTACATGTATAAGCATTAGGATGAGTATCCATTCACTGGAAATTTATGATTCAAAGATATTTAGCTCACACCGCAACTTGCAAAACCTCTTCTCATCCAAAGGCTTCATGAAGATATCAGCCAATTGCTCTTCTGACTTCACATACTCGATGACGATGTCGCCCTTCAACACATGATCTCGAATAAAATGATGTTGTATCTGTATGTACTTTGTTTTCCAGTGTTGTACTGGGTTGTAGGCGATCTTGATAGCACTCTCATTGTCGTAGTAGAGAGGTTCTTTCTTCTCGTTGATGTTGTAGTCCTTGAGAGTTTGCTTCATTCTGAGAAGTTGTGTACAACACACACGCTAACAGTAATGTATTCAAATTCAACAGTGGAGAGTGAGATGTAGTTTTGCTTATTCAAAGACCAAGAAACCAGTGATCGTCCAAGAAAGTGACAAGTGTGTGATGTAGACTTGCGATCAACTCTGTCACTAGCAAAATCCGAGTCTGAATAGCCAATGAGATCAAACTTGGAGCCCTTTGGATACCATAATCCTAGCGTTGGGGTGTGAGCCAAATATCAAAGTATTCACTTCATCGCAAGGTGATGCGACTCCTTTAGTGCCGCTTGGAATCAGGCACACATGTCGCTAAGCATTATATCTGGACTAGATGCACATAGGTACAATAAGCCAATCATGGAGCGATATACCGTTCGATTGAATTCTTTTTCATTTTTGTGAGTGCAAAGGTGGCTGTTTGTTGGCATTGGTCTCTTGTAGCCTTTACAATCTTGCATGCCAAACTTCTTGAGGCAGTCCTTAAGGTACTTATCATTTGATATGAAGATCCCATTTGGTAGTTGTCAAATCTAAAGCCCGAGGAAGAACTTTAGGTCTAGCAGCATAGAGATCTAATATTTCTCTTGCATCATGAAGTTAAACTCATCATTGTATCGATTGTTAGTTAATTGAAGATAATGTAATCAACATAGATTTGACATACAAACAATTCACCATCATATGATTTAGTGAATAGAGTAGGATCGAGTGAACAATTTTTGAATCCTTTCTCCTTGAGGAATTCCTTCAGTGTGTCATACCAAGCCCTTGGTGCTTGTTTGAGGCCATACAATGTCTTGTTGAGCATGTAGACCATGTTGCGGTGTTTTGGATCTTTAAACCCTGGTGATTGAGAAACATATACTTCTTCTCAATATTACCATTGAGGAAATGCACTTTTGACATCCATTTGGTATAAGCATATATCATGATGATTAGCACAAGCAAGCAATATGCGTATATCTTTAGTTCTAGCCACATGTGCAAAGGTTTCATCAAAATCAATACCCTCAACTTGTGTGTAGCCTTAAGCCACAAGCCAAGCCTTGTTTCTGACCACTTGGCCAGATTCATCTCGCTTGTTCCGGTAGCTCCACTTTGTGTTGATGACATTGTGATTGCATGGATTGGGACACTTGACTAGCTCCCATACTTTGTTGAGCTTGACTTGATGAAGCTCTTCTTGCATGGCTTGAATCCATTCCAATTCTATGAAGGCCTCATCTACTTTGGTGGGCTCTGAGATAGACACGAAAGCAAACTGCCCACAAAATTTAGGCAATTAGTCAGCTGTGGACCGAGTGAGAGGACCTGTTGCATTAATGTTATCGAGCATCTTCTCGATTTGAACTTCATTTGCCACATGTGGATGAGAACGTCAAAGACTTTGATTCTGCTGTAGAGCATTGTCTTTGTTAATAGCATTATCTTCAGGAGCAACATTGTCTTCGTGATGTTTTGGTTGAGGAATGCTGACTTCCTCGACAACTGGTTCCTCATGTATAATTTCACCAGTACCCATTAGCCTTATGGCTTCATCCGAAGGAAGTTCATCTAGCAGAGGAGACAAGTGCTCTCTTTGTGAGCCATTAGTTTCATCGAACCGCACATCTACAATTTTAACAATTTTATTGTGGAAAATGTTGAAGACTCTATAGGTGTGCGAACCCGTTCCGTAACCAAGCGTAAAACCCTCATGTGCTTTCGATGCAAACTTTGGCATGTGGTGTGGATCTCTAATCCAACATCTTCCACTGAAGACTTTGAAATAACTTACGTTGGGTTTCTTACCAGCTAGTAGTTCATATGAGGTTTTCTTGAGGAATTTATGCAGATGAACCCTCTTGATGATGTGGCATGAAGTGTCAATGGCTTAAGGCTAGAATTTTCTTGGCTTCTTGTATTCATCAATCATAGTCCGAGCCATCTCAATAAGTGTCTTGTTCTTGCATTCCTGAACACCGTTTTGTTGTGGTGTGTATGGAGAAGATAACTTGTGAGTGATACCAAGAGAGTCAAGAAAGGTATACAGACCCGTGTTCTTGAACTCTATTCCATTGTCACTCCTGATATGCTTGATCTTGATGTTGTAGTTGGTCGTACACCTGTTTGCAAAGAGCCTGAAGACATCCTACACTTCACTCTTATAAAGTAAGATGTGGACCCACGTATATCTAGAGTAGTCATCAACAATTACGAAGCCATATAGATTTTCAGTGGAAGATAAAATGGAATAGTGAGTAGGGACGAGTAAGTCCATGTGGAGTAGCTCGAATGGATTGGAAGTCATCATGATAGTCTTTGAGGGATGCTTGGACCTAGTCATCTTCTCGGCTTTGGAGGCACCACACAGATGGTCCTTCTTGAACTTGACACCCTCGAAGCCAATGATGTGAATCTTCTTGGCAAGTGTGTGCAAGTTCGTCATACCAGCATGTCTTCATATTCGATGCCATAGCCAGCATTCTGAAGCCTTTTCTAAAAGACACATGGTGACATGTGGTCCTGCAAAGAAGTCTACCATGTATAGATCACCGCTTAGAAACCTTCAAAGACTTTGGTTTCATCAGAAGCCATTAGTACGATGCATCAAATTTTTCCAAAGATGACAAGCATGTCAAGATCATAGAGCATTGAGACAGACATTAAGTTGTATCCAAGGGATTTGAAAAGCATCACATTTTCCATGTGCGTATCCCTCGAGATAGCAACTCTACCTAGTCCCAGCACTTTTCTACTACTTTTGTCGGTAAATACGATGTGATCTTTAGTTGGAGTTCAAAGAGTTGACTCCATCAATAGGCTGCGATCACCAGTCATGTGACTAGTGCATCCACTATCCATGATCCATTCCGTTGGACTGGATTTATCTTCCTACATTGAGAATTAGTCTTGTTCACCAAGGGATGCAGCAACACCATGCATTGATGAAGATATTGAAGTGATAAATAGTAACACTAGACGATATAAATGGTAACACCATTTCCATTTGTTTTCTTGCATCCACACAAGAATGTTTTGGGTCTCTAGAGGTAGTATTCGAGTTAGGCTTTATCCTCTCTAGAGACGTGATACTGCATGAAGATATTATTTCTTGTGCACCACCCACATCCTGAGGGGTGGCTTAGAAGAAATGAGACGTAAAGCAGCATCAGAGAATTTAGACAATGTATCCCTAATAGCACGCTTCATAGGAGGGTTAGAATACTCGAATGAATATGCATGAAAGTTCTTAGATGGGTGAACATAATGGTTCGTGCCATAGTGCTGATATTCGTGAGTCCGTTGAGTCCTTCCCTATGAAAAATAGTTGTTAGTGCGATGCTACGACAACAAAAGACCTTCCCCGGCAACGGCGCCAGAGGTCCTTCTGCTGCTGGCTACGCCTATAGGGATTTCCTCGACAAATATGCAAAGGATTCCCCCGTGGCCTTGGAGCCTTGCGTTGGTGTTTCCTTGAAGAGGAAAGGGTGATGCAGCATAGAAGCAGTAAGTATTTCCCTCAGTTTTAGAACCAAGGTATCAATCCAGTAGGAGGATCGCGTCACGTCACAAGTACCTGCGCAAACACAAAGAGCTTGCACCCAACGCTATGAAGGGGTTGTCAATCCCTTATAGATTGTTTGCAAAGTGAGAACTGAAAGCAAAAAGTAAATGAAGCAAAGTAAAAGTAAAAGTGGAGACGATAGTTGTGAATAGACCCGGGGGCCGTAGTGTTCACTAGTTGTGAATAGACCCGGGGGCCGGGGGCAAAAAGTAAATGAAAGCAAGTAGACGGTGGGTGAACGAATTATTGTCGAGCAATTGATAGAACCGCGCAAAGTCATGACATTATCTATGTCAATGATCATATCTATAGGCATCACGTCCAAAACAAGTAGACACATACTTTCTGCATCTACTACTATTACTCCACACGTCGACCGCTATCCAGCATGCATCTAGTGTGTTGAGTTCATAAGAACAGAGTAACGCCTTAAGCAAGATGACATGATGTAGATGGACAATCTCAAATCTATGATGAAAGCCCATCTTGTTACCCTTGATGGCAACAACATGATGCATGCCTTGCTGCTCCTTCTGTCACTGGGAAAGGTCACCGCACAGTATGAACCCAAAACCAAGCACTTCTCCCATTGGAAGAATCATAGATCTAGTTGGCCAAACAAAACCCAAAACTCGGAGAGACTTACAAGGATATCAAATCATGCATATAAGAAATCAGCAAAGACTCAAACATAATTAATTGATAATCTGATCACAAATCCACAATTCATCGAATCTCGACAAACACACCACCAAAGAGGATTACATCGGATAGATCTCCATGAAGATCATGGAGAACTTTGTATTGAAGATCCAAGAGAGAGAAGAAGCCATCTAGCTACTAACTACGGACCCCTAGGTCTGAAGTAGACTACTCACGAGTCATTGGAGAGGCGATGATGTTGATGTAGAAGCCCTCCAATTCCAAAGTCCCCTCCGGCAGGGCACCGGGAAGGGTCTCCGGATGAGATCTCGCGGAAACGGAAGCTTGCGGCGGCGGAAAAGTGGTTTCGTGGACGCCTTGATTTTTTCTGGGATTTTAGGGAATTTATAGGCCAAAGAGCTAGGGCAGGGCAGCGCCAGGGAGGCCACAAGCCTGGTCGCCGCGCCCCCCTGGCCTTGGCGTCAGGGCTTGTGGGCTCCCTGTGGGCCTCCTGCCTTGGCCCTCAAGTCCCCCGATCTTCTTCTGTTCTGGAAAAATTCATTTCATGGATTTTATTCCATTTGGACTCCATTCCAAAATCACATCTGAAAAGAGTCAAAAACACAGAAAAAACAGGAACTGGCACTTGGCACTGAATTAATAAGTTAGTCCCAAAAAAGATATAAAAGGTATATAAAACATCCAAAGTTGACAAGGTAACAGCATGAAACCATCAAAAATTATAGATACGTTTGAGACGTATCATGCGATCATACGAAGAACTTTGTATTCTCGAAGATATTGATCTGGGCAATGTCTTCTTCTTGAGAGATGTCATCGTGACATTCACAGGAAGCTTCTCAAGAAGACGTTTGGTAACATAGATCCTCTTCACGGGTGAACCATTCCTGCAGTTAGTGCCAATGAACCTTGCAAATACTTCACCATTTTGGCATTTTAACAGTTTATAGATAGAATCATATGATTCATCATTGATGATAGGATTAGCACACATAAAGTCATATAATGTGGATGGATCAACTGAGGGGCATTTTGTAGCAACCCATTGGTTTTGGGGTACTGCTCATAGTTCTAGTAAGATCCATCAGCATTGATGTTTCTTTCGAATCTAACACCCACTTTCCTAGGGTTTTTGTTCAGGAATGCCTTCTTGAGGACATCGCACAAAATATAATGCCCCTTCAGACTTTTGTACATACCTCTCTCAAACAATGTCTTCACCTTGTTATTGTCATAAGTGATAGTAGTGGTTTCCTCAGATGAGGGGTTAGATACCACATATGCAGTTAAAGATATTGCATTTTAGAAGCATTTGAGCATTCATAGTGGAATCATTAGCTTCACGACCAACGCATTTTAAGCATGGATCATCAAATTCATCATGAGTGATACTAATCGGTTCAACAAGGAGTGAGTCATTTTCCTTCCGAAGTTCCTCATAAGCCTCTTTCAAATTCCCAAGATCAAGTTTTCTTTGCAGATATTCAAGATAAAGCTTCTCATGAATAGTTGAGAGAGAGTCACGAATATTTTGGATATCCTCAAACCTTGAACGAAGATCACACATATCTTTTGCCATATCTTCGTTCAGACTCATCTCGCTACGCAAAAAAGTCATTGCTTTTCTCTAGAGTTAGTTGCATTTTTTCCATAACATTATTTTGCTTAGTCACAATTTTAACAAGTTTAGAATAGCTAGGTTTCAAGTCATCATCAGCTTTAGCTTCACTATCACAGTCATAGCATGAACATTTTGAGGATACCTTGGATTCTTTTGCCATGAAGCAGTAGGCTAGAGCATTGTTGTCGTCACTGGCTTCAATGTTCACGAAGTGACCATTGTCTTCGGAGTCAAAGACAGACGAGGCGACAAATGCTGAAGCCATTGCAAAACCAACAACTTCAACATTAGACTCCTCCTCAGATCCCTCTTCGACTTCAGACCCAGATTCACCATCAGAATCCATCTCCTAGCCAATGAAAGCATGTGCATTGGAGCTCTTCTTATGCAAAGAAGACTTGGATGAAGACTTGTGGTACTTCTTCTTCTTCTTGTGATCACAATCATAGTTCTTGCTCTTCTTCTTTGATTCCTTCTCCCATTGAGGACAATCAACGGTGAAGTGACCTACTTTGTTGTACTTGTGACATGATTTCTTCTTGCTGTCATGCGAAGACATTTCGCTAGATTTCTTGGAGTCATGCCTTGAAGACTTTGCAAAGCGTTTTGACTATGCAAACTTTTGGAGCTTTTGGACAAGCAGAGGAAGTTCTTTGCCAAAGTCTTCGACACCATGAGAACTGCATTCAGATTTGCCTTCAGATGAAGACACAACCTTTGCCTTTAGTGCACGAGAACGAGCATAACTCGAACCATAGATTTCCCTTTTCTCAGCTTGGTGGAATTCATGAGTGTTGAGCCTCTCAAGTATATTAGCAGGATCCAATTCCTTGAAGTCAGAGCGTTCTTGGATCATGAGAGCAAGAGTGTCAAGGTAACTATCAAGGATCTCAATAATTTATTCACAACTTCATGTTTGGTGATATCTGGCACCTAGTGCATTTAGTTCATTTGAGATATCAGTAAGATGATCAAACGTGAGTTATACATTTTCACTGTCAAGCCTCTTGAAGCGGTTGCACAGGTTGTGGAGCACATCTACACATGAGTCTCTTTGTGATGAGACACCTTCATTTACTTTGGATAGCCATTCCCAGATCTACTTTGCAGTCTCAAGAGCACTCACACGGTCGTACTGTCCATTGGTCAGGTGACCACGAATGATGTTCTTCGCGGTGGAGTCGAGTTGAGAAAATCTCTTCACATCAGCAGAAGTGACACATTCGCCAATCTTGGGAACACCAGTCATGACGACATACCAAAGGTCATTGTCAATGGCTTTGAGATGCATGCGCATCTTGTTCTTCCTGTATGGGTAATCAGTGCCATTGAAGACTGGGCATGCGGCAAAAACCTTGATTATCCTTACAGTCGGTATAGCTAAAACTCTAGGTGGTTAAACCGAAACACAGAACAAGGGAGTACCTTGCTCTGATAACAATTGAAAGTGCTAGTTATCAACTAGAGGGGGGTGAATAGGCGGTTTTTAAGAAAAGCTTTGAAATTGTAAATTTATTCAAAGTTAATCGGAAGTGATACATGACCAAGTAAGGATAAGTATCAAGGATCTATGTGAAGCATGCAATACTATGAAGACACCCAAACATTCAAGGCATAGTTATCATGCACATTAAGATATACCGCACATAAACTTAGGTTGTATGAAGATAAGCAACAATTGGAAATGTCTTTGGAGAATGTATTCGGGTGAGATGATCAAGCAATGGCTTCAGAGTACAGTAAGTAAAGAGAGTTAAGGATATAAAAAGTAGCTTGACGGAGACACATGATTTGTTGGACTAGTTCTAGTTGTTGTGGCAACTGTACGTTTGGTTGGGCAGGCTTAGCCCTCGTCATCCCCTTGATCCGAGGTCTCTTAGACAATGCCCAATTACTCACGTAAGTCTTTTGGGGAGACTTCCGAAACTCGTATAAACTTGGTCACCCGTCAATTCAAAATGACTCTTGATTGATCTAGACCATGGTCACCCGACAATTCACAATGACTGTTGGATGCACTAAACCACGACGACTAACCGTTTGGAAGATCACAGTCTACAAGTATAACAAGTCTTTAGTTCTCTCACAATAGAATGACTTCGGTAATGCTCAAACATTCTGGCTCTTGGTGTTTGGGTTTATCCTCGTAGGATATTTCTCTCTAAATGTTTTCGAGGTGAGTTTCTCCAAAAAGACAACAGTCATATCAACTCTAAGCAGTTACCCACATATGGTGGAGGGGGTAGGCTATTTATAGCCCACGGGAAACCCAACCTGATATGACCGAAATGACCCTGGGACAATGGCCAGCCGACACATGTTCCAACGGTTGGATTTCAAACAAATGTTTAAGATATCGGTAACTTGTAGCTGCTCAGTCGGCTTGGGAGTAGCGATTAATCGGTGAATCGGCCTAATAACTGGATTAATCGGTCGACCATTAATCGGTAGATGAAATAGAAACTTGCCAACTTATATCTAATTTTTTTTATGTATTATACCATAATTCCACGCACCTAGCTATGTAATATACCAAAATATTCTATTGTAGGCATATAAAAAATAGATAAGAGGTAAAATTAATAATCGTTATACATTCAACTATATAAAATCTCAAAATTGAAATGATCAATTAAACATTTAAACTTATCCATATACTTGAAAACATACATCACATAATATACTGCAGATAACAACCAAAACCAACAGTTCCATCCACCCATCTACAAAATTTTAATTCAAATTCCACTAATATATGAATGCTGGATTCTCCACTAAGATATGGGGGAAAGATGGTAGTACCGTGCCTGCTGGTGAGACCATTGAGGAAGAGATTGGGGAGCATCCCATGGGAGATGATAGGGAGTATCCAAGGGGGGTGATGCCATTGAGCAACTACATCTTGGAGGCGTAGTGTAGTGACTGGCACTCGTGAGAACACGACTAGCCACGAGCCAGGTTAGGAGGGGATGGAAGGAGCATGAGGAAGCGGGAGGAGGGCCAAACCCCAGGTATTTAGTGGAAAGAGGGGGTGGGAGGCGTTATATGCTAAAATTTTGGGATTCGTTTGCCCACCAGTTAATAGGCTAGTAGTGACTAATCAGTTTGGCAACTAATTAATCCGTATGACAACTGATTAATCGGTCTAACTAGCCAATTAATCGGCATGACAAGCTAACACGATGAATAGGTGTTATTCGTTTCGGTCACCCTAAGAGTAGCGATTATCTAGGAAGTTAACTGGTTAATCGGATGAATTATTGAATAGTGTTTCAAACACACGCGACAACATTACTTGGGCTACAAGCAATGCTGGCTCAACCAACTCTAGAAGAGATTTTCTCTCATCGTATTCACTCGAAGACATAGGTATTTGTGGATTGAGCATCACGTCAGCATCTAACTTCGATCACATCGATCCACTTAATTGTACGGTGGTTCCTATGACTCGAGAAAGAAGAAACAAAACAACAAAAGACTTAGTTTTCGAATTTCATTGTCTTCAATCGATTATATTCATGCACCACCAATGGCTTCGGCCATCATCAATGTCTTCCGACATTTTGGGTGTCGTCTTCGATGGTTAAAACGAATCTCCACGTACTTCTATCTGTATTATCCTGTGAACTCTCACAAAAACATTAGTCCCTCAACCACGTTTGTCTTCAATACTCCAAAATCAACAAAGGGTGGCACCAGACGCACTTACATAAACACTAGCACCTAGGTCATATAAGGCATTGCATTCATATTCTTTGATTTTAATTTTAGTAGTAGGTTCCCATTCATCATGCAACTTTCTAGGAATAGAGACTTCTAGCTCAAGTTTCTCATTATAGGATTTTACTATACCTTCTACTATATGTTGTGTAAAACATTTATGTATTTCGTAAGCATTGGGTGACCTAATGATGGATTGCAGCAGGGAAATACCTTCTTCTAAAGAACAATTATCAAAAATAAAATCCTTGTGATCCAAGAGAGTGGGCACATCACTAGTTAAAGTTTTAACCTCTCCAAACCCACTTTTTCACCTTTATCACTATAGTCATCACCCTCCAAGAAATTGGGACGCTCTCTTGCTAGAGTTGACTCATCTCTAGTCCCTTTATCATTTATTGTGAGACTACTAAACAATATTCAATGGGAGAAGATCTTCATCATGATTTCGATAAAAACCGGGTGGAAGAACTTTTTCTAGGAATTCCCATTTAACTTTCAATTTGGTGGTCCTCTCCTTACTTTCTTTGAATAGATTTAACAGTCTCATCAAAGTCATGTTTTGGTGGCAAAGTTTTACTTTTGAGAATTTCTACACCAAGAGCATTCCTATCCGTGTTTCTCACCAAATCATCAATTTTATTGAACTTTTCCTCTACCATAGTATTGAAAACTTTTTGAAAGTAATGAATTCCTTAATGGTTTTCTCAAGAAGGATTGCCATAAGAATTGCTATAAGAGTTGCCATAACTATAATAGGAGTTACCGGGATATGGACTAGCATTGGAATTACCCCTATAGGCATTGTTATTAAAATTATTTCACGACATAAAATTCACATCAATGGCGTTCTCATTTTGTTCAATAAAATTAGACAAGGGCGTCTCATTAGGATCAATGTGAGAATTTTATTAGTAACCGAATTCATAAGAGCGTCAACTTTTTCACTCAAAGTGGTGATTTCCTCAATAGAGTTTACCTTCTTACCAGTTGGAGCTCTTTTGGTATGCCATTGAGAGTAGTTTGTCATGATGTTCTCCAGAAGTTTGGTGGCATCTCTTAATATCACCTCCATGAAGGTTCCACCTACAACAAAATCTAGAAGATTTCTAAAGACAAAGTTTAGCCCCGCATAGAAATTTTGAATAATCATCCACAAGTTTAAACCATGAGTAGGGCAATTTTTAGTCATCAATTTAATCCTCTCCCAAGATTGTGCAACATGTTCATGATCATGTTGTTTAAAATTCATAATTTGATTTCTAAGGGAGATGATTTTAGGAGGAGGAAAATACTTGGCAATAAAAGCATCTTTACACTTATCCCATGTTCCAATACTATTACATGGTAAAGATGAGACCCAAGATTTAGCTTTATCCCATAAAGAAAAAGGAAATAATTTTAATTTCACTATATTATTATCCATGTCTTTTTTCTTTTGCATGTCACATAGTTCAACAAAGGTATTAAGATGAGCCGTGGGATCCACATTAGGACTTCCAAAAAATTGATCTTTCATCACAAGATTCTGCAATGCATCATTTATATTATAAGACTCCGCACTAGTCGTGGGTGGTATAGGTGTACTAATAAAATCATTGTTATTAGTATTTGTGAAGTCACACAACTTAGTAGTATCTTGAGACATGGTGACCGAGCAAGCAAAGTAACAAGCAGGGCAAGTAAACTAGGAAGCAAAGAAGCAAACTAGTGACTAGCAAAGGTAAATGATTTTTGTATTTTTGATTTTTATGAAGTAAGCTAAATATAACAGAAAACAAAAATAAGAACAAGTTCATGATAATTTGTGTGAAGTTACTTGATAGTAGGTTGGGGATACTCCCCGACAACGGCGATAAATCCTTCCTGATACTTGTGATCTGCATTGGGTTTTCCTTGAAAAGGAATGGCTCATGCAACACAATATAGGTAAGTATTTCCCTCAGTAGAGAACCAAGGTTTATCGAAACAATAGGAGTAAAAACCAACCCCCATCTTCAATGAGTGCACACAAAGAAGCAAACACTTGCACCCAACGCGGCAAGAGGGTTGTCAATCCCCTTGGACTCGTTATTTTCAAGCAAGTAAAGTGTGTAGATGATAGTAGACAATTGTGAATTGCAAAATAAAATAAAAGGTAAATAATAACAACAAGATATTGATAGTGTTTGTAAACTTATAAGAAAATAGACCCCGGGGCTATGGTTTTAGGCATACGGTGGGTAGACAAATTACTTTTGGGAAATTGATAGAAAAGCAAATACTTATGTGATGTTCACGGCAATGATCATCTGTGTATAGGCATCACGTTGATACATATCCAACGTATATATTATTTTTTCTTGTTCCATACTATGATATTATTATTCTTGGATGTTTTTATTATCATTTTATAACTTTTTATATCATTTTAGGGGACTAACCTATTAACTTAGTGCCAAGTGTGGGTTCCAGTTTTCTGCCCAATTTTTGTTTTGCAGGAAATCAATATGAGATAAGATCAAATCGTCCTGAACTTTTTGAGGATTTTTTATTGAAGATAAGGATCACCTGGAACTTGGAGGCCAAGGAAGATCATGCCGGAGGGCCCCACACAACACCAGGGCACGCCTCAGGGGCGGCGTGCCCTAATGTTGTGTGGGCCCCTCCTTGCTCCATTTCTCCTACCTCCTCCACTATAAATTCAGAAATATTTCAAAAAAATCAAAGGGAGTCCATGAAATACTTTTTACGCTGTCGCAAGCCTCTGTTCTCGCAAGATCCCATATGGAGGCCTTCTCCGGTACTCCGTCGGAGGGGGAAGACATCACGGAGGGGCTCTACATCAACCTTGTTGCCTCTCCGATGATGCATGTCTAGTTCACCATTGTCCTACGGTTCATAGGTAGTATCTAGATGGATCTCTCTCTCTCTCTCTTTATAGCTCAATACAACGGTCTCCATGATGTTCATGGAGATCCATTTGATGTAATGACTTTGTGCAGTGTGTTTGTTGGGATCCGATGAATTGTGAGTTTATGATCAGATCTATCCTTGTTTTATTTGAGTTCTTTGCTGATATATTTTATGCATGACTTAGTATAGCCTTGTATTTTTTCTCCAAAGTTTTGGTTTGGTTTGGCCAACTAGATTAGATCTTCTTGCAATGGGAAGAGGTGCTCGGTAATGAGTTCGATCTTGTGGTGTCCAGTCCTAGTGAGAGAAGGGGAGTTGATACACATGTGTTGTTGCCATAAAGGATAAAAAGTTGGGATGTATTCTTATATGATTTTGTCTTCACTACATCATGTCATCGTTCTTAATGCATTAATTTGTCTTATGAACTTAATACACTAGATGCAAGCTGGATAGCGGTCGATGCGTGAAGTAATAGTAGTAGATGCGGGCAGGAGTCGGTCTACTTGATTTGGATGTGATGCCTATATCTTGATAGTTGCCTTGGATAGTGTCATAATTATTTGCTTTTCTATCAATTGCCCAATAGTAATTTGTTTACCCACCGTATGCTATTTTCTTGAGAGAGATGCCACCAGTGAATCCTATGGCCCGCGGGTCTACTATTATTATAAGATCAATCTCGTTTACATATACAAAAATACCAAAAATACTTTCTGCACTTTTTTTATCTTTTATTTATTTATCAATCTATCAATCTATTTTATATCATTTAATCTCGTTTCTTGACCGCCGAGAGATTGACAACCTCTTGTTTGCGTTGGGTGCGAAGATTTGCGTTGTGTGTGCTGGTGTCGGTGTTGCTTGGTTCTCCTACTGGATTGATAACCTTGATTTCTTAACTGAGGGAAATACTTAATCTACTGTGTTCCATCATCCTCTCCTCTTCGGGGATAAAAATCCAACGTAGTTTGCAAGTAGTAGGAAGAATTCATGGCGCCGTTTTCGAGAAGGATCAAGGCAACATCATCAACTTGCCAATCTCTGGCGCCACTACCAAGTACCTACACTATCAACTCTTATTTTTGCATTTACTTTATTTGCTATTTTCCTCACGTTTTCCTCTCCCCCACTTCTAAGAAATTACAAAAATATTTTCCTTTTCTTTTTCCACTTTTTCTTTGTCATGTTTTTGTTCACTTGTGTTTGTTTGCTCTCTTTTTGCATAGACATCATGTCTCAAGAAAACACCAAGTTGTGTGATTTTTCCAATACCAACAACAATGATTTTATTAGCACTCCTATTGCTCCTCCCGCCACTAATGCGGAGTCTTTTGATATAAATGCCGCTTTATTGAATCTTACAATGAAAGATCAATTTTCTGGAAGTCCTAATGAGGACGCGGCATCACATCTGAAAACTTTTGTTGAGTTGCGTGACATGAAAAACAAAAAATATGTGGACAATGATACTGTCAAGTTGAAATTATTTCTGTTTTCTTTGCGAGATCGTGCAAAAATTTGGTTCTCTTCCTTGCCTCGCAATAGCATCGATTCTTGGGATAGATGTAAATATGCTTTTATTACTAAGTATTTTCCTCCAGAAGAATCATTTCTCTGTGTAACCAGATTATGAATTTTAACCATCTTGATCATGAACATGTTGCGCAATCTTGGGAGAGAATGAAATTGATGCTGAGAAATTGCCCTACTTATGGTTTAAACTTGTGGATCATTATCCAAAAGAATTATGTTGGCTTGAATTTTGTTTCTTGAAATCTTTCCGATTCCGCCGCGGGTGCAACTTTTATGGACATTACTTTGGGTGATGCTACTAAATTTCTTGACAATATTATGGCTAACTACTCCCAATGGCATACCAAAAGGGCACCTACAACCAAAAAGGTGAATATCGTTGAGGAGATTAGCTCGTTGAGTGAAAAGGTTTATGCTCTTCTGAAATTGGTTTCTAGTAAGAATGCTTCTATTGATCCCAATGATTTCCCTTTATCTACTTTGATTGAAAAAATAGTGATCCTATTGATGTGAATTTTGTCTCTCGTAACAACTTCAATAATAATGCTTATAGAGGAAATTTCAGTCCTAGGCCTTACCTTGAAATTCCTCTAATGTTTTTGGCAATCCTTACGGTAATTATTACCAGAATAACCAAAGGATGCCCTCTGATTTTGAGAATGGTATTAAGGAATTTATCAATGCTTAAAAGGCTTTCAACACTTCTATCGAAGAAAAGTTGAATAAGATTGATGATTTGACTAAGAGTGTTGATAGGATTTCTATTGATGTTGAAAATATTAAGGAAAAAATATTGCCTCCTAGAGTTGATATTAATGAATATATTAAGGCTATGTATGTTTCTATTGATGAAAGTAAGAAAAGAACCGCTATGTTAAACGCTAAGCGGGAATTGCTTGAAAAAATCTCTCTTACAAATTTTTGTAGAAAAATAGATGAGCATGTTAAGATGATTGGTGTGTCCTCTATTGATTCTTTGTTTAGTAGTGTTAATCTTGTTGAAAAGGAGACTAAAGAAGAGTCAACAATAGATAGAGGATGTCTCCATGATTCGGAGGGCGAAAATCTTGATGCAAAAATTGTTAAAAGTGGGTTTGAAGAGGTTAAAACTTTAGCTAGTGATGCACCCATTATTTTGGATTACAAGGACTCTAATTATCATAGTTTATATTTGGTTGAATGTATTTCTATGTTGCAATCTATGTTGAACTCGCCAAATGCTTATGAACAAAATAAGGCTTTTACTAAACATATCGTGGATGCCTTAATGAAAACTTTGGAGGAAAAACTTGAGTTGGAGATTTGTATTCCTAGAAATTTATATTATGAGTGGGAAGCTACTATTAAATTAAGATTAAAAAATTTGAGTGCAATTCTTTGAGTGATTTGGGTGCAAGTGTTCTACTATTCTGAAGTCGCTTTGTGATGTTCTTGGTTTTTCAAAATTGGATGAGTGTTCTCTTAATTTGCATTTGGCAGATTCCACTATTAAAAATCCATTGGGGAGGATCAATGATGTTCTTATTGTTGCAAATAGGAACTATCTACCCATGTACTTCATTGTTCTTGACATCGATTGCAATCTGTCTTGCCCTTTGATTCTTGGTAGACCGTTTTTATGCACCATTGGTGCGGTGATTGATATGAAAGAGGGAAATATAAAGTTTCGGTTTCCTTTGAAAAAGTCATGGAACACTTCCCAAGGACTAAGATTAAACCACCCTATGAATGCATTATGTGGACTACCTATGGAGTAAAATCCAAGGACGACAATACTTGATGTATTTCTTTATGCCTAGCTAAGGGCGTAAAACGATAGCGCTTGTTCGGAGGAATAACAACGGATAAAATTAATTTTTTTTTGTTTCTGTTATTTCTATATTCCTTTATTTGCTTATGTTTTGAGTTGGTTTTATATATTTTTATTAGTTTTTGTGCCAAGTAACACCTTTGGGATGGTATGGATGCTTGTGAATGCAATTTTGTGAAAAACAGAAACTTCGAGGTCTAGTCCAGGAATTTTGTAAATTCATCAGAGCATCGAATGTGTGTGAATTTTTACATGTGATTGATATACGAATTTTCTAGGTTTTCCCAAGTTTTCAGAATTTTTGGAGTTTCAGCAATAAGTCTTTTCTACAGATTGCTACACACTGTTCTATTTTTGACACATTCTGTTTTATTGCATTGTTTGCTTATTTTGATGAATCTATGGATCGTAACGGGGGGTGCAAGCCATGGGAAAGTTAGAATTCAGTAACTATAATGCAATTATAAAATTTGAATGGGTTTGCAACAGTACTTATAGTAGTAGTTTGTTTGGTTATACTAACGGATCTCACGAAGGTTTTGTTGAGTTTTGTGTGATTGAAGTTTTCAAGTTTTGGGTGTGACGTTGATGGATGAAGGAATGAAGAGATGAAAAATCCAAATCTTGGGGATTCCCAAGGCACCCCAAGGTAATTAATAAGGAGACTCAAGCATGTAAGCTTGGGGATGCCCCAGAATGCATCCCCTCTTTCCTCTAACGACTATCAGTAACACACTTGAGGCTATATTTTTATTTGTCACGTGATATGTGTTTTGCTTGGAGCATCTTGTATGATATGAGTCTTTTCTTATTAGCTTTTCACAATCATCACCTCTGAACACATTTTCTTGAGATGTCCTCACGTCATCATAACTTGTTAGAATTGCTTCTGGTTCTTCACTTAAATTTGTTAAGCTAGGTGGTTGCTCTAGTGCTTCACTTATATCTTTTTGAGAACGGTGGTGCGAATGTTTTGAAGAAAGTTGTTCTCATGATTCACTTATATATTTTTGAGAATGCTATATGTTTTGAAGAAACTTATTCTCTTGCTTCACTTATATCTTTTTGAGAATGTTAGAAAATTTTGAAGAAATCCATTCTCTTGCTTCACTTATATCTTTTTGAGATTGTGAAAATAGTCTTGGTAATTGGTACAAGATATGATGGTTGGTCCCTTTGTGATGAATATTCAAGTAGAATAATGAAAACTAGCATACAAAAAATTTATGGGACATAAAAAACTTGATTCTTTGTAATAATTTTGGGATATGTAGATGATGATATGTGAGTTATGTTAGTGACTCAATTATGCTCTAGTATGAATATTGATCTTAAGGTTTATGATTCCCTATGCAAGCACGAAAAGTCAATAGTTATGTAATGAACTTATATCCTACTTGTGGTGTATTGTTCGATGTTGGTAATGTTTTATGTATGCATGTGCATCATTATGATTTTCTAGTTGGGCGCTTCTCAATCTTTTTGCTAGCCTTCATTTGTACTAAGCGGGAATACTCCTTTTGCATCCATTATCCTTAAACCTTGTTTCTCCACTTGTGTTCACCATACCTACCTATATGCAGTATTTCACTGCTGTTCCAAGTAAATTTGCATGTGCCATCTCTAAAAAAATCTCAAAAATATTTTCTCTTTTGTATGCCCGTATCGCTCATGAAGCGGTGAGGAGTGGCCAATATTTTTTGTGTTTGATATGTCATTCTCACGATGAGTGTTTATTCACTTGTCATTGCACGAGAGTGTGATGGTAAAAGGGATGCCTAGTCCAAAAAATGAATGGAATGTCATGGTATGTGAAAGGACGAGGATGTCGCCTAGAGGGGGGTGAATAGGCGCTTTAAAAGAATTACAATTTAGGCTTGAACAAATGCGGAATAAAATTAACGTTTAATTTGTCAACCACAAAACCTAAAATACTAGGCTCACCTATGTGCACCAACAACTTATGCTAAGCAAGATGAACAACTAAGTGATAGCAAGATATATGACAAGAAACAATATGGCTATCACAAAGTAAAGTGCATAAGTAAAGGGTTCGGGTAAGATATAACTGAGGCATGCGGAGATGACGATGTATCCTGAAGTTCATACCCTTGCGGATGCTAATTTCCATTTGGAGTGGTGTGGAGGCACAATGCTCCCCAAGATGCCACTAAGTCCATCATAATATCCTCACGCCCTCGCACAATGCAAGATGTCGTGATTCCACTGAGGGATCCTTGAGGGCGGTCACCGAACCCGTACAAACAAGGTTGGGGGAATCTCCATAACATAATTAGAGGCTCCCAACAACACCACGAAGCTTCAACACAATGGCATATGGCTTCGAGGTGACCACAAGTGCTCGGGGCAATCTCCACAACTTAATTGGAGACCCCGACGCTTGCCCGGAGCTTTACACCACAATGATTGAGCTTCGAGGCACCACCAAGCTTATAGGGGTACCAACTACCAAAGGGTAATAAGCTTCTCAACTTTTCACTTCCACGTATCACCGTGGAGAACTCAAACCAATGCAACTAATGCAATGGCAAGAACACACGAAGTGGTCATGTCCCTCACACTCAAATCCCTCCACAACAACAAAAGCTATGGAGAAATATGAGAGGAAGAACAAGGATCTCACAATGAAATCCAAGATCAAGATCCAAGGGGTTCCCCTCACATAGAGGAGAAAGTGACTGGTGTAGATGTGGATCTAGATCTCCTCTCTCTTTTCCCTCAAGAACTAGCAAGAATCATTGGAGGGATTGAGACTTAGCAAGCTCTAAGAAGGTCAACAATGGCTAAGAACACGAGCTCAACAGATGGATTCAAACCAATGGGGAAGAAGACCCCCTTTATATAGTGGGGGAAAGAATATGACCGTTACCCCCACTCACAGCCCGAGAGGAGCGGTACTACCGCTCCTAGGCGCGGTACAACCGCTGTTTGGAGCGGTACTACCGCTGCTAGGAGCGGTACTACCGCACGGTAGGTTCACCAACCACGGTAGTGAAAAGTTACTACCGTGCCTACCACTATTGAGGCAAAAGGATGCGCAAAAAGTCCGATGGAGCGGTAGTAAAAAACTACTACCGCCCCGAGAGCGGTAGTAAAAAAACTACTACCTCTCCAAGAGCGGTACTACCGCTGGCCACTGAAAGTGCCATAATTTTCGCATACGAACTCCGAATCGAGCAAACTCAAGCTTGTTGGATTCAGGGCGGCAAGAGCTATCCAACAGCGATGCAGTTATGAAAATGCCAATCATATAGAGATGTGAAACCTTTATTAATGAAGAACCGGCAAAATCTTCCAACATTGAAAACATCATAGAAGATGCATATGGACTCCGTTTTTGATGAACTCGAGCTTGTCATGAAGATGACCATAAGCTCTAAAACTCACAAAGAGAAACATGAAACAAAAACCAAGAAATATGATGCAAGGATGCAAATGGTTTGAGCTCTCAATGAACGATACGATCAAGCTACTCGCTTGAGAGCCCCCCTTGACAGTACGACAATCTATCCTAAAATAGAAAACCTATCAAGGGCAAACCTATACCTTGCACCTAGTCCTCTTGAGCTAGATGATGATGATCTTGGCTTCATCAAGAAGGACTACCTTTCTTGATTGTGTTGGTTTGATGAAGACCAGTTGATTGCTCCCCCATACTCACTATGGGTGGGGCACTCTCCAGCACATCTTCACAAGTCCATTGCCACCACAATGGACGGCAAGCTTCAAGCATGATATCTTCGTGACGCTCCACTTGAACTTGCACACCGTAATCTTGATGACGAGCACCACTTGATGTCATCCTTCATAGGTTGAATGAGAACTTCCTCTTGACGCAAACCCATGGATACACACCTAACCCCACATGGAACTCTCACGAAGACCATGGGTTAGTACACAAAAGTGTTATGGACAATACTTACCATACCATGGGATCACATGATCCCTCTCGGTACATCTTGTACACTTTGTGTGTTGATCATCTTGATTTACTCTTTTCTTAGTCTTGATAAATTTTTTGTATTTATGACCAATCTTTGGATAATACTTTGAATACCACCTTGGTCATCATATAAACTCCTTGGAACCAACAGATGGACTTCAAGAAGTGCCTATGGACAAATCCTTCGAATATAACTCAATGCAACCATTAGTCCATAGGGATTGTCATTAGTTACCAAAACCACATACAGAGAAATATGCTCTAACAGTATGGAAGGCACCCGTGGATTCGATTAGGCATGGATTTTGAAAAGTAATGTTGAAAACAAAAAAATTATTCTCTTGGATGTGACAGTAGAAAGACCAAAGTCTTGATGACACTGAAATGATGATGGGGGAATAGAGATACAAAAAAAATATTTACTTTCTATTTGGGAACCGCCTATTATGTATCCAATGTGAGAAGTGTTGGGACCCTTAAGTCGTTCTCATTGACGAGAAAAGCATGCCACCCAAAATAATTTTTTTGATCTCTTTTAAAACTTGAGCTCTAGCACCTCTTTAAATCAATGCTTCCCTCTACGAAGGGCCCATATATTTATTTTTTATTTTGAGTCTCATCATTATCTTTAAAAGCACCAACTAGGGGTTTGATACGTCCATTTTGCATCATGTTTTCATGTTGATATTTATCGCTTCTTGGGCTGTTATTTCACTTTAAGGTACAATACTTATGCCTTTTCTCTCTTATTTTGCAAAGTTTACTTGAAGAGGGAGAATGCCGGCAGCTGGAATTCTGGCCTGAAAAAGGAGCAAGTTTGATATACCTATTCTGCGCAACTCCAAACGCCGTAAAAATAAACGAGGATCTTTTTTGGGAATTATAAAAAATACTGGGCCGAAGAAGTGCAAGAGGGGCGTGAGCAGGTGGCCACAAGCCTGCTAGGCGCCGCCACCCCCTGGTCGCGCCTAGGGGCTTGTGGGCACCCAGCTGGCCCTCTGGCCCCCCTGTTCTGCTATATAAAGGGTTTCGTCCGGAAAAAAAAATCAGGGAGGAGATTTTCGTGGATTCGCCGCCGCCACGAGGCGGAACTTGATCAGAACCAATCTAGAGCTCCGACAGGACGATCCTGTCGGGGAAACTTCCCTCCCGGAGGGGGAAATCGTCGCCATCATCATCACCAACACTCCTCTCATCTGAGGGGACTCATCACCATCAACATCTTCATCAGCACCATCTCATCTCCAAACCCTAGTTCCTCTCTTGTAACCAATCTCCGTCTCGCGACTCCGATTGGTACTTGTAAGGTTGCTAGTAGTGTTAATTACTCCATGTAGTTGATGCTAGTTGGATTACTTGGTGGAAGAGTTTATGTTCAGATCCTTGATGCTACTCATTACCTCTCTGGTCATGAATATGATTATGCTTTGTGAGTATTTACTTTTGTTCCTGAGGACATGGGATAAGTCATGCTAATAGTAGTCATGTGAATTTGGTATTCGATCGGTAATTTGATGTGTTGTATGTTGTTTTTCCTCTAGTGGTGTTATCTGAACATCGACTACATAACACTTCACCACTATTTGGGCCTAGAGGATGGTATTGGGAAGTAGTAAGTAGATGATGGGTTGCTAGAGTGACAGAAGCTTAAACCCTAGTTTATGCGTTGCTTCGTAAGGGGCTGATTTGGATCCACTAGTTTAATGTTATGGTTAGACTTTGTCTTAATTCTTCTTTCGTAGTGGCGGACGCTTGCGAGAGGGGTTAATCATAAGTGGGATGCTTGTCCAAGTAAGGGCAGTACCCAAGCGCCGGTCCACCCACATATCAAACTATCAAAGTAACGAACGCGAATCATATGAACATGATGAAAACTAGCATGACAGAAATTCCCGTGTGTCCTTGGGAGCGTTTTTCCTCCTATAAGACTTTGTCCAGGCTTGTCCCTTGCTACAAAAGGGATTGGTCCACCTTGCTGCACCGTTGCTACTTTTGTTACTTATTTCTTGCTACGAATCATCTCACCACACAATCACTTGTTACCGATAATTTCAGTGCTTGCAGATTTTACCTTGCTGAAAACCACTTGTCAGATCCTTCTGCTCCTCGTTGGGTTCGACACTCTTACTTATCTAAAGGACTATGATTGATCCCCTATACTTGTGGGTCATCAAGACTCTTTTTTGGCGCCGTTGCCGGGGGGGTGGGGGGTGGCCGCCTTTGGTAAGTGGAACTTGGTAAGGAAACATTCATATAGTGTGCTGAAATGTATTTTCACTTGTCACTATGGATATTAATCCTTTGAGGGGCTTGTTTGGGGTATCTTCGCCTCGAACGGAAGCACAAAGAGTTGCTCCTTAACCTGCTCCACCTACTGAAAATATTTTCTTTGAATTTCCTTTGGGTATGCTTGAGAAACTGCTGGCTAATCCTTTTACAAGAGATGGAACATCACATCCAGACTTGCATTTAATCTATGTAGATGAAGTTTGTGGTTTATTTAAGATTGCAGGTTTGCCCGAGGATGAGGTCAAGAAGAAGGTCTTTCCTTTATCTTTGAAGGATAAGGCGTTGACATGGTATAGGCTATGTGATGATACTGGATCACGGGACTACAATCGGTTGAAATTGGAATTTCATCAAAAGTTTTATCCTATGCATTTAGTACATCGTGATCGGAATTATATTTATAATTTTTGGCCTCGTGACAGAGAAAGCATCGCTCAAGCTTGGGGGAGGCTTAAATCAATGTTATATTCATGCCCCAACCATGAGCTCTCGAGAGAAATTATCATTCAGAACTTCTATGCTCGGCTTTCTCATGATGATCGCACCATACTTGACACTTCTTGTACCGGTTCTTTTATGAAGAGAGATATTGACTTCAAATGGAATTTATTGGAGAGAATTAAACGCAACTCTGAAGACTGGGAGCTTGAAGAAGGTAAGGAGTCAGGTATGAATTTCAAGTTTGATTGCGTTAAATCCTTTGTTGAAACAAATACTTTTTGTGACTTTAGCGCTAAGTATGGACTTGACTCTAAGATAGTAGGTTCACTGTGTGAATCTTTTGCTGCTCATATTGATCTCCCCAAAGAGAACTGGTTTAAATATCATCCTCCTTTAGAAGTCAATGTAGTTAAACCCAATCGAGTTGAAGAGAGAGTCATTGCCTATAATGATCCTATTGTTCCTAGTGCTTACATTGAGAAACCACCTTTCCCTGTTAGGATGAAGGATCATTCTAAAGCTTCAACTGTGATACGTAGAGGATACATTAGAACATCTACACCCCCTGAGAAAATTAGAGTTGAACCTAGCATTGCTATTATCAAAGATCTTCCGACCGACGATGTTGAGGGACATAATATTCACTTCTGTGAAGATGCTGCTAGAATTGCTAAACCTCACGCTAGAGACAAACATAGGCCTGTTGTTGGCACGCCCGTTGTTTCTGTTAAGATAGGAGATCATTGTTATCATGGTTTATGTGACGTGGGTGCTAGTGTTAGTGCAATACCTCAATCCTTATACGATGAAATTAAAGACGATATTGCACCTGTTGATATAGAGCCTATTGATGTCACTATTCAGCTTGCCAATAGAGATACTATCTGCCCGATGGGAATTGTTAGGGATGTTGAAGTCTTGTGTGGTAAAACGAAGTATCCTACTGATTTCCTCGTTCTTGCTACCGCACAAGATAGCTTTAGTCCCGTCATATTTGGCAGACCCTTCCTCAATACTGTCAATGCTCATATTGACTATGAGAAGAAAATTGTCACTGTTGGCTTTGAAGGTGTGTCACATGAGTTCAAAATCTCCAAGTTTGGTAGACAACCTCATGAAAAGGAGTTGCCCAGTAAGGATGAAACTATTGCCTTAGCTTCTATTGCCATGCCTCCTACTGATCCCTTAGAGCAATACTTGCTTGAGCATGAAAATGATATGCATATGGATGAAAGGGATGAGATAGATAGAGTTGTCTTAGAACAATATCATATCCTTAAGAATAACTTGCCAGTTGAACTGCTTGGGGATCCACCCCCACCAAAGGGTGATCCTGTGTTTGAGCTAAAACAGTTGCCAGATACTCTTAAGTATGCTTATCTTGATGAAAAAGAGATATATCATTTTATTATTAGTGCTAGCCTCTCACAACATGAAGAAAAGAAGTTACTAAAAACTCCAAGGAAGCACCGTGCTACTATTGGATATACTCTTGATGATCTTAAGGGCATTAGTCCCACTCTATGCCAGCACAAGATTAAAATTGATCCTGACTTCATACCAGTTTTTGATCATCAAAGGAGATTAAATCCTAAGATTAAAGAGGTAGTAAGCAAAGAAATACTAAAGCTCCTGGAAAGCAGGTATTATCTATCTTGTTGCTCATAGCGATTGGGTGAGTCCGGTGCATTGCGTCCCTAAGAAGGGACGTATTACCGTTGTCCCTAATGATAAGGATGAATTGATTCCACACAGGATTATTATTGGTTGTAGAATGGTGATCGATTTTACGAAATTGAATAAAGCCACTAGGAAAGATCATTACCCTCTGCCTTTTATCGACCAAATGCTAGAAATACTATCTAAACACACACACTTCTCCTTTCTAGATGGTTATTCTGGTTTCTCCCAAATACGAGTTTCACAATCTGATCAGGAGAAAACCACTTTCACCTGCCCTTTCGGTACCTTTGCTTATAGACGTATGCCTTTTAGCTTATGTAATGCACCTGCCACCTTTCAAATATGTATGATGGCTATATTCTCTGACTTTTGTGAAAAGATTGTTGAGGTTTTCATGGATGACTTCTCCGTTTACGGGTCTTCCTTTGATGATTGCCTCAGCAACCTTGATCGAGTATTGCAGAGATGTAAAGACACCAATCTTGTCTTGAATTGGGAGAAGTGCCACTTTATGGTTAATGAAGGCATCGTCTTAGGACATAAAATTTCTGAAAGAGGTATTGAAGTTGATAAGGCTAAGATTGATGCAATCAAGAAAATGCCATACCCCACAGATATCAAAGGTATAAGAAGTTTCCTTTGTCATGCTGGTTTCTATAGAAGGTTCATTAAAGACTTCTCTAAGATTTCTAGGCCTCTTACCAATCTCTTGCAAAAGGATATTCCTTTTGTCTTTGATGATGATTGTGAGGAAGCCTTCGAAATACTTAAGAGGGCTTTGACAACTGCACCTATTGTTCAACCACCTTCTTGGAACTTGCCTTTTGAGATCATGTGTGATGCTAGCGATTATGTTGTTGGTGTTGTTATAGGGCAAAGAGTTGATAAGAAGTTGAATGTTATTCACTACGCTAATAAAACTCTAGACAGTGCCCAGAGAAACTATGCTACTATGGAAAAGGAGTTTTTAGCAGTCGTGTTTGCATGTGAAAAGTTCAGGTCTTACATAGTTGATTCCAAAATCACTATTCACACTGATCATGCTACTATTAAGTACCTCATGGAGAAGAAAGACGCTAAACCTAGACTTATCAGATGGGTTCTCTTGCTACAAGAATTTGATTTGCATGTTGTCGACAGGAAGGGTGTTGATAACCCAGTAGCATATAACTTGTCTAGGTTGTAGAATGTTCTTGATGACCCACATCCTATTGATGATAGGTTTCCCGATGAAAAATCGAATGTGATCAATGCTTCACGTAGTGCACCGTGGTATGCTGATTTTTCAAACTATATCGTTGCCAAATACATATCACCTAGTTTCACATACTAGCAAAAGAAGAAATTCTTCTTTGACTTGAGACATTACTTTTGGGATGATCCTCGCCTTTACAAGGAAGGAGTAGATGGTGTTATTAGACGTTGCGTACCTGAACATGAACAGGGACAGATCCTACAGAAGTGTCACTCCGAGGCCTACGGAGGACACCATGCGGGAGATAGAACTGCACACAAGGTATTGCAATCAGGTTTCTATTGGCCCACTCTCTTCAAGGATGCCCGTAAGTTTGTCTTGTCTTGTGACGAATGTCAAAGAATAGGTAATATTTGTAAACGTCAGGAAATGCCTATGAACTATTCACTTGTCATTGAACCATATGATGTCTGGGGCTTTGATTATATGGGACCTTTTCCAAAATCCAATGGGTATACTCATATCCTAGTTGCTGTTGATTACGTCACTAAGTGGGTAGAAGCTATCCCCACTAGTAGTGTTGATCACAAAACCTCTATGAGGATGCTTAAAGAAGTTATTTTCCCTAGATTTCGAGTCCCTAGATATCTAATGACCGACAGTTGTTCACATTTCATTCATGGTGCTTTCTGTAAAACGCTTGCTAAGTACGATGTCAACCATAGAATTGCGTCTCCCTATCACCCTCATTCCAGTGGTCAAGTAGAGCTAAGCAATAGAGAGATTAAACTGATTTTGCAAAAGACTGTCAACAGGTCTAGAAATAATTCGTCTAAGAAGCTCGATGATGCACTATGGGCTTATAGAACTGCCTATAAGAATCCCATGGGCATGTCTCCTTACAAAATGGTGTACGGTAAATCATGTCATTTACCTCTTGAGCTAGAGCATAAAGCTTATTGGGCAATCAAAGAGATCAACTTTGATTTCAAACTTGCTGGTGAGAAGAGGTTATTTGATATTAGATCGCTTGATGAATGGAGAAATCAGGCATATGAGAATGCCAAGTTGTTCAAAGAAAAGGTTAAGAGGTGCCATGATAAGAGGATACAAAAGCGTGAGTTCAGTGTAGGTGATTATGTCTTGCTATATAACTCTCGTTTAAGATTCTTTGCAGGCAAGCTTCTCTCTAAATGGGAAGGTCCCTATGTTGTTGAGGAAGTATATCGTTCCGGTGCTATCAAGATCAACAACACGGAAGGTAATTGTCCTAGAGTGGTAAATGGGCAGAGAATCAAGCATTATATCTCAGGTACTCCCATAAATGTTGAAAGCAATATTATCAATACCATAACTCCGGAAGAATACCTAAGGGATATTTATCAGCCTGTTTCAGACTCCGAAAATGAAGAGGTATGTGATTCGGTAAGAAAACAGAGTCCAAAACTTTTCCAGTAGGAAATTTTCTCCATATTGGAATATTTTAAAAAAATACAAAAATTGGAACTAGTCCGGAAAGCGCGCGAGGAGGCGACAAGCCTGCCAAGCGCGGGCCCACCCCCTAGCTGCTCCTGGGGAGCTTGTGGCCACCTCGTTCGCCTCCCGGACTCTGTTTTCATGCGGAGTACTCCTTCTAGTATGGAAAAAATCAATATATATTCTCCCGTTTGGTCTGACCCTTGTATCATGCATATTTCTTCTGTTTTCGTTTCGAGCCTGTTTTCCGCCGCAAATTTTGGGTAAGATGTCTTCTCAAGATACCGAGGGGGAGAGCTATGTGGCAGATTATCTTGCTGACCCCAAGGTCTATGGGGACTTGGATCCTTATGGCTGGACCACTGATGAGGAAGAAGATTATGATCCCAAGGGGAAGGAACAAACAAGCTCTAATGAAGAGGAGGCTCCTCTGCCTCAACCTGGACACACGCATGTGGAGTTCAAGAAGTCGAGCCTCCCTGACTCAGGGAAGAAGTCTAAGACTTTGTTTATCCCTTCTCGTTTCTTGCAGGAGAGTAAACAGGAATTATGCCAAAGGGTGTTGAAGCTTGAAGAGGAAAATGATGATCTAAGGGAGCAGAATTTTATGCTCAAGTGGAAATTAAACAAGCTCAAGACCTCTGCAACAACTCCACCACCATCACCACCAAAGGAAGACAACTGAGCATGGTATGGGCAATCCCCTTGGCTTGTGCCAAGCTTGGGGGAGTTGCCCCGGTATCGTATCACCATCACATCTTTTGCCTTTACCTTTGCTTTAGTGTGTTCCTTTTCAGTTTTCTCTTTCTCTAGTAGAATAAAGGTCTTAGTGTTTTAGTCTTGGGTTTTGCTTTGTGTCACCCCCGATGTATTCGAGCTTGTGAGCCATATAATAAAGAGTGTCTTAGTTGAAGGGCTTTTCCTCTTGCCATGATCAAAAGAGTGAGAAAAGAAAAAAAGCATGAAAGATCATGTAATGATCTTATGGGAATTGATGGCTTCACATATAAAAATAATGATGATTGAAACTTGTTGAGGGTAGACAAACGTAGACCTTGGTCATCGTTGCAATTAATAAGAAGTGATAGAGAAGGAGAGGTTCACATATAAATATATCATCTCTCACACCATCTATGATTGTGAACACTCACTAAACTATTGCATGCCTAGAAGTAGATGTTGGACAAGGAAGACAACATAATGAATTGTGTTTTCTTGGTTCCGAACAATGTTATATGACTAGAGATCCCTTAGCATGTGACGATTGCTTCCACCTCTTATTAGCCAAAACTCCCGCACCAAGTAGAGATACTACTTGTGCATCCATAAACCTTCAACCCAATTTTGCCATGAGAGTCCACCATACCTACCTATGGATTGAATAAGATCCCTCAAGTAAGTTGTCATCGGTGCAAGCAATAAAAATTGCTCCCTAATTTTCATGATCTATTAGTGTGTAGAAAATAAGCTTCGTACGAACCTGTGATGAGGAAGACATAAAAGCGACAGACTGCATAATAAAGTTCTTTATCACAGGAGGCAATATAAAGTGGCGTTCCTCCGCACTAAGAGGACACACATCCAAACCTCAAAAGCGCATGACAACCTCTGCTTCCCTCTGCGAAGGGCCTATCTTGTACCTTTACTTTTTGCCCCTGAAAGAGTCATGGTGATATTCACCAATTCCTTATCTCGCCTTTATCTTAGCTAACGTCATATGCTTGGGAAAGATCTATATTCATATGTCAACTTGGAAGTAAGTATTCATGAATTATTATTGTTGACATTACCCTTGAGGCAAAACTATAAGCCCCTATCGGTTGGGAGGCAAAACTATAAGCCCCTATCTTGAGCTAGAGAATAAAGCTTATTGGGCAATCAAAGAGCTCAACTTTGATTTCAAACTTGCTGGTGAGAAGAGGTTATTTGATATTAGCAAGCAGTTGGGAGGCAAAACTATAAGCCCCTATCTTTCTTTGTGTCCAGCTGCAGCTTTGATCTCATGAGTACCACGTGAGTTGTAGCAATTATAGAGAGCGAAAGAATGATTGAGTATGTGGATTTTCTTTAAAAGCTCTTATTTGAATCTTTCTGATGTTGTGATAAATTGCAGTTGCTTCAATGACTAAAGGCTATCGGTTGTTACTTCTCGGTAAGGTTCTTGATCCATGCTTCACTTTGTGAAGGAATTATCACTTTAGCATGAGAGATTATATGTTGGTATTGCTGTTCTCATCATGATCATGATGCATGACTGTTCGTATCTTGTTTTGTCGACACCTCTTTCCCTAAACATGTGGACATATTTATTGAGCTAGGGTTTCGCTTGATGACAAGCGAGGTATAAGCTTGGGGAAGTTGATACGTCCATTTTGCATCATGTTTTCATGTTGACATTTATCGCTTCTTGGGCTGTTATTTCACTTTAAGGTACAATACTTATGCCTTTTCTCTCTTATTTTGCAAGGTTTACTTGAAGAGGGAGAATGCCGACAGCTGGAATTCTGGCCTGAAAAAGGAGCAAGTTTGAGATACCTATTCTGCACAACTCCAAACGCCGTAAAAATCAACGAGGATTTTTTTTGGGAATTATAAAAAATACTGGGCCGAAGAAGTGCAAGAGGGGCGCGAGCAGGTGGCCACAAGCCTGCTAGGCGCCGCCACCCCCCTGGTCGCGCCTAGGGGGCTTGTGGGCACCCAGCTGGCCCTCTGGCCCCCCTCTTCTGCTATATGAAGGGTTTCGTCCGAAAAAAGTCAGGGAGGAGCTTTTTCGTGGATTCGCCGCCGCAACGAGGCGGAACTTGATCAGAACCAATCTAGAGCTCCGACAGGACGATCCTGTCGGGGAAACTTCCCTCCCGGAGGGGGAAATCGTCGCCATCGTCGTCACCAACACTCCTCTCATCGGAGGGGACTCATCACCATCAACATCTTCATCAGCACCATCTCATCTCCAAACCCTAGTTCATCTCTTGTAACCAATCTCCGTCTCGCGACTCCGATTGGTACTTGTAAGGTTGCTAGTGGTGTTAATTACTCCTTGTAGTTGATGCTAGTTGGATTACTTGGTGGAAGAGTTTATGTTCAGATCCTTGGTTCTACTCATTACCTCTCTGGTCATGAATATGATTATGCTTTGTGAGTAGTTACTTTTGTTCCTCAGGACATGGGATAAGTCATGCTAATAGTAGTCATGTGAATTTGGTATTCGATCGGTAATTTGATGTGTTGCATGTTGTTTTTCCTCTAGTGGTGTTATGTGAACGTCGACTACATAACACTTCACCACTATTTGGGCCTAGAGGAAGGCATTGGCAAGTAGTAAGTAGATGATGGGTTGCTAGAGTGACATAAGCTTAAACCCTAGTTTATGCGTTGCTTCGTAAGGGGCTGATTTGGATCCACTAGTTTAATGCTATGGTTAGACTTTGTCTTAATTCTTCTTTCGTAGTTGTTGATGCTTGCGAGAGGGGTTAATCATAAGTGGGATGCTTGTCCAAGTAAGGGCAGTACCCAAGCACCGGTCCACCCACATATCAAGCTATCAAAGTAATGAACGCAAATCATATGAACATGATGAAAACTAGCATGACAGAAATTCCTGTGTGTCCTTCGGATCGTTTTTCCTCCTATAAGACTTTGTCCAGGCTTGTCCCTCGCTACAAAAGGGATTGGGCCACCTTGCTGCACCGTTGCAACTTTTGTTACTTGTTGCTTGCTATGAATCATCTCACCACACAATCACTTGTTACCGATAATTTCAGTGCTTGCAGATTTGAGCTTGCTGAAAACCACTAGTCAAATCCTTCTGCTCCTCATTGGGTTCGACACTCTTACTTATCGAAAGACCTACAATTGATCCCCTATACTTGTGGGTCATTAGGGTTCATGTGGTCCTGTGTGTGCATGGAGTGTGATTGATATCCGAGTGTGCATTATGAATGGATCAATGATCGAGCATAATGGGATAGGGATAATTTACTTTAGCATTGTTATTTTGAAAGGCATGGTTCCTTGTTAGCATCAGTTGAGTATCTATGTCTTCATGTCAAATATAGAATCTTGCTTTAAATCATCTAAGTCCTCATGTATATGCTATGAAAATAACTTGAAGTATGTTGGGTAGCATTCCACAATAAAAAATATGTTTTATCACTTTCCAACTCGAGGACGATCAGGAGTTAAGCTTGGGGAACCAACGTATCTATTTTTGTTACTTGTTCCATGCTACGATATTATTATTCTTGGATGTTTATATTATCATTTTATACATTTTTATATCATTTTAGGGGACTAACATATTAACTTAGTGCCAAGTGCCAACTCATGTATTCTGCCATGTTTTTGTTTCACAGGAAATCAATATCAGATAAGATCAAATCGTCCCGAAACTTTTTGAGTATTTTTTATTGAAGATAAGGATCACCTGGAACTTGGAGGCCAAGGAAGATCTTGTCGGAGGGCCCCACACAACATCAGGTCGCGCCCCAGGGGGGCGACGCGCCCTCATGTTGTGTGGGCCCCTCCACACTCCATTTTCCCTATCCCCTCAACTATAAATTCAGCATTATTTCAAAAGCCTCAAAGGGAGTCCACAAAATACTTTTTCCACCACTACAAGCCTATGTTCTCGCGAGATCCCATCTGAAGGCCTTCTTTGGTACTCCGCCGGAGGGGGAACTCATCACGGCGGGGCTATACATCAACCTTGTCGCCTCTCCGATGATGCGTGAGTAGTTCACCACAGACCTGCGGGTCCGTAGGTAGTAGCTAGATGGATATCTCTCTCTCTTTGTATCGCAATACAACGGTCTCCATGATCTTCATGGAGATCCATTCGATGTAATGACTTTGTGCGATGTGTTTGTTGGGATCCGATGAGTTGTAATTTTATGATCAGATCTATCCTTGTTTTATTTGAGTTCTTTTCTGATCTCTTTTATGCATGATTTAGTATATCCTTGTCTTTCTTCTCCAAAGTTTTGATTTGGTTGGGCCAACTAGATTAGATCTTCTTGCAATGGGAAGAGGTGCTCGATAATGGGTTCAATCGTGCGGTGTTCAGTCCTAGTGACAGAAGGGGAGTTGATACGCATGTATTGTTGTCATTAAGGATAACAAGTTGGGATGAATTCTTATATTCTTTTGTCTTGACTACATCATGTTATCGTTCTTAATGCATTACTTCGTTCTTATGAACTTAATACACTAGATGCATGCTGGATAGCGGTCGATGTGTGAAGTAATAGTAGTAGATGCAGGCAGGTGTTTATCTACTTGATTTGGATGTGATGCCTATATCAAGATCATTGCCTTGGATAGCATAATAATTATTTGCTTTTCCATAAATTGCCCAACAGTAATTTTTTTACCCACCGTATGCTATTTTCTTGAGAGAGATACCACTAGTGAATCCTATAGCCTCCGGGTCTACTTCTATTATAAGATGAATCTCGTTTCCTTATACAAAAATACCAAAAATACTTTCTGCACTTTTTTATATTTTATTTATTTATCAATCTATCATATATCATTTAATCTCGTTTCTTGACCGCCAAGAGATTGACAACCTCTTGTCTGCGTTGGGTGCGAAGGTTTGTGTTGTGTGTGGAGGTGTCGGTGTTGCTCGTTTCTCCTACTGGATTGATAACCGTGGTTTCTTAACTGAGGAAAATACTTACTCTACTGTGTTGCATCATCCTCTCCTCTTCCGGTATAAAAATCCAACGCAGTTTACAACTAGCACATGTCCATAAGCAAAAGGTTTACTCCTGCCTGCACCTATTACTATTACTCCACGCATCAACCACTATCCAGCATGCATCTAGAGTATTAAGTAAAACATATTAATGCTTGGAGAACAATGACATGATGTAGACAAATAGAACTCGATCAATATGAATTAACCCCATCGTTTTATCCTTAGTGACAACAATACAAAGATGTGTTCTCGTCCCCTTGTATTTGGTCAAACCAAATCAATAGATCGAAGAGATTTATGAAGCTATAATAATCATGCAAATAAGAACCATAATAGTATTCAAATAAGATTGAAATCTTTATCATGAATAATCTTAACACAACCCCACAATTCATTGTATCCCAACAAACGCACTACACAAAAGAATTACATCAGATAGATCAAAGCAAAGATGCGATGATCATTGTATCGAAGATCAAGAAAGAGAAATAACCATCTAGGTACTAACTACTCACCCGTATGTGTGTGGTGAACTACTCACACATCATCATGGGAACAACAAGGATGATGTAGAGGCCCTCCGTGATCGATCCCCCCACTGGTAGGGCACCAGAATAGGGCTCCAAATGGACACGCGGCGGAATGGAGACTTACGGCAGCAGAAAAAGTGTTTCTGGTGGCTTCCCTATGGTTTTGGCATATTTTAAAATTTATAGGATGAGAGGGACATTAGGGGCCACACAAGGGGCAGCACACATCACGGCGCGGGCACACCCCCTGGGCGCACCCTATTGTGTGCTCCTTCCCTCGTATAGCGTTTGTTATCCTCCCGAAGCTTCTAGGTCTTCTTTTGGTACGGAAAAATCATTAAAATCATGGAAATTGGACTCCATTTTGTATTGTAAACCTGAAAAGCCAAAAACATGCAGAAAACAGTAACTCGCACTAGGCACTAGACTGGGTTAATAGATTAGTGCTCGAAATAATATTAATTGGTAGATAAACACCCTAAAAGCATCCTAGAATGATAATATTATAGCATGGAACAATAAAAATTATACATACGTTGGAGACGTATCTTATCAAGTCATAGCTTGTGGATGCACCCGAGTGGAGTTACTCTGAAAGCACAATTGCGCCCTAAGGTGGTTTTGATAATTGATCACAACATATGCATCATTGGAATAATATGTTTATCCAAGTATATTTCAAAAAAGTACAAAAGATGCATTGGCTACAGGCTTATGTGGAGATGCCCTTTGATGCAATAGGATTGGCCCAAGCTTCAAGCTAGAAGATTCTTCATTTTATATTTGTGAGAAATCACTTTTGTGTACATAAGAAAGCCGATATTATTAAAAGGGGGTGAGGTACTAAAATGAACTGGTTGCTCAAGTGCCCAGAGATAGCCACCAAAAATACTCAGTCATTTTCCGACATAACCATAATGTCCAAAGCCACATACACAAAATCGGTGCCACCAATATTCTCAATTCGGCCCTACCGATTTTCATCCCACATAGAACCCTAGCCAAACCACAAAATCAGTGCAACCGAAACTGTGTCGGTGCTACCGAGTTTAGGTGACCAACTTTGTGTTGCCTTGGTACACAAAATCGGAATTTCCGAGTTTGGGTATCGGTGTCACCGAGTTGGGTCGTCTGACCGTTAGCCACCTTTTCGGTGTCATCGAGTTGTGTATATCGGTTCCGCTGAGATTCAGAAGTTGCTCCCTTTATCTCAAGTCGGTACCACCGAGTTCATGACTTTAGTGTCACCGAGTTTGTCACTTTAGGTGTAACGGTTGGATTTTGAGGACTATCTATATCTACCCATCCACCCATCTCTCATTCGAGGGAGAAGCACTCAGAACACACACACTTCATTGCCAGATCCATTTTTCTGAGAGAGAGACACCTACTCATGTGTTGAGATCAAGATATTCCAATCCAATCATTTGAAACTTGATCTCTAGCCTCCCCAAGTTGGTTTCCACCAAATCAACCTCTCCTACCCATACATATTATGTGAGAGAGTGATTGTGTGTCGAGGAGGCTATCTTTAGTAGCATAAGAGGAAGGAGTTCATCGTTCTACCACATTTATTACCTTTTGGAGGGTGGTGCCTCCTAGATTGGTTAGGTGTCTCTTGGGAGCCTCCCACTTTGTGTCATGGAATTGAACCAAGATGTTTGTAGGGAAAGGAGATCACCTACTTCGTGAAGATCTACCGTGAGTTAGGCTAGTACTTCAAGGACGAAAGCCGTGGTGGAATAGACAAGGCCGATTCTTCGTGGACCCCTTGTGGGTGGAGCCCTCCGTGGACTCTCGTAGATGTTACCCTCCATGGGTTGAAGTCTCCACTAACATGGACGTATGATGGTGCCACCTATCGGAACCATGCCAAAATCGCCGTGTCAACCTCATGCGTTTTATCTCCCTATACCGTACTCCTTTACTTTACACTTGCATGTGTTTACATTCCGCTGCTATACTCTTAGAAATGCATGTGTAGGGTGTACTTGACTTGCCATAATTGCTAAAACTGACCCACAACTAAAATTGGGAAAAACCTAAGTTTTTATCTTGTCAAGTAGTCTAATCACCCCCCCCTCTAGACATACTTTCGATCTTACATACTCGGACCCTTATACATCCAAATTGGCTTCACTTGCTCTTATAGTGGTTTGATTAGCCGGCTGAGGAAAACATCAAGCAAGTCCATTCCATCCTCTCCGGACTTCATGATGCCAACCAAGACATCAACCAATATGTTGGCATCCACCCTATCGCCCTTGGAAACCTTCATGACATGTTTAGTGTCAACTCTTTCTCCATTATACAATGGGAGCCTCACCTTCAAGCCACTACTTGGGATATCAAGGCAATAGAACCACTACTTCAAAGGCACTCTTGCCCCTAAGTTGTATGCCTAACCCACTGCCCATCTAGGATCCACAACTGAATATATGATTGAAAAGTCCCTAGTGACGTGGACACCCGGTGAAATTTTTTCATAGTGAAACAAATGTGGAAAAATAGACTATCGCATTTGGCGGAATGTGGTGTAACTGCGCTTCGAAAAAATCAGAAACCCGCGTAAGAAAGGGTGGGAGCCATGGAGAAACCTCATCGGATGCGCATGATGATCAGGACCCGCTCATTTGCATGTGGAGTAGGCTTGGCATTGCTCGGCTCGAGCATCGACACCCCATCTCTGGAACGAGACCGTCAGTAATGAGCTCAAGGATTTTCTCCTTGGTCACCTTCTAAGGTAGCCAGTCACCTTGCATCCATGTTTGCGGAATGGTGAATCTCGCGGTCGAGCCCTTCCACGCCTGCTTCCCCCTCTCCAATTTGGAGTTCATCCCTTTCCCCATCACAGCTAACTGCTCCCTCTCTGAATAGGTTTGAGGTGGCAAATGTGGAGGGATAACTCAGGAAGAAAGGGGGTCTAAGGATTTACCCTCGGTCACCTCCATTTTATACTTCAAGATCGAACTGCTCATGCAACCCCTGTCGTTGATCGCGGCATCCGACAACGCCCACAGATCTTGTAGCACAAAGATAATTGTATAGTTGGTGGGTTTTTGGGCAACAATATAGGCGTCACACCCCACTTTCCCCAGGAACTACTACATTCCCGTTTTGTGCATGGGCGGGATCCCAAGTCGTGTGCATTTCTCCGCCGATCAATCCAATTGATAATCGCGGATATCTTTTTAAAGGTACACATTAGATCCATCGAGAATCCTTAATACATCTTCAACCACTTGGATAAATGTCATCAAATTAATTGAAGTCATCTTTAGGATTGCAACAGGATGAAATTAATGCTCCACTACAGATATAGTTTGCCCTTCTTCTAGGCTCCAAGGCATACATTTCATAACCTTTAACTCGGAGATGGTTGTGTCAGATTTCCTCTGGGATAACGAGTGACATCTTTCCGAAGAGTTACTCTGTGCGCTACCATCGGCACTTGTGTTTTCATGGCACCTCCACACTCGGACTACTAGTCTATCTCTTCTCGGAGACATACGAGTGGCAGCAAGTTTTTCCTCGCAGTCAACATACCCCGATTAGTCTAGAAGCCGCTATTTCAGAATCCGTTGTGGTTTTGTGTAGGCGGTGCAGAGTTAAAACCTGATGATAGTTTTGGAATGATTCTGTGGTGTTCGGACCAATTCAAGTTTTACACTAATTCGCCCTAGATAACTCATCCTATTCAGGGGCTACTAATATGATCACCTACTACAGGTAGAGTCACGAGGCACGACGTCCCAGGGCCCTGCATCATCAATCATTAAGGCTTCCAGGCCATACAATTAGACATATTTCACTCACACGATGAAGATCCACTCGAATGGTCATCGACCCACTCAGTTGCATATTAAGTCACTTGGGAAGAGAAGACCAAAGGCCGGTGTGGGATCTGCAACGCCCGAAGTTGACTGAGTTTGTGAGGGTTTGGAAGTCTGCCCTCAAGGGGTACCACGAGTATTGCACGAGATTTGTGTGACCTTACCTCAAGGAGAATACGGTAACAACTTTGTGTCATGGGACTATGTTTCCTTTGGTTTAAATACCAAGATGCTCCAAACCAGACGTACGACTATCACAACAGTTGGAGCTGGGTCACCAAATCATTGTCTTCACCAAGCTCCTGGTTCTATTTCCTCAACCCTTTCATTTCCTCGAGTACCTATTGATGAAATTTATTGTTACTATTTCAATAATTTGACCAAAGACTTTCTCAATTTCCTCATCTAAAATTATTAAGTCACCTTGTTCTTCACCTTCTTATCTTGTTTACACGCTACTTATACTATGTGTATGTTTTATTTCATCACGGTGACTATGCTACTCCTCTATCATGCATGCACTTGAGTACTTATTCTGCCGCAAGTAGTTCATCACTTAGCAAATTCCTCAAGTAGTTATTCCTCAGTGTCGAATTTGAAAAATCGCCTATGCACCCCTCCTCTTGTTTATATAACGCACTTTCATATGGTATCAAAGGAAGATACTCCCTTGTTCTGTGTGATTTTCGTTTAACCACCTAGAGTTTTATCTATGTCGACTGCACATATGATCAAGGTCTCCGTGGGTTGTCCTACCTTCGACGGGATGGACTACCCCTACTAGAAGAACATGATGCGCATGGATCTTGAAGCAATTGACAACGATATCTGGTATGTTGTGGATTATGGTGTTCCCTCCATCACTCCGTCTGTCAATGTCGTTGATGTGAAGAGATTCAAGCAACTTGACTCTCGAGCGAAGAATATCATATGTGCCCATCTGAGAAAAGGTCGGTATGGCAGAGTGAGTTCTTTGGAAACTGAAAAGGTCATCCGGGACAGGTTGTCCAAAGTCAACCAAGGATTCTTAACTCACCGTGACTCCTGAGTTGATGTTCTTCACAATCTCTTTAACCGCTTCAAAATACTCAACAACTAAAATTTTCAGGAAACCTTCGATCGCCTCACTTATATCTCCAATGAGCTCCATTCTCTTGGTGCAACTGACATCACTGACCATGAGGTGGTGAAGAAACTGTTAAGATCTCTTGCTTCCTCATTCGATACACTGCCCTTGATGATTCAAGAGCGTGGAGACTACAAGTCACTAGATCCTGCTGATATTCTTGAGAGATTTAATACTCATGAATTCCAACAAGATGAGAAAAGATATCTTTCTGGGGCAAGCTATGGAAGATATCATGCATTAAATGCAAAGGCAGTTTCCTCATGTGAAGAAGAAGAATCTGATAGCAGTCCTAGTGACCTTGAAGAACTTTCTTACGAGCTAGCAATGCTTGTGAGGAAATCCCAGAAGTTCTCCAAAAGAGGTCGGTTTGGAAAATATTCAAGTGATGTGAAGAAATCAGAATCTTCGTCACAAGACTACAAGAAAAGAATGTGCCACAAATGCAAGAAGTTTGGCCACTACATTGTTGATTGTCCTTGTTGGGAAAAGGAGTCAAAGAAGAAGAAATACAAGGATGATAGTTCTGATGACTCGAAGAAAAGGAAGAAATATTCAAAGTCCTCATCTTCAATGTCCTCACCGCACAAGAAGAACAGCTCCAGAAAGGCTCACGCACTTATTGGCAAGGAAATGGATTCTGGAGAAGAATCCGAGGAATATGAGGAAGAGGAGGAATCTGAGGAGGATTAAGACTCTGGTGTGGTAAGTCTAGCTTTTTCTACTACATCCATCAGCAAGTCCCTCTTCAACATTGAAGAAAATGGTATCATCAACGATACTAATGACTGCGATGATGACTCTGCTCCCACCTATTGCTTCATGCCAAAATGTGATACGATATCCGCTGCGTGCCTCATCTTCGATGGCACAGACTATCACAAGCGAGAAGTCTTGATCCAGAAGGATCTCCTATCGACGAACAGTGTGTTATGGACTGTCACTGAGGTGGTACTAATGGATCTATGCAAAATGGCCAACGTTGATGACAAACGCAAGTACACTCAACTGGTTTCTTGGGCAAGGAATATCATTTTCTCTAGTCTATCCAAGAATGTGTTCAAGAGCATCTGTCATCTCCAAAATGCAAACTTCATTTGGGACAGGATCTGGGATGTCCATGAAAGTTTTCACACTCTTCAAGATCCCATGTTCATCAAATTCAAGAAGTCCCTAAAATCTTGAAAAAAAAATCTAGTTTAATCTTCCTTGCCAATGTGTCTCATGTTAAACGGAGCCAAGGTACCCAAATATTTGTCCTTCCTTCGAATCAAGTGAAGATGAATCTCATGATTATCTAAAACCTAGCTATTCTTGCTAATATTGTTGATACCTCCATTTTGCATCATGATTTCTTTTTGGTATTTATGTTATTCTTGTCCATTATTCCCTATTATCATACAATTCTTATGCCCTTTCTCTCTGAATATGCAAGGTACATCACAAAGAGGGAAATATCTGGAAACTAGAATTAAGGACCAGAAAATCGAGAAAAAGGCAGAAAAATCACCAAACTCCAAATGACCTGAAACTTCATGGAGAATTTTGAAGGAATATTTAAGAATTACTCGGCCAAGAACATACTAGAGGGGGTCACCTACTTGCACTAAGCCAACAGGGTGCCCCATCCACCAGGTCGCACCCTCATGGCTTGTGGGGCCCCTGTAGGCCTCTCGACCCCCCCCTTCTCCTATATGGTGTGTTTTACCCGAGAAAAAATCATAAGAAAACTTTCGGGATGAAGCGTCGCAGTCTCGAGGCACACACCTGAGCAGAGTCCCTTTTGCCCTCCGGTAGTCAGATTCTGTTGGGAGAATTCCTCTACACGAGGGGGAGATCAAAGCCATCGTCATCACCAACACTTCCTCCTTCATGGGAGTACCATTCTTCATCAACATATTCACCAGCACCATCTCATATCTAACCCTACTTCATCTCTTGTATCCAATCTTTGTCCCGAAACCTCAGATTGGTACCAGCGGGTTACTAGTTGTGTTGATTAGATCTCGTAGTTGATGCTTGTTGGATTACTTGGTGGAAGATATTATGTTTAGATCCTTAATTATTATTATCACACCTCTGATCTTGAACATGTTGAGGAAGTGTGAGTAGTTACTATTGTTCCCGGGGACATGGGAGAAGTCTTGTTATAAGTAAAATTATGAAGTTGGTATTCATTCGATATTTTGATGATATGTATGTTGTTAATTCTCTTAGTGGTGTCATGTGAACGTTGAGTACATGACACTTCACCATGCTATGGGCCTAAGGGAAGTCACTATGGAGTAACAAGTAGATGTTGGGTTGCTAGACTTATAAAAGCTTAAACTCCAATTTATTCGTTGCTTCATAAGGGGCTGATTTAGATCCACATGTTTCATGGTATGATGAGATTTATCTTAATTCTTCTTCCATAGTTGTGGATGCTTGCAAGAGGGGGTAATAATAATTAGGTTGCTAGTTCAACTAAGAACAACACCTTAGCACCGGTCCACCCAGATATCAGATTATCAAAGTAGCAAACGCAAATCAACTCAGCATGATGAACATGACTAGACAGAAATTCCCATGTGTCCTCGAGAGCGCTCGCTTAATATAAGAGTACTTTCAGTCCTGTACTTTGCTATAAAAAGGATTGGGCTACCTTGCTGCACCTTTTTTACTATTGGCACTTGTTACTTGTTGCGAATTATCTTGCTACAAAACTATGTGCTATTGTAACTTACAACACTTGTAGAGAATACCTTGTTGAAAACCGCTTGTCATTTTCTTGTGCTCCTCGTTGGGTTCAACACTCTTACTTATCGGAAGGAGTATGATTGATCCCCTATACTTGTGGGTCATTAATTGCCACTAAGCAATAAAATTCTTTGTAAAGACTTTAGAAATTGCCAGATAAAAGTGATGACGTGTTGAACGAGGAAATGGATCGGACTCAAACTCTCAATGATGATTTTCAAAGTCTTTAGGCTAAGTATGATAACCTTCTAACTTGTCATGAAACTCTCTTAGCTGATCATGAGAATCTTTCCTATGTATTTCTTCAAAGAAAGCAAGATCTTGAGAAACTAAGGGTGTCTCATGTTGATCTTTAAAGGGAAAACGATTATTTGTTTGCTCAACATATTAGTTCCGCTTGGGAAGAATTCGTTCCACTTTGTTTGAAATACATCGAACGTGAAACTGCTAATTCTTCACCTGAAAGTTCAAATGCTTCTATTGCTGCAAATTCTTAAGCTATTACTATGGTCACAAATTCCTCAACTAAGGAAACCACAAGTGACACTGGCGATAATGCACGGTCGAAGGAATTATATGTGGCAGGCATGTACAAAAGTCTCAAATGGCATAAAATCCTTTGTGATGTGCTCAAAAGCACATTCTAAAGACGAACCCCAAGAAAGAGGGTATTGGATTCAAAAGGAAGTTGAATGCTGATGGATCCTACTAGAAACCTGAGTAGTATCCCAAAACCTCATGGGTTGCTGCAAAAGGACCACATTTAGTTCCATCCACTTTATCTCGCTTTAACTGTGAAACTTCATATTCCTCTAGTGAGTCATTTTATTCCAACTATAAACTATTCAAAAATGAGAATGGCGAAGTATTTGCTAGATATGTTGGAACTAACTTTAGAAATCGCTCCCCTTCGAGGAAAATATGCGTTCCCAAGAGTTGCGTGGAAAGTATTCAAGTGAATGTCCTCACGACACCACCCATGAAGAAAAGGAACCCTGTATCAAATTTCTCATATGGACCAAAGTCTTCACATGGACCAAATTCCGCATATGGTCAAAAATCTACATATGCTCGCGCTAATGCTTCTGTTTCATAGGGAAAATATAAGGGTCATGAATATATGTATTATTGTTCAAACCATTATGTTCACAAATCCTCTACATATTCATTTGAGTACTCTAACCCCCCCCCTACTATGAAACGAAGTGCATTAGCTTCAATGCCTAAATTCTCATATGGTGCTCGTAGAATGATGAACTCTTTGCCACACATCCAGACGTGGGTGGTGAAAAAAATGAAATAATCTCTTATGCAGGTTAGGTCTCCAAACGAACTTGAACGTGTGAAGAATTTGTTGGATACCTAAGGAAATGCTTGAATGGATGCAAGCTAGTCATGATGAAATGAATCACTCATTTCCATCATCCTCACACAACATACATACTGCTTCATTG